>NC_091246.1:221707500-224207500 GCF_042477335.2 Ovis canadensis | reverse complement strand
GCCTGGCATGCTGCAGTCCATGGGGTAGAAAAGAGTCAGATATGACTGGGCAACTGAACAACAACAACTACAGACCTAGGCAGTCCCTGGCAAAAATTAGTGGAATTGAGCTCAAATATTAAAGTTGGGTTGATTCATAAAGGCTCTCACCGATTCCTAGAGAGCACTGGTTGCCCAAATTCTCAGCCTCTGGTGCAGAAATGCAGGAGCTAAGGTTTCCACTAAGATTTGTCACTGAGTCCCTCTTCCTACGGGCTGCCTTGCTTGGGATGTCTTTAACGATATAGAGTTCCCTTCACCTCATCTGTGCAAATCAGAGCCCAGAGGAGCAGCAACAGGTGGAAGGATCCTATAAACAGAGGCTTGCCACTGAGACATATGGAAACATTTTGTCCCCTCTTACAGCAGACTTTTAGCCACTTGCCTCCCCATAGCATTCCATTTTCACATTTTCCACACACCTGCTATGTGCTAAGCACTGTGCTTTTATGTAGATTCATTCACTTCACGAAGGACAGAAATTCCAGATTATCCCTGGGCTGGTGAGGATGGGGAATGATCTTGGGTAAGTCCCTGGCCTGTTTCCAAATCTCTAAAATGAGTGGGTGTGCTATATCGATCTCTCAGGATTCTTCCAGTCCAAATTTGCTAAAATGCTATACAGCTCTGAGATCGAGTTTCCCCTTCCAGAATAAGCACCAGTAAACCTTTCTTAACCTGAGCTTCCCCATCTGAGAGGGGAGCCTGAGCCCAGGGCTTGAGTGCAAGAGACTTAGTTTTTTGTTTTGTTTTGCTTCATTTCTGAATCAGCTAATGTTGCTAAATTCTTTTTTGTTTGTTTCTATGGGAGTATAGCTGCTTTACAATGTTGTGCTGTTTCTGCTGTACAGCAAAGTGAATCAGCTAAACGTATGCATATGTCCCCTCTTTGTCACCACAGAGCATTGAGTAGAGTTCCCTGTACTATACAGGAGGTTATCATTAGTTATCTATCGCATAGCAGTGTAGAAGTGAAGTGAAGTGAAGTCGCTCAGTTGTGTCCGACTCTTTGCGACCCCGTGGACTGTAGCCTACCAGGCTCCTCAATCCATGGAATTCTCCAAGCAAGAATACCGGAGTGGGTTGCCATTTCCTTCTCCAGGGGATCTTCCCTGTGTCAAATCCCTATCTCCTAATTCACGCCCTCTTCCCCCGCCTTGCCTTGGGTTCTATACATTTGTTCGCTACGTCTCTGTCTCTATTTCTGCTTTGCGAATAGGTTCATCTGTACCATTTTTCTAGATTCCACATATATGCATTAATAGATAATATTTGTCTTCAGGAAGCTTAGTTTTTGAAGTGATCCCAAGAAATAGGAGTGGGGCAGTGGGAGGAAGGGAGGGAGGGAGTCTAACACAGGGGTGCGTTGTTGAGCTAGTCACCACTCTAGGAAACTGAGGCTCAGTCTCACTGGTATCCTCTGAAGAGCCAGATAGAACGCATTCACAATTCTATGCGCTGGAGGGATGGAAAGAGAGAATATTTTACATCAGCTCCCATCCCACTGGTCATGGGTTGTCCCATGGGAGTTAACTTCCTCCCTCTTCCCAGGGTGCACTTTGACAGTGACCAGCAGTTCTGTATAGTAACAACAGAAAAGTGCCAGCAAGAAGCAAGCTTGCAGTTTAGCGGAAGACTGCCAGAGGCTAAATGATAGGCCAAGAGGATGTACAATTAGGGTTTGCCAGATTTAACAAAAATAGAATATGCTCACTTAAATTTGAATTTTCAAATCAACAATGAATTCAATATTTGGGACATGCTTATGCTAAATAAATTACTTGCTATTGATCTGAAATTCAAATTTGACTGAGTGTCCCACATTTTTTATGGCAACCTTGTGTGCAATGCACAGTTGGGAACAGAAGGCAGACCATGCTAAGCCCCAGCCCTACCTCTCCAGTCTCCTTTAAGGAATTTACCTATCTGCCTTGAAGACCTTTAAATTTCCCATTTCTCCAAACTTCTGATATAGAAGTAGCTGAATTATGAGTGATGACCTGCTCTGTACAAGGCCAGAGAGGTAACAGGGGGAAACGCAGCCAGGTAAGATGAAATGAGACACAAAATTTCTAATTCTTTGGGGACTCAAAGCCCAGAAAAGGAATCCTGTGCTTGTACTGATAAGACTTCAGGTTGAGCAAATCCAGGCTGGTGCTGGGCTCCCCACCACGTCCCTCCGTGGCTGTGAATATCTTCAAGAATGCCAAGACCTACAGGGAATGAAAGAACAGAAATACGAATTTTCATTAATAATGAAGATAAGAATGACAAAAGCCAATATTTTTTCCTGCAAATCCTTTTGTTGTTTTCAAGCAGACCTCCCAAAGTACCAAATGTGATCATCTTAAAAGCGCTAGAGTTAGATGTTTCTTATTTTGAGTTCAGGAATTTAAACCCTTAAAAAACAATGCTTTTGTGATGTCCTAGAAGGATGGGATGCGGGGGTGGGGGTAGGAAGGAAGCTCAAGAGGGAAGGGATACATGTCTAAATATAGTTGATTCACTTTTTTGGACAGCAGAAACAAACACATTGTAAAGCAATTATACTCCAATAAAAAGTCTTTGATAAAAAATATTTTAAAATCATAAATAGAAAAAATAATGCTATCTATATCTTTTTTCTTGTAGCTTCAAAATTTCCAGAACTTTCGCATTGTTCTTTAGTGAGGCCTCATCAGCCCTATGCTTTCAGAAGCCTGCTGCCCTTCTGCCCAGGTTCTTAATCCAACCACAGTGACAGTTCCACTTGAGTCCCAGGACTTTGTTCCTCATCCCCAGTGAGAATGAAGCTGAATTGTATAGGAGTTGGAATCTTGAATCTATCTCACACCCAGGACCTCTGGTCAAGAGGCTGCAGCTATACACTCACCTCATACAGGATCAACCCCATCAGCAGATGTCTGGGCTGTAAGAATTTCAGAGCATGGCTCCTGTTGAGTCTGAGTTTCCAAAAGTGGGATGGAAAAGGCCATGGAATATCTTGGCAAGCCTCCCTATTCCATCAATAAACATGCTCCATTCCACAGGTGGAAGGCAACTGGTCTAAGATTCACAACTGCATTTCATCATTTGACAGAATCAAAAGAAGAATTCGATACTTCTTCCATTAACTCAACAATAGCTTCATCCCACAGCCCCATCCTTCCCTCTGATTGTATTGTCTCCTTGATATCTGTGTTACTCCATTGTGGCAGGAGCTTGGGTGTTATAACAAACACAGCTCCCCTACATAATCCACAGGGGCCAGTTTTCAAAAACTACTGTGGTGAGCATTTATTCTTAACCACACAGAAGAGCCTCATGCTGCCCAGGGCAATACCATGAACATCTCACTATAGAGGAAATCTGCATTCATTTCATTCCCTGTCCATCACCAACTTTTGGAGTTCACTCAAACCCATGTCCATTGAGTCGCTAATGCCATGCAACCATCTCATCCTCTGTTGTCCCCTTCTCCTCCTACCTTGAATCTTTCCCAGCATCAGGGTCTAGAACCTTAGCTTGCCTAAAAATGGACGAGTGATCTCTGCCCAACTTATTGTGAGGAGCAAATGACCTCCCTTGTTTCATGCAGTAGCCACTAGCCACATGTGGTTCTTTAAGCTGAAACATAAATAAGATAAAGTAAAAATGCAATTCCTTATCCTCACAAGCCACATTGCATGTGCTCAGTGGCCACATGTGACTGCTGCTGCTAAGTCTCTTCAGTCGTGTCCAACTGTCTGCGACCCCAGAGACGGCAGCCCACCAGGCAAGAACACTGGAGTGGGTTGCCATTTCCTTCTCCAGTAGCTACCATATTGGACAGGACAGATACAGAACATTGATCCATCACAGAAAATGCTATTCCTCAAGTCTGCCAGAGGATACTCAAAACACATCAGCCATGGGGTCCTTCATAGTTTGGTCCCAACCTTCCTGTCCAGGTTCTTCTCCGGTCACACCCAACCATCTGCTCCTTTATACTCTCCACCAAATCACGTGTTCTTCCTGGCTGTTACTTCCACCGTGACTTGCTTCCTGTGGTTTTCTTGTTGAGAATGCCCTCCCTACCCTGGATCCCATGCTTTCCAAAAACCAGTTTTCAAAAACTACTGTGGTGAACCTTTATTCTTAACCACACGTCAGAGCCTCATGCTGCCTAGGGCAATAACCATGAACATCTCACTATAGAGGAAATCTGCATTCAAATCCTGGTTCTGATATTTAATAGTCACGTAACTTTGGGCTGCTCTTGTCTGCCTAGAAAACCCTGCTCACTCCCAGGCCCAACGCAAAAAATTCCTCCTTGGGGGCAGTGTCCGCCATGCTCCCGGAAAGAATCAGTCAATCCTCTTTCTCCAGATCCTCTATTGATGACTCCATTACAACATCTCCACCCTGAGACCAACATGTGCTGATCTCTGAAGGCCTTGAGGGCAAAGAATGGGTCTCATTCATCTTTGTGCCCCAAAGCTAGGAAGAGTAGAGATCTTGGTCAATATCGGCACCACAGATCTCACTACCACCACGCTCCCTCAGCTCACCGGTTCCCAGTGCTGGCTCAGTCTTAGCTATACATTTTTCAGGGAAAGGTTTCCCCACAGGCTGCTGGTTCCCTCCAAGCCAGCAAAGCTGTGGAGGGAAGCTGGAGGTGGAAGGCGGGGCTCAGGCCGGGTCAGTGGCCACGGGGAAGAGGTCAGTTGAAGAAAGCCGGCCCCAAGGGGAAGCGCTGGAGGGAATGATAAGTGCAGTCTCAGAACACATACACTGACCTTTCTCTCCCGGTGGAATACTCTCTGCCTGACCTCTCTAACAACCAGCGCCTCTGGCTCTTCCCTCCTCCCACTTGGGCATTCTCCTAGGGCACTGCCCCCACGTGCCTCCCCACAGGCCCTGGGGCCAGCAGAGCCTCCTGCAGCTCAGTGTCCCCTGTGCCTGCTTCAGGATCCCTTCCAAGCGAGTACATCTCTACACCACCTCCCCTACCCATGTCTTCTCCCATGTTCTTTTGTTTTCTTTCCTACAAATGTCACATTAGGATGCTTTAATTTTTTTAGGTCTTTATTGAATTCGTTACCATAGTGCTTCTGTTTTATGTCTTGGTTTTTTGGCCACAGGCATGTGGGCTCTTGGCTCCCTGACTAGAGATCAAACCGGTACCTCTTGCAGTGGAAGGTGAAGTCCTAACCACTGGACCACCCGGGAAGTCCCCTCTTGTGCTCTATTTTTTTTTAATAGGCTATGCAAATCAGCTAAATAAGAGAAACATATATACGTTAAGTAGTATACCTTGTCTAAGTTCTTAGTCTTTTTTTCTCATACAATTATTTTATTACAATTATATAAGATACTATAAACCAAGTGCTTTCCAAGATTTTGATTTGGGGAAGAATTTTAAAGATACACATTTTTCTTTAAGAAAGAAAGTTGAAATCACAATACATTTGAGACCTCTTACTCCATTAGCTCTTTTTCCATTCATTCTTGGGAAGAAAGTCTTTTCTTTTTTGTTGTTGTTCAGTTGCTAAAGAGCCTCTTGATGAAAGTGAAAGAAGAGAGTGAAAAAGTTGGCTTAAAACTCAACATTTAGAAAACTAAGATCATGGCATCCGGTCTAATCATTTCGTGGCAAATAGATGGGGAAATAATGGAAACAGTGACAGACTTTATTTTCTTGGGCTCCAAAATCACTACAGATGGTGAGTGCAGCCATGGAATTAAAAGACGCTTGCTCCTTGGAAGAAAAGCTGTGAGCAACCTAGACAGCATATTAAAAAGCAGAGACAAAGGTTCGTCTAGTCAAAGCTATGATTTTTCCAGGAGTCATGTATGGATATGAGAGTTGGACGATAAAGAAAGCTGAGTGCCGAAGAATTGATAGCTTTTGAACTGTGATGTTGGAGAAGACTCTTGAGAGTCCCTTGGACTGCAAGGAGATCCAACCAGTCAATCCTAAAGGAAATCAGTTCTGAATATTCATTGGACGAACTGAAGCTGAAACTCCAATACTTTGGCCACCTGATACAAAGAACCGACTCAACTGAAAAGACCCTGATGCTGGGAAAGATTGAAGGCGGGAGAAGAAGGGGATGACAGAGGATGAGATGGTTGGATGGCATCACGGATGTGATGGACATGAGTTTGAGTAGGCTCCGGGAGTTGGTGATGGACAGGGAAGCCTAGCATGCTGCAGTCCATGGGTTCACAAAGAGTTGGACACGACTGAGTGACTGAACTGAACTGAGTCATAAAGTTACGTGGGACTCTTTGTGACCCCATGGACTGCAGCATGCCAGGCTTTCCTGACCTTTACCATCTCCCAGACCTTGCTCAGATTCCTGTCCATTGAGTCAGTGATGCCATCCAACCATCTCATCCTCTGTTGCCCCTTTCTCCGCCTGCCCTCAATCTTTCCAGGCATCAGGATCTTTTCTAATGAGTCGGCTTTTCACATCAGGTGGCCAAAGTCTTGGAATTTCAGCAACAGTCCTTCCACTGAATATTCAAGCTTGATTTTCTTTAGAATTAGCTGGCTTGATCTCCTTGCTGCCCAAGGGACTCTCAAGAGTCTTCTCCAATACCACAATTCAAAAGCATCTTTCTTTTTTTAGGTTACTAACTTTTTTAATTAATTAGTATATACTTTAAAATTTCTCACCTAGGTAACATTACATTATTGTTTCACATGTACAACATTATACCTCTAGTCCTGTATTACTCTACAATGTCCTCACCACTAACAATTTCTTCATCTTTCACCTAGCAGCTGATTTCCTCTACTCCTTTGTTGTTATTTCAGTGACCACCCCACCATCCTTCCAGCTTCCTGGCTAGAAACCTCCCATCAAACTCTTCTTCTTCCTTCCTTCTCCTCCAAGATCACCTCCTGCCATCAGTCAGAAAGTCCTGCCCATCCAACCCCTGCAGTGGCCTGAATTCTGCCTCTGGACTTAGTGGGCCCCCATGTCTTCTCGGGTGGACCATATCACTGTAACAGCATCCTAACCAGGGTTTCCTTCTCTAACCTGTGGTCCTTTCCATCCACTTTGTCAGAACTATCCTCCTAAAATGCAAATTGTTCTCCTCTGGCCTCTGCCCTCCACCATTGCCCGCAGGGCCAAACACAAGCCAATCTCCTTAAACAAATATTCAGGTTCCTCCCAGATCTGACTCTCACTTACCTTGGCAGCCTTCCCTTCTCTGGGACACACCATCCACTTCCCCACCTGTGTGCCTTTTCGCTGCCTCCCTCATCCCCAACACCCACCCTACACTTGCACAAGGGCTTCCAAGTTCAGCTCAGACATCAGCCCCTCCGTGTGATCCTGGAGGCAAGCTGCCATTGGGTTCCCACCCAGCTTGCACACATACAAGCTGAGGGACCTCAGGAAAGTTACCAAATCCCACCATGGCTCATTTTCCTCATCTGTAAAATGGGACCATAGCATTGCCTACCAGTTGTTAGAAGATTGAATGACCTACTTCATTAAAAGTGTGTAGCATCACACTTGGCACACCTGGGTTGTTTTTCTTTCTACCTTTGGTGATGGTGCCTCCCAGGAAGATGTCTCAGACTCTTCAACCACAGATTGCTTGAATCTCAGGTACAGGGCTTGATTATTTGGCTCTGTAATGAAATTGTTTTTGCCTGAAGACTTTTTCCAGAAGACTCAGGAATCCAGCCTGGTTGGCCGGTCACCTCCCAAGCGCAGCCGGCACACAGTAGACCCCATAAAACCTTCTGCTCAGATCCTGCCACCACCCCCCCAGCCCCGCCGACTTCCAATAAAATTCTTTTTATTTATTTTTTCCCCTCTCTGAATTGTTTACTTTTTTTTTAATGGGAGTATAGTTGCTTTACCACGTTGTATTAGTTTCTGCTGTACAACAACGTGAATCAGCTACATGTATACATACATCCCCTCCCTTCTGAGCCTCCCTCCCACGCCCCCATCCCAGCCCTCTAAGTCCCCACAGAGTACTGAGCTGAGCCCCTTGTGCTCTGCAGCAGTTTCCCACTAGTTATCTATTTTACACACGGTGCTGTATGCACACAGACTATTCTAATTCGTCCCACCCTCCCTTTCCCCTGCTGTGTCCACGGTCCATTCTCTTCGTCTGCATCTCCATTCTGGCCCTGTAAGTATGTTCATCAATACCATTTTTCTAAATTCCATGTATATGTGCTAATATATAATATTCAAAGGTCTTTTTAATTATGACTCCACAGGGATCACTCATGAGACTGTGGGGAATGGAGAAAGTATTTCTGAGACAAATGTGTGAGAGTGGGTGACCAAGCCTGTGTGAGTCTGCTTGAAATCGTGTGTGAGTGAGAGAATGTATGGAAGGCAGTGTACGTGAGTCTGTGTTTGAATGAGTGAATGAGAATGTATGTGTGAGTGTGGGTCGGACCAGGCTACTTTCCAGTACAAATCCTGTCGTTTTCCTGTCCCTTCTGCTATCCCTAGAGTCAAAATTTCCATATGTCTGTCAGCAGTCAAAGCATAACCATGCAGAGCTACAAAAGACTCAGCAACTTATTTCTACTACTCATATCCTACACAGCAGAGAATGTACAGGGCTGAAAGGAACCAGGGCTCCTGAGGGATGTACCCCCGTGCATGGAGGCTGCAAATAACATCCTTTCATCTCCAGGTGGCTTGTCTGGCTGGCAGTCAGAGAAGTTTGTTCTGCTTGTACAATAAGTTTAGCAAATATCTATTGAGCACGCTTTATGTATTGGGCATCTTACTGATCAGCAACAGATCAACTCTCAGAAGTAGTTATTCTCATGATTTCCAGTTTAAAAAACAAAACAAAACAAAAAACCAAGGTACACAGAGTTTAAATATCAATAGCCTGCCCAGAGCCACACAGCTAGTAAACGAGGGAGCCTTGATTCAACCCAAGGAGCGCAACAATCATGCTCGTGTGTGTAACTACCACACTTACTGCCAGAAGTGGCAGTTTCAGGGCTCTGTCCCACGCCCCATGCTGCCGAGATCTGAGATGAAGAATGTGTGCAGCAGGGGAGAAGGGGGCCTCGGTAACCAGAACATGAAAACTGGGCAACTTGGGCAGATGCTGGAAAGAGCATACAAATGGGAGCCAAGGAGAAGTCTCGTGATTCCCAAGCATTCAAACATGGAGGTCTCTGAAAAGCGCCCTGGCTGAATCAGGGCCGTGTGTAAGTGACCCTGTCTGAAGGATCAGCCTGACACCAGGGGAGTGCCAGTTGGACCGTAGGCAGCAGCAATTTGTTCCTGGTTGAAGCCAAGCCACTTGGAGTTGTGGGATCAGCAGATGTCAAGGTAGGGTGGGGCTGAAGAAGCCCAAGCTAGCAACCAACATGTTACGGGTGTAACTAGCGCTGTCCCGGGGCCACAGCCGGGGCTCTCAAAACGAGGCTTCAGGGCCACGATGCAGGAACCCCCCCCCCCCGCCGCGCCCCGGAGAGCTCACCAAATTGCCGATTCGAGGGCCCCCCTCAGTCAACTACATTCTCTGGGACCTGACCTTGAAATCTGCATTTTTCACAAGCTCCCCTAGTAATTCCAATTTTCTTTCAGCTCCAAGAACTGCCAACATGCAGAAATGCGCAGCCAGCTGTCTTAGATTCAGTTCCCCAGAAGCGGACCTGAGAGGAGGGATCTTACACACTTTATTATGAAAGTGCTCCCCCAAAGGGCTGATAAGAAAATGTGGAAGCAGAGCAAGAAGGGAGGAACCCAGGAAGGATGTGAAGTCCAGCAGAGGGTGGCTTCCAACCAATCTCCCAGGGCCTCAGGAAGGTAAGTCCTGTCTCCAGGGTCAGCCACCCCAAGTCCTTTGAGTAAGGAGGCTTGAAGTATGGGAGCTCAAAGCTGTGGTTTTTCGAGTAGTCATATGAGCTGGACCATACAGAATCCTAAGCAGCGAAGAACTGATGCTTTTGAACTGTGGTGTTGGAGAAGACTCTTGAGAGTCCCTTGGACCATAAGGAGATCAAACCAGTCAATCCTAAAGGAAATCAACCCTGAATATTCATTGGAAGGACTGATGCTGAACCTGAAGCTCCAGTACTTTGGCCAACTAACACAAAGAGCTGACTCATTGGGAAAAAAAAAACCCTGATGCTGGGAAAGACTGAAGGCGGGAGGAGAAGGGGATGACAGAGGATGAGATGGTTGGATGGCATCACCGACTCAATGAACGTGAGTTTGACCAAACTCCGGAAGACAGTGAAGGACAGGGGAGTCTGGAGTGCTGCAGTCCATGGGGTCACAGAGAGCTGGACATTACTGAGCAACTAAACAACAACAACACTGTTAATTTTCTAGTCAAAACCGGGTTTTTTTTTACTGGTGCCTTGTTTATCAGCATGAAGAGTAATGGAAATGGGTTCTTTCTTCGAAATTAGAAAAACAATATGTAGATTGGCTAAAATATGTTAGAAATGCTCACACTTCATGAAAAGAGGGTGTAAGAACCAGCCTCTGGTGCCTGGTAAAGGGCATGGACTTCGATAAATACACGAAGGCAGTAAAAGTAGTAACGCCTCTGTCAAAAGCAGGGGAATGGCCAAAACCTAGATTGTGTCATCTCTTCTGATGACAAAGGCCTCCAGTAAAGGCTGAGAGCACTTTGAAAACAACACTGTTTTCTTGGAACCTGGGAGAGAGAGTTGAAGAAACTGCAGCTGATGGCAAAAAAACTCAGATCTGTAACTTTACAAATGAACGCCAGGAACTGAAGGAGAAAGGAAAGCATAATGACAAGAAAAGCGAGAGATGGAAAATTAGTGGGTGCAATGTATGAGGAAACATGTCACCTGTGTTCAGATCTATGAAAAAGCAGAATAAAAATGTCATCATCATGTTTGATGACAATTAGCTTTGAGATGATAAGCAAGTTCTGTCTATATCTCCATATGCTTTTTTTCCTTTTCATCACTGCATTCAATTATTTTTATCACAAACATTTCACATGCAACTATTTCAAAGTATTCCTTTAATTAGGATCAACCCTGTGGTTAGTAAATAAATGTGGTTTTTCTTTCTTTTTTTCTTTAACCATGTGGCATGTATAATCTTTAGTTCCCCAACCAGAGACTGAACCCACGCCCCCTGCTTTGGAAGCACAGAGTCTTAACCCCTGGACTGCCAGGGAAGTCTCATAAATGTGGTTTTACTTTAAAATAAAAGAATTCAAGCAGGAGGCTAACTCCCAACAGAGCTTCTAGCTATTATCCCACCAGAGAAGATGTGAAGTTGTAAGCTTGCCAGACTGTGCAAAGTTCTAAAATCTATAACTTCTCCCACATCCAGTAAAACAAAGATACACAAAGTAGGGTAGGAGGTGACGGGCTTACTTTTGATGACAGGGAGGAAATTGGCTAATGCCAGTCTTTGCTGGGGGAGAGGGAGGAGCAGAGGAAGGAATGGAAGGGAAGGGGACAGTTCCTCCAGAGAGAGGAAGGGGGAAGCTACTCTGATGAACCCAAGCAGGAGAGGCCATCACCTGTGCTACAGCCTGAAGCCTGACCTTAGGCTAGGTCTTTCCCTTACATGATCCCATTTAGCTTTCCTAACAAAGGCTATATCTAATTTTTCTCTTTACAGATAAGGAAACTGAAACCCAGAGGGGTTCAGTGATCTACCCAGGTCGGTTGGAAAGTGGCAGAGTCCTGGAAGTGATTGGCATCAGAAATGTTCCAGGCCCAAGGGGGATGTGGCATAAGACACGTTTCAGGCTCCAGAGGGAGCAGGAGAAGCCTAGGACGTGAGGGGGGCAGTGAAAGTGGGGAGCAGAATGCGGCAGGGAGCAGAATGGGGGGCGCAGAATGAGGGGGGGAGCAGAATGGGGGGCAGAATGAGGGTGGGAAGCAGAATGAGGTGGGGAGCAGAATGCGGTGGGGAGCAGAATGGGGGGGTGCAGAATGTGGCAGGGAGCAGAATAAGGGGGAGCAGAATGCGGTGGGGAGCAGAATGAGGGGGAGCAGAATGGGGGGAACAGAATGAGGGGGAGCAGAATGGGGGGGGCAGAATGCGGCAGGGATCAGGGAGAGGTGAGCCTGGCTGCTTTAGGAAACCCTCTCTTTGGAGGAGTCCTCTAGACACACACCAACAGTTATTAATCAACCCCTCTGTTCTGGCTGTTAGATTAATGCACTCTCAGCTCACTTAGACTCTGATCAGGGGAAGGAAAAAGAAAAAAAAAAAAGCTTTGTCAGTGAGTATCCAATTACAAAGTTAAGACACAGAAAATCTTGGAGCCAGAACCTGCAAGCTCAGCAGTCTCTAAGTTCAGTTTGCTTCAGATTCTGATGCTTGAAAAAGCAGGGGGTCCCTGCAAGCTTCATTCTCTTTCTTTCCTCTCCCCTTCTCTCCTTCCCTCCTTCCTCACCCTTCTCTTTTCCTGCCTTGTATTCATGCAGGCAGCAAAGATTGCTGAGACCTACTGTCAGACACACTAAAGAAAAACAATTTCCCAAGCATCTTCCTTTTCATTATCTCCTCTGACCCTGAAGTGTGAGGTGTCATCTTCCCCATTTTAAATGATGAGGACACCGAGGTTCCACAGCTGGTCACTGGTCGTGTGTGGACTTGAACTCAGGATTCTCTTAGTCGGAACTCCTTGGTTTTCATTGTTTTTCCCATACGTTAGAGCCTTGCCCTCACCTTTTCCATTCTGAGGCAGCTGTTGAACAAACTCAGCCAACTCCATGAGCTCCACCTCCACCCTTGCCCAGGTCACCAGCAGGTAGGGGACAGGCAGGGACAGTAAAAAAAAAAAAAAAAAAGCCACTTGGCAGGCAGTGCTGAGTGTCCCAGGTCATGCGCCATGCCAGTGTTGGGCTCTAAGATGAGCCCAAGTGGTAGGGGAACAAGAAACCAAAGGAAAGAACATGTGAGCCATCTTCAAATCTCATACTGGAGAGGTGTGAACACTGGGAAACAGAACACGGTGTCCACCTGCTCCAGAGGGGTGCCCAGGACCAAAGGGCTGGAAATGGTCAGAGGAAGCAGATGGAGGGGAAAGAATGGGAGAGGGAAAGGGCAGACTGGAAGGTGGAGGTGGAGGGAGCCTGCCCCCATAGGTTGGGGATATGGAACAGAAGGACCGCTCACTGAAGGACCAGTAGGATGAGCCTGGTTTGGAGACTTCCAGCAGGGAGGGTTCACTACCTCCGCCTTATTTCGGGGAGTCCCGAATGGGCAGAGAGGTCCCTCCCCTTGCCTGGAGGGCTGAGAGGATGGAGATGGGAGGGAAGACAAGGCCTCAGAGGGGAGCCCTGGGATGGGTGCAAGGCAAGAAATGCCCTGGCCTGAAATGCATCTGGCAGCAGAATCTAGAAATTTCACCTGACCCAGAGCTTTACCACGTGTTCTTTTCTGTTTCTGTGATGACAAAGATAAAGAGAGAGGAAAACAAACCCAAGAAACAGGCAGAACTCCTTCCTCACCTCTTGACTGGGTAAAAAGCAACCCTGTGAGGAGACAGGGGCTTTGGACAGAGTCTAGGAGGAAGTCCCATATGGAGCTCGAAGATTCACCCTGGATTCGAGAAGGTCACCCCGCGCAGGAGCTGGCAGCCAGCCCCACCTCTCCCCACTCCCACCCCCTGGCGAGGTATATGATCAGGATAAGCTGCCCCCAAGGTAGATGCCAGCACAGGTCACCCAGCCTTTGGAAGCAACGGCCCGTCCCCTTATCTCCGCAGCTGTTGGGCAGCCTAGCAGGCACAGGCTCTGGTTACAGGGTATAAACAGCCACAGAATCAGCTGGCTTTAGTCTGACCTCTGCCCTGGGCTTCTGCCTTAGGGGAGAGGGGTGAGGGAAGGGCAGCAGAGGGGGGATACTCAAGGTGGACCGCCTCCCTCTCAGTTCTCCACCTTCTCCTCTCCCCCTGCACCCCTCTGAATTCTCTCCAGAAGCTGAAGTTCCTCCTTTCCCAAGATAGTCATGTGTGCAGGTTCAAGTGACCTCAGCATGGGCTGTGATGCACGTGAGCAGCCCATCTCACAAGTCTGTCAGATCACAACTTTGTTGTTTTTGGACAAAGGCCATCCCATCCATTGCCTTGTGCAGACACACACAGCCCCTCTCCTTTGAGCAACAGATACGCTTCTTCCTTCAGACCTTCATCCTGGGGGATCAGAAGTTTGTATCTTTCTGGCTCTGTGGTCCCCTGCTGCACCCAAGATGGGTCCTGTATCTTTGCAGTGTTTCCCCAAGAACTGCAGATGGTCAGAGTGTGTACGCAGAGGGGGCATTCAAGCTTAAGTGCAAACCCAATCCAAGGGGCCTCACTGTCTCTGGAAGAGAATCCAGAAACTCAAGGCTGGTTTTCTTACCAAGGGCCTTCCCATAACCTTCAGAACCAAGACTGCTGGGCTGGGCTCTTCTGCCTGGCAGCTGAGTTGCTCGGAGAACAGATGACATCGGGGGAGCCCTGCCAGGTGTGTGGATTACTCCAAAGAGAGCAGAAGAAACAAGCCACTGACAGCCTAACCAAATACACCCGAGTGTTAATCCAAGCAGGGCGGCCCGCTAGCAAAGGGCAGAGGCCTGACTCAGCCCCAGTCCCACCTCCAGGTTTCTATCTGGCAGGCTCGTGGAATTTCTCTCCAGCTCTTACTTACCAATTATTGTAGATTCACTCCCCATCAGTCTCAGAGGGCTAGGGTGCTGCTCGTCCATGGCTGTGGGATCTTGAGAATCTTCACTTCTCCCCAACATTGTTTCTTCCCATAAAGTGCAGGGGTCTGATCAAACTGAAGGGAAGTGCTAGTCACTCAATCGTGTCTCTTTGCAACCTGGTGGGCTATAGTCCACCAGCTCCTCTGTCTATGGGATTCTCCAGGCAAGGATACTGAAGTGGGTAGCCACTCCTTCTCCAGGGGATCTTCCTGACGCAGGGATCAAACCCAGGTCTCCCACACAGCAGGCAGATTCTTTGCCATCTGAACCACCAAGGAAGTCCGTCTGATCAATCTAGAAGTATCTAATCAATCTATATGTGCCAATCAATCTGTATGTGCTAATCAATCCACGCTTACCAATCACGGCAGCCTTTCTTATTTTGATCATGTAAAAAAACGGGTGACTAAAAGAGCAGGGGGCCTTTAGAAACTGGGCCTTTAGATGAAAAAAAAAAAGAAAATACTCCCAGAGGGAGAGATTAGAAAAAAGAGGAGGCAGAGGACAGAGGGTGGACTTCAAAAGACTGAGCTGCAAAATCTGAAGCAGGCTTCTTGTTTTTCCAACGCAACCCGGCATGCCAAAACTGTGTAGTTTTAGGTATGCAGCTACCGTGGTCCTCTGCTTTCTATCATTTATGAAGGCAGCTTGTGTAGATCTGGGAGGAGGTATGTGCATGTGTTTTAAGTTGACTGACTTGAAACTTCCTTCATGGAAGAAGAAATTTCCTTCTCTTTAACAGTATTTATTGATCATGCTACTGCTAAGTTGCTTCAGTCATGTGACCTTATAGACTGTAGTCCGCCAGCCTCCTATATCCATGAATTCTTCAGGCATGAATATTGGAGTGGGCTGCCATCCCCTCCTCCAAGGGATCTTCCCTTATGGATCATATACACAATTTTTAAAAAAACACCTATGTGCCACAAATAAACACTATGTACAGCAATAAATAATCCAGGCTGAGGTGTCCCACCCTAGTGTCACCTCTCCTGGACAATAGCTTAGCAATAAGTCCTGCACACAGCAGAGAGAGGCACCGAAGATAATGTCCTGCCCAGAGGTCAGAGCCCTTGCCCCCTACACAAGCTGCTGGACTTCACCACGCATCACACGCCAACTCCTCCTCACTTAGATCTTTCACAACCCCGCTTGCAGACACACATCCGAACATACACATGCACACACACAATGGCTTACTAAACATATGTTGAAAGAAGACACTTAGTTACAGATTTCAGAAACTGTTCATCTCTTTAGCGATGATTACATTCCTGATATGCAAGGATCTAGGTTAAAATTAGGCCAGTTACACAAATTCGTCTGCTAGAGCAGAGAAAACTTGATCCAGGGCTGTTTAGCCATTTAATCAAAGAGCGAAACTATTTTTAAAATAGCTCTGAATGACGCTTTTTCTTCTCTACACTTGGACAGTCAGGCACACGGCCTTGGCATTGAAACATTCTTGAGATCCAAGCTGGGGTGAGGCCTGGAGCTAAAAAGACCTTCAAGTACTTCCAGTCCTTTCCCTGCTCCTGGAAGGTTTTTAAGGGAAAAAGAAGAAAGAGAAAAAGAAACATCCACGGGTTTTGATAAGCACTCTCTGTACTTGCGTTTGTCTCTTTCACCTTGGTTGGCCAAAGAGTCTGCTAAAAATATAATGTAGGAAGGGGGGCAGGCAGTGGCCGGGGTGTGGGTGGGGGGCTACGGAGAGAAATAGAAACTAACCCTGTTCAAGTCTGACTGCTCCCCCCACACACTTACCACAACGCTGAAGCTTATCTGCCCCTCTTCACGGCCCACTTTTGGCACTTGACTGGAGTAAGTTATTTTTTAATTAAAGAGGAAAGTGCTCTCATTTCTATTCTTTTGGTACGGTTCAAAAGTCTCCATGACTGAGAATAGCTCTCCAGTTCTACTTGTGTCTGCGTTGAGATCGTGCCTCCTGGGGAAGACTGGCCCATTGTGTGGATACCAGAACCCACCGGATCCCAGAGGTAGACCAGTATCCATCTCAGAGACTTCCCAAGGGCTGGCCAGCCAGGAATAGCCAAGGGGCCTGTTCCTCAGCTTCCAGGGTCTGATCAGCCCTGTCCAGGCTGGAGTTTGCCCAGAAGGAGGAGGAGGTGGCAGAGAGAGGACCCAGCAAGGGCAGCCGGTAGCCGGGTGGTTAGCTCACTGGCTTCCTTGGAGCGCTTTCTCTTTTTAGCGCCTTCCTTTCAGCCAAACCCAAAGGTTACTGGAGCAGGCTGGGCCTGCTCAGGCTAGGAGAGCTGAGTCATCCTCGGGACAGGACGGCAGCAGCTATAAATTATCCTGTGTTTAAGGATGGCTTTCTCAAACCCTGGCTTTGGGCTTGGAGTCTTTATTTATATCTCTCGCAGGAATATTTTTCAAACTCATGACTGCACTCTGTATTGCTCTGGGGACACTCCAAGCACCTGGTCTCCTCTATAATGAGCCCTGCAGGCGACAGGCCCCCAGAGGCCCTGGGGCCGGACTCCGTGTCGGCTCACACTCAACGCCCACGTGTACATCCCTCGCTGCTAGGCCAGGGCCTCATCTCGTGCGTGGAAATGTATCCATCTCTGCTGGCCCAGCATCACATGCAGGCACACAGATACATTCAGTGGCATACACGCACACGTGCAAGCACACACACACTCCAAACACAAACTACTATGAACCCTCTGGTTCTCCCTACATGTTAGAGACAGTCTCTGCTCACAATGAAACACCATTCTTGCACCATGCAAGAATTATTCTGCAGGCTGTAGGACTCGGCAGGTGTGGGACACCCACCCCCCGACTCAGAGAAGGGCATTTTGGCAAGTGACTGACAGCTGTGTATTTCCTTAAGCAACTGGGCTCTTTGTTGTGGTGGTGGTTGTAGCTTATGCCTTACTTGGTGCATACGGAAATGTTCCAGACCAGAGTGTGCCACGCAGTTCGCAGGCTTGAAAACAACTCCTTAGACCAAAGGCTCACACATCAGAATCCAGGAGCCTGTAGACAGATGTTCCCTCTAGGAGCATCTGCAGGAGCGAGGCAAGCTTTGTTAAGAATTAGGAGAGGGAGCCAGGTTGTCTCTCCTGCTAATAAATCTGAATTCCTTTAATCCCTCTGTAGCCATCACCCCGCCCCCCTCACCCCAAGATGCTTTCACCCTCCCCTCCCTAGCCTTTTGTTTTTCTTTCCAGTTCTGTAATTAGATAATTTTGTGTAGTTTGGTAAATCACTGGTTGTTATTTATTTATTTCCCTTGGTTTATTTACCATTATTTGTTCTTTTCAAAGTCTCTTCAAGATAGAAAGAACCTCATTCTTCCTGTGATTCTGAGGCACAGAAAAGGCAAAAGATTCGGCCTGGGGCCACAGAGAATGGTGGCTGTGATGGACCCTACCCTATCCCCAGACCCTGCCTGGCAACTTTCGGCTAAGAAGATGAACCCAGGACACGCATGTCTGTCCTCTGAGCCCTGGGCCCCCCTCATCTAAATGACAGACCCTCTGCCACCTTTCTGTAAGCAGAACTCCTGGGGCTTTGAGCCTAAATCTTATGAGGTTGTCCTCATCTGTCGGTAGAAGAAATGACTAGGGGGCTGAAAGGGGCAATAGTGACCCTATTGTTGATTGAACCACAATGTCAGAAATGTACAAAAATGTCACAGTCCTCCGTTAGGTGACATAGTGGTTGCCCTAGTCCCTCCCTCTCCTCATTCTGTTTCCCTACCCCTCTTAAGCACCTGCCGTTTGCACATCTTTCATCCTCTTATCTCGCTATCATCTCTAGCTATCTTCAAGCATGGACAGATGCAAGGAGTCACTTCTTCACCCCCAGGGCCTCCAGCCGTCTTTGTCCCATTACTTAGACATCACTAGAATTTCCACTTCTTCTGGCCACTTTTGCCAGAATGTTGTCGTTCTCTCACTTCACAAAGCACGAACTCTTGCCACATTCAGCTCATATACGTGTTTGGACCTTATCCTTCCAGGTCTGTTCAAAGGTTACCTTTCAGTTGTGTTTTGCCTGCAGTTGTGTGTGTTCTGGGTGGCTTCCAGCTGCCCTTCCAGAGCCTCTCTCCCTCCTGCTCCACCCTGCTCTGAGTCTCTGGAGGCTGACCCCAATGGACCATATCAAAAGGTCTCCGTTGTGCTTTTCCTCTGGAGTGGGCCAGAGGGAGGCACTATCTGGAGGTCAAAGAGAATGAAGAAAGTGAGAAACCAGCCCCTCCGCTCCCTCCTTGCCACACTTTCTCGGGTTGACCCAGCTTTTCTGCAGAAGAAGCAATGCAGTCCTCCCCGTAGAGGAGAGGACTGTATTCATTCCCTGGGGCTGCTATAACAAATCACTACAAACTTGGTGGCTTAAAGCAGCAGAAACTTGCCCTCTCACAGTGCTGGAGGTCAGAAGTCTGGAACCAAAGTGTCGGCAGGGCCACGCTCCCTGGGGATCCTCCGAGGGGCATCTGTGCTCTGCCTCTCAGGCTCCAGCGCCGTCAGGACCCGTGCGGCCCCATCACTCATCTCCGCCTCCGTGGTCACGTGGCCTCCCCCTTTCCCCTGTCTTCTCCTTTGCTGTCTGTCTTGAACTCCCTCGGCTCTTCCTTTATAAGGACACATCATTGGATTTAGGGCCCACATGGATAATCCAGGATTATCATCTCAAAATCTTTAAATAGATTTGTAAAGTCTCTTTTCCCAAATAAAGTAACATCTACAGATTCCAGGGATTAGGGTGTGGATTTATCTTTTAGGGGCCACCACTCACCCCATGACAACTATCCTCTCTGGGTTCTAGCTGTAGTTCTCTCCAGAACTACCTGGAGGGCCCCTTAAAACCCACAGGCCTGGGCCACATCCCCAGAATTCAGTGGGTCTGGGTGAGACTCAAGAATTTATATTTTTGACAAGTTCCCAAGGGAGGCTGAAACTCCTAGTCTGGAGACCATAGTTTGAAAACCACTGGCTTAAACAACAAAGAAAATGTCCTCTCATAAGCAAAATATCCTTGGAGAGGGTGGTCCAAGGTCAGTCGACACGCTGGCTGGATCAGGTCCTTTAGGACCTAGCTGTACCCTGCTCTGTTTTACTCAGCATCTCAGCCTCAGTCTTGACTTGGTCCTCACAGCTGCAACCTGATCCAGCAGCTCCAGGCATCCTCTGAAGACCAGCGGGTGGCCTGTAAAAGAGATCACCCTTCTTTAGGATGAGAACTTTTCTCTGAAGTCTTTCAGTTAGTGTCTCTTTATAACACTTTGGCCAGAATTACATCCCACACTGTTTCTAAACCAACCACTGCCATTGGGGACAGAACAACAGTAATTAGGTTATACTAATTTGTTTCTCAAAAGAAGAGTAAACAGCGAAGACATTAATGGGTTCTGCTGACTATGGAAAAGGAGTATATATCTCCTAAAGTTTTGTACCTGTGGGAGCACTTATTGGCTGTCATCTGTTTAGCAAACCTTTTCATCTTCCTTCTTCTGGTGCCGGAAACTAAAGTCCTAGAGGGAGGGGGACAAGTCCAAGGGCCCAAAGCCTAGCACCCATGTTCAGACAACACTGGTTTATAACCCAAGTAGGAAAACTCATAACCCTTCCCTAGGACTGAACTACAGTACCCTCTTTCTGCGAAGCTGCTAAGTAGGGACTGCTAGTGATCACATACCTACCAGAGGAAAGCCTCTCGGAAGGGGTCACAACTAGCTAGCTGTTGAAGAAAAGCACAAAGAAGTGGAGATGAGCAAACAATGATGAAGAGGGGTCCTGATTTTGATGCCAAAAACTCCACCTCTGTGCACGAATCAAATCTTAGAGACAGAGTTTTGGGGGAAGTGGAAAAGAAGAGCTTTATTCCTTTGCCAAGCAAAGGGGAACACAGCAGACTCCAGCCTTGGAAACTGTGTGTCCCAAGCTGGAAGGATTTGGAGAGGAGTTTTACAGCAATGGTTCAAGGGTGGGTTGTTGAAAACATCAGAGTATGTGCAGGGCCTACACTCCTTTAATCTGGTCTCAGTTAATCCCTCAGTGAGCTTCTCTAGTTCCTTTAATCTGTGTGTGCAGAGATAAATCACTTCAGTGTCCAACTCTGTGTGACCCTGCAGACTGTAGCCTGCCAGGTTCCTCTGTCCATGGATTCTCCAGTCAAGAATACTGGAGTGGGTTGCCATGCCTTGCTCCAGGGATCTTCTCAACCCAAGCACAGAACCTGCATCTCTTAAGTCCCTTGTATTAGTAGGCGAGTTCTTCACCACTAGCGCCACCTGGGCCTCAGGTGGTCTCTCTGGAATGAAGTATGCTGACATCTTCCATTAGTTGGGAGCTTTAAAAAAGATCTTCATGACCCAGATAATCATGATGGTGTGATCACTAATCTAGAGCCAAACATCTTGGAATGTGAAGTTAAGTGGGCCTTGGAAAGCATCGCTGCAAACAAAGCTAGTGGAGGTGATGGAATTCCAGTTGAGCTGTTTCAAATCCTGAAAGATGATGCTGTGAAAGTGCTGCACTCAATATGCCAGCAAATTTGGAAAACTCAGCAGTGGCCACAGGACTGGAAAAGGTCAGTTTTCATTCCAATCCCAAAGACAGGCAATGCCAAAGAATGCTCAAACTACCACACAATTGCACTCATCGCACATGCTAGTAAAGTCATGCTCAAAATTCTCCAAGCCAGGCTTTAGCAATACATGAACCATGAACTTCCTGATGTTCCAGCTGGTTTTAGAAAAGGCAGAAGAACCAGAGATCTAATTGCCAACATCCGCTGGATCATGGAAAAAGCAAGAGAGTTCCAGAAAAACATCTATTTCTGCTTTATTGACTATGCCAAAGCCTTTGACTGTGTGGATCACAATAAACTGTGGGAAATTCTTTAAGAGATGGGAATACCAGACCACCTGATCTGCCTCTTGAGAAATCTGTATGCAGGTCAGGAAGCACCAGTTAGAGCTGGACATGGAACAACAGACTGGTTCCAAATAGGAAAAGCAGTACGTCAAGGCTGTATATTGTCACCCTGCTTATTTAACCTATATGCAGAGTACATCATGAGAAACACTGGGCTGGAAGAAACACAAGCTGGAATCAAGATTGCCAGGAGAAATATCAATCACCTCAGATATGCAGATGACACCGCCCTTATGGCAGAAAGTGAAGAGGAACTAAAAAGCGTCTTGATGAAAGTGAAAGAGGAGAGTGAAAAAGTTGGCCTAAAGCTCAACATTCAGAAAACGAAGATCATGGCATCTGGTCCCATCACTTCATGGGAAATAGATGGGGAAACAGTGGAATCAGTGTCAGACTTTATTTTGGGGGGCTCCAAAATCACTGCAGATGGTGATTGCAGCCATGAAATTAAAAGACGCTTACTCCTTGGAAGAAAAATTATGACCAACCTAGATAGCATATTCGAAAGCAGAGACATTACTTTGCTGACTAAGGTCCATGTAGTCAAGGCTCTGGTTTTTCCAGTGGTCACGTATGGATGTGAGAGTTGGACTGTGAAGAAGGCAGAGCGCCGAAGAATTGATGATTTGAACTGTGGTGTTGGAGAAGACTCTTGAGAGTCCCTTGGACTGCAAGGAGATCCAACCAGTCCATTCTGAAGGAGATCAACCCTGGGATTTCTTTGGAAGGAATGATGCTAAAGCTGAAACTCCAGTACTTTGGCCACCTCATGCGAAGACTTGACTCATTGGAAAAGACTCTGATGCTGGGAGGGATTGGGGACAGGAGAGGAGGACGACAGAGGATGAGATGGCTGGATGGCATCACTGACTTGATGGACGTGAGTCTGAGTGAACTCTGGGAGTTGGTGAAGGGCAGGGAGGCCTGGCAAGCTGCGATTCATGGGGTCGCAAAGAGTCCACACAACTGAGCGACTGAACTGAACTGAACTAAACTTAGTTCTATAAAGAGCTCAAAGATATTGTTATGTGTAGTCCTTGAGGTGTAATCAGGACCCTGCCCCAAGGCCGTGCTATTGTTTCTTGGCTGTTCCACCCTTGTCTCTTGCGTCCCTTTGAAACTCAGTGAAGGTCAAGGAGGCTGAGTCTATTCCCTGCAAACAAGCAACACTGGTTTCAAGAGACAGAAAGGCTTCCATGACAGGATGGTTTCCATACCCATGCCCACAGGGTTCTACTTGGTTTCAATTTCTGTATCTCTTCCTTTATTTCTGTGTGCACCTCAGTGTCCGGCTCAATTATGGAATAAATGTTTCATTTGTCTAAGCTCATTGGAGCTACATTTCTGCTCCTTATAACCAAACCTTTCCGCTTTAGACACAGTTGGTGTCACAAATAACAGAGAAGGAGATCTGACATCCACGTGTGAGTGGAGGTAGCCAGGGCTGCCTTGGCGCCCCCTCACATCCTACTCTCAGCCACACCTTCCAGGCTGGAAGCAAACTGAACAGGAGGCCCGCCAAAGGCTCCAACCGCCTCCATTATCAGGACCCAAGAAAACGCAAGGCCCTGGAAACTTCAAAGGCAAAGCAGAGGCAGAGAAAGGACACATCGGGATTAGAGGGCATCATCCTTCTCTTTGCAGAAGTATTCTTGGCCATGGCAATTGGGGAACCTAAGAAATGAGCCTGTGCCCTCAGAATCCCTGCCTTTTCTACCTGGTGCTAGGGTGACTTGGGATGGGGGAGGGGGAGCATGGTGGGGGCCGGGGGGAAGGGTAATGGTCCTGCAGCAGTAAGTGAGGCCTGAGGATTTTTCCAAGGGTGGACTTCACCAGAGGATGACCAACCCCAGAAAGATTCCTTCTGGGATTTTTTTGTTTGTTTGTTTGTTCTCAGGAGAAAGGAGCTACCCAAGCATTTGCTGGAACAGAAAGTTGTTTGTTCTTAATGATCATACTTGTCAAGCATGCCAGCAATTCTGCTAAGGCAGTAGAGGTCTGTTCAGACAATGCTTCTGTTCCAAAGACTCATCAGGTGTAACAGTTACAGCAACTGATGCTGCTCCTGCCACGCCCACTCCATTTATCAACCCACCTACTCTGCCCTGCTCCCCTCCACTCTCCCTCCAACACCTGCCCCCCACGGCTCAGTAATAAAGAAGCCACCTGCAATGCAGGAGGCACAGGTTCCATCCCTGGGCTGGGAAGATTTCCTGAAACAGGAAATGGCAATCCACTCTAGTATTCTTGCCTGAAAATTTTCATGGGCAGAAGAACCTGGCAGGCTAGACTCCAAAGGGCCACAAAGAGTCAAATTGAGTGACTGAGTGCATACATATACTCTGTCCCCTGCTCTGGGTGAAGCTCTTTACATGCTGCATGATTCCACCACAAAACAAGAGAAAGAAATTTGTTTTCCACTGACAACAGAATGAAAGTAATTTTTATTTACCTTTTTCCTTGCTAACTTCCAGTGACCAATCCCATCAGAAATCACAGTGGGAGAAAGATAGAGAAATAGGGGCAGAGCTCAAGAAGAGACGAGAGATAGGCGAGAAATGCCACAGTTTGGCAAAAACACGAGTGAAGGAATCTCCCTTTTTATAATTACAGGAAGGGCTTGCTGGAGCCCTTCTTGTCTCCAGATGTAAGGGGCAGAGATGATGCTCCTCCCTCCCTGGGTTGCTGAGAATCCCTGCAATCAGACCAGTGGTGGTAGTTGGTGAGTCCAGGGCCGGATTTTGGCAAGAGGTACAGAACAGAAAAGGAAGCAAAACGGGTGTGTGTTTCTGCTCTTGTTGAAATGCTATTTGCCCTTCAAGGCTTCCTTCTCTGTGAACTCTTCCCCAAACTCCTTCCCACCCTACCCACCGCTATCAGAATGTACTCCTCCTCCTCCTCTGTCCTGCCTAGCTGTTTGTGATAAGAGCTATAACACAGCATTATCAGTCTTCTGTCCATAAGGGTTCATGGGTCTAGAGTAGAGGACAAAAATGTCTCTGTCCCTTCCCCCAAAGGTGGAGCCCTTTCCCCTACTCCTTCAATCCAGGCTGGCCTTGTAACTTGCTTTGGTCAGTAGAATGTGGCCAGAAGCAACTTCAAATGTGTCCCAAGCCTGGACCTCCAGAGGCTTTGCCTTCTGCCCCCTTGGAAGCCTTCCCCTGCATGTGATCGAGCCCAAGTTAGCCTGGGAGAGGATGAGAAGGCGTATAGAGAAAGGCTGTAGTTGTCCAGGCCATCACTGATCAGCCAGCTGAGCCACCCACCACAGAGCCCAATCCAATTCAGCAGAGCTGCCCAGCAGCTCATTAGACTCAGAAGCAGCACTAAGGAATGGTATCAGAAACCACTCATGCTGGGCATGCCTTAGCACACAGCACCAGCTAACTGATGTGTACCCCTGTGCCTCACTGGAAAAGGGGGTGCCTCGAGGCTGCACATCTTAGATGTTTCAATATCATCTCTTCACTGGTATATTATATCTCCTGGAGAAGGAAATGGCAAACTGCTCCAGTATTCTTGCCTGGAGAATCCCACAGACAAAGAAGCCTGGTGGGCTACACCACAGGATTGCACAGAGGCAGACACGACTGTAGTGACTTAGCATGCACACACTGGTATATTCCTGGGACATTCAATTCTCAACCAGAACTTTCAGGATGGAGCGGAATAAAATAGAGCTAAAATGTTGGTAAAGGTCGGGCAGCCACCCAGCACCCATGTGGACACTATTACGACTATCTGGCTACCTTCCACCTCCCCAAGGCCAGTGCTTGGGAAAAAGGTTACCTGATCACCACAGCCTTTGTCTATCAGTTCACTCGGGGCTGGGTTAATCCCCGCTCAGTTTCTCCCCACCTCCCAAGTCTGGCTGCCCAGATGATGTAACCAGTAACCAATCTTGCAGTTGGAGCAGTCTGTTGGCTGGCTCACTTCCGTGTCCATTAAGGGAAGGCAGACTCTTTAGAAAGAACTGGAAAATATTACCAGCCACCCACTCCACTCGACTGCCCCCTCCCTTGCCCCAGTCTTCACTTCCCAGCCATATACACCCTAATCCCAAGAGATCAGGGCTCAGAGACACTGAAGCCAAAGAAAGAAGAAACTGGAAGTGTAGCCCTGCAGACCTCATGAGCTGAACCACAAGACTCCTTTGGGCATGAGAACTAGTCCTGGAAGAAATCAACTGGGGGCATCTGGGGAGCCCTGCCAGCCACCTCCTCCTTGTCCCTGGCACCTTTCCCTCCAGAGATGTTGCTGTTCGATGCCAGTGAAATGGGCATGGAGGGGTCAGGGTGTCCACATCTGCATTGCAGAAGGGGCCATGCAGCAGATCCCCATCATTTAACCAAATTGTCAGATTCATTTCCAAGAGACGCAGTGGGACTCAAGATTGATGACTTGAATGGATTTGGGCAAAAAATCTGGTCTGTTTGCTGAATTCAGGGTTTTGAAAACATTTCAAGATCTATGCTACTTCTCTCTGCATCAAATATAGGTGTAGAGAATTCTAACATTGAAGAGTCACCCCTTCCTGCCTTGGAATCTTCTGCTTTGAATGTTTTCAATGAAAATGAAAGTAACATCCCAAACTGACCCCTCAAAACCATGAGGTCTTCGTCAAGCCTCTTTACCCTTATAGACCTTTTTCTTATCTGAAAAGTGAGATGAGAATGCATCCCTACTTCACAGAGTTGTTGAGCAGAACAAACGAGATGACATCAACAGAAGGTGATCACGCTATAGCTCATGAAAAGCTCAGTGGCAACTCTGTACTTCCTGCTTGATTTTGCTGCAAACCTTAAACTACTCTTAAGAAATAGTGCTGGACAGGACTTCCCTGGTGGCTCAGTGGTAAAGAATCCTCAATGCAGGAGATACAGGTTTAATCCCTGGTCCAGGAAGATCCCACGTAGGCGCAGGGCAATTAAGCCCATGTGCCGCAACTATTGAGCCTGTGCTCTAGACCCCCCAAACCACAACTACTGAAGCCCCCTCACCCTAGAGCCTGTGCTCCGCAACAAGAGAATCCACCACAATGAGAGACCTGCATGCAACTAGAGAGTAGCCCCCACTCACCGCAACTAGAAAAAAGCCTGCACAGCAAAGAAGACTCAGCCAACCCCAAAATAAATAAAATTATTTTTCTAAGTAGACATTTTATTTTTTAAAAAAATAGTGCTGGACAAATGTGTGTTGAAGGGAGAATGAATGGTTGGGACTCATTTATTCAACACTCAAGGACTGACAAAGAAGAGCAGAGTCAATGGCAGCATTTCTACCCTATCACGTCTATGGAAAAGGTGGGTTCTTAATCTATTCATGGGAAGGGAAGGACTGCATTTACTCTGAGAAAGTTTTGGCAGTCACAGCCCAGAGATCGATTGAACAAGAGATGAGCAGTGACACTTTGGGAAGAAAATGGCTGATATTGGTCACTTGAGTTTCTGCCCAATTCAGGACCAAGCACTGAGCAAGGGCAGACACTGACGTGGTGTCTCTCATTCTGTCTGCCTGGCACACTTTCTCCCTGCTTCTAAGAAAGGCACCCTCCTTTCATCAGGGTGTCTTTCTCCCACCCCATGCCACTGGTATTTTACCAGGAGCTACCAGTGATGAAAATCTGCCTCTCTGATCACAGGTTGGATGGATAACCAAGGTAGGCCAATACTTTCCTAAGACTTTCTGGACTAGACTTCTGGAAACAAAAAAGGCAGTTCCTGCTTGGGGTAAAGATAGTAGGCGTGAAACCTGACACGAGCAAAAACCAAGATAAGGGACTGTCCCTCCCCTTTTCCCCATTCCCAGTTGTCTCTGAGGCCAGCTGCACTTGGCCTCCCCTTGTTATGTTTACAGGAACCAACAAATCCCCCTTGTAGCCTGGGCTGACTATAGAAATTCTGCCATTTGTGACTATACTACTTGCAACATACTACTCACAATATAACACTGGGTTGGCCAAAAAGTTCATTTGGGTTTTTACGTAACGTCTTAAGGAAAAACCTGAATGAACTTCATGGCCAGCCCAGTACAATTATAGGTGGTATACTTCAACCTTGTCCCCTCCTTCAAAACCAGTATAACCTCCTGAGAAAGAAGACTTTGTAAACAAAATAACTGGAGAGCCATGCAAGATGGCACTAGATTGAGTAGCTTTGAGTTAACTCCTTACGCACCTATGTATTTCTCCCTTTGATAGGCATTTTTCCCCAACTAACCACTGAGAATGTAAAATAGAACCTACACACGAAAATTTCACAGTCGAGAAATGAGGAAGGCAAAACCATAATTTGCACTATTATGGAATTTATACCCAGACCAGGGAAGCGTAGGGGAGGACTAATTCACTCCGAATGTCATAAGCCTGGGACGGGTATCATGAGGCAGGGTTATTACAAAGAGCTTTTGAGAGAGCAGAGATTTGGAAGTTACCAATAATATGGATGGGACAAAAGAGACAGAAATCCTAGGAGACTGCAAGGGTAGCCAAAAAGAGCAGAAACCATAGTAGAAGTGGGTCACGTGGAGCCTGGAAGAGTGAGGTTGTTCAGGGTCCTAGACAGCTCAAGGAACCGGATGTCTTCCCTCTATAGCCTACCCTGACTTCAGCATCTATATTCAGAAGTTTCGCCACTAAGTGAACCTAGCTCCTCCCCTTCTGCTGCTATTCTTCATTCCACTGTTGACCACTATCTCACCCAGACTCTGAGCATCTCACCCTTTTTCTCCTGGATTCTGCCTACTCAAATTTCAGCTCTCCCATATGGCAGAGCTACTCCTGCCATATACTGACACACTCTCTGTGCTCTAGCATCTGTTCAGTTCAGTTCAGTCGCTCAGTAATGTCCAACTCTTTGCAACCCCATGGACTGTAGCATGCCAGGCCTCCCTGTCCATCATCAACTCCCAGAACTTGCTCAAACTCATGTCCATTAAGTCGGCGATGCCATCCAACCATCTCATCCTGTCATCCCCTTCTGTTTCTGCCCTCAATCTTTCACAGCATCAAGGTCTTTTCAGTGAGTTAGTTCTCCCCATTAGGTGGCCAAAGTATTGGAGCTTCAACTTCAGCATCAGTTCCTCCAATGAATATTTATGACTGATTTCCTTTAGGATGGACTGGTTGGATCTCCTTGCTGTACAAGGGACTCTCAAGAGTCTTCTTCAACATTTCAAAAGCATCAGTTCTTCAGTGCTCAGTCTTCTTAATGGTCCAGCTCTAACATCCCTACATGACTACTGGAAAAACCATAGCTTTGACTAGATGGACCTTTGTCAGCAAAGTAATGTCTCTGCTTTTAATATGCTGTCTAGGTTGGTCATAGCTTTTCTTCCAAGAAGCAAGCATCTTTTAATTTCATGGCTGAAATCACCATCTGCAGTAATTTTGGAGCCCAAGAAAATAGTCTGTCACTATTTCCACTGTTTCCCCATCTATTTGCAATGAAGTGATGGGACTGGATGCCATGATCTTCATTTTTTGAATGTTGAGTTTTAAGCCAACTTTTTCACTCTCATCTTTCACTTTCATCAAGAGGCTCTTTAGTTCCTCTTTGCTTTCTGCCATAAGGGTGATGTCATCTGCATATCTGAGGTTATTGATATTTTTCCTGGCAATCTTGATTCCAGCTTGTGCTTCCTCCAGCCCAGCATTTTGCATGATGTACTCTGCATATAAGTTAAATAAGGAGGGTGATAATATACAGCCTTGACGTAGGACTCCAATAAATAGTCCCTAGCATCTGCTAGGGAAGAACAAAGAAAGCTAATATAGAAGAGAATAAAACTCTCTACCAGGGATCAGCAAACGATAGCCCATGGCCAAATCTGGCTGGCCATTTGCTTTTGTAAATAAAGTTTTATTAACACACAGTCAGAATCATTTATTTACATATGATTTGTGCCTGCTTTTATACAACAGTGGGGTTGAATAGCTGCAGCAGAGACCACATGACCTGCAAACCTCTACTGTTTACCATCTAGATCTTTCCAAAAAAACTTTACCGACAGCTGCCCTACATCAGACTGCTTTCTCTGAACTTTAGCTCCAGACACCCCAATATCAAATTTTACACTAATGTTTAAACATAATATCTCAAAAAAAAAAATCAGCATTTGAGACATATGGAAACTTCCTAGGCTCCTTTTTTTTTTTTTTAACTTTTTATTTCGTATTGGAGTATAGCTGATTAACAAGCTTTCCAGACGGATCTAGTGATAAAGAACTTCCCTGCCAAAGCAGGAGACATAAGAGATGTGAATTTGATCCCTGCACCTGGAAGATCTCCTGAAGGAGGGCAGGGCAACCCACTCCAGTATTCTGGCCTGGATAGAGGATCCTGGTTGGCTACAGTCCAGGGGGATCACAAAGAGTCGGACATGACTGAAGTGACTTAGCATGCATGCAAGCATAGCTGATTAACAATGTTGTGATAGTTTCAGGTAGACAGCAAAGGGACTCAGCTATACACAAACCTGTAACCATTCTGGAATCTTCCTGGAACCCTCTGGAACCCCCTTGTCAGATAGGACTAGGTAGAAAGTGTGGTCTCTCAACTGGCTTGTGCCATAGAGATTAGTTATATACGGAACATGGAAGCAATCTAGATGTCCATCAGCAGATGAATGGATAAGAAAGCTGTGGTACATACACACAATGGAGTATTACTCAGCCATTAAAAAGAATACATTTGAATCAGTTCTAATGATGTGGATGAAGCTGGAGCCTATTATACAGAGCAAAGTAAGCCAGAAAGAAAAACACCAATACAGTATACTAACACATATATATGGAATTTAGAAAGATGGTAACAATAACCCTGTATGTGTAGAACAGACTTTTGGACTCTGTGGGAGAGGGAGAGGGTGGGATGATTTGGGAGAATGGCATTGAAACATGTATAATACCATGTAAGAAATGAATTGCCAGTCTAGGTTTGATGCAGCATACAGGATGCTTGGGGCTGGTGCACTGGGATGACCCAGAGAGATGGTATGGGGAGGGAGGTGGGAGGGGGTTCAGGATTGGGAACTCATGCACACCTGTGGTGGATTCATGTTGATGTATGGCAAAATCAATACAGTATTGTAAAGTAAAATAAAGTAAAATTTTAAAAAAGGAAAAAGAAAAAAATATATATATATAAAGAAAAATATTTTCCCTTAGAATCTTTTGTTCCCTTACTACTTTTTAAGAAAATTCTTTAAGAACTCTCAATTTTGCAATCCCTATCAAGCTACCAGAGCTATTTTTCACAGAGCTAGAACAAATAATTTCACAATTTGTGTGGAAATACAAAAAACCTCGAATAGCCAAAGCAATCTTGAGAAAGAAGAATGGAACTGGAGGAATCAACCTGCCTGACTTCAGGCTCTACTACAAAGCCACAGTCATCAAGACAGTATGGTACTGGCACAAAGACAGACATATAGAACAATGGAACAAAATAGAAAGCCCAGAGATAAATCCACACACCTATGGACACCTTATCTTCAACAAAGGAGGCAAGAATATACAATGGATTAAAGACAATCTCTTTAACAAGTGGTGCTGAGAAAACTGGTCAACCACTTGTAAAAGAATGAAACTAGATCACTTTCTAACACCGTGCACAAAAATAAACTCAAAATGGATTAAAGATCTAAACGTAAGACCAGAAACTATAAAACTCCTAGAGGAGAACATAGGCAAAACACTCTCCGACATAAATCACAGCAGGATCCTCTATGATCCACCTCCCAGAATACTGGAAATAAAAGCAAAAATAAACAAATGGGATCTAATTAAAATTAAAACCTTCTGCATAACAAAGGAAACTATAAACAAGGTGAAAAGACAGCCTTCTGAATGGGAGAAAATAATAGCAAATGAAGCAACTGACAAACAACTAATCTCAAAAATATACAAGCAACTTATGCAGCTCAAGTCCAGAAAAATAAACGACCCAATCAATCAAAAAATGGGCCAAAGAACTAAATAGACATTTCTCCAAAGAAGACATACGGATGGCTAACAAACACATGAAAAGATGCTCAACATCACTCATTATCAGAGAAATGCAAATCAAAACCACAATGAGGTACCATTTCACACCAGTCAGAATGGCAGCGATCCAAAAGTCTACAAGCAATAAATGCTGGAGAGGATGTGGAGAAAAGGGAACCCTCTTACACTGTTGGTGGGAATGCAAACTAGTACAGCCACTTTGGAGAACAGTGTAGAGATTCCTTACAAAATTGCAAATAGAACTGCCTTATGACCCAGCAATCCCTCTGCTGGGCATACACACCAAGGAAACCAGAATTGAAAGAGACACATGTACCCCAATGTTCATCGCAGCACTGTTTATAATAGCCAGGACATGGAAACAACCTAGATATCCATCAGCAGATGAATGGATAAGAAAGCAGTGGTACATATACACAATGGAGTATTACTCAGCCGTTAAAAAGAATACACTTGAATCAGTTCTAATGAGGTGGATGAAACTGGAACCTATTATACAGAGTGAAGTAAGCCAGAAAGAAAAACACCAATACAGTATACTAACACATATATATGGAATTTAGAAAGATGGTAACAATAACCCTGTATGCGAGACAGCAAGAGACACAGATGTATAGAATAGACTTTTGGACTCTGTGGGAGAGGGAGAGGGTGGGATGATTTGGGAGAATGGCATTGAAACATGTGTAATATCAGGTAAGAAATGAATCGCCAGTCTATGTTCGATACAGGATACAGGATGCTTGGGGCTGGTGCACTGGGATGATCCAGAGAGATGATATGGGGTGGGAGGTGGGAGGGGGGTTCAGGATTGGGAACTCATGTACACCCGTGGCTGATTCATGTCAATGTATGGCAAAATCAATACAGTATTGTAAAGCAAAATAAAGTAAAAATTAAAAAAAAATTAAAAAGAAAGAACTCTCAATTTAGGACAGAAAACACTTAAATCTGTCATGGACTATTCTTCAGAACTTCGAAGGGTTCTAGTGTCATCTGCCACCCCTGAGTCCTGCGAGGACTGTGTCCCAGACCATTCCAAACTAGCGAAGCTGATCCTATTTCTAAAGCTCTCCCCCAAAGAGCATTCCACAGCCTCCCTCCTCTCGCCCCATTCCGGCCTTTAAACCCATCCTCCCCCTCAGCCACCCTCATCCCCTTCCTGAGCACCTGTTGCTACAACAAAGAGAAGCTCAGAGTGGAACCTTCTGTGCTTGTCCAGGTGATAAACTGAGGCCATCGGAGATGATCATGCCATTTGTTGGATTAGCTCCTTTCGATCACCAGGCAAAGCTCTGGGGTGGGAGAGGCATTTCGAGAGCTACATGTATATAAAAAGGTGATTATGTCTAAAAGGAGATCTCTCAGTAGGCGAAGTCCACCAACAGCTCACATGAGGCAACTTCAATGACTGAGGTGCAGCAGGCAGGATCAGATTTGTGTGGCTCTGCTACTCTCCTGCGGGGCAGATCTGGGGACCACCCTTCCCCGGGGCTCCCCCTGGGAGCTTTGTCAAGTCAGCTCCAGCCATGAGCTGCTCAGGCTGCTCCTCTCAGACTCCAAGGAGTCAGATTTAGAGTGACGATGCAAAGACCCAAAGATTTAAGGGCTGTGCACACAGCCAGTGTGAACGTTCAAAGGCTGGGTCTTGGCTCAGAGTTTCTATTTGCTCGTTTGATTATTCTAGAGCAGGGGCAGCAAACTTTTTCTGTAAAGACTAAACTGTAAATATGCTGGGCTTTGCAGGCTGTACATTGTCGCGGCAGCTCACCTCTGCTCTAGTAACGCAAAAGCAGCCACAGACATCAACCAACAGGTGTGGTCATACCCTGATATGACTTCATTTATTGACATGGAAATTTGAATTTCATATCATTTTCACATGCCAGAAAATATTATTCTTTTGATTCCCTCCCCCCACAATCGTTTAAAGATATAAAAGTCTTTCTCAGCCTATGGGCTATACAAACACAGGAGACAGGATAGTTTTGGCCTATGGGCCATGGTCTATAGACCCCTTTTTTAGAGGATCCTGCTCAAAAGAAAAAGAATTAAAGAGGAGATGATCTCATTTAGCTCTACCAAGAGTCCAAATAACTTGTCTATACACAGCACTCTAGGGGCTTCACCAGGGGCTCAGTGGTAAAGAATTCACCTGTGATGCAGAAAACACAGGAGACGCAGGTTTGATCCTTGGAATGGGAAGATCCCCTGAAGGAGGGCATAACAACCCACTCCTGTGTTCTTGCCTGGAGAATCCCATGGACAGAGGAGCCTGGCAGGCTACAGTCCATAGGATCATAAAGAGTCGGACACGACTGAAGTGACTGAGCACGCAGGAAGGCACATAAGCACTCTAATGTTAACAGAATGTATATTGATCTCATCCAACAGCCAGTTCAACACTGAATTAGGCATTATCATGCTGATGTCATGGAGGCTTCTCTGATGGCTTAGACAGGAAAGAATCTGCCTGCGGTGTGAGAGACGTGGATTCGATCCCTGGGTCAGTAAGATCCTCTGGAGAAGGAACTGGCAACCCACTGCTATATTCTTGCCTGGAGAATCCCACGGACAGAGGAGCCTGGCAGGCTACAGTCTATGAGGTCACAAAAGTGTCGGACACGACTTAGTGACTAAACAACAATGGATTGAGTTGTATCCCTACTCTGAAAAAAAACAAGTTTTGTCCTAAGCCCCAGTACTCAGAATGGGACCTTATTTGAAAATACGACCTTCACAGAGGTAATCAAGTCAAAACGAGGTCGTTAGGGTGGGCCCCGATCCAGAATGACTGGTGTTCTCTATCAGAAGGGGAAATCAGGACACAGAGACAGACATGTATGGAAGGAAGATGCTGTGAGGTCAAGGGAGAAGGCAGCCATGCTTTTGGAGTGAGTTATTCATTCCAATCCCAAAGAAAGGTAATACCAAAAAATGCTCAACCTACCATACAGTTGCACTCATCGCACATGCTAGTAAAGTCATGCTCAAAATTCTCCAAGCCAGGCTTCAGCAATACGGGAACCATGAACTTCCAGATGTTCAAGCTGGTTTTAGAAAAGGCAGAGGAACCAGAGATCAAATTGCCAACATCCTCTGGATCATGGAAAAAGCAAGAGAGTTCCAGAAAAACATCTATTTCTGCTTTATTGACTGTGCCAAAGCCTTTGACCGTGTGGATCACAATAAACTATAGAAAATTCTGAAAGAGATAGAATACCAGACCACCGGACCTGCCTCTTGAGAAACCTATACGCAAGTCAGGAAGCAACAGTTAGAACTGGATGTGGAACAAAGACTGGTTCCAAATAGGGAAAGGAGTACGTCAAGGCTGTATATTGTCACCCCGCTTATTTAACTTACATGCAGAATACATCATGAGAAATGCTGGGCTGGAAGAAGCACAAGCTGGAATCAAGATTGCCAGCAGAAATATCAGTAACCTCAGATATGCAGATGACACCACCCATACAGCAGAAAGCGAAGAGCTAAAGAGCCTCTTGATTAAAGTGAAAGAGGAGAGTGAAAAAGTTGGCTTAAAGATCAACATTCAGAACACTAAGCTCATGGCATCCGGTCCCATCACTTCATGGGAAATAGACGGGGAAACAGTGGAAATAGTGTCAGACTTTATTTTTCTGGGCTCCAAAATGTCTGAAGATGGTGATTGCAGCCATGAAATTAAAAGACGCTTGCTCCTTGGAAGGAAAGTTATGACCAACCTAGATAACATATTAAAAAGCAGAGACACTACATTGTCAACAAAGGTCCATCTAGTCAAAGCTATGGTTTTTCCAGTGGTCATGCATGGATGTGAGAGTTGGACTGTGAATAAAGCTGAGCACTGAAGAATTGATGCTTTTGAACTGTGGTGTTGGAGAAGACTCTTGAGAGTCCCTTGGACTGCAAGGAGAGCCAAGAAGTCCATCCTAAAGGAGATCAGTTTTAGGTGTTCATTGGAGGGCCTGATGTTGAAGCTGAAACTCGAATACTTTGGCCACCTGATGCAAAGAGCTGACTCATTTGAAAAGACCCTGATGCTGGGAAGGATTGAGGACAGGAGGAGAAGGGGACAACAGAGGATGAGATGGTTGGATGGCATCACCAACTCGATGAACATGGGTTTGGGTGGACTCCAGGAGTTGGTGATGGACAGGGAGGCCTGGTGTGCTGCGGTTCATGGGGTCGCAAAGAGTTGGACATGACTGAGCGACTGAACTGAACTGAACTGAACTGATCCATCTGTAAGTCAAGGGACACCAAGATTGCTGGCAAACACCAAAATCTAGACGAGACAAGGACTGATTCTCTTCTAGAGCCATCAGAGAGGGCATGAGCCTGCCAGTACCTTGCTTTCAGACCTCTGGCCTCCAGGTGGTGAGACAATACTTCCCTATTGTTCCACCCAGTTTCTGGTTCTTGGCCCTAAGAAATAAATAGAGGCAACCTCTGTACCTCATGTGACACTCTCCCTGTGGTGCTGAACTTTCACTTACATGCATGTCTCCTCTTCGAGGTTGTTAGCTTATCTCTGAATCCCAGGTCTAGGCTTTGCTGGCTGATGATTGACAGTTGCTCCTTGAACTGAATTAAGGTTCTTATGTCCTGGATGCTGAGTCTGTGCCACGGTGACTATGTGTGTAACTGCCTTCTCCATCCAGTGATATTACATCAACAGGAGGCCACAGACGAGCCTTTTACATTTTTTTCTGGTTCTATATCTTGTGAATTAAAACCTCAAATGGGAAAGGCTCAACGGTCAACTCATTGGGTCTAGCCCCTCCCGAGTCTATCTGCTCCCATCTCCTTGTCCTCTCAAACTGGGCTGGCTGCTCCCCAGCCACATGGAGCTTTCAACCTCCCCAACTGGTCTCACTGCCAGCAATTCCCTTTCCCCTTAGATCAGCCAAGGAAAAGTTAGAAAGGACAAAAGTAACTTTCACCAAGAGAGAAGGAAGTTAAAGGAAAAGAAAGTAACATACCAAAGCACAGACGCAGGCAGATCACATGGCCCAGAATTCTACCATCACATGACATAAGACAACACACAGAGCACTCAGCTCCTAGTTTCCAGGCTCACCTGTGACCCAGGGAAGACACTAAACCAAGTTGCTCATCCTTCTAGATCACGAGAAAGTCAAGCTCTCCACTGCCAAGCTTGGTGCGATTCTTGGACGCTTTCAGAACGAGCCATCCCCTCCGGCTTCACATCTCCTTGCAGAGCACTCTGCACTGCCTGGTCTCTGCTTTGCTGAGCGTGAAGGGCACCCTTGCCTTAATCTGGCTGCAGATAGCCCCTGCTTTGCATGGCTCAGTAATCCCAGCCTCCCTCCTCATCACCCTCCTGCCCTACCAGGTCTTCAACAGATGCTTGTCACATATCCACCAAGGAATGCCAGCATCAGTTCTACCTTCACATGGTCCATCTTCTTCCTAAATAAAAGAAGTGACCTCATTTAATTATTCAATAAATATTTATTATGGGTTGAATTGTAACACACACCCCCCCCAAAGATGTTAAAGTCCCAACTTCCAGTACCTATGAATGTGACCTTATTTGGAGAAGGGTCTTTGTTGATGACCAAGTTAAAATGAGGTCATTAAGATGGGCCCTAATCCTAACCCAGTATGACTGGTGTCCTTATAAAAAGGGGAAATTTGGACACAGACACATACAAAGAAAAGGCAATGTCAAAACAGGAAGGATGCCATCTACAAGCCAAGCAACTCCTGAGGCTACCAGAAGCTAGGAGAGAGGCTTGAACAGATTCTCTGTCACAGCTCACAGAAGAAACCCAACCTGCAAATACCTTGATTTCAAAATTCTAGCCTCTAGTTCTGGGGGATAATACAGTTTTTCTGTGTAAGCCACCGAATTTGTGGTCTATTTTTGTTATACCAACTATAAGCCGCATGCCTTCATTCATGCCTTCATGGGGCTCACATTCTAGAAGAGAACAGACAATAAAGCAAATGAGCAATGTGTGTAAAACATTGAGTAATAATAAGTGCGATGGAGAAAAATAAAGCTGAGAAGGAACTTGGGGGTGGCAGGAAGGCCACTCCAAAGTGTTTTGAATAAAGAGGTGAAGGATGATGTGAAAGCAATGTCCACGAACAGTGTGTTCCAAGCTGAGGAAACAGCGCATGTATTGTTCTTTGTATGCCACAGTGCCCAGCAGCGGGCCAGGCAGGATTAGGGGTAACTGGGGAAGCTATCGTGGCAAGAGGGTCATTTGGCCTTTGCCTCGCAGGCCTTTGCTTCACAGGATTCCCTGGTGGCTCAGAGGATAAAGCATCTGCCTACAATGCAGGAGACCCAGGTTCGATCCTTGGGTTGGGAAGATCCCCTGGAGAAGGAAACGGCAACCCACTCCAGTATTCTTGCCTGGAGAATCCCATGGACAGAGGAACCTGGCGGGCTACAGTCCACAGGGTCACAAAGAGTCGGACATGACTGAGTGACTTCACTTTCTTTCACTTTTCTTTCGCAGGCTTAAGAGCCTCAAATATAGATGTTGATCTCGTCTCTCAATGAGACTATGCTAAGTCATGGAGACTGACTAAAAGAACTGAATGAAGATTATTCACTAAGAATAATTTTGTTTAATAAATCTGCAATTATCTTGTGAATATCATGAGTGAGCCTAAAACAAATAAGACACAACCCCTGGCCTGGAGAGATGGGTGCCAGTTAGAAGAGGGGAGTATGTAAACATTTGAGGTAAAACATTTCAAAATAGTATTATAAATGCCATGATGAGAGTATAGGAGACATCTTTGGAGGGATTTTTAACATGAATTTTTTTTTAATTATTAGGGAAACTTAAGGCAAAACTTTATATGGATGAGAGGTTTCCAGCTATAATTTGACATTAGTTACTTGGCAGGAATGGATTTAAAACATTCATCCACCTGAAAATAATATAACATTGTAAATCAACTATACTTCAATAAAATTAAAAATAAAAAGGAAACACTGGGAGTGGACAGGAAGGAAGAGTTTGGAGTGGGTGGGTACAGTCCCTCTATTTATTCAGACCAGAGCAGAAAATAATAAGCTGAGATTCCATGGTCTTAAAAATAAAATAAAACACTAATTAATCTCTACTAGGTTTATGCCTCTCTAGCTGGCAAGGTCTTCTCTAACCATGACCCTGTGGGGCTGCCATCCTAAAATATAAGTAGAGAATCCTTAGACAAAGAGTGATAGCTAAAGTCCCAAAGGCATTGCCTTCCACCACATTCTAGCTCCTTCTCCAGCATTTTCCAGCTCCTTCCTCTTGTTCTCTCATGAAAGTAGGTCTCCTCGAACTTATCCAGCCTCCTTGACCTGACTATCTGTGCTTTCTCCCCAAAGCGTGGTCCCTCCTTTTACTGACAAAGTTTTCAAGCCACTCCCATCATCTGCCTTCTGTTCCTCACCACCCTCTCTACTCTTACTCACCCTGCTACTTCCTTCTGTCTCCAGTCCCTGGGAAAACTCTACACCAAACCATTTAGCTTGGTACAAAAAGTGAAAGTGTTAGTCCTTTCGTCGTGTCTGACTCTTTTCAATCCCATGGACTGTAGACCACCAGGCTCCTCTGTCCATAGAATTCCCCAGGTAAGAATACTGGAGTGGGTATTCGCATTCCCTTCTCCTAGGGATCTTCCCAACCTAGGAATTGGGAAGCCCATAGGGCAGGAGGATTCTTTACCCTGTGGGCTTTTGTCCAGTGCTGGATCTTCTTGCTCTGGCTGCTGTATGTGGCATCACGGACCACCCCTTCCTCCTGAGATGTTTTTCCCTTTTGACTTTCCAGATGACTCCCTACCCCTGTTCTGTCTCAGACCATTCTCATTGTCTACTTCTTTGGCTTCCTTCCTCCTCTTTCTTTGAAAATTTAACCCATGCTTATGGTTTCATCTCTCGGTTTTTTATCAATAGCTTCAAAATCTATAGCTCCATTCCTTACCTGTTCAGACAAATCAACTACCTACCCATATCTCTGTTATTTCATATTACTACTGCCTCAGATTCAACACCTCTCAACTTGAATACAATTTCTTACCCTCTAAATTATTCCTCAGATATGCAGATGACACCACCCTTATGGCAGAAAATGAAGAGGAACTAAAAAAACCTCTTGATCAAAGTGGAAGAAGAGTGGAAAAGTTGGCTTAAAGCTCAACATTCAGAAAACGAAGATCATGGCATCTGGTCCCATCACTTCATGGGAAATAGATGGAGAAACAGTGGAAACAGTGACAGACTTTATTTTGGGGGGCTCCAAAATCACTGCAGATGGTGATTGCAGCCATGAAATTGAAAGATGCTTACTCCTTGGAAGGAAAAGTTATGACCAACCTAGACAACATATTCAAAAGCAGAGACATTACTTTGCCAACTAAGGTCCATCTAGTCAAGGCTTTGGTTTTTCCAGTAGTCATGTATGGATGTGAGAGTTGGACTGTGAAGAAAGCTGAGCGCCGAAGAATTGATGCTTTTGAACTGTGGTGTTGGAGAAGACTCTTGAGAGTCCCGTGGACTGCAAGGAGATCCAACCAGTCCATTCTAAAGGAGATCAGTCCTGAGTGTTCTTTGGAAGGACTGATGCTAAAGCTGAAACTCCAGTACTTTGGCCACCTTATGTGAAAGTTGTCTCATTTGAAAAGACCCTGATGCTGGGAGGGATTGGGGACAGGAGGAGAAGGGGACAACAGAGGATCAGATGGCTGGATGGCATCACTGACTCAATGGACGTAAGTCTGAGTGAACTCCGGGAGTTGGTGATGGACAGGGAGGCCTGGCGTGCTGTGATTCACGGGGTTGCAAAGAGTCGGACACGACTGAGTGACTGAACTGAACTGAACTGAACTGAAATTATTCCCTGTTCTGACTTCTTAATGCTCATTCATGTTAGCATCATCCTTGCTCTCATCCTGACCTGAAACTATATAGAAACATTTGACCCTTCACTTCTCCTAAGTTCCCCATGTACAGCTGGCTGATTCTTTCTTTAAAAATTTCTCTCTTGGACTTCCCTGGTGGTCCAGTGGTTAAGAATCTGCCTGCCAATACAGGGGACGTGGGTTCCGTCCCTGCTCTGGGAAGATTCCACTTGCCATGGAACAACTCAATCCTTGCACCGCAACTTCTGACACCCGTACTCAAGAGCCACGCTCCACAACAAGAGAAGCCACTGAGAAGAGAGGCCCATGCGCCACAACTCAAGGGTAGTGCCCACTCACCACAACTGGAGAAAGCCCGCCCACAGCCCCGAAGACCCAGGGCAACCAAAACTAAGAATAAAGAAACACATAAATAGATAAGATTTTAAAAAATTAAATAAAACTTCTCTCTCAACAGAACAGACGGCTATTTATTCTCTTTGCCACTGTCCTCTCTCATCAGGGCTATACGAAGTCATCACATACACCTTCTCCCATCTGTCATGGGATCTTCACACAGAGAACCCACTTCCTTACGACTCCGCTTGCTCTTCTTCTATAATCCTTCACTTGTGAGCCCTAACATCGCTTCCTTAAGGGAAACTTTCTTGCTCTCTCTGACTGTATAAAATCCACACTCTGCTATACGAGCTCATAACCCCCTGTTTCCCTCCAGGATTACATTGTCAAAATTTTAAATTTTTGGTATGATGGTTTGATTAATGTCTGTCTGCACCACAAGACTGTCAGTTCTAGGAGGTTGGAATGATGTCAATTTTTACTTGTCATTCTATCCCTAGTCTCTAGTATGATACCTAAGACATAACAGACACTCTACAAATATTTGTTCTGAATGAATGGCTTTTCCCATGTCACTCTTTAGAGCAGATTGTATTTTGAAAAAATGAGCCCAACATGAGTATATATTTGGTCCCATATACTGCTCCTCCATCAAGATATAGACCCTACTTTCCCTCCCCTAGTAATTTGTCAAGAGTTTGCCACTGTCTTGATGAACAGAATCTGTAGAGAGACCCTGCCTAACTTCTGAAGCTGCATTAGAAAAGGCATTACAGCTTTCTGCCTCTCTTGGGATGGTAATCCTTGGAACCCATGTTAAAAGAAAGCCCAGCCTCCAGGAGCAGCCATGAGTACATGTCCTGGCAGACAGACATCGCCAGGGACACAGCCGACAGTCAGCATCAATTGCAGACTTACTAGTAAACAAGCCATCAGATGATCCCAGCCCCAGTCATCAAGTCACCACCAATTTTCTGTCTAGTAAAGCCCCAGTCATTAGGAAGCAAAGACAGATGATTCCTGCTATGCCCAGTCCAAATCTTTGACACATCTGACTCTGAGAACATAACAAATGGTTGTTTTATCCACTGTGTTTGGACATAATTAATTCTACTGTGATAGACAGCTAAACCACTCCCTTATCCCAATTGCAGTGCCTCCCATTGCCTCTAGGATACACTGTGAAACCCTAGGTTTGGCCTTCAAGACCCTCAACAAGCTGCTTCCAACCTCCTAGCCTCCATTTATTGCCCTCTGGAAGAAACTTCGGCTCCTAACAAATTGGTTTACTCACCACTTCACCAACATCCTCTGTTCTTTCTTTGGTCCCTTGGACCTCACTGTTGCCTGACTAGAATGGCCTCACCAAGCAGCCCAACAAAATTGTCTTCACCCCTCAAGGTTCAGCTGTTGACAATTCCTCCCCACAGCCTCTAGGAACATGCCAGGTAAACAAGGCACTTACTCCCTTATGAACTGAGAGTTTTCATTATCCAGCTCCATCATTTTCTAAACAGAAAATCAAGATCCATGGTCTTAACGATTTTTTTAATGATCCGTGCATTTACTTACATGGAAAACTATATAAAGAATTTAAAACATAAATCCATTTATTCATATATTTAACAAATATCCTTCCCTGAAAACTGTAAGATTGAAAACCTCATGTTTAGTCACTAAGTTGTGCCAGCTCTTTGTGACCCCATAAACTGCAGCATGCCAGGCTTCCCTGTCCTTTGCCATCTCCCAGAGTTTGCTCAAATTCATGTTCATTGAGTCGGTGATGCCATCCAACCATCTCATCCTCTGTCATCCCCTTCTCCTCCTGCCCTCAATCTTTTCCAGTATAAGGGTCTTTTCCAGTAAGTGGGCTCTTCACATCAGGTGGCTAAAGTATTGGAGCTTCATCTTCAGCATCAGTCCTTCCAGGGAATAGTTAGAGTTGATTCCCTTTAGGACTGACTGGTTTGATCTCCTAGCTGTCCAAGGGACTCTCAAGACTCTTCTCCAGCACCACAATTTGAAAGCATCAGTTCCTTGGGTTCAGCCTTCTTTATTATCCCCATTTTATAGATGAGGGAATTGAGAATTGGAAAAGTTGAATAAATTACCTATAGTCATACACCTAATATTTGGTGTGACTGGGATTCAAACCTGGATCTTCTAAGCCAGATCTTAATCACTACTTCAGTTGGTAATAAAATATGTATTGTCTTACATTATGTTTTCATATTTCATGTTTTCCTTTTATAAATCAATTCTTCATTGAAAAAGTAATACATGCAGTTGTTGTTTCAGTTCAGTTCACTTCAGTAGCTCAGTCGTGTCCAACTCTTTGTGATCCCATGAATCACAGCACGCCAGGCCTCCCTGTCCATCACCAACTCCCGGAATTCACTCAAACTCACATCCATCGAGTCGGTGAGGCCATCCAACCATCTCATCCTGTGTCGTCCCCTTCTCCTCCTGTCCCCAATCCCTCCCAGCATCAGAGTCTTTTCAAATGAGTCAACTCTTCGCAAGAGGTGGCCAAAGTACTGGAGTTTCAGCTTTAGCATCAGTCCTTCCAAAGAACACTCAGGACTGATCTCCTTTAGAATGGGCTGGTTGGGTCTCCTTGCAGTCCAAGGGACTCTCAAGAGTCCTCTCCAACACCACAGTTCAAAAGCATCAATTCTTCGGCGCTCAGCTTTCTTCACAGTCCAACTCTCACATCCATACATGACTACTGGAAAAACCATGGCCTTGACTAGACGGACCTTTGTTGGCAAAGTAATATCTCTGCTTTTGAATATGCTTCCTCAGTTGGTCATAACTTTCCTTCCAAGGAGTAAGCGTCTTTTAATTTCATGGCTGCAGTCACCATCTGCAGTGATTTTGGAGCCCACCCAAATAAAGTCTGACACTGTTTCCACTGTTTCCCCATCTATTTCCCATGAAGTGATAGGATCAGATGCCATGATCTTCATTTTCTGAATGTTGAGCTTTAAGCCAACTTTTTCACTCTCCTCTTTCACTTTCATCAAGAGGCTTTTTAGTTCCTCTTCATTTTCTGCCATAAGGGTGGTGTCATCTGCATATCTGAGGTTATTGATATTTCCCCCTGCAACCTTGATTCCTTCCAGCTTGTGCTTCTTCCAGCCCAGTGTTTCTCATGATGTACTCTGCATATAAGTCAAATAAACAGGGTGACAATATACAGCCTTGACGTACTCCTTTTCCTATTTGGAACCAGTCTGTTGTTCCATGTCCAGTTCTAACTGTTGCTTCCTGACCTGCATATAGGTTTCTCAAGAGGCAGGTCAGGTAGTCTGGTATTCCCATCTCTTTCAGAATTTTCCACAATTTATTGTGATCCACACATTCAAAGCCTTTGACTGTGTTGTTGTTTAGAACTAAATTGTGTCTAGCTCTTTGCAACCCCATGGACTGCAGCTCATCAGGCTCCTTTGTCCATGGGATTTCTAAGGCAAGAAGACTGGAGTAAGTTGCCATTTCCTTCTCCAGGGGATCTTCCCAACTCAGGGATTGAACTCATGTCTCCTGCTTCGGCAGGTGGATTCTTTTTTTTTTTTTTTTTAATTTTAAAATCTTTAATTCTTACATGCGTTCCCAAACATGACCCCTCCTCCCACCTCCCTCCCCAGGCAGGTGGATTCTTTACCACTAAGATACCTGGGAAGCCCAATACATGCAGATGATAAAGAAAGTGAAAGCTGAAAGTGTTAGTCTCTCAGTCATGTCAGACTCTTTGCAACCCTGGACTGTAGCCCACCAGGCTCCTCTGTCCATGGAATTCTCCAGGCAAGAATACTGGAGTGGATTGCCATTCCCTTCTCCAGAAAATCTTCCCAACCAATGGTAGAACCTGGGTCTCTTGCATTGCAGGCAGATTCTTTACTGTCTGAGCCAGCAGGGAAGCAGATGATAAAAATATATATATATATCAAATAGCTCAGAAAGATACGCAATATAAGAGTATATGTCTCTTCAAATTCAGGCTCTATCCCCTTTTCCTAAAAGCAACCCCTGCTGCCTGTTCTTTTGTATATTTCCAGAAATATATGTGTGCATACAAGCAGCCCTTTATTATACAAAGAGAGTTAAATATTTGCATTTTGTCTTTGCAATGTCTCTTGGCAAGTGTTCCAAGTCAACATATATAGAGTTCTTTATTTTCTTTTTCCTGGCTTCATAACATCCCATGGCAAGACCATATCGTGACTTATTCAACAAGTTCCCTATTAATGATTTCATAGTAGACAGAAGCTATTGAGAGAGGAAGAGAGAGAGAAAGAGAGTTTGGATGGAAAACTACAGTAAAATGAGAAGGGGCAGGGAAGAAAATCAGTACTAAAGGAGGAAATGCCTGATTCCCAGGTATATTGCAAAGAGAAAGAAAGCCTGGCTGGAGAATAGAAGTGAAAACAGAGGAGGTTCTGAATACATTGTGTGAAAGTGGGTTCAAGAAGAAGCAGAGGGGGAGTCACCCCCTGCAGGCTTAATGGGATGAGAATTTGCCCTCTAACATCTTCTTTCCTGATGATTTCATCGCAGTTTCTTATGGTCTCCCATTTTCTGCCAACCCCATCATTAAAAAAAAAAAAAATACCCCACCCAAAAGAAAACAAACATGTTGCTATTTATTCATGCAGGAAGGCCCACTGGACACAATAGACAGCAGCACCAGCCCTAATTAAATGAAATGGGGCAGGTGTAATTCAAACCACCTTGGGGAAAGTATAATCTGCCACTAAAAAATATTCCCACCGTTCAGACCACAGGGAAATCAGACCAGCCTCCTGCCCAGGTTCCCAAGCAGAGAGGCTGGACTCAGGGCAGCAAGACAAGAGGAGGTCAATTTCTCGCCAGCAGTCTCCTCCCTCCCCTCCAAGCTCGGTGCACCCCTACCCCCACTCCTCAGAGCTTGTTAACTGACAGAGCAGAGCTGCTCCCTTTGTGGGCTGGATTGTTTAGCTAATTCATGCATGGAAAATGGTTTGGTTCAGATTCCAGGCTGAGGCAACAAGATACCCACTGTAAATTCAAGCTTGGGAATTGTATCTCTTTCGCAGCTTCCAGACATAAACTGCAACCCTCCTCCTCCCCAGGCAGCTTCCGTCTCAACCTGGAAGGGGCTTCAGAGAGTCTCCAAGTTGGACCCTCTAGTTAGAGCAGATCCAGACCTAAAAGATGGGGAGGGATGCTGAAGAAACTTTCAACTAGCCTCTTAATTTAAACATGGACCCTGAGAGTCAGAAGTGAGCTTGACCTAAGGATGCTCCCTGGGTACCAGTGAAGATCATGTTGCCAAATGGAAATCTGACTGCATTCTCCACATTCCCCTTACCAGCTGCAGATGGGCTCTAGAATTAGATCTGTCCTGATACAAACTCCAACTGTACAACATTGCAGGCAGATTCTTTACCATCTGAGCCACCAGGGAAGCCCAAGAATACTGGAGTGGATAGCTTATCCCTTCTCCAGCAAATCTTCCTGACCCAGGAATCGAACTTGGGTCTTCTGCTTTACAGGCAGATTCTTTACCAGCTGACCTATCAGAGAAGCTCCATTAACTATGCAGGTTTGGATATATTGTTTGATCTCTTCCTGCCTTCATCTTCTAATCTATAAAATGGGAGAGTAATCCCTCCCCTCTCTTCCTCATACAATTACTGAAAAATTAAATGGGAAGCCCATTTCATAAAGTTCTTGGCAATAGTAGGGATTCCATAAGTGTGAATTTGTTCCCCTTCCCCAGAAGAAGAGTCCTTACCCACCCACTTTGGCCTCACTGCAGTTCGTCCTTCCAGGGTCCAGTGTAGGAGTGGGTGATCTCATGCAGAGTGTGACTGATGGGCACTAGACAAGGTCTCCACCTGTTCAAGACTCTCTCCACCACCCCCATGTCAGCTGTCTGAAACACACCACTCACGAGTCATTCTCAAAGGCCGGGAGGGCTTTAGGATCTGTTGGTTGCAATGGCTGAGAGTCTTGGCCACTCTCATTTACAGAAGGGAGTAATTGTGAAGATAACCTGAAAATGCATCTCTGCCTTGCCTCGGGGTTTCAAATGCACTTGGAACTCACGGTCCACCTCCAAGAGCAAAGTCACATCTGACTCTGATGCCATCCTGGACTGGCCAGAGCAGAGCCAAGACCTGACCCCTCGATGGCTAGAAATGGTTCTTTCTCCAGTCCTCACACTCACCCTGTCCCTGTCCAGTTGGAGCCAGTCCCATTCCCTTGACCTTGCCACTGAGCTCCAGTTTCCAGCCATTTCATCACCTCTGAACCGTCTCCAGGTTCCTCGTGTCCCTCTCAGGCTGCCCGTCAGTCAACACTCATTACTGAGCCCCAGCTCTGTTCAGATGACTGTACTCGGAACTGGACAAGGGGCGGGAGCCAGAGTCTGGCCAGGGTGGACAGAGTATCCTGGGGAGATGACCTCATGGGCCCTTCCTCCACCAAGTATTTTTAGACACCGCTTTCCTCCCTCTCCCACTCAGCTTCTCTGGCCTTCCAGAGCAACCCAGATCTCCCCCAACTTCTCCAGAGTGCTACACCTCTTCTCATCATTTTCAAAAGCTTATGGGGGATATTTACAATAAATATCCTTCCACAGACTCAACTCCTACTTTGCGGGGACTGACTCCTTTTCATTCCTATCCCAATTCTTTTCAAAAAATAAAGACTGACTCTTGTTCTCAAATTTCAAGGAACTTGGAGCATCTTTTCTCAAGGCAGGTGATCCCACCCACCTCCACAGCCTGGCCCCTCTTTATGCGGCTGTGTTGTGGTTTCCTTTGTTGTTAACCTAGTTTCGAGTCACACAGCCTAAGATCCTGGGAGCCGCTTTCCTCTCTGGTGTATGGAGAGACCCAGATCTTTTCGGAAAATTCCATGCAAGCAGCATGAAGAAATCCCAGGCTCTGATTAGCAGCAGCACATATGGATGAGAACTTGAGTCTGGGACCCAGGGTGTCAGGGTCTCCGTCTAGTCCCACCTTCACATTGCCTGCCTTTTTGGAGAAATCAACGGCTCTGAACGGTCTGAAAATATTCTCTCTTCTTTGCTTTTTTTTTTAACCCCCCAAGGCAACCTGTGGTCAAAGAACTTGACCAGTAACTTACAAATGTTAAGGAGGAGACTGCATCTCAGGACCTTGAGATGGAGGCAATTCCGATGCTGATGGACTCAGCCACCCATCTTCTCCTTCCCTTCATGCTCTGTCTCATCAGCTGTGTTGTGTGATTAGGTCACTCAGTTGTGTCCATCTCTTTGTGATCCCATGGACTGTAGCCTGCCAGGTTTCTCTGTCCATGGGGATTCTCCAAGCAAGAACACTGGAGTGGGTTGCCATGCCCTCCTCCAAGGGATCTTCTCAACCCAGGGATCTAACCCAGGTCTCCCGCATTGCAGGTGGGTTCTTTACCATCTGATCCACCAGGGAAGCCCATCTCATCAACTATAAGCACCTAATCTAAACTGAGCTCTAGGAAACCCAACTCCAGGCCATGCTCTGGTCATGGCTGCCAACCACTCAATGAGTGCCGAATCGTGAGAAAACCTTCACAATCTGCCATGAGCAGAGGGGCAGCGGTGACGTAGGAGGAGAGGAGGGTCCTGTCTCACCCCACCCAACCCAACTCCAGTGAAGATATGCACCAAATGGAAGCAGTGCTGCTAGACAAACAGCTGGCTGTCAATAAATACGTGTCCATTTCTTCTGGGTAATAAATGCTGCCGAAGTCCAAGGTGGGCTGGAGTGGGAGAAGGCAGAACTTTACCCGGGCCTGTGTAGTCAAGTAAGATCTGAATCACTGGGAAACTAGGGACAGCTCCAGCTGAGTTCAGGGCTCAGCACAGAGCACCGCTCACATTGTCCCAGATGACAGATTTGTGTGTCTCGTCTGTGATGTCCTCCTTGCCCAGAATAGCATCTGCCCGCATCCACTAACACTGTCTCCAGATCAAAGGCACCCCCTGGCGAGTACTCCCCAAGCCCTAGATCCAAAGGCTCTCCCCAACCTCAGGGCCTCCTCTCCAAGCACTTTGTTCAGAGCTCTTGGAGGGCACTTATCTCCTCTCACTGCAGGGCAGGCAGGCACCAGCGGGGCAGCCCCTTTGCCAGCCATCTGGGACATAACTGCCTCTTGCAGCCTTTGCACAATCAGAGGCACCCTGGCCGGGAGCCAGGACAGGCAGCTTCCAGGGGAGATGCTCAAGGGGACTGATTTGTGCAGCACTCATGAGACATTCTTTAGGTTTCCAAAACCTCTCTGGGAGAAATTAGAGGGAGTGTTGCATAGATTTCCCAAAGACACGTCAACCAGAGCAGAGAAATAATCTTTGGGAACTTGCTATGGCCCAATTTTTCTCCAATCAGGTAATCCCTGATGCTGCTGCTGCTGCTGCCAAGTCGCTTCAGTCGTGTCCAACTCTGTGCGACCCCATAGATGCACCCCCTGGAAGGTGAGAATACATGTAAATGTTTGCGTTCCATGCAGGAGTGTGTATTGCTTCACAACTCCCAGTTTTATCATCCCAGATCCTGTTTGAATATGATCACTCCTAGTAGGAATGAGGAGAAGGCAATGGCACCCCACTCCAGTGCCCTTGCCTGGAAAATCCCATGGGCAAAGGAGCCTGGTGGGCTGCAGTCCATGGTGTCGCTAAGAGTCGGACACGACTGAGAGACGTCACTTTCACTTTTCACTTTCATGCATTGGAGAAGGAAATGGCAACCCACTCCAGTGTTCTTGTCTGGAGAATCCCAGGGATGGGGGAGCCCGGTGGGCTGCCGTCTCTGGGGTCGCACAGAGTCGGACACGACTGAAGCGACTTAGCAGCAGCCGCAGCAGTAGGGATGAAAGGCGGTTCCTAGCCCAGAAGAAGGAGCCTCTCATCTGAGAATGTAGTAAATATTGAAATCAATAAAGCAAGCAAAGAAAAAATAAAATATAAGGATTTAAATATAATGCTTTTTAAATGTTTTTTTAATTGAAGTATAGTTAATTACACTGTCATGTAGCTTCAGGCATACAGCAAAGTGATTCTCATATATATATATATATATATATATATATATATATATTCTTTTCCAGATCCTTTTCCATTATATGTTATTACAAGACTTTGAATATAGTTCCTCCCTGTGCTATGCAATAGGTCCTTGTTGGTTATCTATTTTATGTACAGCAGTATATATCCATTAATCTCAACCTCCTAATTTATCCCTCCCCAATGAACACAATGTTTTTTTGCAAGAAATATTTGTGGAAATATACCTTAAAAATTGGGAAGAGAAAGTAGGGAAATAGGACAAGCAGGAAAAGAGAGTTTGCTTGTCACTATCACTCTTTCTACAATATGCAAAAGTTTGCCAAGGTGTATAGGACATTTTTTATTTAAAATAAGTAGACAGGTAGATGGATGGGTGATAAACAAGGAACAACCTAAGGCAGTTGTTTAAACCCACCGTTGTGGTTAGGTTTGGTGTGCCAGCCATCATATCATGAGAGGCTGACTAAACCTCATTCTCAATGCCAGAAATAGTCAGGTATCCTTTACCTCTTAATGAATAAAAAGAATAGGAGAAATCAAAAGCTGATATTTGGATCTGTTAGAAATTATTTACTGGATCAGATCAACCCCCTCCTCACTCTCCCATGTCAGATCACTTACAAAGAGAAAGGACAGGGTCATCTGGTCATCTGCAGAGACACAAGAAGTCCCTCCTGGGGGTGTTACAGGGATAGAACACATCTGTGAGAACTCCCTCGGGGATGAACCTAGTTCATATCATCATTGCAACAGGTGCTGAAGGTATGAGAAGTGGCTCCATGAAGCATCTCACATGAGGATTTGGATACAAAGTCAGCATCTAAGGCAATGCTATCATGAGGTCAGCACAAGCTTTCAATTCTGTCCACTACAGAGACCACATTAGCTCTCAGTAGGTCGAGCAAACTCCATTTTAATTCCAGGGTAGAAAGAGATCAGGGCTTCCCAGATGGCACTAGTGGTAAAGAACCCGCCTGCCCATGCAGAAGACATAGGAGACACAAGATCTGTCCTTGGGTCAGGAAGAGCCTCTGGAGGAGGGCAGGACCACCCAACTCCAGTATTCTTATCTGGAGAAATCCATGGACAGAGGAGCCTGGCAGGCTACAGTAAACGGGGTCACAAAGAGTCAGACATGAGTAAAGGGACTTAGCCCACACACGGAAAGAGATCCTGTGCAGCAAGTGAAGTCTCCAAGCAGTATTTAGGGGCCGTGGTGTAGACCTAGAGCCACCCTTCACCTAGCGAGCCCCTCATGCTGGGTGATGCTAGGGGACCGAGGCTAAAAGGTAATGGCAGATCAACCCACCCATCTCAAGCTCACTTCACTACATGCAATCAGCCTACTCTTTCTTGCTTGCTGTCTTTCAGTTTCATACATTTGAACTCATATTATTTAATTCAATGACATTTCAATGGCTGCTCATTGCTCAGTGACCAACAGTGAAAATGAAGTCACTCAGTTTTGTTGGACTTTTTGCAATCTCATAGACTGTAGCCTGCCAGGCTCCTCTATCCATGGATACTGGAGTGGGTTGCCATCTCCTTCTCCAGAGGATCTTCCTGACCCAGGTATGAAACCCAGGTCTTCTGCATTGCATGCAGACTGTTTACTGTCTGAGCCACCAGGGGAACCCCGAGTGACCAAATAGGAACATCTAACAGATAAAGGGGTAGATGACCCAGAACCACCCCCACCTCTACTGTCGTAGAAAATGTAGTTACAGAAAAAAAGGAGGAGTTAATATCTGTGATCCACCTGAGAGTCCACTGTTGGAGGTGAACTGAAATAAGATCATGATAACCAGGGCAGAAGACAACTGGTGAGATATCATCTGCATGTTACAAATTAGGCGACATCAGATAAGTGGACACTGACCATGTGAGTTTTAAGAACTTTAGCATATTAGCCAGAGTCATCTCAAAGCCATGAATTCTCCTTCTGAAGTCCTCAAGGAGAATTGGAGGGGTCAGCATTGATTGAAAGGACAAATGAATCCTTTACTAAGGCACAAACCATGTGTCAGGACGGTTCCTGGGACGGGTCCTGCAGAACCACTGTGGAAGAAAACACAAGATCACCAGCTCCCAGGAGTCTACTGTCCAACACAAGCAGGGAGATGAGCAAGCACTAACACCCCACACATTTAAATGTGTAGTGTAACAAATATAAATGCAGAGAAGAGGGAGCCACTCTGTCTCCTGAAAGAAGAGTCCAGGGAAGTAACATTTTTCAGCCCAGCTTGGCTCCTTCACAGCATCTGCTGCCAGGATACATCCACTGCAAAGCCATTTGTGGGCTGAGATAAGTATGCCTGATCCTGAACTTTCCCCACCAGTCTCTGCAGCCCTAGTCACAGGTTCCTCACGATGTCTCAAGCCCCGTGTTTGCCTTGTCCTCTGTCTTGGATGTAAGGCAAGGCTTTGGCTTCTCCAGACCACTGCTGAGCTGTCCATCTTGGCAGAACTGCTCAGAATACCATCTCTGATCCCCTGTAGAGCTCTCTGTGCTCTGGGGACCCTCCATCCTGACTCTCACCCCCTGCCAGAGGAACATGAGCCCATTCAAGCTGGCCAACTACAAGTTTACTAAGTGGAGAAGAGACATGGCTTTGCAGGTAGAGGAAGGTCTGCAAAGGGGAATCAAGGTGCAAAGCAGCATGAACATTAGGAACTGGAAGGCTCTGTGGTTGGCACATTCAGAGGATGGCAGTGGTAAAGAATCCACCTGCCAATGCAGGAGACGCAAGAGATGCAAGTTCGATCCCTGGATCAGGAAGATCCCCTGGAGAAGGAAATGGCAACCCACCCCAGTATTCTTGCCTGGGAAATCCCGTGGACAGAGGAACCTTGCGTCCATGGGATTGCAAAGAGCTGGACATGACTTAGCAACTGAGCAGGAGCACTGACCTCTCCCTACTCTAACTCCATCTGTGCATCTCTGTCAAATGAAGTTTTGAAGTTCCCTAAAATACTGCTTTCACCAAATTACTCAAGGAACTTCAGTGTCTCCCTGCTTGCAGAGTTAAGTGCCCTACCTTGGATTTCTGGGACTTTAGGTTGGTCCTACAGTACCTGATCACTATTCTCCTATGGAAGTTCTTCAAGGCATGCTCTTCACTAGCCAGGGAAACCATCTCATCACCCCCTACACATGCCAAGGCGACCCCTGCCTCCAGGCCATTGCTGATTCTGTCCCTCCAAGTCTGGGAAGACCTCAAGCTGCTTCTCCACAGTCAATCCTACTTTTCTTCCTGACTCAGCTGGAATCCCACCTCCTCTGGGCAGCTATGCTTGATTGTTTCAATGCTCTTCCCTCACCAACACTGCAGAGAGTTTAGTACTTAACTCCTTTTTTTTTTTTAATTTAATTTACATACTACATGATCATTTATTTAACATGTGCAATTCAGGGACTTCCCTGGTGGTCCAGTGGTTAAGACTTTGCCTTCCAATGCAGAGGGTGAGAGTTCAATCCCTGGTCTGGGAGCTAAGATCCCACATGCCTCTTAGCCAGAAAATCAAAACATGAAGTAAAGCAATATTGTAACAAATTCAACACAGACTTTAAAAAAAAAAAAGGTCCATGTCTTTAAAAATAAAATAAAATGTGCAGTTCAGTGGTTTTTAGTATATTCAGAGTCACTCATTAGTCACAAAATGTAACCAACATCACATCGATTTTGAAACGTTTTCATCACCCCAAAAAGACACCCCAAACCCTTGAGCAATTACCTCCTCCTTCCCCATTCCTTCCCAACCCTCCAGCCCTAGGCAGCCACTAATTTACTTTTAAACTTCTTTCTGCCTCTAAAGTGCTGCCTATTCTGGACATTTCGTATAAATGGAATCCTACAGTACAGGGTCTTTTCTGTTTAACTGATTTAACTTCTCATGTCTTCAAGTTCAGCCATGCGGCATTATGTATCAGTACTTCAGCCCTTTTTATTGTCAAATAATATTCGATGGCATGGACAGACCACATTTGATTTATCCATTCATAAAATGATAGACATTTAAGTTGTCCTCACTTTTTAGCTATTATGAACAATGCTACTATGAATATCCATGTACAAGCCTTTGTGTGACATGTTTTCAGTTATCTTGAGTCTATACTAGGAGTGGAATTGCTGGGTCTTATGTTAACTCTATGCAGAAGGCAATGGCACCCCACTCCAGTACTCTTGCCTGGAGAATCCCAGGGACGAGGGAGCCTGGTGGGCTGCAGTCCATGGGATCGTTAAGAGTCGGACACGACTGAGCAACTTCACTTTCACTTTTCACTTTCATGCATTGGAGAAGGCAATGACACCCCACTCCAGTGTTCTTGCCTGGAGAATCCCAGGGATGAGGGAGTCTGCTGGGCTGCCGTCTATGGGGTCGCACAGAGTTGGACACGACTGAAGCGACGTAGCAGCAGCATGTTCACTCTATGTTTAACTTTTTGAGGAACCCCCAGGCTATTCTGCATAGAGACTGTACTACTTCACACACCTGCCAGCAATGTATGCCGTGAGCTCAGTTGTGTTCCCCTGGACTGTAGCCCACTAGGCTCCTCGGTCCATGGGATTTTCCAGGCAAGAATACTGGAGTGGGTTGCCATTTCCTCCTCCAAGGGATCTTCCCAACCCAGGGATCGAACCCACATCTCCAGTGTCTCCTGCACTGCAGGCAGATTCTTTACCCACTGAGCCACTGAGGAAACCAATGTATTATAGGTCTCATTTCCCACATCCACACTAACACTTGTTACTATTATTATCTGACATTTTAATTATAGTCACGAAGGTGGAGAGCTATTTCACTGTGGTTTTAATTTGCATTTCTCTGATGGCTAACAAGGTTGAAAATATTTTCAAATACATATGAGTATAAATATATATATATATATATATATATATATATATATATATATATACACATACATACCTATAGGGGCTTCCTAGGTGGTCCTAATGGTAAAGAAACTGCCTGCCAATGCAGGAAACGTAAGAGACACAGGTTTGATCCCTGGGTCAGGAAGATCCCTGGAGGAGGGCATGGCAACTCACTCTAAGCTATGGTTTTTCCAGTAGTCATGTATGGATATGAGAGTTGGATCACAGAGAAGGCTGAGTGCCAAAGAATTGATGTTTTCAAATTCTGGAGTTGGAGAAGACTCTTGTGAGTCCCTTGGACTGCAAGGATATCAAACCAGTCAATCCTAAAGGAAGTCAATCATGCATATTCATTGGAAGGACTGATGCTGAAGCTGAAGCTCCAATACTTTGGCTACCTGATGCGAAGAGGTGACATTAGAAAAGACCCTGATGCTGGGAAAATTGAAGGCAAAAGGAGAAGGGGACGACAGAAGAAGAGATGGTTGGATGGCATCACTGACTTGAGGGACATGAGTTTGAGCAAACTCTGGGAGATGGTGAAGGACAGGGAAGCCTGGTGTGCTATGGTCCACGGGGTCGCAAAGAGTCGGACACGACTGAGCAACCAAACAACAACAGCTATATATATATATATATATATACACACATGAGAATTGCGTATTCGTATCCTTTCCCAATTTTTAATTAGATTTTCTTTTTATTGTTAAGCTGTGATTTCTTTATACATTCTAAATATAAGTCCCTTTTCAGATATATAATTTGGGAAATATTTCCTGCAATTCTGTAGGTTATCTCTTTACTTTCTTATTGATATCCTTTGAAGCACAAAAGTTTATAACTTTGATGAAGTCAATTTGCCTGTTTTACTTAACTCTTTAATATTTAACTGTATTCTACTCCTGAAATCTCGTCTCTGTGTTTCAGGTTGATCTAGCAGTTCTGAAGGCAGGAGAAGAAGGGGACGACAGTGGATGAGATGGTTGGATGGCATCACTGACTCCATGGACATGAGTCTGAGCAAGCTCTGGGAGTTGGTGATGAACAGGGAAGCCAGGCTTGTTACCGTCCATGGGGTTGCAAAGAGTCGGACACTACCGAGCTACTGAACTGAACTGAAGTAGTTCCATCTAGACTTACGATGAGGGTTCACAGGCTGTGTTCTGGATGTTAAAAGGCAGAATAGAAACTAATCCTGAAGGAAAGGAACAAGGGAAATGATATGATAGTAATATTCTGTGTTGGGGAAAGTGTGTGTGTGTGTGTGCACGCACACGCGTGCATGTTAATTGCTCAGTCATATTCTCTTTGCAAGCTCATGGACTGTAGCCCACCAGGCTTCTCTGTCCATGGAATTCTCCAGGCAAGAATACTGGAGTGGGCAGCCACTCCTTCTCCCTGGGATCTTCCCTACACAGGGATCAAACCCATGCCTCTTGCATTGCAGGTGGATTCTCTACCATCTGAGTCACCAGGGAAGCCCACAAGAAAGTAGGGAGTATTAATGGTAGAGAAGAGTTAGAGTCTTAGATTAAAATAGATGTGGGTTCAAATCACAGCTACACCACATTCTATCGGTTGTATGACTTTAGGCAAGTTACATAATTTCTCTAACCTTTCTTATAAAAGGGATAAATAATAAAGTGGGTATAACGGATGAAAAGGTTACATAATATCTGCCTAAAAGGGTTTTGATGAAGATAAAAGAGATCAAGCATATAGAGCTTAGTACGGACCTAGCACAACTATTTTGTTCTTGTTGTTCTTTGTTGTTTAGTCACTAAGTCATGTCCAACTCTTTGCAACCCCAAGGACTGTACCTGGCCAGGCTCCTCTGTCCATGGGATTCCCCATGCAAAAATACTGGAGCGGGTTGCCATTTCCTTCTCCAAGGGATCTTCCTGACCCAGGAATTGAATGCATATCTCCGGTACTGGCAGGCATATTCTTTACTACGGAGCTACCTGGGAAGCACAACAATACTTAGAATAACTGCAGGGTTGGGTTTTTTGTTGTTGTTGTTGTTGTTTTTCCTAAAACTAAGTGGACTCCATACGGTAAATATCAGTTATGCATTAATTAGCACTTAAGGTTTTTATTTTAAGTACTTGGAACATGGAACACTCACTTAAAGTTCCTAACCATGAATATTCCATAATGTGGAGCTCAGGTGACAATGAAGGAAATTATGGCATCCTCAGTGATTGAAAAAAGAAGAGAACTTCTCATTTAATCCAACCTCTTAATTTTTCAGTCCAGTCTCCAGAAGACTCTTAAGGCACAGACCCTACCCCCTCACCTGATTCCCTGCTAAGGTAGAAGCATTTGAGTAGGAATTAACTTTCCTGTATCTTCAGGATTTGAGAACATTCCCTTGGATGGATTAGGAATCTGGTCAAATGTAGAAATTCGGGGAGTTTTCTTTTCTTTTCTTTTCCTTCTTTTGTCTTTTGAATGTGATTCAATGTCAAGCGAAACAACCAGGTGAAATACTGCAGGTCTGCCCAAGACCCACCTCCTTCCCTTACTCACCATCATCAAAGTCAACAGGCATTTATTAATAAGCACGTATGCCTGACACCACGCTGGGTTCTGTGCAGGGGCAATACAAGAGTCCCTGACCTGCGGGAGTGGACAAGCTCAGGCAAAGCCTTGCTGAGCTACTTCCAGGCAGCCCCAGGGAGGACTGGGGGATGGATGAAGAAGGGGAAACAAAGGAGGGGTCAGGAATCCCAACCAGAGTGGAGCCTGAGAATGTGGACAGTACCTGATAAGATCAACCTAGGCTGCAGTCTTGCAGGCTGTGTGGGGGTGGGGGTGAGTTAACAAATGCACGACCTAGCGTCCTATTCACACTTTTTTTTTCTCCACACTTTTCTTTTAACGCTAATTATTTGTTGGACTCAGTACAACTTTGTGTTCCTCAGAATGTATTTCAAGCTGGAATTCAGGTTGAATCTGACTCCCCAGGGAGAAATTGATGAAATCCAAAAATACTTCATTTTTTCACCACATTAACAGTGCTCCAATTAGGCGGAACGTTCTGAAAGCAATCATCTTTCAAAATGGTTGCTTACAAACATTAAAAAAAAAAAAAAATACCTCCCTAAATTTACAAATCATGCTTCTTCTCAGCTACAGACCCCATCACTCATCTCTGGGGTTATACTCCATATATTCATTGAGAGAAAGAGAGTTTGAGGAGACCAAATATAAATGAAAGTCCTTTTAAGGTGATGACCTGGAGGCCTTCCTGCAGGCGGTGTGCTTTGTTAGGAACAAACTAATTACAAGCCCCAGGCTCTACCCTGTTTGTGAATGTAATTATGGAACTAAGTACTCAGAAAGTGTAGGCCTTCTTCTGGGAAGAGAGAAGTGACTTTCTGGTGTCTTACAATGATTAAACTGGGGAGATTCTGAGAAGTCTGATTTCTTCACCCCTTGTCATTCTTTCCATCACAGGCTTTGAGATCAATTTTTAGAATCTCTAACATATGGCATTTATTTTCTCTTCTCCATTCAGCGCAGGGTGTGTTCATAGCTCTTCCCCAAGCTTCTCGACCCTGTTCCCCAGGCTCTGTATGGCCCAAAGTTCTCTTAGTTTTCCCTTTGACAAAAATGTTAACCCTGGAGCTCAGAAACCAGAAAGCAAGCAAAAGGAAACCCCTAACCTCGGCCCCTGGAGAAGAATAGGCTGCTGTGAGCCCAGAGGTTGCCTGCTTTGCCCCACCCCACCCCCACTCTCCCCCTCCCCCAAAGCCCAGGCTCCTTCCTCCCCATCGAAGGCCATGGGCCCCACCCCACCCCCCATCCCAGCCTTGCTCCTGTCACCCGCCTGGAGGAGTTAAAACAAACAGTCTTTTGGAAACTCGGTGAAAGAAAACGGCTGAGTCAGGCCTTCTGTTTAAATAGTCCCCACCTGTTCTCCCAGCCCTGGCCTCCCCCCCGACTCCCACCCTGGGCTCCCCCACTTCCCTTTCTCTTTTCTTTCTTTTCCCCTTTGTTGCTCATTTTCAAAAGGGCAGAGTTGACAGCTCTCGCCTTGAGCAAAGCCAACCCGGGGAGCCAGCCAGGAGCCGCCTGGTGCTGCTGACCCAGCGCTCTCCCCCGTGGCTCCCCCGCCACAGCCTGCACGTGGCTGGGCCCCCGGCAACCCGGGAGGGGAGAGAAAGGGAGGGGGGAGCCAAGGTCCCCAAGAAAGAGAGCCCCACCCCTCCGCTTACCCTTGTATCCCCAGGACCCAGCACCCAAGCACCAGGCCCAGCGGGATTCGTGAAGCCAGTGGAAGGAGGGAATGAGAGGGAGGGTGTGAGAGAGAACAAAGGCAGACAGACAGACCTTCACCAAGGAACCAGACCTCCTGTCATCTGGAACCCTCCGTGGCCCCATACACTTGGTGCTGTGTGGAAAACTAGGGTCTTGGCATTGCAGGAAATGGTTTAGTTGCCCATATTCAAAATTGAGGAAATGTTTCTAAAGTGGCATAAATTGTGTTAGAGACAAGGCCTGAACCCACTTAAGTGCCCTCAGGGCACACATGCAGCCTTCTAGAACTCCCTTGTGCTTCCTTGGAAGACTGGCAACCTCTCCAAGCCCTGTTCCTGGCACTGGAAGTCAAAAGCCTTTTTGTTTTTTTAATTAAAGTTTGTGACAGCTTCATGTGAATCTACAGTTTTGAGAAAACTGGAGGCTCATCTGCAGTTGTAAGAAATAATACAGAGAGATTCCTTGTACCGTTTTACTCAAGTCCCCCAGGGTGACATCTTGTAGACCTGTAGTGCAATATCACAGCTAGCATGCTGCTGTTTATACAGACAAGATGCAAAAGGTTGCCATCACCTCAAGGGTCCCCTGTTGGCCTTCTAGAGCCACACCCCCTCTTCCCATTCTACCCTCTCCTCAACTGGTGGCAACCACCAATCTGCTCTCCATTTCTAAAATTCTATTATTTCAAGAATGTTATATACCTTTACATTGAAAAGAATAAAATACCTAGGAATAAACCTGCCTAAGCTTATTTAACTTATATGCAGAGTATATCATGAGAAACACTGGGCTGGAAGAAGCACAAGCTGGAATCAAGATTGCCAGGAGAAATATCAATAACCTCAGATATGCAGATGACACCACCCTTATGGCAGAAAGGGAAGAAGAACTAAAAAGCCTCTTGATGAAAGTGAAAGAGGAGAGTGAAAAAGTTGGCTTAAAGCTCAACATTCAGAAAACGAAGATCATGGCATCTGGTCCCATCACTTCATGGGAAATAGATGGGGAAACAGTGGAAACAGTGTCAGACTTTATTTTGAGGGGCTCCAAAATCACTGCAGATGGTGACTGTAGCCATGAAATTAAAAGACGCTTACTCCTTGGAAAGAAAGTTATGACCAACCTAGAAAGCATATTCAAAAGCAGAGATGTTACTTTGCCAACAAAGGTCCGTCTAGTCAAGGCTATGATTTTTCCAGTGGTCACATATGGATGTGAGAGTTGGACTGTGAAGAAAGCTGAGCACCGAAGAATTGATGCTTTTGAACTGTGGTGTTGGAGAAGACTCTTGAGAGTCCCTTGGACTGCAAGGAGATCCAACCAGTCCATTCTAAAGGAGATCAGTCCTGAGTATTCTTTGGAAGGAATGATGTTAAAGCTGAAACTCCAGTACTTTGGCCACCTCATGAGAAGACTTGACTCATTGGAAAAGACTCTGATGCTGGGAGGGATTGGGGGCAGGAGGAGAAGGGGACAACAGAGGATGAGATGGCTAGATGGCATCACCGACTCGATGGACATGAGTTTGAGTAAACTCCGGGAGTTGGCGATGGACAGGGAGGACTGCCGTGCTGCGATTCATGGGGTCGCAAAGAGTCGGACACGACTGAGCGACTGAACTGACTGACTGACTGAAGGAGGAACAGAGTGCCTGCTACTGAGCAGAGCTTGTCTTATGAGAGGGGAAGAAGAGAGAACATAGGACTTCTCTCATGCTCAGCTCCAGATCCCCAATATTTCCTTGTTTATCCACAAACTTTCTCCCTTCCCACACCAGACCTGTTGCCTGCTGTTCCATTCCAAGGGACACACACCCTCAGCCTCTCTGGGCCTTATCCTATCCCTCCCCAGATAGTATCAAAGACTCGAAAAGTCTCCATTTGGCAAACTCGAACTTCAGCCCAGCCTGACTCATGAAAAAGACAAAGAAATTTTGGGATTTTGAACTTGTCCATTCACTGAAATCTAGCAGTTAATTAATAGAAACACATGGGTGCTGCCCCTCTTACACCCAGACACTGCTCTGCAAAATCAGGCATTTGGAATTGCATCCACTTATTAATGAGCTAGGCTTTTCTTCACTCTAGAAAGAGAACAGCCTAGACTGTAGATGAAGGAGCTCCAGAGAAACAACATCAAAAGAACCCCTCATGAAGATGTAAAAGTGAAGCGACAATTACCTAATGAGCAGTTCTTAAGTGAAAAGTGAATCAGAATCACCTTGAGGGGAGGGGTTTGCTTTCCTGGTGACTCTGTGGGAAATAATCTGCTTACCAATGCAGGAGACAGGGGTTTCGATCCCTGGTCCAGGAAGATCCCACATCCCTCGGAGCTACTAAGCCCATGAGCCACAAATATTGACCCCGTGCTCTAGAATCTGGGAGCCTCCTACTGAGCCTGTGTGCCACACCTACTGAAGCCGGGAAGCTCTAGAACCTGTGCTCCACAACAAGAGAAGCCATCACAATGAGAACCCCACACACTGCAACTAGAGAAAGCCCACACAGCAGCGAAGACCCAGGACAGCCGTAAATAAAGAAATAAAATTATTGTTTTTTAAAAAAGAATCAGCTGGAAAATTGTTTTCAACCTACACACACAGTCCACCCTAGCCAGCTGGCAAACACATGCAACAGAAACATTCTCTACCCCATCAGAATTATAATTCTGTAAGGACCTGGCCTTGAAAGCTTAATCTGTGAGGGCATCAGGATACAACTTAACCAATATGCAAACCACCCCGAATACACAAATATTTGATCTACTATTTTACCAACTAGTTAGGCTTTGGCATGAAGCCAAGATTAAGAAGCTGGGCTAAGCAGGAAGACGCCTGTAATCAGTGGTCTCCCCCGAAGTAAGTCCTTTCTCACCTGAATGTGGCGTCCCTCACCCTAGCCTGTTTCTCATTTTACACATAGAGTTGGGCAATACAGGTAGATGTAAAGAATAAATGAAAAAAAAAAAAAAAAGAATAAATGAATTGTCAGAACCCCAGAGATTTCCATAGGGAGAGCAAAGAAAATATCCTACTGACAAAATGGTCTTCTGAAACACCAAGAACACCTCATTCATTCATTTAACAAATGAATCAGCAGGACTTCCCCAGCAGTACTGTAGTTAAGACTCCACACTTCCAATACAAGGAGCATGGGCTCAATCCCTGGTGGGGGTACTAAGATCCCACATGCCGTGTGGTGCCATTAACAACAACAAAAAAAAATTTAAATTACCCATTTCATGCTTCTAAGGGTGTTCCCTTCTTATCATAGGGAAGATGTTGAAGATCATATCCATGTTTTGTCACCTTCCAACTCTGGAAGCTTCATATGTACCATATGCACCAAATATGCACCATATGTAATTCCAGTCTCCACATTTTCAGCATGGAGAATCCTCTGTAAAGCAGACAGAATGTCTTCCATAAGCCGGGTTATGCTGTGAACTTCTCTGTTATTTTTATTTGAGACCCAGCAGGTAGCATGTTTTGGCACCAAGTTTGGATGAGGAGGGCAGGGCAGTGACTTCTGGTTTAAACATCCTTCTTGAAGCTCAGTATGGCATTGGCTTCCTTCTGCCACACCTAATGGCACTGTCTTCAGGAAACAGTCTGCAAAACTCTTAGTTTCTGTTTTTAGGGCTGCAAAATTCCAACCAAAATTAAAGAAGTCCTGCCTGACCCTAAAAAGTCACGGTGAAGAATTTCCCACCTCTCAAATATGTGTAACAAATTTAACAGATTTTTTTGATTATAAAAGCAGCACACGTTCATGTAGAAATCTGTAAAATAAAGAAAAGGGACAGAAGAAAACAATCAGAATATGTGTATCTATCTACATAAATATTTCAACATAATCAGGATCATACCATATCTCTTCTGCTTTTTTTGGTGTATCTTCTGCTTTTTTGGAATATTTCTCCTGTCAATTATGTAGATCTTTGCCAACATGATTTTTAATTGGAGATGGCATGCTATCCTGCGAGTGTATCATGATTTATTAAAGCTACCCTTTATCATTGACAATTTGTGCTATGCTTAGTCATTCAATTGTGTCCAACTCTTTGCGACCCCATGGACTGTAGCCCACAAGGCTCCTCTGTCCATGGAATTCTCCAGGCAAGAACGCTGGAGTGGGTTGCCATTTCCTTCTCCACGTTGGCAGTTTAGTCCACTTCTAATTTTTCACTACTTCAAGCTATCCTCTGGAAAGGTGTTACATATTGATCCTAATCTATAGTTCATTACAGAGGAAAAGGTTGTCAAAGATAAATCGAGTCTTTGGCATGCTCCTTTCATGATTACTAACAAATATCTAACTGACATCCATGTAAGATGATAACTATGATGGGAACAAGGAGAAAAACCAAGGGAAACTGAAAGAAACCTATATAAAAGACTGAAGGTGGTGTTTCAATGAATTTGGAGAAGTATAAGTACATCAACCAACTAAATGATAATTCATCAAACCTAAAGCGCATTCATTGTAAGATGTGCCATTTATTAATAGTTAAGGTCCCACTTAGGAAGAAAAAAAAAATTGCCAAGGTACCAATTGTGACCAATATTCAGGTAGTTCAAAAGACCAAATGCCCAAGGAAGAAAGCCCTGCTAAAGAGACGCTGAACAGGAATAGAATTTGGGTTGGAAGGAGTGATGAAGTGGCAGAGAGAAAGGCAGTTTCACCCTAAAACCAACACCAGTGGTAAGAACATAACTCTTTAGACAGCACGCTATTCTTTAGTTAACTTCACTCGCAGCTCCCTGACTTCATCAGGCTGTTTCATCCTTCTGTGCCTTTTCAAAAACAGTTTTCTGCTTGAAACACCTGTAATCATCCAGAAAATGCAACTTTTTCTTTTTAGACTTGCCTTTTGGGGGACCTTCCCTGACCTGCTCTAGGAGGAGATGGAGTCTCCAGCACCTGAAGAGAACATTGCTCTCTCCTTGGACCCAACACTGACTCTGCTGACTAGCTCCTGTGTCAACCATAGCCCTCCCAGAAGATTAAAAAGCTGGGCAAAGACAGAGCCCCAAGAAAGGGCATCTTGTGTGGTTTTGTGACTCTGGAGGCCAGAATCTTGTCTGATTGTCAAACCAGGTTCTCACAGCCTGGAAGCAATAACCTGAACCCGCAGCATTTTAACTCAGAGCTGTCTGAAGATGCCCAGATGGTTTGATGAGGCAGGCAGAGCCCCAACTCCCCAACTCCTGACATTTTACTAAGCCATTAACTTTACCTACCCAAAGCAAACACACGTCTGGGGGGGGGAGGGTCTCATCATCTGCCAGTTTTTCCTCCCACTGAAGCATAAAAAGCCTCAACTTTTAGAGAACAGACTGTTGAGTCCTGGCCTGTCTTCCAAGCTGCCCTCACAGCTCCTCTCTCCTTACCTGTGCATCCCATGGCTTACTCGTCATCTCCCACCCTCACTTACTAAAGCTCAAATTACTCAGTCTGTTTAATTAAACAAACAACAAAAAAAAATCAAACCTTGCCCTAGTAATAAAACAGTGCAAAAGTTTGAGCCTGTGGCAGCTCTTGGGCTAATCCAGGCATTAAGATCTCAGACTCTCAGTGTTCTCTACTGCCAGGCTTGGAGGATTATTTCAAATTCTTTTTGGAGGGAAAGAGAAGGTCCTATTTGGAGACTAGGTTACAAATGGATTTGGTGTTCATCCCTCAGGACCTGTAGTGATTTGGGAACTTCACTGTTTAACTGTTACGCCCACTCCCTTGTGGACACCAGTAGTCCTGAGTAAGCATACCATGTTTTAATCACAAATTTGCTTTGGCGTAACTGGAGGTCTGAAACTATGTCTTGATTATCTTCAAATGCATGGTGCCTACAACTCATAACAGGTAATTAATTTAAGTGAATGAATGCATGATTCAAGCACTGAGGATGATTCAAACTGGATATAATTTACTAACTCTTGGGGAGCTCTCGGCACTGAAGTTTGAGTTAATCATGCTCCCACACCAGCAGCCCCATCATGTGCCATCCTCATGTAACCACTTGTCCCCAAAAGACATTTCTCTTGGTCCACTGGTTTCTTTCTGTTTCCTTTTTTCACTGTTCCTCATTTCATCCTCTCCACACTCCCCTCAACAAACACATAGAGTCTGAAATGCAGTACTTAGGTGCAATCTCAAAAATAACAGAATGACCTCTGTTCATTTCCAAGGCAAACCATTCATTATCACAGTAATCCAAGTCTATGCCTCAATCACTAATGCCGAAGAAGCTGAAGTTGAATGGTTCGATGATGACCTACAAGAACTTCTAGAACTAACACCAAAAAATATGTCCTTTCCATCATAGGGGACTGGAATGCAAAACTATGCAGTCAACAGATATCTGGAGTAGCAGGCAAGTTTGGCCTTGGAGTACAAAATGAAGCAGGGCAAAGGCTAATAGAGTTTTGCCAAGAGAATCCACTGGTCATAGCAAACACCCTCTTCCAACAACACAAGAGAAGACTGTACACATGGACATCATCAGATGGTCAATATTGAAACAATATTGATTATATTCTTTGCAGCCAAAGATGGAGAAGCTCTATACAGTCAGCAAAAACAAGACCAGGAGCTCACTGTGGCTCAGATCATGAACTCTTTATTGCCAAATTCAGACTCAAACTGAAGAAAGTAGGGGAAACCACTAGACCATTTAGGTAAGACCTAAATCAAATCCCTTATGACTATACAGTGGAAGTGACAAATAGATTCAAGGGATTAGATCTGATAGACAAAGTACCTGAAGAACTATGGACAGAGGTTCGTGACATTGTACAGGAGGCAGTGATCCCCAAGAAAAAGAAATACAAAAAAGGCGAAATGGCTGTTCTGAGGACTTACAAATAGCTGAGAAAAGAAGAAAAGCAAAAGGCAAAGCAGAAAAGGAAAGACATACCCATCTGAATGCAGAATTTTAAACAATAGCAGGGAGAGATAAAAAAGCCTTCCTCAGTGATCAGTGCAAAGAAATAGAGGAAAACAATGGAATAGGAAAGACTAGAGATCTCTTCAAGAAAATTAGAGATACCAAGGGAACATTTCATGCAAAGATGGGCACAATAAAGGACAGAAATGGTAGGGACATAACAGAAGCAGAAGATATTAAGAAGAGGTGGCAAGAATACACAGAAGAACTGTACAAAAAAGATCTTCATGACTCAGATAACCACGATGCTGTGATCACTCATCTAGAGCCAGACATCCTGGAATGTGAAGTCAAGTGGGCCTTGGGAAGCGTCACTACGAACAAAGCTAGTGGAGGTGATGGAATTCCAGTTGAGCTATTTCAAATCTTAAAAGATGATGCTGTGAAAGTGCCGCACTCAATATGCCAGCAAATTTGGAAAACTCAGCAGTGGTCTCAGGACTGGAAAGTGTCAGTTTTCCTTCAAATCCCAAAGAAAGGCAATGCCAAAGAATGCTCCAACTACCACACAATTGCAGTCATCTCACATGCTAATAAAGTAATGCTCAAAATTCTCCAAGCCAGGCTTCAGCAGTATGTGAACTCAGATGTTCAAGCTGGATTTAGAAAGGTAGAGGAACCAGAGATCAAATTGCCAACATCCACAGGATCATAGAAAAAGCAAGAGAGTTCCAGAAAACCTTCTACTTTATTGACTACACCAAAGCCTTTGACTGCTTGGATCACCACAAACTGTGGAAAATTCTGCAAGAGATGGGAATACCAGACCACCCTACCTGCCTCCTGAGAAATCTGTATGTAGGTCAAGAAGGAAAGCTTAGAACTGGACATGGAACAATGGACTGGTTCCAAATTGGGAAAGGAGTACATCAAGGCTGTATACTATCACCCTGTTTATTTAACTTATATACAAACCACATCATGTGAAATGCCGAGCTGGATGAAGTACAAGCTGGAATCAAGATTGCCAGGAGAAATATCAATAACCTCAGATATGCAGATGACAACACCAGAAAGCAAAGAGGAAGGTGAAAGAGGAGGGTGAGAAAGCTGGCTTAAAACTCAACATTAAATAAACAAAAATCATGGCATCTGGTCCCATCACTTCAGGGCAAATAGATGGGGAAACAATGGAAACAGTGAGAGACTTTATTTTCTTGGGCTCCAAAATCGACTGCAGATGGTGACTGCAGCCATGAAATTAAAAGACACTCGCCTCTTGGAAGAAAAGCTATGATTAACCTAGATAGTATATTAAAAAGCAGAGACATTAATTTGCTGACAAAGATTCGTCTATTCAAAACTATGGTTTATCCAGTAATCAGGTATGTATGTGAGATCTGGACCATAAAGAAAGCTGAGTGCTGAAAAACTGATGCTTTTGAACTATGGTGCTGGAGAAGACACTTGAGAGTCCCTTGGACTGCAAAGAGATCAAACCAGTCAATCCTAAAGGAAATCAGTGCTGAATATATATTGGAAGGACTGATGCAGAAGCTGAAGCTCCAATACATTGGCCACCTGATAAGAAAAACTGACTCCTTAGAAGAGACCCTGATGCTGTGAAAGATTAAAAGCAGGAGGAGAAGGGGATGACAGAGGAGGAGAAGGGGATGACAGAGGATGAGAAGGTTGGATGGCATCACCGACTCCACAGACATGAATCTGAGTGAGCTCTGGGAGTTGGTGATGGACAGGGAAGCCTGGCGTGCTGCTATCCATGCCATCGCAAAGAGTCGGACACGACTGAGCAAGTGAACTGAACTGGATTGCAGCTGTGATGCAGGACCTGCCTCTCCTCCCTCCACAAGCCAGTCTGAGATGACCCAGGTTGCACCATCTCAAGCATCGTCAGTGTCAATGACAAAAGGCAAAGAGGAAGGAGTGTGGTGAACATCAATCCACAGTAGCTTTGCAAACCTCTAACAGAAAGTGAGACTTATCACTTCTACACACCCTCAACTGGCCAAAGCCAGTCACTGGCCACATCTAGATTCAAGTGGGCAGGGAAGGGTGACTCTACCCCATACCTGTAAACAGCCCTAACGATGACTACACACAGTGTCTCCCATGGAGTTGGAGGTCAATTAATCTGTTTGACGGGTAGAAAAAAACCCATTCGGCCATCCCCTTGGGGAAGGGTAAGGAGACCCTTGTCTTACAGAAAGGAGGGGAAGTGGAGGTATGCATAAGGAAACAGCAAATGAGCCCTTGCTTCTTCTGCATAAGAGAAAGATGACCCCAGGGGAAGGACAGGAATCCTATGTGAGTGGAGGAGGCCTGGACCCTCTTTGGGGTGGGAAAATAGAAACTAAAGGGGAGAATTTATATTAATAGAGAGGAAAAGAATGCCTTAGCCACCAGATGGAGAGCACAGATGGTTAAAGGTTATAAAGCTTTGTTATATGGGAAGGAATATACCTTTTTGGGGCATCTCTCCCACTTTAGGAACGTGATTTGTGGGTTTAAGTGACAACATGCTGAGGCTAGTCTCGGGACAAGCACAAGACAAGGCCAGAGTTTGCCAAGGAAGCCCAGGTGCCGTCTACAGGCCAAAGTCAAGTTTCATTTCAGGTCAAGTTTTGTTTTCTTGATCCGGCTCCATCTAACCTACCCTTTATCCTGAACTGTGACCTGGTACCTCTCCAGTGGGTGGCTCTGCTCCAGCCCATCATCTCCCATGGGCTGCTCAGCCCATCATCTCCCATGGGCTGCTCAGCCCTTCCCACCCTGAATCCTTGGTTCCTGTCTCACCCACCTCCTGATCCCCAGCCCCAAGTGTCCACTTTCCATGTCTCCATCTCTCAAAGTGTCTCCTCTCTTCAATCTGCATCTCAGAGGTCTTCATTCCCTTGAACCCTAAAATGAGGTCCACCCCTCTCTGTGCCACAGTCATCCTTTCACAAAGAAATGTCACACACTAAAATTTAGGGGAGATGAGTTGTCTCCCCTAAAAGACTGAGACCATCAAGGGCTGGGTATAGTTTCTACTTAGCTTAACTTTTTGCCCGCAGCCCCCATCACTGGATTTAACAGGAAATAACTATCATAATGACAGTGGGTGGGCTTCCCTGATGGCTCAGATGGTAAAGAATCCACCTTCAATGCAGGAGACCCAGGTTTGATCCCTGGGTCAGGAAGATCCCCTGGAGAAGGGAATAGCTACCCTCTCTAGTATTCTTGCCTGGAGAAACCCATGGATAGAGGAGCCTGGCGGGCCATAGTCCATGAGGTTGCAAAGAGTCAGACATGACCGAGTGATTATTATCTTTATTTTTCTTAATAACCATAATGACGCTGGGTAGTAGAAATAGTAACGGTCACATTTATCAGGGCTTTATGGATTGGACCTTGTGCTAAGGGTTCAAGCACATCATCTTCTCATCCATACAACCTTCTGATGAGTATTTTTGGCTTCACTTTACAGATGAAAAATTGGAGGCCCAGAGAGAGCAAGCAACCAGCCCCAAAACACACAGCTCTGGTGTCAGAATGAACTCAATTGAGACACCTACCTCTCCACTTAACTCCACTGGTCTATTACTTCTTCAAAGTTCTCAGCACACACTACTCAGTGGTGGTTCTCAGTATTCATCTTAAGTCTTTCTAATGCCAAAGATTATGCTCTTAAACACAAGGCGTTTCCAGCAAAGACTGTCTGTCTGTTCACTGAACCATTGGCCTTTACCTCCAGGGCCACACATCCCCAGCTTCCCGAATGTTAGGTCGACCAGGTGCCTAACACATGCCGAGGGGGTGGGGAGGGCAGTGGTGGCGAACACCCACAGACCCAGACCATAAAACTTCCCACAGGTTCCTCCAAGGTCTTTCCCTCCCCATCCCTGCCACCGAGAATCGAGTGTCCACAGAGGACTCAGAATTATAGATAAAAAGAGCCTCTGGATAGATGAGTGACTTCATAGAGCAGAGTCCTCCCATGACCACTCCAGGCAAGTCTACCCCTCCTACCCTGAAGATGTGAGCAAGAAGTCAGTGTCCTCGGCAAAGCCATTGAGATCTGAGTGTAAGACTGCTGAAGCAGTTCACCTCATCTTGACCAAACGGGACCCAATAGATGGCTGATCTTAATGTGATATTTGAAGCAGACAGTGAGTGGTAGGAGCTGTGTTATGTCAGCAGGGGGAGGGGGAGGGCCCCCAGGGATGCTTAGAGGAGTCCCAACGTCCATTCATCCCTTGACCACGCACCTGGAGGGCAGGGTGCTGACTACTCTGGGTGAACCAGCTGCTTGAAAGATGAAGGGAAGGCTGGAGATTGCTGAGCCACGTTCCTGGGAACAGGAAGACATAGGAGACCTGCCTTCATGTTCTCAGAGCAGGGCTACTTGTGTGTAGAGGGACCAACAGGAGTAGCTACAAAGAGGGAAGGAGTTATGGCTCCCGATGAGGCTGAACCAGCCAGGCGGGGAGAGAAAGTCCGTGTGGTGGGCGGGACAGGCAGTCTGGCCAGCACAGAGGCCTCATGGGAGACCTGGCCTGGCTCTTTCTCTAGCAGTCTCTGAAACACGAGCTGGCTCTGTGTCCCAGCAGCTGGCTTCCCATCGCCCAGTCTTTTTCTCGATTTTCTTTCTCTGAACCCTCCTCTATCTGCCACCACTCACCTGCTCTTAAGTCACTGCATTGGGAAGAGATTGACAGCCCCTGGAGTGAAAGACACCCAAAACCTGCAAGCATACCATCCCTCTGCCTACCCACACACATTCTGCCCCATTTATTTGCACGTCCATACCCAGAATGCCCTGCTGGTCCATGCCAAAGCCATTAGACACATTAGATGGTCCTTGCCAGGGTCTGGAGACTGAAGTTGGCAGAGTTAGGCGTCCCTCAAAGGGCGATGTGTTTACTTTCATGTAATTGAAATTGGGAATGAGTTGGTTTGCCTGCACCCTTGGTCCCCTTGGCTCAGATTGGCATGGGGCAAAAAGAAAACCAGATGCAACAAGAAACGATCTTTAAAGCCATGGGACCAGCTTTCAAGGTCCACATGCTGCTCACCAAGTTCATCCACCAGCCCAGACCTTCCACGTTCTAGCTCAGCCCAGCCGTCAAGAGTGTGGCCTCTCTTAATTTGGGGTTTCAAGAGAAGTTTTCAGAATCCAGATTCAGGATATTTTTCTACCCCTTTCCCTTCATTTCACAGTGCAACAGCTTCCTCTTTGGGTTCAGAGAGGCCAAGAAACTTGCAAAAAATGCACCTGGGCCTGATGAGCCCCCAGCCTCGGTCCCAGGGTCTCAGAGTACCCCCCAAAGCTGCTGCTCCAGAGGTATCTGTTCATAGTCCCAGAGGGCAGCCAGGGGAAAACCTGCTTCCTCAGGGTCAGTGAGGAAGGAGAGGCAGGCAGCAGGTGGGAACAAGCACCAGGACAACATCCAGAGAACAATCAGAAGAGAGGATGACGCGTATGTGTGTGGAAAGTGAGAGGGAAGGGGTAGATATTAGAGAAGAATAAGAAAAAGAGCAAACAGAACAAAACCTCATGTTCTGCTTCATCCAAAAAGGCTTCTTTTGTGCAGTGTGTATCAGATGCATCTGCCCCTACGGGAATGGAAAGTGCACCGTCCCTGACTCAGATTTCTTTTTTTAATTTTTTGTATTTATTTATTTATTTTTGGCTGTGCTGGGTCCTCATTGCTGCACACCGGCTTTCTCTAGGTACAGTGAGCGGGAGCTACCCTTCACTGCAGCGCACAGGCTTCTCGCTGCAGTGGTTTCTTTCGCAGTGGAGCTCGGGTTCTAGGTTTCAGTAGCTGTGGCACGTGGGTTTGTGGTGTATAAGATGTGGAATCTCCTCAGACCAGGGACCAAATCCATATTCCCTGCATTAGCTTAGCTGCATTGGTGGTTAACTTAACCACTGGACCACCAGGGAAGTCCCTCAGGCAGATATTAAATAGCTGGGCAATCCATTCATTTGATTCAACCTAACTTGCTCACTGAGTTGTCTGACACCACGGTGGTTAACTGGGGATGCACAAATGAAAGATGTGACCTCTGCCAGGTGGTGCCCGCGCATGTCAGCCTCGCCGGTAGGGGATGACTGCTTTCTGGGTGTCAGGGTGGGTCCCCCTGAGTCATCCATGCTCCCTTGTCAGGGCGGTAGCAAGCCTAACAGCCCAGAGGTAAGCGTGGACTCTGAAGACACAGGGTTCATGTTCAGCAGGAGGTTCTGCTGCTTTTGAGCTGAGGGATCCTGGGCAAGTTCCTTACCTCTATGCCCCAGCTTCCTCATCCGCTAAACGGAGCTGATAACAGAACCCACTCGTGGAGCTGAGATGAGAACTGAATGAGTTAACACATGTAACGCTCTCCACACAGTGTCAAGCACTCAATAAACATTTAGCTATTGTTATCATTGCAGCTGGCCGCACATATTAACAAAAGTCATTGCCAAGCTTCACGGAGCCACAACTGAGGCCACAGACCTGAGCAAAGCTAAACAGTTTTTACAAGAAACTAGACCATGAATCTGACCTTCTTGCCCAGGGCTCTAACCAGGTAAGTACAAGAAAATGAGCACTTATCATGTGTATAGACCATGGGATAAATTGATTATTAGAAGAGTGATTGGCCAGGAAGTAAGAATTTCAGATCTTAACATTCAGATGAAAGGTCTGCTCTGGATCCCTGGATTTCGGCCACCTCCCGGCTATGGGTTGGAGAGCACATGAGGCAGGAAGGGGGTCAGAGACAACTTTCTGAGATAGTGCTCAGGTGCAGACCCAGAAAAGGCAAGGGTCCTGACATGAGGTCAGTGTAACTCCAGACCCTTGAGAAAGGTAATTGGAGGGAGCATTGATCAAAGTCTCACAACCTTGACACCGCCCTCTCCTTGGTGTCTTCCCACTTGCCCTTCCCCATCCCAAGCCTCAGGGTGGGGTCAGAGACAGACAGATTTGGAGAGCTGAGTCCCAAGTCCCAGGAAAACCCCTTCCCCTATTCCCCAGGATTAGACGATTAGGAGGAGAACAAAGGAGCAATTCACCAGTGGATTCTGCAATTCTCCCACGTCCTACTCAGCAACCGCTGAGTTCTCACCATCTCAAGTGGCTGGAGAGAAGGTGGGGGCCAGCTGGCTGGGCTGAAACAGCGTCTGTACAGATGCCTCTCCCAGAAACACTCCAATGCCTTCTGTGCATACAGCTTGCGGTAGAAGCGAGTGTGTGTGTGCGTGTGTGTGTGTGTTCAGGTTGCTCTAGGAAAAATCAGAGATGAGGGACATAAGTACCGAATCTTGGAAGAAAACCTTCCATAGATCCTCTGTTTGGAAAGATGCCTGAATTCCACCCAGTTTTCTTAAATCCAGAAGACAGCCAGGCTGAACGACTGATACAACCCAAGGCCCCCTCCAACTGATACATACTCTGCAAAAGATATATTTTGAAACCTTTGGAAAACAGAGAGAAAAGATTTTTTCATAATTTCATCATGGGTAGTACTTGAGGTATATTTCTTTCAGTTTTTTTCCACAATACTTATAACTATCATCCAATTCAGTCTTCACTGGTGGCTCAGATGGTGAAGAATCTGCCTGGAATGCACGAGACCCAGGTTGATCTCTGGGTCAGGAAGATTCCCTGGAGGATGAGATGGCAACCCACTCCAGTATTTTTGCCTGAGAAATCCCATGGACAGAGGAGCCTGGCGGGCTACAGTCCATGGGGTCACAAAGGTTGGACATGACTGAGTAACTGGACAACAAGAGTCAACAAATTCACAACCAATTCTTTCTCAGTCCTGTGATATCTTCTTGTTCCTATCATTTTATCACAAGCAGTTTTCCATGTGATATATTCTTCCCATCCTGGCTTCTTATGGAATGGAGCCCAATTTGAGGACTGGTTGTTGAAGGGGTTCAGGGTGATTTTAAAAAGGGGCAGAAAATCAAAGGAGAGCTTTGGTTTGTGTGTTTAAGCTCTTGAAAGGCTACTTCCAAACACAACAGGGAAGGCGCTGTCTTCTCCATTGCTTTACAGTCTGAATAAAATAAGAGGAAAGCAATGAACGCTGAAGCTGTGAAGGAACTCATGCTGACTATTAAGATGATTATACTCTAAAGTGGATTAAAGTTCCCTGGATCTTTCTGTCCAGGATGGATTGTGGTCACTCCTTTCTGGGTTCCAAGAGATGCACAAAATGTGGCTCCTCTTACCAAGAGGATTCAGTATTTGAAGGTTTTTAATGGACCCTTTCTTCAGTTCTTATTTTCCACTGTAAATTAAATTCATATACATTCTCATTTCCTAGAACATACCTTCCCACCTCCTAAACATCCATGCCCTCTCTTTCTCCTCTTTTTACAGACTGGGCATGTTCCAAGGAGGTGGCATAGAGGGAGTCTTAAAAATATTTTTAAGCTTTTCCTCAGGAATTGAAGACTTCTTGGCAAACATAACTTTTAGCCAGGCTGAGGGTATCCTGTTTCACAAGTCCTTAGTTTCTACCCTCTTATTCTTTAGACAGAAATGCCGGAAAGGAGCTTGATAAGATGTCTGAAGCAGAAGGGTGTTGATTTAACAAAAAGAGGTGTTCCTTAGGTTAAGAAGTAGTTACTGCTTTGTCGGGGAATAACTGTTGGAGAGGTGACGGTCCATGTGGGAAAAGGAACAGAGAAGCTTCCAACCTTAGCTCATAGAGTTGAACATCCTGCCACTCAACTCCCTGGTTGATCCATAGAGCGGGGATGGAACACCAACAGCCAGACCCTCCCCACTCTCCAGTCTCCAGAGAGGTGTCAGCTGTCACCAGCTGGGTCCAAGTACAAAGGACCTCAGCTCTATGGGGTCCTCATGGCGCAAGCTACCAGTTGCCCTGGCACAGTTTTGCCATGACCCACAAAGTTCAAGGAAGAATAAAGATGGTGGCAGTTCCCTGGTGGTCCAGCGGTTAAAACTCAGTACTTTCATTGCTATGGTTCTGGGTTCAATCCCTGGTCGGAGAACTAAGATCCCACAAGTGGCATGGTGCAGCCAAAAAATAAATTTAGAAAATAAAAATAAAATAAAGATGGGAGTGATCACAGTTTGGAAGAAAAGAGGTTCTTCTTGCAAGATTAGTTGCCTAAAGGCCTAGGATGAGAGGAGAAAGGAGAATATTTCACGGCTACGCAGTTATCATTGGCAATTTGGGAAACTGATACCATTAATAAGCGGTCCCCGCCACCTCCTTCCTTTGGAAGGCCTATTCCCAGGTTGGCTTCTGGCTTCAGTGTCTGTTCTCAAGCCCTTCATCCAGCTGCTCAGGGGAGGTGCCCTCCTGACTAAGGATGAAGCAGGGAGTGGGAGATGAGGGGTGAAGCGGATAGCATAGTCTCATAAACAGCCCCAGCAAAGCTGAAGACAAAAGCCAACATCATCCTCCAGCTTGCAGAGCCACGAACAGCCCCATTTGGAAAGATGTCGTTGCAAGCCCTAAGGGGCTGGGGAGGCTCAACAGTGCGGGGAGAAGGAGCTGGTGATTCTTTCAACAAAATTTCTAAGTCATAACATACCAGTAATTGGAAAAAAGAACCTCAAAGCTCATCTCAAAAATTCCTCCTTCTGAGATGAAGGCATCCAGGTTTAATCAGCCTAAATGGTTTCTCCAAAGTTCAAGGAGGAGCCAGGATTTCAGCCACAGTGTTTTGAATCGAGCCTTCGGTTTATCTTTGTTACTCCATGTTTATCTTCACACCACCAGCGTGAAAGCCCTCCATCCTCTCCTGTAAACAATGCCAGATGCATCTTGCTTCAGAGTAAGGATTATCTCCCCTGCAGCAGGTGGGAAAGCGTGCTGCAGAGCAGAACATCAAGTCTCTAGGGTAATTCTCAGCAAAGGGACAACTGGCCAAGAAATAAAGAAAGAGCAATGACATCCAAACAGGTGGAACCAGGAAGGTTAAAAGCTTAGGGTGGTGATGTTGGAGGAAAAGCTTAAGAATGCTTCTGCTCCAGGCAGAGCCAAAGATGTAAGCATTTGTCTTCTGTGCTCCCAAGTTTCCTTTTCTCCGCCCTTGTCCCCCTCAGACATCAAGCTCCTCTTCCTCATAAGCAACATTTGTTTTTCAGGAAAGATCTTAACGAAGGCATCCACTTAAAGTAGAATTGACTGAACATTCTCTCAGGCAGATTCTCTAAGATGTCAGAGCTAGAGGGGACCAAGACTCACACTGCCAAGCTAGAATGGGGGGTGGGTAACGTTTTTAATCTAGAAGCTAAATACTAGGTATCAACATCACCCACGCTCTGGACCAAGGATATAAATCTAAGCACTTCCCAGCCTGTCCAGCAAACAGCAAGCCCTCAGCAGAAGACCATAACTCAGGGCTTACCCCAACTCTGCCTCCCTTCTCAGGAGAGCTTGACCTAGGTAGGTATTTGAAAGATCAAACATTATTTTGTGCATATATCCTTTCAGGATATTCTGCCACCAGCTTTACCTCTGGTCACCCTACGGATCTGGAACCACATCCCGTCCAGGACATCATTATCCGTCTTCTACTGGAACCCAGGGCGAATCAAGATGGGTCAACATATCTCTCTCCTCTTTCTTGGCCACCTCAATAGCACTCCACACTGCAATTATATGCACATGGCTTTGTTGAAGAATTAGGGAAAACTCAAAAGGAAATGGTCATTTAGACTGGTCAACTTTTGAGTGAACTATGAACGTGGAGTCTCTCTTTCAGCTCCCAAGGGACAGCATCTAACAGTTAGGCTTCCACAAGAAAGAGCTCCTCTGTGCAGGTCTGCCATATATTGCACAGGGAGCACCATTCACGTAACAGTGTAGTGCCTCCTTGTCCAGGGCCTGGTCCACACAAATAGAAAAGCAGCTTCGCCTCACCCCTACGTGGGCCCCTCTGCACGCAGGTTATTCACATGGCCTTTAAATACCACTTCTTCAAGTCTCTGTGTCCTAAATGCTATTCCTCTTCAGCAACCTTTCTCTCCTGTGCATACAAAGAGATGCCAGCTCGCTAAATCATTCCTATGGTTTACAGTCTCATGTACAGTTATGGGGGCTTCCCTGGTAGCTCAGTGGTTAAGAATCCGCCTGCAATGCAGAAGACTCAGGTTCAGTCCCTGGGTCAGGAAGATCCCCTACAGGAGGGCATGGCAACCCACTCCAGTACTCTTGCCTGGAGAACCCCATGGACAGAAGCGCCTGGTGGACTACAGCCCACTGTGTCACAAAGACTCAGACACAGCTATAGCGACTGAGCACACACACGCATGTACAGCTATAGATGAGGCTATGTGGTCAACATCAATGGTTGGTCATCACTGAGTCTCAAATACTGTAGAAAAATGGGGTCCAGTCCCCCAAGCAGTGAATATGGATCCTCCAGTTCTCCTACTAGGCAGAGCTGTCCTAAAGGTAAACATTAAGTACAGGAGAGAAGGAAAAAGGGTCCTATACAAACCACAATGGATAAGATCTCTAGCTCTACCCTTATGGTCAATGGGCACCCACAGCTGTGCAACAAGCATTTGGTTTCTTAGGGGCTCTTTCCCATGGACAGCCATGTCCACAAAACGGCTACACTGGGACATATGCGTTTCTTCGTCAAGTGAAAAAACTTTAATAATAACCTACATGACTCCCCAGATAGTAGAATCTCTCTCTAATACATGCATTCTCAACCGGGGATATATCACTGTGAACATTAGTTCTTAGGGGGATTAAAAATATCTTAGATATTACAATGATTTGGGCCTTCAAAAGGTTAAAGCATATAAAAATACGCAGAGTATACAGCAAAGGAAAAGTAGTGATGAAAAAACCGATGCTTAAAAAGACTACTTGCATCCATGCATGCTAAGTTGTTTCAGTCATGTCTGACTCTTTGCAACCCTTTGGACTGTAGTCCGTCAAGTTCCTCAGTCTATGGGATTCTCCAGGCAAGAACACTGGAGAGGGTTGCCATGTCCTCCTCCAGGGCACTTCCCAACCCTGGTATCGAACACGCATTTCTTACATCTCCTGCATTGGCAGGTAGGTTCTTTACCACCAGCGCCGCCTGAGAAGCCCAAAAAGGCCACATAGCGGAGTAATAATGAGAAAACTTGGGAAATATTGCTGTAATAGAGGAGAAAAAAGGGCATGAAGGAAAGTTGCCAGTTCTAACTGCTATGATAGTTATCATCATCATAATTAAAAACATTTTGTATGCATGCCCTAAATTAATCCTCCTGACAATCTTCAGGAAGAAGGACTATTATAGTCATTTAAGATGATGAAATAGCTTTAGAGGTATTGTCCAAGGCCACACAACTAGCACCTGGCAAAGGCGCGATTCCAGCCAACTTCTGTCTGACTCCAAAGTCCATGGTCTCAGCCATCCTCGAATGCTGACTGCATCGCTAGCCCAGTAGAAGGAAGGTTGGCAAGAGAACAACCCATCTTTAGACTCTACCATCTACTCCATCAGCTCAAGTCTACCTCTAAAACCATGGAGGACAGTTAAGTTCTAAGGAAGGAGACAGACAAGTCTGGGGAAACTCTGGGTCGAGTTGAGAATAAGAAGGGAGGGAGGTGGCCCCATTCTCCCCTGCATCTGCCTCCTCTTCCTCTACTGGAAGACATGGAGCCACCAGGACCAGGATCCTGGAATCTGGGGTAAAGAGAGAAGTGAAAAGGGAGGAGGGTGGTCCCTGCTGTGAGCTCAGTTACTACTGCTGAAACCCAGTGCAGGGCTGCAGCCAAGCCCCAGGGATAGGGTGACCTCTATACAAACAGAACTTCCCTAGGCAGCGCTTCTGCAAATATAAACACAGATTCACCACGTGATGGGTTCAGCCAGTTCATGTAAACACTAAAGGGAGGGAAAAAAAAAAACTCAAGGGAAAAAATATGCTCCAACAAGATGAAGCAGGGTCCTGTGACTCAGAGTGTGGAAGGTCGAGAGCTAAAGGGCTCAGAACCCGCCAGGCCTGCAGTAAAGCCACAGAGATGCTCTTGCTACTTGGGCACAGGGAGCCTTGATCCCCCCACACACAGTGGGGGAAAATCTTTGTCAGGAGCAGTGAAAATGGGTGGCTTTCCATGGATATCTGAAGCACATTGGGTTAGACTTTCCATGGAAAACAGAGGGTAGTCCTGAAGCAGGAGGGCCTATAGGTAGACATCAGGAGGACTTCCCCATGGCCAGGTGTCTTCGTGGAAACAAGGTGCCTCAAGAGCTCTATCTAAGCTTGGGAAGAGCCGGCTGCTCAGAAGCAGGGGATGGATGGGATAAATTCTGAACAGCACACCCTTCCTCCCTACGCCCATACCCCTGACCCGGTTGTTTGTACTGATGAAGAGAAGCTCTCCACCACACCCCCATGCCCTCAGGAAGAATGCTAGCAGAGTATCTGGGTGTTTTGCAAACAATCCGCGCTGCCCCAGTAAGAAGAGCCAGCTCTCCAAAGCATTTGCAAATACCCTGCTCTCCTGGGCCAGGAGAGATTTGACAACACTGCAGCTCGGTCTTTCCAAGACATCCATTAACCTAAAATAAACCAGGCAAGGAGGAGGTTGGCAGATGGACCCCATGGCCGGTGCGGAGGCAGGATGCTGTGTACTGGGGCTATGGCCTCCCCAGCGTTTCCAGAAGAGGCCACAGAGCTCAAGGATGTCCCAGTAGTCAAGTCGGCCAGAAGTCTCTGACTCTGGACTGAACCAAGGGGACAGTGGGTTCCACTCTAGGACCTACCACCGTGATGGGGTTCATTCAAGCAGAAATAGCCTCCTATATAGCTCAGCAGGGGCCCCAAGGGCCCACCTGACTCAATGGGAGCTGAAATAACACCAAAACGCAGTTCAGTACAGGAATGGAGGAGGGACAAAGGGAGGGAGACCTGAGTAGGCCCAGCCCAGAGGAGAATGAAAGGGCCTGGGAGGCAATAAAAAGAGAGAATAAAGACAGGTGGATTTCAATGTTTAACAGCAACAAACCCTTGTCTGTATGTACTTATCGCAAGTGTTTACTTCCATATTATCACATGCAGGCATGTAGAACCATATATAGGGGCCAAATCAATAACAGATAAGTCTTACAACAACAGAAGATATTTGGGGCAACCAGTCCCTGGCCCCACCGCTTCTTATCTGTACAACCTTGGGCAAGTAACAGAACTTCTCTGTATCTAAGCTTTAGAATGGGATTAAGAATAGTGCATATCTCATAGAGTAGTTATGAGAATTAAAGAAGTTAATATTTGTGAAGCACTTAGAACAGTGCCTGGCACATATCAAGCATTACTAGCATTTGTTAAACACACAGAGACTCAAATGAATTTGCTTAGCATTTAATGCCTAACCACTCCTCACTCTATTTTCTTTCATTTATTTACTCAATAAATATTAATTGGGTGCCTACTACATGTCAACTTCTATGCTGATAGTGCAGCTGTAAAAATGGGCAAAAATAACCATGACTTACCCACTCTTCAGGCTCAAAGTCTAAATGTCACTCTTTGGATGAGCTTTACCCCCAAGCACCTCCAAATCCATGTCAGGCTAAACTAGCCCAGCCCCGGATCATATCTTGCCTAGGGGCACACAGCCCTGAATACAGGATCTGAAAAGGAAAATTGCTTGTGGTTTTACAGCTGACCCAGGCTTGTGTGCAGGACAGAAAATTGCTGGAGTCACCGGAATGAGCCCCAAATTCTGGAATGCAGATGGCATCAACCCAAGCTGAGCTGGGTGGCAGTTTCAGTAGATTACCTTCCTAGTAACCATGCCAGCTTCTAGCTGACCTTCCTCCACTGTAGAGGCTAAAACCCCAGAAATCACATTTCTCAGATGTCCAAGCAGCTAAGGTTGGGGATGTAGCTTGGGACCTATTAACCATATACACTCGTTTAAGACTTTGATTTGAAATCAAATTATGAGGGAAGAGAGGATCCGTGTGGGATGTATATTCAACTGCAGCAGACTAGAGCAAAGGCAGGGGCGGGGTGAGAGCAGCCAGCTGTGGCGATGCTAACTTTCTGACCACAGAAGAGGCAGCAGGTCCCATGGGGGTGCAATTCTGCAGTGTGGTTTAGGCGTCATTCCTGAAAGCTCAGCCTAGAATCTTTTTCCTCAGCATTCTGCTTGGTCCGTGATGTATCTATGCATGCCCTGCACGTGTGCATTCTCAGTTGTGTCCAACTCTTTGAGACCCCATGGACTATAGCCTGCCAGGCTCCTCTGTCCATGGGACTGCCCAAGCAAGAATACTGGAGTGGGTTGCCATTTCTCCTCCAAGGCAGCTTCCCTACCCAGAGATCAAACCTGTCTCTTCTGTGTCTCCTGCATTGAAGCCGGATGCTTTACCACTGAACCGCCAGGGAAGCCCTAATCTCTTTATTTCTTAAAAAATCCGTTTCAGCCTGTACTAGTTGGAATGGTTTTCACTTTTGGCGACTAGAAATGGGAGAGCCTATTTAGAACTGACCATCCCTAACAATGTAATTATGGTTGAACCAAAGCCTAAACCTAATGAGAAAACTGTATTCCCTAAGGAAGCGGTCCCCAGACCCCGAGCCAAGGACCCATGCTGGTCTGCACACAGGAGGTGAGCAGCAGGCAAGCAAATGAAGTTTCATCTGCTGCTCCGCTTCATCGTTCCCCATTGCTCACGTTACTGCCTGAACCCTAACCCTAACCCTAACCCTAACCCTAACCCATCCCCTAACCCACACTCGCCACACCCCTGGAAAAACTGTCTTCCACAAAACCGGCCCTTGGTGCCAAAAAGGTTGGGGACCGCTGTCCCCAAGGAACAAAGATTGAAGACACCAGTTTCTCTAGCCTTTGGCCAGCACCAACAGTAGGAGCTGGCATGAGATTCAACAAATCCCTCCCGGGCGTTTGTCTTTACAGTAAGCTTCCCTGCTCCAGACAGAGAACAGTTTGGAAGGTTTTAGCTGCACAGGGCACGATGAAGTAGTAAATCTACACAAGGAAGTAGCAAAGGAAGAGATGGCTATAACACTGTATTCTTTCTCCCCTGAGCTCTCGGTCATGCAGGACTTCTTTCTCTCAAACACATCAAGTGTATCCACGACCCACGACCTTTGCACTTGCTGTCCTAGCTTCTGGAAGTGACTTGCTATCATATTTCCCTATTCTATCTTTTTGTAGCTCTCATCAGTTACTTTATTGCTTTATTTGTGTGTTGATTATGTGTTTTCCCCCATTAGACTGTAAGACTATGGAGGTCAGGAGTTCTGATTTGTTCACGCTGAGTATCCAGACTGTAAAACATGCTCGGCACACAGTAGGAGCTCCAAAACAAATCTGTTGACTGACCGATTTGTTCACTGACTCTTCATCCCTCAAACCTACTTCCTAAAGATCAGAGGGGGAATTGCCTAGTGGTCCGGTAGTTAAGACTCTGTGCTCCCACTGCAGAGAACACAGGTTCAATCCCTGGTTGGGGAACAAAGTTCCTATATGCTGTGGGGCGCAACCAAAAAGGAAAAATAACAAAACAAAACAGAGCCATTTGAGTCAACTGAAAGGGCCCAGGCTTTGGGGTATGAATTAAATCCCAAGTACATCTTGAGAACAAAAGGGGTTCATGGGTTAAACCCTAAAGGTCAACGGCAGGGAATCTTTCTCCCTTGAGAAATTAATTAGTTAAATCAGATGGAAATAAATTTAATCTTCTCCTTCTCCCCCTATTATCCTAATTGGTTTAATTTTGTGGCAACTTTTCAGCAGTCTCACAACGGAAAGCAACTCATGTTGCGTTGGTAGCCCAGAAAGTAATTATCCTGTGGTTTTATTCTAATTCACTAGCAGACACTCTCTTTGGCTTTGAGGACCCCTGAGAGTAAAAACGTAAATAGTGAAGATTAGGAAATGCTTTTTTCATTCCTTGTGCTTTTTAAAAATTAAAAGCTATGATCAAACAATTAGGCATGATGGTTATCTTTTTCTTTTTTTTTTTTAGTTAAAAAAGAAAGTATATGATTTAGAATACAAAGTAAGACATGAATAAATAGAAGCAAACATTTAAACACAACTGGGCATCTCATTCGCTGACCTTTAACTGGCTTCAAATATTGCTGAATGCAGCCTTGGTTTTACTCCAGAATTGAGTAAATTAAACTCTTTTTGATTATCCTAACTTGGACATAAAGTCTCCCCAGGGCTTATCCCAACCCTAGTGTGCTTTGTGTCTTCCTAGCAGTTTTTTATTTTGCAACCAAAAAAAAGTTCAAGGGGCTTCTATCCAGCTTTAATCTCTTTGTAACAAGAAAGACTTTTAGTATCCTACTTGCAATTTATTTGAGAAAAGTCCAGTTTGTCCTTTTAGGCCCCCAAGCTCTTTTTCGGCTTCCTTTCCCACTCTGCTGCCCACCAAAAAGAAGATGTAAGTCAAACAAATGTTTTTCAGCTTCTCTACAACTTCACTTTGAGATTTCCAACCCAAGAAATACCTGTAAATCTGCAGATAGTCACTCCCACACTGCCAGGAAATTTCTGCTGTGGCTAAAAAGTGTCCTGTTAAGAAAGGAATCTAAAAAGACATGATACAAATGAATTTTATTTACAAAACAGAAACAGACTTACAGGCTTAGAGAATGAATTTATGGGCTTCCCTGGTAGCTCAGACAGTAAAGAATCTGCCTGCAATGCAGAGACCCGGGTTTGATCCCTGGATTGGGAAGATCCCTTGGAGAAGGAGAATGGCTACCCACTCCAGCATTCTCGTCTGGAGAATTCCATGGACAGAGGAGCTTGGCGGGCTACTGTCCATGGGGTGGCAAAGAGTTGCATGATTGAGAGACTAACACATGTACTTCCAGCTGTCAGAGGGGAAGAATGGGGAGAAGGGACAGTTAGGAAGTTTGGGATGGACATGCACACACTGCCATATTTAAAATATGTATAACCAACAAAGTCCTACTGTATAGCACAGGGAACTCTGCTCAGTGTTACGTGGCACCGTAGATCAGAGGGGAGTTTGGGGGAGAATGGATGGATACATTTATATGTATGGCTGAGTCCTTTTGCTGTCCACCTGAGACTGTCACAACATTGCTAACTGGCTATAGTCCAATATAAAATAAAAAGTTCAAAAAAGCTGTAAACCAGAAGAAAAAAAGAAAGAAAGGTATCAGTTATTGCCCCATGACACCAAGCTAATTTCAAGCAGGCAAGAATGCTCTTTCCAAAGGTATGGAAGCGATGTCTCTACCAAGTTTGCACCCCAGCCATTGCACCCAAACTTATCTGCAAGAGCCTTTGACAGTCCTGAACAAAGTGACAACATAGAGACTAGCACAAGTGCCAATAGAAGGAAAAGGTACCGGGGACAGTCACCGAGCTGCCACAGGTGACTCTTGCCCCATCCACCCCTCTTTGTTCTCAGTTTGTGGTGTGGATGTCAGGGCTAGAAAATGCTCCTCTGTCCCAGGGCTGTGAGGTTGTCCACCCCTCGCCAAGCGATGGAGTAAACTTTCACAGCTGTCACCTCTAGTCAGTTCAGCCAAACAGATGTTACCAGTGTGGTTTACAAAGAAGAGAGCTAGGGGAGGGAGGTGTAGGGACTAGGAGTGGGGAAGGGAGAGGGATGCAGCTTTGAGGAGTCTGGCTCTCAAAGCACACACCAAGTCTGCGATTTCTCTGGCATCCCTACTTCTGACCTGTTTCTCCCTGTGCACTGGGACATCTGCCTGCAGTGAACCTCCTACATGGTACAGCTTCGATTCTCTGCTATCCCATCCTTCTCAGCACCTTCTTCCTTCTGGGTGGTTGCTCACATCTGGAGAAACCTCTATGTTCATCTAATACGGCAGTTTACAGGTTGTATGTGCATGCTAAGTGGCTGCAGTCATGTCCGACTCTTTGTGACCCCCGTGGACTATCGCCCACCAGGCTCCTCTGTCCATGGGGATTCTCCAGGCAAGAATATTGGAGTGAGTTGCCATGCCCTCCTCCAGGGATCTTCCCAACCCAGGAACCCGTGTCTCTTACGTCTCCTGCATTGACAGATGGGTTCTTTACCACTAGCACCACCTGGGAAACTCTTTATAGATTATATAGGACAGTAAAATGTCTTCCAAAGTTTAAGACCAATGGGGGAGAGGGAGGAGGGGGTGCCAACTCCCCAATTTCTAACTATGACATTGTGATTTCTGGTAATAAATATATATTTGGTCTTTGTCCATGTTTCTGGCACAGACCCCCTAAACCCTTGACATTTCCCAAGAGATAAAAGCCATAAAGGTGTCTTCAGTGATTTCTGGACAGCACTCAAGCTTGGGGGCAGGTTGCCTAGAGAGCCAAGCGCGATTAGAAGGTTGAAACTTTTAGTCCCACCTCCTTGGCCTCAGGGGAATTGAGAGAGGCTGGAAGCTGAATCACTCACCAATGGCCAGTGATGTGATCAATCAGACCTACTTAATGAAGCCGCCATAGAAACTCAGAAGAACAGTGTTCAGAGAGCTTCGAGGATGGCGAACATGCGTTGCTGCAGGGAGAGGACCACAAGGAAAGGACATGGAAGCTCCACGTCACTTCCGCACACCTTGCCCTGTGCGCATTCTCCACCTGGCTGCTCCTGGTATTTTTCTGTAAGAAACCAGTGATCTAGTGAGTAAAATGTTTCTCTGAGTTCTGAGAGTCACCCTAGCAAATTACTGGAACTGAGGGAGGAGCCGCTGGAACCTTCAACCATAGCCCATCACTCAGAATCACAGGTACACTGGCATCTGAAGTACGGGTGGGGAGTGCTCCGAGGAGGACAGTTTTGTGCGATTGAATCCTTAACCTGTGGGATGTGATGCTATTAATCTCTCCAGGTAGTATCAGAATTTGGTTAATTGGTGGTATTGGAAGAAACATACACACACACACACACGCCAGAACGGGATGTATGATTGGGATCATTGGTAAGTGCTGTATCAGTGAACAGGCTTTCAGAGGCAAATAATGGAGAATCCATCTCAAACTGGATCCAGCAGTATGGAGATTTAGCTTCTCATATCACGGGAAGAGCAGAACGTGGCTTCAGACAAGGTCACGTCAGCAGCCTTGCAACACCCTACCAGTGGCAATGGAGACTAAAAATTTTCACACCCAACAAAAGGAAGCAGAGAAATCTCTGCCCCAGACATGGAATATAAATCTTTCCATGATCTAATCTGATTGGGCTAATTTGGTCACTTACATAACCAATAGCTGTCATCAAGTTAGAACAGTGGTTCTCAAATTTTTTTCCACTTGGGACCCCTTTAATATTCTAAAACTGGTCACCAGAGAGCTTGTGTTTCGGTGGATTAAAGGTATTGATGTGTATTGTATTATAAATTAACACTGGAAAGTTTTTAAAAGATTTGTCAGCTTATTTTAAAACAACAATAATAAACTCATTACATGTGAACATAACATATTTGTTATTAAAAAAAACTTCTTGTTAAAGCTTAGTGAGAAGTGTGGCAGTGTTCCACATTTTTGCAAATCTGTTTAATTTCTAGTTAATAGAAGACAGCTGAGTTCTCGTATCTGTTTCTGCATTCAATCTATTGCAGTATCACATGACAGCCTCTGGAAAAGTCTAGTGTATACTCATAAAAGAATGAGAGTGAAAAGGCAAATAATGGCTTAGAATAAAAATAGGTTTGACCTCCCAGACCCCCTGGAAGGGTCTCAGGGACTTGGAGAATTGGTGCCTTAGACTATTTGGAATTGCCCTCTGAAGGAGGAGATGAAGTGAAAATCTGAACAAAACTGAATTCTGTTAGAAAAAAGGAAAGAGTCTGGGTTTCAGTAGCAATCAACAGCAACTCCATCACTGATACTGAGAACATACCAACAGACAAAAACCGCTGCCATCTACCATGCTTCATTTTTTTCTAAGCGTTTAATATTAAAGATAGAATATGAACACAATTTGGAGTACAGAGTAGTAGTTTGGATTGATTACAGAAAAATGTATGAAACATTGACTACAATGATTGGACATGGGAGGAAAGCGGAAAGAGAAGACACAGATGGTCTCTAGCTTGAGGAGCAGGCGAACAGAATGGTGTGGACTGAAACGGAGAACCAGACAGGGGCAAGTTTGCGGCAGAAATGATGAATTCCACTTTGAATACATTGACTGGGGTCTGGGAGAACGCCAAGTAGAGAGGTCAGGACCCAATGCAGAGATTTGAGGGGCTGAGGGAAAAGATCCTAGGCGAGTGAATGATGACTGAAAGCTCTGTAATAGGGAAGGTGCCCTGGGGGACCGCACAGGCAGGAGATGAAAGACAGCCCAGGGAGAATCCTGAGGACTGCCATTTTTAAGGGTGGGTAGAAGAGGAAAGACAGGCAGAGGATAAGGAAGAGAAGTTGCCAGAAAGCTACCAAAGCATGTTCCAATCCACGGTCTTGAGTGCACTCAGGAAGGGATTACTGATGACGAAGAGGTGTGATTAAGCCAGATTACAGGGCTTCCCCAGCGGCACTAGTGGTAAAGAACCTGCCTGCCAGTGCAGGAGACGTAAAGAGACGTGGGTTCAATCCTTGGGTCAGGAAGATCCCCTGGAGGAGGGCATGGCAACCCACTCCAGTATTCTTGCCTGGAGAATCCCCATGGACAGAGGAGCCTGGTGGGCTACAGTCCATAGGGTCGCAAAGAGTTAGACATGACTGAAGCGACTAAGAGAGTGAGCAAGCAAGCAAGAAGTCTGTGAAGGTGGGGACAGAACCTCACTTGCTGGCAGCCTTATTGGCTAGCCTCTTACCTCCAGTGCCTGCAGCCTCCAGCCTCCTCCCTATTTTAAAAAAAAAAAAAAAGAAACAAGCAACCTGCATAAAAGAACTTCTAAGAATATTTTTAATGACCATCTAATCTTTTGCCCCATGGATGTACCATGATATAATAGGAAGTGCTCACAATACATTAGCAAGTGAAAAGAAAAAAAAAAAAAAAACAAGACACCAAACAGTGTAAGGAAGACTCCTGTTTGGGGGTCCACCTAGACACTTCGCTTTAAGTGTATCCATGTGTGTAAGTTGACCCACACAGGGTTGGATGAAATGAGGCCCCGGGGGTGTGCTTGGTCAGGATTTGGCTCTTCAGTTCTATTGACTGCAGCTGCTAGCTTTGTAAGCTGGTGAGACTTTGAGGGGGTGGTGGGAGGATTAAGTGCCAGGTGGCTGGAGAGGCTGAAGATGAGTTTCTTGGGAAAGAGAGAGATGAGAAAATGGGACAATTTCCACCAGGATTAAACTTTGGAGAAAGCTCACAGATGTTTAAAGTCTACAGAAAGGGGCAGAGTTTGCTGCAGAGTGTGATGTAAACACCTCCATCATTTCCGTAGATATTCTGGAACAATCTACTTCGCTCAGCAATGATTTAGGAGCTGGCATTGGCTAGGACTGGGGACCACAAGAACTGGCCTCCAGAGAGCACAGAACAGCAACCATGAAGGCAACCCAGGGAGGCTTAGCTATGCATGAGTTACAAAACCAGAACATCCATAATGCACGCTGTCGCTTCAGCCGTGTCCAACTCTCTGTGACCCTATGGACCATAGCCCACCAGGCTCCTCTGTCCATGGGTTTCTCCAGGCAAGAATAATGGAGCGGGTTGCTGTGCCCTCCTCCAGGGGATCTTCCTGACCCAGGGATCAAACCCCTGTGGGTTCTCTACCACTAGCACCTCCTGGGAAGCCCAACAGCCACAATAATACTACTACTAACAATTATCATTTTTTGAACACTGTCTCTATACCAGGCAGTACTCGAAGTACTTTACATGTATCAACTCACTAAATCTTCATCACAGCCTTATAGCATGGCCACCACAATTATCCCCATTTTACAGATGAGGTAACTGAGGCAAAAAAAAATTTTAGTCATTTGTAGAACACAAAGCTAGTAACTGGCCTAACATCTTGCTGAGAGATTTTGCTTTTATCCTCTCAGTAAGCTAAGCAATATGCCTGCTAGAAACTAGAATAAAACTTTAGCCACAGTTGTCTCTGGGTTTTAAGAACATGGGTGACTTTTGTTTCTTTATTTATGCATTTTCTCTATATTCCAGTTTTTCTCTAGTGATCAGGGGTAACTTTTTAATTATATGAAAATAAGAAAACATCTTATTTCATCACCAATTATATAGACATCAGTTGCAACTGATCAGAGCATATCTGGATCCTCTCTTTAGAAAGATTTACATTTCAATGAGCAGCAAATTCATAAATGGAAGGAGTGTGATCTCTCATCAGCAGTTGTGAGAAACGAGGGGAAAATATCTCAGACTCCGAAGGCATCTCACTGCCCACCAACACCTGGACTAACTGTGCTCCAAAGAACAGCTCCCAGAAAAAAAGGGAATTGGGGGAACGGTAATCCCCAAATGTAAGCAAACCCTGCAGGGGCCATGGCTGTAACTGAATCCTGTATTGGGGGGGCGGCGGGGGGTAGGCCAGTGACCTGAATCTGAAACCTGGCATCCTGGTCAGGCAGCATGTGGGCAGTCGGAGCTGAAGAACGTATGAGCTCTGACTCGTCCATCTCGAATCACTTTAGTTTAGCACAGTGTTATACCATAGGGCTCAGTGAATGTTTCACGAATTAGTTAATATGAGTTTCATTTTCACAAATGACCAGCAAAGAAGGGAAGAATGAAATCCACACCCAGGGATAACACTGGGAGGAACTTCCTAATCTAAAGCATGTGAACCCAAAGCATGGGGTCCAGAGAGAATGAATTTGCCTCCCTGGGGTATTTCCCATCATGACAGGACTGTGGTCAGCTTTGCAGGAGTGAAGAGGTGGAAGGGTGGCCATGGTGACCTTTGATGGCCCTAACGGCCTGGGCAGAAGCAGCATGCCCCAGCTGAAAATCAAATAAGCAAATAACAAAACAACTCCTGGCCTGGGCTGAGTCCCAGCTTAGCGAGATTTGTAGAATCTGGAGGTTTGTGGGGACTTCAGGGATTTTCTCTTCTCCCTCCCCCATCCACAAGTAAATCCCTCCCACTGTCTCACCATCTGGCAACCCTCCAACCCCCATCTGACCACACCTCCCTGGTTTCCCAAAGAACCTGTTCTATTAACAGACACTTGGAAAGGCATTACGCAAGCATCTCAGAAAATGTCCATCCCATGCTGGGCAGATGTCCTGAATTATCATAGTACGTACAGCCTGGTTGATAGCCAAGCCTTAATATCCTGAGAATCCATTCTGCTGTCTCTCGTGGCCGCTGGGGTTAGAGCCTTTCATCAAAATAACTCAAACCCACCTGCCAGTGTTCTCCAGGATTCCTGATTCATTTCTTCAGTTTTCTGAAAAAGACGAATCACTACTAATCTTGACAAACTCCCTGATCTTTCTTAGGCCTCCATTCCCTCATCTGGAAAATAAGAAAACCAGGTCAGACAATCTCTCACTAAAATCTGATCCAAGGCTAACACTAACATCCTGTGATGACTCCTGCTGGTAAAGTGGCAGGTGGCAGGAGAGAAGGGACTCAGGGTTTATGTGGGTGTCACCCCGAACTCTAGGTAGAAATGGCCTTGGCAATGAGCAAAGGCTGAAAATCTGAAAAGTGTGTGCATTCACACCTGAGAGCTAGATGGCTGCCCAAGGCTCCAAGAACACGGAGCAAGGTCAGGGGCTCAAGCCACCTGAGGGGACGGTACAGCTATCAGGCTCAAGGAGAGGGTACCCAGCTCCCGTTCAGCTGCACCTGAACCGCACAAAGATAACTCACCTGGGGATTGGGGATTACTTTGGGGGCTGATATAAGTGGCTCCCAAGATCAGAGGAAAAACTGGAGGCCAGGTTCAAGGAGGCTGGGTCCAGAGTGGGTCAGGGCAAGTGTGGGGCAGCGAAGAAGCCCAGTGTGCCAGGAGACCCTCTGGAATGGGCTCTACCAGCATGGCTCATCCGGCTCACTAATCTCCACTAAGTCTCAGGAGAGAAAGTCCACTAGCCTGGGACATGGACCCACCTCTTGGTTAGACCAGGGCAGGACTTTACTGAGACCAAGTCTGCACCCACTTCCTAGGTGGCGCAGTTGATAAAGAATCCACCTGTCCATGCAGGAGATGCAAGAGATACAGGTTCAATCCCTGGGTCAGGAAGATCCCCTGGAGGAGGAAATGGCAACCCATTCCAGTATTTTTGCCTGGGAAATTCCGTGGACAGAGGAGCCTGGCTGGTCACAGTCCATGGGGTCACAAAGAGTCAGATACGACTAAGTGAAGGCACACACACTGCACCCACACGTAATTCCACCCTGTGAAATCAGGGTGGTGTTTTCAGAAAAAAAAGAGAAAATAGATCTTGAGCAGCTGATACACGTGTTCTCATAATCATGAAGTTTCACCAAAATGTCAGGTTGAAAAGCGCTAGAACAGGCGACCCAAGGACACTACAACAACTCTGTCTATGATAATTTCTAGGGAAAGGCCTATACAAACCCCTTCCTGAGACGATCTGAATGGATAGATTTGCCTAGAAATAGAAGAATGAGCAAGGTAACATCTTTAGTTGTTTCCACATCTGTAAGAGTCAGTTTCAGGACAACCAAGGGGGCCTGGAAAGGTTGACGTTGTCCTTTAGTATATCATTTTATGTGCCATAGTACAAAATCAGGCTGTGGCATTTTTGGTATGGTGGTGAGGCAGAAGGGGACACGATGAACTGTTATGATAACCACCTTTAGGCTGGCTGGGTAACATCTAATTTACGCGTAGATGCGCCTTCAATGTTGCAGGTGTTTACGTCAAGATAGCCATCTAGATGTGTTGATAGGCTGCAGGCAAGTTGCCCTCCCTGTTGGAGCAGCACCTGGGATTTACAGACTTGGAAGAGGCCTCCCCATGCAAGCAACTGTCAAGAATGATGGATGCTGGAATCTCAGGTTGGAGAGAGGCATGAACCAGAGGCCTGAGCCCTGGGAACCTGTTGGAACATAATTCTATTCTTTTTTCCCCTCAACTATTAAGGACCTATGACTGGTGATCCTTTCCAAGTTGCCTAGAGGACATGGAGTCAGGCAACAGAAAAGTGATGGAAAGATAGTAGGAGAAGCTTAGGAATTATTTGTGGGCAGTGGGAGTTAGGTAAAGGAGAGGGGAAGGAGATCAGAGAGGAGTTGGTAGGGGGCCCAGAGGGGGAGACCAAGAGGTGATTTTATGTCAGTAAGAAACTAGAACTATTTGCCTTTGGAATTACTGCTTTGGACAAGAAATTCTATTCTGTATTCTAGCTTTAATACCCATCATCTTTCTCCTCATTTTTAAAGCTCAAGAGCCTTTTTTCATGACCTTCCTGAATTACCCTGCCCAACTGATCTTTCTTTCCCCTTCCCATTCCCCTATTTTCTATTTAAAATCTGGGAAAGATTTGCATGTTAAGCCTTCAAGATGTTAAAGCACACAGACTTTACATAGCAGCTATCTTTTTCATGCTTATTGTCCTGACCAGATTGAAAAGCATTTTCGCTTAGACAATCTCATCTGATTGTCACCTCAGACTGTGAAAAGGGTAAGGCTGGCCTTATTTTTCTCCAAAGTTAGGAAACAGTAATAGTGAAATAAGGTTATATGTTCAAGATAATGTACCTGGTGAGGAATCAAGCAGAGAGGTTAACCTCAATGTGGTTTTTTTTTTAGAATTAAAAATCTCTCTCATACACATATGTTTAAACACTATTCATAAGTTTTACAGTGTGGTGGTTACATTCATTTACTGCAACAGCACTGATCTTAAATCTGCTTGCAAGTAGCTCACACAGAATCATCTTTCTCCCCCAACTTTACTGAGGTATGATTGACAAAAAAAAAAAAAGGTATATATTTAAGGTGTATAGTATAGTGTTTTGATAGAAGTAGATGTCTAATGATTACCACAATTAAGCTATTAAACATATCCATCCCTTCACATGTTACCATCCTTGCATGTGTGTAGTGTGTGTGGTGACAACACTTAAGACCTATTATTCTTTTAGCAAATTATAAGTATACAGTACAATATTAGAGGGCTTCCCTGGTGACTCACATGGTAAAGAATCTGCCTGCAATGCAGGAGACCTGAGTTCGATCCCTGGGTCAGGAAGATCCCCTGGAGAAGGGGATGGCAATCCACTCCAGTGTTCTTGCCTGGAGAATCCAATGGACAGAGGAGCCTGGCAGACTACAGTTCATGGGGTGGCAAAGAGTCAGACACAACTGAGTGACTAACTCTTTTTTTTCATAGTCACTATGCTTTACATTAGCTTCCCAAAATTTACTCGTCTTATGACTGAAATTTATGCCCTTAAATCAACATCACCCCATTTTCCCCACTCCACCTCCCAGCCCCTGAAAACCACCATCTTGCTCTCTATTTCTCTGTGTGGTTAGCCACTCAGTCGTGTCCAACTCTTTGCAGCCTGCCAGGCTCCTCTGTCCGTTATACTTAGTGAGATAATCCAGACACAGAAAGACAAAGAGTGCATAGTATCACATATATGTGAACTCTAAAAATGTAGAACTAGAGAAGTAGCTTGTCCACATTATTGCAAATGGCAGGTGTTCCTTCTTTTTTAAAGCTGAATAATCAGTTCAGTTCAGTCACTCAGTCATGTCCAACTCTTTGTGACCCTAAGGAGTGCAGCACACCAGGCTTCCCTGTCCATCACCAACTCATGCCCATCGAATCATGCCATCCAACCATCTCATCCTCTGTTGCCCCCTTCTCCTGCCTTCAATCTTGCCCAGCATCAGGGTCTTTTCTAATGAGCCAGTGCTTCGCATAAGGGGCCATTGTAAATATATTCATTTTCTTGATCCATTCATCTCTTGACAGACACTGCATGGTTGTCTCCATAGCTTGGCTATTGTGAACAATGCTGCAGTGAGAATGGGCATGCAGATAACTCTTCAAGATCCTGATTTCATTCCTTTGAACAGATACCTAGAAGTACAAATTCAAGAGTTCTTTCCCTAATTCCACACTGCCTGACATCTATGATCTCCTCTGCTCACCAGAGGGAAGCATGATTTGCTCTGAACAAGAGGAATGAGAACACAGCAAGGCTACTTCTTGAAATGGGAGCCGACTCCGGATGCTCGTCTGGCTGGGAGGTCCTATCTAATGCCTGCACTATGAGGCCATGCACAGAGCCAACAACGCATCACTCTGCCATCTCTGTTTTGCAGCACGTGTAATTTGGGCAGAGCATGACCCAAACTGAACTTCAAAGCTGAGTCCTGATTGGTCTCAGCTAATTAGATAATTCCATCCAACTTATCATAGGAATGGGTCCAGCAAAGGAAACCATAAACAAAACAAAAAGACAACCTACAGAATGAGGGGAAATATTTGTAAATGAAGGGACTGACAGTGATTAATCTCCAAAATATATGGATACAGAGAGCTCATACAGCTCAATATCAATGAGACAAACAACCCAATCAAAAATGGGCAGAAGATCTAAATAGACATTTCTCCAAAGAAGACATACAGATGACCAAAAAGCACATGAAAAAATGCTGAGTATCACTAACTATTGGAGAAATGCAAATCAAAACTACAGCGAAGTATCACTTCACACCACTCAGAATGGCCATTATCAAAAAGTCTACAAACAAAACATGCTGGAGAGGGTCTGAAGAAAAACCTCCTACGCTGTTGGTGAGAACGTAAATTGGTACAGCCACTATGAAGCACAGTAGGGAAGATCTTTAAAAAACTAAAAATAGAGCTACCATATGATCCAGCAATCCCACTCCTGGGTATATATCCAGAGAAAATAATAATTCAAAAAGATACTTGCACCCCACTGTTCATTGCAGCACTATTTACAATAGCCAAGACATGGAAGCAACCTAAATGCCCACTGACAGGGGAATGGATAAAGAGGATGTACTATATATAAACAATGGAATATTACCCACCCATAAAAAAGAGTGAAATAATGTCATTTGTAGCAATACGGATGGACCTAGAGATTATTGTACTAAGTGAAGTAAATCAGACCAGAAAAGCAAATATCATATGCTATCTCTTATATGTAGATATATATATATCTCTTATATGTAATCTTAAAAAATTATATAAATGCATTTATTTACAAAACATAAACAGGCTCATAGACTTTGAAAACAAACTTATGGTTGCCAAAGGGGAACCGAGGGATGCAGGTGATAAATTAGGAGTTTGGGATTAACATATATACACTACTATATATAAAATAGAAAATCAACAAGGACCTACTGTAAGCACAGAGAACTCCACTCAATATTATATAATAACCTATACGGGAAAAGAATCTGAAAAAGAGCAGATATATGTGTATGTATAACCGAATCACTGTGCTGTACACCTGAAACTAACACGATATTGTAAATCAACTCTACTCCAATATAAAACAAAAATTAAATTTTTTTTTTAAAAAGAAGAATTGGTCCAAGAAAGAACAATAATTCAAATAAGCCAATCAGTTCATGGTACACTTCTGGGAATCACAATAATTAGTTCAAGTTAGCCCAAGAAAAATAAGCATAAGACCATAATGAACCTCATGGGCATATGACCGATACACTCACCCAGGGCTGTTCACTTACTAGGACTCCATAATTGGTTTAATATTCTGGTGTTTCCTCTGTGAGTTCAGTTCAGTCACTCAGTCATGTCCAACTCTTTGCAACCCCATGAACCACAGCACTCCAGGCCTCCCTGTCCATCACCAATTCCCGGAGTTCACCAAAACCCATGTCCATTGAGTCGGTGATGTCATCCAACAATCTCATCCTCTGGCGTCTCCTTCTCCACCTACTCTCAATCCTTCCCAGCATCAGGGTCTTTTCAAATGAGTCAGCTCTTTGCATCAGGTGGCCGAAGTATTGGAGTTTCAGCTTCAACATCTGTCCTTTCAATGAAAACCCAGGACTGATCTCCTTTAGAATGGACTGGTTGAATCTCCTTGCAGTCCAAGGGACTCTCAAGAGTCTTCTCCAACACCACAGTTCAAAAGCATCAATTCTTTGGTGCTTAGCTTTCTTCACAGTCCAACTCTCACATCCATACATGCCTACTGGGAAAACCATAGCCTTGACTAGACAGACCTTTGGTTGACAAAGTAATGTCTCTTTTTTAATATGCTGTCTAGGTTGGTCATAACTTTCCTTCCAAGGAGTAAGAGTCTTTTAATTTCATGGCTGCAATCACCATCTGCAGACATTTTGGAGCCCCCAGAAATAAAGTCTGACACTGTTTCCACTGTTTCCCCATCTATTTCCCATGAAGTGATGGGACTGGATGCCATGATCTTAGTTTTCTGAATGTTGAACTTTAAGCCAACATTTTCACTCTCCTCTTTCACTTTCATCAAGAGGCTCTTTAGTTCTTCCCTTTCTGCCGTAACGGTGGTGTCATCTGCATATCTAAGGTTATTGATATTTCTCCTGGCAATCTTGATTCCAGCTTGTGCTTCCTCCAGCCCAGCGTTTCTCATGATGTACTCTGCATATAAGTTAAATAAGCAGAGTGACAATATACAGACTTGACGTACTCCTTTTCCTATTTGGAACCAGTCTGTTGTTCCATGTCCAGTTCTAACTGTTGCTTCCTGACCTGCATACAGGTTTCTCAAGAGGCAGGTCAGGTGGTCTGGTATTTCCATCTCAGAATTTTCCACAGTTTATTGTGATCCACACAGTCAAAGGCTTTGGCATAATCAATAAAGTGGAAATAGATGTTTTTCTGGAACTCTCTTGCTTTTTCCATGATCCAGTGGATGTTGGCAATTTGATCTCTCATTCCTCTGCCTTTTCTAAAACCAGCTTGAACATCTGGAAGTTCACAGTTCACATATTGCTGAAGCCTAGCTTACAGAATTTTGAGCACGACTTTACTCGTGTGTGAGATGAGTGCAATTGTGCAGTAGTTTGAGCATTCTTTGGCATTGCCTTTCTTTGGGATTTGAAGGAAAACTGACCTTTTCCAGTCCTCTGGCCACTGCTGAGTTTTCCAAATTTGCTGGCATATTGAGTGCAGCACTTTCACAGCATCATCTCTTAGGATTTGAAATAGCTCAACTGAAATTCCATCACCTCTACTAGCTTGTTCGTAGTGATGCTTCCTCAGGCCCACTTGACTTCGCATTCCAGGATGTCTGGCTCTAGGTGAGTGATCACACCATCGTGATTATCTGGGTGGTGAAGATCTTTTTTGTACAGTTCTTCTGTGTATTCTTGCCACCTCTTCTTAATATCATCTGCTTCTGTTAGGTCCATACCATTTTTGTCCTTTATTGAGCTGCATGAAATGTTCCTGTGGTATCTCTAATTTTCTTGAAGAGATCTGTAGTCTTTCCCATTCCATTCTTTTCCTCTATTTCTTTGCACTGATCACTGAGGAAGGCTTTCTTATCTCTCCTTGCTATTCTTTGGAACTCTGCATTCAAATGGATATATCTTTCCTTTTCTCCTTTGCTTTTCATTTCCCTTCTTTTCACAGCTATTTGTAAGGCTTCCTCAGACAGCCATTTTGCTTTTTCATATTTCTTTTCCTTGGGGATGGTCTTTATCCCCGTCTCCTGTACAATGTCACAAACCTCCGTCCATAGTTCATCAGGCACTCTGTCTGTCAGATCTAGTCCCTTAAACCTATTTCTCACTTCCACTGTACAGTCATAAGGGATTTGATTTAGGTTATACCTGAATGAGAGTTGGACAATAAAGGAAACTGAGCACCGAAGAACTGATGCTTTTGAACTGTGGTGTTGGAACAGACTCTTGAGAGTCCCTTGGACTGCAAGGAGATCCAACCAGTCCATCCTAAAGATCAGTCTCAGGTGTTCATCGGAAGGACTGATGTTGAAGCTGAAACTCCAGCACTTTGGCCACTTGATACAGAGAGCTGACTCATTTGAAAAGATCCTGATGCTGGGAAAGATCGAGGGCAGGAGGAGCAGGGGACACCAGAGGATGAGATGATTGGATGGCATCACCGACTCAATGGACATGGGTTTGGGTGAACTGCGGGAATTGGTGATGGACAGGGAGGCCTGGAGTGCTGCGGTTCATGAGGTCACAAAGAGTCGGACACGACTGAGCGACTGAACTGACTGAATGAATGAATGGTCTAGTAGTTTTCTCCACTTTCTTCAATTTCAATCTGAATTTGGCAATAAGGAATTCATGATCTGAGCCACGTTCAGCTCCTGGTATTGTTTTTGCTGATTGTATAGAGCTTCTTTATCTTTGGCTGCAAAGAATATAATCCAGTTGATTTTGGTGTTGACCATCTGGTGATGTCCATGTGTAGAGTCTTCTCTTGTGTTGTTGGAAGAAAGTGTTTGCCATGACCAGTGTGTTCTCTTGTCAGAACTCTATTAGCCTTTGCCCCGCTTCATTCTGCATTCCAAAGCCAAATGTGCCTGTTACTCCCAGTGTTTCTTGACTTCCTACTTTTGCCTTCCAGTCCCCTATAATGAAAAGGACACCTTTCCTTTGTGAAATTCTCAATAAGTTTTGAACAAGATGCCCACATTTTCCTTTACTCTGGATCCCACCAGTCACAGGACTTTAGTCTGTTGGTTGAGGGTGGACAAGAAAAAGGAGTAAGTAGCCATGGCTGCTGTATGCTGCCATCTTGCAAACATAAGAAAAGCAATCTGAAGACAAAGCCAACATTTAGAGGGCAGAACTGAGAGACTCACAGAGAGCTGGCGCCCTGGCTGGGTCATGCCTGAAGTCCGCCACTCAACTGGACTTGTTGATTATGCAAGCTAAAACATCCCCATTTTGGTTTAAGCCGACTGCAGGGAAATTCTCTATTACTTGCAACTGAGCACATCCTACCTGATATAATGACTAAAGACAATTGCCTAATGCAATAAGTTAGACTCTTAAAGCCACATCTCTAGGGCAGGAAAGGGTGCCCTCAGCTACCTCCCCCACGTATTCTGCACTCCAGTCCCACCTTCTCCATGACATGTCTTGCCTGTTCACTCCAGCCCCCAGGGGCACCCTCCTCAATACTCCTGAAGATACTCAATTGAATTGATACCTATTTCTTGAACACCTGGCATAACATGTGCCCAGGTCTGGGCTGGGCTGAACCATTTATATACCAAATACTATCTGTTTATATAAGGGGCACCGGAACTAGCATTTAGAGCTCGGCAGGACCTAAGAGTCTGAATCCAGTACCACTACATTCTCCAGGTAAGGACAAAGTTCACAGGGAAAGGGACACATAAGAGGTCAGACTGACCCCTTCCCCCAACCCCCACTCTCTCTACCTACTCTGCCTTGGGAACCATCCAGGTATCTCTATAATATGTCGACAATTGAATTTTTGGTCTTACTAAAGTTGGAGAAGTCACAGTAGCCCTGCCAGTCACAGAGTTTGATGTTCGAAACCCTCTGCACCTTCTCCAAAACATTCACTCCCTCAGACATGTACAAGTAGCAGAATCTGATCAATGTCCCATCATGATAAAAATTGCTTCAGGGGCCTCCCTGCTGGCTCAGTGGTAAGGAATCCACCTGCCAATGTGGGAGACATGGGTTTGATGCCTGAGCCAGGAAGATCCCACATGCCGTGAAGCAGTTAAGCCTGTGCGCCACAACTATTGAGCCTGTGCTTTAGAGCCCAGGAGTCATAATTACTGAAGCCCAAGCACCCTAGAAATTATGCTCTGCAACAGAAGGATCCAGTGCAGTAACAAGCCTGTGCACCCCAGCTAGAAATGAAGCCCACGCAGCAACAAAGACCCAGCACAGTCAAAAATAAATAAATAAATATTCTTAAATTGCTTTTTCTCCCTATTGGAATCTAATCATTCATACTCTGGTATTAAGTAATCTGGAGTCACATCATGGATTCTTCCATTTACTAACTTTGTGATCTTAGGCGAGGTTTTAAATATTTCTATGACTCAGTTTTCGCCTTTCTAAAACAAGATAACCGTTCTTACCTCAGAAGGGAGTAGTAAAGATCAGTATCAGTTCGTCACTCAGTTGAGTCCGACTCTGTGACCCCATGAACTGCAGCACTCCAGGCCTCCCTGTCCATCACCAACTCCCGGAGTTCACCAAAACCCACATCCACTGAGTCGGTGATGCCATCCAACCATCTCATCCTCTGGTGTCCCCTTCTCCTCCTGCCCTCAATGTTTCCTAACATCAGGATCTTTTCAAATAAGTCAGCTCTTCGCATCAGGTGGCCAAAGTATTGGAGTTTCAGCTTCAACATCAGTCGTTCCAATGAAAACCCAGGATTGATCTCCCTTAGGATGGACTGGTTGGATCTCCTTGCAGTCCAAGGGACTCTCAAGAGTCTTCTGCTCAGTCATATCCGACTCTTTGCGACCCCATAGACTGCAGCCTGCCAGGCTCCTCTGTCCAAGGATTTTCCAGGCAATAGTACTGGAGTGGATTGCCATTTCCTTCTCCAGGGGATCTTCCCAACCCAGGGCTCAAACCTGGGTCTCCCGCATTGTAGACAGACGCTTTACCGTCTGAGCCACCAGGGAAGTCCCATCTTCTCCAACACCACAGTTCAAAAGCATCAATTCTTTGGTGCTCAGCTTTCTTTATAGTCCAACTCTCACATCCATACATGACTACTGGAAAAACCATAGCCTTGACTAGTCGGACCCTTGTTGACAAAGTAATGCCTCTGCTTTTTAATATGCTGTCTAGGTTGGTCATAACTTTCCTTCTAAGAGCAAACGTCATTTGATTTCATGGCTGCAATCACCATCTGCAGACATTTTGGAGCCCCCAGAAATAAAGTCTGACACTGTTTCCACTGTTTCCCCATCTGTTTCCCATGAAGTGATGGGACCGGATGCCATGATCTTCATTTTCTGAATGTTGAGCTTTAAGCCAACTTTTTCACTCTCCTCTTTCACTTTCATCAAGAGGCTCTTTAGTTCTTCTTCCCTTTCTGCCATAAGGGTGGCGTCATCTGCATATCTGAGGTTATTGATATTTCTCCTGGCAATCTTGATTCCAGCTTGTGCTTCCTCCAGCCCAGTGTTTTTCATGATGTACTCTGCATATAAGTTAAATAAGCAGGGTAACAATACACAGCCTTGATGTACTCCTTTTCTTATTTGGAACCCGTCTGTTGTTCCATGTCCAGTTCTAACGGTTGCTTCCTGACCTGCATATAGGTTTCTCAAGAGGCAGGTCAGGTGGTCTGATATTCCCATCTCTCTCAGAATTTTCCACAGTTTATTGTGATCCACACAGTCAAAGGCTTTGGCATAATCGATAAAGTGGAAATAGATGTTTTTCTGGAACTCTCTTGCTTTTTCCATGATCCAGCAGATGTTGGCAATTTGATCTCTGGTTCCTCTGCCTTTTCTAAAACCAGCTTGAACATCTGGAAGTTCACAGTTCACGTATTGCTGAAGCCTGGCTTGGAGAATTTTGAGCATGACTTTACTCACGTGTGAGATGAGTGCAATTGTGCAGTAGTTTGAGCATTCTTTGGCATTGCCTTTCTTTGGGATTTGAATGAAAACTGACCTTTTCCAGAACACTCAGGACAGGCCTGGCACATGACAAGTGCTCAATAAACATTAGCTATTATTATTTAAAGTATTATAATAATACTCTTCTTCATGATATCGTCCATGGTTATCTTGCATTGACATTTAACGCTTAAGTTGATGTTTAGCTTTTTGTGGATACATGTTTCCCTGGTGGCTTAGATGGGAAAGAATCCACCTGCATTGCAGGAGACGCAGGTTTGATCCTTGGGTCTGGAAGATCTCCTGGAGAAGGGACTGGCAACCCACTCCAGTATTCTTGCCTGGAGAATCCACATGGAAAGAGGAGCCTGGGGGGCTACAGTCCCTGGGGTCACAAAGAGTCGGGCATGACTGAATGACTCAGCACACACACATACATGCTTCATCCTTTCTGGAATGCTCCTTCAGGACAGGGAACCATCAGAACTGACTGCTGTCTTCTGTGGTGCACAGGACAGGGTTCTGAGCTCAGTACTCACCAAAGAATCCTTGAGTCAGTGGTCCACCTCCATCAGCAGGTGGGATGCAAGGATTTCCCTCCCGTCAGCTTTGGAAAAGTCTAGCTTTCTCATTTGCAAAATGAAGGCTCTAACAAATTACCTTTAAAAATTGGCCAGTTAAGGGAAGTTTCTGAAGCTTCTTGACACAATGGGGGCAAGACATTCATTCTTTGTGCCAATTGGAAACAACACCCCAAAAATGAGGTTCCACTACAGCTAAGGAGATTTGAGTTAGGTATCAAGAAGAACTTCCTCGCTCTACCAGTGCTTTGGAGTGTGTTGCCATTTCCTTCAGGGGATCATCCCGAACCAGGGGTCAAGCGATCGAACCTAGGTCTCCTGCATTGCAGGCTGATTCTTTACTGTCTGAGCTACCAGGGAAACTGGGGTGAGGGGGATAATTTGGGGGAAAAGGAGGCTGGAATGAGGTGAGGAATTAATGATATAATTTCTCTCCAGCAACCTGAGCTCCTTGGGAGAAAGGTGTGGCAGGAACACTAGGTATTCTTATTCTGAATCAGAATGTCTCCTCTTTAAATCCCTTCTTCTCTTAATACTCTTAACAAAATGAACCATTTCCAGGAAAAGGGAGTGGGAGATTTGAGAAGTGGTTTTCCAATCGAGTGGAGTGTTTTGGAACCTTTCAACCAGGTTTCCCAAACTTTCTTCTTTTTTTTTTCCTTTCAGGATCAAATGTTGCCAACTGACCAGACACCATTCTGTCTAAACAGGAAATCTCCTATCCCTGACCCCAACCTTCTCCTCCCTTCTCTCCTCATTATATTTTCCCTTTGACCCGAACATAATATAAATATTTAATCTCATTTATTACCTGAAGATCATCTGTGTTTATTTAGTGATAGTTACTTGAAAACAAAACAAAAACTACCGGAGGGGATCAAACAACCAGCACATCTGATTTTTCCACTAAGGTAAGACTTTTTGGTGTTTAATTTAGATAACTGACTGGTCACTCCCCAAACACACCAGTCTCCTTGCTCTTGGCCTTTCCTAACATTCTCTCGCATACAACTTTTCTCTCTCTGGCAAAATCCGACCCACCTTTCAAACCCTATTGCAAACAGCCCCTTCTCTGTGAAGACTCCCCTGATGACCCACCCCACTCTGCTGGATCAGAGCTCCCTTCTCTGTCTTCCCAGAATGCCTTGGGTGGACCCACATCCTCAGTCTTATCACAATATGTAATTCCCTGGGACCTGCTAGGAGGTTTTCGGAGAAAGCAATGGCACCCCACTCCAGTACTCTTGCCTGGAAAATCCCATGGACGAACAAGCCTGGTAGGCTGCAGTCCATGGGGTCACTAAGAGTTGGGCACGTCTGAGCGACTTCCCCTTTCCCTACTAGGAGGTTTTAGAGGACTCCAGAATCACAATCCCTAACATCAGATGCTACAACTTTCTAGTTTCCAAAACAAAGGCAATTGTCTTAGCTTTTCGATAGGCCAGGGAGCTCATCTTACTAGATTTTATTTAATAAGCCCTTGACTTTTAGGAGATGCTATGCAGTCCTTGGAGGCTGGATATAGATAAGGAAGAAAAGGGAATTGACTGGAAGAATAAAGATGGCACTAAGGGAAACTAGAGAGAAGAGGGCAGGGTAGAGGAAGGATTTTTCTAAAGAGGGAAGAACATATCATTTGGGAGTGGCCGAGACCCCAAATACCTAACCCCTAAGTTAGTATCTCACACCCCAACCCCGAGGCCACCACAGCCTATGGTTTGGGGGTGTGGGTTCATCTGTCAGTTAGCTCTGTGTTACTGCTCACCGAGGTCTGGGTTGCCGCCCTGGAGCAGGAACAGGATGAGGCATGGGCAGGCAGGTTCCCTCTGTCTGTCCTGGCATAGCTCACAAAGTCTGCCTCTTGGGCAGGACCTCGCTTTGGGTCTACCCTGCCCCCTCCCATACCAAGCCTGATCTCCTTAGCCTGGGACTGGAAGCAGCCCAAGTCGGATCACTCGGGATCAATTTCCCCTTTTAACACACTTGTCAGACCTTGCCAGCCCCTTGCTCTCAGTGACCCATGACTGCCCCAGTCACTCAAGAGGTGATCCAAGGTCCTTACCACGTGATCTGTCCCCTGGTGGCTTCTCTGCACTTTGTCCCTACCTGGCTTCCTTACTGCTGCTATTGTTTTGGTTTTGTTTTTATTTTTTTAAGTATTTAGTTAAGGCTTCCCTAGTGGCTCAGATGGTAAAGAATCTCCCTGCAATGCAGGAACCCCAGGTTCTATCCCTGGGTCAGGAAGATCCCCCGGAAAAGAGAATAGCAACCCACTCTAGTATTCTCCTCTGGAGAACCCCATGGACAGAGGAGCCTGGTGGGCCACAGTCCATGGGGGCAAAGAGTCGGACAGTTTAAAGGCTGTGCTGGGTCTATATTACTGTGCACAGACCTCCTCTAGTTGTGGTGAGTGAGGGTTACTCTCTAGTTGTGGCCCACAGGCTTAGGGCCCCTGCAGCATGTGGGGTCTCAGTTTCCAGAACAGGATCAAACCTGTGTCTCCTGCATTGGCAGGCAGATTCTTAATCACTGAAATTGTCGGTCACTCAGTTGTGTCCAACTCTTTGCGACCCCATGGACTGTAGCCTGCCAGGCTCTTCTGTCCATGGAATTCTCCAGGCAAGAATAGAGGAGTGGGTTGCCATTCCCTTCTCCAAGGGATCTTCTCAACCCAGGGATTGAACCCGGATCGCCTGCATTGCAGGCAGATTCTTTACCATCTGAGTCACCAGGGAAGCCTACTAGACCATCAGTGAAGTCCCTTGCAGCTTCTTAAATACACTAAATAGGTTCCTTTCAAAGCCCTCTGAACTTGCCATCCCTTTTCTGAAGATCCACTCTTTCAGAGATATGCCTGGCCTGCTCCCTCCTTTCTTCAGGTCTCTGCTCAAATGTCACCTCGTGGGAAATGCCTGCCATGATCACCTTACCTAAAGCAGACCCCCACCCCCTACTTGCCCTGCTGTACTTACCTTCCCCACACTCACCCGACATAACATCTTCTCCTCACTTGTTCATTGCTTCCATTGGTTTTTCTCTGCCTCTCCTTGTACATACTGTCCCTGATTGCAGAAACTCTATTGTGTTTACCAACATGTCACCAAAGCCTGGCACATCACAGATGCTCCGAAAACAACTGTTGAGTGGACGGCAGAATGAAGGAATCTGACCACCTCATTCACAGTGAAGAAGCCAGGGGGCAGGTCAGGAAGAACTTGTTCAAGATCATACATGCAGAGTCGTGTGTGATAGATCCTGTGTCAGCCATGTCTCCTGGCCCCCAGATGGAGGCCAGTGGAATCTGGGGAATGGCCCCCTCACTCAAACCCCCCAGAGTGGATTCAGAAAGGGAAACTTAGCCCCAGACAGCCTGGTGTTCAAGGTTGCTTTCTGGCTACACCTGAGTCTCTTCACATCTCTTACTCCAAGCCTGTTCTGAATCCAAATGAAAAGGTGCTTTAAAAAAAAAAAAACAAAAACAGGGAAGATGATCACAGGCTGGGGGTGACCAGTCCTGGACTATGCACACAGAAGGCAGGACAAGAGTCCACTGGATTTGATTTGCAAGCGGTTAAGGTAGAAGGAAGCCCTAACAACAAAGAACAGTTGGAACTGGAATGGGTGTCTAGGACAGGGTGAAACACTGTGAGAACCCTAGAGAAACAGGAGAAAGCCACAGCTATCCATTTATCCATTTATGTGACATTCAATCAATCATTCAGCAGATACTCATTGAGCACCCTCTGGAGTGTTTCATGATATGTAAGGACTATGTATGGTTGGAACAACCTGTGAAGCTTCACAGGCCCAAGGAACCCAATCCTGTATTACTTGTCCCCAAGAATCTCTCTCTAGAACTTCATCAGCTGAATTCCTGAGCACTGGGGAATCCCCTGCAAAGAACGTGACATGTTCTTCCTCTTCTTTGCTCCAGCTCAATGACTCAGATAACAATGACATCCACACCAGAGTCATGGATGCTGGACCCTCATTTTGTCCATCCCCTGCCCCTAAAAACAAACAGGACTTTTGTAAATCCAGGCAAGGATGGGTCATTCTTAAAGATTCCCTAGCAGAGTTAGTCCCATATTTCTTTTGTTCAACACTGTGTTACTATTCTTAGCCTTTCAATCATAACGCTCCTCCTAGAGCTTGTCCTCATAGCTTTCTGCTACACCTTTTTAAGTTTGCTTTTTTTTTAAGTCAGTCTCAGTCATCACAGATAATTCTCCAGCCATCAGACTCTGTCTGTACCATTTACAGTAAAAGTGAAAGTGAAAGTCGCTGGGTAGTGTCCAACTCTTGGGACCCCATGGACTATAGAGTCTATGGAATTCTCCAGGCAAGGATAGTGGAGTGGGTAGCCTTTCCCTTCTCCAGGGGATCTTCCCAACCCAGGGATCAAACCCAGGTCTCCCACATTGCAGGCAGATTCTTTACCAACTGAGCTATCAGGGAATAATAGTAATAATGGTAATTCCATTTACTAAAGAATACATTAAAAAATCAATCAGCCAACAAATATGCACTGAGTATCAGTGATACACAGAACTCTCTGGTAAGTTTAGGGAGAGGTTCAAATAGAAGACAGAGGAAAGAGCAGTGGGTCTGGAGGCAGGTATTAACTTGGAATCACAGCTCTGACACTTGTCCCCATGGGGACAAATACTCTTCCCCGTGGAGTTTATCATCTGTGAAATGGGGCTCTATCACCCTGGGTTGCTGTGAAGCTCAATAAAGATGATCACAGGCAGGGGCTTTAAAATTGTAAGATTCCATAGAAATGTGAGTCAGTGCAAGACTGTGTAGTGGAAAAACCCTGAGCTTACAGCCACAGAGCTGAGCGGGCTTGACTGTCAGTATCGACTCCATCACCTACTTGCCCTAGGACTTTGGGCAGGTCATTTCACCTCCATTTCCTTCTCTGTAAAAGTGGCAGATAGAGACGCTGCACATAAAGAGTATCCTTCATTGGCTCCTAGTACCTAACAGATTTCCAGCTTGGATTTGTGCATTCCTTTGCAACTAATGGGGGAAGAGCAGTACAAATCAACAACCAAGAAGAGAGTGTAGCGGTGAACGCCTTGGTCCAACCAGGCCCGAAGGGTCAGCCTGAGGATCAGTGAAAAATGAGACCAGAAGGGCTGTGACATGAGGGAGATGGGAAGGGGAAATGCCAGCCAAAGGAGTTTGGGCTTGAGAGAATGATTTATGGGCATTATGGAGCCACGGATGGTTGCGAAGCAGTAGGATAATAGATGAACAGTATTTCCGCTCTTTGGGGAAAGCGGCTCAAGAATGGGAAACATTCTATAACTGTTGGGTTCTTCACTCCAGGGCTAGGTGCTAAGTGATTGGAACAGAACACAGGCTTCAGAGGATCAAGGTCTGACTAGCACTTCTTTTGCATAGCTAGAGCTCAGAGCAAACTTGCCCACATTTCCAGAACCTGGGCCTTGTATTAGTCGTAAATGGCTGTGTAACAGATTACTTCAAGAAGTAGCGGCTAAAAAGCACAAAACAAAAAACTTTCTTGTCATACAGTTTCCTGAGAGTGTCCCAGCTGGAAGGTCGAGGCTCTAGGTGTTTCAAGATGCCAGCTAGGGCTGCAGCAAGGAACCTCAGTCACTCACCATGTGGACCTCTTCACAGAGTTGCTTGAGAGGCTTGTGGGATGGCCTCTAGCTCCCCAGAGTGAGTGTCCGAGAGAGCATGGTTACAATGCGTTTGATGCCCTAACTGCAGAAGACACCCGCCTTCACTTTCATGGTATTGTACTGGTCTCTGACTAAGCCCGGTACGATGTGGGAGGGGTCTACATAAGGGAATGAGCAAGGACCGATGGGAGTTTTCTCAAGGGGATTGCCGCCATGGTCAGAAGAGTGAGATGCGGAAGAGAACGGTCTTGGGACCAAACAGACCTGGGTTCAAATCTCAGGTCCTGGACTTACTCCCTGTGTGATCTCAGCAAGTCACTTCAATCTAGGCTTTAATTTCTTCTCTGTAGAATGAGGGGGCTTCCCTGGTGACTCAGATGGTAAAGAATTCACCTGCAATGCAGGAGACCTGTGTTTGACCCCCAGATTGGGAAGATCCCCTGGAGGAGGGCATGGCAACGCACTCCAGTATTCTTGCCTGAAGAATTCTCACGGACAAAGGATCCTGGCAGGCTACAGTCCATGCATTCGCAAAGAGTCGGACAAGACTGAGCAACTAAGCACAGCACAGAATGAGGATAAAAATAATAGCTCCAGCATCAGAAAGAGTACAGGAAGTTACAAGGTGTTCCTCATAGAACTTTTGGTCCAGGTCAAGCCCAGAGGCTGTGTTTGGTAAATGAGAGTTTGTTTACTGGGATTACAACACAGGCAGGTAGAAACAACTGTTCTAGAAGCAAAAGCCATCCCTGTTGTTAGGGAAATTAAAATGAAATTAGTCTTGCTCAGGATTCAAAAGCAGGCGAGCAAGCCTCTGACTGACTTCTGACTCTGCCTGGACAACGTGCCTGCCGGGAAGCACAATTGTCACCAGCAAATCAAGAGGCACTTTAGATAAGAGAGGGAGTGGGTCTTGGAATTTCTGGATCCCCTGGGGACCTGGTCAGCCCCCCCCCCCCCCCGGGGTCTGGAAAATCTTGTGACTCACAAGGTGAAACAGACAGCATTGTAAAAGTTAAAGAAAAGCCAGAGCTGGGATTTTGCATGCAAACTGATGACAAACCCACAAAACTGCAATTTGAAGTCTCACCCATGGATCGGACACACCGCCGGGGACGCTTTCCCAACTGGGACTTCATATAACTGTCATTCGGGATTTCCCAGCACTGTTCAAGTCTGGACATACGTTTCAGCCCAGCTGGGTGATATATATGCTGCTACTCCTCTCTACTGTTTCTCTTTCTTTTCTTCCAAGAACTGTGTATTGAAGTTAAGTTAAATAATCTTTTATAAAAAATTGAAATTGTTTTGGGGTTGTAAACAAATCCTGCAAACCTAAAACAAAACTTTCAGCAAAACATCTGTGGTAGACTGAATAATGCCCCCCAAGGATGTCCATGTCTTAATCTCTATTCTGTGAATAGGCTACCTTATACGACAAAAGGAGCATCCTCAGGTGGTGCTAGTGGTACAGAATAAGCCTGTCAACTCAGGAGATGTAACAGACACGGGTTCAGTCCCTAGATCGGGAAGATCCCCTGGAGGAGGAAACAACAACCCAATCCAGTTTTCTTGCCTGGAAAATTCCATAGACGGAGGAGCCTGGCAGGATACAGTCCACGGAGTTGCAAAGAGTCAGACACAACTATGGCAAAAAGGATTTTACAGATGGAAGCCAATAATACTGACATGGGGAGATTGTCCTGGATTATCTGAGTGGACCTAATGATACAATCACAGAGTCCTTATAAGAGGCAGATGCATTTGACCCTCCGGGACCCTGGCCACCCCTCTTCCTCCTCCACTGCTCCCCTCAAGAGCTTTGCAGAGTCAGCTCACAAATCACTGCAGAGAGAAACCTGCTTCAACCAAATTCATCCCAGCATCCCCAGACCAGCCCTGGAGAGAAGGCTCCTTGGTCAGCGAACTAGAGTTTCCAACTCTTTGCAAACCCCCTCCAGGCAGGAAATTAAAATAAAAAGACAGGGAAGGAGGAGGAGCTATCTGAAAACTAAGCTTTCCCCAAACACTTGAGCAAGTCTTAAACATCCTGAGGACTGGGGCCCGACAAGTCCTAACTTAACAAGAGCTCTTCCCCGCTAGCTGTACCAACTAATTACAAGGGAAAGGTTGAAAGGGGAGTTCTGAGCTTTTCGTGACAGTGCGGTTTTCTCTTTTACTCTCCTCTCTCCTCCTCCATTTCCCTTCCCCATTATCTGATTCCTGGCAACACTGTTGCAGGTTAGGTAGGAGCTGGCTGGGCCCACTTAGCACAGACTCGAATTGGATCCCCACCTCTACACACTGCTCACCCATCAGCATCCTCCAGAAAAAGGTTAGCAAAAAGCCTAACCTTCCCCTCAAGACAGCATTTAAAGGCAATGTTAATTTCTCCTTGTATAAGTAATGCATATTCATGAAAAAGCTACTAAGAAGACACTTAAGATCATTCCTCCAATCACCAGAGATAACACACTATCAATATTTTGTTGTACAGTTAATTCTTGACATTCCCAAGAACTGCATTTCAAGATCTTCATGAATCTCCAAATTTAAGAAAAAGGAGGCGGCAAAGTGAAAGCCTACTGGAGAGGAACACTGGCTGAGATACAGGGAGGTGCTGAGCTACTTGCCCCCAGCATGCTTCTCAGGCCCTGCCTCCAGGTGTGCTGGCGAGATGGCCAGGACCTGTGGCAGAGCATCCTGCCCTATAACCATGCCAAGCTGTGGCCCGTCACCCGCACTTGCCTGCCCCCTGCTGAGGGCCCCAGGCCCTGCATCCTGGGCTGCTTCTACGAGCACAGACCCATGGGACCTAAGCCCAGCGTGAACCCCATGGGTGAAGATATCTGAAAACTGTAAGACGCTGAGCTGTAGCGATGACTCGGAGGAAGTAGAGGAAAACGTGGAGGTCAGGCTGGAGACTTCTTGGGAGGCGAGCTACTGTCCTGCCTATGGGTTCAGATACAAGGGATAACTTTTAGACTTGGAGAAGAAGGGTCTGTGGCTGGAAATTCTGGAGAGGAAAGACTGGATTTCTGCCTCTCACTGCTGGACAGAACAACAGTGACCACACGTATCAGCCAGTCATCAGACTTCTCGATGCCAACAAAGCCATCCTGCAGTACTTCTTTCATAGACGTTTTCCCATCCAGGGGCAGACAGAGAGTTTCTCCTTTTGGATCATGCATACATTGACTAACATCAAGAAGGGCATCCACTTTGTGTTGTTTGACCACAGTGTTGAGGGCTTTGATTTGTGGCCTGAGCAATGTGGAGTCTGTAGGCCCCAATCCAGTGTCGTTGTATGGGGCCGTCCCTAGGCCATTCTTGTATAAACAACCTGACCGTACCTTTCCGGGATCTGGGCCTATTGGCTGGGCCACCTCAGTAATCAAGGGCTTGTAGTTCCTGGCATCCTGGGATCTCCTGGGTCCAATTAAGGGTCCGTCTGGGCCCTGCCTTTAAATTCTGAAAAAGTTGGCTTAAAGCTCAACATTCAGAAAACGAAGATCATGGCATCCGGTCCCGTCACTTCATGGGAAATAGATGGGGAAACAGTAGAAGCAGTGTCAGACTTTATCTTTTTGGGCTCCAAAATCACTGCAGATGGTGACTGCAGCCATGAAATTAAAAGACGCTTACTCCTTGGAAAGAAAGTTATGATCAACCTAGATAGTATATTCAAAAGCAGAGACATTGCTTTGCCAACTAAGATCCGTCTAGTCAAGGCTATGGTTTTTCCAGAGGTCATGTATGGATGTGAGAGTTGGACTGTGAAGAAGGCTGAGCGCCGCAGAATTGATGCTTTTGAACTGTGGTGTTGGAGAAGACTCTTGAGAGTCCCTTGGACTGCAAGGAGATCCAACCAGTCCATTCTGAAGGAGATCGACCCTGGGATTTCTTTGGAAGGACTGATGCTGAAGCTGAAGCTCCAGTACTTTGGCCACCTCATGCGAAGAGTTGACTCATTGGAAAAGACTCTGATGCTGGGAGGGATTGGGGGCAGGAGGAGAGGGGACGACCGAGGATGACATGGCTTACTTTGAAATTTGAATATGGAGATAATAAATCAGGAATATATCTTCCAATATAGGTAAATATAATATATAGATACAATATTTGCCTTAAAGAAAAAGGAAATATTAGGGGCAACCAACCTCAAAAAGCTTTACAAAGAGATTCTAACTCCATGGAAGCAACCTAAGCATCTAGTATCATACAAAAAGATAAAGAAGATATGACATATTCCATTATATATATATATATATATATATATCACATTTTATATATATATCACATTTTATATATACATCATATATTATCACATCTTTTATCTGTATATATCCCATCTTATTTTTTATGGCTGAATAGTATTATATTATGCTATTGTTTAGTCACTAAGTCATGTCAGACCCATTTGTGACCCCAAGGACTGTAGCCCTCCAGGCTCCTCTGTCCTTGGGATTTTCCAGACAAGAATACTGGAGTGGGTTGCCATTCTCTTCTCCAGGGGATCTTTGTGACCCAGGGATTGCGCCTGCATCTCCTGCCTTAGCAGATGGATTCTTCACCACTGAACCATCAGGGAAGTCCAAAAGTTATGTTTTTTATATATATTTACATATATAAATATATATTTATTTTATAGATATAGTGGAATATTCATATGCTCGGTCACAAGAGAGAATGAAATTTTGCAACAACATGGATGGACTTGGAGGCTATTATGCTTATTGAAATTAGAGAAAAACAAATACCACTTATATATGGAATCTAGAAACACAGCAAACTAATGAACATAACAGAAAAGGAGCAGGCTCACAGACATAGAGAACAAACTAATGGTTACCAGTGGGAGAGGGATGGAGAAGGAGCAAGAGAGGAGTAGGGAATTAAGAGTTGCAAACCATTATGTATAAAATAAACTACAAGGATATATTCCACAACAACACAAACAATACTTTATAACTGTAAATGGATTATAACCTTTAAAATTGTGAATCACTAGATGGCACACTCGTAACATATAGTGTTGTGCATCAACTATACTGCAATTTTTTTTAATGGAAAGAGAAAAAATGTATTTAAAATAAAGATCTAACAATAGTTTTAAAAGAGAGAAACTGTAACTCCATATCTAATCTTTAGCATCATAAACTTCAAGGATATCTCTTTGAGGCTAAGGGATGGATAAAGTGCCACCCACCTTACAGATAAGGAAACTGAGGCCAAGGGGAGAGATCAATTTGTCTGTGTCCCTCAGCTAAATGGGAGTCAAAATGTAGCAGAGAAGGGAAATGCTTTGGCAGTGTCTGCAGAGAACGGGCTGGAGCGTGCATTGGCCAGGGAACAGGGAAGCCAGCAGGAACCCTGACTTCCCACTTGCACAAACAGGTTGAGCTTCCAACTTGATCAAACCCAAGTTTTATAGGATCTGAAGCCAGGCATATTGTCTGGGTTTGGAAAATGAGACACTAGTGAGGTTGAACACCCTCCTACTGGCTGGTGGCCGCTTGCTGAGACAGGGCGTGTGCTCCCAGGTATCAGAGCTGGGGCCAATGCATCCCCAGAGAAGGTAACCAAGAAGGAGAGATGTTCACCCGAATGTCACAGGAACACTTGGTTCAAGAGTGTGCGTCCTACCCACGCAAGCAGGGTAAGCTTGCCAGAGGTGAAAATCTAGGACCAGCCCACCTCCCACCCCTGCCCTGCACTTAACACTGCTTAATCCTGGTCAAGTCTTCTGAAAACTAGCATCATGCAGTAACAAATCTACCTTGAACAGAAAGATCCAGACACCCCAGACTGGCAGTTGAGCTTACACCTCCATTCCAGGACAACCAAAGAGCTCAAGGCAATGCTTTGGATTTCTGTTGTAACCTGTAAAGCTGCCTGTCCCTCCCATGCTCCTCCAGGATTTAGCCTGAGGCTAAAAGCCCTCACTTGCCACTCCCTTTGCACCGCCTGGAGCCAGCTGTGCGGAGTCCTCCATTCTTAGACCTGCCTGGGACTGATTCATCCACTGCCAGATTTCCCTGAGTCCCAGCCCAGAGCCTGTTCTCACCGCGCCCACAAAGCCCTGCTGCAAGCCCCTCTCTTGCACAGGAACCTCTAAGAGTCTATTTCTTTTTCCTCTACCACGCCTAAGCTCCTATAGCTTCTGTCTTCATATTTTATCTCCTCAGGGGCTCATCAAAGAGACGAAGGAGGAGGGTGATGAGAACAATTCTCAATAATGATTTTAAAAAAAAAGAGAGAGAGAGAGAGAGAAGGGGGAAAGATCTACATGCTACTCTTAGAATTTTAGCTAGCTCATTCTTCCAAATGGCCTAATGGGGCTATTGAATTTAGAAAGATCAATCACTCAAATTTTAGGAGGGCCCTTGAAATTCCCCAAGGATCTCCAAGTTCTTGGGAAATGTTTGGAAAGAAAAATTAATAAATTTTGGAATCATTCAAAATACACACAAAAAAATATTTCAGACCCAGATATTGATTCCTCCTAAGATACAGACACACTTTTACACAGAAACTCTTTGGTACCCATGTCTCCCACATGCAAATCTATGCATATTTCACCTTCACACAAACTCAGAGTTACCAGGGACTGTGCACAACCCAGGCAGAGTTGTCCAAAATATACAAAAATATATAAATATAAAAATACAGCAGTCAAATTTGAATTTCAGATAAACAACGGATACAATTTAAATATGTCTCAAATATTGCATTGTTGTTGTTCAGTCATTAAGTCATGTCCAACTATTTGCAATCCCATGAACTGCACCATACCAGGCTTCCCTGCCCATCACTATCTCCCTGAGTTTGCTCAAACTCATGTCCATTGTGTCAGTGATGCCATCCAATTATGCCATCCTCTGTTGCCCCTTTCTTCTCCCGCCCTAATCTTTCCCACTATCAGGGCCTTTTCCAATGAATTGGCTCTTCACATCAGGTGGCCAAAGTATTAGAGCTTCAGCTTCAGCATTAGTACTTCCAATGAATATTCAGGGTTGATCTCCTTTAGGATTGACTGGCTTAATCTCCTTGCTGTCCAAAGGACTCTCGAGAGTCTTCTAAAGCATTACAATTTGAAAGCATCAATTCTTTGGTACTCAGCCTTCTTTATGATCTAACTCCCACATCTCTACGTGACTACTGGAAAAACCATAGCTTTGACTCTATGCACCTTTGTTGACAAAGTGATGTATCTGCTTTTTAATATGCTGTCTAGGTTTGTCTAGCTTTTCTTCCAAGGAACAATCATCTTTTAATTTCATGGCTCCAGTCACTAACTGCACTGATTTTGAAGCCCTAGAAGAGCATGGAATATACTTATATTAAATCTACTCATTGTTTATTTGAAATTCCAATTGAACTCACCATTCTAAACCCTATCTGGCACCCCTAACCCTAAGGGATCTACCTCTAGGTCCCCCACAAAAGTACTCTCACCTAGCCCCACATAGACACTCTACCTTGAACATGAACTTTGATCCATTGTGAATTTTCTCGATTTTCATCCGAAAATTACCAGGGCTGAGGATACAGGGAGAAGCAGGCTATTTTCAGGCCCTTCACCCATTTGCCTTACTCCTGATCTCACTTAGGAAGGCAGTCAGGGGCTCAAAGTTTGAGGTGTTGCAGTGTGCAAACTCACCAAGTGCCAAAGATCTGTGGTATCCCAAAAGATTATTAGCACACTTATTCTAATTTTCCCCTCCACAACAGTTCTGGTTTGGACTAAGAAAAGGCTGTAAGTATAGCTCATATGAAAAGTTTAATTCCCAAGTACTAGAGCCAGGACTCTGCAAGGCCTTTGCCAGGTCAAGAGCTTTCTCTACTTCCCCCACCCCGAATATTTCCATTGTCAAGATGAGGGGCAGAGGTTTGCTGAGACACACCAGTCAGAAGATGTGACAGAAATTCAGACCTCGCTTGAATTAGAAGGGAAGCTAAAGAGAGGCAGGAGGGGTGAGGAGCACCATGAAAAAAGTGTTAGTCACTCAGCCATGTCTGAGTCTTTGCAGCCCCATGGGCTGTAGCCCATCGGTCTCCTCTGTCCATGGGGGGCACCATGGGCTCCGCCCAATTATAACCTAAAGACAGTGACAGCAGTAGAGACCAAAAACAAATCCTGGAGCTACTCCACAGAGAAAGTAAGAGGGCAGGGAACAGAGAGAAGGGAGCACAGCTAAAACACACACACACACACGCCCCTAAAGACCTAGAAATAGACATAAATACACACAGAGAGACAGAGACCAGAGAGGCGGGAAAGCTGCCTTGTTTATTCTTGTGAAAGGCATCTGGATTTCTCGGTGTGATCTCGACTTGGTCTTCATTTTCCAGCTGGACTGAACGGTGAAATGCCTGGCATGAGAGGTGGTGTGAGTCAGTCGCAGATCCAAGTCCATCCCTCTGCCCCCTGCCCTGCTCTTTGCCAGACCACACAGCCTCTCTGCCCCTCCTGCCAAACATGGCTTAGCTCACTGTCCAGGTAACACACTTCAAAGGCTTGGGGGTGAGATGGAGTGGGCTGGACCAGCCTCCTAGGAAGGGAGTAGATTCCCCTCCCAGACCAAACACTTCTCGTCAATTTTCTTGAATGTCTTCCCTTCCTCTCATATCCTTGATACTTTGAATGACCCCTGGAAGTTAGAAGTGGAAAACCTGATTTTTCACCAGGGCTTTATTGTCATTCTCTTTTGCACTGCCAGCCTGTGTGGCTTTAGTGTTGTAGGGTTGACCAGATGTCAGCCAATGCCAAAGAACAGCCTGGCAATAATAGAGTCTGTTCATCCTTGGAGTTGGTTATGATCTCCATGGCAATCAGAAACAAAAGGAGGTACTTAAGTGACCAGAGGGCTTCCCAGGTGGCACTAGTGGCAAAGAACCTGGCTGTCCATGCAGGAGATGTGAGAAATGCGGTTTGATCCCTGGGTCAGGAAGATCTCCTAGAGGAGGGCATAGCAACACATTCCAGTATTCTTGCCTGGAGAATGCCACGGACAGAGGAGCCTGATGGGCAAGCTCCACAGGGTCGCAAAGAGTCAGATACAACTGAAGCAACTTAGCATGCATGCACGCAAGTGACCAGAAGCCATAGGACATCAACTAAAGCATGTGTATTATCGGGATACTCCCGAGTGTGGGTCTTATGGCCCCCAGGCTGCCCATGTCTCTTAAGGTATTTCCTTTAGACTACTGTGTACTAACTACATATGTCCAAACTTATAGAAAACTGTAAAGACCTATGCACTCAAACACGCTCATCTTCGTGTCTCTGGTAACACAAAGTGAAAGACAGTGCCTGGGGTAAAGTGCTCTCATTCAACATCTGCTAACTTCATTTGCTGGTATCTTCCTCTGACTTTTTTGAAACACCACAGAACTTGCGAAACCTAAAAATAACTTAATATTTCTTCCTCTCTTAAGTCTTTTCTCTGTTGACAGTTAGATCTATGCATGAGATTTAGTACTGTCCCAAGGACTCAAAGTCCTATTATTATACCGCTGGGGAATCTGAGGACAAAAATGGCATTGACCTGTCAAACACTGGGGTAGGCAGTATTCCAAAATGACCCCCAATGACCCATATACTCTTCTCTAATCCCCTCCCCTTGAGTGTTGGTGGGACATGTAACTTGCTTCTAACCACTAGAATATGGCAATAGAATGTCAACTCCTGTAATTATGTCACCTTATATGGCAAAGGTAAAGAGACTTTGCAGATTCAATTAATTTGCAGTTGACTTTGAGTGAATCAAAAGGTAGATTATCCTGGGTGGGCCTGCCCTAATCAGTTCAGTTCAGTCACTCAGTTGTGTCCAACTCTGCGACCCCATGGACTACAGCTTGCCAGGCCTTCCTGTCCATCACCAACTCCCAGAGTTTACTCAAACTCATTTCCATCAAATCAGTGGTACCATCCACCCATCTTATCCTCTGTTGTCCCCTTCCCCTCCTGCCTTCAATCTTTCCCAGGATCAGGCTCTTTTCCAATAAGTCAGTTCTTTGCATCAGGTATTGGAGTTTCTGCTTCAGCAGAATGAATATTCAGGGTTGATTTCCTTTAAGATTGACTGGTTTAATCTCCTTGCTGTCCAAGGGACTCTCAGAAGTCTTCTCCAGCACCACATTCAAAAGCATCACTTCCTCAGCACCCAGCCTTCTTTATGGTCCAACTCTCACATCCATATATGACTACTGGAAAAACCATAGCTTTGATTAGATGGACCTTTGTCAGCAAAGTGATGTCTCTGCTTTTTAATATGCTGTTTGGGTTGATCATAGCTTTTCTCCCAAGGAGTAAATGTCTTTTAATTTCATGGCTGCAGTCACCATCTGCAGCGATTTTGGAGCCCAAGAAAATAAAGTCTGTCATTGTTTCCTTTGTTTCCCCATCTACTTGCCATGAAGTGATGGAACCAGATGCCATGATCTTAGTTTTTTGAATGTTCAGTTTTAAGCCAGCTTTTCCACCCTCCTCTTTCGCTTTCATCAAGCAGCTCTTCAGTTCCTCTTCACTTTCTGTCACAAGGGTAGTGTCATCTGCATATCTGAGATTATAGATATACCCTAATGAGGTGAACTATTAAAAGGGGCTCTAAATGTTCCTTGAAGTTAGAAAGTCAAACCAGCAGAGGTTATCCTTCTCCTCCTTCTTTTCTTCTCCTTCTCTCTCTCCTAGAACAGATAATTTTTGATGTGGGTACAGAGGTTTGCCATCTGTGGAGTCAGGGAGTCACTTCTGCCTCTGAGCTGAGTTTCCTGGGACTCCTCTCTCCTGCCCAGTCCATCCCAGCTGTTTCAAAGGTTCACTTCTCTCCGCATGCCCCAATCTCTTCCTACCTTAACATGATGACCAGATCTTGACTTCTTTCACCAAGTTCAAATCAAACAAGGGTCCTCCATCACTTCTTCCTCCCAGTTCCACCTTGCTGCCTTTCTGGGAAACTGAGCAATAACCAGGTTCCAGGCAATAACTTGAATTCTCCTCCTAAGCTCAGAATGGGGTGCTCTTCTCTGCATAGTGCTCTCCGTCTGGGCATTCCTGCTCACACTGCTACGATTCTGTGGACAGTCCTTAGATCTCTCCCACCATCCCTGCTGTCATCTCTATGCTCAGGGCAACTTCAGCGGATGTACCATTTGCCACCTTCTCTCCATCTTTTTTCAGTGTTTCCTCTGTCTGGATCATCTGTCTCCCACTCCATCCTCTCAGATGTCCAAACTCGGAAACCTCAAAGTCACTTATCCTCCACTAACCCACTTTCCTCAAATATTCTTTTATTGATCACCAATTTCCTCCTCCATAACACAGAAGGAAAGCATCTCCCTATTTATTATGTAGAAATGTTTGGGTGGATTTTCAGCATGCAAGAAGAAATAAGCTCCATAAATATAACCGTGTACCTGAAGCTAAAGCATTATGTTTTCATTTTGTTTTAAAAGTTCAGTCAAAGGGAATGGAAGAAGTGAAGAGAGCTGTGTATATGGGTCAGGACAGCCAAGGAATGGGCTTCCCTTAGTGGCTCAGCGATAAAGATTCCACCTGCAATGCAGGAGACACATTCATCCCCTGGATCATGAAGATCCCCTAGAGAAGGAAATGGCAGCCCACTCCAGTACAGGCTGCATAATACAGGGTCGCAAAGAGCTGGACACAACTGAGCAACTAAGTGCAGTGGTGGAGCTATGCAATAATGGTTGTTTCCAGCTGAAGAATGGACTCATGGGGATTTATTATACTATTCTCTCTACTTTTATGTATACTTGACAGTCTCCACGATAAAAATAAGATGTGTTTTGTAATAAAATTTAAAAAAACCTCACCTTATCGTTCAGTCGTATCCGACTCTTTGCGACCCCATGGACTGTAGCCTATCAGGCTTCTCTGTCCATGGGATTCTCCAGGCAAGAATACTGGAGTGGGTTACCATTTCCCTCTCCAGGGGATCTTCCCGACCCAGGGATCAAACCCAGGTCTCCCACGTTGGAGACAGATGCTTTAACCTCTGAGCCAAAAGGGAAGCCCAATAAAATTAAATACCCAATTAAATCTTTTTTTAACACAAAAACATTTTGCATTAGGGTAGAGCTGATTAACAATGTTGTGGTAGTTTCAGGTGGACAGCTGAGGGTCTCAGCCATATGTATACATGTATCCATTCTCCCCCAAACCACCCTGCCACCCAGTAAATTTAAAAAAAAAAGAAAGTCAGAGTAGGGTGGGGCAATGCTGCTTTCATAATCTCAAAGGATAATGATAGTCTGAAAGTGAATTGTAACAGCACCTCTCGAACCCAAGTTTCTCCCCAGCCCCCAACCAGCCTGCATCCTGTGACTTGCCAGGGGCTATGAGCATTTGTGACATCTGTTCTACAGCTGTGAGAAAACAGCTACGTAGATGGATAGCTATATATACACATAGGTGGTGACAATCAGTAAATTATTAGTGTGTTTTCAGTTTTCAGTCGCTTGTTTTTAGACCATGACAACTCACCTCTGGGTCTCTAAAATACAGAGCATTGTCTTCTCAAACTATCACAACTGACATGCCAGTTCCTGCATAAGTCCAAGATTTATATGGAATTCCTGGTTTTCAGACCAGGGCACCATAAGACACAGGTGGTCACATCTTCGGGAACTGAACTGGTGGTTTGTGGAGCAGTCATTGCACCAGACAAAGCGGGTATGCATCTTTCTGAAGACTAAATAAAAACCCTGTACCTTTCCAGCCTGTGGCTCCTGATGTGGTTTTTGAGTCTTCTTTGGAGAATTCCATAGACTGAGGAGCCTGGCGAGCTACAATCTGTGGGGTTGAAAAAAGCTGGACACAACTGAGCGACTAACCCACACAAACACACACATTTCCAGCCTGTGGCTCCTGATGTAGATTTTGACTCTCAACTTCTAGAGCCAATATTGACCTTGCGGGTTTCTTCCCAGACTCCCAGGGTAGAGTTGGGTGCCCTTCATTCCCAAGTCCTCATCGTGGCCAACATCAAGTCCCAGGAAGTGCTCCAAGTAGGCTCCAGCTGGCTCTAACACAGCCCCCTTCCCCCACCAACACCCCCACTGCCCATTGCCATCTGGCCAGGTTTCTAACTGGCTGCAGAGAGTAAGTGATTGAGGAGGATTTAATAACTATCAACAGAGGAAATTAAAATTTGTTTGATTTCATTTCTTTCCCCTTTAATACTTGGCAGTCAAGAAAAGATAACTAGAGAAAGAGGCTGGCTAACTGAGAAATCAATCCAAAGGGGGTGGGGGTGGGGGGGTTGGCAGGAATGGGAAGGAAGAAAGAGGAAAGAAACAGACTTTGTTCACTTATCCACAAAACTTCAGAGTGTCTGCGGTGTGCCCACCGCTGTTCTAAGCATCTAACAACACGATGGTGAACACAGCTGTCCAATCGCCTGCTCTCGGGGCACTTTCTAGACATAAATAGGCCAGGAAAGACAGTGAGAATAAAGAAGATCTGAAAATTCCAACTATAAAACTACCCCATGGGAACGGGACTGAAGAACGCATTGTGAATAACTATCACAGGGGTGTTAACTGCATGTTGTAGACGGAATTGTGTCCCCGCGAAATTCATATATTGAAATCCTCACTCCCAGAACGTGCCCTCATTTGGAAATAGGGTCTTGGCAGACGTAACTGGTTAAGATGCGGTCACACTGGAGTGGGACGGGCCACCAATCCACAACGGCCAGTGTCCTTATAAAAGGGGGAGTTCGGACACAGACACACACTCAGGGAAACAGCGTGTGAAGATTGGAGTTATGCTGCCATAAACCGAGGAGCTACCAGAAGCTAAGAGACAGGCCTGGAACAGATCCTTCCCTAGAGCTTTCCAAGATAGTGTGGCCTTGCCAGCACCTTGATCTCAGACTTCTGGACTGAGACATAAACCATGAGACATAAAATTTCTGTTGTTTAAGCCTCTCAATTTGTGGTCCTTTGTTACAGCAGCCCTAGCAAATTAATCCACAATGCAATGGGTGCTGTGCTAAACAAGTTACACAATTATCTCATGTGACCCTCACAACAACCACTGACAAGGACCATAACCCATTTCACAGAATAAATTGAACCAGACGAAGGTTAAGTAATTTGTCCAAGGTTGAGCTGCTTTAACTTAAAATGACGGAAGTATTCAAAGCTTGGGGCTCAGGGAACGCTGCCCTCCACACTCAGTCGACTCTAATTCAATAAACCCCACCTCTCTCTCCACTCAGTCTTTGGAGCTTTGCTCCAAACACACATTGTCTCTTCTGTTGGTTTATGGTTAAGATGCTCCTACTTCCTATTTGGTAGTCAGATTGGTGCCTCTACCTGTTCTAAGTCTGTACAAGCAGGATGGCCTAGTGAGTCATGAGGGCATGCTGAATGTGGCACTCACTCACCAACAAACAAGTGGCCAACCACCCTGGCTTCATGACCTCTCTGTGTGCAACCTCCAATATCCCCCCCAAACACACACACACACACACACACACACACACACCAGCCATAACAGTACAGGCTATTCATGTTATTTACTTGGAGCTTTTTCTCCAATTCACCACCCAGTTGTGTGCAAGTTCCTTACCTCAGCCTTGTGTCCAGCAATAGAAGACATCTTTCATTTTTCAAAGGTGTAGAAGTCATTTAACTTCATTGTGATTCTCATGTGCTAATGGGCCAAAGAGTAGGTATGGATTTGATCCTGAGACAACCCGTAGGAGCTGAGCAAAGGCTGGGTATGCTGAGACTGTTATAAAAGTAAAGGTTTTGCAGTATTGTTTTGTTTTTCAAATGATTTAAGGGGTTTTCCTGGGAAATTTTGCTTATACTCAGTTTTTGTATGTCAAGCAGACTTTAACCACTATCTAAGCCATGACTCCACTATGGCTTAAAAAAAAAAAAATAGTGGGAGACTTAAATTATCAGACAGGACATCAAACATGTGTATGCCAAGCTCAAAAACTCTGCACCATAACAGGTAAACCATAATCACAACATGAACAGTGATTTATTTCCAGCAAAACATCAACCAAACATCAACCAACACACTAAACTAATGTTGTCATTTTGGGTTTTGTTGGGTTTATAGTTTTGATTGAGTTTATTTACATATTTGTTGGAGTTTACAATGAGATAAGAGTATGGAGCCCATACCTTAATATGTTTCAACATGTTCAGGTTACACTACAATTAACATATTTTAAGTCCAACAATAGGAGTATATTGGAATTTATTATAATTTTTAAAGAGTTCATAAATTACTCACATTTGAAACACAAAGGTTGACCAAATCAGTATATAAAGTTACAAAGTAGAAATACATCAACATGAATTTTAAAACAGCCAGAATGATAAAGAGATAAAGCTCATTTAGGAAGATGTTGGGATAATTAGGGGGTGGTAAATGTTTTTCATTCAAAAATAATTTATGAAGTGCTCTCTGCTCCAGGAACTGTACTAGGAACTCACAGCCAAGAGGCAGGGAAAGAAGAAGAAGTGGAAATATGATATCAGGATGAGTAAGACCTTGGGTCCTTCAAAACATTTAGTCTAACGGGAAGATAAGGGTACAACAGGTAATCTTAAGTGCTAATGAGGTTCATATGCATGCTAAGTCACTACAGTCGTGTCCGACTCTTTGCAACCCTATGGACTATAGTCCACCAGGCTCCCCTGTCCATGGGATTCTCCAGGCAAGAATACTGCAGTAGGTTTCCATGCCCTCCTCCAGGGGATCTTCCCAACTCACGGATCAAACTAGAGTCTCTTTTGTCTCATGCAATGGAAGGCAAGTTCTTTCCCACTAGCTCCACTTGGTTCATGTAGATGGCCTCATTCAAGGCTCACAACAACCCTAAGGGGTAGGCAATATTATTCCCCAAATTTTATTGATGAGGACACAGAGTACCACATGGGATAAACACTGCTACTCAGCTAGGTGCTCTTGGAAAATCACACACGGGAGTCAGAGAAACCTTCCAACGTAGACATGGTTTCATATGAGTCTTTCATGATGATTAGTATTTCACCAGGCAGCACAGAGAGGGAAAGGCATTCTTGTCAGAAGGGACAGTTGTGCAAAGCCATGGGGGCACAGAGACACATGGTTTCTCTGAGAAATGGCACAAAGGTGTAGAGTGGCCCAGCTGAATCAGCTGCCTTGAAGGGGTTCTCGCCCATCCCTCAACCCTAAGAAGGGATCAAGCCAAGTCATGTCACTGGACCCATCCCTCCCACACTAGTAGAAGAGCAGTGCTTCCTGATGGTTTGGAAACCAGGCTCAACTCTTCCAAATAGGACCATCACATACAGCTATACAGACTATGCACTGCACAATAAGAGCCCCACCTAAGAGGCATGTATCACACAGCAGACAGCGTAGATACATACATTCATTATGACACTTTACTGGAAAGGGAAGGAGAGTTGATTTTCCCTAACAAAATCGGTATGTTATAACACTTTTCTGACAAACAGAAGTAAGGTACTAACATCTTGGGGAAGGGCATCTTTTCCTAATTCACACAAATGTGCCCTATGGGCTACTTGGTGGTAAACTAGCTCTTACCGATTCTCCTTCTTCACTGTGATGAAACCTATTCCAATCACACACTGTTACTTTATTTGACCTTTTCACGATGCAAAAGCATTACATCAAACCTGCTTCAAGCAGGTAACACTTTCACTTTCCTCCTATCCCATATCATTCCATCTTCCCTAATCAGTCCATCTGTATCCCTCTGAGATGCCGGTCTATCCACACTGTCTTCTGACTCAAAGGATCACGTTTCCTGTTCAGTCACTAAGTCCTGTCCGAGACCCCATGGACTACAGTACACCAGGCTACCCTGTACTTCACCATCTCCCAGAGCTTGCTCAAGCTAATGTCCATTGAGTCGATGTTGCCATCCAACCATCTCATCCTCTGTTGTCCCCTTCTCCTCCTGCCTTCAATCTTCCCCAGAATCAGGATCTTTCCCAATGAGTTGGCTCTTTGCATCAGGTGGCCAAAGTATTGGAGCTTCAGCTTCAGCATCAGTCCTTCCAATGAATATTCAGGTTTGATTTCCTTTAGGATTGACTGGTTTGATTTTCTTGCTGTCCAAGGAACTCTTAAGAGTCTTCTCCAGCACCACAGCTCGAAAGCATCAATTCTTCCGTGCTCAACCTTCTTTATGTTCCAACTCTCTCACTCTTCCTGGTTAATCTCCTTTTCCCAAAACTCACACACAGCCCTGGGCCTGCATGTTGTCAGGACATACCAGGTCTCATGAGCCAAGAAGACAAGAGCCCTCCAACCAGAAACGTGAAACTCTCTCTATTCTGCATATCTTTCTGGTTCCATATGCATTATTATCTGGGTCGGGGGGAGGGGGCTGCCCACTCAGCTTCCCGAGGGCCTGTGGCCCCTGCAGTGGAAGCGCAGAGCCCTAACCACTGGACCACCAGGGAATTCCCAACATAAATTCTTCAGACGATTAACTTATATATTGCTTGCATAGAAATATAAATCATTCTGAGCTGAAGTTGGCTCCAACTTCTTCAAAAGACAGCCTGAAGTCTGTTTAGCCTCTAGCTCAATGGCCGCCACAGCAAGCCCGGATACAAAATGAGCTCAAAAGAAGTCCGTGGGTTTGCCCTCAAAATCGTTCTAAGGAACTTCATAAAACCTAGAAAAACACTGTGCAGAAAGGATATGGAACTATTTCAGGAGGAGGGCTATCTCTGCAGAGGGAAAAGTGGCATGGGCTGCTGCCAGGGGTGAGCTGTTCTCTGTAACACTGTATTTCTTTAAAAATAAAACAATAAATAAATAACCTTTAACAAGATGGCGGCAAAATCTTAAGGTGGTAAATGTGCGTAGTGACTAGGGGATATCTACTCTACTGTATTATCCCCTGCTTTTTGAAACCTGGAAATACACCATAATTAACATTTAAAAATGTGAAACAAAAGGACATTTCTCTGCACTTTGGCTGAAGACTATTTTCTAATTATTCACCAGAGAAGCTTTAGGGCATCCTTTGATGAACCCCAAGTAATCAAGTTCTGACCTGGCCCGTCCTCGGCTCAGAGGGAAAGTGATTGTGAATACAGCTGCCGGGGGAACTTGGAAGATCTCCTCGCTCCAGGTGGACTGGTGCTATCACAGCAAAGTGCGGTGCCAAGGCTGGGGTGGTGGACAGTGCACCCCAGGGTCCTTGATACGACTGTCCATCCGTGCTGTTGCTTCCCCTGCCCCTATTCCTATTGTCAGACTTCCACCAGGGTCAGCTTCTTTTCCTTCTCCTAAGGAGGCGTGTTTTAAATGATGTATCCATTCTGCCACCTAGCCTTCAGCCCCATCACTACAACAAAGCTGCCTTAAGTAGCTCTTCTGCACAGATCTCAATCTTGCTGAATTTCCCTAATCTTGGGGAGTGGGAACGCACAGGACCTGGGTGACTGGGGAGACTTTATTTCTTAAGGGTCACTGTACCTTAGATTTGGACCAGGATGAAGCAGCAGCATTGAAACGCCCACTGTGAAAAGGCATTTTCCTTTGGGAAAGGGACCAGTCAATCCCATAGGACCTTTAAAAAGGAATAATAACTCACAGTTTAGGCAAATCTGTCGAGGACAGAGGGGAGAGCAATGACTAGGAGTGAATAAAGACAAAATCCTTAGCTAACATTTTTCTTCTCCAATCAGAAGAATCCATGATGTTTCATGTCCCATTAAAAGCCTTGCTTCCCCAAGTCATCACACATCACCCTGGACTCAAAAATCACCTAGAAACTCATAAAAAATGACCACAGGAAAGGACTCAAACTTTATAGAACACAAATGCTATGTACCCTTGAAAAAGTTGTCCATACAGAAGCACAAATCTTTTACTGGGTTGCATTTCTTAAGATATTTGGTTAATCATTTAAAGGGATGGGAAAAGGTGATCTCTGGGGAACTGGACACAAGTGAATGATATTTAACTTCTTACTTTTCCAAGAAAGATGTAGTTGAAAGGCATCAATACTGCCTGGAAAGCAGTATTGGGAAGCTCTTGACAGAGAAGGAGGAAAGGGACCCCAGCTTTTTAATATTTGAATCTGGCAGGCACAAATGTGCCACCCCTCCTCCCCACCACAAAACTAAATTCATTGATGCAAACTTTTTTTTCCCCAAAAGCAATCCTCTAAAGGTGCTTGTGACAGGTCTAAGGCTTCAGAACTCAGGGGAGGGGAAAATGGAATCAAGAAAGGCTCCAAGGCATCTCCCATAATCCAATATCCTGGAACAGACCTTCCAGTCCACTGTCAGATGTTAATCACCAGCTCTTAGGGGCACAGCCATCCGGCCAGGAGCCCATCTTTGAGCCAAATTACCATAGACTAGCCCAGGCTACCGAGAAAGTTCTCTCTTAAGCCCTCCCAGGGAGCCTGCCTACCTGAGGGTCCCTTGGATGGCAGATTCTGTCCCATCAGCAAACTGTCAACCTCTCAAGACATAAGCCTGTTTCTCCATGGAGAGACAGTACCCCTCTCACTCTCCCTGGCCCCGTGCCGCCCTGCCCCACAGACCAGCTCTGGCTTCCTTTCTCTCTACCCTTTTCGTCTTCTCTGTGAATCATCCCCTCTCCCTTTTACCTGTCTTCACACATTTTACTTTCCAGCCACTGGAAGTCGGCTAGACAAAAAGACGTGTCACTGAGGCCGTCTCTCTCAGAATAGAGGGTGGCTGGAACTAGGCAACTCATGTTTCTCTGGAAGCAGCACCACAATCTCCCCATTCATCTGAAATGCTACCAGTGTGCCCAGAGCCGGCTTTGCCGCGGAGTCGGTGCAGAAATAGGAGCAGGGGCCGGGACACACACAACACCCTGTCCGAACCTGACACAAAGGGGAAAATAATACGTGATCTCCCTCACTCCTCAAATATTCCAACCAGAGTTGGGAATATTACTTTTCCTCCTACCTTACCGAGCCCCTAGACACAGAGGAGAAGCAATACTAACGAGCCTTGCTTGCTTTTGCTTTTTTTTTTAATCATTACACACAGCTCCTCCTCCCTCTCCCAGCCAACACTTAAAGCCCCTCTGGCAATATAAACAAAAGAAAACTTAAAATTTTTGCCTTGATTTTAAAATGTGCCTTTCAGCAAGTAGGTAAGTAGGAAGAGAGATCAGGATCTGAGGGTGTTAACAGCATAGAGTGAGATGCTTCTGAACCCAACCGGGAAGACAATTATTTTCTACCAGCAGAAGCAATTCTTATCGTAGAGGAGGGTGCAGTCTAGTGGCAAACTTCATGAAATGCAACCCCTTCTCCAAAGGGAAGTTAGAGCCCTTCCAGAGCAACGACGACGAGAAATGTAAAAGGGCTGACAGTGCTGACCCAAGTTCCCCCAAACAGGACAGCCACAGCTGCTCAGCCCTCAGATGGGGCTCCGAAGGCCACACCCCCATGCCAAGTGCAGGGAAACACTAAAACCCCCACCTTCCTTCTTTGAAGGCATTCACTTTCTTTCCTTTCACTAAGGAAAGAAGGGTTCCTAGGATTCCCAGAGATCCTCTGAGGTTTGAAAAGGGATCACGGTGTTTCCCGTCGGGATCTGCTGGTCTTGCGGTACGCCAGCAGCTCCAATTCCTGGGCTATGCCTGCTCCCAGGTGGGTCCCTCATAACCTGGGGTCCCTCTGGTTTGTTACCTATGCCCTCCAGGGCTGTGGCCCCATAGAAATACTCCTTTCAAAGAACCTGGAGGGGGAGGATCACTCCACTCTGCCTTCCTTGTCTCTGACAACCCCACAGCAGGGCAGGACACAGGGGGCCTCCGGGCACGATTTTCAGAACCAGCATTTCCTCCCAAGTGCCAGTCTCTGTAGCTCAGTGCTGCCTATGATGCTGCTGCTATGAATGTCCCTTGGTGCAAGTACACACAGTATGCACACACAACACACACACACACACACAGAGCTTCCCTGGGCCAACAGTGTAGCTAAAGAAAAACGGCCCCTTCCCCCTACAACCAAAGACAGTCACTTCACCAGCAACAGAAACACTAGACTAAATCCCCTTCCCCAGATTTTTAGGGGGGAATTTAGTGTCTCTTTTCTATTTCCCCTCACCACCCATCGCTGGCCATCTTACACTAACACCCATTCCAACACACACACACACACACACCCTTACTTGGTCACTCAGACACCAGCAGACAGCCATTTCCCAAAGCTAAGGGAGCATTTCTTGGGCACTCTATATATCCAGTTGGCTAATAAGAAAATTCTTCTCCCTCCAGCCTGCGCCTTGGCTAGCTAAGGGGTGGGAGGGACGGGAGATGAGTTGCTCCTTATTGTATCCACCGCGCTGCAAGAATTCTCCCCCTCGACCCCCACCTCCTCTCCCTCTCTGGGCAGCTCCAGCCCTGTTCCCCGAGCCCCCCTCCCCCGTCCCCTCATCACTTTCTTCCATTCTAGGGAGAGGAGGGAGCTGTTCAGGCAGCGAAGGGGAGCCCCCGTGTGTCTAGAAGGCCTCTCCCCACCCCCACCCCGTGTGAGTTTGTACTCCTTGGCATCCTTGCCTGGGTTGGGTGTTGGGGAGCTCAAATTGCAGCTACAAACTGGCTGGCAGCCAGGGGCCGTCTATTTAAAAGCGCCGGCTCAACCGGAGCCCGTAGTCTCTTTGGAAACTTCTGCCGGGGGAAAAAGAGCTAGGAAAGAGCTGCAAAGCGGTGTGGGTTTTTTCCTTTTTTTTCCTTTTTCCCCCCTCTTCTTTACTACCCTCTCCTCCGTTTGCACCTTTCTTCGGGCTTCACGCAGAACCTGCGAATTTCGAAAAGGTGCTAGCAGAGTGGGAGAAAAGAGGTGTTGGGGGTTTGGTGTGTTTTTTCTTTTTTTTTTTTTTTTAATTTCTTGATTTCCACATTTTTCCTCCGCCTTCGCGGCTGCAGCCGCCGCCTCTTACCTGTTCCGCAGCAGCCGCGCGCCGCTGGCAGCTGAGGGTTAGAAAGGAGCAGGGTGTACTTTGAGATTTTAAACAAAAATTTTGAAGAAGAAATCTATTTTTCTCCCGCCCCCCCCCCCCCACTGCCTCTCTCACAGCCTCCGAGCTCTTTTTTTCCGGTGGTTGTTGGGGGGTGAACCATTTTTGGCTCCCCCGCCGCAATTCTGACCAGGTCAGACTCGTGGGGAAGGGGATTTGTTTCTCCAGCCTCCGATTCCTCTGCATGCACCTGGCGCTGCTCCCTTTCCCCCTACCTGTTGCAAGTCTGTAATCTTTGCAATTGAGACTTGCTTGCAGGCACTCCAGCCCTCCATCGCTCCCTACATTTTGCAATTGTCCGGGGGAGGGCACCTGCTCTACCTGCCAGAAATTTTTTTCAAAAAAGAACATTGCTCCGCGCTCCCTCCTGGCCCCTCTCTCCCTGCACTCTCGCGCTCCTGCCCCGCCCCAGGTAAAGGGGGAGACTCGGAAAAGATGGTGCTCACCGCGCTCCTCCTGCTTCTGGCCGCCTGTGCGGGGCCGGCCCAGGGTCTGGGCTCCTTCGTGCACTGCGAGCCCTGCGACGAGAAAGCCCTCTCCATGTGCCCCCCCAGCCCCCTGGGCTGCGAGCTGGTCAAGGAGCCGGGCTGCGGCTGCTGCATGACCTGCGCCCTGGCCGAGGGGCAGTCGTGCGGCGTCTACACTGAGCGCTGCGCCCAGGGGCTGCGTTGCCTCCCCCGGCAGGACGAGGAGAAGCCGCTGCACGCCCTGCTGCACGGCCGCGGGGTTTGCCTGAACGAAAAGAGCTACCGCGAGCAAGCCAAGATCGGTGAGCGCGCTCCGTGTGCCAGACAGCTACACGGCGCACGGGCGGGGGCGGGGGGGTGGTTGTGGGGGGGCACGGGACAGGCTGGCCCCGAGCGCTCTGCCCAGCAAGTGGCTTAGAGCCGGGGTGCTGGCCGAGAGGAGGGCGGGGAGGGTCCCTGCACTTCGGAATCGGAGCCCCAGCCGATCCTGCTACCCCAGGAGTCGGTCTAGCCGAGCCTCTCCGGGTTTTCGCTCCTTCTCCTCGTCCCTACCCCCACCTTCTTCACCCCACCCCTCCCCCCTCGACTAAACGGTGACTCTGAGCTCCTATTTCTTCTCTAGATGCAAATCCTCAGGTACTCAATCTCCAGTCCGAAAGTGTGCATCTTATATGATCAACTCCCTCTCCACCACCTCCAATATGCTGTGGGTTTTGTTTTTTTTCTGAACTTGAAAAAAAAATGCCTTTTGTTAAAATATTGCTTCAACTGGGGACCTGGAGAGAGAGGCGTTACCGGTTTTCGGTGCTAATTCTACCTTTGTCCCTCCCAGCCCCCCACCCCCCTACCAGTCCGTCTTTGACGTTTCTATTCTCCTACCCCGCCCCCCCCCACACGGGCGCACACGCACACTCACGTGCACACATAACACACGCACGCACGCACCCTTGGTAGCTCTTGCCTTTGGGGCGGGGGCTTTGATGCCCCTCCCACGTGCACACTCATTGCTCTTGACTTGATGCGATTGACTGGTCGTATGTAAAAGATACTGAAATGCAAAATATCTCTTTTTCCTCCCAGGAAAGGAAAGGTGACTTTGGGCAAGCTCAGAGGCGGCGGGGAGGTGGAGCAAGTCGGGGGCGGGGGGGTGGGGGTAGTGAGGGAAAGGAATGGGAAAGGTGGGCTTGATGTTCCAGGGCTGGCTGTTCCTGAATCGAGCTCCTTTCCCCTGCTCCTATTCAGATTTTACCTAGGAAGAAAGGTAGATATAGGGCTGGGAAACAAGAAGAGATGTGAAATTCAGACACCGCGGCTTCCCCGCCAGTGCTAATCCCCCACGCTGTCGCGTCGCCCCTCGAGCTCTCAAGCCAGATCACAAGTGGGTGTGGTGTAAATGGAAGAGGGGCCCTGGAAATGCAGAATGCAAAATCAAGGGGGCGGAGACGGAAAAGCCACGCACCAGGCGCCTCCCCTCCACCTCCAAGTAGCCCCGCCCCCAGGCTGCCCCGCCCCCAAATTCTCAGTTCTGGAGTTTAAAAGGTTGACAGAGCTGCTTGTTCAATTGAAACACTTCGGCTTCCTCTTGGAAAGTTACTTGATTTTTTTTTTTTAAGTTTAATGAACTATACACAAAAGTCTGGGTTCTGAGCATTGGTCCTCCCCCAAAGGGGTTAAGACTTGGCTAAATTGCATTTATTCTGTAAGGTATCTTCTTACTGGGACAATGCCTTTCCCTCCTATCTCCGTCCATTACGAGCACCCCAACACGAGTTGTCTTAACTGTAAACTACAGACACTCTCATGTAGGAAAGGAGTGCGTCTGCGGTTGAGAAGAGAGGCACGAGAGCTTTCCTGGGCTCGACGTGGATTCCCGCAAACCCTGCAGGTTTTGTCTGTCCAGCTTTGCAAGAGGTAGCGTTTCTCCAGTTCACGGCCAGCAAAAAAGGGAGAGGGCAATGTGCAGGTCCCGGAGGCCCCTGAGGACGGTTGGTGAAGTTATTTTTATTAAGAGCCAATTTTCAAAGGCGGTCCCGCCCCACCTCCCTTCATCTTGTGAGATGTGTGGAAAAGCTTAGCACCGGCACCGAGGGGGGGAAAGGCATGAATCGATTTCCTGGCTTGGGAGAGAGAGCTCTGGGTAACAATCCGGTCACAGCGAAAGTATGCAAGGTATCGCTTGGCCGCATTCTGGCCCCACTTTTATTTGCCCAGCCGTGTGGTTGGTGTGATGTGGTTGGTGTGGAGGGTGAGCGCGCGCAATTGCTGGGAGAGCAAACTGGCGCATCCAACTTTCCAGTTCAATCCCAACCCCTCCCCACCCCCAACACACACACAAGGGCTTTTGTTCCAAGCAAGATGAGATGCCCTTTAGACTTCTCTGCAGCCCCTTCCTCAGCCCCCACCTTCAAAGTGCCTTGAAGCACGGAGCGGCCTCCGCCTCCTCCCCCCACCCATCCCAACCCCTCTGAAAGACTCCACCTCGCCTAAAGCAGGTGCCTGATCCGCTCCGGTTGCTGGATGGCTGCCCTTGACCGGTAGCTGGAACTGACGCCTTCCTCCCAGACAGATGGGATGGGAGTGGGCCCTCCTGGCTGGAGTTTTTCAGCTTGGGTGGGTCTCCCAAAAGTCGGAGATGGTGCAGCGACAGTACTTAAAGAGAGGAAAACGAACAGAGAAGAGGGAGGAGAGTGTCGGCTCCTTTGGCCAAAATTGCTGACCCCCGACATCCAACCGCCACGCCTCTCTACCAATATCGAGCAGTGTGAACTGGGATTTGCCCCTTCCGATGTAAATTTAGAGACAGACATAGATGACGTATGTACATATACACATATAACCAAAAATATGTGTATAGAGAGATAGCTATAGGGTTTTTTCAACAACAACAAAAAAAAAAGTGCATTTCTAGAATCAGAAATGGGGAGCAAAGGAGAGAGAGATGGCTAGCCGCCAAAGCTTGTGGGAGGAAGAGAGCAGGGCCGGCGGGGACTGGTGTTTTGCTAGGCGCGTTGCTGGGCAACGGGAGAGGGAGTGCGCCTTCGAGCCGGGTCCTGGGAGCGCTCCGGGCCCTGCATTTTATTTTGGCCAGTTCAGGGGCAGAGATAGATATAGAAACAGAGGGCAGTGTGTATGAGGGCTGGAGCTATTTATTGGACCAAGCTCAATAAATATGGGTGAGCTGGGTCGAGTCTGGGGAAGGACCGAGCTTTGCTCTGGCATTCTTTGGAGAAAGAGCCTTGTGGCTTTACTGGCCCACATACTTTACCCGTGTCTGGAAGATCTTTCTTGTGCTTGTGAGACATTAAGTTTGGGATACAGGGAGATGTGGGTGCTGGGTTTCAGTTCTGTCATTGAGAAATAAGAGGGGAAGAGCAGAAAATATGCTTCTCGGAAAGAAGAAAAATTACCTAAATAAAAATGCATTCAGCCTTTGCCTCTTTGAGGGATTTGGCCCTCCATCACCCTGGCTTCCATTCCCAGCCTAGTCCAAATGCCCTGTTGAAATCAAGTTCCAGGGTTAGGTTTATTGGCCAAATTTGTGTCTGGATTGAACAAGATGGAAAACTGAAGGAGCCAGATTCCTTTCCCACCCCTATCCCCTCCCTTTGAAACAAGTCTTTGAGAGGCTGGTTGTGCCCTGAGCCAACCAAAATGGGAACTGGGAAGACAAGAAGAGGGCGCTTTTAACTTGACTTTTCTTGCCTCCCCACTCCTTTCCCTTCCTCCTCTTTCTGCTGTGTCAGCTCAGACTGGAAGAGCACGCACAGTTGGCCACAGTGAGAGTTCATTTTCTTTCCATTTCTCTTTTTCTCCCCCCTCCTTTCTTATCCCTCCCTCCCATCCCACCGCCTTTTCTATCCCACCCCCTTCTCCATCCCCCAACTCCAAGACATCCCCAGGGGGCTTGGCTTTTCAATCAGAGCAGCTGTGCTAGTCCTGGGGCTCAGGGTCAGATTTGAGCAGGCAGGTGGGCTTGCAGCTGCAGAGGGAGGACCGGGCTGACCTAGGAGCCAGGGGTCACCAGAAGGTTACAACAAAGAGCATGGGAGCAGGAATCCCCACGGAATCCCCTCGGTCCCCTTAAGGCGGGGGAGGAGAGAGGAGCTAGCAGGAAAGGAAGGTGATTTTTGTCTAAAGCTTTTACTTTGTACTTGAGCGATGTATTTAAAACTCTGGGTTATTTAATGTTTGGAAAATAAAATTTTGGAGAAGGGACCACCACACTCCAGGCCCACTGCCTCCAGAAACCGGAAGAACATCGTAAACAGATCAGGTACCTATGAGATCCCACCGGAACCGGAAGTGAAAAGCAGAGAATGGCTGCCATGACGTGGATCGTATCTGGTGGGGTTTTGTTTGCATGTCTGTTTTGCATTTTTACTATGGTAGGTCGAGAAGTTACCATCCCCAGAGACCATCCTTCAATTGTAACCTGGCAATATGTTTTCCAAAACAGTAAGATTTATTACATATCTGCAAAAATAAGTAAGCAAATAAACAAACAAAAATAGTTCTAAGCTTCCACTCCCCTCTCCCTCTACCCACAGAATTCCCCATTCTAGTTTCCAGCTCCAATTCTTTCCATGATTTCTGTTATGATGTCTTTTTCTTCTTCTTTAATATAAATCCAAAGAAGTGACTGGGAATCTGTATCAGAGGTGAAGTAGCCCTTCCTGCCTGGCCACTCAGCTTAGCTAGGTTCGAGTGTCTCTCCAGGAATTGTCTGGGTATTGGCCAAAGAATGCTACAGCTGGAAGGGACCTGCCATGATCGCAGCACCTTGGCAGTCAGGCCCTCATTTTACAGATAAGGACACTGAAGCCCAAAGTACAAGTCACAAGCCTAGAATTAGGTGCTGGGTTAGAGGCAGAGCCAGGGCTAGAGCTCAGTCTTAGAATCTGGTTGAGCCTAGTCCTCCTAGTCCTAGTTCTGCTCTTCCTGGCTTTATACCTTAAGTCCCTGGGGCTCTGGCCTGGGCCAGGTCTAACCTGCAATGAGGCCTTTGGCAAATATTACCCAGTGCTGTCATCTCATTGCAGGAGGGGCAGAGGGGGCATGTTGTGAAGATGAAATAAGAGCTCAGAACTGGGAGTGCTCCGTTTGAGGAGAAGCAAAGTGGCCCCAAAGTGGAGAAAGCAGTACCCCTTTATTTTCTGTCTTGTTCTGTTCCATCCCCTTTTCTGCACGGTCTTGCAGGCAAGGCTGGCTTAGGCGAGTGATTTGGTGCGGGATGGGGGCTGCGGCGGGGCAAGGAGGGTGGAAAGAGGTGTGTTCAGCCCAGACTTCAGGCCCCATGTGCCAAACTTCATTTTCTGAATGATAGGGAGCTGTCCTGATGTGGGCAAGCAGGCAGGCCCTCGCTGCCCCTTGGCTGAGCAGCAATCCACAGTCTCTAAGGAGCCGGCTTCCTGTGGGAACCAGCCTCTTCCAGCACGAGCTTCCACAAAGCGGGGCAGCAGGATGTTGAGATCCGAGCTGGGGTAGGGTGAGGTGGGATGAGGGAGTGATTGGGGGATTTTCACATCGGAAACAGAGAGAGAAAACCACATGCCACAAAAGTTGATAAGAAAGAGAGAGAGAGGATCGCCAGGTTTTTTAACACAGTCAGAGCTCTTTTTGAAGAAGAGGCAAGGAAGGCCTCCAGATTATAGCTGGAAGCCTCCAGTTGACCTGAGGAGTTGTTGAGCGCCATTCTCACACGCCTTGGAGGCTGTGGCAGCTGGTCCCTTGGGGGAGTCCCAAGAAGGAGGCAGATAAGATAAAACTCTCTTCCCAACGGGTTAGACCACCAAGGAAGTCCTGGACGGGGTTCTAAAATAAATGTGCACGCTCAGTCGTGTCGGACCCTGTGGCCCAATGGACAGAGTAGCCTGGCGGGCTACAGTCCATGGGGTTTCCCAGGCAAGAATACTGGAGTGGTTTCACACTTCCATCTCCAGGGGATCTTCCCCACCCAAGGATCGAACCTGAATCTCTTGCATCAGCAGGTGGATTTTTTTACCACGGATTCACCTGAAGCCCCTTAAATAGGTAGTCTCTTTTTTTTTTCCCCCTTTTTGGTGGGATTTTCCAGGACCAGGGATCAAACCTGTGTCTCCTGTATTGACAGGCAGACTCTTTACCACTGAGGCACCAGGGAAGCCCCTAGGTTATCTCATTTTTGATCCCCATCCTAAACCATCAGAGACCAGCCCTTCTCTTGCCAAATCCTAAAGCAAGATCCAAATTGAATCGGCACTCAGAATCCAGCCCCGTGTGACCTATTCTGACTTGCAGTGATGTTCTATGTGGGTCCTCGTCATCCTGAACTGTGTAGATTGTACCAGTAAAGCTGTACTGAGCATGCTCCCCAGTCTCCCTGTCCCTCAGGGAAGATGCCTCTCATTCCAGACCCTTCAGAGCAGCATGGTCCAACTGAAGTACAATATAAGCCACATACAGATGTCATTTCAAGCTTTCTAACAGCCACATTTTTAAAACAGGTAAAAAGAAATAGGTGAAATGAAATTTAATTGTTTATCTTTTCAGTATATCCACAATAATATTCATATAGATTCAAAATAAGCCATTCTAATGGGCTATTTTAATAAACCATTTAATAAGCCATTCTAATGAACCACCTGACGTGGAGAACGAACTCATTTGAAAAAACCCTGATGCTGGGTAAGATTGAAGGCAGGAGGAGAAGGGGACGACAGGATGAGATGGTTGGGGCATCACCGACTCAACAGACGTGAGTCTGAGTAAACTCTGGGAGTTGGTGATGGACAGGGAGGCCTGGCGTGCTGCAGTCCATGGGGTCACAAAGAGTCAGACGCAACTGAGCAACTGAACTGAACTGAATGAGCTATTTTACATTCTGTCTTTCATATTAAGTCTTTGAAATCTGAGGTGTATTTTACATTTACAGCACATCACAGTTCAAACACTGAATTTTCATTGGAAAAGTTGATCTGTATTTTTAGGTTTCATAAGATTTACAGTTGAAGAAGTTGATTCATATATCTGAGCTGTCCCAAACATATTCACAACTTTTCTGATAACCAAAGGTATTGGTTGTCTAAATTAACTTAAATAAAATAAATCTTAAAAATCAGTCCCACTGGCCACACAAGTGAAGTGAAGTGAAGTGTTAGTCACTGAGTTGTGTCTCACTCTGTTTGATCCCATGGACGGTAGCCTGCCAGACTCCTCTGTCCGCGGAATTCTCCACGCAAGAATGCTGTAGTGGGTAGCCATTCCCTTCTCCAGGGAAACTCCCCAACCCAGGGATCAAACATGGGTCTCCCACACTGCAGGCAGATTCTTTACTGTCTGAGCTACCGGGGAAGCCCTAGCGTCAAAAACCGCACTGGCTAGTGGGCACCTAACCAGACAAGGCAGAGGCCGCCAGCAAGCCCCTCCCACACCTGTGAAGGGAACCTGTCTCCACTCTTTGCTCCTGCTCCAACAGAGTCAAACAGGAAAAGAGTCTGAGCTTTAATTGCCAAAAAGGAGATTGTTTGACCCCTAGCAAGTCTCTCTTAGGAGGACCTGGCCTGGGGGCCGGGCGGGGCGGTGGGGTCGTCGACCAGAGTCCAAACAATCTGCTCCCTGCCGCCCCCTTCTGGTCATGCAGGGCTTTCCAGGGAATTTGGCAAAATTGTGCTGTTCTGAATGGGCCGTGATGAGTTGCCAGTGGGAGTGTGGCCAGGTCGGAGAAATGGCCCCTCACTTCCTCCTTCTCATTATCTCCCCTAACCCCATTGAAAGGCTGCTCCCCACCTCACTGCTCCATTACCTTCTGGTTGGGGGGGGGGGGGGGGTGCATTGTTGCTGCTCAGTGGCTAAGTCGTCTCTGACTCTTTGCGACCCCATGGACTGCAGCATGCCAGGCTTCCCGGTGGGTGCGTATAGGGAACAGACACAGACATTTTTACTGAGCATGCTCCACCTTCCCCAAGTCTAGAGACCTGGTTGGAGATACTCATGCTGGGTGTTGTGCATAAGTATGTATTTCTCATGTGTAAATTTATCACCAGCTGCTGCCCAGGGGTCAAGAAATGTATACCAGAGTCATGGCCCTGCATCCTAGTTCGTCCTCAGGGAGAAAAAGTGAGGAGGATCCTTTCTTTTACCTAGAGGATGTGTGAGTGGGACCCCATTCTTTCATTCTAGGGAACAGTCACCAACCTGACACTTGCCACATCTACACTGTGAAAGGTAGTAGGTCACCTTTTCTCTCTCCATCCTTAGGGAAGGAGGCCTAGTGCCTTAATGCAGCATGAAGGAATGAGGTTACACAAGGGACGAACTTCCAGGCAGTGTTCTCTAAGTGGAAACTGCTTCTCAGAAGCACTTGGGTAAAGTTCCTCTCACTTGGGGCTGGCAACCTAGACTCCCCGGGGACGAGGGTAGAGCCATTGCTTCCCAGCAGACCTTTCTGCAGTCCAAGGCGCCTGAGACCTCGTGATCTACAAGCAGACACCTGTCAGCCACGTATCACAGCAACCAGATTTTTAGTTGATGATGGAAACAGGGGAGGTAGGAGGCAACAGAGTCCTTACAACGGCAGAGACCTGTACTGAGAGTTCACTAGCACGTAACAACTCATGGAATCCTCATAACCCTATGAAGAGAGGGCTGTTGTCATCCTCCCCATAAGTCAGATGAGAAAACTAAAGCAAGGAGAGGGGAGGAAGCAACTAAGAGAGAGCAAAATACACCTGTACCAGGATTTAGTGAAGCAGTGCTAGCAGCCCCATCTTCCACTCAAGAAGGGAGACTGACAGTCAAGGGCTGGTAGTCCAACTCCTGATTCTGTTTATCTGCTTTGCTGTAGGTATCTTTATTTCCCTGCTCAGGATAGAGATGTTGGTTTTCCTGGCCTGCAATGGAGAGGGGGCTGTAAAGGAGCTAAGAGCTGGATAAGCCTATTGCTCTCAAGGTCCAGTCACTGACTCTCTGAATCTGCTCCCCACCTTTGCCACATACCCCAAATCAGCAAGACTCCCTCCACATGTCTATTTGCAGCTCCTCCCTACCTGCAACTGTTCCTTTGGATGACAGTTGTGTGGATTTCTTTTCCTCTTGCAAAGTCCGTGCTCCTTCCCTTTTCAGCCCATAATTCAGGTGAAGAAAGAGCCCAGAATATGCATGTCTGTTACTGACCACAAAGGAAAGAAAACAATTTTCCAGGAAAGACTGGGGCAAGGCAGGCCCTGGTCAGGGATGTCATGGGCAGGGCTGGGGATAGTGCAGCTCCCCTAGGAGGCTTCACAGCCCTCCCTACGGTCCCTGTCCCTTTTTTTTATACAGAGACACACAATGTAATTCAGTCTCTTAGCATCTGCAGCTGGGAAACGGTCAGACTTCAGGAGGCTAAGACATGTTTCACTTTTTTTTCAACAGTGAACAGTTGATCCATCATTTTCCCAGAAGCCTCATGTTGTAGCAAAGAGCAGGAGGCTGCAGGTTGGCTAGGAAACAGGGCAAAGTGGGGAGGAAGCACGGAACATCCAGGCATCCCCAGGCACGGATCAGGGCCCTCCGACGAGCTGCCCAGTGGAATTTTCTGCAGGGAAGGAAGCGTTCTCAATCATTGCTGTCCAACGTGGGAGCCACCAGCCATGTGTGGCTATCGAGCAATTGAAATGTGCCTCAAACAACTGAGAAGCTGAATTTGTAATCTGATTTAATATTTATTCTTTTCAATAGACACATGTGGCTGCTGGCTATCGTACTCAATAGCACAGTCTTAGATCAAAGAAGCCCAGTAAATGTAGGGGACCCTACTTCTTCCCGCTCCTGAGGCCCCCTCTCTGCCCCTTGTTCCCTCTGTAGTAAATTCCTGTGTTTAAAGGCAGGTCTGTGGGTGACATGACCCCCCAGGGCATCCACTTAGCTCCAACATGCCGCAGCTAGCCTTGCAGAACTGCCGCTAGACCTGCACTTTGTCCCATGAGCTGATTCACACATCTCTCCATTTCAAGATTCTTTACTGAAGACTATGTGCTGAAGAGGCTAAGATAAATGACAAAGTTCTGCCCTTAAGACGCTGACTGTCTGAACTCCACAGGGGGAGCTAGAATGAGAGCTGGTGGAAACCCAGCTCCCCTTTTCATTTCTGGCAGAGAAATTCTGGGCGAATCCCTCTTGCCTTCTGGCAAGAAAAAGAGACTCTTCCTCTCCCAGGTCCAGGTGGCCTGGCAAAGCCCTACATCCTTCCTGCACTGCGAGTTCCAAGTGCGCTGCAGCTTCTTCAATTTCTGTAAGCAAAGTTGCAATATCTGATCCATCCGTTCTTCTCTAGTTTTGACTGTTAAGTCAAGATAGCATGGGGAACAACGACCAGACTGGGCCCAGGCTGTTAATGGTGCCAGGGTAGGACTAAGAGCCCCAGGGTAGAAAGTTCGATCGTAGTTTCAATCATAGCAGCAGGTCTCCGTGGCGGGCTTGGGGAGGCAAGATGCATTGGCACTTGTGCTGAGAGGAGTAGTGCCCCCCCCAACTGGGGATGCACCTGAGCCTGCAGCAGCTGGGCCTGCCCCCAGACACCCTCAACAGGTGGTCCAGTGGTTAGGACTCAGCGTTTTTACTGCCAGGGCCTGGGTTCAATCCCTGGTTGGGGAACCAAGATTCCACAAGCTGCACAGCAAAAAGAAAAAGTTCACTGGGACACAAGGATGACACAGTCCTTAAGCAGCTTTTCGGGTTGCCAAGGGTGGTGCCTCAGTGGATGTTGTATCAATATGAATGGGCAGCATCTTAGGAATGAAGCAGAAACTGAGTTGGCTGCCCTAACACGGCAGGGCTGGTACCATCAGAGAGCCAGCTGGCAAGACTAGGGGCAGAACAGAGCAGAGAATCAGAATTCAGCCTAAAGACAACTATCAGGACGCTGCGAGAGCCCTTGCTTTCTTAAGACACTGAATTAAAGGGTCCTGCCTCCACAGCTTCCCAGAGAACGGGACAACAGTGAACACTCACTGCAGAATCCTTTCAAAAGGACAGCTAGAGATAGGAAGGCAGGTCCTAGACCTGCTTACCTTCTTTCCCTCATCATTATGCTTGCATTGTTGACTAAAGAAACAGCCAGGGTTTACACACTGATGGCCTTGTCCCCTCCCTGCCATCCCTCACTTCACGTAAGTCCTTCCCAGCCTGTGCACATCCATCTTCCTGACTCTAAATGCATGCTGAGAGTGGAAGGCTGGGGTGGTGGTCAGAGAAGTAAGAGAAGGAAACCACAAAACGATCCAGATTTTAAAACTGCTTACAATTCCTACAAGGAAGCCTGCAGCCATCAGTCTCCTCCGCCACCCACTGGCCATATGCAGGTACTGACCTGCCAGTTGACTAAGTTCCAGAACCTACTGCATTGTTAAGTACCTGAGAGACTGCTATTCATGTGCAGCGCAACTTCACCAGGAAGTCCTAAATCCTTTTGCAACCCTGACCCATTTCCATTTGATGAAACAGCTCAGGAACTGCCAGTCTCCTTTGCCTTCTTGAGTTATCCAAAATCTAAACCCTTCCAAAATTGCAAGCCTATTTATGACTCGGCCCCAAAGCAGCTGAGTAGGCCTAGCTGGCTCTGGCATCCCAGCTCCAGTCTTACTTTCCAGCCCTTTAATATTCCAGGCTCCTGCCCTGGCTCCAATCCAACTTTCCACTGTCTCTCTGGAACCTACAGGTGACCACAAGACCCTGATTAGTATCTGATACTTGACTCCCCCGCTGCCTAAGTAATAGGTCCCATGGGGTTAAGTGGCACCAAAACCTGGGAAGCACATCAAAACTTTAAGCCTGCCCTTCAGAAGCAGCCCAAGAGTCTGCACACTGGGGAGGGAACCCTGCCTTGGTGAAGCCAGGGGAAGGACAGAGGGTTTGCAAAAGTATCTGGAGTTCCTTGGAGAATGGCAACCCACTCCAGTATTCTTGCCTGGAGAATCCCCATGGACAGAAGAGCCTGGTGAGCCACAGTCCATGGGATCAAAAAGAGTCAGACATGACTGAGCGACTAACACAGAGAAGGTACAAGAATCTACATTTTGTTTCCCAGTATTGTCCTTGCTTAGTCTCAAGGCTAACACCTTCACAGGAAAGACTGAGAGAGGTCTAAGTAAATTGCCCTAAAGTTTCTTGAACCGTTGTGAACAGCCCGTCCTCCTCCCAGGAAAGGTGACTCCAGGTTCAGGGCAGCCCACAGCACTTCTTGAAGATCCTAAAATACAAAGGGTCTTGAGAAGAGCTGCCGATGGTGGGGTGGGGGGTGGGGGCATTAGCCAATGTACTTGCACGACCACCAAAGCCAGAGCCAGAAGCTCCATAAGAGAAGGTGCAGCAGCATCTGGAGGATGACACCCTCTGACCAAAGGGAGACAACAGGTGGCCGAGGGCAACGAGTGGCACCCTCCCCCCAGATGTCTCTAAGAACTAGAAAGAGCGCCACTGGGATGGAAGCATGTTCTTGTGGCCCCAGGGGAAAGCTCACCCTTCTTCCACACACTGGTCAGCACCCGGCTGTCTGGCCCCACTCCCCCTCCCTTCAGCTGGCTACAATCTTAGCTGGGAAAGGGGGTGGCCGTGCACCCCCACAATGCTCCCAACCTTTCAATGGCAACCACCTCTTGCCGTCTCCCCTACCGCACCACTCAGGTGACAGTCAGGATGCTTGGTGATGTCCAGGGAGGCTGAGTGACGTGTCAGTTCACTCAGTAAGATGGGACCAGCCCGTGGTCAGCTTTTCCTCTCCTCACCTACTTCTTCCAGATCGGAGCCTCAGGTGTGGGCCTGAGTTACTAGATAACAGAGCCCTAATCTTTCACTTTGTACCGAGTCCCCCAAATCAGCTTGTTCCACCCTGCCTCCTACTCCCATCGCAGCTCATTCCACAACCAAGAAAAGCTGGTTTAAGCCACAACCTCACTCTGTCAGCTAATCCCCCGAGGGCTCCACTCTACGGGCCCAGTGCATCGCCATGTTGGCTCATCATCCCAGCGGGTTTTGATAAAGTAGAGGCCGAGCCCAGGGCAGGACATGGTGGGAGAAGGGAGTGAAAGGCCAGAAGGGGACAGAAATCCTAGTGCTGGGCTCTCTCCAGGGAGAGCCTGCCCACTCTTTTGCTGTGTGTCTCCTCCCACCTTCTTCTCCAGAAACTACGTCCCTTCTTCTCCTATGGATAAATACCCAGATCAGCTAACCACCCAGAACACTGCACACCTCTGGAGGCTTCTTTAGGGTGGGGAGCTTCCCTAAAGGGGCTTAAATCTGCTGGACATCCATTCAATTAAATCTGACAAACCCTGAGCCTAGAGACAAATGGGTGCTCGGGTGCTTTCTGCCACCTGCCATCCTGACCAGATGAGGCCGGGTCTCCAAATGCCTCCCTCATCACACACTTGGAACTTCCCCTGGGCTGAGAACTCCTGCCCTGGGGATATGCAACTCCTCTCACCAAACTGCTCCCTCTCCACACCTCTCCTCGCCTCCTGGGGAGCCCAGTGAGAGGATGATTTCCCTTCATCCCTGGTGGCTCAAATGGTAAAGAACCTGCCTACAATGCAGGAGACTGGGGTTCCATCCCTGGGTCAGGAAGATCCCCTGGAGAAGGGAATGGCTGCCCACTCCAGTATCCTTGCCTGGAGAATCCCATGGACAGAGGTGCCTGGTGGGCTACAGTCCATGGGGTCACAAAGAGTAACTAACATTTCCACTCTCTGGGGCCACCCCAAAGCCCTATTTTCTTTTTCCAGAATTGAAAACGAAAAGAAAGCAGGGAAGACAGGGCTCCCTGCCCCCCGCCCATCCTGCCCTGCACCTGCTCTGGCCCTGGGCATCCTGACCATGCCCTGACCACCTGGGAAGAGCAGTCTGGGTCTGGTGGGGTCAGGGAGCTGAGAGGGGGGACCCAGGGGAGGGTGCCTGTGAGAGGAGAATTTCATGGAAATCTGTGGACCAAGAACAGGCCAAAGGCTGGGGGGTGGGGGGTGGAATTAAAAGATCGACAAATAAATGAACAAAGTCCTGGTTCTTTAAAGGTCATAAGTCAGCTAAGTATAGACTGTCACCAAGTCACTGCTATATATAGCTACTCCAGCCCCAGCCAGCTGTCTGCCGCTCTTGGCCGGGAGCTGTTATGTCCCAGGTCACAGAGCGCAGGGCCAGCTCTGAGCAGGGAGCAAGGCCTCAGGCCCCATGCCCCCTACCCCCAGCGCCTGCACTGATCCCCTCCAGATCCCATATTCTGGCTCTCTGGAGTCCCTTCCTCCTGTTCTCCCTATGATTTCCTCCCCCACCCTGCTAGCCCAGACACCCCAGGGCCCTCCTACCCTCGGCTCCTCAAATGCAGATGTATTTCAACTCCAGCAGTTCCAAAAGCAGGAAGATCTCGCTAGAGGATGGACTTGGCCTCTTGTCCACGCCCTGGCAATCCCTTTTCCTCTGAGAGCTTCGACCTCCAGACAGTGTTCTTACACCTCAGCCCCTCCTCCAGCCACTTCCCCATCTATTTAGCCAGCTCCACACCTACCACCACCACCAGACAGGGCCTTCCCTGATGGCTCAAGTGGTAAAGAACCTGCCCACAAGGCAAGACACTTGGGTTCAATCCCCAGGTTGGAAAGATCCCCTGGACAAGGGAATGGCTAACACACTCCAGTATTCTTGTCTGGAGAATTCCATGAACAGAGGAACCCGGCAGGTTACAATCCCTAGGGTCATGAAGACAGGACAGGACTGAACACTTCCATTTCCACTTCCCAGCAAACGAGTCCCTTCCCTGCCCCCAGACTGCCCTCTTCCTCCTGTGTCACTTCCCTGCTTGCATCAGCTTGACTTTCCCAGCACTCTCCTACTCCACAAAGTCACCCTTGCTTTGCTCTACTGGACTTTCCGCCACTCACAGGCGTGTGGCCTCGTGTCCTGATTCTCATTCCCCTTTCCGCAGTTTGGGCAGCCCCATGAGGGTGCAGAGAGCCTGTCTCCTCGCTCCAAAGCTTGGAGCTCTGGGCTCCACAGGGTTGGCTCTCAGCCGGCAGACGTTAATCCTCCACCCGCTTCTCCCCGCAGAGAGAGACTCCCGTGAGCACGAGGAGCCCACCACCTCCGAGATGGCAGAAGAGACCTACTCACCCAAGATCTTCCGGCCCAAGCACACCCGCATCTCCGAGCTGAAGGCTGAGGCTGTGAAGAAGGATCGCAGAAAGAAGCTGACCCAGTCCAAGTTCGTGGGGGGAGCTGAGAACACCGCCCACCCCCGGGTCATCTCGGCGCCCGAGCTGAGACAGGAATCCGAGCAGGTGAGGCCCAAGGACCCTCTCTCCATCTCCCTCTATATCCACACCCTCAGTCTCTGCCACCTACAGCTTTTAACCTGGCCCCCAGCTGTCTAAATGAGTATGTGTGGTAGCACTTTATACACCCAGGGGTCATGGCAGGGGAGGCAGAGGAAGACCTTGGGTAGCACCTAATCTCGACAAAAGGTGGTGACTTTCCGTGCAGACCCTTGACCCACACACCTCGGCCACTGCATTCTGCACGTCTAGGTGACTCCCTGGGGTCTGGCCACGCCTCTCACGCCTCTCACGCCTCCGATCCGCACACAGGGGCCCTGCCGCAGGCACATGGAGGCATCCCTGCAGGAGCTCAAAGCCAGCCCGCGCATGGTGCCCCGCGCCGTGTACCTGCCCAACTGTGACCGCAAAGGGTTCTACAAGAGAAAGCAGGTACGTACGTGAAGCCCCTTCTCTGCAAGAGAAAGCAGGCCCGTCCAGTGCCCCCAGCTCCACTTCCTGGAGAGACTGGACACCTGAAACTAACACAGCTCTGTAGATCAACTCGACTCCAGTAAAACTTGGGGAAAAAAAGAAAGCCGCATGCCCCGTCCCATATCCCATGTTCAGGGCATGCACGCTAAGTTGCTTCAGTCGTGTCCCACTCTGTGCAACCCTGTGGACCCCATGCCCGCCAGGGTCCTCAGTCCATGGGATTCTCCAGGCAAGAATACCGGAGTGGGTTGCCGTGCCCTCCTCCACGATGGAACCTGAGTCTCATGTCTCCTGCATCGGCCAGTGTGTCCTTTACCACTGACGCCACCAAATCTCCGCCTCTAAATGCCTGGATTTCTGTGTTAACAACACTGTGTCCCCAAACACCAGTATCCTTTCTCCCACCACAATCATGACTGACCCCATTCCCACCTACACTGTAATCTACTCATGTTTTAATGATTCACCATAGGTACCTGAGTTCATCTAAAAGGAAACTTTCTGTCACTGTGTCACAGCCCATGTTGTCTGTGTTATTTTCTGATACACTTACATAAACATATGGGGCTTCCCATGTCGTGCTAGTGGCAAAGAACCCACCTGCCAATACAGGAGACGGAAGAGACGTGGGTTGGATCCCCGGGTCAGGAAGATCCCCTGGAGGAGAGTACGGCAACCCCTTACAGTATTCTTGCTTGGGAAATCCCATGAACAGCATAGCCTTATGGGGTACAGTCCATGGGGCCACAAAGAGTCGGACATGACTTAGTGACTAAACCGCAACATCTAAGGTAGAGCTCAAGAGCCAGACAGCTTTGGGTGAATCCTTGGGTGTCCTGCCTACTAGCTGTATCTTCTTACCCCAGTCCCTTTGGCTCTAGTTTATTGTGTAAAATGGAGAATAACTGTACCTATTGTTCTCACGTGATTATGAGGAATAATGGAGTCATCTTTGTAAAGCACTTAGAACAGTATCTACAGCATAGTTAAGTGTTAAGTGGTGTCTTGTATATGGTACAGCTATACAAGTGTTGCTTTTTATTATTATTGCTGTCATTTAATGGGTTCCCCTCATAACTCAGTCAGTAAAGAATCTGCCTGCAATGCAGGAGACCTGGGTTCCATTCCTAGGTTGGGAAGATTCCTTGGAGAAGGAAATGGCAACCCACTCCAGTGTTCTAGCCTGGAGAATCCAATGGATAGAGGAGCAAGAGCTGGACACGACTTAGTGGCTCAACCACCACCACATTATCTAATAATTTAATTTACCATCATTGTCACCGTCATGATCATGATCAAGTTATGTCGCTCTCTGGAGAATACCAAGTTGGAGGTAAAAACCAACTTGTTTTGGGTGACATAAGACAAAGTTGTAAGAGCTAGCCAAGGACAGGCTGCCTAAATGAGCACCTTTCGCTGGGTTGTCCCATGCAATGTGGACACCAGAACCCCAAGGGTTGGGTGTTGATGTTGTTCAGTTGCCAAGTCGTGTCCGACTCTTTGTGACCCTATGACTGCAGCACGCCAGGCTCCCTGTCCTTCACCATCTCCCAGAGTCTGCTCAAGTTCACGTCCAGTTGAGTCGGTGATACAGTGCCCTCAACTCTTTGGGGAAGAGAGTCTGTCTTGGGGCAGGGAAGGCAAAGGGTCAGGGAGGAGCAGAGCCTCAGGATACAGCCATGCTCACGGCCTGTCCATCTCCCCACCCCAGTGCAAACCCTCCCGTGGCCGCAAGCGTGGCATCTGCTGGTGCGTGGACAAGTATGGGATGAAGCTGCCGGGCATGGAGTACGTGGACGGGGACTTTCAGTGCCACACCTTTGACAGCAGCAATGTTGAGTGATGCGTCCCCTCCCCATCTTTCCCTCACCCCATCCCACCCCCAGCCCCGACTCCAGCCAGCGCCTCCCTCCACCCCAGGACGCCACTCATTTCATCTCATGTAAGGGAAAAAAAAATACATATATCTATCTATTTGAGGAAACTGAGGACCTCGGAATCTCTGGCAAGGTCGCAACTTTGAAAACGGCAACAACAGAGATGTGAAAAGCTAAGGAGACAACCCCCCCCTTTAAAAAAAAGGTTTTCTTTTTGAGACAGTTTGAATGAACAAGGAGGGCAAGAGAGGAAGAACAAGAGAAAGAGAAGGGAGGAAAGCAGACGTGTGTAAGAGAGGGGAGGATGAGAGTCACGAGGAGGAGAAACAGAGCTTGGGCCAGAAGCATCCATCTTTACGTCCAGCCCTGGCCCGAGTGGGGAAGCCATCTGGGCGGGAGCAAGTGCGGCCCTAGGTACGGCCTTTGATGCCATGCTTGGAATTTGCCCAGCTTGGATGGGTCGCAGGGCAAGAGAGAAGCAAACAGGTGCCACTGCTTCTCCTGGGTCAATCTCCTGCAGCCAGCAGCTCGCACGGCTCAAGCCCTGTCCTTCCTCTCCTCCCACCTCAGCACTGTTCTCTCTCCCTCCAATTTACAAAGGAAAAATGCATTCCATCCGTCTCAACACAAGGCCAATTCATAACTGAGTGATACTAGATGGTAGGTGTTCCTAAAGCGGATCCATGAATATGAAGAGTATGTGCGGATTTCACTCCCCATGCAGACCCTGAGAAATCAATCCACACTCCGATAGTGGGAAGCCATGTGCTTCCAGGGTGGCTGAAACTCAGCGCCGAACGAAGCCTGTGGTTTCAGCCCTTCATTGCATCCAATTCACAGCTAGTACAGCCTTCGTGGGGGAGGATAGGCTGAAACAAAAGTGGGCTTGTATTTATCTACAAGGCTCCATATAGTCATATATAGGCATATAAGTCTATTTTCTTTCTTTTTTTTTTTTTTTACCCCTTTCTTCCTTCCTTTCTGTCAAAGGTTTGCATTAACTTTTCCAAGTAGTTCCTCTGGGGGCTGAAGAGCGTCCTTATTCTGGGGAAACCAAGAAAACCCGTGTTTTTCTAACACAATCCATAAAACCAGTTTTGCCTGCCTCCCATGAGCAGCAGCAAACTCAGCCCTCTGTGGGACACTGTGTTGATTTTTTTTTTTTCCATGATTTCCCATGTGCACGTGTGCTCATGTGCCACCAAGCTAGGTCACTGAGCACACCCAACAGTGCGCCCACCAAGCTCCCCAGGATGTCACATTCACCTTTAGACCCTTGGGAAGCTACTGTCTCTGGACCCTGTACCCAGAGAACCCAATCAGTCCATGCTCAACCCCCTGGTCCTGCCCAGCGCTTTCATTTCATCTGGACAGAGCCTGCATTTGGAAAGCCTCCCTCAGCCTTCATGCTGGCAGAGCAGGAGAGAGACTGAAATGAGAGATGGCCAAGAGGGAGATGGAGGTGAAAAGTGTGAATACGGGGAAACAATAAAAGTGATTGTTCAGGCCAGAGTAGATGGAGAGAAGAGCAGACAGCTGGAGAGACAGAGGGCTAGCTGCCCTGTCCTAGCTTTGGAACAAAGCAAAAAGAAGAGGGGACAAAGCCAAGAGACACTTCCCTGGGTCCCCACCTGATAAGCCCTCTGGGATATAAGAAGAAGGAGAGAGGTTTAAGAAGAAGAAAAGGAAACAGGTTGTAAGAGAGAAATGAGTTTAACCCAGCCCTGTGAGCCAGAGAAGGTGAGAAACTTTCGGTGGGTTCTAGACTGTAGGAGCTGGACAGGAACAAGGATAAGCAGATACCAGCCATGGTTTGGAAGGGACGAGTCTACGAGCTCACCTGCCCGCCTTCACCCTGCAGTAAGGGACGGAGGCTGGAGAGGCTTTCAAGCTCTTGGTCCACCCTGGCCCCTTCCAGCTTCCTTCCTGGGGTGGGAGATGGCAGAAAAGCACAGAATAAGCAGTGAATGGATACTTTGGGGGAGCCAAGATTCTGAACCAAGAAAACTCCCATCCTCTGCTGACTCCCCCCACCCCCGCAACAAATGGGCAGCCCTGATGGAGAACTCTGGCCAGGAGACGGGGCTTGGACACAGCAAAGGAGACCCTCTCTCGCTGTGAACACAGCTCACTCCACTCTTCTCCAACGACATGACACTGTGGAGACTACTCCAGCATTGAACTTGGGGACAGTGAAGAGGGACAGCTAAGGAGCAGAAACGCTTTAGCTGGTGGCAAGCCTGCAGCTCTGGGATTCGGTAGGGGAGTGTCCCCTGCTCCCCCGGAGTGGACAGTCAGCTGGGATGGCAGAGGCATTGATCTTCACTGGACAAAGGGCCTGATGGGATGGCAGCCGTGAGGACTTCCTTGACCTGCTGTGTGTCCACGTGGCCCCTTCCTGCGCCACTGTCCCCAAACCCCCGACCCACACTTCAACGTCTTAGGCCAGTATTGTCAGCCTTTCCCACTTCACTTTTCTCTCCACCCATTCTTTCTCTGGATCTTCAGCAGTCATTTAAACTGGGACTGCCACGTGGATACTGGGGTGCCATTCCCCCTAAGACTGAGCCAGGAATTTGCAGACCCCACCCCACCACCTCCCACCAAGGCCTGGACCCAGTTCCTGGTTCCTGAGAGGGGGCCGTCTTTTCCTCCCACTGTTTACTGGACTTTGAAGGGGCCTCGGCTCCTTCCATGGGCTCTTTGCAGTCAGCCACAAGGTGGGGGGTTAGGGCCTGCTTTAACGCCACCCTTGTCTTCAGATCTCCAGAGCTCATGCTGACAACCCCAAATCTGTGAGTCTCTGCTTGCAAAGGGGGTGGGGAGACTCTGGTCCTCTGGCCACTCCCTAGAGGATGCTGGACCTTCAGACAGAGCCCAGGGTGGGAGTCCAGGGGGAGGGAATCATTGAGGAAAGTGAGGCCTCTCTGGGCAGGGTGGTGAGCAGGCAGGTGTGGCGAGCTGCCAGCTCTGAAGTTCCAAGCAGGGACCTTCTTGACCCCAGGCTGCCTGTTGGCCACTGTCTGCTCACCCAGAGGCCTCAGACTCCAGGTTTTCCGTGGCCTCAAATCTAAATATTGGCCAGAAGAGCCAAGACGAGGTCTCTTCCCATCTCCCTTTGACTCAGGCCTCACTCCAGCAGAGGAGACCTGTCTCCACCACTGCTGCCAGGTGACTGAGGAGGTCCCAGCAAGGACTGACCCCCCGCCCCGCCTCAACCCGGGGAAAGCAGGCGGTCTGGGACAGAAGCGACTTGGAAATTTCTCAGACAGCCAGGCCTAGAGAGACAGGCCTGGAGACATTCAGCCCCAACTCAGAGAATGACCGGAGGCCCTGCGCGGTCCCTCCTCCTGTCTCCTCACCATTTTCCCATCACCACCTCTGTGGTCTCCATGGTAACCCAGTGGGGCCAACCTCCCCTGGGGAAGCGGGCCTGGACCACCACTCTCCCACTGCCCAGTTCGTCAGCAGCCACAGGGCTACCATGCGGCCACCAAGCCCCCCCTCCACGTGGGGCAGTGCCCCACCTCCATCCGCTTAGCCCCCACAGGGCTCCAGCTCAGATGGGAATTGCAAAGAGGAGTGGGCCAAGGAGAAGCAACGCCCCGGTCTTGGAGAAGACACAGTTGGCTTCCAAGATTGAGGAGGCTGTATTTTGAGAGGTGGTTGTACTGGGCGTTGTACTGTCTTTGTTTTTAAAACCACTAAAGTGCAAGCCTTATTTTGCACTTTTCTCTACTTTTTTTTTCTTGTAGGTTTTTGGTGTCTTTTTTTAAGCATCCTTTCTTGGTTCCCTAATGGAGTATATAGTTTAGCTATTTCCACAGACTCTGGCCTCCTCTCTTTAACTTGTTTTGGATGGAGGAAAGGGGAGGTGGGGGGTGGGCAGCCACTCTGCACCACTCACCCCACCTCTCTGGTCCCCGGCCACCAGCCCGAGTCCCGGACCGTCCACCACCATCATCACACAGTAGCCCACATGGATAGACAGTTGTCAGACAAGATTCCTTCAGATTCCGAGTTGCCTACCGGTTTGTTTGTTTGTTTTAGACAGCAATAATCACAGCACGTATTACTGTAGTTCTTTATAGTTTGACATACATACCATAGTGCTCTTCTCTCCTTTTTTTGTTTTTGACTTTCCTGTTTTTAAATAAATGCTCATAATCTTTACTGGTGAAAAGGATGAAAAAAACAATTAACCAGCAAACAAAACCTGTTTGTGGAAAAAAAAAAAAAACGAAAAAGCGGGGGAAAAAAAAAATGACCTGAATGTGGAAGAGCTCGCCTCCTGTTTAGTGTTTTGTACCTAAGGAAATAAAACAAAACAAAAAACCCCTGAGGATCTCACGTTTTATTAAAAGAAGTGAAGATTACTGTATACTATTTATTCAACTTATAATTTATGTTACTCCTTGATCTTTGTCTTTTATCATGACAAAGCATTTATTTAATAAAGTTATGCATTCAGTTAGCCTGCCTCAGCTTCCTCCTCTGGCCCAGGGAAGGTAGGCGAAGGGAGAGAGGACAAGGGGAAGAAGAAGGGACCAGTGGAGGTAGGACTAGGGCCTGCACCCTCCAGAGGGGCCCCCCTGGACCGCCTTCCCACCTGGCACTCTGGTGCCCCCTTCTCTAGCTCTTCAAAACCTTTTCAGTGAGTACACATAGCACTTAAGAGGGCCAGTGGTCCTGCGGGGTCAGCTGCTATTACCACTAGGACTATTACCATTATTACCATTTAAGCTTAGCTCCTGCTGCCAAAGAAAGTCATCTTATTATTTATTTATTGGCTTTGCTGGGTGTTTGTTACAGCGCAAAGGCTTTCTCAAGGTTTCTCTAGAGGCGGCACATGGGTTTAGTTGCCTCTGGCATATGGGATCTTAGTTTCCAGACCAAGGATCAAACCCCAGACCCTTGCATCGAAAGACAGATTTTTAACCACTGGACCACCAGGGAAGTCCCTAAAGAAAAGTGATCTTAATTGACTCTTAAGCAAGTGATGGGTCTCTTCTCCTCAGGTAGGACTTTAAGGAAGGCATTGCTAGAATGTACCTCACAAGATCTTAACTCCTGGGAACCTCTGTTCGAGGTGAATCCTACCTCCTGCTTCTGCCCAGCTCTCCGCTGCCATTTCCACCCGGCGAAGAGGAACATTATGAAATGGCTAACCCTCCATCGACGTAAAGGGCCGGCTCCTACCGTCCACCCTTCCTTCCTCTGGCCCCTTCTCTCAGGCTCTTCTCCCCATCTGCATGTCCCCTCTTCATCCTCGAGTCCACAGTAGGCACTGCCCCCAACAAGGGTCTCCATCTGTGGGCACAGTGGGGGAATGAAGCTGGGGGCATCTCCGCTCAGCCCAGCCTGGACCTGGTGCCCTGCCCCGTCCAAGTCACGTGGCAAGGAGAGTCACTGGTAGTGTCCCTGCCTGGCGAGGGGCTGGCCTGTGGCTGGGCACACGGGCTCCTGAAGCTCTCTCCCGTGAGACCGCTCAAGCCCGTGCACAACCTTGCAGACGTAGCGCCGTTCAGCCAGTACCCAGCAGGGACGGGAGAGTCGGAGGGTGGGACAGCGGTCCTGGGAGGGGTGCTGCAGGGGTGCTGATGGGGGTGGGGGTGCAGAAAGAGCAGCGCGCAGGAAGGCCATGCTGGCCCAAGTGCGGCCACAGGGCACCGCCAGCCCCAGCACTGTCTCCTGGCCCCTCCATTGGCAGCTGCTCACCCACATACTGCCTTGGGGTGGGGGGCAGTGACCTAGGATTTTTGGCCCCTTTGTTCCTCCTTCAAGGCTTGTCCCACCCCCCAGACCCACTCCTCCATGCCCCCTACCCCTACAACCCTCACCACCCAACACCCTGTTCACCTCCCCACGTCATTAGGAGATCTGGCTCCAGGCTGCTCTGCCCTTCAACCTGCTCCTCCTGGCACAGTTCATCATTGAGACCCACAGCAGCTTGCTGATCATTCATTCCTCTGGAGGCCTTGTGATCTGGACCCGGCAGGGGCCTGGGGTCTGCTCTGTCCCATATTCACCCTTAGGTGTGGGGGCTGATCGGAGACCACACTCTGTTAGCGAAAGTGAAAGTGGTCGTCCCTCCATTGTGTCCAACTCTTTGAAACCCCATGGACTTGTAGCCCGCCAGGCTCCTCTGTCCACGAAATTCTCCAGGCAAGACTACTGGAGTTGGGTTTCCATTCCCTTCTTCAGGGGATCTTCCCAACCGAAGGATCAAACCTGGGTCTCTTGTATTGCAGGTGGTTTCTTTACCATCTGAGGCATCAGAGAAGCCACACTCTATCCACACTCTGTTAGAAATGTTCTCAACTCCAAGGTCCTCCATCCACTGCAGCCACTCTCTGAGCCTGGGTTCTCTCAGGGGTTCCACACGGAAAATCTGAAGATGCTACTTTCCCATTCCAAGCCCAGCTAGCTCTTTCAGTGAGAGGAATGCGGTGAGAGGGCTGCGGTGTCAACGTTTTACTCAGTGGAGAACGAGAGCCTTTGGCCTCCCACATTCTGTTTCTCGATTCATCAACACTTCCCTGGCTCAGCTTCCTTCCCCCAGGAGCCTGGAGCCCACGGCGCTCCACGGTTAGCATCTACTCGTCTGGTGTCGCCTGCCCGGCAGCCCCTCGGCCCAGGGAAACCTCCCCTTGTCACTCCTGCACAGCCCCACTGAGCCCTGCTGGAGAAAGTCCCAGAGTCACGGGAACTGACACCACCAAGGGGTCACCAAGCTCCAAAGCCTGCCTGGGGAGTCCCCCACCTCCCCCTCCCATCTACTACACAACTTCAGGCTCTGCCTAACATTGTCATCTGGCTACCAGGGAAAACCAAGACCCACCTTTGAGTACATCCTGCCTCCCCTTCCCAACCCAAATGGAGTCAGCCACTAAACCAACGTCATGTGCCACCCTTGACATCACTCCGCCTGTTTCCAAGGGACGGTCCCCTTCCTTTTCTCTCCCTACCCATCCCCTCCATCAGCCATCCCCTCTCCTGCTGTACTGGCGACAGAGGAGACGCAGAGAGGGAGACGGACAGGCTGATGGGACTTGCTCATGAACCAGATATTACGATGAGAATGACGGGAGGGTCAAGGATATTTTCTCCACCCAAAGTCCCCCAGACAATTCAAGTTCAAAGCGCCCTAAACTGAACTCGTATCATAAGCTCATGTACTTTGCCCGTCTGATTTTATACCTTAGAAGCACAAAGCTCAAAACCACAAACAAAATTTGGACTCGCCATCCCCACTCTTGAACTGTTCTCTCTTCATCTCCTTTCTTCTCCTCCTCCCCGTCTCTCTTTGCTCTCAGAGAATGGAATCACCATCCACCCAGCTGCCTCGGCCTGACTCTCCTTAACCTCTGACACCTGATAAGGTCCCAAACCCCAGGAATAAGCCACCTCGTTGACAGCTCTCCGTTGACAGTCTGACCTCGTCACCTCCCCTGCCCGCTTCAGACCATGCTCTCTTCTCACCTGGGTCATTGTCGTTCCTTCCTGCTGGGTCCTTCCATCCCCACTCGCGTCCTCCACGCTGGACACTGCAGTCAGAACTCACTTTCTAATGCACAGATCATGACAAACCTACACAGGATATTCAAAAGGACATCTGCCCTTTTAAGATCTGTCTAGTCAAAGCTATGGTTATTCCAGCAGTCATGTACGGATGTGAGAGTTGGACCATAAAGAAAGCTAAGCACCAAAGAATTGATGCTTTTGAACTGTGGTGTTGGAGAAAACTGTCAAGAGTCCCTTTGACTGCAAGGAGATCAAACCAGTCAATCCTATTGGAAATCAACCTTGAGTATTCACTAAAAAAACTGATGCTGAAGCTGAAGCTCCAATACTTAGGCCACCTGATGCAGAGAGCACTCACTGGAAAAGACCCTGATGCTGGAAAAGATTGAGGGCAAGAGGAGAAGGGGATGACAGAGGATGAGATGGCTGGATGGCATCATTGACTACATGGACATGAGTTTGAGCAAATTCCAGGAGATAGTGAAGAACAGGGAAGCCTGGTGTGCTGCAATCAATGGGGTCACAGAGTCGGACACAATTCAGCAGCTGAACAACAACTAGTCACATTATCCTCTGCCTAAATTCCTTGACTCTTGAGAGTTTTCAGTCCAAAACCCTTTAGGAAGATACCCAGGTCCTTCGTGGTGGGCCCTCCTCACCTTAAACCTCCCATTCCACAGGCAGCCTCAACTCCAGGCAGGTCTCCACGGTCACTGTGCAGAGGGACTCATGCTGGTCCCTCTGTGTGAACCCCACCATACACACATGCACACTCAAATACACACACTACTCCTTTCTCCAAATGCCCACTTCCTCCTTATGCCTCTGCTTTTGCGTCTCCCAAGACACAGATGTCCCTCTTAACTTCACCGGGCACACTTCTGTCAGTGGGTGGTCCCCTCCACTAGAATGTCAGCCCCTTCGGGTCAGGGACCATAATCTTTTCCTTCTTTATATTGTAAAACCCTAACACTGAACCCAGGATGCAGTACAACGGCATGTGTGTGTGTGTCATTCGCTAAGTTGTGTCCAGCTCTTTGCAACCCCATGGTCTGTCCGTGGGATTCTCCAGGCAAGAATACTGGAGTGAATTACCATTGCCTCCTCTAGGGGGTTTTCCTGATCCAGGGACTGAACCTGCGTCTCCTACATTGCAGGCAGATTCTTTACCATCTGAGCTACCAGGGACGCCTACAACTGCATGTAGGTAGCACTTATTATATGACAGAAATGATTTTATATTCTCAAAGCAATTCTTTGAGAGAAATTATCTCAATATTTAAAGATGAAACAAATGAGGTTCAGAAGTTAGAAATGTGTCCAAAGTCACCTAAGTCAAGGAATTCCCTGGCAGTCCAGTGGTCAGGACTGCACTTTTATTGCCAAAGGCCGAGGTTCAATCCCTGCTCAGGAAACTAGATCCCACAAGTTACATGGCACAGCAAAAAAAAAAAAAAAAGTTCACAAAAGCTTAAGTAGATACAGCCTAAATTCCAAGACTGCCTTATCTCCAAACTCATGCTCTCAACTACCCCATCACACGGAGCTAGTATTCCAGACACACCTGACAGATAGATGAGGTGACTACAGCAGTGATTCTCCAAATTCAGAGGGCACGGGAACAGGCAGTCCAGGATAGATTCAAGTTTAACAAGCATCCCCAGCTGACTCAGCCTGGACTCCTGGGACCAACCCTTATGCAAATAACTCTTTGCTGCTGCTGCTGCTGCTGCTGCTGCTGCTGCTGCTGCTGCTGCTGCTGCTGCTGCTGCTGCTAAGTCGCTTCAGTCGTGTCTGACTCTCTGCGACCCCATAGACGGCAGCCCACCAGGCTCCCCCGTCCCTGGGATTCTCCAGGCAAGAGTACTGGAGTGGGGTGCCATTGCCTTCTCCCAAATGACTTTGAGACCATGCAAACTCAGATGCAGTTCCCTATATTGCCACACGGTGGCAGTATAGCCACAGTGTTCATCAACTTCCCGTCTTAAAACTAAAATTGGAAGAGGCAGTTAATCCCAGGTGAGCCATCAGCTTGACATCTCTGATCAGCAGAGATCGCTGCCCAGCCAACCATCTTCCCGCGTGGGTGCAATTAAGCTTTCCCTCTGAAAAGGTTTCCAGGTCACACTGTACATCAGTCAGTGTCTTTCCTGTAGCAAGAGTCATAGCAGAAGGGTGCTTACGCACCTGTAAAAATCCACCTCTTGAGAGGGTTTAGGGTACAAGGAGGCTGTGGGCAAGTGACATGAAAATGGGCAAAGAGACTGTGGCATCCTCAGGAGAACTCTGCAAAAAACATTGCAGAAAGGATCCAAGCAAGTTAGCAACCTTGGGGCACATGAGCTATTGTGGGGGCTGGCGTGAGCACTGACCCCAGCAGTGGCCCCATCCTAACCCCTGTCATTTGGTACTCATATAGCTCTCGGAGCACAACCACATCTGTTGTCTCACATTGATACCACGCTGTTGTCAACTGGGTGACATTAGGTATCAACCCTGTTGAGGCTGAAATCATCCCCATTAGACATCCCCATTAGGTGAGGAAAACTGAGGCTCATCCCCATTAGGTGAGAAAACTGAGGCTCATCCCCATTAGGTGAGAAAACTGAGGCTCATCCCCATTAGGTGAGAAAACTGAGGCTCAGAGAAGGTGAGTAATGTTCAGTTCAGCTCAGTTCAGTCACTCAGTCATGTCTCTTTGCAACCCCATGAATTGCAGCACACCAGGCCTCCCTGTCCATCACCAATTCCTGGAGTTCACCCAAACTCTTGTTCATCGAGTCCGTGATGCCATCCAACCACCTCATCCTCTGTCGTCCCCTTCTCTTCTTGCCCCCAATCCCTCCCAGCATCAGAGTCTTTCCCAATGAGTCAACTCTTCGCATGAGGTGGCCAAAGTATTGGAGTTTCAGCTTTAGCATCAGTCCTTCCAAAGAACACCCAGGACTGATCTTCTTTAGAATGAATTGTTTGGATCTTCCTGCAGTCCAAGGGACTCTCAAGAGTCTTCTCCAACACCACAGTTCAAAAGCATCAATTCTTCAGCAGAGGAACCAGAGATCAAATTGCCAACATCTGCTGGATCATTGAAAAAGCAAGAGAGTTCCAGAAAAACATCTATTTCTGCTTTATTGACTATGCCAAAGCCTTTGACTGTGTGGATCACAATAAACTGTGGAAAATTCTGAGAGATGGGAATACCAGACCACCTGACCTGCCTCTTGAGAAACCTATATGCAGGTCAGGAAGCAACAGTTAGAACTGGACATGGAACAACAGACTGGTTCCAAATAGGAAAAGGAGTACGTCAAGGCTGTGTATTGTCACCCTGCTTATTTAACTTATATGCAGAGTACATCATGAGAAATGATGGGCTGGAAGAAGCACAAGCTGGAATCAAGATTGCCGGGAGAAATATCAATAACCTCAGATATGCAGATGACACCGCCCTTATGGCAGAAAGTGAAGAGGAACTAAAAAGCCTCTTGATCAAAGTGAAAGACGAGTGAAAAAGTTGGCTTAAAGCTCAACATTCAGAAAACGAAGATCATGGCATCTGGTCCCATCACTTCATGGGAAACAGATGGGGAAACAGTGGAAACAGTATCAGACTTTCTTTTGGGGGGCTCCAAAATCACTGCAGATGGTGACTGCAGCCATGAAATTAAAAGACGCTTACTCCTTGGAAGGAAAGTTATGACCAACCTAGATAGCATATTGAAAAGCAGAGACATTACTTTGCCAACAAAGGTCCATCTAGTCAAGGCCATGGTTTTTCCAGTGGTGATGTATGGATGTGAAAGTTGGACTGTGAAGAAAGCTGAGCGCCGAAGAATTGATGCTTTTGAACTGTGGTTGAGTAATGTAGCTCTGGGCAAACGAATAGTAAGTGGTGGGACAGAATTCAAACCCAGGTGTCTCAATTTCGGCTGGAAAGCACTAGAACCTTGATTACATTAATTAATTAAAACACCTTGCCTGTTTTTTGATGGCAGGGCACAGCCCCAGGATGAGAATTTTTTTAGTGCCTCAGTTGATTCAAATATTAGTCAAGCTGAAAACTGCCAGGGTAGCAGCCACCGGCTGCCGACGACAGCTGAGGGGATCAGAGGATAGGGGCACACCCCTCGGGGAGGAGCTGGTGACCCACAGGGCACAGATCCAACCAGTGCCCAAAGCCCTCTAGACTCTCCAGAACCTCCCTGCGTCCACCCACAGAGGGCAGTATAACTCAGGGCTGAGCAGCAAACCCACCTAGGAGTCAGGGGACCCGGTCCCAGGCAGTGCAGATTAGGCATCATCTGTGAAGTGAAGCTAACAATAGCACCTTATTTGTGGATTCCTGAGGACTAACTGAGCTTTAATGTACTTCCGGGGCAGTCAGCCATTCGCCGGTACAGCCCAGAGGCTCTGGCTGGGGATCTGCCTGCTTTGGGGCACCTGCTTTTTTTCTTCTCCAAGTGAAGCTCATCTCACCCCCAGGCCTGGCCCCAGGTGTCCGTCTGCCTCTCCTTCCTGAGTTGCCAGGTGGCTGATCAGGAGGGTGGTGGCCCAGGCATGGCTGCCTCTGGTCCCCTCCTCCACATGGGAAGGGGTACGATGTCACAGAAGGGCACTGCGGAAAGTAAGGCCGTGTGTGTGAACAGTGGGCCTGAAAGCACCGAGCACCACTTCCCCGTGGCCTCCTGCAAAGTGAAGTTGTTGTTTAGCCACTAAGTTGTGCCCAACTCTTTGAGATCCCATGGACTGCAGCCCGCCAGGCTCTTTGAGATCCCATGGACTGCAGCCCGCCAGGCTCTTTGAGATCCCATGGACTGCAGCCCGCCAGGCTCCTCTGTCCATGGGATTCTCCAAGGCAAGAGCACTGGAGTGGGTTGCCGTTTCCTTTTCCAGGGGTTCTTCCCAACTCAGGGATCGACCCTGCATCACCTGCATTGGCAGGCAGAGTCTTTACCACTGAGCCACCAGGGAAGCCGGCCAAGTGGGGAGCCCCCTGGAATTGGCCGGGGCTGGAAATACCAACAGAACCAAGCGGGCAGAATTCTGCTTCAGAACTAGGGCCTGTGTCTGTGCCCTTTCCCTGGTCCCTCGGCTTCAGCCAAGAGATGCTTGCTATTCTGGAGCCAGACAGCTCCTTGGGCCCCTCAGCAAGCAGGTCTGAGACTCCAAGTCACAACAGACCCACTAACTTCCCTTCGGGGTGATTACATGTCTCCCGTGGGGTAACAGAGCTCTCCTTAATTTGGGGGGCCAGAGGACCCCAATTCCAATTTCTGGGATCCCTTTCTTCCTCTGCAGTGTCATCTCAATGTGAGATGGAAGAAGAGACACTGGGGTCCACCCCTCCTCCCCCAGAGCCCACCCAGGGGCAGGGGAGGTTGGCCAGACTCCTAGGGCTGTGCTGGGGGGCTCCACCTGGATTCATGACTTCCTCCGCCCCATCCATCTCCTTTCTGTTATGAACCTAAGGCTGGCCTGCCCAGCTTGCCCACGCAGTCGGGGCAAAGCTGGAGGGAAGGAAGCTGGCAAGCCTCAGAACCTCTTTTGGACCGGGGGCGGGGGAGCAAAGACTCAGGCAAAAGACACACAAGCTTTATTTTTCCTTCCTTTAATCTTAAGCAAAAGAGACACAGGGGTTCAAAAATAAAAATTTCTTTTTTTCCCTCTCCCAAACATTTACCCCAGCTCCGCCACTGCAACCATCCCCTTCCTGCCCAGCAGGGCCTCGAGCAGGGAGGGTGCAGGCATCTCCAGCTGGGGAGGGGGAAGGTGGGGGTGGGGTGGGGTGTGCCGAGCTCGGTGCCGGTCTCTTTCCAAATATAAATACACATGTCAGAACTCCTGGAAGCTCCGCCCCGCCACCCATCACGCATGCGCTCTGCATGCTGGGCCCGCTCCGGAGAGGGGTGGAGGTGGGGGGTGCCGGGCACCGGCTGGCTGTGGCTTACTGCATCCGCTGGGTGTGCACCCCTCGAGCCCCCTGCTGCTCGTTGTAGAAGAGATGACACTCGGGGTCCCCCCGGATGGTGGGGGCTCCCTGGATCAGCTTCCCGGTGTTGGGGTTCACACACCAGCACTCCCCACGCTGCCCGTTCAGAGACATCTTGCACTGAGGAGAGAGGACATAAAGGACATCCCGATAAAAACGAGGGGGTCTCACTGACATGCAGACTCCTGTTCCAAGGTCTGGGTGTGCCTGCCAATCCCGCACGGTCATTCAAGCTCCAGTGTGGCGCGTGATGCTGGCCCAGGAACTGCGCTCTGGTTATTAGCAAGGCTGCTGGGGGCGGGGGGGGCTTCAATAGAATGGCTTGGCCCCCACACGTGCGGAGGTCCCATCCAGCAGACGACCCAGTGTACAGGATGGATGGATGTACACTTGTAAGGGGAGGTCAGCGGTAAAAGGTCCCGCTCTATGCTGGGTGTGGTGTAAGCAATCTCTATGCTGCTTGCTTACAGTTCCTATCTAACATACATTCATTTAATCCCCACAATCACCTTGCAGATTAGGTACCAATGTTTTACCACTTCACTTTATAGATGGTCAGAAGGCCAGTGTCACAGAGCTAGTGAGAGCCACAGCTGGAGCACCAACCAAGGCATTCCCCTCCCAGGGTGCCTGCTCTTACCCATGAGCCAATTCGTCTGGAAAATCCCGTTTATCCATAAGATTTGGAAGAAAAGATTGCTATTGCTTCTTTGGCGCTCCAAAGTAGCTGGCTTACATTTAGAGGGCAGGTGTACAAACTAATAGCTTTTAATGGCAGACTGATATTTCAAGGGACAAGATGCCTCGGCTAAGAAGATGGGGAAGTGAGATCCCCTAGGGGGTCAGCAGAGCCCCATACCCCACCTTCTGGCTCCACACACCCACCTTTCCCTTCAGTGTTTTTATTTGGTTGTGCCAGGTCTCAGGTGCAGCCTGTGAGATCTAGTTCGCTGATCAGGGATTGAACCTGGGCCCCCTGCACTGGGAGCACGGTCTTAGCCACTGAACCACCAGGCGAGTTCCCACACAGCCGGCTTTTAAGTCAGCTCCGATACCCACTAGGATCCCCAGGGGAGCCTTTGAAAAGCCAGTGCCCAGAAAGCACCCCAGACTCACAGAATATGGATGTCTGGGGGTGGGGCCCAGGCATTCATACTGTTTAAAGCTCCCTAGAGAAGCCCATTGTACACTTGGGCTCAGATCCTCCACTGGAAAACAGAATGGCTGGTGGAGCCCACCCTCTCTCAATCCTGCCTTACGTGAAATGCACATGGCCCTTTTCTCCCTACACAAGGGATGAGCTTGAGGAAGTGGGCAGTGGGGTAGGTTAAAAGGACAACCCACCAAGATTAAACAACTGGTAACAATCACCACTATAAACTCTATGTGGTTAGGTAAATACACATAGATCATTAAAAGGCATATGAACAGAGTGGAAGCGGGGAGGAAAAAGGGTTCTTTTCTTTTAAAAACTTAAACTTTCTTAATTTTCTCTACTGTACTCATGTTGTTGTTAACTGTTTAATCACTAAGTCATGTCTCACCCTTTTGACCCCATAGGACTCTACACCATCAGGCTTCTCTGTCCATGGGATTTCCCAGGCAAGAATACCGGAGTGGGTTGCCATTTCCTTCTCCCGGGGACTTTCCCAACCCAAGAATCGAATCTGAGTGTCCTGCGCTGGCAGGCAGATTCTTCACTGCTGAGCCTCTGATGGAAACCCTCTCCTATTACCTTTTTTAGTACTATTTCAAGTGGTGTTTCTCCATTCCTTGAGATACTGGAAAACCAGAGAGGCTACCTGGTTTTGAATGGTTCAAGTCAGTGATTCTGGAAGTGAGGTCCAGGGACCATCAGCATCCCTGAGAGCTGGTTAGACATGCAAACTCTCGGACCCCACTTAACCTTCTGAATGGCAATCTCTTACAGCCGGGTCCCCAGAATCACCAGCACGTGATTCTAATGCTCAGTAAAAGTCAAGAGGCACTGTTATGAGGCCCTATCTCTTCTCTAAGAGGCTCCCTCTCATGCTAACCACTGCTGGCAGGTAGCGGGGGAATCGAAGTCAGCCTTGGAAGGGACTGAAGCCAACAAGCCCCGCCCCACCCTCCCTGGCCTGGCAGCTGGCATCCCCATCCCCCTCGGCTGGCATCCCTGCCCTCCTCCTCGCAGAAGACTGGTCTTGGACTCAGCGCTGAGACCTCAGGGGCTTACTGGCGGCATGCGGGGCAGCAACAAGGCACACGCAGGCCAGGGACACCCTCACTCACCTGTTTGAGGTTGTACAGGCCATGCTTGTCACAGTTGGGGATGTGTAGGGAATAGAGGTGCTCCAGGGGACCCCGCTCATCCGGAAGGCGCATGGTGGAGATCCGTTCCAGGACCTGGTCCAGTTCCTGCTGGCAGGGGGTCTGCAGACATAGGCACACGGAGAGGACACTTAGAGAACGGGTTCATGCAACACCAGCCCCAGCACAGCTTCAGAAAGAAGCGCGTGTGCGGAATGCCACTCTCCCACGGCCACACAGCAAGCTGGTGGAACCGGGAACTTCTGACACCCAGCCCAGCAAGTTCATTGCCTTACCACCAGGCCCCGCCCCACTCCAAGAGAAAGTCACCCTGCAGGTGAGTCTTCCCTCCTCTCCTCCATTCCTTTCAGGGATCAAAATGGGATCTACTTGCAAACACTGAATTCAAGGATCTCTACCCCATCCAGTGGCCCAACCATCATTCCCTTTCATAAACCCATCCAAGGGCCAAGACAGCAGAGCTGAGCTGGAAAGAGGAAGAGGGGTGGCTCAGTGAGGGTAGTGTATTGCAGCAAGAGTGGGCAAGTTCAAGCGGTAGTGGTGGTGATGTAGTCGCTAAGTTGCGTCTGACTCTTTCGATTCCATGGACTGTAGCCTTTTCTGGGGGGGGCCTGTATCTCAAAGCCAGGCAGTGCTTCCGCAGTAGCTCAGCAGTAAAGAATCTGCCTGCCAATGCAGGAGATGCAGGTCACTTCCTGGTCAGGGAAGATCCCCTGGAGGAGGAAATGGCAACCCACTCCAGTATTCTTGCCTGGAGAACCCCATGGACAGAGCAGCGTGGCGGGCTACAGTCCATGGGGTCACAAAAGAGTCAGACACATCTTAGCAACTAAACAACAGCAATGAAGCCGAGCAGAAATGTGGAGGCTTTAGAAGGGAGGGACCTCAAGAGTCCCTATGTCCAGCCCATTTCACAACCAAAGATGCTGAGGCCCTCGAAAAAATACTGATGTGCTTGAAAAAACACTGAATGTTAGCAACGGAATCAGAAAGTACTTTGCCTGCAGGCACACAGGACATGGATCTCACAGCAGTGCTCCTGACCCCTCCTGCTGGGACACTCCCTTTGACCGTCCTCCCACCCCTCCAGCCAGACCCGACCCTCTCTGACCCTGGCAGGTGGCGGCCGCAGCTTCTTGGGCTCCTCCAGGCCAAGGTGATGTTTGCCACCCTTGCCCATCTGCCGGTGCTGCTCTGTGACCTTCTCCCGGAACACGGCCAGCTCCTTCATGCCGGACTTGAGGGGCTTCCGACCGGCACCACCTCCACCTCCCATCAAGTTCACGTTCCCGTCCACGTGGTTCTCGACCTGGCCTCCCTCAGAGTGCTCCTCGCCATTGTCTGTAGAGAGAGAGGATGAGACTGAGGGCTGCAGGTCTGGTTTCCCCAGATGCGGGCCCTCCAGGGACTGGCTGAACCCCTGACAGTGACAAGAAAGGGGATGACCAACGTCTAAGTAACAGCGCTAAGCAAGATGCGTAGATGATCAATTTCAGTTTCACAGCCACTAGGAGTACCAACATCCCCCAACTTCTACAGACGGAGAAGCTGAGGCTCACGGAGGTCAGCTTCTTGATCAAGATCACAATCCAGGATGTGAACGCAGACTCTGACTCCCGAAAGGAGCCTGGGCCACCTACTCTGCTCTGTCCATATCCCAGGAGGCCAGGCAGGGTTGGAGAATTGAGTGGGCAAGGCCCTCACAGGGAACGGGATTAAAGCCATCAACTCTTCCCTAGAAACACCTCTCAGATTCACCCACCACTAACCTCCCCTGTTTAAAGTCTTCATCATTTATGGTCTGAAAAGGCGCGGATTGGATGAGTTTTTGAAATTCAAGCCACAGGGAGCAATGGGCTGTGCAGTGTCTGGTGGTTAGTGCAATGGAGAGTCAGGTCGCCAGCAGAACTCAGCGTCCAACCCCGCCTCCGCCGTCATTCTTCATCAGCCCGCCTGCCCTCCTCTGTGCTGCCCGCACGGACACTCCGCTCCTTCAGCGCGACCCAGGGTCCCTGACTTGTCTCTCGGTCTGTCTATGCCTGCTGGCCCGCTCCCCCCAACAGGGCTTCCCTGGTGGCTCAGATGGTAAAGAATCTGGCTGCAATGCAGGGGACCCGGGGTTCAATCCCTGGGTGGGGAAGATCCCCTGGAAAAGGGAATGGCAGTATTCTTGCCTGGAGAAGCCCATGGACAGAGGAGTTTGGCAGGCTATAGTCCATGGGGTCACAAAGGGTCGGACACAACTGAGCGACTACCACTTTAACCCATGACATCGAGAGCTCCCAGACAGGAACAAGGACCACGCTGTAGTTTCATCTTATTGCAGGGCGTGTAGCCTCATATCCAAATGATTCTCCAAGGTCCACCCATTAAGTTTTTGAACTTTCTTAGACCCCCAGCCAGTCAGCCACAGGGAACAGCTCCTGCCACGTGCACAGCTCACGTGGCATGCCCCACACCCCCACCGTCTCACGTAGGCTTAGGTGTGTCCAGCCAGGGAACAGTGAATGGTCTGGAAGGGTCCTGACCAGGAGACCATTTCCGGAGAGCTCTAGGCAGGCCAGGTTGCACACAGCCCCTAACAGACACAGCAGGGGCCTCAGGGCCTCCGACAGCACTGCAGCCCCCTGCAGGCCCAGGGAACACTCAGGGCTATCTCCAAACAAACCATGCACATTTTCTCTTCCCCTTTAGTGCACCTCCAAAAACCTACAGTCTGGATAACAAACCCAAATGTCTTTTACGATAAATACTTCTACGCAAGGATTTCAAGCAAGGCGCTTAGTACGCGGTTAACTCAGGCACAGCGTGGTGGGCTGAGGGTCGCTGTCCCAGGTAGTGCTGTATGGAGAAAGAAGCTGACCCTTACCTGTAAAAGGAGGGCCGCGATAACCTCTCTGAGTTGTTGTGAGCTTTGGTGTTCACTCCCTCATCAGCTAAGGGGTGGGACCCTCCTCCGTGCCTTGGGGAGCCAGTATCTACATCCTCAGAGCATCTCCTTCCAGCAGACTCCAGGGGAGCAGGCACCAGCAGGGTCCCCACAAACAGAGGAGTTCAACAAAGGTTGGGTTCCATCCTTTCCCTTCACACTGGACCTGTTGCCTGTGTGTCAGCTCTCACTAGCCAGAGGAGAGGATTCCTTTAGAACCTGATACATTATTTCCAGACTGGTGAGCACTGGTTAGGAGGGCAGACTCGGGCTATATCCCAGCTCTACCATTTTTTATACCAGCCTGTATTTCTCCTGCATATATACTCACTCTGTGCCTCTGTTTCCTTAACTGCAAATTGTTGGATAATAATAGTTCCTACTTCGCAGAACAGTTGAGTGTATGTTAAAGGGAAAGCTGTTCTACAGGCGGGCGCAGAAACTACGTCCTGTTAGTGATGATTACTTTGATGATGACGAAAATGGTAATAGTGATGATGGGATGCTGATGACATCTGCCTCAGTGATCCGCTACGCTGGCCATGCAGAACTTGACCCAGAAACAGGAAGCAGAGGAAGATAAGTTTCACAAGCCTCAGAACAGCAGTCACCACGTCCAAGCATTGTAAAGCTGTGATGCTTTCCCAACAAGACAGGGAAAGTCAATGCATGAAGAACCCTGATGGTTCACAGGAGCACTGCTCGAGTAAGCCTGGTTTCTGCATGTTTGGTTTCCAAGGCCAGCACAGAATAAAATCAACAAAATTAAAAGGAATAAGAAGGCAGGCATGTTGTCGGTACAAGAAGTACCAAATGGCAGAGAGGATAGAAGACAGTTTAAAAAAACAGACAGAAGAACTCTGGGGATGTTCAGTGCCCCACAAACAACTCCACAGCCATTGATGACCCCTGAAAAAGTCCATGTTGTGTGGCCCAAAATAAGACTCATGTTGATAATATGACCTTGAGTGTGTTTTAGTTGCTCAGTCGAGTCTGACTCTCTGTGACCCCATGGACTGTAGCCTGCCAGACTCCTCTGTCCGTGGAGTTCTCCAGGCAAGAATACTGGAGCAGGTTGTCATGCCCTCGGGGCATGCAAAAAGGGAAGGGGTAAACATGTCAAGTATTCAGTATTTAAAAAAAAAAAAGTTCTATTCAAAATTGTTAAATTTAGGAAAATAAAAATTGAAGTCTTTAAATGAGGAAGCCTTCTGAAACCCAGAAAATGTTTCTCCAGAATGGCTATTTCCCCAGAGGCTCCGGGTAGCCCAAATTTTATCATAAATAGCCAAATGCAGGTGACTTCCTATTCCAGAAACCCCAGCACCACCCGCAGAGGAACTCGGGCCTGAAGCATCTGACACCAAGTCAGGTGGGTGTCCAGATCCACCATGGTCTACATCAACCTGCCCCAGACGCTCCTCACCCTGCGCCCCTCCCCTTTCTGTCCTTGAAGCCCAAACAGCAGAAACCCAGAGACCCTAAGAGAAGGCGCTCCTGGTTCCCCAGCTCAGCTACCAGCCACGTTCCCCTGAGTGGGGGGCTGGCTACAGCTTTCCTCTGGGAGTGTTCAGGCAGCTGAGGCCAACCACAAAGAAGATCCCCCCACTCCCTCCTCAGATATCAGAGGTGGAGGGCAGCAGGTTGCAGGGAAAGCTTGAGAAAGTCTGAGATAAACCCAGCAAAAAAACAGGATGGTCTGACAGGTAACCCTCCATCTCCTTCACGTTAACCTCGACGCATGCGGCAGATGTTGGCACAAGTGGAGGAGAAGACTCAACCCCAGCCTCACCGCCAGTTCTGCCATTTCCGTTTCTACAGGCTTCTTTGCCCCTGGACCTGTGGGGCAATTTCAGGCTCTCTGCCCCCATCCCTGCTGGCACGGCCCAGGGAACACAGGAGGAAAACAGCAAGATGATTACAAAAGTCCTGCTTCCACGCAGGAACCACGCAGGACCCCATGGGAAAGACAATGCAGGAACCTGCGGATTGCCCTCGCCTAGCCCCGGTTCACCCTGGGCACGACCCCGACCTCACCATGCCCTGCCCAGCCAGCTTCCTGCCCCAGCGTGGCAGAATTTCTGGAGACCTCAACACCACTTCCAGCACTCCAGACCATGCACTCTGCTGATCAGGGAACTAGACAAGGGCTCTGGGAATCTCCCACCATTTCTGGACCCATCCGCTCTGCTGTCTGAAGCTGTGACTCTCAGAAGCTCACTTGGCTCCTCTCTTTTCATGGGAAGCCACCCCAAGGCTTAGATGAACACAGCCTGTCTCCCCTGTGGCCGTAACCACACCACCTTGGGTTGGAAGAGGGCAGGTCGGCCTGCGTGTGTAGTCATCTCGAGGAGCTTCTGGAAAGGGCCTACTCACAGGAACCACTGTCTGGAACATTCTTGAGGTCAGGGTCTCCTGACCCCAGCACTACTGGCCTTGGCACCAGAAGATTCTTTGTTGGGAGCTGTCCTGTGTGAAGCGCCCAGCACCATCCCAGACTTCCACTCACCAAATGCCAGCAAATGCCCGCCCCAAGTTGTAATAATCAAAAATGCCTTTGAACATTACCCAATGGCCCCTGGGAGGTGAAAATGCCCCCAGGTGAAAGCCACTGTTCGGGAGTTAGGCTTTATCCAGAGGCCTGATGCTCTCCGTGGCTCAGTGCTCAAGACCCACAGCCCCTCACAAAGCAGATCTGAGCTACACTGTACCCCCCTCCCAGCCTCAGCTACGACCCCCTCCACCACGGCTCCATCCCCAGGCATGCCTCTGGTCTCCGAGCCCACCTTCTTGGCAATGGTGGTGGGGACCTCACACAACTGGCAGCCTGCTGACCCCTCTTCCCCAGCTCTCCCGGGCACTCGTACCACTGTGCCTAGAGGTGAGCCCACAGTTGACGCTCAGAACCAGGCCCTTGGAAAGCTCTGGAAACGGTGGGCAGAGGCGAAGGGTACAGAGAAGAATGCTGGGTCAGGGCCTCCAGCTCCTGGCAGGGCTGGCCTGCTCATCACGCACCGCGGTGGGCACGGTACCCAGAGCCCCGGGAAATGTTTTCATTTCTTTTTAAAATGAGAAGAAAAAAACAATAAACTTTTAGGTCACAGCAGACATCGTCATATAACACTGATCCGTGTGCAGTTATAAAAATAATGACTTTAAGACATTTTTGTGGGGGAAGGGGCCCATGGAGGCAAATATGTCTAGGGGCCCCAAGTCATATACAATAGCCCTACACTGGGTTCCGGAGGACAGGGCTCCAGGGAACAGTCTTATCCCAGGGGGACAGAGGCGGTTTCCTGTCCCGAGATGTCCCTGACCGGTCTGAGCTGAAGGTCAGTTTGTCTACCCTCATGGAGGCCGCCTGGGTTCCAGGGTATGTTCCTGGAACCCACTCCTTTATTGATTTCATCATTGCCGATGAAAGCGCTAATAAGATGAGGAAATCCACGGGCCTGGTTCGCTGACGCAGGTGCTGACCGCCCCCTACCCCCACCTTGAAGTGGAAGCCCAGAGCCAGGGAAATGCAATCGTTTCCCGGGATGGAGATGAGAAAAGCCGGTAGGCTGAGAGGAGCCTTGATTCCTTGACTGCTTCTATTACCAGCCAAAGAGGTTCAAGCACTCAGCCTGCAGAGCCTAATCGCTTGGCTGAATCCCAGCTTCACCACCGAGCTGTGCAGCCCTGGACAAGTTACCTAAACTTGCTGTGCCTTCACTTCTCATCTGTAAAATGGGCACAAACAGGATCCACCTCTCATGGGCGGCAGGCAGGATCCCAAGGGCTGCGTGTGTACACAGTGCCGAGCACACAGGGCTGGCCCTCCCTCGGGGACGAACCCGCATGGCACCCCCACCTCTGCAGGACAAGGACACCATCACATGTCACCAAGCTTTGCCCATCTGTTCTCTTATAGGTGACAGGGCAGTCCGCAGGAAAACATTCCACAGGAAGAACTCCAGCTAGAGATGGAATTTGCCCTCAGGAACAAAAATACCAAGTTGGATTTTTTTTTTTTTTTCCTGCCTAGGAGTTTGGTTCAGAATAATATTTATTAAGCAACCACTTATGTATGCAGCTCCATGGGCTGCAGCGCAAAGGTCACTCTAAGAAACGGTTCTTAGCAACCCGAATCACTGAACTGGAAAAGCCTGAAGGCTTGGAGATGACTGACAGGGAACTCCAAGACCCCTGACGAGACACTGCCTAAGGATTAGCAAGCAGCAACTGTTCTCCTCTCCCTAGTGACCCAGGAAATGGGTCAATGCTGTAGCAGGCAGTTTCCTAATGATATATAGAAGGTCAAGCTTTTCCAAGTGGGGAAGTGGGGAAGATGATTGGAGTAGAGTGCACCTGTGGGAGACTTGTAGGGCAGGGAGAAGGCTGGTCACGCAGTAGGGACACGGTCCCAACTTCACCCCTTACACACCTGGAGGAAAGCTGAGTGAGAAAGGCAGAAGAGAGGAAATGGATGAGGTGTCCCATTTTACAGACAGCAAACTAGAGGCCCCAAAGAACCAGTACCTGGGTCTCCAGGAGCAAACACAACCTCTCTGCTATTGTCAGAAGTGTTCCATAATTGGCCTCCACACTGCTCTGGGACCCAGCCTTCCTAACCTACCCAAGGAGGGTGACATTCCAGCTGCCTACTTCTATGCATAAATACTAAAACTTAATTTTGGGCACAGCCCTTTCCCCCTCAGTGTCTTCTTGTCTGATTGCAGCACTAACAACCTTATTTAACGAAGACCTTTGTGTCCAACAGACCTTTCCTCTCATGAAATGTTACCTTCTCATACTGGGATGCTCTGACTTCTGCTCCATTTGACAGTTGGCAGATTTGATTTTCTTGGGCTCCAAAATCACTGTGGACAGTGACTGCAGCCATGCAATTAAAAGACGCTTGCTCCTTTTTGGAAGAAAAGCTATGACAAACCTAGACAGCGTATTAAAAAGCAGAGACATCATGTCTGTATAGTCAAAGCTATGGTTTTTCCAGTAGTCATGTAGAGATGTGAGAGTCCGACCCAAAAAGCAGCTGGGTGCTGAAGAATTGATGTTTTTGAACTGTGGTATTGGAGAAGACTCCTGAGAGTCCCTTGGACAGCAAGGAGATTAAATCAATCAATCTTAAAGGAAATCAACCCTGAATATTCATTGGAAGGACTGATGTTGAAACTAAAGCTCCAATACTTTGGCCACCTGATGTGAAGAACCAGCTCATTGGAAAAGACCTTGATGCCGGGAAAGATTGAGAGCAGCAGGGGACGGGGGCAATAGAGGACGAGATGGTTGGATGTCATCATCAACTCAATGGACATGAGTTTGAGCAAACTGCAGGAAATAGTGAAGGACAGGCAAGCCTAGCATGCTGCAGTCCATGAGATCGCAAAGAGTTGGACACGACTTCGAGACTGAACAACAATTTCTGATTTAGAAAAAATCTTGGTACACTCTGAGGAAAACAAGCCTTAAGACTCTAACAGCAACCCCTTACCCCTTCCTGCTTATGCAGGACAGATGAGAAAAGAAGACCTTTTCCAAAAACCATCACACATCTTCATCATAGGTCAATACATCTCCTTTTTGATTCTAAAGAAATCCTAGCCATTTTCCAACCTTCTGTCTCACAGTTATTCGGAAATCTGAGGGCTGAGGGCACCATAGAGATGATCTAACCCAACCCTAAATCCATCACTCACTCTCTCGGTGAACTCACTTCCTTCAACAGGTACTAGCATCCCCAGGCCCTTCGAGACTACACCGCAAGTAACAGGCCAGGGGAATGTTGGCTCCTTCCCTGGTTCCATCCCGCTGGGTACAGAAGTCACATGGCTCTTTGTTGATTTTCCCCAAAATGCACTTAACCTTGACATATATGTTGCGCAAAAACTAAATACTAACTACAATCTTTCTCCTCCCTCCCAGATAACTTCTCCACTAATATCCATGGCCGCGGACAATTCATTCACAAACTCGAATGGGCAGGAGTCAAGAGCCCTGAATTCCAGTTCTGGCTTTGCCACTGACAGGTCACCTGTGATTTGGGCCAAACCCTTTAACCTTTCCGAGCTCTAATTTCTCAAAGCTGAAAAAAAAAAAAGAATAATCATTATACTTAAGTGAAGGCTGAAGCTGAAGCTCCAATACTTTGGCCACTTGATGTGAAGAGTCGACTCACTGGAAAAGACTCTGATGCTGGGAAAGACTGAAGGCAAAAGAACAGGGTGGCAGAGTATGAGATGGTTAGATGGCATCACCGGCTCAATGAATGTGAATTTGAGCAGACTCTGGGAGATGGTGGAGGACAGAGGAGCCTGGTGTGCTGCAGTCCGTGGGGTCACAGAGTCAGATATAATTTAGCAACTTAACAACAACAAAAGTGAAGGCTGCTACTTAAACAGTCTACAGCATTAGCAGACTCCCAGTGTGGGCAACCAGGCCTTGGAAGAAACACGCACATCATCTGGTTCTGGAATGAGTAAATGAAAGGTGCATTTGTCAGGCAGAGGGGAATGGTGGGTGATATCTGATCTGCAGAATGGCCAAATGCATGGAATTGGAGGTGGGGGTGGGGTGGGGACTAGCGAAAAGAGTATTGTGCAGAACCATCTATTCAAATATTTCTTCTGAAACAATTCTGTTGATAATATATATACTATGTTGCAAACATCAAAGCTCTCTGCCATCTGATGAAATCCTTGGGCAAGGGTGGATTTGCCAAAATTACTTTAACTCTGCTTACAGAAACTAAGGGAAGGAAGGATGGGAGGATGAGGGGAAGAAAGAAGGCAGAAAGGGAGAGAGGAAACACAAGAGTCTCATGCCTGCTGTGGATGCTCCCAGGTAAAGTTGCCAGCAAGCTTTCCGCTTTTGTTGGAGAGAATCTGAAGCCAGTCCCTCCCTTTGTATGGCTGACTGTGCTCACCAGACACGCCTAGCCTGTGGCCACTGTGTTCAGTAACACATGCCGCCCAGAGGCTGGGGTGGGTAATTCAAACCATGCTGGGAGGTGGGGGAGGTGGGGGCAGAAGTCAGAAATGAGTGGGGTAGAAAGGGGCTTCCCTGGTGGTAAAGAATAGATGGTAAAGAATCTATCATCAATGCAGAAGACCTGGGTTCAATCCCTGAGTGGGGAAGATCCCCTCAAGAAGGACATGGCAACCCACTCTAGTATTCTTGCCTGGGAGAATCCCATGGACAGAGAAGCCTGGCGGGCTACATACAGTTCATGGGGTCACATAAGAGTCAGACACAACTGAGCAACTAACATACACACAGGGTACAAAGGGGGCCTATTTGTTAGTCTTCAGCTAAAGTTAAACCTGAGGTCCATAGTCTCTCTGGGTGAGAGACATCACATGTCATCCTCTACTTTTTTTTAGATGGTCACGGGCGGCTGGCAACAGTGACCTCTCACATGGGAATCCTGAGTAGTGCACGCATGCATGGATGTCAGCAGTGGTGACATTCCAGCTCAGTTAATGACTCTCCTGATCAGGCCATCTACCCCCTGCTCATACCCAGATTCAATGCAAACACCCTTCCCGTTCTTTCTCCCACTCTGAGCCCCTGCTCCCCGCAAGGGCGACCACTAAGCAATCTGACATCTCTCAGCTGCCACCAGACCAGTAGCTCCTCTGCATGGTTTGCAAACCAAGCAAGTTGCAAACAAAAGAGGTTTCTGACCACCCTCTACGTAAGGAAACGGCTGCAAATAAGCAGCCTCTTCTGATGTTCTAGACTCACAGAAAGGAGGGAAAGCTAGCAGGGCTGTTGACCATCTGATATCAATTTCTCTGGCTCTTCAAGGACAGCCTGGCTCGCAGAGCCCCAGAGAACCGTGCTGAACTCGACCCATCATACTGGTGCAGGTACTGCCCTTTCTCACCTGAGGACCGTGGCCCTGCACCCCTACAGCTACCAGGGCCCGCCACCCAGCTAAGGGCTATAGAGCTGGGTGAAGTCTGTGGAGGGGGATGGCCAATGGGCACCCAGTGCCATCCTCAGGCTGGGAAGGAACCACTACCGGAGACAGCGACCGTGGACAACAGGAGGGCAGAGGGCAACCACCTGGCAAGCCTTTCTGAGCCCTTTTAGGATTTCCTTTGGAACAAGGGCTCTTGGGCTCAAAGCCTTGGCTAACCGGTTCCAGTGTGGTGGAAAGGGCAGTGCTGGCTGTGAAGTTAAAGTCCCCAGGTTCTAATCCTGACATGCCCTCCAGGCCTGGGATTCTGGCTGATGCCAGCTGGGTGTCTCAGATGTGCAGGCCCCTGTGTGCTCAGCTGTAAATTCAGGGAGTGAGACCAGGCGAATGGTTCCTAATCATAGCTGTTCATCAGACAGCATCTGAAGAGCTTGTGGAAAACCAAAGGCCTACACTCCAGCCCCAGGGGTCCCCCGGTGGCTCAGTGGTGAAGAACCTGCCTGCCAACACAGGACACACAGGTCCAATCCCTGGGTCAGGAAGACTCCCTAGGGAAAGAGATGGCAGCCCACTCCAGCATTATTGTCTGGAAAATCCCATGGACAGAGGAGCTTGGCAGGCAATAGCCCATGGAGTCACAAGAGTCAGACATGGCAACTAAACAGCAACACTCCAGCCCCAGAGCTTCAGTTCAGTTCAGTTCAGTTCAGTCGCTCAGTCGTGTCCGACTCTTTGCGACCCCATGAATCGCAGCACGCCAGGCCTCCCTGTCCATCACCAACTCCTGGAGTTCACTCAGACTCACGTCCATCGAGTCCGTGATGCCATCCAGCCATCTCATCCTCAGTCGTCCCCTTCTCCTCCTGCCCCCAATCCCTCCCACCATCAGGGTCTTTTCCAATGAGTCAACTCTTCACATGAGGTGGCCAAAGTACTGGAGCTTCAGCTTTAGCATCATTCCTTCCAAAGAAATCCCCAGGGTTGATCTCCTTCAGAATGGACTGGTTGGATCTCCTTGCAGTCCAAGGGACTCTCAAGAGTCTTCTCCAACACCACAGTTCAAAAGCATCAATTCTTCGGCGCTCAGCCTTCTTCACAGTCCAACTCTCACATCCATACATGACCACAGGAAAAACCATAGCCTTGACTAGATGGACCTTAGTCGGCAAAGTAATGTCTCTGCTTTTGAATATACTATCTAGGTTGGTCATAACTTTTCTTCCAAGGAGTAAGCGTCTTTTAATTTCATGGCTGCAGTCGGGAGACAGCAAGACCCGGGTGGGCGTCAGAGACTCTATACTTTTAATAACCCCCTTCTAGTCCAGGGCCCCATTCCTGCCTCGGTCTCCTGAAGAACTTCTTGGTGGTGGGAGAAGAGGCTTCTGCTCAAGAGATACGGCTTCACGTGTACACCTTGCAAAGACAAAGACTCATAAGCTCTTTGCACCTGCTGGCAGGCGGGTTCGTAAACGTGTCTACACTTGGATGCACACAGAGGGGCCGTCCTTGGCCAGGCACCATGGAGGTTTCCAGAGCAGCTCTCATCTCACCCCCTCCCCGCCAACCTGAGTGAGCAGAAACACAGCACAGGGCCTCTCTGCCTCTCCGATCTCCAAAGGGCTGCTACATAAACACCAGGGTCATTCCTGGAATCGCCAAGGCCTGGGGAGGGTCAGGGCGGAGGCAGACAGTTTGAGAAAACAAAAACACGCTGAAATTCAACACGGTCCTCTGGGGCTCTGCAAGCCAGGCTGTCCTTGAAGAGCCAGAGAAATTGATATCAAGAGTGTCAACAGCCCTACCAGCTTTCCCTCTTTTCCGGGGGTCCCAAGCGTTTCTCATCTGGTTCAACGCAAGTCATCTGAGAACCTGGCCAGGGGACCCACCTGCTGAAGGCCCAGGTGAGCAGAGAATGTGCTTTGGAGCAAACCTGGAACAGAGGCTAATAGGAAAGAGAAGAATGTGCATGACCCAGTAATTCTGCTTCTCTCTGATTTGTGCACAAAAACTTTCATTACAGCATCAATGTACTTGTGAAAACTATTTAGCAACTGGATCCAAAAGCCTTTCAACAGATGAATGGATAGATAAATCAATAAAGTAATACAATGAAATAATCAGAGCAGTTAAAAAGAATAGCTCTGACCTGTGTCTATCAACATGGGTAGATCTCAAAAACCTAAAGTGGATGGGAGAAAAAGTTGCCGAAAGAAACCTTTTATGTACGTTTTCCCGTTTATTCTCAGAGAACAACTCTGAAATGTTGGTCATCCAACTAGCAAATCTGTTTAGTTAAGGAAGAGACGCAGTGAATAACGCTAAGTGGTTGTCTAGAGAGCAGGGACAGAGAACGGGGGTGGCTGGTAGAGAGGGGAAGCTTTTTTAAAAAAAAAAGACTTGAAGTAAATATCCCAACAAATATCAACCATTCCCAGCTATGGGTGGTAGACTGGCATTATTACGTCATTTTTAGTACTTCTCCGCATTTTTAAAGTTTTCTTTTAAAAGAAACTCACTCCATCCACTCCTCAACCTCCTTGTCAAGCAGGGGCATCAGTAATTACAATGTGCTCCGTGAACCCCAATGGCTGAAAGAGGACAGCACCAGTGGCGTGGCCAGCTTCACCTACACTCTCAGAGGGCAGTGTCACCAGAGCTACCTGGTGCCAGCAGGGGCGAGACTGACGCCGGGCTCCTGGCGAGGTCTCTGCAGCATGAAGAACCGGGAAATGAATCAGGAAAGGCTTGAAGAGAGTAGAAGAGGGCCACAGGGTCAAGGAGGGGAAGATGCAGGAATCGCCACTCAAGGGCCACTCACGCCCAGTGAAGGGAGATGACTGTTCTGGCTTCTTAAGAAGCAGAGAGGTAGCAGCCTTAACCTGAAACGGGAGAGATCCAGCTTAGAAACCACTCAACAGTTTCAAGGGAAGAATGGAAACCAGCGACAAACTGCAGGTGGAAAAAAATTACACATCTTCTGTCATGAAGTTACACATCATCATTCAGGAGGAAGGACAATGCCCTCCAAGCATCCAACAGAAACTTGACTCAGTGGATGACGCGCATTCCTGGGCCAAGCACCCTTGTAATTGGACTCAGCTTCCTGCACAGCCCCGGAGCCTGAGTGTACTGGCACAAAGCCATGGGTCCATGCTTTTCCTTCCTCCCCCAAAGGAGGGAGTTTCTTGAAGACAAAAACTTGGACCTGGCTTCCATAGAGCCTTTTTTGTTTTTTTTAAAAAAAGTACTTATCATGAAAAGGGAGCAGGAAGGAAGACATATTGTGCGCTCAATTTTTTGGAAGAAAAAGGTTGTCCTTTCTTTCATAAGACTGGAGATACCCTTCCTTCTGAGACTTCATCCACCAGAAAAGAGCCCCATTATTTCACGAAAGATCTTCTCAAGAGCCTTGGTCAAAAGGCTAAAAGAGCCACTTGTATGACATTTAAATACATCTCTACTGACTTGATTTCCTCTTGGATAATAATCAACTTTTTCAAATGCCTGTCTTGCTCCCCTTTAGGATCAAAAAGCATGTGTTGTTGGGGAGGGATAGATTGGGAGTTTGGGACTGACATGTACACACTGCTATATTTAAAAATAGATAATCAACAAGCACCTACTGTATAGCACAGGGAACTCTTCTCAATACTCTGGTGGTGGTGGTGGTTTAGTTGCTAAGTCATGTCCGACTCTTGCGACCCCATGGACTGTAGCCCACAATACTCTATAGTAACCTAAATGGGAAAAGAACTTGAAAAAGAACAGATACATATATATGTATAAGCAGGGCTTCCCTGGTGGTTCGGCAGTAAAGAATCTGCCTGCAATGCAGGAGACATGGGTTCAGTCTGTGGGTTGGGAAGATCGTCTGGAGGGAATGGCAACCCACTCCAGTAATCTTGCCTGGAGAATCCCATGGACACAGGAGCCTGGCGGGATCCAGTCCCTAGGGTAGCAAAGAGTCACACATGACTGAAGCGACTGGGCATGCACACCCATATGTATAACTGAATCACTTTGCGGTCCACCTGAAACTAACACAACATTGTTAACCAGCTATACTCCACCATAAACAATTTCAGAAAGCATGTGCTATATAGGTGTTATGACTGTACCTGCAGAGTCAGTCTCATAGCTTGTACACGTGTTTAATCAGTGTTTAAACGTTAGGAAAACGGACTGTCTGAAACACATCCCACCACTCTGGCCTAGAGCATCCTATTACATTGCTTCTTCTTTTCATCTTTCTGGTCTCTCCCTCACCATCTAAGCCCCAGAGTAGCGAGAGTGGTTAGAAGAGAAAGGCAGTGAGCAAAGTGAAGCATGAGCTGGAGAGAGAAGTCACTTCCCTCAACTGAGACCCACATTCAAACAGCTGTCCCTACACTCAGCTCTGATGCCACCACACAGATCACCTCCCAGGGAGCCATAAACACTGGCTTCCACCCACTTCTCTCCTCCCACCCTCCCCTTCTGCCACCTCTTCTCCATCCCCAGGCCACTCCCAGATACCCCAGGCCTGACAAACTGAACCCACGGGATGCAAAAAGAAACTCAAAACCTGCAGAGATGTCCAGGATTGCCGGCCACACTCTCAAACCAGCACAAGAAGCGTCTTGAATATAAATAAGTGTCTTTAAATAGGTCACCATGCTTTCTCTTCCTTCAACTAAAAGTTCACTAATTTTGTCTGATATAATCCTGCAGCACATCAGTTGTCTTTCTTGGTTACACTCTCTTGGTTTAGAGGCAACAAAGGAATCAGAGATAACCAGCAGGGCCTCAGGTAAGAACCCTCCCTTCTGGGGAATGAAGGTGCCCTGGTAGAAACACACGCCATAACAATGGCACCAGAGGCTGCGACTGCCCTCTGGAACATCGCCCACAGCTGACTCCATTCTGGACTTTCCAAAGCAAAGGGCGGCGGTCCAGGTGACCCACACCCTGTGGAAGTTAACTGTGCAACTCAGACTGAGACCTGAACCCACAGGCCGGGACTTGAACCCACGGACTTTTAACTTGAGATCACATACCTGGTCTTAGGACTTGATGAAGCTCAGGTTCTTGATGTCTCATCACAGAAAGAATTCATTGAGAGACAAAGTGATAGGTAAGAAGCAGGTTTATTTAGAGAGAAACACACTCCACAGACAGAGTGTGGTCCATCTCAAAGGCAAGAGTGGCCTTGAAATACGGCATGCTTAGTTTTTATGGCCTGGTAATTTCAGGGGCTGGGCTTCCCTTGCAACGGGGGAGACCTGGGTTCGATCCCTGGGTTGGGAAGATCCCCTGGAGAAGGGAATGGCTACTTCAGCATTCTTGCCTGGAGAATTCCATGGACAGAGGAGCCTGGCAGGCTACAGCCCGTGGGGTCACAAAAAGTCAGACTGAGCAACTTTCACTTTCTTTCAATGAGTGGGAGGATTATTCCAACTATTTTGGGGAAAGGATGGGGATTTTCCAGGAACTGGGCCACTGCCCACTTTTTGGCCTTTGATGATCGGCCTCAGAACTATCATGGCACTGTTGGGTGTGTCATTTAGCATGCTGATGTATTAAGATATGCTGAGGCTCAAGGTCTAATAGAAGCCAACTCATCCACCATCTTGGACTTATTTGATTATAATCAGTTTATGTCACGTCCTCGGGTTATGTCATTCTTTTTAAAGTTTGTGCCCTTCCCTCCTTTCAGAAGCAGAAACACTTCCCTGAGATTCTCAAGTGCTTCTTCTGAGTTTTCAACCCGTGCTCAGTAGTTTGTGCATAGAACTTTGTTTTATCATCAAGCAATCACATGAGATTGATAATTTGTCTCCTCTCACACTTGACTAAGAAGCCACAGGATGTGGGGCCAATGGCACAAAATCAGATAGCAACGGCAGAGCCAAAACCGAAGCCCAGGAGGTTTACTTCCACAGCTCTTAACCAACCAGAATGGCCCTCGTTCATTGGCAAGGGACCATGTAACCTCAGGGCTTAACAGAGACCATGTAACCTCAGGGCTTCCTTTCTGTTCCCTATCACTTTGTCCCTTCCCACCTCCACAGGATCCTCTCTTGTCTTCCCAGAGAAGGAAGCCATCAGTCATAAATGGCCCCCTATCCAACCTCAAAAACATTTAGGATCCAGTAAACCAGTCCCTCCTAAAGAACACTTGGCTCAGATGGTAACAAATGCGCCTGCAAGCAATGCAAGAGAGCCAGGTCCCATCCCTTGGTGGAGAATATCCCCTGGAGAAGGGAATGGCAACCAACTAACATACAAGCACACATCCCTCCCCACCTTCCTTTATCTTGCCTGACACACCTCTTGCCATTGTTGCCATGGAAACCACCCAGTGTTATCAGGCAAATGCAAGGGCAGGGCCCAGGAAAATTGCCATTTTCGGTTTATCATGGCCTCAGGCACTTTAGAAAGTAAGTTCTCCATCCACAGGCATCTTGGCACCTCTATCCAGAAGCCAAGACAATAGACCTAAAAGAAACTCCCTGGGGAGGTGCATAAAGAACATTTTTGAGAAGTTATGCCTTAATTACTACCTCCCAGGGAAAAGGAGCTTTTCCGAGCAGCAGTATATAATTCACTGCTTCTCTGCATGTGTGAGTCTGATGGGATGGAGCTCTGGAATGAGAAGCTGGAGCCCCAGACTCCATCCTGGTCTGTACTTTCCTTGGCTTTGAACCTGAATGCAGCCTTGATTTCTTCACCCGTCAAGTGGGGACAATCCTGAGGCTAAAACAGTTGGGGGGTGGGGGCGGGGGGAACCCTACTGGCATTTAGGTGGCAGTGAACAAAGTCTAGAAAAAAAAGCAATTTAATTATGATTATTTTGCCATTTACCCTGTGAGGTAGACCCTTCGCTCTCTGCAGTCCTACAACTTGGATTACTCCCACTAGAAAGCACCGATCTCCCCAACCCCTATCAGGAGGGAACCCCTGAGCCTTCCCCCGCTCCCCGCCCCGCCTCTCTTCCCGGGCTCAGTGCCCCTGCTCGAAGGGCTTCCCAGAGCTCAATTCCTTGAATGAACACAGGCTGACACACCTATACCCCATTCACTAATTAGAAGCCTCCCCAGGCTCCGCTCGGGGCCAACTTAAGCAGAGCCTGTGGGCCAATTCCCCAGCCTGGCAGCTGGAGGTCTGCCAGCCCCTGCCCCCCTTTCTCCCCAACCTTCACTCCTGCCCTGCCTCCCTACAGCCAGGAAGAGACATGGGGCTGGCAGCCAGAAGGGGCCCCAAGGGCTGCCAAATGCCCCCCTCCTCCCTGCAGAGAAAAAAGGGGGGACGGGGGGAAGGAAACAATTCTTGACTACAGTCGGCTCTGTATTTCTTTCCGGGGGAGCCGGCTTTCTGAGCAAGGTCTCCCTCTGCGTCCTGACTGACACTCAGGAGCTGAGCCAGCCCAGATCTTCCCTGGCTTTGTTAAGGAACAGGAGTGGCCCAGGAGGGGGAGGGGAAGGGAGGGGAGGCCTCAGGAGCCAAGTGGGGGAGGGGCAGACAGAGATGGTCCATTTTCCAGTAGGGGAAAAAAAAATTTCCTGTGGCCCATCCACTCTATTCACAGTGGGGGTGAGGGTGAGGGAGGGGGCAGTTACTCTGGAATCTGAAAGCCAACACATTTCACTTCCCTAGACCTACCACCCCATCTGTAAGGAGAGCTTATCCTCTCCTCCCCTCCCCCACCACCAACACCAAGATGTCTAAGAAGAGCCTCCACCCCAGATTCCCTGGGAGAAATGCTGTGCTTTGTGCCTACTGGCGTGGGTTTCACCACAAGTACCTGCTGAGCCCTGAAGACTCAAGCACCCAGCTTCTTGGCTTCCTGGGGTCTCAGCTCCATCTGGGGCTTGACACTGAATCGCTGTGTCGTGTCACTAGCCACTCAGGCCATTCAGAGGGTTTTCCGGGACCACAGTGGAATCGGACATTAGGAAGAACCCCAGCGCCCAGAAAACACGCCCCCACATCTACTGGGAACCCTTCAGTCCCCACTCCACTCAGGAGTGAGGTCAATGCTGGAGACAGCGGAGTAAGGAAACATCACTTTTTTGGACGGAACATCCGGTTTCTTTGCCAGGATCATGTTCAATGTTCTGGCACCTGAGGCTCAGACATGGGCTCTGAAAACCCATGTTCCTGGAGCGGGGAAATGGCGCCCTGGAGTCTTCACTGGCTGCGTGGACAACACAACGGCTCATCCTGCACACACCCTATGTACCAAGCATGTTAGCACACGCCGCTTCTGATCCTCGTCTGCTGAAGCTGGGTCCTGGCAGGTGTCCTGTGGAGGCCATTCGTGGAGAACAGTGCTGCCCAGCCCCGAAATGTAGCCTCAAGGACTCCCCAGTCCTCTGAACGCCAGCAACTGGAGGGCTGGGTCCTAGAGTTCGGCTGGCAGATGAAGGCAGGACTCTGCTTCTGGGAACTGGGCTAAGTTCTTAATAATGTCCGACTATACCCATCCCGTTTCTGAGCAGCACCAAGTGTCCAGGGTCAAACTCTGGGGCCCCCTATGCCTCCACAGCCACTCCACGCACATTCTGAGCACAACAGTCTCATTAGAAAAGACCCTGATGCTGCCCAAGAATGAAGGCAGGAGAAGGGAACACGGAGAATGAGATGGTGGGATGGCATCACCCACTCAAGAGACATGAGTTTGAGCAAACTCCGGGAGATGGTGAAGGACAGGGAAGCCTGGCGTGCTGTAGTCCATGGAGTCTCAGAGAGTTGGACACAACTGAGCAACTGAACAACCACAAGAGTGAAGCTGCCAGAGGACGAAGGGTCAGCCCCAGACTGTAGTGCACAAGCCCTAAAGAGCACGCCTAATTCATCCATGGGCCTCCCTGATAGCTCAGTTGGTAAAGAATCCGCCTGCAATGCAGGAGACCTGGGTTCAATCCCTGGCTTGGGAAGATCCCCTGCAGAAGGGAAAGGCTACCCACCCCAGTATTCTGGCCTGGAGAATTCCATGGACTGTATAGTCCATGGGGTTGGAAACAGCTGGACACGACTGAGCGATTTTCAGAAACTCATCCATGAAACATGTAAGTCTTGGACCTCAGTCATCTGTTTACTGCCAACTGGGTTTATGCCACATGGAAAGCACAGTTTCATTACCTTTTCTCCAAACAGCCCCACTACAGTCTGCAAAAGCGGATCTGATGTGGATGCTTCCAATGTATAGACAGAAAGGTGGAAATCAAATGAATCATTCCAAAAAGAAACTACACCCAAGTGCTTAGGCTTTATATGTATTTTATCTTTACATACTTATATACACACATGCAGACCTGACCCTACGCAGTTGATGCTATCAATTCCTCCTTTACAGATAAGGAAACGGAGGCTCAGAGAAAATATATCTCTTGCCTTGGGTGGCAAGTATGTGGTAGAAAACTGGGGTTTGAACCAAAGCCATTTCATACCAGGATGAGGCCCCGCAACGCCGGGTACAACCTGCAGAGACAAGTGGCCTGTCTGACACAGCCAGTTTGGCCTTTGTTTTAAAGGCTGGCTGACTAAGCATCAGAGAGGAGACGTTGCTTGCCAAGATTAAGGCAGCTAAGAGAACCTACTATGTGCCAGGCATTCTGCATTATCACAGCTGACCTCACACACACCCCATTTGAGAAATACAATCATCCTCATTTCATCAAAGGACAAGACTCGCATCACTCAGGTTCTCAGAGACAGGCTTGCATCGGAATGCAGGTCAATCCCCTAGCCAAGGCCAGGCTGCTTCCACCATCATCCCCTGCCCACCAGCTCTCCAGAGGCCCTCCCCTGCCCCTCCAGAGGCCTTTGCTGGGGCCCTTCTGTGACTCCTGGCTGCTGCACGCTGGCCACTTCCATTTCTGAAATCCCCAAGCTCAAGTTGTGCCTCTCAAAAGAGCTGAAAAAATTACTGACAGTGGCCCAAGCATCGCCTGCACGTGGCAGGTATCTAGGAACAAACCTGGTTGATGGGGTCACAGGCCTTTGCTGCCAAAGGCCCCCACTCCCCTGCTTGGCCATGGAGGCAGAGGGGTTCAGAAGAAAGGGAGCCAGCTTAGTTTCTCACCTCGCTACTTACCTGCTAAGGTGGCCCCTCCACTGAGCCCCCGGGTCCACACCTGTGAAATGGAGGTAAAAGGCCTCCCTCACAGGGTTGCTGTTAAGACAGGAGATGAAGCAGGCAAAGAAGTTGGTTGCAAACAGGACGGAGACAGATGTGAGGCTGCCTGCCATCTCAGCGAACTAGCCAGAGATTGCAAGGAGAAGCAGAGGGGCTCTGAACATCTGCCAACCAGACCACCAGCGTCCTGGGGCATTAGAAGTATAACCTCACTGTGTCTTGGCGGTGGCAGAAGCAGCCTGAGCAGGAACCCCCTGGGAGGATAAGGCTTCCCCCCTCTACCCCCAGCCAAGCCCAGTTCCTGCACCGCCAGCTAACCGCCCTTCTCATTTAAGAATCAGGTTTGGTTCAAACATGCCAATCCCCAATTATCTATGTGGTCTCCATCTACTTCTGGATCTCTGAGGATGGCTGAGCCAATCTATTTCCCACGTCATTTTTTTTCAAGCTATGTTCTCCTGTTTAGCATCCAGCAAGGTGTTCTAGAGCCACAGGAGGAGAAGCACGGGAGAAGAGAACAGTTCACAGGCTGGAGAAAGCAGAGGTGGACAGAGAGGAGAAAGACCAAAACGAACTGTAGCCCCTGGATATGCAGTCTCCTTAAAAACAATAATAATGATGACCAAACTTTTTTTTCTTTTTTTTCCGGTAGTTTTGTAGTATGTGAGGAGGACCAACAACAAAACCAAACGTGGGCCCAAGCCTGTTCATTTTCTGCTTCTCCCTCATTCCCTTTAGCACTTCCTGCCCTGCCCTGCCCTCCCCTCCTGCCCACTACCACCACCACTCCCCCTCCACCCCCCCCAGCCCCCCACAATCCTGCATTTCATTAAACCAAGAATTTTGGAACTTGCTATCAAAACTAGCAATTGTGTGTCCCATTTTCTATGGCAGTGAATGGCTAATCTGAGAAACTAGAAGCTAACCTGATCAATGGGCTAGAGAACAGAGATGCTCTCAAAGTCACCCTCAGTGACTAACAGCTGATGACTCTAGCTGAGTAACAGCTACCCTGCAGGCATTTCTATAGGAATAATTTCCCCCCAAAGAAACTATGCGCATGAAAACTTATTTTAAAGCTGAGTGCTAAGGTAAGCTAACAGTGAGAAAATCTAAACCTCCCTTTTCCCTGTGCCTGCCAGGAAACTCAATGATCCAATCAGTGGTTGGAAAGATCCAACTGCAAGTCTTCCACTGCATAGGAAGACACTAATGTCCACAACAGACAAGTTCTTCTTTCCCCCTAGACTTCACCACCTATCCTAATTCAAAGGCTCCTTACCTCTGGTTTTGTTTCTCTAAGTTCTCTGACACTGTTATATAGGACTTTTTTTTTTTCCCTCAAAGCTCACTCGAATACCCCATCAAAGGAATAGATGGGGTCATTGTTTTTGTTTAGCCACTCAGTCATACCCAACTCTTCACAACCCCATGGACCGCAGCACGCCAGGCTTCCCTGTCCTTCGCCATCTCCTAGAATTTGCTCAAACTCATGTCCACTGAGTCAGTGATGCCATCCAACCATAGGTCATTATTTCTGCACAAAGGGAACAAGCTCAGTGAACTCTAGGCAGGAGTGGAAGGTGAGCAGGGAGCCTGCAGGCAAAGACTCCAACACAGCCTGCCTCTGCCAGGCTGGTTCAGAACCTGGGGAATCACACCCTCCAGAGGAGCCCTGCCTCCAAGGCCATAGCGCCCAGAGCCACACCCAGCTTGATCCTGTAGTCCAGGAACTATAAGTCTCCGGTCTCCCCAGAAGAACCCAGGAGCAGCAGCCCTCTAGTCCCCCATCTTCCCTTCCAACATACTCAGGCAGAGCAGCTTAGCAGAGCTAGTTCTGGGTGTTCTGTCCAGAAGGGGGTGGGGGTGGGGGGGCCGGAAGGTAGTGATGCTAGCAATCAGTGACAGTGGGTCCCACTCATTCCCCGAGACTATTTTACAAGTTTGAACTCAGTATGCAAATTTATGCAAGACAAGATGCAAAGCAGTGCTCTGAGCCAGAAGTCCCGTTGCTTTTCTCCCCCTTCTTTGAAGCTGCACTGAACCACTGTAAATCAGCCCTCGCCTCTGCCCCCCTTTATGCTGCCCCAGCAACTGCAGATGCAAAGCCTCCCCTGGCCCGCCCGCCGGCCCGCCGGCCCGCCTGCCCTGGGACTTTGAATGACTGCACATTTCTATAGCACCTTTATAAGTGCAGCGGGCCAGACGGCCACTTGGGCGGCTCCGCCCCTCGGCATAATCCCCGGCATTGTACGCGGCGGGGAAGGAGGCTGGGGAGATGCTAGAGGGAGCCAGTCCGGCCCGGCCGAGGACCTGAATTCTGAAAGGGCCCGGACCGGCCCAGGCCTGCTTCCTTTTCTTTCCCTAACATTTCTAGGCACTTCTGCACACTCCGCTACCGAACACACCCACACATTTCTCAGGTCCAGACTTCAGGCAGGTCTCAGGGTCCCCCTGATATTTTTCTTCCAGGCCCACCTACTCCACCCCCACCCCGCTCCGCACCAGCCCCCCGCCTCGCCTCCGTGTGACTTCTGGGTTTCTTTGAAACCAATTGGTCCCAGCCCATCACCCCCATGGGATGCAAGCTCAGCACCCGCTGATGTGCCCAGCCCCACCCCCAGCATCCCAGCCATCCCCAGGAAGCCAGCAGCACAGCCCCTGAGTCCTGGGAACAAAGACAAAAGAGCTAACAGCAAAGCCGGAACTGCTGGGGTTTGCTGCCTCGAAATAAGAAGGGTGTGTTTAAAATTCTCAAAAAGCAACCTGCTCACAGAGGAAAGCAGGCTGGGATGGCGGGGGGCGTTATTCTTCAGAGTGGGGGAGGAGAGATGGGTGATGGAGTGGAGGCAGTGGCGTTCAGTGCTAAGGTCTCATCTGGCCACCCCACCCAACTCGGACCTCCTCATTCTTCACTCAGCATCCCAATTCCTGCCCCAGCCCAGGACCCTCTCGTGCACAGGAGCCTCCAAACTCCCCCTCTCTCTTCCCTGCACCCCCAGCCCACCCAGCCTCCCCCCTACCCCTGCAAGCCCAGGCTTCTCCCAGCAGTGTCCCCTTCCCCCCAGCCCTCCTCACACTGCAGACACCCTGCTTTTGGCACTTCTTTCCAGGACACCCACTCAGCTTCCACCTCACATTCCCCGCCCCCCCAACCCTGGTGTCCCCTCTTCCCAGTGTGCAGCACAAGAGAAAAATGCGGAAGGCGGCTGTCTGGCCACTGGGAGCAGGCAGAGGAGGCAGCTGGGGCTAGCTGGCGGAAAGGAGTCCCACAGCCAGGCAGAAAATCCTGTGACATTCTTCCCGTGAACTCACTCCATTGTCCCCGAGTCCCCCTGACTGCAGGGAGGAGTGCATGGGAGAATTCCCCGCATCTGGTCCCTTCCGAAGAACCCTAACCTGCCTCGGGGGTTGGGAGGCAGGAGAGTTGGTTTTTCAGGCAGAAAGTAAGAAGAACGAAGAACGGAAAAAAAATACTAAAACGTTTAGGAAGGACGTGTACAACGGCACTTGGTTACAACAGTGAAAATCCAAAGGATTCTATGAACTTGGAGGCCTTTTGAACAAAAGTTCACCCTGCTGGGGGAGATGTTTAGTTTGTCAGAGTTCAGTTCAGAAAACCACAGTACCTCCCGGTGGACCACGGGGTGCTAGCGGGCGATGGAGGAGGGCCGCGGACGCAAGGCTGGGGGATGGGCGCCCGCGGTGAAAGGACTTCGCAGAGTCTTTTCCCTGGCATCAGCGCTTTCTAAGAGAAGCTGGAGGGAAGGGTTAACCTCCAGGCAGGCTGGGGAGGGAGGCAAGCCCCAGCCAGAAGAAAGGGACCGAGGGGTTCCGCTGGAGGAAGCCCTAACTTGCCGTGCACTCAAGGTCAAAATGCGACCGAAAAAAGATTTCAACTCTGACCCCTACTTGTCTTCTCAAGGAGAACAGGCAAAAAATAACAGCAGGCAGAAGGAACGGGGGTGGGGGGTGCGCAGGGGGGAGGGGGTCAAGACCACAGAAGCTAAGAAGGGAGCAAGAATTTTTCCCTTTTTCTTTCCTTCCTTTTCTTTTTGTAAATGTCTCTTAAGTTTGAGAAACTTGGTCAGACTCGCTTGCTTTTTAAACAACGGCAGCAGGCAGTGAACACATTTCACCACTGTCTCCAAGAGGAAAGAAAATAATTACAGCTTCCTCCAGACCACTGAAGCAGGAGGCTTTTGTAATTAAAAAGAAATATATCACGCAACAACAATAACAAAAAAACATGTGAGATATAGTCCGGTTGTGTCCAAAAAAAAAAAAAAACCACACACAAAAAAACTTGTGGGCGGGGGGCGGGGGCCTAGAGCTCCTTACAAAGAATCTCGGAGTCCCCATTCTATGGGACAGGAAGAGCTCCGTCAATTAGGATGGGACGGCGGGGGGCGACACCTCGCTCCGGTAAGGGTAGTTGCGTCCCGGCTGGGGCATCCTCCCGCCCAGACGCCCGGGGGCCCAGATGCTAAAATGAGCGGCAAGACAGCCCGCGCCCCAGACTGCAAGCAGCCGGCGACCTGGCTTGAGTTTCAGTGACTCAACGATTGGGGTCTCCTTTTCGCCTCCCAAATGCTCCTCTTTTATCATTCCACCCAACACAAAAGCGAGCGCCTTCTTCGTCCTCTGTAAAATAGCAGCGTTCCGGTTTTTTTTTTTTTTTAACTCCTAGGCAGCCCACCCTACAAAAAGTATGCACAAGTCTTTTCTTCTCACCTCGCAATCCCAGAAGGAAGGGACCTCAATGCGCCCCCTTCTCACTAGAGGTCCCTGGTGTCACCGGTACCCGCCAGCCTCCGCCCCCGCACCCCCCAGCCCCACCCCGGGCAGCGTCCTCCACCAGGACCTCTCCGGGAACCTTCGGCCGGCGACCACCAGCTCAAGTGGTGCCCCAGATAAGCCTCAAGCTCCTACCCCCACCGATCTGACCAGCACCCTCCTCCCGGGCAAATCCCCCCTCCAAAACATAAGTCGAGTACCTTCCATCAGGAAAGCCTCTGGTAATAGGGATGCCGTCTCTCTCCGTATTATTCCCCACTGAATTAGCAGCCGGGGATCTCCAACTCCAGTCCCTCTCCCCGGACCTGACTTTCGGGTCTGCCGCCCTCCCAACAACCCCCCAACCCCCACCCAGAGCCGGCCCAGGACCCTGCTCTTCATCCGTTAAAACGGTCTCCGAGGTCCCGCCGCACACTCCTTCCCTCCAGAAGGGCCGCTAGCCGGGCTCCCCCCTGCCCACTAAGTTTCTCCCAACTAGTTGTCCCAGCCCCGCGTTACCTGCAACCTGCTCGGGGCTGGCGCTGTACTCGGCATCGCCGTGCTTCTCGCAAGTGCCCTCGCCGTGGACCAGCGCCCTCAGGGGCAGCTCGGAGCCCGGGTTGGGATAGCAGCGCAGCCCCTGGCCGCAGCGCGGGGTGTACACGCCGCACCGCTCGCCCTCCAGCCGGGCGCACACGGAGCAGCAGCCGCAGCCCGGCTCGCGGACCAGCTCGCAGGGCACGCGGGCGTCGCCGGCCGGCCCGGCCGCGGCGCCGGGCGGGGGCTTGCAGGCGGCCAGGCTCTCGGGCGTGCAGGGCGGGCAGCGGAACAGCACCTCGGCGCGCGCCCCGCAGTCGCCGCCGCCCGCGCCCAGCAGCAGCAGCAGCAGCAGCGGCGGCAGCAGCAGCAGCGCGGGGCCGCCCAGTCTCGGCTGCATGTTGGCGGCGGTGAGCGCGACGGCGGCGAGCGAGCGGGCAGGTGGCACGGCCCTGCGAGCGCGGGAGCCGCCTCCTCCGCTTCTTTCTCCACCCCCGCCGCCGCAGCCGGGTCCTAAAGGGCCCTGCTTCTCCCCGCCCCCTTGCCTTCTCCCCTCCTCCTTTTGGAGACCACCCCCTTCCCCCCGACACTCCCGCGCGCGGGCCTCTGCGTGCGCGCACGCCCACTCGCCCATCCCCACCTCCTCACAGGCAACGTGGGTCCTCTATACCCTCTGGCCTCCGTCCCTTCACGCACTTCCACCCCGGGCTCCCTGACTCCAGGAAAAAGAATAACTTGGGGGTTTGGGTTAAGATCGACGCGGGAGTGGGCAGGAGTGGGTGCTTTTGTCTCCTGTTTTCGGTTCAATTCGGAAGGACTTTGTGCGCTTCCCATGTGGCCGGCGCTGGGCTCACTGCTGGAGGGAATGCAGAGGACGTCAGGCATGACCTTCAAGTAGATTTCGGTCTACTCCCAGCAGTTCCCTCCATCCTCGAGGTTTCCCCCACCGCTGACGTGCTGCTTGGGACAGTGACTTAGGAGTCAGGAGGCTGTTCACGTCCTCTAGATCAGCCTACCCCCCAACTGCCCCTCTTAGGGACCATTGCAATTTCCCAACCCTGCAGGCATCTGGTAACGTGTAAGTATCTGAAATGCAATTTCTGGACACTAAGGAATCTCCCCTCTTCCGGGCTTACTCCACACCCCCTCCCTCCGCAAAGAATCCCTTGGGGACCTGCCCCACCGCACCCACTCCAGGTCTGAAGGCATTTGCCACAGGACAGAACACCTTGCTTCAGGGGTCTTAGGTCAGATCAGTTTTCCAGGTGTGGGAGAATGCCCTGCGGTAAGGTCATTTAGAGCTCACTCCAATAAATGCAGGTGAACAAGAATGGCCTCCCTTCATCGTTCAGCTTGATTTACTGATTTATCCATCCAAGCTGTCCCCAACTCAGAAATTCCAGACTGGACCCCACTTTAATTATCACACATCTCTTGTGACCCTAACAAAGATTCTTGTCAGATTCTCTTGGTAGGGATAGGACCATTGAACTGCCTCCAGCCTGCGTCTAATTTCTCAATACCTCCATGCCACCCACCTGGCCTTGAAAGTTAGCACCATGCCCCAGGAAGGCAAGTGCTTGATCTTAAGGAACCAACAATGTTATGGGGGTGAGTTTGGTGAGATGAACAAATAACTGGTTGTCAGAGGCTTTGAGGAGGAGAAATGTCTAAATGGCAAGGTGATGGGGATTGCAGGGGTGGATCAGAATTTAAATTGAAGCTTGGAATTCTACCAGGGGACATACAGGCATAGCAAGGGCATCTTGAGCAGAGGGACCAGCTAAAGCAAGGACCTGGAAATAGGAAAGCAAGGATGGAGAAAGGAAGGCTTAGAGGCAGGGGGAGGACTGGCAGGAAATCCAGTTGGCTTGGGTAGAGGTTTGGCTTCATATAAAGGGCAGGGAGGTGCAGCATCCGTATTTGAGCAGAGGAGTGAAAGAGACAGAGCTGGACTTCTGGAAATCACAGCGCTGTATCTGATGGGCTTCTGGAAATCACAGTGCAGATCTGATGGAACTCAGAAGAGACAGGCATGGGAAGCTGCTGGTCACTCTTTGGTGTGCCCTGGCGTTCTGTGCCAACCTTGTAACATTTGTTTCTATTGGTCTCATCCATTAGAGTCTGAGCATCTTCAGAGTAGACACACTCTGGCATGATGCTGTCCAATAAAAATCTATTGTAAACCACAAACGTGAACCACATGTGCAATTTTCAATCTTCTAGTAGTCATGTTAAAATATAGTAAAAAGAAATAGATGAAACCCATTTTAGCATATACTTTATTAGTTTCTTCAAAATATCATTTCAAGGTGTAGTCTATATTAAAAGTTATTAGAGATTTAACACTTCTTTTTTCATACTAAATCCTCAAACTCTGAGGTGTATCTTATGCTTATGTGTCTGTGTGTGCTCAATTGTGTCCGACTCTTGGCAACCCAAGACTGTATACTTGGGCTACAGCTACAAGGACTGTAGCCTGCCAGGCTCCCCTGTCCATGGGATTTCCCAGGCAAGAATACTGGAATGGATTGCCATTCCCTTCTCTAGGGGATCTTCTCTGGTTGAGGGATCGAATCCACATCTCTTGCATTGCAGGCAGATTCATTACTACTAAGCCACCTGGGAAGTGCCAGTTTTATGCTTATAGCACATTTCAATTTGAACTAGCCAAAATTCAATACTTTCTAGCCATATGTGGCAAGTAGCTGCCAGATTGGACAGGAAACAGGTCTAAAATATCGTGCCTGGCACTTTGTAGGCACTCAGTAAATGTACTGAATGAATGAAAAGTGTGGTTTCTGGAAATACTCCTCTCAGGGCCGTGATAATCAGTTGCCATTGCAGTGACCAGTAGCTAGAGATGAAAGGTAAGGCTCAGTCATGACGCTGTTGAGAGGATAGGAGAGACATTCATTCATTCATTCAGCTCCTCACTTATCTTTTGAGACGCATTCTTCTTCCATCTCCTTTAAAGTTCTTGCTCTCTTAGCCCAGAACCATGGAGATGAGCGGGCAATGTAAGGCTAATTTGACACATGCCAAGAGCTCAGCAAAAGTTTTCTTTCTGATGAGTCTGAAGATCCTCCACCGGTTCCCTTTGTTCCCTGATTAAGGGTAATCCTCCTCTCTGTATATGCACATTCACTCGCTACCAGCAGCCCCATCTTTTTGAAGTCCTTTCCTAACCACCCTGAAGTCCACAGTCCTACTCCAGAAAGACCAGCTTCTGCTGAGGCTTCAATCACAGAACATCCTCAGTGGACTGAAGTCTCAGGAAGAGGAGCAAGGGCTTGACCAAGACCCCACGCAGGTTACTAGCTGGCCTGGGACTCCCCCGTTTTGTTCACCACTGCCGTCCCAGGGCCTAGAATGGCGCCTGCTACGCACAGAGTGAATAAATCCTGAGTGAACCCAGGTACTCAGCTCCTAGCCCCCTAGAGCATATCTACCTTTCCATTTCTCATGAGTTCCTCTGTGATGTCCTTAGGCCTGTCCTGAGAGCCTGTCTGTGCTAAGGATGAGGCAGTAAGGACTCCCTGAGAGATGGGGACAGGCTGCAACTGGTTTACTCCCCTCCCCCTAATCCCTGCCTTTTTTCCATTTGAAAAGTGCTTCACAAACCCCACCCTCACAAGGTTTACCGTAACTAAGTACCACCTGTACTATTATTTACATAATATTTTCTTAATGAAAGTCAATCCCCCCTTTTTTTTTCCTTTTTTTTTTAATGCAACTTTATATCACTACCATAAATGGAAAAGCAGTATTGATGGATGGCCATATATAGATAGCAACCATAAAAATAAACACAATGACAACAAAACAATGTTACTCAGTTCAAGTTGCATACCTCTTGCTTACTGCAGCCTCTGAGGCTGGCATACTCCTCTGGTTAACAAAAGATGAGCCGAGTCTAAAGAGCAGTAATAAAGGCAAGCCTGACCCAAGCTGAAATTTTTCTCCATTATGTCATCGGAAGGAGAGGAATATTTTTAAAAACATTTTATTGAAATGTAACATACATGCAAAAAAGTACAGGTATCATAAACTTGAGCAAGGTTTGAGGAATCCCATATAACCAGATGAAGGGCATTGACAGCACGCAGAAGACCCCTGCCTGCTGCCTTCTAGTGGTTACGGCCCCACCAAGGGAAACCATTATCTTGACCTCTACTAGCATGGATGAGTTTTGCCCCTTTTTACATTTCATATAAATGAAAACATACAACATATAGTCCTTTTGTCTCTGACTTCCCCTGCTCAGCCCTACACTCATGAGATTTGTCCATAATCTTGCATGTACTTGTTCATCCCTTCTCCTGTTAGGCACACATTTTTGTGGCCTCCCTACCTGGATGTGGAATTTCTGGATCATGAAGTGTACCAATGCTCAGCTCTAGGAGATCTAGCCAGAAAGTCTTGCCAAATAAATGTATGACTCTAACTTCCTATCAACAGTTTTATGAGGGTTCCACTTTCTCCCCATCCTTACCAACACTTGACATTTTCCATCGTTTCTCAATGTGTCCGTTCTGATGGTTTTATTTTGGAGTTCCCTGATGACTGAAGAAGCTGAGCACCTTTCTAATGATAGAAAGGAGGAATTTTCAAAGGGAATTGTGTCATATAATGTGATGTAATGTCATGTCCATGTATCATGATTATACATCTTGAGTAGCACCTAAAATCATCTTGCATGTAGGAGTTGCCACCTTTTTTATTATGGTGGTTTTAATTGTAGTTGTTTCAAGAGGAAGGGAAAAGAGAAAGGTTAAGACTATTGCTTGAGCAGAGGAAGTGTCCTCTACTCTCTATCCATCCAGTGAACCAGTGAAGTTGCTCAGCCATGTCCGACTCTTTGCAATCCCGTGGACTGTAGCCCACCAGGCTCCTCCATCCATAGAATTTTCCAGGCAAGAATACTGGAGTGGGTTGCCATTTTCTTCTCCAGGGGATCTTCCCCACCCAGGGATCAAACCAGGTCTCCTGCATTGCAGGCAGATGCTTTACCCTCTGAGCCTCCAGGGAAGCCCTTACTCTGGACCAGCACTATCCACCTCCTCTTTGATGCATCCTGAAACAACAAGAGGACCTTCTGATCCAGTGGTTGGAAACCCCAATAACCAATATGAAAACTGAAAAATGTGCTCTCAGAGGCAAGGCTGCATGCTTTGTGAGGGTTTCCCAAATGAGCTTCGGGTACCAGGGCAACAATGTGATCAGATCACCACCATCATCTTTCTCTTCAGAACATCTTTATCACATACCTCTCCCCAGGTGCTGGCTTGGGCTTTTGTGCAACCCTTTCTCTTAGAAGTTACTGAATCGAGTTGGATGGCTCTAAAGTGACCAAAAGGAGAGGACACAAAGGGAAAGAATCGGATGACAATGTGAGCACCGGAGGCTGGCGGAAGAGTTCAGAGAAGGCGCTGCAGCCGGACTGTCTGGATTCATGTCCAACTCCTCCCCTCCCTGGCTCCGTCATTTGGGACAAGCTTACTTCCCTTCTCTGAGCCTCAGTTTCCTCATCTGTCATAAGGAGGTGATAATAACAGTACCCATTTGAGAGAGTTGCTGCAAGGAGTGAATGAAATGATCCAAGTGAGTCCTTCACACTCTACCTGGCACACAGCCCTCAACAACAGACAGCTGTGCTGCTATTATTACCTGATGCTCGGGAGACTGAGAGTTCCTCGGTGTGGGGTCAGGAAAGTCTCACATCCCTTCCTCTAACACAGCTGGTAAGATGTCTGCAGAGGGAGGAATCGAGCTTGACGGGAAGGGGGAGTGGCTCCCTAGGCTCTAGTGAGGTAGGGCGGGGATAACTGCATGCCCTGAAGAGTGACAAGGAAGAGAAGACCTCAGAGCATAGATGCTGCAGAGGCCTGGCAGAAGGCGCACATTCAGAGCCTTCTCCCTCCCGTAAGCAGAAGGTCCAGCGGACCCACACAGCCAACGCGACAGACAGTGAAGTGCCCTGATGACAGGGAGAAAAGAGCTAGGAGCAGTAATTCCACGCAAATACTTCCACAAGTATTGCTTCATCTCTCATAAATGTCAGCAGAGGCCCGGAGAGGTTAGGTGACCTATCTGTGGTCACCCAAATAGTATTACCTTTCTACAGTCCCAGAGAGGCAAGGAAACCAGCACTCAGTTCAAAGTCAGCTGCTGACTTCAAGGTGTATGACCCTAGTCTTCCCGCCTGCACCTCACGGCCCCCATTGCCTTTGTCCTGGCCTGGTTGTTTCTCACTGTGGACCCATCAGCCCAAAGCTTAAGTCTTAAAACAAACATGTGTATCATCAATCATGGTTCTATGGACTGGTTAGGCTCTTCTGGGTCATCATCACATGGGTTCCTCCATGTGGCTATAGTAGATGGAGTCTGGGACCTGGGTCAGCCTAACTAAGCTTAGCATTCAAGAGCACTGTCCTGGCCAGTAGTTGAGCCAGGTGATTAAATGAATCAATGCTTTTCCTTGCACTGGGTTCTCTACCTCCCAGCCTCCAGGGCTCACAGTCTTACATCTAGCACAGCAAAGTTCCACATGGTAGAAAAGAGGTGCTACCCATTAAACAAGTCACATATTTTCCCTCCTTTTTTGGGAGGTTGTTGAGGTCAACGTGTTGTGGAAATTCCTGATGGGTTTGGGACCTTGATTCAGTTCAGTTCAGTTCAGTCGCTCAGTCGTGTCTGACTCATTGCAGCCCCAAAGTCTGCAGCATACCAGGCCTCCCTGTCCATCACCAACTCCCGGAGTACCCATTGCCTGTGAAAGAGAGGCGTTGAGCAGAGCATCCCCCAGCCTGCATATCAGGGTCCAGAAGGCATTTTTAGTTTTAAAAAATCAACCAAACAAAAAATAACCCTTCGGTAAGTATTTTAGGCATTGCTGGCCTCATACGGTTGCTGTCACAACTGCTCCTCTCTGCCATCCCAGCCCCAAAGCAGCCAAGGATTATAGTCAAACAAAGGAGTGTAGCTATGTTCCAATTATGTTTCATTTATTAGAACAGATGATGGCTAGAATTCACCCAGGGACAACAGGATGCTGACGTCTACACTAGGGCCTCCTTGATGCTAGACAGCAGGTTTCAAAGATGCTCAAACCCAGGAGATAATATAGACCCTGGAGTGCTACTCCTCAGTCTGCATCCAACTGACCGCCCATTAGAAAGTACCTACGTGCAACCACAAGGGAGCAACAGGATGCCTGTTGAAAAAACCAGCTTTGTCCCCTCTCCAGGGATCCTCGTTCCTTCCCAGAATCCCACAGTGAGCTGTCTAGATCCCCAGTGTCACCAGAAAACGATCTCAATCCGGCATCTGGCCAGGCCCAAGGAGACCCCCACTCTTACCCCCACCAGCCGACCCCAGTCATATAAGACAAGATTCAGAGTTCAATAGGATGCTCCCTGAGACTTCCCGGAGGAGGAAGGCAGGACAAGCAGCACCAGGAGGCAAGGCAGATGCCATGGACCCGAGCAAGAGAGCACTGGCTTCCCTGAAAAGGTTTTGAGCAGGGTGCAGCATCTGTGAAAAATTCGAGCAGGGCCACTGCTCCCATTAGATGGGCCTGCCCCCCTCCTCCAGGCTGCAGCTTTTCTTTCGAGGAACAAGACTACATCTGTTTGGCGATACTCTATCTGGAATCGTTAAATAAACCTTTCAGGCCCTGGCAAACAAAAGCCCATCTTATTCCGATGGGGGAGCTCCTGAAACGCACCAGACTTATTAATCCTAAATCTGTCTGCACGCACCCCCCTCAACTCCCCTCCGGGCAGGTCCGCACCGCCCCCACTCCCAGCCCTCCACTGGGGGAAAGGCTGCTCACCCTCGCCACCTTTGGCCCCTCTCGATGGGAACAGATTCTTGGCTTTGAGTTTACTTTTAGTATTGTCTACTTGGGTTTTTTTTTACTCCCTCCCCCACTCTTCCCAGGGGGTCTCTCTCCCTCACTGACTTGTTCAGTGGATCACAGTCACACAATACTGTCTGAGCAAACTTGCTCAGGGCCCCACAATTATCTCATCTTCCCATTACCCCCACCCTCACCCCCTTTGGGCCACTGAGAAGCAGGCAAAGCTAAACAAATAAAGGATGGGAGGAGGGATGCAGCCAGCTTTTCCAAGGCCCTGGCCATGTGGAATTGCAGGCTCACAGGCTCAGTTCAGCTTGCCTTCTGCTCCCCAAGGGCACCAGCAGTACACACACACACACACCCTGAGCCCCTCCTACAGCTGAAACCCAAGTCCACCACAAAAGCCTATTGCAATGCAGGCTGAGGGATCTGTGTGTCCAGCTGTGCACACAGACCTCTGCACACACACCCCCTTCCCCCTACCTCCAGTCGTCTCTGGCTTCCTACACGGTGGCACACACTTCATCGCCCTGACTCCCCTCTCCAGGAAATCTGTTGCCTCCTCTGAGAGTCAGGGAAGGCGTGAAGTTGCCGTGGGCATGTTTGGGCTCTTACATAGTTGCTGCCGGATGCTGGTGACACATGGGTTTGAATGTGCCCTTCTGCCCCCCCCTCCCCCGCCGCTTCCCCTTTCCCACCCAGGAAAGGACTGCATGGGGACACGCTAGGATCCAACACGCACTCCTCTGCTCTGCAATTAAAGCCCAGCCTCGCCCCTCCAATCAGAAGCCCGCTGGTGAGAGGGCCACTGCTCATCGGAGGTTGAGGGGGAAGGGAGGGAGATTTGAGCAGGGGAGGAAATGATGAAATCAGCCAGCCGGTCTGGAAGCTCAGTCACTGAGGGGGTTGGAGGTAGCAAACAGTCATTCCCTCGGGGAAGAAGAGGACCCCCCCCCCAATTTAGAGACTCTAAACAGGCCCGTGTGAGGATGAGGGAAGTTTCCTGGGAGGCAGGAGGCGGGGCAGGGGGAGCAGTGAAGACTCTCTTCTAATAACATTCTTGCTTCACTCCTTGTGGAGCACCCTGGGCAGGGCGGTGAGGCCAACCCCGTGTGATCCCGCCCATGGTGCCGAACACCTGAACCCTGGCGTTCAGGAGTGGAGCTCTGTGGCAGCTATTCTAAGATCCGAGTTTATGCCACTTTGTGTTTTTGCGTTTCCCACCCCTCTCCCCATGCACTGTGAGTGTACACACCTCTTCTGCCTGGCTTTGCCCGCAGTAGATGGAGATTATCCCACCCTGCCTAGGTGCTGACACGTGGGCAGGCTCAGCGAGTCCTCTTTGCACACATGGAAGAGCTGCGGCTTGAGGAAACCGAGCTCCTCCTGGTTCAAGGTCAGGGGGCCAATCTGCAGTTTCACTCCCAATGGCCGCTCCATCTGGCACTCCTGTCTCCTTATCTTGGCTGTGGGCAGGCCATAAATTGCAATGACCGGGCCGTTGCGGTCAGAGCAAATGCCTAGCAATGTTTCCCAAATATCAGTCCTTTGGAGACCTAGCTTTGAGTGACTTCAATTATTTCTTTAATATTTACCTTTAAATCAACTCACATATTTTATAATAAAACACTGCAGTAGTAATATTTCTGAAAACAAGTTTCATATATTATGTTTCCTTTGCACATGAGGAAAAAAAAAAAGCATAACTTAAAAGATGTTCTTCGAAATACACCTAAAATTACCTTGTGTACCATACTCTGGTACACAGTATAGAAGGTATTTTAACCTTTGGGCCAGGTGAAGTATTTCCAGCAAGCCTCTGAGGTCAGTCCTCTCATCCATAAAATGGGAATGAAAGTAACTTATTCTGCCTTCCTGAGGGTGGGGGCTATACAGAGTTATCAAGTAGAAAGGGGATTTTTAACAGAAACCGTAGCCAGGCGAATGTCCCCAAATTTAATAAGCATGGGAATTGTGAAAAGTATAAGTTGCTAAAAGGGGAAGGAGTAGAGAATGCTGTACATACTCAAAAGAACAGGAGCCCTGCACAGATCCTGCGAAGGAGCTCTAACAGAAATAGTAGAGAAATGTACAGGCTATTAAAAGAAACAATACACTCCCACATGAAAAACACAAATAAAAGAACCTATAGAGATTTCTGACCCCAATTAGAATCTCTTGAGCCACGAATGTGAAGCGAGGGGATGATGAGGCATTGGGTGACTCAGGGGGAGCCCCACAGCCTAAACAGTGGCCTGGGAAGCCTTCCTGGAGGTGGTGTCACCCTTCCCCACATCTCAGCTCCAAAACCCCTTTGGGCTTGTGTCGTGGACAGCAGGTGCGTGTTGGAATCGACTTTTCTGGAGGCTGGTAGCGGTTGGCAGGACATCGGGGCTGCTAAAGGCAGCAATGCTGTGTTTCTGGGGTGTCACCCGGCGCTCAGCACCCTCTGCTGCTTCTCCACAGCCCCCTACGCACCCCCTCACCCACAGCCTCCTGAGTGCATGTTCTTCCCACTGGAAATCTTTCTGATTGCTGCCTCCAGGGAAACTTGTCTTCCTCATTTTCCGTAGTGTCTCTCTCTCTTCTGTGCAACTGCCAGAGTGCAACTATTTCTATCTCCTCTGCTGTTGCTTCTCTCTGCTACTCTGTAGCTTATCTTGGTCTTTTTCTCTGTGTTCTCTGCCTCCTTTCTCCATCCTGGTTATCTTCTTTAATGATATCCTTTTCATATCCTTTTCATCCCACGCTGACCCCCAACTCGAGGCCTCTTTCTATATCCCATCCTTTCATTCTGTAGAGAAGAGTCCCAGGGACTCTGCTCTATTGTAATGATTATCAGTGGCTATGGGACTCTAAGGTATTGTCCTCTGGGATCTGGGCAGAAAGGAAGGTTTAGAGTCACAGTGAATACTCTAACACCATTACACACAACACACAAAACACACACACAGTGCGGCATTGGGCATTTTGCCAATACTTTCCAAATTGTGCCTCCTGTCCACGGTCAGAATGAAGAATCGATAGTTATTTCCATCCACATCTTTACGAAATAGCTACAACCCAGAAGCTCAGCCAAATGACCTCAGTTTCTGCTTTTGGTCCAGAATCCTGATCTCTGGACCCTCAGTGTGTAAAGGGGCATTTGAGTTGTAACACTAAAGACTTCATAGCTTGAAACAACCAGGACAAACCCACATACTTTAGAGGCGGCTCTGTGGGGTCCCAGTGCCAATTCTGCCCAGGATGACTTTATACGTCACCAAACAGCTTGGAGCCTCAGTTTAACCATCTGCCAAATAGGCAAAAGAACATGTAGCTCAAGGGCTTCTGTAAGGATTGAGTGGAATCATCCATGACAGCCTCTGGCAGGATGTCTATTTCAAAAATCATGTTCAACCTACTGTCTGCTCAACCCAAGGGGGTTCTTGCTGTGAGGATCTTGCTTCTTAGAACAGTCATTCCCTGTCTGTGAAAACTTTGATCCAGGACATGAGGTGCCTGGTATCGTTCAAGGCCACCTGTCGGCACCTGAGCCTCATCCCATCTTCCCTCCAGGCTGGAGCGATGCTGAAGACTCCACCCCCTGGCACTACCCTCTCTGGAGACCTTCACCTTGTAAGTGTGCCACCTGCTGCTGCTTGTCCGCTCTGCTTGGTCCTAGCCATCTGGAACAGGTCCTTCTCTCTGGGGAAAATATTATTGTTTTTTTGGCCACTTGTTTGATCCTCCAAAGTCAATATTTGTGGAGATAAGCACCGTGTCCTGTAGCAGTGCAGTTGTTTATGATTCTGTCCACATCCCATTTGATTCCAGTTCCTTCTGGGCCACAGTGGGAGGTAAGGGCGCATTTCAACCACAGTGGGTCCCATTACTCACCCAAACTGTCTCATCCAATGAGGAGGAAGGGCTGGGTTCAGTCTTGTCCAGATCCTGGACGTGTGCTCCTAGCCTGCCCTGACAGAAGCTGGACAGGAATTTAATGTGACCTTCCAGGAATCGAACCCGAGTCTCTTGTGTCTCCTGCATTGCAGGAGGCTTCTTTACCTGCTGAGCCATGGGGGAAGCTCTCCAGAAAGCTGGCAGTCTGGACTCCTCTGCGTCCAGGCCTTCCCTGTTAACACATCCCAGGCCTACCCCAACCTCCTCCACTAGATGATGAGGTCCCAGACTGGTCCTTTCTATAAAAATGAGATTTTCTGTTTCCACTTCACATAAAAATGCCTGGTGAGATTTTTCCACCCAGACTGGAGAGCTTATTTCAAAGGATTTGACTTAAAATATAGGTTGTGAGGGGTATGCAAAATTCCCTTTGAAGTGGCCTACAGGGAAGGGCATTCCCCAGAGAGTGGGGTGGGCAGCCATTCTCTTCTGCAGCTACACAAGAGATGCCATGGCAGGCTGGGATGACATCCGATTTAGGACAGACACACTACATATATTAAGCCGTTGAGAGCAGAGAAAGCAAATGTGGTTTCAAGTGAAGCCCCAGAGCAATAGGCATGAGGACATGCAAGGTTGCAACTGAGCTGTTTCTTAGGTGGGCAACTCTGTATAATTCTAAGGGAATAGAAGCAGGAATTATGAATTAACCATGATCAGTGGCTTTCTGGGGCCTTCCCAGGTGGCACTAGTGGTAAAGAACTTGCCTGCCAGTGCAGAAGACATAAGAGATGCCAGTTCGATCCCTGGGTCAGGAAGATCCCCTGGAGGAGGACCTGCAACCCACTCCAGTATTCTCGCCTGGAGAATCCCATGGACAGGGGAGCCTGGTGGGCTACAGTCCATGGGGTCGCAGAGTCAGACATGACTGAAGCAACTCAGCACACATGCACACAATGGCTTTCTGGAGAGACACCAGGGAGGCTAGCTAGTGAATAACAGTAGTAACAACAGCAACAGGAGAGAAGGAAGAACAGGAAAGGGAAAGGAGAAAGAAGGAGGGAGAAAGGAGGTGGAGAGGAGGGGGAGAGGGGGAGGGGAGGGGGGAGGGGGGGAAAGGGGGGAGGGGGGGAGGGGGGAGGGGAGGGGAAGAGGGCAGTGGAATAGCTGAGTGGTCTGCTCTGTACCAGTCTCTTAGCAAAAAGACTTGCAAAAATAACCTCACTGAGTTACTTAATTCTCAGAACAAACCCACAAAGCAGTTCTTATCATCCCCATTTTTCAGATAAGGAAAGTGATACCCTGAGAGGTTAAAGTGACCTGTCCAAGGCATACAGCTTGCAGAAAGCAGGTGCCAAATGAGATTTGGCTAGATCAAGCAAACTCCCAAAGATTCATTTTTGCAGAACTCATCATTCTGTACTGAAGACAGGCCCTTATTATCTTGTCTTAGTCATTTCCTTGATTATTCTTCTTTCTCCCTTTGAGACAATGGGATCCTTTGAATCCTTGGCCTGAGCCCATGGTAGGCTCCAGGACAAATTATTCAAATGAGTCAAGATGACCCATGCCTGTCTTAGCCACTCATGGATCTGAGATTGCCATAACCCTCCCTGAAGCACCTGGAAAGTTTGGAGACCTTCAGGAATTTGGGGCAACTGCTATGCACCGGGAATGGTTTTCTTTGTTTGGGATAAATTGGTGACCAAAGCGGACAATGCTCCCTTTCCTGGTGGAACTTATGTGGGAGGAGGGCAGGGGACACAGAGGCGGTGGGGAGAACAGGAATGACTGGCAGACATGGAAGGGGGTTTCGCCTTGTGGGCTTCCTTTTAAGAAAGCTCGACCCAGCTCCAGTCTGCTCTCCATGCTGCAGCCAGAGAGGATTCTGTTCCAAACTCAGCTATGAGCAACTCAAATTCCTGTTCAAAAAGCGGTCTTCCTTTGCTCTTAGGATAAAGACCCAAAGCCTCAGATCTGCCATCAAGGGCTTAGGTGGGGTCCCCATCCATCTCGAGTCTCACTGCACACCGAACACCTCCCTTTTCTAACTGGTGCTTCCAGTCCCTTCCCTTTGTACCAGCCAGCATCTCCTTCAACCATCTCCTCCGTCATCTCAACCTTCTGGAAGGCCTTCTCCCACATTGGTTAAACCGTCCTTACAGACTCCCCAAGCACCCTAGACCTCTCTGTGACACTTCACAGCCTTATGGCTTCACTCTGAGTTAGGCATGTAGCTGATGACTGTGTCCCACATCAGACTATAAGCTCCTTACAGTCTGACCACGTGGAGGTAAGCTCCACACTGGACTGACCGTTGCACTCACCACCGTGTGCCTAGAACTTAGCCAGGACCTGGTCCAACACAGTCTGCTGAATGAATGATGTTTCCCTGTACCCCGTACCTCTAATGACCTTCTCATCTGAGGGGTGCAAACCTCCCTTTCCTAAAAAGTGAACAGCCATGGGGGTTAAGAGCTGAGGGCAGGGTGCCCATGACACTTCAACCTCCAACCAGGATCTGTGGTCTCAGAGTATAGGTGCATATATTAGGACAAAGACAGAATGTGTGACCGCCCACAGTCCAGGTCATATGGTCACAGCACCTGTGATGGAAAACATTCCACTGCAATGCAAAATCCCGGAGAAATAACAGTGTGAAATGAGTCACTAGCCAAATCCATCTCTATAAAAATGCTGAGCAGAAACCCTCCAGCCTCACGAAGATTAGAGTTGCAAACCCAAGAACTCTGTTGCATAGCACCTACTCCCTCTTTCATTGGAAAAGCACAGGCCTAGGCTGCAAAAGTGAAAGTGAAGTCGCTCAGTCGTGTCCGACTCTTCGCAACCCCGTGGACTGTAGCCCACCAGGTTCCTCCGTCCATGGGATTCTCCAGGCAAGAATACTGGAGTGGATTGCCATTTCCTTCTCCAGGGAATCTTCTCGACCCAGGGATTGAACCCAGGTCTCCCACGTTGCAGGCAGACGCTTTGACCTCTGAGCCACCAGGGAAGCTCCCAAGGCTGCAAAAGCTACCTTTTAATTGGAGAAATAAGAGGCATCCCTTCACATTAAGCCCCTACTGTGCTTTTGCTGTTGTTCAGAAACAAAGTCATGTCTGACTCTTTTGAGACCCCATGGTCTGTAGCCCGCCAGGTTCCTCTATTCATGGGATTTCCCAGGCAAGAATACTGGAGTGGGTTGCCATTTCCTTCTCCAGGGGTTCTTCCTGACCCAGGGATCGAACTCACATCTCCTGCACTGGCAAGTGGATTCTTTACCACTGAGCCACCAGAGAAGCCCTCCTGTGCTTTAGGGATATAAAAATAAACTAGACCATGAACTCAGAGTCTTGCCAAATGAACAGAGCACGTAGGCTGGGAGGAACAAGGGGTAGGGGCAATGAGACAGATACCTACCTCAGCACAGGAAGGGCCTCTTGGAGATGATAAGACCCAGGAAGAGTCTAGAGACAGATAAGAGTTGGGTTGGGTTGCAAAAGGCTTTCCAAGCCATTGGAATGGCACAGACAAAGGTATGGCAGTAGACAGAGCCTGGGTTGTGGTGGGAACTGCTGGAGGTTTGACATTGCTGGGAAGTTAAGGGTAAGACAGAATGGAGGGAAGGGAGCTGGAGCAGGAGGGGGGAAACAGGCCTTAGAGCAACTTTTAAGTCCTGTGAAGAATTGTGAAAACATTTATGTCCAAACAAAGGAGGAGCATTGAGCACTTTAAGCAGGAGAATAGCAGGGATTAAAATTGCATTTTAGGTGGCTCCTAATATGGGGATAAAAGATTTGTAGGAGACCAAGAACGGCCATGCCAAAGAATGTTCAAACCAACGCACAGTTACACTCATCTCACATGCTAGCAAAGTAATGCTCAAAATTCTCCAAGCAAGGCTTCAACAGTACTTGAACCGAGAACTTCCAGATGTTCAAGCTGGATTTAGAAAAGGCAGAGGAACCAGAAATTAAATTGCTAACATCCATTGGATCATAGAAAATGCAAGAGAATTCCAGAAAAACATCTACTTCTGCTTCATTGACTAGGCCAAAGGCTTTGACTATGTGGATCACAACAAACTGTGGAAAATTCTTCAAGAGACAGGAATACCAGACCACCTTAGAAATCTGTATGCAGGTCAAGAAGCAACAGTTAGAACCAGACATTGAACAAAGGACTGGTTCCAAATTGAGAAACGAATACATCAAGGCTGTATATTGTCACCCTGTTTATTTAACTTATATGCAGAGTACATCATGTGAAATGTTGGGCTGGATGAAGCACAAGCTGGAATCAAGATTGCTGGGAGAAATATCAAAAACCTCAGATTTTCAGATGACATCATCCTCATGGGAGAAAGCAAAGAGGTACTAAAGAGCCTCTTGATGAAGGTGAAAGAGGAGAGGGAAAAAGCTGGCTTAAAACTCAACATTCAAAAAACTAAGATCATGGCATCTGGTCCCATCACATCATAGCAAATAGATGGGGAAACAATGGAAACAGTGACAGACTTAATTTTGGGGGGCTCCAAAATCACTGCAGATGGTGACTGCAGCCATGAAATTAAAAGACGCTTGCTCCTTGGAAGAAAAGCTATGACAAACCTGGACAGTATATTAAAAAGCAGAGACATCACTTTGCCAACAAAGGTCCATATAGTCAAAGCTATGGTTTTTCCAGTAGTCATGTATGGATGTGAGAATTGGACCATAAAGAAAGTTAAGTGCCAAAGAACTGATGCTTTTGAACAGTAGCACTGAAGACTCTTGAGAGTCCCTTGGACTGTACGGAGATCAAACAAGTCCATCCTAAAGGAAATCCACCCTGAATATTCATTGGAAGGACTGATGCTGAAGCTGAAGCTCCAATACTTTGGCCACCTGATGCGAAAAACTGACTCATTTGAAAAGACCCTGATGCTGGGAAAGATTGAAGGCAGGAGGAGAAGGGGACGACAGAGGATGAGATGGTTGGATGGCATCACTGACTCAGTGGACATGAGTCTGAGCAAATTCTGGGAAATAGTGAAAGACAGGGAAACCTGGCATGCTGTAGTCCATGGCGTTGAAAAGAGTCAGACTCAACTGAGTGACTGCACTGAACTGAAGGGGACCAAGGAGAGGAGAGAAGCCAGTTAGAAAGTTGTGGCCATGTCCCCAGATAAGAGACAAGAGCATAGTATTGAGTTATAGGAGAGGCATAGGGGGAGGGGTTCAACAAGGGTTTAGAAATCTATACTCAGAACAACTAGAGTATAATAAAAGCAATAACCCACACTTTACAATTCTGAGTTCTTTCTATGCTGGCCACTCGGGAAAACTTTATGTACATCATTATAAGTTTTAACATTTATCCAAGTAGGTGGGGGATCCAGGATGAGAAAGGCCTGGAGGCTCTGGGACCCTCTATGTAGGGTCTAAATATCTTTAAAGTGCTCTACAGATGCTAATGTCAACTGAGCTTAGATTAGGGGAGAGGAATGAAGTAGGTGATGGAGTGTAGAGTAGAAATGAAAAAGAGCAGGTCCCCATGAATCATGAAAAGAAGACTTTCATTAGGGACTTTGGGAGAAAGTAAGTTTGGACAAAAGTTTGCAAAGTCAAATGTTTCTGTGTGTCAGAAAGTGAACGCAAGTTCCACAGGCAAAAGGCCAGGCAGTTAGGAGCGGTGGGGACCGCGGCAAATGGAGAGTCCACGTGCCATCAAAAGGGTCAGCCGCTGCCCAGTTCTAGTGACAGTAGCCTTTCGAGAAAGAGGGTCCGAGGTAATCAAACTAGCTGATGTTCAAAGCAAAACCAGTTCTCCAGACTTTTGCCTGAATTCTCCCAAGCTGAAAATATTTGAAAATTTGGAAAAGAAAAGAAAAACCTTGTACAAAGCACCCCAACCTGCCTCCAAGTTGGACACCAGTCTAGGATTGGCAATGTGAGTGCTCTGCTGTTGCCTGTCCATCCAGCAACTGAGTACCTCAAGGAGAGGGAGACTCTGGACGGGGCACACAAGTGCAACCAGGATGAAAGGAGTGGCTCAGGGTCCTGGAGACTTGCCAGCTTCCTGCCCAAATGCCATTTGAAGAAGGAGAGATCAGACGTGGTAATGTCTCATCCCCACCAAGTGACAGGATCTGCAGAGACATGCCTTCCTAGGATGAGTGAGATCTGTCACGCTGTCAACAAGGGTTGTCAGACACCAAGAATATCTTCAAGATCTAGAAGCTCAAGCAGCAAGTTACATGCTCAGTATCTGAAAGGCAGCTGCAAGCGGGCTAGACTGCCTGTTGGAATTCTGCCACCATCTCCCATCCCTGTCTCCTGGGGCCATCCTCCGCTGTCCTTGCAGAGTCCCTATTTCACTTCCTATCCTGTGACTCAGGTCCAATGACCCTCACCCCCATCCCTCCCTCTAGATGTCTTCTCTTCAGACCCCATTGACTGGCTCCCCTCTCCTGGTCTACCCCTGACTTCCCTGACTGTCCCAGTCGTGAACCCACTGCTCTGGGCTGACCTCGTGACCCAGGTGTCATTGTGTGGTCTTGTGATTTAAGGCAGCAAGTGGGGAGTCTAGGGAGAGAACCTGAATCAGTACTCACTGAAATAGCAAAGAGTGAGAATAGAGCTCTGTCCTCAGAAAGCTCCAGAAAGAGGGTCAGTGGAGAATGATCCTGGAGGTTCAATCAACTCAAATCAAGGAGCCTCGGCTAGCACCCGTGCCCCTCACTCTGTGCCCGCAGTCCTGGTGCTCCTCTGCTGGACGTGGAGAATCTGAATGCTCCCAACAATCCCACTTTATTATCCCATGTTGCAGAGGAGAAACTGAAGTCCCGGTGGAGAGGTTAAGCAGTCACACACCAGAGGACCTGTAGCCTCTTCCCCAGCCCAGACGCTTCAGAGTCTGCTCTTAACAGCGCTTTTCCAGTTACCTCTGATGGAAGCCCAGTTTCCCTCCAATTCCTCAGGGACTTGACTCTTGTAAAATACAGTAATAGATGAATTAACAGAAAAAGGGTCATGCGCTTGGATGGCATGTGCAACTGGCAAATTGCTCTGAATGCTTCTGGACGGTTCAGTTTCTACACCTATCACATAGGGGGCTGGAGCCACAGGAACTGAGAAACGCTAATCCACCTAACTGTATCCTCGCTCAGCTACTGAGCATGGGAAGGCATGAGCTGGGCGCTGGGGCTGGGGGGTGGACAAACACTTGTATATATTCCCAAGGCTGAACTGTTCACCTCTCTCCAGTGGTGCGCACTCCAGTACTCAGGATGCGCCAGAGCGTCCCGCCCCGCGTTCCCAGTTCGGGTGACTTAGGGCAGGGGTGTCCCGTTATTGTCCAGGGGTGAGAATCGCTAGCTCCAAAGAGCCCTTCCAAACCCAAAACGCTGGGATTCGGCCTCCTTTTGCAACCCTCCAGCTCAGCAGAAATGTTTGCAAGGGCCAGCTGTTTTTGCTCCCGCATTCATTAATAAAAGTAGTGAATGCAGCCAGGGCCACCCTTTTCTTTCCTTTGTCCTGTCCTGAAAAGGGGCAGGGAGGGAACAGGAGAGCCTGCAGACGCAGGGGACGTGCCAGACGTGCAACAGGAAGGGCTCGGAGATGAGGACTGAGAGGAAGGAAGGCAGGTGGGCGGATGGGGAGGCGGGGGAGCGGCGCAGGGCAGGGGGAGGGGCCGTGTGACAAAGGCGCAGAGACACGTGGGACGAATTCCCCGGGGCACCTGGGGATTGAAAACCACCTGGCAGTTTCTGGAAACAGGAGGATTAAAAGCTGCTGAGAAAAATGGGGCCGACGGCAGAGCAGGGCTGGCTGGGGTGGGGGCACCCTCTGGGAACTGCACATCGAACTCTGAGACCTTCTTTTTGATCCCTTAGTGATTGGGGAGAGGTTAACAGTGCATCCGTCGGCGGGTAGCGGCGGGTGGGACACTGTAGGTCTTTTATTCAGTCTTTAAAGCAGGGAATTGGTTACAGAAGTGATAGAAAGTCTCCTTGGGCCAGAGGGCGCACAGAGGAGTTGAAGGAGCAAGGATTTCTCTAGCAGGAGTTCCCACATAGAACACCAGACGCTGGTTAAATTTCAGAGAAAGTATTCTTACTAAAAGCACTTTTGTTAAAAAAAAATTTAGTATATAATGTATTAAATACCACAAATGCCAGAGAATTGTACATTTTAAAATGATTTAAAATGGTGAACTCTATGCTATGCACATTTTACCATCATAAAAATAGAATGTAACATTTTATTTTGTTTATCTGAAATTCAAATTTAACCAGTGCCCTGTGTCTTATTGTTAAATCTGGCCACCCTACACACAGCAAGAGCTAAGACGATGCCAGGGGGCTTCCCACATGGAGCTGGAGCCACAGAGACCCAGCTGCTGCTGCAGGGGATGGAGAGAGACAGGAAGTCCAGGGAAAGGAGGGAAAATGGTCCTGCTTCTCCTCTCCAGTGACCCCCAGTTCCTCCCTGCCGTCAACCAAAGTCCCAGAAGCCCAAGGGCAAAGGAGTCTTAGAAATGCAAGTGCAGGGAAAGATATAAGAGCGAACTTGCTATTGCTTTTCATGACCCAGGAAGGCCACCAGTGACCACAATTTTATTTTATCTGTGTCAACCAAAATAATAATAATAATGACATGATGAGGATGCAAAAGGCCACAAATAAGAAAAGAACTTGTTTATGGTTTTAAGATTGCAGTCTGGAAAACACAAACCTGGGGTAACTGCAAAAGAGTGTTCCAGAGAAAAGAAAGAGTCAGGGGCTTATAAGGACAAAAAGCCATGAGGTCCCTGGGTCCAGAATATCCTCTGGAGAAGGAAATGGCAACCCACTCCAGGATTCTTGCCTGAAAAATCCCATAGACAAAGGAAACAGGCAGACCACAGTCTAACAGGTCACAAAGAGTTGGACATGACTAAGTGACTAAGTACACACCTTAAGAGTTGCCTGGCAAGAACTGTGATTGATTCTGACTCGAGTCAGAAAATATTTGTCCTTAAGGATTCATGAGTTGTTTTAGGGTAAGGGTCCGATAACTGTAGACAGGCTGTCATGAGTTTCTGGCAGATGTTTGGGATGACTTAACATCAGGGCAAAAGGTCAGATTCCATCCAGGCTGAGACATGCGTAAGTCACACTTTCTTAATGGCTCTAAAATGAGAGCTCTGAGCAATACCAATTTCACTTTGATTTTCTTTTCACATTTCTCCCTTTTGATTGATTTCTTCCTTTAAAAAGCATCAGTGGTCAACCACTTGGGTTTTGGGCATCAGTATGAACTCCATCAGGACTGGGAAGGCTGATTCCCAGAGAGTTGTGTCTCACCGAGAGGGGAGTGGGGTGATTTGTGGGAGAGGTCTGCTTTTAGAGAGTGTATCCCATATTTGAGCAACAAGGAGCCATCAAGGAAGAGAGTCTTAGGCAGTGTTCCAAATGGGCATGGATCTTTATCAAGAGAAATCTTATAGGAGTGAGCAATCACCTCCAGATGCCAATCTGTCATTATTTCTGAACTGATGCTTTCCAGCTCTGAAGGTGGAGAAAACTCTTGAGTCCCTTGGACAGCAAGGAAATCAAACCCACCAATCCTAAAGAAAATCCACTCTGAATATTCATTGGAAGGACTGTTGCTGAAGCTGAAGCTCCAATACTTTGGCCACCTGATTCAAAGAGCTGACTCATCAGAAAAGACCCTGAAGCTGGGGAAGATTGAGGGCAGGAAGAGAAGGGGATGACAGAGGATGAGATGGTTGGATGGCATCACCGACTCAATGGACATGAGTTTGAGCAAATTCTGGGAAACAGTGAAAGACAGAGAAGCCTGGCAAGCTGCAGTCCATGGGGTTACAAAGAATCAGACGCGAATGAGCAACTGAACAACAGCGTCAAGAAACACAAAATCCAACAGTTTAAAAACAACAAAGAGAGAACTGTTAGAACAATGATCAGTAAAACTGGTTGCAGTTCAGATTGCACTAAGCCACCAAGACCAGAGGGGAGTCAGCTGAAGAAGACTACTAGATGTCAAGGTTGAAGCATCTTTTGGAGTTTGAGATGTCTCTGATGATTAGGTAAAGGCAGTTTTAGTTGTCAAGGATTCCAAGGATGGAAGAAAAAAAACTGAAAATGTTTGGAGAGCCATAGATACTGGAGGAGTGAGAATTCAGGATCTAATCTAGTGCTAAGTCACCCCAGTCATGTCCAACTCTGTGTGACCGTATGGAACGTAGCCTGCCAAGTTCCCCTGCCCATGAGATTCTCCAGGCAAGAATACTGCAGTGGGTTGCCATTTCCTTCTTGAGGGGATCTTCCCAAGCCAGGGATTGAACTCGAGTCTCAAATCTCCTGCACTGGCAGAAGGGTTCTTTATCACTAGCACCAGCTAGGAAGCCCCAGGATCTAATCCAGTTTACAGGTAAATACTGAAACCCCAAAGAAAATTAATAGTGCTAGAACCTAATATCCGTGAAGGTGTGATATTGAAACATACTTTTTCTCTCTAAAATCACCATTATTCCCATCAAATATAATCAAAATGAGACTAATTTGTGTAAGAAACCCCGCGGGAAGAAAGAGCCACCCCTATGGACCGTTGATCAGGGCCTTTTATTGGGCGGTCGCTCTCGGGCAGAACTCCCCGGGGCAGGTGAGCAAGGAAGCGAAGGGGGTCTGCGAAGCAAAGGGAGTCTGCGAGGTATGAGGGGTGGGGAAGGGTTTTATAGCCCGGGCTGGGCTCCCATATAAGGAAGAAAACGCGGGCTCAGCGGTGATTGGTGTCCAAGGGCTCTGTGTCGGCTCCTGATTGGACGGCTTGGTTGTCGGCCCGCCTCCGGGGCTTGTCTGCGGCTCTCTGCCGGGACATGTCCCAACATGCCCGGGCATGCCCAGGCATTCCTCAACACGCCCGACCTTGCCCTGACCTTTCAATTTGTTTGCAAAATCAGTACGGTTTCAATAATGCGGCCTGATTACATAAATATAAATAACAATAATACTGTTGATCTGGACTTCCCTGGTTGGTGGTCAAGTGGTAAAGATTCTGCCTGCCGATGCAGGGACACAGGTTTGATCCCTGGTCCAGGATGATCTCATATGCTGCAGAGCAACAAATCCCCTGTGCTCTAACTACTGAGCCCTGAGCCTGGAGTCGAAGTGCTGCAACTACTGAAGTCCCAGTGACGTAGAGCCTGGGCTCTGCAGTAAAAGAAGCCATGGCAATTAGAAGCCCACACACTGCAAATAGAGAGTAACCCCTACTCGCAACAACTAGAGAGGAGTCCACGTGCAGCAACTAAGACACAGTGAAGCCAAAAATAAATAAATAAAAGCATTTTTTTCTTAAAAAAAAATAGCAATTGATCTTACAGGTTCTTTTCTTTCTTATTTTAAATTAATTCAATATTTATCTGACTGTGCCAGAGCTGGTAGGATCTACTTCCCTGACCGAGAATTGAACTCAGGCTCCCTGTGCTTTGGAAGTGTGGCATCTTAGCCACTGAACCACCAGGGAAGTTCATTAAAGGCTCTTTTAAATTTCTTTGCTGGAACTTTTCATAAGAATCTAAGATTGAACACTTAAAGGCCTCTTGGGGCTAGGAAAGCAATACCTATGTGAATTCGTCTCTTCTTGAGGTCCCCAAAATATCTTCAGGTTCCTACACTGGGAAGGAAGGGCCCTTCCTTACTCCCTGGTAAGGCTTCTGGGTACCTTGTAAGTAAGGTATCAGGCTGTTTGTCCAGGGGTCTTTATTGGCTGCATAAAATCAGTCTTAGCTTTCTAAAGCTGTCTGGTCATATCTGAGTCTATGCATGTTTCTCTCAAATATAACATTTTAGTCAAAATCTTGGTAACATAACTAAAGTTCCCAATTGTATTCTGTTATAAGAAGAACAGATTCTTATTGAACTTATACTAATAACTATGTTACCATCAAAATAAGAATACTCACTAGGAGTTTCCAAATTCTGGAGGGAACAGAAAAAGAGGAATCAGAAAAACGATAAATGTTTTTTCTTTGTTGACAAGGGTGTGCTTTATCAAACTGCTGCAAGTCAAAGATAGCTTGGGAGAAAAGGTTTCCTTAAATCTGAAAAAGCAAAACATAAAAGAATCAACAATGTTTAAAACAAAATGTCATACAAATTATAATTATCCCCATCCCTTCATTCAGTCCCATGGAATTAATTCTTGATTTGATCTTTTGTTAGCAGCTTTATGAAGCCATCAGTTTCTTCGTTAGTGTTCTGTAAATTTTTACCCAGTTCAAGGGCATGATCTGAAAGTCTTTCAGAAACCTCTACTCTAGAGTGTTGATGTCCTTCCCATAAATCTCTCTGAAGATGAAACATATTTGCAAAAGCGTGAAGAGTAAAACAATGTTGTTGTTAGTCACTCAGCTGTGTCCAACTCTTTGGTGACCGCTTGGACTGCTGTCTGCCAGGCTCCTCTGTCCATGGGATTTCCCAGACAAGAATGAGTTGCCATTTCCTTCTCCAGGGGGTCATCCCGACCCAGGGATGGAACCTGCGTCTTCTGCATTGTCAGACCAGTTCTTTACACTGAGCCACCAAGGAAGCCCAGGAAAACAGTAACAGTCTGTAAATGACAGACGACTTTAAAAACCCCACTTTTGAAGATCTGAGAGTTCATTATAATGGAATCGAAAAGGAAATTTGGTTATTTTTGTGACACAGAACAATTTGAGATAATAACTAGAATTATGCCTGATAACATTATACTAGGACATATCAGATATCCAGAAATTTCACATAGTTACTGGAACACTTACATACTTACACAGACACAATGTAAGGAAGGTTTTGTGTTATTTATTCAGCAATCCTTCCCATGTAATTTAACATCTAAGCCTAATTAGTTTAACAACTCTCCTTTCATAAAGAGAGAAAATAAATCTTTGGATTTTCCAGGCAAGAATACTGGAGTGGGTTGCCATTTCTTTCTCTAGGAGATCTTCCTGACCCAGGGATCGAACCCAGATCTCTCACATTGTAGGCAGACGCTTTACCGTTTGAGCCACCAGAAAGTCCTGAGATAGTTCAGGGGCCTTGGGGTCACACAGAGTCGGACACAACTGAAGTGACTTAGCAGTAGCAGCAGCAGCAGCAGCAGAAGCATCTCATACCTCAAATTAGTTCTAAATTAAAAAAAACAACAACAACAAACTTCACTTTGAATTTGATTTGGAGAAATTTGTCAGAAGAATCAAAAGCTATAAAAAAAAAATTTGGTCAAATAGAATCATAGGTCACTGTGAAACAATGCTTAATTACCTATTTAACCAAAATAACAATTAAAGACTTCATGGGCAGATTTTCCTGGTGGCTCAGAGGTAAAGAATCCTCCTGCCAATGCAGGAGACACAGGTTCGATCCCTGATCCTAGAAAGTCCCACGTGCCACAGGGCGACTAAGCTGATGTACAACAACTATGAGCCTGTGCTCAAGAACCTGGGGGCCGCAGCTGCAGAGGCCCACGTGCCCCAGAGCCGGTGCTCCACCACAAGAAGCCCAAGCAATAAGAAGCCCACACACCACACGGCAGAGCAGACCCCGCTCCTTGCAGCTAGAGAAGAGCAGCAAAGATCCAGCCCAGCCAAAAATTAATAGATAGAAACATAAGATTATTTTTTAAATGTATTAAAGGCTTCATGGATAAATATAAAAGGCTGTATACTTGTCAAAAGCCTTGTGCTGTGCTTAGTTGCTCAGTCCTGTCTGACTCTTTGTGACCCCATGGACTGTAGCCCGCCAGGCTCCTCTGTCCCTGGGGATTTTCCAGGCAAGAATACTGGAGTGGGTTGCCATGCCCTCCTCCAGGGAATCTTCCCAACCCAGGGATCGAACCCAGGTCTCCCTCATTGCAAGTGGATTCTTTACTAGCTGAGCTACCAGTAAGTTCAGTCGCTCAGTTGTGTCCGACTCTTTGAAGCCCATAAAAAGCCTTTGCTATAAAATATGGAATCTTTGCTTGTCCAGTCAGATTACATTAAAGATAAAGAAAACATCATTTCTCATTAAGATTAGATCAATTAAAAAAGATTAGATCAACAATCCAAAAAAACTTTGTGGTTTTAACATAGAGAAAAAGCAAAGATTGATTTTGTACCAGTTTACTTTTACTATTAAAACTCATTTACTTAATTAAATTCATTTCAATCTTAGCCAGTCCTGACCACACATAAAATCCTTTCCAAAGATTCCTTTTTTAGTTTTACCTCCGCAAACCTTCTACAACTTTTTATATCCATTTTAGTTTGTCCTTTTTTTATTCCCATTTAGAAATAACTAGCTTGAGAAGAAAATCACTCCCTCTTCCCTTAAAAAATGCATTTTCACTTCTTACATCTTTTCTTAAAGATTTATTTATAACAAAGATGCTTTTCTTATTAATTTTAGTCATTTTAATTACATATATTAATTAGAATTTTTAACCCTTAGAAGCCTTAATTTCTTTTGAAAAGAGGTAGCAATTATGAACTGCTTTTTATATTAGCATTCTATAGATTGGCAAACTTATAAATATCTTTTATAATCTCTAAAAGCCTGTGCATTTTTTATAGAAAATCTCTCAGCATGGCACTAAATGCATTTACTAATCGTCCCAAATATCTTTTGTTTTCCTGTGAAAGGAAGCCTAGGTTTGGTCATTAATGTTTCAGCGTCTTATTTTATTGGGGAATGATCTAGATATTTAATAACTTTCCATCATTTAACTTAACCTAGCAAAAAGTCTAAAGTTTCAAGTTACCAAAAAGATTTGAGGAAACTGTTTTAAGTAGACATATCATAAAACATAATTATTCTTAAACAGTTCACCTAAGAACTCTTATCCTATTTACATGTACTTAATTGATTGATACTTATGAAAATATCATATCAGTTTATTTTTCTTGATGACAAATTCTATAACAAAGATAACACATGAACTTATTTGACTTTTAGTAAACCAAGGCAATGGCACCCCACTCCAGTACTCTTGCCTGGAAAATCCCATGGATGGAGGAGCCTGGTAGGCTGCAGTCCAGGGGGTCGCTAAGAGTCAGACATGACTGAGCGACCTCACTTCACTTTTCACTTTCACGCATTGGAGAAGGAAATGGCAACCCACTCCAGTGTTCTTGCCTGGAGAATCCCAAGGACGGTGGAGCCTGGTGGGCTGCCATCTATGGGGTCGCATAGAGTCGGACACGACTGAAGCGACTTAGCAGCAGTCGAAGGTACAATAAAAATATTATGCTTAATGCTGGTGACTCTAAAGATAAGTCTGTATTGATTAAACCAAAAATCTTAAACTAGCTTTAATAGTGAACATTAGCTTAATACCAAATATTTCCCAGATTCTGTGAACCTATAATTCATTTGGATTAGTTTCTATTATATTTCTGAAAATTTACATAAGTGCTTGTTTTCTTTAATCCAATTAAATAGAACTCCTTTACAAATTAATTTTGGCAATATCATCTACTATCTGTAGAAATAGATACTATAGATATAGATAGATGCTATATCTGTATACATAGACACACATACATACAGATAGACACAGACAGAGGTCTTATAGTTTTCATTTTAAAACTTTAATCATGAATCAAATATAACACAAAATTTACTAGTTTATAAATAATAGCTAGAATAAAGTAAGTCTACTCACTCAAATGGCCTGCTAAGTTGCTTCAGTCGTGTCCGACTCTGTTCAACCCCATAGATGGCAGCCCACCAGGCTCCCCCGTCCCTGGGATTCTCCAGGCAAGAACACTGGAGTGGGTTGCCGTTTCCTTCTCCAATGCATGAAAGTGGAAAGTGAAAATTGAAAGTGAAGTCGCTCAGTCGTGTCTGACTCTTCACGACCCCATGGATTGCAGCCTTCCAGGCTCCTCCGTCCATGGGATTTTCCAGGCAAGAGTTCTGGAGTGGGTTGCCATTGCCTTCTCCATCAAATGGCCTAAGTCTTTCACTGTTTTTGCAGAGAAGAATTTTAAAATCTGTATTTGCCCTTGACAAGCAATGTTAAGGAGACTGGGCAAGAGAGTCCTTTTTACCGTTTGAATTTTAAAAGGCCTCTTTTCTTTTTCTTTTTCTTCTTTCTTTTTTTTTTTTCCTGTTGTTCAGTCATAAATTAGAGATGGTCTAAATAGTTCCCTGAGATGACCAGGTAGAATATTTACATCTCAAAGGCACAAGGAGAGAAAAGCAATTTCCTCTAAGAAGGGCTTTTGTTCCTTTAAGGTCAAAACTTAAAAAAAAAAAATGCTTTTTCCAAATTGCCATAATAATGATAGACATTTTTCTTAGGCCATTGGATTCATAACTGCCTTCTGCAGGTGCTCACGCTCACCATCATAAAACAGAAGTTCAGAGAGAAATGGATGACAAGGAGGAGAACATAGTGGTAGACATTCTGAGGTCCACGAAGGAGCAGAGGGATCCAGAGGGAGAGAGAGTGAGCTTTCAGAAGCCCCAGAGGATTTTTCCAATCCTTTGAGATAATTGTCAGTTTCTCTAAGGGAAGCAACAGTGTATACCTTATTATGTTTTTGGAGGCCTCAACATACCAATTGAAATATGCTTCCATTCTTGTCTTACATTCCTTTTCTAATTGACCATACAGACAAACTAATTTCAGAATTTCGAAGGAGTCCAGGTTGGTCAATTTAATTGCAAATCATCCTGGGTAATCATAGTCCAGCAAGGCAAATACTTGCAGGACGAGGGCCCATAACTCTTATACACAAAAACAGCAGAAGTTCCAGAAGGAGGCTGCTCTGAAGTCTTGCCCTTAGAAAGTGAACTCCCTGTACTACAAGAGAAATTACGCAGCAGAACAAAAACAGGGAATGAAATCCTGAGAACAGAAGCAGGCAACCCAAACAATATGGGAAGCAAAATCCTGAAGGCCGTTCAAACAAAACAAACAAAATAGGAAGTGAAATCTCAAGGTCACTTAAACAAAACAAGAGTAAAACACCAGAGTTCACTTAAACAAAACAAACACAAAATGGGGAGTGAAATCCTAAAGGTCACTCAAACAAAACAGGAAGCAAAATCCTGGAGGCCCTATATGTAAAACAAACAAAAGTGGAAAAGTGAAAGTGTTAGTCACTCAATTGTGTCTGACTCTTTGAAACCCCATGGACTGCAGCCTACCAGGCTCCTCTGTCCATGGAATTCTCCAGGCAAGAATACTATAGTGGGTAGTCATTCCCTTCTCCAGGGGATCTTCCCAACCCAGGGATCAAACCCAGGTCTCCTGCATTGCAGGAAGATTCTTTACCATCTGAGCTACCAGGGAAGCCAAAACAAGCAAAATGGGAAGCAAAATCCCAAAGGACAGAGCTGGTCCCAGAGGGCAGCCAAATAAGCTAGAACCTCTACCAAGGTGGAAGGAAGCCTCTACCACCACAATCTGGGAACACTGAGAAAATGATAGCATCCAGTTGCCTCTTGTGTGGATGTGTGCATGCTAGGTCACTTTAGTCGTGTCTGACTCTGTGCAATCCTACAAACTGCAGCCTACCAGGCTTCTCTCTCCATGGGATTCTCCAGGCAAGGATACCTAAGTATGTTGCTGTGCCATCTTCTGGGGGATCTTCCTAATCTAGGGTTTGAACCTGTGTCTCTTACATCTACCTGCATTGGTGGGTGTGGTCTTTACCTGGGAAGCCCCAGTTTTTTGTCTCTTACCTTACACAAATCCAAGACAGTACTGGAGAGTGGGTAGGCTGGTCTGTATCCCACTTCTGACACCATAAAACATCAACCAAAAAATAATGCAGGAGGTTGCAATTAAGAAAAGTGTTTATTTGGAACTTTAAGCATTGCAATGCAAGAAACACAAATTCCGGTAGCTCCAAGAGAGTGTTTTGGGAAACAGAATGAATCAAAAATGAGAAAGGAGCCATGAATTGCCTGGCCTGGCAAGAATTATTGAAAATTTTAAAGAGTTGCCTGGTGAGAATTGTGACTGACTCTGACATGGATTAGAAAATATTTTTCCTTAAAGAATCACAGTTGTTTTAGAATAAAGGCCTGATAAGTAGACAGGCTGTCATGAGTTTCTGGCAGATGTTCTGGATGACTTTATAAGATCAAAAGGTCAGATTTCATCCAGGCTGAGATGTGCGAAAGTCACACTTCCTTAATAGCATTCCAGCTCCATTTTTAGAGAGCTCTCCTAGCAATATCAACTCCATTTTTATTTTCCTTTCACATCTGCAGGCTGAAATGAAGTCCCGAGTCTCAATCAGGTCATTCTCTGAAGTCCTTGACCTAGCTCACTCTCACGATCAAGCCACAAGCAAGTAGTTACTGCTTGCTGCTAAGACAACAGAGAAGAGCACATTTGTGAGCATCCTCAAACTAAGAATCAAAGAGAAGTGCTTTGTTTAGAAAGTGGAGGATATGTTTCCTTTCTTGAAGCTGGGACCCCCAATGTCTATTCATTCTTTTATTCAATGTCTACTTATGAGATAGGCACTGTCCTTGGCAATTCAGTGTATGTCAGTAAATTAAACAGATGCATTCCACATTCTTAAGGTGCTTACAACTCTAGTTGGTTGAGGGAGTATAAAATGCATGAAACTTTGCTAAAATATAAGATGTAAATGACAAATGCAAGAAAAGACAGAGAAACTTACAATGAATAGGAAATAGATGACTCAGGTGATATCTATAATAGGTATACAGTGCGCCCAGCTTGATGCTAGGTCCTGGGGGCAGCAGAACAGAAATGGACACATGACCCTTCTCCAGGAACTCATGATGTTGTTTACAAGAATCAGCAACAGATATTTATCCACTTGTCCTGACTCCTTAAAACCTCATAGAAAGCCATTAAACAAAGAAAGCAGATTTACAGATTTAGTTGCTCAAAGGTCTTGGGTTCCCCCCACGCTTTGCCTCTAGCTCTGTGAATCCTGGGGCCTCTATTCCCCATGGTGGAGGGAACTCTCGCCTTGCTGATCTCTGCCGCCTCCTGTTCTTTTGTATTGGTTACTTCTCCATTTCAAGGCCCTGGTTACCTCTGGCAGCCCCCTGAGAAGGGACAGGAGCTGAGTCACATCACTGGTAACCCTGCAGCAACAGCCTCAAAGCTATGAACAAATGACTTGCATATTTACGGCCACCCTGTGCAGGAGTAGCAGAAAGTAGGAGCAGGGCTCTGGTGTCAGGCTGCTGGGGTTGAATCCTGGCTCTGCAGATGACCAGCCTGAACAAAGTTATGTAAACTCTCAGTGTGTCAGATTCCTCATTTGTAAATAGGAATAATAATAGTGCTCCATCCATTTGCAAGGCTGAATAAGATAGTGCCTGTGAAAGTGTGTAGAACGCTGCTTGTTAACTGTCATTATTTCTAATCACCCTTCAAAGATTTTATACGTTCACTTCTTCACTTTCAACTGCCTACCTCCAGGTCATGGCTTCGGCTTGCAGAATCCTAGTTCTCAATTGTTGATCAAACCCAGGCCCTCATTAGTGGAAGTGTGGAATCCTAAACTCTGGACTGCCAGGGAACTCCCCAGGTCATTTCTTTTCAATCTATGGGCTATAAACCACTGAAATTGAACATTGCTCAGTCATGTCCGACTCTTTGCAACCCCATGGACTGTAGCCTGCCAGGTTCCTCTGTCCATGGAATTCTCCAAGCAGGAATACTGGAGTGGGTAGCCATCACCTTCTCCAGGGGAATCCTCCCAACCCAGGAATCAAACCCAGGTCTCCCACACTGCAAGCGGATTCTTTACCATCTGAGTAAAATCACTTTAATAGGTATTAAATTATGTATTAAAATAAATATTATAGCTATATACCAAAACACAGGTATGTAACAAAAAAGGAGAAAGATCATAGAATGTCATCTATTATTAATATTATTTTATTATTAATAAAACAAAATATTAGTGTATAACATGCAGTAAGGGTAAGTGTTCTGTTGAACTAGGGGTTCAGTTGTGTGTGTGTATCTGTGTATACTATGTTGCAATGTAAAATTTTTCCCTCATTGTGGGTCAAGAAAATTTGAAACCATTGTTTTAGGTTAAATCACTACTGCTCATAATTCTACCTTTTCCACTTTTCAACACCCTTCTGTTTCTGACCCCAAGGCAAATACCACTTACCCTCTTCCTCACACACATATTCATCCCTTCCTTTCCCTTCCCTTCCTCCTTGAGATCCCAGAGACCTGGTCTTTCTCTCCATCCCTGCTCCCCCCGAGTGGTCTCCTTCCTCCACTGTCGGACACCAGAAAAGTGCTCTGGGTACCAGACAGGGACATGTGGGAGGCCACAGAGCTGTCCCCAGATGTCAGCAGTCTTGGGAGGGGCAGAGGCAGTCAGGTTTGGCTTAGGGGAGGACACCCTGGGAAGCAGGCTTTGTGTTCAGTTGATGGAGGGGAGTAAAAGTCTGGGTCTGGGTCACTTCTGAGTGAAAGACATTCCTGAGGGGGGAGTGGGCTTAACCTGAAGGGAGGCTGAAGAGGAAAGAAAAGTACTGGAAAGAATACCTGGAAGGGGAATCACTGAGACAGGAGTCGAGGAGGTGCTGGAAAAGAGAAGTAATGTGTGCAGCAGAGAAAGACTGGCTCTGGGTGGGCAGAGGCTCAGTGTACAAGACCCACCAGCAGGAACGGGTTTCCAGTGAGGCCTGGAGACCACTTCTGGCCTTGCGGGGGGTGGAGGGATCCTTTTCCCCTGCTTTCCACTCCTCCTCCCCCTCCTCCCTCTTCTTCTCCCCTCCCTCTTCTGTCAAGTGAAGTAATAAATAACCCAGGTTGTTCAGGGTTAAGTCAACTTAGCTGCAGCCGTTGTGACTTTAGCCTCCCACCCCATGGCTTTGTTCATTCCAGCTCTGGGTCTTCTAGTGCTGTGGGATGCCCCGCTTGCATGATAAAGCCTGCTGTCCAGGCTGGGCCCCTGCAGATGTCCAAGGCTCTCTTTAGCACAGCCCCCTCTCCCATCCCTCTTTTCCACCGAGGGTATCTGTCAGGTTGAGAGCAGAGAAAATTAACAAACTCACTCTCCCAGCTTGTCCAAATGTCAAGGCCAAGGGAAATGGCCTTGATCATCCAGAATCTCATCCTTGAAAGCGTTCCAATGGATCAACATTGGGGTCCCAGACTGGAAGGGCAGGACCAGGGGTTCTGGGAGGCGCTAGTTCCGACAGCTGATCCCTTTGCCTCGGTTTCCTCAAGAGGGCAGATCCGAGAGTTCTCTCACTTTGCACTCGCTTTGAACTAAGTCCTGATGGCCACCCATGCCACATCCCCTCTGCGGGCTCTGCTTCAGCATCTGTGTGAGGTGGGGCTCCCATCGAATGACCTGTAACACCCTTTATAGAAAAACACTTCTGTTACAGGTGTTACCCAGGGTCGAGAGAGGTAAGGGAAGTGAGCAAAGCTTGGCACCCAAAAACAGGAGCAATGGGATGAGTCAAATAGGAGAACCCTTAACTGTTTCCAGGGGTAGCTGCTCTTCCACTCTGCCGCTGACAGAGAAGCTGGAAATCTGAGATTTAAAATACTGACACTTAATTTTAAACACTGACACCTAATTCCAGATTTTTCAGCCATCATTACAGGCCAAGCTTAATCATCTGCAAGCCTGACTCAGCCTGTGGGTACCAGTTATCTGCCACATCCAAATGGTTCTCAAACTTAAGCCTACATCAGAATTGCCCCAGGGGCTTGTTAAAACATGGGTTACCAGGGCCCATCCCCAGAGTTTCCAATCCCGTTAAGTGTGGACTGGGGCCTGAGGAACTGCCTTTCTAACAGGCACCCAGGTGGTGTTGCTGCAGCTGACCCAGGGAACATACCTTGAGAGCCACTGCTCTACTCTGTGGGCTTCCCTCGCGGCTCAGATGGTAAAGAATCTGCCTACAACACAGGAGACCTGAGTTCAACCCCTGGGTTGGGAAGATTCCCTGGAGAAGAGAATGGCCATCCACTCCAGAATTCTTGCCTGAAAAATGCCATGGACAGAGGAGCCTGGCAGGCTACAGTCCCTGGGTTCACAAAGAGCCAGACGTGACTGAGTGAGCCCTACTCTATAGGAAGATGGCCACTAGCTCATGTAATTCTTTATGTGATGCCAAAGCAGCTTCCCAGGAGGCACTGTCAATATTCGAGTTCCCTGATTTGACAAGTAGAGTGACGATGACCATGATGATCTCAGGGGAGGTACAGATAGCAGCTAGCTTCCTGAAATGCATACGACAAACAGCAAGCATTTTACATGCATTGGGGCTGTTAGTCTTCACAGGCCTCAGAGGTCGGCATTATAGACAGTCCCTAATTGCAGGTGAAAATAGCTAATACGTAGTGGATCTGAAGCCAGACTGAGACATCAGAGGTCACCTTCCCCCAACAAGGACTCACAGTTTTCTTACCCGCCGCGTCACATAGGCGAATCCTCTAGATCAGTGGCCCCCAACCTTTTTGGCACCCGGGACTGATTTTGTGGAAGATAGTTTTTTCATGGATGTTGGGGGGTTAATTTCGGAATGATTCAAGTACATTACATTTACTGTGCGCTTTATTTACATTGTGATATATGCTGAAATAATTATACAGCTCACCATAATGCAGAATCAGCGGGAGCTCTGAGCTTGTTTTCTTGCAGCTAGAGCAGCTGTAAATACAGATGAAGCTTTGCTCACTTGCCCACCACTCACCTCTTGCTGTGATGCCCAGTTCCTAACAGGCCATGGACTGGTACTGGTCTGTGGCCTTGGGGTTGGGGACCCCTGCTCGAGATCGTACTCTTCATGAGTAGATCTCCGTAAGTCAAACCAAATTGTGTATTGGTTAATCACTCATTCACTCAATGAATGTTTGAGTTTAAAATATAACTGCAAGTCAAGCTATATGAAGTGAACACAGCAAACAAGGTAAAAGCCCAGATAGTGATGGGGGGAGGCGGGCAGGGCTATTTTGAGACACAGTAGTCAGGGAAGGTCTCTCCAAGGAGGTGACATTTGCACAGAGACCAAATAAAAGGAGGAAGAGGAAAACAGGGCAGCAAGCACAAAGGTCCTGGGGTGGAAACAGTGTGGCACATCCTAGGACCAGCAAGAAGACCCGTGCGGCTAAGAGTGAGCACAGAAGAGGCTGGAGAACGAAGCAGGCATCCTAATGTCCACACCAAGGAATCTGCCTTTTATTCCAAGTGTGATGGGGGAGCCGTGGGGAGGGGTTTGAGTCAGTGAGTGATCAGCTCTGATTAGGTTTGGGCCAGAATCCCTCTGCTCACAGGGTGAAGACTTCAGGGAGGCTAGAGTGGAAAACACGGAGCTGATGTCTAGATGACAAGATCCCCAGAGATGCCTGAGCTGTGAGCTGTTGCAGCCTGTCTCAGCCTCGGTGGACAGGAGAGAGAAGCAGAGGGAAGGAAACGGATGCCAGACGCAAAATTAAAGCTATCTGATTGCGGCGTTCTCTGGTGTCCTGTGATTAAGACTCGGTGCTTTCACTGCAGTGGCCCAGCTTTAATCCCCGGTCAGGAACTAAGATCCCACAAGCCACACAATGTGAACAAAAGGGGGGGAAAAAGCTATCTGGTAAATGAGGGCATGGGTCCCCGTCAGGGGGGCAGAAAAATGGTAGGGCCACTTCTAAGGACACGAGCAACTCAGGTTTCCTGCCTCCTAGTCTCAGTACCTGGTGCTTGACCTTGTCAGGGACAAAGAGGCGTCTGTGTGAAGTTCAGATCTGCAGAAAGGACAGCTCCAGTCCTCGGACTCGTCTCTCCTTAAGCCTGTCTTAAGTGCTCAAAATTTCCCTTTATGGGAGATGGAAATATTTGAAAACTGGATTGTGGTGATGGCTGCATTAACTGTGTAGATTTACCAAAAGTCATGGAATTTACTAGGGAGTGAACATAATGGTATGTAAATCCTACTTCAATAAGGTTGCTTAAAAAAGAAAAAATCTTAGCTCACAAGGGAATCATCCTTTGACCTTGAACAGTTTGTCTATCACTAAAAGAGCCCACAGCACTTTAAAAATATACACGGTAACATCCACTGAATGGAGTAACAACCATGGCAATCGATACTTTTGAAGAACCCTTGAAAATTTAGATATAAAACTATGTATGTAATTTCAGTCATATCATATGCATTTGTGTGTGTGTATTTATGAGAGAGAAAACCCATTAATTAATTCTCGGTACTAGGATTGTTTTATTCCTCTTTTTCTGTTGTTTCCAGCTTTTGATTTTCCAAGTTTTCTACAATGAATGTTAATAGTCAAGATGCCCTATTAATCAGGAGAATGCAAATAAAATCCGTATAAAATTGAGTTAGAAAAAAGGCCAGAAAATAGGTCACATGCACTTATTGCCGTGCGCACTGTCTGTATGTAAGATCAGCAGAGGCAGAGACCAGGTAGGAAGGAAATGAGTTATGTTAACAGAATCACAGGTGATTTCAACATTTTTCTCTTTGCCTATCTCTGCTGTCTCATTTTCCCACAATGAACATGTATTGTTTGCCTAGTGAAAAGGAGGGATACAATCTTCTAAACCATTGGCACTCTGGTTTAAAGATTATTTTCTGCTTTTTCATGGACTATTTCATTCTTCTTTTTCCACTGTGAAGATTTAATTTAGTTCAAAAATTTCACAACTATTTATGGAACGCTTATTCTGTGCCAAGCACTGAACTAGGCACGGCAGGAAATGGAAAGATTATTAAAGGAAGATAGGGTCTCTTTTCCCAAGTAGGTCATCGGACCAGTCATGGAGGCAGATACGGACACAAAGAATGATACCGCTGCTCCACAGTCACAGGGCACAGAGATAGAAATATAAGGTGCAAGGAGAGTTCAGCTTATTAGTCAGCAAAAATGCTTCTTTTTTCCTTAAAGGAAATTCTTTTATTATTGCAAACACTTAGAAGTAATCTCTCTTGCCTTACTAGCTTGCCAAGTAACAGATCTCTGATGGCCTGAGCTATGCGAGTAGGTGGGATATTTTTGTTAGGAGCTAATTGGACATCAGCTGTGTGGGGCGAGGTGGGGTTTCATGTTTCATCCTCTCCATTCAGTGATGCACTTCATGAGGGACAGGAAGAATATTATAGCTGCTAGAAGACCAGGCTCTATAGTCAGGCTGTCTGGATTCTACTTTGGCTTCTTTTGCTCCAGTTGCAGAACCTCCAGCAAGTTCCTTAACCTCTCTGTACCTCAGTCTTTTCCTCTGCAAAATGGGTGTAATAATGGTACTCACCTCATGGGGGTCTGTGGCAAACACCAAACACCTCATCCCACACTCAGAATTAGAACCGGACACACAGAACACACTCTAGGACTTCCCTGGAGGTCCAGTGGTTGATTAAGGATCCACCTGCCAGTGCAGGAGACATGGGTTCAATCCCTGGTCCGGCGAGATTCCGCATGCCGGGCAGCAGTTAAGCCCGTGAGCCATGCGCTGCAGCTTCTGAAGCCTGAGCACCTGTGGCCTGTGCTCCATAACACGAGAAATGACCACAATGAGAAGCCCATGCACTGCAACTAGAGAGAAGTCCCCGTTCTCTGCAGCTAGAGAAGCCTGTCTGTGACAGTGAAGACCCAACACAGACAAAAGTAAGCAAATAAAATAGAAAACACACTCTAGGATTGTATTATTTTATATTTATCCACCATGTAAATATTCATCTTACTTGGTATTACCTTTTTCATGCACTGCTTTAAATGTTTTCTCCTTAAGACTGAATTTATGATTCAGCCAACATTTTTGATCCTCTACTGTGTACCGAATTATGTCCCCTGTGCAGGAAAAGCAAAGAGGAACAGACAGGACCCCACCCTGGGGCTGCTCACAGATTAGCGCAGGAGAGAGATACAAACGCAAATAGCAGGACTCAGCGCATAATTAGTCACAGTAGTTGCCTAAAATGTCCTGAAGTCCCAGAAAACATTTTTGCCTCTCTCCCTCTAATAGTTAAAATGTGGTTCCCATTATCATGTTTATAGTGTTTGCTTGTGAGGGGAAGAAGGAAAAGAACTTTCCTCGGACGTCTGGCGTGCCTGACGTGGTGGGATTGCCTGTAACAGGAGGAGGCTCACCGTGTACCTGTCCCACGCTGAGATCCACGTAAGTTTATTCTCATTTAATCCTATGAAAAGAGTATGGTGATTTTCCTCATTTTCACATGGGGAAGTCAAGGTCTTTAGTTCAGAGGTCAAGAAACTCCCCTAGGTTATATTGCCAAGAAATGGCAGAGTCAGGACTCAAAATCAAGTCTGTGCTCTCTCCACACTGCTGTATCTCCTCCCAATATGATATGCCAGACGGCAACCCACTCTAGGATCCTTGTCTGGAGAATCTGCATGGACAGAGGAGCCTGGCAGGCTACAGTCTATAGGATTGCAAAGGGTCGGATACGACTAAAGTGACTTAGCATGCACATGTCATCTCATCTAATTCTTGAAGTAGCTCTTTGAGGGAGATGCTGTTATGCCTGTTTTTATACAGGAAGAAACTGATGCTCCAAAAAAGTAAATGTTTTGCCCAAGGTCAAAGAGTTAGTAAGCAACAGACCCAAGTGTCTCCAATGCCGTGGTCTTTTCCTGGTTACTATGAAGTCTCCCATCTCCTCCCATGTGGATTGAAGTTTCCACCCAGGCCTGCAAGAGCACACCTAGCTCTCTGGGGTGGGGGGGTGGTGTTGGGGGGCACTGGGAACTTGACTTCTCATCCTGACTCTGTCCATTACAAGCACCGTGGTCCGGGACGGATTGCCTTCCCTCTTGAGGCCTGCATGCCCTCATCTGTCAAAAGATACTGTAAGGTTCATACTTCCTAGGAGTCTCCAGAGGAATGTAACAGAAAATAAGCTTAGACCAGACTCTGCTGGCGTAGACCTAGGGTGGGAGCCTGAGGTGAAGCCCACGGAGTAAAGAGGGGGGAGTCTCTGAAGATAACTTCATAGTTGTGCAGGAAAGGGGTCTCCATCCTGCCATCTGCCAGAGAGGGAAGTGCAGCCGGGCAAGTATCCCACTTCATCAAGACTGACAAATGTTCTAGTTCATCTTTGTCAACATCAACAAACGCACACGAATACCGTACATGAGGCTCTAGGGTTAGACACAGTCCTTGCCTCATCGGAGAGAGAAAGAGAGAATAAAAGGAAGGAAGGAAGAGAGAAAGAAAAAGAGAGAGAGATGGAAGGAGAGAAGGAAGGAAAGAAGAGTTTAGAGGAGGCAGCAGGGCTGGAAGAAAACAGGAAAGAGTTCATAATGAGGATGGAAGGGCCTTGACGAAGGACTCGAGGAATGGCTCACGAGAAGAGGAAATGAGAGCAGCTTGGACTGAGGGAATTCTGGGAGGCGAGAATGGACCAAAATGGACACGTTTTGCCTCTAAGTAGACCAGTTGCCTATAGCGGATAATCTGCGAGATAAGATGGACAACTGGAGGCCAGTTGTGGAGGACTTGAAATGCAAGGATTAGAAAACTGTTTTTATCCATTTACCCTTAAAGAATTTTTAGCAGGAGAATATTACCTGGAGCCAAGTATGACAAACAGATTACCTGGAGCCATGTAGGACATACAGATTAAAGTCCAGAAAAGACGAGCAGTCGAGAAAAATACGATAAGAACAAGCAAAGATCAATGGATTTGGACAATTAGGCACCGTGGGTGACCCTGCCATAGTGCTCCCAGAGTGACCTAGGCGGAAGCCAGGTCACAAAGGAGGGAGAAGGGGGTAGCTAGTGCTAAATGAAGATGAAGAGTATTACAGCTCTAGTGAGGATCTCCTGAGTAAGGCCTAGGTCAATAGGATATGGGACAGATTCAAGGAAACCTGTGTTTTTGTGTTTTCCCGAACAGGTTAAAGACAGAAACGAAGAAGTTAGCAGAGAGAAGGAAGAAAGGTGCCAGAAGAAGGGGCAGAGCGATGGCAGGACTACTACGAGGTAGAAAGGACTCCCAAGAAAAGGTAGGCAGGGGACTTCCCTCGTGGCCAAATGGCTAAGACTCCACACTCCCAATGCAGGCAGCCTGGGTCCAATTGCTGGTCAGGGAAGTAGATGCCACATGCTGCAACTAAGACCCGGTGCAACCAAATAAATATTAAAAATAAAAAGTGGTAGACAGGAGTTGCCAACTTTTCCCTCACCTTTCCCTCCCAAATTAAGCTATATGGATATATTTGTCAGTTTAAAGGTTTGGATACAGAGGTGAGTAAATGAGGTTACAGAGCTCTTCACAGAAACTCAGTTCAGTTCAGTTCAGTCACTCAGTCATGTCCGACTCTGCGATCCCATGGACTGCAGCACACCAGGCTTCCTTGTCCCTCACCAACTCCTGAAGCGTATTCAAACTCACGTCCGTGGAGTCTGTGATACCATCCAACCATCTCATCCTCTGTTGTCCCCTTCTCCTCCTGCCTTCAATCTTTCCCAGCATCAGGGTCTTTTCAAATGAGTCAGCTTGTCACATCAGGTGGCCAAAGGATTGGAGTTTCAGCTTCAACATCAGTCCTCAGAAACTCAGCTGGCCTCAAACTTTCTATATAGGAGATAAGGTTATCAGCTGTGAGGGAGAGAAATGAAGGGAGTGTGGTTTTTTTGCAGGTGGGGGTTTGCTGGGTCTTCACTGCTGCACTCAGACTCTCTCTAGTTGCGGCAAGCAGGGGCTGCTCGTCTTTGCAGTGCGAGGGCCTCCCGCTGCGGTGTCTTCTCTGGTTGCGGAGCACGGGCGGCTGGTGCACCGGCTTCAGTAGTTGTGGCACATGAGGTCAGTAGCTGCGGGGCAGGGGCTCAGGTGCTCCATGGCGTGTGGAAGCCCCCTGCCCAGGGATGGAACCCACGTCCCTCACATTGGCAGGTGGATTCCTATCTACTGGACCACCAAGGAAGTCCCGAGAGATGGTGTTTTGGTTTGGGTGTCCCCAGAAGCAAACTCTGAGACAAGGATTTGAGACAAATAGTCCATTTAGTAGTTGATTCCAGGAAGCAGCAGAAAGGGAGCAGGTAAGTGACACAGGGAAGGGAAAGTAGCCAGGAGTGGGTGTGCACGCGCAGGCTGCTGACCACGGTGGGCACTTCATCCAGTGAAGACTGGAAATCAGCAGAGAACAGAGTTATCCTGCAAGAGAGGTGAGGGAGCCAGGGAATTTCTCTCCCAGCTCCCATCAGTCACTGCTTTGGGGCTGGCACACGAGCGGACAGTGGCTTGCACACTGGCAGAGAGGGCACTGCAGGCCTTGGCAGCCAGGTGCAGGCAGCTGGAAGAATGTCTGCAAAGGATACCAGCGGAGAAGATGTGAAGCCGAGAACAGCTGCTAGAGCCAGGAGCAAGGGGTAAGGAAAAATGTTAGGAACAGACAATAGATGAGGCGCGTGGTAATGGTTCTTCGGAGATACATAAAGGGAGTTCTTAACAGCAGTAAAAGTCATTTCAGATTAAAAGATGTGACTCTGTTAATGATCTAACGAAAGACAACTTGAGACCCACTCAGACTCCAGAAACACTTCATTGTCTGAGAGATGAGAATAGGGAATGCAGATGGTCAGGATGCGCTATGGCAAGCACAGGCAGAAAAGGGCATGGGGAAAAACAAGGGGGATGAAAACAGTCCTAGGGCTGGAGCCCCAGAGAGGGGCTGATGGTTGCAACATCTAGACATGATAGAGGGATGCGGGAGGAAAAGCCACCATGGACCTGAAAACTGGAAATGGGAAAGGATTGGTTGGCACTGCCCTCTTTCAACTGATGGAGGAGCTGAGAGGAACAGAGAGGGGAAGTGACTTGGACAACGTGGCACAGCTGGTGAATTTCAGTGCCAGAATGACAACCCACATGCCCCACCACTGCCTTGGGCTGCTTTGTCTTGGGACAGATCCCAGGGATTATTTAAGGTTGAATCAGCAGATGGAGGGGAGCAGGAAGGTAAAGAGCATGCAAGCAGAGCGTGGCTGGAGCTGGAGCAGCTGCCTGGGCAGTGACAGTGGGGCAAAGTTATGGGTTTACAGAGATGGAGGTGGAGTGGCTCTGCCATCTAGGTAGCCCAGGCTCCAGAATGGTGGTACAGGAGGGTGGGGGCAGTCTGACGGGAAATGGATTTTGTGGATGTATCTTGTAGGTGCGTTTCCAAAGAAAGGCATGTTTTCTTAGAGGTGGGGCAAGTATTGGTGAAGATTACAGAGAATGAGCTAAAGCCCACTCCCCACTTCCAACAAACCACTCTATGGCACTGTCGTGCACGTGTGTATGGGTGTATGCTCAGTCCCTCAGTTGTGTCCGAATCTTTGCGACCCCATGGACTGTAGCCCTCCAGGCTCTTCTATACAAGGAATATTCCAGGCAAGAATACTGGAGTGGCTTGCCGTTTCCTACTCCAGAGGACCTTCCCAACCCAGGGATCAAACCCACATCACCATCTCCATCATGGGCAGGAGGATTCTTTACCACTGTGCCACCTGGGGTGCCGTCATAGATCAAAATAATGGATGGATCATCAATATGGATGTCATGGAGATGTTGGGTGGAAAAATGTTTTGGGCAATTTAGCCCTAAGGAATGAGCAATTTGTTTGGTTTTGCTTTTGAGAACAAGCCTAAAGCGATATATTTATATATTAAGAAATGCTCACCACAGTAAGTCTGGTTAACATCTGTCACCATCATAGTTACAAAAATTGTTTTTTTTTCCCTGTGATAAAAGCTGACCTGCTCAGGCCCCCAGAAGCCCGCATGCCTTTTCTACAGCTTCTTGCGCTGTAAAGACGTGACAAGGAGATGCCAGTCTTGCTCTCTAATATGTTTGTCCCTTGCTCGGGGTTGGGGGGAAGGTTCAGGGATGGGGCAAACTGAGAAACTACCCACAAGGGATCACACGACAGTCATGCTTAGAAAGGGTACCTCCGTTTGGTCTGTGGGCTGCGGGCAGAGAGTTTTAGTCCCAGTCCCACACTGCTGGTCTCCTGCTTAAGGCCTCTGTGATTTTAGGTGTGTGAGCAGCTGCTAACCCAAGCTTAAAGGCTGCTGAAACTTATTGTCTGAGATCTTCAGGGGCCACATTTCATATTGGAAGGCATGGCTGGAGGTGATTGGCAGTGGTCTGCATCAGCAATGGCCTCTGAAGTGAACAGCTGCAAAACAGGAAGAGTCTTCTAACAGAAGTGGGGGGCGTGCGCTGGATTGATGCTGTCATGTGACGAGGGTGCCAAGGTGGGAAAGGTGCATGAGACTAGACTTCAAGAGAAGAGGTATTTAATATGGGCAGTTGGTTTTCAACAAGTGTTCTAAGACCATTCAAGGAGGAAAGAACAATCTTTTCAACAAATGCTGCTGGGGAAACTGGACATCCACATGTAAAAGAATAAGTGGGATCCTGACTTTGTACCATATACAAAAATTAACTCAAAATGAATAAAAGATCTAAGAGTAATAGCTGAACCTGTAAATCTCTTAGAAGAAAATATAGGGGGAAATCTACATAACACTGGGTTTGGTGGTGATTTCTTGGATATGACCCTAAAAACAAAGAAAACAAAAGAATAACTAGATAAATTGGATTTCATCAAAATTAAAACCTTTTGTGCATCCAGAGAGTGAAAGGGCAACCCACAGAATGGGAGAAAATATTTGCAAATCACCATATCTGGTAAGGGATTGTTCTCTACTTTATATAAAGAACCTCAGCAACTCAACAAAAACAACTCAATTAAAAATAGGCAGAGATTTTGGAAGCTCTCTTTCATCACAGGAAAAAAAACAATTTTTGTAACTATGATGGTGACAGATGTTAACCAGACTTACTGTTGTGAGCATTTCTTAATATATAAAAATATCGAATCATTGATATACACCTGAAAATAATGTAATATTATAAGTCAATTACTCCTCCATTAATAAAGGAAAGAAGTAGGCAAAAAGGTTAATTCTTTTTTATTTAAAAATCTTTATTTTTATTTTCGACTGCGCTGGTCTTTGCTGCGTGGGCTTTTCTCTAGTCGTGGCGAGCTAGAGCTCCTCTCCAGTTGCAGGGCGCAGACTTCTCACTGCGGTGGCCTCTCGTTGCAGAGCACGGGCTCTAGAGCATGGGTTCAAGTAGCATGGCACAGGGACTTAGTTTCTCTGTGGCACGTGGGATCTTCCCGGGCCTGGGATCGAACCCATGTCTCCTGCCTTGGCAGGTGGATTTTTAACCACTGGGCCACCAGGGAAGCCCTGCAAATGGTGAGTTTCGTGTTATATGTATTTTACCACAACAAACAACAACTCAGAAAAAGCGTTTCATTGGTGGCAGCTGAATAATAATACAGAATTGAGAACACAGAGGAGCCATAAGCTAGCTGGCAGTCTTTCCCTCTTAGCAGAGAGAGGAAGTTTGGTCTTCAGGAGAAGCGCCTCTTAGACGTTTGTTTGGGGTTAACTGTAGTGGAGATGAACCTGGGCATGCTTGGGAAAGGGTATCCGGTGCAGGAGAGTTTTTACTTAGACAAGAAGAAAAACCAAAACCTCAAGGTGGTGTAATGGAAGGGAGTCGAGAGGTGAAAGGGCCACCTTAGGGAGCAGTGAAGAGCTAAGAGGCATAAGGTTGACATGGGGAGGAGATGGCATGGAGGATGTTACCCAAAGACACTTCTTTTTAAGCAAATAGTTCCCAGGCTGCACAATTAAGTGTAGTCTCCACTGTGCTGTGCAGAGTGTGGCTGGAAGAAGCCCATGGCACCTCCCACGGGATGGCACTGTGTCTTACATGGACCGATGCTGTCCAACCTTGCAGGACTTCCCGTCCCTCCCCATCTACCTGTGATCCACCTCTGAAGGGCACAAACAGGGTTCTAACTTGGCTCCTCATGTTCCCAGTGTTGGCTTTGGACGTCACCCAGAGGAAGGGGTGGGATTAAGGAGAGAGTTTGCTGTCCTGTGTTCCCCCAGAGTCACGATAAACTCCTACGACCAGGGCTCCAACATATTTTGAACCGTGGGATTTAGAGTAAAAGTTAAGTTAGGAGAAAGAAGCTTTTGTCCTTAAGGACTTTGCAGCTCAAGGAGAGAGTGTCATATTTTTCAGCCGTGACAAATTGGGGAAAAAAGCAGGGGGCTTTTCAAAGATGGGGTTAATTTACACACTAAGCCGAAAACTGAGATGCGTCTCAGGAAAATGAAAAAAAAAAAAAAAGAAAATGAGGAAAGCCAGCTGTGGCCGAGACAGAAGTCAAGTTAATCCCTGGAACTTGCTTTGGCTTGACAAAAATTGAACTGCGATGGGCTCCACCTCAGTGGAAGTAAAAGGAGATGGGGAAAGTTCCTTCTCTTTCCATTGTGGGGACATAAGAGTCCTGCTAATCAATGAGCTTCCCCCAGACAGAAGCATCGTCCCATCCTCTGGGGATCTCCGAGATGTCAGCAGGGTCTCACCCACTGAATGATGGAGTCAATAAAAGAATAAGCTCAAAGGATGACTGAAGAAGCCACATTCCAGCCCACGCTTCACCGATAATGGTCATAAAAGGAGGGACAGAGTGGACTGGATTGTTATAGTATTTTGACTTTGTTTAACTTTGTGCAAGCGCTTTCTGTTTAGCTGGGATAATGGGAGGATTTGGATTGGTAATAAACAAATAAATGAGCAGAGAATGCTGTCTTACATTTGAAGTGATTTACAGTGTACAAGGCTATTATGCACACATTTTTTCCATAGAGCCTGTTAACCACCTTGGGCACAGGCATGACAAAGAATACTTTCTCCTTTGACGAAACTGCAATTTAAACCCCTTCAATAACAGCAATCACAGAGCTGAGATGGCAGAGGACAGATGTGAACCCAGAGCTGACTCTCAAGGCTCCTTCTGACCTGGGATCCTTGCTTCCAGGGGACCTACGCTCTGGAAAAATCATTCCACCACGTGTTCAGCCTGGTGGACTCCTCAGAGAGTCTTCTTTTGCAGTCCAGGTGTTGTTGGGTAACATTTGGTCTTGTTTTGTGCGGGTTGCTAATTTGTTACAAATTGTGCAATTAAATGATGAAATGTGTAACTCTGGCACTCCCGTCTTCTCCCACACGGAAAACCATCGGTTTATCACATCTCTCCTGAGCATCAGAAATGCCTGTTTTCATTTTTGCCCTTTCTGTGGCTGCCCTCTTCCCCACTGTATGCGTCACTTCTCTGCACGTCTCCCCTGATGCTGGTCTTCCTTTCAAACTGAAGCATTTTGCCATGATGCCCTTTGCTGCCTCACTTCAAATGTCTGCCCCCCTCCTCCGACTTTACTTTTCCCCAAGGCCCTGGACTTGCTTTCTTTGGAGGCAGTGCCTGCCCACTCTTTCTTTCCACAGCTTTGGCCAGCTGGCCCCAGAAATCAATCAGTGGCCCATCAGAGACCAGGCTAGCAGCTGTCACCCCCACCATGGAATTTAGGTAAATTCCCCAGAGACCCGTTAGTGCACACAGTTCATGAGTCAGCTGTGCTGCGCGGAATGCTCCCATTTCCTGCCGTCTCCTGAAGCCTGGTCCCTGTCTTTATCTGCTAAGCCATCAATTTCTACTCCACTAGTATGAACGTTCTTTGTTTTCTTTCCTTTTTTTTTTTTTTTTAAATTTAAAGAACTCACTGCGTGGTTTCCCATGAAGCATTTATGGCCTCCACACACTTTGCCATCTTCTCCACTCTGCCTTTTAACAGACCTCTCTTGCCCTTTTTTAAAGTTTTCCTTCTCAGTCTCATTTGGAAGTCTAACATTTCAGCCAGCTGCCCACACCCTTGTACGTGCTAAGTCACTTCATTCGTGTCCGACTCTGTGCGACCCTATGGACTGTAGCCCACCAGGCTCCACTGTGCATCAGATTTTCCAGGCGAGAATACTGGAGTGGATTGCCATGCCCTCCTCCAAGGGATCCTCCCAAAACAAGGCTCAAACCTGCGTCTCATGTCTGCTGCATTGGCAAGCAGGTTCTTTACCACTTGTGCCGCCACCTGGGAAGCCTTAAGGTCTTAGGTGATGCGTTCCTTACTGCCTACTTTGGAGGCTGGAGGAAGCCTCAGAGAATTTTCAGTTCAGAAATTCCTAACCCAGAGCCCTTGTGGGCCATCCACGGAGTCCTTAGGAAGCTGTGATGCTCTGAAGTTTCATGCAAAATGTCAAGGGTCTGGGCACTTCTCTGGGGAGAAAGTCCATAGATTTCCACGCTATCCTCAGAGATGGGATGATGGCTCAGGCCCTGCTCCCAGTCCAGCCTCCTCATTTTACAGATGCATACACAGAGGCCCCTCATGAGTTAACACCTATGAGAGAGGAGTCGGGTTTGGGGCCCCTTTCATCTGTGCTCTGCCGTATCTGTGTGGACCTACCTGCCCCTTGCCATGCCATGCTTAGTCACTCAGTTCAGTTCAGTTCAATCACTCAGTCATGTCCGACTCTTTTCAACCCCGTGGACCACAGCACGCCAGGCCTCCCTGTCCATCACCAACTCCTGGAGTTCACCCAAACCCATGTCCATTGAGTTGGTGATGCCATCCAACCATCTCATCCTCTGTCATCCCCTTCTCCTCCTGCCCTCAATCTTTCCCAGCATCAGGATCTTTTCAAATGAGTCAGCTCTTCATCAGGTGGCCAAAGTATTGAAGTTTCAGCTTCAACATCAGTCCTTCCAACAAACACCCAGGACTGATCTCCTTTAGGATTGCCTGGTTGGATCTCTTTGCAGTCCAAGGGACTCTCAAGAGTCTTCTCCAATACCATGTTCAAAAGCATCAATTCTTCAGCACTCAGCTTTCTTTATAGTCCAGCTCTCACATCTATACATGACTACTGGAAAAACTATAGCCTTGACTAGACGGACCTTTGTTGACAAAGTAATGTCTCTGCTTTTTAATATGCTGTCTAGGTTGGTCATAACTTTTCTTCCAAGGAGTAAGCATCTTTTAATTTCATGGCTGCAGTCACCGTCTGCAGTGATTTTGGAGCCCCAAAAATAAAGTCTGACACTGTTTCCACTGTTTCCCCATCTACTTGCCAGTCACTCAGTCTTGTCCAACTCTTTGCCACCCCATGGACTATAGCCCACCAGACTCCTCTGTCCATGGGGATTCTGCAGGCAAGAATACTGGTTGCCATGCCCTCCTCACCTGCCCCTTGAGGCCTCCCTAAACACTATTTCTCCCTCCTAGATTTTCTCCTTGGGTTTTGCTTTTCTGCATGTACACACACTCTAGTGTGTGTACTCCCTTGTACTTATTCAGTACTCAAGGCTGGCTATTTAATTTGTGGGACCCAGAGGAAAATGAAGAGTAGGTCCTGGCAGGGAGTGGGGATGTCTATCTCCCCTTCCTTTGGGCCAGCTGTCCCAGAGATTTTGACCTTGGCATCAGGGTTCCCTGGGTCCTGAAGGCAGGGTGGCCAAGGCGCCCATGCTCAGGTGTGCACTGAACAAATTGAGGGAGGGCCACCACACCTCCCCACGTGTGGGACACCATGGGCACAGGCCTGCCAGACCCTGACTGTCCCTGAGCCGGTACCCAGGCCAGAGGGGATCAACAGTGGAGTTTGGCCATCCAACATGCTGGGGTGGGGAGGCTAGAAGGGCTCTGGAGCCAGGACTTGGAGAAAGGGAGACAGTCCCACTCACCCAAGGGAGGCAGGGAGGCTAACCCCACGTGAGCAGAGGCTCCAGGCCTCCTGGGCCTGCTGCACTGTCCCACTGGCTTTCACTTCCAAGATAAAAGTGTTAGGAATCTCAGGAAGACAGCTGCAAAGCCTTAAACCAAGTGTGGGTCCTTCCGCACCAGCCACAAGTCCAAGAAACACCTGGACAGCATTTCAAAGGTTTCAAAACACATTCACATCCTTGCCTGTATCCCAACCTTTCAATAGCCCTTTGAATTCATCAGATTCAGTGTCTGTAAGCTCCATTTTAGCAAAGATAAGACTCTAAGGTAGTAGACAGAGCTTAACACGAGTGTTGGTATCAGTTCAACTTCATCCCTCTGGGTCTTAGTTTCCTAATTTGCAAAGGGAGCTTATCACCCCTTCTTCAGGATGGTTGTAGGACTGCAACAGTTACTGTAGAAAATGCATTCCATCATGCCAGATATGGCCATGGCTCCTAAAGTGGAAATATCAGTGTGCCTGTGGACCTACCTGACTTTTCCCCAAACCCTGTTCATGAACAGTCTTCACTAATTTTCAGTATATACAAGCCATCCGTACTGTTTTGGCATAACAATTTTATTTAAATCTGTCTGCATCTTAACACTTTATTTTATGGGCTAGCTTTATTCTGGTGTCATAAGTGAAAGACCAAATAACACTCACCTTAAATAGAAGGCAATCATAAAAATAAATTTATGGAAAATGATGATGGTTTGAGAATTTCACCTGATATTTTGCCTGCTGAAAATTTAAACCTGTACTTTTACTTTGTTCAAAAGGGAAATTAGCAAGTATTAAAGCTTTAGCCCCACCCCACGACTTCTCTTTAACCTTATCTACACGGCATAATTTTGTCACCGTTTCATTCAGTGGTATTAGGTGCCCTGCACATGATAGAAAGAGGCGGAGCCAAGGTTCACCAGACATGTAGCATGATTGCGAAACATGAAAAACTCACACAAACCAATTCCAAATGTTTTTTATGGACACATGGGTTGAAAGAATTCACATCACATTAATAGTGACTGCCTCTGAGGAGGGAGAGGAGAGGAAAATGTTGCGGTCAAAAGATCTTTAACTATATTTGTAATGTTTTCATTATTTTATCAAAAACCCTTGAAATAAACAGGAAAATACTTTTACGGTTGCTAATTCTGCATAATGAGAGCGTGCATATTTAGTAATCTTCAGGCTATTATGTATTTTTAAATTTTTTTCTGAAATTTAAGAGGAAAAAGTGAGAGAAAAAGAAATGTTTGGTCAGGCAAAATGCTCCCAGATAAGGTTGCTGGGAAGGATTGAAAATTCTTTGTTAAGTAAGGGACTGCCATAATAAAATGGCCACATACCAGGTGACTTACACAGCAGAAATTAGGTTTCTCACAGTCCTGAAGGCTGGAGGTCTAAAATCAAGGTGCTGGCAGATTTGGTTTCCTCTGAGGTCTCTCTCCTTGAGAGATGGCTTGAAGGTGGCTGCCGTCTCATGTGTCTCCATATGGTCTTGCCTTGATGCATGCCTGAGTCCTCTTCTTGTAATGACACCAGGCGGTTAGGATTAGGGTTCACTCTAATGACCTCATTTTACCTTGCGTGTTAGTCGCTCAGTCGTGTCTGACTCTTTGCAACTCCATGGATTGTAGTCCATCAGGCTCTTCTGTCCACGGGATTTCTCAAGCAAGAATACTGGAGTGGGTTGCTGTTTCCTTCTCCAGGGGATTTTCCCGACCCAGGGATCAAACTCTGGACTCCTGCATTGCAGGCAGATCCCCTACTGTCTGAACCATCGAGGAAGCCCTCATTTGACCTTAACTACTTCTTTAAAGACTCTCTCCAAACAGAGTCACATTCTGGGTACTGGGGGTTCTGACTTCAATACATGAATTTGGAGGATATAGTTCAGCCCATATCAGGGACCTTAACTGATGACCTGTACCAACCTACTGTATCATCCAAGAGTCTCTTGTCCCTCTCTTCATGGACTGCTGCCCTTCCTGCCTCTTTCCAACGTCCTGGACATCCAGCCCGGGTTTCCTGACAGCCTCACTGCTTGTACCTTCTTTTTCTTTTTTAATGGAAGTATTGCTGATGTACAATATTATGTCAGTTTCAGGTGTACAACAAAGTGATTCACAATTTTTTTAAGTTATGTTCCATTTATAGTTATTGTAAAATACTGGCTATGCCTGAACCTCCTTGAGCCTTCCTGGCATTGACTCCTGCTTTCTGCAGGCAGAACCAACTGTCCTCCTCACCTTAGCTCAACCCCTGTGAGTCCACACCCATCTTTGGATTTTCCACTCAGGAACCCACAGCGTCCCAGACTGAAACTCTGCTGCTTCACCCAGCTCAAATTAACTATTCATGGACAATACGTGCAAGACATTTTCTCCATCTCAGCTCTAGTCACTGAATGCCCACAGCCCTCTGTCCTGTCTGCCTTCTAGAAATGTGTCTGCAGTGAGTATGTTTGTGGCCTTCTCTTGCCCATCCCCCTCTCTGTAGTTATCATTTTCAAGTCACAGGTGGTATCCAATCAAGAAAACTGAAACCTCTCTAAACACTTAGCTGCTGTTGCTGCTAAGTCACTTCAGTCGTGTCTGACTCTGTGCAACCCCATAGACAGCAGCCCACCAGGCTCCCCCGTCCCTGGGATCCTCCAGGCAAGAATACTGGAATGGGTTGCCATTTCCTTCTCCAATGCATGAAAGTGAAAAGTTAAAGTGAAGTCACTCAGCCGTGTCCGACTCCTAGCGACCCCATGGACTGCAGCCTACCAGGCTCCTGCATCCATTGGATTTGCCAGGCAAGAGTACTGGAGTGGGTTGCCATTGCCTTCTCCGAACACTTAGCTAGAGGGAATTTAACATAAGGAATTGTTTACACAGGGTTTGAGAGGGAGCTGAGGAGCCAGGCAGGGCATGATGAGGGATGTGAATGCGGTGGCCCATGTGAGTAAGGGTGACACCCTAGTGTTGGTAGAACAGCAAGATAGAAAGCATTGTGTACCCTGCTCCATGGAGCACACTAGCTCTGAACTATGTGAGCCCAGGCTGTTAAATGGAATAAACGTCTATTATGTTGAAGCCACTGCTGCTTAGAGTTTCTGTTAGGGTAGCCAAGTTCAAGTCCAGCAAATGCATCTCTTTTTGTATTGCCTCTTTGGGGGCAGTTTGCAGAGCCCTATTCCTTCCCCAAGTAGACAGAGCTGTAGCCTTGGGGTGAATGGTTACAGCCATCTGAAATACATTTAGATGCATTCCTTATACTTAAATGACTGCTGGAACTTGGGTGACCAGCTGTCTCTGTTTGCCCAGGAATGAGGGATATTGTAGAGATTGAACTCTTAAATGGGGAGAGTCCCAGACAAACTGGGGTGAGTCGGTCATCTTATCTTCTCCTTTGTGCTTGTAGCTCCTGCCAGAGCCCCAACCCCATTCTCCCCTCCCATGCCCAGGTTCAAACCACAGTGCAGGCCGCCACCCTCACAGAGCCTGGTTGCCTTCCAGTGTCTTTTTGAACAAGGCCCAGCAAGTCCTTCCATGTCCACTGCTTCATTCCCGAAGAGAATAAACACCTCTCCAAGCTCAGCCTGCCGAGCAGAGTCACCAGAGTTCTTCCAGCAGCCTTGGCCTTTTGTATCTGAGGCGTTTTCCAAGATAAATTCAGTTTCTCTGGATCTGAAGCTCATGTTGCATTCCTTGCTTCTAGGAATTTTCCTGACCGTAAGGAGAATCTCTGGTCTCGCCCCAAGTAGATGATAGTGGGGTTCTCCTACCACACAGGCCTGGTTGACCTGTTCTGCATGGTCTGTCTGAAGGGGGACCTCCTGGTGAGGGTCCTCCTTGGCAGGGCTCTTCTCTCATCCTGCTTTCATCTGAGGCACAGCTCACTGGATTGGAAAGAGCAGTGGACTGAGTTCAGACCCCTGTGTTTGGAACCCTGCCTCTGCCCCTGTTTTCTCTAGAATACTGGGCAAGTTGCCTGACCTTGCAGGGCCTCAGTTTTCCCATCTGCACAATGGAGTGAAATTGTAGGCTGAAAAATTACCCCCCAAATGATATTCATATCCATATCCACCCTGGAACTTGCAAATATTACTTCATTTGGAAAAAGGTCTTTGCAGATGTGATTAAGGACCTGAAAATGAGGAAGTTATCCTGGATCTTCCAGGTGGGCCCTAAATCCCATCATAAGGGTCCTTAGGAGAGGGATGTAGAGGGAAATTTCACAGACACAGAGGAGGGCAGTGTGGCCACGGAGGCAAAGGTGCCAGTGATGCAGCCGCAAGTCAAGGGATGCTGGCAGCCACCTGCATGTGAAAAAGTCGAGAAGTAGATTCTCTCCCAGGGTTCCCCACGGAGCACATCCTGCTGTTATGGGTGGACTGTATCCCCTCAGAATTCATGTGTTCAAGTCTCAACCCCAGAAACTCAGAATATAGCCATATTTGGAAGTTAGGTTTTTAAAGAGGTGGCTGAGTCAAAAAAAGGCTGTTAGAATGGGGTCCTAATTCAGTAGGCCTGCATGCTCAGTCACTTGAGTCATGTCTGCTGACTCTTTGAGACCCCATGGACAGTAGCCCACCGGCTCCTTTGTCCACTGGATTCTCCAGGCAAGAATACTGGAGTGGACTGCCGTACCCTCCTCCAGAGGATCTCCCAGACCCAGGGATCGAACCCACATCTCCTATAGCTCCTGCGCTGCAGGCGGGTTCTTTACCACTGAGCCCCCGGGGAAGCCCAATCCAGTAGGACCTGTGTCCTTTTATTTAAAAGGACACTTTATAATCAACAGACACCAAAGACTCACACATGCACAGAGGGAGGACCATGTGAGGGCACAAAAAGAGGGCCACCATCTCCAAGTCAAAGAGAGAGGCCTTGGGAGAGACTCCCCCTTCCAGCATTTCGATCTGGACTTCCAACCTCCAGCCTGTGAGAAAGTAAGCCACCCGCTGTGTGGTCCTTTCCATGGCAGCCCCAGGAAGTTAATTCAGCTGGTGATACCTAACTTGTAGGCTTGTTCTGAAATCAGGGCGATCATGAGGCATCGCGCTGGGCTTGCAATGTAGTGGTGTCGGAGATCTCCTCTTACGGAGACTTGTTTGTATATTTGTTCCTCTGCCCAGACAGAAGTTAAAAGAGAAACAACAATAGCCATAGTCATTTTTTTCTTCTTTTCTCCTCTGTTTCCCACCTTACCACTCCATCTTCCTTCTGTGAACTCCATCACCTACCAGAACTCCACGAACAGATGATGAGTGCATGTATGCATTTATGTCCCCTGCATGTGTGCATGCTAAGTCACTCCAGTCATATCTGACTCTCTGTGACCCCATGGACTGTAGCCTGCCAGGCTCCTCTGTCCATGGGATTCTCCAGGCAAGAAGACTGGAGTGGGTTGCCATGCCCTCCTCCAGGGGATCTTTCCAACCCAGGGATTGAACCCATGTTTCCTGCAGCTCCTGCATTGCAGGCGGATTCTTTACCACTGAGCCACTGGGGAAGCCCACATATCTGCCTCATCGCCACTTAATAGCAATGACAATAGCTAACATTTATAGAATTCTGTTTATAGTCAGGCATCCTTCTAAGTGCTTTTTAAAAATTATATTGTTTAATGCTCTGAGTGTCCCTTTAACATGGGTACTATTAGTATTCCAACTTGATAGATAGGGAAACCAAGATAGAACGGTAAAGAGCTTGCGCAAGGAAATGGCAGAGCCAGGAGGCTCAAGCCTGCGTCCTCATCCCCTGTTGAACCGCAGGAGGGCATGGATCCACTGTGTTGCTGCTAATGTTAATTCTCCACCAAGTGCTTGGCACAGAGTGTGGACTCAGCAAAGGCTGCCTGGCTGGCCAACTGGCTAAATGAGTGAATGAATGAATGACTCTTTCCCTGTGCCAAGAAGGTGTTCTCCAAAACTCTGCTCTGTCCAATTTCTTTTCAGCTTGACTCTGCCGCTATCACTGCTACAGCCCTGACCATCAGCAGTCCCACATAGCCTGTGCCCACATCACCTTCTCTCTGCCTCTTTCACCCAGGAGCTGAGAGAACCTAGTTGAGGCATCAGCCACTGCTGCCTCTCCCCCTCTATCCCTCAGGAGTGTCCTTGTCTCCTCCTCCCAGTGACTGACTCTCACCTATATGAACAGACAGACTAGAATTCCCAAAAGCATAGTGAGAGAAGTCTCAGTTCAGCGGGATTATGGAAATTGCAGGGGCCTTTATACTTGCCCAAAGCCACAGAAAACTGGGTGTTATTTTTGACTTCAAATCTGCTCTTCCTTCCAACATACCAAGTCAGTAAGAAAAAAAAAGAGAGAAGATGGGGTGTCAGAGCCTGGTTTCAATTCTTACCAGCTGTGTAATGCTAGGTAAATTATATGAATTCCCTAAACCTGAGTTGGCCAACAAAATGGGAGATGAGGCTGTTTTCTCTCTGCCTTTGCAGTTCCTACAGTCTGCAGGACTCACTTAGCCAGGTTCTCCTGGGCCCAGGTCACTGTCCTGGGAGAAAGGACTTGACTCCAGAAGTGCATATTTCAGTATTGGTCAGTCTAGACCTTGATCAGTCTCATTCCAACTGCTGATCCAGGCTCTTCAGGCTGCCTGTGTGTGTGGTTGCTAAGTCACTTCAGTCATATCCCCATGGACTGTAGCATGCCAGGCTCCTCCGTCCATGGGATTCTCCAGGCTAGAATGCTGGAGTGGGTTGCCATTCCCTTCTGCAGGGGATCTTCCTGACCTAGGGATCAAACCCAAGTCTCCTGCTTTGCATGTGGATTCTTTACCATCTGAGCCACCAGGGAAACCCTCAGGGGAACAGGCTGGTTCCTTATTAGTAATCGGGAAGGGCCCTCAAAAACCTTGATTCTGCATCAGTGGCTGCTGCCTCTGGCTGAGAATCACAAAAAAGGAAAGGAAAGTAGCAACTCACCTGAATAATTCCATCCCTGAGTAAAACCCCAGAGCATCTATCTCTTTGGAGTCAGGAAAATATTTACCTGGCAATTTTGTTCGAACTCATTCAGTCATCTCTCCTTTGTGATGAGTGCCTGATCACTATGGAAAATAATCTCTTCTCTAAACTATGTAATTCATGACTAAACCCCTTCCAGAAGTATACTCCCAGGTCTCATCTCTTCTAAATATTTAAAAACACATTTGAGTGAAAGAAAACAATGCTTGCAACAGAGATCTGCAATAAAGTTTTCATTGAACACAAGACAGGCCAGCCTTGATGTCATCATTATAAATCCCTAGAGCAGAGTTTCTCAACAGCAGCACTATTGACATTTTGGACCGGATAAGTCTTTCCCTGAGGGGGGTGGGGGGCTGTCCTGTGCATCATAGCATCCCTGGCCTCTCTACCCAGGAGATGCTAGTGACACTCGCTTCCATCATGACAATAAAAAAGACTGCAGATGTTGACAAACGTGCCCTCAGGAACAAGATCATCCCCAGTTCAGAACCTCTGTTCTGGAGAAAGAGACCAGGCCTGGGAACCCTCTTATCCCTGCCCCACCTGAAATCAAGTACTTTTGGGAATGCTTTTTGACAATGCTGATGAATTAAATGAAGGAATAAAAGTTGAGTGAGCACGCAGTAGATCTAAAGAGACATTTCTCCGAAGAAGACGTACAGGTGGCCAACAGACACAGAAAACATGCTCAGCCTCGTGTGAGAGAAAGGCAAATCAAAGCTACAATGAGGTATCACCTCACACCAGTCAGAATGGCCACCATCAAAAAAAAAAAATCTACAAACAATAAATGCTGGAGAGGATGTGGTGAAAAGGGAACACTCTTGCACTGTTGATGGGAATGTAAGTTGATACAGCCATTATGGAGAACTGTATGCAGGTTCCTTAAAAAAACTAAAAATAGGGCTACCACATGACCCAGCAATCCCAATCCTGGGCATACACCCTGAGAAAACCATAATTCCTAAAGACACACATTCCCCAATGTTCATTGCAGTACTATTTACAATAGCCAGGACATGGAAGCAACCTAAGTGTCCATCAGTGGATGAATGGATAAAGAAGATATGGTACATATATACAAAGCACTATTACTTGGCCATAAAGAGGAATGGAATTGGGTCATTTCTAGTTATTTGAATGGACCCAGAGTCTGTCATACAGAGTGAAGTAAGTCAGGAAGAGAAAAACAAATATCTTATAGCTTCCCTGGGGGCTCAGATGGTAAAGAATCTGTCTTCAATGCTGGAGCCATGGGTTCGATCTCTGGGTTGGGAAGATTCCCTGGAGGAGGGCATGGCATCCCACTCTAGTATACCTGCTTGGAGAATCCCCATGGACAGAGGTGCCTGGTGAGCTATAGTCCATGGGGTCACAAAGAGTCAGACACGACTAAGTGACGGAGCAGACACAGTGAATGTGTATGGAATCTAGAAAGGTGGTACAGATGAGCCTGTTTGCAGAGCAGGACTAGAGATGCAGAAGTAGACCACAGGCACGTGGACACGGGGAGGGAGAAAGGGGAGGGTGAGACAAACTGGGGGAATAGGATTGACATAGACACACTCCCATGTGTAAAATAGGTAGCTGGTGGGAAGCAGCTGCATAGCATGGGGAGCTCAGCTCAGTGCTCTGTGATAACCTAGAGGGGTGGAGGGAGGGAGGTTCAAGAGCGAAGGGATGTATGTACACATACAGCTGATTCACTTTGTTGTACGGCAGAAATAAACACAACATTGTAATGTAATTATAGTCTAATTTTAAAAAGGAACAAAATAAGTCAATAACATCAGAAAGAAAAAAAAGAAGACCACAGTGGTGCCACGCAAGCCTTCTTTTGCCCAGTGTAGTCTACTGGCCCTGCAAGTGTTAGCTGCAACAGCGTTTCTAGCGAATTGGAAGCTAACGTGTGATCAGTACTCGGTTCCCATCCCCTGACACCGTGCACACACAGTCACACACATTCAGCCTTCTCCAGATTCAGTTTGGAACATGTTTAGATATCTGTTACTCAACCGAGGAGGGAATGCAGAGTAGGAAAGGGGATATACAGGATAGAAGTTCTGGAGAGAAGACTGGACTAGAGATAAAAATCAGGGGATGTAACAAGAATGTGTGCTAAGTCTCTTCAGTGGTGTCCGACTCTTCGCAACCTATGGACTGTAGCCCCCCAGGCTCCTCTATCCATGGGATTCTCCAGCCAAGAATACTAGAGTGGGTTGCCATTCCCTTCATCAGGGGATCTTCCCAACCCAGGGATCGAACCCTCATCTCTCACGTCTCCTGCATTGGCAGGCGGGTTCTTCCCACTATCACCACCTGGGAAGCCCATAGTGAGAATATTCTAGTAGAAATGAACGCATTAGCCTTACAGGTTTTGCTATGTCACTGAACATGCTGCCTTGCTTCAGTTAACATTTTTTTCTCATTACCAGACTTTCTTGATGAAGAAATTAGTGTGTCACAGGGAACTATATTCAATATCCTGTAAGAAACCAGAATAGAAAAGAATATAAAAAAGTAATATATATATAAAATAGATTACTGAATCACCTTGCTCTGCAGTCCATGGGGTCTCAAAGAGTTGAACACAACTGAGCTACTGAACAACAACAATACGGCAGAAATTTACAACATTGTAAATCAACTAGACTTCTAGGAAATAAATCTTATAAAAAATCAAGGGATGGGTCGTCAGCAGACTGAGTGACTCCTGAGACCAGATCCAGAGCTGGCTCACTCTATGTAACTGATGGCCGTGAACAGGACCCTTTCCCTGTCTGAGCCTCATCTCCCCATCTGTAGAATAAAGGGGTGAGATGAGATGATTTTTAAGGTTCCTTCTAGCAAAATATGCTTGTGATTTGAAAGAGTCTCTCTTTTTTTTTTTAAATATTTATTTGGCTGTGCCAGGCCTTAGGGCTTCCCAGGTGACACTGAAAGTGATGTTGCTCAGTCGTGTTCGACTCTCTGCAATCCTGTGGACTGTAGCCCCCCAGGCTCCTCTGTCCATGGGATTCTCCAGGCAAGAGTGCTGGAGTGGGTGCCAGGGCTCCTCAGGTGACACTAGCTGTAAAGAATCCACCTACCAGTGCAGGAGACACAAGATCCCTGGGTCAGGAAGATCCCCCAGAGGAGGAAATGGCACCCCACTCCAGTATTCTGGTCTGGAGAATCTCATGGACAGAGGAGCCTGGTGGGCTACAGTCCACGGGGTGGCAAAGAGTTGGACATGATTGACTGAGTGACTGAGCATGGACACCAAGTCTTGATCACAGCACATGGGATCTCTGATCTGTGCTGCGGCTTGAGGGGTCTTTAGTTGCGGCAGGCCAACTCTTAGCTGCAGCATGTGGGATCTAGTTCCCCATCCAGGGATCGAGCCCTGGCCTTCTGTCTTGGGAGCTAGAAGTCTTAGCCCCTGGACCACCAGGGAAGTCCCTATAAGTTTAGAATTCTAATTACTAAAGTGTTCCCTACCCTCTAAGAGCTTACTCCCTGGCCAAGATGAGCAAAGTGACAAGGCAGTCAGTCATGGGATCACAAGGACAACAGAGCAGGAGGCTTCTGCTCTGAAGTCAGCCTGGCAGTGGGAATGAATAACAGCATTATGCGCTATGGGAATTGTTGGGAAGACTTCTTGGAGGATGGGATGGGAGTTCGGGAAGGTCTGAATTGGAGGAAAGGAAGAAGGTTCTGTTGCATATTTTGGAAATAGAATAGATGAAGCACAGAGAAGAAGGGCATGTCATTTAAAAGTGTTTAACTGAAGAGAATTGAATAAGCTATTTACAAGAGATATGGACAAAGTCCTGGGAACCATGAAGGAACAGGTGCAGCACTCAGGGCTCAGCAACAGTGAGGAAGCAAGGGCACACTGTGAGGTCAGGGGAGAGAATGCTCTTACCAGAACTGGGGCAGGGCTGGAAAAGTGCAAGAGGGGCTGCCTGACGAGAGGCACAGCCAAGCAGGACTAGAAGGCAGTAAGGGAGCAAGGTATTAAATGCTCCATCTTCTCTCTCTCCTCCTGCTTTGGGATCTCCAACCAGTGCCTCCCATTGGACAAACCAAACAGAAGGCCAGGGCAATGGAGTCTTGGTGATGCAGTTCACAGAGGTCATATCACAGGTCATGGAGAAAAACAGAGAGGGTAAATGGCGAATCTGGTGGGCGATGGGGCAAATGAAGAATAACCAGCACATCAGACATCCAGAGAAGAGTTCAGTATGAATTCTTTCCAAGAAGATTTGCTTTCCCTTTGTCCAAATGTGAAAGTTGCTCTGAGTCTCAGGATTCCTGAGGCTGTGTCTTAGGGTGCTAATGAAGAGTGCCACATGGCACATGGACAGGCCAACCACAGGGCCTGGTCCATGTTGGAGGCTCCATGTATGTTACTTACTTTCTTCTTTCCTGCACATGCCTCAGTGGCCCTTTGAGCGCATTATCCTCCAGGTCTGATTCTCCAAGTGATCTAATAAGCTGCATATCTGTCTCCTTCCATTGTTCTATTCATTCATTCATTCATAAGTGTGTATTTACTGAGCATCAGGTGTGACTGCGGTGGACACCACAGTGGACGGTGAAGACGTGTTCCCTGCCGTCTTTCTTCCCTTCTTTACAGAACTGTCTCCATCTCTCTAATTTGGCTCCTCAGTTCCTCTCTCCTGATTCGCACTGATTTTATATCTTCAACATCTCTCTGTCATCCACTCTGACAGAATTGTGAGAACGGCCCTGGAAGGAAAGCTGCTACTTACTTTTCTGAGGGCCACTGAGCCCAATGCACACAAGAAAAGAAAGGAGTTGCTGGCTTTATTCTGACCCTGCGTCGTGCGGGAACCAGCTACACAGCCATGCATGCAAGAGAGAAGGCTCCATCAGAAGAGGCAGAGATGTAAAGACACTAAGAACCCAGAGCCTTTCTAAGCTCTAAGTTCTGGATTCACCCAGAACACCGTGAACATGGGCATGGTCAGACGTCACCAGATCCAAAGGAAAGAAAGAAAGTGAAGTCACTCTGTCATGTCTGACTCTTTGCGAGCCTAGGGAGTGTAGCCCACCAGGCTCCTCTGTCCGTGGGATTTTACAGGCAAGAGTACTGGAGTGGGTTCCTTCTCCAGAGGATCTTCCTAGCCCATGGATCAAACCTGGGTTTTCTGCATTGCAGCCAGATGCTTTACCACCCGAGCCACCATGGAACCAGATCCAAAGAACCTCTTGACTCAGTTTCCTTCCAGCCTTTTGTGAAGCTGCTCCTTGCCTTGCCATTCTATTCAAAGTTCCACCCTGCTCCAGGACTCAGTATTTTAATCTGTAACATGAAGAAGTTGGACAAGATGACTTTTAAGTTCTCGTAAAAGAGTCTGGCTCAGAAATTTTGAATCTATAGATGTGGAAGACTAATGAGAACTTTAGAGCTGATTTTATGGTTTTGTGTATTCTGGCAACTTCAACCCTTTTCAAGAAGGTTGAAGATTGTGCAGTCTGGGTAATTTTTCTTCTGAGTTTCCACCCAGTCTATCCTGGAAAAGAGCCAACACAATTATTTTTCTACCAGGGGGCTTCCAGTAGGCCTCCAAATTTGTAAACACCGCAAAAAGAGTGTGAATCAAAGAGCAACGGCTAGCTGGCACATTAGCATCTGAGCCCAAGGACCAGAGTGATCCCGAAAGTATTTAAGCAGCATGTGTGTGTGTATGCTAAGGCACTTCAGTTGTGTCCAACTCTTTGTGACCCTATGGACTATAGCCCACTAGGCTCTTCTGTCATTGGGATTCTCCAGGAAAGAATACCGGAGTGGGTTGCCATGCCCTCCTCCAGGAGACCTTCTGGACCCCGGGGTCAAACCTGCATCTCCTGTGGCTCCAGCCACATTGGAGGCAGATTCTTTACTACTGAGCCACTGGGCAAGGCCCCAGTCCCTAAAGGGTCTGGCTAAACTGAAGGTTTAGTCATACTGGCTATCAAAAGAATCAAACTGAACTTGGTGAGAAGCTGAACCTGGAGAATATTAATAAATACTTGCAATAATAATAGCTCTTCTTTGAATGCTTACAACATGCCAGACACTGTATTAAGCAGTCAACAAGAACCTCATTTAATCTTTACAAGCCTCTGGGGTAGGTATTATTATTATGATTCCCAAGATACAGATGACAAGCTGAAATTTAAAGGCTTAAGTAACTCGCCCCAAGTCCCTCAGCTATTAAGTGAAGGATCTGGATGGGGGATGGAAACCAAGGTCTGTCTGACTCTGAGATCCCTGAGTAAGCACCAGCTATGCTCTCTGAGCCCCAGTGGACTTGGGAAAGTTTCAGTTCATCATGTCTGCCTCTGAGGGATGGCTCAGTAGGATCACAGTGTTCCCGATTTAAAGACCTCTGGGATAAACTCTGCAGAATTTCTGTGTTCATTACCCCATCTCAGCTGCACTAATGCCTCAGCCCCCCCTCCTTCCGCTTCCAGAGGTCTCTGGGCCATGTTAATATGTCTATTTACTAACTCACTGGCTCCACACTCTCTAGCTGTTTCATTTGGTGTCGTGTCTAAATTCTTCAGGAGTCTGCAGGAGGGGATGACAGCCAGAAGGGCAAAGGCCAGGCAAAGGATATCCAAAAATGTGATACACAAACTCTTTTTGCAACCCACAGGATTTTTCAAAATGCATCTTGATATGGAGACAATCAACATGGGCTTTGGAGTCAGTTAAACCTGGATTCTAAAGGCGGTTCTGAAGCTTCATCCGAGTTACGTCTCTCTCTCTGCGTATTATTAGCTCTTTCATATGTATGAGGGAGGAAAACACCCATCCAAGGTTAGTTTTAGCACTCAAGTAGATTGAATCTGCCTGCAATGCAGGAGACCCGGGTTTGATCCCTGGGTCAGGAAGATTCCCCTGGAGAAGGAAACAGCTACCCAATCTAGTATTCTTGCCCAGAGAATCCCATGGACAGAGGAGCCTTGCGGCCTACAGTCTATGGGGTCACAAAGAGTCCGATACAACTGAGCAACTAACACTTTCACTTTTTTTTCACTACCACACACAGTAAATGCTCCAAAGTGGTAGCTGCTATTCGGAGAAGGCACTCACTGGCTGCTAGCTCAGTTCCTTCTCACTTGCAGTGTGCTGGGTGAGTGGTGCCTCGTTCTTTCTGATAGGTTCAAAAGTATGCCTGCTACCAGAACTCTCTTCAGACATTGCTCCCTTTCCCACCTCGTGAGCAGAAATAGCCTAATGTCCTTAAGAAGTTTGATTAACCAAGCACGATGAATTAAGCACAACGATGCTTTGGTATTACATAGCACTAAACTAATCATGGAGGAACGCTCTGATTGTGGAGAAGAGCATCTAGTTGAAGAGATGAGACCAATACCCCTAGAGCGCAGGAAGTCAGAAAGGGTAAAGCAAATATCATGCATTAACATATGTGCGTGGAATCTAGAAAAATGATATTGATGAACCTATTTGCAGGGCAGGAATCGAGATGCAGACAGAATGGATTTGTGGACACAGCGGGGGAAGGGAAGGGTGGGAAGCTCTGAGAGAGTAGCGTGGAATACATACGCTACCAAGTGTCAGCATAGGGAGCTCAGCTTGGTGCTCTGTGATGACCTGGGCGGGGCGGGGGACGAGGGGTTGGGAGGGAGGCTTTAGAGGGAGGCGATGTATGCATGCATATAGCTGATTCACGTAGTGGTATAGCAGAAACTAACACAACATTGCAAAGCAATTATCCTCCAATTAAAAACCAACAAAAAAAGACCAATATACCCATGAAAGAACTAGGCTATGAGAATACAAGACTGCATAACTCACGGCTCTGCTGGTACAGGGAACAATGCTGAAGTTAAGACTCAACTTAATGGCTCTTCCAAATCCCTGGCAGATCTTTATCAGGAGTTTTAGAGAACTCAGGAATCTCATACTTGGTTAAAACACAAATAACCTGTCAGGATCGTATTGCTGGCACTCGTGTGGGTGTCCTCGCATGGGCCGTGGCAGTGATTTGTGTGTGGGCTGTTGTTTCCATTTCCAGAGGGCAGAGCTCATGTTTGGGCTAGTAGGGTGTTTCCCACTCAATAAACAAAAGGTGGCCACAACAGGATGGGGGCAAAATTGTGAAGGGAAAGATCACTGAACTAGAGGTCAGAGGACCTGGCTCCTAACTCCATCATGATCACTAACTCCTTGTATGACCTTGAACAAGTCTCTTGCCCTTCTGTTTATAAAAATAAGAGAGATAGCCAGAGAGGGATATTTGAACTGTGTTCCCTGTTACCCTAGGATTTCTAAAAGTTCCGGAACTTCGAGGGCACCAACCAGTGTGTCAAGATGATGAGTGAGTGGTGGTTGGGATTCTTTGTTGTCCCCATCTTATTTTTCCCTACCTTCAATCAGAACAGCCCTCACTTACATCTTTTTACACGCTGAAGTTCTACAGCAGCTTTCTTGGAAAATCATCTAACTTGTCTCTCTCTGTCATGTTCCTTTTCCATAGAGGTCAGCTGAGTCCCAGAGAAATAAAGCAACTTGACCAAAGTCATCCCATAAGTGGCAGAGATGGTACTAAGGTCTCTTTTCTGATGACACTGATAATTATTTGGTTGTCCAGGGATAAATGTCACTTCCCATATCCTGGTGATTTGAAACATATATGGCTCCTAAATTCTGAAAAGGGGCAAATTGAAGGTAGGGCACTGAGTATGGGCTCTGAATCCATCAGCAAAGACAGCTGAGTGCCAGCTCCGCAAAGTCCACCTGAAGTCCAGGCAGCACCCAGTGGAGAAGCTGACACAGGTTTGGGCCCTTGATGACTCCACTCCCCATTGACAAAGAAGGGGACCCAACCCAAAGCAGAGACCCATTGGTCAATCACTGGGAGCCTTCTAGAATACTTGTCAATTTCTCTACCCTGTACCTCTTTAGCCTCATCCCCAAAGTCAGTATGACAGCAAAGTTCCTTTACCCTTATTTTTTAAATTGATAGACATTAATTTTTAAAGAAAAAGTGAGCAGAACCAATATTGACATATTATTATTAACTAAAGTCCAAAGTTTTCATTAGAGGTCCCTCTTTGGGTTGCACGCTCTCTGAGTTTTGACAAATGCTTAATAACATGCATCCCTCATTACAGTATCATACAGAACAGTTTCACTGCCCCCAAAATCCCCCTCTCTTCTCTCCATGCCCCAGACTCTCGGCAACCACTGGTCTTTTTACTAACTCCACAGTTTTGCCTTTTCCAGAAGTCATATTGTTAGAATTATACAATATATAGCCTTTTCAGACTGGTTTCTTTCACTAAGCAATATGCATTTAAGTTTCCTCTGTCAACCAAAATAATAATAATAATGTAAGAGGCTGCAAATAAGAAAATAGCTTATTTGGAGGTTTTAAGATTTGCAGTTTGGGAGACAGATTAACTCCAAAGGAGTGTTCTAGGGAAGAGTGAGAGTCAGGGGCTTATAAAGACAAAAAGCCATGAGGTTGTTAAAAGTTGCCTGATGAGAACTGTGACTGACTCTGATGAGTCCGAAAATATTTGTCCTTAAGGACTCAAGAGCTGTTTTAGGGTGGGGGTCTCATAAATAGACAGACTGTCACACGCTATTTTAGAGTAAGTGTCCGATAAGTATCTTGAGTTTCTGGCAGAGGTTCTGCATGACTTCATTAGGTCAAAACGTCAGATTCCATTCAGACTGAGACGTGCATAAATCACACTTTTTACTGGTCTGCCAACTCTATTTAGAGAGCTCTCCTAGCAACACCAACTCCATTTTGATTTTCCTTTCACACCTCCATGTCTTATAATGGTTTGATAGCTCTTAAAAAAAAAATACTGTCATATCTCATTGTATGGATGTACAGGATAACACAGTTTATTTATCTATTTATCTACTGAAGGACATTTTGTTCACTTTAAATTTTGACCATATGAATAAAGCTGTTATAAACATTCATGTGCTTTTGCGTGGACATAACTTTTCTACTCATTTGGATAAATACCCAGGAGTGTGACTGCTGGATCACATGCTAAGAGACTGTTTATTTTTATAAGAAACTACCAAAGTGTCTTCCAAAGCGGCTGTCCCATTTTGCATTCCCACTGTCATAGTATTTTAATTGGCTATTAAATGTTCCAAGTCAAGAAAAAATTTAAACTCTAAATTATTAACATGAGTTTTACTGTTCATTTTTATATTGAGCAATGCCAGTCTTAAACACAACTATAAAAACATTCGCTCATGTGCAGAACACCGCAATTACACAATTTGTATTTTGTAGCTTGTGCATGTATATGTTGGAGAAGGGAATGGCAACCCACTCCAGCACTCTTGCTTGGAGAATTCAATGAACAGAGGAGCCTGGTGGACTACAGTCCGTGGGATCGCAGAGTCAGACACGACTGAGTGATTAACACACACATATACACACACATGCATACCTATTCCATTCTCACCCAAAGAGTGGAAGCACTGCACAAAACTAACTCGAGTGGTTTTGATATGTGCACATTCTACCAAAACTGTCTTCCTTCATTTAATAAGCAAGAAAAGACCCAAAGACACAAAACCTGTCCATTGCCCTCATACAGCATAAATGGTTGACTAATATGGAGATGTAATAGGAGTTAAGAAGGATCCCCCTGTCGTTCTGTTCCTGAAAATGCCATTGCTTTCTTTCTGCCTTTAAGGCAAGTTGATTTGAATGGAAAGCAGTTTTTCAACTTAGTCAGTGGTAGTCCTATTAATATGAAACAGGAGTAGGGAATTCTGGTGTTCAAAGAGATTCAAAGCCCCCAGCTTTCATGACACTCTTCTCTTGCACTCATTTTGAGTCTCACTGAACTTCTTGGTGCACACTGGAATTCAGAGCTCCTGGGGCATTCCAAACACTCCGTGTGAATGGGACAGTGAGGAATGGGGGACACACACGCTGCACGGACCTGCTCTGTTCATGAACAGGCTCCAAGACCTAAGTTCACAGACAAAATTATTGTACATTTCAAGATGGCCAGCAGAGCATTGGATCAAGCCCAGAGCTCTTCTGCGTGTGGGGCTTGATGAGACTGCACAGGTTGGACATCCATGAAGCTGGCCCTGAGTTTCCTTGAGGACATTCTACTCCATTCAGGTCATAGCTCTGTCCTGCCTCTCTGTTGTGTCACCCCCTTCCCTCTTTCACGTCCAGGAGGTCACAGAAACAGAGCTCTTCCTCCTGTCATCTATCTGCCTGATGGTCAAACCAGAAACCTGAATATTGCCTTGCATCCTCGCTCTCCCTCTAAGTCCATATTCGCCCACCAGCCCCTATCAGTGCTGCTCTGGAAGCATCACTTGACTCCTATCTCCTCCCGTCTCCACTGCCATCACCTGGTTCTGCCTACAAACCTTGCGAATAGCTGCCTGACGGATTTCCCTGTTCCCACTTCCTCCTTTGGGTGGAACCCCAGACAGCAGCCAGGGCTGTCTAGGTAAGAATAAAATTGAATCAGGTTGCTTTCCTGCATAAGATCCTTTGATGGCCCCCAGAGTTCTCAAGAGCAAGGCTTACTCTGACCGTGACTTCTAGACTCTTTCTGGTCTGGCTCCTACCTTTTCAGCAACACTTTCTCACTGTTTACCTCTTGTTTCTGGTGAAACATGTTAAACAATGAACATTTCTCTGAACTTATCTCGTCTTCCCTTCCTTCAGCTATTTTTACTCATTCCTCTCAAGCCTCAGTTATATCTCCCCCTGCCATGTCTATATCACCCCCATCATATAACACCTTCAGGGCTACATCACCAGGAGTTATCTGCATCTCTCACTAGACTCCAAGCTCCTGAGAGCGCAAGGATCTTGTCTGAATCACTATAGAGTCTCCAGCACATCGAGTGCAGTGACTTTCACAGAGTCATCACTCCATAAAAAAATGTGTCAAAAGAATAAGCTCTTTCTGGGCCAGCTGTGGCTGCATGTCACAAGTGAGATAAAAGCTCCTTAGCAGGTGATGGGGTGAGTTGAGTGGTACTCAGCCCATCTCCTCATGTCCCTGGGGCCAGCCTTGGCTAATTCATTCACATTCCTTGGCAGGCTATGCATGATTCTTTATGAGGGTTTTCTGGGCAAATGCTTAGCAACTTTCCATTTGTCAACAACAAGCCAAGAGGCTAAAGGCCAGAGAGAATTACCAACCTGTTTGTGAAATCAAGATTTTCAAGGATATCCCTTTGTTTGACCCAATCCAGAGCTTTTCCAAGTGGGGTCCACCTAATCTGACAGAGCAATAGAGAGGGAAACGGAGGGTAATTTATGCCACTTCCATGAGAAAAATGTCAACACTGCACCCAGAATGGTTAATCCAGAATGAAAGAGCAAGCAGTTACTGAGAATCAGTTTAACACTTTGCTCAAAGCACCTCAGATTGTTGCAAAACCTCTCTGTGCTATTTTAAAAAAAAAAGGGGGGGAGAAAAAAAAAACAAAACAAAAACCCAGCAGTTTGGAATTGGGAACAAAGAGTCCCAGAATAATTGCATTTCCACACCATAGTCACAGCAAAACAATCCTTTGAAAATGCTGTTTAGTTAACAAGTCCATTTACTTACTTGTCTCTTTGGGGCCTTGTGATAAGGCAAGAGTTCCTTGCAGCCTTTGATACCAAGTCCAAATCCTCTGCCTGCTTTCGAGGTCATCCTTGATCTCAGAGTTTGTCTCTGCCCTGTCTGTCTCACATTCCCAAGTTAGGCAGGCTCCACTACTTGGATACATGTTCTATAAACACGTGCGCACATGGTCTATGGCTTCTCACGGGCACTCTCTACTACAGTAGCTCTTGCTCGGTCTTTGCTGTTTGTTTGTTTGTTTTTAAAATATGTATATATAAAATTTGCCTTTGGTATTCTGCAGTTTTGCTATCATGTGTCTTAAGAATAGTTGGTTTTCTTTCTCAGGTTTGGGGTTTGTTGTGATTCCTAAATCTAAACGTTTTCGTGTGCTGCATACTCAGTTGTGTCCAACTCTTTGAGGCTCTGTGAACTGTAGCCCACCAGGCTCCCCTGTCCATGGGGTTTTTCCAGGCAAGAGTACTAAAGTGGGTTGCCACTTCCTCCTTCAAGGGATCTTTCCCACCCAGGGATTCAACCCATGTCTCTGTGTTTTCCTGCATTGGCAGGGAGGTTCTTTACCATTGAGACAGCTGCTGCTGCTGCTGCTAAGTCGCTTCAGTCGTGTCCGACTCTGTGCGACCCCATAGAGGGCAGCCCACCAGGCTCCCCTGTCCCTAGGATTCTCCAGGCAAGAATACTGGAGTGGGTTGCCATTTCCTTCTCCAATGCATGAAAGAGAAAAGTGAAAGTGAAGTCGCTCAGTCGTGTCTGACTCTTAGTGACCCCATGGACTACAGCCTACCAGGCTCCTCTGTCCATGGGATTTTCCAGGCAAGAGTACTGGAGTGGGGTGCCATTGCCTTCTCGAAGATGCCTGAGAATTGATGAAAGCTAAGAACGTTTAGAGGGCTGCCCCCTGAACATTCTTTACCTTTCATCAATTCTCAGGCATCTTCCCTTCACACATGGCCTTACCCCATTCTCTCATTTTATCTTCTGGAACTTGTATTAGATATATGGGAGACTCTCATTTTCTTCTCTGTATCTCCTAATACCCATTTCATAGTTTCCATCTCTGGGCTCCCTCTGGACAATTTCCTAGGTTTACCTCTAAGTTAGTCCCTCTTTCTCCAGCTATGTCTAATCTACTACTCAGTTTGTGCATTGTTTTTAATTTTAATGAGCATTTTTGTAATTTTTAAGAAAAGTACTATTTGTTTTTTTTAGTTAATGGTTTAATGCTTTTATTTTTAACTGAACAAGAAGTATATAATTTTTTATTGTTGTAAATAATCTAAAAGCTACAGAAATCTAGTCTTTTCTCACATCCTGTTACTGACCCACCTGTCTTTAACAGTCATTCTTTCTAGACATTTACTCTTTGCAATTTTATACCTATCCTAATATATATATATGATATCTTAATATAAATGTATGTATATTTGCTTTATTTTTTAGGTCTGCATTATTTTGTTTACTAGATATGTATTATGATTTTGAAACCTTACTTTATGCTATTACTCATTTTAATAGCATGTTAGCTTGTGATCTCCTAGGATGATTCTATAATCTAAGGTTCTGGGAAGTCAAGCCCTATTGTTTGTTGGATCTGTGGATTCTGGTTCATGGTTTTTCCTCGTGTGTCGTGTAATTTCAGATTGTGAGCTCATCTTCAGTAGGGATTTAATCTAGAGAAACTGGTATCATCAAAGTGTTTACTTCTAACATACTGTCATTGGCCCAAACCAAATTTTATGTTATTTCCTAGCCCAGGGGTTTCTAGGTTGTACAGGAACTATTTATTCAAACCCCAAACCCACTAAAGACTCATGCCAGTGGTTTTGAATTCTTAAGGGAGACATTTTCCCTTCCTGACCTAGAGCTCAGCTCAACATAAACAAGCTTTCTTCCAATTTTTTTAAATGCTAGAGATTGACTATTTCTGGTCTACAATTGTTTAAAGGATGGTGTCCTTCTATGATCTTGGCTTTATGTGGAAGTCTTGCCGACACTCCACTTCCCAGAGGCTCAAGGTCTTGTTTCTTGTCCCTGAACAGTGTGAAAACCCAAACCCTTGTGTAAATAAAACTGGCTGTCTCACCAGCATCACTCCTTCACCCCCATGGGACTGCAAAGGACAGTCCACGCGCTTACTTTCTAACTTTCAGTTCCCTTTCGGTTTCTGGCTCCTGGAGGCTTCTCATACACTCAGCCTTGTTAATTAACAGGTAGTATTTCTTGTATGTAAGCACCACACACCATGCTAAGTGCTTATACACATTAACTTATTTAACTGCAGTACTACCTCTTGAGGTAGGTACTGTTTTATCAGCTTCACTTGTAAGAAAATTGAGGCTCAGAGAAGATGAGTAACATGCCCAAGGTCTCATGGCTAGTAAGTGAGGAAGCTCAGACTGGAATTTAGGCAACCTGCTTCAGAGCCTGTGTTCTTCATCAGTGTCTCTACACCACTTTCTGATTTAGGACGTGTCGGTGTTTTTGTAATGGGAAAATGGACTCCATATTTTATTTTCACACTTTCTCCCCAAACTAAGTGGAGAATAACTGCATGAATTAACATGCTTTCTGTCAAGCAGACAGGCAGCTTGGCGATTTTTACCAGCTAGTCTCATAAAGTTGAAACCTATATCTTGAAGGAGAAGCTAAAATCCAAGCTCTATCATGGGCACTTCTGCTCACACAAAATAAATAACTCAGATTTGCGGAAATTTTAGTCCGTCAGAGTCATCACAGACTTTAAAGACAAGACTTGGACCATAGATGATCTGCATCAGAATAAATCCTAGATACTTCTTAAAAATGCAGACTTTGAGGTCCTACCGCAGACCTACTGAGTCAGAACTCCTAGGGTTGGGCCTAAGAATCTGCCTTTTAAAAATAATCTCTCTCTCCCTCAAAAAAAATTAATCTCTCCATCAGGCTCTGATTCTAGTGATCACTGGAGTTTGAGATCCTGCTCAGAATTTGCACTGGGTCTATATGCCTTCTCAAGATGAGACCATGGCAGGCCCATCAAAGCCCCCTTCCCTTCCCTTTATGATGTAGGATCACACATTGAACACACAGATGACAAAGCAAGCCCACAGAAGGTGAGCCTCTGCTGGGCCCCATGGCATCTGGCCTCCCCCGCCCCATAAGCAGCACCTTGCGATATAATTAATTGTCATGATGATTGCTCTATCGTCCCAGATAGCCTGTACAGGTAGAAAATATTCCATAGTCAGCTTTATGTCCCCAGTGCAAACCATGGAACTTGATACAGGGCCATCACTCAATGTTGAATGGATGGATACATCGATTTGAATTGCTCAAGAGCCACCTGCTAATCAGTGATAATGTGAGGGCTAGAGTGCAGGAGTTAATTTTCCCTGGAAGACTTTAAATCTTCCCACCCTGATATCCCAGCAGCCATTTTTCTCCCGTTCTTTTAGAAGGAAATGAAATTTCCCTTTTTTTTTTTTTTTGCCCAAAATAGGTCTGAGGTGTGCGACAGCCACTCATTCCTGCTCACCCCTCATATCCTACTGTGATACAAAGATTGCTGTCCAGGCCCCTCACTGGGAGGGGAGTAGGGGCAGACCATTTAAAGGCTGTGACGCAGGAATCATTCACAAGTGTGATGGTGAAATGGGCTCAGAAAAATGATGAAAAGGGCTCAGAAAAAACCTTTATGCTTGTTGGTGCTGGAAGGCAAGGAAGCTGGGCTGAAGTGCCAATAAAGTCTCACTATGTTCCTCCTCCAAATATGACCCTTTGACCTATAGGCTTGCTCCCTTATGTCTGCAGTTCTAGTGAAAGCTGGCAAGAGACCCCGCGTCAGAGAACCTAACCCCTAGTTCCCGTCAGCACTCCCAGCCCACTGGCATTTCTCCGAAGGACCTCAGTCCACACACTGTTCTTTATACCAGGACTTGCCCCAGGAACTCAGCCCCAGTTTTACCTTCTTGCTTAGCTCCTCCTCTGGGAAGAGGTTGTTGTTGTTACTGCTTAGTCGCTAAGTCATGTCCAGGTCTTTTGCAACCCCATGGACTGTAGCCCACCAGGCTCCTCTGTCCATGGGAATTTCCCAGGCAAGAATACTAGGGTCGGTTGTCATTTCCTCCTTCAGGGTATCTACCTGACCCAGGGATTGAACCTGCATCTTCTGCATTAGCAGGCAGATTCTTTACCACTGAGCCACCTGAGAAGACAGGGTTTACTGAAGTCTCCCAGTTTGTTCTGCGTGGAATGCCTGTACACCCGGCACTATCTGGGTTCCTCTGCAGGTTCCTGAGATAAACAGAAGGTGGACCCCACCCTAACTGTTCAGATGGAAGACAGGCATTCATACCCACTTAACACACCCTTAACCAGGTTATCACTCAGGGGATATTTCAGGCCTCACCTTCTCCTGCCTCCACCCTTTGATTTCTCTCTGAGGGAGTCTTATCTTGGGTGGTATTGTCTTAGCACTCACAGGGCCTACGTGACAAGGGGCATGGACAGTGAGGAGGTGATCTGCATGCTTCAGGGCCAGAAAATCCCAGGCCTCCCCCGAGAGCATCCCTGCACAGGAATCTAGGAAGAGCAAGACTGCTCCTGCCTCCCTCTCACGTCTCACTCCCGCTCTGTCTGTCTGTCTGCACTCTCTTCACCTCCCTGTGTCGCCTCTGACTCACAGTTGACTGTGTGTCTCAGTTTTCACTAATCTGCAAGCCTCTTGTGATGCTGTTGCTGGTTTGTTGGCAAGAATGGAGACTCTCAGCAGTCATCAACTGCTCCCACTCCCTGCAACAAACCTCCTGGGAATTAGGAGGCCAGTGGGTTCCAAGACACTATGACATCAAATGTCAAGGGGTCTGCCTAGCAGCTTCCTGCCCTCTGTACAGGGCCATTTGTGTTTGTTTATTTGTTTGTTCAGAGGTATTTATTTAAGACAAAAGAGGAAAGTGTTGGTCCAGGTGTGAGCTGAAAGCTGCTGCATGGAGCTGAGGCATGATGAGGAGACATGAAATACCTCCCCAGGCCCCGACTTCTCTCTCCTCATCCGTCTCTCAGCTCTGCTAACTTGGTTTGGCTCCTGTTGTCCTCCGGGGTCGCAAGACAGTCAAGCAGTCAAGCCCTCACCTCACCTCCAGTCCAGTTCCAATGGAAGTGCCAGGACTGATTCTCACTGGCTCTAACTGGCCTGGATTTGATCATGTGACCGCCCTGAAATTATTACCATTGTCAACATAGTGCAGTTCACCCATCGTTCTCAGACCTGATCTTCCTATGACCCCCTCTTGAGTTGGCTCCACCAGGCTCACACAGTCCTTCCAGAAGTTCTGAGAAAATGAAGGCAAATGTTTGTAACAACTAATATTTTGAGCACCATAAGCAGTTCACGTGAGTTTTGTTACTTAGTACCCACCTCTAAGGTATCCATGTTTAATGACAAGAAAACCCAAATTTTACCCCAAATGGTGGAGAAGGGATGAGAACCCAGCTCTCCCTGATTTCAGAGTCATTCTCGCTCCATTTTACCTACACATCACTTCATTTTACAAACTACGTGGGCTTGAAAATCCAACGTCTCTTGCCACCTCTCTTTCTCCCTTATTGCCAGGGCCAGCTGTCAACAAATCATGTAGCTTTTCCCTCCCCCACCCCCATACATTTGGGCTCTACTCCATCTGCCCCTGCTCTGCCAACCCGCTGCCCCTGCCCTAGGCAGCCCTCATCACCTCTCTCCCAAATAAAGACAATAGCTTCCTAAGCGATCTGGAGTCCCTACCCCAGGACCCCACACAGATGGGCTCAGGCTGGACACTGGTCATAGACCAGGCTCATTTAACATGTTTTTTTTTTTTTTTCCTTTTTTTAAACCAACATTTCTTAACTGGTGGAGGGGTTTCTCAGGTGGCACAAGTAGTAAAGAATTTACCTGCCAATGCAGCAGATGCAAGAGACCTGGGTTCAGTCCCTGGGTTGGGAAGATCCCCTGGAGGAGGAAATGACAACCCACTCCAGTATTCTTGCCTGGAAAAATCCCATGTACAGAGGATCCTGGCAGGCTATAGTCCATGGGGTCATGAAGAATCAGACATGATTGAGCCATTGCTTTTGTTTTGCTTTTTCAAATTGGTGGGAGATTCCTCAAATTCAATTATTATTTCTAGTTTCTCTTAAAAATTGGAAGAACTGGAAAGGTTTTTTGCAAGTTTTAAAATTTTCTGAGTTCAGTTTCCCACCTAAACTGGAGATAGTAATACCTACCTGAGAGGGTTGCTAAGATGATCATGTGGGGACTTTTACAGAGAAGGTACACTCAAATGGGCTCTTTCAGTTCAGTTCGGTTTAGTTGCTGAATCCTGTCTGACTCTTTGTGACCCCATGAACCGTAGCACGCCAGGCCTGCCTGTCCATCACCAACTCCTGGAGTCTACCCAAACCCATTTCCCTTGAGTCGGTAATGCCATCCAACCATCTCATCCTCTGTCGTCACCTTCTCCTCCTGCCCTCAGTCTTTCCCAGCATCAGGGTCTTTTCAAATGAGTCAGCTCTTTGCATCAGGTGGCCAAAGTATTAGAGTTCCAGCTTCAACATCAGTCCTTCCAATGAACACCCAGGACTGATCTCCTTTAGGATGGACTGATTGGATCTCCTTGCAGTCCAAGGGACTCTCATGAAATGATGGGACAGGATGCCATGGTATATTGTCACCCTACTTATTTAACTTATATGCAGAGTACATCATGAGAAACGCTGGGCTGGAAGCACAAGCTGGAATCCAGATTGCCGGGAGAAATATCAATAACCTGAGATATGCAGATGACACCACCCTTATGGCAGAAAGTGAAGAAGAACTAAAGAGCCTCTTGATGACAGTGAAAGAGGAGAGTGAAAAAAATTGGCTTAAAGCTCAACATTCAGAAAACGAAGATCATGGCATCTGGTCCCATCACTTCATGGCAAATAGATGGGGAAACAGTGGAAACAGTGTCAGACTTTATTTTGGGGGGCCCCAAAATCACTGCAGATGGTGATTGCAGCCATGAAAATAAAAGATGCTTACTCCTTGGAAGAAACGTTATGACCAACCTAGACAGCATATTAAAAATCAGAGACATTACTTTGCCAAAAAAGGTCCATCTAGTCAAGGCTATGGTTTTTCCAGTAGTTACATATGGATGTGAGAGTTGGACTATAAAGAAAGCTGAGTGCCAAAGAATTGATGCTTTTGAACTGTGGTGTTGGAGAAGACTCTTGAGAGTCCCTTGGGCTGCAAGGAGATCCAACCAGTCCATCCTAAAGGAGATCAGTCCTGGGTGTTCATTGGAAGGACTAATGTTGAAGCTGGAACTCTAATACTTTGGCCACCTGATGCAAAGAGCTGACTCATTGGAAAAGACCCTGATGCTGGGAAAGATTGAGGGCAGGAGGAGAAGGGGATGACAGAGGATGAGATGGTTGGATGGCATCACCGACTCAAGGGACATGGGTTTGGGTGAGCTCCAGGAGTTGGTGATGGACAGGGAGGCCTGGCATGCTGCGGTTCATGGGGTCACAAAGAGTCGGACACGACTGAACGACTGAACTGAACTATGAAAACAACTTCCTGGATTCCTGTAGGTACCCAAATGGCTCTAGGTACCCAAATGGCTCTCACCTGTGGGGTCTCCCCTTGCGATAGTCCTGAGAAGGACTTAAGAGCAGCTCTGGATGCCATTATGAGAAAAGAAACAGTACAATCCTGGAAAACTGAGAGGTTTTTTTTTTCCCCTAAAATCACACCATCAGGTAGAACCAGGACTGAATGTTCCATCCAATACATTACATCAGGGAAGTCTGCCAACTAGGATTTTATAACCATTCTTACAGTGTTTACAAGTTGTGAACACCTTACAATGTTTACAGAAGAGATTCAGATGAGATGGAAGGAGGAAGAGCTGTCTGTTCCATCTGTGACCAGCCACCAAAGGGAGTTACACAATCACCCGTGAGGCTGAAGGATCTAGGCATGCTCATCACGCCAAGAGCGCTCCCGCTGGAACAGTAATATGCCTACTGCCACACCATAACTCTAACCAAATGATGTAATCAATCTCACTGTTAGAGTCATCAGATACGATTATTGGCAAGGACAGCATTATGAAATATTTATAGTGAAGCCATCAAAAACAATGGTGCAGATCTATCTATGTGTACGGAAATAGAGTTTACTAAAAAAGTGCCGAACAATGAAAACATGGGAAGATCTGGCAATATGAAACCTGCATCTGTCTCCTCCGGCCAATAACACATAAAGCACCATGCCTGCCTTAAAGAGGCATCCATGCTTCGGTGACCGAGAGGTGACGAATCCACCTACCAATGCAGCAAACACGGGAGAATTTGACCCCTGGGCCAGAAAGATCCCCTGGAGAAGGAAACGGCAAACCCCAGCCCCACCCAGTATTCTTGCCTGGAAAATCCCATGGACAGAGGAGCCTGGCGGGCTGCAGTCCACGGGGTCGTCAAGAATCGGACACGACTGAGTGGCTGAGCACACACAGTGCTTCTGTTTGCCCACCTCCCCTTCCTGTTCTTTTTAAAAGTAAGGTTTAAATCGTAGAAGTACTGTATCCACAGATTTTAAAGTCTGGAAGTACCAATGGGGATACAGTGAAAAGTCTCCTTAAAGTTCTATCCCACAGCCAAATAGCTCCCTTCTCTTATAGCCTTCCAGAGATATTCTGAACATAGACAGCCAAACACACACACATATGTACTCATAGTCTGTTTTCCCTTTCTTTATGATAACTCACTAAACTTCCTTTGATAACTCAAGGAAGTTATCTAAACTTCTATGAAGATAACTTCCTTTCTTTATGATAACTCACTAAAAATGATAACTCACTAAACTTCCTGCTGTTTACCTTGCATTTTCTCTTAACATTGTCTCTTGGAGATTAGTTAATATCTGTATAAAAAAGAGCTTTCTCATTGCCTTTTCTCTTGTTTTTCTTTGGTTTGGTTAGAGGTGGACTTGTTGGTATTTTTTAAATTACTGAATAGAATTCCTTTCTATGGATGTGTCATAGCGTATTTAACCAACACTCTCCTGATGGACTTCGGGGATATTTCTAATAATTTGCTATTATAAACAATTCCATAACAAATAATCATATGCAAGTGGTGTCTCACACATAAATAAGAATAAATTCTAGCAGTAGAACTGCAGGGTCAAAAGTCTGATGTTAAAATGAAGCTTTTATAATTATTTGTTTATTTGGCTGCACTCGGTCTTAGTTGCAGATGTGAACTCTTAGTTGTAGCATGCAATATCTATTTCCCTGACCAGGGGTCAAGCCTGGGTTCCCTGCATTGGGAGTGTGGAGTCTTAGCTACTGGATCACCAAGGAAGTCCCTAAAATGAATCTTTTCATTGCAGGGGACAAAACATGGTATCAGAAAGATTAAAGGTGGCTCTTGCTATTCTTGCTACACTACACTAACTGAGCCATACAGATGTCTTGTACCGTAAGTTCAGGCAAGACAAGAATCTGTCTTATTTATCACTGTGTCTTAGAACGTAGTATCAGCAAATAGTTGCTAAAGGAAGGAAGAGGGGAAGGAAGAGTTACTCTAAATAGAGGCTAGTCCTTGGGTACGGTGGCCTCAGAAAGGTCCTACTTACCCAAAGGCCCTGATTTTTATGACCTAATCAAGTAAGAAGGCTCCCTAAAAAAGTCTCCAGAGTACACTAGAGGGAAAAATAAGAGAAACTCAACACCAAGGTCAGACTGAAGGAGAGTGAACATATTTTCTTCTGAGACAAGGAGCTGGTTAGATGCCGCTCTCCTCGCTGGCCAGAGTGAGAACAATATTGTGGATTCCAGACTCTCTATTCCAGGAAGGGAAGATAGAAAGATGGTCCATCAGGGGAAAAGATAACCAACCCTCTGGCCTCATTTTAGTTTTAACTAGATCCACATTTGCTCCCCAGCTTGGCAGACTGATGTTGACAAATGCCTCCTGTTTTCATTCAGATATTCCCCAGATGGTTTCAGGAGTCCCTGAGTGGTATGTGTTGGCACAAATCTACCCATAGGATCTTCAAGCAATCTCATCCCTAAGCAAATTCAATACAGTAAGTCCCCTACATATGAGCCTACAAGATGTAAACTTTCAGAGATGCATACGTGCATTCACATGACCAATCATGTGAGCTAGTCCACATGACATACCTTGTCACGCGCATGCATTCTCTACACGTGGTTGTGCTTCTGTGTACTTCGCCGTATAGTACTGTATAAAGTACAATAGTACGGTATCTTTATTTCAAGCCCAGCATGTCCAGAAGCAAAATGGCAGATAGAATTGAATCGGGCAGGGAACCAGAACCCATGGCCTCAATGTAATTGGGTATGAGTGAAACTGCATCCTGCCCTCCATCTTCTGTTGCTGACGATCCTTCAGCTCTACCGTCTCCCACCTCTTCTCCCTCCTCCAGTCAGTAACTCATGTTGCCTGTTCACTTGATGCCAGCCCCGGTATGGCAGCTGTTGTACTGTACTACTGTACTCTTCAAGGTACTGGACTGTATGATTAAAAAATGTTTCCTATTTTGTGTGTTTGTTTTTTATGTATCATTTGTGTGAAAACTATTATAAACCTATCACAGTACAGTACTGTATCACCAACTCTGTTAGTTGGATACCTAGGCTAATGTTATTGGACTTATCAGCGCACTCTCAGAATGGAACTCATTTGTGTGTAGGGGAATTACTGTAAAAGAAAATCAACAAGTCCATGGTGCTAGCTAGAATTTTCTCCAAACCTCATGTTGAGGCCTGATGCATTTTTCAAAAACAGAAATCATCGGTAGGCCCACAGTAAAATTTGTTGAGTCCTATGAAAGGATGAAGGCAGAACATCGAAGGTGTCAGAAGATGACTAAGGGTTTGAGAACCTCCTCCCTCCAAACCCAATAAAACCAAGCTTGGCAGGAGGAAGGAGAAGAAGGAGGACCAGGGGAAGAGGGCACAGGAGAGAGATGGTTCTGCCTGGAGAAGGTGGATGAGCCTGGAAGGGAAGCAGGAGAGCCATGAGGCAGAAGCTTTCCACACTGTGGTTCAGAGAGTGAGAGAGAGGAAGGGAAGGGAGGAGATGGGAGAAGATGAGAGAAGAAGAGGGCAGAAGATAGAGGAAAAGAGGGGAGAAAGGGAGAGGAGAGGAGAGCTGGGGACACATGAAGACCTGCTGGGCTCCCCAGTACCATCTCTCCAAGCTGAAACGAGCAAACACCTAAATCTTCATGGACTCCATGAGAGGCTGCCTCCTGGGAGGTTATGGAAACAGGGGCTGCGGGTAGGCCAACTGGAGAGGCGTTTCGGCGACGGTTTGCCCTGGTATGTGAAAAATTTTTCCTGCTTAGATAGTTGGCAAACATTTTAGAGGCAAAATGGAATTTATTAACAGAAAATATTTGCCGAGGATTGTTCTGATTGTTCCCTCCCACCTCCCTCTGTTCTTTTCTTTCTTTCCTTTCTCTCTCTCTCTCTCTCTTGCTCTTCTCAGGGTGGAGGACTTCAACTAGATTCTTTCATCTTCCTTGGCAGTTTTGATCTTTCAGCCTGGCTCGCGGGGAGAGAGTTGGCTTTAGGGGAAATGCTCACCTCCCCACCCCCCACCCCTAACAAGACAGCTTTCTTCTCTATAGGCAGATGTTCAGCTTTCTGCCTCAGAAGAGCTTGGGCTGATGCGGAACTGTCTTTCCAGAGGAGTTCCATCTGTTTCCCCTGACCCGGGTTTGGAGCCCACCAAGAACTGGGTCTGAATCTATAATTACTATTAGCTGCTGTGGCTTTCATCTTTTTGAGCCTCCATTTCCTTAGAAATAAAATGGGATGGGGGGAAATAATCCTTAGCTCTTGCCACTGTTGAGAAGACAAAATGAGAAAGTGTTTATTTTATTAAGTGTCTGCAGGGTCTGGCCCAGAGCAAAACCTCAGTACATGTTAGTTCTGCTCCTTCGATACAGGACAGACAAACTGCTGGTAGTAAACTGCTCACAGGGTTAATCAATTTCGGCTTAGAATATGGCATTTTGGGTATCAGTTAATAAAGGAGAGGTGAGACCCAGCCGTGATGAAACCTACATTTAACCAGAGGCAGCAAAAATGGACAATGTTTATTGAGAGTTTGCTAAGAACCAAGCATTCTAAAAACTTTATGGTGTTATTCCACCCACCCAAGTACCCTCCTATTTTACCAAGGGTTATGGTATAAAAGCGACTGAAGCAGCACTGAACCCAGACCACCTGCTCCCCCAGCCTACTTCCTTAACCATAATGGATGCTCCATTGCAGCAGATGAAAGGGAACCATGGAGTCATATTCTTGTGGATTGCACAGGCTTGCAGATCAGCTTTTCCGGATCTGATTTGAGGAGGAGGGAAACGAAGCCCAGAGACAGGAAATCCTCACTCAGGGGCCATGGAGCTGCGCTGGTGATGCTGGGGCCAGGACCGAAACCCTGGCTTCTGGAATTTCAGGTCAGTGCCTGCCACCTAGAAAGAGAGGACCAGCTGAATCTGCTGTGGGGGAGAGCCAGCTGGTTGGTCACATTGTCCCTGAGGATTGTGGGTCTTGACTTAGAGCCCCAGATGGGAATTTAAAACTTATTTAACCCACCCCAAATCAAATGTTTTCCCAAGCACCTTGGTTGGGTGCTTGCCGTGAGGAAGGCACCTGGGAGTGCCAACACCATGGAGGAGACCGAGGTGGAGGAATCGTCACTTGTGGAACTTTGGTCCACGTTATGTTCATCTCTGATGAGCTGGAATGTTGCAACTGCAGGAACATGACTCCAGAAACCATTGTTGGGCTCTGGGTGAAGATGCACAGGAGGAGGAACCTACGGGGAAGAGGGGTCAGGAAAGACTCATTTGCAATGACCCTAAGGAACCATGGGCAGGGTTTCATTGTCTCCCATCTAAGCCATACCTATACACACAGGTACAGCCATACCAGTTGTCAAAATATCAAAAACGTCATGTACCACTTGGTCAACAGCCAATGCCCTGAGCCTCGCTAGTGTCTCAGGCCACAGTACACTCTCTCCCAGCAACTTCATACCTTTCTCGGGCCCAGTAACAAAAGACTTTATGTTTGCCCCACCAGAGGTCCTCGGAGCGTGGACTCCTGCCTTTAGAGCTGGCCATCTGTGACTAAACTGGTCACAGGACCAGTCACTAAACTGGTCTAGGACTAAACCCATTCTTGCTGGGGGTTTAGTCACTAAGTCTTGCGACCCCATGGACTTTAGCCCTCCAGGCTCCTCTGTCCATGGAATTTTCCAGGCAAGAATACTGGATCGGGTAGCCATTTCCTTCTCCAGAGGATCTTCCATACCTAGGTATTGAACTCGGGTCTCCTGCATTGCAGGCAGTCTTGCATAGCAGGCAGATTCTTTACTGCCTGAACTCATTCTTACTGTTTTTAAATAGTTTGAATGCCCTTTTCCAGATGAAATTACCCAAATGGAATGAGGCATCTAAACAGAGCCACATGGGGTCCATCTGGGGTGGCTCCCTGGAGGACAAATCTTGCAAGGGAAATCTGAAGGGGTAAGAGATGCAATTTACTGGCGGGGAGAGTAAGGGTTCGGACAAAAGCTCTGATTAAGGGGCAATCCTTCTGCACATGCCGGGGTTTAAACACAGGGTTCAGGTGCCCCACACACCCCTCTACCCTCAGCTACCCTCTGGGCCCCTCCCCTGCGACAGACCCTGTGGGAAGGCCTAGCAGCTGGTGGCCACATTATTAATACTCTTTGATCTGCCCAACTCCCCATGGCTTCCCTGCCAGCGGTGCCCTCCCTCCCGTCTTTGCTCCTAGACAACATATGCTGGAAGAATGCAGGTCAAAAGAGCCACAGAGGGCTCCTCAGCAACTCCTGAAATTCCCTGCCTGGCAGGATCCTCCAGAGGTTGTCCAGGCCAGGCTGTGGGTAGGAGGCTTTCACCAGGATGCAGAGATTTTGCAGGGAAAGAGGTTCAGTAACTTCTGGGCGATGGTGTCCTATATCTGTGACAGTTGGAAAGGGTTCCTTAAGGCTTCATCTCAGTCCCTTCTATTCAGAGGGAGAAAGAGTGAACTGGAACAGGGAAGAAGGGAGAGGAGGGGAGGGCCAAAGCCATGGCCTCTCCCTGTCTTGTATGATGGGCCAGGTGGGCAGTTCTGTTGCCTGGCGCTGGAGCTGGACAGCCCTGGGCTCATATCCAGGCTGTCCCCTTGCCAGCGGTCTGATTCGCGCAGGTTATCTAACCTCCCAGAGCCCAGCTCCTTTTTTTGTTGCTATGCTGGGTCTTTGTTGCTGCACGGGCTTTTCTCTAGTCGCAGCAAGCAGGGGCTAATCTCTGCTTGCGGTGTGCAGGCTTCTTTCTCATTGCAGTGGCCTCTTGTTGTAGAGTATGGGTTCCAGGGCATGCAGCCTTCAGTCGTTGCAGGATGTGGGCTCAGTAGTTTTGGCTCCAGGGCTCAGTAGTTGTGGTGCTCAGGCTTAGTTGCTCTGCAGCATGTGGGATCTTCCTGGACCAAGGATTGAACTGCATTGGCGGGGAGTGTCTCCTGCATTTGCAGGCAGATTCTTTACCAGTGAGCCACCAGGGAAGCCCCCCCTGGAGCCCAGTTTCTTAATCCGTGAAATTGGAATAATAATCAGGATCTTCGTAAGGATAAAATGAGATAACGGATGAAGGCATCTACCCATGTGACTGTTGTTAGTTCCCTTTTCTTCCTTCCTCATATCAAGTTGGGCAAGAAAACTCTCTGCCAAGCCATTCAAATATTCATAAAATAAGCTAAGGAGTTTTTCCTGCTATACTTTAGAAAAGAGTTCCAAAACTCTGTAGTTTTTTCTACATACTTTCTCGCATATCTTCACCTGGTCTTTTCTTTCCTTGGCTTCACCCTCCCTGGTCCTCTCTTGGGCATAAAGAATAAGAGATGCCCAACAGTGAGAAGACGGTTCCTGAAGCCAAGGAGAAATTTCAGAAGGGATGGTTTCTACCTTTTTGTACTGCATATCAGAAACCTTGCCAATGTTTATAGTGTTCTACCTGAAACTTGACTTCTGGAAATCAAAGTAAAAATATTTGAAGATCTAAAAGGTTCAAAGATTTAGAGATTTATGTTTAAGCATATGAGATGTGTGTGTGTATACACACACACACATCTGACAAATAATTATTTGACATTTAAATGGTGATATACATATAATATGATATATAAAAATAAGCTAAAAGTCAAGTAAAGGCTAAACAAATTAAATAATAGTATTTATTTATTTATGCTAGGACATTATCTAGCCACTAAAAATTAGGTCTGGTGCACCCCAAAGTTCATAAAAGTATGACTTACACTAGTCAAGATATGGAAGCAACATAAAGATCCATCAGCAGATGAATAGATAGAGAAGATATGGTATATATATACAATGGAATATTACTCAGCCATAAAGAGAATGAAATTCCACCATTTGCAACAACATGGATGGACTTGGAGGGTATTATGTTTGGGGAAATGAGTCAGACAAAGAAAGAAAAATACTGAACTATATCATGTATATGTGGAATCTAAAAAACACAAGGAACTAGTGAATATAACAAAAAATAAACAGACTCACAAATTTAGAGAAAAAACCAGTGAGAAAATAGGGAGAGAGAAGAGGGGAAGGATAATATCAAGGGTAGGGAATTAAGAGGTAAAAACTACTATGTAAAAAATAAATAAACTACAGGGATATACTGTACAGCACCGAGAACACATCCACTATTTTATAATAACTGTAAGTGAAGTGTAACCTTTAAAAATTGTGAATCACTATGCTGCACACCTGAAACTTATATAATATTATATAATTGTGTATTATATACAATATTATATATAATGTATATAATATTGTGAATCAACTGTACCTCAGGCTTCCCAGGTGGCTCAACAGGTAGAGAATCTGCCTGCAACGCAGGAGATGCAGGAGACATGGGTTTGATCCCTGGGCCAGGAAGATCCCTTGCAAGAGGAAATGGCAACCCACTTCAGTATTCTTGCCTGGGAAATCCCAGGGACAGAGAAGCCTGGCGGGCTACAGTCCGGGGGTTGCAAAGAGTCAAACATGACTGAGTGACTGAGCGAGTGTGCACACACACACACACACGCACACACACACACACACACACACACTATACCTCAGTTTTTTAAAAAGGAAAAAAAATACACTGGAGCAAAAACAAAACAGGTTTGGGAAAATATTTAGTGAGAGAGAGAGACTCTTAAAATAGAATGTACAGTGGAAAGTCAGAACACAAACTGTGTTCATGGCATGATATCAAATATTCAATAGATACTGAGTACAGACAAAAGGCTGGAAGGAAATTCACCAGAATGTAAATTCTGGTCAATTTTGAGTGTTGAAATTAAAAGTGAGTTTTATTTCCTTCATTATACATGTAATCCATGTCATTGGGTTAATAGAAAATTTGAAAAATGCAGAATGGGATCACCACAAAGGGTTGATTTGCACTTTTAAGTATCTTTTTAAAAGAATGGGTGGTTTCTAACAGACCCACCAAAACCATCAGTGATCAAAATGATCAGCTCCTTTCCTACCTGCTACTTACCTCTGATGTTTGTAACACCACACTCCATACACACCTACACACATGCAAACGTGCACCGACTCCTGCCTACACACGTGTGTGTGCTCGGTCGCTCAGTCGTGTCCGACTCTTTGTGACCCTATGGACTGTAACCTGCCAGGCTCCTCTGTCCATGGGACTCTTCAGGCAAGAATACTAGAGTGGGTTGCCATTTCCGTCTCCAAGGAATCTTTCCAATACATACACGTGCACGCGCGCGTGCACACACACACATACACAAAGAACCATCGAGGAGATTCCCACCTGAATCTCTTGGGGTTATTGCAGGAACCCTAGGCTGAGGATAAGGCATCTGCTGGAAGGATGGAAGAGAAAAAATAAGAGGAGGTGGGACGTGGGGCTTGTGAGGGAGGAATGGAATGAGAAGGGTGGGAGAGTGGGCTTCTAGGAATAAAATTCCTGCAAATCACCATCTTCATTTAGAAAGATGAGCTGAGTTTTTTTCCAAAGAAAGGGGAGTTGACAGGATGCTTGGAGTGGCAGCTATATTTTTTAAAAGTAGAAGCAAGGAAGGTTGATTGTCTAGAAGGATTTGAGGGGCTTGCTCCCCGGCACCAGGAACACTAGTGTTCTATTGCCCGACAACAAACCACCCCAAGACTTAGTGGCTGTAAGAGCAACAAGCTCTATCGTGCTCAGATACCCTCGATTTGGGCGGGGTCCAATGGGGGCAGCTGACTGCTGCTCTGCACTGCTGGCTGGACTGGCTGGACTGGGGGCTCCAGGACGGCTCGCTCACGGGGTGGGCACCCTGGCACTGGGTGTTCAGCCTGGGCCACGGGCTCAGAGCATCAGTTCCTCCCCACGTGGGTCTCTTCTCTTCACAGACTTCTTTGGCTTCCCGTTGGCACAGTGGCTGGCTTCCAAGAACCAGCGTCCCAGGAGACAGGAAGTGGCAGCTGCCAATTTCTGAAGACCTGGACTCAGATATGGGCACAGTGCCTCGTCTACTGTATTCATTTGCCAAATAGTCACAAGGCCAGATTCAAGGGGAAGGGAGACAGATCCTGCTTCTCAGGAAGAGGAGGGTCAACGAATTTGGGGACCATATTTTAAAACTGCTACTGAGAACAGGCAAGATTAGTTTTCAGGGGCTTCATCCAGACCAAGCTGTTTGTATTATAACATCAGGGCCCTCATAAGGGTGGATGCAATAAGAGTCTGCAGGGTGAGCAGCATTGCATCATATCCATAAAGAAGCAGTCTGCTTTGGCCTGGAAAAAGAAAGCACAGCTTCTCTTTCTGGTCTACTTCCCAGCCCCCACCGCACAGATCGCTTCACTCTCTGGTCTCCTTTTTCTTTCCCATGCACCCTAATGACTTTGGACAACCTCACAACGGTCCCCAGGGCTGTGACTCCTCAGACCCAGCTCTGGGAGCCAGAGAATGTCAGGGACCACTCAGGTGTCCCTGGAGGGAGAAGAAGAGACCACTTTCTCTCCGTGGGCAGGAGGAGGGGGCCTGGCAAGAGGCAGGAAGGAGCTGGTTGTGCTTCATCCAATCAGTGTGCAGCCCTAGGGGACTGCTCCTCTCATGAGACTTTAATTCCCATCAGCCTCTGAGAAGGGACCTCACCAATGGGGTCTGGCCCCTCATCCTCAGAGGACGCTGAGGCCTAGAGCAGGGCAGAGAGTGCCTGGAAAAGCAGGACTAGAAGCCAGTGCTCAAGACCCCGAGCACAGAGCCCTCTCCACCAGCCCAACCTCTTATGGCATTTTCATCCTCCACGCTGGAGTTTCTACTGTAAGCGAGGCACTCACGTGCCAAGGGGCTCGTTTTTGTTGAGAATATGTTTCCAATTCAGCACCTCCATCCAGCAACCCCTAGTAGGGCATCTAAACATCTCCTCTAAAGAGGCCAGGCACTGAGAAAAGAGCTGCAAAGCCAAGGCCATCTGCTGCCCATGCTGAGCTCACCACTCGCACCCAATCCACCAAAAGTGAGACTTCTCTACAGCCACAGCGCCATCTTCAAGGTGGGAAAAGTACTTTCTACGGCACGACGTACCCAAGGCCAATACCCAGTAACAACCATGCTTCCAGGAAATTAGGTAAGAAGGATGATACATTTATAGCAGAGTCCTCAAGTTCCCCTCCACACCACACACACACACATAAACACACGTATGCCCCATGCTCTGGGTCAGAAGCACAGCCTCAGTGGGAATGCTGCTGTCTCACTTGAGTATTGTGGCTGGCACACTGGTGGGAAGACTGGCACCTGAATCTGGGCATCTGGGCACGAAATCCAGGAGTGTTAGAGTTCTCCAGCCATATCGCACACCCACCTGGTCACCCCACAGGCTGTACAAGTCATAACCTGCCTCAGGACACCCAGAGGAAGGGACAAGTGAAGGCTGAAGCTCCGCTGGGGACTGACTTGCCCAGACATGCCACTGCAGGCAGCAAGGCCCTGTGGCCCCTCACCCTTCCCCAGGCAGAATCCACCTTCCCAATATTTTTAGCTTAATAAACCATTTAACAAATATTTATTGAATATCGATCATGTGCTGGGGACTGTTACAGCTGGGAATGAACAGCTGGGAATGAAACGAAAAAACCAGGCAAACAGAATCCCTGCCTTTGTGAAGCTGGAGCCTCCGAGAGGAGACAGGAGACAGTCAGAGGTTGAGAGTGCTATCAAAACGGCGATATGGAGGAGACAGGGGTTGCTGGGGGGCGCTGCTCTAGATACCTGGTCTGGGAAGATCTCCCTGTGGAGGTGACTTTGAGCTGGGACCTGAATGAAGTCCTGCAGCCGTGAGGAGACACGGTGGCGGCAAGACCTGAGCTGAGGGGACGGCAGGCATCGACACCCCATGGTGGGGTTGAGGGGGCATGTAGGGGTTGGTATTCGAGGCTGGCACGAGGTGAATAAAGGGAAGAGAAGTAGGAAATGAACCTGCAGAAGTAACAAGGGCAGGACTTCCCCGGTGGTCCAGTGGTTAAGACTTCGCCTTCCAAGGCAGGAGGTGTGGATTTGATCCCTGATCAGGGAGCTAAGACTCTACATGCCTGGAGGCCAAAAAACCGAAACAGAAGCAATACTGTAACAAATTCAATAAAGACTTTAAAAATGGTCCACAACAACAACATCTCAAAAAAGAAAATCTTTGGGAAAAAAAGAAAAATAACAAGGGTTCCTACTGCTCTCTCTATGCTGGTGAAGAGGTAACTGGCACTTGTTTAGGGCTGACTGTCTGGCAGGCACCTGTCTTGCTCAACTCTCAAAACTGCCCCAGGTGGGCACATTCAGAAACCCCCAAGAGGACATCTAAACATCTCCTTTAGCGGGGCCAGGGGCTTCCCTCATGGCTCAGATGGTAAAGAATCGCCTGCCATGCAGGAGACCTGGGTTCAATCCCTGGGTTAGGAGGATCCCCTGGAGAAGGGAATGGCAACCCACTCCAGCATTCTTGCCCGGAGAATCCCATGGATAGAGAAGCCTGGTGGGTTACAGTCCATGGGGTCGCAAAGAGTCAGACACGACTGAATGACTAACAACAACACCAGCAAAGCCAGGAGCCGAGGAGAGATCTGCAAAGCCAAGGCAAAGTGCTTGCCATCCCCCAGCTCAGCACCCCTACTGGACACACCAGGAGTGAGGCGTCTCCAGTCACAGTGGCACCTTTGGTAAAGGTGGAAACTGTACTTTCTGTGCTGTGATGTAGCCAAGGCTGATAGATCAGAACCATTCAGCCTAAATCCCCAAACACCAGACGGTGTCCTCACCCTATCGGGACATGAGAAAAGGTTTCGGGAGCATTGCCACTTAAGACAAAATTTGCTTTCCCTTCCAGTTCTGAAGATTCAAAATGCATTTTCCATCCGTTTAGTAGAGAAGACCTTCCACTGAGCTTTTCAGCCTTCCTCTCTTCCTCTTGTTCTTCCTTTGTTTCCCTTTTCCTGTACATAGCTTCCTCATCTGTGCTTGAGTGCTCTCTCTCTCTGTCTGTCTCTCTCTTTTTCTCTCTCTCACACATCTTCACAATCTAATACAATGAAATATTCTTCTTAGGGGATCATGGGGGAATTTCTGACACCTGGGAACCTGGATAGAGTATATGTATTTATACTATATATACTGAGTTTTATCTCAATAATTTGCTATTCCTTTGATTACCATCTAATTGGATACAAGGGCAGGAACACTTTCTGCTGTGGCACCAGACTTGAGAGACACACTTCTAGCTATCACAGCCTCCTCCCTGGTTATTCAGTTCAGACATGACACCAGACGTCCTTGGACCATTTCTAAGTAAAATTTTAGAAGAATCATGCTTCTCCTGAAAACTAAGATCATAGTATCCAGACCCATCACTTCATGGCAAATAGAAGGGGAAAAAGTGGAAGCAGTAACAGAGTTTATTTTCTTGGGCTCCAAAATCACTGTGGATGGTGACTGCAGCCATGAAATTAAAAGACGTTTGCTCCTTGGAAGGAAAGCTATGACAAACTTGGACAGTGTATTAAAAAGCAAAGCCATCACTTTGTCTACAAAGTGAAAGCTATGATTTTTCCAGTAGTCATATATGGATGTGAGAGTTGGACCATAAAGAAAGCTGAGCACTGAAGAATTGGTGCTTTTGAACTGTGGTGTTGGAGAAGACTCTTGCGAGTCCCTTGGACAGCAAGGATATTAAACCAGTCAGTTCTAAAGGAAATCAACCCTGAACATTCATTGGAAGGACTGATACTGAAACTGAAGCTCCAATACTTTGGCCACCTGATGTAAAAAGCTAACTCACTGGAAAAGATCCTGATGCTGGGAACAATTGAAGGCAAAAGGAGAAAAGGGCAGCAGAGGCTGAAATGCTTAGATACCATCACTGATTCAGTGGACATGAATTTGAGCAAACTCAGGGAGACAGTGAAGGACAGGGAAGCCTGGTGTGCTGCAGTCCATGGGATTGCAAAGAGTCGGACTTGACTGAGTGACTGAACAACAAATGCTTCTGAAAAAAAATCATCATGACATTTTAAAAAAGACATCAATCATAAAACTTGCTCCTACCTTCTTTGAAAAAAATTAGCATTGGAATATATCAATCTGGGATTTAAGTTTTCAGTGTGGGGTTAAAAGAAACACATGTATGGTTTCAGTGCTATCAATGATTCTAAACACACATCAGCTTCCTGTGTCGAGTGGTTTTTCTGATTCCATGCATTTACGAGTGCTCTATGCCCCACCTTAGAACAGAGACATTGAGTCATGGAAGATGCTTTGTTATCAGGCAACCCTGGTTTTGAATCCTGACACAGCCACTTACCATCTCTAAGGGTAAAAATACTCTGAGCTTCCGTTTCCTCATCTATAAAATAAGAGACAAAAAATATCCAATTCTTAGGGTTGAAAAGATTTGATGAGATAATGTCTAAAAGCCCTGGATACATGTTAATTTTCCTCATTCCCACATCCTTCCTTGGGAGCAGAGAGATGATTCAAACAGGTATTACCACACCCATACCATCAAGACGATTACAACGTTGTTGAAGAGACAACGCTTAGTAATATAAAATAGAAGGCCAATTTGGTGCGAAGTTGGAAATAATCAACACAGAAACAGCAAGGGCATAAAGAGGGTGACTTGATAGAGAACGCTTCACAGAAAAGAGGGGCCTTGAAAAACTGTCAGTTTGAAGGACTTCCCTGATGGTCCAGGGGATAAGACTCTGAGATCCCAATGCAGGAAGCCAGGGTTTGATCCCTGGTCAATGAACTTGATCCCACATGTGGCAATTAAGAGTTGCATGCCGCAACAAAGATCCACAGGCTGCAACTAAGACCCAGGGCCGGCAAATAATTTTTTTTTTTTTAAAGAAAAGAATTGAAAAAAAAATAAAGAAAGAAAGAAAAGAATTGGTAGTTTGGAGCAGAACTGAAACTGGCACTTCAGACCCAGGTGCAGAGGGAAGAATCAGACTAACATGCTTGAGGGAGAGGAGAAGACAAGGCTGAGCAGAGGAGAGAAGCCATGGAAGGGAGCCTCGAAAAATGATCAGGCAGCAGAGGGGCAGGACGTGGAGATGCTGTGAAGCCAGGCAGAGGCAGGTGGGCATGACTTCATAGGAAACGGGGGTAATTGCAGCTTCTGCTAGCATGAAATCAGCTTGATGGAAGGGGAGGCTAAAGGCCTCCCATATCCCCAGACAAGGGGCCTACAGGAGGAGAGTCATCCACCAGGGAGGGGATGGGAGGTTCACCACAGCAGAGATGGCCGGGGCACAGGGGAGGAGGAGCAGGGAGGACTCCTGGAGTGAGTCAGGGCAGCAGGGAGAGTATGCTGACCACACTGAAACTGAGAAGTTAAGGAGGAGTGGCCAGAAGGAGAAAGTCCTGCCCTCGACGTTGGACAAGCTGATTGATGTAAGAGCCCTCGTGTGGATGTCTCTGGGGCCAGGTTCCACTTGCTGCCTCTTCTCTCACTTCCTTTCAGCATCATGTTTTCTTCTTCTTCTTCTTCTTTTTTTTTTTTTACTTTTTATTTTGTATTGGGGTTTAGCTGATTAACAATGTTGTGATAGTTTCAGGTGAACAGTGAAGGGACTCAGTCACACATATACATGGTATCCATACTCCCCTAAACTTCCCTCCCATCCGGGCTGCCACATAACACTGGGCAGAGTTCCCTGTGCTATAAGCAGGTCCTTGTTAGTTACCCACTTTAAATATAGCAGTGTGTACCTGTCCATCCCAAACTCCCAAACTGTCCCTTCCCCCATCTTTCCCTCCTCCCTCTCCCACCGGCAACCATAAGTTCGTTCTCTAAGTCTCTGAGCCTCTTTCTGTTTTGTAAGTAAGTCTATTTGTATCGTTTCTTTTTAGAATCCACATGTAAGGGCTGTCATACGAATATTTCTCCTTCTCTGTCTGACATATTTCACTCAGTGTGACAATTTCTAGGTCCATCCATGTTGTTGCAAATGGCATTATTTCATTCTTTTTAATGGCTGAGTAACAGCATCATGTTTTCTAAAACCTCAGCTGAATTCATCACCAGGTCTGCCTCCTTCCTGGAGGCAGGAAGATATACAAGCTGTCCAGAGGAAGACAGAGATGTGCTCAGCACACATCTAAGTCTTGGTTGGATCCCTGACCTCTGCAGCTGTCAGTCCCCCTAGTGGTGTTCAGACTCCCTCACCTTTTGGCAGAAGAAAAATCAGAGTTTCTGGAAGGGATGTGACTGCATGTCAGGCAAAAATCTCATGACTCAGGGACAGTCAATGCCATAGAGGATATTAGAATCCTAAGGTGATGTTGTTATTCAATCCTCAGTTACGTCCAACTCTCTATGACCCCATGGACTGCAGTATGCCAGGCTTCCCTATCCTTCATCATCTCCTGGAGTTTGCTCAGATTCATGTCCATTGAGTTGGTGATGCTATCTAACCATCTCATCCTGTATCTTAGAATCCCAAGGTGACCTGGAGCTGATTTTTATGGGCTCCTAATACTCTCCTTCCTTGATTATGTGCATTCCAACTTCCTCCTCTCAGCTGTAGCTCGTCTTTTCTCTTTCTGTGAGGTACCCTTTGATAAATGGTCAGAGCTCGCTTGCACGCATCCTCTGGCCCTTGCATCCTGCCCCCAGGGAAGCCCACCCTTATCAGCTGCTGCAGCTCCCCGTGGCTTCTGCTGGCAGAGCTCTGTGGGATTCTGGGCACCGGAATAGCAAGCAGGCCCAGAGGCAGCCAGCATCAGGAATCGAGGAAGGGAGTTCCAGATGGAAGCAACAGAGTGTGAAGATGCTTGACTGCAGGCCAGCCCTGGGGTGGGGGGAGGTGCGGGGGCTTGGAATGCCCTAAAAGGTTCCAGACCAGCGGAGAGAGGCTGCTAGGAAAGGCTGAGAGCATTGGCACGCAGACCCAAAGGAACGTCTGGTATTCAGCCCCTGTGTTAATAAGATTTGGGGAATTACAGACTCCCCAGGATTGACATCACCCTCACCCTAAGATTCTCATGTCCACCCTTGAGCCTCCTGCCAAGATGACCAAAGGGATGTTTTTCAAACAGGGGTGGAAATCTGCCACAACTCTAACGAGTCTTTCATTCAAGACCCCCTAATACTTCTGCTGCCATCTACGAAATGTTGAGAAGGATAGGAAATCCAACTTCAGATTTTTCTGGACAGCTAGAAGGAAACAGGTGAACACAGAGGAAATGACTTACATCCATTACAAAGAAATGAATCAAAGCTAGAGAACAGGAAGAACTTCTCAGGAGTCTGAGAGGGCATGAGGAGCAGACGATAGCCTCAAAAGCAAGTTTCCATGTTCTGTCAGCTGCCAACACCTCCTCTGCTTTCAGAGGAAAACTTGCTTCCTTCTCACTGCAGCAATCATGATTTGACCACTCCCAGGACTTGGTGAACCCAAGTCCTCCAAGACCACCGCCTACTAGCCTCCATCAGAGCTCCCGGGGGGCAGGTACAGACTCCTTCTGGCAGCAGCGACCAGCCTCATGCCCAAATGGAGGCAAAGCGAGAACACAAGGAAAGCCTGAAACACCACCTCCACCTGAGGGTTTCAACTGCAGCTGAGGAAGCCCCAGAGTCCTAGTGAGGGGCCCCAGGGGGCGGGGAGGGGGGGTAGGGGTAGGCCAGGACTAGTTTGGGGTCTCCTACCCGTACCTCAACCACAGTAGCTCCCATGTTCTTGGTCTTACACACTGAGGTTCCATATATGCTTGGTTCTGAGGCTTTAAAATTGTTGAAACAACTCTGTCTGCACAAATATATTCTATAGGTAAAGAAACCAAAGCCTCGAGGTGTAAATGAACTGTACTCCAGACTTCTTTAGAATCAGATACCAAATCCAGCAGAATTCTACTGGGGTAAGTGCCCACGCTGCTGACCCAAACTCATGTAACATGCACGTAAAGCCCATTTAGCTTTATATTCTTGCTGTGTCTTCAGTTCTGTCTCCTCAATTCCTAAGTACTTCTAGGACAGGTAGAGATGCCACTTAGGAAAACGTCCCCTATGCTCCCTCTGGGGCACTGCAGGCACTCCTTCAGCTCTGTTTTGTGCCTCCTCCATCATGAACGCACTGTACTGTGGGTAGATCTAGGCTATGTACATCCTGAGGGCAGGGACTGGGTCTAATTCCAAAAATCTGTATAGTCTACACATTAGGGACAGCACCGATAACTCAGGAGAAGCTCAGTAGATGTGGTTGTTGGAAGGAAGGAAGGAATGTACTTCTGCACAGACAATCTTTCCATTTCTCTTCCCTAAGCAAGCTAACCTCCAGTTTTGTCTTTTTTCTTCTTCTTCTTCTTTTTCCAGGTTACAGAGGGCAAATGCTGTAAATTCTCTGTAACGGAATAACTGGGCAGATGTACTTGGGAACATTTAAAAAACTAAGTTGGCATCGTAAAGGAAACAGCCAATATATTTAGCTCCCCATGGCATGCCAAGGCCTTATTGAGACAGAAATAAGCACTGTAGGAGGAATCTCAATTAAATATTTTTCTAAGCAGTCAGCTCTGGGGCTTTGCCTGAACATGGATATAGAGCTGGGGCGAAGTACAGGACAGAGAGCCCAGAGGATTTTGAGGGGGGCTTCGGAATCGTCTTGGGGCTGGGCTGCTTGCTAGCGACCCCAGGACCCCAAGGGTAGGGGGCCGACCTACTTCTATGGTCCAGAGAGCAAGATACCCTCCTTTCAGGCATTTTCCAGACTCCTACATGGAAGGGACCCATCACCTATTCTTAAGTAGAGTTGTACCTCTGAAATATTCTATGAGCGCTACAGTCTTTCCAAAGCTCTTTCCATTAGTTAGCTCTCCCTTAAGAGTGTTGCCTTGTCGAGAGAGAAGGTTCCTGGAATGACCTGAGGGGAAACAATGACACTTTGGGCACAGAGCTCCACACACATCCTGCTTATCTTTGTTCAAATATGCACTACTTCAATCCAGTGGCTCAGAATCGACCGGTCCCAGATGGCCTGGGGTGTGGGGACACTGGGAGGGGTGAAGAGGAAAAGAGGGTACCTAGTGGGGGCACCGGCCACAGGCAATCCAGTACAGAAGTCATATCGTCTGCCAAAGTACACACATGTGAATAATCACACATATATTTCCTTTTCATATTTGGGATCATACTGTTTTGAAAACAGCTTTTCTCACTTAAAAACGTATCATCAACATTTTCCCATGTCATTGAGTGTTCTCCTACGGAGCGATTTTTAACATCTATATTGCATGCTCTCGTTTGGAAGTCAGACTTGATCTAGCCAGCCTCCAGCTGTTAAGCATTTAGATTGTTTCCTGTTCTTATAATGCTAAAATGAACACCCCCAGGGTGCAGCCTTGTGTTCATTTCTGGTCATTTCAAGAGGCAGAATTGCCCAGTGGTTAAGAAGGGCCTCACAGCTGTTGTCCTTGAATACCAAGCCTTTGCTCGCATGACAGAATCTGTCTGGGCTTCATCTTCTTTATCTGTAAAATGAAAACTTACTTGTAAAAAGAACGAATAGTACTGGCCTTATAAAATTGTCCTGAGGAATAATTAAATTCACGAATATAAAGTGCTGATCAAAGAACTCTGCTCCTTGTCATGTGGCAGCCTGGATGGGAGGGGAGCTTGGGGGAGAATGGATACATGTATATGTATGGCTGAGTCCCTTTGCCGTCCACCTGAAACAATCACAACATTGTTAAACAGCTCAGCCAGTTCAGTCGCCCAGTTGTGTCTCTTTTTGACCCCATGCACTATAGCACACCAGGCCTCCCTGTCCATCACTAACTCCCGGAGTTTACTCAAACTCATGTGAGTTGGTGATGCCATCCAACCATCTCATCCTCTGTCGTCCCCCTCTCCTCCTTCCTTCAATCTTTCCCAGCATCAGGGTCTTTTCAAATGAGTCAGTTCTTCGCATAAAGTGGCCACAGTATTGGAGTTTCAGCTTCAGCATCAGTCCTTCCAATGAATATCCGGGACTGATTTCCTTTAAGATGGACTGGTTGGATCTTCCTGCAGTCCAAGGGACTCTCAAGAGACTCTCAAGAGTCTTCTTCAACACCACAGTTCAAAAGCATCAATTTTGAACTGTTCAGCTTTCTTTATAGTCCAACTCTCACATCCATACATGACTACTGGAAAAGCCATAGCTTTGACTAGAGAGATCTTTGTTGGCAAAGTAATGTCTCTGCTCTTTAATATGCTGTCTAAGTTGGTCATAACTTTTCTTCCAAGGAGCAAGCATCTTTTAATTTCATGCCTGCAGTCACCATCTGCAATGATTTTGGAGCCCCCAAAATAAGGTTTCTCACTGTTTCCACTGTTTCCCCATCTATTTGCCATGAAGTGATGGGACCAGATGCCATGATCTTAGTTTTCTGAATGCTGAGTTTTAAGCCAACTTTTTCACTCTCCTCTTTCACTTTCATCAAGAGCCTCTTTAGTTCTTCTTTGCTTTCTGCCATAAGGGTGGTGTCATCTGCATATCTGAGGTTATTGATATTTCTCCTGGCAATCTTGATTCTAGCTTGTGCTTCATCCAGCCCACTGTTTCTCATGATGTACTCTGCATGTAAGTTAAATAAGCAGGGTGACAATATACAGCCTTGATGTGCTCCTTTCCCTATTTGGAACCACTCTGTTGTTCCATGTCCAGTTCTAACTGTTGCTTCCTAACCTGCATACAGGTTTCTCAAGAGGCAGGTCAGGTGGTCTGGTATTCCCATCTCTTTAATCGGCCATATGCATGCTAAGTCGCTTCAGTCTTACCCAACTGCTTGTAACCCTATGGATTGTAGCCTGCCAGGCTTCTCAGTCCATGGGATTCTCCAGGAAAAATACTGGAGTGGGTTGCCATGCTCTCCTCCAGGGGGTCTTCCTGACATAGGGATCAAACTGGAGTCTCTCACGTCTCCTGCTAGCGCCATCTGGGAAGTGGGCTATACTCCAATATAAAGTTAAAAAATTTTTTAAGTGTAAGGTACTAAAAAAATGTTATCCTTAGCACAAAGAACTCTGCTCACTATTCTGTAATAACCTAAATGGGAAAAGAATTTGAAAAAGAATAGACATATTGTGTAAGTATAGCAGAATCACTTCACTGTACACCTGAAGTTGATTGTTAATCAACTCCAATACAAAACAAAACACACAAAAAATTGCTATGCTGTGTTGTTGGTTGAGAAAGTACTCAATAAACTTCTGTATTATGTCTTTTGGGTTATATTCTTCAACAAGGAATTTCTGCATCAGCAATTTTATAATGTTTAGACCTTTCCTTAATGTCTTTTGTTGCATCCCCTCCCATGGGACCAAGTAATGCTAAACGTTTCCTCAGGTCCAGACCTCAGTAGCCACCTTCCCTTTCACCATATCCCTGCTCTCAGAGGTCTCATCTGCTCCACCCCCTCAGCTTTCTGACACCTGCGGTTCTCACTCATCACTAACATGACAATCATGTTCTCCACATGGGTGTCCCACCATCTCAAATCTCCAAGTCCAACACCAAACCCACCACATCCTGCTCCCTCTCCTCCACCTCCCCAAGGTCCCTGGTTTCCATCTTCCTGTCACCAAAGCTTGAAAATTCAAAGACACCCTGAGTTGCTCATCCTCCAATGTCTAAGCAGTCATCAGATTCACAGATCATTTTTTCTCAGTATCTCCTGCAGAATCTTTCCCAATGCATTTCCAACATTATCACCCTTAGTCAAACTTTCACCATATGGCAGGTCCTCTTGCCAATCAGCTCTCTCCTCCCGCACACTCCCCTTTGATCAACTTCGGGATGTATCTCTAGATGACCAGCCACACCCCCACTCAAGGATCCTCTGCAGTCCTCACTGCCTGAGTGAAGCCCACAGGCCTCCACTCGGTGTCCAAGGACTTCAAAGACCTATTCTATATTTCCAGCCCTGTCTTCTGGACATTTTCTTGTGCAATTTTCTTTGCCTGGAATATCCATTTGCTCTAAATCTTATCCATCCTTCAGATGATTCTCTTCCCCGAGGGTTTTTCCAGCCCACAATAATAAGTTGTTTTACTTGGGACAGTTGAGATACAGGCAATAGTTTGAGAAACACTCAAGGATATTTGCTAGCTCTTCTCAAAGGAAATCTACGGGCAGAGTCGCCAACAGAGTCGACAGTAGCAAACACTGTTGCTAACCAACATCTATTTCTTTCTTCCTCTGTCCTAACTGAACTTCAGTATTATTCAAGTCCCCATCTCTCCTTCACACACCATGTGCTCTAGGGAGGTCGACCTCATTTCTTTTTTTTTTTTTTAAACACCAAAAACATTTTTGTATTGGGGTATAGCCAACTAACAATGTTGTGATAGGTTCAGGTGAAAAGTGAAGGGACTCAGCCATACATATATATGGCTTTACATATGTATCCATTCTCCCCCAAACCCCCCACCTCTCTGACCTCATTTCTTAACTGGAGGAAGTAGTGATTAAGGACACAGGGCTTGGGGCCTGAGTTCAAAGCTTAGTTCTGCCACTTCCTAGCTGCGTGATCCCTGGGTAAATTATTTGAACTCTGTGTTTCAATGCCCTCAGGTATAAAATGAAGATACTAATAGTATTTCTCCTAGAGCGTTATTTTTTTATTTTTTGACCATGTGGCGCAGCTTACAGGATCTTAGTTCCTCAACCAGGGATCAAACCAGGCCCGGGTGGTGAAAGCACTGAGTCCTAACCACTGGACCACCAAGGAATCCCCTCTTGCTGCTACTGCTGCTAAGTCACTTCAGTCGTGTCCGACTCTGTGCGACCCCACAGACGGCAGCCAACTAGGCTCCCCTGTCCCTGGGATTCCCCAGGCAAGAACACTGGAGTGGGTTGCCATTTCCTTCTCCAATGCATGAAACTGAAAAGTGAAAGTGAAGTCGCTCAGTCGTGCCCGACTCTTAGCGACCTCATGGACTAGAGCCTACCAGGCTCCTCCATCCATGGGATTTTCCAGGCAAGAGTACTGGAGTGGGGTGCCATTGCCTTCTCTGTGAGGTAGCCATGGAATCCCAAAAAGTGTTGGCCAAAAAGTCATGAGGGTGTCTGGTAGAGATCTTCTGGGGGAGATTATCCTAACTCTTAAGAAGGAGACACAAGATTTTCTAACCCTTTATCCCCTGCACTACAGCTATGTCTGAAGTCTAGGATGAGCAGTCTCAGGAGGGTGGGCCTCTGTTGAAAGAATGATGTCCTCAGGGACCCAGACTCTCTCCTCTCTCTGTGCATCCTCTTCCACACACTGGTTTCTTCCAAAGAGCCAATTAGTCGTAGCAGCCCACTCACCACGTTCCAGGCACAGTGACAACCAGAGAACTAGTGAGACTTCCCTTTTTCCCGGCTCATTAGGAGAAACAGACGCTTTCCCGTGGGCTGCCCAGCAGCACCCCTTGCCCCCCGCCTCTGCCCTGGTTCCTGCCTCATTAGCTGGAATTGTATCACGTGGCCTTTCTTGAACCAACCAATGGCAAAAGAAAGAAGGCTTTTTGTTGCCCAATCAGGGCAAGCCTAGGCCTGGAGGCGGGGTCATCATCTAGAGACTACAGAGCCGCTTCTGGCAGCATCTCTACTGGCTCCTTTTTATCCACTCCCAGTGGTGTCAGGGAGATGGACTTCCGGGTAAGTTTCAGGAGACCTGACTTCTGGCCTTGGCACTGTTGCTAGCTAGCTGGTTGACTTTGAATATGTCACTTCACTTCTCTGGGGCAGTGTGCTCAATGGTAAAACCTAACCCTGCCTTCTTGTTCTACGAATCCAAGAAGAATATGAAGACAGCACTTCGTGAGCTTAAAGCTGTTCTATAAATGTAAATAAAGTGTGAATTTTAAGGGGCGGTTGTCCTTCTTCATGAATCCATTCCCTTAGGTAACAGATCTCTACAGCCTGCAGCCAGCTCAGGGAGTGAGTCAGGAATCTGTCTCCCTCCTCATCTTGGTTGCTCTCTAGGAGCTGCCTTGGTTGGACCCCACTGTGTATCAGCAGCCCCACCCCAGGTCTTCTGTCCATCTCCACCACGATAACCACAGGTCTTCTTTGGACTGAAGAGTCTTTATTTTTTGGCCATGCCACTTAGTATGTAGGATCTTAGTTCCCTGACCAAAGATTGAAACCATGTCCTGTGCAGTGGAAACATGCAGTCTTAACCATTGGTCTCACAGGGAAGTCCCTGGACTGGAAAGTCTTTAGGGAAGAGAACTCTTGCCTCTTTCAGATATCCAGGTCTGTGTGCTGCTAATCTCACTGCCAGAAGTGCTGGGACGTTGCATTTCCATCTAGAAGCTCTAGGCTGTCTTCCTCTTGAACCAGTCTCCTGAGACCTGAGAAAGCCAGACAGGAAGGTTTTAGAAAGTAGCCATTAAAAGCATGGGGTCCAGGGACTTCACTGGTGGTCCAATGGCTAAGACTCCTCGCTTCCAGTGCAGGGTGCCTGGGTTTGATCCCTGGTCAGAGATGTACCCCACATACTGCAACTAAGAGTTTGCACGCTGCAACTGAAAGATCCCACATGCTGCATTGAAGATGAAGGATTCTGTGTGCTGAACTAGAGCCAGTGTAGCCAAATGAATTTTTTTTTTTTCTTTAAAAAAGCATGAGTTCCAGATTCAGGCAGTTTCTCACTTAGAAAGTAGATCTCGATGCTCAGTAACTGGTTGATCTAAGCAAATCCTTTAGCCTCTGAACTTCAGTTTCTCCGTCTTTCGAATGAATGTCTGCTTCATAAGGCTGCTCTTAGATAAGATGAAATATGTAAACCACTTAGCACTGGTTTGTGCCTGGCATGTAGCAAGAAATCAACAAGCAGCAGCTAGGCTTTCTAGTCTATTTATAACAATTGTTGGGGAAAATGAATCCTAGGTTCTCTCCGGTCCTTGAGAAGGTGGGAGCCTTGGGAAGAGGAGGAGATGCAGGTTCCAGTCCTGGCGCTACCACTGTGAACGGTGTGGCCTAGGTCACCCCATTTCTCTCTCAGCTCCTATTTCTTGACCCCTAAAGTGTTGGGAGTTGATTGGAGCAACTGTCAGGCTCTGTCTGAGAGATTATTTCTGTGACTTGCGAGTTTTTCCATGACAAGACTTTTAAAGTCTTCTGTCCATTTGACTTTCAGAATTGGCTCCCAGGATGGTGTTCAGGCACTGGTTCCTGGGGCTCCTCACCGTTTTCGGACATGGACACTGCATCTCCAGATCAGTGCTGCTGCTGCCCTTTCACCTTCATCCAGGGCTCCACTTGGGTTTCTTGGAGGAGACGCTATCCTCACCCACCACCCCCACCCCAGGCCACTGTGTCCTTTCACTTTCTCGTCTCCTGCCAAAATTCCTGGCTCCCTAAGCTAGGTAGGAAAGCGGTTTAGTTCGACCCAATCTGGCATTTTCTCAGAACCTCCCCTGCCTCTGGCACATTCCTTGTGTTTGGGCAGAACCCAGAGAGCTAGAGAATTCCTCTCCCTCCTTAGCGTGGGTCCCCGTGTTGGCATGCCAACAGCCCCAAATATTTAAAGCAATCATGAAAATGAGCTCAGAGTCCCATGCCAGAGCCTTGAAAGGAATTAGGCTAAAAACAGGACAAAGGAAGAGGTGAGGCCAAACGGAAAATGCCATGAAAGGCACTGCCCAGTGTGGCCGGGGCCCAGAGCCCTCCTCACTGGTTTCATTCATCTGCAGCCAGACCCGGTGCTGGGCACCAGTGATGCAGAGTTAAATGCATCATCACGCCTGCCCTCGAGGAGCAACTAGTTCAGCCAGGGAAGATATTCAAACAGAGTGCAGAGTGGTGAGTGGAGGCAAGATGCTACGAAAGGCACAGTAGAGCCACCAAGGAGGAGGGCATTGTCTCAGCCAGGGAGGTCAGCAAGGCATCTGATGCAGGCCTGACTTAGGACAGGCATTCTCCAGGAGACAAGGTAGAAGATGTACTTTCAGGCAGAGGGGAAACGTGCTAGAGCCTGAGACAGGGTGGAGGAGAGAGAGAAAGTGCTCAAGCGTAACTGCTTTGTAAAGACGGGGTGTCTCCAGCAGGCATATTTATGTACAGGCAATGTGCAGGACAGAGAACAAAAGTAGCCTTACTATTTAAGATTTTTTTAAACTGTTGACAGAGATGGACACTTGGACGCATACAAACAGAAGGAAAGTCTTGAGCAGAAAGCCTGTATCAGAAGGGCCTTTGAGAGCGGGCCAAGCATGGTGCCTGTGTAGGGCGGTGTGCCCTCAGATCAGCACCTTTCCTGTGATCAGTCCAGGGAGACTGAGCTCCTGCTGGAGGGGAGGTGGGGTTTCCCAGGTCATTCGTGTGATGGAAGAGAGGCAGCTTGGCAGACAGGAAGAGCTGGCGTTCTTCCAGACACCAGGCACCGCCGTGCAGGGAAGGCACCGAGGTCAAAAGCAGATGCCCGAGTGAGCTGTGGTGAAGAGAGCTCCAGCAGGGGATGGGAGAGATGGGGCAGGCCCAGTGCCTCCTCCTGCCAGAGTGCTTCCAAGTCCTCACAACAGGGGTTGAGAGTAGCTTTGATCTGAATCTTGGGCAGCCAGTGTGCTGGGCAGCCACGGGGAAGCCTCTTTTGGAAAGAAATGAGCAAAATGAAAACGACACACGTGAAATGACCACTAGCTGCTGTAGAAAAGGAGTGTTATGACCACGACATCTGCTAGTAACAGTGGTGCTGTCAGCAGCATCATCATCTTCATTTATTTCCGTGGCTCTAACATTTACTCTGTGTGTGCTAAGTCGCTCAGTCACATTCTACTCTGTGATCCCGTGGACTATAGCCTGCCAGGCTTCTCTGTCCATGGAGTTCTCCAGGCAAGAATACTGGAGTATTGTGGGTTGCCATTCACTTCTCCAGTGGATCTTCCCAACCCGGGGATCAAACTGGGGTCTCCTGCATTGCAGGCGGATTCTTTTACTGTCTCAGCCACCAGGGAAGCCCAATGTTTACTAAGTATCTACTATAATGCTTCATGGCACTTAATCTTCACAGCAACTTCAAGATAATCAGTATCCTTACTAACCACATTTTACAAAGGAGAACATATCTCCTTGGAAACCTCAATGAAGGTCTAGGATGCCCTAAAACCAGGCAGTGTGCACTTAAAAAGTGGCAAGTGTTGGAGGCTGACTTATGTCTTACCCTCTAAATTCATATGTTGAAGTCCTAGCCTGTAGTAGTTCAGAATGTAACTGTATTTGGAGACGGGGGGTCTTTAAAAAAGTGATTAAGTTCAAATGGGATCATTATGATGGACTCATCCAATACAACTGATGCCTGATGAGAAGGGGAGATGAGGACGCAGGCAGGCACAAAAGGAAAAACCATCTGAAGATACAGGGGAGCAGATGGCCATCTATAAGCCCAAGAGAGAGGCCTCAGAAAAAAACCAAACCTGTCAGCACGTTGTTCTTGGACTTCCAGCCTCCAGAATTGCGAGAAAAATACATTTCCATTGTTTAAGCCTCCCAGGCTGTAGTGTTTGTCATGGCAGCCCAAGCAGACTAGTACGGGGAGCAGGAGCCCAGGGGTGCCTTAGAGAAACCAGGCGGCTCAAGTCTGCAGGAGCACGTGGGGCCCACGCAGGGGAGCTGACCGCCACAAGCCTTTGCCTTGTCCTTGGCTGAAGGGAGCCTGAGGACCGCTTAACATCCTCAGTTGGGCACTGGGGGTCTGCAGTGGTGCAGCAACAGTGCATTGATGGGTGTCTTCCTTGACAATATCAGGGCTTGAAATCAATGGGGTGAGAACTGAGTTTTAAAGAGACTAAAATACTAGCTCTACAACAAAGCAAAGCCATCATAATCTTTCCTTTATACACCAGACCTCCATGAGAGGGTCAGGGGAGCAGACCGATGGTTCCATTTGCTTGAAAAGCAAAACCGGTACCATGAAGGAGTTCACGTTCTCACCTGCAGTAGACAAGAAGAGCCCAGAGGCTGGACCCTCATGAGAAACGTGACTAGGATTGGTTAGTAACTAGGTCAGCAGTCACTGTGTCTGGGTTCTTAAATTCTTCGAAACAAGTTAATCATTAAAGGGAAGAGGTAAAAATATAGTCTTTAAGTTTGGTTAAACTAAAATTGGTCTAGTCGAGAAGGGGAGGGGGGAAGAGGGTTTCAGGAGTTCAACCAGCCTCTGATACAGGTGCTGTGGATACTCAAGTTGCTCTGGAATCTGCAGTCGATCTGGAAATTACCAGCAGTACAGAAGGCTCTAGGTTTTAGGATAGTGGGGCGTGGAGGTGGAGGAGTGAGGGAAAGGAGTCCAAAACTTTAAGAAAGCTAGATTTCTGGGTTGAGAATAGACTTCAAAGTAGGTACAGACTACTTCAACAAAGAGAAGGCTAGCCAAAGAAATAAGGAGGACATCCTGCAGGAGGTCGTCTGTGAGCTGGGGTCTGGAGGAATAAGGATATGGACCTTAAAGGGCAGAGGAAGATGTTTTTTCTCATAGAAAGTGTGAGAGAGAAACTCAAGAAGGTTCAGCTTCAGGAAGTCCTCAACAAAGCATTTAAAAAGAGAAGCAGGGGCCTCCCTGGTGGCTCACTGGTAAAGAATCTGCCTGCCAATGCAGGAGACACGGGTTCGATCCCTGATCTGGGAAGACCCCACATGCTGCAGGGCAACTAAGCCTGAGTACCACAACTACTGGGCCTGTGCTCCAGAGGCCAGGTTTCACAACTGTTGAAGGCCAAGCACCCTAGAGCCCGTGCTCCACAGCAAGGGAAACCACCGCTATGAGAAGCCCGAGCACGGTAAAGAGTAGTCCCTGCTCACCACAACTAGAGAAAAAGCCTGCCACACAGCATCGAAGACCCAACACAGCCATAAATAAATAAATAAAACCACATTAAAAAAAAAAGAAAGGTCCAGTGGCTAAGACCCTGCACTCCCAGTGCAGGAGACCTGGGTTCAGTCCTGGGTCAGGGAACTAGATCCCACGTGCAGCAACTGAGACCTGATGCCGCCAACTAAATAAATAAACAACTGAGCAGTACCTTGGAGAAGTGTGTGTGTGTCCCGGGATTTTTTTTTTTTTTTGCTGCACCTCATGGTATGTGGGATCTTAGTCCCCAGACCAGGGATCAAACCCATGTCCCCCACAGTGGAAGAGCAGAGTCCTAACCACTGGACAGTCAGGGAAGTCCCTGTGTCTGGGGACTTTACCGGGGAGGACCACTTGGTCGAATGTCTCTGGTGAGAAGCGGCGCTAACAGAGCCAGAGCTGACGGTTGTGAGGTTTGCAGAGAGCTGAGCTAAGGGTGAGCAGAAATAAAGGGTCGTGAAAGAGGCCTGCTGAATTTCCAATCAGACCTGGAGTGTCAAGTTGCAGCCCCAGTGATAGCTAAATGTCTCGTATTTCTATTTGATCATTTCCACACTTAACTTCCAGCGAGCTGAGCACGCCATCTGCACAATGTCGGGCCAAAGAAATGAAACCCAGGAGGAAATTGCACTTTGGTGCAGCATAATCGGCCCGATATGCCTGGGATATTAGTTGAGACATGTGTGTCTTCACTCATCTAAGTATTAACATCCTGACCGTTTCGAAGCAGGATGTTTCCCATTTGGTCTGGCCCAGAGGCGGCTCCAAAATCAGCCGTGAAGTGGTAGCTTTCCGGCCTCTCCGCGTTCCTCTCCCCGGCTCCTAAATCATATTTCTTCCCAGTCGTTGCTGACGATTCTCATGTGTTGACAGGTTATGCGATTCAAGACTCTTCACCAGCAGGAGTCCAGGTCTGAGCAAGAACCAGGCATGCGGCAGGGAGGCAACGTGAAACGAATGTTAAGTGACCGGGGCAGGAGGTGACCTGCCCGCTCTTCCCAGCCGGCTGTCTTCTTGGCCATGCTGACATGTCCTCTGCAGCCGGTGGGGGCAGTGGCCTATCTCAAATAAGTTATGCGAACTCTGCAAACCTTTGTTTCTTCCTAAGGCTTTCTCTAGTTGCAGCGTGAGGGCTCCTCACTGCGGTGGCTTGTCTTGCTGTGAATCATGGGCTCTAGGCATATGGGCTCAGTGAGGGGCTTAGTTGCCCTCAGCATGTGGGATCTTGCCAGACCTGGGATTGAACCGGTGTCCCCCGCATCAGCAAGTAGATTCTTAACCACTGGACTACCAGGAAAGTCCCAGGAACGGTCTTCATTTACAAGACTGATTTAACCCTTCACAACCCTATAAGGCAAATTCCATTTTTATCTCCACTTTATAGAGGAGGAGGCTAAGGCACAGAGAGGTTGTGTAATTTGCCTGTAGTCACAGGGCTAGTAGATCTGGGATTCCAACTCAGGCAGCCTGACTCCAGAGGCTAGGTATGAATACATAAAGGAGTGAACTAAAAAGCTGGGCTATTGCTGTGTGGACGGACCAAGGATGTGGATCCCAACAAGCTTCAGGAAGGTGCAGGTTATCTAAGCAGTACATTGATGACTTGAGGGCTGGAAGTTCTCATCCCAGCCCCACGGTGCCCAGTAACCTCAGTTATAATCTAATATTGCTGGGCCTAGCCACTCCGAGCTAGAGGTGAAAGCTGTCTCCCTTACTGAAAGAGGCACAGTATAAGCTATAATTTGGAAAGTTAGAACTGGAAAGGACCCAGAGGTTGCCTAACCCCTAATTGTACATTTGCGGGAACTGAGGCAAGAGGCAGGAAGTGGTGGGAGCAGGGCCCGCAGTACCTGCTGAGACAGAACTGCCTCCCTGCCATGTGGCCTCTGCTTCAGGCCAGGAGACAGTCCTATTTGAAAGTCAGAAGAGCAGTTACAGACAAAAAATGCAAGTTTTTTTTTGAAGAAGAGTTGAATACATGAATACATGGCAGAGTGTTTTACAATGGAAGGTCTTCCTTTTTTGCCAAGAAGTTCCTCCAATACATGAGTCTGGTGAAGTCATCAGGCTTCGTGTGTCCTCCTGCCTGAAGCCTCAGGCTGATGCACGAATGCATAGAGTGGACAGGACCCTTGTTTGCACCCTCCTTGGCCAAATGGGCCACTTGCTGTTCCCCAACCATCACAGTCAAGAGTGAACTTTCTGGGCTTGGGGTACTTTAGACCAATGGGTCAAGTTCTGGCTCCCACGTTAGTCAGACCTGAATGTGAGTCTCCATCCTCCTCTGATCAGAGTGTGACCTTTGGCAAGTCCCTTAACAGTTTCCCTGACTCCACTTTCCATTTATCAAGTGGGGAAATAATCTCCTGGGGTGTTATATTCATGAGATTAACATATGTACAGAAAGAATGTAGCAGAGGGCCTGCCACTCAGTAAATGGAAACAGGACTGCCTCCCTCGCAGGTCTTATGCTGCACGCTGATTTGATTTATGGTTGTTTGGGTTACTTCTTATCTCCGTCCTATCTTACTGGCAGGAACTAGGCCAAGTTCATCTCCATGCCTACCTCACCCTGAGCCCCACAAAATTGGTGCTCAGTGAGCATGCATTCAATTGGAGTGAACTGGACACACAAATACGATGAGTTAACAGAAGCAAGGGTTATAGCTTTTGTAAAAAGCCTGTGGTGCTGCCTTTATAAATAGGCTTCAAGAGGTTCTGGGTAGAAATGGAGAATGGGGCATTGCTCATGCTGACAGAAAAAATATGCACAACCTAAAAATTGAGTTGTGCTTTATTCATCCGGGCATCCTGAGGCCTTCAAGCCCAGAACACAGCACCTCAGATAATGCTGAGCAAACTGTTCCCAAGAGGCAAGGGCAGAGCCAGGATATACAGGAATTTTTGCAACAAACGACCAGGTAGTTGGAACATGAAAAACTTACTGCTAATCAAAGAAAACTAAACATCTCAAGATGTGAAGAATGAGATGTCTAGTTTCAGACATTTAGAATGAGAAGATACAAAGTCTGGGCTCACTGAAATCATTCCTTTGACTTGCACCTCAGCTACCTGGGGCCAGTATTCTGCACTCTCTCATCCCGAGTTTCCTCGGGGCTCACCGTCAGGACAGCTGTAACGCGGTGGCTGGATGGCTGCATCCTCCTTGGTTTACTGCTACAGCAGGCAAGAGTTTAGTTCACACTCACAATTCTCGGCACTAGTTTTCTAATGCGTGATGAACACGATAATGGTAACCCCTACTGACAGAGGACTTTAAATAGTCCACATCAAGTTCTTCACCCACCCAACCTCATGTCATGCTCACTGAGCTAGACATCGTTATCCCTATTTCAGGAAAAGGAAACTGAGGCTCCGAGAGATTATGTCATCTGCCAAAGGTCAGAGCCAGGGTTTGACCCCAAGCCTGACTCCCAAGTCCACGTTCTAAGCCCAGAGCCTGAAAAACTCCCTCCCGTGTCTGCTCCTGTGGCTGTTTCTGCATGGCCATCAGGCAAAGAAGGGATTTTAGATTTTTAAGCCATTGGGGGAAAAAAATCAAAAGGAGCCTAATATTTGTGACACATGAAAATTATATGCTATTCCAATTTCTGAGTCCATAAATACAACTTTATTAGAATACAGCCACATCTTTTCAGGTATGTATTGTCTGTCTGCCTTTGTTCTAAAACAGAAGTATTGGAATATTTTCAGGAGAGACTGTTGTTCCTTAAAGCCTAAAACATTTACTACCTGGCTCTTTACAGGAAGAGTTTGTTGACCCCTGCTCAATGCCATGCTACCTCTTCAAGATAAACTTACTGCAAAAAAGTGTCCCTTTCCATAGGTATGTCACTATCGCTACAGAAAGAACACCGACCCTGTAGCTATCAAGACTGGTCCTAGATCCTGCCTTTCCCTGTGCATGCCAAGCCAGCCCAGGATTCTCACGGCCATCATCCAGCTCCTGGTGCAATTCGAAAGGCAGAGCTAGGGGCAGCCTCCGGACCCTGCCAGGCAGGGACAGGCTGGAGCAAGCCCAGAAGGAGAAAGAAAGGGATTTAGACCCAGGAGTCAGCCCGACTTCTTTAATACCTTCGTCCCCTTGATTCATGGTTTCCTGCCACATCTTGTTCACCTGTGAACGTGCCCGGGCCCCAAGCAGGGACAGGCAAGCCAGAACCGATGAAAGCACAGGGCTTGTGCCCCACGACATTTCTTCGGCTCCCACCCTGGAGCTGGATGGAGGCCTGGCTCAGAAGAGCCTGTCTCGGGGGGGCCTCAGGCTGTTCCCTCCCTGTCCTCATTTGTGAAATGAGAGCTTGGCTTGGCTGCTCTGTCCCCCACCTATCTGACGCACCTGCAAGAAGCAGGCCTGTCCTTCACGTTGCATAACCACTTTGGGAAAGTCCACAACACCCTCTGCCCTTCCATTGCACCCTGGGGGAGAGTTCCAAACAGCAGATTTTGCTCTCTGCAGCACTCCTTCATTTAGCAGGATTTTTGAGCACCAGCTGCATCCAGCTCTGTAGGGATAGGAAGGAAGTAAAAGTAATGGAGAAGCTTTCTGCTGGTTTCAGGACACAAGATGCACCAGATGGAGAAGCTACATGACAATCCCAGCAAATTCAGATGCCTCATACAAAAGCTGAGGGCCGGTTTTATATTTGGCATGCTCCATCCATGCTTTCACATCCATGCTTTCACTTAAACCACAAAACACTCCTGTGGGCCAGGCATCCTTAGACCCATATTAGAGATGAGGAAATTGAGGTCAAATTGCTGCTAAGAGGTGAAGCTAGGCTTTCCATGCAGGTCTCACTGGTTCCCTGTGCATCTTTGATAAACGGAGCTATCCCCACAGGGTGCAGTTGGGTGTCTGAGTGAGTACAGCAAAGACAAATTCCTTAGAGAAAAAACTCTTAATTGAGCCCTTGGAGAAGGAAGTGGCAGCCCACTCCAGTGTTCTTGCCTGGAGAATCCCAGGGACGGTGGAGCCTGGTGGGCTGCCGTCTCTGGGGTCGCACAGAGTCGGACACGACTGAAGCGACTGAGCAGCAGCAGCAGAGCGGCGAAAGAGCACTGAGACAGCAATCAAAATTCTTCTAGACCCAGCTCTGCCTTCTAATGAGCTCCTGGGTGAGATTTTTTTTTTTCATCCCTGGGGCTCAGTCTCTCCTTCTGTGAAACTGCAGCGGGGAAACTAAAGCAAGTGATCTCAAAAGTACTACCCACCTTCACTGCTTCTCTCTGTACCTGATCCACAGGTGCTGAGAAGGGCTCAACCCGAGGACCTGTATCAGAACCTTAAAAAGACAGAGAAGCCCTCGTAAAACTCAGACAGGTGAGCTGCATGGGCTCATCTTGCAATGAGAAGAGAGTGGAAACCGAGTAATGGGGGCAGGGCAGGGGACAGAATTCTGTATTCTATTGCTTAAACTTCTGCCCCCCCCGCCCCCGCGCCGCCTTTTACATTTTTGAGTCATGTAAAGGTGGTACTCATTCAAAATATAAATAAAAAAAAATATACAAATAGAAAAACGAAAAAGGAGATGGTTTACAGAAAATTATTAAATACTAACGAGGTGATACGTGGGTATAGCGGCAGTCATGAAGGTGCTGTGGAAACGATGGGCACAGAGGCCTGCTGTGCTGTGCCACGCATGTATGTGTGCTAAGTCGCCTCAGTCGTATGCGACTGCAACCCGACAGACCGCAGCCCACCAGGCTCCTCTGTCCATGGGATTCTCCAAGCATAAATATTGGAGTGGGTTGCCATTTCTTCCTCCAAGGGATCTTCCTGACCCAGAGATCGAACCCTAGTCTCTTCTCCTACATTGGTGGGTGGGTTCTTCACCACTAGTGCCACCTGGGAAGCCGTGCTCTGCCAACTGCCTGCTAATGGCACCTTGTTCTGCTTCCTAATATTTGATGGATTGATTGTTGATCACCCTAAGTCTTATGGGGTGAAAAATAAAGTGGTGAGAGAAGAAAAAAAAGGAGCAAGACAATTCACAGAGTTTTAGATGGAGAAGAAACGGAGAGGGCTTCTAACTCAGCACCCTCACCAAACAAAAAGAAAGCCCTGGGGAAGGAAGGAGGGCTCAAGGCTTGTCAAGGCTCGTCCACAGGACGGCAGAACTAAGACCTCCCTAAGCCCTGGGCCCGTGTTCTTCTGGAGGCTCTATCTCCCGTCAAGCATGTCCAAATGCACTCACATTGAATAAATTTTGTCCCTATAATCGCTAAACATAATTCTAATTTTGCTTTTGAAGTGGTTGGACTGTTAGTAACATAAAATTTATGGTTGCTTATGATTCTTGAGTATTTGAATAATTGTGTTCCCTGGGTCCCTGGGATTCCTGCGCAATGTGAAAACCTCAACTAAAAGTTGCTTTCCTAGGCAAATTCTAAATGCTGAAGTCTGTAGTTACTGAAGGTGACTTATGAAGACGTTCTAATTAAACATATCAACTTTGATCTTGCCATTTCCTTTGATATCTTGTTTTCGGGGCTTAAAAGTTCTCTAATGCCTACAAAGCTCCTAAGTAAGAGGGGTTGTGAGCTGATGGCAGCAGAGGTAGGAACCCGCGCCCTCTACCTCCCAAACCAACGCCCCCTTTGAGAACACCAGTCCTCAAAAGGGAAGAGAGACGCCGCCCCCCTCCGTGGCCACTGGCACCCTCAGACAGTTAGCCTCCTGCCCACTCCCACCTACACAGATAATGCTGACGGTAGGGGTGATGGCAGCCCAGAGGGTCATCCCCGCCCCCGCCTCCATTCCTGAAATAACCGGCTGTGGAAGAGGCTGCCCCTCCCTCTCTCAGCGCCTCCGTCCCATTAGCCCTTCCGGCACCTCCATAAATCATCCAGGCGCTGCACAAAACTCCTTTCCAAGGTTTCCCAGAAAGAACCACTGTTAAGTAAAACAAATGGTGGGGGAGGGTGGTGCTTCTCAGAGGCTGACCCAGGCCCCAGCAGAAAGAAACCGAGAATGCAAGCTGGAGGCTGCACGCTGATGCCGACCAGACCTTGGTTTCTCAATGACAGCGCTCTGGGTTCCCTCGCTTTCATTTCCATTTGAAGCTGTGGGGCAGGGAAGGAGGAGGAGGACTTTGGAGTGGGGGTCAGTGTGGGGAATAACACACACAGATGAGGGTGAGTCAAGGCTGGGAGCATCCAGATGACCAGGACCAAAGGCTTCCTGCTCGTAGAGCCACAACTTCTCTGTTCTTCAGGGACCCAAGAGATGACTGCAGAGACATGGAGTCCGAATCTGTTTTTTATAGGATGTGGCTGCACAGACACAGCTATGTAACTGCTCTTACTCCTATACCTCAGGGAGCACGCAGAAGACCCGGACACCCGATCAGACATGCATTTACTCTCCTTGGTATGTACCTGTCAATGCATTTTCCATCGATGGCATCTTCTACCCATTTAATTAGAGCCTGTACTTGCTCAGTGCTTAGCCTTTGCCCTCTGTGAGGTCCCAGAAAGCACTGGCCTTAGCTTACTTCATGTAAATACAAGAAAATAGCACCAACAGCTAACACTCATGGGCTTTCTTGTGCCGGGTATTTTGCTGAGCACTCCATTCTTGTCTCATTTCAATCTCAGAGCAACACGCTGAGTTAGGGTTTGTCATTATCTCCATTTCACAGATGGGGAAACTGAGGTTTGGAGAATTAAATATCTCCCAAATTAAATACCTAACAAACAGCTAGGGTCAGGAAAAGCCCAGGTGGTCTGGCTCAAGCCTACCCTTTGTACCAGTCCCCTTCACAGCCTTATTACCTGACTTTTGACTGCTATTTCAGGTTTGCAGTTTCTCATAATCCCCCATGGGCTAAGATGAAAAACCCTCCGCGGGGAAATTCCTTGGAGGACTAGGGGTTAGGACTCCACGCTTTCATTGCTGAGGGCCCAGGTTCAATTCCTCGTGGTGAACCTAAAACCCACAAGCCACATGGTGCAGCCAAGGAAGAAAACGCTCCACAGGACGCAGAGTGGTCGTTCTAAAAGCACCAACCTCAGGGCCTCTACGTAGCCACTCTGACTCCACCCACTCCCCATGGCACTTTCCTACCATGCAGCTGGCACCAGCTTAGCTTGACACACCCTCTGTTCTTTTGAGTCTCACATCTACCCTGTGCGGTGTGTAGGCAGGGCAGGCCTTTTATCCCCACTCAGCACAGTGAACGGAACATGACAGGGGTGGAGCATTTGGTAGAGCTGGAATTCTAGCCCAGTTTTCCAGAGGCAATGCCATCTCCTATTGCTGGTTCTACATCTCAGGGTCATGACGGGGAAGGTAAGGAGACTCTCCAGGGTCCTTGGGTCTAAGGCTTGCCCTCTTCTCACCAAAGGTCAGCAAACCACTCTCTGGGATTCTCCAGAGTGACTGACAATGGTAATTTCTTCCCAACCAAGTTGCTTCCCTTATTTATCTGTTCCTTGGTTTTACACTCAAACCACAAATGTGCCCTTGGGGAGAAGAACACACTAACTGCCTAATTCTTTCATGTTGAGAGTTCCCGATCCCTTTGTGATAGATAGGAGTCCACTGAGCTAAAAGAGAGGCAAGGCCACAGGGGTATGGGAGACGGCAGAAGGGAGGTGGGGACTGTAAGCCATAGAAAACTCCTTTATAATTTTGCCAAAGTTGGTACAGCACACTCCAGACAGCTTGCTGAGTGGAAGAAGGAGGCCTCCATCTTCTCTTTGATCTTCTTTCTCCCTCTCACACTCGTTCTTGCTGACCTAGCAGTGTTAAAGCATGTCAGGATTCAAGAGGGGGTTCAGGTGATCAGGATGGGGTTCATTGGAGCTCTCCTGAAGAAAAGGCAGAGACAGTCTAGTTATTAATGAGGTAAACCATTCACCAGGGTCTTAGGAGTCTAGGAAATAATTCCAAAGACTACATTCTCAAAGTTCATCATTTTTTAGCACAGCTGGGTTGCTGTTCAGTTGCTTAGTCGTGTCTGACTCTTTGCAACCCCATGGACTGCAGCATGCCAGGCTTCCCTGTCCTTCACTATCTCCTGGAGTTTTCTCAGACTCATGTCCATTTAGCCGACGATGCCATCCAACCATCTCATCCTCTGTCTACCCCTCCTCCTCCTGCCCTCAATCTTTCCCAGCATCAGGGTCTTTTCCAATGAGTCACTCTTCAAATCAGGTGGCCAAAGTATTGGAGCTTCAGCTTCAGCATCAGTCCTTATGAATATTCAGGATTGAGTGCCTTTAGGATTGACTGGTTTTACCTCCTTGCAGCCCAAGGGACTCTCAAGAGTCTTCTCCAGCACCACAGTTCAAAAGCATCAATTCTTTGGCACTCAGCTTTATTTATGGTCCAGTTCTCACATCTGTACATGGCTACTGGCTTACCAGCTACTTTATGTGACCTTGGGCAGATGGCCTATTCTCTCCAAACTGTTTCCTCAATTGCAAAATGAGGCTATAAGAGGCCTACCTTCTCAAGATTAGGTGAAGATCAAATGAAAGAGTTAGTGCTCAGTTGTGTCCAACTCTTTTCGACCCCATGGACCATAACCCGCCAGGCTCCTCTGTCCATGGAATTCTCCAGGCAAGAATACTGGAGTGGGTTGCCAGTCCCTTTTCCTGGGGATTTTCCCAACTCAGGGATCGAACCCAGGTCTCTTTACCATCTGAGCCACCAGGGAAGATCAAATGAGATCATATAAATTCTTTGTCAACTCTAAGCCATCATTATTCCTCATTCATTGATCACCTTTACCCCTAATTGGCTGCTGTACACAAAGTAAGTACCAGAATCTGCCATTAAATTGTTTTACTGGAAGAGATAAAAAGGCAACACAAATTGAAAAAATAGTTAGCATAAGAGAGCAAACTTGGAGAGACAGTCCTGGATGGAAGTCAACAGCAGCCTTGACACAGAAATGCCAAGTTCTCTAACCTTTGTACTATACTTCAAAGGGCATTGGCCCCTGACTCACAGGTAACACAAATATTTTTTACTCCAATGTATTTCTTCATTCAACACACTCATCGCATTCTCCCTGGGTTCTCTCCATGTTTATCAATATTATGAGTGCCTTTTAAACAGAAATCCAAGTGTGATAAAAATATCACAGGCTCTTATATAAAATGCCAGTTTCTGGGTTCCATACCTAGAGACTCTGGGGTGAGCCTTACAAGTTTGCACTTCTGGGCAACCCCAGACCCATCCTTTCAGACACTCTGCATTGGTTAAGCCCCAAAGGGGATGGGCTGTGATCATTAACTACCCAGTATACTGTTAATGCCCAGCACTCAGAAAAGATGCTTGCAAATAAACAAGGCACGCCAGGAAGTCTGAACGTTTGCTTCTTAGAAAATGTCACACTTTGTCCCCAGTATCATTTCACAACTTCAACCAGTTGCATAACTCCTACCCCTCCTTAAGAAAGAAATTCCAGCCACATCAGTTTTCCCATAGTGAACTTTTCTGACACCCCCAGGCTGGATTAAGTGAACCTCGTTGCGGTTCTACAGATCCCAGACCAGACCAGCACTTACTTTATATTCCATTTGTCGACCTCACTGCTAGTCTTTACCCCACTAGCAAGGAGTTTGCTCTCTCCCCAAGGACAAGGGCTGTATCTCCTCCTCTTTTGCATTTCCACCATCTAGACCAGTGACCGGCACTAAATCAGCCATGATTAATGAAATGAACCATTCTGTTCAATGGAATAGGATGGGACAGGTGGATAAACACCTTGGGATGAAGAGAGACAAGACCCTCTGAGATGTTCTAGTACAAGGACCCTCTCCTCCCAGGATGAGCCACATGATGTATGTGGCTGGTTTTCAAGGAATGGAGATTTTGTTCTCATCCTTGGTTTAGGGATTTTGAGAAATTATTTCAAGGAATAGGGCATCAAGAGACGCTCCTTTTAATGCTGTGGACATGTCTCTTAGTTTTTCATACCAATTTTCACACCTTGAAGCAGGTGTTACAGCTAGCTCGTGTCAGAGGACCGTTCGCACAAAGATTGTGTTTCTGTAGGAAATCATCGTACACTGTGCCACTCTTTACCCACACCTGACCATCTCCTCTAAGGGGGTTCCCCACCCCCAACCCCCCCACATTGTGGAACTCCATATGGCCATGTGACTGACTCTGGCCAAGAACTGTGGGCAGAGGTGGTCAGACTCACCCCTAGAGGGAGGCTGTACTGTAAGAGCAGGTCCCAGAACAAAGAAGATGATGACAGAAGCAGAGCACCAACTGACCCACAACAGACACAGAGTGTGGGCAAGAAGTGAACATGTTTTTGTCATAAGCACTGGCATTTAGGAGCTGTTGCTGCCATGTAACCTGGCCTTTCTTAGCTCGTATACAGATGCCCACATGCTCCCTTTTTTAATCAATGAAAATGTTCACACACAACTAGGCTCATTTTGTGATTTTAAGAAATATAATTCTTTTTTTTCCTTTCTGGCCATGTTGTACAGCTTACAGGATCTTAGTTCCCCAACCAGGGACCTAACTGGTGAGAATGCCATTGGACTGCCAGGGGAGTCCCAGAAAATATGTTTCTTAACATACACCTCTGCGGGTCTTAGTTCCCATGTCTGTAAAATAAGAGAAATAATAATAATATAATATCAATTGTTAATTAAATGTTTATCATGCGTCAAGGCTGTTCTTTGGAAAAGTATCCCATTTTATCCTTACAACAACCCAGGGAGGCAGGTGTTATCATCCTCATTATACAAAGGAGCAGAGGCCTAGAGAGGTTAGGAAACTTGCCTGAGGATATAAAATACTGAGTCTAGTTAATGATGGAATGCAAATAACCTGGCACCAGTCTGGTCTCCTGACTTCTGTGCTAAGTCTGTGGGTTCACCTCTAAGATCCAGTCTGTCTGGGACCCATGAAGGCTCTGTGACATTGCCATATGCTAACTGCCCTAGGCCTTCAATTTTGAAACCGAGACCCATTTCCACCACTGCCCTTCTCTTGTAGGTTTAAGACATCATTTATGCCGTGCTTTGAACATCTTGGAAGGCAGCAGAGGCATGGGGGTGTGGGGTGCCCCGGTTTGCAGAGGAGGATGCGCCTCCCCCCGGGGGCAGGGTCCACTCCAGTTATTTTCCAAAGTCGCAGTCTTGCTGCATGAGAAATGTGCTGCCGCAGCAGAAAGTCTTCCTGCTCCTGCCAGGAGACTTTTATATATACATGGAAATGGCTCACTGGAGAAGTGGGGGTCGGGGAGGGGGGGATTCCCTTGGGGGAGTTGGGGATGAAGGGGTGTGGGCTCATCGTGTGGCTCTGGATTCAGGTTGCAGGGAATTTGGTTCATTTAATCCCAATAAACCTCACAACAGGCACACCTCGAAGGCATGAGTGGAAGGCCAGCTCCTGTCCAGTAGAAGGACACTGGTGGGAAAACACACAGACTTCCCGTATCTTGAGCCCAGTTAGACCCTGTAAGGAACCTGCATCCATCTCCCTTCTTCTGCGATTTTGAAAAGACATTTCCATTCTCTGTGGTCCTCCCTCCTGATGACCTGGTTCCAGAGGGTAATAAAAGCTCGAGTTCAACTGACCTGAAAAGAAACTGGTTCCTTCAGAGACACAGAAACACCAAACCAAGGGCCTCCAGAGTCTCTCAGCTTGAGGGCAGTAATGAAGCTCTCTCACATTAATCTGCACCCCGAACCACCCTGAGCTCCTTGCAAGGCTCTTGCAGATCCAATCCTGGGTTCTGGTCAGGGACGGAGCCCTGAATTAGACTCCTGCTCTGTCGTCATGACTGCGGGCAAGCCACTTCGCCTCTCTGAATCTGCACCTCCGTCTCTTTGAAATGATGCAGTTGGAGAAGACAAACTCTAAGGATGCGATCGTAGCAGTGTGAGTCTAGGATGCCAAGAGATCTGTGGTTCTGGGACCATGCTGGCATAGCTGTCTTGCCTGACCATTAGCAAGAAGAGCAACACTGGTTTACCCCCTCCCATACTCTCTGTCTTCCCTAACTGTTATTGGAAGGCTAGAGACTCAATTTCTGTCCTTCTGTCTACCTTCCAGCCACATGTAACTCTCCTCCTGTCTCCACTAGCAGTGTGTACTGCCTGTGCAGTGGAGTACAGACGGATACTACCAAATATCTGCCACGTCATCAGCCACTTTGTTTTGACCCTCAGCAGCTCTGGCAAAGGACATGATAGAATTACTGTTGGCATGTATATGAGTTTCACTCACCTGCCTTTCACCTCACCTGTTAGCTGAGTTCACGGATATTTGGTTTCCATTTTGGCTTCTCTAAAAGAGTAGAGCTGAAGTACGAGAGGGACAACCTGGATTTTTTAAGGGCCCCAAACAATATGGTTTGAGTAATCCCTGTGTTTTTCTACAAGAAAGTGTTTCAACCGCTGATGGTCAGTAACATCAACAAATCCAACCCCTGCTCAGCCTCCTCTGATCACAACCCCAGTGGCCCCCTTCAGCTGCTCCTCACCACGCCTTCCTTTGGGCAACTAAGTGCTCACTCCCTTCCCTGCAGGGGAGCCTCCTGCGGTACTGCCCCCTACCCCCAGACGATCTTGGCCCTGACTCATTGGTGCTGACTCAAAGAAAAGAAAAGCAGACCCCTCAGGCAGCCGAGGGTGGACCTGGGCCAGAGCCTGCAGGAGTGGGCGGGAGGGCCAGCAGAGGCGGGGAACCCATCAATCAGCCTGTCACCAGGTCTTTGCTGGGCCCCTCCCCCACTCCCAACCGGGCCTGGGTCGGCACAGTGGGGTCCCAGAAAAGGAAGGGGAGAAGACAGGCATCTTTATTTTGTAGCAATTATAGATGTGAAGATGGAGCTCATTCCTTTTGGGGGTCCTTCCCCCAGTGAGGCAACCCACCATCACTCACAGGAGGAACATCTGAGCACCGCCAGGACAGGCCGCCACAGTGGAGCTGAGGGAAAGGGGCAGCCAGGGTAGAGTTCTGAAGCTGTATTTGCCGATTCAGACAAAAGACTGAGATAGTGTCAGCTGTTTATAAAAAAGAGAGAAGGCAAATGGAAATTATGAGGAGAGTTTAATGCCCCCAAATCCACTCCCTAGGTACCACCATTTCCTTCACCACCCTCCACATTCTCCTATAGGCTTGCTGGCTACAGGACAACCGGCTTCTATGAGTTAAAGCACTGTGCTTTTAAAATGTCCCTACTAAAACTGTGCTACTCTAGGAGTGTCCTTTTAACCCTCTCAGTACCCAGGAATGCATTTGCAGAGAAGGAATACAGGCCTATAAAACATTCAGGGACACAGAAAAGTGACTTGAGGATGAGGAGGCCAAACTTTAGAAATCCAGAAAGAACGAGAATCCTGACTCAGCTGCTTCCCAGTGTGTAACTGAACTGGGGGTAGTGAGTCAGGTCCCGTGGGGCTTGGCCTCCCTATCTAGTGAAGAGGAGTAAAGCGGCAACCACACAGGGACTCGTGAGGGGAGGCACAAGGCTGCACTGCACAGGCACATCTGTCCGGGAAATGATACATGGCACTGAGTGAAAAATGGGAAGAAATAAGCCCGTGGTGAAGGAGCACCAGAGAAGACAGCACTTTCTCACTGTCTCCTCCTTCTGAGACGAGGCTTGATGAGCAAAACTTTACCAAGAGCTCCCTCTGCTGTCCATTCTTACACTCACCTTCCTGCATCAAACACGATAAGCCCGCAGTCCTGAGTCCGAGGCTCAGGATGTACACGTGATCTAATTTAGTCAGTGGAGTCCTGTTTGTACTTTAACATTACTTCTTGAAAACCTTCTTTCCTTTCCATTCTGTTGTCCCCTCCCTAACTTTACGCCTTTGTCTCAGGCCTGTGTCGGCCCTCCCATCACCAAAATCCCTCATGGTGCATCACGCTCAGGAAACCTCAATCTTTTTATCTGTAAAAAGTAAGTTTTCTCTGAAGTTCAAGCCACTAAAATAACAGAGCTAAAGCTGGAAAACGAAACTTCTAGGTCCCAAATTCATCCTTTTCCCACATTCCTATCTCTCTCTGAAGTGTGTGACCTTAGACGTAACATTTAACTTTTCTAAGCTACTTTTACCTTGTCTGGAAAATGGAAGAAAGAACTGTATCAATCCCATGAGTCTGGTGAGAAGAGAAAGGGAGACAACACAGGAGCAAAGGAGAGTCAACAACAGAGAGCGCGTGACCAATACTTGCTATGATCTTCAAGCACGAGGCAAGTTCAGTGCTCAGAGTGGAAACAAAACGTGAAAACAGATAAGACTGGAAAGGTAAACAGGAGTCAAGTCCAGAAGAGCATTGGAAAATATGGTCCCACAGTCACTTGGCGCAGGCTGCCTCGAGGATTACATGAGCTAACACAGGTCAACATCAGGCTCACAGCAAGGTCACATGTTAGGTATTCTTGATAAAACTCTCCTGCTGCTAGTCACAACTTGAAAGCAGGGAAATTTACAAGCAGAATAGCTGTGAGTTGATGAGGAAGGAATAGTTGATGATTAAGGAACAGTGGTTTGGAAGGGAAGAAAGACTTCGAAAAAAGAACATCAGGAAAAAGAAGTGAAGATCCAAATCAACCCTGTAACACTGGCCTTTGAATCTTAACAAATCACACCATTTCACGCGCACATGTGCACACCCATGCACACACACAGCTCCCTCATCAGAGATGAGCCCCTCTCATACTGGCTCCCTTTTAAGTCATACCTCCCTTGAGCAATCCATTAGCTCTGCCCAGTAGTGGAGTCATGAGGGCATCTCCCTGCATCTGTGTAACCTTTTGACTTACTCTGGGGTGCTACTGGTTTGTGTCTTCATTGCTTTAGTTACTCAGTTAGAAAGTCCAGGGTTTTGACAGTGTGTTTAATACGTTCCTCCTGTACTGACCTTTTAAAAGAGAAAAATAAAATTCTTGAGGCATCTGATAATGTGGTTGAGAGACCTGTACACCTTAAGTTTGAGAAATGCTTCATAAACAAAACCTTATTCAATTAAATATATTTCAAAGATGCACTAACACTACAAGAGATTTTACAACTGGTAAAATAATTTAATTATTAGTGAAAATACTAAATTAAAACTTTCTCTTCAAACTAGCAAACCCTAGAAAATACATTCAGGTTCATTTTAATTATAAGTGGTTTGTCCCAAAAGACCTATAATTATTAAATCCTTCAGTTTCTTTCCTTCCTTAGGCTGCTTGACATTATGGAAATTTTAAAATAACTTAAGACTTACTAAACTGTAATTTTATACAAGCTCCTAGCCATTTGATATACGCCCTCTAGATGAATCTTCCAAATCTTACACTTCATTGCCAGACTGTTACTTTCTTCTGGTTATCCTGTATCACCCCCTAGCGTCATATATGTTGCTTGCAGCAAAAACATGACGAATCTCTGCTGTGTTGAGGAGTGAGTATCTGTAGATAAGTACTTTCTTGGTTTACAGATTAGGTTCCCAAAGAATATATGTAAACCCATCAGGTTCCAAGGCCAAATTACACTATATACTTCGGTGCTGTGCTTAGTCGTTCAGTCGTGTCCGACTCTTTGCAACCCCATGGACTGTACCCCACCAGGCTCCTGTGTCCACAGGATTCTCCAAGCAGGAATACTGGAGCGGGTTGCCATGCCTTCCTCCAGGGAATCTTCCCAACTCAGGGATCAAACCCAAGTCTCCCATATTGCAAGCAGATTCTTTACCAGTTGAGCCACCAGGGAAGCTAAACCTTCAAAAAGAGAACTAGTGACCATACCAGGGCACCTTATGAAATCTGTTCCTAAAGTCACAAAACAAATGGTGAATATAGTGATATACACTCAACAATGATTACTCCTGTTTTCCCCTGCTGACACTTCCAGAGATACATCAATGTTTAATGCCAGTCCAGGAAAATGGAGCAGCCAGGCTTCAGCAACAGAGAACAAAACCATAGACAACGATGGCTCGTCTCTTAAAAAGTTAATTTTCTAAAAATGATTAGCATCTATTACATCTTGAGCTGCTGGAATACTCCTTGGTATTGTTTTAGTTTTTGCTTCATAGAATTAATTATTTAGGAATTAACTAATTAACATCTTTTCTAGCTTATGATGACTCCAACTTGCTGGGTCTTCTTGCTCCTTGGCATTGACTTTGTAGAACTTTATCAGTTCTCCCTATTTCCTCCTGGTTTTTCAGTTATTGCTCAGTATGCTCCTCAGGAACATCTTCAGACCCATCCTCGCCTACTTATCTAGTATTTCCTATCTTCATCAGTGGCCCAGAAATGCTAAACACTTATGCACACATTTTTTTTCTGTTTAACGATGTCACTTTGTTTCTAGCAATGCTTTCCTGCCTCAAAGTCCACCTTGTTAAATATTAATACAGCTTTCACCCCATGGATTAGTGTTTTCAGGTTATAACTTTATCCTTTTACTTTAAACCTTTCTGTATCTTTATGTTTTTAATGTGTCTGTATCCTTATATTTTATCATTTATATCTGATTCTTTAGGTCTTTCTTTAATCTTTTCCTATTCCTTTTAATTGCTTTTTAGTTCTATTTCCACTGGTTTGTTAGTTATACATTATTTTCTATCCTTTTAATGATTCCAGAGATTACAACACATACTTGATTTGTAATCTGACCTCTTGCCGAATGATCCAAGAACTCTGGAACATTTTAATACTGTTTACCATTTCTCAACCTATATGCTGTTGCTCTGTTTTAGTCTTACCCCAATACTTTTAGTGCAGTCTGTATTTACTTATAGTCTATATTCACTTGCACTTACTTACCTACTTCCCCTTTTCTTGCTGACTCTCATTCCTTCCTGCATCTTCAAGTCTTCTCATCCACTTTCTGTCCAGTAGGTGGATCTGCAATCATGAACTGTCTTGTTTGAAGTTGTCTTTATTTCACCTTCATGTTTTAAGAATACAGCCACCGAGTACAGCATCTGAAGATACCCATCTATCATCTTGAAGAGTCTGCTGTTAAGAAGTCGACTGCCTTAGTGCTGCTCCGTTTTGCTACCAGCTGCTTTAAGAGATTCCTTTTGTCTTTGCTATTCATAATACTATGAGATTCTTAGGGGTGATTGTATTTATTTTGCCTAAGGCTTACAGGGAGATTCTTCAATCTGTGGCTTGATATACTTTGATTGATTTGGGAAAATTCTTACCCATTATCATCCCTCCTCTTTCTCCTTTTGGAACTCGTTACACACCTATTAGAGCTCTTCATTTTAGCTCCTGTCTCTTATACTTTTTCATTCCTTTCCCTTGTTTTTGGTGCTCCTGGATATTCTTTTGATTTTTGTAGCCACTGATTCTCTCAACCTGTATCTAATTTGTTGTTAAATTCATCTATGGAGTTCTAATATTAGCTAGTTAGTAAAATTTTCAGTACAAGAATTGTCTTTTATTTTTGGTTATGACATTCTTAGTCTTGTCTTTTATTACCTTGTTCATATTAAGTAGTTACTTTTAAGTTAGTGTCTGAAACTCTACTGTTTGGACACCCTCTGGATCTGTTTCCATTGTCTATTGTTTGTCTTGGTTTTTTTAAATCAAACTCTCATTTCCTTGTACACTTGGTTGTTTTTACTTACCAAATATCATATATTAAAAAGCATAAAGATAATTTGAATTGAGAATATCTTTTTGTTTTCCAGAGAATATTTACATTTGCTTCTGACAGGCAGCTAAGGCAACTCTAAATTAACCAATCCAATCATGGACTAAGGTGATTCACAGCTCATCTGGCTTATTTCCTGCTCTCTTCTACTCCCAGTGTGGAGCCTGCTGGACTTTTACTCCATACTGGGATCTCACCCAATCAAAGGAAGAACCTGGGCAACTTTAGGAAATCTTAGAGGCAGAAATTCATGATCTGCCTTTAATTCCACTAAAAGACTCAGTTCCAAATAAACCTCTGTGTCTGACTGCCCAATTTACAAATTCCCAGAAGAAATCAGGTTTGATCAGTTATCATCAGTTTGTATCACGTGACAGCAGGATGGCCTACCTGAAGCAACTGTGCAAGGAGGAACAGGGGAAATAAACATCCTGACTCCCCTTTCTTCCCATCGGCCAAGTCTTCTGCTGTTGCCTATTTACTGAGCCTAACGGAAGGCAGAGGACAAGGAGACACACTGCTACAGCCTGTAAGGCAGAGAATCTCCTGGAGCAGAACTGGGTGGTAAAGATGATGTATCTGAAGAGACTCCCTTTTCTGCTTGTTTCTTCAGTGGCACGAAGAACTCAAAATGATCAAAGAACTGCCTCAAATAGAACTGAGACTGTGTTCCCTGGAAGAACATTTCTTCCCCAGGCACTAAGACCTTGAAAAACCATCAAATTCAAGGTCACAAAGCAAGAGAAACAAAAAAATGCCTTTAGCGGGTCAACTGGTGTAATCCTCAGTGGTGTGAGTCCCACTTCAATCCACTGACTGACCCATGCATCCTATGAGGGAGAAAGCACTGTGTACTGTTAGATTGAAGGCATATCCTGTATCTTGTAGAACAGTACCTAGCCTCACAGAACGTTAACTCCCAGCTGGTCCTATAACTGAGCCTCTGGCAAACCATCAAGTCTATTAGGCAAACTATCTCCAGGCAATGGGGCACACGGTAAAACACACGACTTCCACGCGGCACGTCAACTGCAGCAGCTCCTTCACTTTCTTCACTGTCAGAGACTACGCCGTACAGCTACCACAGCGACAAACTAGGGGTTCTGAAAGCCCATCCACACTAATGCTGGGCAGACATGTTGTAGGCAACAAAGACAAATCTATACCCATAGTACCTGCCTATCTCTAAGACAAACTGTGGTCCTTTGCACGATGGAAGTCATCCAGTATAATCACTTGTCCAAGTGGCACCCCTAGGGAATGGTGGGTATCATTTTAGCTCAGCACTGGCCTCTTGCTGCAGTGTGCCACTGAGCATAGCCAACAGCCAGGTCATCCTCGATAAGGGGGAGGTCCATCTTTTTGAGCTCACACACAGGCTCAATCCCCACTACCATGATTGTTTTGTTCATAGGCCTATTGAGCAAGCCCCAAGGTAGTGGCTGGTGAAAACTGCTGACATCTACAGAATGGGTTATCTTATTTATCTGCTTAGTGAAAACAATATCCACAGTAAATGCTTTTTGTAGGCATTCACATAGGATCTAAATATCAAGAAATATCTATAAACTTATCCCTGCAACATCCTTGTCACCAGTCTTTGTTATTCAATTCTTGGACCAGCTGCTAACCGAGCTGGTTAAGTCCGAGACATTGGAGCAGGTTTAAGTTGTGGTCCGAGACACTTAAGTCTCTACAACCTAGCAAAGTGAACATTCCATTTTAGAAGGCTGCTGTACACATCTGATTTTATAATTTTACGGACCACATAACAGATGGGTAGTTTCAGATGCATAGAATTATGTTCAGACATTCTACCAGTAGCAAACCACAGCTACCTTTCCAATGAATAATAGATGGTAGAAATCTCTAACTCCAAACCCTACTGCATGTGATTTTTCTTCTGGAGCATTGCTGAGCAGCTCTACCACTGGCACGTGCTAGGTCACAGACGAAACAGCAGCGTAACTTGGACAATGACTTGGACCTGTTCCAAAGTCCTTTCAATAGTCTCCACTCCAAATGGATTGCCTTACAGGTTTCTCAGTAACTAGGACAGGTAAGCACTCAAATGTGACTTGTTTTGCCCTCCAAATCCAAACAAGTCCAATAAATAGTATGCTTTCTTAATTAGGGGTGGTCTAAAGTGAAGAAACGTGCTCCTCACTGAAGACAGGCAGTGTTATCTAAATTACCATACACTATGTCAAGGCACGTAAGGTTCACAATACTTCTGATTTCACTTTGGCCCAGTTATTTCATCAGTGTAATGGATTGCTACCTTTTGAGACACCAACATGATCAAGATCCATCTGAATTATGACAGAATGTGAACTGATAGCCTTGAAGTAAAGAATGTATACTGCTATCCCAGTAATGTGAAAGCAAATTCTGATTACTGTGCATATAGGGATGAGGGGAAACATCTGTTAGGTTAACACCACAGAGTCAGGAGTTGCTTTCCTCCAATACAGAGTGGAGATTGATTATGTCTAAGAACACTGCTCATGACAATTTCAGTTGTTCACTGGTTATTATGCATCAGATTCCTCATGTATTCTTTTTACAATATCGGGGTGTTTGAGGTGCATGGGGAAGGGAGGAGCAGAGGAGTACAATTCTAGGTCTGTGCTTGACCTTTCCAAACCTAACAGCCTTCCCTCCATCAGCCAAGGAATGAAAGAAAGGACTTCACCAGTTACTAGGCATACTCAGTGCCATTCTACATGCTGGGAATGAGGGAAAAACCTTAGGGTAGGAGGCAGCATTCCACATACCCAATGATGATTTCACCCGAGAGACCATCTGACTTCCATAAGCTCACATTCTGACCATGGTCAACAGCTTTCAGATTTCCACAATTTACAGCCTGTACTTGTAAGCCTGGTTGTAATGTTTTTCAGTGAGTTGCAATTTACAAGGTGGTCTGAGTGACAAATTTTAAATTAGGTGAGTTAACAAGTTTGATGTTACAGATACTTGCCCTTCTAAAATTATAGCCATCTGATTCCTCTAAGAGAATTTTTCCTATTATGTGTAGTTCTGATGAGACTGTCTACTAAGATGCCAAGGGTCAGAAATGCAACCCGTTAAGCCACTTGAACTCTCTTCAGGGTTTTGACTTCTGAATAACGCCCAAGGCATTAACATTTTGTCTCAGTTCCTCCACTGCTGTGAAAACTGCCTTGGTTTCTTCATCTTACAATCCTAGTCCTTTTCTTCTAGCCTGTGAAGCACTCAATTATCCTCCAATGAACATCCCCTTTGCTTTAGTTAAAGTCAGTCTCTTACATGCAATCAAAAAACTCAAAACAGGGAGGAGTTGGGGCAGCTCTGTAATCTTGGCAGGAGTCCATGAACTTTTTCCAAAGTTTAGTGCTTTACCTTAGCATTATCTTGGTTTATCATTTTGTTCAGATTCTCTAAAAAGCAATGATTGGCTCCACTCAGCCTATCATGTGTCCAGCCCTTTTCAATAGTGCTTGGGGAAATTCTTTCATGATTCATGTGCAAAAGCAGCCAAACTGTACCTTGTTTTCTCCAGACTGGAGTAAGCTAAAGTGACTAATGAACTTAACCCTTGACAGACTGACATTGACGACTTCATACAGGTAACACAACCACAGGTAGACATGATGCAACCAAGTAAAATACATCTTCTCCTTACAGGAAACACACAAAAGCCCCAAGAATTTTAACTGTAGTATGCTCCAGATTACAGGCATGCCATATGGTTGTATGCAGGCAGACACACACCCACATCCACAAACAGGGCATGTTAGCTTCCTGTATCAAAAAATCTTGCTTTAGCCCCCCCTATCCCCCTTGTATCAAATGTACCTTTTAGCACTCTTCCTGGTTCCCCAACACCCTAACTCACTCTCCTGTCACAGGCAGTTTCCCTCTTGATTCCACCGGGAGAGAGAGATGCTGGAGATACAGCACCGCTATCTCCAAACTTGACATTCTCTCCAAGATCCACACCATTACTGAGGGTTCTGAAGCCAAACTGACCTAACTTGTTGAGGGGAAAACTACTATATATCCTTCACAGGTGCGAAACCTGAAGAAAGAGTAAGCATGTCCAAGGCCACCAGCTAGAAAGAAATTTAAATCCCTACTACTGACTCTAGAACCCGTGTTTTTAACCACTATGATACATTTTCTTGTTTTTGTCTTTGAATCACAACTTTCCTCCCAAAATTTCTTCTCAGCCCAGTTTTAGGTTCCAAAATTATCTCTAGTACTCATCTCTTACTGATACTCCTTTAAAACAAAGCTCAAGTATCCACAGCTCTCACCTCCACACTCAAAACAAAACGTGCAGTTAGAGGTGTTCGTGTTTCTGGCAACCTGTATACGTGAACAGTATTTAGGATACAATAAGATGGCCTGTAAACGTAGAATCTAGTGAGGAACACAAGCATTAGTCTTTATATTCTGATGCAAAGTCAATTAAACAACTTAGAAAGGCTCAGAAAACTGCTATAGAAACAAGCTAAAGGGTGGGGAAGCAGATTAAGAAGGGACATACTCCTGAGTCCATAAAATACAAGGCAGAGTATAGTGATAAAGCAAGGATTACCGAGTCAAAAGCCTAAATTTCGGCCCTACCCTCACCAGCTGCCTCCTATAGTCTTGGAAAAGTCACTTTTTTCTAAAGCTACAAAAATATTTACTATTTCAACAGCCTTCTACTTGGTCTCTATCTCCAACTATCTTCAAAAAAAACAAAAAAACCCCAAGTGTATCGAGGAATATTAGCTCTGGAGTCAAGAATGCATGGGTTGAAATGCCAGCTTCATGATTTACAAGTCATATAACGGTCATGTGTAAATGAAGTTATTATCTACACTTCATTTACTTGTCACGGTATTAAATGATACTCCATGCTCAGAATACCCAGACAAGGCAAATGTTAAAATGTTACCTCACCTCTTACAAAATTCTAATTCTCTACTACAAACTGAATCACACCCAAATTCCAAGCAAACTTAACACAAAAGCCTTAAGACTCCAAATTAGAAATCCCAGCTTCCATCATATACTCCATTCCACTATCACACACTGTTCAGCAAACCAAAGCAGAAGAGGTTAACCATACAACTACCCAGGCAGTTTGGTGGAACTGGTGCTTCTTAACCACAGCCAATGAATGCTTATTCACCTCCTTATGCTAATCCAAAATCCCATTCCTGAAGGCCCGTGCCAAACATTTCAAACAAGGTCAATGTATGATCAGATAAAACACCACAAGTTAACAGGCAGTATACGTCATCTTAGCCTTTAAAATATTAAAAAAATACATATTAACTGTGATTTAAAAATTGCATTTTCTGGACCAATCTACTTCAAAGAAGTCTATCTGAAATGACTTAGGCTCATAATCTTATGCCATACATCATTTGACTACTGAAAAAAAAAGCAACTGGACTACAACCCACCTCAGCATGTTTTCCCAAGAAAAATTTAAAGGATTTTAATTAAGCTCTTATTTTAGAAAGCAAAAATAATGCAATGCAAATAAGAACATCTAAGCAATAAAATTAACAAGCCAACGTAATTCTGTTAGATAAATTAACCCATTTATTACAGGCTAGCAACGTTATCGATGGTGGCGCTTCTACTGGTCCTTCAGTTCCTTCAGTCTTCTGATGGCAGACTTGACTGTGACAGCAGAGGTGGTGCTGCAAAGAAAAACAAGGTTGGTTCCACACTAGTCGCATGCGAAGTGGCAGATGGGAACACGCCTCACACTCACAATGCAACCCCAACGACGGCATCCACTGGCCATTGCATACATCTGACTGCTCACAGACAGGAGAGCACGAAATGAGCAGCAAAGAATGACTGAGAGAGGCTGACTACACTCACTAACAAGGAATGGGCAGAATGTCAGAAGAAACTAGTAAATTGAAGGATGGTACAATGAGAGATGTCAAGGAAACAATGTCTAAGGCAGCACAGCTGACTAAAGCACACTGTGGAAATGAGGAAACAATGTTTTCCTACAACACTCAGGCACTGTACCTGAAAAACCACTCCACCGCATGTGGCAGATGAATCCTAATTCATTTATCCATCACAATCAAGAGCGCTCTCCATTTTCCCTTTTGTCCACACAGAACCCCAACAAGGTGCTTATATATATATGTCCACATCATTTCAACATTTTCCAGTATTTTACACTGCTTCAATTTTAAATTTAACAAAAACCAAAAGTTCTAACTACACTAGCCAAATCATTTTACTATGTGACTAATGCATGGGAAATAGATGGGGAAACAGTGTCAGACTTTATTTTTTTTGGCTCCAAAATCACTGCAGATGGTGACTGCAGCCATGAAATTAAAAGACGCTTACTCCTTGGAAGAAAAGTTATGACCAACCTAGATAGTATATTCAAAAGCAGAGACATTACTTTGCCAACAAAGGCCCGTCTAGTCTAGTCAAGGCTATGGTTTTTCCAGTGGTCATGTATGGATGTGAGAGTTGGACTGTGAAGAAAGCTGAGCACCCAAGAATTGATGCTTTTGAACTGTGGTGTTGGAGAAGACTCTTGAGAGTCCCTTGGACTGCAAGGAGATCCAACCAATCCATCCTAAAGGAGATCAGCCCTGGGATTTCTTTGGAAGGAATGATGCTAAAGCTGAAACTCCAGTACTTTGGCCACCTCATGCGAAGAGTTGACTCACTGGAAAACTGAGGCTGGGAGGGATTGGGGGCAGGAGGAGAAGGGGACAACAGAGGATGAGATGGCTGGATGGCATTACTGACTCGATGGACGTGAGTCTGAGTGAACTGCGGGAGTTGGTGATGGACAGGGAGGCCTGGCGTGCTGTGATTCATGGGGTTGCAAAGAGTCGGACACAACTGAGCGACTGAACTGAACTGAATGTTGGACAGCACGAGTTTATAAGCTAGCTAAAGGGAAACCATGTCAGCCTTCAGGTTCAGCAATGAATCTCCAGATTAGAGGCCTTCAAGGATGGCTTAAATTTCCAGAATTGGATAAAGTCCAATATAATCAACAACCAACACAGAAGTTTCTCTCTGCAATTATCACTTGGCCCTTGTCAGTCACAAAGTGGAAGCACCTCAACCAATACTGTTTAGAATAGCAAAGGTGTGTTGGCCAGATGGCCTCACATGTACAGCAATAAGCTAAATGACCTCTTAATTTTTACAAAAACAGCCTGCCAAGCAAGTGTTGTTCAGCAGTCAGCCCAACTAGCACATCTGTTAAAATTAGCCCATCCAGCGACAAACCTGAATTTTGACATGGCCCCCACGCTTTCAAACACTGTAAAGAAATGGACTCACTTGTAGGTCCAGGCACCACCAGCTACTGTTTTCATGCAGGAACCACAATGCCAAATGCCCACAGCTCTTCTCTTCATCTTGGTCTGTAAAAGATAATCGATTTTTCCTATGACCAAAGAAAAGCCTTTTATTTTACAAATATCTAGGAGTCTGATAACACTAGGAAGCTAGAAATGGTGTATTTTGTGAGATTATTTGTGTTTTTTTCCCTAATTTCAGCGTCTCTGGTGCAAAATTTGCATTCTTCATGGTGACATAGCCAAGGATGTGAATGATCTGCCCTCTTCCCCCACCTCCAAAAACAGTATTTCTGCACACAGTAAACAAAAATCTCTAGCAACACCAGCAGACAAAAGTTGACAGAACCATATTCCACAAAGGAGGTTTGACTTAGGCTGGGGCTGTCAAATAATTTCCCCCCCTTTAGCTCCCAAATGGTTTTCTTTAAAGGAAAAGCGTTTGACAAAGGCCGAAGATATAAACACCACTCTTATCTCAAAACTGGTCACCAACGGGTGTGCGCACCTCACTGCTCAACAACTTAGAGTCAGCAAACTATTTATGAACTTCCTTCGAGAGGACCCGTTTCCGAAGGAAACCATCCCGCCCTCGTCCCTTCGCGTCCAGAGACCATCTTACTTTGCCACAGAAGGAGCAGGTATACTTGGCATGCTGGCTGATTTCAATTTTCTTCACCATTTTTCTGAGGGAGGCACCATAACGGGTCCCGTACTTGCCCACGATTCCGACCTTCTTGGTGCGTTTCGCCTGTTAAGAATAAATTAAGAGAGAAAGCAGATATTAGAACTCAGGAACGGGACTTCGCCACTCCATCAAGTTTCGGCGCCTCCACACGCCATTCTTCCACCTGCCCACCTAGCTCTCCACCCCCCAACCCTATCCCCGTAAACCCAGGGCCCACGGCGGGCCCGGTGCCCAGGGGCACCCGGTGAACCCAGCCTGGACGCGCCAGCCCCCGCCAAACCGCCCAAATCTGCGTTCCAGAGGACAGGCGAGGGTACGCAGATCGCGGACACGGGACAGAACGGGCGAGCAGAGGCAAGTTAGGGCAAATAAACCAAAAAAAGGGGCAGATGCAAGCGGATAGACGTTTAGGCCTCATCCTGAACAACACTCACCATGTTAACGCAACCTAGATCCGAGCCCAAGAGGAAGATGGGAAGTGCGCAGGCGCGGTTTTGGGCCGACGAGAGGAAGTGGTGTATGGGAGGCCCAGATAGGAACTGAACTCTATGGTCTGGAGGTTTTCTCGCTCCGGTGCCTCCAGGGTAGTGTGGCCGGAGGTCTCTCTGACGGATTTACGGTGATTTACAAATTGTAGCGACAAACTGTGTAGCAGAAGCTCTTTCACATATCGACATTATCGTACGTATATCTCACGAAATCCTGCAAAGAAAGTACGATTTCCTCCATTTATAGACAAGATTCAGATTTTAAGTAATTTGCTCACTCATTAGCACTTGCTGCTGCTGCTGCTAAGTCGCTTCAGTCGTGTCCGACTCTGTGCGACCCCATAGACGGCAGCCCACCAGGCTCCCCCGTCCCTGGGATTCTCCAGGCAAGAACACTGGAGTGGGTTGCCATTTCCTTCTCCAATGCATGAAAGTGAAAAGTGAAAGTGAAGTCGCTCAGTCGTGTCCGACTCTTAGCGACCCCATGGACTGCAGCCTACCAGGCTCCTCCATCCATGGGATTTTCCAGGCAAGAGTACTGGAGTGGGGTGCCATTGCCTTCTCCGCATTGGCACTTAGAGAAGTGCTTAAAATACGATTTCAGATCTCACCGCTTTATACATTGTGCCTTCTAAAAGCAGCAGGCCCTGTGGTTGTGGGTAGTGGGGATATTTAAACTGAGTTTTGTCTTTATATATTTCTGCATTTTTCTAATTATCTCTTAAAATGAGTATGTATTTATAACTAGACAAAAATGAAAAAAAAATCTCTAAGTCCATTAGAAATGTGTACACCTCGCACTCAGATCTTGGTTTCTAATATCATTCTACAATGAAAGGAGCCAGAACTCCTTGGAGAAATGACGATCCCAGGACTGCTGAAGGACATATGCAAGATGAGCCTGGAGTGTTGTAGTGCCAGAAAGTAGGGAAGTGCTTAAAAACCAAAACAAAAAACCCTGCTGTGATGGAGCTATGTCAAAGAGACAAGATAACCAACTGAAAGAACTCCCAGTGGATAAGTCTGGACATTTTTGAGCAAAGAAAATCAAGTTTTGTTGATTTTTAACCCAGAGTAGAAAATAAATGACCATGAGTCCATGCTGATGTGAACAAATGATTGAATAAATGAATAAATGGGGGAGAAGAGGCAACTCACTCTTGCAGAATTCTAAATAATTTATGTGGATTCTCTGCTCTCTAAGAAGGGGGATGTAACTCCTCACTCCTTAACTGTGGGCTGTGTAGAGTGATTCCTTCCAAAGAGCACAGTATGGGAAAGCGAGGAAAGAGTAACTGCACAGTGGAGAAACCTGCCAAACACTAGCAAAGCCGAGTCAAGGTCAGTATCAACAGTTATAAATCATGGAGATAGCATGTCCCTCTGATATGGTGCGATGACAGTGGCACTTTAGTTTTGTGGTCTTGCTTCAAACCCATAACCGAAGTCCAATCATGAAAAAAAAAAAAATCAGACAAATGCGAATTGTGAGGTGTCCTACAAAATCAAGATCATAAAAAAAACAGAGTCTGAGAAATTGTCACAGTCAAGGGGAGCTTAAGGAGACATGAATGTAAATGTAAAATGGGATCCTGGAACAGAAAAAGACATTAGGTAAAAAACTAAAGAGCTCTGAATAAACTGTGGACTTTAGTTAATAATAATGTATAAATATTGGTTCACTGGGGGCTTTCCAGATGGTGCTAGTGGTAAAGAATCCACCTGCCAATGCAGGAGGCATAAGAGATGTGGGTTTGATCCCTGGGTTGGGAAGATCCCCTGGAGGAGGGCGTGGCAACCCACTTTAGTATTCTTGCCTGGAGCTTGGCAAGCTCTGTGCATAGGGTCGCAAAGAGTCAGACACGACTGAAGTGACTTAGCACGCATGCACATATTGGCTCATTGATTATAATAAATGTACCATACTAATTAAGATGTTAATAACAGAGGGACCTGGGTTTTTTTAAAAGTATATGGGAACTGTGTATAATCGCTTTGATTTTTTTTTTTTTTTTAGGCCATGCTGCACTGGCATTTGAGATCTTAGTTCCCCAACCAAGGATCAAACTGGTACCCACTGCAGTAGGAGCATGGAGAAGGCAATGGCACCCCACTCCAGTACTCTTGCCTGGAAAATCCCATGGACGGAGGAGCCTGGTGGGCTGCAGTCCATGGGGTCGCTAAGAGTCGGACATGACTGAGCGACTTCACTTTCACTTTTCACTTTCATGCATTGGAGAAGGAAATGGCAACCCACTCCAGTGTTCTTGCCTGGAGAATCCCAGGGATGGGGGAGCCTAGTGGGCTTCCGTCTATGGGGTTGCACAGAGTCGGACACGACTGAAGTGACTTAGCAGCAGCAGCAGCAGCAGTAGAAGCATGGAATTTTCTTTTTCCTTTGCTTCACTAACAAAGGTTTATTATTTTTGTCTTTCTTTTAAATTATTTTTAATTGAAGGATAATTGTTGTATGTTGTGTTGGTTTCTACCATATATCAACGTAAATCAGCCAGAGGTATACGTATACCCACCCTCCCTCTTAAACCTTCCCCCCACCTCCCACTGGGAGCAAGAAGTCTTAACCACTGCCAGGGAAGTTTCTCTTCAGTAAAAAAATTTTTATTTATTTATTTATTTGGGTGTACCAGTCTTAGTTTCGGCATGTGGGATCTAATTCCCTGACCAGGGATCAAACTTGGGCCTCCTGCCCTGGGAGCATGGAGTCTTAGCCACTGGACCCAGGGAGCGCCCCCCAACACCTTTTTTTTTCTTTTTATAAATCTTAAACTTTTCTAAAAAAATAAAGTCTATTAAAACACACACACACACACACACACACACACACAAGCCAAGATCACAAGTGAACTCCATGAAAACAGAGTCTCAGTTGTCCACCTTTGCATCCTAGGACTGAGCACAGAGCCTGGCGTGACAGTGGCAATGGATACATGTTGCATAGGGAAATGGTACCTTGCATGGTATAATGTTGATGATGAGTTTTTAAGGGGATTTTTATTTGTCTGGGCTTCTCTGCATTTCAAGGTCAATCCACTTATGTTAGAACTAAAAAAGGCTTTAATATAGCTCCAAGTGGAAACTGAGGCCCAGAGAGGTCAAGGGACTCGCCCAAGGTCATAGAGCCAATGAATGACTTCCAGACAAGTGCTCTTGCTACCGTGTCACAAGATCTGAGCTGATTCCTCAGGTGCAAAATGAGTATACCATAACATTTAAGGTTCTTGAAAAATGAAAGTTCATCACTCAGTCGTGTCCAACTCTTTGTGATCCTATGGACTGTATGTACCCCGCCAGGCTCCTCTGTGGATGGAATTTTCCAGGTAAGAATACTGGCGTGGGTAGCCATTCCCTTCTCCAGGAAATCTTCCAGACCCAGGGATCCAACCTGGGTCTCCTGCATTGGAGGCAGATTATTTACCTTCTGAGCCACCGGAGAAGCTTAAATAACTTCTATGAAGTGCCTAGTGAGCATTTCTAAATGATGGTTATTATTGTTGAGATGATGATACCTGATTTCAATATCTCTTAATGCTTTATCCGTCCTGTTTTCTGTTCTCCCACACTCAGGGTACTATGACAGATTTGTTTTCTACTTTTACCTTAAAAATATGCCCATCTCTTTTCTCTTTAATTTCTTTAGCTTGAACACAATGAGACTATTAAAGTCTTGGCTGTTGCTACCTGCCTCGTGGGTACCACCGATGGAGTAGGGTGTGCTCAGCATCCCTCAGTTTCACCAGAGTCTCCATTCACACATTCTCTGTGCCTCGAGGATGAAGGATGGCAGGGGGCCAAGGAAATCAGTCTCTTTTCCCTCAGAAGAGAAACACACTGCTTTTGGGGGATGACTTCTGGAAATTTCTTTACCCAAACTATACCCTGCCTCCAGAAAACTATAAATTAAAATATATTGGACACAAATGGGACTGGTGAAGCAGTGCTGAGGAACAAGCACTGGGGAATTCCCGAGTGGTCCAGCGGTTAGTCGCTCAGAAGTGTCTGACTCTTTGTGACCGCGTGGACCATAGCCCACCAGGCTCCTCTGTCCCTGGGATTCTCCAGGCAAGAATACTGGAGTGGGTTGTCTTTTTCTTCTCCAGGGGATCTTGCTGACCTAGGGATCAAACTCAGGTCTCCCACATTACAAGCAGATTCTTTACCATCTGAGCCACCGGTGAAAGTGAAATCTTGGGCTTCCCAGGTAGCATTAGTGATAAAGAACCCGCCTGCCGATGCAGGAGACGCAAGGAGATGAGGGTTTGATCTCTGTGTAGGGTAGATCCCTTGGAGGTCATGACAACCCATTCCAGTATTCTCACCTGGAGAATCCCCATGGACAGAGGAGGCTGGTGGGCTATGATCCCTAGGGTCACAAAGAGTTGGACTCCACTAAAGCGACTTAGCAGGCACACCAGTGGTTATGACTCAGCACTTTCACTGTGGTGTGGCCTGGGTTCAATCTCTGGTCAGGCCCAGCCAAAAAAATAAAAAGAAGCAAAACAAGCAGTCTCACGGTCCTCCTGTTCCAGCTATTCCAGTCTGTGCCTCTCAGTCAAGCAGGAGCTGGGGAAGGACAGCCAGCCTGGCACTGGGGCAGCCTGAGCTGAGGTGAGCTCTCCTGGGTTGGGTCTAGGGTCTAGTTTAGATCATCTTTTAGTGTATTTACCCCCTCCCACCCCATCTTCTGTATAGCTTCCCCTGTCTCTGACCTTCAGAGAGATAGAGAAAGAAAAAGCAAGAGAAGAGAGAATGCTTCGGTAGGAATGCAGTAGAGTGGCTGAAAATGAGACACTCCATTATAAGAGGAAATTGTTCATGTTCAGAGTAATTTTTTCAAAACCAAACAATTCTCTTTAAATAGCAAGCGTGAGGATGTACAAATAGCACTCTCATGAAATCAGCTCTAAGTGGCTTCAGAGAATTGTGCGAGGAGTCTCAATTTATCTTATCTGTGGGCTCGTAAATCTCATCCCCATTAAAGGACCATCAGGTATACAGGTTGTTAATGGTGATGTGTACCCATAAAAGTCTCCGTCAAAAGCTCTGCTGAGTCACTCCCACTCCACCAGAGCCAACAGAATTCACTTTTTGCTTTCATAAAAATAAATAAAAGTTGCTTCCAGGGAAGAGTGCTTTTAGCTGTTTCATCAACCAGTTCTCTTGGGGGCATATGCAACATTGTATTTTTGAAAGAAATCTGAGGTGCATGCAACATCCTATGTTCATCTCATGGTGCAGACAGAAAGGGCTCATCCCGGAGTCCTGGGCCCCTGGTTGTTTTTTCACTTTGTGCCTGAAGAGCTCTTTGTTCACTCTTCACTGGTGGCCACAGATGAAAGTGAAGTCTGCACAGGACTGTTGAGAGTGCTGTGGGCCCAGCTCGACTGGGAGGGACTGACCAGCAAGAGGAGGGCAAAGCTGCCAAGGCCTGGACACCTGGGAAGAATTGGGTGTCAGAAATGGATTCTTTCCTTCTTCCCTTCTCTCTCCACGTTTACTGCATGGCATGTAGGATCTTAGTTCCCCAACCAGGGATGGAACCCATGACTCCTGGAGCGGGAGCTCAGAGTCTTAACCACTGGACTGCCAGGGAAGTCCCTACCTGGCCACTCTTAAAAGGGATAAGGGAGATCAATATGACACAATGGCCAAATGTGTTATGTATAATAAAAGGAGCCATTGCCAGTAGGAAGAGTTTGATATAATTTTTATAAAAACAAATTTTATGTATATTTACACAGATTTGTTTGTATAGGGAGTAAGTTACCAGTGGTTTCATCCCAAATTGTTGAGTTATCCCAAAGAGTTATCACATCTAGGAAATAGGGCTGGGAGTAGGGTGGGGATATAGAACTTTCATTTTTGTATTCAGACATTTCTAGATTAATGTTTACGTAGGATTTATAATAACGAATAGAGCAGTGGGTGAAGGGACAGGCTTTTCAATAAGTGGTGCAGAGATAACTGCATCTTCATATAGAAAAAAATTAACTTTGATCTTGTCTCACCCCTTGTACCCAAAAATAAACTTCCGGTGGATTGTTGATCTAAACATTAAAAGCAAAACAATAAAGCTTCTAGAAGATATTGTATTTGCAACTTTGGGGTCATGGTTACACAGGTATTTTATATTTTGTTAAATTGTAAATTTGTTTCATGAATTCTTTGGCATATTCTATTTCATTAGCCTCCCCCAAATAAAGGTTAGAAAGAAGAGTAAGAGTGCCAGGTACTCAATGTATCTGTTGAATGGTTTGGGGTAGGGAGCATGTAGGCAGAAGGTGTCATAATACCCCAAAGACTATGACTCACAGGCTTCTCAGTGCTGTCTGCGATGATAAGGAATCCATTTTCTTCTCGGAGAAACCCCCTACCCTTGGAAAACACACCACCAAAATAAAAGTTAGGTATGAGAGACTGTCAGTGACTCCTCCTTAAGCTTCTAAGCCTTTTTTTAACCTTGTAATCCTGAACTTGGTAAGAAGTCAGAGAATAGGGTGAAAAGATAAGATTGGACTTCTTTTCATCCCCTTTGCAGTTTAAAATTCACTTGAAAAGAGCTTCAGAAAGCATCATTTCCAATAGATAAGAATGCACAGATAAGGCAAAACCCCAGAGTCAGCAGTGAGGGTACGGCACCTCCAGCTGTTTCTCAGCTCTCCCTCTGACCTAGAAAAAGGCTTGTGGGAAACCAAGTAGGAAAAGACATGATTAATTCACGCACAAGTGGATTGAGGCCAGCAGGATTCCTTACTGCCTCTCAGAGTCTTCCTGATGCCAGCCCTCGAGGCAGAAATTAACCAGGGTCATTCAGGGAACCAGACTTCACTTGACAACCTGGTGAGGAGAGGCAGAGACAGCTGCAGAGGGCCTTTAAGGGGAACACTGTTGGCGGGGACAAGAGTGGGATGAGATGCCCCCAGATTTTCTTCATTCCAACTGACATTTCCAGAAAACATGGTGGATGGTGGTGTGCGTGTCTGGACTGAACTGCAGAGTGAAGGAGGAAGTTAGTGTGGAAATCCTTCCTTAAACCCAAAGGTATTCACTACCTAAATAAGTCCAAATGTCTTTTACTGAATCACAGAAATAGCTGGACAGATCTCAACACATTTCAGAGATACATTTGGGGAGGTATAACGTAAAATATATAGGCTGCATGGGGTAAATGGAATTTGCTTTGGAGGACTTCAGAGACATCTTGGGGGGAGGGGGAATTTTTCTCCAGAGTAGCTGAAACTGAAGTTTAACTGGAGGCCTCAGATAGTGGCTCAACAGGCCATCTTAATGATACTAAGACCACAAAGGAAGAATGGTTTCAAACTTGAGCACCCTCCCACTGGCAGGCACTGACCTGACACCTGGAAGTATCTCAAAGGCAGGCCCTGGGATGAATGCAGCAGGTTATCTGATAATTTGATTTGGAAGTGATTCTTCCAACTGGCACTGTATGTTTCAGAATCACCTACACATTCACTTTTACTTTGAAGTGTACCCCTCGTATCCTAGCCACACTCCTGGAGTGAGAAGTGATTATTAATGGAAGCAGGAAATGAGGTCCTAAGCAATGAAACAACTTGACCAAACAGCAAAAACTGGGGATGTCCACAGACTCATGGGAGAGGGCTTCTGAACATTTCTCAAGCTGTGTGATTTAAGGGCATCATGCAGGGGCTAAGGAGAGGCACTGGGACACACTGGGGAGAAACGCTTCTTTCTGAAACTCAGGATCTGACTATGATCCCAAACCTTTTTGCTTCCGGAGCCTCGACTCATTTCAGCAATTTGTCCTTAATGAAGAGACTGTATTCTTTCCAATGAGCTCCCAGGACAGCAAAAATCACATGGGCAAACTTACTGTAGGATTGTTAGCATTTCTTTTCAGAGGTTCTGTCCCCACTGGGCCAGCTGCCAACAGGCTCCCTGGTGCACAACTGACCCTGTCCTTCTCCATATCTGCATCGTTCACATGTCCGCTGCAGATGGACAACAGCCATGCAGTGATGTAATTGGCTCTCCAGAGCTGCTGCTCATGAAGGGACTTAATACAGCTTATGTGAAAGAGATGGGAATACCAGACCATCTGACCTGCCTCTTGAGAAACCTGTATGCAGGTCAGGAAGCAACAGTTAGAACTGTACATGGAACAACGGACTGGTTCCAAATAGGAAAAGGAGTACGTCAAGGCTGTGTATTGTCACCCTGCTTATTTAACTTCTATGCAGAGTACATCATGAGAAACGCTGGGCTGGAGGAAGCACAAGCTGGAATCAAGATTGCCAGAAGAAATATCAATAACCTCAGATATGCAGATGACACCCTTACGGCAGAAAGTGAAGAAGAACTAAAGAGCCTCTTGATGTAAGTGAAAGAGGAGAGTGAAAAAATTGGCTTAAAGCTCAACGTTCCGAAAACTAAGATCATGGCATCCAGTCCCATCACTACATGGCAAATAGATGGGGAAACAGTGGAAACAGTGTCAGACTTTATTTTGGGGGGCTCCAAAATCACTGCAGATGGTGATTGCAGCCATGAAATTAAAAGACTCTTACTCCTTGCAAGGAAAGTTATGACCAACCTAGACAGTATATTAAAAAGCAGAGACATTACTTTGTCAACAAAGGTCTGTCTAGTCAAGGCTATGGTTTTTCCAGTGCTCATGTATGGATGTGAGAGCTGGACTATAATTGATGCTTTTGAACTGTGGTGTTGGAGAAGACTCTTGAGAGTCCCTTGGACTGCAAGGAGATTCAACTAGTCCATCCTAAAGGAGATCAGTCCTGGCTGTTCATTGGAAGGACTGATGTTGAAGCTGAAACTCCAATACTTTGGCCACCTCATGCGAAGAGTTGACTCATTTGAAAAGACCCTGATGCTGGGAAAGATTGAGGGCAGGCGGAGAAGGGGGCGACATAAGATGAGATGGTTGGATGGCCTCACCAATTCAATGGACATGGGTTTGGATGGACTCTGGGGGTGACGGACAGGGAGGCCTGGTGTGCTGCAGTTCGTGGGGGTCTCAAAGAGTTGGACACAGCTGAACAATTGAACTGATGTGATCAAACAGCAGCCTCTGCTCTATGTTAATCACTCTTAGAAAAATACTTAAGTTCCTGTTTGGGAGGAAATGATAGTAAAATTTAGGTAGACCATTTGTCCTCTGGAAGTTTCCAACAAGATTACTCGTTGTTAAAGACAAATGTGGTCAGGTGGAACAGCTCTCAAAGTTAAAAAATAAAATGCAAAGCTGGGAGTGAGATAGTGTGGGACAACCTCAGGTGGCCCAAGGGAGAGCCCTGGCAGGAGTTCTCTCCCAGGCCTTTGGTCCTGGATCTTCTCCAGACAACCACAAGTAGTTCTAATGTCAGTGGGTGATGAGGAAACCAAAGTCCTGATTATTCATGGAGATCTGGGGCCCCAACAGGGAATTCAGTGGCAGGATAAACCAGCAGGTGCAGCCTCAGCTGCTAATCCCAAAATCCCTCAGAAAGACAGAAGAAGCATCTCATGCCCCTTAAGCTTAGGTGTTCGGGTGGACTTTCTGAAGAGCTCTGACCCTTCGGGGAAGTCAGGAGCAGGAAATTGATAATGGTGATTAATAGGAAGAAGTCATCAAAGGCCAGGTTTGACCCCAGAAAGCAGCAAGGTCAGCGTCTTCCTCGTTATTCCCTGAGACTGGAGCTTACAGAGGATGTGACCCTCAGCAGACTGTGCTGTGATCAGAGAGACTGAACAGCAGTGAGGGGGCTGGGTGGCCCCCAAAGAGCCCCTCTCTCAACTGCAGTGGTCTGGGAGCCCAGGATAGGGTGCTCAAAGAGACAGAAAGGGGTACCTCCCCGGGTCTCATCCTAGTCTGTTGAGCAGAGAGCCGACTGGGGGCCTGCAGAGAGACCAGGCAAGGTTCACAGACACTGCTCACCATCCCCCCTCCTCACCAAGCATCGTGGGCCTCCTGCCCTGGCCAAGTGGCACACTGACCCCTAGAGTGGGCCCTGGAGGGGGCCTGGCTGCCACGCTGCTCTGTCTCTTCCCAGCCGAGACACCCTCGGTTCAGCTTCTGCATCTACACAGTGAAAAGGCAGCTACCTACCTCAGGGCTGGGGTTCACCGTGTCCGTACGTGAAAAGTGATGGGCCTGGTCAGTGCCCCACGTCTGCAGCACGGTGCAAAACCGTTCGGGCCTAACCTTCTGTATAGCTCCCGAAACCCTACTCAGTGCTCTCTGGTGACCTAAATGGGAAGAAAATCCAAAAACGGGGGGATATGTGTATATGCTTTGGGGGCTTCCCTGGTGACTCAGTGGTACACAATCTGCCTACAGTGCAGGAGACAGAGGAGATGCAGGTTTGATTCCTGGGTCAGGAAGACCCCCTGGAGGAGGGCATGGCCACTCACTGCAGTATTCTTGCCTGGAGAATCCCATGGACAGAGGAGCCTGGTGGGCTACAGTCCATGGGGTCACAAAGAGTTGGACACAACGGAAGCAATAGCCGAAATGAAAACACATCATTGTAAATCAGCTATACTCCAATAAAAATTAATTTTAAAAATCATTTAGACCTAAGAATCCACACCAGCAAATGCGGGGCTCACTCCAAGCCAGCACTTACGCCTGCCCCCTGGCTTTGCACACCACCAACTAGAGCAGCAATGCCTTCATTTTCTAAACACTTTAAAAAAAAAATCCACTTCCTGAACTCCCATTTGGATCCTCCTCTTCCCAACCCCATATGTGGAGTGCTTGGCTTTGGGTCAGATCTGCTTTGCTCCTGAAGCCACCAACCCCCTAGATGATCTCATGCGTCCCCATGACCATAAACACCATTCACAGCAGGGGAAGGCAGAGTTAGAAGACTCAGATCCCCTACTGCCCACAGAACATGTCTGCTTGGATGAACCTTGCTATGGCTGGGTTTTCCAGAAACACACTGAGATGGAGTTTGGGACGCAAGAGGCTTATCAGAGATGGCCTGTGAAAGGAAGTGGGAGGACGCAGGGCAGAGGCAGTGAGCTGTGAGGCTGACAACCCAGTGTGAAGTGAGAGTTGTGCAGTGAAGAGCGCCCACCGGAGGTGTCTTGCACCAGACCCACCTTGCTCGGCCCCTGATGCATGCTGTCCCTTGAAAGGTGTAATCAAGTGCTCTGCCGCCTGAGATTCACCGGAAGTGGTGGGCAGGTGGAGGCTATTTGCTGAGTATACTTTCGCAGCTGGGCGGCAAGCTCCTCCTCCAAGGGAAGCTGGGCAAGAGTTGCCAGGGCTGCCACAGCTTGTCCAGGGGCCACCTCAAACTTGGTAAGACCATAACCAACCGTGGACTTCTCCCTGCCCCCCAACCTCTATTCTCCCACCTTTGTGTGTGTGTGTGCGCGTGCTGGGTCTTAGTTATGGCATGCCAAGATTTTCGATCTTCATTGCACAGCACGTGGGATCTTTAGTTTTGGCATGTGAACTCTTAGCTGTGTAGTGTGGGATCTAGTTCCCAACCAGGGACTGAACCTGGGCCCCCTGCATTGGGAGCATAGTGTCTTAGCCACTGGACCAACAGGGAAGTCCCCTTCCCTCCCATCTTTTTAATCTCAAAGTGGCCAAGAGTACTAGCACTTTGCTGAGGGCAAACCCCAAGGTCTCAGAATTGACTCTTACCTTCCTCAAATGCCCACGGTCAGTCCAACCACAAATCCTTTCAGCTTTACATCCAAGATCTATCCAGATTCCAACCACTCACTTCCTTCACACTGCTCCCTGTTCAACCACACCCCAGAGTGTCCCCCGTGGTCAGTGGCTAGAGCTCAGGAGCCCCTCCTACCAACTGGTCCCTCTGCTCATCCTTCCCGATTTATTTTCTACAACCAAACTGGGTGATCTTTTCAAAATATAATCAGACTGCCTCATACGCCTGCTCAAAACCAGTCAGTGACTTCATGTTCAGGATGAAATTAAAAAACCAACCCGTTACCAGGACCCAGAAGGGCTACGCCATTTGGACTCGGTCTCTCTCTTCAATGTCATCGCCTTACTCTTCCCATGTGCTACTCCACTCCTCCCTCCCCTCTCTAAAGCTGTGGTGCCAACACAGGAGCTGCCAGACACAAGTGGTCACTGGAAACGTGGATGTTCAGACTAAGATGTGCTGGTATGGGTGTCAAACATACGCTGGATTTTGAAGACTTGGTATGAAAAAAAAGAATGAAAAGGTTCAGACTTCCCTGGTGGTACAGGGGCCAAGAATCCACCTGCCAATGCAGGGGACATTGGTTCCGATTCCTGGCCTGGGAAGACTTCACGTGCCTCAGAGAAGCTAAACCTGTGTGCCGCATCCACTGAGCCTGAGCTCTTAAGGCCCATGAGTCGCAATTACTGAGCCTGTGTGCCACAATTACTGAAGCCCACGAGCCAAGATCCCATGCTCTGCAACAAGCGAAGGCACCACAATGAAAAACCCACACATTACAACAAAGAGTAGCCCCTGCTCACCACAACTAAACAAAGCCTGTGCAAAAGTAACGAAGACCTAGTGGAGCAACCCCCCTCAAAAAAAGAATGATAAGTTTCTTAATTTTTTAATAGTGATTATGTTGAAATGACAGTACCTTGACTGTACTAGGTTAAAGTATTACTCAGTTGGTCCTTCTTTGTTTTTAAAAATGCTCTTCAGAAAATTAAAATCAAATATGTGCCTTATGTCTTGTTTCTATTGGACAGTGTTACTTTATACCAGGGGTTGGCAAACTATGGTCTGTGGTCTAAATTCTGCTCACTGCCTGTTTCTGTAGGGCCTGTGAACCAAGTCCAGTTTTTACATTTTTAAATGGTTGAAAATAGAAGAATGGTAATTCATGACATATGAAAATTATATGAAGTACAGAATTCAGTGTCTGGAATAGAGTTTTATTGGAAAAGAGCCATAGTCGCTTGTTTCCGGATCGTCCATGGCTGATTCTGCACCACAGCAGCACAGCTGAGTGGTTCCAACACAAACATCCTGACCCATAAAGGCAAAATTAATTACTCTCTGGCTATTTATAGAAAAAGCCTGTCAACCCCTGCTCTACACACTTAGCTTACTTTACCTTTCTTCATAGAAAAATACTGCCCCTCCTGTTAATATGATAACCTTGGCAAAAGCGTGTACTTTCCTTCTTTGTTTAGTGAACTCCTGTCAGCACCTACAACAGGGCCTGGCACATATTAAGTGCTCTATAAATATTTGCTGAATCAATACATTTAAAAAAATCTAGATTTCAGGGGCTGTGGAGGAAGCACCTTGTTAATTAAAGAACATGATTCACCATTACTACGACCTACTATCTGTTTCTCGGTAGGTCAAGCTAAGATTAATTAAGACCCAGGCAAACCCACACATAATGAAAGGAAATGCTGACACTTGGCCTGGTAACCCACTGGGCTTGGAGACAGAGACCAACACTGAAGTAAGGACGAGAGGAGCATACGCTTCAAAAAAAATAAAAAGCCTCACGTTATTTTAATAAATGCCATGATTTTTAATGCTTTTTCCCCCTCCTCTTTATAGAGGAGAGGTAAAGCTGTCCCAGTTATCAAAAAATTCAAATTTCTTCTTCTTCACTGGGCTGCCTGTCAATGTGCTTTCATCCAGTGTGTCTCCCGTGTCCTGGGAACCTGGATCAAAGGACTCTGCTGCCTCCAGGAGCTCCATATCGCTTCCGTCTTCCTCGAAGGACTTCTGGAATAGGTCGTAGATCTTCTGCTGCTTTGAGTCCTTCATCAGAGGAAGAAAAGACATCAGTAACCAGGCATCAATGTTGACTTTTCCTCCACCTCTGTGGGACCAGCTCAGTAAACTATCACTCGAGCAGCCTTACTGCCTTCATGTCTGGCTTCTTCTCTACTGCTTGTTGGGGGAAAAAAAAAAAAGAAATGGTTGTGAAAGCAACAAAGGACCTGCTCGCACACTAATTTATGTTGGGAATGCTTCTCCCTTCTAAATTACAAATCACTATCTCAATGATGAAATAGCTCCCAAGCTCTCACTTCCTCCAAGGCCTTTTTCCACGAAGAGGTTAGTTAAACTGCTAAGTCAACTCCCAAATCAGTGTGTTCAGCCATGGTTTATACCTAATTTTCAGAGTGGTTATAAAACACACACTTGACGTACTGATAAGTAGATACATGCACCCATTTCTGACTGCCCTAAAGTTACAATGATTACACCTGTGCCTATGTGCTGATGACAACAGTGTAGGGCTAAAATCACACCCAGTGGTTATGACCACAACACACGACGGGCTCGTTTTCACCCCTCTGCTGACCTCTTCTCTGTCTCAGCTCCCAGGCCTGACCATCATTCAACCCAGACGTACATATTCAGTATCTCCAGTGACTTCCCACAGGTCCATAAAACCAAGCCTGTCTAAAAACCACAGCCATCTCTCACCTTAATCCTACATCTCCGAACCAGCTCCTGTTCCCTGGTTTTGATGGTCTCCCACTTCTCACCCAGTCCCCCAGGCTTGTGATCACGGGGGTATCCTGATTCCATATCTCACACATCAAGGTTGGCTTCTCCCTCTGATCCCTCCTAGGTACCTCGCAGGCAGTTTGTTTACTTGGGCCACATGGCTCTGTACCTGCCTGGACCTGAAACGGTTTCACTGCACTTCCTGCCTCAGGCCTCTTCCCACATCACCTGCCCACAGGTCTGGCCCAGGCCTGATTTTTCCCTCTAGACTGCCCTCTACTAAGATTCTCCTGTCACGTCACTGGGCACCCTGTGTCTACCTCACCAAGTCTGCTTCCAGGCCCTAGCAGGTCTCAACCCGACTAGCCACTCTTTCTTTGCTTTCATGAAAGCCTTCCACGGTGATGCTAAGTTCTTAAAAACTGATCCTGCAAGGACTCTAGATTATTCAGTAACCTGTGCCCTATGTTCGCTCGCCATTCAGGATCCCAAATATTCAGATGGGGCATGACATTAAAGGTAATTAAGATCAGGCTCATAGCAGCCATGTGCCCCCCTCTATGATAACCTTCATCAAGCTTTTGTCTGGGCAACTGAAAGTCAAGGAAATGCTGCTCACAAGGCAGCCTACTCCAGATAGAAGTAGCTGTCCATGTTCATTGGCATCTGTGATGGCAAAGCTCTGTGCTAATCTGGAGCACACACAAAGGGAAGCAAATTCCAAGATCAGACAAATATTTCACTTCCCTTCTCAGCAGGCAGGCAGACATGACCTTTTTTGCTTTTGGCTCCTATACGAGGAGGCAACATTTTCTTGTCCTAACAGTTTATAAAGTTTTCAGTTTTAATTACTAATCAAAATAAATATTGATAAACTCCATTGTATTATCTTGCATTTGTACTTTTAGGCAGAAATTCTTAATTAATTCAGAGCAACTGAGTGTCAGGCTAGTATAAATAAATGAGTTATAAATAAACCTATTCTTATTAGTTGAGAATCCTTTAAAAATAAGGCTCTTTCTTTTTAAAGGGCAAATAATAAGCAAGGCTCTGTCAAAACAGTCATTATTCAACTGAATTAGAGAGTTCTTTAAAAAGTTTAAAAATAAAGTTGTTTTTTAAAATTGGCTGATTAACTGTAAGGATAATTTATATTATAATTTATATCTCCCCGAGTATAATTTATCCCAATAATTACATCCTAAAAAAAGAATTTAGTTTGAAGTAAATGTAAAGATCACACCCTCAGACAAGTCTTAGAATCACCTACAAGACTGTGTCGATTTAAACTCAGCTTTGATGCTCAGTGATTCCACAGGAAGAAGGCACCTCAGTTTTCTGAAGAGCAAGGCTGCCTTTCAGCTCAAGGCTCAGCCCTCTGTCCAAGTTCACTCTTTAGAAACAATCCTCTCAGGACCTCCTGAATTCTCACCTTCCTCGTCAACCACCTGAGCAGGTGAATGGAGACCAGCCCTGGGAGTCTTCGCACCTCTCACTCCTCTCTTCCTTGTTTCACGGAAATGGAGGAAGAAGGGCCGTGGCCGCCATGGGGCTGGAGAGCTAGGCCAGGGCAGGCCTGCAGGGCCCAGGCTGTTCTCGCCAGAGGCAAACAGATCTCTCAGCCCTTCTGACAAGGCCCAGCCGGTCACGGAAGGATGCTCATGGGCCTCTTACTCTCCTTGATAATAATAGAGGCTGTCACACAGGGAATGCTGGCCAAGCCCGGAAGCCTTCTGCCTTGAGCTGGCTTCACGTGACCCGTGACTGTGGGCAAGCTTGTGTGAAAGTGAAAGTGTTAGTCACTCAGCCGTGTCCAACTCTTGGCAATTCCATGGACTGTAGCCCACCAGGCTGCTCTGTGTATGGACTTCTCCAGGCAAGAATAGTGGAGTGGGTAAACAGAGATTTGCAGGGCAGTTGTGGGCTAGTCTTACTCCTATGCAAATCTCTGTTCACCGCTTTATAAAAGGAGGAGACACTGAGAATAAAATGCAGCTACAGAGGGGAAAATATGTACATGAAAGCAACACCCTGTGTGAAACACTCCCCATTGTGGCCTGGGGACATGTTCTGGTGGCCAGCCTGCTGAGTGGTGCTATGTACTTTTTGCAACAATTTAGCAGTTTGCACCGGGAGTTTTTTGTCAGTTTGGCCTGATGGCTGCATTTGGAGGCCCTGGTTTTAGGAGGATCTAGGAGGGTATGTGAAAAGCAGCAGAAGTTAATGTCAGCACTTCTCCATAAAGGGATGCACACATGGATTGACCTGAGAACAACTGTAGCTGTTTATTTCGGCTCTCAGTCTGGGGGAGATTCCAGGAGTGATTCACACCTTCCTGTTCCAAACCTCAGGATGCCCCAGTGCAGGGAGCCATGGGTGTTACCTTGTAGAAGTAATCTGTGGCTTCTGTCATTTCTGAAAAATTGGTCTCAGAGAGCCCGGCTTCACCCAGAACTTTAATCTTCTCTTGAATCAGGGGCCTGTTGGGGAAGAAAGGAGCTGTAGTGCATGGACCCAGCAGACTGATTACAAGACCACCCCCACAAGCTTATGGGACAGCTTACTGTCTCACATCTCTGCAGCTCTCCAGGCACAAATACCCATTCTGAAACACCTACTTCCTCTCTATTGTAAACCAACCAAGTCAGGGCGCAGATATCAGACTCAAAGCTCTTTCTGCTGGGAGATGTGTATGAAATAAATGCCATTACAACACAATTTTGGACCTTGTGCTGTTATGAGCTGCCTGAATAACAAATCCACTAACAGAGACAGGGAAGAAGAAGCCACACACAAAGTAAAGGTCAGATGCCTCAGTCATCGTGCTAGAAACAGAGGTAGGCAGTGGAAACAAATTAGATAATCAAGAAACTTATTATCAGGAAGGAAGAAATGGAACTAGGAGAGAGCATTTTGAGATCTTTCTCTTAGGTAATGGATATGAAACTCCATAGAGTTGAAAATTTTATCCCAGTTCTGCTAAGAAAGCACTGCATGACCCAAGTGAGCCACTTTCTTTGGATGGCCCAGCAGCAGCACTGAAATTGTGGCCTTACAGTACCAGCGACATCACGAGGGGACAACGGGGGTGTTTCCTGTCTAAGCAAGAGCCTTCACATCTGGGAACAGAGTATTTTACAAATAAATTTTCACCTACATTTCATCCCAGTAAGTTCTCCTCCCTTTTCTCAGGTCAGTGGGAAGGAGCCAAGTACTCATTTCTGTAAGGTTTCCGCATTCCCCCCACCCCCCTCCAGTCACAGTAATGCTGCAAAGGGGCCAGACAGGGTCATGATGAAAGGGGGAGGGCACTACCAGTGAGTCTTCTGTGTGGGTCCCTGGAGAGCTCCCGCAAAGCAGAGGCTCTCAGGGAGCAAAGAAAATACATCACTGGTGTCAAGCCCAACTGCTGGGCCAGCCAGCGGCCTCACCAGAGGTAGTCATCAGCCGTGCCTCTCGCCACCAGGTAGTGGATGCTCACGGAGCTCAACTGTCCGATGCGGTGCACCCGGTCCTCAGCCTGCATCAGTACCTGCGGGGCGTGGGGAGGGATGGAGGCAGGTCAAGGCTGCTCGGGCCATCACAGCCTTGCCTCCTCACAGTGTGTCACACGGCTGGGGGCCTGCGAGCCTCTGCCCACAAACAACCTGTCGTCTGACAAAAGGGGGAGGCAAACACAGCACTGGGCAACATGGGGAACTCAATCTGTAGCTGCGGCTGTGGATGGCTCCCCAGGGCTGGGCCCGGTGCTGGGTACTGTGGACGGAGGCTGAGCTGCAGCTCTGCCACCAGCTGTGACAAAGGGGACCCGGCATACTTTCTGTCCTCCTCCATGGAATGAAAAGTTATCTTCTAAATAGATAAAAATACTGTACCTCGGCAGAGGCCAGATAGGCTCGGGGGTAGGGTGGCTTTTTTATACCGTGGTAAACCCTACAACGAACAATGAAACCCACCAGCCGAGGTTTCTATTCTAAGAAGCCTTCTGCCTCTAAGCCCCCCATCGTCATTGTTATGGCCGTTGCCAGTGTGTGGCAGTGAGAGCCACACCCAGTCAGGATGTCAGGAGGGAAAGACCTTCTTTCTGGAGTTGAGAAAACTTTACAAGTCCCAACAAATGTCTTCCGTCTGTTGCCACAGTAGTCAGCTCATCAGATAAGGCCAGTGGGCACTGTGGCCATGTCCAGGGAACGCCCACCATGGTCTCCCTGCTGTGGCCCCATCATTAAAGTGGCTCCCAGGGGTGGTGGATAAAAGGGGCTCAGGGTGGGAAGGCAGAGGCCTGGGGCCGGGGCTGCCACGTGCTCTCCTTAAGTGACAGCTATGCTCTCTGAGCGTCTTCACGGAGAGGTGGATCCGGAGGTTCCTTCAGCACGTGAGCCTACCCATTGATAATCAGATGGAGTCGATAATCCTGCTACAAAGCAGGGGTTGTGAAGACCTAAGAGCTGTTTATGAAGCTGATGGACAACCAGGGGCCATGAAGCTAACACCAGGGACAGCGCACACAAGCCCCGCCTCTCGCCTCCCCAACCGCCCGGACGCGGGCGCCTCACCCCCGGGTTCCAAAACAGCTCCCCGAACACCACCAGGTCAGCCGAGGAGAAGGTGAGGCCCATGTTGGCGGCGGTGATGGACAGCACAGCCACGGCGGGGCCCGGGGACAACTGAAACTGCTGGCAGAGGTCCTCGCGGTCAGCCGAGGAGGTGGAGCCGTCGATACGGATGTGCTGCACGCGCTGCAGGAACAGGGGGAGAGGCGGTTGGGCAGGGGTGCGCAGAGAACCCTGCTGCCAGGGCTCCGAGCTCTAACAGGCGTGTTCTGAACTGCGCTGCTGGGGCTCCGAGCTCCAACAGGCGTCTTCTGAACTGCTTTCCGAGCTTTTTTCTGGCCTTTTCATTCAAACTGAACCTTGTGTTGACCGAACTGTAGGTTTGTGTATTAAGTAATAAAACAGAGGGATTCCTTGTCCATTACCCCAGTGATAATATTGGTAAAAGTTGAAGTATTGTTAGTCGTTGGGCTGTGTTCAACTCTTTGTGACCCCATGGACTATAGCCCACCAGGCTCCCCAGTCCATGGAATTATCCAGCGTTCTCCAGAATACTGGAGTGGGTAGCCATTCCCTTCTCCAGGGGATCTCCCCCACCCAGGGATCAAACCTAGATCTCCTGCATTGCAGTCAGATTCTTTACCATCTGGGCCACCAGGGAAGCCCGATATTGGTAAAACTATAGCATAATATCATACCCAGGAGACTGACTTTGACACAATCCACTGGCCGTATTCAATTTTCCATTTTACTGAGACTCATGTATATGTGTTCTATACAGTTTTATCCCACATGTGGGTTTTCACATATCTGCCTTCACAGTGGAGACAGTGGATGGTTCTAACCACACAGGCATGCTCTGTGGCCCTTTTATAGCTGTGCTCACTTCCCTCCTACTTCCCTCTCACCCTACTAATCTGGCCTGCATTTTTAAAATGTTCCATGTCAGAAATGCTATATAGAGTCAAACGCTATGTAAACTCTGGGCTGTGGTCTCTACTCAGCATCATTGTCCAGAGACTCATCCCAGTCATTGCATGTACAGACAGATCACATGTACCTATAATTATACATCATGATTGCAGCCATGAAATTAAAAGACACTTACTCCTTGGAAGAAAAGTTATGACCAACCTAGATAGCATACTGAAAAGCAGAGACATTACTTTGCCAACAAAGGTCCATCTAGTCAAGGCTATGGTTTTTCCAGTGGTCATGTATGGATGTGAGAGTTGGACTGTGAAGAAAGCTGAGCACCAAAGAATTGATGCTTTTGAACTGTGGTGTTAGAGAAGACTCTTGAGAGTCCCTTGGACTGCAAGGAGATCCAACCAGTCCATTCTGAAGAAGATCAGCCCTGGGATTTCTTTGGAAGGAATGATGCTAAAGCTGAAACTCCAGTACTTTGGCCACCTCATGTGAAGGGTAGACTCACTGGAAAAGACTCGGATGCTGGGAGGGATTGGGGGCAGGAGGAGAAGGGGACGACCGAGGATGAGATGGATGGATGGCATCACTGACTCGATGGGCCTGAGTCTGAGTGAACTCCGGGAGTTGGTGATGGACAGGGAGGCCTGGCGTGCTGCGATTCATGGGGTCGCAAAGAGTCGGACATGACTGAGCGACTGAACTGAACTGAACTGAAGGTTTCCCTAGTAGCTCAGACAGTACAGAATCTGCCTGCAATGCAGGAGACCTGGGTTCGATCCATGGATCGGGAAGATGCCCTGGAGAAGGGAAAGGCCCCCCACTCCAGTATTCTCACCTGGAGAATCCCATGGACAGGGGAGCCTGGTTGGCTACAGTCCATGGTGTTGCAAAGAGCTGGACACGACTGAGCAGCTAACACTTTCACTTTCAAAGCAATTAAAATTAAAAAAAAATTTTTTAAGATGGGTTAAAACAAACATGTTCATGATTCTAAAAGCAAGAAAAATCCTTCAGAAAGTCTTCAGCAATGGTTCTGGAAAACTTCATCTCACTGCTTTGCTCAGATCTGACCTCAGCCTGCTCAAAACAACTCAGCAGCCAACGCAAACAAGAAAAGCATCCTGTGCTGAATTTCCAAGGGTGCTTACCTTCCTCTCAAGCTCCTTAGTAACTGCATCCAGAACCACCTTATGGTGCGCAAACACAAGAAACTTCTCTCGTCCACTTTCTAGCAGGTCCAGGACATATTCGCTGCATTTAACAAAGACAACAATAAATTGAAAATATATGCAATCCGACTGAAGTTAGTTACTGAAAAGTGACTGCATTTATGGCAGACACCTTTGGGGTACCTCCCTGGCCCATCCACTCCCTCCTCTGAGAGCTGACCTTTCCCTCTCGCCCTCAGAAGGTGTAGGGAAGTCATCTTCTGCCATGTACAGAACTCTTCCATACTTTTTAAGTCATCTCCCAAACACAAATAAGTCAAAGAATCTTTATGTTTCTGACAGGTTACTGAAACATTCTTATAACCTGAGATCATACTAGATAATTAACAGTTTTCACTTTGGCTGCTATTATCATTCAAGTGTGTTTTCAATAAAAACTGAAGTGCTGTCTATAGATCTGAAAATGCCTGGGCAGGGATTAAGAGATTCTTGACAGTAATCAAATTTCGGGCAATGTAGTATTGAGAAGTAAGTAGGAAATGGCAACCTACTGCAGTATTCTTGCCTGGAAATTCCATGGACAGAGGAGCCCGAGGGACAGAGGAGCCTGGGGGACAGAGGAGGCATGTCGCAAACAGTCAGACACCACTGAGCATGTACACACACACGTGTACTCATACTCAGGAGATGGGTCAGGCATAGCCCTCCAGCTCCCTTCCACAGCAGACTGCTTGCCAGGGCCTGCAGTTAAGGCAGTGTTAAGTGAATTCTTTTCGAGGCCAAGGAATAGGGGGTGAAAAGGCCTTGTTTACGAGGTCTTTTTTCCTCCCTTTATTTCTCTTCTCCATCCACTGTGGGTTTTTTAAACGACTTATTTTTTTAAAAATATTTTTATTCTTAATTACTTTTTGGCTGTGCCGTGGGACACATTGGATCTTAGTTCCCTGATCAGGAATTGATCCCACACCCCCTGCATTGGAAACTCAGAGTCTTAACCACTGGACCACCAGACAAGTCCCTATCCATTGCGTTGTTTTCTTGACTTTCTGCTCCTTATCTTTAGCTGTGGCCTTAAAGGAAGGCAGTGACCACCGAGAGCTGTAGGGAGGAGGGTCGCTCAGTCAGCAGACCATAAGGCTTGCCCTGGCACTAACGCCCTGCAGAGGGTTCCCAATCTCAGTAAGTACAGGTCAAGGCTCCTGCACAGGCAGCAGGAAGGTGAGCCTCAGTAGACAGGACACACACATGGGCGTCTGGGCAGAGAACAGACACTGCTCTCCTTAGAGGGCAAATCTCTAAGGCTTCCTATCACAGTATGGGCAGGTGGTGAAAAGGTAAGTGGACAGTCTTAACATTTAAGAATTATTTTCAAAAAACACTATGGTCAACCATAGTATGGAGTTGAGTTCCATCTGTGAATTGTTGGTACTAATAGAATCTAACTAGTTTGAGAGACATAAAATTTGCCATGATATAAGCAAAAAGATTTATTACTACATCATCAAAAAGTCACAAGGCCATAAAATCAACTTGCTCAGGCCATAAACACCATGGACCCCAATTTTCCTAATGCTTTTCTCCCCTGTCTCTCAGACATGGTACTGCTGCTCTGCCTTCCTCGCATCCCTAGGCTATCAGGCTGGAAATATTTGCCAACCACAATAACCTTGGCTTTATATTGAAAGATGTCCATTAAAATGAAAACCAACAACAGCAAAAAAAAAAAAAAAAAAAAGAAAGAAAGGAAGAAAGAAAAGCAACTATCACAGGAAACTGGAGTTTTAAGATTTATGATCTAATTTCTACTTACTAGCTGTGTGACTCTGAAGTTTGAAGATTTACATGAGATTTACTCAGTTTCTACATTTTAACTTATTCAACTTGTTTAACTGATCTCACGAAGAGGCTGTAAATGTGAAATGAGTTAATAGATGTCAGAACTGTTGGAAACTATAAATCACTATATAATTATCATAGGATTTTGAAAAACTATGTATTAGATATGTTAGGGACTGAATGTTTGTGTCCCTGCCCACTAGCTCATATGTTGAAATCCTAACCCCCAGTGTGATGGTTTGGGCTTCCCAGGTGGCCCTAATGGTAAAGAATCTGCCTACCGATACAGGAGACGCAAGAGATGAGGGTTCAATACTTGGGTCAGGAAGATCCCCTGAGAAGGAAATGGCCACCCACTCCAGTATTCTTGCTAGGAGAATCCCATGGACAGAGGAGCCTGGTGGGCTACAGCCCACAGGGTCACAGAGTTGGACTGAAGACACTTAGCATGCGCATACACAACGTGATGGTATTGGGAGCTGGGGCCTATGGGAGGAGATGGAGCCAGTGTCCTTACAAAAGAGAGCCCCAGAGTACCCGCGCCCCTTCTGCAAGGGAGGACACAGCAAGAAGACTGCTGTCTACAAGCCAGGAAGAGAACTCTCACCAGACTCTGAATCTGCCAGCACCTTGAATTTGGACTTCCTAGCCTCTAGGACTGTGAGAAATACAAGTTTGTTAAGGCACATGGCCTATGATAGTTTTGTTATAGCAGCATAACCATACTAAGTCAAGGTCTAACCAAAGTTTCTTTACACGATGGAGAAATGACGAGATTTAAATTTCTAGGGGGAATGGGTGGCTCTGAGCCAGCACTCAAGGGACCCTGGGTTTTGTAGTCACAAGCTGAGAGAGCAAAGGAAGGGCAGACACCCTTGCCATCTGTTATCCAGTGGCACGTGAGAAATAGGTTGGTGGGGGCAAGTCTGGCTGGTGTCTGAGAGAGAAGTTTTCAGGCCATAAAAACCACACCTGGAGTTCATTAGTCTCATAGCAGTATCATAAATGAAAAGGTAGTACTACACATAGGGTAGTACCCAGAGGGTGAAGGAGGGCTGCCCAACACTCAGTGGTCCATGTGGAGAGCCTGCAATTGGAACAATGAGGTGAACTCACTCTCCAACCACATATGAGGATAGAGGGAGAGGCCAGGGAGGCTGGGCGATGCAGGGGCTGAGTGAGGGGCTGGGTAGGCTGCGTGGCTCAGTTTATACACGAAACTTAACCCACGCTGAATTCCTTTCATTGTAACCTAATCACTTGGACCATTATCCTGCCGGAGTCTCATATGAATGCTAAACAATAAAAATTAGGCAAGCTCCACATCATTAGACTCGCTTCAAGCTTCTATCACAGTGATATGTGAAAAGCAGTGGGGGTTTCTTTCTCTAGCAAAAGCAGACAATTTTTTTCAAGTCACTGAATAATTTTAAGGACAGAATTCATCACTTCAGCTTTAGTTTAAAAGGCGGAAGGAGACTCAACTGTGACAACAGCCACTTGCCCGTATCTTTTGAACAAACCCTGACATTCACTTTCTTTCTTATTTAGGGAAATGATGGCTGAAACATGTCTTTGGAGAAGACTAGAGACTCTCTGAAAGGCAGCTTCTAAGTCTTCTATGAAACCCCTAATTTCCTCCTACAGGCAAGTGAGCACAGTTCTCAGAAGAGGAACACTTCACTTCAGTGTTTGGGTTATTCTGCCCTCCTTGGAAGTGGCCTCAGCTCCACTTCCTTGGGTTAAGACATGATCACTCAGGGACCTCAGTCACATCCGGGAGGTGTTCCAGCTACAAGCCTACTTATGCCTCCTGAGCCATGAGGCTGTGGTGCCTTAAACTGTATATTCAAGGCAACTAGGATTCAAGTCTGAGATGATAAAGAGTCTGCCTGAAATGCAGGAGACCCGGGTTCAATTCCTGAGTTGGGAAGATTCCCTGGAGAAGGGAATGGCTACCCATTCTAGTATTCTTGTCTGGAGAATTCCATGGATGGGGGAACCTGGTGGGCAACAGTCCAGGGGGCCGCAAAGAGTCGGATATGACTGAGTGACTAACACAATCATTTCTTACAGAACAATAAAGCCATCCTGATGGACTAAGGTAACAGGTGTTTCTTTTTAAAAAAGAGAGAAGAGAGAAGCGACACTTGGTGACCACTTACATAACGGATGGGATTTTAGCTTCAGCTGTTCTGTTGAAGAAGAGAATGAGGGCTTCTTTTTGCTGCTGCTTCTGTGGAAAGAGAAAGGGGGGCTTTAAAGTCTCCCACTCTGAGAACTCTGCAACAGATTGATGTAATTATTGCCACCATGAGCTTTATAAGTCCCAATATCATGTGGCAGAGCCAAGAGTCCCTGACTTATCCGCTTGCTTTAGCCACGCTGTGGAACTGTCTGGACCCTGGGAGACATGGCGTTATAGCTCCTCCATCAGCCTTTGAGAGCTGTCGTGAGAATCCAACGAGGCAAGGAACATACGAGCTCTTTGGAAGGACATCTCAGGTGGTACCTCAATATCCATACCAAGCTCAGGTGCTCAGCTGAAAGGCAGCCTCACTAAGCATGCTTGTTTACTACAGGTATTGCAGTCTGGTGACAACTTACACGAGACACTGGTCCAAGAAGTTCCCCTAGTCCCTTCCTCCTGCCAAGCTGTGTCCATGCCCAGCTGACTGAGCTCACCTCTAAGACGTGCTGAATCAATTCCAACTGACACCCACTCTATTCGAGTATCATCTCAATACTCTCATTCATGTGTTTCTGGCCTGTCTCCCCATAAGGCAATTGACTTCCCTCGAGAAGAAACCATATTTTCTTTAGTGTTTGCGTCTAAATAAATCCCACTAAGGAATGCTAACACCGGAGGTGCTTAAATAGTTTCATAATAATATGAGAGAACGTTTACTATTGCTCCTGGGCTCCCAGAGATGACAGGGACTCTCACCAGCCTTGGTACAGCCACCATCCTCTTCCAGTGTGGGTTTATAGATGCTCCCACGGTTTGGGCCTGGGCCCTGTGAGGCCAGTGACTGACACGGCAGCTTCCTCATGGGACAAAGAGATGACCCAGCAGTAATAACACCCATGGCCCCGAACTCACTATAACTCAGAGAAGCAGCCACAGCGGGACACAGCTTAAATGACGGACACCACAAGACGAGGGGAAAAGCTACCTGGTCAAAATCGCTGTTTGGCTTTAAGCAGCATCTCTCGTCTAGGTCTTGAGGAGAAACAAGAAAAAGACCCAAGAATCACAGGAATCCATGGGGATCCTGCTACTGACGGGTTAGCAGGTCCATTTCATTTTATACATGCATGTCATGGTGGTGGCCACCGTTGCTCCTACTTTGTGGCAGCAGTTCAGTTTAACAACTCAAACTTCCTAGGAACTCATGGCGAACGTGCGGTTCTGTGTGTGTGTCAGGGCGGCGGCGGGGCAGCATCCATGTGCCTTGTTTCTCAGCCTCGGGCGTGGTCAGGACTCCGATGAGGCTCCAGACACACGCCCAACTTTGCGTGTGTGGCCCATAAGCTCACATGCGGTCCACGCGTGTCCCTCAAAGGGTCCCCGGCAGCAGGTGAGGCTCTCCAACCAAACGCGTCCCTAGAAGGACATGCTGACGGGACAGTGTCTGGCTCCCATCTGGCGACCTCACTGGCAGTGCGCATGCCTCGAGCAGACTGCAGCCCACTCAATCCACAAAATAAACCCCTGGGCCCCTTCAGACACTCCTGTCAGATCCTTCCCCCAACCCATACTTACTCCACATCTGCTATTAGAAAAGGAGAGGGCAAAACAGATGGAGAGATGGTAAAAAAAAAGCACTTTCAGAAACCTTGCCCTGAGATTTAACATGCCCAGAACTGATGTGGGTGTGAGAAAACAAACATCCTTATCACACATGGTTAGGAGGCTGCAGTCCATGGGGTCGGTGAGGGTCGGACACGACTGAGCAACTTCACTTTCACTTTTCACTTTCATGCATTAGAGAAGGAAATGGTAACCCACTCCAGTGTTCTTGCCAGGTACGGGGGCGCCTGGTGGGCTGCCGTCTATGGGATCACACAGAGTCGGACACGACCGAAGTGACTTAGAAGCAGCAGCAGCAGCAGGGGGATGGCATACTGGGCTAACCCTTTTGGTCAGTATATAGCAAAAGTCTTCCAAATACGCCCATATCCCGTGATGTGTGTGTGAGTCACTCAGTAGCGTTCAACTCTTTGCAGCCCCATGGACTGTAGCCCATCAGGCTCCTCTGTCCATGGAATTATCCAGGCAAGAATACTGATATGGGTTACCATGCCCTCCTCCAGCGGATAGTCCCGACCCAGGGATTGAACCCAGGCCTCCTGCACTGTGGGCAGATTTCTTTACCGTCTAAGCCACCAGGGACTCCCTATCATGTGATACAGCAACTCAGTCCTTAACATTTATCTTCAGGATAGAAATGGAGGTACACAAATTCAGATGTAAACCGCTTTTTCAGTGTAGTGTCATTTAGAATAGTGAAAAACGGAAATAACTTGAATGTCCAACTACAAAGACTGATAAAATTATTATATAGACATGTGAGAAAGTATTCTGCAGTGTTCAAATTATTGTTGTTATTTAGTTGCTCAGTCATGTCCAACCCTTTTGCAACCACATGGACTGTAGCCCGCCGGGCTCCTCTGTTTCCCAGGCAAAGATACCGGAGAGGTTGCCATTTGCTTCTCCAGGGGATCTTCCCATCCCAGGAACCTAACCTGCCTCTCCTGCATTGAACAGGTGGGTCCTTTGCTACTGAGCCACTGGGGAAAACCAGTCTTCAAATATTATGTTTTAAAAGAACATACAATGACACTGAAAAGTGCAGATATAGTTTTGTAACCTGCTTTCTTCCCTACTTGAGGTATGTTTATAAGACCCGAATTCTGCTTTTAAAATACGTATGTTGCAATCTCATATCTTAATGGATACATATGGAATCTAGAAAAATGATACTGATGAATCTATTTGCAGGGCAGGAACAGAGACACAGACATAGAGAATGAACTTGCGGACACTGTGGGGGAAGGAGAGTGTGGGATGAATTGAGAGAGTAGCACTGAAATATATACATTACCCTGGGTAAAATGGATAGCTAGCGGAAAGTTGGCGTATAACACAAAGAGCTCAACCCTGTCTTCTGTGACAGTGTAGAGGGGTGGGATCGGGGTGGGAGGGAGGCACAAGAGGGAGGGGATACCTATGTATACTTATGGCTGATTCATGCTTTTGTGTGGCAGGAACCAATACATTATAAAGCAATTATCTTCCAATTGGTAAGCCTGGCATGCTGCAGTCCAGGGGTTACAAACAGTTGGATACAACTTAGCGACTGAATGATAACAACTATCTCCTCCAATTAAAGATTAAAAAAAAAATACTCTGCTCATTACATACGTAAGTTATATGTATACTGATATATAAATAATAAATATTTTAAAGCAAAATACACATAGATTTAATAGAAGAAAATACCCAAATGATATATGCCAAAATTATCAGAAGATGGGTCAATTTATTTTTTATAGTATAGTGATAAAAAACGTTTAATAAATGCTACATATTATAAGCACTTTTCTTTATCAGACTTTATACAGTAGATATCTGCTGTATTTTTAATGTAGGAGAAATCAATAGTTTATCTTAAAAAAAAAAGAAGCTCCCCAAACTGAGTAGACATAATATTAACCCAATAACTATCTTACTTCTTTTGCCGGCCCTGGACTGGGAAATTTTAAATAACCTGCATTCTTTGTTCCTGCCTCTTAGACTTTTATTAAATTAGATCCACTGGGGTTCTGAATTTCTTTCTCTGTGTGGGAATTTGAATGGATTGTCAAACGGCAGAAAGGTGAGCTGATACCATCCCCAGGAAGTCTGTGTGGACCAGTTCTATTTTTCTGCTCCTGGTACTGCTGATCAAAAAACGGCTTTAGACAAAGGATGATTAGAGTTGGCTTTTCTTAGCCAGTGAAGAGCTATCTATTATTTCGGCTCAAAATGAGAAAAAGCTTTCGCTGTACGTTATGCTTTATAAATTGGCTGCTTCACCTTGGCTTCTGTGATTTAAAGCTTTTCAAAAAACGTGGTCCTCTGGATGGGAAGGTGTGAGGGAACAAAGAAAGAACCGCTTTTTGACAGGTTAGCAGTGCTTTGCTTGAACCACCATGTGTAAAATCGCTGGGAAACCTGGGGCTGCAGAGTCACTATTAAAAATGGGGGTGGTGGGGTCCTTTCTGCAGATTCACAGACTAAAACCACAAAACCATGATCCTCCAGTTTAACTCTTTCAATTCAGGATTTCGCAGCCAGTCAGGGCTTGGAAGGCATGTTGATGGCCATCTGGTCCAAGCCCCGCCAGACACTGGTTCTATTTCCTGGGTTAATTGGGGGGTGGACTGCTCCCAGTTGGCATGGTTTGTAATGCACTAAATCGGTGGCTTTATGGTAAGAAGGGTTCTGATGTTTTAAAGGCTCATGCTCATAAATTCATTTGCTACTTGGATTTTCCATTATAAAAAATTAGTTTACATTAAAGAAGACAAAAGAAAACAACATTTTTCAAGAATTTATCCTATCAAAAAGAATATAGTATCTTAGTACCATGCCGAAGGCAATCTTTATCTATTCAATTTCTCTCTCTTAAAGACAAACTTAAATTTCCCAAGACATCAAGGAAGCACAGAGCAATTCTCAAGCACTGTACTGAGAACTCAAGGGCTCTTCTCCACTGGATTCTTGAAGAATTACAATGCAATTTAGGGTCTGTTTTCACAATCTGCAAAATAGCTTTAAGACTCTGGGGTGAAGAAGCAGTGACAATAATCACACAACAGGTGGGATTCAGAGCAACTGCCACCAACCCTTTGTACTTTTCCAGCACCAAGCCTAGGAGGCAGGTTGTGGCTTCCCTTTTCAGGGAAGAAAATATCAACAAATCCCAAAGAATTTAAGGGATCTGCATAGTCACGGGGAGTTATAAACATCCAATATTCCTGATTTCCGTGGCTCAGCCTAGTCAATTTCACATCATCCCCTATTAATTCAGAAATCAAACATGCAGGTTACACCTGAAATCATAAAGGGCCACTCACCTAACCATGCACACTGGCGTAAAGTTTAAAAAATCCTTTCAAACCTTGCTGCACTAAGTTCAAGATTCCCATACTTTTTTTTTTTTGGCTATTCTGCACAATTGACAGTTGCCTCTTGACCACTTAATATGACTTTCCTCCTCAATTCAAATCCCCACTGACTACTTTGCCAGTTGTCTACACTGGCTGTTCTCCATCTGGTTCGAGAGGTGAACTGGTACAGGCAAGGCTGTTCTGTGGAGACTCCCATGAAATACTGATAGACTCTCTTCCACCACATGTCCAAGGAACTAAAACACTTTATAAAGCTTTTTATAAACATTCATACCTTTGCATCTAAAAATAACATGCATCTGAATTTTTTCCTTTTTTTTTTCCAATTTTTTCCATTAATAGTATATATATATGTTCATTGGTTTTCTTGTTTGGTAGATTTCACTGATGGGCAAAAGTTAGCAGACTTGATAATGGCTTAAGAAAGTTTTAAGAAAAAGCTTAAAATCGAGAAAAAAATTTCCATTCATTGAGTTTTTATCTTACTGACACTGATTCTAGCAACAGAACATCTTATTTCTTCTGGTAGTTCCATGGAAATATAATTTGAGAATCACTGGTCTGTATGTCCACAGTGATGTTATGGAACTTTATTTGAAAATTCCACAGCAAAGAGATTATGCCTGCCGTTTCTTCCAGGCCACACAGATTATTGTGTATAATATAGCATAAATTAAACACAGCTGGATAAGGTATTAATATCAGTGCAAAATCCTACACTGTTTCTTCAAAGCTACTAGCCAGTTTTGCTCATCACATGGGAAGATAACATTAAAAAAAAAAGAATCACACATTCTGTCTCTTGTCATTTTATTTATTTTGTACTCTCCCAGGAGGCTGGTATCTCATTTAGATCTAAGTTTCTGTATACGGGGTAATACCAAGCTCAGATAATGCTTTATGATAATGTCAAAAAATGTCAATGACTGTTATTTTCTTGGGAATGAAAATTGCAAGGTTTTTATCCCATGAGGACAGAAACGGAGCTGGTATAGATTACTTTATAGCACTTAGCACAGTGTGACACTGAAGGCAGATACGAAATGAAAGTGTTTTGAAAAGATAAAGCTGCCGTAGTGGAAAGAGCCCTAAAATATAGAGCTAACAGGCTTGGGGACAGCCTCAGCTCTGCCATGGAGTAGGTGTGAGACCTTGGTCGAATCCCAATCTCTGTGAACTTCAGTTTCCCTTTCAATAAAATGGAGGTGCCAACTTCCTGCCAACTATAAATGACTATAATAAGGACTAAAGGGTAAGAAGGTTTGAAAACTCTGCTATATAAATGTTAATTTGTTACTTTGACTAAAGCAAGTGACATGGGATGGTCAGAGGGTTAACATGTACACCAAATACCCTTAGGACTAATTTCTAACAACTGTGACTAGAGAGAGGTACCCTCAAAATACACTAAATGCAAATTCCAACTTCCTTTGAGGCATTCAGAATATGTATCACCATCCTGTCATTCCCCTGGGGTTTATTTTTATGACTGTCCATCAACAGTGATCTACCCAAGGAGAAAGCTGAAAACCCATGAGAGATTTGGGAAGCAGATGAGATAGGCTGAGAAACGAAGCAGGCTCACCATCCTGGCCTTGGGAGGTAGGGAAAAGTTACAGAAAGACAACATCAGGGGACCCCCACGGTGCCCCTTCCTGAGAAGGAACGGCAGTGCCCACGTGGACTTCCAAATCCCCATCTGCTGCCCCGACTCACAGTTTTGTCCTTGGTGGTCATCTCCTTGGCGGCGGCATCCAGGGCGGCTCTGGTCCTGGCGTTGATCTGGCCTGGGGCGACCACCACCATCTTGCGCTGCTTGGCTGGGAGCTGGGAGAGGACGTCGCCCTTGAGGCGTCGCAGCATGACCGCCTCCTCCAGCAGGAGCTTCAGCTCCCCCAGGTTGGAGGAGCCCGAGTAGTCCCATCCCCAGGGCTGCTGTGGAGGCAGAACCGAGACACAGCCTGTGAGACTTCTCAGGACCCGGGGAAGGGGCTGTGACCCCCAGGGACGACTTCCTCACAACATTCTCTTCCCCTGGCTTTGTTCACAGAACTTCAGTTGGCTTTCAGGGATGACTCAAACCTCCAGGAAGACAAATGAGAAACAGGAAGGGAATAGGAAGAAACAAAGTTTGGAATGAGGTGAACCAAAAATGTATATCATCAGTTCAGTTCAGTTCATTCCCTCAGTCGACTCTTTGCAACCCCATGAAGCGCAGCATGCCAGGCCTCTCTGTCCATCACCATCTCCCGGAGTTCACTCAGACTCACGTCCATCGAGTCCGTGATGCCATCCAGCCATCTCATCCTGGGTCGTCCCCTTCTCCTCCTGCCCCCAATCCCTCCCAGCATCAGAGTCTTTTCCAATGAGTCAACTCTTCTCAAGAGGTGGCCAAAGTACTGGAGTTTTAGCATTAGCATCATTCCTTCCAAAGAAATCCCAGGGCTGATCTCCTTCAGAATGGACATGGCATCTCACAATTTGGTGTTACGCTTTCTAGCAGCAAAGGGAAAATGCCACGTGGTTTGGTGTCCATTACATTCAAGAACAAGCGAGAGGGACTCCCCTGGGGGTCCAGTGGCCAAGACTCCTTGCATCCAATGCTAGAGGCCTGGGTGTGATTCCTGGTTAGGAAACTAGATGCTGCAACTAAGACCTGACTGAACCAAACAAATAAATATCAAAAAGAAAAAAGAACAAACAAGATATTCAGCTTGTCAGGCTCTTCCTATACATCAAATGCAGAAAGACTCTTCCTCAGGGCTTCCCCCACAGAGCCCACTGCCCAAGGTAAGAGACGATGCTGTGATATCTTTATTTGGTGGGGTTAACAGGGATTTATTTACAAAGCTGTGCTTCCCCAGTGTGGGTTTCACCAAGCGCGACCTGGTGGCTGCCATCACAGTGGCCACAGTGGTGGGGGCAGAAGGGGAGAACCCAGAACACAGGTGCAGCCGCATCTGGTTGAAACCAGCGGTGGGTTTTAGAGCGCCCAGGCCGTCTTTCATAAAAATGGTTCCTTCACCAGCAGCTCACAGGCGGCAGCGAGTGAGAATGCCTACTCGCTGCCATACAGCTGGAGGAGACGTTACCAATTAAAAACCCTGCCCTTCACTAACAATCTTACCAGAAATAGAACTGACTTCTACAGTCTTGTAGAAAATGAGGGAGCCGGGGTGCCTGTTGCCTTAGGGTTTCAGTTGCTCATTTTCCCTCATGCCTCACCCCACCCAGTACTGTGAACCGCTGTGGGCAGGGGCTAGGCTTGCTCATTTTTGAGGGCCAGTGGACCTAGTATAATGGTGGAGATGTGGCAGGTGTCCTTTGCTAAATGGGGAACAGGAAGAGACAGCCAAAAGTAGAGAAATAAAATGATCAAAAACGGCTTCTTTCTTTTTTTAAAAAAATGCTCTGAAATCAACTGGAAGTTCTCAGCAAATGCCTTCACACCATGGGGTTGAAAATAAGCTCAGTATGGGACATTCTCTTTAGTGGCTTCTTTTATTGCAAGAATCTGGCCACAACTGAAAAAAAAAGTAGATCTGGCCTACTGGCTGCATTATATAAAAATCATGCCAGGAACAAATGGATATCATAATTAATTTAGGTATCATGCTCCAACATTCTAATATTATCAGCTTTTAATCTTGCAGATTAAAACCTGATAATACCAAAGGTTTTAATATATGGAATAACTACATTTCAGCAAGCTTTTTACTGAAAACTTATCAGGGAGCAGGCATTGGTCTAAGTGGAAGGAAGGATATGAAGATGGGGAAGGTACTAACTTTGTTTTCTTGGTTGCTGGGGCAGCAAGGAGGAGGGAAAGGGTGAATTTGAGGATGTGAAGGACTGTGGAGATGGTGGCCAGGAACACAGGGAGGGATGGCATGGTGGTAAAGGCAATGAGCTCTGCTTCTAGCTCCTACCACCCCTGGCTCAACAAGGCATTATCAGGGACCAGACTGTCGAGGAGGAGAAGATCCTTTGCAGAAAGCGGATCGCTTGCAAAGAGGACAGAGGTATAAATCACACATGGGAGTTCTGAGTGATCCAGACAACCGTGTCCAATCTAATTTGGACTGATCCACAGGGAAACTTAGTTAAAGAAGTGTACAGCTTTAAGTATATTCAAGGACAGAAATTTCTTGCCTCAGTGACCAGCTAAAAATGGTGTGTAATTAACTTTGCCAGGCTCCACAAGTTACACGATAAGTACTTTGTTTGAATATAAGTGGATATTTTCAAAGTACTTGAAAAGCTTTTCTCTTTTCAGGAAGTATTTTAAAATAAGGCAGATGATCGTTTTTATGTCATGAACTTGCACAGCAAGGCTCTTCTCTCTCAGGTGGTGTGGCGGGCAGCCACTTCTCCAGAGTGTCAGGGCCAGCCATGCAAACAGCAGCTTGGCATATCTGTGATTTGGTCACCAAACAGGAATCCTTGAGGTCTGAAGTAACAAGGCTTTGAATCCAGCTAGAGCCTCTGTGACAGGGGCACCACCCACAAGAAAGAAGCCGGCATGAGAATGAGTAATTAACTAAGGGGGATGTCTGAGGGCTTCCTTGGTGGCTCAGACAGTAAAGGGGCAAGTTTGGCATCCAACTTTTTTTTTTCACTCTTTTATTTCCCACATCATTAATTTTTTTCTTCAATTTAAAAAAAAAATTGAGGTTTTAGAAATCATGATAGCATTTGTGTTTATAAGGTTTGCTCTGCCCTTTTTGGAAAAGAGGAGCTGTGTGGACTGCGGCTTCAGGGGCAGCCGCTTCTCTGGCTCTGTATTCACAAATAATCGGTAGGTCAGAGGCTTCCAGCCTGCGGACCAGACACGGTTCACCATCACGAGTCAGGTTCACCATCACGAGTCAACATCTGAGCCAAGGTGCACTGCTTCGAGCCCGCCAGGCCAGCCTGAGACCACGCCCCCCAACTCCACCTGTTCAAAGGCTTCCTCTGTCTTCTGTGCACCAAGCAGGGGGGCCCTTGGCTTCACCTAAGCTCACTTCAGTGTCCTCCAGTCGGGCAAGAGCTGCAGGCTCTCGGAGATCCAGGCACCTGTGCACCACCCACTGGTCGCTTTACCAGAAAATACTATCGAGCATTAGAACTAGGAGGGGCTGCTCTTGTCTAATAGAAGACACTCCAAGGCCAGAGTGAGGGGTGAAGCGGAGCTAAAATCTGAATCCAGCTCCATGGCTGGTCCCTTCTGACCATGCCATGGCCGAAAAGAAGGAACAAGAAGGAAAGTGTGACTGTTGTATTTAAAATGGATAACCAACAAAAACCTATTGCACAGCACATGGAACTCTGCTCAATGTTATCAGCCTGGATGGGAGGGGGGATTTGGGGGGGGATGGATACATGTATATGTATGGCTGAGTCCCTTCACTGTTCACCTGAAACTATCACGACATTGTTAATTGGCTATACCCCAATACAGATGGTTTTTTGGTGTTAAAAAATAATAAAATAAAAAAGAAGAGTGTGACAATCAGGGTGAAGGGTGGGTGGGGAAGAGAGGGAACGGAGAATAAATACCCGCTTGGCGCCACAGTAGCGAAGTCCAAAGGCATGGAACTGAGGGAAGAAGGTTGGCTTGACGGCAAGGATCTGTGTGTAGAGCTCCGCCGGCCGGGACATTGCTGGTGTGCCCGACAGTAAGATCACCCTCTTGGCAACCTAGAACACAAAGAGCCAAAGGTGCTGAGGCACACAGAGGACATGCAGGGCATGTCCCCAGCACCCTCTCACTAGGAGCTGGAGCTGGTGACCCTGGAACAGTATATTCCGTGGAATCCAGCAGGAAGCAAGACCTTTGCCTCCTGGCATTCTGACCATAGGTGCTTCCCAAGTTCACTCATCTTAGATCCAAGGCAGATGTAGATTCCAAACACACTAAGACTGGCGTCACTCCAGGGCTCTGTGTGGCATCAGCCTGGGAACTCTAGGCGAAGGTACCACAATCAGAGAGAAAGAGCAAGTGTGCTCCGAGAACCTCATGGTTGGATCCCTGTAAGAGGCTGGGCGTCATCTTCTAAGCTGCCTTGGCCAAGCCCTCGGTCCACATCTATTTAAGCACTTAGCCCCTTGCACTGCGTTCTATCTTGTCTGACTCCCTCAACTAGACTGCAAGCTTCTTGAGATCAAGGACTGAGCTGGGTTCCCTTTGATTTCCTGTAGCACAGTCGCTGGCACAAAGTAAGCACTCAGTAGGTATTCACTGTATGCCGAAAAACATTCACAAGGAAGCTAACCAGTGTCCTAGGGACGGCAGGGTAAACATGAAGAATCCAGCATTGGAAGAGGAAGCATGGGAGACTGCAGCAGCTCTGAACTTTTTCCAGGATGGATTTCTGACATCCAAGCAGAACCTGTGATCAGACAATGGCACCTAGGACCAGCCCTTTCGCACTCCCAGGAGGAAGAATCTGCGATGGCCTGTGTATTAAGCCTCTATTTGATTTTCTTTAGAGGAAAACAGAAAAAACAACAGAAAAAAGTGTCACTAACCCAGCTGCACAATGCTTTAAGCCTGGATATCCCTGACTCAAGTTCATTTTGCAGTTAATAAGGACTTTAAAAGGTGGGACCTGGATCCATCTCCCCTAAACGCAGTCCAGGCCTGTAGCAGGCTGCTCAGCCAAAGGCAGAATGGGTCTAAATAGTTGGTTGATTCCAATGACAGGCTTCAGATTCCTCATTACCCTGACATCCACCTAATCCAAGGAGATCAGACCCCAAATCCTACTTCTTACTCAGATGAGAAAGAGGGTGAGAGAAAAAAAAAAAAAAAGAGAGAGACACTCCCCACTGGATTAGAATGCAGAATGGTCAAAGATCACTGGAGGTACAATCCATTTCAGCTCTGGGAAGGGACCCTACTGTGGGGCTCAGTTGTCTAGAAACAGCTTGCTAACCACTGTAACCTTGAGTTAATGACAGCAGCGTAAGGCAATTGCATGCAGTCAATCACCTAGGGGAGGAAATTAGGTTTTCAGATGGATACATGGCCTCATAAAAATAAATAAATAAAGGTGCAACAGAGGGAAGAAAAATAATTCTTTATAAATATACAATATATACCTTTCTCAAGATGCACTTCTGCCCTCTGAGCAACCACCAATACCTAATTCCATTATGACAGGAGAGCTATGAATTTCTCCAGCTATAATTTTCCACAGTTCAATTACCCAGGCCTTCTAATTTCCTGCAAGGTTTGATGTAGATTCATTAAAATAACAATGAGCTTCTTGAATGACGCCTGTAGCATCGCTTGCCTTGGCTCAAGATTATTTCAATGAAACGGGAGAAATGAAAAGTCTTATCAGTAAGAGCAAATCAGCTCATCATCCCAAACCTATTCCCCACATCATTGTCATCACCGCTGCCATAGCCTGGGGATGGAGTCTGGGTAGCAGCTCAAAGATTAGCTGATGGAAATTAACTCCAGGGTTCTCTGCCAGGTGGTTACAGGCCAGAGTTAATATGGAGTTAGCCTTCCCATATACTGTCCAGACCCTATAGGGCGTGAGGGGACCGATGAAAATGGATGCTTGTGGGTGTTAAAAAGCATAGGCAGCATTATGGAAAACGAAAAAGGCCAGCTTTGAAAAGAAACCAATAGGGTGTCTCATCTATTATGGAATGATTTAAACTGCTCAGCCCCAACACGTTTATTGTCATCACTGTCATGCGTGAGGCCGTTAATCATGCCCGGCTGCTCAAGGTTCAGATGTCATCCTCCACCTCTGGAACTTCCCATTTAGGAAAGTAGAAATGTATACAGCTACACGAATCCACAGTAAACTGAATGCCTTAAGTTAACTCTTACCGAACCAGAGAAACCCACAATGGAACAATGCAAAAAAAAAATAAAAAGAAAGATTTCTATTTAGTGTCAAGAGAAGTTGGGTCATTCTCACAAGCAGGAGATTCCTTCTGCAGATGGCCTGATCACCCTGGGGGAGAGAGCAGGCCCTCCAGCTGACACCACTCCCCCTCTGACCTGAAGAGGCAAACAGCCATCTCTTCAGAACGCAGAGAGACTGGGTTTCCTACTCCCTGCTTTTATATCACAATGAAAAGATGGCCACAGGGCTTTCCTGGTGGCTCAGACAGTAAAGAATCTGCCCACAGTACAGGAGACCTGGGTTTGATCCGAATCAGACAGATGCCCTGGAGAAGGAAATGGCTACCCATGCCAGTATTCTTAAGTGGAGAATCCCATGGACAGAGGAACCTGGCAAGCTATGGTCCATAGGGTCACAAAGAGTTGGACACAAATGGGAGACTAACACACTTCACTTGCTCTGAAAGAGTGTTCTTACAGGGCTTCCCAGGTGACACTAGTGGTAAAGAAGGTGACTGCCAGTGCAGAAGACATTAAGAGACTCGGGTTTGATCCCTAGGTCAGAAAGATCCCCTGGAGGGCATGGCAACCCACTCCAGTATTCCTGCCTGCAGAATCCCATGGACAGAGGAGCCTGGTGGACTACAGTCCATGGGGTCGCAGAGAGTCAGACACGACTGAAGCAACTTAGCATGCATGCAACACCCAGAGCTTGGCTGCAAATCCACCGAAAGGGAACGGATGGTACACATTACGACAGATTTATGCAGCAGAAAACTACTTGTGAGAATGAGATCCTGTCATCGGTAATGAAGTGGAATGATTACCAAGATACATCATCAAGGGGGAAAAGAAAGGTAAAAAACAGTGGTAGAATACTCTAGGGAGGGAGATAAGAAACACACATCATGTCCTGACATGGGCACAGACCAATTTTTAGAACTAAACCAAGGGACTGGGGATTCAAGGTGAGCACAAGTTATTTTTCAGTGTACACTCCTTTGTGCTATTTGAATATGCCATCTGGTGAAACTGCTTTAATGAAAAAGGAAAAGAAAAAGCTCGTATACCGTAGATCACTAGTCTCATCTGGTCTAGCCAATCAACAGAGATGAAAGGACTCTACTCACACAGAAAGAGAAACACCTGTTTATTAGGAAGGATGGTGAGATTCTTCCTCTCTCTACAGAAATAATCTAACTGGTTTAACAATAAAAAGCACTATAAATAAAACACCACTAAGGAAAACTCAAACACACACCTCACAGCTCAACAGGGAAAAGTCTGACATCCTTCAGGGCTGAGGTCACGAGGAGAAAAAGAGCGTGCGATGATTTGGGCTGAGCGAGAGTGACGATGGTGATGCATGGGCAGACTGAACTTCAGAGGCAGCTGTCAAAAGGTAAAATCACTACCCAGAAATCCCGAATGTAGGAATTTGTCCTAAGAGGACAAGGTATACAAGCTCTGAATATATGGATGGTGTTCATGTGCAGAATTATTTATAACAGCTAAACAAGGTCCCACGCTAAGGGTTAAATTATGGGATGTGACCATACCACAGAATGCTCCTAAGCCATTAAAAATGATCTTGTCCTGCAACTGATGTGTCAGAAAAATAACCAAACTGTTAACAGAGGTTTTCTGTGTTGGGAGGGATGAAAGGTGGTTCTATTTTTTGTGTGTGTGTGTGGCCATGCCATGCCCCATTCAGGATTCTAGATGCCCAACCAGGGATTGACCCCCACCCCCCGAAATCCCCACCCCTCTGACAGTGGAAGCTTGGTCTTAACCACCGGATCACCGGGGAAGTCTCAAGATGATTTTAGTTTTAGTTTTGTCCCCTATAGCTTTCTGTCTTGCTTGCTTTGAACCCATTGAACAACATGGATGTGACCTGTACAATTCCACTTAAGCAGATATTTTTCAACAACAGGTTAAAAATTCAACCACACGGATGAGTCTGAGGATGTGGGGGAACCGCAGATACGGAGGGCCAACTAACTATAAGCAAGTTAAAGGCAGACTAACCTCCACGTTGTTCAAGGGTCAACAGGAAATGAAAATAGAACCACTTTGTTAAGCAGCCTGGGAAAATAGTGCCATAGAGAAAGAAAGTTGCCACCTTTCCCCAGGGTACGGTGACACCAATTTCCTACAACACGTCCTCTGCACGCAGCTGCTGTTTTCATCCATGAAACCCACATGCTCTGGCCTAGCTGTCTCACAGACAGTGGGATTGTAACCTAATTACCTCATCACGAACATCTGCTGAAAATCTTGACATACTAATTAACAGAATGTAGTTCTAAGAGATCCACGAGTGGAGTGAGGGGAATAGTCAAGTGGTATTAAATTAGGCCCTTATGTGGCTTTTCAAAGGCATTGCTTTACTTCTTCCCAACTTCTTCTTATTCCAAAAAATACCTAGCTTGACTCGTTTCCTTAGAGCATCTAGATCAATGGTTCTCAAGAGAAACGGGGAAGCATAATTCCCCTCCTCTTGCACCTGGGCTTCCGTGCTGGCTCAGCTGGTAAAGAAGCTGCCTGCAATGTGGGAGACCTGGGTTCGGTCCCTGGGTTGGGAAGATCCGCTGGAGAAGGGAAAGGCTACCCACTCCAGTATTCTGGCCTGGAGAATTCCATGGACAGAGGAGCCGTCCATGGGGTCGCAAAGAGTCGGACACGACTGAGCAACTTTCACATGCCACACACGCCACCTGGGACACTTGGCCATATCTGGAGATAAGTCTGGGTGTCACAACTGGGGGTACCAGTGGCATTTAGTGGGTACAGGCCAGGGATGCTGCTAAACATCCTACTGATACAATGCCTAGGACGGCCCTGTGGACAACAAGGAATTACCCAGCCCAAAATGTCAACAGTGCCAAGGTCGAGGAACTGTGATCTAGATGAAAATACAGCAGAGAGATGACAGATCTGATCAACAGGATTAACACAGGATGCCTCATCCTCCACCCCTACTCAAAGGTGCCAACAGTCCAGCACCACACAAAGTCAATGTTATGGATGACAATGGTTTTGAGACACCCATGAACAGGCTTATATCCACGGGTCCTATTTTGATACATTAATTCACCCAAGTTCTATGGTAAATCCAGAGTAATATATACTAGTTTGCAGTTAAAAATTTGTTTTAAATGTGTCACTCTGAAATATACCCAAGATATGAAAAATATTAACACTGTTTAAAAGGTCTGGCTCAGAAGCACATATTTCAGAAAACAATATTTAAGTCCGGCTTGCCTGCCAGGTGATAAGTGCATTAACAAGACAGTTGCTAAGAAGCTTTCCTAGTATATCTTTAATGATAGCATCTACCTACTGTACAGTTTCTTTTGTCTAGACAATCAAGGGTACAGATTTAATTTTAGTTGTGGCTGTAATATTGAAACCACGGTACCAAAGTCTATTAACATTTTTCAAAAGAAAACATATTAAAACCTCCCAAAACAAGGGTCACCACTCTGGGAAAAACATTCCATTTATGTGTGTGCAGAAAGGGCTCTCAACCTATAAACATTTATAGGTAACTTGAGCAGAGAATGAAGCTTTTAAGTAAAGTACTTTTAAGTCTAGAGCAAATACAGTTCTGCTTTGGAAGATGTATCATGTTACCAGTTATTCTGAATGCAAAACAAACTTGAAATGAGTAGATACTTGAGTGCCTTTTGTGGGCAGGCAGAAAAAATTTTCAAGTGCTAGTAAGTTTCACCAACATTTAGCATATTAGTTTTCTCCAGCTTAGTGCGATTATGCTTCTTTAAGGCAATACAAGCTGCAGTTTTAAAACAATGGTGCAACCCAAAGGCTGCTTTACTAGAGCTCAAGATAAAAAGGCACTTTTTTTTGTTCAGTTCATACAAATCAAAGATTGCTCCAGAGTCTTCTGTGAGATATTTTCACCTTGTTATGAGAAAAAAGATTACTTTTCTAATTGTACAATATTTTTCTCCTAAAGGACCAAAAAACTCACTACAGAAAAATGGAAGGAAATTTGGGGCTTTCCCCCTGTTGGGAGTGGAGGGACTAGGACACACAAGAGACACCAAAGTGTGTGACACACGCAACATGGCACTTAAACTGCAGGTCAGAACAGAATGCTTTTGGATAGATTCAAAGCTGCACTGTACACACATAAAACACACACAACACACACATACACCTTCTGCTTGGAAGCCAGGACCCAAGCAGACAAAGCGTTCAGCACGGGTTCAGACCACCCCAGAAAAGGATGTGGACAGCTAACCTTTCTGTTAACAAATCAGCCTTAGGATGGCCCCAGAAAATGGTATCATCTTATTATTATTATAAATTAATAATATTAATTATTATAAAGCAGGTCTCAGCTTTGTGGCTGAGACCCACAATACCCAGTTGATACCCACACTTAGTTCTGAGTCTGTATGACTGGTTGCCCTTGGTTCCCAGCACTCCAAGAGCTCTGCCCCGCAAACCACTGAGCAGATAGGCAGGTCCTCCTGGACAGTTTAAGATGGGACACTGCTGGAGGCTATAGCTCTGCCTTGTCCAGGAGGACCCTAAGGAGGTTCTGGAGTGAATCCTGACCCGACTCGTGACCTTCAACAGGTCTTCATGTATGACAGACAACTACACTGACCACTAGCTCCTCAGCAGGACGTTAGGAAGAAAAGTGAATCTGGGACCGAAGTCCTAAGTAGAGATGCCCTGGGTCAGTGCTAAGTCATGTCCGTGGGCTGCAGCCCCAGACTCGCAGCCCCTGCTCCCCTTGGACCCCTGTCCAGCCCAAACAAAACACAGGGCATCTCGGCACCCCGTGGGTTCAGGCACCAAGTCTAGCCTCGGCAGCACTCACCTTGAGGAGGGGCACAGCTGCACGACAGCGGGCAGTCTTAATGTTTTTGAGGAAGTGGGATTCATCCTGTAAAGAAACAGTCACATAAGTGGACAAGGCCAAACCCTGCGTGGACAGAGAGAGAGCCCACGTCAAGCTTGACCCTAGTACAGCATCGCCCTTCTTGTTCAGGGAGACGGCTGTGGGTGTGGCTAAGGACCAGGCTCTGGGCATCTTCTCTGCAATGTTTTAGGCAAGCTGCTTCATCTCTCAGGGACAGTTTTCCACCTGCAAAGTGGGGCTGGCGATCCCCTGCGCTGCCCACCTCACTGGCTGCACTGAACAAATCTCTTTGCTGGTTTCTAAGACACCTTCCACTAATCAGTGTGCTGAGGACCTGGGTGTGCCCTGCGCTGGCGCCTGGTGCTGCTGCCCAGCGTGTGCAGTCTCCTTCCCCTCCCTGAGCACCTCCTTGGCTCCCACGTCTCTGAAGGCACTGGGATGGACTGCGACGATCTGCGTGTGCTTCTGCCTGTCCTGCTGGGCTATGGCTCCCTGGAGGCCAGAGGCTGACCTCCTGTCTCCATACCCACAGCAGTGCATGGCCCTGCACAGGGGATGACCCTCTAGTTGGCTGAGCAAACGGATAAAGGTGGCTCCTTGCAATCAACCTGCTGCCGGGAAACCCGAGGCAGAGCCTCCACTGCAGCTTTGTTGATGCGTATGTCTCAGAGGCTCACCAAGAGCTTTCAAGAGCCCTTCCCTTTCGCTCTCTCTAGGTGAGATGTGTGCTTGACAACACGAGCAGCAAGGTCTGTGGAGCCACTGTCGACAGAGAATCCTATTTTTAGAGGAGGGAAATACCACTGGTAGTTTTCCAGTTACACGTTTGCATAAAGACCCTTTCATGTCATCTGGAGGCATCAGGTTCACCTGTTCTGCCAAGAAGAAAAGTGAGGATACGCTTACATTGGAATTCATCCATCGCACGCTCCACCCCGAACAGTCTGTTACCTGGACTTGGGGTGGGAGCTGGCCAGATGTGGGCGGAGATGGGAGAGACTCGCACCTTTTCAGGGTTATATTTGTGAGCCTTGTGGACACACTGAGTGCTGGAGAGGAGGCCAGCCTCTCCAGACTTTCCTTCTGGAGCGTGAGAGGAGTTAGAAGAGGGCAAGTGGCAACTACAAGACATACCATCACATCTGGGAGCAAGACTCTGAAAGCTTCTCCAAAAATGGGTAACGAGTGCTTTTGTGTGTATGTATTTGTGGTGGGAGGGAACATCTTTATATCGGCTGAAAGAAAATCTATTAGCTATTTGAGCTGCACGCCTGGGTCATGCCAACAAAGAGAGCAGCAGATGAAGGCGCAGGCCCGTGCTGTCCAGGCTGTAGTTCCTGGAGTTCTGGGCTGTCTGGGGTCCACGGGCTCCATCATGACCTCCCTGTGGGGAGAAGAGGTGGGCTGGAAACCCCCAGCACAGACCCAGCAGATCACCACTTTCCAAAAAGCCCCCAGAAGATCCTAATATGTAGCCAGGACTGAGAATTGATATTTGAGAGAAATGAAATACCAGTTCCTCACAAAATGAAGCCAGTGATTTCTCTTCTAGAAACCTAGGGAGGCTCCATGAGATGACAGATGTGGACATTCGTGGAGCTTTCAGGGAGACTTTCCCCAGGGAGGAAGTACCGAAAGACTGTCGAGTCACTTACAATGATGACAACTTTAAATGGGGGTTTTAGCTGCTTTTCTAACTTGCTCAGAAGATCAAAACTGACAATGTTGACCAAGCCATCTGTCAGGCGGTCCTTCCCAGTCACCACAACGTTGATGTCAACTGGGTTCAGAGACGGCAGCCACCGACGGAAGGCCTGGGGGTGACAGGAGAGAACAAAATCCAAGTGAGGCTCTGGCCTGGCAGCCACCAGCTGGGATGCCCGCCAAGCCATCACTGACTCTCTCCAGGTGGACCAAGGTTAGCGCCCCTGCTAGGCTCCCAGCTCCCCACCCGCCTGCATTTGTCATACCCCTGTCCCTAAGACTGAACTGTCCCTATGAACGGCCGTAGCCTGAGCAAGCCGACAGCTGCCCCCGAGTAACCTGAAGCTGGGGAAAGCTACGGACGATGAACCACGTCTTCCTTCCTCACCGCGTCTGCTTATGGAGAGTTTTATTCATTTCACAGGACCACTCTGATCCTTGGATTTATGGTAGACAAGCTCATAGCTAAGTGACAATACAACGGCTGTGTCAGGTTCTTCAGCCAAAAAGTTGCCCAGCAGACAGAACACCTCCTACCCACACCACATGCTACTGGGTGTAAAATCCTGAGCCCCCAGTTAGGAGGTGTGACCTCAAGGTCCCAGAACTGCCCCTCACTAGCAGTAAGTATGGTGCTTAGCCTCTTTGAGGGGCAATTTTCTCACCTGTAAGTGCGGTTAATATCTCACGTCTATTGTACATGGCTACTTAAGGATTAAGGGAAATAAAGGGAGTAAAACTATTCTGAAACCTAAGTGAAAGGTGTTGTCAGCAGGGACACCAGAGGCGCTCAGGAAGCGTCTGTGATAGGCGCAAGTGAGTTGGAGCTTGGAAAGACTGCTCCTCTCCTTCCTGAAGGCCTGGGCTGATCCCAACTCAGAAAACCAGGAGCCTGACCTCAGGAAGCTATCTCATCTCCCCTCTCGCCCTCAGCTGACAGAGCTTCCGAGCTTCCCTGGGGCCTGCCCCCAAACAGTCATGTGGTGACTCTGACTCTGAGGAAAACTGTCCTTGTTAACGTGATGACACCAGGAAAACTGACCTGCTCCCAGGTGAAGCGCACAGATGACGGTACCACCACCAGGAGGGGCCACTCCTTCCGGTAATAGGCCGCTATGCAGATGGCTTGGATGGTCTTCCCCAGACCCATGTCATCGGCAAGCAGCAGGCGGCCTCTTTGTGCTACAGCGAAACTGAAGTGGACAAGGTCAGGATACAGCACAGCACACCTCCCAGGGCAGTGGTTAAACTGCCTTTGCATAGCACGGAAGCCTCACCGCTGCTTGCAGGGGCTACCTGTTCATGAGAGACCTCTCCCCCAAGAAGGAAGACAGGGGCCAAACAGGGGGCAGGGTGGTAATAATCTAGGGAAGACTATACAAACAGGGACAACGTGCTGTGCTTAGTCACTCAGTTGTCTGACTCTTTGTGGCCCCATGGACTGTAGCCCACCGGGTTCCTCTGTCCATGGGGATTCTCCAGGCAAGAATACTGGAGTGGGTTGCCATGCCCTCCTCCAGAGGATTGTCCCAATCCAGGGACTGAATTCAGGTCTTCCACATTGCAGGCAGATTCTTTACCGTCTGAGCCACAAGGGAAGCCCATGAATACTGGAGTGGGTAGCTTATCCCTTCTCCAGCAGATCTTCCCGACCCAGGAATTGAACAGCGGTCTCCTGCATTGCAGGTGGATTCTTTACCAGCTGAGCTACCAGGGAAATGTGTAGTCAAAGGGTAGGGAGAAGCTCCAAGACCTTTAGGTCATAGAAGCAAAGTGGGCGGAGTTTCCAATAAGATGAATTGCTCTCTGCCTGGTGCAGGTGAGGCCCACGGGATGGAAGGGAAGAGAGTGGGAAAGCCTCCCTAAAGAAGGGCTGGGTGGGACGCGCTTGTCACGGGAGGGATCTGTTGGGAAGGGAAGGGAAGAAAGGAAAGACGGTGGGATCAAAATATGGCTTTTCTCAAGGTCAGAGAGGACTCTATATGCATAAGCATGGCAAAGACAGAAAACACTAGAGAAAAGAATGATGTCCAGAGAGAAGGATGGAGCAAGAGTGCTGGTCTAGGAGGGGCACTGTGGCTCATCACCTAACAGCCTGCAACCGTGACCCTGACCCTCCAGGGCAGTAGCCCTGGCTAACAGTTTGTGAATAAGGCATGGGATTAGTACTCCACTCCTTCGGAGCCCCACTGGCCTGGGCTTGGGTTCCAAGTCCACCACCTGGGAGCTGTGTGCCTTTACGCAAGTGATCTATACCCTCCTCGTGCCTCAGCTGTCATGTGGTGTAACAGCCAGACCTACTCCAGAGAGTGTAGCAGGCATTCATAATGTCTAAAAAACTTAAAACAGTGCTTGGTGCCATCGTAAAGTGTCTCTTTATAACTAGTATTTATAACATGGGAAAGTGTCTCTCTTATAACTAGTATTCCCCAAAATGAGAAAAATAACCAAGGCACAGTGACAGTAACTTGCTTGACCCACATGATGAATCAGGAAAAGCTAAAAGGACCTCTGAAAGCCAGATATCTGGTCTCCTGCTCCAAACACCACTCCTCTTTCATTGGAATTCCTGCAAAACTGATCATTTGCTCAGGAACCTCATTATAAGCCAGCTGACTAGTTCTCCTCCTTTCCTTCTTACACAGAAAAGACAGAGGATATCCCCTCTTCTGATCAGCAGTTGTCATGGCCCACACGAACTCCAGGCTGCGCAGGTCTTTCTGAATGGCCTGAAAACAGCATTTCCGCCCTTCGGAAGCCAGTGACCAACCAAGGTGGGAAAGTGACCGGTGGGCCTGAGGGTGGCATGAGCTGAGGACACATACGTTACTTCTCACACTATTTCGAGAAGAGTTTGTGCACCCTTGCCATCCAGAGTCCTGATTAACTTCATTTCAGTCGCTCAGTCATGTCCGACTCTGTGACCCCATGGACTGCAGCACACCAGGCTTCCCTGTCCAACACCATCTCCTGGAGCTTGCTCAAACTCATGCCCATTGAGTCAGTGATGCTATCCAACCATCTCATCCTCTGTCATCCCCTTCTCCTCCCGCCTTCAATCTTTCCCAGCATCAGGGTCTTTTCCAATGAGTCAGTTCTTTAGCTGTCAGCTTTAGCATCAGTCCTTCCAATGAATATTCAGGACTGAATATCCTTTAGGATTGATTGGTTTGATCTCTGTGCAGTCAAAGGGACTCTCAAGAGTCTTCTCCAACACCACAGTTCAAAAGCATCAATTCTTTGGCGCTCAGCTTTCTTTATGGTCCAACTCTCACATCCAAACATGACTACTGGAAAAACCATAGTTTTGACTAGAAGGACCTTTGTCTGTAAAGTAACATCTCTGCTTTTTAATATGCTGTCTAGGTTAGGGATTAACTTAGGGAACTAACTTAGGGAATTTCCTGATTAACTTAGGGAATTTGAAATCAATGGTTACCATCAGGCTCTGGTGATGGCATACTGGGGCTGTTTAATTCTAATCCCTAGATGCTTTCAGAAGGTTGTGAAAGAGGAGTATTCACAAAAGAGGGAGCATCTGAACCTCGTTCATGGTGATCGATAAACCTGAACAGGAAAGACCACAGAAGGCAAAGGAAGAACCTACTTGACTCCGGCTCTCTGAAAGGGCAGCAGGCTAGACACAAGCTTGGAATCCACCCTGGACAGGTCTGCCTCGGGGATGTCTGCCACCGGAGAGAGAGACGTCTTCTGGAGTTGAGCGGCGAAAGCCAGGGTGAGGGTCTTGGGCAGAGGATCCAGCTGAACTTGTGGAAGGCAGCGCACTCTTTCCACTAGAAAGAACAGAGGCATAAGAACTGGAGTGTTAATGCCCGAGACTTCCGGGAGAAAAAGAAGGGGCTTTGAGATACAAAGTTCAAGGGCTGGAATTCTGCAGTGTGCCACCTTCTTCAAAAGAGTAATTGGAGAGAAAACAGGGCACTGACGGATGCATGGCAGAGCAGCAGCTTCCTCCCTCTGCTCTTAACGCCCGCAGACAAGAGGGCGCTCAGTAACGCAGAGCTGATCTTCACTACGCTACGCCAGCACTGGAAAGAACTAACATGTTTTTGTGACTGACCTTTTTTAACCTAAAGTCATTTAAAAAATTATTTTAGTATTTCCTTTCAATAAATAATGACCCATATTCTTCAAAAATGAGCCCAGTTAAAGCAAGACTTAGAGTGAATAAATCTTGCCTTGTTTTCATTCTCCTTAGGTTTTATTTTGGTTTGGATACTTGAGAAGATGGAGAACTTTAAGGTACATGCTGTCCACAGGCAAGAAAGCACTGCGGTCCATGCAGAGAAACTGTGAGGTGTTTCCAAGAAAGAAGAGTAGCTGTGGCAGCCTGGATGGGACGGGAGCATGGGGGAGTATGGATACATGTGCATGGCTGAGTCCCTCTGCTGTCCCCTGAAACTATCACAATATTGTTAACTGGCTATATTCCAGTACAAAATAAAAAGTATTAAAAATAAAAAAAAGAAAAAAACATAATATAATATCGCAAGCCAGGAGGTGGGGCTGAGGGGAGGGAGAAAAATCAGTAGGACAGGAGTGCTATTTACAAATAATGACAAAGGGCAGAGTCCATGCAAAGGTCACCGACTGAGAACAATGCCATGGCCTTGGACTTTGGACATTTCCCATAAGAGAGAAAGCATCTCCTCTTGGGAGAGGCGGCCTGTGGACCAAACCAGACTACTTATTGTTCTGATAAATAAAGTCTGTGGGGAGACAGCTGTGCCCATGTGTTAGTGGACAGCCAATGGCAGCTATCATGCCTAATGGTGCAGCTGAGTCACGGGGACAGAGAGAGCACAGCCCACAGAGCCTGAAATACGAACTGTCTGGCCCTTTACAAAAGAACTCTACCAACCCCTGCTTAGCTTAGAGTCTACACTGGGAGTGGCCACAGCTCTCTTTGAACTAAAGATTGTACTTCAGGGTCTTCACTTTCCTTCCGCGCATGCAGCTTTCACACTCCAATATAATGGATGGAGAGACCTTTTCTAGTCAGAGCTATAAAACCAGCTGGGAAAAACAAATGACCTAGGACTACATGGAAATGAAAGCAAAGTAATTGCATTGATTTTTCTTTTTTGAAGGAATTTAGCTTCACCTGATTTCAAAAGAAAAACAAAACCAAACGTCTTTATTCAGTAAAGAAACAGAAAAACAAAACAACAACCCAAGTTTCAAATAAAACAGAATTCTGTAGGGTGGGGGAAGGCAGAATAACACCAGTTTAAAGTTAGAGAAAAGACAGAGCTAGAAATCCCTGGTAGTAGAATTATCATTAAATTACCAGTCACAGCCTGCTGTCCCACAGTTGCAGCTTTCAAGATGTCTTCCCTTTCATCATTTCCTTCAGAAAATCTACCTAGAAGAGTGACCACTGTCTACACATCCTCAATGGCTCTTTACCCTTTACCTCTCAGGGGCACCCTGGGAGAGTTGTAGTAACCCACCAAGGGGCTCATTGGATTCTCCAGGAATCCAGGTGAAGGAATCAGAGAGAGAACTTGGGTCCATTTCATTTCTAACCCATGTTACTTGAAATTCTAAGGCTGTTGGTTCTCTATTCCACACGGTCATGTGTTTCTTAATCTCCCCACAAGGTATTCCAAAGCCTTCAGCCACAACCATCAATTGCCGGTTATAAATACTGAAGTGAATATGGAGGCTAAGCCATCTATCACCACCTTAAATTGTGTTGCATTTTCAATATGTTTAAATCCATTTGTCTTTCCCTAAATATTTCTGTTGTTGTTCAGTCACTAAGTCATGTCTGACTCTTTGTGACCCCATGGACTGCAGCATACCAGGCTTCTCTATCTTTCATTATTTCCCAGAGTTTGCTCAAATTCATGTCCATTGAGTCAGTGATGCTACTAGCCATCTCATCCTCTGCCGCCCCCTCCTCCTTTTGCCTTCACTCTTTTCCCAGCATATTTCTGGAAACCGTTTGCATGAGTAGCATCACCCTGATAAGAAATTAGGTAACGCTGATAGCTTTAATAAAAGATAGACTGTTCATATTGATGCCAACATACACTGTAAGCTTCCAAATTAAATCTGAACGTGCTGATTTCTGCACACTTCAAGAGGCTGAGCACTCCATGTGCTTTCAGAACCCATTTTCATTTTAATCCTAGTGATCTTCAGCACTCGGATACCTGATGAAAGCTAAGAAAGAGCTGATGATCCAGCTGGGGTGAAATGCAAGGCTTTGTGAGCATTATGTCTTTTCAGCCACTCAAGGGGGAAAAAAGAACCCTCTACTCTGTTTCCTATCGACTGCTAGCTCCCCAAATCCTATGCTGCTGGTTCAGCCCACAGAGTGTGTTTCTGAGACCGCCTGAATTCTCTGTCAGTGACTCTCTGCTACCGTTTCCCCGCACTGGGAGATCAGATGGATGTGCTATCTGGCTTCATGAGTCATCGAGAAGTCGCTTCTGTCAAACAGCTCTTTGGCAGAACGCTGCCAGCCCACATGGTGGAGAGATGTGGATGTGAATGTTTTCAAATAGCGGCCGACAAGACGAAATCACTGATTTGGGGATGCAGAACCCTTCTGGACTGTGACAGGCAGGGGAAAACAGAAGGCTTGCTGCCAATTTTGCTGTGGCCGGGAGGCTGTGAGTCATCACTGAGAGAAGAGGAAGGAGGATCACTCAGAGGAGACTGGCCTGACCTGGAGACCAGAGCAGCCACTGTATCTGCAGAGGGCACTCACACTCTCAGGTCTTACTGTTATTTTTTAATTCGTTTCAGAGGCACATGGTCACTAGCTCAGGCCAATAATCTGATTTCACATACGAGATCTAGGGGTGGGAGAGAGGTCCAGACGCCCCAGGTTTATGATCTGTTCCCAGAGGAATGGAACTGTGACATACGCAGCACTCGCAGCACTTCACCTCACTAGTCTCTCAACTCACAGAGCTGGTTTCTCCATCTCCTAGTGGGTCACATCACAAACTCAGAATCACAATTTTAATCAGACTTTACTGTGACCCTGCAAGGCTCCTGACAAGGAAAACAACTGTCTCCTTTCTCTGGGTCCAGATTTTCCCCAATCTATGAAATGGGGAAAGGAGAAAAGGTAAGATATACTCAACTGAATGCAGAGTTCCAAAGAATAGAAAGGAGAGATAAGAAAGTCTTCCTCAGTGAACAATGCAAAGAAATATAGGAAAACAATAGATCAGAAAAGAATAGAGATCTCTTCAAGAAAATTAGAGATACCAAGGGAACATTTCATGCAAAGATGGGCACACAAATGGTATGGACCTAACAGAAGCAGAAGATATTAAGAAGAGGTGGCAAGAATACACAGAAGAACTATATAAGAGAGAACTCAATAACCCAAATAACCGTGAAGGTGGGATCACTCACCTAGAGCCAGACATCCTAGAGTGCAAAGCAGCGAGCCATAGGCAGCATCACTACAAACAAAGCTAGTGGAGGTGATGGAATTCCAGCTGAGCTACTTCAAGTCCTAAAAGATGATGCTATGAAAGTCCTGCAATCAATATGCCAGCAAATTTGGAAAACTCAACAGTGGCCACAGGACTGGAAAACGCCGGTGTTCACTATAATCCAGAAGAGCAATGCCAAAGAATGTTCAAACTACCACACAATTGCATTCATTTCACAAGCCAGCAAAGTAATGCTCAAAATTCTCCAAGCGAGAATTTCCAGATGTTCAAGCTGGATTTAGAAAAGGCAAAGGAATCAGAGATCAAATTGCCAACATCCACTGGATCATAGAAAAAGCAAGAGAATTCCACAAAAACATCTACTTTTGCTTCATTGACTACGGTAAAGCCTTTGATTGTGTGGACCACAACTGTGGAAAATTCTTAAAGAGATGGGAATACCAGACCACCTTACCTGCCTCCTGAGAAATCTGTCTGCAGATCAAGAAGCAACAGTGAGAACAGGACACGGAACAACAGACTGGTTCCAAAGTAGGAAAGGAGAACATCAAAGCTGTATACTGTCACCCTGCTTATTTAACTTATATGCAGAGTATATCATGTGAAATGTTGGGCTGGATGAAGCACAAGCTGGACTCAAGATTGCCAGGAGAAATATCAATAACCTCAGAAATGCAGATGACACCACCCTTATGGCAGAAAGTGAAGAACTAAAAAAAAAAAAAATGTTGGCTTAAAACTCAATATTCAGAAAACGAAGATCATGGCATCTGGTCCCATCACTTCATGGCAAATAGATTGGCAAACAATGGAAACAGTGACAGACTTTCTTTTCTTGGGCTCCAAAATCACTGCAGATGGTGATTGCAGCCATGAAATTAAAAGACACCTACTCCTTGGAAGAAAAGTTATGACCAACCTAGACAGCATATTAAAAAGCAGAGACATTACTTTGCCAACAAAGGTCCGTGTAGTCAAGGCTATGGTTTTTCTAGTAGTCATGCATGGACGTGAGAGTTGGACTATAAAGAAGGCTGAATGCCAAAGAACTGATGCTTTTGAACTGCGGTATTGAAGACTCTTGAGAATCCCTTGGACTGCAAGGGGATCAAACCAATCAATCCTAAAGGAAATCAATCCTGAATATTCATTAGAAGGACTGATGCTGAAGCTGAAGCTCCAATACTTTGGCCACTGATGCGAAGAACTGACTCATTAGAAAAGACCCTGATGCTGGCAAAGATTGAAGGCAGGAGGAGAAGGGGTGAACAGAGGAAGAGATAGTTGGATGGCATCACCAACGCAATGGACATGAGTTTGAGCAAGCTCCAGGAGATGGTGAAGGACAGGGAAGCCTGGCATGCTGCAGTCTGGGGTCTCAAAGAGTCGGACATAACTGAGCAACTGAACAACAATAAGACACGGAAAATCAGCACTCAGGGTCCTCATTGCACCTCTGTCAAATTCTATGAACCATTATCATCCCTTCAGTTGTGTCCGACTCTTTGCAACCCTATGGACTGTAGCCCACCAGGCTTCTCTTGTCCATGGGATTCTCCAGGCAACAGTACTAGAGTGGGCTGTCATGCTCTCCTCCAGGGAATTTTCCCAATCTAGGGATCAAACCTGTGTCTCTTACATCTCCTGCATTACCAGGTGGGTTCTTAACCACTACCGCCACCTAGGAAGCCCATCATTATAACGAATGCAAAAAAAGCAGTCCTAACTCTAGAAGTCTTAAATCAGGGTCCATGGAATTAGTAATATAAATACATGTGGGGACGTCTCTGGTGGTCCAACAGTTACAATCTGCCTTCCAATTCAGGGGACGAGGGTCTGATCCTGGTCGGGGAAGGAAGATCCCACATATTGCGGAGCAACAAGGCCTGAGCACTGCAACTAGAGAGGCGCAACGAGGGCCCCGCCAAGTGCTGCAACCAAAACCCAAAGCAGCCAGAAATAAATAAACAGAATAAATGTTTTTTTTTTTTAAAAAAAAAAACCTTACAAATGGCCATTCTGTACATTCTTCCCAGTGAAGACTCCATTGTTTCATCACATATTTCAATGAGTCCATGGCCCACAAGACTTGGAACCATTATATAACGCTACGTGAGCTGCAAGTCATGGTTTTTCAACATTATATTCATCTGCTAATGCTGTAAATGTCCTGCTTTTTGTTGTTGCATAAAAGCCAAAGGCTTCATAGCTCACATATTTACATGTCTTTCTGTGGTTGAAAGACAAAGGGCTGAGAGAGAAAAACTCACTTTGACTGCTCATCAAAAATTCAGCTTCAGCCAAATAATTCGCTCAAGTCACAATTTCCAAACAGTTGCAGCTAAGGAGTCTCAGATAAATGTCAGCCACCCTTTTTGCTTCAGCTAGTGGTTGCTGATACCAAACAAGTAACTCATATTCAAACTGAACCCCAAATTTGCAGCAAGTTTTCCCTCAGGGAATCAAATGCTCTTCCCTCATATTTCATTTCTGTCAGTAGGATACATATGGATTAAATACCTTCCCTCCCCCGTTTTTTTTAACTGAAGGGCCAAATGCGACCCAGAATATTGAGCTACCTACCTGATGTCACACAGTAAATCACATAAGAAGGAGACAGAGGGAAGCGACCTCTTCCTTACACCCCTAATCTGGTGGACACCTCCCTACCTCCACTGTGCTGGAGAATGTCTCTTCTGGCCAGACAGGTACCATCCCTGGGACCAGAAAGTTCTCAGGGATCAAGCAGGGGGAACCTGTGCTGTGCCAGCTGCACACCCACTGCAGGATTTGAAGTCTGGAAGACAGGTGACAGACGAGCATTCCAGGACAGGCCAAGATATGACCACATCACCCCACCCCACCCCTTCCTCAGGCATATTGGAATTCATTCATTATCCCACCCAAGCAGAGCACAGAGAAGCAAAATGATAAGCCCAAACTGACTTGTCCTTCTCATAGTTGTATCTGTACACACAGCCCTTCCCTTGGTCAGGCTCCAAAGCGTGTGTGTACTAAACACCCTGGCCTTGGCTTCTGCCTCTGGCAAAACTCAGCCCATCATGAAGCCCGTTACCACTATGGCTCTCCCGCTTCCACAGACCATCTGGTTCTAGCAGTAAGTGAAGAACCCGCTCTTAAAGGGGATCTAAAGTAGCTTCCATCTAACGTCAGCAACCCTAGCTTGCTTCTGATTCCCAAAGCCCATGAACGCTCACTTCTCGTTCTGCTGTGACGGGTGGGAGGGTGCACAGGCCTCGAGTGTCTGCCCAGCACCGCCTCAGCCTGATGGAACATGTGGCCCTGCGCTTCCCTGAGCTGTCATAAAGCCACTATCACAGAGCGCAGGGGCATGGCTGAGGGCATCTTCGCCTTTCCCAGGCCTGCACTCAAGCGTGTCATGTTATCGCAGCAGAGGGGAGGAAGGAGTTGATTCTTTTAAAATGTTATATTGGGGCTTCCCTGCTGGTGGAGTGATTAGGGGTCTGCTTGCCAATGCAGGAGACACAGGTCCAATCCCTGGTCGGGAAAGACCCCACATGCATCGGGGCAACTGAACCCACGTGCCACAACTACTGAGACCGTGCTCTGGAGCCTGTGCTCTGCAACAAGAGAAGCCCGCACACGGCAGCTGAAGAACAGTCCCCACCACAGCTACAGACAAGTCCGCGTACAACAGTGGAGACCCGGTACAGCCAAAAGTAAAGAAATCTTCTTCAAAGAAAAACCTACATTAAGCCCGAGGCATGTGATTAAGGCTTAACAATAGCATGATAAAAACAAGCAAGGCGGGCAGCTCACTGAGTTTACTGTATTCTTCCAGGAGAAAGCTCCACTTCCGGGTCTTGACATCTGCAACGACAAGAGACAAACAGGCAAACGTGACATCCTGCCCTCCTGCAAGGTCACCACACTTACCAATTCATCCCCTGGTTTCACAAAACCCCAGGAAGCTCAGGCGCTGGGCACCTTGTGCTGACCGTGTGCTGGGCAGCGGGGATAGAGACACTGACAACACCTTTCATCGAGGCTTTCACAGAATTCAGGGAGGAAAGACAAGCAGACGTGGAGATGGCACTGGGTTGCTAAGGGTGGGGACAAAGGGAGTTACGTGGACAGAGGACCAGGGATGGGCTAGCAGGTGAGAAATGCCCTGAATCTCCAAGGCTGGGATAATAATATAGCTTGTACTTATTCAGTGCTTACTTTAAGCCAAGAAACTTATATGACCATGTCCTTGGTTCTTCAATGTGCTATAAGCTGGGCACCATTATCAGTAGCTTCATTTTGTGCATGGAAAACAAGCTACATGTGGTCGGAGTGGTCAAATCCCAGGTCTGCCACTTCCTGGCTGTGTGACTTTGGGCAAGTTACATAACTTCTCTGTGCCTCTGTTCCCACCATCTGCCAAAGGAGGATCCTAGAGCCCCTGTTTCATAGGGTTCTTGTATGGATTATGTAAAATTTAAATGTAAAATGCTTATGAAAGTGGTCTGGCAAACAATGCACTCAAAAAAAGGGAACCAATGATAACTTATAGCATAATCTACACACGTTATTAACTATGAAGGGTGAGTATTTCCCTACCCAGCACTGACTTGTTACTTCCGGTTTTCCTACCAATCTACCTTCTGAGAAAATCAAGTAAGCTGCAACTCAGTAAATGCTTTCTGGGTAGTACTAGAGAATTCTCCTCTGTCTGGTCACTTAGGAAGCAAGGTAGTTAGGGAAAAGGCATCACAGACACCAAGTCCATGTCAGGAGAGAAGCAAGGTGGCCCAGGTGTAATCTGACAGAAAGACCAAAAGCAGACAGCCCACTCCTGATGTGGGAACAGTGCAGGAGGCCCTTTCTGACAACAGCTCAATCCTGATGGCGGCAGGACAGCAAATGGATTGGGGGCAGGAGGAGAAGGGGATGACAGAGGATGAGACGGCTGGATGGCATCACTGACTCGATGGACGTGAGTCTGAGTGAACTCCGGGAGTTGGTGATGGACAGGGAGGCCTGGCACGCTGTGATTCATGGGGTTGCAAAGAGTCGGACACGACTGAGCAACTGAACTGAACTGATTCCTCCACAAACAGCAGATCATGTTGGAAGTGTGATTTCAAAGGCCACACTTATCAGAAGTCACAGGTCATCGGTACTTGCCTTTTAAGGGCCACCCCAAGCAGAGGTCAAAGACCTAAGGGGTCTAGGGGAGGGGGGACAACACTCTCTGGACCCGGGCTGGGCCCTGTGCATCATACCTAAACCCTACTCCCCAGCTGGGTCTCACCAGTCAAAACTATCCATCTAAAGGAGAACAAGGCAGCAGCCAGCATCACCCTCTCCTGAAGGATCCCCAACCTCGAGGAAGGCTCTCTAAGCAAGTCACTCCACAGAGGCTTCATCCACAATGCTGCTTGAGCATAATGTCTCAAAGGCAAGAGGTTTAAAGGTTTGCTTTCTACTGGCCTGTGTGTGCTGTGCTAAGTCACTTCAGTCGTGTCCGACTCATTGCAACCCTATGAACCATAGCCCACCAGGCTCCTCTGACCATGGGATTCTCCAGGCAAGAATACTGGAGTGGGCTGCCACTTCTTCCTCCAGGGGATCCTGCCGACTCAGAGACTGAACCCGAGTCTCTTATGTCTCCTGCACTGACAGGTGTGTTCTTTACCATTAGTGCCACCTGGGAAGCCCTTCTGCCTAGAAAAAAGCTAAAATCATTTGAAGAATGGGAATACAAAAGCCACAGTGTTTTGCAAAGCAACAAGACCCAAGCTAAGAATGAAACCCAAGCTAAGTTCAGAATTTTGCTCCTTATCCTGATGTGGCAGCTTTTGAAGAACCTCACAAAAAAAAAAAATCAAGCAAAACTGCTCTGCTTTGTCTGGTGGATTTCAAGCCTAGCTGATTATTAGACTCACCTGGAGATTTTTTTTTTTTAATGCCAATATCCAGGGCCCCACCTCAGGCCAATTAAATCAGTAGCTCTTGGTGGGAACCCAGGGATCAACATTTACTCCAGGGGTTGGATCAGCCAATCTGTGATTCACCCACTGCTCTAGGTGGTTGGGAGGCGGGCTCAAGCTTGAAAACCACTGACTCAGTCAATGCAAAGAGTTGGACACGACTGAGCGACTGAACTGAACTGAGTCTATGCAAAGGCAATTATTTTTATGGCAAACACCTATTTTTCAAGCTCTCCTAAGGACAAGGTAAAACTAAATGGGTTTAAGTGGTTACAGCAGAAACTTGCCTGCTTCTACTAAGCAGACACGGCCTAGGTGACCAGGGAAGGAGTCTTCTCCTTGGGAGGCCTTTAAGGACAAAGCAGACCCTACTACCGTGCTCAACTATCGGTAACAATTTAGGGAACACCTTTCCACAGGAAGAGGAGAAGGTTAGGCAGGCTTTGCCAAGAAAGTCACTTCTGAATATTTGAAGAGACGGGAGCACCTTGCTCTGAGATCATGGGCCGCTCTGCCTTCTGGGAATTAGGCAGAGGCCAACTACTTGCCGTATTTTCTGGAATCCATCTGTTTAAACAGCGCAATCAAGTCTTCTGAATAGCCGATGTCTGCCTCGAAGCGGGCCCGGGAGATGAGCACGCACTGCCCTTTGACAAAGGCCAGGGAGGGAGCTGCAGGAAGACCGGTCTTGGCTATAATGCCACTGCTGGTGGAGGGTGACTCCACGTGGCCCTCGGCTCCTTCCAAAGGCTGCAGGGTGATCCCTGGGAGGCGCTGGGCTGCTTTCACTGCAGAAGAAGAAAAGGACAGAGGTGATGACCTGGTAACTTTTAAGGCCCTGGCATGCTCAGGCAGGTAGGAGAGGAGGCAGGAGCAGGGTGACAAGGAGGTGTGCTAGGCAGGCAGGAGACAAGAGGTGTAGTTAGATGGGGAAGGTGAGCAGGTGAGCTTTAACTAGAGGTTCAGAGATCTCAGGATTACCTGAATATAACTCTTCTATTCTTTAGGTTTTCCAATTTGAAACTTAGAATTCAGAAATGAACAGGGAAAAGAGGGGTCTCACCAGGATGAGTAAACTTATTAGATAATTTCTGCAGTTATGTCAGAGAAGCCACTGAAAGAAATCAACACACCTGAAATCAGCCCCTTAACCCTGTTCCCAGTTCACTGCTCTGTCCCTCACTGGGAGGACAAGGAAGGAGACACAGGACTGTCAGACCACAAATGCAGTTTTGAACCTTGTTTTCTCTATTACTGAGGCATTTTATAGATTAATAGATTTGACAACATAAAACTAAACAGTCAAAAAACGCAAACTGAAATGAAAGGCAAAACTACTGAATAAAGATATCTGCAAGAAATATGAAGAGAGCTCATACTTAAAAAAAAATACTGAAACCACTAAGATACGTTAGGTAACCAACTCAAAAGGGGAGGGAAATGACCAACAGACATTTGAGAAACATGCAACTCTGTAAATAATCAGAGTAATAAAAAGCCAATTTTTACTTATTAAACTTGAAGAATTACAAAAAATAGATATCTGAACATCTTTTGGAGAACAATCTTGCAACACAGAGCAAGAGCTATAAAAAGTCATCATAATGATTCAACTTTTGGGAAATCTGTCTCAACTAACATAAATTGAAAACACAAAAACTTATAGACCAAGGTGTTCCTTACAGCTTTGATACTAGGGAAACTGGAAGCGAAGTAATATTAAACAAAAGGAACATGATTTACCCAATTTATGACACATTCTTACAATGGAAGGTTATATAGCCTTCCATTAATTAATTAATTAATCTTCCATATACAGCCATTAATTTTGAGGGGGGGATAAATTTTGGAAAACACAAAGGTACAAAAAACAATATTAAATCATCTTTTGGAGGTCAAAGTGGTCCAATAACAGACATGTACATTTTCATCATTTAAAATGAACTGTTTAACATGCACCATTAAAATAAAAATGCTTTAGAACTTCCCTGGTTGCACAGTGGATAAGAATCCACCTGCCCATTCAGAGGACATGGGTTTGATCCCAGGTCCAGGAAGATCCCACATGCCTCAGGGCAACTAAGCCCGTGTGCCACAACTACTAAGCCTGCTGCTGCTGCTACTGAAGCCTATATCCTAGAGCCTCTGCTCTGCAACAAGAGAAGCCACAACAATGAGAAATCTGCACACTGCAACTAAAAGTAACTCCTATTTGCTGCAACCGGAGGAAGCTCATGCAAACCGCCCAAAGCAATGAAGACCCAGTGCAACCCAAAATAAATACATAAATAAAAAATTAATAAAAATGCTTTATGCAGGAACACTAAGTGAAAAAGGCAAGATACAAATTATATTAAATATATAAAACATTGTATATTTTAATGCACAGGCAAAAAGGCTGGAAGGAACAAAACTAAAATGCTAATAGTGAGTGGGGACAGATGGGGGCAGATGAGGGGGCTGGTTTCTCTTCTTTTGCACATTGATATAGTTTCCACATGGCCTACAAAGAGTGTGTGGTAGGGTTCGAAGAGTGTGTGGTAGAGTTAAAAAGTCAAAGTTCAGAGGTGAACTCAAATGAATAACAGAAAGACTGACAGTCTTCATAAATTATATTAATGAAAAGTATAATCTACTAAGATGAAACAGCAAACATGAACCATCTGAAAATGAAGAAAGGATAGAGGCACAAATTCATGACTGCTGCAAGGGTTTTCAAGATAAACTTTGGTAGAAGCAGATTTGCATGCGAAACACTGACAAGGATACAGGGGAGCTAAACAGCTCCTGTTCGGCAAAATTCATCTGAAAGCTACACTGAGAATTTTGTGCCCAACAAACAGTTTAAAAAAAAATGTGGAGCATTACCAGAAATAATCATACTGCACAGAAAACCTAAATGAATTTGCAAAAGCAGACATCATCTGAGTCACCATGCAGTATGGTCCGGGAACAGGAGTAAAAAGATGGCAAATCAAACAAAACAGAGACTTTAAACAGTCTCTGTAGGTCACTTTTGTATACATATATAAAAGTATAGCAAAAAAAAAAAAAGGACATGAAAAAGATTTCCTAACAGTGGAAATCACTGGTTTAATATGCAACAATGCAACACCATGTATCAAGACCTGCAGTGTTAACTCAGAGCACTGTCTCTCCTCTTCCTAACACACAATAAATGGATTAAAATAATGGTAAGGGCTTCCCTACCCCACTCCAGTACTCTTGCCTGGAAAATCCCATGGACAGAGGAGCCTGGTAGGCTGCAGTCCATGGGGTCACGAAGAGTCGGACACGGCTGAGCGACTTCATTTTCACTTTTCACTTTCCTGCATTGAAGAAGGAAATGGCAACCCACTCCAGTGTTCCTGCCTGGAGAATCCCAGGGACGGGGGAGCCTGGTGGGCTGCCATCTATGGGGTCGCACAGAGTCAGACACGACTGAGGCGACTTAGCAGCAGCAGCAGCAGCAGCAAGGGCTTCCCTGGTGGCTCAGTGGTTTTGAATCCGCCTGCCAATGCGGGCGATCCCCGACCGGGGAAGATCCCACACCTAAGCCCGTGCGCCTCAGCTACTGAGCCTGCGCTCTAGAGTCCGGGAGCCGCAAATACAGGGTCCACACGCCGCAACCACTGAAGGCCACGCCCCCTAGAGCCCCTAGTGCAGGAGAAGCCACTGCAATGAGAAGCCCGCACACCGCAAACAGAGAAGAGCCTAGGCAGCAACGAACACCCAGCATGGCCAAAAATAAATAAATAAATAGATAAAACAATAAAAGAAATAAAATAATGGTAGAGGTGAGCTCTCCCAAACCTAATGGTATACATTTCAAGTGGAGGCAGCAAAAAAAACAAAAACAAAAACAAAACAAAACACACACACACAACACAGGAAGTTCTGCAGGGGGCTGTCTCATCACTTCCAGAAACTATACTAGTGATTCTAGAGAATTCTACTCCATGCCCCAAATCTGCGGAGGAGTAACCGCCCCGTGGATCCTCTGCTTTCCCCTTTTTGAACTGGGTGGGGAGAGAGAGGGCACTGACATGGCCAGCGAGGAGGAGGGGCAGAACGGGGCTGACACTGACCAGGTGCAGGCTCCAGGCATCAGAAGGCGACAAAACCTTGGTGCGGGATAGTAAACAAGATCACAAAAGACGGGAGTGGTGCACCTGGGAGCCCTGATCACCAACAGATGTGGCACAGCCTGGCACCAGCCAGGACAACGCCCCTTCTCCGCACCCTCGGGCTTGTGCTGTTGCTGAACTGTTATTCTTCCTGGCAGCAGGGCCCGCACAGCTGCCTGGCATGGCTGGAGCCCACATTCTGGTGGGAATAGGCACTCTGAAGTCAGATGGGCTGTGTTTGAATTCCAGTTGCACAACCTATTGGTTGGTGTGTGATTCTCTGTTAGTCACAGAGCCTCTCTGGACCTCAGTTTTCCCATCTGTAAAATGGTTGTTATAAGGAATAAAAGAGTTAGCAAATATATAAGGGGCTTAGAACAGCCTTGCATGTAGCAGGCTCTGGTAAGTGCGAGCTTTTGTTAATATGATCAGTTATGTCCTCCCAAGGACCTGCCTCACTAGCCTGGCCATGGTGAGAAGTAAGAGGAACATTGGGATGGCACCCCAAAAGCCATGTGAACCACCAGCTAGACTACATCTGCTACTTCTAAGGAACTCCTCAAGAGCAGTTTCTCCCTGCAAGAGGGGGCACTACACACCTACTTACTTAGGGGACCATAGTCAGTCATGCTGAAGTTCCACGTCTTGGTGGCAGGATCTGAAATGAAACAGAAGTACCCGGTTTGCCCACAATAAGGCCAAAGACTTGGCATGAGCAGTACTTGGACATTCAATAAAGGCTTGTTGAATGCATGCATGCATGATAAGTTCAAGACAGTTGACTGAAAATCCCTGGAGAGAACAGACAGCAAACATACCTGAGGATAACCACTTTGGTTCTGCCCTTCCAGGTTAATTAACCTGAGCATGCCACTTCACCTGGCTGAGCCAGTTCTACTGCCTTTAAACTGGAAATAACATCTGCTTATGACAAAAAAAAAAATGCTGCTTGGCTAACGTGCTACAATGCACACAAAGCAGCTGGCAGCAGGGGAATGGGCCTGTGAATAACTAAGCATCCATTCTCCACGTGGCCAGGAGACAGCCCCCAAGTGTGGCAGCTATTGGAAGGGATGCCTATTACAAAAGGAAACAGGAACTAAAATAGAAATTTTCTAACAACTGGATGGATAGAATGTGCCAATGCATCTTCTTCATATTTATGAGAAAAAAAAAAATCTGAAAGAACCAGTTGGAAGACTCATTACCGTAACTTCTGCTGGGCAGACTCTTAAACACTGTGATGAGCGCCTCATTGTACCCAATCTTCACCTGGAATCGCTCTCCGTTCTGGATACACCTTCCCTGCTGGGAGCCTGCCACTCTGTGCAGCGGGGTCCCTGCTTTCTGTTGCAGTCTTCCTTCTGTCCTGGGCATCACACTCCCCGAAACGTTCTGCCCAGAGGTGGAGGGTCTCGCCATCCTGGCCTCTAATTCAGGATCCCTAGGAGGCTGTCCAGAGGAAGAGGCTGCTGTCTCCCGGAAATTCTTCACTTTGGCCAAAGGCTCGTGAGTTGTGTTAGCTAACGGTGTTGATCGGGTCTCATGTGAAGCCTGAGGATGACCTTGACCTAACTCGTAACCCCAGGGCTGTTGGCTGGGGACCCCTGGAGGACTGTTTGCCAGGGGCGGGGAGATCCCAGTGACAGTCACTTGATTTGGTGGGCAGGAGCTTGGGCAGGCTGTGGGCATCTCTTCTGGCCTCTGCCACATCCCCTTCGCCTGCTCAGAGGCGATGGGTGGAAAACTGTAGGGATTTTGAGGCCTCTGGTCACCATGAGATGAACTGCTGGGATTTTGTTGTTTGAAAAAGATGCCATGGCTCCGTGACTCAGAAGGATCTTGGGGGAGGTTTTGGGATGGGCCCTGCTTGGACTGGGCAGGTTTCTGATGCTGTTCTGCTAATAGTTTCTCAGCTCTTCGGGCCAGAGCCTTCTGCCGATTTGCTTCTATTTTTTTCCTCTGCTCCTCTGTAAGAGGCAAGGACATTTTAATGGAGAGATGCTCATGCAGGAATGTCAGTCTGGAATCGGAAACTTGGCAAAAGCTGAGAAAGGAAAAACAACATGGAAATAAGCATTAATTAAAAATTTTTTTTTTTGCTTACCTTGATTTCAACAAGCTTTTGTCCCAGGAAATGCACAAGGAGTATAAACAAAGGATAGATTAACATTTCTTTTATAATTAAACATACACACACACATATGACAAAAACCGTGACCCTGACAAAAAAAGTAAATAGCAAGGTCAATCAAATCCAAACTTGAAAAGGTATTTCAACTGCAATGTTTTTCTCCCTCTCATCCACCAGCCAACATGAGTTAGTTATCGGATCCCAAGCAAGTTACGCAGTGCAATCTAAATCCATCAGATAAAGAGAAGGGAGCATTTCAAACTAAAAAGGATAATGGATTAGACTGACATGGACCAAAACAACTACATACCATGACGTGACATTTATAAAATAGCCTCTTTCCAACCTGGAAGAAGGAAAAAAACATTAATACCACACAGACTGCACACTAAATTCACCCCTCAAATTGAATCATTTTATTATTCCTAGCAAGGCAATCTGCGGGTGGTAAACCCATGACCAAGGAGCAACAAGTGATCTTGGAAAAGTAAGGTGAAAACAGTAATACATGCTCATGGTACAAAGCCAGATGCTACATACAGATGTAAAGAAAAGAGTACAATTAATCTGTAATCTCATCATCCATCAATAACCACTGTTCATAGGTGGTGGTTTAGTCATTAAATTGTATCCAACTCTTGTGACCTGATGGACAGCAGCCCGCCAGGCTCCTCTGTCCATGGGATTTCCCCGGCAAGAATATGGAGTGGGTTGCTATTTCCTTCTCCAGGGGATCTTCCCCACCCAGGGATCAAACCTGTGGCTCTTGCATTTCCTGCTTTGGCAGGCAAGATTATTTACCACCAAGCCACCAGGAAAGCCAGCTAGTGTTCATAGAGTACAGTATAATTCTTTTTTTCTATCCATATCCTTAGATACAGGTCCTGTATTTTGGAGATAGATTAATTTACAATAAATTATATGGGCTTCCCAGGTGGCTAATGAAAAGTGAAAGAAAAGTGAAAGTCGCTTAGTCTTGTCGGACTCTTTGTGACCCCGAGGACTATACAGTCCATGGAATTCTCCAGGCCAGAATACTGAAGTGGGTAGCCGTTCCATTCTCTAGAGGACTGAACCCAGGTCTCCTGCATTGCAGGAGGATTCATCAGCTGAGTCACCAGGGAGACCCCGGTTCTACTCCTGGGCAGGGAAGATCCCCCGGAGAAGGGATAGATAACCCACTCCAGTATTCCTGGGTTTCTCTGGGTGCTCAGATGGTAAAGAATCCACTTGCAATGCGAGAAACCTGGGTTCGGTCCCTGAGTTGGTAAGATCCCCTGAAAGAGTGGTAAAGAACCCACCTGCCAACGCAAGAGCCCTAAGAGATGCAGGTATTTTTGCCTGAAGAATCCCACGGACAGAGGAGCCTGGTGGGCTGCAGCCCATGGGTTCACAAAGAGTAGGACACAACTGAAACACAGCACAGCGGGATCTTTTACATACTGTATCCTGAGCCTGATTTTTTTCCCCGAATTAATTTACTTAGGTCCTTTTTCCAAGAGCTGGGCCACTTTTACAACATTCTAGGCCCAGGCTCTTGACACTAACTTCTCTGGCTTGATTCAGAATAGAGTCGGCTCTCAATGAGCCACGTAATGTTTACAGTGATGACTAGGGAGTAGGGATGGGGTACTCTGAGAAGAGCCTGAGGTTAAAAAGGTTTCCTTCCTCCTGCGACTGTCTTTGACCAGAACCCCCAAACATCTGTCCCCAGAGACCTCCCACTTCCCCCAACCGCCAACAGTTAGGAAGGGATTAGAGAAAGGCTTTGTTCCCGGGGCTCCGCTCAAGTTCTCAGGTTCCCTAGGCAAGACACTCCTGCCTAAACTTTCCATCCAGGGCTTTGCCGCGACCCCAAATTCTCCAGGTCCAAGGCCTGGTGCGCTGCCTCCACTAGCCGGGAGAGACGAGGCCGTGGGATGAGGTCCCACTGATCAGCCCCAAACCAAGCCATCCCACTACACGGAGGCCCCTCTTCTTTTTGCTAGGGCCTCGGTTCCATCGCATTTTGGGGGCGCGCATCTCCCGCCAGACTCCGCAGGACGGAAGCGCCATTCCTACCCCTATCATCTCCTCTTGGATTCACCCTTTCCGTTGGCCACTCCCTGCTCCAGGCTGGTATTTGGTCTCGTCCTTCTCCGCCGCCTTCCTCCCAGTTTACCTTCTCGGCTGGTGAGATCTAGACCGCGAGCTTCATTCGCGCCAGACCCCGAACACAGGCGCGTCTCCAGAGCCCTCCTGAGCCAGGTTGCTCTTCCGGTGACTGGTTAGGCGCAGGTGCTCGAGTACTTGCAAGTTCGCTAGCCTTATTTCAGTTCCCTGGCCTGAGAGGTAGTGTTAGTGGCAGAGTCGCTCATCGAGGAACTACATTTCCCAGTGGGCAAAGCGGTCTTATTGCGCTTTTTAAAAAAATGAGAGTTCAGGAGGCGGGAGGCCGGAGCGGTACTGCAGAGCCTTCTGGGATTTGTAGTTTGAGCCAGGAGCCTGGTGAGAATTGGGAGAGACGTAACGTCATGGGCGGGGTGGAAGTGGTCCACTCTGGGAGTTGTAGTCCTCTATTTCCTGATGATGAAGATGAAGCCCTAATCCTTTGGCCACGTGATGGGAAGAGCCGACTCATTCGAAAAGACCCTGATGCTGGGAAAGATTGAAGACAGGAGGAGAAGGAGACAACAGAGGACGAGATGGTTGGATGGCATCACCGACTGGACGGACAGGAGTTTGAGCAAGATCTGGGAGACGGTGAAGGACAGGGAGGCCTGGCATGCTGCAGTCCATGGGGGTCCCAGAGAATTGTACACGACTGAGCGACTGAAAAACAATTCCCTGAAATGTTTCACCAAACTCCGGATCATTAAACCGGAGTTGTTGAGGTTTCCAAAACTGAAGTCTTGCTGTGAAGAACTGTCAGAGTTGTGGGGTTTTTGTTTTTCCATGCCCTGCCTTATTTTTAGTAGCACCCTGGAAGGAAGCAGTATGAGCTGTGCAAAATGTACAACATCATAATAACACAAGAATTTCATTTGACAAGTCAAAGATCCTGAATCTGTGGCTAATCTCATAGTGATATGGAGAGCCAGGCAGTCGGATTTGGTAGCCCTGGAAGACCGGTTCCTGATATTGATAACTTTGCAATTTAAGCATCACCTGCTGTTCCAACGCTGACCTGACCTTCTTGAACCAGAGAATTAGCATTGTCGTCACTGTCATTATCATAATCATCCTTTTCATCTTCAGTCTTTGTGTTGAGCATTTATGCTGAATTATCTCATTTAATCCTCACTACAATGTTAAGGAACACACAGTATTTGAATCCCCCTTTTACAGATAGGAAAATGAACAGCTACTGGATAACTTTTTCAAAGCCTTATTAGCCTATTTGTGGTTCTGACTCTGGAGCCCACACTTTTGAGAGAAAATTAGTAACCTGACACTATCAGAGTCAGTTTACCCCGTTTCTGAGCACCAGTGTGAGCCCCGTTTCCATTCCATAATTAACTCCACTATTAAATATTGTTGGTAAATACAATATTCCCCTATCATCACTGTACACATAAATATTGCTATTCTGTTTCCAAACATGGCACATTTAAAAACAAACAGGTATATCATTACTTAAAAATCTGGAAAAACGACCAAGATGTATTGTTCAGGAAAACAAAGCACATTAATGCGTATAGTTTGATCCATTTTTTAAAAAAAATCCTTACCTATCAGTGTGTGTAAACTCAGTTCACAACCAAGGGAGGATGGGTTACACTAGTCTACTTTTTTATCTAGAATTTCCTGAATTACGTGAATTTTCTTAATCATATAGAACTTGTGGGACTTTTGAAACAGTAAACCAGGTTTTTTAAATGACAAAGGCATTGGCCTGTCTTACAGGTCTTGAGTGAAGTTCAGCACTGCTGCTGCTAAGTTGCTTCTGTCTTGTCCGACTCTGTGCGACCCCAGAGACGGCAGCCCACCAGGCTCCCTTGTCCCTGGGATTCTCCAGGCAAGAACACTGGAGTGGGTTGCCATTTCCTTGTCCAATGCATGAAAGTGAAAAGTGAAAGTGAAGTCGCTCAGTCATGTCCAACTCTAGCGATCCCAGGGACTGCAGCCTACCAGGCTCCTCCGTCTATGGGATTTTCCAGGCAAGAGTACTGGAGTGGGGTGCCATTGTCTTCTCTGGAAGTTCAGCACTAGTGTTCAAATCTCAGCTCCACCCCTTTCATTGGCCAAGTCAACATAGTGACCCAACCTCTATTTCCTCATCTATAAAGTTATAGTAAGAAAACAGTACCACCTTTCTAAATCTTCTTGTGGTAAGGATCAAATTGAGAAAATACAGGAGAAGCACTTAGGGAACTGTGAAATCTCAGAACAGATGGGAGAGAGACATTGCTGTTATTTGAGATATATCTTCTTTGGTTCAGTGACTCAGTTGTGTCTGACTCTTTGCAACCCCATGGACTGCAGCACACCAGGCTTCCCTGTCCGTCACCAACTTCTGGGCTTACTCAAACTCATGTCCATCAAGTCAGTGATGCCATCCAACCATCACATTCTCTGTTGTCCCCTTCTCCTGCCTTCAAATATCTTGTTAGATCTTTCATTACTTGTACCCAGAAGCCATTTCCTACTATGTAGTGTGAGCAAAAACGAATGAACATCTTTCCCTGCCCTTTCTGTCCTGCAACAGAGTCAGTTAATTTGCTAAAAAGCTGGGTGCTGGGCACTCCACCCACATCCGCCACCCCTTCATACAACAGTCACTGCCCTTGGCAGTTGGCTTACTTGGAAAATGACATATTGCCTTTTGATGTGTGCTAAGCAGGCATGGGAACCAGCAGAGCTTGGGTTCTAATATTCCTATAGATTCATGGGATCAAATCCTAATTCGGGAAGACTAGACTAACTAAAAGATGTGCTTACTGTTCTAGCGCAAACATTCTAAAATTCTAAGAATAGGAAATTAGACTAAGAATTAGGTTTAAAAAAATTGTCTTCAGAAAGTAAACGAATCAAACACCACTCAGTGATCACATCTGCTTTGTCAACAGCACCACTGATTGAGTACTATTATATGCCAGGCTTCTTTGTTTAAATTTCTGTACTTCCAAAGTGCTTCAGGCAACTTATAGTAAAAATTCATTCACTGAAGAGATTTCAAAGTCCTGGAGGAAAACATGGAAGACAAAGATTAGAGGGAGAGGTGAGAGTAGTTGTAGAAGCTGAGCTCCAAATTGACTCAGAGCTTCCTCGCAGCTACAGCAAAAAAAAAAAAAAAAGAAGAAAAAAACCAAACATTGTGCAAGGCCATCAGATAAATACCACACGGCTCAAAGTCCCAAACACTGGTCAGCTGGGCAGTGTCTGCTGGTTTGAAACATTGCCTGGTTGCCTTATATGCACACAAACAAAAGGAAAATGTGATAAGTAGCTTGTAAAGTTATTTTTTTAATGATTTATATAATTATATAAAATTATAAAATGGCTTGAAGGCTCATTTTGTTTTGGGTTGGCCAATAGTTCATTCAGGATAGTGTGGGAAAAACCTGAATGAACTTTTTGGCCAGCCCAATAGTTTTTAGAAGATTAACTAGTTTTTCTTTAGGAAAGTGAAGAATGTCATAAATGGCAAAATTAAAAGTAGTTTCCCTTTCAAAAATACCCAATAATATTTAGTCTGTGAAATCCAAAAATCTGACAGACACACTTATAAGGGATTCCAGTGATAAGATCCACTTCCTGTTCCTCCAAAGGTTATATTATTGGGAGGATAGAAGACAAATAGCTAAAATTGTCAGATTTAGCAAATGTCCCAAATATTTGTCCCCAATAGTGCATGAGACATGCTTTTATTAAAAAGCTATTATTTATCTGAAATTTTAATTTAACTTAGGGTCCTATATCTTATCTGCTGCTGCTACTAAGTCGCTTCAGTCGTGTCCGACTCTGTGCGACCCCAGAGATGGCAGCCCACCAGGCTCCCCGTCCCTGGGATTCTCCAGGCAAGAACACTGGAGTGGGTTGCCATTTCCTTGTCCAATGCATGAAAGTGAAAAGTGAAAGTGCCGCTCAGTCGTGTGCGACTCTTAGCGACCCTGTGGACTGCAGCCCACCAGGCTCCTTCGTCCATGGGATTTTCCAGGCAAGAGTACTGGAGTGGGGTGCCATTGCCTTCTCTGATATCTTGTCTAACAAACCATAAAAACAGTCCACCCCTTTTGTATCTGTGAGCAGTGAACCAATATGCATTGATAGTGTAGATACACAATTCACAAATACATTGACGTGGAATTTTAAAGCTGAAACTAGACTATCCCGTTCTACAAATGAGGAGACAGAGGCCAGACCAGCTACAGGTTCAGACAGCACCTTTGTGTGTTGTAAAAACACACCCAGAGGATTTAGCTGTGCCTGACAGCAAGGACCAGGCAGAGGCAGGGCTGGAATGGGGAACATCAGTCCCACCACAGGACTTTTCCTGACACTAGTTAAACATACAAGTAGCTGTTGCATGCTTGCCCTTGCAAGCATGTTTGGGTACCTGCTGCAGCCCTTTCCCTGGAGCTTACATGCTAGTGATGCAGGCACTGGGCTTCCCCCTTCTCTGTTTCTGATCCCCTAGTGACAGTCCTTTGGGAAGGAAATTTTTGACAGGCACCTCAAGGGCTTGCCATCACTCAAGTTAATTACACCTAGAGCACTGTGATAAGATTTGGGAGCAGATGCAAGACTTTGGGGTGGATAAGGAGGCTGTTCCCACCTCGAGTGCTGCCAGTAAGTGAAGGTATTTGCATATCCAAAGCACAGAGGAGCCATGTGAAGGTTTATAAGCCAAGAAATTCACCTTCCTTAGCAGTTGTTCCATTCTGATGGACTTAATTGCTTTGAGTCTGACAGTTGAGTTTTCCTCCCTCCTCTCATCCGCCCCCCCCAACCTCACTGCCCTGCCAAAGCTCTAAACGTATAAAGACAGAAACTCAGTATCATTTCTACACTGTGCATTCCACAGTTAGGTGTGAATGTTCTCCAAGCATCTTAATTTCTCATAAAGATGAGAAATTATTATTCTCGCCTGGAAAACATCATGGACAGAGGAACCTGACAGGCTACAGTCGGTGGGGCTGCAAAGAGTCGGACATGACTGAGCAACACACTTGAGTCTTAGTGGCTGTGATTAATTCACAAGCCTCTCCCTCAAATCTGGCACATTTTTGTTGCAACGACTTTGCCAAAAGCACCCCCCACCCAATATCCTGTTGCAGTTTCCTTAAACTTGTGAAATTTTACTTTTTTGTTTCTCCAAAATCACAAACTCCGTTTTATGCATCCATCCATTCATATATTCATTTAGCAACAATTCAAGGACCTGCTATGATCCATATATATGCTGTGCAAAGGCCCTGGGGTTGTCACAGTCAATAAAAACCCAGAGATGTCACCCTTTCTTCTTAAAACTTACAGTCTGGTTGGGGAGGCAGACACATACACACAAAAAGGAAACAAACTAAATAATAAGTCTTTGAAAAACCTAAGCAGAGGTCCCAAGGAAAGATGGAAGGAACTAGTTCACACTGGTCAGGAAAGGCCTCCTCAAAGGGAGGCATTGAAGCTGAGAGCAGAGGATAAGGAGAGGCAGTCATGAAAATATTGGAGGGAGGAGGGTCCTGAGCCCAAGGGACCCAGACAAGAAAGAGCTGGGCATGTCTGTGGAGCTAAAAGAAAGTGAGTGTGGCTGCAGGACAGTGGGAGGGAAGGCAGGGGGCACACAGGGAGGCCGGAGAGGCCTGTAGGGCAAATAATACCAGGATCCTGAATGAATGTTTGGATTTCATTTAGGGAGCCGTGGGGACCCACTGGAAGGATTCACCCTGGAATAGTGTGATTTGGTGTCTTAGGAAGATTGCTCTTGCTGCTCAGTGGAGATGTCCCTGGAGGAAGGGGAGAGTGCCAACAGGAAGGCCTTTTGGGAAGCCATGTAGAAAGGAGTCCAGACCAGAGAGCATGGTGGCCTGGCGAGACGGTAATGTTCAAAAGATGGTGGAGGAAGACTCCAATACCGCGTCCCCTTCTCAGGGAGCCTGACTGTCCGAGGCCAGCACACAGCGTGCAGAGAGACACCCGTTGCTCACCTCCCACTGGTGGCGATGGACCTGAAGTTGCTCAGAAAGCTGGGGAAGTAAACAGAACTTTCTTATGCACTGCTGTGTTTTTCTGTACACTAGGGAGCTTCTTTACAGAAATATGAATTGGAAAAATTCTGTTCTTTCATGATGATCAAAGGAATATGGAGGCAAAGCGGAGATAAATAGCTTGTTCGAGGATATAGATATCATTGGAGCCCAAACTTGACCTCAGATGTCCTGCCTCCTATTTCTTATCCTCCTACTTCTTATACTTGCTGCTCTGTAGGTGCTACAACAAGGGAAGAACCTTCAGACTTGGCTCAGTATTCTACGTTTGATACACAGTAGATAATCCACCCCATGGGAAATTGCCCAGATGGTAGCGCACAATTTGTGTTTTGTTTTGTTGTTCAATTGCTGAGTTGTGTCCTACTCATTGGGACCCCATGGGCTGCAGCACGCCAGGTTTCCCTGTCCTTCACTGTCTTCCTGGGTTTGCGCAAACTCATGTCCATTGAGTCAGTGATGCCATCCAACCATCTTATCCTCAGTCGCCACCTTCTCTTCTTGTCCTCAATCTTTCCCAGCATCAGAGTCTTTCGGATTAGGAGTCATTGAAAGTGAAGTCACTCAGTCATGTCTGACTCTTTGCCACCCCATGAACTGTAGCCTATCAGGCTCCTCCGTCCATGAGATTTTCCAGGCAAGAGTGCTGGAGTGGATTGCCATTTCCTTCTCCAGGGGATCTTCCCGACCCAGGAATCGAACCTGGGTCTCTTGCATTGCAGGCAGACGCTTTACCATCTGAGCCACCAGGGAAGCCCCTTGAGTCATTGCAGGGTGCAATATCCCTGAAGGCCACGAGGGGGCGAATAATAGTCCATGATCCCAGCCTGTGTTACTGTTCCATCACTCTGTCTGGACTCTTCTTGCTTCCTGGTGGCTCAGCTGGTAAAGAATCCGCCTGCAATGCAGAAGACCTGGGTTTGATCCCTGGGTTGGGAAGATCCCCTGTAGAAGGGAACAGCTACCCACTCCAGTGTTCTGGCCTGGAGAATTCCTTGGATTGTATAGTCCATGGGGTCGCAAAGAGCTGGACGTGACTGAGCGACTTTCACTTTTCTCTGTTTATGCTTCGTCTCTTACTATGTCTTTCTCTTTTGTATTGTACAGTATTACATTTATTACCTTTTATTCTTCCCTTTCCGCACCTCTGTTTCTCTAACCCCATATCCAGCCTGCTCACATCATGGAAAAAAACCAAAACATTTTTAGTAGTTTGTTGTATGTCATGAATTTCTCCTGGTTTTCAGTTGCCAAAGACTGTGAGCCTAACAGTTTATATTTCCCTCCTCTAGCTTTTCCCTGCTTGCTTTAAAGCAATACTTTTTTATTTGGCTCTGTTCTGCCAGGTCTTAGTTTCAGCACATGGGACCTTGAGTTGCAGCATCTGGGATCTAGTTCCCTGGCCCGGGACTGAACTCAAGCCCCTGCATTGGGAGCACAGAGTCTTATCCACCGGACCACCAGGGAAGTCCCTTCCCACTCATATTGGTTTGATTTTTACTTCTGCAGCCGTTAATTGCCTTCCCTCCCTTCAATAGAAAAAGAAAGGGGATCCACTCCTGATTCAAATGAAACATCACACAAACAAAAGGTCTTTCAATCAATAAGGAATTTCAAAAGTAGGGGTCAATTTAAGTGGCCCTGAGGGCTGCATGCTGTTTCCACAGTAACTAAGACAGCATGTAAATAACCATCCAAAGTGGGGAATTCCTCTGGATCTGGAAAACACACCTCTCCTTCCTACCCTGACTCCAATATTTCACATTTTTTACCTGACAGACGATTCTCCTTAGTGTCCATTCCAAATTCTCGGCAAGTGCAGTTTTTTCTGTCCATGGGAGAGAGAGAGATGGAGGGAGCTGCTAGCCATTTTATGTTCCTGTTGACCTGGGGGCTTGTGATCAATCCCTTCCACAGAGCCAGGCTGCAAGCTGCAGGGTAAGGCATTAGGGTGGTGAGGATGCAGGTTGGCCATCTGCTGCAAACAGAGCTATTTCCATCTGCATTAGAAGGAGGCATGCTCAGACTAAATCACAGAGCAGGAACAGTCCCATATATCACGAGGGTAAATTATCCTAATTGAGTGGTTAAGAAAACGAATGCTTTCTAGGTAGTTTACAGTAAAGGACCTCCTTCTCCTGGCTACACTAATAGCAAACCACGGGCCATCAGATCCATTTGGGAAAGAGCATTAGCATCCAGTCCACTCACCTCCTTGGTCCTTCAGCCCATTTCCAGGAAATCAACCTTTCTCTGAGCAATCAGCTCATTATGATTTGAGTTTTTATTTTGCTCTTGTAAGCTACTGAAAGAGCAGGGACTTTCTCCCTAACCCTATTTGTGCAGCAAGTGTTGTGTAGTCTGGTAAGTATCACATACTCAAGCGTTTTAGACTCAGGCCCGGAGTCTCTATTTTCAAATGATGGGGGTAAATTCCCAACCTTCTGATACCCTGTTTCCATTTAAACAGGAAATTCCAGAGCTTCTTCTCAGCCTCCTCTCTAGCTTACTACAGGCACCTCCTCTGTTTGTCAACAAATGAAAACAGTGATTTGCTGTTTGAGCATTTAGAAGTCCTGTTTCATGCTATCTGTTGGAGAGATAGTATTTTAAAATATCAATTAAAAGCAATATATTTTTTGAATAAGCAATACATTCTCATGATTCAAATTCTATGCACATGTAAGAGCACATACAGTGAAATGCTTTTTTTCCAGCTGGAAGCAGATTTAACATGAAGCTACACGAGTTTCAGCTTCAGGTACCTTGCTGCTTGGGTCTCTTCTAAGGCTCTGTTAGGTACCTGATTCTCTATTCCTTTTACATTATTTTTTCTTTAAAAGCTGTCCTGACCAAACTGTATGAGTTTCAGTGCCTCCAAGACTTGAATCTGCCTCTGCTTGCACCTCTGGCTTTTAGCCTCCCTGCCCAACGGTCAATATTGGTTATTACATTAGTGCATATATTTCTGGGTATATTTTAGGTGTGTGCTAACTCGCTTCAGTTGTGTCCAACTCTTTGTGACTTTATGAACTGTAGCCCGCCAGGCTCCTCTGTCCATGGGATTCTCCAGGCAAGAATACTGGAGTGAGTTGCCACGCCCTCCTCCAGCGGTTCTTCCCCACCCAGGGATCTAACCCAGGGATCGAACCTGCGTCTCTTATGTCTCCTACATTGGCATGCAGATTCTTCACCACTAGTGCCACCTATGTAAGTAAAAACATATTTAACCCTTGTTCCTTTTTCTATAAAAGGTAACAGGCTGAACATGTCATTCTGCACTTTGATCTTTGCATTTGTTTTGAAGTAAGTTACTTTCTTCCTATTTTGGCTTCCTCCTTCACAAAATGGAAAAATTGAGTCCATTCCAGAGACTTACTTTTAGGATTAAATCAGATCATATAAAGCACTTAGCCTATCCCCTGGAACATAGGAAGTGACGTAAGCTAATAGATGTAAGCTATTATTCTAGAGTTAAAGCTTAAAATGTTCCACAAAGCTACCATAATGAAAATGGTGGTGGTACTGATAACAGAATAGCGAATGGATGAAACAAAGTAAGAAGCATCTGTTCTTTATTATTTGCCTGCAAGATGCCAGTTGTCCATGATTGAAACTATTTTTGTTGTTGTTTAGGCCCTAAGTCCTATCTGACTCTTCGTGACCCCATGTTCTGTAGCCCGCCAGGCTCCTCTGTCCCTGGGATTTCTCAGGCAAGAATGCTGGAGTGGGTTGCCATTTCCTTCTCCAGGGGATCTTCCTGACCCAGGGATCAAATCCATGTCTCCGACATGGTGGGAGGATTCTTCACCCCTGGGCCACTGGGAAAGCCCCATGATTGGAAGAGAAACATTAAAAAAAAAAAATGTTTGCCTCCAGGAGCTTCTAGTCCAGGGGAAGATGGGAGATGTGTGTGAAAATGTGATACGAAAAGAATGCATGGCTGTGAGGATAAGCAGAGAGATCATTGCTGTCTGGAGCGAAGGTGGGTGCGGAGGGCCCACGGGACATGGGAGTGGAAGTGAGGAAGCAGTGCCTGAACTGGCTTTCGAAGGACAAGTAGGAATTGGATGCCCAGAAATAACTAGGGAAAAATGGCAGCTCTGAGGATGATCCAACCTGATGAAATCACAAATGCTGAGGAAGGGACTTTCCTGGAGGTCTAGTGGTTTTAAGTTTGCCTTCCAAAGCAGGGGGTGAGGGTTGGACAGAGGAGCCTGGTGGGCTCCAGTACATAGGGTCGCAAAGAGTCGAACTTGGCACACACGCGTGGGAGAGCGAAGATCCCACAGTCTTGTGACCGCAAAACGAAAACATAAAACGGGAGCAATATTGTACCACGTTCAATAAAGACTTTAAAGATTGCCCATATCAAAACCAAACGAAAACTGCTGAGGGAAATTTGGTTAATTAAAGCAAATGATGTTTAAGAGAAAGAGTTATAGATTGACAGGATGTTCTCCTAAATGACAAGCTCTTTGGGGGAGTGCCTCAGTAGGGTGTGTTACGTGGCTCTGACAGAATTTGGCCTCTCCACCTAACTCCCAACTGCAGTTGAAGGGGCAGAGTATCGATATTCACAGAACCGATCCCTCACAAATAAACTCAAAGTTTAAATCTTTAGCTCAATGGTATCAATAACACATTCTAATTACATTTGAAGCTTTGAAAATATGGTTCTGTATGATAATTGCTGTGAAGCAGAGTTTCGTCACAGAGACTTATACACTGTAATTGTACAGAGGAAATAGAGAGCTTATTAAATTATGCCATTTGATTGCAACTGCAGATCGTGACAATGCTTGGAACAACAGGAGCCCCCCGTCATCCCTCCCTCCCCACCACCTTACCACCTTTCCAGTGTATCAAGCGTATAAATAACATTATATATGCAAAACCCCCAAGCATCCTCTAACCACCTCCCACAGCCAGACAGCCCTTGGGGAAACTGAGTGTCAAGCCGTGTGTTAGTAAAATGAATCTTACATGTTGATCTCATAAATTCAAGAGTCCTATGGAGTTGACTCATGGGAAAAGACTCTGATGCTGGGAGGGACTGGGGGCAGGAGGAGAAGGGGACGACAGAGGGTGAGATGGCTGGATGGCATCACTGACTCGATGGACGGGAGTCTGAGTGAACTCCGGGAGTTGGTGATGGACAGGGAGGCCTGGCATGCTGTGATTCATGGGGTCGCAGAGTCGGACGCGACTGAGTGACTGAACTGAACTGATGGTTGAGGCAGCTTCCAGATAAACCCAGAGAAGAACCAGTTCCCTAAGTCTCTGTCATTAGATTGAACACATTTCAGACGTGAAGAGAGAGGGAGTCTGCAAAACTGCCCCCCAGCATGAGTAGCGCCTCTTCTACCTGTTGGGCACCTCTTTTTCACAATTTCCCCTCTCAGTCTAAATCTCCCTTGGTGTCCCCAATTCTTGCCCAACCAGTGTATACTGCCTTGTGGGATCAGCAAGTCATTCAGGGAAAAGCCTTTTAATTAAGAGAAGAGCAACAAATTATTCAATCAGAGTCATCTGATTTAATACCCTGCCATCTGGCCAGGACTCCTCCCCCACCCTTCTCCTCCCAGCCTTCACCGGGGTAGAAAGGGACAAAAGGGCATGGAACGTGGGAAGGACCATCCAAGCCTTTCTGGAAGCAGGGAGATGGTTTTAGGAGGATTTCCATTCTTTGCTGTAGAAACTCATCTTCCATTTCCTTACAGGTAAAATTGGGGCAGTAACAGCCACCTCAGTGCTCTGGGATGCCTGGTACCATGATGGCTGGCCTAGTGGCAGTGCTCAAGAAATGTAAGGTGAATCTGAAGCCTGTAGATGAGGAGCTGTGTTTTGAAGGTGGATGTTGATGGTGGTGGCAGCCGTGGTGGCAGGAGTGAGACACGAAGATTTTCCTCTGGTGAGCCAGCCTCAGCTCATCTCCTTTCTGTTGTGATCCACAGAGGCACTCCCCGGTCCTCTCCCTTGAAAGGGAGCTCAGGAAATCCACGCCCCCCCTCTCGCTCCTCAGTTCAGTTCAGTCACTCAGTCGTGTCCAACTCTTTGTGACCCCATGGACTGCAGCACGTCAGGCCTCCCTGTCCATCACCAACTCCCAGAGTTTACTCAAACTCACGTCCAGCGAGTCATTGATGCCATCCAACCATTTCATCCTCTGTCGTCCCCTTCTCCTCCCGCCTTCAATCTTTCCCAGCATCAGCATCTTGATCCTAGTCCCTCCAAACCTGGATGTCAGGCTTTATCTTGAGACACGTGCAGTCGGAGCCTTCCATGTCTGGTTTGAGCATGATAAGAAGAGGGCTGGGAGAGACTTCGAGTTTAAAGAGGTTAGAAATAGAACTTAGGGGATTATTTCAATAGGTAGCAGCTCAGAAGAGGACTACGCTAGACAACGTCATGAAATAGATGCAAGTTCGTCAAAGTAATATCGCTCCCAATGTGACAGCTACGAATGAAGACTCATACAGGGATATAGAAGACTCAATTACCACGCACAGCTTTTACTGTCAGTGATGAGACGTTCCAAACTGGTGAACAGCTCCTGATAACGCACTGAACAAAGTATCAAATACAGTCTTCCTGTGATTTGCGTAGTAGTTCCATTCTTGGGATATACTTAGTGTATATTAAAAGCCCTTTTAGAAAGTCCTTCTGTTTACATATAAAATGAAGCTACGTTCTAAAGCTCAGATGATTATAAGTGAGTTTCCAGCTCTGTAAATATCTAGTGGGACATTTGAAAGTTGTGTGGAGCATAGGGTGAGCCATGCAAAGATTGCGGCTCAATTTGCGATAGATCAAGCTGCTGGGGTCCCAGGCTGTCTTTGACAGGAGAGGGACCTCTACCCATCACTGGGACAAACCAAATCACTCCACATTTTTCCAAAGTGCCCCCCTAGGGACGCAATCCTGTGCTAGGCTAAAAAGCAAAATGTGAATCAAATTAAACATAAAAAGAAAAAATTGAATGATAAGAAATTTTATGTATCAAAACACCTGAGACAAGAAAGTTTAATGTAAAAAAACACCTTGAGACAAGAAATTTTGAGCTGGATATTAAACAAGATGAAAGAATTTTTCATTTTGTTTAGTATGATAATAAAATAATTTTGCGTAAAAACATGGACAGATGTAAAAATGCCAAAAAGGAAATTTCAGTGATGACCATCTGAATACAGTATGTCTGTGAGCTTTATAGAAAATAATTCCTGCGGTGACTACTTAACTCGCAAAGACTCACTGTCCTTTGGGAACATCCTCCACATAATATTCAAGGTGAATCTTCCAGGTAGAGTTTGTATCACAAGCTGCTTCCCTGTTCCCCTGCCCCCAATCCAGGTCATAGGTCTAGCTGGAGGTGGGGCACACTCAATCAACTCAGTTGTTACTGAAAGGATATGAGTAGCGGGTCTGGCTGCTCTGCTGCTTAAAAGCCAGTAAACAGGACAAGTTGGTGGAAAGGAAAGTTTGCTTCATTTCAGATGCTGGCAACTGGCAGTGGTAGAGAAGGGAGGGTGGCAGACATCTGTCCAAAGGCAGACTGCCCGCTTCCAACAAGCGGGGGTGACAGCAGTTATAGACAGAGTCAGGCGTTGGTGGAGGGGGCTACACGCAGAAACAGCACAGTCATCTCTAACAATCGTCTTCAACTGGTCATCAGTGGTCCGACGAGCAACATCTTGGTTGTTTTAGGTACAATTAATTTTCAGTTCCTGGATGCACTGGTTCCCGTTTCTTTGCGATCACTTCTCGGAATTGTGGCAGCTCAAGTCCTGGGAATAGTCTGGTCATCACGCAGTTACCTTCTCCACTTGATGTTTCGGTATCTGTGAGACGGCTCACAGGCTATGGCTCAGAATATTATCTACAGCCCTTGAGAAAGAAATAAAGGTCCTTGACTATGCTTAATGACTACATTATTGTTTAGTTTCCTTAGACTCTTTTCTTTTGTTTCAGCAGTTCTCACTTCTCTGATTAAACGTATTCTTTGACTGAAGCTTTCCACAGGCAAAAAGCAGGCGGAAGACGTGGTGGCGTTGTGTGTGTGTGTGGGGTGGGGGACAAGAATCATGGAGTCCTGCTCCATTTCACAGTCAGATGCTCTTTCACAAGAACTTGACATCTGGAACTGGAACTCTAGGGTCTGGCAGCTTTCGCATTAACAGTGCTCCCAGAGAAGACCCCTAGGCTTCAGGTGCTCAGGTCTCCAGAACCACTTTGTTTCCCGTCCTTCTCTGAAAGTGAAAAGTGAAGTACTGGTAGTTCAGTTGTGTCCGACTCTTTGCAACTTAGCCTGCCAATCTCCTCTCTCCATGGAATTCTCCAGGCAAGAATACTGGAGTGGGTAGCCAATTCCTTCTCCAGGGGATCTTCCCGACCCAGGGATTGAACCTGGGTCTCCTGCATTGCAGGTGGATTCTTTACTGTCTGAGCCACCAAGGAAGCCCAGTCCTCCTTTGGGTTTGGCAGCTGAGTTCTCCCATCATTTCTATGAGACACCATCGACTCCTTCCCCCAAATTCCATTTCTTTGTGCTAAAGCCAGCTAAAGTCGATGCCTGCTATTTACAACTAAAGCATCTTAGTAAGATTTTTTTTTATCCTGGAGACAAATAGCATATCAGGAGAGGATTTACAGATTAAAGATTGACTATCCCAGATTAGGTCCTCGGAAGTCAGAACTGTAGAATTCTTTGATTCTTCAGTGTGGTTATATTTAGACAAACCCGGCAAAGAAAGATGCAGTTGAACATTGCGAATCACTTGTCTGTGCATTTATTGGAAAGTAACATTTAAATAGAACAACTGGTAGCCAGCTTCCAAATGATGCAGCATTCCAGTGATGCTTGGGGCCTAATGTTCTCCTTCTTGTTTAGAGCCCTCCGTATTGAACAGGCCTGACTTGTGTAACCAGTAAGATATTGCAAGCTATGGTACATGGAATGTGACTCCTAAGGCCAGGCCATAAAAGACTTTGAGGTTTTCACCTTGTTCTCTCTTGGGTCATTCACTGCAGAGCTGGACTGGTCTCCATGTCATGGAGACACTCAGGTGGTGCAGCTAAGACCTCCTGCTGCCAGTCAGCTCCAACTTCCCAGGTGTGTAAATCGGCTACCTTGACAGTGGACATTCCAGCTCCTCTCAAGCTCTCAGGTGAATACAGCCCTGGCTGATATCTTGGTTGCAGTGTCCAGCCTGAACCACTGAAACTATGAGCTACTAAAGTGTGCTGTTCTTTTAAGCCACAGTGTCTTTTTTTTTATTTTAATGTTTATTTATTTAATTTTGGCTGTGCTGAGTCTTTGTTGCCGTGCAGGATTTCCACAGGGGCTACTTCCCAGTTGCGGTGCATAAGCTGCTCATTGTGGCGGCTGCTCTTGCTGCAGAACATGGGCTCTAGAGCGCGGGGACTTCAGTAATCTCGTAGCACTCAGGCACAGTATTAATAGTTGTGGTGCATAGCCTTAGTTTCTCTGCAGCCTGTGGGATCTTCCCAGATCAGGAATCAAACCCACGTCTCTTGCTTTGGCAGGCAGATTCTTTACCACTGAGCCACCAGGGAAGCCCAAGCCACTGTGTCTTGAGATAATTTGTTGCAACCTGATTGAGAAATAATCCAAAACACTCAAACTCCTCACCATGACCCACAGGACCACAAATGGCATGCCTGACTCTTTCCAATTATATCTTAGACCTCATCTCCCAGTCTTCTCCCTCTCTTTCATGCTGCTTCAGATACACTGGCCATCCTAATTTTCCTGGAACTTTCCAGCCGCACTCATACCTCAGATACTCTACACTTGTGGACTTTTCTGCCTGAAGCACTTTTCTCCCAGATACTCAGTTGACTCGCTCTCTGACCGCCCCCATGTCTTGGCTCAGCAAAATCCTCCCTGATCACTGTGCTTAAAATTAAACCTCTCCACCGCACCTGACAATTCCATCTCCCTCTTTCGCTTTATTGTCTCATTATCCCTTATCACTGTTTAACATATTGTATATTTTATTTATGCATCTTCTTAATCTTTAGCTCCATGAGGACAAGGATTTTGTGGGTTTGTTCATTGCATTCTTAGAGTTCAATGCCCAGCACATATAAAACTCTCAATAACTATTTGTAAATGAACAATTAATAAATTATTCTAGTTAGCCTAAAAAGAAAATAGAAAGTATATAGGTTACTTGTAGAAAAACTAGAAATTGTGATAAACTTTTGGGATGAAATAAGAAGCAGCGTCTGGAAATAACCAGTACTGATATTTGCTGTGGCTCCTTCCTGTGTGCTCTCATCAACGCCCTTGGAGATGTAAGGAACAGAAATCCACTCCGGCTGACCTGAACTCAGGAATGTTATCAGAGGCAGCGGGGCCCCAGGGAGCCCTGCAAGCCACAAAGAATCTCTGGGCCTCAAGGGAACAACATTCCAGCAGACACTGAAGCTGCTCTTTCTGGCTCCATGGGGTTTTGGGACCCTGCGCTCATGGCATCTCGGCTTCGTCTCTCCATCTGCTCCAATCTGCTGTCTCTGAAGAGCGTTTCCCTTTGCTCACTCCTTAGGCCCTGCTGTCTGCCCTGGAGCCTCCAGGATTGGTCAGTCTCCCTGCTCCTTCTTTCATTGTCCCAATTCCAAATTCCAAGATGACTCTGAGTGTGCCAGCTTAGCCCAGGCAGTCTGATCCGGTAGACAGGGTCGCACAGCTGTATGAGTTTGTTAGGGCTTTCATAACAAAACACCGTGGACTGGGTGTCTCAACAACAGAAATCCATTGTCTCATGGGTCCTGGAGGCCAGAAGTCTGAGATCCAGGTGTCTGCATGATTGAGTCTTCCCGAAGGCTGTGCTTCTTCCCTAGATTCTGGTGGTTTGCTGGAATCTTTGGGGTTTTTGGGGTTCTGCTGCCTCACCATAATCTCAGCCTTCATTTTCACAGTGTTCTCTCTGTGTGCATATGTTTATGTCCAAATTTCTTCTTTTATAAGGACAACGTCCTACTGGATGTCAAACCACCTTAAATGATCTTAATTTGATCTGCAAAATCCCTACTTCTAAATGATGTCACATTCACAGGTACAACTACTAGGGCTCCAAAAGCTTTGGTGGGGGAGGGAAATACAATTCAACCCATAAGAGTCACATGAACGTGTTAATAGTAGATTTGTACCTTTAAGTGGCTCTGAGTAGTGGAAGCAATGATATATATGCCAGACCAACATTGTTTTCTGTGTAAATATTTTATTTGTGCAAAAATGGAATCATACAGCATAGATTTCCCTTAACAATAAATTGTGAAAATTTTCTCATATTGATATCATACTTTACCTTATTTTTTAATGGTCGTACAACATTATGCTATGTGAAAATACTGAACTGTACTTAAGCAATCTCTTATTATTAGATTTCTTTCAATTTTGTGTTATCTTGTATAATACTGCAGTGAGTATATTCATCTCTAAATCTTTGTGCATGCTGAAAATTATTTCTTTAGGATAAATTTCTGGAAGTAGAAATAGCTTTCCAAGAGTATGGCATTCGATAAGAATTTGATATTTATTATTAAGCTGATTTCCAGGAGGTTTGTTGTGAATGACTATCTCCCAACTCTTTGCTAGTATCAAGGAGAATATTTTTGGTCAGACAAAGTCAAGGAGTTTACAAAATACCTGACAGTGGTTTAATGTCTATTTTTGGAGTGAGATTGAATTTTTATGCTCGAATTCAGTAGTCATATGCATTTCTTATTGGGAGGAATTGTCCATTCATTTGCTTCCTTAATTTTCTGTTGGACTTCTATTTCTTATTGATTTGTATTAATTTTCCACCTTAGTGATATTAATCTATTGTGTATGGTAGCTATTTTTGTGGCTTCTGTTTGTTTTTCATTTTGTTTACAAAGCTTTTATAAAAGATGTGTTGATTTACTTTGGCTGAGAGCAGGCTTTCGCTCATTGCAGCAAGTGGGGGTGTTCTCTAGTGTGGTGCACGGGCTCCTCATTGTGGTGGCTTCTGTTGTTGTGGAGCACGAGCTCTAGGCTCATGGGCTTTAGCGGCTGCAGCATGTAGGCTCAGTGGCTGTGCTGCACCGGGTTAGCTGCCCTGCAGCATTTGGGATCTTCCCTGACCAGGGATCGAACCTGTGTCCCCTGCATTGGCAGGTGGATTCTTAGCCACTGGACCATCAGGGAAACCCTACAATGCTTTTGAAATACAGAAATTTGAACTCTAATTTTCCTTTCTGGTTTCCTTCAGTTCTCTTATGCTTAGAGAGTTTCTCCATTCATAGAGGGGATAAACGATCATGTATATTTTTTATTTTTTTTCCCTAGCGGTTTGTATTTTTACATTACAAATATTGATCTGTATGCTTTCATTACCTCTGGTAGATTCAATATGACTGCAAATTCCTTGCTGCTCTTACTTTTGAGAGGTGGAATCTAATTCTCCTCTTCTTGAATCTAGCTTTAGTGACTTGATTACCCAACAGAATGTGGTAGAACTAACATCCTAGAAATTCTGAAGCTAGGTGGTACTCTCGCTGTACAGGCTAATGGAATCTTGAGTCTCGTTGTAAGAAGTCTGATTACCTTAAGCCACCATACAGGAGAGGTTACGTGTAAACACTTGACCATCCCAGCTGAGCCCAGAATTCTAGCCGATTGCACCAACACAGACCAAGTATCAACCAGTTACCTCTGGCAACACTAAATGGAGTGGAAGAATCACCCGGTCAACTTCTGCCCAAGTTCTTGACCTATAAACTCATGAGATAAAACATGTACAGTTGTTGTTTTAAGGCACTAAATTGCAGTGCAGTTTGTTACACAACAGTAGGTAACCGGGACATTACCTCTTGCCTAAGGTACCATAACAGAAGCTGCAAGGTACAGAAAAAAGTACTGAGATTGCCAGAAAATGGAAGAGCCAAGAGCTTCAACAGAAGTATTCTCATCAATTGGTAATGACTGATGATATTAAAAGCAGCAAGGTTTACAGCTGACATGTACTTTGAAGCAGAAAAAAAAAAAAAGGCAAATAATCCCAACTCCAGCACATTTTGAGAAAAAAAAAAAAACCCTTTTTTTTTAAAATAACTGAAATCCACAGAGCAGTTTTAATGTGCCATACAGAGCACTAAGCCCTTGACACAGATTTTCCTCATTTGATTCTCAACAGACTCCCTGTGAGTAGCTGCCATTACTGCCCCCATTTTACAGATGAAGAAATGGAGGCTTCTAGAGATTCAATAACATCTCCATGATTACAGAGGCAGAACTAGGACCTGAATCCTTGTGTGTGGGGGGCTTCCCCAGTGGCTCGGTGGATAAAGAACCCCTCTGCAATGCAAGAGACACAGGAGATGTGGGTTTGATTCCTGGGTTGGGAAGATCCCCTGGTGGTGGTGACTCACTCCAGTATTCTTGCCTGGAGAATTCCATGGGCAGAGGAGGCTGGCGAGCTATAGTCCATGGGGTCGCAAAAAGTCAGATAGGACTGAGCATGTGGCACATAATAGGATTTGAATCCTTTTGTTTGAGCCTGCACACTTGGCCTCAGGACTTACCTCCTTTCCTCTGGCTTGGAGTGAGGGCGATACTCTCTATCAACTTGTGGAAAGCACCCCTTTATCAAGGGACAGATTTAGATGCCTTCTTCCCCACCAGCTCCTGCCATTTAGATGTCTCCAGGAAACTCTCCAACTTTTCTTACAGATCTTATAAGCCTGTGGTTCTTAAAGTTGAATCATTGTCCATGATCCTGCAACACGGACAATGCAAAGGAAACCAAGTGGTCCCTCTGAGCTGGAGATTCAGAATGACCTTTCCCACCCAGGGTCCTCTGGCTCCAGACACCTGGAGAGATGGGGTGCAGTCACTTAGAGAGGAGGTCCTAATGGAAAGATTCTTGTCTGATTCATCCCTGTGTCCCTGGAAACTAACACAATACTGGGCTCCTTGGGACATATCTGTGCCTCAATTACAGTGACTGACCTCAACCGAGACCCCAGCCCTCTTGGACCCTCAAATCATTTTGGAAAGTTTCCTAGAGTACGGTCTTACCCAAGTCCAGGAAAAAGGCCGTGAGGTTATTTCTTTCGGCCTTATCCCTAAGGACACCGCCGCAGCCTCCATGATATTCCTACTGGGTACCGCCTTCCATGGGCTCAAGAAGAGTCGGACATGACTGAGTGACTGCTAATGCACGCGCCACTGCCTACGGCTGCCACCAATTCTCTGTACATCTGTGATCTCAAGAGAGGAGATGCTCTCTGCTCTGCTGCTGGGTCCCACACAGGTATCAGCCTCTCCTCACAGCCACTACAGCATCACTGAGATCGGGCTGTAAACCTTAAGGAGATTTTCCTCTAAGTCTGGGATTAATGGAAGAAATTAGGAAAGCTGAGAATTATCAAAATCCCTTGGTCATCCTTCGGATCAGTTTCCTTTCTGGGCCCCAGCTCGGCTCCACTGACAAAGGGCAGTCCTCCCCCAGCCCAACACGTACTCACACCAGAAATATCCCAGGGCCGTTCTTGGTCTTTTGGTGCCAGCTGAGGAGACATTCTATTCAGGAAAGAACAAATACTTTTTTTTTTTTTTGCTTCCGTATACAAATCCCTCTTCCTTATATCCTTATGGCTAACATCCAATTGAGTTCGTGCCAGGATGATTGACAGTGAGACTATCCCTTTATTTCAAGGACAGGCCCTCCTGTCCTCCCCCAGAGACATGTGCCTTGCCCAGAAAAGACAATCACAGAATGGTCTGACATCAGTCCATTCATCTGGTTTCTCCAGTCTTACACACATGCCCCTTATTAATGAATGGGAATGAATGAACCCACCCAAACCAAGGTACCAGCCTGATTCTAATCAGTAAACTCCACACTCAGCACCTCCTTAAGAATTCAGAGGGTTTCCCCTTCAAGGTATAACCTGTAAATTCTTAGCACAACTCTCAGTCCCGTGAATACCAGCCTCCCCACCTTGGGCTGTTGTTTGCTTCTGAAACCAAAGCTCATTAATCACTCCGCTGCCTGCCAGGCCCTTCCGGCCTGCCGCAACTGTTCCTCTGACCCTTCCTGTCAATCTCCCTCCCTGGTCCCAGCCCCTGGCAGAGTGAGGAGGGAGGTTGACACCTGTTGGAATGGGGTGGACAAAATCAATTAGCAGGAGAAGATTCTCTCCCATTTCCCAGCCTTGTCCTCCACCATTTTAGCCCCCTACTTCTAAAGAAGATGCTAGGATTAAAATTCTCCCCTGGATTGGCCAAGGCGAAGTGGTGGCAAGATGAAGTGGGAAAGAATTTAGGGGAAAACAACAACAGTGATTGGAGAGCCCTGCAGAGCTCTGGCAGCTCTCCACTGCTGGCTACAGCAAGCCCGTGAAAAAGTTCTCCAACTTGGACCCAGATCCCCATGGAGAGACAACCCAAATGGGAGCCAAAGAGAGACAGAAAACGATGCTTTATTGGAGGTCTCGTTGCCTTATTTTCTCTAATGCCCGCTACCTAATTTCCTCAAGGCCCTGGTCCCAGAACCATGAATGAATCGAGTGACTGGTGTCTCAGTTGGACAAAAATTGTAAAGTAGGCCACTCCGATCTTCACTGAGCTCCTGGCAGTATTAGCTCTTTGTGCTAAAAGGAGCAAATGCAAGGGCCTCCCTTCCACTCCTGGGAAACTGGCTTTAACGGTGACCTGCTGGAAATAGTGCTCCATCCTTTGTCATTTAAAGCCTTCACGACTCAAACGGTAGGAATTGCAGGCCTGATAAGAAGGGAGGGTGTCCTAGGCAGGCGGGTAGAGGGGATATTTTTAGGCAGCCAGAACCTGGGAGAACCCATCAAATCACAGAGGCCTGCCCACTCCACCTGTGTGTCAGCTTTAAATTTGGATTGAATTTTTTGGTGGCACGAAAGAGTCAGTGCCTCCTGCCACTGGGGGTGGGGGGGCCATTTTCCCACTCTGCTGTCTCCATGTATTCTGCCTTCCAGCATCCAGCTGGCTCCTGCCCTGCCTGAAGAAGAACAGGCGGCCAGACCAGCCTCGCCAGACTAGCCATCTGTCCCAGCTGAGGGTGAGGGTCCCGCCCATCCCAGGGCTTCCCAGGGCTGCTGATGCAGCTGTCCCGGAAAGATCTTAAAGCCTGTGTTCTCATGGATGCCACTAATAAGATGTAGATGCTGGTGGAATGACTTCTCCCATGCCAGAAAGCCAGGCCAAGTCCCCAGTCTCTGCCTGTTTCAGAAAACAATATTGGGTAGGTGACCTGACAGAGACTGAAGGGGGATGGAATTGTCAAGAGGCGTGGCCCCTATTCTTGGCTCTGCCTCAGTGACCATGTGACCTTGGTAATCATTTCCTTTCTCTGGGCCTCAGTTTCCTTCCCAGAAAAATGAGAAAGTGAGATAGGATGTATCTGGATTTCCTTCTTATGAATCCAATATCTTCCAAGATGATCAAATAAGTCTTTGTATCATCCAGGCAAAATCTACAATGAGTCAGTGGAATTTGAAACTGTGACAAGTGTCCATATTCGATGCTCATAATTTTCTTAATATTTTAGACAGAAATGTTTTGTTGTATTTGGGGAAGGTGGGCTGGTGAGGAAGGCTGGGTTGTGCCTTATTCTGTTTTGCTGGTACAGACACAGCCAAAGGGTTTGCATTAATTTGGGTGGACTGGCATCCAAAGTGCTTCTATCTCTCATTTGCTCTGAGGTGACTGGAGACTCTATTCTTATTTCATGTGTATCAGGTAGATGATTTTTTATTACAAGGGATAGACAACCCAACTCTATTTATTTATTTATTTATTTTTGCCATAGCACAAGGGGTCTTTGTTCCCCAACCTGGGATCGAACCTATGCCCCCTGTAGTGGAAGCATGGAGTCTTAACCACTGGACCACCAGGGAAGTCCATGGAAAACCCAACTCTAGTGGATTAAAGCTAAGCAAAGAAAATGTATTGTCTTATGTGCTTGAACCATTGTCACTAAATTGCATTTCGTTTCTCAATTCCCAGTCCTGCATTCTCTGTATTTTCTCAAGTCTTAGGTAGAATCTCCCTTTGTGATCACAAGAGAACATCCGAAAGCTCCCGGGCTTGCATACAAGAGTTCTAAAGTCCATGTCACTTAAGATTACTTGAACTAAAAGAAAAAAAAATCTCAGTGTCTTATGACAGAAAAAGAGAGAGAGAGAGAGACAACTTGAGTTGCAAACAACAGGAAATTTGACTCAAGTTAGTGTAACCAGCCGGAGAAGGCAATGGCACCCCACTGCAGTACTCTTGCCTGAAAAATCCCATGGATGGAGGAGCCTGGAAGGCTGCAGTCCACGGGGTCTCTGAGGGTCAGACATGACTGAGTGACTTCACTTTCACTTTTCACTTTCATGCATTGGACAAGGAAATGGCAACACACTCCAGTGTTCTTGCCTGGAGAATCCCAGGGACAGGGGAGCCTGGTGGGCTGCCATCTATGGGGTGGCACAGAGTCGGACATGACTGAAGCGACTTAGCCGCAGCAGCAGCAGTGTAATCAGTAAGAAAAAAATTCAGCTCACCCAAAATGAAATCCAAAGATACAATGAGATCCAGACTGGCTAATTAAGTGCCTCAACAGTGTCATCAGGAGCCAAGTTCTTTTTTCTGCTCCTCATTTCCAGGATCAATTTTTCTGTTAGAAGAAGAGCCTTTATGGTCACATAATAGCTATTGAAATTTCAAGTGTCATATGTGGACATTGCAAGGTACAGGAAAATAAATAAAACCACCTCTTCCTTTGGCTCTTTCTTCAAAAAAAGAAAATGTCCCCTAGAATCTCCTAGAAGACTTCTTATATTTTATGGTACAGAATTGCCCCTACTTGCCCATTTATTCTTCAACCAACCACTGACAAGTTGGATAAAATTACCATGTTACTCAGATCAGTGGTTTTCAGCCAGGGAACATGTCTTACAGTGGCCATTTGACGATATTCAAAGACATTCTTGCTGTCATAAACGCAGTGAGGGGTGCTACTGGCATCTAAGTGGGTGGAACACAGGGCTGCTGCTCAACATCTTCGATGAACAGTGACAGCCCACACAACAGAGAACTGTCTGTGGTGCTGAGGTTGAGAAATCATTGCTTAGACAGGCATCCAGGGTGCAATGACTACTAGAGAGTCAACCTTGATGTCTTCTACAATATTCTGCCTGGAAGTCATCAACAGTCTTTGTTTCCAGTATTTCTAACAAAATCTTCCTATATTTTCTCACTCTGACTGTATTTCACATCCATTTCTGAACCAACTACTGTGTGCAGGAGAATTAGATGCAATGATTGGTTTAAGCCTATATTACATGTTCTACCTCTGAGCCAGGAATGAGTTAACTCTATGTAAAGATATGGACTGAGGATTGGAGAAGAACGGGTAATACCCCAGAGAGAATTAGGAATGGTCATCAAGATGAGGGGCATAGAAGCTAGGCAGCAAAAACACAAACAAACAAAACCCCAGTTGCCCACTACCCCATCCCTCTCGCTGACAGACTGGAGAGGCAAGAATTGTGTTTGTACTTTGACTCTAAATAGCAGCAGCAGCAGAAGGCAGTCAATGGGATTGTCTAGGAACACTCAAGGCTGGCTCCTGTGAATTGCTCATTCCATGTGGTGGATAGAAGTTCTGTGGCTTTCATTACCTCCATCCAGGCAGCACTTTTCACCTAAGGAAATGCTCAGTCAACCTGGCAAAGTGAAAGCCAGACTAGCAGAGAAGGGGAAGGGAGAGGAGGAAATGGCAGTCTACGATGGTGCAGAGAAAGGGAGAGCTTGGGTACAGGGGTGCTGTGTGTCCCCAACTCTGGATGACTTCTCTGCTCTGGAGCTGGGCTCTGTGGACCACATCACCCAGACCCCCTTGTCCTCTGTCTTCCAGTTGGCTTTGGTCAATGGATGGCAACTTCGGGAGATGAAAAGAAAGGAGGAGAGAGAGACTTGCATGTTTACTCCTCCTGATACCTGCTGGCTTTGCCGTGGTCTGGGAGTGTCTACAACTCACTAGTGCTTCTGTTGGTTGATTCCCCTTCCACGGTGCCACATTCATTTAAGCTCCATAATACTACCTCTTCCCTGTGACCTCAGGCCTAAAGGTGACTCAACACTCCCCACTGGTTCCCTTAATCTTATATTGAATACATCCACACATCTGTATATTGAATCTTCATTAGTCTCTGAGTGTGTTGTCTGAACATCCAAAGGAGCCTGCTGCAATAGACAGGTGGCAGGTGCAAGGTTTACTCATGCCAGATGGTCACACTAGGGTATGATGTGCCTTGATCACACCTAGTATTCCATGAGCCTAAAGAATAGGCACTCACACCTGTTTCTTCAGTTCAGTTCAGTTCAGTCGCTCAGTCATCTTCGACTCTTTGCAACCCCATGGACTGCAGCACAGCGGGCCTCCCTGTCCATCACCAACTCCCGAAGCTTGCTCAAACTCGTGTCCATTGAGTCAGTGATGCCATCCAACATCTCATCCTCTGTGGTCCCCTTCTCCTCCTGCCTTCAATATTTCCCAACATCAGGGTCTTTTGCAATGAGTCAGTTCTTCACATCAGGTGGCCAAAGTATTGGAGTTTTACCTTCAGCGTCATCCTTCCAATGAATATTCAGGACTGATTTCCTTTAGGATGGACTGGTTGGATCTCCTTGCAGTGCAAGGGACTCTCAAGAGTCTTCCCCAACACCACCATTCAAAAGTATCAATTTTTCAGCTCTAGGCTTTCTTTACAGACCAATTCTCACATTCATACATGATTGCTGGAAAAGCCATAGCTTTGACTAGACGGACCTTTGTTGGCAAAGTAATGTCTTTGCTTTTTAACGTACTGCTTAGGTTGGTCATAGCTTTTCTTCCAAGGAGCAAGCATCTTTTAATGTCATGGCTGCAGTCACCATCTGCAGTGATTTTGAAGCCTCCCAAAATAAAGTCTCTCACTGCTTCCACTGTTTCCCCTTCTATTTGCCATGAAATGATGGGACCAGATGCCATGGTCTTAGTTTTCTGAATGTTGAGTTTTAAGCCAACTTTTTCACTCTCCTCTTTCACTTTCATCAAGAGGCTCTTTAGCTCTTCTTTGCTTTCGGCCATAAGGGTGGTATCATCTGTGTATCTGAGGTTATTAATATTTCTTCCAGCTATCTTGATTCCAGCTTGTGCTTCATCCAGCCCAGCATTTCTCATGATGTGCTCTGCATATAAGTTAAATAAGCAGGGTGACAATATTCAACCTTGATGTACTCCTTTCCCTATTTGGAACCAGTCTGTTTTTCCATGTCCAGTTCTAACTGTTGCTTCTTGACCTGCATACAGATTTCTCAGGAGGCAGGTCAGGTGGTCTGGTATGCCTATCTCTTTCAGATTTTCCACATTTTGTTGTCATCCACACAGTCAAAGGCTTTGGTGTAGTCATTAAGCAGAAGTAGATGTTTTTCTAGAACTCTCTTGCTTTTTTGATGATCCAATGGATGTTGGCAATTTGATCTCTGGTTCCTCTGCTTTTTCTAAAACCAGCTTGAACATCTGGAATTTCATGGTTCACGTACTTTGAGCATTACTTTGGGAAGCCTGATCATTAAAACCCTTGGGGTTTAAGGGTTATGCTCCCTCTCTCTTCCTCGTCTCTGCCAACCTGTTTACCCTGTTGTCTAAGCAAGTAGAAAGTGTGCTGTGCTGTGCTTAGTCGCTCTGTTGTGTCCAACTCTTTGTGATCCCATGGGCTGTAGCCCACCAGGATCCTATGTCCCTGAAATTTCCCAGGGAAGAATACTGGAGTGGGCTGCCATTTCCTTCTCCAGAGGATCTTCCCAACTCAGGGATCAAACCTAGGTCTCCTGCATTGTAGGTGGATTCTTTACTGTCTGAGCCACCAGGGAAGCCCAAGAATACTGGAGTGGGTAGCCTATCCCTTCTCCAGGGAATCTTCCTGACCTAGGAATTGAACCAGGATCTCCTGCATTGCAGGTAGATTCTTTACCAGTTGAGCACCAGGGAAGCCCCAAAACGTGTGTTTATCAGGCTACATATGTAATGGTGCCTGCCATTACTTGAATACTTATAATACATCAGACACTGTGTCAAACACTTAATACGTTTTATCTCATTTAATCTACACAACAAGCTTATGGGTTAGATAATATTTTCCCCATTTAGAAAAAGAGGGAACTGAGGTTCAGAGAGTTCAGTAATTTGTCCAAGATCAAACAGCCATTATGTGGCTATGGTGGTTAATAACAGCGGTCACCAATATTTCCGACTCTCTTCCCCTTCCTGGATACATGGAAAAGTATATTTACCATCTCTCTTTGCAATTGCTCAGAGTTTTGTGGATAGTGTTGCCAATGGATGGTAACTTCAAGTAACAAGTTACTCCTGGGATAACACATTTCAGAGCTGGCATGTGGTCCTCAGTGCCTGATTTCTTTGTCACTGAACTCACAGGAGCATGTGTCAAGATGTGTGTGCCATGAGACCAAAGCAGCCTGGACCTCTGAGCCACTACATGAAGGCAGCTGCCCTGCAGAGTCACTAGGACTGGTACTAACTTGATGAAAGGGTCAAATAAACTTTCACTGCATTAAGAAAGTGAAAATGTGGTGCTGTTTGTTATTGCAGCATAACCTAACCATTCCAAAAATGGAATATATAAGCAACTTGGCCACTAAACAGCTGTATGACTTCAGAGATTGGTTACAATCTGGGCCTCAGTGTCCCAGTTTGTAAAATGCTGGCTTGGGACGAGAGGAGTTATGTGGCTCATTCTTATTTACCATCTATGAATACTCTGTGGTAGCCTGAATTTGAGCCACACTCTTACATGTGAGTGGAAAGTGAGTCTCTGGTTTCCCTCTCACTGCATGCCATGGTCACCTGAGGCTAGATCAGCACGTCCTCGTCCTCTCCACGGCTCCTGACCGGTGTCTGAAACCACCCACACGGTCTCCCCTCTCTGCCACACCCTCAGCCTGGAGCCATCTGTTGGGGTTTTCAGTTTGGGGATGCTCCTGGAGGGGAAGTGACTAGCCAGTCTGCTCCGTGTCAACCACAACCTTTCTGCCCACTGCTTGTACCTATGACTGAGAAGCCTTCTCTGAGCTCTTTTTCTGGGAAGGCAAATGATATCATTAAATATTCATAAAGCCCACAGCGAGGGCCATTGACATAATAGACGGAATCTGCTTCTCAATTGTTCTGAGAGGGCAGTTGCCTGCTCAGAGTCAGGCTGGGACAAAGGGGGAGGTGGTCTCAGCAGAAGATTCCCCAGGATCCTCTGGATGTGTCCCTGATATGGCCACCCTACATCTGACCCCACATGAGGGCTTTTGTTCTCATGCAGACGAAGCCCTCCACTGACCCATCCTCTTTGTAACATATTATCTTGTTCGAGTGACACGTGACTATGGGCATCTGAGATGTACAAATACAAACATAGCCCCCAATGGAAAGGTAATCTGTGTTTATACTACAAACTCCCCTGGTTTACAGTATACAATGATTCCCACACTCTGTAACCTTTAGCCATGTACATATGCATAACCCATTTTAACAGAGAGCTCGCTAATGCAATGTGGCTTTTTAAAAAGCCTGTTTTAAATGGCCAGCCAATGTGCACATGTAGATCGATAGCCAGACAGATAGAAATATTGATTTTTAGATACATATGTAGCAATAATAAAACCTTGAATTTATATACCTTCTTTCCCCTGGGGGATTCACAGTGCATGTCAACTCTCCCCTTCAGGGATAGCACAAAAGTTTAACTGTGCTTGTGATGTGATGTGGAATTTTGGAATTAATATAAACACAAGGAAACCCCATCGCATCCTGGTTTATGTCACCTTGTATCTCATATACCTTGAGCATCTGGATTCACAGACCTTCCAAAATAAGGGAGACTTGGGTTCTATAAATCATAAGAAGATGATGTAACGTGAAAACACCCATGTGCATGCTATAACATCATGTTCTAAAGAATGTCACCTGGAGTTAAAACTGTATCTGCAGTCCCTGCCGTAGTTATCATTTCTACACCTTCTGATCAGATGTGGTTATTGACAGAAAGTTGTTACATGAGGATCTAAGTGTGTCAAAATCCCTTAAGCTATCTGCCATGTTGTGATTTATAGGAAAGATAAAATTTGGCCTATCAGAAGAGCTGATGAAATATGAGCTATTTCTCACAGATATTGGTCATCATCCGCACTTCCTTGCTCATAACTCCATAAACCGTTGGAATTTTCTGAGTGATAATGGCAACAGGATAATATTTGGTCTCTCATCTTCAGTTCCTGTAAATACTTCAGCAAAGGTAACTTTTGAATCCTATCCAAGGGTGAGAGCTGGTTGCCAGGAGAAGACGACAAGTGATTAGAGGGCTGGAATTTTTAGTTCCACCCCTCGATTTCTGGGGAGAAGAGAACCTTGCCGTTGAGTCAATGCCATCGGCCAATGGATTGAAACAATCATGACCATGTAATGAAGCTTCCTTTAAAACTCAAAGGAAAAAAAAAAAAAGCAAGGTTTGCAGAGCTGCTTGGTTGGTAATACATAGAGATATGGGGAGAGATGTGCCCCTGGGGAAGGCATGGAAGCTCCCTTCCCCTCCCCCATACCTTGCCTTCTGTGTCTCTGGCTGTTGGTTTGCATCCCTTATAATCCTTTTTATAATAAATCAGTAAGCCAATGAAAAGTGGATTTCCCTGAGTTCTGTAAATGATCTTAGCAAATTAATTGCATCTTAGGAGGGGGTTGTGGAAACCTCTGATGTATAGTCAGTCAGTCAAAAGTAGGGTTAACAACCTAGCCTTGTGACTGACATCTCAAGGCAGTCTTGTGGGACTGGGCCCTTTACCTGTGGCATTTGATGCTATCTCCAGGTAGATAATGTCAGAAATGAGGTGTATTTTCAGACAGCCCACTGGTGTCAGAGAACTGCTTGTTGTGGTGGTGAAACCTAGACACACACACACACACACACACACACACACACACACAGGGGAATTGGATTCAGGAACTTTATTTACTATCCATTTTAAATTTATGCAGTTCAGTGTATAAGTAAATGCTGTGCTGTGCTTAGTCGCTCAGTCATGTCCAACTCTTTGTGACCCTATGGACTATAGCCCGCCAGGCTCCTCTGTCCATGGGGATTCTCCAGGCAAGAATACTGGACTGGGTAGCTGTTTCCTCCTCCAGCGGATCTCCCAACCCCATGATCAGTCCCAGGTCTCCCACACTGCAGGTGGGTTCTTTACCACATGAGCCACCAGGGAAGCCTCCTCAACAAATAATACAACCTCTTCCCATCACCATCTCCCTACTTTAACATGCTGTCACACTTCTGCCTCTCTAATCTCAAGACTATCTCTCTCTCCTGGTCCTGTCATTCAGCAATCCCCTTTATATATATCCCTGTAGTTATGTACTCCAGAAAAACTAGCCTAGTCAACCTTCTCTTCCAATACACTTAGGTGACAAATGGATGTGTATGCATGACTATATAGAATAAACAAAGCACAGACTTTGTAGGAAGAAAGGCCTGGATCTGGATCCTAGGTATGTCCCACTGCGCAACCTGCTTGATCTTTCCGAGTCTTAGTTTCCTTATCTAGAAAATGCGACCACTGATCCCTACATTAGAGAGCTGTGATGAGAAAGGAATTTGTTGTTGCTGTTTAGTCTCTCAGCAGTGTCCTACTCTGCGACCCCAGGGACTGCAGCACACCAGGCTTCCCTGTCCTTCACCATCTCCCAGAGTTTGTACAAACTCATGTTCATTGAGTCAGTGATGCCATCCAACCATCTCATCAGTGTCAGGGTCTTTTCCGATGAGTCGGCTCTTCACATCAGGTGGTCAAAATATTGGAGCTTCAGCTTCAGCATCAGTTCTTCCAATGAAGATTTAAGGTTGATTTCCTTTAGGAAGGACTGCTTGGATCTTCTTTCTGTCCAAGGGACTCTCAAGAGCCTTCTCCAGCACCACAGTTCAAAGACATCAATTCTTCAGCACTCAGCCTTTTTTTATTGTCCAGCTCTCACATCCGTACATGACTCTGGAAAAACCATACCTTTGACTATGCAGACTTTTGTAGAGAATGGAATAAGAACATGCATATCCATGAGCCATCTAACATTGCTCAACAGAAGCTTGGATTAGTGCTAAGTAAGAAGGAATGCAAAAGTAGAAAGTCAAGAAACACTTGGAGTAATAGGCAAATTTGGCCTTAGAGTACAGAATGAAGCAGGACAAAGGCTAATAGAGTTTTGGCAAGAGAAGGCACTGGTCATGGCAAACACTCTCTTCCACAACACAACAGAAGACTCTACACACGGACATCACCAGATGACCAACACCGAAATCAGATTGATTATATTCTTTGCAGCCAAAGATGGAGAAGCTCTGTACAGTCGGCAAAAACAAGACCAGGAGCTGACTGTGGCTAGATCATGAACTCCTTATTGCCAAATTCAGACTTAAATAGAAGAAAGTAGGGAAACTACTAGACCATTCAGGTATGACCTAAATCAAATCCATTAAGATTATATAGTGGAAGTGAGAAATAGATTCAAGTGATTAGATCTGATAGACAGAGTGCCTGATGAACTATGGGTAGAGGCTCATGACATTGTACAGGAGACAGGGATCAAGACCATCCCCAAGAATAAGAAATGCAAAGAAGCAAAATGGCTGTCTGGGGAGGCCTTACAAATAGCTGTGAAGAGAAGAGAAGTGAAAAACAAAGGAGAAAAAGAAACATATACTCATTTGAATGCAAAATTCCAAAGAATAGCAAGGAGAGATAAGAAAGCCGTCCTCAGGGATCAATGCAAAGAAATAGAGAACAATAGAATGGGAGAGACTAGAGATCTGTTCAAGAAAATTAGAGACACCAAGGGGACATTTCATGCAAAGATGGGCTCAATAAAGGACAGGAATGGTATGGACCTAACAGAAGCAGAAGATATGAAGAAGAGGTGGCAAGAATGCACAGAAGAACTGTACAAAAAAGATCTTTATGACCCAGATAATCACAATGGTGTAATCACTCACTTAGAGCCAGACATCCTGGAATGTGAAGTCAAGTGGGCCTTAGGAAGCATCACCACGAACAAAGCTCGTGGAGGTGATGGAATTCCAGTTGAGCTATTTCAAATCCTGAAAGATGATGCTGTGAAAGTGCTGCCCTCAATATGCTAGCAAATTTGGAAAACTCAGCAGTGGCCACAGGACTGGAAAAGGTCAGTTTTCATTCCAATCCCAAAGAAAGGCAATGCCAAAGAATGCTCAAACTACTGCACAATTGTACTCATCTCACATGCTAGTAAAGTAATGCTCAAAATTCTCCAAATCAGGCTTCAACAGTGCATGAACCATGAACTTCCAGATGTTCAAGCTGGTTTTAGAAGAGGCAGAGGAACCAGAGATCAGATTGCCAACATCCGCTGGATCATGGAGAAAGCAAGAGAGTTCCAGAAAAACATCTATTTCTGCTTTATTGACTATGCCAAAGCCTTTGACTGTGTGGATCACAATAAACTGTGGAAAATTCTGAGATAGGAATACCAGACCATCTTACCTGCCTCTTGAGAAATCTGTATGCAGGTCAGGAAGCAACAGTCAGAACTGGACGTGGAACAAAGACTGGTTCCAAATAGGAAAAGGAGTATGTCAAGGCTGTTTATTGTCACCCTGCTTATTTAACTTATATGCAGAGTACATGATGAGAAAAGCTGGGCTGGAAGAAACACAAGCTGAAATCAAGATTGCCGGGAGAAATATCAATAACCTCAGATATGCAGATGACACCACCCTTATGGCAGAAAGCGAAGAAGAGCTAAAGAGCCTCTTGATGAAAGTGAAAGAGGAGAGTGAAAAAGTTGGCTTAAAGCTCAACATTCAGAAAACTGAGATCATGGCATCTGGTCCCATCATTTTACGGGAAACAAATGGGGAAACAGTGGAAACCGTGTCAGACTTCATTTTTTTGGGCTCCAAAATCACTGCAGATGGTGACTGCAGCCATGAAATTAAAAGACACTTACTCCTTGGAAGGAAAGTTATGACCAACCTAGATAGCATATTGAAAAGCAGAGACATTATTTGCCAACAAAAGTCCATCTAGTCAAAAAGCTTTTGACTATATGGTTTTTCCAATAGTCATGTATGGATGTGAGAGTTGGACAATAATGAAAACTGAGCACCGAAGAATTGATGCTTTTGAAGTGTGGTGTTGGAGAAGACTCTTGAGAGTCCCTTGGACTGCAAGGAGATCCAACCAGTTCATCCTAAAGGAAATCAGTCCTGAATATTCATTGGAAGGACTGACACTGAAGCTGAAACTCCAGTACTTTGGCCAACTGATGCAAATAACTGACTCACTGGAAAAGACCCTGATGCTTGGAAAGATGGAAGGCAGGAGGAGAAGGGGACGACAGAGGCTGAGATGGTTGAATGGCATCACTGACTCAATGGACATGAGTCTGAGTAAGACTGGCGTGCTGTAGTCCATGGGTTTGCAAAGAGTTGAACATGGTTGAGCGACTGAACTGAAGTAAGAAGGATCTTGCTGCAAATTCCTTGCTTAGGGGAATGTTTGCAGTTCTTTCAGGCAAGATAACTCCTTATTAGTGAATATTAGATTCTGTGCCTCCTTGAGAATGATCTTCTCTGAGCATTTTCACTGACAGTCCTAGCTAGGGCTGGCAAGATTTGTGCAATTCACACATACTTGTGAAATTCAAAAACATTATCTCTTACTGACACACCATAATGATGGTAATAAACAGGGAAGCCTCTGTTCTAATAAACAAGTAATTAAAGTTGACAATAAATGTGTAAACATGACACTAATTAGCAAATCCTCTCATAGCTGTTCCCAGTTTGTAGACATGCTTGGGAATGTAGATAAGACCAGGCACTCTGTATTCTCATCCATAGGTATATGAATATTGGGCAATAGATGCCACCTTCTTGGTCAATCCTTTTTTATTTTTCCCTTCTTTTTTCTGGTCAGTTCAGTTCAGTTCAGTCACTCAGTCGTGTCCGACTCTTTGCGACCCCATGAATCATAGCACACCAGGCCTCCCTGTCCATCACCAACTCCCGTATTTCACTCAGATTCACGTCCATTGAGTCAGTGATGCCATCCAGCCATCTCATCCCCTGTCGTCCCCTTCTCCTCTTGCCCCTAATCCCTCCCAGCATCAGAGTCTTTTCCAATGAGTCAACTCTTCGCATGAGGTGGCCAAAGTACTGGAGTGTCAGCTTTAGCATCATTCCTTCCAAAGTAATCCCAGGGCTGATCTCCTTCAGAATGGACTGGTTGGATCTCTTGCAGTCCAAGGGACTCTCAAGAGTCTTCTCCAACACCACAGTTCAAAAGCATCAATTCTTTGGCGCTCAGCCTTCTTCACAGTCCAACTCTCACATCCATACATGACCACAGGAAAAACCATAGCCTTGACTAGACGGAGCTTAGTCGGCAAAGTAATGTCTCTGCTTTTGAATATGCTATCTAGGTTGGTCACAACTTTTCTTCCAAGGAGTAAGCGTCTCTTAATTTCATGGCTGCAGTCACCATCTGCAGTGATTTTGGAAACCCCCAAAATAAGGTCTGACACTGTTTCCACTGTTTCCTCATCTATTTCCCATGAAGTGACGGGACCAGATGCCATGATCTTCGTTTTCTGAATGTTGAGCTTTAGGCCAACTTTTTCACCATCCACTTTCACTTTCTGGTAGAAAGTATTATTATATTTTTAAGTAAAGAAAATGAGGTCATTTTTAGTATCTTGGTTTCCAATATAATCTCTTTAAACTCAGATTTCCTATAACCTTAAGTGAAAGTCGTTCAGTCGTGTTTCACTCTTTGCAATTCCATGAACTATATAGTCCAGAATACTGGAGTGGGTAGCTGTTCCCTTTTCCAGGAGATCTCCCCAACTCAGGGATTGAACCCAGGTCTCCTGCATTGCAGGCAGATTTTTTTTACCAGCTGAGCCTCTAGGGAAGTCTAAGAATACTGGAGTGGGTAGCCTATCCCTTTTCCAGGAGATCTTCCTGACCTGGGAATCAAACAGGGGTCTCCTGCATTGCAGATGGATTCTTTACCAGCTGAGCTACCAGGGAAGCCCATGGGAGACTGTAATTTATTACATAAAGTGCCTTTAGATATGGGGACGCTGGCCTCATTATCTGAGTTCTTTCCAAACTTAGACACGGAGACATGGTTTGTCAATCCTCAGGATTTGGGAATGATGAGTGATATAAAGCTGAAAGGAGAAGGAGGTTAAGATTAACAAACAGTCTTAAATTAACAATAATAAATATTTTAAATAATAAATATTTATGCATATATCTATTTATTTGGCTGTGTTTGGTCTTAGTTGTGGCACATGGGGTCTTTGTTGCCTCATGTGAAATCTTTCACTGGGGCACGTGGACTCCCTCGTTGTGGCATGCAGCCTCAGTAGTTGAGGCATGTGGGCTTAGTTACTCCATGGCATCTTAGTTCTCTGACCAGGGTTTGAACCTGTTCCCCCTGCATTGCAAGGCAGAGTGTTAACCACTGGACCACCTGGGAAGTCCCAACAAATTCTCTTTATTGAACCAAGAAGTGGGCCACAAAGGGGACAGTGACCCAAATGGAGGTTCTATCCTGCTTGCAGGTGGAAGGGCAGTAGTTTAGAGCTTTTCTTCCAAGGCAGAAAGCATTTCCATTTATTCTTCCCTAGAGATGGTTTGCAAAATTATTTTTCAAAGAGGAGCAGCCACAATTAATTTCTTTAGTTCAGTTCAGTTCACGCACTCAGTCATGTCTGACTCTTTGCAACCCCATGAATCACAGCATGCCAGGCCTCCCTGTCTATCATCAACTCCCGCAGTTCACTCAGATTCATATACATCGAGTCAGTGATGCCATCCAGCCATCTCATCCTCTGTCGTCCCCTTCTCTTCCTGCCCCCAATCCCTCCCAGCATCAGGGTCTTTCCCAACGAGTCAACTCTTTGCATCAGGTGACCAAAGTATTGGAGTTTCAGCTTTAGCATCAGTACTTCCAAAGTAACCCCAGGGCTGATCTCCTTCAGAATGGACTGGTTGGATCTCCTTGCAGTCCAAGGGACTCTCAAGAGTCTTCTCCAACACCACACTTCAAAAGCATCAATTCTTCGGTGCTCAGCTTTCTTCACAGTCCAACTCTCACATCCATACATGACCGCTGGAAAAACCATAGCCTTGACTAGATGGACCTTTGTTGGCAAAGTAATGTCTCTGCTTTTGAATATGCTGTCTAGGTTGGTCATAACTTTCCTTCCAAGGAGTAAGCGTCTTTTAATTTCATGGCTGCAATCACCATCTGTACTGATTTTGGAGCCCCCCAAAATGAAGTCTGACACTTTCCACTGTATCCCCATCTATTTCCCATGCAGTGATGAGACCAGATGCCATGATCTTAGTTTTCTGAATGTTGAGCTTTAAACCAACTTTTTCACTCTCCTCTTTCACTTGCATCAAGAGGCTTTTTAGTTCCTCTTCACTTTCTGACAGAATGTGGTCCACTGGAGAAGGGAATGGCAAACCACTTCAGTATTCTTGCCTTGAGAACCCCATGAACAGTATGAAAAGGCAAAATGATAGGATACTGAAAGAGGAACTCCCCAGGGCAGTAGGTGCCCAATATACTACTGGAGATCAGTGGAGAAATAACTCTAGAAAGAATGAAGGGATGGAGCCAAAGTAAAAACAATACCCAGCTGTGGATGTGACTGGTGATAGAAGCAAGGTCGGATGCTGTAAAGAGCAATATTGCATAGGAACCTGGAATGTCAGGTCCACGAATCAAGGCAAATTGGAAGTGGTCAAACAAGAGATGGCAAGAGTGAACGTCGACATTCTAGGAATCAGCGAACTAAAATGGACTGGAATGGGTGAATTTAACTCAGATGACCATTATATCTACTATTGTGGGCAGGAATCCCTCAGAAGAAATGGAGTAGACATCATGGTCAACAAAAGAGTCTGAAATGCAGTACTTGGATGCAATCTCAAAAATGACAGAATGATCTCTGTTTGTCTCCAGGGCAAACCATTCAATATCACAGTAATCCAAGTCTATGCCTCGACCAGTAATGCTGAAGAAGCTGAAGTTGAATGGTTCTATGAAGACCTACAAGACCTTTTAGAACTAACACCCTCAAAAGATGTCCTTTTCATTATAGGGGACTGGAATGCAAAAGTAGGAAGTCAAAAAACACCTGGAGTAACAGGCAAATTTGGCCTTGGAATGTGGAATGAAGCAGGGCAAAGACTAAGAGAGTTTTGCCAAGAAAATGCACTGGTCATAGCAAATACCCTCTGCCAACAACACAAGAGAAGACTCTACATGTGGACATCACCAGATGGTCAACACCAAAATCAGGTTGATTATATTCTTTGCAGCCAAAGATGGAGAAGCTCTATACAGTCGGCAAAAACAAGACCAGGAGCTGACTGTGGCTCAGATCATGAACTCCTTATTACCAAATTCAGACTTAAATTGAAGAAAGTAGGGAAAACCGCTAGACCATTCAGGTATGACCTAAATCAAATCCCTTATGATTATACAGTGGAAGTGAGAAATAGATTTAAGGGCCTAGATCTGATAGATAGAGTGCCTGATGAACTATGGAATGAGGTTTGTGACACTGTATAGGAGACAGGGATCAAGCCCATCCCCATGGAAAAGAAATGCAGAAAAGCAAAATGGCTGTCTGGGGAGGCCTTACAAATAGCTGTGAAGAGAAGAGAAGCGAAAAGCCAAGGAGAAAAGGAAAGATATGAGCATCTGAATGCAGAGTTCCAAGGAGTAGCAAGAAGAGATAAGAAAGCCTTCTTAAGCGATCAATGCAAATAAAGAGAGGAAAAGAACAGAATGGGAAAGACTAGAGATCTCTTCAAGAAAATTAGAGATACCAAGGGAACATTTCATGCAAAGATGGGCTCGATAAAGGACAGAAATGGTATGGACCTAACAGAAGCAGAAGATATTAAGAAGAGGTGGCAAGAATACACAGAAGAACTGTACAAAAAAGATCTTCACGACCTGGATAATCATGATGGTGTGATCACTCATCTAGAGCCAGACATCCTGGAAGGTGAAGTCAAGTGAGCCTTAGAAAGCATCACCACGAACAAAGCTAGTGGAGGTGATGGAATTCCAGTTGAGCTATTTCAAATCCTGAAAGATGATGCTTGAAAGTGCTGCACTCAATATGCTAGCAAATTTGGAAAACTCAGCAGTGGCCACAGAACTGGAAAAGGTCAGTTTTCATTCCAATCCCAAAGAAAGGCAATGTCAAAGAATGCTCAAACTACCGCACAATTGCACTCATCTCACATGCTAGTAAAGTAATGCTCAAAATTGTCCAAGCCAGGCTTCAGCAATACGTGAACCATGAACTTCCAGATGTTCAAGCTGGTTTTAGAAAAGGCAGAGGAACCAGTGATCAAATTGCCAACATCCGCTGGATCATGGAGAAAGCAAGAGTTCCAGAAAAACATATATTTCTGCTTTATTGACTATGCCAAAGCCTTTGACTGTGTGGATCACAATAAACTGTGGAAAATTCTGAAAGAGATAGGAATACCAGACCACCTCACCTGCCTCTTGAGAAATCTGTATGCAGGTCAGGAAGCACCAGTTAGAACTGGAGATGGAACAACAGACTGGTTCCAAATAGGAAAAGGAGTATGTCAAGGCTGTATATTGTCACCCTGCTTATTTAACTTATATGCAGAGTACATCATGAGAAACGCTGGGCTGGAAGAAACACAAGCTGGAATCAAGATTGCCGGGAGAAATATCAATAACCTCAGATATGCAGATGACACCACCCTTATGGCAGAAAGTGAAGAGGAACTAAAAAGCCTCTTGATGAAAGTGAAAGAGGAGAGTGAAAAAGTTGGCTTAAAGCTCAACATTCAGAAAATGAAGATCATGGCATCTGGTCCCATCACTTCATGGGAAATAGATGGGGAACCAGTGGAAACAGTGTCAGACTTTATTTTTGGGGGGCTCCAAAATCACTGCAGATGGTGACTGCAGCCATGAAATTAAAAGACGCTTACTCCTTGGAAGAAAAATTATGACCAACCTAGATAGCATATTCAAAAGCAGAGACATTACTTTGCCAACAAAGGTCCATCTAGTCAAGGCTATGGTTTTTCCAGTAGTCATGTATGGATGTGAGAGTTGGACTGTGAAGAAGGCTGAGCGCCGAAGAATTGATGCTTTTGAATTGTGGTGTTGGAGAAGACTCTTGAGAGTCCCTTGGACTGCAAGGAGATCCAACCAGTCCATTCTAAAGGAGATCAGCCCTGGGATTTCTTTGGAAGGAATGATGCTAAAACTGAAACTCCAGTACTTTGGCCACCTCATGCGAAGAGTTGAGTCATTGGAAAAGACTGACGCTGGGAGGGATTGGGGGCAGAAGGAGAAGGGGACGACAGAGGATGAGATGGCTGGATGGCATCACTGACTCAATGGACGTGAATCTGAGTGAACTGTGGGAGTTGATGATGGACAGGGAGGCCTGGTGTGCTGTGATTCATGGGGTCGCAAAGAGTCGGACACGACTGAGTGACTGAACTGAACTGAACTCACTTTCTGCCATAAGGGTGTTGTCATCTGCATATCTGAGGTTGTTGATATTTCTCCCGGCAATCTTGATTCCAGCTTATGCTTCTTCCAGCCCAGCGTTTCTCATGATCTACTCTGCATATAAGTTAAATAAGCAGGGTGACAATATATAGCCTGGACGTACTCCTTTTCCTATTTGGAACCAGTCTATTTTTCCCTGTCCAGTTCTAACTGGTGCTTCCTGACCTGCATATAGGTTTCTCAAGAAGCATATCAGGTGGTCTGGTATTCCCATCTCTTTCAGATTTCTTAGTCATGAGCAAAAACCCTGATGCCCTAAGTATAAATATTTTTTTCTAAGACATCCTCTTTTTTATCTTCTTTATTATTTTTTGATTGATGTAGTAGGCAAAAGAAACACAAGCATGACTTTCTGCTGATCGCTTTCCTCTTTTATTTCTCCAGTAGTTGTCCTCCTAAGGATTACATTTTTTCCTTAGGTCCTCTTTCTTTCATCCTTCCAAGGCCATGACTTTATCTAAGAGGTCTCCTGGATATTGAGGTAAGGAGAAGCAGTATTTCCTGGTAGTTAAGGATAATGACTTGTGGTTCAGAAAGACTTGATTTTGATCCTTACTTCACTCTCGTTTCAGTCAAGACAGGTTACAGTATGCTGAAACAACAAACAGCACCGCATGTTCAGTTCCTCAGCACAATGAAAGTTTGTTTGGTCTTGTCAGCAAGACATTGCAAGTCTCAGTGACTCTGCAAGGCAGCTGCCTTGATGTGGTGACTCAGTGGTCCAGGCTGCTTTGGACTCATGGCACACCCATCTTGACACATGCTCCTGTGAGTTCAGGGACAAAGAAGTCAGGCACTGAGGACCACATGCCAGCTCTGCAATGTGTCATCCCAGGAATATCTTGTCACTTGAAGTCACAATCCATTGGCAACATCATCCACAAAACCCTGCACAATTGCAAATGGAGATGGTAACTATAGTTTTACATGTATCCAGGAAGGGGAAGGGAATCAGAAATATTGGTGACCATTGTTATTAACCGCCATAACCACACACTGACTGTTTGATCTTGGGCAAGTTACTAAACTCTCTGAGCCTCAGTTCCCTCTCTTTTAAAATGGGGAAAATATTATATAACCAATAAATTTCTTGTGAAGATTAAAAAAGACAAAGCATATAAAGTGTTCAGCATGGTGTCTAACATATTGTTCAAGAAGTGGTAGACATCTAATCCACTCCCTACTTAGCAACCAGAGTGACCTTTTAAAAAATGGAAATCCATTACTTAAAAATTTTCAGTGGCTTCCCACCTCACTTAGAATTTAATGCCATCTTTCACCATTGTTTCAGGAGTCTGCATGACATGATTCTTGTCCTCCTGTCTGATTTCATTTTCCATCACCCCTCCACTCATTCCCTCATCTCCAGTCACACCTGCCTTCTGTCTGTTCCCCTAACATGCTACATCATTTCCGCTTCAAGCTCTATGCTTGCTGACTTCTCTGATTGAAACATTCTGCCCCAGATGTTTGCATCATTAGTTGCATTTCACCTCTTTGGTCTAAAATCAGGAAGCCTTCCCTGTCTTCCCCATCTATTTCCTTCCAGTCAATACATGCGCTAGTGAGTCATTCCCTATCACATTACCCTGTTAAGTTTCTTTATAGCACTTATCACTGTATGAAATTACTTGTTTTATTTATTTGTCTGTTTATCTGTTTTCCACACTAGGATGTGAACTTTGTGACAGCAAAATCTTCATCTGTCTTGCTTCCTACTGAATTCCTGTCACCAACAATGGTCTAGATTCCAGTGGTAAATGCACAAATCTTTTCTCAGCACCTTTCCCATATCACTGTGTTGCCTTTTTCTGATATTGATTTGAAACTCGCTCGTAACTCTCTCTTGTCTGGAGAAGAATTATCCACTCAGAGCCAGGGAATGGCCAGCCCTGCTCACATGGCAGCTGATGGTGGGAAGGTGAGGTCCTGATTCTGAACTTTGTCTTCTAAGCCAGTGTTCTGCACAGTGGAGCTCAAGAGGAACTAGACAAAAAGATGCAACCCAAGCCCCATACTGGACGTATTAAGTCAAGATCTCTGGAAATGAGAATCTACCCAGGGAATCTGCACTTTTAAACAAGCCCCCAAGCTGATCTTTGGGCTTCTCAGGTGTCACTAGTGGTAAAGGACCTGCTTGCCAATGTAGGAGACATAAGACATGTGGGTTCAATCCCTGAGTCAGGAAGATCCCTTAGAGTAGGACATGGCAACCCACTCCAGTATTCTTGCCTGGGAAATCATATGGACAGAGAAACCTAGCGGGCTACAGTCCCTAGTGTTGCAAAGAGTTGGACACAACTGAAGTGAGTTAGCATGCATTCAAGCTGATCTTTAAAGCACACTAAGGCTTAAGAGGCATTCTCCCAGGTCTTAAGTTCAGCCTATCAATGAAGCATACTCAAACAGTTCTTTTTCCCGGTGATCGCTTACATGGATACTTGCATTGTCTTGTGAATGATCAAACTCTCCATCTGAGGTCAGAATAGAGTGCTTTGGGGCACAGAAATCACAGACACCGTTACTGAGTGCCCTATGTATGAGTTACCAATTGCTATGGAACAAATTACTCCAAAACTTAATATGCTTCTAACATTTGGGGACACTTTTCTGCTCACTAGAAACCCCTTGAGAGAAATAAGGTAAAGTAATGTGAGTCATGAGCAGGAACAGGAGAGAAAATTTCCATTTCAAATTATTCCTTATTAGTGTCTCAAATTATTCCTTATTATTCCTTATTGGACAAGGAGGCTGTGATATTAGTTAAGCTGGGCCTGTAATATTACTCTAGATTCTTAAAATCCACTGTTGAAAGAGTCATGGTAACAATGGCTATGCTGATGGTCAGGGTGGTCATAATCCATTCAGCAAATATGTATTGAGCAGCTGCTACTACATGTCATCACTGACCTAAGCGCATGGGATCAAAATGGACCAAAGCCAAAACATTAAAACAAGACAAAGCAACCCCCCACCCCCCGACTCTTGCCCCATGGAGCTTAAATTCTAGAAGAGGAAATGGAAGGAAATGATCCTAGCCTCTCACTCCCTGTTTGAAACATTTCCTTTTCAAGAGTTCTTAGTCCTGAGGGAATTAGTCTCCACCAAGTGCCGAAGTTCAAATGAGAGATTCCTTAACTTCATCTCTTCCAAGACTTGAAGGTGAATGTCTACTCAAAATGCTTACAAGCAGGGAAATGGACTTTGGTTGAGAGGTAAATGTCTCTATAGAGGTGTGTTGGAGTGGGGGTTGTGATAACAGAGAGAGGGCTTAAAATAACTACATTTATCTCACAGTTTCCATCAGTCAGGAATTCAGGCACAGCTTAGTTGGGGCCTCAGGTTCTTTCATGAGGCTGCAATCAAGGTGTTACCCAGACTCAAGGCTCAGCTGGTGAAGGACTTGATTCCAAGCCCACTCATGTGATCACTGGCAATCAGTTCCTTGTGGGCTGTTGGACTCAGGGCCTTGGTTCCTTGCTGGCTATTGGCTGGAGGCTGTCTGTCCTCAGTTCCTTGCCACGTGGGCCTCTCCATGGTGCACCTCACAATGTTGCGTCTGGTTTCCATCAGAGTGAGCAGGTGAGGAGAGCCAGTGAGAGAATGACAGCAAGAGGCAAGTCACAGTCTTGATCTCTGAAGCGACATTCCATCACTTTGACTGTATTCTATTTATTAGAAACAAGTCACTGAGTCCAGCCCACATGCCAAAGGAGGCAATTCCACAAGGGCATGAGTATCAGGAAATGGGGAGCATTAGGGCCCCTTTTAGAAGCTGCTTGCCACACCTTAGCCTTCGTTTTGAACTATCTTTTGACATGGGACGCAGTATGACAGACAATAAGAATATGGGGATTCTATATGGCCCTTGGAAGCTTAATTTAAAAGGGAACGTTGCATCATAAGAAGACCATACACTTTAGGCCTCAATCAGAATCTTGCCTTTGCTGATCACCAACTGTTTATAACTTTAAACTTTGTTTTTTTGAGCCTTGGTTTTCTCATTCACAAAGTATGGAAAATACCTACCACCTAAGGAGTTTTGAGGATCAAAAAGTCACTTGGGCAAGGCACTTGTTAAAATGCAGATTCTCAGGTTGCTCCCCCCAAAATTCATGTGCAGTAGACTTGGGGTGGCTCTTAAGAATTTCTATTTTTAAAAATTTGTTAACTTTTAATTTCATATTGGAGTATAGCCAATTAACAATGTAGTTTCAGGTGGACAGCAAAGGGACTCAGCCATACATACACATGTATCCATTATCCCCCAAACTCCCCTCCCATCCAGGCTGCCACATAAAGGAATTCCCATTTTTAATAAGTACATTTGCAAAAGATATGTGGCTTGGTATATGATAGCTATTAATAATCTGCACGATAACAGTAATTCTGCAATTATTCTTGAGGAATTATAAAGGGATTATGTATTTAAACTGTACATTAGTGGAAAGCAAACTGTATTGAGGATTAGAAGATGTGTAAGTTTTAGCCCTTACTTTGCTATCGGATCTTAGGCACAGAGTCACCTAATCTTTTTGGATCTCTTTTTCCCCCTAGCCTCTGTAAAATGCCTTCCACCCTGAGTACTCTGTCTAGGAAAAGAAACAATAGCTACTAGATGGCATCCCTTTAGGGCTCCCCTGGTTGCTGAAAAAAGTGCAATGGCCTCTGTAATAAGTCTTTTCTGAATCTCTGCATCTCCTAATATTTCTTCCTGAAGACTATTCCTTTGAGCCTCTCATTCTTCTACTCTTTTAATTCATATGACCCCCAGCATCCCTGTATGTAATGAAATATATCTGAAAACAACCTCGTTTAAAAGAATAAATCTATTAAGGAGAAGAGAACTTTCTGAGGTGAAATGAAAAATATTGATTGCTTCTCACCTGTTAGCAGTGAAATCCCATCCAGTTAATTAACCTGCTAAGAGATAAAGTTTATTTCTGCCCTTCACCTTCAGCTCCAAATCTTTAAAACCATTAAAACAAGTACCTGGTCAATGAATAAATCTTCTCCAGAGTGGCATTCAGGGCCTTCTGTAACCTGGCTTCAGTCTGCCTTTCTAACTTTACTTCCAGCTACTTACCTTCAAGCACCTTCCACTCCAGGCAAATGAAAGAATCAAAGTATTTCAGCATTCCCATTGCCAGAAATATACTTCCCTCCTCTGAATTCTACATATTAACTCAGTTCAAATGTCACTTCTTAAAAAAAGCTTTCCTACAGCTCTGGCATCTCCACCTCCTCCCACCTCTCCTAACTGCTGCCAGGGTGTAAGCATTAATTACCTCCTATTTCTAAACATTTTTCAAAATTTGAATACCTTTGTAGTATTTATTACTTTATAACATATTATGCGGAGAAGGCGATGGCACCCCACTCCAGTACTCTTGCCTGGAAAATCCCATGGACAGAGAAGCCTGGAAGGCTGCAGTTCATGGGGTCGCTGAGGGTCGGACACAACTGAGCAACTTCACTTTCACTTTTCACTTTCCTGCATTGGAGAAGGAAATGGCAACCCACTCCGGAGTTCTTGCCTTGAGAATCCCAGGGACGGGGGAGCCTGGTGGGCTGCCGTCTATGGGGTCGCACAGAGTCGGACACAACTGAAGCGACTTAGCAACATATTATGATTTTGTATAAGTTTATAGTACTAGACCTTAAAGGATGCAGTTTCAATCAATTCATTTTTATGTTCCCCACATCTTCTAACACAATACCTTACTTATAATTGGTGTTTAGTAAATGTTTTTTTTGAATGCTTAAATGGAGACCCATTGATCTATGACTTTAATTCTTAAGGGGCTCACAACTCCTGTTTCATCATTAGTATCAGAAGAATCTGACTCAGTGAGGCATTTTTCAAGATTTACATTATGTTCAAAACAGAACTTTCAAGCTTTCCAGGTTTTTTGAAAACAGTCTTGTTGCTTCCCACACTTAGCAGCTTTCTGTTTCTTTTTGAAAAAGATTTCTTTCTGAAATCTTTTTGCTGTCAGTGGAAGAGTTGGAAAAGACAGTCTTCTTATGGATATCATCCCTTTCAATGACTCTGAGTAAAGCTTCTTATGGCTTTTGTATCTCCTGCCCCAATTTACTACCATGACATACTTGGAGCCAGTGTTTTATTGGCATAAAACCCTGAAACTCAGTTTTGGGTAAAACAGATATTCAGTCATGTATGAGAGCATTCACATAGGTGTGCCTAGGATAAAGAGGAAAAATACGATAGCTTCACTGAAACAAATAGGCCATCCATCACTCATTGTTCATTTTCTTTTTAATTTTTATTTATTTTTAATTTAAAAACAATTTAAAATTTTCTGAAACATTCAGTTTCTTGATCACCCAGAAGACTTTAGGTGCCTTCAAGGATTCTTGCCTTCAAGGATTTCTGAGTCTTATAAAAGGAGATGAATATATGATGAAATCATTATTAAAGACTAATTTGCACAATGTCAGAGGCAAGCACAAGGAAGTGTGGAGCATAGAGAATTTTCTTTGAGATAAGATGGATTTTTTTAAGCAAAGAAAATCTTTTCTGTAGCACAGTAGTCATGTTCATATCAGTAAAATACATATTATTTTGGGGTTGTTAACAGCACCATCCTCTTCCAACTACTCACCTTGGCCCAGGTGTCAGCATCTGTGGTGGGTTCTGAGGCATGATTCAAGCAAGTAGCCACCCTGGGTTAACCAAGACCCATACTTACATCCTTGCTCCTTAGAACTTGTAGGAAAGAATCACTGAAGGAGATGGCAGCAAAGGGGTAGTTTTCTTGCAACTCATAGGGCTGTCAACGATATTTTGAAACGGAGGGTTTTGCTTGCTACTCTGTCTATGGCTCCAGCATTTTTAAAGGAGATGACTCATTGGGGTAGTCTGTCCAAGTCTATGACCTTGGCAGTGTGTGTGTGTGTGCACGTGCACGCAAATGCATGGAGGGTGAAGAGGGAGGGATTCGTTATGAGGAAAGACAAGAAAGCAATCCTAAGTTTAAAATGACCAAAGCCCACAGCTGCTAAGTACTGAGTACTTGTACAGACCACTTTAAATTTTCCTTTTTCTTCATATTTAAGGACACTTTTCTATTCACTAGCAACTCATTGAGAAGGATGGAGTAGGATGACATGAGTCAGAAGTAGAAATAAGAGAGGAAATTAACATCCATCTCAAATTATTTCTTGTCAGTGGCTCAGTGAAAGGCTCAAATAGAGGGGAAGCTGGAGACACTGGTTAAGATGAGGCTGTAATATCATTCTGGATTCTTATGATTACAATTGAAAGAGGTCTATGGCTTGGAGTAATGATGGTTTTAGGCTTCCCTGATGGGAAATAGATGGGGAAACAGTGGAAACAGTGGCTGACTTTATTTTTCTGGGCTTCAAAATCACTGCAGATGATGATTGCAGCCATGAAATTAAAAGATGCTTACTCCTTGGAAGGAAAGTTATGACCAACCTAGACAGCATATTCAAAAGCAGAGACATTACTTTGCCAACAAAGGTCCGTCTAGTCAAGGCTATGGTTTTTCCAGTGGTCATGAATGGATGTGAGAGTTGGACTGTGAAGAAAGCTGAGCACCGAAGAATTGATGCTTTTGAAGTGTGGTGTTGGAGAAGACTCTTGAGAGTCCCTTGGACTGCAAGGAGATCCAACCAGTCCATTCTAAAGGAGATCAGTCCTGGGTGTTCATTGGAAGGACTGATGCTAAAGCTGAAGCTCCAATACTTTGGCCACCTCATTCGAAGAGTTGACTCGTTGGAAAAGACCCTGATGCTGGGAGGGATTGGGGGCAGGAGGAGAAGGGGACGACAGTGGATGAGATGGCTGGATGGCATCACCAACTCAATGGACGTGAGTTTGAGTAAACTCCAGGAGCTGGTGATGGACAGGGAGGCCTGGCGTGCTGCGATTCATGAGGTCGCAAAGAGTAGGACACGACTGAGCGACTGAACTGAACTGATGGCTCCAATGGTAAAGCATCTACCTGCAGTTCAGAAGACCTGGGTTTGATCCCTGGGTCGGGAAAATACCCCAGAGAAGAAAATAGCAATCCATTCCAGTATTCTTGTCTGGGAAATTCCACAGACAGAGGAGCCTGGCAGGCTACAGTCCATGGGGTTGCAGAGTCGGACACGATTGAGCAACTAACACAAATGACTTTTGTGAAAGTAGTCGTAATCCACTCAACAAATATGTATTAAATACCTACCACATGCCATCATTGACCTAGGCACATAGAATTTAAATGGACCCAGAAAAATTTCTGTCTAGAAGTTTATATTCTAGAAAAAACTGGCAAAAATGGTGTTAGCATCTCTCCCTGTTAGAAATATTTTCTTCTCATGAGTTCCTAGTCATGTGAGGGACTTAGTCTCCATCAAGTCTCAGCATCAGTGCAAGAATCACAAAAATTTCTGTCTTTCAAAGCTTGCAGACTGGTATCTGCTTAAAATGTTTATATGAGCAGGGAAATGGGACTCTGGTTGAGATGTAGAAGTCTCTGTGTATGTGAGTTGAGGGGGCAGTAACAGTGTGTAGCAGGAAGAAATTCTATAGCGGTGCCATCCACACTGACAAACTATCTCAAGCTGGGGGGAAATGTACGAGTTAGTACCGGAATGCTCCCCTCCACCCCACTTGCCTTTCTCTCTCTTCCACCACTTTGCTCCCTCCTCCTTTCCTTCCTGAATCCCTCCTTCTCCTTCCTTCCTTTTCGCCTGGTCCCTCCCCATCCCCTTCCCTCGAACGGTGCTTCTCTTCTCCCCTCTCTCCTTCTCCCTCTAGTCTCTTTGCCTCCTCGATCCCTCCCCGGCGTCTACGTCAGGCCCCCACTTGCGTGACGCTCTGGGTCTGGGTGGGAGCTGTCCACTCGCCTAGGGTGCTGAATGCAGCAGCGGCGGCGGAGAGAGCTGAGAGCCGATTCTCTGCTCCAGGAACCTTGCTTCCAAACCTCGGACGGTCAGCTTACCGCCTGCCACCTCCCTTCCAGCACCACCCCTTTGGGAACTGAGCCAGGGGGGCAGCAGTCGCGGCAGGCGGGTGCTGAGCAACGGCGGAAGACGAGACAACACCTGGCAGCAGCCTGGAATCTGATTTGCTTCCTCTCGCCTTTTCAAAGAGATATATTTATACATGGTTTTTGGGGAGTCGCGAGGACCCAGCCGGAGCCAAGTGCTGGCTACCTCCCACCTCGGCCACGCTGCTTCGTTCCCCCCTCCCCACCCTTAGCTGGTACTGCAAACAAGCCTTACCTCGTTGCTTCTACGAAGAGAGGTAGCAACAGCGAGCCCAGCCAGCCAGAGGCAGAGGAGAGGAGGGAGGGGTTGGGAGAGGGGGCGCGCAGAGAGCCGACCGAGGCCGCCCTTGGTGGGGGTAGCAGGGGCAGAGCTGCCGTGAAGACCCGGCAGCCGCCCTTCTCCGCCTCCACCCCTCTAGAAGCGCTCTTTCCTGATTATTTGAGAACCGAATTGTTCTTATTTCACTAGTATTATTTCATTTTTTATTACCCTTACTCCTCACTCCCCAGCCGCCCCCACCCCTACGCCTGCCTCGCCTCTGGTTGCATGGCAGCGCTGCCTGGGCGCGGGGGCTCAGAGCTGGCCCCCCGGGAAGGAGGAGGAGGCGGAGGATCATGAAGCCGGGAGTCTTGGCCGCGTCGGACGGCGAGCTGCAGCCAGAGGACGAGCCGGAGCGGCCCCCGCCCCGGAGACACCCGGACGCCACCGACAAGCAGTCGCCGCCGCCGCCACAGCAGCATCGGTGGCCGCGGGCAGATCCGGAAAGAGAGGAGGGCGACAGCGGCCCAGAGGAGCAACCCGAGAAGGCGAGGCCACTCACCCGCCCGGACCTGCCCTTCTACCGCCCCTTGCCCCTCGCCCCAAGGGACCTTTGATGGAGCCAGGGAAGGGGGCCGAGGGTTTACAGACTGCCACAGGGCTGGGCAGGGGGTTCTGATCATGTAACTACTCCCCCTAGTTCCCTCCCACACACACGCCCCTCTTCTCTACCCCTTATCTCTGCTCCACTGCCTCCCACTCCCCAAACACACACCCTTCCTCTAGCCAGGATCTTAACGCTCAGGAAGGAGGTGGCTCTGCAAGGGTTAAACGATCTTTTCTGTTTTTCCCTTTCTTTTCCCCGTCCCCAGTCCCTGATTTTCCCACCTCTCTTCTCCTAATTGGCTTTCCCCTCTTCTGTGCAGCCCTTCCGCTGCAGAGGCAAAGCACAAGCCCCTTGCCCAGTATCACCTGGATCTCTTCCCCACCACCCACTGCTCTCTTAAAAGCAACTCTGGTGCTTCTGGAGGTTAATTGCCCCAGTTTTCTGCCCAGGAGAATTAAAACTTCTCCCAACCTCCTCTCTTCCCCTCCTCACCGCCCCCAGGCCCTCAAAACCAACCTCCTACTACCTAAGGAAAACTCTCTTTTCTCTCTAGCACATGCAGTCCTCAATTCTTCACTGAGCTAGTTTGCTCTAAGCCCAGCTCAGTCCGCTCCAAATTTTATTGATAACCTTCCTCACCCTTTTATATGAAGAAATTTCCCACTGCCTGGGAATTTGAGAAAAACCCAATAAGCCTCTTCCCAGGGAACTTTCTAACAGTCAGACTTTGATCTCAAGGCCCTAACAGCCCATCCTCAACTTTTTTTCCTAGCCCCCTGCCTGTACCAGTGCTACTGGGTCAAAAGCAAAGAGGGAGATACGCTGAAAGCTTCAGGTTTGGGTAGAGGTAGGAGGGGCAAGACAATTTTTTGTTGGGCTGTCCAGGTAGAGTTCAGGACCAGTGACTCTCAGTTGCCAGTCCTGGGAGTCATTTATTTGCTACTTGGAGGGGATGTAAGAGGAGTCAGCAAGAACGAAGACTCCCTCCATCATAACACAGATACACTGTGGACCCCCAGACCATCCTATCCTCTGCAAAGACTCCACCTGCCCCTGCTGGGCTCTCTGCTTCCACTGGGCACATGCTGATGCCCCTGAGTGGGCTGCTCTGGTGGTGGTGCTGCTGCTGTGCCTGGTACTGCTGTGGACTGTGCACCCCAGCTCCCCAGATGTTGCGCCACCAGGGTCTACTCAAGTGCCGCTGCCGTATGCTCTTCAATGACCTGAAGGTTTTCCTCCTACGGCGCCCCCCTCCAGCGCCCCTGCCCATGCACGGGGAACCCCAGCCCCCTGGTTTGGCGGCCAACAACAACACCCTTCCGGCTCTGGGTGCCGGGGGGTGGGCAGGCTGGAGGGGCCCTCGAGAAGGGGTGAGCAGGGAGACCCCTCCCCTGCCACCTCCACCGCCTTTGCCACCTTCTGCGGAAGATGACTGGGGTGGCCCAGCCACAGAGCCACCTGTCTCGCTGCTCAGCAGTGCCTCGTCAGATGACTTCTGTAAAGGGAAGGCTGAGGATCGCTACTCACTGGGCAGCAGCCTGGACAGTGGCATGAGGACCCCACTCTGCCGCATCTGCTTCCAGGGGCCAGAACAGGTGAGACCCTTCTCCCGTTTTCCTACTCGCCTGCTTGCCCTATGCTGCCTCTAGGAGGAGGACTGCAAGCTTTAAGGGATCCTCAGTGATGTTTCATGTGGTTAAATTTTCCCAAGAGGTATCTGGTACCTGGTGGAGCCTGTTTTGCATTTTCCTTCCATATGTTCAATTCCATCCCAAAATTCCATAAGTGTCCTTAGAGGGGAAGATTTGGAAGTTGGAAGGGATGAAATGAAGGAACTTTGGTGGTACATTCATGCTTGTTGCCAAGATATCCTTGTATCTGATTTGTTGTTAGTGACATTTCCCCAGACTGTCTTCAGTTCCAGATTCAAACTTCTTCCCTCTCTGATAGTGTGTGGAGATCTTGTCCTTACAGCCTGCATCTGCTTCTTCACTTTGAGATGACCCCTTCCCATATTATACTGACATCCTCAGCAGTGTGTTTTAGTTACTGAGGAGGAAATGGAGAGGGTTTGTAAGTTTGTGAAGATTATACAGTTTTCTAAGACACTTCTTGTCAGACTCAAGGTTTTCTAGGTTGAAAGTGTTAGGTAAGTAGGGTGAGAGGGAGTTTACGGAAAGTGGAGAAGGAAGTAGCGAGTCTGATCATAACTATTCCCCTTGGCAGGTCTGAAAGCGCATGAACTTAGAAAGTCCCTTAAACTTTGCCCATCAGGATAGAGATACCAAGTACCGTATGGACCAGAGTCTTCCCAAGGCCAAGGGTTCTCCCCACCCCCACTCATTCAGATTTTCAAAGACATACTTGCACCACCCCTTCTCGCTCCATTTTCAATCTAGTGTCTGCGGTGATGGGGAATATGTGCACGTTCTTCTGGAATCATAAATTGCGGCAACACAATTCTGGCCCACAGAATCCCAGATAAGAAAGGTTCACCTGAAAATCTGACTTAGTTAGTGATGCTGGAGAAGGAACATTCAGTTGCACCCTGGGCAGGGTTATATGGTCACACTGCAGCCCCTTCTTCACTAGCTTCCCGGAAGTGGGGGTCAGGCTTCTGGGTGCTCCTACAACAAGTGATGGTCTAGCAGGATGACATGCTGAGGCACCTTCTAGTTTCTGTTGAAGGCTTTGTCTTTGAGAGACAGGCTTTGTGGGCATGTTCATTCATTTTGTGTTTGCTTGGAATGAGCAGGGCACTTCAGGACAGAAGATGACTGGGGCCATGGCCCGGGCATTATGAGAGGAAGTAATGTTGATCTCAGTGTGAATAAATGTCTCTGAGAGGCTGAGGGCAGGCTTCCTCCTTTTGTGACTGGAGTGGGTTGCCATTCCCTTCTCCAGGGGATCTTCCCTTCCCTGGGGATTGAACCCAGGTTTCTTGCCTTGCAGGCAGACTCTTTACCATCTGAGCCACCAGGGAAGCCCTGTTGTGACTAGGATTGCCAAAAAGTCCCAGCTGGACTGAAGCCTGGAGCCAAAGACCCCTGTTAAGCAGGAAGGTCCAGGCGCCTGCTCAGTGCCCCGCTTCCAGGGCTGGGCATCCAGCGCAGACACAAGGAGGTGTGGCACAGCTGAGAACAGGAAGTGTGTTTCACTTTGGGCTGCTCCCAATCAGCATCTGTCCCCATTAGAAGCCTCGTCTTCTCAAAAAATAAAGAAAGAAAGAGAGAGAGACTTATTTCCTCTCCCATATGCCTGGTTCAGGTCTGAATGTCACAGGGGCACTGGGAGTGTGGCTTCTGGCAAGAATATGCTTGTCTCTAGCAAACAACAGAGTTTGGAACCTGTTCTGGATGATATTTATTTGCTGTGTGAACTTCTTCAATTTCTTTATTCCCCAGGGTCCCTTTTCCAACTTCTGTGATTTAAAAGAACCTTTTTCTATTCCCCACATTTCCTTATAAGTACGTTGAGAGGATCCAGAAGATAATGAGCCTGAAAATGACTTGAAAGGGATTAATATATAATGACATATATTTTGCTTATGGTAAAGCAATATTTTGTTTTAAAAAAAATTCTTAGAAATACTGTGAAATATCCTCAAGTGACATAAGGTCTGGTTGAAGGTTAGGAGCTTTCCTTTCTTGTTCGTTATTTTTATAGTGTGTCACAAATAAAGCATGAAGTGAAAAAAAAAAAAGGCTAGCACCAATAAAGAAATGAGCTCTATTATTATGTGAAAGGGATGGGAGATAGTGTGGGTACTAAGTCAGGTTCAAGTCAAGCACCCTTTGCATATGATTATTATGTTTTGAGGCTTTGCTTTATTGGGGGCAGGAGGCAGATTTTAATGGGATTGTGTTATACTAGAAACAAAAGTCGCGTGTGTTAGATGTGAACACATTTTCCCACTTTTTGCTTGTTTTTCTTCACAGGATTTCAGTGAGTAAGGGAGACAAAGGGGAAGGGATGGGGAAAACTCTAGAGAAGAAAGAGAAGTCAGACACAGGCAGAAAGTGAAAAGCTGAGATTTCAGTATTTTTTCTGTTCAGGGAGGGAGCTGTCCAGCAATTGTTCACACGTGGACTTGCGGCTAATGCAGACAGTCTGCAATCTCAGTAGCTGAATGTCTTGGTCTTTCCTCTGACCAGACAAAGGAACTGAACAGCTCCTCGGTCACTTGCCACTACTCCAGGGGCTAAAAGGATGCCAAAGCTGAAAATCTGGTCTCTTCCTGCCGAAGGCTTGAAATGTATGTGGTGAGGGGCAGGCAACTGAAGGATCCAACAAGTTCCAAATTCATATATATCTCTAAAGGACTTAGTATTTATTCATTCACACATGCATATATTTAGCAAATGTTTTTTGGGTACTTACGGCATGCCAGATATTGTTTCAGACCCTGGGTTTCCAGGGGAGAACAACACAGATGAGACCTCTGGTCTCCTGAAGCTAATGTTCAAGTGAAGATGCAGAAACAGACAAGTAGCAGACAAAAGAAGTGATAAAGTGATTTCAGATGGTGTTGAGTGCTGTGATGAAGGCAAAACAGGAAAATGAGTTAGGCAAGGAGGAGGGGGAGGGCTTGGGAGCTACATTACGCAGACAGATTGTGAGCAGCTGCCCTAAGAATATACCATCTGAGCTGATACCTGAGTGATGCAAATGACCCAGGGACACATACAGAGGTCTAGAAGAAGAGTTATCCAGGTAGAGGAGACGGCAGGTTCAAAGGCCCGAGAATGAACACACTTAGTATGTTGGAGAAACAGGAGAGAGGATAGGAGGAGAGAGGGGTGGGGTGTGAACAAATGCTTTGAAGGCCAACTCGGCTCCATACTGGACAACTGCCTGAGTGGCCAGCTCCTCCCCTCAGCCAGTCATTTGGGTGGGACAGGGATCAGTCGGTCAAGGATCCATGAGAGCATGGAACAAGAGCCTGGCTGGCAACCCTTCGCTCTCCATTTCTGCTTGAAGCTGCCCTAGTTCATGTCCAGGAAGTGTGCCGTGGCGGGTAAGCCGAGGTCTCTGAAGCCAGATGGCCCCAGTTTGAGGCCTGAACAATTTGCACAGATTCTCTGTGCTTCAGGTTTCTCATTTGTAAAACTGACCTGATAACGATAGTCCCAAAATTCAAAACGTTCTGAGCACCAGATCGGTCAACACAGTTAAAGCGGTGCTGTCGCGGTGTTAGTTGCTCTTGTTATCTCAGAGATAAGACATTGTCTCCTTCCCCACATACTTGGTTTAAAAGGAAAAGTGTGTTCCAGCTTCCAGGCTGGCAGGAGGACTGCTGTGTTGTGGTCCATCTGTGTGGTAGCTCGCTTCCTGCTCACTCACAATGCTCTAGACAGTGCTGCTCTTGTTTCCATCATCAAAAGCCTATGTTAAGTGCCCACCTCTGCCTGCTGCTCTGCTGAGCAGGGTCTGGAGACACAGGGTAGATGTGGGCCTGCCCCCTCTGGGAGTTTCGCAATCTAACCCAGACATCACAGAGGCTGATAGAGATCAAGAACACACAGACAGTGAGTCGCAGGTGAATTACAGTAATATCAGGGCAAGGAAGAGATGCAAGCTTAAAAGCAGCTAGCGTGTGGGGTGCCTATTCAGAGAGACAAGTGGATGAATTTGCTACCTTTTCTCCAATTAGTCAGAGAAGGTTTCTCTGATGCTGCTGCAGACTAAGTGAGAAGAAATAGACTTAGGCTGAGTTTAGACAGCTGGAAGCAGAAGAGATGTGAGACGCAAGAATATGTTAACAAAGAAGTGAAACCATCTCCCAGCCTAGGTCAGCTGTGGAGCTCCTGGAGTGGGTAAAAAGATGGAATCTACCATAGTAGAGGGGGTGATGGGTGATGGGGTACCTGTTTTGGACCTAATGAAAAGCAGGAAATAAGTCTGGAAGGGATTAAGTCTTGGTCAGCCTCCCTTATTCTTCCTGAGGTTCATGTCTCTGGAGCTCCGAGTTCAGAAGGGACCAGAGTAATGTGAAATATTTTAGTCAATGTTTTTGGATCTCAGCAAGTAGGAGAAGAGGGCATTGCTGGATTCAATGGAAACTGGGAACCCGCAGATGCAAGGAGAACTCCGGGAACAGAGATCAAATAGAGCATTTTAGGAGAGAAGAAATAGTATATTATTTTTCTTATCATCATGGTTCAATTTTATACTTCTTTGTGTGATTAATAATATCTATATCCACAAAGCATAGACCCATACCTAACATTTATGGACCACCGGGCAAGAGCATGGATATAGTCTCACATATCATCAGTGCAGTTCAGTTCAGTCATTCAGTCATGTCTGACTCTTTGCAACCCCATGGACTGTAGCATGCCAGGCTTCCCTGTCCATCAGCAACTCTTGGAGCTTACTCAAACTCATGTCCATTGAGTCAGTGACGCCATACAACCATCTCATCCTCTGTCATCCCCTTCTCCTCCTGCCTTCAATCTTTCCCAGCATCAGGGTCTTTTCAAGTGAGTCAGTTCTTTGCATCAGGTGGTCAAAGAATTGGAGTTTCAGCTTCAGCATCAGTCCTTCCAATGAATATTCAGGACAGATTTCCTTTAAGATGGACTGGTTTGACTTCCTTGCTGTCCAAGGGACTCACAAGAGTCTTCTCCAACACCACAGTTTGAAAGCATTAATTCTTCAGTGTTCAGCTTTCTTTATAGTCCAACTCTCACATCAATACATGACTATTGGAAAAACCCTTTCACATATCATAGGCCAAAATATTTAGAAGTAATAAGACAACAAATAAGCTAACGAACTGTTAAACAAAGTCCATTATATCCTTCTGTCCTGGAAGGATATACCTTCAAAACAACAAGGAAAACAGGTCTGAATTCAAAACTGTTAGACTCCTCTGAATTCTGTGCTAGGCAAATGGGGACACTTGGCCCTTGGTCAACAGGCCACTCTGCTCAGATTCTCTTTCCACTGCTGGCTGCATCTTGTACAGTGACAAGCCTTGGACACACACATGTGACATACACACTGGCTTGTCCAAGCTCTATCTGTACCACCTCCAAAGAGCTTCCTCTTGCCTCTCTCCCTTTGAGCTTGAAGAAAGAGAACCATGAAGGTCTGGGGAGCAGGCTCATAGCTAAATAGGCAGGAATTCCAGGTGTCAGGTAATCAAAGCATGTTCTAGAAAGGGGCTGTGGGTCCCTGCAGGCTCCTCATTCTATGGAAAGCGTGCAGCTGAAGGAGGACCAGAGTGGAGCCTTCTATAGCAAGGGGCCCTCTTGCCTGAGTCTAAGGAAGGCGCTGGAAGGGACTGTAAGAGCCCTGGAAGCAGACTTGGTTGCGATTTGCTCGTCAATCCAGTTCCTGGCCTTATGCTCCGTGAGTATTTGCTAAATGAATGAGCCTTTAGAACGCATGCAATGGGCAGCCCCACAGGTATGGGAAGTGGGGAGAAGAGCCTAAAAGAGAGAAAAATACATTCACCGGCTGACCATGCGCTGCACACAAGAAGGGGCAGAGTTGTCCTCTGTGATCACAAACGGCAGTGCCTTGGCCAGTGGTGGAATCTCCTGGGAAGCCAACTTGGGTTTTGATATTAGAAAGAACTTTGTATCAAAGCTGTCTCCAAGATAGTATAGGCTGCCTTAGAAAGTGGGCTCAAGTGGACAACTGAAACTAATGACACTCAAAATCCCCTTTGAGCTTGAGACTTGGGATTCATTATGAGATTGCTTGGGATCCAGAGAGATTTTAATCTAAGCAGAAAGAGATGGGTCTGCATCCTTTTCTAATTCAAAGGGTCATCTAGTCCCAGAATATCTACTTTCAGGGTCTATATAGCACATGGCCTGTAAAAATGTATCTTCAGCAAAGATCACAAAGAACAGTCTCTGTCGTGTGTTTGTAGAAATCCTAAGGTGCTAATGAGGATGTGATGGCTGCAATCCTGGATGTGCACCATGCGCGTAAAATAGGAGAGTGAGCATTTCCTGAATGGCAGGCAGCAGACACCATCATGGACCTAAGATGCAGAACCATCCCAGGAAAGGGGAAGCACACCTGTCACCACCTTTTCCCCAAATCATGTGTGAGCTATTTTCATTTTCCCATCGGAGATTTTTTTCTCCACTGTTGTTTCCCAGTTGCTGCATTTGACAGTCCTGGTCCTATTTTAGCTGGAAGGTCCAAGGACCCTTCGGTGAGGGTTCTCAACAAAGCTCTAATGTTTTATTGGGAAATGATGTAGGAGGCTTAAACCTCACCATTGGGTCCCTGGTCATTTTTCCAGACTTAGCTCTCTATGTTTCACATGCACACACATGCACATGCCTGCGTACGAATAAAGCATGAAGTGGAGGAGGGGAGTTAGCCAGTGTCTTGACAGTGCTGGAGTGATTCTCACCTCAACTCTCGGTAGATTCTCTGCATGGTGCTCACTTTGGAGTAATCCTTCTTCACTTGCCAGCCTGCATCTGCTTGCGGTGGGTTGGCTAATTTATTGGGTGTGGCTTTTAGCTGAGGCCCCCATACAGAGAATTCATAGAGCTGAAATATGGATTTCAAAAAAGCCTGGAAGAAGAAATGAGAGATCCTGGAAATCAATATATCTCCCTCTCTCTCTGTCTACTCTCTTTTCCAGCTGGTATGTGGAGAAGCCCAGCTGTGGCTTGTGAGTTGGGGGAGGGGGGTTGGTTTGAGGGGGAGGGGATCCTCAAAGGAGTGTGGGAATGAGCGAGCTGCTTCTTGTTTGCTGGGAAGGAAGCCAAGTTGGAAGTGAGCCCGGATGTAAAGGATCTGGCAAGTGAATACTGTGTGGGCCGAACTGTATACCATCCCCCTCTCAAGAAGTATCATGCGTAAGATAGAGTCACTTAGACTCTGTGTGTATTACGTAGAGTCCACCTTTGATACCTCCCTCTGTGCATGTTAAAAGTAAAAATGGGGTGAACATAGGACTGACTGTTGCATGACAAGACAGTTGAAATTGCAAAAGTTGTCGTTCGAGTTCTACATAGATGCAAACTGTCAGAAAAAACGGGAGATCTGCAAATATAGGCTCTGTGATCCAAACCCACGAAGGGGACACATAAGACCCAGTCTTGTACCCAGTTCATTGCTTTGATGAGGGTATCTACAAGGCCTGTGGTCTGATGCTGAGGAGGACAGATCAGATTAGTTTCCTTCATGGTATCTGGATGTGGTTGAAGAGAAGCAACATCAGTTTCTCCGAAACAAGCCTCTTGAAACCACCCTGACGTCTAACATGGGGCTTTGCATACAGTGCACGCGTGGTCAGTTGCTTCAGCTGTGTCCGATTCTTTGTGATGCTATGGACCGTAGCCCGCCAGGCTCCTCTGTCCACGGGATTCTCCAGGCAAGAATACTGAAGCGGGTTGCCATGCCCTCCTCCGGGGGATCTTCCCCACCCAGGGATCGAACCCACATCTCTTACATCTGCTGCATTGGCAGGTGGGTTCTGAACCACTAGCACCGCCTGGGAAACCCTTGCATACAGTAGGGATTCAATACTGATCCTTTCCCCTCCTTCCTGGCATATTCCAGACTAGCAGTGTTATCTTTGGTTCCTAGTATACATATTCACTTATGTGTGCATGGGCATATATGGGTATATAAGTTAAAATGCTGAATGAGGAGGAAACAGATGAACCGTTCCACTCCATCCAACCTCCTTTTCTGATTCTAGAATCACAAATAGCAATGATTCTTATTCTAGGAATTATAGTGATCATGATCCTGGCTTAAGATCACTTGACCAAGAACAGATCTGTTCTCATCCAATTGTACAAAGATGAAAACAACATGGGATTCCAAGTAAGAAAGACATGGATTTAAATCACAACTGGGGTCCTTCCCAGCTAAGTGATCCTGTGTGACTTATTTAACCTCCCTGGACCTAGGTTTCATCATTTATAAAACAGGAATAAAGTGCTGAGCTTGAACACATAAGGAGTGGGCATGATTAAAGTTCTAGGCACACAGCAGTTGTTTGTTAAGTGGGAACAATATTTACCTGATTCTGTCCAGGTAGCTCGGAGACCAGAGTGGGGCCCCCAGATCACACTGCTGTCTTTCCTACCATCTGCTCTCACGATGACCTTAAGAAATCAGACACGCTGTTTAAAGCTGTACTTTGACTATAGAAAGCCCCAGCTGTTTTTATGCCCACCATCAGGGACACACATTTAGATCCAATGTCTCTGTTCATCTGACTTTCTATCTTGCATTTCCTCATTCAGCTGGACCTCCATCCTCTCCTGCTTGGATCCCTCAGTTCTAATATATTTGTCTTTTTTTTTTTTTTTTCTGTTTTGGCTACGTTGGGTCTTTATCGCATTGTGAGGGCCTTCTCCATTTGTGATGCACAGGTTCTAGAGCATGCAGGCTCAGTAGTTGCAGCACAAAGTTGCTTCATAGCATGTGGGATCTCAGTTCCCTGACCAGGGATTGAACCCATGTCCCCTGCATTGGAGGACAGATTCTTAACCACGGAATCACCAGGGAAGTCCTCTAACATACGTGTCTCATCTCAATCATCGCCATGTCCGTGACCAATCTGTTAAATAACACTCTCTGTTTGACAGGAACTGTGCAGGAAGACACTTTTCTGGACTCTGAAATCCCTAGATGCCAGGAACAGGCAGTGCACAGAGAGGAGCGTGTTGAGGAACTGGCAGTGGAAACACCTGCTCAGGTGACAGCAAGGTGTTTTCCATTTAGGGTCATCCCCAGACTAGCATTTTTGAATGCTGGGATGGGATGGATACTCTAGACAGACATGATGGTAAATAACATGGATCCTCAAGTGAGAATGTTGTTCTCTTGATATTTTGTCCTCATGTCTTATGATTATGTCAGGAGAAAATCTCATTGGAGATTTTCATAACATGAAAAGATTTTCATAAATCTCATAATGTCTTTCACGTCTTCTTAACACTTGTCAAATCTCCTCTGTAAACAAAGAGAGAAGGTACCACACTCAGAGCCTTTGGACACACAGCAATGTCGAGCTAGAATCTGTTCATCTTGTTTCTCTTGCATTTGTGTGTGTCTACTCTCTTTTGGGGGGAGGTTTCTCTGGTGGCTCAGTGGTAAAGAACCCTTCTGCCGATGCAGAAGGTGTGAGTTTGATCCCTGGGTTGGGAAGATCCCCTGCAGAAGGAAATGGCAGCCCACTCCAGTATTCTTGCCTGGGAAATCCCATGGAAAGAGGAGCCTGCTGGGCTGCAGTCCATGGGAGTCACAAAAGAGTCAGACATGACTTAGTGACTAAACAGCAACAACAATGACAACTGTTTTGTATTAACAGACTTTACTTTTTAAAGCAATTTAATGTTTGAAGACAAACAGAGAGAGCTCCCGTATACTTACTCCCACCCTGCCTCCCCCACCATCAACATCCTGTATCAGAGTGGTGCATTTTTCATAACTGATGAACCAATGTTGACATATTATTATTATCCAAAGTCCGCAATTTGCACTGCTGTTCACTTTTGATGTTATACATTCTGAGGGTTTTGACAAATGCATGGTGACATGTCTCTACCACTATAGTATCTATAGAACAGTTTCACTACCTGAAAAATTCCCTGTGCTCCACCCATTCATCCCTCTGCTCTCACCCCTGAACTCCTGCAATATAGTCTGGTCTTTTTCAGAATGTCATTTCACTGGAATCACGCAGTATTAGCCTTTTCATATTGGCGTCTTTCACTTAGTGATACGTATTTACTGCTAGGTCTTTTCATGGCTTGACAACACATTTCTTTTTAGTGCTGAATAATATTCTATTGTTTGGGCTTCCCAAGTGGCACAGTGGTAAAGAATTTGCTGCCGTAGCAGGAGATGCAAGAGATCCGGGGTTCAATTCTTGAGTTGGGAAGATCCCCTGGAGTAGGAAATGGCAACCCACTCCAGTATTCACGCCTGGGAAATCCCATGGACAGAGGAGCCTGGTGGGCTACCGCTCACAGGGTCACAAAGAATCAGACACGACTGAACACAGGCACACAATATTCTATTGTATGAATGTAGTACAACTGGTCTTCTTTTAATAGTTACTGGTAGCTTTTTTTTTGCTTATGGTAGTGATAAAAAGTCTCCTTTAGAAATAAGTTTACTGAAGTAAAAGGATGACACATTTAGAGAAAAATGTTAACTACGAAGAAAATAATAGTGTGAATATGTCAAACAGTGTAAGTGACTGAAGCTTGGGTAACATTGACATGGGTTGCACACTTTACAATAGTTCTCAAATATCTGTGGCCACCAAGAAGTGCCTCAGGTATGGGGAAAATGCAGAGTCCCAGGCCATGGTCCTAGGGTGGTGCCCGGGAATCTATATTTCTAACCACTGGCTTTGACAGTTCCGAGTAGGGGACTACTTCACAGGAATAGTGTTATTAGGCAAGAGTTTGAGGAGGAAGCCAATGGTGGGAGAAGATATGCTTCTACCAGACCTGAGGTTCCCTGACATATAAGAAACAAGTCTGTGGGCCCTCGTAGAGGAGCGGGCAGTAGTTGGGTAGGTGAGCACAGGACCATGTGATTAGGAAGGAAGCGAGAAGGAAGGAACTGATGACTCTTACATCTCTCTCCATCCCTGTCTCGGTAACCTGAGAGCTTCAGGTCCCACCTGGGACTTGATGGGAAAAAGTCTAACCATTGTGCGACTCTGACATGAGGGAGAGACGCAAACTTGACTGTGTAAAGACATTGCCCAGCAGATGCTAGTTTCCCTGACGAATACAACCATCAATTCACATTCCTGAATGATGTTCAGAGGCTATTCTTGAGCAAAGTCAAATCAGGGCCTCTGGGGGAAGCCCTAGAGTCCCGGAGTAAGGGAACAGATGGCGCACAGCGTGCTCCCTCACAGCTCACTGAGTACCAACAATGAAGCTCTTCACTTTGGGAACGGCACATCGCTCTTGCCTACAATTTGGCTGAATCTAGAGACGTGGCCCTGCCTACTGCCCCATAGCAGGGGTGGGGAGTGTCATTCTCCTGGGTGAAAGAGAGGAAGCTCAGACGTCATGAGCTTTGGCGTCTCTCTCTCCACACTGTGTGTACCTCCCTCTTAGGGTTGCCATGGGACTTAGATGAGCTAACACATGCCAAACACTTAGAGCACCACTGACCCACAGTAGGCACGTGATAAATGTTAGTAGCCATTGTTATTGTTCTCTCATTTATGTAAGGAGGAGGTGGTACGAGGGAATATCCAAGCCCCTTCCAGTCCTGTTGTCTTCTTTTATGCCTTATCAGGCAAAGAAGCAATATCTGAGGTTATAAATCCAATTCTTCCTTTCACCAACAGAAGAAACCTCCCTAGAAGAATGACATTAGTGTGTGTGTGTGTGTGTGTGTGTGTGTGTTCAGTCACTAAGTCATGTCTGACTCTTTGCAACCCCATAGACCGTAGCCCATCAGGTTCCTCTGTCCATGAGATTTTCCAGGCGAGAATACTGGAGTGGGTTGCCATCTCCTCCTCCAGGGGATCTTCCCAACTTAGGGATCGAAGTTGTGTCTCCTGCATTGGCAGGTGGATTCTTTACCACTGCACCACCTGGGAAGCCCAATGACCTAAGAACGGAGCCTTAAAGACTGAACCAGAGAAAGAATTTGGAAAACAGGAAATGAAGACGTTTCCAGACATTGGAACAATGGAGGCAACAAGTCAGAGATGTTTTATGGGAAAATTGACATGGTGGATGAGAATATGGGGCTTTCAGAGCCAAGCAGAACTACGTTCCAATCCAAGGATTGCTTTGCAGTAGATATGTGACCTTGGGCATAGACAGAAATGTTAATTTCTTCCTTGGTAGAATGGGAATGATAATAACCATGCCCATCTTAAAGGTACTATTGTGAGGCTCAAATGATGTAATGCATACAAAACTCTTGGCAAAGAGTAGAATACAAACACACAATAAATTTGCAAAGATGCAATGAACATTAGTTGTTAATGCTATCTGATCTACCAGGCTTTCAGTGGTCTTCTCTAAACTTTCTTTGAGAATTTCTGCTTTGATGTGTGTATGACTGTGAGATGCTGACATCAGGAGAAGCTTCCAAACTATCACAGGGGTAGGTAAAACTAAACATACTCAAGCATTGTCAGTAAACTAAAATTATTTCACAGATACACATAAAATTTTCCAAATGTATATGGAAGCCACAAGGATGAACAAAATCAAAAGCATCTTTCACATTTGTTAAGCTTCTTGCCAATAAGTATTTTCTCAATTAACAGATACTCAAAGTACAAGTATGGGCTTCTTGGGTGGCCTAGTGGTAAAGAATCTGCCTGCAATGCAGGAGACCTGGGTTCGATCCCTGGGTTGGGAAGATCCCCTCGAGAAGGGAATGGCAACCCACTCCAGTACTCTTGCCTGGAGAATCCCATGGACGGAGGAGCCTGGCGGGTTACAGTCCACGGGGTTGCAAAGAGTCAGACATGGCAGAGTGACTAACACACACACAAAGTACAAGTATAGTCATTTTGAGGGTTTGTGGAACTCTTTTAGTATTAAAAAAATTTTTTTAAAGATTAATTTATTTTTGACTGTGCTAGGTCTTTGTTGGAGAAGGCAGTGGCACCCCACTTCAGTACTCTTGCCTGGAAAATCCCATGGACAGAGGAGCCTGGTAGGCTGCAGTCCATGGGGTTGCTAAGAGTCGGACACGACTGAGTGATTTCACTTTCACTTTTCACTTTCCTGCATTGGAGAAGGAAATGGCAACCCGCTCCAGTGTTCTTGCCTGGAGAATCCCAGGGACGGGGGAGCCTTGTGGGCTGCCGTCTATGGGGTCACACAGAGTTGGACACGACTGAAGCGACTTAGCAGGAGTAGCAGGTCTTTGTTGTTTTGCATGGACTTTCTCTAGTTGCAGCGAGTGGGGCTGCTCTTTACTGTGGTGCGAGGGCATCTCATTGTGGTGCCTTCTCTTGTTGTGGGGCACCAGCTCTACAGTACTCAGGCTTCAGTGGCTGTGCACATGGGCTTAGCTGCTTTGCGGCATGTGGGATCTTACCTGACCAGGGATCAAACATGTTTCCTGCATTGGCAGTCAAATTCTTAACCACTGGACCACCAGGGAAACCCCTCTTTTAGTATTTAAAGAGACAGTCTCAAAAAAAAAAAAAAAACCAACAACCAACCAAAGGGTCACGGTCATGAAAGATAAAGAATGTAGGGGAAAACACCCTAGACTGGGGGAGTCTAAAGAGATACAGTAACTAAATACAACGTGTGATTTGGGCTTGCTTCTGGACCAGAGAAAGTCTGGACAAGACTTGCTTCTGTCCCTTTGTGGGACAGTTGTTGATAAGATGTAGCGGTTACTTAATGGCATTGTATCAATGCTAAGTTCCTCATGTTGGTCATTGTACTATCATTCTGTAAGATGTTAACCTTTGGAAAAATTGGGTGAAGGGTTTATGGGAAGCGGTGTTTACAAGTTTTCAAATGAGTCTTACATAATTTCAAAATGAAAAGTTGGAAACTAAAAATAATTTAAATAGGGGGTAGTTTCTCATACTTGGAAAAATTGGGGGGAAAAGAATATAGAAAAAAGCATAGAAAAAACAGTATGGGTTTGGTGGTTAAAAACACTGGGTTAGAATCTAGGCTCTAGCACTCAGAAACTGAAAGCAACTATGGGCAAATCAATGCCCTGGGCTTCAATGTCTTCTATCTGCAACAATTTGCTTCTATGGAGCAAATTAAAGAAATACATCATAGAAATATTGTGAGAATTTGAGTAGACAACACCTACTATAGTACAAGGAAGGGGCTCCAGAGAAGCGTTCACTCTCTGTCTGGTCTCTCTTTACCCCTCTGTCTGCAGAGCATGACAAACATTCCTCACATATTTCCCAGGTATGAGGATTGTGTGCTAAGTGCTTTGAAATTGACAGGGTGACACCTGAGCAATGAAAAGTGTTGAGTGGGCAGGAATGTTTTCCCAATACGGGATCTTGAGCATATAAACAGAGTTCATAATCATCAGCATGAAGAGCATAGGCCATTATGCAGTGTGTTTTTTTTTTAACACTTCTTAACCTGACACCCAAAAAGGAGCGCTTTGGCACATTGAGTGTGGGCTGTTTATCTGATTCATCCTGGAGCCACACAGACTTAAGCCTCCATGGAGCAGTGGGCTGCTTTAGAAAGAAAATCTTTCTGATGCTGGGACTCTGGTTCACTTTATGTGTTCAGAGAACAATTGCCCAAAGCAGGCAGTCACAGGTGACTGAGGGCAAGTGTGAGTGGGAGTGAAGAGATGTCCTCTCCTGCGGTGTGTGTTTGTCTGTGGGTGGGAGTGAGTGAGTGGACATGTGTCTGCACGTGAACTACATTTACTTAACACAAAATCAAACGGCGCTTAAGGGGGTTGGTCCATTTGACTGCTCCTGCCTTTCAATCATCTTTGTTCCAGAGAAAGCCCAGGGCGTCTGGTCCTTGCAAACTTGGTGCTGACATTTTATACAAGAGTCACTGCCTTGTTTCTTACTTCTGGCATCCATTAAGTGTCTGTCTGCAAAAAAACAAACCAAAAAAAAAATCAGTCTGGGGCTTTTGGAAGTGTATGTAGTTTGATTTCAAAAGTTTTCTGCTATCTCCTCCCCCAAACACACAGAGAGAGGTAATCTTTATCCTTTCTACTAAATAACATTTGACATGATGGCTGGAATTTGCTTCAGAATAATCTAGTGACTAAAGGTGAAACAAGACTGGTCATAAGTTGATAAATGCTAAATTTGGGTGATGGGTTACATGCTTCCTTCTATTCCCTCTACTTTTATGTATGTTTGGAATTTTCCATAATAGAAAGGTATGACTTCTTGTCTGGTTAGTTAAATGTTATTAAAAGACAATTATTTGAACAGGCTTTACAGGGGAGGAGGCACTAGCTGAGAGCAGACAAAACAGCTTTGTGGCACAGTGACGCTGATGATCAGGGCCAAAAACAGATAGGACCAGAGCGCATCCCAGTGGGCCCTTCATCAGTCTTGCTCAACGAGGGGAATAAGTTTGATGACCTCTTAAGGGATCTTTTGTCCCCAAAGGTCATTATTTAAAGATAAAAATGTCCTGTTGTCCCTTTTTTTTCTGGTCCACCTGGCTTGGTGGCAGCAAAAGGATCGGTGTGATCACTCAGTCAACAGACATTGAGTGAACACACCCAGTGCTACGCCCTGAGGATGTGGAGATAAGATGGTGCAGGGAAGAGCCTGGCACACTGAGAAGCAACCATAAGATGACATAATCAGAACAATGAGCACCTTGGACCAGAGTCACATCCATTGTGCCGAAGGACCACACAGGAGAGGTGGTTAGCAATGTCGGGGAAAGCCAGAGAAGATTCTCTAGAGAAGCTTATCCTTGAGGGACCATGCTGGGGTGGGGGGAATTGTCCAGGTGGGAGTGTGTGCAATGCCAGCTATACGAGATCTACCCTCACTCTCCTCGTCAGGACTATTTCCCACACAGCCTAATCCTCTCTCCCTCTTACTGCTTTCCAAATCACCCTGCTCTGCTCAAAGACCCAGAATCACTTTCCTTAGAGAACTGGGTGGATTAAAGTATGGGCTTCATGCAATTGGGGGAGGGGTGCATTAACTCCTCTTTAGAAGCTTTTCCTCCCAGTGCCAGCCTTGTGGGGCTTGATCTTGCTGGTCTTTCTGTAAGTGGAGCCTGCTGGTCTGGTTGTTCTTGGGGGGCACTTACCTGGTAATAATAACTCTGCAAAACTTTCTTGGTTGATTGACTTAAGGGTTTTTTTCTGTAAGTATTTCTTTTAAAAAATATCTTACTATTCTTACTTTATTAATTTTGATTTTTTGGCCATGACACACAGTACGTGGGATCTTAGTTTTTCCAACCAGGGATCGAACCCACACCCCTTGCAGTGGAAGGGCAGCGTCTTAACCCCTGGACCACCAGGGAAGTCCCTGAATTGAGGTTTTATCTGGAAGCTTCAGTTGTGGATCCAGGAGCTACATTATCCTCCAATGCATGCACAGATGTGGGTTCATATTCCTTTGGTAAGGAGGAAAGAGCAAACTTTATTTTCCTAATTTCTTGGGGTAAGAAACCAGGATCTAGAGTGGTAGATGGAAGGCAACATGCTAAGGCTGCCTTAGCAACTAGAGCCTACATCTGCCCCTCACAGGAGTAAAACATTTCCCCAGCCCCTTGCCAGTCACAGGAATATCCATTCATTCACTTCCTAAGACATAAACATGTTGTGAAGTGAAGTGAAGTGAAGTTGCTCAGTCGTGTTCGACTCTTTATGACCCCGTGGACTGTAGCCTACCAGGCTCCTCTATCCATGGGATTCTCCAGGCAAGAATACTGGAGTGGGTTGCCATTTCCTTCTCCAGGGAAACATGTTGTAGTAAAGTGTTAATTTGTCGGGATGTTTGGAGAATGAAAGAGATTAGGGAGGGAAAAGGTGGAGGAATGGGACACATGTATGATTAATTGAATTTTCTAGTGAATTTGGAGGTAACCCTATAATTTATATTTCAACTTTTGTCACTGACCATCTTTATAAAATATAATATATAGCCTTTGTAAAATATGTCTGCTTCATAGAGCATTTGGATATCACCCCAAGTTCCCAATACATTGAAGGGTTGCTATTTAAAGTTAGACTCAGAGGTTATAGAAGGCAAAGGAGTATGTTTCTAGCTTCACAGACCACAGGATACCTTGCAGAAGTCAGTATGTGAATTTTGTTGAGACTGTGATATCAACTTGTTTTATCTTCCTCCCACAAGAGTGGTGTAAAACATCTAGTTCATTCATTCAGCACTTATTTATTTAACAACTGCTTTGTGCCAGAGCTGCACTGAGCATCCTGGCTATCCTAGTCAGCTGGACCACAGCTCCTATCTCCTAGGAGCTCTGCAGTCTTATAACTGCAGGTGGGGCCATTATAATCCAGGGTGGAGAGGATTAAGAATTGTGCCAGGCGCTCTGAGAGCACAGGATCAAGGAGGACTTCTCATAAGAGGAGACAGCTACGGGGAGCGGGGGAGGGGGCGGCGGCACAGGGGGCTTGAAACTGTTCAAGATAACAGAATAGAAGGGCATTCTAGGCAGAAGGAGGAGCTTTTCCAAAAACCCTGTTTGTTTCAATACACATGAATTCTGTCATCTTCCATTCTCTGTACTCTGTTCAGCAGAGTCGTATCTATCTCTCTAGGGGATCAGCTGTAGCAGCAATGAGCCTCTCTTGACTTGGGGCTGCACCTGTGCACATCCTGGCCTAACCCAGTTCTGCTTCCACCAGGAGGCTGCCTTACAGAGCCCATCTGAGGAGTGGGGACACAGGGGTCCCTCTGATGAGGGTGATCACCTTGGTAACAGCCACCTCAGGTGGCCAGAGCCGGGTGGGAGCTGCAGCAGGCTGACAAAGGAGAGGCCAGAGGCCCAGGGACTCTAAACACACCAGGTCCCTCTAACGTGGGTGGGAAACAGCATCTCATTGCAGATTCAGGCATATTTTTATTTCAGGTCCCTCACCTATAGGCCATTGTCTAGCTAGAGAGATGAAATAAAATGTCATCAAAGTGGTCCAGGCCCCATCGTCTTCTCAGACCCTCTGTGCTTGCTCATCCTTGTGGAGGTCTGGCAGACACAGCATCAACGTACTGTGTTTGTCTTTTGATCCCTTTGCAAATGATCATTCCAAAGTTGATCATTCAACTTTGATCATTCATCAGCACTATTATTACTTACCCTCATGCTAGAAAATATTTACAGGTTTTCTTGCATATAGAACAGTATGCTTTGAGAAAGGGAACTTCCTTTTCTATGAGATAAGGAAATCAAGGCCCCAAAGAAAGTAAGTTATGTGTGTGTGTTACTGCTGGACGCACAGATGCCACGGAAGATGTAGGTGTTGTTGTTTAGTCCCTAAATCATGTTTGACTCTTTTGTGACCCCATGTACTGTAGCCCACCAGGCTCCCTCTATCCATGGGAATTCCCAGGCAAGAATACTAGAGTGGGTTGCCATGCCCTCCTCCAGGGGATCTTTCCAACCCAGAGATTGAACCCCCGTCTCCTGCACTGGCAGGCAGATTCTTTACCACTGCACCACCTGGAAAAACCCATGTTTGTAGGGTATGTGGGGTAAAATCAATTCTAAATGTTACTCAGTGCCCCTCAGCATAGGGTGGACAATCGTTCCAATTTCCCTGGAGATTGACAAAATTCCCAAGATGTGGGACTTACAGTGCTAAAACTGGGACAATCCCAGACCAACCTGGACAGTGGATCACCCTTCAAGAATGTTCCGCTAACCACGCTGTAGACTAATATACCCCAGGACAACACCTCTGGTACTCAGTGTCTACCTGCTGTACGTTGGGAGGCACTTGTTGATTGATTGGCTACTGGTGGCTGGTTTCCTACTCTAGGGGCAAGTATCCATCAGCGGTTCACCAGGCTGCTTACAGTCAAGGAGCCATGATCACTGAGACCCTCCTGTTTGATCTTACACAGGGCAGGAGGGAGGGCCTAAGAAGTTAGATCTCTGGTATGAAGCTTCTCAGATTTTAATGTGCATGTGAATTACCTGGTGTTTTTGCTCAACTGTAGAATCTGATTTTGGCATTTGGAGTGGAGCCTGAGAATCTGCATCCCAACAGAACCCAGGTCAATGCAGATACTTTTGGTCAACAGACCACACCTTGAGTATCAAGGAGCTCAGGAGTTCTTATCCTTAGCAGGCATATTAGGATTATCTGGTGGGGGGATTCTTCATATGTCCAGCCAGGTTGGTCATTAGGGGTGGCACCAGGCTTTAGTATTTTTAACTCTCCCCAAGCATTTCCAATGTGCAAACAGGGTTGCAAATTCCAGGGAGGGGAAGGAGAGAAAAGTTCCCTCTGATGATAAGGGCTGATTGATAGGTCCAGATGGGCTAAGCTGTGCTGTCAAGAGATGTATTGCGAGTGGAATCAGAAATCTAAAAGAAGGTACTTATTTTGGAAAGCCCAGAGGCAAAGTTGCTTTCAAAAAATCCAGCACAATGGTTTGTGTTCTTAGGCCTTTTAGCAGTGAATCAACGTTTCTCTTAGCCTTGGGGTGGATGGAGCCCAGTGGCCCTGCTCTGAACATATCTGATAGGAGAGAACAGAGTTCTGAAACCAGCAAATCACCGGTTTCACCGAAGAGTCATCTGAACCGGTCCTCCAACTACTCAGGATTTCTTTCATTGCCTTGCTTACGGATGCTTTCCCGCAGCTGTTTCCAACATTCCCCATTCTCATCAAGCTGCCAGCCTCCTTCCAGCAGATGACTTTGCCTCCTATTTTACTGAGAAAATTGGGGTCAGCCATTCAAAGGCCATCATCTCTCCTCTCCTGCTGGTCATCGCTCCCTCTTCAATTCTGCAAATGTCCGTCTTTACCTAGTCTCTCCTCCTCCCTCCTACTGCCTCCCTCCCAGAGTGACCACACCAGTGCTCTTTGCCCCAGCATCCTCCACCGCCCCTAGGACTTCATCCGCAGCTACCACCCTCTCCCTGCACCCACATACATCACTGTCAGACCCTCCCCATCACGTGCTCTTCCTGGCTCCCTCTGCTCCGGACACAGGCGTGTTCAGATCTTTGCTATCTCCTGAAGGACCCCTTCAGTTCTCTCTTTCATCTCCTCATGCCTGCTCCAGTTGTGCAACCTGGTTTCCACCTCCACCACCAACTGAAAATATTCCTTGGAAGGTCCTTGATGATCTAATTCCAAAACCGTGTGGCCTTTCAGAAGCCCCCCTTCCTCTGGAAGGGGGTTTTAGTGGAGAAAAGATACATTATATGTATGGCTGAGTCCCTTCACTGTTCCCCTGAAACTGTCACAACATTGTTAATCCTCTATACCCCAATACAAACTAAATAGTTAAAATAATTACTTATTTAAACAAAAGAAGCCCTCCTCCCTAGATTCCTCTGCACATTGCTGCTGCTGCTGCTAAGTCGCTTCAGTCGTGTCCGACTCTGTGAGACCCCAGAGGTGGCAGCCCACTAGGCTCCTCTGTCCCTGGGATTCTCCAGGCAAGAACGCTGGAGTGGGTTGCCATTTCCTTCTCTAATGCATTAAAGTGAAAAGTGAAAGTGAAGTCGTGTCCGACTCTTAGCGACCCCATGGACTGTAGCCTACCAGGTTCCTCCGTCCATGGGATTTTCCAGGCAAGAGTACTGGAGTGGGTTGCCATTGCCTTCTCCACCTCTGCACATTAGGCACTCAGAATTCCCCACTCCATGTCTATATGGTCCTGCCTCTCGTCTTTGCTAACATCAGTTGCAACAAAAATGAGGACTCGCTCTCCAGCCTCCATCCCCCTGCTGATGGTGAAGTCCTGTCCAAGTTTCAGGCCACTCCTCATTTGTGGCTTCCCTCATAGCTCAGTTGGTAAAGAATCCGCCTTCAATGCAGGAGACCCGGGTTCGATTCCTGGGTCCGGAAGATCCCATGGAAAATCCCATGGACAGAGGAGCCTGGCAGGCTACAGTCCATGGGGTCGCAAGAGTCAGACATGACTTAGTGACTAAACCACCACCTCATTTGTGGGTCCTGAAGTCAGTTGCATGATTGAGTTGCAAGCAGCATTTCCTTTCTCCATCCATCCCCGTCCCCCCACAACCCACCCCCAACCCCCCACCCCCCGCCCTGCCGTCCTACCACGAGATAGACCAGAATAGGATAGGAAAACATTTGCATGCATTACAAGTAGGAAGGGTAAGTATTGTTGAGAAACCTCTATTCTAGTCCGTCTTCTGTGCTGCCAAACTGGGAATTAAAAATGACATTTCCCATACCTCTGCAACATTTCTAAAACCACAGTGAGACTGTCTTCTGAGAACTGAGCCCTTCTCCCAAATTCCCTCCATGGCTGATGTTTCTTCGGGGTAAAATGCTGTGACTTCTACCTCTGGCTCCATCCACACTGACTGTCCCTAGGTCCTACTCTGAGGAGTTGCGCATCCGTTCCTGCCTCCCTCACCCCCATTTCTCCTGGCTTCACTGGCAGTTACAGATATTGCTATTCATCCCCCAGATATGACAACAGCCTTCTAACTGCTCTCCCGACCTCCAGTATCCCAAAGCCCTCCAGTCCATGACAGTCCTGAGCTGTCATTTACAAGCTACTCTTCCCTGAAAAGTGGAAGTATTTAATACTTTCCTCACTAGGCTGTTCCTAGGATTCACTGAAAGATACATAAGGAAAATATATACACCTGGGTAGAGGATATGTCAAGGGGCTGGCACAAGTTAGGAACTCAGATGCTACTTTCTAGCCTCCTAAATCATCCAACATTCTGCTGCCAAACCCTCAATGGCTCCCTAGTGCCTACTGGATAAAATGTCTCAATATCTTGGTCTTAGTCTCCTAAGAGTCCTTCAACATGGCCAGAAGGCTTCCATCTAAGCCTCCTCTGTCCAGTGATTCCTGTCCTTCTGGACAGTGGCCAACTTGCCCTTCCTCCCACAGACATGCACATTCCTGTCTCCATGCTCTTTTTTGGGCAGTGCCTTTTGCCTCACCGGTCCTAGACCTCAGTGCTACACCACTTCTCTCCGGCCTTGTCATCATAGTACAGTCTTGTAGAAGGAGAACACAAGATCCCCCTCCTCCACCAGCTGGTGGCCCCAGACCTGTGGAAACAGATTGGGTTCAAGCCCAATCACAGCAGGCATCTTCAAGGGCAGGGAGCACGGCTGGAACCCAGTGCAGAGAGGAGGGTGGCATGGGGATCTGTCAGCAAGTTTGTGGAAAATAAAACTGCAGCCCACCCCTGACTCTCTTTGCAGGGTCCCTGACTCCCCAGCCACGACCCAGATGTGCTCATGCCTCTGGCTGGAATAAACCCAAGAATCTTTCTAACATGCCTACCCCATTCCCACTTCTCCATCGAGATTATACTCATCCACCCCGTACTTTCCCACCACTCCTGTAGCTATCCTAGCCGGGTCACAGCCACCCCCAGCTCCCACGCTGGTCCCTTCGCAGCTCTGCCCATCTGTCACAAGGACAATGCCGACCGGAGCACCGGACACTTGTGCTCTGCCAGGAGTCCTTCCTCCTTTTGGAGACAGGAGATCCTAGGTTCAAATAACCGCCCTTTCTTGTACCCGTGACGTTGTGGACTTCTGCCACCCGTAGAAAACAAACTCGGTTCTTCTCATGTGTCAACTCAAGGGAACAGTAGGAACCTTATGGGTGGGTGTGAGAATTAACTGTGGTTTAATCTGTGAAGTGCAGCACAGTTCCTGGTATCCTAAGGCCAGAGGGCTCAAAGTGGGGGCTTTGGGGGGTATGTGTAGGCAAAGATATATTTTCTTTGAACTGGACTGCGCATATAGCTATTTTTAACAGAAAGAGCCCCCCCTACCACCCCCCCCCACCACTCCCTGCCCTCCACACATAGACACACACACACACTTTCTAGAACTGACTCTTGAAAAACTTGAAGATACAGAATCATAGGGCCCCTTCCACCCTTGAGACAACTATGGGCTGTTGCTAAGCAGAGGTCACCCCTAACTGTAGGCGGTTTGCTATAGGCCTTCCTCAGGCCCCTGATCTGATGCTCCTTGCGCATGACTGAAATTCAACATTGCTGTCATAACCTAATTCTTCCATGCTGCTTGGTGAGCAGCAGCTGTGTGGGGCTCTAACAGCCCAGCCGTCCCAGTTGATCCCATGGGCTCCCCTTCCCAGGCCTCACCAGGATCTAGCAACTAAAGGGTTAATGCCAGCACAGCAGGGGGCCTCTGGGACCCCTTGGGCTACCAGGCAACCAAGGGGTTGATGTCTGTGTAGGTCCTGTTGCTTAACATTTCAAACAACATCTCAGCCCAGATGTACAGGAGTTGCCCCTCTGTGTTCACCTCTGAGTCCCTAGCACTGAGAACAGATCCTGGCACATGATGGGTACTCTTTGTTGACTAACTGACTAACTCGCCTTATGCTCTCAAAAATACTAGCTTTGCTTCTCTCATAGCTCTGTCGGTAAAGAATCTGCCTGCAATGCAGGAGACCCGGGTTCGATTCCTGGGTCCAGAAGATCCCTTGGAGAAGGAAATGGCAACCCACTCCGCTATTCTTGCCTGGAAAATCCCATGGACAGAGGAGTCTGACAGGCTACAGTCCATGGGGTTGCAAGAGTCAGACACGACTTGGCGACTAAACCACCATCACCACCCCTTTGCCTCATCCTCCTTTTCCTTTGATGCTAATGGGAAGGAAACTGGTCCACTCTGGATCTTGCCCATTTACTCAGCTCTCCCTCAATCCCCTTCCATCCACACTAGCTGCTGGGGGTGGGGTAGGGTCGGGTCTGGTGGTGACCCCAGTCCAAGCCCCTCAGCAGCAAGCAGACTTTCTCCAGAAGTCAGTTGCAGAGGAATACAGATGGTGCCTTCTGCCTTGTGGGCAGCCAAATATAGTCATGCATGGGAGACCGTGGGTGTAATCAAAACCATTTTATTTCTCAGACAATAGAAACAAACAGAACAGCAATCTCAGTCAGGCCAGAGAAGGACCAGCAGGGAGCAGGCAGACTGGAGGAGCTGTGAAACGGTATAAATTAATGAAAATGATTCTGCGGGCACTTCTCACTGCCTGCCTGCCTCCTTTAAATGGGTCTAGCAACTGCTGTCCTGGGCTCCCTGTACTTTGGGGCCTGGTACTCCAGGAGGGCAAAAACTTGGGGATCTGAAAGCAGACACGACTTTGAGTTCAATGACTCAGAAGAGAATGAGGGGGAGGAAGAGAGAGCCAACCAGCATCTGTGGAGCTATCCACAGCCTGGGCAAGAATGTGTGGATGTCCAATCTGAGAAGCCAGGAAGCTCGCAAGGGAGTCCTGCACTGGGTGCCCTTGGTCTGTGTGCCTCACCTCTCTGGGCCCCAGTGTTCACGTCATTGAGTAGACTGGGCTAGTGGAGCTTCCAAGACTCTGCGTGTATATTAAGTCACTTCAGTCATGTCCAACTTTTCACAACCCTATGGACTATACTCACCAGGCTCTTCTGTCCATGGGGATTCTCCAGGCAAGAATACCAGAGTGGGTTGCCATGCCCTTCTCCAGGAGATCTTCCCAACCCAGGGATCAAACCAGAGTCTCCTGCATGTCTCCTGCATTGGCAGGTGGGTTCTTTACCATTAGTACCCCCTGGGAAGCCGTCCAAGACCTTACCAGCCCTGATATTCAAATACTGTTTCATGAACACCCTCACTTCCGTTTCTGGTAGAGATTATTTGGCTTGTCTCTCTCTCTCAGCCAGAAGCTCCTCCTCAAAGCCAACAATTATTTCCTTCCTTTTTTTTTTTTTTTGGTCACGGGGTCCTAGGAGCCTGGGAGGTGCTGAGACCGTGCTGGAATGACAAAATGATGGACAGACGGCTGCCCGCAGGGATGGCTAAGTCAGTTGCAGGCAGTAGCTAGACAGGCTACTTACTGCGACCGATGCAAGGTGTGGACAGGATTAGGCTTTAATCGACTCGGGTGGGATTCATTAGTTCACACGGAGATTTAGCTCTGCTTTCTCCAACGCCGCCCCCCTCCCCTCAACACACACACTGGCAGGTTAAAGGCTGTAAGGACAATGTGTGTCAGTTCCTGGCATGAAACTGACTGCCAGCCGGGCAAAAATCATTTGGGGTTTATATTCATGTGTCACCCTAGATTTTAAAACAGTGCCGACTGGAAGGTCTCCCTCATCCGCCCCGAGCCCACCCAGAGGCCCCTCATTTTAGCCATGAACACTACGCTGGGCTCCCAGAGCCCAGGCTGTAAACCCAGGCACGCAGCAGGCTTTGTGGAAATGCTCCAGCGAGCGGCGATCCGTCTGAAGAGCCGGCCCCACCCTCTCGACTTCCTGTTTCCTTTGTCTGGGGCGAGGGCAGCCGGCGAGGTGTGGGAAGGAGGCAGGCAGCTCCGGCTGAAATGGGCTTTAGCATCCCGGCGGCTCGGAGGGAAAGGGGGCCGGGCTGGGGGCGGAGCCCAGCGGGCGGCCTGCCGGCTGCTGCTTGATTTAAGGAGATGTTTTCGAAATCACCCCGGCAGGAGGCCTAGAGAGATGGTGGAAATTAAGTGCAAGACTCCCCCGAGGATCCCTGGTCCCCTGTCGCCCCGGCAGAGTCCTAAGTGGTAATGGGGTCCCCTGGAGGGTCTCCGTGGGACGCCTCTTGATGCCTGCTTTATACTTGAGAGACCCCAGTAAAACCCAAAGCCCCAGGTCAGTGCCTGCCCCCACGGCGGGCAAATGAATGAACAAATGAGCGGATGGATGAATGACCAGGAGGGCAGCGGAGGGTTTGAAAGGGATTGTAAAACTGCCAGGTTCCCAGCGTCAATGCCACTTTCGCTCTTGTGAAGAAAAACACGTCTCAGCTGAGCAGCTAAGAGAAAAGTGTGTCTCACGGAAGGAGTGGGGGGTGGGGGTGGGGGAATGAAGGAATGAATGGATTTTGTGTTTTGACATATTTACTAAGAAATGTGGAAACTGCTTAGCACCTGCTAATTAGAGTCAGAGCAACCTCAATTCCCTGCGATCTGCAAATGCCAAGGAGCTGGAAGGAGGGGTGGATTTTCCAAAGGGATTCATGCGCTTTTCTCAGTTGAGGATGGAGAAACTGAGGGAGGCTCTGAGGAAGGCAGGGTACAGAGCACTCGGATTTCTCGGCAGAGCGCTCTCTTCTCTCATGATGAGGCTCCCGCTGGGAGGTGACGGAGAAGGGCTCTGGGCACTCAGGTCTACCATCTCAGGCTGTAGTTCCGGAGCTGCAATGTGTACTTAATCGCTCAGCCGTGTCCGACTCTTTTGGACCCCTTGGGCTGTAGCCTGCCAGGTTCCTCTGTCCATGGGGATTCTCCAGGCAAGAATACTGGAGTGGCTTACATGCCCTTCTTCTGGGATCTTCCCAACCCAGGGATCAAACCCAGGTCTACTGCATGGCAGGCAGATTCTTTACCATCTGAGCCACCAAGGAAGACCTACTGAAGGTCAAAGACTGGTCCAAGGTCACCCTGTGTTCTTCCTCTGTGCTTTCCTCTCCCCCATCCCGAGACTCTCTCCTATCTCCCCACTTCCTCCTGCCCAACCTGGGAACTGCAGAGTGGTTGGGGACCTAGCCTTGGACTCAGACTCCGGTAGTCCAACTCTCCCTTCCCTAATTTGCGTGTGTGTCTGTGAGAAAGCCGCTTTATTTTCTGGGCCTCAGCTTCTTCTCTTGTAAATGGGAGACAATAAGAGCATCGACTTCAGAGTGTTGTGAGAATTAAAAATCTTGCCACAATGGATGTGGACCATCATTTGGAGACTTTGGAGTCTAAGAGCTGTGAGAGCCCTAACTCACAATGAGTAGCTGGGAAAGTATATGGATCAGGGTCTGTTCAGGAAAACAGAGCCCCCGCTGGGTACTTCAAGGAGGGAACTGATTGGAGAGGTGTTGGTAAAACTGTGAGTCTACGTAGGAGATGTTGAGGCAAGTTGGAGAAGCCATATAGTGAGGTGGTACCATCCCTAAGCTGGAGGAACAGAGGGAGGAGGCAGGTAACTGGAGCCTGGGAATCCAGGCTTCCTGGCCAGATCTGGGAACACTGAGGAAGGGTTGTCAGGGGTGCAGTGGGGATTAGAACTGAGGAGGCTGCATAGCTACTACTGATGTTGCTACCTGAAGCTGAGAAGAAATGAGCTTTCCCATCTCCTATCTCCCAGCCTCCCACTTGGCTGAACCAGTTGGCAGTGGAACCTAAGAAGGGTAGTTTGCAGGGGTCCATGCCCTGTGGCATAGAGCAGAACAGGACAAGGCAGAAGAGACCTGCCCAGGGGCCAGGGGCACACTACTCACCCTCTGAAGCTTTAATGTGCTAAACTGCTTAAGAAAAAGTGGGCAGAGGATGCCCAATGGTTGACCTGCTGTGACTGTAGTGAGGCTTACATGAAAGAAAATGAACAAAGCCCACAGCACCGTGCCTGGTTGTAGTAAGTATTCAGTAACTGTGGTTCATGCTGGTCCTCCTTTCAGGCTCCAATTCATATGTCACCTCTTCTGGAAGTCACTGCTGACCCCTGTGATCTGACACCAGCTTGCTCATATTTTCAGTAGAGTGTTGATCACATTGCAGTGCTGCTTGGGATCAAATATCTGTCTCTTCCACTTGAGAATGAGACCCCGGGAGTGGTTTCCTCCTCTTGGCATCCCTTGCTCTTGGAATGCCTGTTACTCAGTTGTTATTGGGTGAAAGCCCAGTGAAAATGAAAGTGAAGTTGCTCAGTCGTGTCCGACTCTTTGCGACCCCATGGACTGTAGCCTACCACGCTCCTCCATCCATGGGATTTCCTAAGCAAGAGTACTGGAGTGGGTTGCCATTTCCTTCGCCAGAGGATCTTCCCTACTCAGGGATCGAACCCTGGTCTCCTGCATTGTAGGCAGGTGCTTTACCGTCTGAGCCACCAGGGAAAGCCCAGTAGGCCACCATAAAACATGAACTCTTCAAAACCATCTTCAAAGTTCATGACATGGGCTGTGGGTTCCTAGAAGGTTAGTGAAGGGAAAGGAAAGACAAGGCATGAAGCATAAAGTTTAAGGAAGATGAGAAGTACGGAAGTTTGGAGAAAGATATAGAGGCTCATTCACAGTCACATGCATAGTAAGGACTGTCAGATTTAGCTAGTAGGTATTTTAAATTTTTAGTTTTTTTCTCTTTATGAAAAAAACACATATTCAGTGTGGGAAATTTAGAAATTTCAGGTAAACAAAAGAAGAAAATTAAAATTATCCATAATGCCAACCCACTAAAATAACCACAGTAAATATTTTGGAGTTTATCTACTCAGTTGTAAGCATACGGCATTTTCTTTCTGTTGCTAGAATAGTTTCAGTCTGTTTTGCAGCCCATTTTTTTTTATATATAAACTTAACAATGATGCTTGAGGAACTTTCCAAGACATTACATATACTTTTACAGCACAAATTACAAAGCTACATAACAGTTCACTTTACACAGTCACTTGTTTTATTTAACCAACCCTCTCTTACTGCATTTTTAAGCTTGTCTTTAATATTTTACTGTGCTAGAAGATTCTATTATGAAATCTGTTTAGCCTAATCTTTTTGCACATTGTCAGTATTTCCTTGGGATAATTTCCTAGAAGTATAATTACTGGTCAGAGAACATGCACATTTTTACAGCTTCTAACAACGATTGCCAAATTGCTTTTGAGAAGGAGATTAAAAAAAAAATTATTTGCGTTCCCCATTTGCTATGGAATAAATGGTTCTGCATAAATTTACCAACACTGAATTGATCTAATGCTATTTGCCAAAAATCAATTCATCAAATGATCAACTTGCCAAATAGCCATTTAAGAAAAAAAAATGATAGGTAGATAGGCAGGTAGATTGAGCAAGGCAAAGCAATTCATTAAATGACCAATTAACAGAATAAATAATTCAACACAGGTACTGAGTAACATTGTTGTAAAGCAATTTCTACAGCATGGGAACATTTTCCTGTGGCTTTGGAGATCATCATTAAGAGTGAGTGGACTGGCTTTCATTTTATCTTCACAGCAGCAGTTTAAGGATTGCTCCTTTTGTTGAAACTACGGGGTTTTGTGTGTGAAAGTATCTTTAATAGTCAAAAAAAAGTATATTTCTTCATTACACACCAGAATGTTGACATTTTAAATGGGAATCTTTCCATTTTTACGGATTTGTTTTGAACACTTTTTTGCATCATTTTCTGTTGCCACACTTAAAACATTTGTAATGAAATGTTTAGTAAATTTTAATGTTTAATAAATCAGTAGTTCCTTAATTTATTTCTAGCAATTAGTAAACAAAATTTGATGTGTGATATACACTACTATCACTTCTCAGTTCCTGTCTTATCTGAAAATTGTCTAGCATTTTTAGGATTAGTAATCATTTTGCTTTTTATTTCCTCAATAGTTTAATATTGATGGTTAATGTTCATCATATTTGAGACACGCATTGTACTGTTCACTAGAGTAATCTCTTCTAGGTTCTTTTTTAATTAAACTTCTTTACTTTATTTTGGAATATAGCTGATTAACAATGTTGTGATAGTTTCAGGTGAATAGCGAAGGGATTCAGTCATACATATACATGCATCCATTCTCCTCCAAACTCCTCTGTCATCCAGGCTACCACATAACATTGAGCCGAGTTCCCTGTGCTACACAGTAGGTCCTTGCTGGTTATCCATTTTAAATGTAGCAGTGTGTACATGTCCATCCCAAACTCCCTAGCTATCCCTTCCCCCCATCCTTTCCCCTCTCTTCTGGATTCTTGAGCTCTTTTTTCTGCTACTTACTCTTTCATGTCAAGTCTTCTGCAAACTTCTGACAAGTCATCATATCCCAATTACTCCTTGTTAGAAACCCAAATGCCAAGATCTCATACTGGATGAAACTGTTTCCTCTGATGTGCTAGTGAATTTCTTTTTTTCAATTAAATGTATTTTTAGCATTCATTTGCCAGTTCTCCAAATTGCATATCAGCCTAAATGTACTTCCAGGAGTTAAGTTTTAAAATTTCAGCATTTCTTCTGTGATAGAATTGTTTGGGACATTTTTGCATGTCATTTTCTTTCGGATTTTTAAAAAGGGATTTATTGATTTGGCTTCATTGAGTCTCATTAGGAGCATGTGAAATCTTCCTCGTGTCACACAGGATGTTGTTGGCTGCACACAGACTCTCTAGTTGTGGCACATGGGCTCCAGAGCACGTGGGCTGAAGTGCTTGGGCTTAGTTGCCCAGCACCGTGTGGGATCTTAGTTCTCTGACCAGAGACTGAGCACATGTCCCCTGCATTGCAAGGCAGATTCTTAACCACGGGACCACCAGGGAAGTCCCTCATGTGTCTTTTTCTGTTTATCCAATCTCTGGTCACTGGTGGCATTCTTTTATCAGTTCCTCAAATGGCATATCAGCTTTGATTTAGAGTTTCTGGAATTAATTGACGCAATAGTTTCTGCCTTTTTCTTGCTTAACCCATCTTCTGGTGTTTATAAGATTTGGGGCCCCTTAACCTCTGGCCTGTTTATTATATTTATGGTGAAAATGAAAGTCGCTCAGTCGTGTCTAACTCTTTGAGACCCCATGGACTGTATAGTCCATGGAATTCTCCAGGCCAGAATACTGGAATGGGTAGCCTTTGACTTCTCCAGGAGATCTTCCTAATCCAGGGATCGAGCCTAGGTCTCCCACACTGCAGGTGGATTCTTTACCAGCTGAGCCACAAGAGAAGCCCATATTTATGGTGAATGTATAACAAAATTTCGGAGAAGGCAATGGCACCCCACTCCAGTACTCTTTCCTGGAAAATCCCATGGACGGAGGAGCCTGGTGGGCTGCAGCCCATGGCAGTCCATGGTAGCACAGAGTCGGACACGACTGAAGCGACTTAGCAGCAGCAGCAGCAGAACAAACTTTGTGATTCTGTTCTGCGTTGATATCTCTTTTTTTAATGCTTTGACCAGTTTTGTTCTGAATTGTAAATCATAGAAGTTTTCTTTTTTTCTTTTAAGTCTTTATTGAATTTGTTACAATACTGCTTCTGTTTTATGTTTTGGGGTTTTTGTTTTTGTTTTTGTTCTGACCCAAGAGGCGTATAGGGTCTTAGCTCCCTGACCAGGGATCGAGTCGGCATTCCATGCATTGGGAAGTGAAGTCTTCACCACTGGACAACCCATATAAGTTTTCTAAAAAATCCTCTCCAGTTGATTTTCCTGTTTCTCACTTTTCCCACTATAAAATCATACATTATCACTAGCCATTTGAACAGTGGGAATAGTTCTGAAGATTCCGTTCTCATACCAATCTTCACAGTACTCCAGACTCCATGGGTTATTTTCAGGGTAAGTTTGGTGAATTTACCCACTTATTGGACTAACTGGCTATTTTGGAAAATCCATGTTTTAGCAAATTCTTTTCTGATAACAGAGTCTGCTTCTTTGTGAAAGTCTTTATTTCCTTGCATCTCGGACTTCCCTGTTGGTGCAGAGGTTAAAGCGTCTGCCTGCAATGTGGGAGACCTGGCTTAAATGGCAACCCACTCCAGTATTCTTGCCTGGAGAATCCCATGGACGGAGGAGCTTGGTGGGCTACAGTCCACGGGTCACAAAGAGTCGGACACGACTGAGCAACTTCACTTTCACTTCCACTTGCCACTGTACTAGTTTTTTATTGTTGCTGCAATTGCTACAATCTTAGTAGCTATAAGTAGCACAGATTAATTTTCTTAAGTTCTGTAGGTGTGAAGTCCAAAGTACATCTCCCTGGGTTAAAGTCAAGATGTTGGCACACCATGCTCCTTCCTGGAAACCTTAGGAGAGATTTTGTTTAATCTCATTCAGACTGTTGGCAATAGTCAATTCCTTATGCATATAGGACTGATGTCCCTGTTTTGGTGTAAACTGCTGACTGCTGTAAACTGCCTGCTGGCTGTGAACTGAGGGACTTCTCAGCTGCCAGAGTCTAATGGGCCCCTTTTTCCATCTTCAAAGTGAAAGTGGTAGTGAAAGTCAGTCTGTTGTGTCCTACTCTTTGTGACCCCATGGACTATATAGTCCATGGAATTCTCCAGACCAGAATACTGGAGTGGGTAGCCTTTCCCTTCTACAGGGGATTTTTCCAACCCAGGGATAGAACCCAGGTCTCCCACATTGAAGGCAGATTCTTTACCAACAGAGCTATCAGGGAAGCCCTCCATCTTCAAAGCCAGCCACTCTCAATCCTTTTGCAATTGACATACCATCATTTATGAGAAGACTGGCCTTCCCCTCACTGTCCTGAGATTTCACATGTGTTATAAATCAAGTAGCCATAGATAATGTGTAAGTGGGCCTGTTTCTGAGCATTCTGCTCTGTTCCACTAGTCTCTTCAAATTAATTCAATATCGCACTGAACTAATTTCTGTGGTTCTATCATTAGTTTTGATATCTGGTGGCAGAAAGTGAAGAGGAACTAAAAAGCCTCTTGATGAAAGTGAAAGTGGAGAGTGAAAAAGTTGGCTTAAAGCTCAACATGCAGAAAATGAAGATCATGGCATCCAGTCCCATCACTGCATGGGAAATAGATGGGGAAACAGTGGAAACAGTGTCAGGCTTTATTTTGGGGGGCTCCAAAATCACTGCAGATGGTGACTGCAGCCATGAACTTAAAAGACGCTTACTCCTTAGAAGGAAACTTATGACCAACCTAGATAGTATATTCAAAAGCAGAGACATTACTTTGCCAACAAAGGTCCGTCTGGTCAAGGCTATGCTTTTTCCAGTGGTCATGTATGGATGTGAGAGTTGGACTGTGAAGAAAACTGAGCGCCAAAGAATTGATGCTTTTGAAGTGTGGTGCTGGAGAAGACTCTTGAGAGTCCCTTGAACTGAAAGGAGATCCAACCAGTCCATCCTAAAGGAGATCAGTCCTGGGTGTTCTTTGGAAGGAATGATGCTAAAGCTGAAACTCCAATACTTTGGCCACCTCATGCAAAGAGTTGACTCATTGGAAAAGACTCTGATGCTGGGAGGGATTGGGGGTAGGAGGAGAAGGGGACGACAGACGATGAGATGGCTGGGTGGCATCATTGACTCGATGGACATGAGTTTGGATGAGCTCCGGGAGTTGGTGATGGACAGGGAGGCCTGGCGTGTCACAGTTCATGGAGCACAAAGAGTCGGACACAACTGAGCGACTGAACTGAACTGAACTGAAGCAGCTTCATTCAAGACTGTGTTGGTTCTTCTTAGCCTAATGCATTTCCATATAAGTTTTAAGATTAACATATCAATTTCCATAGATAAGATGGGATTTCAGTTTGTACTTTGCTGAATCCAAATAGATGGTCTTAGGAAAATGAACGTCTTTATTTATGAAATAAACTTAATAAATCTACTTAATAATAGTAAACATAGTATTATGTAGTAGTAGTAGTAGTAAAATAGTAGTAAACATATTTGTTAAATTTCAGCAATGTTTTATCATTTTGGTATAAATTTTGTGTACATCCTTTAAAAGATTTATTTTTCAGTATTTGAAATTCTTGATGCTATTACAAATGATATTATTAAGTATATTTTAACTTTCCATTTGCCACTGATATGTAAGTTGGTTTTTTTTTATATTAGTCCTAAAAATCAAGAAATGTTGCTGAACTCATTTTAAATATAATAGTTTGTAGATTAATTTTTGCAAGGTACCTAGTCATATTGACTACAAATAATGTAACTTTATTTCTTTATTTCTAATTCTTATAAAGAATTGTATTTTTTTTTCTTGATAGTGAAAGGGGCTAATATTTCTAGGATAGTTTGAATAAAAATGGTGTCTATTGATATGGTCATATGATTTTTTCTCCCTTGTAAATAAATAAGTAAACATATGCATTGTTTCTGAAGTAAACTACATTGATTGGTTTTCATCTGCTAAACAATCCTTGAATTTCTGTAAAAACACACTGGATCCTAGTGTGTTGTCTTTTTGTATATCACTGGATTCAATTTGCTGATGTTTTATCTGGCAATCTTGTCTCATGTTCATGGAAGAGATTGGCTAGTAATTTTCTTTCTTTGAATAACAGATTTTAGTATCAAAGTTATATTAGTTAAATAAAATGTGTCTCTTTTTTCTTTTTTCTATTTTGTATAATATTGATATTATTTATTTTTTAAATGTTTGAAATAATTCATCAGTTAAGACATTTGAACCTCGAGCTTCTTTTTGTGAAGATTTTTAGTTACTAACTAAATTTATTTAGGAGACATGGTGATATTAGATTTTCTATTTCTGTTATGTTGGTTTGTAAGTTGTACTATTCTAGTTGTCTATTTCACCTACATTTTCTAAAATTTTTGGCACAGGGATTTATAATATTCTATTATTAGCATTTTAATGTCTTAAATGTCTGTGGTGAATTTAATTCCTGATATGGGTAATTTGTGCTTTTCCTCTTTTTGTCTTATGAGTCTTGCTAGAGATCTATATATTTTATTATGGGTCTTTTCAAAGACCCAATTTTTGGCTTTGTTGGTTTTCTCTATTGTACATTTATTTTCTACTTCATTAATTTCTGATCTCATTTTTATGATTCTCTTCCTTCTACTTACTTTGGGTTTAATTTGCTATTCTATTTCTATCAATAAATTATTCAGATGAATGCTTAAATTACCAATTTTTTAGCCTTTCTTTTTTCTAATATAAATGTATAAGGCTCTCAGTAAAGTTTTAGTTACATCATCCATTTCTATATATCGTATTTTTGTTACTAAGAATGGAAATTTCCATTGTGATTTCTTCTTTGACCCGCGGATTATTTAGAAGTTTACTACGTAATCTCCAGACATTTGGTGGATACTCTACTCAATTTTGTTATTGATTTCCAGTTTAATCTGGCCCACCCAGAGGCTATTCTGAGAAATTTCTTGAAATTTCCTTAGAACTTGCACAATGTATGTTCTAATTTGGGAAATGTTTCATGTACACTTGGAAAGAATGTACATTTTGCCATCAGTATGAGCAGTGTTTTATCTATATCTATAGGTCAAATGGGTCATTCAGTTTTGTTTTTCAGATCTTCCATATCCTTACTATTTTTTTTCTTGTCTACTTATTTTATCAGTTATTAACGAGTTGTTTTAAAGTTTTCCTCTGTGATTGTGGCTTTGTTTGTTTCTCCTTTGGGTTCCCTCTACTTTTGCTTTTTATTTATGTTGAATATATGTAAGTTATATACAAATTAAGAATTGTTATAAATTCTTGATAGATTGGCCATATTATCATGTCTTCCTGCATTTTCCATCAACAGCTGATAAACTGTGACATTCAGCCCCATCCACTGAGATGTGAACAACAGCTCTTGTAGACCCTGGAGGGCAAAGCTGGGATATAACAGGAGAAACAGTGAAACAGAACCCTAGGTCCTGGGATCTGCCAGTTGGAAAGCTTGAACCACTCATTTAATACTTGTGAGCCGCAATTTATTCATCCCCCCCAAAACAGGATTGTAAACCTGCTTGCTTTACTTCTCTTACAGGTATCAGTTCAGTTCAGTTCAGTCACTCAGTCGTGTTCGACTCTTTGTGACCCCATGGACTGCAGCATGCCAGGCTTCCCTGTCCATCACCAACTTCCAGAGCTTGCTCAAACTCATGTCCATCAGGTCGGTGATGCCAGCCAACCATCTCATCCTCTGTCGTCCCCTTCTCCTCCTGCCTTCAATCTTTCCCAGCATCAAGGTCTTTTCTAATGAGTCAGTTCTTCACATCAGGTGGCCAAAGAATTGGAGTTTCGGCTTCAACATCAGTCCTTCCAGTGAATATTAAGGACTGATTTCCTTTAGGGTGGACTGGTTGGATCTCCTTGCAGTCTAAGGGACTCTCAAGAGTCTTCTCCAAAACCACAGTTTGAAAGCATCAATTCTTAAGTGCTCAGCTTTCTTTATAATCCAACTCTCACATCCATACGTGGCTACTGGAAAAACCATAGTTTTGACTAGATGGACCTTTGTTGGCGAAGTAATGTCTCTGCTTTTGAATATGCTGTCTGGGTTGGTCACAGCTTTTCTTCCAAGGAGCAAGCATCTTTTAATTTCATGGCTGCAGTCACCATCTGCAGTGATTTTGGAGCCCAGAATAATAAAGTCTCTTACTGTGTCCACTGTTTCCCCATCTATTTGCCATGAAGTGATGGGACCGGATGCCATGATCTTCATTTTCTGAATGTTGAGTTTTAAGCCAACTTTTTCGCTCTCCCCTTTCACTTTGATGAAGAGGCTCCTTAGTTCCTGTTTTACAGGTATATTCAAGCTTACATGAGATAGCAAATGTGAAAACACTGTATAAATTCTAAAGCAGAGATTGTGAATGAATACATGGGCTGCATGCAGGCATCAGATTTTTTTTTTTCTTTTTTTGGACTGCAGTGTGCTTCCTCTTTTTAACCCAGACATGAAAAAATCATATTTCACATAAAAATATAGATTTCTGTCTCTGGGGAAAAAAAATCTGAAATTCTGACAACTACAGGCCTGGCTTCAGACACATGGCTTATGGGCTAGGGCTGAACGGGCTCACTGGAACACAGTTTTACACTGTGAGAGTTGTGTCATACTCTCCCCTGCTCAACATGTGCACACATGCACTCACACTGCCAGGCTTGCACGTCTCTGCCCACCTCTTCTTTATCTGTGGCTCTAGCTAAAGCATTATGTTATGACTCGTTGTTATTACTCACTTAAAAGCCAGAGACACACAGGGACAGAGATTTTTTAGTGTTAAGTGTTGCCAAGTGCTGAAACAGGTAGCTGAGGGAGGAGGTAGAAACACTTTCCCTGGAAACCGAAAACTAAAACAGACTGAGGCACAGCCTCTGCTGGATGCAGTGGAAAGGCAAAATGACTGCACGGAGTTCCTCCCAGGTTTTAAACTGGGCTGGGGGTGGGGAGGAGCTATTTTAGGATCTGTATGTTAGATGAGACAAAGGTGGAGGTTTTTCATACAAATTATACATTGTAGTATAATTCAACATTTGGGAAACAAAAAGCTTTTACAATATAGACAACAGAAAGAGCATTAGACCTTTGTTTATAAAAAAAGATTTATGGATTTGTCACAACTTATGGAACTGACCACTTAAAAATCTGTGAATTTCACTATCTGTAAATTATATCTCAATTTTAAGAAGTAAAAAGTGAAAACAAAATTTTAAAATGGGGACAGTGGGTAAATTATAATTCTAACTGTATTAGGCACGTTCAGTTCTGTTCAGTCACTCGATCGTATCCTATTCTTTGCAACCCTGTGGACTGCAGCACACCAGGCTTCCCTGTCCATTACCAACTCCCGGAGCTTGCTCAAACTCATGTCCATTGAGTCGATGATGCCATCCAACTATCTCATCCTTTGTCGTCCCCTTTTCCTCCTGCCTTCAATCTTTCCCAGCATCAGGGTCTTTTCAAATGAGTCAGTTCTTCGCATCAGCTGGCTAAAGTATTGGAGCTTCAGCTTCAGCATCAGTCCTTCCAATGAATATCAGGACTGCACATACACTGTACTAAGTACCTTACAGGGATTAATTGAGTTATTTTATTCACACAGTATCTTCTAAGGTAGGTGCTATTATCCCCATTGGACCAGGTATTGAAACAAGTTCAGTGTGATGAGGTAACCTACCAGTTTCTCCAGCTGTTAAGTAGAAGAGCCAAATCTTGAACTCCAGATTGAAGAACTCCAGTGTCCACATTCTTATTCATTCTATCCGTGTTCTAATCATTTGGATGATTACAAAGGGGAAGCAAATGAATTCTTATAATCTTGAGGATCCAGAAATGGTATAAATGTAACTTGCTGGACTGCAAGTTTAAACACCTGCTGATAAACACACTTTGCTTTTTCAGTTTTCAGTCCAGTCAGTTCAGTTGCTCAGTCGTGTCTGACTCTGTGATCCCATGGACTGCAGCATGCCAGGCTTCCCTGTCCATCACCAACTTCCAGAGCTTGTTCAAACTCAAGTCCATTGAGTCAGTGATGCCATCTAACCATCTCATCCTCTGTGGTCCCTTTCTCCTCCTGCCTCAATCTTTCCCAACAACAGGGTCTTTGCTAATGAGTCAGTTCTTCACATCAGGTGGCCAAAGTATTGGAGTTTCGGCTTCAACATCAGTCCTTCCAATGAACACCCAGGACTGATCTCCTTTAGGATGGACTGGTTAGATCTCCTTGCAGTCTAAGGGACTCTCAAGAGTCTCCAACACCACAGTTCAAAAGCATCAATTCTTCGGTGCTCAGCTTTCTTTATAGTCCAACTTTCACATCCATACATGACTACTGAAAAAGCCATAGCTTTGACTAGATGGACCTTTGTTGGCAAAGTAATGTCTCTGCTTTTTAATATGCTGTCTAGGTTGGTCATAGCTTTTCTTCCAAGTATCAAATATCTTTTAATTTCATGTCTGCAGTCACCATCTGCAGTGATTTGGAGCCCCAAAATAAAGTCTGTCACTGTGTCCACTGTTTTCCCATCTATTTCCCATGAATTAATGGGACCAGATGCCATGATCTTAGTTTTCTGAATGTTGAATTTTAAGCCACTTTTTCACTCTCCTCTTTCACATTCTTTAAGAAGCTATTTAGTTCTTCTTCACTTTCTGCCATAAGGGTGGTGTCATCTGCATATCTGAGGTTATTGATATTTCTCCCGGCAATCTTGATTCCAGCTTGTGCTTCATCCAGCCCATCATTTCACATGATGTACTCTACATATAAGTTAAATAAGCAGGGTGACAGTATACAGCCTTGATGTACTCCTTTTCCTATTTGGAACCAGTCTGTTGTCCCATGTCCGGTTCCTACTGTTGCTTCTTGACCTGCAGACAGATTTCTCAGGAGGCAGGTAAGGTGGTCTGATATTCCCGTCTCTTGTAGAATTTTCCACAGTCTGTTGTGATCCACATAGTCAAAGGCTTTAGTGTAGTCAATAAAACAGACATAGATGTTTTTCTGGAACTTTCTTGCTTTTTCCATGATCCAACAGATGTTGGCAATTTGATCTCTGATTCCTCTGCCTTTTCTGAATCCAGCTTGAACATCTGGAAGTTCATGATTCATGTACTACTGAAGCCTGGCTTGGAAAATTTGGGCATTACTTTGCTAGCATGTGAGATGAGTGCAGTTGTGTGGTAGTTTGAACATTCTTTGGCATTGCCTTTCTTTGGGACTGGAATGAAAAGTGACGTTTTCCAGTCCTGTGGCCACTGCTGAGTTTTCTAAATTTGCTGGCATATTGAGCGCAGCACTTTCCCAGCATCATCTTTTAGGATTTGAAATAGCTCAACTGGAATACACTCATTCAGAAAACCCGTCACTCAAGAGGTATCATTGGGTTTTAGAGTGCAGGTTCTTCAATTCTATACAATAAGGCGGGGGTACTTCGAAGAATCAGTAGTTCCTCCTCAAGGAAAATTATGACTTAGGAGTAAATGGTTTTGTTTTCTCCAGGATATCTCCTGACAAGAAGTTTCTGTCTTTACAGAATATACACTGACCAACCAAATAGGTCATCTGTATAACCTGAAACCAGTAGTTGTTTTTTTTTTCCATCATGCCCCAAGGCATGCGGAATCCTTGTTCCTTGACTAGGGATTGAAACCAAGTCCCCTGCATTGGAAGTACAGAGTCTTAACCACTAGAACACCAGGGAAGTCCCAGTGGTTCTTAATTTGAGCATTTGATTTTCAAATCTAAATGCTAAGAATCCTCGCCACAAAAAACTGTTCATGTTCAGAGATCCCGTGAAGCTTTTTCATAGACCCTACTCTGAAAACCTTTGTTCCAAACCAGGATGGAGCCAGACTCTAGGGACCTCAGCCTTCAGCTTCCCCGATTGTTCAGAGCATCTCAGCACCAGTTGTCAATCATGTACTTTCAGTTTTCTTCCCTCCTAATGGCTCGATGTTTATCTCCTGCTTTCTCCTGGTCTCCTGGAAAGTTGGTCCTGGTAACACATTCCAGGAGAAAACGGCTTTGCTGGCTCTCATTTCTGTTGCTCCTCTTGGACATCTTTAGCCATTTTTGGTAACTTATGTTTATTCATCAGGACACATAACACACACACCTAATTAAGCATCATTGTGTACAATAATTTTGATCTGTCTAGTCCTCATTTCACAGCTTTTTCAGCTACAGAAACTTGTATAAGAGGGGTCTGTTCACAGATCCACCAACTATGGATTGTTGTTCACTGAATAGTAATACCTGGCTTGGGCTGGGGGTGGTGTGGAGTGGTGGCTGGTCAGTATGGGCAGAAATCTAGCCTATGCTGTACTCTTCAAGCCAGGTGCCCTGGCCCAAGTTTGGGTCTTCCTAGAGGAAAGGGCAATGGCACCCCACTCCAGTACTCTTGCCTGGAAAATCCCATGGAAGGAGGAGCCTGATGTGCTGCTGTCCATGGGGTCGCTGAGGGTCAGATACGACTGAGCGACTTCACTTTCACTTTTTGCTTTTATGCATTGGAGAAGGAAATGGCAACCCACTCCAGTGTTCTTGCCTGCAGAATCCCAGGGACGGGGGAGCCTGGTGGGCTGCCGTCTATGGGGTCGCATAGAGTCAGACACGACTGAAGCGACTTAGCAGCAGCAGCAGCAGAGGAAAGGGCATCTTTTTCTAAATCAAACAAATGCAAGGTAGGGGACAGTGGCAGTCCCCTCTCTGATGAGCAGTGTCAGCAGGTAGTCCAGAAGACAGACATATCAGAGGATGAAATGGCACTGTCTCTATTCTGGCTTGTATCATGAGTTATCTTCTCACTTCTTTTTCCTCAGTGAATAAAACTTTCAGTGTTCCCAGGGCTACCCTGGCTGGAGGAACAAGACCTGAAGGATCCATTTCCTCTACTGCCCCATCTCCATTTCACAGGATTCAGGTTTCTGCTATGGCAAGAAGAGAGGGAGAGAAGACAGGAATGGCTGGATAATTCTATTAACAACTTCCATCTTCTCTTTGCCCACTGAATTCCTAGCCATCCTTCATATCTTGGCTCAAGCATCACTTCTTCAAGGACAGTGTAGTCCCTTTGTATTTGCCTCTTACAGCACTTCTTAGCTCTCTTGCCGTGGATTTACCACTGCTGGGATTTAATATTTATTTTGGATAATGCTGTAGATATGAAGATAGATGATAGATAGAGTCAAATACAAATACAAATGGGGAACACTATTTGTACTTACCATTGTATCCCGGTTGCCTGGCACATGGAAGGTATTTAATTATATATTTGTTTGAATGAATGAGTAAATGGATGGGAAGTAATAAAGATTGTGGAAAGCCTCAGAGTTTTGACTGAGGAATTAAGTCCTCCTACGAACACTAGGAAAGCCCATTTCCAGGCTAAGTGAACCCTCCTGTCTTTGAACTGTGTACTACAGCTCTGGCATTCCAACGTAACCATTCCTCTCTGCTCTTACCTAACTTCAGAGAAGGTGCTTCCCTTGTAGCTCAGTTGGTAAAGAATCTGCCTGCAATGCAAAAGACCCGGGTTCAATTCCTGGGTCACGAAAATCTCCTGGAGAAGGAAATGGCAACCCACTCCAGTATTCTTGCCTAGAGAATACCATGAACAGAGGAGCCTGGTACAGTCCATGGGGTTGCACAAGTCAAACACGACTTAGCAAGTAAACCACCACCACCACCACTTAAAGGAAGAGAGACTCCACTATGCATCCTTAACTGCCCTGAGAGGATATATAGTGTGGTGACAAAAAATCAGGGATTTTGGAATTAGGCAGACCTAGATTTTACACCTGGATTGCCCACTTGCTGGCTGTGTGGTGCAAGCTTCCCTGGTGGCTCAGTGGTAAAGAATCTGCCTGCCAATGCAGAAGACGTGGGTTTGATCCCTGGGTTCAGGACAAACGCCTGGAGAAGGAAATGGCAGCCTACTCCAGTATTCTTCCCTGGGAAATCCCTTGAACAGAAGAGCCTGGTGGGCTACGGTTCATGGGGTCATGAAATAATTGGACACAACTTAGCAAGTGAACAACAAGACTTTATACCTGGGTTACCCACGTGCAGGCTGTGTGGCTCTGAGCAAATGTCTTCTGGCCTCGGTTACTTCAGTCTGTAAAATGGGTGTGATAAGATCTTTTTCATAGGGTTAAATGACTTAAGCTCTTTGAAATGTTAACCAGAGAATCTGATTCATAGTAGAAGCTCAATCAGTAGATGCTTTATCATTAACTAAACTGAATGCTCATGAGAGTGGTGGAAAATTAAGGACCCACAGGAGTGGGGGCCAAAAAGAGAAACTATGTGACATCTGGCTTTCTTATTTCTTTCCCGGAAAATATGGAAAGGAGAATACCTTAACAGCTGGCATAATTTAGAGATGTGTTTAACATTCAGTTCTTGTGTTCCCTGAATCTACCTTTGTGTCTTACAATGGTCCTAAATTCTAAGCAGATTTTTCAACATCCCGTTGACACCACCCAGCACGCTAGAGAGATGAAGAAGAAATCAAGCAAGGCATTGATTGGCGGTACAGCTTATACACTTACATGAGCTTCTAGATTAGATGAGCATGTCAAGGAACAGCCATGCAGCAAGCTGGCTGTGTTCCCCCAAAGGCTAATAGCAAGTCTGTAGTCTTTTTGCTTAGAATTATTGTACTTCTCCAGTCATTAAACTCCCCACAGGCATGGCTAATTTGAGAATAGCAAAACTCTGGGCTGAAGGACAGAAGCCAGGATTCCATTGACCTGATTCAGGAGGGCTTGGAGAGTTTCTTACTCTCCTGCTCCAAATGGAATGTGTAACTCCTCTCCAGAGGTTCAGCTCATCGAGTCCACGAGCATTTACGAGTGTCTGACATGTACTGGGTGCAGCTCCCTGACCTGGGGATGCAGAAACACCACCTGCCCTTGAGGTAGTAGATGTGTTTGAAGGAAAACACATTTTATATTCTAGAAGCATTGCAGCAGTCACAAATTCATTTTTTGAAAAAGGAAAATGAATTCCTTAATCCCATCTCCCTAATATGATGACTTTTATTTTTGTGTGTCCCTTTTATAACGTCTTGTTTTGAACCAGCACTAAAGAATCCGTTTTGATGACTCTTCTTAGTCACATCATTAAAGTTTGGGGAGGAAATCTCTTAAGTTGTAAATGCTTCCCATTAACTAATTCCAAATCCGGTCCTGAGTAATGGAGTCCTTGCCGTCTCTCTGATTTTACTTCCTGCTAGTCTCCTCATTCATTTTGGTGTTCATGTAGTTTTTGCTCAAGCAGACTGCTTCTGCCTCAGGGTCTGTGAACGTGCACTCCTCTGTCTAGGACAGAGTTCCCTCTGGTCTTCACCCAGCTCATTCCCTCACTGAATTCTTGTCACTAAGAGAGGTTTCCCTGGACCCCCTTCTAGTAGCTTCTATCACTCTCTATCCCTTTTCCAAATATAAACATCTTCACAGCACCTATGACCACCCCCACCCCTGAAATTTGTATGTTAAAGTACTTGTGTGTGGTCTCGCTCTTCCCATTGGCTGGGAATCACATGAGAGCAAGGTCCACTTTTCTCAGTGTTACATCCCTAGCATCCAGAGCAGTGACTAGTCTGAGACAGACAGGCAGCACCCTGTCATTTCCACAGCTTGCAACTGCAGTCAGCTGGGATGTTTCAAATGGATAACCAACAAGGACCTACAGTACAGCACAGGGAACTTTGCTCAATATTAGGCGGCAGCCTGGATGGGAGGGGAGTTGGAGGAGAATGGATACATGTATATGTATGGCTGAGTACTTCTACTGTGCACCTGAAACTTATCGCAACATTGTTCATCAGCAACACTCCAATATAAAATTAAAAGTTAAAAAAAGATGAAATCAACTGGGAAAGGGTAGTGGTGTTTACTTGGCAAAAAACCTTTTGTTTCCCTGATAATTTTTTTTTAAATTGTAGTATGAACATTTATCATGAGACTTATTCTCTTAACGAATTTTTAAGTATGCGATACAGTATTGTTAGCTATAGACACTACAGTGTATAGCAGATCTCTAGAATTTATTAGTGTTGAATAACTTTATAGCCACAGAATAGCAACTCCCTGCTTCCTTCTCTCTAGCCCCTGGCAACCCCCACTCTTCTGTCTGCTTCTCTGAGTTTGACTAATTTAGATGCTGATGTAAGTGGAATCATGCAGTATTTGTCCTTCTGTGACTGACATTTCACCTAGCTAGATGTTCTCCATTAGGGCTTCCCATGTGGCTCAGCTGGTAACGAATCTGCCTGCAATGCAGGAGACTCCAGTTTGATTCCCGGATCAGGAAGATCCGCTGGAGATGGGATAAGCTACCCACTCCAGTATTCTTGAACTTCTCTGGTGGCTCAGCTGGTAAAGAATCCACCTGCAATGTGGGAGACCTGGGTTTGGCCCCTGGGTTGAGAAGATCTCCTGGAGAAGGGAAAGGCTACCCACTCCAGTATTCTGGCCTGGAGAATTCCATGGATTGTATAGTCCATGGGGTTGCAAAGAGTCAGACACAACTAAGCGACTTGCACTTTCACTTCAATGTTCTCCAAGTTCATCCCTGTTGTCATATATGGCAGGATTTACTTCTTTCTAAAGGCTGAATAATATTCCATTTTATGTATAAGCCACATCTTTATCCATTCTTCCATTTTTGGATGTTTAGGTTGTTTCCATATCTTAGCTATTGTGACTGATGCTGATGCTGCAATTAATATGTGAGTGCAGATATCTCTTTAAGATCAGATTTCATTTCTTTTGGCTATATATCAGAAGTGGGATTCCTGAATCATATGGTAGTTATACTTTTAATTTACTGAGGAAATTCCATACTGTTTTCCATAGGGGCTGCACCAGTTTATATTCCCACCAATAGTGCAAAGAGATTCCAGTTTTCCATATCCTTAAAATTTATCTTTTGTCTTTTTTTAGATAATAGCCATCCTAAGAGGTGTAAGGTGATATTATGGTTTTGATTTGTATTTTCCTGATATTGGTGATATTGAGCACCTTTTTCTATACCTGTCAGCCATTTGTATGTCCTCTTTGGAAAAAGGTGTCTATCCAAATCCTTCACCCACTTTTAAAATCAAAGGTTTATTTATTTATTTATTTTTGCTGTTGAGTTGTAGGAGCTCCTTATATATTTTGGATATTAACCTCTTTTTCAGGACTTTGGTTTTCAAATACTTTTTTCCCATTTCATAGATCGCCTTTTACTCTGTTGATTGTTTCCTTTGCTCTGCCGAAGCTTTTTAGTTTAATGTGATCCTATTTGCCTAATTTTGCTTTTGTTGACTGTACTTTTGGTTTCATATCCAAGAAATCATTGCCAAGCCCAATATCATGAAGTTTTCCCCCTATGTTTTCTTCTAGAAATATTATAGTTTCAGGCCTGATATTTAAATCTTTAAACCATTTTGGGTTGATATTTGTGTATAACATAAAATAAATGTTCAATTTCTTTCTTTCTTTCCTTTTTTGCCTGTGGATATCCAGTTTTTGTGACATTGTTTGTTGTAGAGATTATCCTTTCTCCATTGTGCATTCTTGGCACCCTTGCCAACAATCAGTTGGCCATACATACATGAGTTATTTTTGGGCTCTCCAATCTGTTCCACTGGCCTATATGTCTGTTTTTATGCCAGTACCATACTGTTTTACTTACTGTAGCTTTTCAATATACTTTGAAATCACAGTGTGATGTCTCCAGCTTTGTTCTTCTTTCTCAAGATTGCTTTAAATATTTTGGGTATTTTTTGTGGTTCCATATGAATCTTTAAATTGTTTCTCCTGTTTCTGTGAAAAATGCCATTGGGGTTTTGATAGAGATTGCATTGGCCCTCTAGATTTCTTTGGATAGAATGGGCATTTTAACAATATTAAGCATTCCAATCTATGAACATAGAATGTCTTCCCATTTATTTGTGCTTTCTTTAATTTCTTTCATCAAAAATTTATAGTTTTTTTCTGGTAATTTTAATATGTGCTTTCTTTACCTACTCAGTGTAGACAGCTGGAGCAATGGTTGATGTATTCCGCTTGCTCTCCTCCAAAGTACTGTGGAATTTCAGTATTCTTTGGAGGGGCAGTATGTCCACTCTTCCATTCATCTCCTTAACACCATCCCCACATGACCTGGTCATATTCTTTATTTCCTTACCTGCCTGTGGAGAAGTGTAAAAAGGGTTTACTTTAAAACAGGGAGGTGATGTACATCAGAGCCCCAGCAGTTCCTCATGGGAGGAGAAGGGGTTCAGTGACCACAGGCATTGGATTTGATGTTTTAGAGCTCAACCCCCCTGCTGCACTTCTTTGACAAGACCTGATGAAAGCTAAATGCACACATAACAGTATCATTACCTTAGAAATATCTACAAAGATGAGGAAATAATGCTGTAAACCAATGGGACAAAAATAGAGATACTAAAACCCACAGATTCCCTGAAACCTCATTTTGGCTGGTAGTGTCTCATTTTCCACTTGTCCAAAGCCCCATCTATTGCACGAAAGCAAGGTACAAAGAGCAGCGTGGTCCTCTCTGCCCTGCCCACACTTTGCAGACAATGAAGGGAAAACACCCTCCATAAATCAAGGCATCATATTAACATGGATAATTTAAGCTCTGGTCAAGCAGGGCTTCCCTGGAGGCTCCGTGGTAAAGAATCCACCTGCCAGTGCAGAAAATGCAGCAGACACAGGTTCAATCCCTGGGTTGGGAAGATCCTCTGGAGTAGGAAATGGCAACCCACTCCAGTATTTCTGCTTGGAAAACTCCATGGACAGAGGAGCCTGGCGGGCTACAGTCCATGGAGTCACAAAGAGTTGGACATGACTGAGCGACTGAGCATGCAGGCACGCAAGCAGGAATAAAGAGGCTGTCTACTTCCTAAAAGAACAATTTAATATTGATGTTACTTCTCTCCCACAAATATAAGGTTGCAGTTTTTAGCTTACCATCCAGGGAACCAGCTGAAATGCAGATTCCTGATTCAGGAGGTCTGAAGTGTGGCCCAGGAATCTGCCTGTCTCACAAGCACTACAGGTGGCTTGAACGGAAGTGGTTTTCCACATCCAATGTTTTGCCGAAGACTAAACTAAATGCTCTCAAACATATTTCCTAGTTCAGACCTCATTCCAAGACCAAGAATAATTAGATCATATTCACAAGAGCCAAGAGTGCATTTTTAAAAGACCCCCCAGTGACCTAAGATCCTCTGCTTTAACCCCCCAGGTGCTCTGGGGATTGGGGGCAGGTGGTGTTCAGTGTTCCTCAGAGGTTGATGTGCACATGAGTTGCCTGAAGACCCTGTTAAAATGCAATCTCTGACTCCACAGGTCTGAGTTGGAACCTGATACCTGACTCTCAGTATTAAAGCTAGTCCTCAGTTTTCCCTTCTTTAAAATGTGTGTAATATCTGCCCCACCTCACAGAGCTGTTTTGAAGATCAAGTACTATAATGTATGGGAAAGAATTTTGTCAACCTTAAAATGCCTTTTATAACAATTATTATAATAATTGTAATTATTATTCGTAAATGTAGAATATAATTGAAGCCATATTTGAGCCCAGGGGTCTGAGTCCGTATCTGAACTGTCCAGTGTCCATCCAGGATTTCCATATTCATCTGCCTAATTGGCACTTACTTAAGAAGAGGGAATACTACCTGGCTGCCCCCTGCAGACCCCTACCCAGCTCTGTGACCTTCCATGGATGCCCTAAGCAATGGATGTCAGCCTTTATGGGGCTGACATGAATTGGCTGATGGATGTTACCACAGGAAACAGAACAGTTTGGGGACTGAACTAATGATCTCTGTGTTAGTTGCTCAGTCACATCTGACATTTTGCAACCCCATGGACTATAGCCCACCAGGCCTACTCTGTCCAAGGGTTCTCCAGACAAGAATACTGGAGTGAGTAGCCGTTTCCTTCTCTGGGGGATCTTCCCAACCCAGGGATCAAACTGGGGTTTCCTGCATCGCAGGCAGTTTCTTTACCATCTGAGCCACATGGGAAGCCCTGAATTGGTGATACCTCACATCAATTCCATCCTATTCTCTGGAAGTGCAGCTCAGATATCTCTGTTTCCCAAACCTCATCAGGTGATTGCACTGGGCCACCTGGATTGAGAGCCACTGCCCTCTAGGGACTTGCTACCCAGGGTGTTCCAGAAGTGACTTGGTAGCTTGTTAGAAATCAGAGTCTCAAGCCCCACCCCAGAACTACTGAATCAGAATCTGCTTTTAAACAGGATCCTCCATGTTGGAAGCTCTGCTATAGGGCAGTTGTCCAGCCAACGTTTCACGGGAGTGCAGGTCCTCTATAAAGATAACAACTGGAGATTTATAGCTTCAGGAAGCACTCACATCAGGTGGGGTCAGAAGTCACTTCTGGCCAAACTTGGGCTCTAGAAACTAGAGGCTAATATAACTGCATCCCTTTCCTTTGTTATGAACAATTCTTCCTCTCCCCACCTCATCACATCCTTCACTTTCTACCCCTTGGATTCCTCTGATATATCCAATCCCTCAAACATGTTCACTCTGCCATGCAGGGGACAGAGACAGCCTGCTCTGAGTCCCCTGGGTGCTTTCATAATACAGATTCCTTGGCAGCACCCCTGACTAGCAGAATCAACATTTCAGGATGTGGGGCCAGAAATACAGAGGACATCCGCTTCAGTCTTCAGAGTTTGTAGCTTTGTGCACTGCTTTCAGTTTTTTGCTCTACTGACATGACTTTGGTGTGTGTTTCTTCTTTTCTCTTCTGTTCTCTGACCTGTCTCCTTAACTTCTACACACATCCCAAGGCTGCATATTTCTTTTTTCCAAAGATGTAGTTTTTCCTTCTTCCACGATGTAATCCCCTTTCCTAGAAATTCACTTTTTTCTTTTGAATCTGGAGCTGCTCTGTTTTTGCTAGCTTTTGCAGTCCTGGGCATTTTTATCCCCCCTGTGTTCCAGGAGGACTGGGAGAGGCTAGGGCCTCATTTATTGTAAGGGAGAGTGAGTGAGCAGGCAGGGATCCCCCTCCCCCCACAACAGAAAGCACAATTAAGAATGTTCCCAGCAGGAAGTCTGCTCTCTGGGAAGCACAGAGAGCTGTCAGGACAAGTGACCTTTCTAATCACGCCTGACATTTCACAGCCTGGAAGGCGGAAGGGCTGCCCTTATTCCGGAGGCATCGTGTCGCGCTGTGTCACCCCAGACACCTGCGTCTGAGGCTCCGGTGACTTGGCCTCCAACTGGGGCGGGGTGGCGGGCGATGAGTCAGAGCATGCACAGGGCTTTGTTTCCCAGGAAAAGAGAAAACATTGAGCAGGGGGCTTATGTGGACTGGGTGACTGTGTCTAAACCAAGGATAGAAAGGGATTGGAGGCGGAAATCGCCTCCCCAGGGATTAGCCCTGTTCCTGAGGGCTCAGGTGATGCTGATCAAATAGGCCTTCTTGAGGAAGAGAAACAGACAGGATCATTTTCCAGTCCCTTCTGGCCCAGGGGAACTGTAATGACTCACTTTTTACCCACCCCAATAAGAGAACAGCTTTATGTTTTCTTATTAGAAAAAGCAATCCACGCTCATTCTAAAAAGGTCATGAAAAAGTGAAGTGAAAGTCACTCAGTCCTGTTGGACCCCACGGACTACACAGTCCATGGAATTCTCCAGGCCAGAATACTGGAGTGGGTTGCCTTTCCCTTCTCCAGGGGATCTTCCCAACCCAGGGATCGAACCCAGGTCTCCTGCATTGCGGGCAGATTCTTCTTTACCAGCTGAGCCACAATAAAACATATCGAAGTATAAAAGAAGAAAGTAAAACTTACCTGCAATCCCGTCACTCAGAGATAACCACTATTAATGTTTTAAGGACACATATGCATAGATATGATATTTTAAAACAAAATACAATCCCATCAAAGTTATTGTTTTGCAATCTACGCTTTTTACTTAACATCTTGAACACATTTCCTTGTCTAAATATATATTTAATAGACTCATTCTTAACGATATCACTGTAGCCCATTACATGAATGACCCTAATGAGGTCACCTCTGATTTTAATCATGGTAGAATAAATTATAATGAACAGTCTCATAGTCAAAACTTTCTGCAGAACTCAGGTTTTCCTGACGATAAATTCCTAGAAGTGGAATTGCTGAGTTGAAGAGTAGGCAGACTTGCTCTCTGTTCCCTAAAAAAATTAAAACAGTGTACATTCCTACCAGCAGGAAATAGAGAACCTGCTTCTCTTTACCTTTCTCAGTTCTGGGGATTACAATCCTTGCCAATTTCATGAGTGAAAAATGGTCCCTTATAATCATTTTTATGTGCCTTTTTCTTTTTATAAGAGGAATTTAACATTTCTTCCTATGTTTAGTGGCCACTTGTGTTTCTTGTTTTGTGAATTTACTTGAACTTTCCCCCTCATCTTTGGGGGGTGTTAACCTTTCTTATATTTACTTTCTATACTGTAAAGAGGGCTTTCCAAGTGGCTCAGTGGTAAAGAATCCACCTGCCAACGCAGGAGACGTGGGTTCAATCCCTGAGTTGAGAAAATCCCCTGGAAGAAGAATGGCAACCTGCTCCAATACTCTTGCCTGGGAAATCCCATGGACAGAGGAACCTAGCGGGCTATAGTCCATAGAGTTAGGTGGTTAGAATAGGAGAAAGGCATCCAAAATGGCAGTGGCTAAAAGACAAAGAAAGGAAAAAGCCTGTGAAAATGGAACAAAAGAAAATCCAAGGACTGGAGTGAAAACCTCAGGTGAAACAGCCCTCCTGGCTAGTCCAATCTACATAGGGCAGGCTGGGGGCTGCAGGGTGGGAGGCGGGTGGGTGGCAGAGGAAACAAATGTATAAAAGGAGGAAGGCAAGACAGATTGAGGGCTCTTCTTTTGGGTTGGCCCGCCCTTACGCCTCGAGGATGTATTTTCCTTTGCTTGCCAAATAAAACTGAGCTGTAACTGAATGTAACATTGGTCCACCAAATAAAACTGAGCTGTAACCGAACTATAACACTGGTCTGCTGTTTCAAATCTTTGCTGCAGGGAGACGAACCAAGGAAATTACACACTCCCCTGACAATAGGGTCTCAAAGAGTTAAGACACAACTGAGCACTCGTGCATATACTGTAAAGACAATAACTTGTCATACAAGTGATAATTATTTTGCCTTGCTTACCACGTATCTTTAACTTTATGTGGTTTCTGCCATGAAGTAGTTAACATTTTTGACTAACTTTTGTGGTCCTAGCTTTTTTGGAACTGCGTTTAGAAAGGCCTTCTCTGTTCCACGGTTATAAAAATATGGATCTGTATTTTCTTCTTGCGTGTTCTAGTGTAACCCAGCAGGATTCTAGGGGGCCTTCCCAGAACAGGACCTTCCCCCATCTCTTCTGCTTTAGCTTCTCTCTGGAAGTACCCAGACAATGTATTTGATGCACATTTCCTGAATTGTGTTGCAGATGCGAAAACCCCCTACCAAACAGAAGATGTTAGCTACTTGATGACTCTGAGCATAAAGCCTCAAGGCCTCCTGGAGCTTAAGGACTGATAAAGTTCACCCCCATGACACCACCCTGTTCCCTCACCCCAGCCAAGCGACAATTGTGCATGATCCGATCTTGTACCCTGTGACCCTCCTCATCCCCCATCTGGTTTTTGAAAATGCTCTGCTGAAACCCTTGGGGAGCTTGGCCCAACTCCCTGGTGGTTCAGATGGTAAAGAATCCGCCTGCAATGCAGGAGACCTGGGTTCTATCGCTGGGTTGGGAAGATCCCCTGGAGAAGGGCATGGCAACCCACTCCAGTACTCTGGCCTGGAGAATCCCATGGACTGTATAGTATGTGAGCCACCTCATTTCCTGCCATGGCCCTGCAATAAGGCTTTCTCTGCTCCAGCCTGTTTGGCCTCACTGTATGTCAAGCACAGGAATTGTGTTTATTCTAGATTCCATGGTCTTCTGCTGTCCTCTCAGCCTGGAGGAAATGATCTTCCACCCTGAAGCTGGGTGGTGTCTTCTCACTTCTCAAGTCTCAGATGAATACTACTCCAGGGAGCCTTTCCTGGTTATATGACTTCTCCTAACCCCTGTTTATCTTCCTCTTAGAACGCTGTGGTTTTCCTTCATAAGTTTTATCAAGAATTGCGGTTATATATTTTATTTGTCTGTTTGTGTGTGCATTCATGCCAGGTCATTTCAGACAGCTTTACAACAGTGTGGTGCATGCATGCTCAGTCATGTCTGACTCTTTGCAACCCCATGGACTGTAGCCTGCCAAGCTCCTCTGTCCATGGGATTTCCCAGGCAAGGATACTGGAGTGTATTGCCATTCCCTTTTCCAGGGGGTCATCCTGACCCAAGGATTGAACCCCAGTCTCCTGAAGCTCCTGCACTGCAGGTGGATTCTTTACTGCTGAGCCACCAGGGAAGCCCCTTATTTGTCTACTTAGGCAACATTTGCAACTAGACTGTAAATTCTATGAAGGGCAGAAATCATAGATCTGTTTAGTATTCCTAGCACCTTGCTTAGGGTCTGGCACATAGTAGATACACAAGATATTTGTGAAAACTTGTTAAATTCGTCTAGAATTTATTTTGGTATAAGGCGTGAACTAGAGATCTAATTTAAGTGTTTCCAAATAGTTATCTTGTGATTACAACACACAACTATAATACAGATTAGTTCTCTCTCTCTCTCTTTTTTTTATTTTGGCTGCACTGGGTCTTCATTTCCATTTGTGGGCATCTCTAGTTGTAGCCCGAGGGCTTAGTTGAGGTATATGGGATTTTGGTTCCCTGATCAGGGATCGAACCCCGGGCCTTCTGCATTGGGAGCGCAGTCTTAACCACTGGACCACCAAGGAAGTCCCCAGTTCTCTCTTTTATAAATTTATTTGTTATTGAAGTAAAGTTGAATTACAATGTTGTGTTCATTACTGCTGTAAAGCAGCAAGTCTGTTATACGTACTTTTTCATATTCTCTTCCATTGTGGTTTATCACAGGATATTGAATACAGTTCCCGGTGTGGACTAGTTTTCTCACAGTCCCTGTTCCATTTGCCACTGGGAAACGAAGCCTGAGATGGGGGAGGGTGGAGTCAATGGCTCTCCTGAGTGCGGTTTCTAGTCCCACTGCCCCCTCTCTCTGCACCGACTTCCCTTCTTCTCTTCTTGCCTGAACCCTAAGTGCTTCCCACAATGCTTATTTCAAGGCTCAGCCTAGAGAGCATCCTTAATTAATGGTATTTACTGGCTGATTCAAATCATTTAAGTGGCAGGGGAATCAGATATCTTTGATGTGTTTCATACAATATTCACATTAGCCTTCGGAAGTCCTGAAAATCTATGCTCCCCCTACAGCCCTGAGAAACCCTGGATGTCTCTACATCCTTTCCATATCCAGGGATCACGTATAACAACAGTGAATGAAAATGAGAGGAATGGAGAGTTAGAGACAGTAGAAGGAGGAAGCTGGCAGCCCTCACTTACGTTTCCTTTTAAAATCTTCAAGGGCCACCTCCTGTCGCCTGCCATTGCTCTTCCTAAACCACCTGTGAAGCAGCTACAGCCATCTTACAGTCAGGCCTAGGGAGGCTGTAAGTTTTAAAGTTTTATATCAGTATTTTTTTCCCATTTATAAAAGTAACACACTAGGCATAAAATAATGAAAGAAGTTACAAAGGAACTGATGTTACTCCATTTAAAAACCATTTTAGTGAGCCTAAAAATGTCCAGCTTTACTAATCATCGAGGGACTGTGACTCGAAAAAGCACTTAGATATAATTTGCCTCTAAAAACAATGGGAAAGTCACAAAAGAGGAACCAGTTTTACTCCACTTAAAAATTATTTCATTAAACCTAAAAAAGTCAACTTTACAGATAATCAAAGGATGTAACCTAAAACCACAATTAGATACTGTTTACTCCTAATAAACTCATTACAATGTAAGAAATTATAAGTAATGCTGAGCAGAATATGGTAAGGCAAGTACTTTATATGGACAGAAAAATGAATAGGGAGGATGCTTCTGGAATGAAGTTTTCCAGGAAGAAGCAAGAATCTTAGAAAGCTCCATACCCTACTGTCCCTTAATGTTACTGTTAGAAAACTCTACTATGAATTCTTATCATGTAGTTGTTTATTAAAATGAAACTGTGAGAAAATTGTTTGGCAATAAGGACATTAAAACCACTTGAAGTTCAGCCACAGTATGGATTATTATGAAATCATTGCCAATAATATTACTGTGGCTTAATTAATGACATAGGCTATATTCCTGAAACAAATAAGTATCCAGAGTTTGATTTTAAATTTTATTTTTAAATTAACTTTTTATAAGAAAAAGATTAGGGGAGAGATGATAAGTGTTAGCAGTAGTTATCTCTAGGTGTTTGGGCTACAGGAAATATTTTTCTTCCTTCAGTTCAGTTCAGTTGCTCAGTCATGTGTGACTGTTTGCAACCCCATGAACCGCAGCATGCCAGGCCTCCCTGTCCATCACCAACTCCTGGAGCTCACCCAAACTCACGCCCATTGAGTTGGTGATGACATCCAACCATCTCATCCTCTGTCGTCCCCTTCTCCTCCTGCCCTCAATCTTTCCCAGCATCAGGGTATTTTCAAATGAGTCAAATCTTCGCATTAGGTAGCCAAAATATTGGAGTTTCAGCTTCAACATCAGTCCTTCCAATGAACACCCAGGACTGATCTCCTTTAGGATGGACTGGTTGGATCTCCTTGCAGTTCAAGGGACTCTCAAGAGTCTTCTCCAACACCACAGTTCAAAAGCATCAATTCTTCGGCGCTCAGCTTTCTTCACGGTCCAACTCTCACAGCCATACATGACTATTGGAAAAACCACAGCCTTGACTAGATGGACCTTTGTTGACAAAGCAATGTCTCTGCTTTTGAATATGCTATCTAGGTTGGTCATAACTTTCCTTCCAAGGAGTAAGCGTCTTTTAATTTCATGGCTGCAATCACCATCTGCAGTGATTTGGGAGTCCCCCAAAATAAAGTCAGCCACTGTGTCCACTGTTTCCCCATCTATTTGCCATGAAGTGATGGGACCAGATGCTATGATCTTAGTTTTCTGAATGTTGAGTTTTAAGCCAACTTTTTCCACTCTCCTCTTTAACTTTTATCAAGAAGCTCTTTAGTTCCTCTTCACTTTCTGCCATAAGGGTGGTGTCATCTGCATAACTGAGGTGATTGATATTTCTCCCGGCAAATCTTGTTTCCAGCTTGTGCTTCTTGCAGCCCAGTGTTTCTCATGATGTACTCTGCATAGAAGTTAAATAAGCAGGGTGCCAATATACAGCCTTGATGTACTCCTTTTCCTATTTGGAACCAGTCTGTTGTTCCATGTCCAGTTCTAACTGTTACTTCCTGACCTGCATATAGGTTTCTGAAGAGGCAGGTCAGGTGGTCTGGTATTCCCATCTCCTGAAGAATTTTCCACAGTTTATTGTGATCCATACAGTCAAAGGCTTTGGCATAGTCAATAAAGCAGAAATAGATGTTTTTCTGGAACTCTCTTGCTTTTTCCATGATCCAGTGGATGTTGGCAATTTGATCTCTGGTTCCTCTGCCTTTTCTAAAACCAGCTTGAACATCTGGAAGTTCACGGTTCATGTATTGCTGAAACCTGGCTTGGAGAATTTTGAGTATGACTTTACTAGCATGTGAGATGAGTGCAATTGTGCGGTAGTTTGAGCATTCTTTGGCATTGCTTTTTTGTGGGATTGGAATGAGAACTGACCTTTTCCAGTCCTGTGGCCTCTGCTGAGTTTTCCAAATGTGCTGGCATATTGAGTGCAGCACTTTCACAGCATCATCTTTCAGGATTTGAAATAGCTCAACTGGAATTCCATCACCTCCACTAGCTTTGTTTGTGGTGATGCTTCCTAAGGCCCACTTGACTTCACATTCCAGGATGTCTGGCTCTAGGTTAGTGATCACACCATCATGATTATCTTCATCATGAAGATCTTTTTTGTACAGTTCTTCTGTGTATTCTTGCCACCTCTTCTTAATATCTTCTGCTTCTGTTAGGTCCATACAATTTCTGTCCTTTATTGAGCCCATCTTTGCATGAAATGTTCCCTTGATATCTTTAATTTTCTTGAAGAGATCTCTAGTCTTTCCCATTCTGTTCTTTTCCTCTATTTATTTGCATTGATCGCTGAAGAAGGCTTTCTTATCTCTCCTTGCTATTCTTTGGAACTCTGCATTCAAATGGGTATATCTTTCTTTTCTATTTTGCTTTTTGCTTCTCTTCATTTCATAGCTATTTGTAAGGCCTCCTCAGACAGCCATTTTGTTTTTTTGCATTTCTTTTTTGGGGGATGGTCTTAATCCCTGTCTCCTGTACAATGTCACGAACCTCCATCCATAGTTCCTCAGGCACTCTGTCTATCAGATCTAATCACTTGAATCTATTTCTCACTTCCACTGTATAATCATAAGGGATTTGATTTAGTTCATATCTGAATGATCTAGTGGTTTTCCCCACTTTCTTCAATTTAAGTCTGAATTTGGCAATTAGGAGTTCACGATCTGAGCCACAGTTAGCTCCTGGTCTTGTTTTTGCTGACTGTATAGAGCTTCTCCATCTTTGGCTGCAAATAATATAATCAGTCTTATTTTGGTGTTGACCATCTGGTGATGTCCTTGTGTAGAGTCTTCTCTTGTGTTGTTGGAAGAAAGTGTTTGCCATGACCAGTGTGTTCTCTTGGCAAAACTCTAATTTGCCTTTGCCCTGCTTCATTCTGTACTCCAAAACCAAATTTGCCTGTTACTCCAGGTGTTTCTTGACTTCCTGCTTTTGCATTCCAGTCCCCTATAATGAAAAGGACATCCTTTGGCTGTGTTAGTTCTAAAGGGTCTTGTAGGTCTTCATAGAACCGTTCAACTTCAGCTTCTTCAGTGTTACTGGTCAGGGCATAGACTTGGATTATTGTGATATTGAATGGTTTGCTTTGGAAATGAACAGAGATCATTCCGTCTTTTTTGAGATTGCATCCAAGTACTGCATTTTGGACTCTTTTGTTGACTATGATGGCTACTCCATTTCTTCTGAGGGATTCCTGCCCACAGTAGTAGATATAATGGTCATCTGAGTTAAATTCACCCGTTCCATTCCATTTTAGTTTGCTGATTCCTAGAATGTCAACGTTCACTCTTGCCATCTCCTGTTTGATCACTTCCAATTTGCCTTGATTCATGGACTTAACATTCCAGGTTCCTATGCAATATTGCTCTTTACAGCATGGGACCTTGCTTCTATCACCAGTCACATCCACAACTGGGTGTTTGCTTTGGCTCCATCTCTTCATTCTTTTTGGAGTTATTTCTGCACTGATCTCCAATAGCATATTGGGCACCTACCAACCTGGGGAGTTCGTCTTTCAGTGTCCTATCTTTTTACCTTTACATACTGTTCATGGGGTTCTCAAGGCAAGAATAATGAAGTGGTTTGCCATTCCCTTCTCCAGTGGACCACATTCTATCAGGCCTCTCCACCATGACCCACCCATCTTGGGTGGCCCCACACTGCATGGCTTAGTTTCACTGCGTTAGACAAGGCTGTGGTCCATGTGATCAGATTGGCTAGTTTTCTGTGTTGTGGTGTCAGTCTGTCTGCCCTCTGATGCCCTCTCTCAGTGCCTACTGTCTTATTGGGGTTTCTCTTACCTTGGACATGGAGTATCTCTTCACGGCTGCTCCAGCAAAGCATAGCCTCTGCTCCTTACCTTGGATGTGGGGTATCTCCTCTCAGCTGCTCCTAATATATTCCAAATTCCTTATAATCTATTATGCATGCATGTTCAGTCATATCTAACCCTTTGCAACCCATGGACTGCAGCTCTCCAGGCTCCTCTGTCCATGGAATTTTCCAGGCAAGAATACTGGAGTGGGTTGCCGTTTCCTACTCCAAGGGATCTTTCTGACCCAGGGATTGGACCTGTCACATTTTTATTTTTAAGAAGACTTCCCCTCTCTTCTCCCTTCCTATCCCTTGGTGATGTTAACTCGGTCTTGGGCTACATTCACTGAAGTGTGAAATCCAAAAAAGTGAAGTAAGAACTTCCTATAGACCTCTCTTGTCAGCTTAATACCTCATAGGTACAAGATAAAGCTTTTAAAGCTTATACTTCCAGACGGGAGTTAATAAAAGTGTGATGTGAGAAGGCACTTGAAATCACAGGACATGAAAAATGGCTAGGATACACAGGTAGGATTAGGAAGCTAGATGGGTTGCCCATAAGTACCGGAAGGTTATCATGATGCAAAGGGAAAAAATTATTCTGTCACCCCAGAAAACAAGACCAGTGACTGGAAATAACTGACAAAGATATCTGAGTTCACCTTAAGAAAGAACTGTCTAATGATTGGAGCTGCCCCCAAAGTGAAAAGGGCAGTCTAAGCAAGAAGGGATATTCATTACTGAGGTCATGGCTAAGTGCCCAGATGGTAGCAAAGTTGAGAGGGCTCTGGCATTCCCTGAGTGGTTATGCTGGTCAGGTGCCGTCTATGGTCTCATCTAGGCAAATGATGCTATGCTTTACCCATCATAAAATGCCATGGAGAGTACTGGGAATCACTTGGTAGTTCTACCCTCTCCCTGCCAGTTCCTCACTTCCAAGCAGAAAGTCCCCAAAGCCATTTGAGACATGTGGTTATGGGTCTGTGGATGCGATGGGATGGGGCTTGGAAATGAGGGAAATGGAGCTATATCAGTTAGCACTCTTGGTTGTAAGTGACAAAAAGCCAAATGAAACTGTATCAAGCAAAATAAAAAGTGTATTAGCCCCAAATCAGGCAAGCCAAAATGAATGGAACTGGGTGCAGCATGGCTAAAACCACAGGTACCCAACTAGCAATTTCAATTAATCTTGAAAATTTAATACCAGTAAAAATTTTCCAGTTTCCATGGTATTCATAGGCTGATTTAAATCATTTAAATGGCAGGTACAAAACTGGAAGAAGTGCTAACTCATCTTTCCAAATAATTCAGATTATGCAAAAACTGTCTTTAAGTTTCTTTAAAGTCTCATATATATTAGAGACAGAGGAAGCTCAGAAAAAAATGACAGGTACAATCTGATTTCAAATTCCATCCTTGATCCATGTAGCTGAGTCTGGCTACATCGTGACACAGGCCTCTTCATGTGGAAGCAAGATGGTGTTCAACAGCCTGGAGTTACACTTACAATTCATGAATTCAGACTAAGATGGTGCCTCCCTCCAAAACTTACATAAAATCCTTAAGAAGACCTCCTTAGATGATTTAGGTCATGTGACCTATTCCTAAACCAATCGCTGTGCCCAAGGTAGTCCACTAATTGATTAGGCTGGATTATATGTACACACCTGAAATTAGGTGTGGTGGAGGGAATTCAGCCTTATATGGACTTCTGGGTTGAGCAGGATATGTAAAATGGCCTATGTCCAGTATAAGGAGTGCGCTCCTATTTTTAAAATATTTTGGAAAAAGATGTATCAGCTGCCATGGAAATCTATTTTATGTCCACACCATCTGGTAATTTTACCTCTCTTCCAGCTTGAATTCCTTCCGCTATAATTTCCATCCTTCTTGTTCTGTGCCATCTTCAGGGTAGATTTAGATCAAAACCTCTTCCTTCACAGACACGCTGTGAGGCTTAATTAGGTTTTCCAGAAACCATCTGTAAAGTGCCATGGGATCTTCAAAACCAGATGCTTTGTAAAGATATTCTGCCATTAGAATCAGCCCTTCATTTTTTATGCTTATGGGGATGGGAGGAGGATGGATCAAGAGACAGGAAATGGAAGTCTACAAATAGTCCTGAGACTTTACTTTGACCATGGTTACTATTCTCTTCCTTCTCCAAACACTTTGCCCCTGCCATGCACAAGGAGGAAACATTAAAAACAACCATGATAGGTTTGTGTGTCTATACCCTTCTCCGAGAAAGAAGTAGGGGAAGTTGGGAATGGGAGACCGGGAGTGGCGAACAGGTTGTATAACCTGAACCAAGTCAGTGTCCTGAGGATGAGCAGCTGACTATGCTGAGTCCTTTCTCTTTTTAGCTCAGATTAATGAGCTATGAATGATATATAACTGTCTGGGCAGTATGCAAACGTCAGAGTCTGGGCTCCTTTGTCAACCTGCAAGATCCCCTTCTGGGGGCTATCAGGGACAAATGCTGGGACGCACAGTGCTTAGTGGGAAGGTGGAATGCAGGTTTGGGAAGCAGAACGTAGGCCTGGTGTAGGCAAGACTGGGTAAACTGGAGGGCTCTCCTGTCCCATCCTGCCATACGCACGTCCATCATTGACCTTCAGGAAACCAGTTTCTGTGGCTGTTCTAGGGAGCAAGCCCTGGAATCCAGCAACAGATGGTCCACAAGCCTTCTTTGTCTTTAAAAAAATTTTCGCCAACTTTGAACTCCAATACTTTGGCCACCTGATAAGAAGAATTGACTCATTGGAAAAGACCCTGATGCTGGGAAAGATTGAAGGCAGGAGGAGAAGGGGACGACAGAGGAGGAGATGGTTGGATGGCATCACCAACTCGATGGACATGAGTTTGAGTAAGCTCTGGGAGTTGGTGATAGACAGGGAGGCCTGGCGTGCTGTGATTCATTGCGTAGCAGAGTCAGACACAACTGAGTGACTGAAATGAACTGATAGATATGGCAGATAGGTAGACAGACAGACAGACAGACACACACACACACACACACACACACACACACACTATCTCTCTCTACATCCAACTATCTACAGAAATCTGCTCTTGTTGTTCAGTCACTAAGCTGTGTCTGACTCTTTGCATCCCCATGGACTGCAGCACACCAGGCTTCCCTGTCCTTCACCATCTGCTGGAGTTTGCTCAAACTCATGTCCACTGAATCGGTGAGGCCATCTAACCATCTTATTCAGCAAGCTAGCTATCAAAAAACTTCTGTAAGCCATTTGAGAGTAAGTTGCAGTTCCATAAATATTTCTTTATAAACTTCCTAAGTACAACCATATTCCCCTATGTAAGTACAATACAATTATCACACCAGAAATTAGAATTTATACAATGCTAAAGGCTAATAACCTCGATTGTCCCCTTAATTCTTTAAGCTGTTTTTTTTTATCTAGCTCCCCCAACTTTGTCTATCATTCAGGATATTGACGTTTTTGAAGAGTGAAGAGTCCAGGCCAGTTGTTTACTTGCAGACTATCCCTTAATTTGAATTTGTTTAATTACTTTCTCATGATCAGATTCAAGTTCAATGCATAAACTTTTAGCAATGTGACCCTTAGCAAGTTGCTTAATGATGCACAACCTCAATTTACTGATAATATTACATGCCTCCTAGGGTCATTATGAGAACGAAGAGAGCGAGTATCTAGAGTTCTTAGCCTAGGAGCTACAAAAGTAAGCACCAAAAAATTGCTGGCTCTGTGATTAGAATCACTGACGTCACCAGCCTGGGTCTGATAGAGTCTGTTCCCAAACAGATTTTCATTTCCCTGGGAAATTTCCAGAGCCCTTAATCCCATTCTCCTCACCTGCAAATGAGAAATAAGTCTTGCTCTGAGTATCTTGCTGAGCTATTGTGAGAATCAGATAAGAAACATGATTAATGGCACTGCAAACTTGTACGTGATATGAAAATACAAGGAAGCATCGTTACTGATTTTCGTGTTTGCAAACTTTTAAATGACCCTCCCATGGAACAGGAAAATCCAAAGTGGGAAATAGAATAAATTAGCAGCCAACAAAAACCTGATTCCTGTGTTTAACATTTTTATCAGCAGAACTTCATTTTCAAATGAAATTTGTGAAACCCCAGTATATAAAGCAGACTAAAATAGAGCTGCTCTGAATGACGTTTGGGTAGAGATGGAGTACACAGGGGCTTTGGGTCACACTTCCAGAGACCAGGATTCTTTCCTGGTGGCTTAGAGGTTAAAGCATCTGCCTGGAATGCGGGAGACCCAGGTTCGATCCCTGGGTTGGGAAGATCCCCTGGAGAAGGAAATGGCAACCCACTCTAGTACTCTTGCCTGGAGAATCCCCTGGATGGAGGAGCCTGGTAGGCTATAGTCCATGGGGTCGCAGAGTCGGACACGACTGAGCGACTTCACTCTCACTTTCACTTTTCCAGAGACCTCAGGCTCTGAGGAGCCAGGGCTGGAACCCTGCAGATGGGCCCCAGATGCTGTGATGGTTACAGACTTCTCAGGGTTTGCCTCAATTTCCCCAGTGGGATCTGCTCACAAAGCCATGCCATCATTTATCTTCTCTTTCTTATTTCTGGTGCATTTCTGCTGAAGAGTTGTAATATCTATAGACCTCAATGATGATTCACTCAGGTCAGTATTAGTGTTATTAATTGCTTATAAACATCCTTCCCTGGAAAGAGCACTAAGTGCCTTGCACTCAGACACAGACAGATGACATAATGAGGCACCGGTGATGTCACTGATAGAGCAGCTACTGTCAGGAGCCTCCCAGCCTAAGGGTCACCTCCACCTGCATGTTTCACGTCCTGAGCTGGAGGCCAAACATTCCTGTAGCCCCACCTTGTCTGCACACTGCCAAACCTCGTGCTAAAAACTCTGATAATGGGCTCAGGCATTGCTTACACCAGAGCAGGGCCACGTGGTAGGACAGAAAACCGACATGAGCCTGATTCCCACTTTGTGACAATCAGGTCACCTTTGTTCTTTTTGTTGTTCAGTCACTAAGTCATGTTAAACTCTTTGCAACCCCATGTACTAGAGCATGCCAGGCTTCCCTGTCCCTCACTGTCTCCCAGAGTCTGTTCAAACTCATTTTCCATTGACTCGAAGATGCCATCCAACCATCTCGTCCTCTGTCGTTCCCTTCTCCTGCCCTCAATCTTTCCCAGCATCAGGGTCTTTTCCAGTGAGTTGGCTATTTGCACTAGGTGGCCAAAATATTGGAGCTTCAGCTTCAGCATCAGTCCTTCCAATGTATATTCAGGACTGATTGCCTCTAGGATTAACTGGTTTGATCTCCTTGCTGTCCAAGGGACTCTCAAAAATCTTCTCTAGCACCACAGTTTGAAAGCGTAAATTCTCAGGTGCTCAACCTTCTTTGTCGGAGAAGGACATGGCACCCCACTCCAGTACTCTCGCCTGGAAAATCCTATGGACAGAGGAGCCTGGAAGGCTGCAGTCCATGGGGTCGGTGAGGGTCAGACATGACTGAGTGGCTTCACTTTCACTTTTCACTTTGATGCATTGGAGAAGGAAATGGCAACCCACTCCAGTGTTCTTGCCTGGAGAATTCCAGGGACGACGGAGCCTGGTGGGCTGCCGTCTATGGGGTCGCACAGAGTCGGACACGACTGAAGTGACTGCAGCAGCAGCAACCTTCTTTGTGGTCCAGCTCTCACATCCATACATGACTCCTAGAAAAACCATAGCTTTGACTAGAAGACCTTTGTTGGCAAAGTGATATCTCTGCTTTTTAATATGCTGTTTAGGTTTGTCATAACTTTTCTTTTAATTTTGTGACTGCAGTCACTGTCTGCAGTGATCTTGGAGCCCAAGAAAATAAAATCTGTCACAGTTTCCACTTTTTTATCTTCTATTTGCCCTGAAGTGATGGCACTGGATGCCATGATCTTCACCATCAATCCTATTAGGCAGACAACAAAACCCCCATTAACATAACTTGTTTAAGGTCGCCCAGCCACGGAAGAGTGGGATTCAAATCAAGACTCTTTGGACTTCAAAGACTATGTGCTCTTATCCTAGGGGTTATGGACCAACCTATTTTCTTAAGACTTCTGGAAACACTGTGTGGCACCCCTGGCTCACTGACCCCGTCGACTCCTTTCATCCTTCCATCGTACTGTGAGACGAAGTATTACTATTATCTAGTTCTTATTTGTGACCTGCTATGTGCCAAGTACTTTTCCAAGTGCTTTCTGTGTATGACTCATGTAATACTCACCATGACCCAATGAGTTAGGTACTATTCACTTTGCAGCTACAAACACTGGGGAGCTGAGAGGTTCAGTTCCATGCACAGAAAAAAATATCATTACAGCTAGTGCTAGAAACTGAATGTTTGTTTCCCCCAGAAGTTTATGTTGAAATCCTAGCCCCACTGTGATGGTAATAGGAGGTGAGGCCTTTGGGAACTGAGTTAGGGTGGAGCCTTCATGAATGAGATTAGTGCCATTATAGAAGAGACCCCAGAGAGCCCCTTTGTCCTTTTTCCATCATGTGAGGACATAGTGAGAAGATGGCTATTTATAAAGCAGGGAGTGCTCAGATATCAAATCTGCTGGTACCTCAATCTTGGACTTCTCAGCTTCCCATAACTGTGAGAAGTATATGTTTGTTGTTTACAAGGCACCCAGTCTATGATATTCTGTTATAGAGGCTTAAACAGGTTAAGAAAGTTAGTAAGTGTCAGGTTAAGACAGCTGGTAAGTGTCAGAGTGGGCGTCTGAACCCAGGGAGTCTAGCTCTAAGAACCAAGCTCTTAACAACTGCTGAAGTTGGCCAGGGGTTAATTACTGGCTCCAGTTTACAGACAAGGAAACTGAGAGGTTCTCAGGGCTTGGATAACCTACCCAGGATCACACAGCATTCACTATAGGGCCATACACTGGGGTTTCAGGATAGTGTGGACAAGAGGCCAGAACTCAGGCTGTGAAATGAAAGTAAAATTCTCTTCCACTGATCTGATCCAGGGCTAGACCAGCAAAGCAGGAATTGCCAAAATAGAGCAGTAATGCCCAAGGCTTAAAGTCCGGAGGAATCAAGACTAGGAGTAACTGACAAGAAGACACAGCATGTTAACCAGGTACAGGCATATTTTTCCCAGCAAAATCCTTGGAGTGAGGACAGGGGAAAATCCTAATGGGGCCTCTTATGAGAGCCTCTAGTCCCATCGTTTGGTCAGTTTAAAACTCAAGACTCACAAGGTCTGAAACTGCAGTTAACCGTTAAACACTGGAGCCATATTTGGAGAGCAATCTTCTGACTCTCAGAGAAGGCGATGGCACCCCACTCCAGTACTCTTTCCTGGAAAATCCCATGGACGGAGGAGCCTGGAAGGCTGCAGTTCATGGGGTCACTGAGGGCCAGACACTGAGTGACTTCACTTTCACTTTTCGCTTTGATGCATTGGAGAAGGAGATGGCAACCCACTCCAGTGTTCTTGCCTGGAGAATCCCAGAGACGGCGGAGCCTGGTCGGTTGCTGTCTATGGGGTCTCACAGAGTCGGACACGACTAAAGTGACTTAGCAGCAGCAGCAGCAGCAGCTTCTGACTCTAATCAAGCCCGAGACTACATGGGAAGGACCACGTGTGGGACACTGGAGGGCTTCCTGGAGAAGGAGGGTCAGATGGGCTGAGATGATGATTTCTGGGGTCTAGATCTCCCATCAGGCCAGTGGGGAGACCCTGCAGCCTTTGGTCCCTCCTCCTCAAGAGGCCACCCTTCTTATGGAGACATGCATGTGAATGTTCATAGTAACCCCAAACTGGAAACAAATCTGTATAACCAGCAGAGTGGATAATACGTTGTGACATACTCACAGGGTAACATCCTATAGCAATGGAAATGTTCAAATTTGTATGTAACAATCTGAAATCATCAGTAATTGTGTTCTACCATATCTCCATCAAGGGACTTCTTCCCAGGCTCTCTTCTGCCACAGGATGCCCCTGTCAAGTTGCTTCCCAGGGAGTAAAGAATCCACCTGCACTGCAACCCTTGGGTTGAGAAGATCCCCTGGAGAAGGAAATGGCAACCCACTCCAGTATTCTTGCCTAAGAAATCCCATGTATTGATAGGCTACAGTCCATGATGTCGTGAAAGAGTTGGACGTAACTTAGCAACTAAACAATAACAACAAACTCATCTAATTAATGCCTGTCTTTCAGCCTTCAGCCCACATATGGCACTGTCAGGGCAGCCTCCTGATGAGTCACCAGGTCTTCAAAGCAGCATTTTTACATTGGTTTGTGTGATTATTATTGGAGAAGGAAATGGCAACCCACTCCAGTGTTCTTGCCTGGAGAATCCCAGGGACAGGGGAGCTTGGTGGGCTGCCGTCTATGGGGTCCCACAGAGTCGGACACGACTGAAGCGACTTAGCAGCAGCAGCAGCAGCAGCACGTGATTATTTCTCAAATGTTCATCTCCCCTCTAGACCATAAATAGCAACCAGGGTCTATCGTATTTGCCACAGTGTCCCCTAGGATCTTGTGTGGCACTTGCATATATCAGTAAATATTTGAATGAATGGATGGATGAGTAAATGGACAAACGAATGCATGGAAATGTGGTCTTCTTCCTACACCCGGCTCAGCAAACGGCTTCAACCTGTTTTCTGTAAAGCTATCTCAGGGGTCGCTGTGCACTGTGGGGATCTGGAAATGTCCACTCTCCTGTCAGTTCCCACAGCTCCCCTTTTATTCGTTTCAAATATTGGCATACCTCCTAGGATACCTTTGAGGAAAATGTTCTGGCTACTTAAAGAATGTTTTAAAAACCACTGTTCTAGACCTTACCCTTCCTGTCAGCTATCTATTACTCTCTCCCATCTTCTCTTCCCTTCCCTTTTTCCTTCCTCACAGAAACTTCCGCAGAACTAATGCCTGGCAAAGCTTTAAAAATAGAAGCCCCTGTCTTTCTCCTTTTCCCTCCATTTCCTTTCCTTCCCATCCCCCCATAATTTGTTGTTTTTTTTTTTAAAAAAGGAAACCATCTGGATGTATTCCACTGAAAAGACACACTCTTCCTGACTAAATGAGACAGTTCACTGATGGATCCCTCCAGCCTGACGGTTGAGCCCCCATGAGTCACTGTGAGCAGCAGCCAGCTCCTCAGCCCTGGGTGCGCGCGCGCGCGTACACACACACACACACACCCCAGAGCCACCTCATTCAGGTTTCCAGCTGGACCTCACAGGTGCACACTCAAGTGACACTTTGAGGATCTTCTAAGGCAGTGGTCCCCAACCTTTCTGGCACCAGGGACCAGTTTCATGGAAGACGATTTTTCCAGGGTCCAGGGTAGGGATGGTTTGGGGATGATTCAACTGCATTACCTTTACTGTGCACTTTATCTCTGTTATTATTACACCAGCTCCACCTCAGATCATCAGGTATAAGATCCTGGAGGCCGAGGAGCCCTGCAAGGTGCTGCCAATGGAAGGGTCCCCTGGGATGGCTGTGGGGCCCACCTACTCAAGAGGAGGAGCAAGAGAGTCACACTGCCTGGGCTGGGGTGAGGCCTGAAGTCAGAGGGCAGTCTGGAGTGCTTTGTCAGCAGGGTGGGTATATGAGAGAGAGGCAGAGAGAAAACAAGAAATAAGCCAGAGCCCAAAATGTGTCATGGGGTATGCGTGTAGCCAGTGGACACTGCAGTTATGAATGAAGAGAGAGACAGTGTGATATGGTAGAAAAAAATAAATAAAAGTTTTTGACATCCGAAAGTTGAGTGTTCAATTCCCAGGTGCATCATGTGATCTCTGCATGACATTGGGTGCGTGACCTCATTCAGAGGCAGGTCCTTGCCTCGGTTCACTCATCTATAAATGGGGATAATAATACTCACCTCTCAGCACTCTTGTAGGCTTAAAGGAAATCACATTTATTTGATGTCCACATGCACCAGGCAGTTAATAAAGTACTCTTGCTCTGATGTGGCAGGATATCTTCACCCTGATGGCATTTCGAAACAGTCATTGTAAGAAAAAGGAGAGTGGCTAAAAAAACTGCCTTCCATAAAATTTATAATTTATTAAAACCTGGCAGAACACTCACAGCTTGTTAACAAAATTCAGATCTGCAAACTTTGATCCAGAAAAAAAATTAAATTTGGAAGGATTATAAAGGCCACAGAATAAAATTTTCAACGATAAAAGCTTTAATTAGTGAATTTTAATATGGACCCAAACCAGATCCACTAATCAAATGGTTAACACGTATTTTACTTATAAAAACATTAATCCCTGTGAAAAGTCCCAATAACATTAAATGAGAAATAGAAAAAAGTGGAAACAGTTTAACTGTTCTATATTTAAAAAGATTAATCAAAAATTAAATGGACTTCTCTTTGCAAAACACATTTTCAAAGAGTTTATCGATGCATATACATCTCTCATTAAAACTGTGCATTTATTATCATATATTAATGCATATATATGGAACTTGGAAAGATGGTACTAATGAATCTATCTGCAGGGAAGCAATGGAGGCACAGACATAGAGAACAGGCTTGTGGACACAGTGGGGGAAGGAGAGGGTGGGATGAATTAAGAGAGTAGCTTGGAAACATGTACATTACCGTTTGTAAAACTAGATAGCCAGTGGAAATTTGCTTTATGATACAGGGAGCTCATATGTGATGCTCTGTGACAACTGAGAGGGGTGGGATGGGGTGGGCAGTGGGAGGGACATTAAAGAGGCAGGGGATGTGCGTGTGCCTATGGTTGATTCGTACTGATATATGAATGGCAGAAACCAACACAATACTGTAAAGCAATTATCCTCCAATTAAAAATAAATAATTTTTAAAAACTGTGCGTTTATAAATACAGAAGCAAAATGTCCTTGGGGTGTCAATGGTGAAATCAAAACCATCTTTACAATGTCTATAACAATGACAACAATCATGAACCATGTTTAGGTGAAAGAACAGTGGAATGTGGTTGAGCAGATGTGTTGGGATGAAGGGAGTGTTTGGATACAGGGGGTGCCAGAATAAGATGGCATTGTCCCCCTGTCTCTTCATTCCCTAGGATTTATACTGTGTCATTCCTGGGAGGGATTAAGGCAAAAGGAAAAGGGATGAGTATAGGGAGATGTTTGGCAGTGCCCAGCCCTTGATTCCTTCCACATGACTGCACCATGTAGGGCAACCCCTCAGCACAAGTTGCTCATATGGGTCTATGATAATTCTGGGTTGAGAGGTGATAGGCCAAAGATTCATGGAATGAAGCTCTTTCTCATAGAATTTGACTCTATATGTGGATATTTGCTGGCTTGGCTGGGGCCATAGAGAGCCTAGGCATCCATTCCTTTGTGAATCTTTTAGCAGCTCCTAATCTCCAGTGCTTCCCTGCTGGCTCAGCTCACAATACAGGAGACACAGGAGATGTGGGTTCTGTCTCTGGGTTGGGAAGATCTCCTGGAGAGGGAAATGGCAGCCCACTCCAGTATTCATGCCTGAAGAATCCCCATGGACCGAGGAGCCTGGCAGCCCAGACAGAGGAGCCTCACAGGCTGGACAGGGGAACCTGGCAGGCTACAGTCCATGGCTTCCCAAAGAGTCAGACACAACTGAGCGACTAACCATGCAGTCTCCCGGGCTGGTTATCTCAGTCTACGTCCCCCTATTCTTCTCTGCTTCTCCTCCATTTCCCCTGCCTGTGGCATTTTTGCCTGAGGGAAAGAGGGCAAGAAAGGTGATGCTCGTGGTGAATAGGGATAGGGTTTTACTGCAGAAGAGGGAAGTGGGACAGGTAATGGGAAAACTGTTGCAGAGGCGAAGGAAAATGCACCATGACCACATGAACATTCAGGCAAACACACAGTGTGCGACCTTGAACTTACATCTGCTTATGCCCTTTCCTGGCTCCACACACATACCATTCTTACCGATACAGATGCATATGGCCACACGTCCAGATCATCCTCCAGTCTTTTGTAATGCTGCTTCATCATGGCTCGCATACAGCCCTGCCCTCCTGAAGCTTGCAACTTTATATTTATCACTCCTCCAGTAAACGTTCACTGATCAGAGCTATTAAAAATGCAGTGGGTAGGGGTAGAGATAGGAGGGAGGTTTAAGAGGATGGGGACATATGTATACTCATGGCTGATTCATGTTGTTGAATGGCAGAAACTAATGCAACATTGTAAAGCAATTATCCTCCAACTTAAAGTTTAAAAACTAAACACGGTGATGGCTCATTCTGCCATCGTATGATATCATAATCAAATGCAAAGTTGATTAAAAAATGCAATGGGTGGACACCGTGGGTAATATAGTAAGCTCCCCATCATTGAGAGGCTAGTGAATGAGTACAAGTGGCCCATACAGCACTCTTGCTTGCTGAGTGGAATGGTTTCCATGGAGTCTACGAATGTTTTCCACGCTGTCCTACAGTCTAAGACAGACTTGGCTGATGAGAATGCAAAAATCAAAGACAAAAACAACAGAATAAAAACAAAAATAAATATTTGCCTTGCACAACATACATTTCAGGAATAATTCATCTCTTTTGTCAGATGAAGGTTCAGAAAGAGGAGGGGAGGGGCTCTCCCAACTCCCCACTCCCCTACAAGACTGGGCTGAGGAAAGTCTACAACCTTCATATAACCACCTTGCACTCTGGGTGATTATGTTCTGAAAAGACATAATTTGGGCCAAGAAAACTTGTAAAAAATCAAGATAGAGATCAGAAAGCTGATTTATATTTACAGTGGAGGACACTCCTTTTCAATGCCTGGAGTGCTTATGTCCCCACGTCAACGGGGCTTGTTCTAGGATCTTATGCTGAGAAGCCAGACAAAAGAAAGACAAGAAGCTTGCTGAATGACATGGGGCCATGAAGAAGTGCATCAGATGCTCTTTAAAAACAATTTGGGTCGAAGCAATAGAAAGCTATCCTTCCCCACTCTAGGGAGCAGATCAATGCAGTGCCCTGAGGATCCCCATGGCTACATGTCTCTCCCTCTGTAGCATTACGGATGCACAGCCACCAGTGGCTCTCTCTGGATTCTCTGCTTCAGGATTCTGAGATGGCCGTGGAGCTTCCAGTGATCAGGGTTGCCACTCCCAGTATATCTCTCCATCTGCCCAGGCAGTGCGCTCACTTCAGTTACAAAGAGCTCCCGTCACCAGGCCTTTGGCCTAGTTCACCTTCAAGCAATTCCTAGAATCTCATGTTGAGTTGTTTTGCATGTACAGAACCTTTACAGAATCTTAAAAAGTCAGACACTGTCAGTGACTGGTAGAGATTATTTAATACAATACCCCCCACCCCCATTTAAACGATGAGAAACAGACTTGCCCAGCAGCAAGAGGAGGGGCCAGGACCCAAAGCCAAACTTTCATCCCAGAGCTTCTTATTCATCTCTTCCACCAATAAGGATGCGCCCAATTTGGGCATTAGTACTCTCTGGGGCACTAGCTTGCCTGCTGTCCATAACTATGCTGCTGCTAAGTCGCTTCAGTCGTGTCCGACTCTGTGCGACCCCATAGACGGCAGCCCACCAGGCTCCCCCATCCCTGGGATTCTCCAGGCAAGAACACTGGAGTGGGTTGCCATTTCCTTCTCCAATGCATAAAAGTGAAAAGTGAAAGTGAAAGTCCGTAACTATACCCACAGATAAGTAGCCTAGCCATGCTTTTCAGTACCTTGGATAGCAGAGAAAGAACGTGCTCAGTATCCGGAGACCCTGCCAACATATGGCAGATATAAGAAAAGTGAGAAAAAGTGTCCCTGGAAGGAGTGAGCTGATTTGTACAACCAGTCACTTCTTTAAGTGGCTGTCCTGCTGATCTCCCAAACCATCAGTGATCCAAGTTGGGAGAGGTCAGGTACAGGAGTCCAGACACCCAGTTGTGATCTGGGGACCAGGTTTGGAGGTGGAAATGAGTATTTCCAAGAGCCTGTTCTGCCTTCTCAAATCAATGCCATCTTCCTCCAGCTCTTTTCCCCCAAAGTTGAGGGTTTTCATATGCTCTTTAAGGAGATGAAGTTCTCACCATTTCAGAGAGGATGATGTGTGTTAGTCATCTCTTTTATTCTGACTATTTTCATTCTTATGAAAGTGAAAGTAAAGTTACTCAGTCGTGTCCGTCTGACTCTTTGCGACTCCATGGACTGTAGCCCACCAGGTTCCTACATCCATGGGATTTTTCAGGCAAGAATACTGGAGTGGGTTGCCATTTCCTTCTCCAGAGGATCTTCCCAACCAGGGATCGAACCCAAGTCTCCTGCACTGTAGGCAAACTCTTTACTGTCTGAGCCACCAGGGAATCCTATATTCTGAGCTTAAATCAGAAAAATGTCTTATTTCCCAATGAAGAGATAAGAGGCATGAATAGAGGGGAGAGGAATGAGAGTAGAAATTGAATTGTGTGTTTGTCAGTTGAAAACTAGAAGCCTGTCCTCATTTCCTAATAAATTATAGATTTCTATTTTCAACAGTTTTCTTCAATGCATCTTTCCTCCATAACTGAATCTGTGATAAACTTTCAATAAAAATTTGATAACAAAAATCAAAATATACAATAAAACTGTATAGCAGTTATAAGTGATGTTTATTCCTTTACATCTTAAAGTATTAATGCAGCATAGTTTCCTCAAAAATTCTGCATTTCTATCTTTTTGTCTCACAAAATTGTTTTCTGAAAGCTCTGATTTTGCTTGTGTATTTTTTGCTTTTCTGCTTTGCTTTTCACCAACAAGTTCATTATACCACTAGGTCGACAGAGCGCAAGTGGGTCAGTGACTAGCTGCACCTCCCTTTCACTAAAAGTAATCATGAAAACACTTATTGAATCTCTGAGCATTTAAATCTGATTATTCTTTCCAACAGGGAAAGTAGATAAGTACTACTATTGCCCTTATTTTAGTGATGAAGAAAGTAAGGCACAGGGAGGTTAAATAACTTACCCCAAAGTCCCCTAAACCATACCCTGCATCCGTGCGCATCTATACTAATAAACTCACACTGTTCTGTTTTCCATAGTCATATCCACTGACCTCCACATGTCATCCCATAGGTGTGTTGTAGGAACTGGCATGACAGAAAGAGCACACGCATTGCCACCAAAACTGTCCTCCCCAACATTCTCATGTTAATTTATTTAAGTGAAAAAATACTAACATTACTCTGAAAGAGCGGTATAGGAATGCTGTGCCATTGCTACAAACCACACGGATGACAAATGGACACACTCAGACTGGGGGTGGATAAACTTCTATTTGGGCTTCCCTAGTGGCTCAGATGGTAAAGAATCTGCCTGGAATGCAGGAGAACCAAGTTCTATCCCTGGGAGGGAAAGAGCCCCTGGAGAAGGAAATGGCAACCCACTCCAGTATCTTGCCTGGAAAATTCCGTGGACAGAGGAGCCTGGTGGGTTACAGTGCATGGGGTCGCAAAGAGTCAGACACGGCTGAGAGACTAACACTTCCACTTCTAAGCTTGTATTTGGAGTGCTCTCTGAGGTGGGCAATACTGGTTTTCTTGGTGATACACTAACAGTAAGTACGAAGCGCTTCTCTCATGAAAGTCAGGGGAAGTACAGACATGAGGAGGTCTGTGGGCTTGGTGCTCTTGTCCTGACCATCCGAGGACACTGTGTAAGAGTCCTTGACCCTGGCTGGAGTCCAGCCCCGGTGCTGGGACAGTGGTGTTGCAGCCGGGATGGCCTCTGAGGGTGATGGGTCTTTGCTGCCAATGCACCTCCTCAGGGCCTTTCCCTTGAAGCCTCTCTCACCTGCTTTGAGGGAGAGGACCAACTCTTTCATGCACCTCCTGCCACGATGCTTTCACAGCCAATTAAAATTCTATTCTGTTCCCAGCAAGGGAGCTGGCAGCCTTGGGTCTCCCCAGCAGGATGGACTGGCTGCAATTAATGTCTCTTCTGGTGCCTGATTAGCTAAGGGGAGGCCTGGATACTTATCCTACCCCAAGGCCACCTTTAAATTAGGAAATGGAGGCTTCCCCATCCCATTGCCTCTATTCAGTCATCAGTTAGTGCAAACATGTAACTCATTCTATTTCCCTCCTGGTAGTGGAGCTGGATCAGAGAGCCAGAGATCATCTCTCAGCTGCACAGTCCCAGGAATGAGGAGAGGGGGAGACTCCTTGAGTCCCTTTGTATCCCAATTCCCAACCACTGGAATTAGTTGAGAGCCTCCTCTCTTGGGCACAGGTTAGGAGTTGGCAAAGTTTAGCAAAAGCCACAGGTAGAATGTTCAGTGTCATTATGTTCAGGCTTTGAATGTGAAAGGTAATGCTTATAAATAATACATTTAAGAAAAAAGAGAAAGGCCAAATGGTGGAAAGGAGAAGGAAATAAATACATAGCGGAAGTTTAGTATGTGCCAGACATTTTACATATAGCGTGGAATCCTTCAAAAACTCCATTTTTACAGGTGATGGTCCTTAGGGCTCAGAGAGGTTAAGAGAATTGTCCAAGGTCACAGAGCTAATGCGATAAATTGATTGTACTAATGGCCCTAGATCTTCATGCTTTCCTGTGGTCATTTTCTTTTGGTAATGCCTGCTCCCATTGACTCTGAAATAGGCACACGGCTTGCTTTGACCAGTGGAACTTTAGGAAATTTGATGTAAGCAGAGGTTTTAAAAGTGCATGTGCATCAGAGCTTGCTTGTCCTCTCTTGCTGGTGGGTACTATCCCCCACATCACATGAGCAATCCTGAGCAATCCTACTGGATGATAAGAAACATACAAGCAGAGGTGGGCCATCCATCCTAGCTCAGTCAGACTCCAGCCAACTCCAAGATGCATGAGGGAGCCCAGCCAAGACCACCCAAACCAAATCAGCAGAATGATTCAGCCAACTTATCGACTTGTGAAAAGTAATAAAAGGCTATATTTTAAGTCATTAATTTAATATGCAGGAGCATAGTTAGCAGCCTAATTAACTGATATAGTTAATAAATGGCACAGTCAGAAAGTTGTTTGATCTTAAAGCATGTGCAAGAAAAGACAGGAAAAGGCTGAAATTGTAGCAGGGAAAATGCAGGTTGGATTATGATACATCTTTAACGACAAAGTTGTCCGGTCATACAAGGGTGTTTACTGGGACCCGTGCGGCATTCTTATATTTAGGAACCTCAAAGAGAAGTGGTGGGCAGTGATCCAGTGCAAAGTGTAAGTGTGGGGTCCTACAGCCCCAGGTACCTTAACCTTATAGTCTGCCATCTCAGAGACTGGGCTATGCTGAGACTCTTGACCAGAAGACTCTGAGTCATCCGTATCATCCACCAGTTTGCTGGAGAAGGAACACCCCACAACACCCAGGCTAAGATTCTGCAGGCTTCAGCTAGCTACGTGCCCCTGGTTCTCTTTCACAGCTGAGGCACTCTCCTAAGAGCGCCTCGCTGGTGGCAATGCTGTAAATTCCTGACTCAGCCTCCATTCTGAAGCCACCTCTTGTGCTTTCCCTCCGGTAGAAAGAAAGGTGGAGAGGAACAGACCATCTGCATTTCTGAGCTTTCCTTCTCAAGGGTCATAGTCATGGTACTACTGATAATCGTTCATGAGAATGTGGAGAAAGGACAGGACCTTAAACACGGGCCAATAGCAGCAGGTATGGATGGAAACCGGCACCGTTTTGCTGAAGGCCAGTTTGGCCTCCAGGATGTAGTAAGAGCCTTAATAATGTCCACACCCTTTGAATGAGTAGTTCCATTCCAGACTTGTCTTCTAAGGAAATAATTATGGATATGAGCCATGAAATCAAGGATCACTGTGAGGAAATTTTCATGACATGGTATAAATGAGAAAATACAAGTTAAAAACTAGCTCTAAATTATGTTCCTGATTTGGGGAAAATTATGTGTACAAGTGTAGGAGGGCTATAGTTATGAAGAAATGTTTGAGTTATTATAAATCTCTACATATTTTTAAGATAGAGCCTTTGTTCCCCCAGTCTCCAGGCATGTCGATCCTTGGCTGTCTTGGATGTAGCAAGGAAACGTAACTTAAAAATCTAACAGATGGTGAAGGTCTAGAAAAACAAAAGGCTGAAATGATGCATGATTTGAGAATAGGATTCAAGGATAGATGTTTTAAAAAAGATGTATTTGTTTGTTCATTTATTTATTGGCTTTGAGGCATGTGGGATCTTAGTTCCCTGACCAGGGTTCAAACCCGTGCTCTCTACAATGGAAGCATGGAGTCTTAACCACTGGACAACCAGGGAAGTCCCAGTGTGTGTGTGTGTGTGTGTGTGTGTGTGTGTGTGTGTGTGTATGTGTGCCCAATTGTGTTTGACTCTTTGCAACTCTGTGAACTGTAGTCTGCCAAGCTCTTTTGTCCATGGGATTTCCCAGGCATTGAGTGGGTTGCCATTTCCTATACCAGAGGGTCTTCCTAACCCAGGGACTGAACCCGCATCTCCTGCATGTCCTGCATTGGCAGAAATAGATCTTTTTTCAGTGTGCATGGACCACAGCTGGAGGGAAGATGAATAAAGCTTCAAACAATCGTGGAATCTAAAGGGAGCGAGACAGGGACCGGGGTGCCAAATCCCAGAAAACAACTGCAAACGTCTGGATTTCTTGCTTAACCACCTTGTCACCTGAAAGAGGTTACAGGCAAACAAAAGGAAGTCGTATTTTACAAAATTAGTAATTAATTAAGTGAAATACAGGCTTAAACACCACAGAGAAGGCTGAGACTCTGGGTAGGACTGAGGAAGGGAGTTCTAGTGTGAGTGTCCCTGGGGAGGTGTCTGAGAGCCAGGGCTTGACCGAGGCCACTGGATGGCCCCTAAAAGGAGACTGAGGGCTGCAGTCACCATCTTCTGGAGGGAAGCACTGCTGGCCCATAAATATCCCCCAATCTTTAAGTGTAGACGCCTAGGCTCTTCCGTGAGCTTTGGCCTGTCCCTGCATTCGTCTTCATTGTACAGATCTGAAAGGGAAAACTGGAAGCACAGGTAAGGGGGGAGACTCTGGGGTTCCCCTTCCCAGCATTGTCTCTAACAGGAGCACCCCATCTGTCAAGGATCCCTTGACAGACGTTCTGAGCAGAGACTAGAGGATGAGGTGGTCTTTGAAGACCAATGCGTGCTTCCCAGCTCCAGAAGCAAAGAATACAGAATTCTTTCAAACAAAAAGTCAAATTGCCAAGATGACAGAAGCTACAACCACTTGGAGCCGCTTAGCAGAAGCTTGGAGTCAACAGACCGGCGTCTATTCACACGCCATAGTAATTCCAGCTCTCCTTAGCAGGCTTATTCCTGACGGGGAACTGGAGCCAACACTTCAGGAATAGCACGCTTCCTTGAGAGGTGTGAAAAGAACTGGGCTGAACTTTCAGCAGACTCTGGAGTGGGTATCACCCGGTGAGAGGCATCAATATCGCAGAAATGTAGGGCAGACTCTTGGAAGCTCTGAACCCAGAGAGGAAGGGGCCCATCCTTTTATTTCCTTTCTCCTTTTTCAGTGTTGTCCCACTGCACCAGCCTAGGAAGAGCCACTGCCCTCTCTGATGCTTCAGGTTTTTCAGTCTAAATGGAGTAGAATCTGAACATGGTTCATCATGAAGAAGAGGTACAAGTCCCACACAGAGAAAGAATCGAACAGCGTTTCAATATTTACTGCAGCCTCTTTAAAAAACAAGCAAAGGAAATCATAAGGCAAAAATGTCCTTTCCCCCTCAAACTTCCCTTTCCCTGCTAAGCTCTCTATTACACATAGCCACTCTGCTCTCCTTTCTCTGCACTTTCAAGGGCATCGCAAAGCTCCCAGTTGGCTCCATGAACGTAGAAATGCACAGCCTTACTGAGAAAGGAGTGGTAGCTGCAAACACTCATGGCTTAAGACCTTTTCTTGACCCCATATCAGGAGGTAGAAAGACGTGCACATGAGGGAAGAACACTCGGGGAGGGACAGGTCTTAAGAAACACTGAGACATGCGGGCGGATGGACAGCTGGGACATCTGTTCTGCCCTTCCCTCTCCCTGTAATAACAGGGCAGTGAGCAGCCCTGGAGACCCTGGCCTTCATCACACTCTTATTACCTGTACTCGTTATCCAGGCCCCCGGGCAATTTTAAGTGCTCACAGGCTTCAGACGGATGAGTTTCATTTACAAGGTGGTAAAGTGCCGCAAATACAGAGACCCCGCATCCACAGGGCAAGAGGGCAGCATTTTCTGCCTCACTCCTTTGGCTAGGGTGTGAAGAGATTTAGGAAGGATCGATGGGCACACGAGTGACAACATAGAGTGACGTACGAAGAGCTCTCGCTGTGTGCCAGGCAGGGTTCCATGCACTCCTCACGGTGCACTAGCTCATTTGATCCTCATGACGCTCCGCGGAGCTGGAAGTGTCTTCGGTCTCCCTTTCCTTCTGAGCAGACTTGCCAGGGTCTCACGGGTGATCAGTGGCAGACCAGTCAGCCTGGTCCACTAGCCCGAGCAGCCAGGCTTTACCACCTCATGCATGCCAAGGGCTTAGAACAAACCTGGCCCCTGGCGCATATTTGTGTGAGTTAGTAAGAGGGGTGGACACAGCAGCTGAAATAAAGCAGCTCGATGTAGCTGAAGGACTGTGGCTCAGGGCACAACGTCCATCACCTAGCAAGTGGCAGAAGCAGGATTTGAACCTAGCAGTCACAGCTTGCATACAGGGCTTGGCACATAGTAAGTGCTCAGTAAGTTTTAGCGATCGGTATTTATTTTCCTCCTTTATTTTCATCTAGAAGTCTCAGAGTGATGTAGGAGACAGAAGGTTTGCTAAAGAGTATCTAGTCCAGAGCTTCACAAATGAGTCTTAGCCAACCTTGCTTCAAGAGAGGAGGATGGGTCTACATGAAATCAGAATCTCTGCAGTCAAAGCTTGGGAATCTGAACACATAAGCTTTCCAGGTGATTCTTCTGTGTGTGAAATTCGGAGAACCAAGGGATCAAGGCTTAGCTGAAACCCATGTCAGAGGGTGGCAGAGCTGGAAAGAGTGCCCAGGAAAGACCCTACATCTTTGCTTTGTTAGAGTTGGCTATACACAAGATTCTAAGTGTCTGGGGCCATGATTCAGAGCATCTGTGAAGTATGACACAACATCACAGCTTGTTTACACCTGTAACCTCTGATGTATTCCCTAAACACATCGAATCATGTATCAATGACTGCGGCTTCCCTGGTGGCTCTGACAATAAAGAATTTGCTTGCAATGCAGGAGATAAGGGTTCGAACCCTGGACTGGGAAGATCCCCTGGAGAAGGAAATGGCAAGTCACTCCATTATTCTTCCCTGGAGAATCCCATGGACAGAGGAGCCTAAAGGGCTACAGTTCACGGGGTTGCAAAGAGTTGGACATGACTGAGTGACGAACACTTTTGTTTCCATTCACTGTGACTGGAAAAGAATGTCTGTAGAATTTCACCACAACAGCGTCGACTACATGAGCATTTTGCACCACTGAGGCTGGGCATCCTTCTGCCTGTGTACAGGGACTGTGGAGGGCTGACCCCAGGAGGCTGCTGAGTTATTGCCCTTCAACTTGCCATTGACTTGTGCCCTTGGCTTGGCCTGACTTGTGGGAAAGAGAAAGAACACGGTGACCTGGAATCTCTGAAATTTCAGCCTACTGGCCTGGAACCTTGGAAACGGGCCCAGCCCTCTGCTATATGCAAACAACCCAATTCTGGCCAGTGAGGTTTATCAAAGTTATGCTTTTCTATTAAATCAGGCAAAGGACCGAGGGTGAATCAACCTTTAACTTTAGCTCCTTGTTAACAATGGTGATGGTAAGTGGTACAGAAAAACACACAGACAGTATATGGCACATGTAGTTTACTAGAAATACAGATACGATTATGAATATCCACATAAAGTATGACCTTCTTTCTTTCTGCCAGCCCTTGTGGGGGTTGGTTTGTTTATTATGCAGATCATGTTTGACTTTATGGAATCAGATGTTATTTAAATTGAATTATTGTGAGGTTAAGTTCTTCCTGGTATCAGTTGAGTAAATTCAAAGGCAGTTAGAGGGAATAGGTACATTTGTCTTATTCCAGTTAAATTACAGGGAGAAAAGCAGTGCAGGAATGAAAAATTTATCATGAATAGAAAAACATGGTTTGGGGGGTTTGGTTGGGGCTTGTGTGTTTGTTTCCTATGTCTCTTTTTGTAGCCCTTTTTTTGAACTGATGAGCAGGAAGGCTGAAAAATCTTCCATGAAGAGGAAAGCAGATTATATGTTTGTGTGTGACTGTGTATGTGTGTGTAGTGTTGTGTTTGTGAAAGTAAGTTACTGGTATGAGAGAACTGGAAATATTTATGTGGTTAATTAAATTTAGTATAGATAGCTCATTAAGGCCTTAAGTCTTCTTTTTCTACTTAGAAATAGAGTTTTTCTTTTTTAAATCAAATTATCTTACAATGATTCCCTGTTTACCAGTGTTCACTCTCTGTCAGTCTCCTAAAGCAGTGGCCCCCAACATTTTAGGCACCAAGGACCAGTTCTGTGGGAGACAGTTTTTCCATGGACAGGGTGGGGGGTAGGGTACAGTGGCGGGTGGTGGTTTCAAGATGATTCAAGTGTATCACATTTATTGTGTATTTTATTTCTATTATTACATCAGCTCTGCCTCAGACCATCAGGCATTAGACAGAGGAGGTTGGAGGGCTCGGCTTTGGTGTCATTGAGGGAGGAAGTGAGAAGCTTGGGCCTGGTCTGGCTGGAAAGGGAGCATGTCAAGTGCTATGGATGAGTAGCCAGAAAGGGCTCCAGCCAGAAAACAAATTGCTGCCTGTATGCTGCCCAACACAACACGCAGAGAATTCAGAATGTCTTGTCTATGTATAATCCGGGATTCCAGGGCCATGGGGATCTTTGAAGGTCATCTTGCGATCAGCCTGCTTCCCAGAGATAAGCAGGAAGCTTGCTTTCTCATCCCCCTGGGTGGCAGGAGCCACCCCTACTCAGATTTATCCGCCACAACCTTGGCTGGTGAGAAGGTCTCATGATAGCTCATCTTTCTTGATCCCAAGTCCAAGATACATTGACCTCTTGCAGTTCTGCAGAATCAAGAAATCACTGTCTGGTGTCCTGCGTGATAAAGATGCTGGAAACTTGTAGGTTTTCCTTCTATTCACTTTCCCCACTTGTGTTTCCCGTTTGTGTAGTTGGTTGATATTATGAACCAGTTTGGTTGTGCCCATAAGTTGGGAGGATGTGTCCTTGATAAGCCTTCCTCTTAGCTTGCTGTTCAGTTGCTAAGTCGTGTCCAGCTCTTTGTGACCCCATGGAGTGCAGCACACAGGTTTCACTGTCCTTCACTATCTCCTGGAGTTTGCTTAGATTCATGTCCATTGAGTCGGTAACCCTGTTAGCTGGTGCCCCAGATATGTGGAACCTAGTTAGTGATACAAAACAGTTCTGTGCTTCCCTGTCAACAGTCCTTCATCATAGGTGCCGTCTAGGATGGACACGGAGGAGTCTCCTTTCGTTGGCATCCCTCCTAATTCTCCTCTACAGCCTCAGTGAACTTTTCCTATTCCTGTGCCCATTCCTCATCCCCTGCACCATACACACAGGTTTCACTCCACTCAGGAGGGGGAGTTCTGATTTTAAGGCTTTTGGTCCTCTGAGTCTTCACAATGGAGCATCTACAAGGCAAGTGAATGTTTCCTTGTGAATACAGACCACATCTCAGAGAAACTTCTAATGCATTTCTATGCTTATAAAAATTGCTGTCTCTTAATTTTGACTCAACAAATGTCTACTCCCTGCCAAGAGTGGGAGTATGAGGAGGAAGTTGGGGGGAGGGTGAGTTAATTCCATTATGTCCTCACTCACCAATACCACCACCACCACATCAATGAATACTCGGTGAACACTGCCTGGAATGGGGTTCAGAGGAGAGAGGCAAAGGGGAGAAGAGTTTTCACCTTTGCATTTACACATTAATAAGGATCCAGCAAGGCCATCTCTTTTGTCAGGGCTGGAAAGGTAAGGATATGATGAACAAGGCTGCTGGGGTGGGGGGAGAGATGGGAGGCAGGTGGCATGAGCTGGCAGAGAAGCGGTGGGTGTGGGCAGCCTGATGGACAGAGCTTTACCCTGCCTTTCTCTTGAGCAAGTAACAACCTCTCTGAGTGGGTATCATCATATAGTAAAGCAGGAGAAATGATATTAGCTTCATTAAGTTATTGAAGTAGTAGATGATATAATGTCTATCTTGTTAGAACTCTGAGATGTTTACAACACTAGGATTATTAAGAAGAAGGGAATATTATTCAAAGAAGGAAGGAAGGCAGAGAGGGAGGAAATTGATCAGTGTTTGACATAGGTGTGAAGGTGGCCTTTGAGACAAGACAGCCATAATACCTATTATAACCATTTCCATGTTGGTCTAGCATTTACTGACACCTGCTTGTGTGCCAGGCAGGGTGATAAATATATGTTCTTATGACCCTCTTCCCCCAAGTTCATGGCTGCTCCCTTTTATTTTAATAGAAATGGTAATCAGTGCTGCCAGGAATTCTATTTTATGTTACTAGTCTAATTACTCCTAAGCTCTCCCAGATGACTTTGTAAACCAATTCTCAGACCTCCATACCTTCTCCCCCACTTCCAGTCTCAGTCCACAGCTTTGCTTTATCTAAAAAAAAGAAGAAACTGAGAGAAAACTTGCCCAATGTTCTCATCCAACTGGATCCATCAGCAGCTTTCTTGAGAGACTTTGTCTTCTTCTTTGGCTTCTGAAACATCACATTCTCCTCTCAGCACACTGACCTTCCCTCTCAGGCTTTTCTACTGATCCTTTCCTATCTTCTAAACTCCAGCATCTTGACATCCTGCAAGAAGCAGTTCTGGTAGCCCTCCCTCTTCCTACCTGCCCTCACTCCAGGGTTTGTGGCTTTAAAAACCATCTGTAGGCCAGTGACTCTCAAGTGTATATACTGAGGCTAGAGCTTTCCCCTAAACTCTAGATTAATGTATATCACATTCCCACTTGGATATTTAACAGGCATCTCAAAATTGACACATCCCCAAATGAGCTCACAACCTACCCTCCAAAACCGGCCCTCCCCCAGTCTTTCCCATCTCAACTTGAACGCAGCTCTCCACCCCTCACTGCTCAGATCTTCATCATCCTTGACTTCTCTCATCCATCACACCTAATCCATCAGCAAATCTTAACATCTGTATCTTCAAAAATATATCCAGAAGCCACTTCTTAGAACTTTCACTGCTACCCTACTGGTTTAAAGCACCATCATTGCTCATCTGGATTACTGCAATAGCCTCTTGGCTCCTTACTTGGTCCTTACTTCCTTCCAGTCTATTTTCAATACAGAAGGCGGAAGGCACCTGTTAAATACGGTCAGATCATGTCACTCTCTTCTGCTCAAAACACACCTGTGATTTCCCATCCCATTCACAATAAATGACAAGTCCTTAAAACAGCCCACCAGCCTTGTCTGGCTTGGCCCCCATTCTTGATCCCCATTATACCTCTGACTTCATCTACCCTGGGACATGCCAAACAGGCTTCTGCCTCAGGGCCTTTGTACTTGATGTTCTCTGCCCGAATGCTCAGGTCTCATACACCTACATGGCTTGCTCCCTCATTATCCTCAGGTCTTCTGTCAAATGTCCCCACTTGTAGAATTTCAACCTGTCCCCTCCCTGGTATCTCATCTTCCTTTCCCTTGCTTATTTTTCTCCATAATAGCACATAACAGCATGCCATGTACTTATAGTTTACTTGTTTATCTTATTTATTTATTTTTAAAAAGATGTTTAGATGTGGACCATTTTAAAAGTTTTTGTTGAATTTCTTACAACACTGCTTCTGTTTTATGTTTCAGTTTTTTGGCTGCGAAGCATATAGGGTCTTAGCTCCCCAACCAGGGATCGAACTCACACCGTCTATCTTGGAAGGCAGTCTTAACCACTGGACTGCCAGGGAAGTCCCTTGTTTATCTTTTTAAAATGTCTGTCTTTCTTGACCAGAGAACTTTGGTTAGTAACATTCACTGCTGTATCCTTGTCGGCTCATATAGAACTTGGAACATACTACATGTATATTTGATGAAGGCCCAGAGAGGTTAAGCAACTTGCCCGGGGTCACACAGATCATAAGAGCCTGGATATACTCAAGTCTGTCTGGGATTAGAGTCCAAGCTCTTAACCACCATGTTAGTGTCAATAAAGGGAAATGTCCCTGAACTACACCCCAAGGCTGTTGCGTCTACTGCTTCCCCTGTTCTAGTCTCCCAGAACTGCAAACTATTGAACAGCAGGACTGGGGCTGCTTTTTTATTTTTTTCTTTCTGCTCAGTGCCAAGGATGCCTGGTGCCCACGTGGGTGGCAGGGGAAGTATTTGGCTTACCTGCCAACTGCCATGGCAACCAGGTAACCTAAGGACTCCAGAAGCAAGTCCTTTCAGATTGAGAGGGGAGAAAAGCTGAAGCAAGGCAGAAATAAACAGGAAGAAATTTGTGAATGGAGAAACGGCTGGAGTCTTGTTCCTGCAGCTTGCTGTGTCATTTGGCAGTGAGGTGAATCCATCCTGTTTTCTTCCCCACCCGCCAGCTCAGCCACAGCCACAGGCTGTGGATCACCTTGTCCTGCCTCCAGCATAACCCCACTTAACCCATCCAAGCAGCCTTCTGTTCAGCCTCCCCAGGAAAGGAGGACTCCAAACATTCTCAGTGACCCCTGCTAACACAGAGGGCAGTCCTGGGCCAGAAGCTGGGAGACCTGTGTCCTAACCCCTAATTCACTTTACTGGGGTGGACTCTTAGGCATTTCTTTCATCACAATCTCCCTCTAGGCTCGGCTGACCCTGTACTCAAGGCATGGTTTACTTATTTGATTGTGGGAGCATAGAATAGGGTTGTAGTAGAAAACCTATGGAATTAAAGTCATTATGGAGAGGCAAGTTGAAACTGTAATATTTTCACAAGAGGACTTACTCAGGCCAGGCTCTGTGTCCAGCACCTGGCTTGCATGATCTCAGTCCATTCTTACAGCCATGCTTTGAGGAGGTTAAGAGTTGTCTGCAATGGAAAAGTGAAGAAAGAGAACCTCAGAGAGGTTAAGAGACTTGCTCAAGTTTGCATAGCCAGTAAGTGTTGAAGAGGGTTGGGTTGGGGAGGCTGGGACTGGTGTATATGCACTGCTGTAGATGAGGTAGATGGCTGGTGAGAACGTACTATATAGCTCAGCGGTGTGGGGAAAAAGAAGGTACAACCTGCTTGTAGGACATATATGAAGTTAAAAATGCATTCTAACATACTGGGGTGCAGACAAATGCTGTTTGACAACTCCACTTACACAAGGTACTTGGGGCTTCCCAGGTGGCACTAGTGGTAAAGAACCTGCCTGCCAGTGCAGGAGCTGTAAGAGGTGCAGTTTTGATCCCTGGGTCAGGACGATCCCCTAGAGAAGGGCATGGCAACCTGCTCTAGTATTCTTGCCTGGAGAATCCCATAGACAGAGGAGCCTGGCGGGCTATGGGCTGTAGGGTCCCAGAGTCAGACATGACTGAAACGACAGCATGCACACGCACGAGGTTCCTAGAGTAGTCAAACTCAGGCAGTCAGAAAGTACTTTGGTAGATGCCAGGGGCTGGAGGCTGGGGGGTATGGGGAGTTAGTGTTTAATGGGGACAGAGTTTCAGTTTAGGAAGATGATAATGTTGGGACTTGCTCAGCAAGGTGAACATACTGAGTTCCACTGAACTGTACAGTTAAACATGGTGACAATATATGTTTTACATTATGTGACTTTTACCACAATAAAAATACATTTAAAAAGGAAAAAAGGATGCATTTAAATCTAAGGGGTTGGCTTTCAAACACTGTGCTCTTCACCCCTCCCTTACACTGGGTCCCATGGGGGCCAGGGGATTAGAGAAGATCTGATTTTTCTTGACTTAGTCATTCCCAGGGTGGTCTCTGGGCCCCAAAGCTCTGAGCAGATCATCTGGGAAGTGTCTGGTGCCCTTTGCATTTAATGAGCCCCTTTGATCTGTGGAGTTTGCTGAACACTGCAGACAAGATGGGGATAATCCTCCAGCCCAAAGGCTGGACCCTCAGGAGCCGGGCTGGAGGGGTTCATCCTCTGCCTTACCCTGGTGCTCATCCAGCCTATGAATGCACCTTTACTGCTTAACTCTGACGTGCCTGGTCCTATGGGGTATGCAGGATCACCCCGAAGCCTAGAGAAAACAACTGAAGCATGATTAAGGGCTGAACTGTGGGTGATGATGCAGGGACAGAAAATAGGTCCAGAGCGGCCCCTTCCAGACTTGGTGAAAGGGCCGGTGCTGGAGCAGAGAGGGAGAGACAAGAAGAGACCCATGGGCACAGATGTGCAAGGGACAGCAGGAACCAGAGTACAGAGAGGGATGAGCAGAGTGTGGTAAGAAGCTGAGTCTGATGTCAGAAAGACCTGGCTTTACATTCTGCGCACGACACTGGCTGGCTGAGTGACCTTGGGTTGGTCATTTAACCTTTCTCTTTAATAGGAGTCACTGTTATATTGAGAGATGTATACCACCTCTATTTCCATGTTCCACAATGAAGTGAAGTGAACTCGCTCAGTTGTGTCCGACTCTTTGTCCAATTCGTGGACTGTAGCCCACCAACCTCCTCCATCCATGGGATTCTCCAGGCAAGAATACTGGAGTGGGTTGCCATTTCCTTCTCAAGGGGATCTTCCCAACCCAGGGATCAAACTCAGGTCTCCCACATTGCAGGCAGACGCTTTAACCTCTGCGCCACCACCATATTAGCTTGTAATAAAGTTGACTGGAAAGAACATTCTCCTTCAGTCTAACCTGAATCTATCTGGCTTTGGCTCATTCAATCTTTCTTGTTCCAGGAGAAGCACAGGTTGACCAGCCAAAGATAGTCCAGGGTCCAGATTAAGGCCTCTTAGAAGCCCTAAACACAAAAAGATTATGGCCCTCCTCCCCAGTGTACATAAAAATATGCCAAATCATAAAGTAAAAAACTTATATGAATGCCAAGGTTAAAATAGCTTTTTTTGCAGATTTTTTTCCCCCTAAAATCCTGGATCACTTCCTTCATCAAAGTTAAACTTTTCTAACAGCTTCGGTAGCCTTGTTTTCCAGTGTTGGTGGCACCCAAAGCAAGCCTCTGTTCTACCTTCGGGTTGTCCAATCCAGGGAAAGCGTGGGGACTGGGAGCTCCAGGGGAAATGGCACACCTTTGGCATCATGGTCTGTGGCCAGGCACTGGGACCAGGCCAGGTCATGCTCCTTCCTTCTCCAGATAACTAGGGGCCCCAGGGATGGTCCACGGTGGAGAGCCCAGGTCTTGTTAGTTATGCCTGGCCAGCGGCTCTTCCTCCCCTGTCTCATGGCTGCCGCGTTAGAAAGCAAAGAGAACAGCCTTCGCTGTTGCTTGGCACCGTTGCCGGGGACCGGAAGTACTGTCTCTTACCTGATTGGCAATCTGACATGGCTGCCTAACAACCCGATTAATCAGCCCCAGCTCATCCTGTTAGAATTAATGAGCCTAGGAGATGCTGCCATGAATAATGAGGGCTTTTGCCCCTCCTTCAGCACCTCTCCTCCCCCTCCCATTCCTATTTTTTTCTCAGAGCCACGCAGCAACTACTCATTACCGAGGACCTGGAGGCCTCCATGGGTGTGGTGAGCGCCTGGCGTTGTGGGCATCTCCTGCCTGTCCTACTCTACCTGGAGCCAGAGGCCGGCCATGTCCTAGAGGAGCGAAACCTCTCACTCATCAGACAGCTCTGTGCACACTGCACGGCTAAAGTGGGATGGAGTATGGGACTTCCAAGGCAGTCCAGCAGCCAAGAGTCCATGCTTCCTCTGCAGGGGTCCTGGGTTCCATCTGATCCCCAGTCAGGGAACTAAGATCCCACATGCCAAGTGGCATGGCTGCAAAAAAAAAAAAAAAAGAGTATCTGTTTCACGTACTGCACTAGGTGCTAAGGATGCAAAGACGGACATAAGATGCATCCTGTTGCTGTTAGAGGTCATGGTATAGTGACCCAGAGACACATGGGGAAGTGCTTTCACAGTGGGTATGGGAGGGTTCCTGGCCTGCAGCCACCGTGAAGGGGCCTGTCAACACAAAAGGAGCAGAGTGGGGAACCAGAGAGGATTTTATGAGGTGGTGGCACCCTGAGTACTTCCATCACCAGGTTCCTTCATCATACATACACGTGCGGAGTGCTGGGCACTGAGTGAAGTGCTGGGGTCCCAAGGTCAACAAGATGGACATGGCTCCTGTTCTTATGGAATAGGCTGTCTCGTCTTCATTCCTCTGGGCCAGGCAGGAAACCTGAGCAGACAATTGAATTATGTTTTCACTTGCTCAACACAAAGGCTGTTGAAGGCTTACTGGGTGTAGTCTAGGCACTGGGAGAATGAATGCAAAGATGAACAACATCCCATCCCTGCCTCCTGGGGCTCCTCTGATGGGGCAGTGGATAGGCGTATGCCAAGGGTCTCAGAAGGTTACACTGACAAGGTGCTCAGAGATCAAGGCACTGCACTCAACCTAGAGAAATCAAGGATGACTCCCTGTAGAAGGTGGCTTTGGAACCATCATGAAGACAGAAAAGCAAGTGGACAGGTACACCAGGTGCAGAAAGACACTCTAGACCTCATCCAGGCCGAGGGGTAGTCTTTGAGTAATAGGAGTTGAAGTGAAAGGGAAAGAAGATTCCATGCATCTTGGGAGAAAAGGACTGTTTCGACAGTCTATAGCAAAGAGTATGACTAAATACACAAATAAAGATCTGTAACTAATAGGTCAGGAGCTCCTGTGCCTGCTTATCCTAAGTTGGGAACAAGACGTGGTTTCTCGAATAGTGAAATCCCCAAATTCCCAGGTGGATCAGTGGATAAAGAATCCACCTGCAAAGCAAGATACGCAGATTCGATTCCTGGGTGGGGAAGATCCTCTGGAGAAGAAAATGGCAACCCACTCCAGTGTTTTTGCCTAGGAAATCCCGTGGACAGAAGAGCCTGGCAGGCTACAGTCCATAGGGTTGCAAAAGAACTGGACACCACCTGGCGACTAAAACACCGCCACCAGATTAAAAGGGACATGGCTTCAGTGGGCATGTCGCAAACACCAGCATGGGGCTTAGGGAATGGGCTGTGCCTGGCAGCTTCTGGGTCCTTTAACAGGAGTGAGGCAGAAGGCATCTCCTTCAAAATAGATGAGTTGGGGGAGGAAGCGCGTGGGAAGTAAGGAAGGGGGCCTTGGGACGGGTAAGAAGGGAGCAAAATTTGGGGAGTTGGGTGGGACCCACTCCTAAAGTCCCTGAGAAGGTAAATGAAGGCACTGGTGGACAGGAGTCAGGAGGTAGAAATGACAGGCTCTAAGCGAGGAGGGAGAAAGAGGGGAAAGGGAGGGGGAGGAGAGAAGGGAGTGAGGGAGGCCCTTGGGGGCCTGCAGCATCAGGACCAGCAGGGAGTGGGTGCAGGCTTCAGTTGTGGTCATGCGGCGTGTGGTCACGTGACATGTGGTCACAGGAGGCTCTGGAGACTGAGTCCAGCCTTGCAGTCCACAAGGAGCTTCAACTCTAGCACTGTCTTTGCCTCCCTGCTTCGAGTGAAGCCTGCCCCAAGCTGGGCTTGCCAACCACTCCCAGCCAGTCCCAATGGACATGCTGAGAGGGCCCCAGGCCTTCAGAGGGGGCATCTGGTCAGCCTCCTAGGTCTCCAGGATCCAAGCCTGCCACGTTTTTGTCGCTCTGGGACCAGGGGCAAGAGGCTTCACAGAGGGGATCTGGGTCTCTATGGGTTGTGCTGCAGAAGAGTGCAAAGGCTCAGGACCAGAACTCCAAAGCCAGGCCAAATGATCTTCATGACATGTATTCAAAGCTTGGGTTTGCTGTTGAGATTTGACTACGGGGAAGTTTTGCATAAACGCTTGCCTCCCTGGAACACAGAGTCCCACATCTGCGGCTGATGATGTCTGTCTCTTCAACCCCCCAATCCATTCCAGTTCCCTCCAGCTGGCTTCAGTCACAGTGTGGCCTGTCTGCCCCTGAGAGCAGTTGGGTTTGAGACCCCTGGCGGTACCTTTAAAGAGAAGTCTACCTAGGCTGACACCCGCTTTGGATGGCAGAGAACTTCCATGGAGATCTTCTCACTCATTTTCATAGAAGCCCTAGGACTTGGAAAGTACCAAGTAGGAGCCAGGAGCTCAGAACTGTTAGTTGAATTCACTGAAATTGGGAACCTGGAGCCCAGGCCTCCTCCCAACCAAGTCTGTGGTCTGGTCTGGAGAGACCAGAGACATGGAGGGTTGGGGGCAAAGCAACTCTGAAGGCAAATTCCCCGCCCCTTCCCCTCATTGCTGAGGTCTGGCTTCCTGGTGGCTGAGATGGTAAAGCGTCTGCCTGTAATGTGGGAGACCTGGGTTCGATCCCTGCGTTGGGAAGATCCCCTGGAGAAGGAAATGGCAACCCACTTCATTACTCTTGCCTGGAAAATTCCATGGATGGAGGAGCCTGGTAGGCTACAGTCCATGGGGTCGCAAAGAGTAGGACACGACTGAGCAACCTTACTGGTTCACTGGCTCACCACTTCTCCGCCTCTCTCCCTGCAGGGGGAGCTGCTGAGCCCGTGCCGCTGCGATGGCTCTGTCAAGTGCACGCACCAGCCTTGCCTCATCAAGTGGATCAGCGAGCGGGGCTGCTGGAGCTGCGAGCTGTGCTACTACAAGTACCACGTAATCGCCATCAGCACAAAGAACCCTCTGCAGGTAAGGCCCGGGGCTGCCCCTGGGGCGCTGCGGCGAGGGCCGGGCTTCCCCGCACCCCGTGATCTCCGGCGGGACATGAGTCACCTTAGAGTTCCGGGGCTTTGGAGGAAGGCAAAGAGATGGGCCAGGTGGGCGAGACCGAGGATGGAGAGTGGGCAGGAGGGCAGGAAAGAATTTCTGTGTTTTCTCTTAAGCCTCAGCCAGAAGAGGAGAAAGGGGTGGGATCAAGAGACAGAAATAGATAAGAGAAGGAAACATGGAAGAGAGAAAAAGTGAGTTCAAGGATAAATGAAATAAGGAAAAGGAGCAAGAAGAAAAGAGGAGAGGGAGGGAGGAAACAATAAGAAAGAGAGAACAGTGCAAAAAGGCAAAGAGGCAGGGTGGGATGGTGAGGAGAAAGACTGTGATGAGGTTAAGGGCAGAAAAGAAGAAATGAGAGCAGAGACTGGATGCTATGTCCCAAGCTTGACGGTGCCTGGAATCCCAACAAAACGCAGGGTGGGGCCTGATAGTCTCCATTCTAACAAGCTACCCAGTGATGCTGCTGCTCCTGGTCCACAGACCTCACCTCTTACGACAGGGACTAGAGAAAGACGGAGACGAGACACAAGAGGGAATCAGAGGAAGAGAAAAGACGGGGCAGGAAGGAAAAGGGAGAGAATATAAAGAGTCCATGAAGGTCAAGGGCAGGAAGACCAGGGTTCAGATGGGGTCTGCGGAACAGATTCACACGGGGAGGGGCTGTCAGATCAGAGGCCCCCACGCCCCCCATGGTCCTCCCGACCCCTCCCACCCTGCCCTGAGACATCTGTTATCCCCAGAAGAGCTGACAGCCCCTGTGCCACCTCATAAATCCTCCACATCACACAGCTCTCCCCTGCGAGGCACACACACAGAGAGAGGGCGCTTTGCTTCTGAAAATACCTTCACATAGACACGGTCAGCCAGTGAAGCTGCCATGTCATCAATTAGCCAGCATGCTGGCGAGGGCGCGGGGAACTCCAGCAGCTTGGCACAGTTGTCTCTCTCCTGTCCGAGGGGGTGAGAGAGAGTCAGTGCTGCTGCCCCAGCAGAGCGAGTGGCTTGGGGATGATGGTGGGCTGGGATCTCTGCATGGAAGGGCAGCTGCAAACACCCGGAGCTGCAGTGTCCTTGCAGCAGGGGCCAGCCTGGGATGGGGGGGCACGACTGCAGTGTCCTTGCAGTGGGGGCCAGCCTGGGATGGGGGGGCATTATTGCTAGAAGGGAGCCTTAGAACCCCTAGGCACCTCAGTCATCCTGATGGTGCACCAAAAAGTCGGAACAAGAGGCGCCTCCCCATGCGATGGTTCCATCCTCAGCTATTCATTTCAAAATCTTGAAGTGTCTTAAAATAGCAGTGTCTGATTCCAGGCCCTGGGGTGCATTAACTCTTCTTTCTTAGCCGATTCAAGCCTTGGAAAAGGGTCAGAATCCAAACCCACCAGCTCAGTGCCCCCTTGGCTCTGTCCTTGGCTCATAAACAGGCATCAGCCCTTGACACAAAAAGGGAAGAAACATTTAGGGATAACTTTTTCCTGGGGGTTGTTGTTGTTCAGTCTCTCAGTGTTGTCTGACTCTTTGAGACCCCCTGGAGTACAGCACGCCAGGCTTCCCTGTCCTTTACTACCTCCTGAAGTTTGCTCAGACTCATGTCCATTGAATCGATGATGCCATCCAACCATCTCATCCTCTGTTGCCCTCTTTTCCTCCTGCCTTCAATCTTTCCCAGCATCAGGGTCTTTTCCAATGAATCTTTTCCTGGGAGTAAAGAAAAGAAAAGATTATTCTAATCTCACAAGTGCCTTAAGCAAATGGTAATATTGACATTGCCTTTCTACTTTATTGTTTATTCTTAAGTTACTACTTAAGAATAACTTTGTCTTTTATTGTGCCCATCTTTGCATGAAATGTTCCCTTGGTATCTCTGATTTTCTTGAAGAGATCTCTAGTCTTTCCCATTATATTGATTTCCTCTATTTCTTTGCATTGATCACTTAAGAAGTCTTTATTTCTCCTTGTGTTTCTTTGGAACTCTGGAATAAGTTTATCAAGTTACTACTTAAGAATAATTCTTAAGTTACTAATTAAGAATAAATGTATTCTTAAGCTACTGCTGTGTCTTTAACTGTGAGTTTCTAGTCATGGAGATTCTGATTCTGTTACTTCTGGATTGTGACTGGACCTCATTGCATTCAGTGGTGTGTGCTCAGAAAATGCCTTTTCACTCTTGCAGATAGTACCAGAAGAAGGAAGTAGTCTGGACTAGCAGCAGTACTGCGTGTTTGTGGCCCAAATTGACCCAATTACATGTCTTGGGCTCCTCAGTCTCAGCCAAGTGTGAGATGACTGCCTGCTCAGCCATGGTGGGGCAACTTCTGATCCCCCTCATCTGTGGTGGAGGATGGAGCAGGCAAGCTCTACCAAGAGAAAGTAGAGCAATGGATGGGGTGCCAGGGCTAACTGCTGTCAGAGTAGGGAGGTTTCTTCTAAGTCTCCGATGTCTCATCTCTTGGTTCATTTGACCCCATAACACATTCTGAGAAATAGTGGGCATGATAGCATGTTATCTCAGTGACCCTCTGCAAGCTTTGTGTCTAGAAAGAGCTCTTGAGAAAGGTGGCATTTCAGTGTAGCCCTGTGGTCTCAAGGCTCTGTGGGTGCCTGTCATCCTCTTTGCTACATCTGAACTGCAGTTATATTCATGAACATTTAATTAGCACTTACCGGGGCCTGTTGTTGTTCTAAGTGTTCACATATATAATTTAATACTAAAAACAACCCAATGCAATGGGTACTATTATCATTCCCAATTTACAGATGAGACAGTGGAGGCACAGAGGGGTCAACAATTTGCCTGAGGTCACCCTGGTGGAGCAGGGTTATATCCAGAGGTCTGACTCCTGAGTCTGGCCCTTCACCTCTACCCTACACGCCCAGCATGGAGTTTGCTAAGTATGGTTATGAATACTCTTACCTTGCCATGTATTAATATAAACAGGAATAGAAATGATGGCAGCAGGTACCCTTTAATTTCACTTAATTCTCACAATACTCTAGGAAACAATTATCTCCACTTTTTGGAAGTCCTGATAACTTATTGACTTCTCCTAGGTCACACTCCGTGAGTTGGAGCAGAGCTGAGCTAGGATTGGGTCACCAGGCCCTTGCTCAGTGCCTCTTCTTGTTATAAAGAAAGACTCATCTGTCTTCATGCTTTTGTCCCTTGGTCTCTCCATTCGCTGCACAGAGGGGCATGGAGAAGTCTCTGGATCAGGAGCTTGCTGGAGATGAAGAAGCTCCGGGGATCCAGTAGGGGCAGAGCCTGCTCCCTGGGGAGCCCTTCCCCATCTCCCTGGGAGACCAGAGAGCTCCCCTGTCCTCTCCTTTCTCCTTGTGACTCTGCTCCCCACATCGCTTGTGGAGCCTCCCATGGGGCAGACAGGAGGGAAGCCTTGGGCATAGCACCCCATCCTGCTCTTTCTTCTTCCTGCTTCAAATCATAGTTGGGGTGCTGTATGGCTTCCACAAGTGGCTTGGGGCTGGTAGGAAGGACTTTAGGGATTAAGGGGAGCTTCCTCTGCCTCTCCATTTGGGGTTTCTTCTGCCTGAAGCAGAAGAAGGGGAGGGTGTTGATGTCATAGAGGTAGAAACAAAAAGCTCAATCGGGAGCCCTCTTCACAGAGAGGGAGGCTGGCTCTGGAAAAAGCATTTGCCCTCTGTTAGAGGAGTCCGTGGGATCAGGCCATCTTCTGGAAAATTCCTGTTATGTGTAACCCTAGGCAGGGTGGAAAGAGCAGTGGAAAATGTAAAGGCCCAATTACCTGTAACAGGATGCGACCTGTATAGTTACATGTAAAGGCTGATGTCCCACATCTAGATGAGTGAGCAAATGCTTTCCAATAGTTACAGTTCCTTAGGGGCCACCGGTCAGTCCCGGCAGGAGCCAGAATCATCATTGCTTCCGTCTAGGCTGTATAATGTGCAGGGAGGGCTCGCTGTTGGCAGAAGGAAGGTTGTCCGCCTTTTCTGGGGAGTTCTGACATGCCTTCTGAAATGCCTACTAGGTGCTCTCTGCAGGGCGTTACACAAACTGCTACAGTCAGGGGACAGTCCTTCCTTCCACCTTCCGAAGGGCTTCCCAGGTAGCACAGAAGGAAAGAATCTGCCTTCAAACGCAGGAGGTACAGGTTTGATCCCTGGGTTGTGAAGATCCCCTAGAGAAGGAAATGGCAACCCGCTCCAGTATTCTTGCCTGGGAAATCCCACGCACAGAGGAGCCTGGTGGGCTACAGTCCATCGGGTCACAAAGAGTCAGACACAACTGAGTATGCACACACGCCACCTTCCCAAGCCTGATCCTGTCATTTCCCTGCTGCACACTGGTCAAGAGTATCATGTTTATTCTTACAAAAAAGTTTTTAAAAGTCTTTGCATATTCTTTAGGCTCCCATGTGGTTCCTTCTTCCCTTCCCAGTTGTCTTACCCCACTCCCCGCTCTCTGCTCCACCCTCTCGGTCTTCTTCCAGGTTTTTGTACTTACCCTGCTTTCTTCTGTCACAGGGCCTTTGCACATGCTCTTCTCCCTGCTGGACACATATGCCTCCTCTCTTTGTCTAGTAAACTCCCACTCAACTCATTGCTTCCTCTAGGAAGTGAAATCCCCTGTCATAGGCTCTCATATGTCATGATGGATTGCCATTGTAAATAATCATATGTCTGTCTGTGTTCTCTAAATGTGAAGCCCCATGAAGGCAGAAGTCTGCAAGTTTTTGCTTACTGCTTTATATTCAGCACCTAGCAGGGTACACACACAGAACACCCGGAACATATTTGCTGAGCAAGAGCATGAATAAATCCCAAAGTAAAATCCAACTCATGGCTCATTTAGGCCTGTGATACCTGGATCAGTCAAAGACTCATAGAATTTCAGAGTGGAAACCCACCCACACTCTAGCCTTCAATCCATCCATCAACACAGCTATTAGCATAGTGCTTTTCTGTTAAAAAAAAAAAAACACCAAAATTTCGGCATTCATATATAGTCAGTAAATTATACTGTTTTTCTTCTCTCTCCTTGACATCCTGTGGCCTCTTTTTGTCTGTTGAACTGTTAATCTCTAGCATGTATATTAAATGACATGCCAGATGTTGTTGTAGAAAACAAGCAAAAAAAAAAAAAAAGGCCTATGCCCTCTTAGCACCTATTAGTGAGCAAATAATGTGTTGCTCAGAAAAGAATATTCTGGGGACCTGGAACACCACTACACGCTGCATTTCCACTTTCTCCTTCCCAGTTTTCTGTCTGCATCATAATCAACCACAGGGACTTTCCTTCTCAGCCTGACCCACCCAGAAATGACTTCTGATCATTCGGTATGATATAGGTTTCTTCCATATCAAAAACACAAAGTTAATACTCAGAAACTCTCAAAAAGAGCCACTGTATTGCACGTTGGTGAGCCCTGGCTTAAATCCAGGGGTGAGAGCCTGGGGCGGCAGCAGGAGGAGGGGGTGGGGATGGGGTGGAAATGGGGTGAGGGCCTGCAGGCCCCCGCTGACCTGCCGTTCTCGCCCCTGCAGTGGCAGGCCATCTCCCTGACAGTCATCGAGAAGGTCCAGATTGCAGCTGCCATCCTGGGTTCCCTCTTCCTCATCGCCAGCATCTCTTGGCTCATCTGGTCGACCTTCAGCCCCTCAGCAAAATGGCAGCGCCAAGACCTCCTCTTCCAGATCTGCTATGGGATGTATGGATTCATGGACGTGGTGTGCATAGGTGAGTCTCCGGGATGTGTGGATTCATGGACGTGGTGTGCAGAGGTGGGTCTCCGGGATGTGTGGATTCATGGACGTGGTGTACAGAGGTGGGTCTCTGGGATGTGTGGATTCGCAGATGTGGTGCGCAGAGGTGGGTCTCCGGGATTTGTGGATTCGTGGATGTGGTGTGCAGAGGTGGGTCTCCGGGATGTGTGGATTCATGGACGTGGTGTGCATAGGGGGGTCTCCGGGATGTGTGGATTCATGGACACGGTGTGCCTAGGTGGGTCTCCGGGATGTGTGGATTCGTGGACGTGGTGTGCATAGGGGGGTCTGGAAACTTGTCTCTACAGGAAGTGGGGAGCCATGGGCTGGTGAATTAGACACGTCTCCCAAGGTCCCTCCCTCTTGAAGGTCAAAAAGGTCAAAGCAGAGATGGCACCAGGCTTGAGACTTGTGAGCTCAAGAGGGGCTGTGGCTTAGATTTGAGGGGTGTGTAGGGAGTAGGAGGAGGAAGGACAAAGACAGGAGACCTCAGTCTTTCCTGGCAACTCTGTCCTGCCCAGCTGAAGATGAAAATGAGGAGATTAGCCTCTAAGAATATTTGAGAAAGGTCAGTTGGTCAGTCTACCTGCCTTAGCCAAGTTGTGGAAGGCCTCTTATCCATTGTGCCAAGTCAGGACAAAGGAGGCCTATACATTTAATTCCATTCTCTTCACAGCAAAATGCCCAGAAACAATCACGATGATACCTTGCTCCCCTTTTTTTTTCAGCTTTCCGTAAGTCTACTAATACCCAAGATTTCTCTAATCTAGTGGTTTTCAAAGTGGATATAGTTCAGGGGTTCCATGCACAACTTCAGGAGCCACTTTAAGGAGTGGGGAATGAGATGCTCTGCAGACAGGCTCTGAGTCTTCATCCCTGCTTCCCCCCAGCTTCTGTACTCTCATTGACTTACACATGTGTCTGTTCCAGGGCAAGGTTTTGCTTTAAAGCTTTCAGTGTTTTAGAAGAAGGTTAGAATCCCACCACTCTAAGTTTCCGCTTGCTCCCTTACCCCATTCCTAAATGTATGTTCCCTCCTCTTCCATTATATTAGGCTGGCTGGTGGAGGGTTTTTGTTTTTTCCAGCAGATGACTGTGGCTGTCAACTCCGGAGTCTTCATCCAAATGACTGAGGAGGTGGGGAATGGCCCTGGTTTTCTCTGAGTGAAGGAAGCATGCTTAAGCCCTGGTCATACCTCCTATCCTGGACCTCTCAGGTTACCCCCTAGGCTATAGTGCCAACAGCACCGGAGCTCTGCAGTGGTCCTCTCTGGGCATTAGTTTGTGTTTCTATCAAATAGGCCACACTGCTCTGTTTGGCAAGAAAACATCTATCAGCTAGAATTGGGCGGAGAGGGTGTTCATTTTCTTCAGGGTCTTTTAATGGTAGGGATCACAGAGGCTTGCATACAGACTGCAGCAGCCAGAGACTAGTGACGCTGGCACTTGTAGACCTGTCTAAGCGTCTTGCTGCCTCTCCATGCGGGCTAAACCAGTACGTCAACTCCCAAGTTCAAGAGCCATTTAATTACAGCACCTAGGCAGTGAAAGAAACAGACTGCCCAGGCTTGGAGGCCTACAGAAGAGAGAGGACTGTGAATGGGGAGCACTTTGACATTGAGGCATTCTAATTTAGTTTCCTCTCCCACCAGACTCCCTTCCTACCCCTGCTGAGGCACGAGTTGTTGATGCCAAAAACCAGGTGCGTCTCCATATGGAGGTGTGTGGCTCTGGCAAGAAGAGGGAAGCAGTGGAAGCCTTCCTGTAGGGCCCTTCCAGCTGCCCTTCATTCTCCTTCAGGCGGGCCTTTGATGGGTCCCTGGAGTGCATGTCTATGAGACACACTTTCCTGTCATGTGGTGTATTCGTCAGCTTTGGCTGCAGTAACAAACAGCTCCGAAATTGCACTGCCTCACAGCAAGCATTTATGTCCCATTCGTGGGTCCATGAGATGATTTGGTTCTGCCAGGCTTGGCTGGACTTAGCTTCTGAGACTGTGTTGGGCTCAAGCCTGAGTGTCTCCTTATGATGGGGCCCAGGCTAAAGGGGCAGGAACTACTGGGGTGTAGTCTTCCCACCAAGAGCAGGAGCACAAGAGGATGAGTGAAACTCACAGAGCTTCTCAGAGCTTCCGCTCAGTACTGGCACCCTGGCCCTTCTGCCCACGGGCTATGGGCCAATGATGTCACCAATAAGCTCCTGCCTGGAGGCCAGCATGAGAGAGAGAGAGAGAGGAGCATAAATACCATCTCCCAGTCAGGGCTCCAGAGATTTGAAAACTGGGAAAACTGGACATAGAAGAGACTTGGTCATGGGACCAGTCAAGACAACTCCCTTGTTTGGAAGTCGAGAGAACAGGGGGCCCACAGAAGGGGAGTGATCAGCTCACGATTGCTCAGCTGGGACTAGAAGCAAGGTCTCCCAGCTGGCCACCCAGGGCTCTTTCTGTTATCCCCTGGTATCAGAGAGCAGGGCTCCTGCCGCAGCACTGGGAAACCTACAGATGCCACCTGAGACTTCAGCGCACATGGGCCCATGTACAGGAGGGGCCGCCATGGCAGGCTGCACCCTGGCTCCGAGCCACCCAGCACCCTGGCCTGCCTAGAGCTCTGGTCTCTCCTCCTCATGGTGTCTCTGAGTAGGGCTCCAGGACCATCTCCTTCTCTGTCTCTTTCTTGGCTCCTCTATCTGCCTGCCTGCTCCCCACCCCTGGCCCACTTTTTCTCCCATCTTGTATACATGTGACCCTCAGTCACTCCAATTATGGGAAAAGCAGAGTGAGCCAAATGCTGAGAGTTTTCACATTGTTTTCCTTCCTTCCAAGCCTTCAGGAAAACATCCTTCCCAGGGGCACAGCCCCACCATGAGCTATCCAATCATCTGGTGTGACAGCCAATGACTGCTTGGAAACTGTTATTAGATGGAAGGGGAATGCATAGGGACCCTCATCTCTTTTAGTGCCATCCAAAAGTGGTCACATGTATTTATAGTTAGACTATCTCACCTGTAAAAATTTAAAAAGGGAAAAGAGATATGTGCTCTGGGCTTCCTTGGTGGCTCAGTGGTAAAGAATCCGCCTGTAATGTAGGAGACCTGAGTTTGATCCCTGGGTCAGGAAGATCCCCTGGAGAAAGAAATGGCAACCCACTCCAGTATTCTTGCCTGGAGAATCCCATGGACAGAGGAGCCCCGAGGTTGCAAAGAGTCCATGGGGTTGCAAAGAGTCAGACACAACTGAAGCAACCGAGCACACTTGTGTGCAAAATGTGCTCTCAATCAAACAGAGGCAGGTGACAGGCAGGAGCTGGGGTGCACAGATTCTTGTGGTGGTTGCGATGATGATGATTTTGATGATGGTGATGACCAATGTATGGATGTGAGAGTTGGACTGTGAAGAAGGCTGAGCGCCAAAGAATTGATGCTTTTGAACTGTGGTGTTGGAGAAGACTCTTGAGAGTCCCTTGGACTGCAAGGAGATCCAACCAGTCCATTCTGAAGGAGATCAGCCCTGGGATTTCTTTGGAAGGAATGATGCTGAAGCTGAAACTCCAGTACTTTGGCCACCTCATGCGAAGAGTTGACTCATTGGAAAAGACTGATGCTGAGAGGGATTGGGGGCAGGAGGAGAAGGGGACAACAGAGGATGAGATGGCTGGATGGCATCACTGACTCAATGCACATGAGTTTAGGTGAACTCTGGGAGTTGGTGATGGACAGGGAGGCCTGGCGTGCTGTGATTCATGGGGTCGCAAAGAGTCGGACACGACTAAGCAACTGAACTGAACTGAACTGAACTGATGACCAATAGTAAGGATGATGGCTTTAAGGATGAAATATAAGTAACAGTCATTTTTCTGCTGTGTTCTGGCCAGTTGAAGAGAAGCACACAGCACTGCACAAGTAGATGTAAAAATAGCTTTTTAAGAGCTCCCTGGAAGGGATAATTGGGTGGCATCTCTTTATTTTTAAGCTCAGCTAGACATTCAGACTCATGGAACTACCAGGGAGCGTGTTTGGCACCAGATTCACTTAGAGGACCGTAGACAGGAAACAGGCTCCTCAGGCGGGTGCAGCTTGCTCCTGCAGGTGAGTCCTCATCTGTTTTAGTTCAGGCCCACTCTCTCAGCCCCCAGGTGATAGCTCAGAAACAAGGAGATGAGATCCACAACAGCGCGTCCCTCTTGGCCCAGTTTTCAGGATTCCCACAAAAGTCAGACATATTCACAAGAGACAACGGACTAAGAAAGCCCAATGCTACAGCCTCCCAGCAGTATTCATAGTAAAGCACTCACCAATCAGGGGTCACCTCCAACTCAGGACATGTTACAACCCAGCTGATACTGCACTTTCATCAGATTCACAGGAGAGACAAACCAGAATGCCAACACAGTCTGTTCTTACAGAAGGAGAGTGTGCCATCACACTCCTCTTTATCCTTGGGGAAGGGAAAATGAGTGTAGCCCTGTGTTAGCTTAACAGGTGGAGTAAGAAAGAAGTTAGAATATGGTATTCCCTGCTAGCTCAGAGGGTAAAAAATATGCCCGTAGGGCAGTAGACGCGGGTTCGATTCCTATGTTGGGAAGCTCCCCTTGGAGAAGGAAATGGCCATTCATTCCAGTATTCTTGCCTGGAAAATTCCATGGACAGAGGAGCCTGGTGGCCTATAGTCCATGGGATCGCAAGAGTCAGACACGACTTAGCGACTAAGCTTTAGCCTAAGAAAGAGATAAGACACTTGTTAAAATAATGCCTTGAACTTTCTCTACTTTTCAGACACCTTGGTCTATTCCTTGAGACTGTTAAATGGCCTCAGATAGTAAAAATTTGAGTAAACATAACGCATAGGTTTAATTCATCCTTAAAAATAACTTCTTTATCAGAGTGGTGTGCTAAGGAAAAGTTGATGAGAGTGCGAGGGACGCACGAGAAATTCACTGCATCAACACCAGCTCAGGGGGTATTCTCTGCCATGAAGCTAAGAGGATGCAAAGTCTGAGACATCGGCTTGCTGCTCGTGAAGCCGCATCAGCCCTATCCATGGCTGTGTCCACCTAGCTGACCTTCCGGTGAATCAGTGAAAGCAATGGTTCTCAGGCAATGACCTCTAGTTCTCACCAAAGGATTTTGCCTGGAATGGTTGCCAGGAAGGTCTGGGTTCTCTATTTAATGCAGCATGGGTTCAGGGCTGTGGACAGTGACTCTGGACTTGGTCGTACCAGAAGGTTGTACATTCTGGAACACAGGCCACCTCTACAGATTAAGCATCTCTTGGCTTAGAGTCCTAAGTCCTGAGACCAGTCTCTGCCACAGTAAAAGCCAGATGTAACTTGCTGTAGACAGAACAATCCACCAAACCCCTGCAACAGAGAGGAACTGAGAAAGGGGCCCACAACGCTAAAAGATAATCAGGGGAAAAATTATCCCTATTGAACAGGTGAGGGTAGGCTTAAAGCAGGTGGGCACCAGGTCACATAACTAAGCAAATGGTAGAGCTGGGGATTGGACCATGACCCTCTGGCTTCAATTCCTGAGTGCTTTCTACTGCCTGTTTCATCTCTGATTGCTCTGAGAAATTGCAAATGCAGAGCTTGGATGGGGAGGCAGGTTGAGGGAAAATGGGCCCAGTAACATCTTGACTCATAGAGTTAATGGCTGGTGGCAATAAGAACTTCAGTGAACGCCAGCTGCTCCTGTCCTGTATTCAGGGATTTGGAAATTAACCATTGCTGTACCTCCCTTTTGATCAGTGCTATTCTGACATCAACTGAGAGGGAGGCTTGAGAAGTTGAGATGAAATTTGGGTGGTTTATTTCCCTGTGACACTCTCGTGAAAGGTCCTTGGAATATGGGGAGCTAAATCCACTGTTTAACGTGAAATTAGGGAATCCATTCCTTCATTCAGAAATATTTATTGAGGACTTCCCTGGTGGCCCAGTGGTTAAGACTCTGAGCTTCCTGGGCTTCCCTGGGGGCTCAGATGGTGAAGACTCTGAGCTTCCACTGAAGAGGGCGTGGGTTCGATCCCCGGTTGGGGAACTAAGATCCCACATGCTCCAGGGCTAAAAAAAATTGTTGAGAGAGCACTCCCAATGAGAGTCATCCACTCTCAAGGACTGTACATTTCACTGGGAAGGCAGACAAGTTAATTACTGAGGCTAGGACACAGGGTGAGCACAGAAAATGACTGAATCAGAGTAAGCTCCGGGCAGTCAGATCCATTCATTCAGTAGCATTTGTTAGCTGCCTAATTTCGGTCATGAAACTAGGGAACTTTAACAGAGATGTGAATGAGTCCCAGTCCCTGCCCTTGAGGAGCTCACAGTCTACAAATAAATTACAACAGAACAGGAGCTTATACAAGACACAGAGAAAGGTAGAACAGAGCAGAGAGCAGTTAACTCTTCTTCGGAGGTATTCAAGACTGCTGTATTTAAAACGGATAACCAACAAGGTGGAGAAGGAAATGGCAACCCACTCCAGTATTCTTGCCTGGGAAATCTCATGGACAGAAGAGCCAGGTAGGTGGGCTACAGTCCATGGGGTCGCAGAGTCGGACACAACTTAGCGACTGAGCCCACAACCAACAAGGCCCTACAGTGTAGCATATGGAACTCTGCTCAAAGTTATGTGATAGCCTGGATGGGAGAGGAGTTTGGGGGAGAATGGATACATGTATATGTATGGCTGAGTCCCTTTGCTGTCCACCTGAAACTATCACAGCATTGTTCATTGGCTATGCCCCAATACAAAATAAAAAGTTTAATTAAAAAAGAAGGGTTTCTAAAGGATGGAACCCTATCCTTGAGCTAGTTTTGAAAGATATGTCAAAATTTGTCCAGAACAGCGGAGAAGAACTTTCCAGGCAGAGTGTGGTAGAGGCAGAGACAAGAGAGAGCAATGTGTGCTTAGAAAGCATTGAGCAGCTTTGTATGGCTCAGTGCGAAGAGCCAGGATGGGGAGGTAGGTCATGGGGATGGGGAGGTTGGCAAGAAGCAAATCTCACAGCTGATGAATCATGCACGAAGCAGCTCAGACATCCCTGTTGGTGAGGGGAGGCATTTTAAAGATTTTATACAGAGAAGTATGATCAGATGTGTGTTTTAAAGAGAGAGCTCTAGCAGGTTTCAGTAGATTGGATCACAGAGCTGGACAGACTAGACATTGGGAGAAGCCAGCTGGAAAATGCTTATAATAGAGTGGGAAAGAAGTAAAGAGATGCAAAACAGCGATGGTGGGGAAGAAGTGTGTGGGGTGACCTTGAGAAGTATACAGGATGTGGACTTGATACGGTGGTCTGAACTCCTTCAGACTGGTAGGAACCCCGGGACGCTCGCTTGAGTGGGGACCAGGCATCATTCTTTGACCATGAGAATGGGGTGGGCAGTGGGTAAAACAATGAGGAACTAAAGGGTACATCTTCAAGAAAGGCAGCACAAAAAGAAAGGACCATTCTAAATCTAAAATCCAGGCAGAGAGGCAAGAGGCAGTTTCTAAGTCATGAGTTGGCAGTAGAAGAGATGCCAGACACATGGGAGACATTATGGGCTGCAAAGAGGAGAATGAAGGGTCAGGAAGGTGTCTCTTTGCTGGGCTAGAAAGAGGGAAAAGCTTTTTTTTTTTTTTTTTTTTTAGTGAACAGGTGGTCCCCTCCTGTGATATAGAAGAAGATACTGAGGGCACTGAACCATTTCTGACAACTCCTGGTAACTGATGGAGAGATGAGATGGTAAGGAAAGCAGGCAGTTGAAGACAGATTTGGAAGGCAACAGTAAGAGGTGTTTGAAGCTGTGAATTTTGAATAGGTAACTTAGGAGGACTGTTCAGGGAGTCGGTGACTAAGAACAGAGACCTAGGGAACATTAAACACCTAAAGGGATGAAAGGAGACAGAGATGAGAAAATAGCAGGAGGGACTGAGCCACAAACCTCAGAGTCTGGGTCTCCGGAATGATGGGAGTGGTGCTACATAATGCTCTGGGGCGGCATGTCGCCCACTTCCTTACTGAATGGGACCCTAAGTGATTTGCATAACCTCTCTGCTTTTGTTTTCTCCCTTGTGAGGAGGAATAATAATACCGTCCTCAGAGAGTTGTCGAGAGGACTGGATAAGATGGCACATGTGAAGAGCAGGCATTATACATATCAGTGACCAGGTCAGGGTAGATTTTCCCTAGGCTAAGTTGCTTCAGTCGTGTCCGACTCTGTGCGACCCCATAGACGGCAGCCCACCAGGCTCCCCCGTCCCTGGGATTCTCCAGGCAAGAACACTGGAGTGGGTTGTCATTTCCTTCTCCAATGCATGAAAGTGAAAAGTGAAAGTGAAGTCACTCAGTCATGTCTGAGCCTCAGCGACCCCATGGACTACAGCCTTCCAGGCTCCTCTGTCCATGAGATTTTACTGGAGTGGGGTGCCATTGCCTTCTCCAGATTCTCCCTAGGCACTTGATAAAGATTTGCCAAAATGGTGAAAGGTTTGCCACAGCCTGGAGCCCTCCCATAATTGAGAATCTGCCGTTATTTGGAGAAGTGCCTCTCCTGGAAGGTTTTGGCTCCCTCACCTGCATTCCCTAAATGAGAAGATCTGATTACATTGAATGTCCTCGTCCCACCTGCCCCCTCTTCCGTCATCTCTAATGACGCTGTCTTCCCTGGTGGAGAAGCTGACAGAGCCTCCCAGGAAACAAATGGGACGTTCTCTGCTCCAGTGGGTCAAGTTATTAGGATTTAACAAGAGCAAATTAATTAAGGTCCCTGGCACCAAAAACATTTTTTTTTTCACTCCGCAGACCCAAGAGATTGGCCACCAAGAAGTCAACTCTGCAAAAATGAGGCCCGCGTCCTTCTCATGTTTGTTTTTCTCTTGTGAGTGGAAGCGGGTCAGGGGAAGGAAAGCAAGAGAGATTCTGAAACTCCAAATCTTTAAAACAGAGGGCTAGGGTAATGGATGGAACTATAGAAAATATTTCTCTTTTGTTGTTGCTGTTGAAACTTCTCTGTGTGCAGTCCAGTGAGTAATTTTCCTCTGATTTAGAGGTACCTGGTTCTTACCTTCGGAGATGAAGTTCAAATCCCAGTTTATAGCAAGCACGCAGGGGATGGGGACAGCAGGGCTGTGGAAACATTGTTTTTCAAACTTAGTTTTAATTCACATTAACATAAAAAGCACATATATGCCACAAAGATTCCTTCTTTTCCTCCTTCCTTCTGGATAGGAATGACCCCACCTGTCCAACCTCTTGTGCTTAATCGCTCAGTGACCTCTGACTCTTTTCTTCCCTATGGACTGTAGCCCACCAGGCTCCTCTGTCCATAGGGATTCTTCAGGCAAGAATACTGTGGGTAGCGTTCCCTTCTCCAAGGGATCTTCCCAACCCAGGGATCAAACCCAGGTCTCTAACATTGCAGGCGGATTCCTTACCAGCTAAGCTACCAGGGAAGCCCCATTCAACCTCTTAATTCCCTGAAAATATGGAAGGGGCAGGCTGGTGCAGCAGAAGAGACTAGAAGACCTAGATCTGATGATCAGATTAGCTAACAGCTACCTCTGTGACCCGGGACAAGTTATTTCCTCTCTCTACAACTCAGTTGACTCATCTATAAAATGAGAGGGTTGAACCTGATACCTACAAGGTTCTTTCAGATCTGGCAATCCAGGATTTTGGAATCACTTCCACTGTGAAAGGTCATGATGACTCTCAGAGATTTGCAGTTGTGACCTTGTGAACTCCCATATTGTTGGGCCAAGCCAAACAGCCAATAGAATCCACCACATACATGGGCCAGACGATGCACAAACCATGATCTGTTACCTCTGTGTGGCTTGTCCAGCTTTCTGGATTAACTTAAAAAAAAAAAACTTTTTGTTTTGTAATGGGGTATAAAGCATCACCCAGTGTTCTCGCCTGGAGAATCCCAGGGATGGGAGAGCCTGGTGGGCTGCTGTCTACGGGGTCGAACAGAGTCAGACACGACTGAAGTGACTTAGCAGCAGCAGTATAAAGCATCACTATGAACAAAGCTACTAGAGGTGATGGAATTCCAGTTGAGCTATTTCAAATCCTGAAAGATGATGCTGTGAAAGTGCTGCACTCAACATGCCAGCAAATTTGAAAAACTCAGCAGTGGCCACAGGACTGGAAAAGGTCAGTTTTCATTCCAATCCCAAAGAAAGGCAATGCCAAAGAATGCTCAAACTACTGCACAATTGCACTCATCTCACACGCTAGTAAAGTAATGCTCAAAATTCTCCAAGCCAGGCTTCAGCAATACGTGAACCATGAACTTTCAGATGTTCAGGCTGGTTTTAGAAAAGGCAGAGGAATCAGAGATCAAATTGCCAACATCCACTGGATCATGGAAAAAGCAAGAGAGTTCCAGAAAAACATCTATTTCTGCTTTATTGACTATGCCAAAGCCTTTGACTGTGTGGATCACAAGAAACTGTGGAAAATTCTGAGAGAGAGAGGAATACCAGACCACCTGACCTGCCTCTTGAGAAACCTATATGCAGGTCAGGAAGCAACAGTTAGAACTGTAGATGGGACAACAGACTGGTTCCAAATAGGAAAAGGAGTACATCAAGGCTGTATATTGTCACCCTGCTTATTTAACTCGTATGCAGAGTAGATCATGAGAAACGCTGGGCTGGAAGAAGCACAAGCTGGAATCAAGATTGCCAGGAGAAATATCAATAACCTCAGATATGCAGATGACACCACCCTTATGGCAGAAAGGGAAGAGGAACTAAAAAGCCCCTTGATGAAAGTGAAAGAGGAGAGTGAAAAAGTTGGCTTAAAGCTCAACATTCAGAAAATGAAGATCATGGCATCTGGTCCCATCACTTCATGGCAAATAGATAGGGAAACAGTGGAAACAGTGTCAGACTTTATTTTGGGGGGCTCCAAAATCACTGCACATGGTAACTGCAGCCATGAAATTAAAAGACACTTACTCCTTGGAAAGTTATGACCAACCTAGAAAGTGAAGTGGCTCAATCGTGCCTGACTCTTTACGACCCCATGGATAGTAGCCTGAATGAAGCTCCTTCATCCATGGGATATTCAGGGCAAGAGTACTGGAGTGGGTTGCCATTTCCTTCTCCAGGGAATCTTCCCAACCCAGGGATCAAACCCAGGTCTCTCACACTGTAGACAGACGCTTTACCATCTGAGCCATGACCAATCTAGATAGCATATTCAAAAGCAGAGACATTACTTTGCCAACAAAGGTCCATCTAATCAAGGCTATGGTTTTTCCAGTGGTCATGTATGGATGTGAGAGTTGGACTGTGAAGAAAGCTGAGCACCGAAGAATTGATGCTTTTGAACTGTGGTGTTGGAGAAGACTCTTGAGTGTCCCTTGAACTGCAAGGAGATCCAACCAGTCCATTCTAAAGGAAGTCAGTCCTGGGTGTTCACTGGAAGGACTGATGCTGAAACTCCAGTACTTTGGCCACCTTATGCGAAGAGTTGACTCGTTGGAAAAGACTCTGATGCTGGGAGGGATTAGGGGCAGGAGGAGAAGGGGACGACAGAGGATGAGATGGCTGGATGGCATCCCTGACTCGATGGACATGAGTCTGAGTGAACTCCGGGAGTTGGTGATGGACAGGCAGGCCTGGAGTACTGCAATTCATGGGGTCACAAAGAGTCGGACATGACTGAGCGACTGAACTGAACTGAACTGAATAGCCAATTAACAAACAATGTTGTGATAGTTTCAAGTGAACAGCAAAGAGACTCAGCCATACATATACATGTATCCATTCTCCCTCAAGAGCTTCCCAGGTGGCTCAGCAGTAAAGAATCTGCCTGCCAATGCAGGAGACAACGCGGGAGACTCGGTTTCCATACCTGGGTTGGGAAGATCCCCTAGAGGAGGGAATGGCTACCCACTCCAATATTCTTTCTTGGAGAATTCCATGGACAGAGGGGCCTGGTGGGCTACAGTGCATGGGGGCAGAGTCGGACACGAATGAGCGACTGAGCATTCTCCCCCAAACTCCCCTCCCATTCAGACTGCCACATGACACTGAGCAGAGTTCCATGTGCTATACCGGAGGTGCTTGTCGGCTTGGATTAACTCTTAACTTGTAATCTGCACCTTCTTCCTTTAGCCCCTCCCTTTCACCCCACCCCCACTTTCTGTGCCTGGTCACCTCTCTCCACACCTGAGCTGCTGGATGTGCAGAGGATGAAGACGATGATTTAGAAGCAGACACACCAAGCGAGCACTGTTCCCCTCAAAGGAGACCCCTTGGGAGGCAATGCAGTTATTCCAGTTGTGCTGACAGGGCTCAGGATATTTTAGGAACGCCTATTAGGAACTGCCTCCAGTGCCTGCAGCACAGTTTTTGGAACACATTCAGAAATGGCAAGTCTGTTCATTGATGATGGATTTCGACTAGAAATAGTCGCAATCTGGTAAATAATGTGGATGCTCAGGCCAGCGAATCTATTTTGGGAACCATAGGAAATGTGCCATTGAGCCACAACTGCCTTTCTCTGTGGCCCCTAACATGCCCCAGAGGTATTGTAACTCCAGCAAATAGAAAAGTAAGCTTCCAAATTCAGTGTTTCAACCCAATAGTAGTTTCTGTGAGTTGTGGGTGGCAGTGGGGTGTGGGTTTCTCCTCCACACAGTGATTCAGAGACCCAAGACCCTTCCATCTTGTGGCTCCACAGTCCTCTAGGCTTTTGAATCTTCTATCTCTGGCTGATAGAAAATACAAGAGAGCATGGTAAGGCAAACACACGCGCGCACACAAAGACACTTTTCCCTTCTGTGCCCATTTCTTAAATCTTGACGTGACTCATGCTCACATTCAGTGCCAGGCACCTGGCTCCACCTGAGTACAATGGGCTCTCTGAGCTCACCTTCCTGTTTTGTAAAGTGGAGATAACATCACCTTCTTCACTGGGTTTGTGTGATAAGTTGACCCTATTTGCAAAGCCCTTTTAATGATAGGACCTAATAAGCATTCAATAAATATTGACTCTCATCACCATCACCATCATCACCTGACCTCCACCATCGCCACCCAGAGTGGTGGAGATATGTGGTCCGTTTAGTATTTGTTCAGAGAGAAGAGTGCTAAGCCTCCCAAAAACTTATGAAAGAAGTCTATAGTCTCTTAGGGCATAACTTCACGAATACTTCCAGAAATGGACCTCTCAGTTATACCAGTGCAAGAATATTTGGGACACATGAAGAATCAGCTGGTGTACAGAGCTCCTCTCAGGTCTAGCCTGTTATTCATCTATAAATAATGACTCAGACCAGGGGCTGGGAAGGACAGTTAGGAGACAGCAGAGCAGGTGCTTGTGGCCAGGAATGGGGTTGGCAATAAAGGAGTAGGAAGATGAGGGAGGAGATGAGAGTGGACTTTTTCTGTTCTGCAGTTTCCCCAAAGCAATCAAAACCGTGCGGTGTCGAGTGTAAATGTGTGCCTGGCACAGTGCAGCATCAGAGCAAAGGATTCATCGCTTCATTCAGTCTCATAACAACCCTATTAGGAAGGGGATAGCAGCCCCACTTCCTGATGAGAAAACAGGGGCTCAGAAGGAGGAATTAACTTAGATCAAGAGACAAGGCTAGTAACTGGCAGGTACTCTTAATGCTCAGTGCATGTTCATCCATGAGTTGACTCTAAACTGTGGGACCCAAACACCTTTGGGTCTCGGAGAAGTATCCATTTCTTGAGTTGCCTTAGCTTCTGTGTCTGTCACATCTGGAAATTGAGTGTTTTTTAATTTACTTTTTGTTCTTTGTTTGATCATAATTCAAAGGCTTCCATGATGCAGTCTGCCAGGGAAAGGACCATGTTCTAGGCAGTGCTGCTCAAGGGTGGTCCACATCTAAAACATCACCTGAGGGTAGTGCCCAGGAATCTGTCTCCATAGGCTCCCTGATTTGGGGGCTTCCCAGGAGGTGCAGTGGTAAATAATCCACCTGCCCATGTAGGAGAGGCAGGTTCAATCCCTGGGTCAGGGAGATCCCCTGTAGAAGAAAATGGCAACCCACTCCACCATTTTTGCCTGGGAAATCCCATGGATAGAGGAGCCTGGTGATCTACAGTTCATGGGGTTTCAAAGAGTCAGACACGACTCAGCACGCACACACCACACCCTTGTAAAGTTGTCTGCAACTTTTATGCCACTTAAACTAGGATACTAGCAAGAGAAGAGGTGAGGGTGGCAAGTGGGATCAGTGTCACTGAAGGGGCCAGAGCTCCTCTCTGTGTACTTCTCAGCTGGCCTTGGCCTGTTAATTCTGAACTTCATGGGAACCCAGTTTTTTGGGCTGCTCACAGAAGTGAGAAGTGCTTGCTCAGAGAAGTGCTCAGAGAAGCACACAGTCGGTACTCAGGAAATAATACTAAGCAGAATGAAGCTGTATCTCACTGCTGTGGACACAGTGAGAACCAAGGGCCAAAATTCATCACATGAAGACTGGGATTCTAGGTCAGGGAGAACTTCCTGATAGCGCTGTGAGTTAGGGCAAGGGAAGCGCACAGGCAGGACCACCTACTCACATGGCCACTTTCCATCCCATCCTCATGGGCTGAGCAAAGGCCCATTTCACCTGGAGGCTAGGGGAGAGCTATGGCAACAAAAAAGGGTTCTGACATCCTACAGAGCCTACAAGAAGAGGATCCCTGAAAGATGGAGAGACGTTAGAAAGATGAAGGCAGCAATTCTGCTAGAGCTGTGTCTATGGAGAACAGCCCAGGGTTGAGCACCTTGTTAGGTGGTTACTAGACAAATTGTATGAAAAACCCCAGAAAGGGACTCAGTCAAAACGCATTTGCAAGAGACATGAATGGACCTGTCATACAGAGTGAAGTAAGTCAGAAAGAGAAAAATATTGTGTATTAACATATATATGGAATCTAGAAAAATGTGATAGAGGATCTTCTTTGTAAAGCAGAAATAGACACAGACATAGAGAACAAGCATCTGGATACCAAAGTGGGAAGGGGGTGGGATGAATTGGGAGATTGACATATACACACTACTGATACTATGAATAAAATAGGTAACTAATGAGTACTTCCTGTATAGCCCAGGGGACTCATCTCAGCACTCTGTGGTGACCTAAATGGAAAGGAAATCTGAAAAAGACGAGATAGATGTAAACGTACACCTGATTCACTTTGCTGTACTGCAGAAATTAACACAGCACTCTAGAGCAACTATACTCCAACAATGTGAAAAAAGAATAAATGTATCCATGCCTACAGATTCCAGAGGCCTGCTAAGTACCTTTACTTTGGACTTCAAGCCTTCAGAACTATGAGACAATAAATTTCTGTTTGGTTAAAGAGAGAAAAACCAAACATATTGAGTTTCTGGTATTGCCATGCATTCAAATTTTCCATTTTGTTTTTCTACTACTTCTCTGCCTCCATTCACCAATAGCCTTCTTCCCTCCTATTTTAATTTTAGTCTCTCTTTCCCTCCATCCATTTCCCCGTTCCTCTTCTTTCTCTCCCATATCTTCAGCTTTGCCCACTTCACCTGTCCCTATCAGATGAGCCCCACCCACTTTCCCTCATTAAAAAAAAAAACAAACAAACGAACTCTCCTGCTCAGGGAATCAATAGGTAATTTGTCGAGCAGGAAGCAGAGAGAGAGAGAGAGAGCGCTAGGGACTGGATGTGAATAAGGTAGTTTGTGCTTTTCCAACTATTGCCAAATACGCATTATCTACAAAAACAGGTGCACCTTCCTTCCCTTCAGCCACCTATCCATTAAAATGGTTTAATTACTTCCTGAACACTAGACAGATAATTAGGAGGTAGCATTCAGACCCAAAATTTAAGCTACCCTCTTCAATCAGGGTAAAACTGTCTGATCAAGAAGCTAATTAAGAATCAAGGAGAGTGACTCTTGTTGGAAAGAGTGAGTTTGGGGCTTTAAAAAAGATCCCAATTTCCCCTCCCAGAGGCCCCTATGTCCTCTGTCATCACCAAGGCTTCATGAAGCTCTCGATACTGTATCCGCTGCCCAAGCCTCAACCATATCTGACCCCTGTCCTTGAGGGACTTACAGTCTAGGGAAAAGAGCACAGCAGTGTTCAAACAAGATTTGTGGAGTGACTGAACCCATGAGCACTGCAGTGCCAAGGGCACACAAGCATGTATTCACAAGGCTGAAGGAAGTGGTGAGTGTCAGCACGCTGGGAGACAGTGGGAAACAGGACAGAGAGGAAGTCTCCTTGTCTAGAACCAGGCAGGAGATCAAGGGGTCCTCTGGTGGTCCAAAGGAAACTTATGAGCCCCCTAAAATCATACAGACAGTCCCTGTGTCTGGTGTTTTTTCCCCTAGGAATTTGTTCCTAGCTTTCATCAGATCCTCAAAGGGGTCCATGATCCAGAGGCTTAGAAACAACTGGTCTACAGGGTAACCATCTCCTTTTATGAACCTTTGAAGACCTGTTGCACAAAGTACATTTTCAGGAGCTATTGGAGCCCTTCCTAGAGGAAAGAGTAGCAGTGGGTGGCTGTCTTGCCTCCTAGAATCACAGCATGTTAGAGGTTGAAGAGGCCTTGAGATGTTCCCATCCAGTCACTTTGCTTGACATGGAGTTGCTGGAGTGACTCACTGCTGTTTACTCCTATGAGTCAGCTCTTCCCTGCAGGGACCAGACCAGTTGCCTCTTGATTTGTTGTTGTTCAGTCACCCAGTTGTGTCCAACTCTTTGCAACCCCATGGATTGGAGCATGCCAGACTTCCTGTCCTTCCCTATCTCCTGGAGTTTGCTCACACTCATATCCATTGGGTCAGTGAAGCCATCCAACCATCTCATCCTCTACTACCTCCTCCTTCTTCTGCCCCAAATCTTCCCCAGCATCAGGGTCTTTTCCAATGAGTCAGCTCTTTGCATCAGGTGGCCAAAGTATTGGCGCCCCTCAATATATGGCACTGCAACTGAATCCCGCTGTGCCTTCCTCCCAGTCATCTCACTCAGTGTGGCTCTGGCCTCCTTGACCACCTTCACCATATGCACAACCATCCCTTTCCTGTTTTGCTCATCCCCATCTTCCTAGCTCTTCCACATGCCCTCTGGACCTCGTGCTGCACGACTGGCAACCTCTCCTCCAAGTCTTCCCTTCCTCATCCTTTAATTTTGTGATATAGCTGTCTCCTGAGGACATTGTTTCTTGCATGGCTGTCTCAAGCAGTGGCTGCTGTGTCTCTCGTACACTGTATCCTGGGGGCTCAGAGGTGGGGTGGTGTCCTCCTTGCTCCCTGTTACCACCTCCAGACTGCCTCTTCCTTCATCTTTCAGAAGCTCCAGCCCCTCTGAAGCGAATGTCACCAGATACCAGAGTCCTTTCCCCTTCTTGATGCTGCTGGTGGCTGTGATTCATTCATTCCTCACGTCCCCCTGCACCTGGCTCCCACACTACCTTCCACCTGTCCTGTCCTTGGCATCTCTGGAGATCAGTGGTCCTCAAAAGAGGTGTTACCAATCCCTGGGGATATTTTGAAAATGTATGAGGTTTTTGGTTTTTTTTTCTAAAGTGGTTGTGCCCCAGCATTAATATTGAAATTTGTACTATCTTGTTATAAATGACTTGCTGTTTGTTTTTCTTCATATCATCTGTTAGGGCATTATATTAATTTTTAAAAGAAACCATAGTAGCTTAGCTATCTTATATAAGTTTCATTTCAGAACAGAAAAGGGGATATTAAAATATATTTTTATAGGGACTTCCTTGGTGGTCCAGTAGTTGAGAATTTGCCTTCTAGTGCAGGAGATATGGGTTTGATCCGTGGCCAGGAAACAAAGATCCCACATGCTGAGGGGTAACCAAGCCCTCAAGCTAGAGAAGACTGTGCTCCACAACAGGAGAAGACGCCGAGTGGCGCAACAGGAGAAAGCCTTCACGCTGCGATGAGGGGCCCACGTGCTGCAACGAAGACTCAGCACCCCATATTTTATATCTATGGAAACTATATTCACATATATGTATGCATATTTGTTATACAAAGAGGGCATTTGGCCTGAGCATTGAGCATGGCTGATGCAGTTAATCTACCCAACTCCTTGGCTTCCTCATTGTTCCTTATCTTATTCCATAAGACCTTGTCCTCCAGGCTACCTCAGCCCTGCTCAAGTGGTCACTCCATAGAGCTTATCATTACCAAGAACCACCTCCCTTCAAAATCTGAACACCCCACTCTCTGATAATCACCCCCTATCCTTATAGTTCACCGATTTGCAATTCTCCAAATTCATAGAGACCTCTTGACACCGACCCTATCACTTTCTACTTTTCAATTTTCATGTTCCTTATCCCTTGCATGTTCTTACTTCCGTCCTTCTGGGTCTAGACTCCCTGGGCCAACCGTTCCCTGTGGTAACCATTCCCTTTGCAGACTCCATAATTATGTCCTACTTTCTTTCCTGTCCTACTTGCTGGGAAAACAGACTCTGATGCCAAAGCCTGTGTGGTTTTTCTCCACACATGTCAGAGTCTGAAATAGTCTTGCTGGTTTGTTTTTGTATTTACTGTGTTTCTATCTGCTAGAAATCCAGCTCTCTGAGGGCAGGATTCTGCCTGTCCTGCTCACTGTTATCCTAGTGCTGAGTAGATGGAAGGCACGCAATTTGTGTTTAGTTTCCTGGTTGCCTCTTGCAGCTCTTTTCTGACTTTACACTGCCCCTGGCTAGAGTGCTGTCTCTCAGCTACGTGTGTATTTCTGTTGTTGTTTAGTCACTAAGTCATGTTAAGACTCTTGCAACCCCATGGACTATAGCTCACAAGGCTCCTCTGTCTATGGAATTTTCCAGGCAAGAATACTGGAGTGGGTTGCCATTCCCTTCTCCAGGGGATCTTCCTGGCACAGGTATTGAACCTGGGTCTCCTGCATTGACAGGTGGGTTCTTTACTGCTGAGCCACCAGGGAAGCCTGTGTATTTCAGTAGCATTGGGCTATTTGTTAAATAGCCAAAAGTGAGCCAGTGGAATTTTGGACATTCAGGAAGTATGGAATTACTACAGGGTTTCTTTTATGGTACATTTGAAAGCACAGGATTCATTGAACATCTGTCTGCTAAGTGCTGGGTACCACGGACACATGATCGCAGGAGGGAAAGCTATTTGTATTAATACTATGCCTCAATGGACAATGAATTTGGACTTTGTCAGGCCGAGAAGTAGGAGGGGTGGGGCCAAGGACTATGTGTATGTGCCCAGCTATCGTGCACTCGGTGTGGCCACCTTCCACCTGCTTCCAAAGACTAGTGAGCCTAAAAATGTAGGGATGGTTACCATGCAGCCCACAGCTGAGAGGCAGGTTTGAAAAGAACAAGTCAAACCAATATAAAGTCATCTCACCCAACACCTCTGTGCTTAGTCGCTCAGTTGTGTCCAACTCTTTGTGACTTCATGGACTATAGCTTACCAGGCTCCTCTGTCCATGGGTATTCTCCAGGTAAGAATACTGAAGTGGGTTGCCATGCCCTCCTCCAGGGGATTTTCTCAAACCAGGGATCGAACCTAGGTCTCCTGCATTGCGGGCAGATTCTTTATACCCTCTGAGCCACCAGGGAAGCCCAAGAATACTGGAAGGGGTAGCCTATCCCTTCTCCAGGGGATCTTCCTGACCCAGAAATTGAACCAGGGTCTCCTGCATTGCAGATGGATTCTTTACCAGCTGAGCTACCAGGGAAGCTCCCCAACACCTCTACCCACTTACAAACAGAGGGAGGCTGGTTCCTCCCAGCAGTGACTTGCTGTCTCTTACCCACCTCTGTTTGTTTCTTCTCCCTGCTGCCCAGGCCTCATCATCCACGAGGGACCCTCTGTGTACCGCATCTTCAAACGGTGGCAGGCTGTCAACCAGCAGTGGAAAGTGCTGAACTATGACAAGGCGAAAGACCTGGAGGAGCAAAAGACAGGAGGCAGGACCAACCCCCGGACCTCCTCGTCCACCCAGGCCAACGCCCCCACCTCAGAAGAGGAGGCTGCGGGCACCCCTGCCCCCGAGGAAGGCCCTGCCCGGGGGTCCGGCCACCCCTCAGGCCCCCTGTCCGATCACCACTGTGCTTACACCATCCTGCACATCTTGAGTCACTTGCGACCTCATGAACAGCGGACCCCACAGGGCGGCAGCCGTGAGCTGGTCATGAGGGTCACTACGGTGTGAGCCGAGAGATCTGCGAGGGAGCTGTGACCAAGCACGTGCAAGGGAGACAGAGCAAGAAGAGGACGGGCCGGGAAGGGCTTGCCCCGACACGATGCCACTGCGTCTGGGGAGCAGGTGTGCAGAGGCACCCAGGGGCCAGAGGGTGGGCAGAGAGCGGTGCACCTTGAGGGCCCTGGGGCAGGGTCGGAGCTGGAGGGAGGCTGGTGCTGTGAGCGGGTGATTTTCAGCAAGTTGATTCCATTCTTCAACAAGAGGGAGGAAAACCAAGACAAACTCAACAACAAAGTGCAATACAGACTGAGTCTAACAAAACACAATGCACCCACCTGTGCCCCCCGCCCCCGCCCCGTGCCGCGCAAAACACCCGGGCAAAGTGGCGGCGGGCGGGGGGCGGGGGAGGGGTGGGGAGAGGCTTTGTGTCTGGCGGTGGTAGTGCCCACAGGCACACATGTGGGAACAAAAGCACTTGTGGCCTGCAGTGTTTTACTCCTGAGCTTGCTTTGGTTTCCTCTTGGGCTATGTTCCAGGGGCTGTTGAGGGGGGTGGGAGAGGGATGGGTGTGGGCTGGCAGGGAGGAGATACATGGTGTTTGTGAACCCCTGGGCTCCCCTGGGTGGGCAGGATTCCTGACTCGAGGGCCTGAGGGGGACGATGGTGCAAGGAGGGAGATGCTGGTCTGAATGGCCAGAGGGAGGCGGGTTTCTTGCTCCCTCCAAACCTTCCAAACTGGAACTCCCAGTTTCAGATGGGCTCAAAGAGGGCTTAGGTTTGGAGTTGGGTGTCTTTTTGTGCCCTTGTTACTTTATTTTATGGTGATTTGGCTCAAAGATGTTTACAGGAAATACGCACACACACACACACACACACACACACACACAAAGTACAGATTTCCCATGGGTAGCTCAAGCACAGTCCTGCTGCTGTGGCTTCAGCCTTCAAGCTGTCAATCCAGGAGTGATTTTCCCGACCACGCAACCCCACCCATGACTGGGACACGCTCTGTGTCACTGCCCCTCCTGGTTTGGCACATACTGAGACCCCAGGGCCCCCCACGGCAGGATGCATCCTGCCCAGGGTCTCCCAGGAGAGCTGCTGCAGTGAACGGAAGGAAGCTGGCCAGATGTGTCCCCAAGGAGTGGAGCGGAGACCCATCTTAGTATTCCTTGCTGTTGGGGCCCATCCCCAGGGGCAGTTCGGCTAGTCCCTCAGTGCTACATGCTCCCTGGGCCCTCCCAGGCAATAAGGAGGGCCCAGGGGCCCTGGCAGGGAGCACTGTCCCTTGAGCCCACCTGCTGGTTCTGGGACCCTGCCAGGGAAGGCCACAGGGTGGTCACCTGCAGTTTCTCCTTGTCATTGCACAATGGCCGCGTCATCCGTGGGTATTAAAGGGACACTGTCAAGTACTTTTTTAAACTAGTTTTTAGGGTTTTTTAAAACTCTCTGTTGTTTGTATTATTCTCTTAAAGCTTGAAAATAAAATTTCTTTCCCTACCACGAGTGTCCTTCTCCATCTGTGAGTTTTTCCTTTCTCTGTCCTGTCCCCCTCTATGATGCTTTCCCTCTCCCTTGTGTCTGCTTCACCCCTAGAATCTTCTCCCCCACAGTGAATTGTTTCTCCTTTATGGGTACAGATGGGGTGGGGCAAGTGTGTGTGTGTGTGTGTGTGTGTGTGTGTGTGTGTGTGAACCTACGGGAAGCCCTGGGACTCCTGGCCTCTTCTTGGCTTCCTAGCAGGTAAGTTCCTTCAAGTCATAAAGAAGACAAACTCCCCAGCGTTCTGCCTATGACTCCTGGAAGCAGGGATAGTTAGTGCTGGGAGGAGATTTGGAGTTTTCACTCCATCAGGTCATTTGAGAGAAGCTGAGAGAATCACAGGTGAGGGCCGTGTTAGGACCTCCTTCTCTTGACAGTTTTCCTTTTTATTTTTTTTTTTAAAAGCTTTTATTGTGGTAAAAGTCACATAATATAAAGCATGCTGTTTTAACCTTATTGAATGTACTAAGTTCTAAGCACTTAGCACTAAGTACTTAGTACTAGCAGTAAGTACATTCGCATTGTTGTGCAATTCTCACCGTCATCCATCCCCCGAATTTTCCACCTTCCTAAACTCAAACACCCCATCCTCCCTCCGCACCCCTCCCCACCCCCAACCCCTGGGATCTACCAATGCATTTTTCCGACTATGAATTTGACTCTTCTCAGTACCTGGTATAAGTGGAATCAAACAGTTTCCTGACGGTTTTCCTTTGAACATCAGAAAACGGCTCCCAGGGCTGGACCCCGAGAGAAGGCTCAGACATATCACTAGGCCTCAGACAAAACCTTCCTTCCCTCTAACTTGATCTGGTCCTCCTCCCTAGGGGGCTGGGCAGTCAGTTAGGAAATGTCATCAGTGGGATGCACACAGATTTAGGAAGTCTCCTCCTCTGATGAAGCTCACAGTCCAGAGGGTTAGAAAAGACATATGACTAATGAGACACCAAAGGACACATACAAAGAAGACGTGCAAGTGAAAACCAACAAAGCCATCCAAGTAATTTATGTAAAGTGAAGGTGTCTGTTTTTTCATGTGCTCAAGGAATAGGACATTCAGTTTAATTAAATATTTGTGAAAAATATAGATGTGTCCAGACATGCATGATCTAATTTCAAAAAAGTATCAGAAAACAACAAAGCATGCACATCGTCAAAACTATAGTGGCCGTTATGTTATCTTTCTTTGGTGATTCACTGATTTGTGGGGCACTTCAGGATCTTGTGCTCATGTAGGCTCATCATCTCAGATACGCTGTTTAAAAGAAGAGGTGTTTAATGAGAAGTTCTAATAGGATGCTAAGTTTGTTGAATCTTGGTGATATAAGCACCAGGAGATCAAAGACCACATCTGTCTCGTTTACCACTATATATCCAGAACCTACAGACTTACGGCAGTGCCTGACATACAGTAGGTGCTCAATAAATGCTTTTTAAAAAAGTTTTGTTTATTTGGCTGCACCAGGTCTTAGTTTCAGCACTCAGGATCTTCGATCTTTGTTACATGCAGATTCTTTAATTACGGCATGCAAACTCTTAGTACCGCATATGGGATTTAGTGGACTAGAACCCGACATGGACTAGACTAGACTAGATATGGACTAGAACCCGAGCCCCCTGCATTGGGACCTCAGAGTCTTAGCCACTGGACCACCAAGAAGTCCATCAGTGAATGTTTTTGAGTGACTAAGACTACCAGACGGGAGGACCTTCCAACACACGGGAGACATGCCTCCACTTCTTCCAGTTCATGCTCTGCCTCTCAAGGTCAGTTACAGAATAGACAGGGGTAATGCCTGACTGCTCTACCCAAGGGGCTGGTAAATTCCCTGTGCCTTGGGGAATGGAGCTTTTGGGGACAAAAATGCATGAACTCGGTCTTTATATTTTACGTGCATTGCGGGGATCAACGTAGAAGTGCACCCTGCCAATCTGAGACCACTGTCCTTTTCCAAATGTGCAAATCATTCTTCACACCACAAGCAAAGGCCTATACTTCCTGTAATTTATCCCATGCAGAGCAGTGAGAGGTAGTCCAGAGAATTCACCTGCACATCACCTCTCATGTATGGGACCAGATACCGGCTAACATCTAGAACTCTTGCTGTGTGCCAGTCCTCAACTGATGCTTTGTGATCCCATGGACTGCAGCCCACCAAGCTCCTCCATCCATGGAATTCTCCGGGCAAGAATACTGGAGTGGATTGCCATTTCCTTTTCTAGGGGATCTTCCCAATCCAGGGATCAAAATCAGGTCTTGTACATTGCAGGCAGATTCTTTACCAAATGAGCCACCAGGGAAGCTGGTGTATCAACACAATTAGTATTCCAACATCCGATGAAGCAGGTACCATTATCATCTTCATTTTACATCTGTGGGCACTGAGGCAAAGAGGTTAAGTCACTAGCTGGTCATTACCAGCCAGAACTCCATCCCAGATGATCTGGCTTTGATTGTAAAGAATCCACTCCTGCAGGACAAGTGGCACCAAGTTAAGGGAAATCTGGGTCAGGACACTGCAGAGAGGTCATTATGGTAGAGATCTATTGAAAAATTTTGGAATTTGGAAAAATTGGGACTTAATAATTATAAGGTCTTCCTGTTCCCTACCAAAAAAAAAATTGAGCAGACCTAACAATTTTTGATATTGTGCAGATAATACACCTGCTGAATGAAAGCAGGTGTAGTAGAAAGTTGGCTGTAACTGAATACTGAAAGGGGAATTCTGAAAGGACAAAAGACACAATTCAACCATATTCTATGGACAAAGGGCCAGGTTCCATCAGGGATCACTGAAGCCTTTCCTGGGGGAAAAGAAATTATCCTATCTGGGGACAAGATTTTGGCCCTGGTTCCAAGTGAGTGGTGTAGAGTAGTGGTTGGGAGGGGGTCTAATAATAGCTTCAAATTTAGGAGGACCCCCACAATTCTGAGGCCTTGCCCCTGTCTACCAGGAGAACCAAATCTGTAACCATCTTAGAGCACAGAACCATGAAACTCAATAGAATTTTTAAGTTTCTATGAGATAATATACTACATTCTTTTGTTTGTCTTGCCCATGAGATTCAAAGATAGCAGAGAGTAGAGGGATGGTTTGGATACTACAACAACCAATTTCTTAGAGAAACAATGTGCTTTGTAGGCAGAATGCATTACCTTGTGGAGGCGAGAGAGCTCGGGCAAGAAGCACATTCTGCAGTATTCTAATCACCTTTTCTCAAACCATCCTGTTCACCGGTAATAAGCAATCAAGGACGACTTTCATCTGTAAGAGTCTGAGTCTATAGCAGAGATGCGGTGGTCCTAAAACTTCCCCTGCCCCCACAGCTCCACGCCCCCCCCCCTTATTGGCAGATGGGCAAGTGGGAACTGAGAAGTGCTTGGGGTGCCACAGATGATTAAGTGACACTCCAAGGGGACTCTAAGTGGTGAGGATCTGGGACTGACTTCACCCCAGATCTGAGTCCAGGGTCTGGGCTTGTATTGGGCTGGTGACTAAGCACCCTTGTCCCACCAGCAGGGGCCATAGGGCCTTCATGCTGCGTCTTCCCCAACTCCAGCATCCTATCTCCTCCTCACCAAGCCAATCATGGGACTAAGAATCCACTGGGCAAAGGCTTTCTTCTGGCCCAAGCCCCAACCGGATGAGAGCTCCAGCCCTCACTGTCCTCCTGGCCCGTGACCACTGGTCTTTCGGGTGAGTCTCTCATCTTGTAATGAGTGACCCATAACCATGTGCCACACACCTCCCCATCACACTCAGCTCTGACCCAAGGGCTTAGTGGATATTTAGGGAAAAGAAGCTGTGGTTTAGGAGGGTTTAGGAAGGGTTTAGGTTTAGGAAGAAAAGAGAAGCAGGCTTACCCTGTTTCCATGCCTTCTTAATTTTCGAGACAGAAAAGTCATGAAAACAGAGCATCCTCAGTGCCCATGTGCTGGTCAAAGTCTGGTGCTCTGCTGTCCACCTAAGGCCTTGCCAGCAAGGAAGGGCACAGTACCTGGGCCAGTCGGCAGCACGGCGCAGAGCACCTCTGGGGCATCCCCTAACCTGAGGGGCCCTCTCTGATGGAGAGGGGACAGTCTGATTCTGCTTCTGCTAAATAAGAAAAGGGATATTCAAGTTCTCCATGTAATACGGCTTTCCTTTCCCCTATCACTTTAGCGGAATAATAAAAGTAGCCAAGCGTATAGTACTTTCCAGGCTTTGCTGGTGGCTCAGTGATAAAGAATCCACCCGCCAAGGAAGGAGACATGGGTTCAAACCCTGGGTTGGGAAGATCCCCTGGAGAAGAAAATGGCAACCCACTGTAGTTTCCTTGCCTGGGAAATACCACGGCCAGAGGAGCCTGGCGGGCTATATAGTCCAGTTCAGTTCAGTTCAGTCGCTCAGTCATGTCCGACTCCTTGGATCCCGTGAATCGCAGCACACCAGGCCTCCCTGTCCATCACCAACTCCCAGAGTTCACTCAAACTCACGTCCATCTAGTCGGTGATATCAGCCATCTCATCCTCTGTCGTCCCCTTCTCCTCCTGCCCCCAATTCCTCCCAGCATCAGAGTCTTTTCCAATAAGTCAACTCTTCCCATGAGGTGGCCAGAGTACTGGAGTTTCAGCTTTAGCATCATTCCTTCCGAAGAAATCCCAGGGCTGATCTCCTTTAGAATGGACTGGTTGGATCTCCTTGCAGTCCAAGGGACTCTCAAGAGTCTTCTCCAACACCACACTTCAAACGCATCAATTCTTTGGTGCTCAGCCTTCTTCACAGTCCAACTCTCACATCCATACATGACCACTGGAAAAACCATAGCCTTGACTAGATGGACCTTTGTTGGCAAAGTAATGTCTGCTTTTGAATATGCTATCTAGGTTGGTCATAACTTTTCTTCTAAGGAGTAAGCGTCTTTTAATTCCATGGCTGCAGTCACCATCTGCAGTGATTTTGGAGCCCCCCAAAATAAAGTCTGGCAATGTTTCCACTGTTTCCCCATATATTTCCCATGAAGTGATGGGACCGGATGCCATGATCTTCGTTTTCTGAATGTCGAGCTTTAAGCCAACTTTTTCACTCACCACTTTCACTTTCATCAGAGGCTTTTTAGTTCCTCTTCACTTTCTGCCATAAAGGTGGGGTCATCTGCATATTTGAGGTTATTGATATTTCTCCTGGCAATCTTGATTCCAGCTTGTGTTTCTTCCAGCCCAGTGTTTCTCATGATGTACTCTGCATAGAAGTTAAATAAGCAAGGTGACAATATACAGCCTTGACGTATTCCTTTTCCTATTTGGAACCAGTCTGTTGTTCCATGTCCAGTTCTAACTGTTGCTTCCTGACCTGCATATAGGTTTCTCAAGAGGCAGGGGTTGCAAAATAGTCTGACACAACTGAGCAACTCAACAACAACATAATACTTTCCATATGCCAAGGCTCATCTCAAACTTTTTGTGTATATTAACTCATTTAATGTCCCAACACAACTCCACAAAGTTGGGGACTACTATTATTTTTGTTTCTCTGGTGAGGACACTGAGGCATGAAGAGGTTGAACTTGTCGTACATGGTCATATCCCTGTGCACGGCCACACTAGAATCTATATCTCTACAGTCTTTATATGTTGGGCTGTTAACCACTACATTGTATGGCCTTTCAGGAAAGTGAAAATGCATTTAAAAGGTTTATCCTGATTCAAGAGGTGTTGGATATAATAGCCAGGACATGGAAACAACCTAGATGTCCATCAGCAGATGAATGGATAAGAAAGCGGTGGTACATATACACAATGGAGTATTACTCAGCCATTAAAAAGAATACATTTGAATCAGTTCTAATGAGGTGGATGAAACTGGAGCCTATTATACAGAGTGAAGTAAGCCAGAAAGAAAAACACCAATACAGTATACTAACACATATATAAGGAATTTAGAAAGATGGTAATGAGAACCCTGTATATGAGACAGCAAAAGCGACACAGATGTATAGAATGGACTTTTAGACTCTGTGGGAGAGGGAGAGGTGGGATGATTTGGGAGAATGACATCAAAACATGTATACTATCAGGTAAGAAATGAATCACCAGTCTATGTTCGATACAGGATACAGGATGCTTGGGGCTGGTGCACGGGGATGATCCAAAGAGATGATATGGGATGGTAGGTGGGAGGGGGGTTCAGGATTGGGAACTCATGTACACCCGTGGCTGATTCATGTCAGTGTATGGCAAAACCAATACAGTATTGTAAAGCAAAATAAAGTAAAAATAAAAATTTAAAAAAAAAGAGGTGTTGGAGAAGAACGAATGAGCCTTATACCAGCTGAACATAACCCAGGCACCATCTGTATCATCTGCCCTCAGAGTTGGCTGAGGTCTGCCGAGACCTCTGCATTCTTCAGGCTATGGAAAGGTCAATGCTCTCATCAGCATTTTAAATAATTCAGACACTAACATGTTTTCTAGATGCTTCCCACTCAAATGTTCAGAATCTCCTGAACTCAGGGTTTCTCTTCTCTACCTTATTGCCATCTCTTTGACTCTAGGTTAAGCCCAAATGTTGGACGAGATTCCTCCTCCTCAGTCTCCCTCTAACCCGCAGTTACACACAATTGTGCATAATATAATTTTATTATAAATTTTGAAGTAATTTGAAGATTCTTCACAGAAAAACTTGCAGTGAGAAACTGCTATGTGGAAGGTTCTTGCCAGGTGGGTGTCTCAGATATAAACTGGATATAATCACCTTCAGGGATCTCATGGTCTGGTTACTAGATTCTAGTGAAAAGAGGCTCAGCATTTCTGATCAAAAGCTGTTCTCATGAAAGAGCTTGATGAGATTCCTCTTACTAACTGTAAATAAGTTAACAACCTTCCCTCTCCTGTGGAATTAGCATTTTTAAGAGGAGATCATCCTTAAGCAAGAGGCCTCACTCTGTAAGGGGTGGAATTTCAATCATCATCGAACAGGTGCTAGGCTGTCATAAGTACTTTTAGCCAAGAAGATCACAACTGTGGGTGTGCATTTGACCCACAAACACTTAGAATGTAATAGAGTGAATGATCAATGTATTTCCTCAAAAGTGACACCTCAAAAGGTCCCTCTACTGAGCAGCTCTATGGATTCCCTTGGGAGGACCAAGACACCCAGGTAACTGGTGGCAAGAGGCAGGAAAATAGTCATCTTTCTCAGGTCCTCTGGGCTCTGTTTTGTCACTTGGTTTGAGCAGCCTCTTTGTCTAGAGGTTGGGTCTGGGATATCACCTTTTTCTGCCCCAGCCAATCACCATTCTAACAAGTGTCTTGTTGAGGCGGGGACTCTCCACACCCTCCAACATAGGCCACTGAATCTCTTCAAAGAAGGGATGTAGAAACTCTGAGCATGCTGAGTCCACTCCTGCTTAGTAAATCATAATGACATTATTGTTTTTTTTAATAGTTATTTATTTGGCTACGTTGAGTCTGAATTATGATACAAGGGACCTTCATTGCATCATGAGGGATCTTTCATCATTGCAGCTGCAGGGGGGCCCAGTAGAGTGCAGGCTCCCTAGCAGTGGTGTGACGGCTTAGCTGCCCCTCAACATGTGGGATCTTAGTTTCCCAACCAGGGATCGAACCCACGTACCCTGCATTGCAATGCGGATTCTTAACCACTGGACCACCAGGAAAGTCCCATGGCGACATTATGGTAAGCCGTAGTTCCTCCCTCAAAAGTCTCAAGGCTAAAGCATCATCTCAGGTCTTCTCAAATCAGTTTGGTGCCTGCCTGTTGCTTTTATCCACCTAGTACACAGAAACACTCTTTCCCATGGGGAACACACATCATGTGGTTTTAGTAGGGCTTAAGCCCTGAAACCACTCCACCCAGGTCTGGATGACCAAAGTATCTTATTCCTCTGTCCACAGGGATTGGTTCAGACAGAAGTAGACATGGAACCAAAACCAATCCAAGTCCCCCCTGGGATTTTTCTACCAGAGCTAGTGGGAAATGGTTTCCTTCCACCATGGCTGCTGCTGGGAGTCAGGGAAAATGAAAGACCCCACTTTCTGCCACATATTCATAGAGAGCACTTATCTATCCGAATAAGGTCAAGTGGAGAGATGCAAAGCAAAACAGCAGGAGAGAGGCGATGCTGGTTCTCTCCCAGATCCACGATTGATCTAGTGTCTCTGCTAGATATCCCAGGACATTTGCCAGTAAATCCTATTTTTACTTGCATTAGTCTAAGCCGGATATATCTTTCTTGCAACTGAAAATATCCATCATGAATACAAAGATCTCCATACACTCCATGACAGAACTTTGAGTGAGATCCATGGTACATTGATTGGGGGCCAAAAGCACTGGGGTGGGTTGCCCCTCTTTCCTGTTGGTTTGGGGCCCAAGTTGGCACAGCAGATGTGTTTTCAACTATCATCATCCCCTAATTATTTTCATAAATCTGTTCAAGGTTGTCAATGATTAAATAGGAGGGAAATATGCATAGGCATACATGAAAAGTGTTTTTTTAAGCAGTTCCTTTAAAAAATTTTTCTTAAGATTACTTTTGGGGAGACAGTGACAGGGCCTAAAATGACAAGCAGATAGACAGTAATCGGAACTCCAATTTAAAGGCATAGAAATGGGCAGGATCCAGTTATGAGGCCACAGGACAGAAGCCAGGACACTAAGACTCAAAGCAGAAGGCAAGAGGCCAAGCTGAGAGTAAGACCCTGACCACCAGCCGTGACCAAAGGTTTTCCCATTCTCCCTGGCATTGACCATGTAAATGGCAGGGCCCCATGCACCGGTGCCACCTTACTGCTACTGCTATTGTTCCTACTGGATTAAGTAAGCCACCCCGGGTTCCTGACCTTATGTCTGGGGCCTTGTGAAGCAGCCACAACTGCTCTGGGGGCTAGTCACTTGTTTTGGGGTCTCTGTTTCCTTCCTCTTTAAAATAATCAATTTGCCTCTAAGGATCTTTGTAATATCATAAATAATGCATATAAAGTAGGCATCGAGGACTTCCCAGATGGTCCAGGGGCTAAGACTTTGAGCTCCCAATACAGGGGGTCCAGGTTTGATCACTGGTGAGAGAACTAGATCCCACATGCCACAAATAAGACTTGGTGCAGCCAAATGAATAAGCACAACTCTCTAAAAAGTAGGCAGTGAATAAATTACTTCTATTATCATTTTATTGCTCAAAAGAGTAATAGGAAAGTTATACCATTACCACAGCATATAAAAAACAAGGTTAAGTGAAAGCAAAAATGGGTACCTGGCACCAATGTTCTGTCTTGTTTGGTTTTCATTCAGCTGCAAGTAAAGATACCTGACTAGCAGGAGCTGAAACATTTGAGCTTTTATTTTTCATCTGCAATGAGACATCCAGAGCAAGTGGCTGCTGACCATAACATAACTGGCGATCCAGGCCCTTTCTGTCTTTCTGCTCAGGCACCTTTAGCCTGTCAACTTGTCACCCACGGCTATAACCTTAGAGTCTCAAGTAGACTATGATAGCTCAAAGTAAGAAAAGAACAAGGGATGACCCTGTCTCATCCTTTCTTTATATCAGAAAAAGCAAAATCTTTCCTAGAACCACATTTCTACTCCTAGAGGCTTCCACGTGGTTTTTTTTTGTTTGTTTTTTGGGGGGTTTTTTTTTGGCCAGAAATGTGTCACAGAGCCACCCTTAGCTGCAGGAGGGGCTTGGAAAGTGATTATTTATCTTCTCAGCTCCTGCTGTGGAATGCACCGAGGGAAAAGGAGATGAGAAGGGATGCTGGTTAGACCAGCAAGGGGCACCTGCCCCACCCTGTGGGTAGGCTGATAAATTACTGTGCTCTTTCAGAGGGCCATTTGGTAATGTTCTATTAAGTGTAAAGTGCACATACCCTTCAACCCAGGAGTTCTATTTCTTTGGAACTCTCCTAGAGAGACAGTGGCAGATGTTCCCTTCTCAAAGAGCTTGGGAAATGCGGATCGGAGTGGGAGCGCTGTAATAATGATGGAAATAAACCTCAATATCTGTCAGCACGGGAGTGATGATGTGTGAGGAACTGAAACCACAGGCTATCGCTCACAGCACACAGAATGTCATAGGCCTGGAGGGACCGACCAGGACAGATCTCAGAGTCACGTTGTTAACTAAAAACTGTCATCTGCCAGGCAGTGTGCACAATGATCACATATGTGTCAAGGAGCCAAAGAGGAGCCCTGCCCAGATTTCAGCTTTAAAGTACCGTGCCCTGAAAGAATATGGATCAGTTCAGTTCAGTTCAGTAGCTTAGTCATTAAAGAATATAGATGGATACCACCAAACTGGTTAGAGCTTCTCATCTCTGGGAGAGGGTCAAGTTGGGGAATGTGAAGAGGAACTTTCCCTCTGTTGCTTGCGTTTTAATAAGAAGAATAAACTCGTGTAATATTTTTGTAGTTTAAAAAAATTATGGTACCTATATAGACCATTTATTAAGTGAGCATGGAAAACGGCGATTCAAATCTCTTTGGAGAATAGGTACCTTGTAGTTGGAGGAAGCCCGAGCTCATTTTTCCTGAGAACTTTAGAACTTTGCTTTGGAGAAGGGGCTGGCCTTCCAGGTAGAGCAGAGGAGTCCTTGGGCTTCCAAGTTCTGTGTTCCTGTGGTTCTGTGATAAGATAAGTTTGGGTACATATGTGCCCAACTGGGTCCAACTCTTTGCAACCCTGAAAGGTTGTTGCTGAACCACAGAAGACACCAGGATCCTTGGCCTCTGGAGGAGAAGAATTCAAACTGGGGCCAGAGATGAGGATTGATCGCTCAGAGCTTTTGTGTAATAAAGTTTTATTAAAGTATAAAAGAGATAGAGAAAGCTTTTGACATAGGCATCAGAAGGGGACAGAAAGAATATCCCCCTGCTAGTCTTTAGCTGGATGTTATATAGCTACTAGCAGTCTGCTAATGAAAGAAAGGAAATGTCTCAAAACACAGAGAATGGCACCAGGCCCCTCACCCACAAGATGCATTTTGAGATAATCTTGGCACCAGGTGAGGCATCCCGGCCATAAAACAATTGACACGAATCTTGAAGAAAGGCAGATTCCCATACAAATATATAGTTTCATTAACATAGATTAAGAAAACAGTGTATGTATGTATAACATACTGGTTTGTCAAGTCAGTTTTGAGCCTTTAGGTGGAACTGACTTGAAGACAGAGTCTGGGGTAAATGCATAGTACATAAACATAGCTTAAGAGACACATTTCCATAAGAAAAATGCATTGGTTAGCTCAAGGTTTGAGAAAAGTTAAGTTCAGGTGGAGCCAGGTGTCATTATGGCAACGCAGAATTTTAAGAGAAACCTCTTTTTAAATTTGTATAAAGAGGGGGGAAAATATAACACTAGTTTTTTCCTCCTGCTGCTTAATAGAGATTTAAAAAAAAAAGTCTGACACTTGCAGCCTATTTCTTCTGTTTGAAAACCCCTGGCCTTCCTGCCTGTTACACTCTCAACCCCTTGGACTGTAGCCTGCCAGGCTCTTCTGTCTATTTGATTCTTCAGGCAAGAATACTGGAATGGGTTGCCATTTCCTCCTCCAGGAGATCTTCCTGACCCAGGGCTTGAACCCACATCTCCTGCATCTCTGCATTGGCAAGTGGATTCTTTATCGTGGTGCTGTTAGGGGAAGCACACTGATTGAAACCGCCCACCGTGGCCAGGCACCATAGTAACCATTTGCATGAGTTGTTTTATGACAGGAGATCCTGGTAAGGAATACAGAACTAATAAGCCACCACCAACCGGAAGAGTTTGGGAAAGGTCCAAAGGAGACACCGCGTGTCCGTCCACTTCCCAGAGTCCCTCTAGCTAGCATCCATCTTGACTGAGCAATGCGTGCACCACCAGGAAAGACTCTGAATTAGAATGATTGGCCAAAGACCACCCGGAAACTAATACCATCACCATAAAACCTGAGACTTCGAGCCACGCGGCAGAGCAGTTCTCCTGGATTCCCTTACCCTACTGCTCTCCACCCGGTGCCTTTTCCCATAAAATCTCTTGCTTTGCCAGCGCATGTGTCTCCTTGGACAGTTCATTTCCGAGTGTTAGACAAGAGCCCAGTTTCGGGCCCTGGAAGGGGTCCGCCTTCCTGCAACAGTGCCATCAGGGAAGCCCAAGGAAAGTTTGAGAGCCAGGAAATTTGCAACTGAGAATTGACTTGCTGAGCGAAGGGAGATCAATGGCAGGGAGGAGGACCTCAGGTTGGATTCCGGGAGCGGCCTCCCCCAAATGCATTTTGGCCCTGGGCCTGCAGATCAGAGTTTTTCCCAAAATCCCGAGCTTTTGCTGCCAGCACACACTTGAGTGAAGCCCAGCTGGGAGGCACCGAGCGCATCTGCAGCGTGTCTTTGAGAGTGGCCTCCTGCTGGCCAAGCTCTGCGTGTGCCTGAAGAAGATGCAGGCAAAGCTGGCCAGCACAGAGCCAGCATTGTGCAGGCTGCAGGCACCTGGTTTGCCCCTTCCTCTCTCCCGCCCCTTTGTCTCCACCTTCCTAATCCTCCCGAGGCGAGTGTCTTCAAGCAGCAGCCAGATGGCACCTTCTAACGGCAGGTGATGGTGGATGGGGTGTTTGACACCACGCTCCCTCCCCATGCCCACTCTGGGTTCCAGCCCTTGGGAGCCTCGGGGCCCTGATAATAGGAGCCAGTCCGTTCTCTGCCTGGGAACGTGTCAGCCGGGATAGTCACTGCAGGCTCCTGCTTGTCCAGCCAAATGCCTGAAGCCTCCCAGGCGCCAGTCCTGGCCTCAGAACCTGCCAGATGTAACTGGGGAAAGTCAGTCAAGGAGATTGACAATGTGAAGAATCTGAACACAACAAGGTGAGGGCTGCTTTCTGGGCTCCAAGGCAGATGGTGACCCTGGGGAATCAGGCAGAATAAACAAACATCAAATAAACAAAGCTTTCTTCAGTGGCAACAACACCAACAAAAGAGAGGGTAAAACAAGCAAGCTACATTCCTTTTTGTGTGTATTTGACTATTTTCACAATGTAAATGTAAATATGTTAGTCACTCAGTCGTGTCTGACTCTTTGCGACCCCATGGGCTGTAGCCTGCCAGGCTCCTCTTTCCATGGGATTCTCCAAGCAAGAATACTGGAGTGGGTTGCCATTTCCTTCTCCAGGGGATCTTCCCAACCCAGGGATTGAACCCGGGTCTCCTGCATTGCAGGCAGATTGTTTATTGTCTGAGCCGCAACAAAATGGCTTGCATCACATCACCTGGTTTCTGCAATCTCTCTGGCCTGGAATGTCCCTCCTGTCACTCTCCAGGCATAAATACTACAAATCCTATAGGACCCACTCCAAATGCCACCTTCTCTCAGAAGCCTTTCCTGATGGCTCCTCCACCACCACCCAGTGGGAGGAACACTTTTTCTGTGTTCTTATGTCCTTTTCTTGCACCATGTTGATAGCAGCTATTCCATTTGGACTTTTAAGATAGTTTTATATATGTGTATATATATATATATATATATATATATATATATATATGCATGCTGATTCCACCAAGTAGCCCGAGAGTGCCCCCTCACTTTTTGGCCATTCCATGCAGCATGTGGGAATATTAGTTCCCATCCAAGGATGGAACCCATGCCCCCCTGCATTTGGAGCCCAGTCTTAACCATGGGCCACTAGGGAAGTCCCCTGGGATTTGGATTTGTGACCCTTTCTATCCTCAGCACCTACACATGGTCTCAGGCAATGGGAACTAAATAAATGGATAACTAGATCAATCATTGACTCATTTCATAAATACTATACTGCATCCAAATATAACAGGCACTGTTCTAGGCAGTGATGTTAACAAGACAGATAAGACTGTGGACCCCTTGTCCTCACAGAGTTTGCAGTCTGGCAGGTGAAGGCAGCCATATAGACAGATGATTACAGCGAAGAGTTACAGTGCCCTCATTAATAGTACATCAAAGGGAGAGGGGAGGGTATGAAGGAGAAGGTTCACGTCTACGTGAGGGAGGTTAGGAAAGCCTTCAGGACAGAGGTGATGGTAACTTGATCCCTTAGTTCTTGTTCATGCTTCTCAGGTGGGGCTAGTGGTAAAGAGCCTGCCTGCCAGTGCAGGAGACGTAAGAGATGCAGGTTCGATCCCTGAGCTGGGAAGATCCTCTGCAGGAGGAGGAGGACATGGCAACCCACTCCTGTATCCTTGCCTAGAGAATCCCCATGGACAGAGGAGCCTGGCAGGCTACAGTCCATAGTGTCACGACTGAAATGACAGCACACATGCAAAAAGGGGTTAGACGTGCAAGAGATGCGTTGGTAGCGAGAGCAGAGGTGATAGGAAGAGCCCTCAGACCATAGTCAGCCTGACAGCTATGGGAAAGGAGGATGGAGTAGGGAGAGCCTCAGACTGCAGGGCAGTCCCAAGAAAGCTGTGGCCAGAACAACGCGGAGTCCTTGAGCCCAAGTTGCCATTGGATGAATCTCAGATCTTGTTGGGTGGGGCTGCCTTAGTGACCCACTGTGCCCAGTCAGTGGCTGGGAAGAGTCCCCAGGAATCGCAGCCTTGGCAAGAACACGGTGGCAGGACCAGCAGGACAGCAGGTGGAGGCATCATTAATGATGTTCCCTGCAACAGGAGATACGAGGGCACATTTTCATGGCTGCCACACTTGATCTTTATGCTTAAACAAGTATCAGCAGCATATCGGTGAGGTGAGGTGGGGAAGACAAACGGGAAGATGCTCCAGGACGAGGAATGTGTATGAGCAGAGATACTAAAGCATGAAGCAATGGCACTCACTGGTGGCCTGTAATAGCTGGGCATGAATGGAGTGTGGATTGGGGTATGAGGAGGGATGATACAGCAAGCTATGAGGTGAGCTGGGGGGCAGTGGCCCCATCATGGGGGAGTATTGCATGTGAGCTGTGGGGAGCTGTTGAAGACTGGGAGATATTAGAGCAGATTTGGGCTTGGAAGCTCTGCTGGCCACATAGAAGAGGGCTCAGAGGGAAACAGGCCATAGACGAGGCCCAGCAAGGGCTGGGGAGCAACATACTGAAGCTGGGCTAAAGCAGTGGAGGCAGAAAAGGGAGGAAGAGAGGGATGAATGACTGGAAGGCTGGATGAACCTAGAAACGAATGAGTGAATGCAGGTGGGCAGACGCAAAGCAGCTGTGTTGTCTCACAGACAGCTCACTGGATTCAAAGCCCTGAATTCCGCTCTTAAGTGCAAGTGGAAATAAAGCAGCTCTACTATAACTCATCCTGCTAAAGAGTTTCCATTAGGTGGAAATATGCCCTGATACATTATCAAGAGACGAGTCTCTCTCCAAGGTCCTGCTCAGCAGAAACACACTGCCGCCTGTCCCCCCAGCCCAGGCTAGTCTTAGGCAGGCAGGCCCAGATGTGACTCTGAGCCCAGTTGGAGGCTGAATCCCCGGGAGGCCAGGCCGTCCTTTTTCGCTCCATTCATTTTCAGGGCCAGATGGTGTTTGCCTCATTGACTTTCACTGCTGATGGCATCTTGTTTGCTGGTTTTTCACAGGTTGCTTTCTTTCCTTTATTTCAATTCATTCTCCCACTTGCCCCACTTTTGTGTCTGTGTCACGTTCATCACGCCGGCAAGGAGACACCTGGAGCTCTCAGCAGGTGGGTGTTTCCAGGGAGCCGGCCAAACCCAGTTCCTACAGCTCAGCACCCACCCCCACCTGACCCAGCTCCTTCACGGTGGGAGCCCTGAGACCAGTAAACTCAGTTTTATTGAAAAGCCCTGCTGATTAAGCAAGATGGCAAGGCCATCAATGACAGCCATGACCAAAAGGATGATTTCTGGCCCACTCTACTTAATTCTTCCCAAGTTCCCTGTGACCACCTTGTGTAAGGACTGTCTTAAAAGCAATTTCAAGGATGGTTCCCATTTAGTACTTTGTGCTGTTGTTCATTTGTGTCCTATTCTTCGTGACCCCATGAACTACAGCACACCAAGCTTCCCTGTCCACCAACTGTCTCCCAGAATTTGCTCAAACTCATGTCCACTGAGTCAACGATGCCATCCAACCATATCATCTTCTGTCATCTCCTTCTCTTCCTGCTTTAAATCTTTCCCAGCATCAGGGTCTTTTCCAATGAGTCAGCTCTTCACATCAGATGGCCAAAGTATTGGAGCTTCAGCTTCAGCATCAGTCCTTCCAATGAATATTCAGGGTTGATTCCCTTTAGGATTGACTGGTTTGATCTCCTTGCTGTCCAAGGGACTCTCAAGAGCCTTCTCCAGCTCTATAATGTTACCAGCAAGGTTAATCAGTTTATCCACCTGCTCACACTACGCCTCCAGGGCCTACCTACAAATCAAAAGGCTCCATCCTTCCTTTCTAGTTAAAAAACAGCCTCTTTCACCTTTAAAATGCAGCTCTATTTTCTGCTCGAAGCAGTGTTTCCAGCAATCTCTGTTCCTTATGTTTGCAACCCTGTCCAATTGTGGCTAGTAGTTGACTTTCTTTGGTCTGAGTTCCCTTGAACATTAGGTGCTCCTGTTCTATTTTCTTCACCTTCTTAGATTCTCAAGAGTAAGAACAAAGCTGTGTTCCTCCTTTGGGGTCTCGGAGCATCTGGAGGATAGTCTAGCATCACCGTGCAGTTGAGCGATGTTGGTGCAGGTGACTTGCGAGGCCTGCTCTGGCTGCATGGTGAGTCCTCGGGCCAGCACTTCCCATTCACTCAGTGGAAACACTAGCTTCTGCTCACCCACAAGCCTTATCAGGGCTTGGGAATGATGAGTGTAGCCTGTAAATTGCTCTGAGGTCCTCGGAAGAAATAGGACAGAGAGACTTGCAGCCATTATCAGAAAGTGATCAATACTGGAGAAAAAAATCACCCAGTTTTATGTTTGTCTTATATTTTCATCACTCTCATATACCCTGGTCCTTATAAGTTTTGCTGCTTGCCTTTCTCAGCCTTCCTCTCTGCAAGTATTTATAACATTATGTAACTGTCTCACATTTAGATTTAAGTGACTCCAAGTGTGTTGTCCACAGTCTTTACTGATGAACACATGATTCCCTAGGCCTGCACTTTGGTGGTGGTGTTGGTAGTGGGGGGGAGTGTGTGTGTGTGTAACTGAGAAACAACCTGGCAAGTGCCAACTGGCAGCGTCTCTGGATCAATAATAGTAGTGATTTCAGAGACTTCCAAAGAGCGATTGCCAAATCCTTTGGCTTTTTTTCAATACCATTATCACTATTACAAGGACACCCCAAGGCCCTTTTACTTAAAGATACGACAGAGTGCCCCAAATGAGAGGACTGTTGATTTCCGTCTTAAAGGGCTGCAACCTCAATGCTTCCTAGAGGGGTGGGTGGCTGGGCTAAGGTTGACCTTGGAACGGCATGGTCTCCAGGGAGCTCATTTTTTGCTAGTTATCCATGTGACTGCTTACTCTGCCTTGCCCTGAGAATTTCCACCTGCCTCGAAGAAGACATGTTCTAAAAATCTAGAGCTTCCCTTGCAAAATAAGGTTGTGTTTAAGTGCCCGCTCCCAGGTAGACATTCTGCTTCCACTCTTTGCTCTGTTGTTTCCTGGGTGTGTGTCCTTTTCAAGGCTCTCCTCTCCTGGAGCCCCCATCCCTAGGTATTATAGATAGGGTACAGGGGCTGGAGGGTTGTCCAGGGATGATTGACCGTTGGGAGTCTGTGGTGGGCATTCCGTGTAGGGGAGAGGGGATCCAGAAAAAGGGCATGTGGCTCAAACGAGAAGACAAAGCCCTGAGAAACCCACGGAAATCATTCATTCATCCATCTGTCCATTCATTCACATGCACTCATTTCACATATTTTTCTTGAGGGCCCGGCATTATTCCATGTTCCAGATCAATGCTGCCCAACAGAAATTTAACATAAGCCACACATGGGATTAAAATTTTTTCTTTTTTTTTTGCTGTGCTGGGTCTTCATTGCTGTGCACAGCCTTTCTCTAGCTGCAGTGCATGAGCTTCTCATTGTGGGGTTTCTCTCGTTGCTGAGCACAGGCTCAGTAGTTGTGGCACACGGGCTTAGCTGCCCTGTGGCATGTGGGATCTTCCCGGACCAGGCATGGAACCCACATACCCTGAGCTGGCAGGCAGATTCTTTACCATTGGACCACCGGAGAGGTTCGTACACATGGGATTTTAAACTTTCTAACAGCTGCATCAAGAAGAGGACATAGGTGAAATTAATTTTTATGATCTGTTTTAGTTAACCCAATATATCCAAGGTATTATCAGTGCCATTTCTCAACATGTAAGCAGTATAGAAAACAGTAGTGAGATATTGTATGTTGTTGCTTTTATCCTGAGACTTTGACACCATGTATTACTCACAGCACATCTCCAGCACTGGCTATGGAGACTGCGACGTCTGGAAACCTGGAGTTGGGGACAGGAGTGATAGCTGACGTTTACAGGCAGCTGACGTTTACAGGCTACTCATTAGGAGAGGGGCAGCGTGCTAAGCATTTCTGTGCATTAAATAAGTCCATTCTGCGGCCCAGCTGGTGGGTATTGCTTCACACTTATTTCACAGTGATGAGGACATGGAGGCCCAGAAACTGTAAGTTGCTCTAAACCATATGGCGGCTGAGTTGTGAGCCAAAGAGCACGGTCTGTCCAACGCCACATCCTTAGGCTTGTATTTACAACCCCATTACCTCGTCCCTTTGGGCCAGTTGGCCCGTATGAATCTGTTAACACAATGTGGTTGCTGTTCAGTTCTCAGGGCTGTGGTGAGAGGGGCAATGAAACCGTTGTGACCCACAGGAACTGCTGGCTCTGCCTTACCCATGATGTCAAGAAAGATCACATCCCTTAGATTCCTCCAATTTGGTGAAAGCCACCCATAAGCTAATCAGCAGGGATTCCCTGTCACCCTTTTGGGGTCTTCCCTGTCCCTGGGACTTTAGAGTCCTATCAGGGACCTTGCCTGGCTCCGCCACCACCTGCCACAGTCCCGTGTGCCATGCAGGGCCATGCAGAGAGCTGGGCCTCTCCCTGCTGGAGTGCTTGGTTCACGACAAAGCTGACCAGAGGTGACCTGCAGGACACCACCCTCCACCGTGCGTTCCTCAAGCCCCAGGCCAGCAAGTGAACTTAAAATGTCAGACTTCTGAGCCCGCATTGAAAAATCAGGATCTCTCTCTCTTTCTCTCTCTCTCTCTCTCTCTCTCTCTCACACACACACACACACACACACACACACACACACACACACAGATAGAGTTTCTCTCTCAAGAAAAAAAAAGCCCCAAGCATGATAACCCTCATTTTGTACACCCACGTGGGTGGTGGCTGTCCCTTTAGAAGAGGCACTTGCAGCTATGGATCACAGCACTCACCACTCCCTACCATCCCAGGCATGAAAAATTAGAGTTTTCATTTATCATCACATGTTTGCTATTGCTTTGAACTGTGGAGACAGTGATCACTCTGGGCTCATGTCTCTACCAGACAGACGGCACACAGGCCCCGAGTGGCCTAAGGGCGGTAGTTCAACAATTCCCTCACCTGGCGCCGTGCCACACACATCCAGCTCTCAGGGCCCCTCCCTCAGCCACCCACACAGCCATTCTCCTCTCTGGAAGCGCTACCCGCTTGCTCAGTCTGGCCTCTGGCCCCGCAGATGCCGCAAGCTCTGAGCTTCTCTCCAGTTCTCAGGAGCCTCTGACGCACCAAGCATTCCTTTCGTTTGCCAGCAGGGTTTGGAGTGTGTGAACGTGCTTGTGAGGAGGCTGACCTTAACACCCCAGCTGTCTACTTCTCCTTTGCTAGGAGCTGGGGAAACACCCACCGTGCCTCACCGGTTTATCTTTCTCAGGAGACCACGTCGTAAAGTGACTGAGAGCCCAGATCTGGGAGCCACAGTCCCTAAACCTAGGCCTGGCTTCAACACTCACTACCCACTTGTACTTGAAAATGTTCCTTGGTCTCCCTGTGTCTCACCTTCCCTAATGGGAATTTGTATTAAGTGTGTAGGGTGCTTGTCTCAGCGCCTGGCACAGCCAGGAAGAGGCTGCTGTCATTCTTGCAAAACACAAGCCCAGTCTCAGCAGTTCACCCGCTGTACCATTTGATCTGACCGGTGCAGAGAAGGCAGAAGAAAACGGGGACTGTTTTCTGTCTCAGTACCATGGCCACACAGTATCAACTCCGCAGAGACTTCCTTCTTTCAGGGTTTCTGATTTCAGAGAAGGGCACTTCATCGTTTTTCCACACTAGGAGAGAATTGTGATGACATGCTCCAAGGAAATGGACCCAATAGAACCGCCCCTGTTTACTCTGCCCACTGCTCAACAAACTGGGGAGAGTGACCACAGAGCACAGTGGACCCCTGAGCCTTTACACAGGTGGGAGGCCCCTGGCCTGCTCCCCCGTGTGGAAGCCCGTGAAGGTGGGCGGCCTGGATCCAGACTAACCACTTCCGCAGAGTTCAGCTACAGCAGGAGGTGGGGGTGCTGGGTCAAGATGTTCCCCTCCATACAAACTACAGACGGAGAAAGGAAGGACTCTGCAGAAGAAAAGACAAATGCCAGCCCAAAGAGCAGGACAAGCACAGTAGGGGCTGGGGTCCTCTGGACACACGGCAGGCCACTGTGAGTGACCAGGGCAAGCAGGTCGTGGAAGGGTTTTGGCGGGGGGTGTGGAGACACAGAGAAAACAGGGTTAGGAACCAGAAGACTTGGGTTCCAGGTCCAGCTGTGCCCCAACCGCATGCGTGACCTTGGGCAGGTCCTCTCTGCTGATCCTCAGTCTCCTCAGCCAAGGAGGAGGGAGACAGTGTATTCTTACTGTCCCTTCTAGTTGTGACACTCTGTGACCATTTCCTGGCCACAGTTGTTATGTCTTCTGTCTGTCCCAGTCTTGCCAGTGGTATACTGTGAACCCCAAAGCAAGACCCACGTCTATGATAAGCTCCAGGCTCCTAGGTGAGGGATTGCTTAGCACCTCAGACCTCACTTGGGCACAATAAAACTTTTTTCTTTTTATAGTGGTAGCTTCCATGCTGGGCACCCCACATTTCACTTTTCCATTTTCCCATTAATTCAACAGTGCTGATTAAACACGTGGCATGCAGAACATGGTGTGGGCACTGGGGAGAATGGACGAGACAGCCCGGGGCATAAAATCCAGCACCTCGCCCAGAGGCCAGGAGCCTGGATCTCTGAGCACTTGTGCGTTGAAGCATCCTGATGTGCCCCTGCCTAAGGGGGTGTCATGGCCTCACCCTCATCTCATGGGTCAGGTGCAGGGGGTACCAGAGGGCCAGGCCAGCCTCCTGCATCACTGGAAGGGCTAGGCTTTCAAGTTCCCTTCTTACCCCATCCCTCTCTTCTTCAGGGCCAGTGGATGCTCTGAAATCAAAGTGTTTCCAGAGACACTCCCCAGACTGAAGGGATCCTGGGCCCTGGTGTCAGGAGTCTCTCCTCTTTCCCCAGAAGCCTGGACGGCCTCCCACTGATGGAGCCTGATAATAAATGAGTTCATTACCCTTGCTGCTGAGGCCCATGACAGCCCATCTGCTGGCATGATTAATTAAAACTTTGACTGGCAATGGAGGTGCCATCTCGGGGCCGGAAAGCAATTAATCGGAGGATCTTCCAGACCATCATTTCTGACGGATCCTAGAGAGACTGGCGCCAGAGACAGAGAGCAGGGTCTTTGTGGGCTGCTCCCCTTGTCTTCCTCTCCTGTGCTCCCTGCAGAGGCTCTTTCCCTGTGAAACCCACTCTAATGAAGTGGAGGCAGAATGGTGAACCAGATCCTCAAATTCCATCACGTGCAGTTGTCCCCTGAGTAAGATTTCCTTTAGTTCAGTTAGGGAAGGGTTTTTCTACTCCTCCCAGGAGCAGGAAGTGTTGGGGTTTGAAAGAGGGTTTCCCCCTCTCTTCTCTTGAGGCCTGTGCTCAGGCGCAGTGAATTCCTCCCACTTGCCTCTCCATGTGGAGATCATGCCATCATCCCGTCTCTCTCTGTTATCCCAGCTGTGTATGGAGCAAGGCTGCTAGGAAAGGCCTCGGGCCCAAGCAGAGCGCTTCCTCCTCTGGACAGCGAAAGGTTGCTGCTGACCCATGACGTGTGTTTATTGATGTGTCTAGAACAGTGCCTGGCACACAGTAAGTACTCTGTAAAATGCTCATGTGAAACTGAGTGAAAAAAGACTAAGAAATAAGCCTTATGCAGTGTCTTTGAAGTTTTTAAGCTCGTGGCACCCTCTGATGATACAATATCTTACAGGGACTCCCAGTGAGGAAAACAGAGAAGGTGCTGTTCTGGTTTAAGTGTGTATGAACAGGGTAAGGAAGCTCTCACCTGCCCCCACTCTGAATTTACAGAGAAAGAAACAGGAGGAAAGAGACTAGAGACATGGGGAGCTAACCCCAGTCTAGGGCTCCGCCCAGCCCGTGGCTCTCCCCACTGCTCTGGGGTGACCCAAGGGACCCCGCCAGGCCGCCACCCCAAGTCTTCTCTACCAGAATGGCATTACCTTTGTCTGTCCTGTATGTTAAGCTTCTGTAGAGGCTTTCATTTGAGGAAAGTGTTCTCATGTTTGAACAGCAAACAAACAAAATCCATTGTTAGGGGAATGGAAGAAGGGAGTATAGATTAAGGCAGAGGTTGGTTCTGGGGGAGATTCTGCTTCCTTTTATCACATGACCCTAAAGAAGTCAGAAAATGAACGAGGTGGGGATGAGACCTGAACCTTCTTGCCTGTGCTTCTTTGGGGGGATTTATTGTTTCATTCTGTGCAGTGGGAGGAAACTCTTGCTCACTGACTAGGATATGACTTGGTAGGAGAAAAGAGAAATGGGAACGATCAGAAGGGAAGGAGGCAAAGAATTCCCGCTTGGTTCCTGGAAGTTCTGAGATGCTCAGATACCAAGTGCCTCCAAGTCACATGGGAAGGAGTGACTAGAGAGCCTTTCTGCTGGTGTCCCTGGCTCATGCTGAGAGCTAAAGAGGGGGAGAAAGACACCAGGAGATGGTGCTCAAACTTGGCCACACATGAAATCATCAAGGGATCTTTAATCACTAGCGATGCCTAGCGCCTGCGTTGATTCCATGGGCAGGGCCTGGGACCCAGGGTTGGCAGCAGGAGGCAGCAGGAGTCTTTAAAGCTCTTCAGGTGCCAGAAAAGGTCTGTCTAGTCAAAGCTATAGATTTTCCAGAAGTCATGTATGGATTGAGAGTTGGACCATAAAGAAAGATGAGCACCAAAGAGAACTGATGCTTTTGACTTGTAGGGCTGGAGAAGACTCTTGAGACTCCCTTGGACATCAAGGAGATCAAGCCAGTCAATCCTAAAGGAAATCAACCCAGAATATTCCTTAGAAGGACTGATGCAGAAGCTGAAGTTTCAATACTTTGGCCACCTGATGCGAAGAGCTGACTCATTGGAAAAGAAGCTGATGCTGGGAAATATTGAGGGCAGGGGGAGGAGGGGGCAACAGAGGATGAGACACTTGGATGGCATCACCGACTCAATGGACATGAGTTTGAGCAAACTCAGGGAGATGGTGAAGGATAGGAAAGCTTCAAGTGCTGTAGTTCATGGGGTCGCAAAGAGTCAGACATGACTGAGTGACTGAACAGCAATGACGGGTGGATTCTAACGTAGAGCGAAGTTCAGGAAGCCCTGCATCAGGAGCCGGGGTAGGCAGTCCTTCCTGAAGCCTCCCAAGAAGCAGCGCCTGTGATTCTTAACCCACTTCTCTCAAAGGGTGGGTCTCCAGGGACAGGAGCCCCGAGCCCGACAGGACAGAGGTGCAGGGGCACCAAGAGGGGCTGGCACACCTGCAGCCTGTGGTTATTCTGCTCCCCAGGGTTTCCTGCTCCTTGGGGACACAGGCAAACCACACAGAAAAGAGCTTTGCAGGAGGCTGCATAAACAAGAGGTACCAGGTCGGAAGCACTTTCCTGCAAAGAAGGGAAGGTCAGAGAGGGATGTGGCTAAGGCCAGAGGGAGATGGACAGTTGTGTCCAGCTATGTCAAGGTGGGAGAGTGAGCAGCCGGGTGGCGTGCTCTGAAGAGGAGGAGAGGGGAGAACAAGCTAACTCAGCCTGACAAGTGGGCTGAAGGGCAGACAGACACATGCCCTTGACAGCGGGCTCCGGTTTTCCAGGAATCTCAGGCTCCCCGGGGGTGGGGAGCTGGATTCCCGCTGCTGAATGGCTGTCAGCCAGGTCATGCTCTCGGCCATCCTCCTCTCCACTTCCCGGGGGGCTGCCCTGGTTTGGACTCTCATCCTTGCTCCGAGGCCACTCCAGCAGCCTGCAGACTGCTGACGCTGCATCTTCTCCGTCCTCTCTGCCAGAATAACCTTGAAGGGCCCATCTGATTGCATTTTTCTTTTCAAAAACACGTTTCTTCTCATGACAGCTGCCTGACCTATCTTTGCAGTCTGACTGCTCGCCGTTTTCCATCATGCACCTCATCCTCCAGCCAAACCAACCACTTACCCTTTCCTAGGTCTGGTCTGAACTTGGCTGTGTTCTCTATTTGAGCAGCCTGCCTTTCTCTCATTAGATTCTTGTTCCATTTATGGTCTGTCTTCAATGCCACCAACTCTAGAAAGTGCCCCCAGCTACCAAGCCTGAACTCCATTGCTCCTTCAGTGTCTGAGGCTCATCTTTCTCACCCTGTGGGTTTGGGTATCTGTGACCATCTGGAGGACCAGCAATGTGTTCTCCTATTTTAACCTTCTGGAGCGCCCAGCTGTGTTTTGGAAACAGCAGATGCTCAACGTACGCTTACTAAATTGAATTTTGTAGACAAGGAACCCAGGACACAGGTCAGGGAATGGGTGGAGAGTGGGACCTGCTTCTGGGATAGCTGGAATATCAAGAGAGGCACCCCCATAGAAACATAGACACTACCATGTGTTAAATAGATAGCCAGTGGGAACTTGCTGTATGACTCACAGAGTTCAAATTGATGTTCTGTGACAACCTAGAGGGGTGGAATGGGTTGGGAGTGGGGAAGAAGGTTCAAGAGGGAGGGGACATATATATATACCTATGGCTGATTCATGTTGATGTATGGCAGAAACCAACACAAAACTGTCAAACAATTATCCTTCAATTGAAAAAAGTTTTTAAAAGAGAGAAACGCCTCTTCTTGCCAGCCTTGGAGTTGGGTAAGAGCTGCGTGTTCGACCTATGTCCATAAGGGCATGTGGTAGGGCCACATGCTTGGGCCATGTGGGACACTGACCACCTGGTCTCCGTCCTTGGAACATATGAAATTTCATGAATAAGAGGATACAAAGACACATACTTATCAATAACAACAGCTAACACTCAGAGAACACCTTGCGATCTGTTTCACATTCATATTCTCAATAAATACAGACACACAGACTCTTTCTTTACAGGTTGGCAATCTGATCCTTCCCACTCACACAAGGTGGGCAAATGTTATCCTCATCAACTGGACACACCGCACACACACTTCTTTATATTTATAGAAAGAAGGGGACTAAAATCATTGCCTCCCTTCTGTATTTCAGGCACTGTTCTAGGTAGCCAACAGATACAAACCACGTTCTCCAGAAGCCTGCTCACACGTCTATGTGTGCGTCCAACTCAACGCCCCTCCTCTGTGTACCACACCACTCTCTCTCTCCTAACGCCACACATTTATTCCCTGCAGATGCAGTCAACAGTCTCAGTGGCTGTGACGGGCTGAACCATGTCCCTACGGAAGCCGTGTTGAGTCCTCACCCCCGGAATGTGACCTCATTTGGAAACAGGATCACTGATGTGATTATTAAGATGAAGTCCTTTGGACTCTGTGGGAGAAGGCGAGGGTGGGATGATTTGAGAGACTGGCATTGAAACATGTATATTACCATATGTGAAATAGATCGCCAGTCCATGCTTGATGCATGAGACAGGCTGCTCAGGGCCGGTGCCCTCAGGGACGGAATGGGGAGGAAGGTGAGAGGAGTGGGGGACACATGTACACAAATGGATGATTCATGTCAATGTATGGCAAAACCCACTACAATATCGTAAAGTAACTACCTCCAATTAAAAGTAGGCTCCTGACCCATTATGACTTGTTCTTTAGGAAATGCTGCCCACGGAAATGAACACAGTGACCCAGAAAGGAAATGTGTACGTGTCTGCATGCATACTGGGCATAGGACTAGCCTTGAATGCGTAATGAGTGAGTGTCCATGTATGTATGTGTCGGAGGCTTTAAGTCTGTGTGCACCTGTATATTGTGCATGTAAAGTCAAGGGATGACCTTTGTCCTTCTTCTATCACACACACACACACACACACACACACACACACACACACACAGTAGCCTTTAGCCCTGAACCTTCCTGAGTCCTGTTGGCCGTGCACGGTCCTGCGTCCCTGTGCCGGTGGGTGTACTGCAATATATAAGTGGTGATTAAACCTCTATTAGGTTTCATCTCAACTGATCATCATAGCCCATAAAAGGCATCTAGGCCTGATGGTATTGGAGGATCAAGGCTGAGAGGGTCACAGGCAGGAAGGCCAAGGGTCTCCAAACAGAGGAAATAGGCTGCAAGTGTCAGACATTTTTTTAATCTCTCTTAAACGGCAGGAAGAAACAAACTGATGTTACATTTTCCCCCTCTCTATACAAATTTGAAAAGAGGTTTCTCTGAAAACTCTGTGTTGCCATAATGACACCTGGCTCCACCTGAACTTAACTTTTCTCAAACCCTGAGCTAACCAATGCATTTTTCTTAAGGAAATGTTTGTCTTAAGCTATGTTAATGTACTATACATTCACCCCAGACTCTGTCTTCAAGTCAATTAATTCCACCTAAAGTCTAGACAAACCAGTATGTTATACACTGTTCTCTTATTCTATGTTAATGAAACCATATTTTTGTATGGGAATCTGCCTTTCATCAAGATTCATATCAATTGTTTTATGGCTCGGGATGACTCACCTGGTGCCAAGATTATCTCAAAATGCATCTTGTGGGTGAAGGGCTGGTGCCATTCTCTGAGTTTTGAGACTTTTCCTTTCTTTCATTAGCAGACTGCTAGTAGCTATATAACATCCAGCTAAAGACTAGCAGGGGGATATTCTTTCTGCCCCTTTCTGATGTCTATGTCAGAAGCTTTCTCTATCTTCTTTATGCTTTAATAAAACTTTTACACAAAAGCTCGGAGTGAGCAAGCCTCATCTCTGGCCCCAGATTGAATTCTCCTTCGGAGGCCAAGAATCCCGGCGTCTTTCGTGGTTCAGCAACAACCTTTCATTGTGGGGGCCCGTCCGGGATTCTTCAGGACAAGGTAAGGATGCTTGGAGCTCTAGTTCTTTGTTCTCCTAGCAAACACGCTTTCTGCTGCATTTTACTAACTCTACATCGTGCTTGTGTGAGTGAATGACACACGCTGCACAAAGCAATTGAGGAGCCCCGCTCTGCGGTTTCGCGGAGCCTCATACGGCTTATGGCAAAAACCTGTCAGGGGATTATACTGACCTGCCAATGCCAAGAGTCACCCAATGTCTCCTTCAGGGACCAACCAGAAATGGGCAAAGCGTGTGGACTAAACTCTCCTTTCTCGGTCAAACTTTCCGATCTCTTTGACCATTTCATAATTTCTTGGGAATTAGAACTACTAATCTAACTGTCAGATCATAGACTTTCAAGGGACTTGTAATCTATGCTGTTACTGTGTACTGTTGCTTAGATCCCAGACTTGGATTGGTGATCAGGAAGAGCCTAGCCTTGCTAGGAGTCAAAAGTTCGGAAGCTAGATGGAGCTCTAGCTCCAAGAGCATCTCTGATGTTAAAGGTTACTTAGATTGGAAGTACAATGGGTTTCTTCTTTTGGTAATGCTAGCTCTTAGTGGACCAGAGGAGGCTTTTCAGTGGCTTTTGTCCCAGCTCCTTAGATATTCTTTCTGTGGAATCTGTGGGAATGAACTGGAAGGACTGGCCCTAATAACTTTAAGACAAAAATCACTTTTTCCTCATTGGCCAGCCCTTCACCATCTCTTCTGCTATTCCTTATACTGGTGTGGCAATGCTTGGAAGGAACATCTCAGTTTTATGTTCGTACAAGTCTTACTGTGGTCAGGAATATACTCAGGGTCATGCACAGGCACTCAGGTGACAAATGTTTCCCCAGGGGTCTTAGCTTGGGAGGCATTCTGGAAGGTTACTCTGCACCCTGGGTGGCATCAGAGGCAAGCAAGGTTTTAACGGTGAGGAGCTGGACATCAGTCAGGGATGCCATCACGTCTACCCCTGGGGCATCCCCACCCCACCTCAGTGGGAGAACCAGGAGGGATGAGTATGGCACCTGCGTCAGTGAGGGACAGACTAAGTCCGACCAGGAAGGGAAAGCTTTGGTGTAAAGTCTGTCTACACCCCCATCTAGAGCAGGGAGGGACACCTCTGGTAGAAAGAGGGCACTGGTCGCTTTTTTTCTCACTTACAGATGGGAGCTAACAATTCCAGCCTCACTCCTTTGAACTGTATCCTGAAAAACTGGGATAGATTTGATCCCCAGGGCTTAAAGAAGACACACCTGGTCCCCCCCCCCGTGTGACACTCCCTGCGTGGCCACAGCATCCACTGGAGGATGCCCAGCGGTGGCCGGTTGGAGGGTCTCTTGATTATAACACTGTTTTACAATTAGACCGGTTCTGTAGAAAACAAGGGAAGTGGGTAGAAGTAGCATATGCGCTGCCCTTCTTCTCTCTGTGAGATATGCCAGTCTTGTGTCCTATGGGTATAGATTTGGGCATGAAACCTTCAACTCCCTCCTGTCCTCCTACTTTGCCCCCATACCCAGGCTCCAAACTGAGCAAACTGAAAGTCAGAGACCCCGTTCCCCACCCCACCCCCACCCCCCACCCCCCCGCTGAGGAAAGTTTGCCTTGGTCTCAGTAAAAACCCAAACTGAGATTCAAGCTGCCCAAGTGGAGGTCCAAACAACCCCTGTCTTAGTATGACCTCACACTACTCTGGTTTCAATAGAAACTCGGACAATCAAAGAGAAGCTCAAACAGCAAAAACTAAGGGTGAAATATAGGATGAGATGGAGGACAGGAGACAAAGAGATAAAGAAAAGCAGGTTTTTCCAGTCTATCCCTGGGATCATATGCGCAGAGCAGCCAGAGAGGCTGAGGAACAGCCACACAAGCTGTTGGCTCTTCATGAAGCACCCACTGGGAGAAATAATCAGTCTATGAGAGTTAGTAAGCCCTTTTCTTATGAAGAAATACAAAGAATCAAGGAGGATCTGGGAGACTATTTAGAGGACCCAGAAAAATATATTAGGGCTTTTAAAGGTGTTACTCTGCTCTATGACCTACCTGGAAGGATATGGTGTATATCTTGGGACAAACGCTGACACCTGACTCAAAAACTCGAGTTTTGGGGAAAGCTGTTGCTTATGGAGATGAGTGGCTTGGTAATGTATCAGTAGGGAAGTGGGAGGGCGAGATAGCCACCCTTCCCTCTGGGAATCAGGCGGTCCCGATTATAGGACCAGACTGGGACTATAACACGGCTAAAGGAAGACGGGATCAGAGTCATTTTGTCAGATGTATCCTTGAAGGACTCAGGTAAGCACACGCTAAGACTTTAAACTATGCCAAATTGGCAGACATAGAACAGGAGGGGAAGGAAGCTCCTGGTAAATTCCTAGACTGAGAGAAGCCCTTCGCAGATTCACTGAGATTGATCCCGAAAGTGAAGAGGGAAGAGTGATCTTAAAAGACAGATTTCTCACTCAATTGGCTCCAGGTTTCCGCCATAAGCTATTAAAACAGGTGTAGGGACAAATCAGTCTTTAGATAATCTGTTGCAACTGGCCCAAACAGTCTATTTTGGTAGGGACTATGAGGAAAAAAAAGAAAGGCAGAGAAAGACAAAGGAACAGGCGGAAGCCCTTGCGATGGCTGTCGGAACTGCTCTTAAGCAGCCCGAGAACAATGCCCAGAGGGACCCGATGGAAAGGAGTGGGCTTGCTATTACTGCGAAAGGAGGGGCACCTCAAGCGGGATTGCCCTTAGGCATCTAGGCCGCCCCTGGCTCCATGTCCGGTTTGTAAGGGACCACACTGGAGGAGAGACTGCCCCCAAAGGCGTAGGTCTCCGGGGTCGGACTCTCAAGACAATCAGGATTGAAGGTGCCTGGGGGTCCCCACACAAGCTCCCGTCCTAAATACACCTGAGAAACCCCAGGTATTAATGACTGTGGGGGGCCAATCCGTCGATTTCCTTTTGGACACTGGGACAAATTTCTCTGTGCTTACTGAAGCCCCTGGCCCACTTTCTTCCTGATTCGCTTCCGCAGTGGGACTGTCTGGACGAGCCAAAAGGTATTATTTCAGTTGTTCTTGAAGCTGTAACTAGGACTCTATGCTATTTTCACATAAGTTTCTGATCGTGCCAGAGTCTCCCTCACCCCTTTTGGGGTGGGATATACCCAGCAAGGTCCATGCCTCTGTTTTTATGAATATGGAGCCCTCCTTTTCTCTCCTGTTAATTGAACAAAATGTAAATCATAGAGTGTGGGCTGATGGAAAATCTGTGGGTCAGGCACAAAATGCTATTCCTGTAGTTGTCAAGCTCAAAGACCCACACTTATTTCCACATAAGAAGCAGTATCCACTGAAACCTGAGGTTAAGGAAGGATTAAAACCCATCATTGAGAATTTAAAGGAGCAGGGGCTATTAATTCCCTGTAACAGTCCATGCAACACTCCTATTTGGGGTATAAAGAAATCAGATGGTAAATGGAGACTAGTTCAAGATTTATAAATAATAAATGAGGCTGTAGGTCCTTTACACCCCATGGTGCTTAATCCTTATACTCTATTGTCTGAAATTCCTGAAAGAGCCAAATATTTCTCAGTAATTGATTTAAAAGATGTCTTCTATTCAGTGCCTTTGGCAGAGGAAAGTCAATTTCTATTTGCCTTTGAAGACCCTATGCAGCCAGCTTCTCAGTTAACATAGACAGTTTTGCCCCAGGGATTTCATGACAGCCCTCACTTATTTGGACAAAGTTAGTCACGGGATCTACAAAACTTTAATAGCTCTGAATATCTACGATATGTAGATGATATTCTGCTCTGTGCTGAGACAGAGGAAGCTTTGTTCACAAGCCTCAGAAGATTTCTTAAACTTTCTGGCAGGCTGTGGTTACAAGGCATCAAGAGAAAAGGCTCAACTTTGTCAACAATCTGTTAGATATCTGGGCCTAATCATATCAGAAGGGACTAGGGATTGGGGGCAGGAGGAGAAGGGGACGACAGAGGATGAGATGGCTGGATGGCATCACCGACTCTATGGATGTGAGTCTGAGTGAACTCCTGGAGTTGGTGATGGACAGAGAGGCCTGGAGTGCTGCAGTTCATGGGGTCGCAGAGTCGGACATGACTGAGCGACTGAACTGAGGGCCATAGGCCCTGAGAGAATTAAACCTATACTAAATCATCGCCTACCTATGACTTTAAGACAATTGAGAGGATTTGGGGGAATCACAGGTTACTGCTGCATTTGGATTCTGGGTTATGGGGAACTTGCCTGGCTTTTATATAAACTTATAACTGAGACTCAGCAGGCCCAAACCAACAAACTGGTTTGGTCCCCAGATTCTCAAAAAGCTATTTCAGCTCTTAATGCTGAACAAGTACAAATTAGAAAGGTGGTTTTACAAAACAGATTGGCTTTAGATATTCTGACAGCTGCACAAGGAGAAACCTGTGCCATTATTCATACCCGATGCTGTGCATATACACCTGATATGAGCACTAATGTTACTCATTTTACTGAACACACGAACAAGATGATTGAGGCTATGGCTACTTCTGAAGCAGCAATTGCCTCACTTTGGGAGACGTTAATTAGTTCCCCATGGTAGAAAACTATCTTAATAACACTAATTCCGATTGTTCTGTTTTTCCAGTTTGCTCCCTGCATCTGTAACTGTGTAGCTGGATTTGTTTCTAGTTGCATGAAGGCTTTTAAGTTACAAATGGTTGTTCAAACCCATGCAACTGCCGCCAGCTTCTTCCATCTACTACTTGGGGTCCCTGGATCAGAGACCCTCAATATGAGGGTTAGGAGAATATGTTGCCTCACCAATTTAGGGACAATACCCCTTATCAGCTCAGAAGCAGTTATGGAATGAGAACGACACCCCTTTCCCTAGGCAACATAATACTCCTAAAAGAAAAGGGGGGAACGAGAGGGTAACAGGCAGGAAGGCCAGAGGTCTCCAAAAGGAGGAAATAGGCTGCAAGGGTCAGACATTTTAAAATCTCTCTAAGCAGCAGGAAGAAACAAACTGGTGTTGTTACATTTTCCCCCTCTCTATACAAATTTAAAAAGAGGTTTCTCTGAAAACTCTGTGTTGCCATAATGACACCTGGCTCCACCTGAACTTAACTTTTCTCAAACCCTGAGCTAACCAATGCATTTTTCTTATGGAAATGTTTGTCTTAAGCTATGTTTATGTACTATGCATTTACCCCAGACTCTGTCTTCAAGTCGGTTCCAGAACTGACTTGACAAACCAGTATGTTACACTCATACACTGTTCTCTTTCTCTATGTTAATGAAACTATGTATTTGTATGGAATCTGCCTTTCTTCAAGATTCAAATCAATTGTTTTATGGCCTGGGATGCCTCACCTGGTGCCAAGATGATCTCAAAATGCATCTTGTGGGTGAGGGGCCTGGTGCCATTTTCTGAGTTTTGAGACATTTCCTTTCTTTCATTAGCAGACTGCTAGTAGCTACGTAACATCCAGCTAAAGACTAGCAGGAGGTACTCTTTCTGCCCCTTTCTGATGTCTATGTCAGAAGCTTTCTCTATCTCCTTTATTCTTTAATAAAACTTTATTACACAAAAGCTCTGGCCCCAGATTGAATTCTTCTCCCTTGGAGGCCAAGAATCCCGGTGTCTTTTGTGGTTCAGCAACAACCTTTCAAGGCTCAGGGAGTTGGAAGAAGGAAGGGGAGGGAAGGCTTTAAACGAAGGAGCCTGGTGAAGTGGTGTCTTGCAATGTGACCTACCTCCTGAGGTTCCATGACTCGGAACATATGCCCATGTATGTGCACACGTATCTCTGCCCAGCCAGGACTCAAAATGCCTTCAGGTTATTTTCTCTTAGAGCGCTTTTCCATTCATCTTCTGTTCCCCCATCCCTTAGAGGCAGGTGTCCATTTCATAGGAGAAAACAGATGGCCTGTTGGGAGTGACAAACTCTTGAGACCCAGAGCAAGTTAAGGGCAGAGGTGGAGTTGCCTATCAGCTAATGCATGGAGGGCTATGGGGTCCATTTGCAGCCGGCAAAGGGGGCATTTTAAAGCCAGACAGATGCTGTGTAGAGAAGGAAGAAACAGAAGTGGAGGGGCCGATGGTAATGGGAAGTGTTACCGTGCACTGATTATGTGCTAAGCATATCATGTGGGTTGTCTTCATCTATCTTGACAACTCTGGAGCGAGGCACATAACAGGCCTTGTCTGACAGCTGCATCAACTGGCTGACAATGGCTGAGCAACTGGGCCCTGGTCACAAAGCTAGGCAACGGCTGGATTGGAAAGGGAAGCAGTGTGATCCTAGGCTGGGCTCTTATGATGCTTGGTGGAAATTACAAAGCAGGCTTCTGTGGAGAGAGGAGGAATGAAAACAGAGGTGTGGGATCACCAGTGGCACAGCCCTGGATTCCTGTCTATGCTCCTTCCTCCCCTGTCTCCCAGCTCCTACATTCGCCAAGCTTGGGCCAGTGGTCTCGGTGCGAGGAGAGCTGCACCTCTTCAGTGCTTTCCTGAGCTCCGGGGCAGAGACAGCAGACAGGCCGAGGAGGGGACCCAGCACACCCCAGACAGTGGGCCCTGAGCATTAGGGCAGACGGCAGAACGGCCCCAGCCCCATCCAGGGATTTCTGCAGAATCTCTGGCTAGGACAGAAGATGGAGGAGCGTGAGCAGGAGTCCTGGAGGGCTGGCGTTTACCAACACTTACTGGCTCACTTTATCAAAGTGTTATTTTAATTAACTGATTTAAATCTCAGACAAGCCCACCAAGTACCATATGTGGATCGAAATGGAAATTTTGAAAGGGGAGGCAACTTCTCTTGAGTTTACAGCTTGTACATGAAGGAACTGGGTGACAGACTGCCAGTTGGCTAGCCCAACATCCATTTTCTGCCTGCTTCTCCCTGGCCTGTCTCAAGTTGAAAAAGTGAAAAGTGTTAGTTGCTCAGTCGTGTCTGACTCTCTGCGACCCTATGGACTGTAGCCTACCAGGCCCCTCTGTCCATGGGAATTCTCCAGGCAAGGATACTGGAGTGGGTTGCCATGCCATTCTCCAGGGGATCTTCCTAACCCAGGGATTGAACCCGAGTCTTCCACATTGCAGGGAGATTCCTTACCATCTGAGCCCCCAGGGAAGCCCATGAAACAATACAGGTCCTCTTACTTCCCTGAGTGCCCTTGAATTTTTGCCCAAAGAAGTCTGTGGCTTTAGGATCACCCCTGCCTTTCCTAATGAAGAGGCAGCCACAGCTGTTGCTGCCCTGTCCATCTTTCTTCCTGCTTTGAATGGTGACAGATGAAGAAAAGGCCCAAAGAAGTGGTCTTCCCAGCAACGTCACTGAGCCGCAGCATCAGCTGCCTGTGTCACACTTCTTGTATGTGGAGAGAACAGAGCCTCGTTGTGTTTCAGCCAGTGTTAGCTGCTGTTCCCACTGTCCACAGCCTCAAGTTCTCCTGACTGTGCTCTGAGTGGGGAGCTCACATCCTTGCCACGACCGCAAGGAGAGCAAAAGACAGGCAGTCTGGTTTCATCCCTCCATACTTTGTAGCATTTTAACATGATAAAGACTAGGATGCAAACTAAAATGGCCACTTGCTTTTCTCCCAAAACTAAGATCATGGAATCTGGTCCTACCACTTCACAGCAAAGAGATGGGGAAACAATGGGAAGAGTGACAGACTTGATTTTCTCGGGCTCCAAAAGCACTGCAGATGATGACTGCAGCCACAAAATTAAGATGCTTGCTCCTTAGAAGAAAAGCTATGACTAACCTAGACAGCATATTAAAAAGCAGAGACACTACTTTGCCAACAAAGGTATGTCTAGTCAAAGCTATGGTTTTTCCGGTAGTCATTTTGGATGTAAGACCATAAAGGAGAAGACTCTTGAGAGTCCTTTGGACAGCAGAGAGATCAAACCAATCAATCCTAAAGGAAATCAGTCCTGAATATTCATTGGAAGGACTGATGCTGAAGCTGAAGCTCCAACACTTCGGCCACCTGATGAGAAAAACTGACTTTTCTAAAAAGACCCTGATGCTGGGAATGATTGAAGGCAGGAGAAGGGGATGACGGAGGATGAGATGGTTGGATGGCATCACTGACGTGATGGACATGAGTTTGAGCAATTTCTGGGAGTTGGTGATAGACAGGGAAGCCTGGTGTGCTGCAGTCCATGGGGTCGCAAGGTCAGAAACAACTGAGAGACTGAACTAACATAATTAACGGCATTTAGATGTGAAGAGCTGCTACGTTTGAAAAGGTCCCAGGAAACAGACTGCTGCACCAGTCTGGTTTCTAGGTTCTCCCAAGCTCACGTTGCCCTTCTCACTGCCTCTCCTCTGCTTGGACAAGGAGAGAAGGATGGGAGGCTGAGTCTTCATCTCCAGGGACAAGAGTCCACAGATCCATTTTAATAACCGTAAGTCTTGCTGCTTAAGAGAACAAGGTTCCTTTGAAATGAATACTTAAGCTGTTGAGGTCAAAACACGTGTATGCTGCTGTTAAGTAAAACCGTCTCTCAAATTGTCTTTGAAGTCTCTAGTTCATCCTTTAGGGTTTCGGTAGCAGTCTCAACATTGTGAGTGTATTTGATGTTTGGAAACAGTGAAAGTCACCTCTGGTCAAACTTTGGGAATAATGATCAAAACAGTGCAGCCAGTTTGCTTTAAATGAATGACTGAAACAAGCATGCTACTTCCCAAGATAGAGTACATCAGGAACTCTAGCTGCTTTTACTTTTTTTTAAGCCCCCTATCTCTACCCTTGCCTTTGCAGACCAGCAGGCATGGCGTCTGGAATGGCTGGCCTTCTCCGACTGCCCTTGCCCTGCAGCCCTCAGGCTGAGGCTGGCAGAGCTCACATCTAAGTGTCTCAGTTCTGTCCACTTGTGAAATGCTCATGCCACAGATACACCAGTTTGCGGTGATATTTCCCCTTTTACTAAGAAAAGTCAGGAGGGGACTGGGATTTCTGTGTTACTTTGTGAAAGACTTGTGCCTCTGTTAAATGCTGGTCCAGTGAAATGAAAGTCACTCAGTCGTGTTTGACTCTTTGCAACCCCATGGACTATACAGTCCATGGAATTCTCCAGGCCAGAATACTGGAGTGGATAGCCTTTCCCTTCTCCAGGGGACCTTCCCAACCCAGGGATCAAAGCTAGGTCTCCTGCATTGCAGGTGGATTCTTTACCAGCTGAGCCATAAGGGAAGCCTGGTCCAAGACACGCTGGTCCAAGACAGACTCTCATTTTCTTAGTGGTGAGTCCGTTCTATTGTGTTCACCTTCTCTAGCAAACACGGACACAGTCCACAGGAACTCGGTGTTGACAAAGAGGTCACTTGGGTGCTGCTGAAGCTGCAGAAATGACAGGTCAGACTTGCACAGCTTCTTGTGGATTCTGCCAACTCCCGCCGTACATTGCCAGGTGAGACCAGGGTGTCATACCACCTGGCTTTGGAAACGCTTGCAACTTCCTTTTACCCCTATCCTCTGCCAACTTGTGTCAAGGCAAACTGGTAAGAAATGAACACATTTTTCAACCTTTTATTCTCGCTAGGGCAAAGATAGAGAAAATCCATGGACACCTTACGTAAGGCTGGATTTGCCAACGGCTCACCATGCCCTTTCTTTAGCCTCCCTGGGCAGGACCGTTCCTAATCCAGGTGGGCGGACCACCACAATAGGGAATGGAATCTTGTTTTCAAAATCACTGGAGACCTCTCAGCAGGGCATGGTCTTAACCCTAGTGACAGACACAGCATCCTGTGAAATAAACAACGAAGCCATGTGGCCACGTGGTATGTGTCTGCATCTTCGATGGTGTGCTGGATCTTGCCTCAAGTTCCCTCATTTTATCAAATTCATGCCCTATAGCTTGGAATGCAATTTTAAAATCATGAGTAATGACAAAAGGTATCACAAGTGCTACTTCTATGTTTTCCTGGTCAGACTGTTATCTGCTGCTACTTTCAAGGATAGAGTTTGTTTTCATTTACTTCTGGAAAGAGATATTACACAGATGTTTGGTTTTGGCCATAAAATCAAAGCGTGGAGACATGGGGGCCTGTGACCTGAGTAGTGTTTGCTCTCACCCACGTGACTGATTTCAGGTTTCAGCAGTAAGGCACCCATGTAATCTAGAGATGACTGGACTCTCGGCAGGCAGCCTGTCTCACCCATGCCCTCCTTGAAGCAGGTCAGAGTTCACCACAGTTATATACATCCCCTAAAATAACCAACTTGAAACACATCAGTGGGAAGCAGAAATGTCACTGGACACTGAGTAGAGAGATGAAGACTCATTCACACCCCGCACAGGACAGGACTTCAAATGACATGCCCCCGAGACGCCTGTGCCCCTGCTCCCAAGACTTCCGTCCCCGCCAGCTGCCCAACCACGCTTCTTTCTCTTCACCTGCCTCCATCTCGAAAACTCTTTTCCCACTGACAACAGAACGCTCATCCAAGAGGAGGCTGGTAATCAGCCAGAACAACCTACGCCACCACTGCCATTCCTCCAGCTTCCCCCCACGACACCGTCTTCCCTCTGCAGCCCCCTCCCCACCCTGCTGTCACACTGTGTGCTCACTAACCCTAACAATCGCTCCATGAGGGTGGTCACAATTCCCAGCATGCTAAATGGGAAGAGGGTCTTAGAGACAGAGGCTCACCCAAGCTAAGGCACAATAGTTCAGGACCCCTCCTAGGTCTGCCAGACCCCCGTCAGTGCCCCCCCCCTACCCCCCACGTGGCAGTGCAAAGGTAGTGGCCCTGGGGAAACACAAATGTGAGGCTGGGGATGAGGTGTGCCTGGGGTGCTTCCTCCCCGCCCTGGGCAGCACTTGCTCCCTCATTCAAGTGGCTCCTACAAAGCCGGCTGTGTACCCTCTTTGAGAGGGTCCTGCCTTCTCCCAGGCCATCCTGCCAGCTGCAGGGACGAAGGTGACTCGACCTTTTTATTAGGGGTCACTAAAACCTGACAGGTTGTAAGTATGTTAAACTTGACGTGCATTTCTCTCTTCTCCGGTGGCCAGATCTGGACACAGGAGGCAGACTACACACCTAAGCCATGAACTACAACCCAGCTGTTTCTGATTTAGCTACAGTGGGGTGGGGGGTGGCAAGGTAAGGTATGTCCATTCCTTGGGCCCAGGTTTTGATACTAGTATGACCAAAACCCAGTGGAACCACATATCTATAAGCCACATTAGGAAAGCACTTCTGAGAGTGAGAGGAGACAATTATGCCAGGAGGACAACTCCTAAGGAAACTGGAGCGCATGATCACCTTAAAAACCTTCCCTGGGTCCTAACACCCTGCCTCAATCACACAGAGACTAGAACGCTTAAGGGTCTGCAAGAGGGAAATAAAGACAGACCTATTAAAAAGTTCTGACTATGCCTTCTACTTGGAGTTTTCGTAATACCACAACGTTTTATTCATGTAAAGCATTTTATAGTTTACAAAGTACTTTCATGAGCACACTTTGCCGTAATAAGCCTGGGAGGCAGGTAATATGACCAGCATCTTGAGAAGATTATAGAGCGAGGAGCAGAGAGAGAGCACAGATCCAGGATCTGGGTGAGCCTGTCCTCACCCACAGTGTCCTGATTGCCTCCACTCTCGCTGAGCCACCAGCTTGTTCTCTGAGCCTAGACCGCCTGGGAGAACGATCCAAAGTGAGGCTTTTGGGAGATGGTGGACCGCATTATAGTGTTGTCTGAATCAAAATGAACTGCAAAGCCAGGCATTAATACTGTGCACGCTGGAAACAGAAATACACGTGTGGTCACTTACTTTCAAAAACCAACTTAAGTGAAACACTAAGTGAAACACTGCCCATTCCCAACATGGCTTTCTGAGGAATTTTCTAAGACCCTAAACTTTATACATAAAATTAACTGGCAAAAGACCAGCCTCCAACATCTGAGACAGCGGTTCTTGGTGGGGTGGGGTGGTATTACATAACCTCAAGGAGCCATTTGATTAGGCACCGGAGTCGAGTTCCCTCCTCTCTCTGCCTCCCCTGTAAGTCAGAGAATGTTAGTGACACAGAGGACCAAAGGAGCCAGGCCCGAGGGTGACTTCCAGTCCCCACACAAGCCTACTATCTGTGGGACTGGTGGTCCTCCAAGGACCAGCCTGTGGTCTCCTGAGGATGACGTCCTGCAAGCTGCTCTCTGGGGCCATGGCTGGCACAGCACCAAGGAGCTCCACGGCTCTGTACATCTCATTTGAGGGAAACATAACCTGGGTGTGTTCATCTGAGACAGGACGTCTCTACTCACAGCAGCGTGTTCTGAGCAAGACCACACAGCATGCGCAGGCTGCCTACATGAGACAGAGACAGAACTTTCACAGCTGATTTAGCCTTGTCTCTCCCCAGTCTGTTAAACTTGCTGCCGCTTTCGGTTATACAGATAATTTAGGTCCAAGCGGAATTAGGGGAAGCACAGATAACCCCACTGTGTATAAAATAAATCAAAACATATCACAAAGGACTAACTCAGTTCAAACTCTTCCTGGTTTGATAGAAGAACTGATGTTTCTGAGAAAAAGCTCCCCAAACTGTCAAAGATGAGGGTGCTTTGTGAGGCCGTACTCATTGAACTGATTCATTCTGCCGGAGGATCTGATGAGAATAACATAGAACGAAGTTTTCCCTCTTGATTCTGTGACATGTCTCAGTTTTATCCAAGTCACAAACCTCCCCTGGGCCTCAACTACCTGACTGGACTGTAAGATATGACCTCCTTTACTGCGGTGGCTTTAAATGGGCACTTGTATGTCAAGTGTGTGTAGCGGAATACGACGTCCTAGAGGCCCAGAGTAAAGCACGCCCCTCTCTCCTTGTGGAGATTCAAAGCACAGAGGGTCTTTAACTCTCAGCACAACACTGAAGAATTCTTTTGCAATTAGTAATGAGCAGCAACCCACAGGAGGAACGAATCCCTGACACCCCCTGACACCTTTAATATTAATGTTCGTGGAGTGAAGTGCATCAGTGACCATGTATGGGACTGCTGCGATACGGGAGACAGGGCACCACTGAGTCTGTGACACCCAGCAAGGAGGAGTCAGAATTCAGGGAAGAATGTGGACAGAAAAAAAAGACTTTGCTGTTTTCTTATTTTAGGAAAGGAAACATCATCCAGAAAGACAGGAAAAGGAGACTTGGGTGGAGCTGGGAAAGACTGGGAAATTAAGGAAGAAATGTTTTAACACAACCAAAGCTTCTGTGAGACCTGCAGGTAGAGTGAAATGAAATGACAGAATCCTAACTACTGGTGGTGAATCTCTGAGTTACTGTGTTTTTGTTTCCTTTTGTTTTTAGGTTCACTGATATGTCAGAGGCTGGGCCAAAATAGCCTCTTTCCTTCATGAGAACATCACCATAACTGCTTAAAATGGGTACTCCCCTTCCTTCCCTGCTGCAGGCCAAAGTAACATGATGACTCAAAGGCTTAAATAAAAAGAGGAATGGGCCAGCCCTTAGCTGTGACTGCCCAAAGACAGCTTTCTGCTGGTAAGAAACTAGTGCCACCATTTGATCAGGGTAAGTTGTGATGCTGTTAGAGGATCAGACCATGGACGAGACTTCCTGGGGAAGACTGAGAAGCCCACCAGTCGTTCTGGATGAGACACCTTCACGAGGGCCGCAGCCGCACCAGTGTACCAGGTCAGGAAGGCACATGCGCAATACACTGAGACCAGTAAGACCAAAAAAGAAATAATACACCAATCGGAAAATAAAGACTCTTCATAAACACGTATGGGGTCTACATTATCCCTTACAAATGTTTGTACTCATTCTGCAAGAAATCAGGTGATTCACTTCTGTGTAGCTTGCAGGGACCACCGCCAGAACTTCTGGGTCTGCTTGAGTGACCTCCTCCAGGCTGCTCTGTCTAGAACTCTCAGCATCACAGTGATAGCCGCGCTCAGATTCTCCACACATCCACGAGCTAAATCAACTCCAGCTGTAAACAGGAACAACACATTTAGGAAGGGAGCAGACCAACTTCAGAGCACTGCTTCTCGGGGGAGGGGAACATAAGTGACAGTGGTTTCCCTCACTGGTGACACGCACGGACTTGCACACTTACTCACCACTAACTATTTTAGGGGGTTTCCCTGTTGGCTCAGTGGTAAAGAACCTGCCTGCCAATGCAGGAGACATGTATTTGATCCCTGGGTTGGGAAGATCCCTTGGAGAAGGAAACGGCAATCCACTCCAGAATTCCTGCCTGAGAAACTCCATGGACAGAGGAGCCTGGAGGGCTATAGTTCATGAGGTAGCACACAGTCGCACACGACTGCGGGACTATACAGCAGACAAACAACAAACGATTTCAGGAGCTAAATTTGAAGCACGTCTTTTTATTTCAATACTAAGAACTTCTCCACAAAGAGGCTGCAAGTTCTTACTGGACTGCTGTCACGTGAGGCTTAAAGGCAGGAAGTCCCCACACACGAAAGATGGATACAAAAGCCAACACTCTACCCAGCCTTCCAGGCATCCAGACATGGTGTGGTAAGGTCCAGAAATCCCCAAACGCCGATCAGTCTATTTTGTTTACATTAAGTTCATTGAGAACATTTAAGAACGAGGCGTTTTAAATGCTGCTTTTATTTGTCAGCCCACAGATTGCACACTGTACTGCTTATTTTGGTGGAGAGCAATTTCAGTAAATTATGACATTTTGCTGCTAAAGGAATAGCCTTCCCAGCTCTTTTTCAGTCCTTCAATGAGAGGATTAAACTGCATGAACAATAAATTTAAAGAACCAAAGAGCACAGGACTGTCTATTATGAAATTACTTATCTGATTACATTTATAACGATGACAAATAATAATAGTGTTGAGAGCTGCTGGTATGTTAGAAACTAAAACACAAATAAGTCCATGATAAGCAGGCATGGTGGCTGTATTTATAGCTCAGCCAAGTTTAAGCATGAGAACACCTGGTATGTATTAGAAGTACTTACCAAGTCATCCACGTCCCCACCCTCCTCAAAGGCGGCTGCTGTGTCTGTATTTGCATTTTCTTTGGGGGCCAGAAACTGTGAACAGAAAGTCAGGGATAATATCACAAGGACAGTTTTGCCTCCTTTGATGGAGAAACACATGCAAATGGCCCAAAAGAAGCACCATCTTGATGTACGCCCCTTCCTTTGGTTCTGGATGAGAGGACCCATGTGAGGTTGAACAGTCCACTAACTAGTCACAGAGAAAGTTCTGGGAAGAGGGAGGAGATGATGTGGCTCACCAAGGCAGTGAGCATATGGAGGGGCCTGTATCAGGCCCTGAGGACACCAGGTATTCCCATTTTTGCTTTCACAGCAGGTATGTGGGCTCATTAGGGTTAAGAAAAGAACCAAACACCTCAAACCAGTATGACTTAGTCTCTTTTTTTTTTTAACAAAAGTAAACTTTACTGAGGTGTAATTGGCATACAATAAATCTCAGTCTCTTTTGAAGGGAGCACTGAGGGTCAAGGGTCTGGACTTAAAGATTATAAGCATCTACTCAACTCCACTGAGGACAAAAAAGAGGTAAAAGGAAGGACTTCTAGGAGATGTGAAACACAAAAATGGGTGGGTGGGTTCAATTCTTTTCCTGGCAGTCTTTAAATGTGTGTTAGAAATTGTTTGGAAACAGGAAGGTAGATGAAAAACTTCCAGTGTACGCTTCTGCTTAGCATCAGTATTCTAGACCTGGAACTTCTACAAGGCTGCTGCTGCTGCTAAGTCACTTCAGTCGTGTCCGACTCTGTGTGACCCCATAGACGGCAGCCCACCAGGCTCCCCCGTCCCTGGGATTCTCCAGGCAAGAACGCTGGAGTGGGTTGCCATTTCCTTCTCCAATACATGAAAGTGAAAAGTGAAAGGGATGTTGCTCAGTCGTGTCCAACTCTTCGCAACCCCATGGACTGCAGCCTACCAGGCTCCTCCGTCCATGGGATTTTTCCAGGCAAGAGTACTGGAGTGGGTGCCATCGCCTTCTCTGTTCTACAAGGCAGATATGCAGAAAAGCAAAGGGCCCTGAACTGAAGTCTGCAAGGATCGAGGAACACAACTCAGATTTTCAAAGGGGAGTGAGTGCCCATGAAGACTATCTGCACATTCCTGCCCTCCAAAGACAGCAGTGGGGACTCTTGTCCTTCAAGGTGTGTGATAACTGTATCAAAGACCTAGGTTTTATCAATCTCTTGTCCATCCTAACACCAGAGCTGATCTTCTCGTAGGATAAGTACTTAGCATGGTGGCAGAGATCAGCCTGCAGGAGGGAGGGTTTTTAAAAGGGGAGATGGAAGTGTGGCAGGCCTCTCCCAGTTAGTATCCCTCAGGGTTGGTGTGCATGGAGCTGGCGGGCAGTAAACAAGCCCTTCCAGCCCACTTCGATTCTGTGGTAGCTCTACCCAAGAAGGAAAGGTGTGTTCATGTGTACACTTTCTTGACATGAAAGCAGGACAAGAACTGCTTTCCCTGTATTTTCTGTAATTTTTATGGTACTATGGACACAATCAAGGCCTCTGAAACCTAAGAATTATATATAGATTAAAAGGTCAGGAAGCAACAGTTAGAACTGGACATGGAACAACAGACTGGTTCCAAATAGGAAAAGGAGTATGTCAAGGCTCTATATTGTCACCCTGCTTATTTAACTTGATGCAGAGTACATCATGAGAAACGCTGGGCTGGAAGAAGCACAAGCTGGAATCAAGATTGCCAGGAGAAATATCAATAACCTCACATATGCAGATGACACCACCATTATGGCAGAAAGTGAAGAGGAACTAAAAAGCGTCTTGATGAAAGTGAAAGAGGAGAGTGAAAAAGTTGGCTTAAAGCTCAACATTCAGAAAACAAAGATCATGGCATCTAGTCCCATCACTTCATGGCAAATAGATGGGGAAACAGTGGAAACAGTGGCTGACTTTATTTTTCTGGGCTCCAAAATCACTGCAGATGGTGATTGCAGCCATGAAATTAAAATACGCTTACTCCTTGGAAGGAAAGTTATGACCAACCTAGATAGCATATTCAAAAGCAAAGACATTACTTTGCCAACAAAGGTCCATCTAGTCAAGGCTATGGTTTCTCCAGTGGTCATGTATGGATGTGAAAACTGGACTGTGAAGAAAGCTGAGCACCGAAGAATTGATGCTTTTGAACTGTGGTGTTGGAGAAGACTCTTGAGATCAAGTCCCTTGGACTGCAAGGAGATCCAACCAGTCCATCCTAAAGGAAATCAGAACTGGGTGTTCACTGGAAGGACTGATGCTGAAGCTGAAACTCCAGTACTTTGGCCACCTATGCAAAGAGTTGACTCACTGGAAAAGACCCTGATGCTGGGAGGGATTGGGGGTAGAAGGAAAAGGGGATGACAGAGGATAAGATGACCGGATGGCATCACCAACTCGATGGACATGAGTTTGGGTAAACTATGGGAGTTGGTGACGGACAGGGAGGCCTGGCATGCTGCGATTCATGGGGTCGCAAAGAGTCAGACACGACTGAGCGACTGAACTGAACTGATGTCTCCTTACACCACAGACCAAAGTTACAGTTCAAATACAAGGCTGTGTACAACAAGTCTCAGGAAGCAAGCACTGTGTGTCCTTTAATTCCTTATGTGCTGAAACTTACGTGGGTAAGAAGGGCAAGAGGAAGGCTGCATGTGCAGAGCTGGGCGAGGCCGCATTAGCACCTGGATGTGCCTATGACAGTCTGTTTTTGACTCATCCTCCCTCCCAGATGTTTTCCCCCTCAGTCAAAACCAGCTCATCCATCACTGACTTCAATTCTGATTAAGAGATTAAGGAGTTCACCTTTCTCTAAGAATGTGTATACATCTTTCTACAGCCCTTTGCTGACTCTGAACTGGACTGTGGTCAGTGCTGGAAATCTTTCTGTGGTTTAGGAGACAGGAGATGCTAGCAGTTGATGCACAGCCTGGAACAGAACAGAACTGATTCATATCATCAAGTCTACTTATTCATTCGGGTCGATTATTAATAAAGACACCTGAGAGCCACATAGAGATAAATGAGCCAGCAATCCACACGTGCACCTGCATGTGGTTTACATCTGAAGGTCAGACTCTGCTCCTGGATTCCCAAATTAATCTTTATTTATGATTCTAATTATCATCAATATTAAAAACGATTTTTATTTTGTTCCTCTCCTGCTATCATTAACCCCCAGGTGATTCTCCCTACATCAAGAACATCAGCCTAAAAGATAAAGACGTATCCTTTGGGTGAGAAAAGAATAAAAAAGTAGAGCTGTGTCTTACCGGAAGCCTCTGGGGGCTACAAGTGACTGGTACCTTCAAACAAAACTCTGTGGTCTTAATCGTTTTGTAGTCCACTATACCCCCTTAGAAACCTGACCCACAGTAGGTACGCACTGATGAATCTCGGAGAAGGAAATGGCAACCCACTCTAGTAGTCTTGCCTGGAGAATCCCATGGGCAGAGGAGCCTGGCAGGCTACAGTTCATGGAGTCGCAGGAGTCGGACATGACTTAGTGACTAAACCATTGATGAATCTAGAAAATCCCTAATGCTTTTTGGCACACAGTCTCTTAAAGCTCCAATTCCCATTCCCATCCCACCTGCAAAGCCCCTTTCACACTGCAATTACAGGATAAATTCAGACAGGAGAGTCTGCACCATATGACCACAGTACATACCATTAAACATAAACGGCACGTCTCTGAGATGAGGCCAAATTCCAGGAAGAAAGAAACGGCGGCAAATAAACTCTCCTTTCCGTCAAGTGCTAAACATCTGGAGCTGATTTCCTGACAGATCTGCTTTACATTCCTGCTTAAGCAATTTACAGCTAAGAGCAGGCTGCCATCCATTATCCTTCCCACAGCCCCAGGCGAGGCTGATCTCTTACACTTATCACTCCTCACCGTCAGAGTTTTTAACTACAAGTAATTTCCAGGCTGTGCATGACAGGGAAGCTAGAGATAAAGCAGAGAATTCAATGACTGGCCTGTTTTCTCAATAAAAGCAACAACAGATTCTCTAAATGCAGCCAAAAGGGGCACGAGTCAACAGCTGACGTTTCTTATGTTCTTTCTCTCTGCAATATGTTGAAAAATGAGGACAAATAGAAAAAAAAACAGTTGTGTGACAGTCCTCCATCCTCAAGCCACCATCATGTATTTGAGGTTACCAAGAAAGAACCTTCTTACTTGCAGATCTTTATGAGATGGATAAACCACTACTTCTCAGGTACACTGAAATACAATCCTGGCCACAAGCAGAGAAACTGCATCAATCACTTCTCTACAGAAGCTTCCAGTCCTGTTCCTCCATAAGACTAAAAACTGAAAATCAGCTTTTCCTAAGGCCCTTAGCAATCCCCAAATTGAAAATACATGGCTTCCACTGGGTTGATTCCAACACCAAGGTCTAGATATACAATAGCATCATGAAGAATGAAAACCTGTTGGCATGTATTTTGTTTAAAATGACACACACTTAGGTTACATTAATGCTATTTTCATGCTTTATAGGGAATACAGTTCAGGAGAGAAATCTGCAAACCAGTGTGGGGGAAAAGAACCGTATAATTGAGGCACTGTCCATTCCCAGTAACCCTGGGTAAGCCACTTGACCTTTCTATAACTAGCTCTCCTCAGAAATAAAAAGGGTACTGACCCCATTTATCTCTTGGGGTTGCACTGCTCCTCAGATGAAATAAAATATACAAAAAATGCCTTGTGGAATTGTAGATTTTATGTTTAAATTCTTAGGAATACACCCAATATATGTTTACCAAATGACAGTCGCAAGAATACCCATAGCATTTTTATTCCCAGTTGCCAGTGTTTAGAAACAACTAATGTCTGTCATTAGGAGAATGGATGGAAAAATTGTGGTATAACCACAAAAGAGAACACTACATAGCTGTAATAAAGAACAAACAATTTTAACATCATGGATGAGTCATAAAAGGCATGATTCCAATTATATGAAGGTTGAGCTAGGCAAAACTACTCTCAAGTGACAGATGTCAGACTCCTGGGCAGGGTATCAGGGAGCCTTCTGAGGTTTTGGAAATGCTCTGTACTTTGATCTGGGTGGTGGGCACCCAGATATACGACTATGTAAGAATTTAGCAGTGTTCATATTTAAGATTTGTGCTTTTACTCTATGTTCTAGCTCAATAAAAAATTTAAAATCGTGTCTTAAAAATATCAAGCTCTAAACAAATATAAAGTAACAATGTGACCTTTTAATTACTGCTTTTCTTGTATTAACATATAGAACTTCACGAGGGATTTAAGGCAGAAAAGGAAGAAAAGAACAAAGGAAAATGTCATGGGGTCCAACAGCGGCCAGCAGTCAGAGACAACTGTTCTCAAGAAATGACTCCTAATTCTAATCTTATAATCTTTCACAATGCTTTGGGGATCTTTTTTGGAAGAGGGAGTGTGAGAATCTTTTAGGTACACGTGGCTGCTGGCATTCTATGGTGGCGGCATGAAAACGCACGGAGGTGACTATGAAGAGTCCAGAGTCTGGACTCTAACCAGTTCTGCTGGCCATGAACTTGTGACACTGAGAAAGTCAACTTCACCTCTCTAGACTGCCTCTGGAAAATGACCAGATCACTAAGCTTTGAGCATCTATGATGCTAAGATGGAAAAATCAATAGATGTCAACACCAATAAAGAAGGCTAGATTAGGTGGCTATAAGGAAAACAAGTGCTAAAATGATGCCTTTTCCCCCGTAAGAGTTTGTATCAAATGATTATTTAGGCAAATCTCAACCTTGGAATCCTGTGAGAAACAATATTCCAAAGCCACAGGAATAAATTCTCTTTCCTCTCTGAGCTCTTAATTTGGAATAAAAAGAATGTAGGGCTGGGGCTCAGTCCTACCACTGGATTTCTGGCCAGTGACACTACGAGATTGTAAGCACATCATTTTATGTCTCAGCCCTAAGTTTCTTCATGTGTATATAAAATAAGGAGTTTGGACCAGATCAGTGTTTTTCAGGTTCTGTTCCCTGAGGGCTCTTCCGAGTCCTCAGGGCATGGGTAACCCCAAATTTCCACTCCTACTCTCCATCAAGGGAGAAGTGTCATGCTTCTATGTTTTCTGCATCAGGCTTGCTTGTAAGCTTTCAGTTTTAAAAATAAAAACTCAGCTAAATCATCATTAGGATTCCTTCCAGCTGAATAAAATTCTATACAACTTAAGCCAATATCCTCTGCCTTAGTTAAGAATCTGACTTGTTTAAATCCTTTTAGCCCAGGGCTTCTCATCATTCTTTGTTGGGAGGGGCTCTACCTACTAGGAGTCAGTCGCATGCCCCCTGCTGTAACCACCTGGAATGTCTCTGGACAATGCCAATATCTCCTGGGGAATAAAATCACTCCTGGCTGAGAACCACTGTTCTAACCCTAACACAGGTTAGTAGGAAAAAAATTTAAAAAAATTTTTTTTATAAAGATGACAAACTTTGAATGAAGCATCAGCCTTTCTTGACCTTTTACAAGTGCAGGTCTCTCACGGCCCATGGTTCCCTAGTCCTGGATTGTGATGCTCCTGGAACGTGGCAGGATAAACAGGCACAACTCCTACCCGCCACAGAGCCTAGCCCTGTGAATGAGATGACAGAAAAGGAGCACAGGAGCTACAGAGGCCTCTCCATGTCGTCGCAAATGGCAAGACTTCATCTTTCTATGGCTGAGCAGTATTCCATTGTGTATGTATACCACACCTTTACTCATTCATCATCAACGGACATGTGGGGTTTTCTTCTTCCGATCTTTGTTATCATAAATAATGCTGTGGTGAACACCAAGGTGCATGTATCTTTTTGAAATATGGTCCTTGGGAGGATTATGCTAAGTGAAATAAGTCAGATGAAGAAAGATAAACACTGTACGATTTGCCTCATATGTGGAATATAAAACAAAACCAGAGCAAATGAACAAATCAAATGAAACAAAGACAAACCCATAGATACAGAGAAAAGACTAGTAGTTACCAGAAGGAAAGGCATGAGGGGAGGGTAAAATGGGTAAAGAGGGTCAACTGTATGGGGATGAATGAAAACTAAACTTTTGGTGGTGAGTAGGTAGTGTACACAGAAGTTGAAATATAATGTTGTACACAGAAATTTACTAATGGTATAAAGCAATGTGAACTCAATAAAAAGAAACAAAATAAAACTGGAGGAAAAATATATATACAAACATCAAACATTAATGGCATGTCTAACTACCAGAAAACAGAAAAAGTGAAAGAATTCATGACTGGAAAACAGGGGTTATATTTATATCTAGGCTTCAAAATGAAACAGAGGTATCAGTTATTGAAAGAAAAAGTGACTGTCTAAGCTTATGTCATGAGACAACTTTCTATTTCTACAGAAAGAATAACTTACCTATATTCTCAAAGAATTATAAAATCCACACATTTCTAGAATATATCAGAGAGAAACAATTGTCCTTAAGATGGGGAAGTGTAGTCATGATTTTCCTTTAAAACGGGCATCCCTGAATAATATTTCCTTTCAAATCATCAACATTTAACAGCAATAATGTGACAGTATACCAACTTTAAATAACTTATGGTCAATATCTTGAAAGAATTTTAATGGACTATGAAGACTGTTCTTCAATGTCTGAATACAGCCAAGTTTCTGTAATTGATTCTTTGGGAAGTGACCAAACATAATAGTTGCTTTGAAGAAAATGTAAATGAGTATTTTATTGTGTGGTCAAAACTGATTATACTTTCATAACTTGGCTAAGAGAAAAAGCTGAAGCATGTCTCTCCTATTAAAACCACAAGGAATCAACTTCCTTGAGCCAGAAGTGTACTAATTCTACCCATTATCATTCGTATGTACCTTCTCCCTTCCACAATTCTCTCCAAAAATCAACAGGTGCCATTAAAAGATTTTTTTTAACATAGAGGACTAAGTTTTCATTCTGGAAAAAAAAAAAAGGGCTCCTGTGATACCGAAGCAGACACAAAAGCATAATCTTACAGGTTAGACACGACAGAGTGTGTGCCGAGAGTCAGCCACAACAGCAAGCTTCACTCTGCTATGTTGACCGTGTTTTCTCTCTCTTCAAACATGGTGATGTTTTTGGAGTTGTCTTAAATTGCAACCAACTGAAATCAGTTCTGTTGATATTAGAATCATGTAAGGACACCCACCCGTATCTAGTCTTCACTGAAATTCCTCTCTGCAGCTTCATTACCAGATATTAAAATTCCTGATGGTTATGCTCTGTGCTCTTAAATTCCAAAGGTGATATGCATTTGCAACAAAGACTAAGGCCCAGACACTTGCAGGAAGCACATGATCCCTTCTTAGATTTCTTTCTTTTCTCGTATTCTGGCCTCACTCAACTCTGACAGCATCGGTTAAGAGGTACTGCTTGGGGTAAAAGACTGCCTTTTCAGGTCAGGGCTTTCCGCTTCCTCCCAAAACTGTAACGTACTCAACTCTCAACTGGATGACAGATTTTTTTTTGAATGCAATAATGATTAAAATGAAACTATCTGCCTTATTTTACCCTTTTATCAAAAACTGATTGATAAGCCTTCACTACATGATTTTATGTGTCAGTTTCACTATGCTATGGTGCCCAGCTGTTATGGCAAACACTAGATGTTGCTGTGAAGGCATTTTATGAATCACTAACATTTACAATCAGCTGACTTAAGTAAAGAAGGTTACCCTCAAAAATGTTGGTAAGCCTCATTCAATCAGTTGAAGGAATTATGCCCCTGGAATGTAATACAGAAATCCTGCCTTAATTTCCAGCTTGCTGGCCTGCTCTATAAATTCCACATTTGCCACCCCCCACAAATGTGTGAGCCAGTTCCTTAAAATGAATCAATTCCCCCTCCACACCCTCCCCCCACACACAGTATTGGTTCTCTCTGCAGAGCCCTGAATGACACACCCTAGCTCAAGAGGGAAGTATTACCATGCCATTGTATAAAATCACAGACAGAAATAGAACCAGTTAAAGGGCACTCTGAAGCCCACAGTACTCAGTCTTGACTGTGGCAGCAGTGGGTACAGACATCAGAGACCCTTCTCTGAGACAACAGTCAGCATCTTGAAGAATGCTTTTTAAATTCTGAGATCTTACTTCCTGAGTGCAGGGGCCATATCTATTCTTTAACAAAATGCTTTTGCCAGGCAGAGTGCTTAATAAAAAGTCTTGTATATTCTAATTTCTTTGCCAAACAATAGCATGGTTTTTGCCAAATGAGTTTTCTGAACTGAAAATTCAAGATTGTTAAACTTTGGCCTGAGTTTAGCCCATAGATGAACATCTCTGGCCTTGTTTCTGCTGTTCCCTTAGATTCCTGTTCATAGTCCCTGACCAAGCTCTCCCTTAGCCAGGCAGTTAATTTCTGAGTCTCTATTGCTTCCTTCTGCTATCCTGTAAGCAACTGAGTCTCTGGAGGGTGGGGGTGCTGTTTTATCGTTCAGTACAGTGCCCAGCAAACAGCAGAGGCTTAGTACATAACTGACAGCTGACATGTGTTGTACTAGCAAGGCTGGGTCAACCACTGACTGTAAATAACACTGGATGTTATGAAATATATACTTCTGAGCTACTCAATTTAATTTCATTGAAATTTCATCACGAATCTGCAGTATAATGAAGAAGAACTGAGCTAAACAGCTGTATGTTTTTGACTCACAACTGAATCAGATGTAATGCTCATCCTCCACACAGGAAGACACCAAGTATGTTGACCATTTACATCAAAATGAAGTCCATGGGGCCTGCATATCCAGGGTGTTACTATAAAGACCTGGATGTGCCTTATGTTAGAATACTAGTGTTGCTAGTATTCTAACATAATACCTTGTGGCACCATACAATTACCTGAGGGGCTTTAAAAACTCAAAACCACATTCCAAATGCATTTCAGACCCATTTCAGGGGAAAGTAAGGGGTCATCAATGTATGTGTGTGTGTGTATATATATGTGTGTATGTGTGTCTGTGTGTGTGTATATATATATTTCTTTTTTTGTTGTTGAAAACAACTCCCTGGTGACTAATGTGTGACCTGGGTGGAGATCACTGGGCTAGATGGATTTCCTAGCCATAACCGGGGTCTACTATGGATCACAAACTCTAGAGGTACTGAAGTGCAATTGTAGGTGAGTTCTAGAAACATTATCGTAGCTTATGGCAAACTGAGTGAGATTACAATTTCTCCTATGAGGATGCTGCAGCTGAAGCAATTTGTCTGTTGGTTGAGTAAAGAATGGTACAGTAATCTAGTTACCCCTAGAATTTTACTTCTTCAAGGAAGAATGAGCACCAAGAAAATAATCTCCACTGCAATAATTCATCTAAAGACAGAGAGCTACCCCACAATACCTTTTTGGCTTCCTCAGTGGTGACAGAGCTTCCAGGGACTTCATCTTTGGTGATCAGAGTAACTCCATCTATAAAGTAATTCACAGAGGAAAATTCAAGTACAGAGACTCAAGCCCAATCCCACCTTCCTTTCCACCACACCTCCTCCCAGCTTTGCATGGGAGATTTTTGGAATTATTAATATAAACGTGCTCTTCCTTATAGGAAATATAAAGCTTTATGAAAAGTGCTGAACTCACATCATTTTTTCCATCTTCCATCACCCTTTCTCCTATGTTTGCTTATAGAAAATGAAAGCCACATAACAAATGCTACCTGCTGTGTGAAGTCTTTCTTGATTCAATCTCTCCCTTAGAACTCTCAGATCACTTTGTTTATCCCTTTGAAATAGCTCTCACCATACTGTATCCTGTATGACTGTAAATATTTCATCCCTCCTAACAGATTATACTTTCTCTAGGGCAGGGATTACATTTTATTCATCCTTATATTTCCCTCAGTGTATTTCATAGCAGGAGCTCAGTAAAGAAATGCAAATTGAGTAACTATGCTTTGGTCCAAACCCATTAGGTACCAGATACGGGAATCTGCAGACTTTCTGACTTCTAGCAGTGTGACCAGCTATTGATGGAATGGCAGAAAGCTAAGGTCAGAAGGAGACATGCTCTTACAAAGATTTTGCCTAACATTTACCCAGAGTGTTGAGTTGAGCTCAGTGAAAGCAAATCAAGGATGGAAAATCTACCCTGTAGTTTTCTCTTCTTCTTAAGATTTTCTTCTGTCTCAAATGATTGATGCACAAAACGCTCTCAGAAAAGCACATGCATTTAACATCCATTTGTACCTAGAAATGGCGCAAGGTCATGTGTATTCTCTCAACAGGATATATATATATACATATATATGTATCTTGTGTATGTCCTGCAATTTTTTTTTCAGCAAGCAATATACTGGAGGCATTCAATAGGTACCAAAACCAATCTCTTTCATCTACTGAGTCGACAGCAGAAACACAAAAGTGATTTGAGTAAGCCCAATTCACCACCTATTCTAATTGCTTTTGCTCCCCAGTGTAGAAGTTAAAGGGCTGAAAAATTAACTGTCAGGGAAATGGTTGTCTGTGTGACAAAAAACTGCCTCTTAGAAGCTGGAGAGATAGGCATGTGACTCCTTTTTCAGAGTTTGCACAGAAGGACAGGTTGAAACTAATTTGGGGGCTCTACTTCAAGTAAGAAGTTTTGTACTTTGTAACATCATTGTTTTCATAATATGTACTTTTAACAGGTAATATCTTGTGTTTCAGTTCTAAAAGAAAATCAAGCCAGGTTAAAGGAAATGGGCAAAGGGCATGATGGAAATCAAACAACAAGCCTAAAAGTGAAAGAATGCTTGTTGCCCTGTTTCTATGTTTAATTTGCATTGGTCACTGCAAATAAGTGAGTGGCTTTGGTGCATGAAGACGCTGGTTGGCTAATATAAAATGCCCAAGAACATGGCAATGAAAGGAGGGCAATGGAGGACGGCAAAATGTGGCGGAGATTAATGAAAATGCTATGCATCCAGCAGGACTTACAGATCGAAGAATCTGAGACAGAGACCAATGACTGCCTACACAGCTTCTTCGGTCATCAAACAGAAGGGCACAGTCATGAAAGGGCCACACTACACAGAGAGTTTAAGATGGGACTTATATGTTTACTTATTATTTATCACTTTGTATTTCTGCTTATTAATCAAGATTTTCAGTTCACCAAATACTGAGCATTTCCCAAATTCACATGGAAAAATCCACACGGGACATTATCAGGTCCTCACATAACACATTACACAATATAATTTATATTTAGAACTTATACTTGGAAAATATAGCATAACTATTCGAAGAAAAAGACAAATGACACCTTACCATGAACGACAATTTCCCAGAAATGATTTAATTGTTTAATTTCCACTTTCTCTCGAAGGGCTTTCAGGAAATTGTTAAAGCGCTGCTCTTCTGAAAACTGTGAGAGCGTGTGGGGGTAGGGAAGGTGGCAGGTCAGAGCTCATACAGAAACATAATTCACCCCCAAAGCGTTTTATGTATATATGTATATATATATATATATATATATATATATATACACACACACACACACACACACAAATCTACCATATTTATTAAAAATACATAAAAAGTTCTTCTTTGGTAAATTTCAGCTTCGTTTGTTGGGAGTTGTAAATCTTTCCATCTGTTGAAGGCACAGAAATTTCCATAGCTACCCAGGTTTTTCTCGTGGCCTGGTACTTTGTTCTTTTAGGTTTTAATATAGACAAATTCAAACAAAAACAGAGCCATTTAGTGGATGCTATGTACCTATCACCCTTGTAACATCTATACCCTCACTCTTTCCCACGACTCTTGGATTGTTTTGAAGCAAATTTCAACCATATTAGCTCATCTATAAATATGCAATATCTAAAATACAGACTTAAAAAATTCACAAAAAATTAATAATAAGAGTAATGACCAGTCAGTATTCACATATTCCCAACTTTCTTTTTATATTTTTAGTTTAAAAAAGGTCATTAAGATTGACTAATATGTCTCTAAAGCCTCTTTGGCTCCTCTTCCACCTTTTTCTCTTTTTTGCAATCCAATGACCTGGCAGTTTAAAGGACACGTGGTGGCCACAGTGCACAGAAGTGTTACCAGACACTCCATCCAGGCAGTGGGGGATGTGTGCACTAAAAAACTATTGCCACTACCTTTTCAGCTAAGCAAATCTTTCTCCACCTGACTGAGTCACCCTTAGTCTTATATTGACTCTATTTGGCCAAAATTTGACATTTGATAAAACTGATATTTATCTGTAGGGCATTTGATTTATCTACTTCTGAATCTTTCATCCCATTTTAATTTTAACAGTATTTTTACTTTCTTATTACTCTTTCTAACAACCTAAACAATCCAAGAAGTAATTCGGTCATTCACTCAATCCTCTCAATAATTATCTAACTGTATTTTCTCCATCCATTTCCCTAAAATAGTCAGCCAAATAGAATCCGATAGAAGAGAAATTTGGTTGGCTCACTACGTAGAAATCATAAAGCCAGGGCTATAGTGTAATGAAAAGCTAACTTCGAGGGATACAACATCCCAGTCACCCACCCATCTTTAGTCTTCCTCCGAAATGACAGCAATAGTAACATGAGCTAGTCATTTCTACTCCTCTTGGCATATGTTGCTCTTCACAGTAAGGATGATTATTTTCAAAGCCCAGGCTTATCTGTGGGGTGCTGTATGTCTCTCCCCTGTGATAGTGGCCAACTGTTTAGGAAGAGGACACAGGATAGAGTTACCTGAATGGCTTCTTCCCTGAAGGCTTTGATGCAGTCCATGCTCTTCATGAAATACAGTGTTTCGTTAGTATCCAAAAACTGCTCGATGTGGTTTATTAGCTGGTGACTAGCTAGAACATAAGACAGTAAATTTATTTTCCTCAATCTGAGTGATGCTTGTTAGAGAGAATGGATGCTCCTGCGTGCCTGTAAGTAGTGCGTTTTTATGGATCAAGAGCCTCCCTTGTGGTCTGTTTGCACAAAAGCCATTCTTCTTTTACAGGGGTGGATGGGAAGGAAAGATGAAATGCAGAATTTGTCAAGAAATAAAATTTCTTAAGTGCTTAGAATTATAATGTTCCTTTTGGAATTTCAAACATTAAGCTGTTATTGCTTTTTATTTACCCCCCTCCCCAAATTTAGGGACCATTTGGGTATTTCAAAACTGCATTTCCTGATAACATCATATAAAATAGATCTTCCGTTTCCTCCCCTAATTCCACTCAGGGTAAATGTCAAATGGTGTCAGACAAAGAAAAATAATCAGCCAAGGACACTCCACCCTCTTCCAATCACAGGTCACATTGCAAAAGACCAGCCTTCAACTTAATTTAGTAATATCCCTATAGAATGGAAAATCATTGCTACTTATCTTCTGCCCTTAGTTGAATCTCAAGATCTCTCAGGTACTCAGCACTCTACAAAGCCATGGATACTTAACAAATGATAATGGTCAGCAAGCAACATCATAAGTGATACAGAAAGAGGAAATGCATTAATAGCATTACGGTTTCCAAGGTGAGCTGCAATTTGAGACTGCCTCATAAGCAAAACATTCTTCATTTTAAAAAGCAGAGGAAATCAAAACATAAAGTCATCAGGGAACTTAAAGTGTTTAAGCGGGTCAAAACAGACCCTTATGATCTGTGCGGAAGAACAGACCAAGGAGATGAACACAAGTCATGACCTAAAGGCTCATTCTTACTTGTTCCCTGAAACTGCTCGCTAGCTGGCTGTTCAGCAATTTGTGCTGAATGGTCAAGATGTTCTAAGAGTGCACATTTGCCATTGTTGTGGCCTCATGTGAGCCTTCCCACAGTTACGAATGTGTGCCTGCAGTATTAATGAAAACTACTTTCAAGGGTTCCCTATAAAGTGTAGAGGCCACCAGCTGAACCACAGTGACTGGAGCACTGCTCAACCCCTTATGAAACGCATGAAATGCGGTGCCATCAACGTATTTGCTAAGGATCCTGTAGCATGTGGACAGGATTGAAAAACTGGGTGAAGTATTTCCTAATATAATAATTTTGCAGCAAGTGAAAACATCCTGGTAACCATTTCATCTCTTCTACCAACTAGGAGATTATGATCTCCATCACAACGAACTACTTAACCAACTTGAGGGAGTAAAGAAACACTTTTCTGAAATTTCAGAAATCTTTACCCATGTATCCCATAGCAGTGAATTAACATCCAACTATGATTCAAAGCAGAGAAGGAATGTTTGGATAGGACTTTTTAAACAAAGTTTTAAAGAATACAACCCTGATCAGTAAGCAGAGCAGAAAACTATCAACAAGAAGCTGAAACCAACAGAAGCTATCTCCCTCTTTTAGCCTGGAAAGGTAAAGTAAGAGAAATGTTTGATATTTCCACTCAAGCAGCCTGCTTTCTCAGACAGTCTGACAGCAAGTTCACTCGGCGTTTCCTATCTGGGCACAAATGAGAATTTTTAAAGGCCAAGGGCAATAATCCCAGAGACACCACATTTCTCATTTCTTTTGAAATGTGAATGAGGAAATCTCTGCAAGTTATAATGTAAAGCTATAATATTTCTCTGCTTGATACAGTGATTATTTTAATTCAGCCTAGTACACATTTACTGTGTAACTGCGACATATAAGATGCTACATTATGTTCTATAGGAGACACAATTAAGTTGAAGATAAGATCCTGTCCTTAGGGAGTTTACACGCTAACACAGAATATAACACATATACATAAGAATAGTAACAGGAGGTCAACATGAAGAGCGCTGAGTGCTACAGAAATATATCAACTAATCTGAATTTTTAAAACTCTTCGGTGATTATAAGAAAGATCTATGAATTAACATGGCTTTTCTGCTGGGCAATGAAGGAAAAGTAGAATTTGGCTATCAGACAGCCAAAAAACAGAATGAGCAGAGAGGTGGGAAAGCACGGGGAGTATGTGTAGAAAAGCACACGGTCCAGCATGTGGAGTCCATGGCCAGGAGTAGTGAAGAAAGAGGAGGACGGGGGGAGGGAAGGGCGTCCCGAGGAGAGTGAACAGAGTGCGTGAGGAGCTGGGGCAGGACAGAGGAAGCACAGGAGAAAAAGGGTTCAAGACCAAGCCTTTGAGGAACCTCAGGATTCAGAGGCTGTACAGAGGAAAGGTGCTGATAAAGGAGGCCGAGAAGGGATGGTTAGGGAGGCAGGAGAGAGTCAGGAGGGTATGGCACCACAGATACTAAGAGAAGAAATTATTTGAAGAGGAGAATTGTCTACTGTGTTATAAAGTGTTACATAAATAATATTACAGATTATTATTACATAAATTCTGCAAGGAAAAGAGTGTAATGAGCACAGAAGATAAAGGACTCTAAAACACAGGGTATCCCTGGGCCCGGGAGCCCATGAAACAACTAGACAGTGCTGAATTGCTCTGCAAAAAGCAGTCTCTGCACCCATCTTTATCTTGAATTTTGATGGCACACACACACACACACACTTGCCATCTTATAGAAAAAAACATTCAAAAGAAACTAAAATAAAGCAAATGTGAAAGCCAATAATCCATTTGCAATAATGATATGGGTGAGAAAGAATGCAAAGAAAAGCAGCAGCAGTCTCAATCCTTAGCTCCCATTTAAGAAAGACATCCTTACGTATCTGTGGGCCCATCTGGATCTAGTTTCTTATTTACATGTTGGACTCTTCTGTCCTTTCCCCCAGAAGGTTCAGGAATGCAGGTAGATACACATACCCAAACTTCAGATAAGCCCAATGAATACACAGAACCAGACTCTATCCTTCTCGGAATAATCAGTTATGTGGCCTGTGCATCTGGCTCCCTATCTAGACTATTTTGTGGTTCACTGATTATAATGAACCTTTTAACACCAGTGAATATATGTGATGGACGATGCTCTAATATACTGAATATCAAAATGGGATGTGGATAAAGGACTTCTCATCCAAACTTTGGTGGCATTTCTCTGTCATTTTTAATAAATGTAAAAATGCAGAAGTGGCTGACAAAAGTAATCTAACTCTGGCTGGATTATGCTTTTGATTCCCCCTTCTCTCCTCCTCCTCATGTAGGAAATGCTGAACACTGGGGTGCTTTCCTGTGCTTCCACATCAATCACGGTGTTCACACTCAGTAAATCACAACCTTAACTATAATTCACCAGAATGCTTTTCCAGAATTACTCAGAGGCTCAATAATACTCATTAGCAGCTAATATAAAGAAATGGCCACTGGAAGGGCCATTCATCTTAGGACAGTAGGTCAGGCAAAGGCTGTCATTTATCTCACAAGAAGTCTTCAAAATCAAAATGTCTATTCTGGATTTCAAACCTGTCTGTTCTGGATTTTGAGGTTTTTAATAGGGGCATTAATATGCTAACTAGAATCTGACATGAGTACAGATCGTTGATACACAAAACGAGTTTTCATACTTGTAATACCTTAGCGTTATATTAAAATCTTATCAAGATTCAAAAGTGTTATGTAAGAGGAAAACGGTGGTGTTTTTTTGTTTTAATCTGAAATGTATGCTTTTTCGCTCTCTCCAGAAAAACACCTTCCAAAAGCGAAAGGGATGGTTGCTCAGTCCTGTGACTCTTTGTGACCCCATGGACTGTAGCCCACCAGGCTCCTCCTCTCCTGGAACTTTCCACACAAAATTACTGGAATGGATTGTCATTCCCTTCTCCAAAGGGTCTTCCCAACTCAGGGATCAAATCTCAGACTCCTGCACTGCAGGCAGATTCTTTCCCATTTGAGCCACCAGGGAAGCCCCCCAGAGTTCTACAAAATCAATCACCCCTCTTCCTGCTGGTCAGTCATGACCGTCTGCTTGCTGGTCTCTGACCTGACATTTACTTACTCTTCTCTTTTCTGCAAAGATGTTTCCAACAAAGTAAAAGGAAGTCATGTACTGAGGGTTTTTTCCCTCTATCCTACAGAGCCGAAAGAGCAGTAGTTCACTCAACTGTCACACGTTATGTATAAGGGATTGGAAAGCTATCGCAAATGATTTTGCTAAACCCAGGCATCATTCAGGATGTTTCTCAATTTAATTCTTCTCATGATCTCAGTGCCCTTATGTGAATTTTACTTATTGAAGAGGTGCACATTTTACAGATGTCCGCAGTTAAATCATTTAAAAATGTTCAACAGTTTACATAGTCAATAACAATGGCATCTTTATTAAAGAAAAAGTGACAATAAAAAATCTAGCATTTAAATAAAAAATGTATATGATCAGGTCAGTCATTAAGAGAATTAAAAGGAGTAACATCTTTCAGTAACAAATAAAAATCTAAGTGAGCAGTCCAGTTTATAGCCAATGAAATCCACATGTAAATTACTATCACTGTCTTTAAAGCAAAGAGTTAACAAGAAACATTTGCCTGGTAAGAAAACAAGTCTGTGTTTTAATACAGGGAACAAAAATCAGTCACAAAGAGGCTTCCCTGTGTCTCAAACAGGCTATAAACTGGCCACTGTGGGTAGAGGCTTTGTGCGCATTCAGACAGGGTCCAAAGAGAAGAACAGAAATCACTGAATATTTAACCAAGGAAGTTTAATGCAGACAACTGTTAACACAGGTGATAAAGAACTGTAAAGCCAACTGAAAATGGGTGCTGTAACCCAGAGATTAGAAATAGCAAGAAGCCCCTAGCACCCCCTGGCACTGCAAGGGAACAAGAACAGAGCAGAAAGGCGATAAGAGGAGGGGATAAATAAAGCCTGTCCTATAGGGGCGGAAACCATGGAGGACTTGGAGATGCTGGGGTGGGGGTGGTGGGGGGAGTAAGAGAAACACCCTGGCTTCTCCCTCCCTCCTTACTTCTCACCAGGATCTGAACCCAGTAGGAAGCCAGTAGCTGTGGGAGCCTGGAAGATGCAACCTGCAGGGACAGGCTCCATCCCACTCCTCCCCGCAGACCCAAGGCACACAGGGAAAGGGTGAGCAGAGGATCTAGGGGCCACTGGCACAGTGTGTTATCATGAACCCATAGGATTGAACGCTCCATTTACACATCAGATATTTGCAGGACACAGAAGTTAACAAAGCAGTCTTTAACTTAAATAATAAAGGAATATAAAGTATATAGGACTTTTCTTCATTACTGAACCCTTCCCATGGCGTTCATGACCTTTAAGGAGTCAAATGCACTTCAGGGAATGTAAGAACAAAAAGAAGGTATCCTAAATATTTTCCCTCTAAATGACATAAGATGTGCCGATTTATTTCTTTTAAATACCCTTTCGACTTCTACTTTCAAAAGAATTTGGATCTATGATCCCTGGAATTTGTCCTGAATGTTTGTGTTTCTTGGTCTGGTATTATTCCTGTTTTTAGTTTTGCAGTCTTTAATGAAATCTGCTTACTGGGGAAAAATAAATCACTGGCGGCCACAAGAGAAACTGAGAACCAGGGGGAAAGGATAAGCCTTATGAACCTGAAAGTGACTTCAATTGTTGTCTTGTTTAAGCAAGTGGACTGTGGAGTGGACACAGGTCTGTCCTGCCTTTTACCTCTGTTCCACCCTTGCCCCTTTTAGAAACCATTCTGCTAGACTCTCTGCCCCAAATTTCCTCATGTAGCAGACAGAAGAAGTTGCCTGCCTCCCTTGAAAGAACAGAAAAAGTTTCAACAGATATGACAGAGAATACCACAGCTATAATATTATGCATGACCAGTGGCACAGGAAATTGAACTAAGGTATGTAAAAGCGTTGACCACTTCAACAGTACAGATACAGCCCTGGTAGTTGTTTATTATTACTAATATTTTTTACCAATAACTAAAAAACTCAATTAAAACTTCACCATTTAAGCTCCGTAAATTAAGTCACAGCCCATTTTTTCATGCTTAACGATTTTCTCATTAAGTGCAGTAACTTCTTACAAATTGCACTAATAAAAGTAAGTCTTGCTGGGTGTTTTCCCCCTCTTTTTAAATGCTGCCTTTTCATTGATGTGTTAAATTAAAACCCCAGGCACAAAGAGCAGAGTAAATGCAAAGTCTTTATTGTTCAGACTCCAATCCAGCAGACTGTGAGATCTCTTTCATTTTATTTTTGTTTTTATTTGAGCTAACAGTGAGGCCTACTTTATAGCCATAAGAAGAAAGATTTTGAAGATCTCTTGGTTTTAGCTCACTCTAGAAAACAAGTGATAGTGTAAGCTAATGAGAAACTAGAAAAATGGCATTTGGTTTAGCCCATTGCCTTCAAGATCAGTTTATGAAAGGGAACATGATGACAAGACTTTTTCATTCTGGATGAATAATGTTTCTCATCTTAAATAACTTGGGTGTAAGACTAGATCTGTCTCCAAGTCAGTTGGAAATTTTTAGGCTTGCTGGTCAGTGGGTGGAGGTTTTATGGAATTCTATGGTCTTTCAATTTTTTATTAAAAATTCTATTTATTTATTCTTTTTAACTATTAAAGACCGACCGAACATATCCCATGAAACCTGAAGATTATCAGTTCATATTTACAAGGCTTATAGCAATTAACTAAAGACCAAAGAACATCCACTCTTTAGTCTAACTAATTACTTCGTTTCCAGACAGGAGTGTACTTTAAGTAGCGCAAAACTGGGGCGTGACACTAACATAAGGAAGAAACGAAAGGAAGTCCTTTTCATCAAATGAGGAAGTGGCACCTTCAGCTCACTTATGTAATGTACATGCTATATGCTTGGAAGTATGCACTGAAGACGGGAGTAGGGAGTAGACAGGGCAGAGGAAGGGCATCTTCATAATTTTCTAAGGTCTTAAAACAAATTTTAAATTCTAAGCATACTAAAATAAGAATATTTTACTAAATACCACAGTGATACAGAAGAATTCAGAACTAAAGCATCTAGATTCCATTCTGGATGAGTAGTGGAGAGAGGCAGAATGCAAGATGACAGTGTCTGGTACTGTAGGAATTTTATAGTATTTGTCCAGCTGTATACCTGAGTGGGTGTCATCAAACTTATAAAGGAAGTAGGCAGAGGGGACCAAGCAGACGCAGAAACAGTGCAGCCAAGAGAAAATGCTGGAACAGGGGACCAGTCTGGCAGTGGGGTCCAGTTGAAAGTTGGTAATCGAATGGAATTGAGACGCATGTATCAGTGGAAGAGACACAGTGAGGAGTGATGAGTCAGACTCCTCTGCAAGGAGAGGAGCAGATGGCTGCTAGCTGAATGTGCTTTTGGGGATGACAGAGGAGGGGGAGGCAGGACACGGAGCTTTACAATGCCTCAAGAAACTGACTAATTCTTAAATGGACCATCAAGAACCAGAAATTTAAAAACCATACTCCATGTATCAATCTTCTTAAAAACTGGTAAATAATGATGTCCTGTGCTTATCTGGTATCTTTCCTTAAGGACCCTTCAGATCCCCCCCTTTTTTTTTTCATTTTTTCCCCCTCTGTTTTTGATTTTTGTGAAGAAAGTTGTACAATATTCTAGAACTCAAAATACAGAGATGTTTCTTCTCTGATGAGGCTAAGATTTCTAAATCAATCCAGAAAACCTGAGGGTTAATCTGGCTGTAATTCAAAAATTCAAATCATGATGATTCCCAAGCACTGTTTTATTAAGGACAATGATGGAGACAAAAAAACTACTACTGGCTGGCAGCACTCAGAGAGCATAAAAACAAATGGAGGTTTTATTTGCATAGACCAGCAGCAGCATCTTTGATAATGAATCATATTACAATAAAACTACTACTGGGCATTAATATCCCAGGATACACAGGCTCTTAAATCTCAAGAATCTCTTTGCAGGGTTGGGGCCGGGATCTGGTGGGGTGAGAACAAACAAGGGACATTCATACAGAAGGGCAGCAAAGTGAATGTCACAAGAGTATTAGCAGGTGTCCAGTGTGGTTTGAGCACAGGGTACACAGAGGGGACCTGTAGAAGACTGGTCTAGAATGGCAGGATGCGACCAGGTTGTATGAAGTCTTGACTGGAGGACTAATTTCAAAGACAAAGAGAGTGATTAAGAAGGGCTGACCCATAATCAAATCTGTGCTATAAGAAGCTAAATCGGTACCAACACATAGGATGAGATGAACAGAAGAATTTTGAGGGTAATTAATATAGGATGCGGTAACTGTCCAATGGTGAAATGATGGAAGCCCAAGTTGTAGTAGTGGTATTTAGGATGGAAAGGAAAAGACAGATATGAAACAACTAGATTAGAGAGTGATTAAAAATTAGAAGAAATTTAGAACTAGGTACAAAGTGGTTAGAAACACTCATCAACAGTAAACTCAAGAGGCAAAATAACAGCAGTAACAAAAATCCCTTATTTCTGTAGAAAATCCTATTAATGCTCACGGCACTGGGACGCCCCATCACTTTGGCTGCTGCCTCACTTGGGATGCCTTTCCTGGGGCCCTCTCCCATCCAGCCTTTCATTGCTCAGGTCTGCCAGCCTCTTCTATGATTCCTCCTCACATCGGTCAACCCACCTGCACCTACACCCATACTCTGCATCCTTCCTACTGTTCTGGATAAACCATCTGTGTGCAGCTATCTAAGTTACTCCTTCCACCTGTGCCCTAGAACTCACACCTCCCCCTACTCAAGAATCTCATTATTCTCATGTCTTTACAGACCATTTCTATGGTGACTTCTTCCAGATTTATATTTACAACCCAGGCTTTTTTCCTAAAGTCAGGACCTATATAACCAACTTAATATGTCTTTACGTTCTCTAAATGTCAGCACCTTCCAGTTGCTGCTGCTACTGCTGCTGCTAAGTCGCTTCAGTCGTGTCCGACTCTGTGCGACTCCATAGACGGCCTCCTACCAGGCTTCCCAGTCCCTGGGGTTTTCCAGGCAAGAACACTGGAGTGGGTTGCCATTTCCTTCTCCAATGCATGAAAGTGAAAAGTGAAAGTGAAGCCGCTCAGTCGTGTCCGACTCTTAGCGACCTCATGGACTGCAGCACACCAGGCTCCTCCATCCATGGGATTTTCCAGGCAAGAGTACTGGAAAGAAGCCATTGCCTTCTCCCACCTTCCAGTTGTTCAGGCCCAAATACTTAAGAGTCACCCTTGACTTGCTTCCTTCTCTCACATCCTATTTTCAGACTATCAGCAAAACCTGCCAAGAAAGAGTATGACCTCTTTTCACTGCCTTTCACTTGGATCACTGCAGTGGCCTTCTAACTCATCTGCCTACTTCAACCTTGCCCAGTCTCAACAGGGCAGCCAGAGCGCCTTTTAAAACATAATCAATCAGCTCATCCTCTACTCAGAACTCTTCAGCAATTTCCCATTTCACTCAGAGTAAAAGCAAAAGGTTAGGAGGCCCTACATGACATGTGCCCCAGATACCGTTCGGATCTCATCTCTGCTTCTTTCCTCCAGCCACACTGGCTTCCCCGATACTCCTGAGCAATGCTCCCTCCTGGCTGCAAAGTGTTCCCTAGAGATAGCTACCACACTCTACCTTCCACGTTCCTCAATTCTCTGTTCAAATGACAACCAAGTAGCAAGGCTTCCTTCATCCTTTACATAAAATCACAAGCCTGTAACAACCCCAGCATTCACTTTCCCACCACTATCCTGTTTTAATTTTTCTCTATAGTGATGGTGCTATTATGAGTTGAACAGGGTTCCCTCCAAATTCACGTTCTTCCCAGAACTTCAGAATGTGACCTTATTTGGAAATAGGTTTCTTGCAGAGTAATCAAGTTCAGATGAGTTCATAAGGTGGGGGGGGGGGTGCTGATCCAGTAAGATGGTGTTCATATAAGAGGGAAATCTGGATGCAGACACACAGAATTCCAGCTGAAGATGAGGCAGACTGGAGGGATGCATCCAGAAGCTAAGGAACACCAAGGACTGCCAGCTGTCACTAAAAGCTAGGAAACTGGCACAGAATGGATTCTCCCAAGAGTCCTTAGAGAGAACCAACTTTATGCACCTTGATTTTGGACATCTAACTTCCAGAACTGAGAGAAAATAAACTTGTTATTCTTAAACCAGCCAGTTGATATACTTCACTACAGCAGCCCTAGCAAATGAACCCAAGTGCTTACCATCACTTGACATAGATTTTATTCATTTACTGTCTGTATCTTGCCAAAATGAGTAGCACATAATAGGCATTCAACAACCATTTGCTGAATGGATGAATAAATGATTGAGGCCTCTTGAGTTACTCCTCTAAAAGCTTCATGTCTAAAAGACATGAAGATGTCTTTTTGTGTTCCTTCAACTTAAATCCATACATTGTGTATTCACTATTGGCTATCACTGAGGGGAATGGACAGCCTAGAATTCTTATCACCACTCTTTAATTTTTATAGAGAAAGAAATAATTAAAACAAAGATCCCTTAAAAGAGAAAATGCAGAGACAAAGAGTAACAGCCTATGAAAGATGTATACTGGAGTCAGATATATCATTTCCACATTACTATAACTATACATGCAGAAATCTTTGTTGCTGTCATTTACTAAGAACGAATTAGCCTCACCCCATCTTGTTGTAAGCTCTTTTTACCCTCTTAGGTCAAGATACTTGACCCCACTGCCTATGGCTATAGCCTCAATTTACCATATCCTAAAACAATTAATCATCTTGACTATAATATAGAACATTAACAGGCATTAACAGGGTTATTCCTATGAAGAGACAGTGAGAAAGCAAGACAGAGAATGCTGGTTATAAGGAGGGTCTGGAAGAGAGAGGGACAATGAATGAAGAGATTTCTTCTTTTTATGTGCTACTTTCTGTATTATTATTTTTCAATGAGTATATACTTATTTTTTAACGAGAGGTCTAAGGAGCAATTAAATCATCTTGAAACTGTAAGAGACTATTAGATAAGTAAACAATAAACAGTTATTTCTATCTCCAGTGAGTTCTAAATGGAAACACATTTTTCATGGATTGGCATTTATGGGTGGCAGGTACTCGGGACACTTGTATTTCACTGACCCTTTAATTCCTTTAGTTTTCTTTCTCTACCACCTACTTCTCTCTGTTTATTACTCATTTACTCAAATGGCAGTATGAAAAAGGACCTTAGAAAATATTTAATTTCACCCACTGGCCTTCAGGTCTAGTCTACCAATTTGAATCAGATTTGTAGAAGGCAAATTTTATCTTTATAGATTCAATCTCCTCTATAATTCCTTATATTTAAAATTCCAATGTGTAAGTTGCTTCATTATAGTATATCTAAGACTAATCAGAAATGGGACAATGGTGGGATAATCCAACCAATCAAACAAAATACACCCATGCTTGAGAAAAATGGCACAAAGAAGAAACAAATGAAAGGCGGAAGCAACAAATTGACTTTTCCGAATCTATAAACACTAAAGTGAGACTTGCTCACAAGTTCCTAAAATCGCCACGGTTTTCCCTGTACTGTATAAGTTTGTCACTTACTAATGTAAGGGACTTCCCTGGTGACTCAGACAGTAAAGAATCTGCAATGCAGGAGACCCAGGTTCAATCCCTGGGTTGGGAAGACCCCCTAGAGAAGGGAATGGTTACCCACTCCAGTATTCTTGCCTGGAGAATTCCATGGACAGATGGGACTGGCGAACTACAGTTCATGGGATCACAAAGAATTGGACACAACTCAGTGACCAATGCTTTACTAATGTAAATGAATTCCTCCCACAAAGCACAGAATTCTGAAATACAAACATAATCCTGTGATATACATATACATATGTTTATTTTTTTTTAACTCCAATACCTGAAGATCTTTATTTAAAATACACCCTATTAACTGAATTGACAATGTTTCTTTATTGATACTCTGTAGACATTCACTTGGGTTTCTAGACAGTTGTTTAGCTAGATGAGGCAAAAATTATAAAGGTCTCACTAGCCCACAAGTTCTGGAGGTAAATAACCTTCCATACTCAAAACCTCATGGAAAACAACTAGATAGAAAATCAACAAAGGTACAGGTTTGAACAAACTGTCATCCAAAGTGATCAACTTGACATTTATAGAAACCTCAACCTAGCAACAACAGAATAAATATTCTTTTAAAGGACATATGAAATATTTGTCAAAAGAGTCTAAATGCTAAGCCTTAAAATAAGTCTCAATAAATGTAAGAGTTGAAGCCACTTGAAATGTTCTCTGGTCACAACAGAATTAAATTAAAACTCAACAACAGAAATAAAATTAGGAATGTCCTAGTATTTGGAAATTAAACACAGTTCTAAATAATCCAAAGATCAAAGTAATCACAAAAGGAATTAAACAGTATTTTAATTGAGTAAGAATGAAAACAATTTATGGTGCACAGTTAAAAAATTGGATAGAGGGAAATGTACAGATTTAAATGCCTATGTTAGAAAAAAAGTTTCAAATCAATAATCTACACTTCTACCACAAGAAATTAAAAAAGGAGCAAATTAAATCCAATGCAAGCAAAAGGAAGGGAAAAATCAAGATCAGAGCAGAAGTCAATGAAATTTAAAACAAAATAATAAAATCAGTAAAACTAAAAGTTAGATCTTCTATAAAAGAGAAACTTTATTTAGACTAACCAAGAGAAGATACAAATTACTAAAAATCGGGAATAAAAGCAGTCATGTACCAACAACCACAGAACTTAAAATTTATAAGGGAAAAATAATATCAACAATGCTATGCCAATAATTACACAACGTAGATGAATAGATAAATTTGTATAAAGGTACAAATTACCATCAGTGATTCAAGAAGAAATAAGAAATCTGACTAACTTTATCATAAGTAAAATAACTGAATTAGTATTAAAAACTTTCCCACAAAGAAACCAGGCCCAGAAGGCTTCACTGGCAATATTTATCATATATTTAATGAAGAAACCATACCAATTCTGAAAAGGAGGAAAGACTACTTCCCAACTCATTCTACGAGGCCTGCATTTCCCAGATACCAAAGCCAGACAAAGATAGCGCAAGAAAACTACAGGAAAGTATCATTTATGAATATACACACAATAATCCTACCAAAATATATGCAAAATAAATCTAGAAACATTCAAAAAACATTATTTACCATGACTGACTGGAATTTATTCCCGTAGCGCAAGACTGGTTTAACAACTGAAAATCAATGAATATAGTATACCACATAAACGGACAAATAAAACCCAGGTAATCACCTCACAGATGTAAAACATGCACCTGATAAAACTCAGCACTCATTCACAGCAAAACTCTCTGTCCCCTAGGAACGGAAGAAAACTTTTTCAAGCTGATTAAGGAAATCTGAGAAAACTTAGAGCTAACGTTACACTAATGGTGAAAGACTAAAAAGCCAACGTTGTACTGGATGTTCCAGCCAGTAAAATTTAAAAAAAAAAGAAACTGAAAGCAATGCAAGTCCCAAAGGAAGAAGTAAAACTGCCTTTATTTGCACAGTATGATCCTGTTAGCAGAAAATCCTAAAGAGTATATAAACATACAAATATCCATAGCAGCATTATTCTTAATAGCTAAAAACTGGAAACAATCCAAATATCCATCAACTGGTGAATGGATAAACAAAATGTGGCATATTCATTAACCTGGAATATTATTCAGCACAAACAAGAAGTCAATTATCGATACATTCTACAACACAGACAAATTTCAAAAACCTTATGCTAAATAAAAGAAGCAGACACAAAAGCCTGCATATTGAGTGATTCCATTTGCATGGAATTTCCAGAAAAGACAAATCTAGAGAGACAGAAAGTGGTTGGCTGAGGTGGTGGTGGGAAAGAACTGACTGTAAACTGTCAAGGGAAACTGTGTGGCATTGAGGGAAAAGTTTTTCAACTGGGTTGTGGTCATGATTGCATAACCTTTTTCATTTATAAAGAATCACAAAATTATACTTGGAATGAGTACATTTTATAGCAGAAAATGATACTTCAATAAACTGTTTAAAAACTGGCAATAAATAAGTGCAATTTAACTAAAGATTTGTGGAGATTTACCACAGATAGAAGGCAAACACTAGGTGTTCTACAGAACAACCACTAAAAAACTCAAACAATAAGTCTTGTCCTTAATGTCCCAAGGGAACTCTGCTAGATTCCAAGGGCAAGAGAATAATAGTTTGATCGTTCCCCTATGAGAAATGGCTCCTGACTCCAATGGCCTACCAGTGGAACACCGTACAGTGACCGTCCTGAGTGTCATGGCTGCATCTCATTACTGCTAAAAGACACAGAGATAAAATACAGGATTTCAGTAGTTTAATCTGACAAAGGAAAAGAAAACGAGCCTTATTAGCCAGCTCAGTCTGACATAACAAAATATCATGGACCAGCTGGCTTCAACAACAGAAATTTATTTCCTCACAGTTGGAAGCTGGTGTCAGGTTTGGGTGGGGGCTCTCTTTCTGGCTTGCAAACAGTCACCTTCACATCAGACAGAAAAGAAAGAGAAGAGAGAAGAGAATGCAAACTAGTGTCTCTTTTTATAAGGGTTACTAATCTCATTATGAGGGCTCCAATATCATGACCTCATCTAAATCTAATGACCTCCCAAAGGCTCCATCTCCAAATACTATCACCTGAGGGGTCAGGGCTTTAATATACAAATTTGGGGAGGACACAATTCAGTCTACAGCAAGGCCTTTAATCATAACTGTTAACTACAAGGTTTTTTTTTTCCCCCCAAATGTCCAGGAGGAATTGCAAAAAAAAAAAAAAAGAAAAAAAGTTGATTTTGTTTTCCCTCTATATCCAAGGACATCTATGCTGGTAATATTCTCAAGCCCTGCTGGAACTGTGTTCTATACCTGAACCAAATTCCCTTCCCTTTTCTGGCCCAAGAAACAAGCATGCCATTTTTAAAAGTTTTATGTAGACATGGAAACAGACAGGACTAACAGTACCAAATTATACTTAGCATTTCTTTCCGTGTCAGCATATTTTTTGCCCTGGGTTTGCAATTTGAAGGTGGGGTGGGGTGGGGGGAACCAAAACACTTTTACTGCATTTAAGCTGTTTCTGGGTTCCTCTTAACACATTTCAACCTATTAGTGACTATTTTAACAAAAGACTAACATCCTTTCCTAAACATTTTAATTGGTTAAGGGCTTCTGATGTTTCCTACAAGCAGTCATTTTCAGTCATTGATGACAGCAGTTTGCAGATCAGCAAAATCAGAAATCAGTTTCCTTTCTCAACCAGCTGGGCTTACGAAGCAGTCGTGAAAGACAGCTCAATTCAAGGACAACTAGGAGAACCAAGTACGATGCCCCGCACGACAGTGATCTATTATGCACCCTGAATTACAGGCAGTGAAGAAAAAGAACCAAACTGCCAAAAGTACTTCAACAGCTCTCTGCTCCACAAATCACGCTCATTAGCACTTCTCGCAAGGGTGAACACCAACAGCAAGCTGGATACCACACCCTTTTTCCAGAGAACCCATGATTAATTCTGTGTTTCCAGCAGAGCCAACTGTGAGCACCTGCCTGGCTGCACTGCTGGCACGGGTCATCAGTGCAAGCCAGTGGGCCACCGCATTACATGCAGGCTTGAATGAACTCTGTGTTCTAGCTGTTCGGACACAGGGAGACCACTCATGTGAGTTCCACATTTTCAGCCAGAGGAAAAAACATCCTTTCTATTTTTAACATAAAAAAGGAAAAAAAAAATACTCAGCAAGTTTAAGACAACCAACTTTACCATCTGGCACGAGAAAACAAAACTTTGGGAGACTGAAAATGCTGCGTGTATCACACATAGGTGTTTTAATGCTCTCAGGAAGAAATCTTGGGGCTTGCTGAGAGAGCGTCCCGATTAGTAAACAGGTTTTGATTTGCATGCTCTCATTTTTAACATACAGCTAGGCTACAATTTACAAGAGCCATACTCCGCAATTAGAGATACTCTGATCCACAGATTGACAGCAATCTGAAAAGATGTTAGAAGCTGAGTAAGAATGGACAGGAGCCTTTTAGGGACAAATGTGAAGACTGAAAACACTTCCTTATAAAGTGGTTGTGTGTATACGCTAGTCTTTGATTTCTATGTCACGTCTTTTCTATTTTTTCTTTTTCTCTTCAATGATTTCATTGGAATTATTTGGTTAATGAGTTTTATTATATTAAAATGTAAACTCCAGAGGAGGTGTGTACCATCTAATGAAATGTAAGTAACCAATGGAGATGCTTAGGCCACAAAAAGCAACAACTGGCTCTTGAATCTGATCCACACATTTGCAATAATCTGTGGAAAGTCATCTCAACCATTCTGGGCCTAAACCCATAGGCCACATGGAAGATGAACAAGATCCTAAGGGTCAGTTCAGTTCAGTTCAGTCGCTCAGTCGTGTCCAACTCTTTGCGACCCCATGGACCACAGCACGCCAGGCCTCCCTGTCCATCACCAGCTCCCGGAGTTCACTCATCTCGCGTCCATCGAGTCGGTGATGCCATCCAGCTGTCTCATCCTCATCGTCCCCTCCTCCTCCTGCCCCCACCCCTCCCAGCATCAGACCGGAGTTCACTGATCTCGCGTCCATCGAGTCGGTGATGCATCCAGCCATCCCATCCTCGTCGTCCCCTCCTCCTCCTGCCCCCACCCCTCCCAGCATCAGACCGGAGTTCACTGATCTCGCGTCCATCGAGTCGGTGACGCATCCAGCCATCCCATCCTCGTCGTCCCCTCCTCCTCCTGCCCCCACCCCTCCCAGCATCAGACCGGAGTTCACTGATCTCACGTCCATCGAGTTGGTGACGCATCCAGCCATCCCATCCTCGTCGTCCCCTCCTCCTCCTGCCCCCACCCCTCCCAGCATCAGGGTCCTTTCCAATGGGTCAGCTCTTCCCATGGTCACTGACACACAACTATCACATCAAATAATAGCATTTCCTTCTAGTAGGGTCCTGTACAATTCCAAACAAACTTAAAATTCACGTTGATAAGTGAGGCATGAAATAAGCATGGATCATCAAGTTTTAGAGTTTAACAATTTAAAACTAGCTAAAAAGAAAGTCAATGAAGGACAGTAAAATATTTGATAAAAAATATAAAAGTATAGACTAAATCTCTGGAATCTGGAATCATGTATTTTCTCTCTCATGTTCAGATGGATCACTGTTGTTTGGGGAAAAACTAATAAAGTTTGTCAAATTGTGAAAAAAAAAAACTTTTATAGGGCTAACAATACTAATAATTTTAGTTCTGTTTGTATTTAGTATCCTTTTTTCAAGATGTTTAAGGTATTTAACAGAAGCTAATTTTCTCTGTTATTTGCTCTGTACAAAACAGATAAAGGCTATATTTATTTTCTTATGTTTGTTTAGAAAGGGGTATGGCAGCAAAGATATAATTCACAGCAAAGATTAATAAACCATTAACAAAAGAAAATACATAAAACATACACATACGGGAATTTTTTCCCCAGATCCCTTAGGAAACTTGGATTGAGAACCCAGAGGTTAGACTTGATTCATGGTAGAAAATCATATGAGTCAGTGCTCTACTCACAGAGTAGAAAGAAATTATTTATTTGACTTTGCTGAATAATATAATTTCATTACTAGTTGCGTTAATAACATTCTGCCTAGTTTTGGGCAATCCTACAAAAGTAAATTTTAAGAAATGTCCTTTAAAACTGGAAGGATGTTGTTTGATATATGAGACTAAGAGGTTGGAGAATGAAGACGGCAGAGTAGAGGATGAGACAGGAGCCAAACAAAGTGAGAGAAAAAGATGCGAGAAGCATGAAAGACCTCAATGGCCACAGAACTGAGTGATCATCATCTTCCAAGTGGCTGCGTACGTTACACTCACGGCAAATAAACCTAATGTTAGATATCAGACCCCAAATAGGAGTCCTTACCATTCCAACTTAGGATGCCTTTTCTTGACAGGTTTGTTTTTTAACCAGTCATGCTCCTGTGAATTCAATTTGGTGGAACAGAGCTCTGCTACCTTGTCACAACTCAGGGGTCTCCGAGAACTATAGACTCAGGTTCTCTCAATAACTCACAACTGCACATAACAGACATCACAGATGATGGAACTGACGGGCTTATGAATACTGTGCGAGGGAAACACCCATCTTCACAACTGAGAGATGACTATTTTGTACAGAGCTGTGGTCAAGAATTTTCTATTGTGAAACTGTAGTAACAGAATGGCAGGTGGCTAGCAAGGAAGGAGGAGAGTTGGGCCAGAAAGAGAAGGGCACATAAGAATTAAAGACATCTTACAGAAGCACCCACAGCCAGAATGAACATGTTCCTGGGGTTCAGTGTTACTTGCTCTCTGCCAGTAAGCTTAGGACAAGGCACATCGCTTACACTAAAAACCAGAAAAGAAAATGCGTGCTGCTGACGGCTCACGCCAAGGGGACAGGATCACAAAACGCTATATGAGCTGAGAGTTTTGGATGACTCTGCTATTGGTTCAGGACAAAGGAATTGCACCCGTGCTTTAGTTTATAACAGAAGTGAAAGGGCCAAGTTCTAACAAAGGGTAAAACTACCCATTATTAATCACACTTTTGGCCACTCCATTAAAAAAATAGATGTACAGGAGAGGAGAGAAGGACTTCTGCCTCCCCTGGCCAAGGCAGAGATCTCTAGAAGATCAAAACCAGGGAGGTAGCTTTAAGTTTGGGAGAGTTCTTCAGGCTTGCAAGGTGAGTCTCGGCTCACCAAGAGATGTTCAAGTAGAAGAACACGGAAGATAGAAAAGGAACGAGGACACAAAATTTCTGAAGCTTGAAGCCAGAAAGGGAAGCCAAATGAGGACCATGAGACAGAACTAACTGCTAACAAGTGGGCAGTCCCATTTTTTTGCAGCTCGGCAGAAAGCCTGCTTTTGTGAGGTCACTGGAGATCTCTGACCGACCAAGTTCCGGAATGAGGTCCAGAGGGACATCCACCATCACAACGCTGCAGTGTGCCAGGACTCAATCACCTTCAACAGGGAAGAACAGCCTACTGGCCAAAATCCTAGCTACGGGCACAGGTTTGAGATGCTTGACCTTGTAACGTTTGAACAAACAAACAGCATAGGAAAGGAAAGCATTAGCAATCAGGAGAAATAGTACTGCTAAGTAGAAAAATCCAGTATTTGAAGGAGACATGGATTTGAATCCCTGTGTGATTTTGGGGGGAAGTTCATTTCTTCCAGTTTTACAGATTTTCCTCCTGTAAAATGGGAATAATGATAATACCCATTGTGATCTATGGGCTTCCCAGGTGGCTCAGTGGTAAAGAATCTGCCTGCCAATGCAGGAGACACAGGTTTTGATCCCTGGATCAGGAAGATCCCCTAGAGGGGGACATGACAGCCCACTCTAGCAGTCTTGCCTGGGAAATCCCATGGGAGAGAGGAGCCTGGCGGGCTACAGTCCATGGGGTCACAAAGAGTCAGACATGACTGAGCAGGCACACATTGCCATCTACATGCCACTGAGGGGTCACTTGCCCCTGTTATTTTCACAAGACTGCCTTAATCCCCAATTAGCTTAGGAAAAACAGTGTTTTCCTAAGATATAAGCAAATTCTCAAGAATTTACTGTCTCAAGACCTCTTTTAGTTCAGTTCAGTCGCTCAGTCGTATCCGACTCTCTGAGACCCCATGAATCACAGCAAGACCTCCTTAGACTCTGGCATCTGGTGTTCTCAGGAGCTTTCTCTGCTCTGCCTGAACTTAACTCCAGACCCAAAACTCTGCCTCCTTACCAACCTCCCCAGGCAGAGCACTCAAGCCAAGCATCCCAGAGTTTTACCAACAGTGAAGAATATCCTAAGTCATGAGCTGAGAATATACTGTAGAACACGGCACCCTTATGCAAATTTATTCACTTCCTCTCCTCTTACCTGTTTCTCCTCATTCCCTCCTCTCCTGCCATAGCTTCAATTTTTCTGCTTCTATGGTGCCAGCAGCTCCCCTCTTCTCTGAACCCCACCACTGGCCCCTAACCTCACTTTTTGTCTCAATTACCCTACAGAGCAATACTGCAGTCATGTGAGCAAGCACAGAAAATATCAGAGCTTCAAAACTGGTACCAGGATTTTCTGAAAAAATGACTTTTATTGGGAAAATCCTTTGGTAAGTACTTGTCCCCCGGAGGAACACAGATTCAGTCTCTACCTCAAGCCTCTATTCAGCTCACAGGCCCTGACCCTGGGTAGCAATAATGAACACAACATTGTTATATAAACAAGGCTGTAGGATTACAACTGCCAGTGGCCACTTGTTAAAGGCAAATGAACAGGAACCGGAATGCAATCAAGTGAATGAATGTCAGTCCGAGACCCTCTATCCATCCCTTCAAATTGCTTTGGTATCAGCTCAAGACTAAATGGGATTCTAGGTTTCATCTGATAAGAAAAATGTGAGGATGTAATCAATTTCAGAAGGATCAAATCAAAGGGCAGGAGTAAGGTCTTTCTGAGATTACTGTCAAGGGCTCAAACTCTTAGGAGCAAACAAGAATTATGTCTCAGAAAATGGGAGGATATGACACAAAGATGTTTTATTCCCAGCGAACTTCAGTGAAGTGGAACTAAAAGCTCCAGGATTCCAGCCCACTGTTTTCTTAACAGGGAGACCTACGAATTGGCTCCTCTCCGTTTAAAAGACCAGTGCTAAATCTACCTTCCCGTGCTCATATTGTGGCCTCGGTGAGCTCACCAACAAGGGACAGTCACAAAGATCTACCAGGAAAGAAAACTGTTCTATAAAATAGTGTAACAAAAGGTGACAATTATTAGTCTAGACTTAAATCACATTAACCTAACTAAACACCTTTCCTTAAGTACAAAGCCCACGTTATATCTCTTACCTTCCTCAAAGCTGGCCTTCTTCTGCCTCACTAGAACACGGAAGTTATCAGCAGGATTCACGCTTCCAACCTAGAACACATCCACAGACAGTAAACCTGCAGATCACTTCTCTTTTTGGAAGTACCCCAGGCAAGACAAGACAACTTAATGTAGTGTGTTCCTATAAAACAGGCAAAGACAAAGTGAGGCCCTTCCTGTTCATTTTCATTTCCATGGTTTGTTAAAAACTAGCAGATTTCTGTGTTCAAAGGGCTGCCGTCTGTCTGTACTTCCACTCACCTCTCCTCATGCAAACTGACTTCATTCCAGAGGGGTCAGAAGTCTGACGCCAGAGGCACCAGGCAGCCTAGCTTACTAGGCAGACTACCTGTCCATCCTGACACCCAACCAATTAGGAAGGGGAGGATGCTGCGGTGCAGGGTCAGTTCAGAGTATCTTTGTCCCACTAAGATAACACAGGAACTGATACCCTGATGCCCTGATTCACTGAACTGTCCTTTCTGGGGACTGCTGCTGATCAAACCTGTGGCACTGAAATCTTGGTAGACTATTCAAACATGCCCAAAATAAACATGGCCCCAAAATAAAAACAAATCAGTGCTAGGTGGGAGAGTTTCAAAGACAAAAGTCTCTGCCACGCTGTATGGCACTTTCTGATCATGCCTGTGTCTCTCAACTTCTGATCTCAACCTTAATTAATAGGGGCTAAATTTGAGCTCAAGGGGGAGAAGACAATGGGATTCTATAAAGGCTGGTAAATGCTGGTACAAAAGTACTTGGATTTCCAGTTTGCTCTAGTATAACATCAGAAGAGCTCCGAGAATAAAAAAGGTCATGATTTTTTTTCGCCTTTACTATAAAGATATTGCACTAAAATCCAAATAATTTTTTAGACATTCAGTTTTTCTGTAGCATTGCTTTTTCAGGAGGGGAAAAGGCACGCCCTAATACTAGCTACCCTTTCCAGTCTTTCGGCTAGTAGTAAAGAACATAAGATTCACTGATTCAAAAAAATGTCACTTAAAATAAGGCAATATGTTCAAGCTCCAAAAACCATTCCGTTAAAGATCTCAAGTGTCAAAGGATACATGGTTTGGAGAAACCCTAAACTAGTGAGTTGTACATCAGAAAGGAAACGAGACTTATACTCTTAAAGCTAATATACTTGGAGATAAGATGCCTATCACTAAGCCCCCACTTATCCTACCATTGTGACTGAACAGAAAGCTGCAAAATGAAGTCACCAGAAAAACTTTTACCTAAGTGATGTGTCATGCTCTATACAGTGCTCTATGTATTGATACTACATATCATATAAATTATCCTATAGGTGATTCATTGACAATAATTAAAAGAAGAAAGGAAGAATGGAAATGGGATGGACAAACATGGCTTATACACTGAAAGGACCAGAGAAAGTGCTACATTAAAGGACTAGCAGAAATTGATGCCAACTCCCCAAGTCCCAACTTTCCCAAAAGAGGCGAGCACAGCAGGGAAGTTCCGCTCACACAGGTGACAGTGCCTTCGGCCAGACTGGAGACACTGAAGCGGGCTTCCTCCTCCTCGGTCTTCAGTCTTTTACAGGTGGGTCCCTCTTCATGACTGGAAAAGAAGTAAATGGCTTTTTCCTCCCCTTAAAATAGAACGAATACAAAACCCAGAGTGCTGATGTGAAAAGTATCAATTTATTTTTAAAGAATCAAAAACAAGTAGCCACACTTAGTCTTCCTTTACAAGCAGCTGCCTCCCCTTCCCAGCCTCCAAGCTCCTGACAAACCAACCAACTACAGCGGGGCCTGGGCTTTAATTAGCAGTCGCATCACAAAGCCGTTTCAAAAGATGAAACTGCAAGTATAGGAAATGAAAACTTCACATTTCAGCACAAAACCCATTTACCCTTTGGCTATTATTTGCTGGTTTCTACCTGAGAATTGATAGCTAGTAATATTAGCTTTCCAGATACACAGAAGACCTTTGTGTCTAATAATCTATCTTCTTCATCATGTATGAGAGTTTTATAAGCTCCTACTTACAGGTGTCAAAACTTACTAGACAATCCTTAATTAAATGTGCAAGAGCATGGTCTTAAAGAAGTCTTAAACTATAAAAAACCACTTTCAAAAGAAAACTTTTAATGTGTTCCTTTATAAACCTAATTGTGTTTTGTGTAATATGCTAAGAGAGTGCAAAAGCATCTGTGTGATAAGGGAACGATGACTCCAAAGAAGTGTATCAAACATCTTGCCTCAAGTAACAGGCTGGCTTTAACAGGCTGCCTTAAAGTCGAGAGGAGGTCAGGTTAATTGCAAAGGAGAAGAAAGATCCAAAGACTCTGCCCGTAATCTTACTTAAGCTACAGAACAGACAGACATGAAGATTTTTCTCCCAGACAAACAGTCAATCTGGGGGAAGAGAAGCTGCCAAGAAATGGCTGAATGAGAAGGGAAAATAGTAACCAAGAACTACGATTCTAAATGAGATGTTTTTATTCAAAAGCCCAACTTCCAGACAGTAAGGCTTGAAGAGGTTATCTTAAAAGTAAAGCAAAGAAAAATATGACAGAAGTTAGCTTATTCAATAATATTTCAATAATGAATCTCCTCTTCCAGCCCGATGAAAGAACTAAAGTCATCCTTACAGTCTTATAGACACGAATTAAAAGTTTTACTAGTTGACATCTTTCCCATTTACCACTTGCCTTCTTCCCTTTGAGAAGTGAAGAAAAGATAAGGGGTGAGTCATTCAGAGCTCTTTCCTTCAAGCAGAATAAACAAACACACAAAACCCTGCTGACGAAAACAAGGGAAAATGCACAAACCTGAGGAAGCATGAAATTCTATCAGAATTTGAGTTCTTTAAAAAAAAAAAAAAAAAAAAAGTCACAGCCACTTTAGTTAATCTTTGCCAGCTCTTCCCAAGAGAAAGATAACAGGGTTCAGGGAAAATCTACAGATTAAAAACATCCAGACTCTAGTCTCAGTTTTTGCTACTGGCTAGCCCTGGAGTTTTATACCTTCTTGAAGGTACTGACTCTGTATTAATTTTTGTATGTTTAGAGTCTAGTAAGTGACTGTCCTCTCTGAGCTTCAGTTTGTTCCTCAGGAAAACACCAAGATGAAAAACACCAAGATGAAAAACACCATGCATACATCGACTATTCGCATTTTCTCTTCCAAAAGTACAAATTAATTTATACAGTAGCATTAAAGAGCGTTAAACACACAGAGCTAAGTTCTGTGAGAACACAAGGTCACATCACATGGAAGAATTTCTCCCACCCTCCCAAATAAGATTCTAGGGAAGGAAGAAATAGAAAAAACATACATACCAATTCTCCAGAACTGGGCAGATAAAGGCCAGTCCGGAAGAGAGCAGGAAGCAGTAAAAACACATTTAATAATCTCAAGATTAAATCACTTAACAGGATTAATGAGAAATTTACAAATATTAAACCCGTAATGTCTATCTGAAGTGGGAAAGTGCAATGACTCTCATCCCCAAGTTATCTAAGAACGAGCTGAGCCCTGGAAAGTACACATCATCCAGGCAAGGTCACGGCAGACACACAAGCGTTAACAGCTGCTGCGTCTGGATGCTGGGGCCCTAGACAGTTTGTTGCTTTCTCTCCTTTTCTCATTTTCTTTCATATATCAGTATATACCTTGTAGTTCATTTACAAGTACATATACCTTAGTTCATTTACTCTTAGGCTCTAGGTTCTAAAATTTGTAACCATTAGCAATCTTTATTTTATACAGAAAACTAGGAAGTAGACATCTGCAAATTATCTGTCCTATCCCACTATTCTGCAGCAGATTAGCAAATTTTATGTATATAGACTCTTATAATCTGTAAGGTTGGAGAAGGAAATGGCAACCCACTCTATTCTTGCCTGGAAAGTCTCATGGACAGAGGAGCCTGGTGGGCTACAGTCCTTGACATCATAGAGGGTCAGACACGCCTGAGTATCAGCACGAGAACACATAATCACCACCTTCAAGATGTTCAGTCAAATAAGAAAGATAATATATAAACAGGCAATTAACAAAATATTGTGGTAAGCAGTGCATCTCTTTGAGAGAATAGCGAGAGGCTGTATTGGGCTGGGGCATGAGGCACAAGCTGGGAAGTAGTGAGAGATAAAGATAGAAAATATCTAAACTGTAGGCATAAAAACTTTGAGGACAGAAAGTGGTTCTCCAGTTAGTAAGACAGATACTTCTTTTCCTTCTGTGTATCTGGGTTTTCTCATTTGTGTAACAGAATTTGACCTGAAGCTGAAGGTAATGGAAAGCCAGGAGAGCAAAGGTTTTTAATCAAGTATCCAAGAAGGACATCAAGGAATTTGTGACCACCCAAAATTATATGCAAAATTTATTATGTTGGGGCATTTTCCTGGGGAGATGGTTCATAGTTTTTATTAGAAGATAAAAGGGTCCATCACACACAAACACACACTGATGAAGAATCACTGCATTAGAGAATTTTAAGCAAGGGAGTGATATGACCAGATTTGTTTTCTAAAAAATCACTCAGATAGCAGATTGCAGAATGAACTGGAAGGGGAAGCCTGGAATGGGGGAAATTGGCCAAGGGGGTTATATCAGTAAAGCAGCCTAAAGTGAAGCCGACATAAAAGCAATGGCAGTGGGCAATGCTGGGAAGAGCTAACCTTTTTTTAAAATAAACGCTCACCATCAATCATGATGCCAAGCGTTTGAGCTAGCTATTATAAACTGTCCTCTTACAAATGAGCAAAGTCAAGAGTCAAAAGGGCCTGACCTTGTCTTAAGCACACAGTAAGGGGTCCACAGCTAACTTTTAACTACTCTCCTAAAAGGCAGGTATTTGTTATCACAGCTTGGCATAGAGCAACTTGCTGATTTTGACCACTATTAAAAAGAAATGCTTGAGTTTTGTTCCAGATCTATCTGACTCTAAAATCAATGCTATTAGCCACTATACTAACCTGAAGTGAAAGGAGTGAACTTGAGGTAAATCTAATACAACCTGGTAAACCAATTAGATGTGGAAAGTGAAGAAAAGGGATGACTCCCTAGAAGAAATTAGGTGTCATTCACTAAAAAACTGAAAATAATAACATGAAGAGGGGGGCTGAAAGGAGTGTGGAAAGAGAAAGAAGGTGATAAAGTAATTTCTGGACATATTGACCTTGAGTTATTTGCAGACAGTTAAGATCCAGTGGATAAGATCCAGTGGATAAGATGGAAATATTTTAGGATAGACAGGTGTTCAGTTATTTGTGAAGACCCATATGTGAAATAATTAAGGTTTTAGGATGTGCAACACAGTATAATCCTTGAGAGTGTAAGCTCTGGGGTCGAACTACCACGTTTAAATCCTCACTCTAACACTTAACCAGCTGTGATCCGAAGCAAGTTTCTTATCTTCTCTAAGCTTCAGGGTCTTCAGCTTTAAGATGGAGTAAATAAAAGAACCTACTTCATAGGGCGGCCAGGAGGATCCAAACAGATAATACACGTAAAGCTCCCATAAAATACCTGTATCCAATAAATGTCAGCCCTTTCAGAGAAAGAGACCTACGAAATATCAACCTGAAAGACTCATGGGGAAAGAAAAGCCGCCCCAGAGGAATCTGAGAGGGAGCTGTCAAAGGTTTAGAAGAAAAATCTGGAGAAGCTGAAGTTAAGGAAGATATATGAATTTCAAGAGGGAAAGAATAACTGACAATGTCAAGTGTTACAAAGAGGTCAAGTAAGAAAAGGACTGCCAAGCTTAAGCAAACCTGGCAGCGAGTGTCTTTCAGGAGGCCAGGTGCAGGGATGTGGTGGAGGTATAAGCCTGGGCCAGCAAGTGCTGGGAACAGCAGCAGTGTGGGCTGTTCTAACAAGCCTGGCTGTGGAAGGAAAGAAGATGATAACAGGTAGTAATTAGAGGGAGGAAACTGAGAGGATTATTTCATTTTCTTTTAGAGGAAAGAAATAAAAATGTTAATGTGTGGAGGGAAGGGGGTTGGTACAGAGGGAGAAGCTGAAGATTACAGAAGGAAGGAAGGAAGCAATTATTAGTGGACTGAAAGGTACCAGATAGGATGGAAGACGGCATCCTAGGATACAAGTGAAAGGATTAACTTGGGACAGGATGTGGTACCCTCCTCCACTGAGACAGGAAGAAAGGAAGTGAAGGCAGATAGATGTTTTTCGGTAAGATGGGCTGGAAAACCGAGGCGTTCTGACCTATTATGGGCTTCTATTTTTTCTTTGAAATCACCATCATCATCATGGAAATATGTACCCTGGATACAGGGACGTCGAATATACAAAAAATTATAGCTTTTTGTAAGCAATCTCTCTTTCCCTTAGGGAGACCACCTCTAAAGCTGATTGGGGTTTAATGATAAAAACTGAGAGTGTCTAGAACCTTGCAGAAGGGACTGAGTCATTCCTGAATATACGAGGTGCTCGATAAATACTTGTTACATGTGTCGTTTCTGCAGTTCTTAAAAACTAAGATTTCTGAGAAGGAAGACTAGAGCCGTGGAGTGTGAGTAGGTGTGTGTGAGCAAGATTATTCTCTGGTCCCAGGCAGCTCACTTGGCTGGGTGGCACACCGAACCTTTAAGGGAGCAAAGAACAAGCAGGGATCAAATCACAGAACAACAGTCTTCAGGCGCTGGGTCTCAGTGGTATGTTCTTTTTTTTTTTTTTAACCAGCTAATTTACATTTTAATCAACAGGAGGAGTGGGAAATGGCCCATTTCCTTCCCACAACACACGAAGGTAATCAAGATCATGAAAGAGAGCTTTACAACAGAGAGAGAATAGCCATATGACTGTTGGGAGGCGACAGCAGCGCTGTCGTGGGAAGAAAAGGACTCAGAGTTTTATTGACTGTTCTGAGACGTGAGGAATCCAGAGGTAGCTAGCAGAGGGAAAGAGGGTTTTTAGCGACAGTCTTCTGATGTAGAAAAAGGCACAGCAGACTAAAGAGAAACACAAAATTCTCCAGATGTGTTAGAAATGCACACGATAGAATCTTTAAACCCTAGGATTTTTTTTTCCTCCAATTCTGACCAAGCTTGAGGTAGTAGCCTCTAAAAAGCCACAGAAAATGCAAAGATGTCTTTTTAACTTGGAAGATAATTCACTGAATTAACACTTTACAGAACCCTGTGAAGATTTCTGGAAATTACTCAATACTGCTCCAATCAGGTACTGACAAATGAAACTTTGTCAATAATGACACAGCTGTGGGAAGGAAATCAAAGAAAAAGGAAAAAAAAAATTGTGATCTAAAAAATAATTGTGATCTCAGCATACAACCTACAAAAATGAGTAGATCATTTTGATGTGGGGGGGAAAAGTTACCAATAATCAGACCAAAACCTGGTGAAATCAATGTTATCAGTTCAGTTCAGTTGTTCAGTCCTGTCTGACTCTTTGCAACCCCATGAATCGCAGCACGCCAGACTTCCCTGTCCATCACCAACTCCCGGAGTTCACTCAGACTCACGTCCATCGAGTCAGTGATGCCATCCAGCCATCTCATCCTCTGTCGCCCCCTTCTCCTCCTGCCCCCAATCCCTCCCAGCATCAGAGTCTTTTCCAATGAGTCAACTATTCGCACGAGGTGGCCAAAGTATTAGAGTTTCAACTTTAGCATCATTTCTTCCAAACAACACCCAGGGCTGATCTCCTTGCAGTCCAAGGGACTCTCAATGTCATACACCCAAATAACTCTGGATAAGAACAGCCTAAGGTTTGTTTGTGTTCTGCTTTGAATGGAAACTGATATAATTCTAAACAGACTCTGATGTGTGAGAAAAAAACAATAGCTACCCGAAAGCTTGATGTAAGGGCATGAAAACCATTTTACAATCCTTAAACTGTAACTACCTCACTAATGGTATAACCAAGCACATCAACCCGGTAACAGCACAGCTGCAGACGGCCAGGTTTCTCATTCTCCTCCCAATTTTCCTTCCAAAAATCTCACTGATATTCTCCTGAGAGCCTACCTCCAAAATAAAAAGCTTGATGATTTTCACCCCTCTCCTCTCATCCCCAGTACCTTACTTTAAAAATGGTAAAATTTAGTTGCAGATATTTAAAGATCGTTTATCTTCCTATATACATATATACATATACATATATATATATATATATATATATATATATATATGCATAATTCACTAAGAATCTGACGTGGATCAAAAAGTCAACAACCCCAAAGGCAGCTCTAATTTCTAGATGCACAAGCAGGATAAAACATATCCATGCTGGATTTCCAATGCAAGGCTCAAAAAGCATGAGTTTTCTTTCTCCCACTTTTGTGATTCTACAAACCCAGGTTGCAATCCTTAATGACAGAGCCCCTCTAAGACCACCACCAGTCTTCTGGGCTCCAACCTCACACACAACTCCATTGAGTACTTACTTATCTTGGAAAAGGTCCTGACCAGTCACTTGGTTCTTTTTCTTGATGACTTCCGTCAGAGGGAAGAGGGTCTTTATTTTGGAGACAGGAACCTGACCCTTAGCTGTCACCTCGGTGGGGGGATCCAGCATACTCAAAATGTGTTGCTGAATGGGGGGCAGAGGCTCCTGGGGATGGAGAGCTCTGTGCAGCAGACACTGTGGAAGAGGAGTAAGGACTATGAAACGGAGACATGGTCACCACACACAGCTGACCAGTGATCCTCCATCTGTAGCTTGGGAGGGCTACAAGATTCCTACCACTAGTGAAAGACAGCAAAGCAGGCAGACCCAGAACCGCCCTGCTTAGCAGGACGCTGGTAATGTCTGAAAGCAACCATAAAACAGATCCCAGCCTAGCAGCACCGTCAGCTGACACCCTCCTGGAAAAGAGCCTCATCCCACAAAAAGAGTCCGCTGCTCTGGCTTCCTGAAGGATATATGGGGTTTCCTCAGCCTCTGATAATTTGGGAGTATAACCTTTCAGCTATAATCCTTTTACCTCCCTTCAGCATGCTGTGCTTTCTCCCTTGTACCATCTTAGAAAACAACACAAGCTGGATGAATCAGGTGCTAAAGGGTAGGTGCTCAGTGAGTCCCAGGAATACTGTGCAAGAGATGACACCAGAGGTCTCTCTCAAACCTCCTCAAGTCATCCTCTCACTTCCATCCATCTCTACCACAGCACTCTTGTCCAGGCACCTGCACCCCTCCCACAGCCCCTTTCTAACTGGTCTTCCCATGTCCACCCTCATGGCTCTCCTGCCTGGAGCCAACCATAACAGAGCCGCTGACTGCCTCTCTCCTCCTTACTCACCACAACCCAACTAGCCTGGGCTCCTCCTCCTCCACGCAAGACTAGCTCTCTCCAGACTTTAGGTCCCATGTGTAAGGCTCCCTCGGCCTCTTCTGCCTTCCCTTAGATCTCAATGGAGCTGGCCCTTTTAAAATCATTCTGTTCTTTGCTCACTTATCACCTCTTCTGACAGGCTTCCCCTGACACTCTATGAAGGAGAACTTTACCCTCATTTTACCACCCAATCATTCTCTATCGTGAACTTGATCTTATATTTTGTATAGTATTTATCATTATCTAAAATTACCTTATCAACCTTTCAGTTTACTTATTACCTCCACTTTCCCCCTGAAAGTAGAAACACTGCTGGCCTTATTTACTGCTGAATCCCAAGTGCTGAAAATGGCACCCCAACATGATAAGCACCTAACAGATACTGGCTGAGTGAATACGGTGCTCTTCTTCAGAACTCCAGCTGTTGACAGAGGTTTCAGGAAGCTGCACCAGGAGTGGGGCCAAGGTCAAGGCCAAGGTCAAGGCCAGGACAGGTTCTCCATTGCTCACACAAGTGGAAACCCAGACAGCAGGCCACTTCCATTCAATCACTGATAACTGCTCTCAGACTAGGAAGCCAGGCCTTGGCAAAGTACTGTTATCTGCCCAGAAAAGTAAATACTCTAAAAGGAACACAGGAATGTCATCAAAGAATGAAGTAACCATTTAGGAAAAAAAAGAAAAAGTGAAACTTATGAATATAGTGATGTTTTATCCCCTTGCTAGAGGATAATTACAAAATTAGGCTGGAGAACAAAACTCCTATTCCCACTTTTTTAAACAATTTATATGTTAGTAACTGTGAAGGAAAAAACCAGGGAACTGAATAGCTCCTACAATTTTAAAATTACTGTTTCATACCACAAAGTATATATGTATTGTTTTTCCTACCCTGTCGAAAATGGAAGCTAGACTTCTTAGTTCTAAAAAAATAGATACTTGGGCTTAAGTAGTAAATATCATCAGAGTCAATATTCTACAAATTAAGAAAACCCCAAGGTAGGAATTAAATACCAATTTCCTCTGGAAATTTCATGTACTGCTCCCTGATTTCAACAGACCAACCCCAAGCCTGCCTTCTCCTATTAAGTTCATTGTTTCAGAGTCCTGATTTCCTTTTTCCTGATTACTTTCCCTGGTGCATCAATGACATTGGGCCTGTTTAATGCACAGCAAAAGGGGAAACCAAAAAAGATCTCAAACTCTGTGAATCTACCCTGACCTTCTCATGAATAATTTACAATTCACCATGCTCTCCCTCAGGTCAGTCATTAAAATACCTAAAACAATTTAGAAAGCCCTAAAGAAGTAAGCAGAAATCCAGCACCCAACACAGCACACTACCTCTCAAATACTCTGGGAGATTCTAGCTGTGACATTTTTGGGGAAAGAACTGAATTCTAGGCAATTCTTTCAAATAGTATCATTATCCTTAAGTCAGTAATAAGGAACCCACAAGTGATGTTCAAAACCATCAAACTCATGTTTTCTCAAAGGTCACATTTTAAATAAGGCTCAGTAGGGTAAAAATTCAATTAAAAAAAGATCAATTTATTAAAAAAAAAAAACAGGTTATGAGAAAGTGACTCTTTTCAGTAGCCAAGACACTGAGATCTCAGTCCTCAGTCTACTTAATTTCTCCTTTAAGCAATTATTTTCCTTTATGTGATTTTTACAATTTGAAAAAGACTAGGCAATGGCACCCCACTCCAGTACTCTTGCCTGGAAAATGCCATGGACGGAGGAGCCTGGTAGGCTGTAGTCCATGGGGTTGCAGAGAGTCAGACACGACTGAGTGACTTCCCTTTCACTTTTCACTTTCATGCGTTGGAGAAGGAAATGGCAACCCACTCCAGTGTTCTTGCCTGGAGAATCCCAGGGACGGCGGAGCCTGGTGGGCTGCCGTCTCTGGGGTCGCACAGAGTCGGACACGACTGAAGCGACTTAGCAGCAGCAGCAGAAAAAAAACAACAACAACAACTTCAGGCCACATGGCTAGATCGTAAGTTACTAATATGTTGATTTTAGCAACCAAGTATCAATTATTTAAAAGGCAGTAGTAACTGTACTCTTGACAAAGGGTATTTTTCTGCATTTCTTTCTAAAGTTAGAATTAAATTAACTCCTCCTGCCAAGGAGTTGATTACTAACGTCTCCTCCCTTCTGCCCTCTACTCCCAGCTCATTCACCCTTAGTTATAAGACATTTTAAAAGAAAAAAAAGAAAAGTCCTCCTGGGCCCTACCTCCTCCTGTCCTGTAGCTTCCTGGTTCCTCTCTCTCTTCCCCTTCATCAGTGCGGCTTTCTCCTCCAGGCTCTGTAACCTGGCTCCTGCCCCATCACTCCACTGCCACCGGGTGCTTGAAGTCATCAGACATCACTACAAACCCCAGAGGCCCTTTGCCTGGCTCAGCTCTCTTCACCACTGCGCAACATCTGACTCCAACACCCTTCTAGTTCTTTCTGCCTCTCTGAGCTTGTGGGGGGCGGCAGGCGGGGGGAGTAGGAGCACTGATTAGCAGCCTTCCCGTCTCTCCCCAGTGGTCCAGTCACACTGGTGTTCAGGACTTCATTCTCTGCCCTCGTCACTCAGCATTCTCCCAGGTGACATCATTCACTTCTGCTTCTGTCTCAATGAGGAGGGCTCTCAAATGTATAGACATTCAGTCCTGAAGGCTCTCCTGGGCTTTGCACGCCTATCTCCAACTTCCCCCTGAGTGTCTGTACTGGAATAGCTGACAGATAACTCAAACTGAACACCTGCAAGAATACATGTACTACCTTTGCTATCTGTTCGTTCTATATTCCTTATCCTAATTCATGGTGACATCACCCCAAGTCAGGATTCTGTCTTCTTCAATTTCTATTTCTCATCAGCCACCCCCCAACCCCTTAAATTCTATCCACTCTAGCTTCTCAATTTTCTCTTTTCTACTCTCTGTCACTGCTGTAACTCAAGTCTTCCTAGGGGCCACTGCAGGTCTCCTAACTGGTCTCTAGCCCATCTCCCGTGCCACCATCAGACCTATTTTCTAAAATGCACGTCACCTGCCTACTGACAACAGCCTTTACTGATTACCCACTGTCTATGGGACAGAAACCCAAACTACTGGTTCTTCATGACCTGCCTGCTACCTGCCACCTTTCCCATTGTTCTCCCGTAGAGCCTATTTCCCAGCCAAATGGAACTCTTTGTGGATCCCTAAATACATCACACTTCTTGTGTTCTCGTTTTTCCATGTGCTACTTCTTTTGCCTGGCATGCTCTCATCACATCACCCATCAGGTTTATTCCCCCATGAAATCTTCCTAACTCACTCACTTGCAAGAATCTCTCCTTCCTCTTATTCCCATAGCATTTTGTACCCCACCACTGTTGAGCCTATGAATTTTACTCCTCTACTCTATTTCTCTCTTCTCTCTAGTCTCTTTCACTCCTCTGCAGGAGTCCTTTCAAGTGAGTTTCCAGTATCTTCAGCAAATGATACACTAGGAGTACAATATTTGTTTTAGAAAAAGTGAATTCAATTTATAAATACCCCAGTAATGATATTTCTTTATACAGATAAGCCATATTAAAAACTCACCCCCACAAAAGAAAACAAAGTTAGCAGGTTGTAAAAATCAAAGTTGCCAGTTCTTAAAGCTTTAAAAGATAACAATGCCTGCATTTATGGCTTGCATCTGTTCAACTGATCCAACAAATATTTGTTGAAGATTATAGTACCCACCCTTGATAAATCTACCAAGTATTAGAAGTTCCTATTTTTTCACCACAGTGACCTGTTTTTGCAAGCTTTCCATACTAACTAATCTATTTCTCCCTTCTCTGTCAAGTGGCAACAGCCATTTGTCAAAAGCAGCAGGTCTTGAAGTCCACCTGTCAAAGACAGCAAAGGAATTTATACAAGTAATCTATACTTGATTATACTTAGAATACAAAAGTACTTACTGAGTCAAAGCCTGACCTGTTAAGCTTCACAGTACTGATTTTAGAACAAAAGAGTTTTTTTTAAAGGAAGTTTAAAGGAAATCGCCTAGTATCAAAACACTAGGCAGCTTCTTTTGAGTAGAAGAGCCCATAAAATCATAACAGGCCCTAACATGGACTTGAATCAGTTAAGGATGCTTTGAGAAATGAGTCAAAGGGACAATCAATGGACCCCCAATACGAAGACTCCACTCCCACCTCCCTGCCTCTCCCCACCTGTCGTAAGAGTAGGCCCTCCACTCCCTTTGGGGAGAAGCTGCTGGTGACTTTCTACACCTTTGTGGGGTTCAGAGATGTCTATGTCCTGCTGTCACCAGGTTATTCCAGGACTGGGACCAACCTTTATCACTGGTCCATTCCTCCCCTTCCATCATATAACTCAGCTCCCTTACCAAGCTCCCAGTTTCCTTTAATCCAGTCTCCATCTTCTAATTCCTTTGGACCAAGATTCAGAAATTAAAATTTTTCTTAAGTTACTATTTAATCAGTTCATACTATAACCTCTCTATCTGACTTCTAACACTTCTGCTCAGTCATGTCCGAGTCTTTGCAACCCCATGGACTGCAGCCTACCAGGTTCCTCCATTCATGGGATTTTCCAGGCAAGAATACTGGAGTGGGTTGCCATTTCCTTCTCCAGGAGATCTTCCCGACCCAGGGATTGAACCCTGGTCTCCCGCACTGTAGGCAGATGCTTTACCATCTGAGCTATCAGGGAAGTCAAGGTTATACACTACACAGTCCCTAAAAACTCCCCTACTATTTGAATATTAAAAAACAAGGAAAAGTCTCATTCACATAAAACACAGGAGGAAACTGTTTATATATATATATACATTTATATGTATATATAAAAGAATCTGCTTTTTATTTTGCCCTCCTAATTAAGACACAAAACCAAAAATCTAGCCTTCTCCCAGAAAAAAATATTTAAGAACATCTGAACTTTACTTCTTTCTTTCTAAAAGTTCAGAAGATTTTTTTAATCACTTTTCAGTAGGAAGAGAAAGGTGTTAAACTTTCATTAAACAGAGCAACTGAGCTCTTGATTTGACTTGAACCAGCCAATTGCCCTAACTTTTCACTCTGCTCTCTTTCATCTGAAAAAAAAAAAAGTCTATGATAGGTTCATCTTTCCTCTCTCACCTGAAACAGTCTCTGGAATTGAGGATTTGGGATTTTGCTGGTTGGAAATAAGTCTTCAATGGTGCCCTCCTCTTCATCTTTCTTCACCAAGCTCATGGAGTCAATCAAAGCATCAACAGCACTCAGCTGTGCCTCTAAGACAAGGACAGACAAAGCAGCAAAAAGAAGCAGTGATTAGTTCCATTAGTCTCCCAAACAAATGCCTTCCATTCACAGATGTTCACAGCGACATTGGCAGGATAGACAGTCCTGGCCCTGCCAAAAGCACTCTCCAGTTATCTAAGTCATTTAACCTAAGCCTGTTTTCTTACTGGCAAAGAGAGCTGGTCTCTTAGGTACTTCCAAGGTCTACCAATTGATGAACTTCTGACAACGGGTTATCTATCAAAAGTGCTCTAGAGGAATGCACCACAGTCAAAGAAAACCCACCTTCCATATGGTAATTCAAAATATTGGCTATTTATGGAAAAAGTGAAGTGTCAGTCACTCAGCTGTGTCTGACTCTTTGAGATCCAATGAGCTGTAGCCCATCAGGCACCTCGGTCCATGGAATTCTCTAGGAAAGAATACTACAGTGCCAGTTCCTTCTCTAGGGGATCGCCGCCACTCAGGGATCGAACTCAGGTCTCCTGCATTGCAGCAAGCCTCTTTACTGTCTGAGCCACCAGGGAAACCCTCGAGTTGACATTAAAAAAACTAGTGACTGGCAAAGGAGAAAAACATTAAAAACATTCCTTTGGTAATGAAACATCAGCTTTATAAGGATTTAACATAACCTGTATTGGAGTATACCAACTTAACAGGAAGACGTCATTGGACCAGAGGGAGGGGATTATTTTACAAGTTCTCAAGGCAGACAGAGTTCTTTCCTCTCACAAATCTCACGGCATTAATCACACAGACCTGCACGCATATCTTTTTTTAATTGAAGTAGAATTGATCTACATTTCATTAGTTCCAGGTGTATAATGAAGTGATTCACTATTTCTGAACATTACAAAATCACCAACATAATAAATCTAGTTACCATCTGTCACCATACAAAGTTATTACAATATGATTGACTATATTCTAGTAGTCATATATGGATGTGAGGGGTGGACCATAAAGAAAGCTGAGCACTGAAGAATTGATGGTTTTGAACTGTGGTGTTGGAGAAGACTCTTGAGAGTCCCTTGGACTGCAAGGAAATCCAAGTGGTCAATCCTAAAGGAAATCAATCCTGATTATTCATTGGAAGAACTGATGCTGAAGCTGAAGCTCCAATACTTTGGCCACCTGATGCAAGGAACTGACTCACTGGAAAAGATCCTGATGTTGGGAAAGACTGAAGGCAGGAGGAAAAGGGGATGACAGAGGACGAGATGGTTGGATTGCAACACCAACTCAATAGACATGAGTTTGAACAAGCTCCAGGAGTTGGTGATGGACAGGGAAACCTGGTGTGCTGCAGTCCGTGGGGTTGCAAAGAGTCAGACACAACTGAGTGACTGAACTGACAGACTGGCTATATTCACAATGTGAGAAGTGTTTTATCCCTGTGACTTATTTTGCAACTAAAAGTCTCTACCTCTGGTCAGTCTCGCCTGTTACACTCATCCTCATATTCTACTTCCCTCTTGCAACCCCAGTGTGCTCTCTGTGTCTATGAGTCTGTTTCTGCTTTGTGTGCTCATCTGTTTTTTAGACTCCACATCTAAGTGAAATCATACTGTATTTCTCTCTCTGTCTGACTTATTTTACCTGGAATAATACTGGGTTGGCCAGTAAGTTTGTTCAGGTTTTTCCATAAAATGTAACCGAAAAACCCACCCAATATACCTTCTAGGTTCATCCATGCTGCAAATGGCAAGATTTAATTCTTTTTTATAGCCGAGTAATACTCCACTCTGTGTGTGTGTGTGTGTGTGTGTGTGTGTGTGTGTGTGTATCACATCTTTGTTCATTCATTTACTGATGGACATTTAAGTTGCTCCCATATCTTGGCTGTAGTAAATAACGTGGCAATGAACACAGGCATACATATATCTTATTTTGAGTTAGTGTTTATGTTTTCTGTGGGAAAATATTAGGAATCAGAAGTGCTGGATAGTATGGTAAAAATTTAATTTTTTGAGAAATTTCCATACTGTTTTCCATAGTAGCTGCACCAATTTACATTCTAACAACAGTGCACTGGGTTTCCCTTTTCTCCATATCCTCAGGAGCATGTTATTTGTTGTCATTTTGATGATAGCTATTCTGACAGATGTGGTTCTAACTTGCACTGCCCTGATGATTAGTGATGTCAAGCATCTTTTCATGTGTCTGCAGGGCATTCATATGTATGTCTTCTTTGGAAAAATGTCCTGCAAACATGTCTTACCCCACTCCAGGCAAATTCTAAGGATCTTTGAGAGCAGAAACATGGTGTTCTCTTCTTTATGTCTGTCAGATACCAGATAGTAAGCAAGTTCTTCCCAGTAAAAATCTACGAGGTCAATAAAAATGGCAGAGCCCAAAGCAACTCTCCCCAAAATGCTTCTACCTAAATTACCACAAGGAACTTTCATTCTGCTGATTCATATGGCAGTTCAGCTGTTAAAAAGCTGAAGTGCTATTTTGGGATCATTCACAGCCACTAGGCAAAAGGCAGAAAAGAGTAAGCAGTTCCTCAGAGTTTATTATACTTCTGTTCTTCACCTTTCAAACATCCCTTTCAGACAGCTACTACAAAAGGAATGAGCATACAGACATTTATCATGAGACATTTCTGTTCCATTTTTTCACTTTCTAATGGAGGTTTCAGGCACCATCTCACACTGACGGCTGCAGGGTCCACCTGGCAATAAGAAGGAGGTGGTAACTGTGTGGGTGAATATTCAGCGATTTCCATCTGCTACTCCAGGCTAGTATCAGGCCAGACCACGCTGGCCTCACACACCCTTACATAAATGTTGACTTGGGAAATATGTCAAACAGCTTTAATGATCTGTTTTTCCAATGGAGCAAATGCAAACAAAAGTGTCAACTCACAGGAAATTAATCAACAGATCGAAAAGTAACGTTTTCGATCCCGAGTGATTTATATCTATTAGGTTATCTCTCAACAAAGTTCTCTTTTTTAAATGTTCTTCTCATTTAAAGTTTGGAATTATCAAGAGGAAAAGACTGAATATTATAGTACACTGGCATCTTCTACACATTCAAGTCCATGCCTGACTCTACATGGTGGATTTGATTCTTGGCTCTTCTCCCACACCCTGCTCCCAACATACAGAGAGCACCCAGTTGTGAACTCACTTCACAGCTCCCTCATCCTACACCAAGGCAGATTTAAAGTTGTCAACTAAAACATCTATTCATCATTCTGTGTTCTTTTTGGTACATTCCCTATTTCAGCCCACTATTATATCTTATGGTAATTGTCTTAAACTGTGAGGTTTACGGAAGACAGGATCTATGTGTGTAAGAATCACTGTATGTAGCATCCTGACATCTGCAGCCAGATGCTTAATAGAGGCCTCTTCTCATTAAGCTCCTGGCAATAAGGAGCAATAGGACGTGGACTGAAAATGTGAACTAGGAAGAAAGGGCAAAGAGAAAAGTATGGTTAAAGTTACATTATATTTTATGTAGGACACCAGTCACAAGTTTGATACTATGTGTCAATTCACTGCACCAAAAGACAAATCCTCTGCTCATAATTAGAGAATGTACATCCATTTCCATTAAACTGCTCCCTAGACACAACCTCTAAGTCAGAAGGCGGATGCTGGAGAATGTTTGGAACAAACCTATCCCTACTATTGGGGAAAAAAATCACCTTCCATCATCACCATATACCACTGTGATTGGAATCCAACTACAGTTGACTCTCGAACAACATGGGTTTGAATTGTTCTGATCCACTCACATGTGGATTACAAGTAAATACGTACATTTCTATACAATCTGAGATTGGTTGAATCCACAGATACAGATCTGTGAATACTGAAGGCCCTGTAAAGTTATACATGGATTTTCAACTTGAGGGGGAGTACCCCAAACCTCTTCAGTGTTCAAAGGTCAACTATAATCCCACCCTGTGAAATCCTAGCCCCCAAACATGACTAAAGACAGGTGGTTTCCCCCAGTCTGTTTAGAGCAAATCAGTGAGCAAAATGGAAATAAACTCACCTGTGGGAGTGCATTTCCTGTTATTTTTCAAGGATGAAAACATGTACTGGCGCAAATCTTCCATGAAAGGCAGCTGTATGTACACTAAACACTAGTGAGAACAGTGGAGATAAAAACAGAGACGACTGAATTAATGCAAAAATTTAAAGCTGATCCCAAATGCTGTGAAAACGGCTCAACAGAAGGATTTAAAGAACCAGAAGGCAAAAGTATAGGACATGGAGAGTGACGTGCTCTGATCTCTGCTATTAGCCGCTGCTGTTGTTCAGTTGCTCAGTTCAGTTGTGTTCGACTCCTTGCGACCCCATAGACTGTAGCCCGCTAGGCTCCTCTGTCCATGGGATTTCCCAGGCAAGAATACTGGAGTGGGTAGCCACTTCCTTCTCCAGGGATCTTCCTGACCCAGGGACTGAATTCATGGCTCCTGCTTGGCAGGTGGATTCTTTACCACTGGGTCACCTGGGGAGCCCTGTGATTAGCTGTATACAACTGCAAGCAGTACAAAAATAGTAAATATAAAAGAAATGCTCAAAGAAAGACTATCAGAAATCTACAAAATGCATGACCAACACAACAAGTGAGAAGGGTCAAGGTGACTGGCAGGCTGGCGTGGAAGTCAGGATGCCTGCCTTCTCTTCCATTTCTGCCACAGTGAGTTCTCTGAGACACAGGAAATGGCAAGGAATCTAGATCTGTATTTTCAACAGGACAACCCTAAAAAACGTAAATTCAGCAGGATCACAAGAAAAGCACACCTTTAGCCTTTATCCATAGTAAAGACTATTGTAAAAAGGGAAGTAATCTGTATCCCCTTGAGGTTCTGAGACGTCAGGAAGGATGAGAATGGAGAGGAAGTCACTGGATTGGGCAAGCGGTAAGTCACAGTCAACCCTTACTAGCTGTTTTATTAGGAAGCTCCTTGTACACTGTCGTGATTTATGTCCTTTCACTGCAACTGAAAGTGTGATTCCCAGACCAGCAGTCTCAGCATTAGGTGGGAGGGGGTGAGAAATGCAGAAATTCAGGCGACCCCCGTCCCCAGAGCTACAGAATCAGAATGTACATTTTCACCAGATCCCCTCAGTACCTCCCATGCACATGAACAGTTGAGAAACACTGTTTAGAACAAAGCAACTGAAGGGAGAAAATTAATATGAATAAAAGACTTGCAGGTTCTACCTCATATGTGTCCTTGATCAAAGGGAAAGCCACGCCAACTTGAGGATTAGTTCTTTGGTCGTAAGCATATCGAACCACGGCCACCATGTCTAATTCATCCAAAGCATGAATCAGGGAGGAGAGGGCAACTGCTGCTGCCTAGTAAGAGAGGTGTCTGTGTTAACATGATGTCCAACATGTGAGGATTTTCACAACACAACCAAATACTTGTAAGATTGCTATCCACTTTCTCCCTGTTTCGGATATTAAATACCCCTCCATCCACTTGAAAGCTACACTGTACACATTTGCATTTGACCACATTTACTGTACCTCTTCAGGAACTTGATTATATTCTCTTTTTCCTTCAACTTTCCTCCTCCTCTGAATTTATACCTAACTCTAAACAAAATTTTTCTTTGCCCCTCTCCACAAATTACTATTTGTAACCCTCTTTTCCTTCATCTTTAAATTTCATGAAATAATCTTGTTTCACCACTTAGAACACAATTATTCTTCAATCTAAACCAGCTACGTAGCCATTTCCTTCCGGAAACTACTCTGAAGTGCCGTGATCTCCAAGTTGCCGAAGTCTTAGTCTCCATTCTGTTTGACCTTTCAGTAGCATCTGGCCATTGCTCTTTCTCTACACTTTCTCCTTCTTTGGCTTCAGAAGCAACACTCTCCACTAGTTTCTACCTTTGTGGACCACTATTCCCCCAGCTCTTCTCGTCTTCCAATCTTGAAATTCTGCTCTTGGCCTTTCTCTCCTCCTTTCACTCCAAAAGAACTCTACTTTGGTGACACTTTCTTTCATCCAGTCCCATGAGTTGCTGAATCAAAAATCTGTATATTCAGCTTTAAAACTCCTAAGACCTAGACTTACACAGTCTACTAGTTGATGGATAACTTGTCCAGTTATACCTCCGGTATTTCAAGCTGTCCATGACCGAAACAGTTTAGTATCCCTCCCCTCTTCTCCACCTGTACTCCCTACTTCTACAAACATCACTTCCAAATGAGAAGCCCTAAAGTTATTGATAAGGCCTCCCTACTGTCCTTCAAGTGTTCATCAAGCTCTACAAATTCGACTTTTATGCCATTTTTCAGATTCTATCCGCCCTGTTCCATCACGGTGTCCCCTGTTCCGAAAGCTATGTCACTCTCTTTTATAAAAACCTCCACAGGCACCTCTTTCTCAGCCTCGGCAGAGCAGATCATTATTCACAGGCAAGTCCTGTGCTTTCCTGCCCCAGTAGCTTTTTCCATGTACAATTTCTCCTCACTGGAATGCTCTCCCCAAATCTCTGGCTCTCAAGCTTTGAACCCATCTTCAAGAACTGGCGAAATGACAAGCTCTCCATTTCAGATCTTCTTTGCTAAGCCCTCCCCCTCTTCTCCCTAACCTCTCAAACACTTTGTATTTTTCTCAGGGGCCAAAGCTAACCTCCATCAAAGTTAGCTATGTATATTCCCATCTCCTCCACAAAATACATGATGATATCAACACCTTGCCATCAAAATCCTCTACAGATGTCATGAAAGAGTGATTACCTTTTCAGTTCAAGGATTATTAACTTAGTGCCTACTCTTGGCTAAGTACTGTCTTCAGTTCAGTCGCTCAGTCATGTCCGACTCTTTATGACCCCATGGACCGCAGCACACTAGGCCTCCCTGTCCATCAACAACTCCTGGAGTTTACCCAAACCCATGTCCATTGAGTCAATGATGCCATCCAACCACCTCATCCTCTGTCCTCCCCTTCTCCTCCTGCCTTCAATCTTTCCCAGCATCAGGCTCTTTTCAAATGAGTCAGCTGTCTGCATCAGGTGGCCAAAGTACTGGAGTTTCAGCTTCAACATCAGCCCTTCCAGTGAACACTCAGGACTGATTTTCTTTAGGATTGACTGGTTGGATCTCCTTGCAGTCCAAGGGACTCTCAAGAGTCTTCTCTAACACCACAGTTCAAAAGCATCAATTCTTTGGCACTCAGCTTTTTTTACAGTCCAACTCTCACATCCATACATGGCTACTGGAAAAACCATAGCCTTGACTAGATGGACCTTTGTTGGCAAAGTAATGTCTCTGCTTTTTAATATGTTGTCTAGGTTGGTCATAACTTTCAAGGAGTAAGCGTCTTTTAATTTCATGGCTGCAATCATCATCTCCAGTGATTCTGGAACCCAAAAAAATAAAGTCTGCCACTGTTTCCAGTTTCCCCATCTATCTGCCATGAAGTGATAGGACTGGATTCCACGATCTTAGTTTTCTGAATATTGAAGTTTAAGCCAACTTTTTAACTCTCCTCTTTCACTTTCATCAAGAGGCTTTTTAGTTCTTCTTCACTTTCTGCCATAAGGGTGGTGTCATCTGCATATCTGAGGTTATTGATATTTCTCCTGGCAATCTTGCTTCCAACTTGTGCTTCCCCCAGCCCAGCGTTTCTCATGATGTACTCTGCACAGAAGTTAAACAAGCAGGATGACAATATACAGCCTTGACATACTCCTTTTCCTATTTGGAACCAGTCTGTTGTTCCACGTTCAGTTCTAACTGTTGCTTCCTGACCTGCATATAGGTTTCTCAAGAGGCAGGTCAGGTGGTCTGGTATTCCCATCTCTCTCAGAATTTTCCACAGTTAATTGTGATCCACACAGTCAAAGGTTTTGGCATAGTCAATAAAGCAGAAATAGATGTTTTTCTGGAACTCTCTTGCTTTTTTGATGATCCAGTGGATGCTGGCAATTTGATCTCTGGTTCCTCTGCCTTTTCTAAAACCAGCTTGAACATCTGGAAGTTTACGGTTCACGTAAAGGTTCAAGCCAGGCTTTGTTGAAGCCTGGCTTGGAGAATTTTGAGCACTACTTTACTAGAGTGTGAGATGAGTGCAACTGTGGTAGTATTAGCATTCTTTGGCATTGCCTTTCGAACCACACAGCGGCTGAGATGCCATCAGCAGGGATGCCGCTGCTACAAGCAGAGGAATTCAAATCCCGCATCTACTGCTTGCTAGGGCCGCCATATTGCCAAGTACTGTCTTAGGCACTCTAAGAAACAAAATGTGTGTCTCTGCTCTCACTGAACTAATTCCCTCTTGACAAGCAGAAACGAGATGTGTACCAAGAACAGAATCTGTATATTCTAACAAGTCCCATACAAGAGACCATATCAGCACAGTGATAAACTAAAGAAGAGATTACTTCCAGTGTATCTGTAAGTTTTTATTTGGGTGTCTTTGATAGAACCAACTTGGATATTTAAAGAAGGAAGGACGGGGTCCCCAGTATCTGCTATAACACAACACTACACTTGTGGGAAGCTCAACTAAAGCTCTATTTCCTTTCCTTTCTCCTCTCCCCTTCTCTTCCACACAGTGAAAACCAGGACCTAAGTGTAGATTCTCTGTAAAAAAAAAATGCTAATAACCGAAGAAAATATTCTTAAAAAGGAATATTCCTAGAATATTTGAGTTGAAAACAAAAGTATTCATCTAGTTTGGCAACCCACATGATGAAGGACTTGCCTTTCCCACATATGACTGATGGAGACTCTGCTTAGAAACTTACAGGAATGGGGACTGGACCATCTCACAAGGAACCAATTCATATGGAGACAGTAATCCTTGTTGATAAAGTAATTCTTCATTGTGAACAAAACCACCATTTGTTGGTTCCAATTTACCCTCCGGCAGGAAGCAGAGTCTAGCTCCTGCTTCATATGATAACCTGCTAAGTATCTGAAGAAGGCTATCACATCTCTCATCCCTCCTACTTGCCTGCTACCTACGCAAGTTTCTCCATGTTATCTTTTACTGAAAATTTCTATATGACAGTTTCTTTCTTCCTCAGCTTATCTCATTAGCTCCAATTAGTTAATATTATTCTTTGAGTACGATATCAGAACTGACATCACAGAGTAGCCCTCTGCCGATAGTAGAAGAATTTTTTTCTTGAGTGACACAAAGTGACCCTGTGATCTACAGGTTCCGTATAAGGCTGGATGTGAACTATACAAGCCACAAGGCTGCCCTGACCTGAGCTAGCAAGTCTAGACAATGACACGTGCTAACATGGCTTTGTGACGTGACTTTTCTTACTCATACCCAGCAATCACACGAAGTGATCAAAATTTTCTTTGGGTAAAAGGACATTAAGCTGGAGTTAAAACTTCGGCAGAAGTCAAAAATGCAGTTGTGTTGACAACATATACTAGAACTGCATGGTTCTCAATAGGATTTGATTCAGGAGAAATCCATGAAGTAGGAGTTTCAAATCTGAGAAGTCACATACACCTACTGTGCATTAACAAATCCAACACTGAGTGGAAGCCAAGCATTTTCTTCTCTTAGTTTTACTATTCTAATGGATACTGGCATATCCATTCACTATCGGCAGCCAGCTACCTTTCAGAGGTGAGGGAAAAAGGAGGACTAGATCCCTACCACCATCACCCAAACAAGCCTTCCGCATCCAGTTTACCAGTTCCAAATATAAACAACTTCTGGAACTTGGAGACCTGTTTAAGTGGTCTGAAACAGACACAGGATGGTAAGCTTCCAGTTAACATCAAAACCTCCAAGGGAGTTCTGACTTGAAGACTGCATAGAAATTATTTGTGGAGAGGGCAGCTGTGCACACAGGATGCAACACGCATGGGTTGTTAGTCAGAAACCAGCCTGAAAATAGAATCTCTTGAGATGCAGGAAGAGAATGAAAAGAAAGGGGCAAAGAGAATAAGACAAGTTTTTCAATGATGGAAGTAGTCCAGTGAATAAGTGGATCTTCAGGATGCTTTGTTGCTGTTGTTTAGTTGCTCAGTTGTATCCGACTCTTTTCAACCCCATGGACTGCAGCATGTCAGGCTTTCCTGTCCTTCACCAACTCCTGGAGCTTGCTCAAACTCATGTCTATTAAATCAGTGATGCCATCCAACCATATCATCCTCTGTCATGCCCTTCTCCTCCTGCCTTCAATCTTTCCCAGCATCAGGGTCTTTTCCCAATGAGTTAATTCTTCACATCAGGTGGCCAAAGTACTGGGGCTTCAGCTTCAACATCAGTCCCTCCAGTGAATATTCAGGATTGATTTTCTTTAGGATTGACTGGTTGGATCTCCTTGCAGTCCAAGGGACTCTCAAGAGTCTTCTCTAACACCACAGTTCAAAAGCATCAATTCTTTGGTGCTCAGCTTTCTTCACAGTCCAACTCTCACATCCATACATGACTACTGGAAAAACCATAGCCTTGACTAGATGGACCTTTGTTGGCAAAGTAACGTCTCTGCTTTTTAATATGCTGTCTACGTTGGTCATAGCTTTTCTTCCAAGGAGCAAGTGTCTTTTAATTTCATGACTGCAGTCACCACCTGCTGTGATTTGGGAGCCCAAGAAAATAAAGTCTGTCACTATTTCCATTGTTTCCCCATCTATTTGCCATGAAGTGATGGGACTGGATGCCATGATTTTAGCTTTTTGAATATTGAGTTTTAAGCCAGCTTTTTCACTCTCCTCTTTCACTTTCATCAAGAAGCCCTTCAGTTCCTTTTTCGCTTTCGCCATAAGGGTGGTATCATCTGCATATCTGATGTTATTATTGATATTTCTCCCTGTAACCTTGATTTCAGCTTGTGCTTCATCCAGTCTGGCATTTCCATGATGTACTCTGCATATAAGTCAAATATGCAGGGTGACAATATACAGCCTTGACGCACTCCTTTCCCAATTTTGACCCAGTCCATTGTTCCATGTCCAGTTCTAACTGTTGCTCCTTGACTTGCATACAGGTTTCTCAGGAGGCAGGTAAGGTGGTGTGGTTTTCCCATGTCTTTAAGGATTTTCCAGTTTGTGGTGAACCACACAATCATAGGCTTTAGCATAGTCAGTAAAGCAGAAATAGATACTTTTCTGGAATTCTGTTGCTTCTTCTATGATCCACTGGATGTGGGCAATTTGATCTCTGCTTCCTCTGCCTTTTCTAAATCCAGCTTGAACATCTGGAAGTTCTCGGTTCATGAACTGCTAAAGCCTAGCTTGAAAAAGTTTGAACATTACTTTGCTAGTAAATGAAATAAGTGGACTTTGGCAGTTTGAACATTCTTGGCATTGCCCTTCTTTGGGGCTGGAATGAAAACTGACCTTTTCCAGTGCTGTGGCCACTGCTGAGTTTTCCAAATTTGCTGGCATATTGAGTGCAGTACTTTAACAGCACCGTCTTTTAGAATTTGAAATAGCTCAGCTGGAATTTCATTACCTCCACTAGCTTTGTTCAGTTCAAGCCAGCACTAAATGTTCTGCTTACGAAAATGAAAATATTAACCTAATGCCACACTTCCTGAACTTGTGACCATGAGATCCCCACATTAAATATATTTGCTCAAACGTTTTTGTTTTTAATATTCACCTGATCTCCAATTGCAGGACTATGGTCTCAGGCCTTGTGCTCATGCTATGACAAATTCATTTATTACTTCTCCATTTTCAAACCTAAAGGTCAGTGAATTTTCCCACTGCTGTTGCAAGAATTAATGTTATTTTAAACTATAAAAGCCCCAAACAACTCGCTTGAAATGATAATTCAATTCTGTGGCCCTGCCTCAAAGACCTACTGTCAACTCACCTCATCATCTTTTGCTGCAAAGACCTTTAGAACTTGATTTCCCATAAAATATTTCATGTGGACCTACACGAGGAAGTGAGGAAAAGAACTGGTTTAGATTCAAAGTAAGGAACATATGAAACCATAATGCCACATGTTATTAAGAAATTCTATTCAAAATGCTCTTGCTGAAAAACATTCACAGGTACTAGAAACAACTTACTACTTGAGGTTCAAATAAATTAAAGACGATAAATGTAAAGTCAGATGAGTAAGATTTAGCATAGATCAGATCATGAAGTCTCATAAGCAAAGTGGTTTGGACTTCATCCTAAGAGCAATGACGAAGCATTGATGAACTGCAGAGAGACTAGAGTACCATTTGTCCTTTAAATTACTTAACTAGCACAGCATCAGAGTCAAAGACAGACTAGAAAATGAATACTCAGAGTCCCTGATATTATAACCACCTGCATCTATCAACCAAGATCAGCATCTCTTTGATCTATGTCATCTTGAGCCCAGAGTTTCTAAGAAGGTGCCATAAGAGAAGTAATGCTCAAATATTTTTTCTGCACTCCCACCTCTAATGCTGAGAAATTGTGAGCGCTTTCACAGTAACAGCAGTTCAAGAAAACTGAGTCTCAAAGGTATGGGGGTGAGGCCCATATAATCCACATACCCTCCATCTTCACATCCATTCCCCATCTGAAAACCATTATTTGAAGAAAGATGTGGATAATTTTATATTTTCAGTCTGCTACATTTGTATAGATTTATTTGCCCTTTTATTAGAATCTGTAATAATTGATTGATTCAAGAACAGTTAATGATACCTTTTCCTAAGGCACCTAAATGACTTCTCAAAGGACAGTCAGACATTTGGGGAATTTCTGGCTTAATTCTTATCCATCCTATAATTAGATACCAAGAACACTGACAACTTGGAAGAAGACAAAGTGAAAAGTCTCTTGAAAATTTAAAAGAGTAATTCACAATTCAAAAAAAAAAAAAACAACAAAAAGTCCAATTTATATAATGAAAAGTTTCACACTAATTCAATCCAGAAATATTAGTGTCCCTCAATTTAAGGGAATCTGGAAAACTATGTGATCTCATTTATTTAAAGCTAATTACTAGTCTGTTAGAAGGTACATACGTACACTTTACCTTAGTTGCTATGGAAAACCCTTCTTGAGACACTGTGTATGCATTTGTTAACACAATACACAAAAGCAAGTATGTAAAAGCTAGACTATGCAAAAATGAGCCTGTCTATTGGTGCACAGATCACAGCTGATTAATGGCATAGCTTTAGAGTCAGAGAGACCTTGTTCAAAACCCATCTCTACCACCTTCTAACTGGGTCACCTTGGGCCTATTATCTAACAGTTCTGAACCTCAATTTCCTAAATATATAAAGTATGTACATGCACCTACCTAAGACCTACCTAAGCCCATCCTAAAGGAAATCAGTCCTGAATATTTACTGGAAGGACTGATACTGAAGCTGAAACTCCAATACTTTTGTCACCTGATGCGAAGAACTGACTCATTTGAAAAGAGCCTGATGCTGGGAAAGATTGAAGGCAGGAGGAGAAGGGGACGACAGAGGATGAGATGGTTGGATGGTATCACCGACTCAATGGACATGAGTTTGAGTAAATGCTGGGAGCTGGTGATGGACAGGGAGGCCTGGTGTGCTGCAGTCCATGGGGTTGCAAAGAGATGGATATGACTGAGCGACTGAACTGAACTGAACTGAAGAGGGTTATAATAAGAATTAAATGGGAATTTACACAAAATGCTTAGTATACTGACTGTAATATTGTAATCACTCAATAAATGGTAGTTATTTTGACTATTTCTATTGTATCTGTCTGATACTGTACTTAAGATAAAAATAACTTAGGAGCTTAACATCAAAAAAAGTTGATTTAGAAAATACTTCATGACTTAAAACTTCAGTTTAAGTGAATAAAAATCTCTTTAAATGGAATATGTACTTTTTCAGCTCACTCTTTCTTGCTTCATCATTTAATTAAATGGGCCTCCACACCTACTGTGGCACAGATGAAGTTTTTTGAGTCCTGAATTACAGTTGTAGCCGTTTTAGACAGGCAATTCTTTTCTGACTATCTGGAATTAGTTCCCAAGAGGCCAGTTTCTACAAACAGGTCTGAATGGAGGCTCTGTTTCACTTGACTCATAAGCACTGACTTTAATAAACATAAATTTTAAGTTTAACCACACCTCCCAAAGTAAATAATTTTAAAGAAAAGTATGTTGATTGTAATTTGTTGGAGACTCTCAACTTAGAAAAAGTATTTAATCTCAATATTAAAACTGTATTGACTTTAAGTAAATATTCTCAATTTTTGGCTTCAGTTCAGTTCAGTTGCTCAGTCGTGTCTGACTCTTTGCAACCCCATGAATAGCAGCACGCCAGGCCTCCCTGTCCATTAGCAACTCCCGGAATTCACTCAGATTCACGTTCATCGAGTCGGTGATGACATCCAGCCATCTCATCCTCTGTCTTCCCCTTCTCCTCCTGCCCCCAATCCCTCCCAGCATCAGAGTCTTTTCCAATGAGTCAACTCTTTGCATGAGGTGGCCAAAGTACTGGAGTTTCAGCTTTAGCATCTTTCCTTCCAAAGAACACCCAGGGCTGATCTCCTTTAGAATGGATTGGTTGGATCTCCTTGCAGTCCAAGTGACTCTCAAGGGTCTTCTCCAACACCACAGTTCAAAAGCATCAGTTCTTTGGCGCTCAGCTTTCTTCACAGTCCAACTCTCACATCCATACACGACCACAGGAAAAACCACAGCCTTGACTGGACAGACCTTTGTTGGCAAAGTAACGTCTCTGCTTTTCAATATGCTATCTAGGTTGGTCCTAACTTTCCTTCCAAGGAGTAAGCATCTTTTAATTTCATGGCTACAGTCACCATCTGCAGTGATTTTGGCTTATGAGTCTAAAAATGCACCTAACAGTTTGAGCATATCATGAAACACATTCTCCCCAACTTCACTGAATTATTCTAACACTGACTTACACGAGGACTACATGCTAGAGCAACATGAAAAAGTTCAGATCTGGTACACTGGATTGTATTTCATTTTAATTCTCACTTGAGTTCTTCTAGAGCCAACAAGAATGTCTTCATCCCTGAAAAGCCTGAAAAGATGCACTTTCTACTTATTCAAGTGCATCTCAAGAACATTTCACTGAAGACCTCTGTGCATCTTTAATGCCTCTCTCCAGGACTGTATATCGTGTCTCACAGCCTTCACTGAGTCACTTCATTTCCCGTTGTGTCTGTTTTTGCATCTCTGCATTGCTGTCTAAAACACAGATGACTTATGAACAAGCTTCACATCTTAGATCTCTGTTAGGCACTGAGAAGGGTGACCGGCATAAACCAATGATATTCAAAGAGATCTATGGTCATTCAAAACCCAACTAGACTTTCATTCCTATAAAACATTCCAGTTTACAATTAGAGAGAGGAATACAACAGCAAAGAATTGGCTGCTGTTTCTTTAAGGCTACCATGAGCTACCACTGACACCAAAGCTAAGAAGTGACTTTTCATTGAGTTTGTTCTTCTGATTTATGCTGACTTCTCCACCTCTTGATTTTCAATCTTCAAAAATCAAAGATAGCAGCACCGCAAACTACATTTAGAAAAATTAAAAGTGAAATAAGTATAACTAAAAGGTCCAATCAAAACCACACCATTTCAAATAATGAGAAAAAAGCGCGTCTGTTTTGTTTACAATTAGTAGAATATGTGCTTTACCTGAGAAGATCTACAAAATCCCAAAACAGAGAAGCACTTCCCCTCCGATCTATACTTCATTTGTTCCTCATCCACTTTAGAGAAAGGAATGATATCACTCCCATAGCGGAACCCTGGAGAAGTAGAGAAGGGCATCTGTTAAGCACATGGGGCCTCATTCTCTACAAGCGGAAATTGGCCCCACACATACATTAACAATATATGCACACTCCAGATCAAGCCTCTATATACTGCTCCCTGGAATCAACTTTCTGTCCCTTGTCATCAATGAGGGAAAATAAGCAGCAGATCCACAAACGTATATAACACAGAGATAATTAAAATCTAAGTACATTTTTTTAAGTAGCATATTCTGCCATCTAGTTACCTTGATGATTATCCAGCCTAGAAGAAAGAATAGCAGCAAAGACAATGTACTAGTTAACAACCAAATATAAACCATGAATGACTATAAAGTATAATCATGATTTAGAAACATAATAACAAGAACACATTTATTCAGAAACCTGGAGATCTACAGAGGAAAACACCCATTGGAAAATTTCAGAACAAAATGTTCCCAAAAATGGATGCTGGAGATATATAAATGCCTAATGGAAGATGCCAAAATTTTTCTATTCAGAAACATTCAATTGATATGCTGGATATTTTTCTGCATTTAAATTTATTTTATTTCTGGGGTAGGATTGTCTACATATATATTTTTTAATTACTTAGGGTATTCATACACATATACATTCATACACATTCATTAGGCTCTTGGCTCCTTAAAAATACTCCAACCCTGTTTCAGGGTCTTTGCTCTATCCAAGGTTGTGCCCTTTCACTATATAGTATTATATGTTTAAAGATAAAGATATAGTAGTATATGTTTAAAGATGTTGAAAGATCATCAAAATCCAAGGAGTCTGACCTTGGGCAGATAAAAAGGAAAAGCACATGCGTGCATCTTCATCTGAGAAAGAAAGAAACGTGTGTGTCTGGGGGCAGATTCTGTGATCCAGTGTTTCTTAGTCCCTCTCACTCTGTTCATGCCATGTATTTGATTAAAAAGAGACATGTTTCTGTATGTCTTAATAAAAGCTAATGATAAAAAAAATTTCCACAAAACATTACGAGGGAAATACATAGCACATAAGAGTGGTACATAATGTTTTTTTCAGACATCTTACTTAAATTGTCTAAGAGTAATTTGAAACTTCTCATTAAAAGTGTCATGTTTTCTGGTTCATCTTTTAAAGGGCAAATCAATTACTGCAACTTTTATATACAGCCAAAAGTAGAGAACAGACTACAAATACGACCACAGTCTTTGCTCGTAAAACTTAATCTCTCTATCTAGAAGAGAGAACTCTTCCTATTAGCAGGTAGAGAGTAGAGGACAGGCAAAGGAAGCATGTGGGTAATTGCAAAAAGCTAAGAGAGAAAACCTATACACCTATACTCTGAATTTAAACCATATTTAACTCTTTCCTCTCCACTGCTCTACCAATGAATTTGCTTTTTGCCTAAGACAAACCAGAGTTGCTTTCTTTGCTTGCATCCAAAAGAATTGGCACCCTCATGTCTAGTCCCTTCTCCTTCCAATTCATCCTATACCCAGATGTCCTATTAATCATCTTAAAACACAACTCTGACATTCTGCTCCTCAAAATTATAAACAGCTTCATGCTGCTCTCAAAATTAAGCATCAACTCTTCAGTGTATCATTCAGAGCCCTTCCTAACTCAGAATAATATGGAGAAACACACTCTTGCAGCCCTGGGTTCAAATCTACTAGCTGTTAACTATGTGATACTACGCATGCTAATGAATGTCTTTCAGCCTCAGTTCTCTTATCTGTAAAATGGGAACAAGAGTGCCTACTTCACTGCTTGCTGTGAAGATTAAAAGAGAAAATGCAGGTTGTCTTTTATATACTGCTCTGACCACGAATCTGTATATGCCCAGTACATCTTACCCAACTACTCAGTATCACTGAGAAGGCCCTCTACTTTTCTGGTCTTATGCCCTTAATTATGTTAATCCTCCTACTATGAGACAGTCGTCATACTAGGATTAAATGACTAGCAAGTAGTGGAGCCAAGATTCTAACCAGTCTGACTCCAAAATTTCTGTTCTTAACCACGCTCTACCAAGGAGCTGAATTAAAGAATTAGTAGAGATTATGGAATGGTAATTACATTCTAAATATAATCCATGAGAACAAAGAAAGGAGGTATAACCACTACCACTTTTAATCACTCTCCTACCCCCTGAAACCCTGCAAAACATATAAATATACACAAACACTGTGATACAATGCCACACAGATAAAAGGAATTTTTTCAAGACTTGCAAATTAAAATTATACTGAGACTATTTACCACATAGTAGTCTGGTGATAAATTTATTATATAAAGACTCTGGCTTCTATCTTAACCATCATTTGGTATCTTATCATTTTAGCTCTTGAACATTCAGCTGGTTTCTAAGCCCTCTGGATAGAGACATGATCTAAATACAGTCTACAGAGCCAATGAATATAAATATATGAAGTACAACTCTGAAGATCCCAATGAATATAAAGCAACATGACAAATACAAATAATTTTTCTTATCCCCTAAATTACCTTAAGGGAGCTAATCTGGCACATTATGAGACCTGAAATTGGCATTCAGAAAAATGATCACCATGGAAGTCAAAGATTCACACAAAAAAGTTGCTTCACCCATGTTAATATAAGCATTTCCCTAGCTAGTAAGCTTCAGACTTCAAAACAAAGCCAAGTATTAAGTCCTGTCACTTGAGAAGAGGGAGAGGGTGAGATGAATGGAGAGGGTGGCATGGAAGCATACAGACTAACACATGTAAACAGACAGCCAACGGACTCTGCTGTACAGCTCAGGGAACTCAGACTGGGGCTCTGTAACAACCTAGAGGGGTGGGAATCGGCAGGAAGTGGGAGAGAGATTCAAGAGGGAGGGGACACAGGTACACCTATGGTTAATTCATGGTGATGTATCATAGAAATCAAACCAGTATTGTAAAGCAATCATCAACAATTAAAACTAAATAAATAAAACCCAGAGAGACCGAATGCACGAGCATACTCCTGTTTCAGAACAGCCCTGCCCAAGCCCCAGCAGATGAATTACAGAACCCAGCAACCCATGATTCCCTCACACGGATGTGTCTCTAGACAAATAACAATACAAAACCCAGCCTGCCTCATATCATCTTGCAGAAAATCTTCCAGGAAACAGTGAAACTCTCACTGGCATAATACCTTGAATAGTATCCTCTTTTGAAACTTCAGTTTCATCATCATCATTCAAGCAATAAACTGTTTCTTTTTGTATATCTTCTTTTTTCAGAGTTCTTGCATCCACAACTGTCCAAGACTTTTTAACTTTCTCCTGGGTAATCTGATTTCCGAAAGAAAAATAAAGGGAAAACAAGGAAAGTCAGGATTCAGACTGACGCAAGAGGAAAAACTAATATACTCTCTGCTTTACAGAAAAAAATCCAAAACAATCACTCCAGCTACATTGGTTTGTCGTCTCTGGTTTACTGTGGAAATTTTATTTTATAATCCTTTCTATATTTTATTTTCCCCAAGGGTAATCCATAGATAAATATTAATATTCCTAGATACTCAAACACTTTCTGTGCAAAACCCACAGACTGTTTAATAAAAGAAGACCCTACATTTTGTTACCGTATTTTTTCAATAGAGAAGAAAGGGGAAAGCAGTCTATCAGTAGTCAGAAATCAGTAAGAAAATACGAAAAAGAAGCTACCAAAAGAAAAAAAAAAAAAGGGAGAGAGACTTATTCTCATTCTCAGGGACACTATTCTAGGCCTTGAAGTACCTCCATAGTGTTCATGCATGTAGTATGCTTTGGAATTAAGTCCTTGAATATTAAAAGAAAAAAAAACACTTTATAAAAAAACATGCTTTTGTACATTTTATATATTTAAGTATGTTTATATATTTATTTTGTACATTTAAAGAAAAAAGGCAAGGAGGGTCATGTGGAGGCATGGATCAGAGACTGACATGCAAACTGGTGTGTCATCAAGTCATTGTCAAAAACAACGCATTTCTGAAAGTGTGCTATTATGCACATATGCTACAAAAGGCCATTTCACAGTAATAGGTCAAAATGTGTTCATATTTTTTAGATGCTATTACTACCAGATCATTAATAACTGAATTAGATGTGGCTGAGCTTTAAAAACTCTGAACTTAACTCTGGTGTGCATCTGTATTTCTGCTATAATACTGCAATAATGCAACTTAATGCATTTCATTGTCTTTCTTTTAAGAAAGAAAAGGAGAGGGAAAGACTTGAAACTTGTGATTAACAATAAATTGTCAATGGAGAGAAAGAGAAAGAGGAGGGAACCAACTTCTATTACAGACAATTCTTAAAACTTCCTCTCCTACCATGCTTTTTACAAAAAAGCTAAATAGAGATGAAATAAACAGGGAGAGCAGTTAGAGAAGCAGTAATTATGGTTTTGAATAACCCACACATGAATTGCCAGTTTCTTATATAAGCACATTTGTCTGCCTGGTAACATTTCTTTAAAAAATGTGTACCTACCACTTACCGATTTATAAGCCACAATCTTTATAGACAAATTGGAGCCAATGGTCAGTTGACAGGACCAGGGCATGGAATGCCTCTCCATTTTCTTAAAGACACACAGCTGTCTCAGACTCTCACTTAACAAAGAAAAATGTATTATGAAAGCAGCAATTTTAAAATGTTAACCTTTGCTGGATGTTGCATTTAGTTTTCTAGACTGAGAAGTGAGATGCTGTTGATCATAAAGAGAGGAACAGCAGGTGATGACAAGCAAAACTTGTGGCAACTCTCAGTTGGGAGAGAGCCAGAGGACAAGCGAGTTGGCTGAGGAAGGAGCTGAATTCCAGCTCGACTTCACTAACAGGTGAAAAGGAACATCTCTATCTTCCCTCATTCAATCTTTTCTTTCAACTCAGCCAGTTGTTTATAACATTTCTTTTTTCAGGATCAAGGACACTGTGAGGATATGATACAAGCACATTCATAAATGCATTTGCATAGCTCCCTTAAAATCACAGACCTCAGGATAAAAATCCCTACTCTAGGATATCAAAGGGTGGGCTCCATCCTATAATGTCACTGTTCAATGTCACTGAACTCTCCAATTCTTTAGTTCATTTCCATTCTCTTAAATAAAAGACATGATGAGTATATGCACATTGTGGAGACAGTTAGAAAATGATCTTTCAGGAGATAAAGGAACTTAGCAGTCCATACTTTTAAGTCCATACTTAAAATAAAGCAGATATAATAACCCTAGGTTTCTCAGTCGGCAGGGAAGGGGAACTGGGAAGTAGCAAACACAATGTACAGAGCTAGTTCCTTTGAACATTAGTGAAGATCAATTCTACTTTCATCTGGTTCCTAATCAAATATAACAAAGAAAAATACAGGCGAGAGGTGGAACTTATAGAATTCACTAAGGATTATCTGGCATTATCCAGAGTTATGGACAAACAGGCCTCAAGAGACTCCAATTTTCAGGAACAATTTACAATGAATAGTAGATATTCTACCTGATACTCTGCTCCAAAGCTTATGGTACACCTTGGCTTTGTATTCGCTGAAGAATGAGTGGCTCTGAAATCAGGTTTCACCTGTCTCACAGGACACTGCTAGTTGTACTATGAGTCATGTCTAAAATAATCAAGAGGTTTGGATTCTGTTCCAGGGGAAGTTCTAAAGACCAGCATCTTATAGGTAACATCTGAGAACAACTGGATAAGTTCTGCAGTAGATACGAACCTCCTCAAATCAGAAGTCACGTTATCTCCCACTAACATCTTCTAGGTGAGAATAAGCCTAGCCCAGGGCTGTCCTGGAGAACTTTGTGCAATGAGGGGAGTGTTGTATTTCCAACTGTGTCTGTACAACAGGCTACTGAGCACTTGAACTGTGGAGAGTATGACTGAGGGACTAGAGTTTTAATTTTATGTAATTTTACTGAATTTAAATTTAAGTAGCCACCTGCGGATAATGTCTACTATATCAGATGGCCAAGTTCTGATCCATACCTTCATGGCAGACCTGAAATCAACATAGCTTCAAAAATGGGGAGAGAGACTTGCCTGGTAGTCCAGTGGTTAAGACTGCACTCCCAGTGCAGAGACCCTGGGTTCCAACCCTGGAAACTAGATCCCAGGTGTCACAACTAAAGACCCTGGATGCAGCAATTAAGACCCAGTGCAGCCAAATAAATAAATAAACATCTTAAAAAACGTGAGGACAACACATAGTAATTTCCCTACTTGCTGTGTAAGAAACTTTTTTAACAATAATTTTATTGGCCGATAATTCTTTCAATATCATGGTGAATGTGTTCACTTTAGGCATGTATTCCCATATTAAAGCAAGCTATGTTCAAATTTGAGAGAATAATAATTTAGAAAAACACATTCGAATGTATTACAATTAGAACACATACTAAGACAAAGAAACATCTCTTTATAGGATTCCTCTTTGATTCTTTCACCAACCCCTTGGGAAATTACAGTTTAATTTCCAAAATCCCCATTTACCTGCAGTTTTCCAAGAGTATCTATACTTTAAAAAGCAGGTTGATCACTTATCAACTATAGCTCATTAGAAATATGTAAAAATTGTGATTGAGAAGAAAAATTAGAGCAGATATACACTACCGCTACTCAAAAAAATCTTAATTATTGATCTACTTCAACAATTAAGAATTTTATTTAAAACGTTCATGCTTTGTGTATTTATTGATAAACTAGAACAAATTCTTTAAGTAGTATTATTCCTGAAAATCTGCAACTTTAAAAAAGCCATACTGTGTGGTAGAGTATGCTGCCACCACTTTTACCAAATCAAGCCCCTCAAATATACACCATTCCAGATGCCATGGACCCCTCTCAGGTTCTTTGCTCAAACTAAGTGTATATCCAATTCCAACCAAGAATAACACAAAGAAGATTGTCTCTCCCACTATCTCTGGATGGCTGAAAAAAGCAGCTTGCTTTATTGTTATACTGTATTTCAGAGATTTCACATTTCTTGCCTTTACAAAGCCCATATGGAATAAGTAAGTTATAAATTTGGGGGTTTTGTTTTGTTTTTGCCTGACCAAACTATTTTGTGACAAAAGCTTTAAAAAAAAAATCACTCTATGATATACAGGGACTTCTCTGGCAGTCTAGTGCTTAAGACACTGCACTTCCACGGCGGGGGGCATGGGTTCGAACCCTGGTCGGTTTGAACACTGCACAGCACAGTCAAAAAGCTAAAAATGAATGAATAAATGGCAAAAAAATTACTATATTATAGTATACTGCCTCCAAAACCTAAATCAGAGGACAAGAGGATACTGATTATTATCTCAGATCTGATACCACTTTTATAATTAAGAATATTTTTTAGGTGTATGACAAGGAAGGGCCTGAGAAATGTACCCCAAGCTTGGCATAAAGAAGAAATCTACCACCTCATCTTTTATCATTTGACTTGTTAAATCTTTCATTATATCTATATATTTCCAACCTCTCCTGACAGTCCTGGAAATAAAGGAGAAACCTTGTGCCAACCATGCAAACTTCAAAGAAACGGATTAGAGACTGGTATACCATTTCTTTAATAAAAACCAGAGTATTTATTAAAGTGTTAGTATAACTGCTAATTCAAGAATGGCTCAGAAAAGGAAAAGCATTAGAGAGCTCTCTGATCAAAAGAGAAATGAATATGCTTATAACTGAAATTTGTAGACAACGTTTTCACTTCTTACCTAAAGGAATAAATTTCCTCCAGCCCATCTTCACCCTCTAAAGACATCATCACCTTTTTCACCATCTGAATACCTTCTTTTTGCTGCTCGGTGATTCCTTTTGGAGGAAAGGAAGGCCCGTGGTCGTCTAAGAGCAAGCTGCCATCTCCTCTGTCCCCAGTTCCACCTTTCTTGACAATTGGGAAAGGCAAACTATCAAGAAAAGATCAGCAGTAGTTAAGAAGACAAGTTCTGAAGCCAAATAATAAACTGGGTTCCAATTCTGTGACCGTCACTCACTGGCTATAAGAAAATGGGCATGTCAGTCAACTTCTCTGAGCTTTACATTTCTCAGCTGTCAAATAGCACTCAGCTACCTTAGCCAGTACTCTTACCAGTTTTACGTAACTGAAACCTCTTTGGTTTGGATTTTATGGGGGAAATTTATTGGCTTACATACAAAATAATTGAAAGGGCAAGGTTGCACATGGCCTTAGGATGACTAGATCCAAAGTCTCAAACACCACAAAGATTCTGTGAGCCTTTCACTCTATCTCTGTATTTCATCTTCATTTGCCTTTATGCTGGCCCTGCTCTCTCCTCCACATTGCTTCTGAACACTCTCAAGCTCATAAAGCCCAATTCCACTACCAAAGAGGGATTGAGGGTTTAACCCTCTACTCTCCAATTCAAAAAAACACACAATCAAAAGCAGGAACCAGTGGTAACCTGGGGGCCAGATCTAGAAGAGGTCAGCTTTCATTCAAGCCATAAGGTTAAAGAGGAGGAAGAAATGCCTCCTAGAAAAAAGCTGGATGACATTCTAGGCAGACAAGAGTAACAAACAAGTGCCCATTAATGATTTCTCAAGGTTATTATAAAGATCAGTAAGATAAAGTGTTAAAATACTTATAACACAAACATTATCATCATTATTTTAGATATAAAATTATTATACAGAAATCAGTTAATTGCTAGAAATAAGCAAAACCAATTTTGTTCTTGCTTTACTCCAGTTGTTTGAAATGAGAATAAAACTAGATTGGGATCTACAGTCATGGGAATAGTCAATAATCAATATACAAATTGAAAAGTAAACCAACGAAACACATTTTATGATAATAATCTATATGACACTTTATAAATACTTTCATATAAACAATCTCATTTCATCTTTATGTTATAGGTAGACAGAGATTTCTATCTTCATCTTCTGAAAAGAAATGGAATATACAGAGATAAAATAATTTAGCCAAAGCCGCATAGCTAAAGATGAGCAAAGACCTGATCATCTGACTGAAAGAGAAAGGTTCTTTCCACTGTAGCATGTCACCCTACTTTGTCCCTGGAAACCCAAACGGCTTCTTCAGTTTACTCAACATTATCTGTTAGTCACCCCATGTGGATTTTTAGGGTGATTTCTTTATCATTTTATTTACCATTATTAAAACAGAGCTTCCTGTTTACATTTTTTTCTACATACTGTTTGCATGACAGATGTGTATATCCTGCATTACATGAAAAAAGAGCTTCCAAGGAACAGGATACGGCATATCGTGTTTGCATGAGACTACTGCCGCTTCCAGAGCATCAACCAGGAAGAAGGGATGATGAAAATAAAGGATCAGGAAGGTCTGGTCCAACTAGAAGAATCAATCATACATGGGAGACACCAAACAAGAAAAGCCAAAACTCTACTTTGGATGCTACAGGTCTGCAGCAAAGGAAGAGAGAGTTAAACAATCCAATCAGCATTTTACAAACAACCAGTCAAATACCAAGCCAGGGGAAGAAAAGGCTCTGTTCTGTCTCAGCTTGCTCTACAGTATTGCTCACACAAAAGGAAAAGTAGCCCTTTCCAGTGAAACTGACAGAAGTACAGGATGTGTGAAGGATGTAAAGACATCTGAGATTATGAGCGGGGAATGGGAACCACGCTGGGCTTTCGAAGTGCTGAGAAAACCTCGACTCAGCAAGAAGAATCACTTAAAAAGCACTTAATTTCTCTGAAGTACCATCTTAACAAGTATCAGCTTGATGGCTTATTCTGAACTATTTTTCTACAGTTCTACAGAAAGGAGATGCCCCTCAGCAGTCTTAAGAAGTACGTACATGCAACAGAGGTTCTTAATTCCCCATTGGCAGACAATTTTAAAGAAGCCATGGGCTTACCACTTGGAGCTGGAGGCTTCTTGGTAGAGCTCTCAATCTGAAAAATGAGTGTCCTTAGAAGACTAATAATTCAACATTCTATACTATCACTCTGGTTTTACCAAAAAATAGGACAAGGAAAAACAGGTTTTAGATGGAGCAGGAAGGACTAATGTAGCGAAAAGAACTTTCTGTAAGGGATATAAAAGAAAGTACCTGGAGGGGAAATTCGAGTTAGTGAGAGGAGGGACTCTCTCCCTAGCCCATTGTGAAATACATTTTCGCCCTAAGTTTGTTACCTCATCTGTAAATACACACAGCAAATTACATTTTACAAATGTGTACGTATCCTTTAGATCTGAAAGAGTTAAAAACAAGCATATGTGTTTAAACTGGTTCCTAAGGTGACATTCCTCTCTATCCTAAAAACGTCTTCTGTCTTTAAGACACAGTTCTCTGGGACATTTAAGAGAAGACACTACCAATCTGTGTAACTGTTGGGTAAAGTCTTCTATGCAGGCAGGGGATGAACTGAATGATCTGAATAGATTTCTCTAATTCCTCAGTTCTTTGAGTCTAAGAACAGCACAAACATCTGCTACAGAGCTAAATTCCCACGTTTCACTGTGACTTTCATCCCTTATCATCAAAACTCAGAAGAGTTACCCGAACACAGAGAGTCATCAGTGAGTGCTGGCTGAAGTTATTGATGTGGCAGCTTCTGACTCAAGAGCAGAGACGACTCCTACAAACCAAGCACTCTATGAAGGGGTCCTATCACTGCATCATGAGAGCACAAAAGCTGTCCACAATTACTATTCGTATGGTCTTACAAGAACTGCAGGGAGATGCCAGATTTCTTCAGGTTATGAATTATAATATCCAGCTGATCTCTGCTGAATGGGCTGCTGAGGTCAGTGAACACTTCAATATGCCGCTTCTCAAACTTCTTTCCTCTAGAAGACAGAGTTAGCACATTAATAAATCATTCTTCTGAATCATTTCCTACAAATTCAAATGTACTTGGTTACTGAGCAGAAAAAGGGTAAGGAATCAATTAGCTCCAGTTAACAATGTGATTACACTCTAGAAGTCCACGTGCTGTTGATGCTAAGTTCTTACTAAACACATAATCAACCCAGTTGTGACTCACACTTTAAACATCTTAGGCAAAATTTTTGAGCATTATGGAAATATTAGGTCTCTGATTTCTGAACTTTAACCACCTCAGTTAAAAGTGTGGTCACTATGATAAAAAAAGGATCCCTTTCCACCCTTCAGAAGGTAGAATATAAACAAGGAACTCTCCCGGCTTCCCCAGTGGCTCAGACAGTAAAGAATCCACCTGCAGTGCGGGAGACCTGGGTTCAATCCCTGGGTTTACAAGGTACTACAACTATAACCATGCAAGGGTTCTTTTTCCAAACAGTCTGATTCCACACTGAGAGGTTCATTTCCAACTCTCTTCAGCTGAGATACTTACAAAGTTTCTTTCTGAATCAAATCCATGCAGACGATGAGGGCATCCAGGACTCAGCTGGTTAAGGGCAGAAGATAACACCAAACAGTCCCTTTATCCCCCCAAAATGCAACTTTCCCCCAGTGAGACCCAGTGCTGGAACCTGTGGACACTGGGCTGACTGTGTGATGATTTAAAAGTACCTGCCCAAGTGCCCTTCTTCCAAGTTTATTTCACTAACATATATCCATATATATATTAACAATTAAAGTAGACTCCCTAAAACATACAACCAGGAAAAATGAAGTAAGCCGAAAGGTAATCTCACATATTCCACTCATTTAATGAAAAACTATGATGCCGTTTTACTGTATCTAGAACACATCTTCTGTGATTACAGCCCATTCTTACACATGAAGTGAGCCATAATGTTGCATCTGTAAGTCACTCCCAGCACAGCAGCACCTCCCAGTGACCAGAGACGGCATCACTGTTTAAAAAAATACAAGGAACAGGACACCTTAAAATCAGGACACCTGTGGAAGAAACTGTTAAGTCTCACAGTTGGGGCATCAGTCTGATTTTTGGCATACAAATATCCTCTATGCAGGAAGGCTAGGAGAACGCTAATGCTTTTTGTACAGCATTACGTCCAAACACAGATAACCATTGCCACCACCATGCCTTCTGCACACAGTCAACACACACACACCCTTCTGATACTTCCCATCCTCTCAATGTCACTAGGGCAGAGACTGGAGGGCTTGGAGTCCAGGCACCCAACCCAACCTTTTAATGTGTAAATAAAAGTCCACTCACCCAACCAATTAATGGGCTTGGAGTCCACCCACCCAACCAATTAATGTGTAACTAATTTCACATTAAGTCCTAATGTGCATCACATCCATGATGTCCTCAGTGCCAAAAATGTGCACATACTCAGAGCAAGGACTCTTAAAGAACCTCACTGAACTAGATGACAATTCCCCAGGCTAAAGGAAATTTCTGCAGAGTCTTCTCTGGCTGAAAAAAGGATACAGTCAGCTTGCTGAGAACCTGGCTGGATTTTGCTTCCAATGTCCTCCAGCAGGTCAAAATCCGGGCGCATCAGATGTCTGTGCACTGTGATGTTCTGATACTGATCCTCACCAGCAAGGGCGTTCTCAGTGCCATCGGTACCAAAAAGGACCAACGCAACTTCGTCTTTGTTCTCAGCAAACACCTAGAGAAGTAGGTGAGAAGGCTGCAAATCATACAATACCACCCGGAAGCCATTAGATCGTTAACCCTCTGGGAGCAAGACAAGCTTATTTCCCCTTGGGAGGCCCCTGGCAACAACAGGACACTGGGCTAACTGGCCCCTGGGACTGATGGGCAGTCACAGTTCCTAGGTTCTAAGCGGACTTCCTCATTGACTAAAGGTCCCGTCCTTTCAATACCCTTTGTGGTGGAGGAATGGGTGGGCACTAACTGCTTTTGATGAGTTTCTTTGATGTGCTTCCACCCAAATCAGACTCTTATTCTCAGTGAAAACTAATAACAGATTATTTGAAAAGATTTTAGTCTGTCTTTCTGCGATGACTATCCCTGGTTGAAATTTTCCAGAGATTAGAAGAAAATTACCGGCTCATATTCTATATCCCAGCAATTTCACCTGTAGGTATATATACTCTCCAGAGGCCCTTACACATGTACACAAGAAGATAAGGGACAAGAAAGTTCAAGTTCACTTCAGCACTGTTCGTAACAAGGCAAAACTGAAAACAATCAACTGAAGAACGCAAAAACACACTGCAAAATATTTATACAATGGAATATTATACCCTAGTTACAAAAAAATGAATGAATTTGTTCAGTATTTACCAACATGGATAAATCTCAAAAACATAAGGTTGAAAAAAAGTGACTTGTGGAATTTTATGTACTGCATAATACTATTACATATACTTTTGAGAGATTCATACAATGCTAAATATTATTTATAAATACACTTAAATCCAAAGTATAAAACATGCACAGTAATAACTGAAAATTCTGAGGAATGGAGGGGAGGAAGAGGAAAGAAAAGTGTTAGGAGGAGACACACAGGAGGCCTTAATTTAAGATTCTTTAAGAAAGAAAAGAAAAAGAAATCAAACAAATAGTGTCAAACTTTAGGGCTATATAGCTCTAGACAATGGGAAAACAGCTGTCCATTATATTATTCTCTGTACTTGCTTCTTTTACGAAGCATTTCATAATGAAATTAAAAAAACAAGAAATAGTATGACACAAAAGGCAGTCCTGTTCCCCGTTCCTACTCATTAACACAAGCCATTAGTAAGAAGAACGCTGCACGGGCAAAGGATGGAACTCTGTCCTTCATCTCTCTCTGCTCTGTTAACAATTCCAGCTACAACCGCTGGTTGTACATGGAGGGAAGGTCCCAGTTGCTGGGATTCAAATATTTCCAGCACACACGTGGGGCGGGCCAGCGAGAGTTCTAGCTGTATCCCACACAAGTATTCATCTTGAGGCAAGGTATTCTTGCTTGACGACAGACTCTCAGTCAGGAGAGGGGAGGAAAATTGTATGCAGCATGGGAGTGGCACCAGGTTTTGTCTCCTGGCCTTCCAGGTTCACTCCGACTCCCATGCAAGGGGCAGAGCCAAAAATAATGACCGAAAGCACTGCTACTCTTTAAAAACTATACACACACTACACGGGGGCACAACAGCACTACTTACATATCACCAACACAGGTTACTATAACCAAGAATGCGGTTAAGAGCATCCCGTCTTCTTTCAGACATTAGATTAGGGCTTCAGGTTATCAGAATTTGTAAACAAAACAAAACAAAACAAAAAAAACCTCTAGGATGACAGGTGGTAGGTACTAGTTCCAAGTGGAAAAGGTAACACCCAGAAGAAGCACAGAGGTGTCCAGGGAAGCAGTCGATGAAGCAGAGCTTCATGGACTTAGCAAAAGCAGCAGTCAAACCAGGTAGAAAGGGCAGAAATGAATAACTGAAGTAATAATGATAATAAAAACATATACAGTGTTTATAATATGACAGGTACTGTTCTAAGCACTTTATTCTTAGAGGTACTATTATTTTCCCCTATTTGACACACAGGACACTGAGGCATCATGTCTTCAAAGTGGCCTCCATCCATTCCTGCTCTCTCTGTATTTAGAGGCTACTCTTGAAAACAGCAGGGGAGTCTAATTCCCGCCCCCTTCTCCCCCACGGAACATGAGCTAGCTAAGTGACCCAACTAACAGAAGGCAGTGGAAATGACTTTCTGGGACTTACAGAGCTAGGTCATAAAAGTCACATAAGCAGGTCTCCTAGAATATCCAGTCTTGGATATTTAGAACCAACTGCTATACTGAGCATCCCAAGCTACACGGAGAGGCCACATGTAAGGGTTCTGGGAGACAGTCGCAACTGAGCACACAGCCACCAGAAGGCAACACTATCAGCCACGGGAGTGAGCCATCTTGGATGTATATGTAGGGCCCCAATGAACCTTGAGATGACTCAGCTCCAGCCACCATGGAGTGCACCCGCACGAGAGGCCTCAGAGAGAACCACCCGTCTCAGACACCCAGGTATCTCACAAAACCACAAGGGATGACTTTTTAAACTGTCATTTATGACATTAAGTTTTGGGAGGGTAGTTTATAACCAGTAAAAGGTAAATGGAATAGGCACAAGATAGTTGAAAGACTTATTCAAGATAGCAAGGTTAGTAAGTGACATGGCAAAGCAAGGATTCAAACCCAGGTCACCTGGCTATAGCGGTTACACATTTAAACATTACATTGCCTCTTGTTTCGGAAAAGCTGCAATATCCAGTGAAGGAGCCAAAACGAGATAAGAAAAAGCATCAGGCTCTAATGGCAGCTGGACTTGCACGTGAGTGTGTATAAGAATAACTCCTCAGATTACCCCAAATACCGAGGGTGGACAACATAAAGCAGCGGGCATCTTGCATTACAGAGTTGAAGCCATAGACAGTTAAACCACGAGTTACAAGCTCAAGACCATTCTGAATCTTACCTGTCGCTGCACAAACATGGTTATCACCTTCTTTGCTAGTTCAAATGGGGATTCTTCACCAGGAAAGGAGTTACTCATGGCCAAGCCCACATCCATACACAGCACCACTGCTGCCTAGAAACGAAGTCCCAAAGAGTGTGTGAGACAATATTAATGGTCATTAAGAAAAGAAAGCAAAGGCCATGTCCTTTGCTTATTTCTCTCAGATACTCAGGGGATGCATGATAAAGGGAGGGGAGTTGTTCAACATAGAGAATGGATGTAAGACATAAATTTTTGCTGTGGAGAAACTTTAAACAGTCCTGCTATTTCAGAAAGCTACAAAGCATTTTACCTGCCAGGACAGGAGCATGTTCCAAGTAGCTGCTGCTCCTTTGGCCTGAGCCTGAGCATAAACCCGTGGGGAGCGGATCCGAAAACAACCTGCAGGCAAGAGCTAAGTCCAGCCCAGCTCAGCCCCGAATCCATCAAACCCAAAATTCAACTGACCTGCAGCCCCATGGCATGAGGACAGACGCTTTTGTTGCAAGCCACTGATTTGGAGTATAGTTTGTCATAAAGCATTTTTGTGGCAATAGGTGACTGTCACAATCTATATATGCTAAAATGATATACTCCGATAATTCAAATCAGTTTGTACACTGAGGATCTAAAATGAAGACTAAGACACCAAATCTATTCTTGGAGGGGACACAGACACATAAATGATACCAGCGCAATATTCCATGACCGAGGTATGCAGCAGGCACTAAGAGAGCACATAGGAAGGGGCATCTACCCAAGACTGGTGATAGAGGACAGGTAAGGAAGTGGAAAGACTTTCTGGACATGATCCTTAGGTGAACTAAAGGATGAGTAGGAGTAAGTCCTGTGAACAAGGGGAATCTTAGGGAGAGGAAACCAAATAAAGACTCTAGTCACTGGCTAGTAATCATGCATCTTGGGGACTAAGGAAACAGGGCAAACATAAACTGAAAGTAAAATGGATACATGTAAAGTCCTACATTTGGCATCCAAAATTTAACTGAATTGGGCTGGAGGAGACCTAAACCAACAGCAGCTCACAATTTCAGGTGGATTGTAAAATGTCACCAGCATGGCATGGCTACAGAAGTAGATTCCCCATGCTTACCATATTCCACCCTCTAAAATAGTTTTGGTCCTAAATGGTATGGTAAAAAATATTTTCAATGTTGTAGTAAATTCATGGAAGGAAAAGACAGGTTTAATGGTTTAAAAAAAAAAAAAGACTAGATTAGCAATCTGGAGACCTGGAGTCACTCCCATCTTTTTTTTACCAAATAGCTACATTCTCAGGCATGTCACTTAACTTCACTGCTAATCCGTGGAGGCAGGAAGCAGTTGTTGGATTAAGTGGACTAAATGAGATCTAAAGTCTTTTCCAGAGTTAACATTCTCTGACATTGACTGACAGTCTCACCTATGCTTTGTACTGACTGGACCACATCTGACAAACTGAGCAGTTCTGATCATCACATCTTATAAGACTAATTACAAATGAATATGAAATAAGCATGTTAGAGAAGGATCTGGAGCATATGTGATGAGAGGAACAGGTAAAAAAAAACTGGCTATTTGAACCAGACAAGAAGATTTAGAGGAACCTGACTGTTATCCTCATATAGTTGACAGATGTGTTACAAAAAAACAGCTCTGCAAGAGATAATAGGATTAACAGATGGAAATTACATGGAAATTGATTTGACTCCATTATGACCAACCTAGACAGCATATTAAAAAGCAGAAACATTATTTGCCACCAAAGGTCTGTCTTCTCAAAGCTATGGTTTTTCTAGGAGTCATGTATGGATGTGAGAGTTGGACTGTAAAGAAAACTGAGCGCTGAAGAATTGGTGCTTTTGAACTGTGGTGTTGAAGAAAACTCTTGAGAGTCCCTTGGATAGCAAGGAGATCCAACCAGTCCATCCTAAAGGAAATCAGTCCTGAATATTCATTGGAAGGACTGATGCTGAAGCTCCAATACTTTGGCCACCTGATGCAAAGAACTGACTCATTGGAAAAGACCCTGATGCTGGGAAAGATTGAAGGCGGGAGGAGAAGGGGACGACAGAGGATGACATGGTTGGATGGCATCACCAACTCAATGGACATGAGTTTGAGTAAGCTCCAGGAGTTGGTGATGGACAGGGAGACCTGGTGTGCTGCAGTCCATGGGGTCACAAAAAGTCGGACATGAATGAGCGACTGAACTAAACTGAAGGGAGGAAAAAATGGTACCTAGAAGTAATCAATGAACTTGTTTTCTGAAACGATTATCTCCTGACCCTAGAATTCTTTGAAAAACCTGGATGAGCTCCTATCAGGGACATTACAGATGATATCTAATTTGGTTACCTCTCAGGCAAGGCAAAACTATGGAAAGGAAAGACCATTTAAGTTTTCCCCTAATTTACAAAAAATTAAACACAATGCACTAATATTAAGAGAGCTCCAGGTTATAAATAGCGTGTTTGGAGAAATTCCTTTGAGAGCAACAAAATTTACATCCCATAGTTTCAGTGCTCTGAGCCTAAGAATCTTTTAAAAAGTAAGAGAGTCCCCAAATATGCTGCTGCACTTACTTAATATATAAATAAGTTCATAAAGCTACTTAAAAAAAAGAAAACTCTAAAAAAAGAGGACTAAGGGTCCTTTGCCAGGAATCAGCTATCCAAAAAATGTCAACAAAGGGTTTCACAGTATGGAACTTCTTATGTGAAAGCAGAGAATGGTCTATGTAGTATCTCAAGTTCTTTTCTGACAGCAGGAAGAAAACCAGGAAAAAGAAACTGAGCGGTATAGTGACCACCACCCCCACCCCCCCCATTTAAACACTGAAGCAACAAGGGAATTACAATTTTGCTGTTAAGTCCACCTGCCGTAAACATCTGCTTTATTAGAGCTGAAAGGAACAAAGGAGGTACGTGGCATAGGTTTATAGCCATTTTAATCAGTATTTCCCTATGGGGGGGTGAGGGCACTAGGGACCTCCTGCTCCAACTCCTATCTTATCTGTATACCAGCTGCCTAATAAAGGGCCTAGTTCTTGAGATTACGGATGGATGAACGAATGAACAACTCCTCCGAACACACCTACCTCTAGTGATCCCTCAGGGACAAGTACCACTTTCTGCCTATACTGAAAACACTATTTAAAAAATTCATCACCATGCGTTATTAACCTGGGTCACTGAGAATCATCGATTCATAGCAAGAGAAACATTCTCCAGAGCTCTGAGAGCAGAAAGCTTGTGTTCAAATTCAGATTCTACTGCTTATGGACTGGGTGACCTTGGGGCTAATCACTTTCTATAAGCTTTGCTTTTCTCAACTGTAACGGAGAAAAAACGTTTCAACTTCTGCGCTTGTTGTGAAGATTAAGTAAGACAGGAATAAAACCTTTAGATCAGTGCTTCATCAGAGTAAGTTTTCAATAAATGCAAAATATTTGATATTTGATTACTATAGAGGTAATAATAGAACGGGGCTTCCCAGGTGGCTCAGTGACCTCTGGGTTGGTTAGATCCTCTGGAGAAGCAAATGGCAACTGACTCCAGCATTCTTGCCCGGGAAATCCCAGGGACAGAGGAGCCTGGTGGGCTACAGTCCATGGGGTTGCAAAAGAGCCAGACGCGGCTTAGCGACTAAACAACAATAAGGATGTTCTACATTTCAAATCATTTCACTTGCAATCCCTCTCTGATGTTTTACGAGTCTGTGGGATTGGTGCTTACCATAACTAACATCCATCCTCACAGATTTTTACAAACCAGATTCAGAAGTAACGGAGGAGTTGGAGGCAGGCTGGAGATGGAGAGGTACCGGGGGGAGGTCAGAGTGGGATGGGGACAGAAGAGGACCGGTGGCGATACAGTGAGCACGGAAGGACTGAGGAGGCGGCGGGGGTGGGGGAGTGGGCGAGGCTTAAATTCCCTTTTTTTCAGACTCCAAATGCCCAGTTTTTCTCACAGCGCATCGCTAGATCGGCCCACCACCAGGTACTCCCCTCCTCACTCCATGGCACCGCCATGATCCCATGATTCCTGCTTCTGAACCACCTTTTCCGGACCCCAGGCAGAGACGTAGGCCCACGCGTACTGGTCTTTCTACCTTATTCCAGGACCGCGCCATGCTGCTGCCCCACAAGCCCCTCGGCCGCCTCTTCCGAGCGGGAACCTGCAGCGCCGAAACTCAGTCCCGCCGGATTCGGAGCTGGAGTGGCTGGATTGTTGCAGGAAAAGCGGCTTCCCGCGGCGCCTGAAGGGGGCGGGGAAATTGTGCGTCGACACTCTGAGCATGCGCGGATTCACCGTTTGTTCCCTGGTTAAGAAACCGTGGACTGAGGAGCGTGGTAGGTTATACAGTCCATGGGGTCGCAGAGAGTCGGACACGACTGAGCGACTTCACTTTCACTTTAAGGAACTTAAGGAAATCAGTCGTGAATATTCATTGGAAAGACTTATGTTGAAGCTGAAACTCCAATACTTTGGCCACCTAATGCGAAGAGCTGACTCATTTGAAAAGACCCTGATGCTGGGAAAGATTGAGGAAAAGGGGACGACAGAGGAGGAGATGATTGGATGGCATCACCGACTCAATGGACATGAGTTTGAGTAAGCTCCAGGAATTGGTGATAGACAGCAAGGCCTGGTGTGCTCCAGTCCATGGGATTGCAAAGAGTTGGACACGACTGAGCGACTGAACTGAAGGGACTTTGTGGTCTTCGAACTTCCCAAATTGCTAGAATTAAGTAAATAGGAATCTCTTCTCCGAAAGAGTCACTCTCCTTTTCTCACATTGAGAATAACACAGTGTTTTATGTCAGAGATCTGGAGTTAGATCTACTTGTATATGAGCATGAATCCAGAAAGTCAGTTGACTTCACTAAAATTCTGTTTCTTCTTATAAGAAGGATAAGGAAAGACAGGAGATGTGATGACCTTAGAACCAGTTCCTGAAGGAAAAGTAGTTTTGCAGGGAATCAAAAGTGGAAACAGCATTTTTTCTTGAAGAGGAGGTGGGATGTATATAGGCCTGGAGGCATGAACAGCATCTGCTAAAGATCTGCCAATACTTCAGAGTATCCCTGAGCTTCACAGGTGGTGCTAGTGGTAGAGAACCTGTCTGCCAGTGCAGGAGATATAAGACTGGCAGATTCAATCCCTGAGTGGAGAAGATCTCCTGGAGGAGGGCACTGCAACCCACTTCAGTATTCTTGCTTGGAGAATCCCATGGACAGAGGAGCCTGAAGGGCTTACCCCATATAGTCACAAAAACTAGACAGGACTGAAGTGGCTTAGCACATACCTAGTTTGGAAAGGGGGAAGTGAGGTTTAATTCAAGAAGAAGAATCTAGGGAGATGTTCTAGAAGTGGCAGCTGTCAATTACAGTGCCTGACACCCCCTTTCACCCCCTTTCAAAGGAAGCTGTCCAGCCTGCAGCCCCTTTGAGGGAGGCAGGCCCAAGTTGAAACTTGCACAGGAAAGGCTGTTTTCTGTACCAAATGATCTACAAGCTGATGGCTGATTGGACAAAGGATCTAGCAACTTGCAAGCATCTGCCAACCTAGAACATTAAGTCTAATCATCTTGAAAAGCAGATACGAAGCTGGAAAGATGTGGGGAGGCCATGATGAGGGAGGGATCTTGAGGGAACCCAAATTACAAACAGACTGAAGCCAGAAGAGTCAGATACTTTCAGACTAGGCTTTTAGAGTCCGGGAAGTTCACCTAGATGTTGATTCAAGGAGTTCTTTCAAGGCTGAAATAGTATTCTTAAACTATTTTTTCTATGACAGTTAATTACTGGTGACTCACCATGGTAAAGGAGATCTCTATGCTTTATGTCCATGATTTTATCTTGTGTGTAGCCTCTATTTCCTTCTTTTTTCTCATTAGTATTAGAGAGATATGGACCAGTCATATCCATCAAGCTCCACCCAAATTGGAAATTATGAGCAAATAAGTCAATTGATTATTTCAATCCAGTTAAGTTTTACCTGTTACACAAGAAATAACTGAAACAATAGGAATATTTTAAACTCTTGCTGTAGTGTAAATTAAGCATTCCTTTGGAGTAGTTAACAAAGGCAAGTAAAAAATTTTAATTTGAAATTACAATTTAAGTTGCTAAAATGTATGATATTGTTCTGATATTGCTCTGATGAACTACATGTGATGAATTTATGAACATTATACAAAATTAAAATGTGCAGGTTTTGTGTTCTGACAGAGGTGTAACGATGTTTGTATGGGCAATTGGAAAAATTAGTTTAAAATCTTAACAAAGTACAGATATGAAATAAGATTATATCCCAGAAAGATGTGAGCAGTGATGTACATTGTTGATGTGATTTTATAGTACATTATGAGAAACGCTGGACTAGAAGAAACACAAGCTGGAATCAAGATTGCCAGGAGAAATATCAATAACCTCAGATATGCAGATGACACCACCCTTATGGCAGAAAGTGAAGAGGAACTAAAAAGCCTCTTAATGAAAGTGAAAGAGGACAGTGAAAAAGTTGGTGTAAAGCTCAACATTCAGAAAACTAAGATCATGGCATCCGGTCCCATCACTTCATGGGAAATAGATGGGGAAACAGTGGAAACAGTGTCAGACTTTATTTTGGGGGCTCCAAAATCACTGCAGATGGTGACTGCAGCCATGAAATTAAAAGACACTTACTCCTTGGAAGGAAAGTTATGACCAACCTAGATAGCATATTCAAAAGCAGGGACATTACTTCGCCCACTAAGGTCCATCTAGTCAAGGCTATGGTTTTTCCTGTGGTCATGTATGGATGTGAGAGTTGGACTGTGAAGAAGGCTGAGCGTGGAAGAATTGATGCTTTTGAACTGTGGTGTTGGAGAAGACTCTTGAGAGTCCCTTGGACTGCAAGGAGATCCAACCAGTCCATTCTGAAGGAGATCAGCCCTGGGATTTCTTTGGAAGGAATGATGCTAAAGCTGAAACTCCAGTACTTTGGCCACCTCATGCGAAGAGTTGACTCATTGGAAAAGACTCTGATGCTGGGAGGGATTGGGGGCAGGAGGAGAAGGGGATGACAGAGGATGAGATGGCTGGATGGCATCAGTGACTCAATGGACGTGAATCTGAGTGAATTCCGGGAGTTGGTGATGGACAGGGAGGCCTGGCGAGCTGCGATTCATGGGGTCGCAAAGAGTCGGACAGGACTGAGCGACTGAACTGAACTGAGTGAGTGAGTGAAGTCACTAAGTCGTGTCCGACTCTTTGCAACCCCATGGACTGTAGCCTACCAGGCTCCTCTGTCCATGGAATTTTCCAGGCAATAGTACTGGAATGGATTGCCATTTCCTTCTCCAGGAGGATCTTCCTGACCCAGGGATCAAACCTGGGTCCTCTGCATTGTAGGCAGACGCTTTACTGTCTGAGCCACCAGGGAAGCTTGAACTGAACTGAGAAAGATATAAAATACTTGTTAAAAATGATTAAAGAAAGCAATGCCAGTGATACAGATTATATTTAACACTTTTTGAAGCAAATTCAAAGAACCATAAAATAGGACAAAGGCAGGAAGCTTCTATAGGATAGATAATAACCAACAAAGAAGAGGAAAATAGAAAATAGCTAATTAGCTGTGGGCCACATAGTAAGCCTTGTTTGGAATGAGAAGGAACAAGGAAATAAGTATAGAGCCCAGAGTTGGCTTGCTGTCTGGGAGTTGGCTGACTACACACACAGTTGGCCCACCATACCATATCCATGGGTTGGGCAACCACAGGTTCAACCAACTGTGGATCAAGTTCAACCCCTGGCCCGTTGAATTCAATGATGCAGCATCCAGATGTAAAGAACCAACTCTACTCTCATTTTTATAAGGGACTTGAGCATCCACAGGATTTGGTCTCCCCAGAGGTCCTAGATCCAATCCCCCACTGATGCTAGGGACAATTGTACCATGTTTCTGGTCAAGCAGAGCATTTAAAGGGATACAAAAGTGAACTAAAATTTTGGTTCGCTGGTATGGCACCTAGGCAGGAGTGGCGCCATCTTGGGCCTTGAAGTATTTCAACAAGCTTATGTTAGTAATTAAAGAGGAGGAAATTTCTGATTTTGGCCACTAATCTTTTAAAACACTGTAAAACTTAAGCCCTGGATGGCCCTCAATGATGCAATGAATCAAGTGATCTAAAATTAATTCTTTTAAAGATTTAGAACCTTGTTTCATTGGAAACCATGGATAATCATAATCCAAGGAGATTTTGTTCCCCCTGGACTTGAACTGAAATGAAGGATGGCAACTTAATGTTGATGGACTAGATGGCTTGGGAGACTTCCTGGTGGTCCAGTGGTTAAAACTCCACACTTCCACAACCTAGATGTCCATCGGCAGATGAATGGATAGGAAAGCTGTGGTACATATACACAATGGAATATTATTCAGCCTTTAAAAGAATGCATTTGAATCAGTTCTAATGAGGTGGATGAAACTGGAGCCTATTATACAGAGTGAAGTCAGTCAGAAAGAAAAACACCAATACAGTATATTAATGCATATATATGGAATGTAGAAAGATGGTAACGATGACCCTATATGCGAGACAGCAAAAGAGACACATGTAAAGAACAGACTGGAGAAGGCAATGGCACCCCACTCCAGTACTCTTGCCTGGAAAATCCCATGGACAGAGGAGCCTGGAAGGCTGCAGTCCATGGGGTCGCTACAAGTTGGATACGACTGAGCGACTTCACTTTTTTCACTTTTCACTTTCATGCATTGGAGAAGGAAATGGCAACCCACTCCAGTGTTCTTGCCTGGAGAATCCCAGGGACGGGGGAGCCTGGTGGGCTGCCGTCTATGGGGTTGCACAGAGTTGGACACGACTGAAGTGACTTAGCAGGAGCAAAGAACAGACTTTTGAACTCTGTGGGAGAAGGCTAGGGTGGGATGATTTGAGAGAATAGCACTGAAACATGTATAATATCATATGTGAAACAGATTGCCAGTCCAAGTTCGATGAATGAGACAGGGTGCTCAGGGCTGTGCTTTGGGATGACCCTGAGGGATGGAATGGGGAGGGAGGTGGGAGGGGGGTTCAGGATGGGGAACACATGTACACCCATGGCTGATTCATGTGAATGTATGGCAAAAACCACCACAATATTGTAAAGTAATTAGCCTCCAGTTAAAATAAAAATAAACTCCGTGCTTCCAATGCAGGGGGCACAGTTCGATTCCTGGTCAGGGAACTAAAATCCTACATGCTGCGTGCCCCCCTCACCCCCTCCACCGCCCCAAAAAAAAAAAACACTTGGCAACATTGATATTATTATACTGGATCAAATAGTTTACCCAGTTCAGTATATTATAGCCGCAAAGCAACTGGAAAGCATAGTCCTCCTTCCTGATATATACCAGAGATTATGTAACTATGAGCTAACAGAATGTTCAAATATGGCATTTAAGTCTCTCGTTTCTCCTCTAAAATTCTCTAGGCATTTGCTAACAGCTGAGATGAGATTGCTTTGGGTCTGTTTGGTGAGGTTTTCCTTCCTCTAGTTTAGACTTTCCCATATCTCTCTCAGAGCCCTTTTGAAATGATTTTATGAACCTATGGGTTCTGCTAGCTGGCAAGCTCAACTAGGGTGAGGGCTACATCTACTTTATCTAGGTATCCCTTGTTCCTTACCCTAACCCCACCCTCCTCCATCCCGCAGGGACATCTTACCTTTGTCCTAATCATGACTGCTTTGGGCCTTGCCCACTGGTTTCCTTAACCTCTGAAAAAAATGTGGCAAATAAAGCTGCAACTTCCTAATGTAGGCTTAGGTAAATCTGTGATCTGTTGGAAGAGTCCACCAAAACAGAAGCCTCACAAATTGGTGGTAGGTGGGAAGAGTCAAGATATTAAGGACCCATATTAAGACCATTACACACCTATAAAACAGTCACCATGCTCACTCTTTTTCTGAAAACTATAGTGTTCAAAGCAATGTTGGAGAGACTCAGAGACAAAGTGAACAAACGTTAATTAGATTTTATTGTCTTCAATTGCTTATCTCTCTGCAAAACCACCAGACAGCACCAAAGTTGTCTTCAATAATGTTGGACAGAATTGAGTTTTTTCAAACTAATGATAGTTATTTTTCAAAGGGTGGGTTTCCCTCTGAAGGTGGAATTCAGCACCATGCATTAGACAAATGTCCCTGGCCTTCTGTGGCATAGCGTTACCTGACCCATTGGGTTTGATTCACAGCAGTTCTTTCAACAGTTTCTTCCTGAAACAAGAACATGGACACCAGCTCTTCTTGTAAGGACCCAAGCTTTAAAAATCTGCATGACCTCATACGATTTGTTTTTTTTTTTTTAATTAGAAAGGGATCCCTCAGGAATTTTTTTAAGTTCAGACTGTATTAGTCTGGATTCATCTGGTTTATACCCTCAGTGGCCACGAAGACCCAAGCTTCTCAGCAAAGATTCTATTTGTTGATGAACTCCAGAAAATTTTGAGTGAGGTTTGGTCAAACCATCCCAAGCTGGGGCTTCCCAGGTGGTTGGCTCAGTGGTAAAGAATCTGCCTGCCAGTGCAGGAAACACAGAAGACATAGGTTCAGTCCCTGGGTCAGGAAGATCCCCTGGAGGAAATGGCAACTTGCTCCAGTACTCTTGCCTGGAAAATCCCATGGACAGAGGAGCCTGGTGGGCTATGGTCCATAGGGTTGTAGAGCTGGACATGACTGAGCACACACGCACACCCAAAGCTGAGTCCATCTCCTTTTGCTTAGGGTTACTGACCCTGCAGGGGGCTGGGTGACGGGGCGGGGGGGATGTCTGACAGATGCAATGCCTCTCTTCACAGCCCTTCATCCGTACATTAAATATCACCCAGTCCATCTTCACTACCTGGAAAAAAGCTATGCTACTACAATTTGTACATGATACAATTGCACTCAGCTATCCACTCTTCCTTTTGAAAACACCTGAAACCATATGGCATTACAGATATTTAATTGCAACACACGAGTTGCTAATATCTGTGTGGTTTATGCATAGTATATGTAGCTAGTATCTATGTACAAGTTCTCTGTGTAAGATTTAGGCTTAAATAAATAAATACATACATAAATACAACTATATTCACAGTTTGGGATCTGAATGTATTTAAATTATTACTGTAAGCCAGAGACTCTTCCTTGCCTACCAAAATAGCCATTCTTTCCTTGTCTCTTAAATTAGCAGAATCCAAATATTTAGAATACAGCTGCCCAGTCAAAAGACTACATTTTCCAGCCTCTTTTGCTCATGAGGTCATGTGACTAAGGCCTGGCCAATGAGATAGGAGAAGTGTTGAGAGGGACTCCTGGGAAACCTCCTTAGCTTAGGAAGAGTGTATGTGCTCTTCTCTGCCCTGTCCTCTGTTCTGTCTGAAACATGGATGGGATGACTGGAGATGTAGTCAGCACTGGTCGCTGAGGATAAAGGTGATGAGGGTTGGGAAATAGAAAGCCTGGAACTCTGATGACTTCATCCATTTCCCTGATGGTCTGCCTCCAGACTTCTGTATAAGAACAGACTTGTCTTGTTTAAACTACTGATATTTGGACTTCAATTATATTTAAGATATAAATCAAAATTAAGTGATACACACAAATTCTTACATTCCGCTACACTGTAGCAACTCTGCTTCTTATATGTTTCCTTCCATCACTATCTATTATCTTACTAGTGGATTTGGTCTTCCCTGAGCCTCCTTATTCTCCCTGTCACATTTAGTCACATACTAACCTGGGTTCCAGGCGCCAGGAATACCTTCAAGGTCCTGAAGTGTTGCACACCTGAACTTCCTTGTCCCAGATAAAGGGTTATCTTAGGGTAAGGAACAAAGAAGAGTTTATCCATTAGATGGACTGCTGCTGCTGCTGCTAAGTCGCTTCAGTCTTGTCGGACTCTGTGCGACCCCATAGACGGCAGCCCACTAGGCTCCTCCATCCCTGGGATTCTCCAGGCAAGAACACTGGAGTGAGTTGCCATTTCCTTCTCCAATGCATGAAAGTGAAAAGTGAAAGTGAAGTCGCTCAAGTCGTGCCCGACTCTTAGCGACCCCATGGACTGCAGCCTACCAGGCTCCTCCATCCCTGGGGTTTTCCAGGCAAGAGTACTGGAGTGGGGTGCCATTGCCTGGACTATTTGGGCACAAATTGCTTTTCTGTTTCCTGCCCTCCTGGAAACCAACAAGATGGTAGGACAGATAAGTGTGGGCTAAAATTTTCCAGAAGAACAGTGTATAGTGGGGCGAGAAGGAAAAATTTAAACAAGGAGTATTCTGGAATTGGAGGATGATAAACAGGCTACTAAGACCAGAGAATGAAGTAAGTCATTGGGAATTTAGACAGCGGATGTTTCTACCTCCTGGGTGGCATCCTTGTTGGACAGATTGCCTGAGATATTGTCTGATTCAAGCAACTCCACAATGCTGTAGGGAGAACAGTCTTCCAGACCCAGCTTACTGCATAGCCAACCACAGAAGCCTTTCTCCATGTCCCGGGCAGCTTGCCACCAGGCTTCCCAGGACCATGAGAGCTGGACCACGGCCGCGTAGAGGCCCAGGGAAGAGGCCATGGCCATGATGAGCACTGGATAGAAGAGGATGAGGCAGGGGCAACAGGAGATCTTGTGCCAGAAGGTCCTCTCCTCGTTGTACACGAGAAAGATGTTGTACCAAGTGATGGTGCCATAGTAGAAAGAGACCACAAAGGAGAGGAGGAAAACCACAGGCAGGCAGACCAACGTCCAGAGGACCACGTGTGGCCCACGGTCTGCTCCCAGCTGGCAGGCCTTTCTGCATCCAGGCGTCGTTTCCCTTGATGATGCCTTGGGCTTAGTGAGTTCCTGCAGTTCCTTCTCTGTCAATGTGACATGGATGTCTACCATCTGCCCCTTTTTCTTTCCTCGGGTGATGGTCCCAGTTAATGTGACATAGCGGCTGTCCACAGGCACGTTCCACACACCTGCAGGGCACAAAGAGGCGAAAGTCAAGATCAGAAGAACAGACATTTCATCAGTGTTGGCCTCTGAGACTGGAGCCGAGTACAAGAAGGTCTTTTATTCTGGTCCCTGACAGCATACGAAGTCAGTGATTTCACAGCAGATTCAATGAGTGTCCCTCGAGGGAAGGTAGAGCATTCCCGTGATCAACTCTCCTGCCAGGGCCCTGCTACGACTGTGAAGCAGGTTAAGCTTGTTTTTTATTATCTCTACTTCTCTGGGCTTCTATTATGTCTACAATATGGAAGGGAGTAAGAACTCTACCAAAGGTGCTTCTTCAGCATGATCGTATTTCTGGTTTGTAAGTGCTGTGAAAACACTGCAAAAAAGCAAAATGGCTGTCTGGGGAGGCCTTACAAATAGCTGTGAAAAGAAGAGAAGCGAAAAGCCAAGGAGAAAAGGAAAGATATAAGCATCTGAATGCAGAATTCCAAAGAATAGCAAGAAGAGATAAGAAAGCCTTTCTTCAGCGATCAATGCAAAGAAATAGAGGAAAACAACAGAATGGGAAAGACTAGCGATCTCTTCAAGAAAATTAGAGATACCAAGGAAATATTTCATGGAAAGATGGGCTCGATAAAGGACAGAAATGGTATGGACCTCACAGAAGCGGAAGATATTAAGAAGAGGTGGCAAGAATACACAGAAGAACTGTACAAAAAAGATCTTCACAACGTGGATAATCATGATGGTGTGATCACTCACCTAGAGCCAGACATCCTGGAAGGTGAAGTCAAGTGGGCCTTAGAAAGCATCACCACGAACAAAGCTAGTGGAGGTGATGGAATTCCAGTTGAGCTCTTTCAAATCCTGAAAGATGATGCTGTGAAAGTGCTGCACTCAACATGCCAGCAAATTTTAAAAACTCAGCAGTGGCCCCAGGAATGGAAAAGGTCAGTTTTCATTCCAATCCCAAAGAAAGGCAATGCCAAAGAATGCTCAAACTGCCGCACAATTGCACTCATCTCACACGCTAGTAAAGTAATGCTCAAAATTCTCCAAGCCAGGCTTCAGCAATACGTGAACCGTGAACTTCCTGATGTTCAAGCTGGTTTTAGAAAAGGCAGAGGAACCAGAGATCAAAGAGCCAACATCTGCTGGATCATGGAAAAAGCAAGAGAGTTCCAGAAAAAACATCTATTTCTGCTTTATTGACTATGCCAAAGCTTTTGACTGTGTGGATCATAATAAACTGTGCAATATTCTGAAAGAGATGGGAATACCAGACCACCTGACCTGCCTCTTGAGAAAGCTATATGCAGGTCAGGAAGCAACAGTTAAAACTGGACATGGAACAACAGAGTGGTTCCAAATAGGAAAAGGAGTACATCAAGGCTGTATATTGTCACCCTGCTTATTTAACTTCTATGCAGAGTACATCATAAGAAACGCTGGACTGGAAGAAGCACAAGCTGGAATCAAGATTGCCAGAAATATCAAAAACCTCAGATATGCAGATGATACCACCCTTATGGCAGAAAGTGAAGAGGAACTAAAAAGCTTCTTGATGAAAGTGAAAGAGGACAGTGAAAAAGTTGGCCTAAAGCTCAACATTCAGAAAATGAAGATCATGGCATCCAGTCTCATCACTTCATGGGAAATAGATGGGGAAACAGTGGAAACTGTGTCAGACTTTATTTTTGGGGGCTCCAAAATCACTGCAGATGGTGACTGCAGCCATGAAATTAAAAGACGTTTACTCCTTGGAAGAAAAGTTATGACCAACCTAGATAGCATATTGAAAAGCAGAGACATTGCTTTGCCAACTAAGCTCTGTCTAGTCAAGGCTATGGTTTTTCCAGTGGTCATGTATGGATGTGAGAGTTGGACTGTGAAGGAGGCTGAGCACCGAAGAACTGATCTTTTGAACTGTGGTGTTGGAGAAGACTCTTGAGAGTCCCTTGGACTGCAAGGAGATCCAACCAGTCCATTCTGAAGGAGATCAGCCCTGGGTGTTCTTTGGAAGAAATGATGCTAAAGCTGAAACTCTAGTACTTTGGCCACCTCATGCGAAGAGTTGACTCATTGGAAAAGACTCTGATGCTGGGAGGGATTGGTGGCAGGAGGAGAAGGGGACGACAGAGGATGAGATGGCTGGATGGCATCACGCACTCGATGGATGTGAATCTGAGTGAATTCTGGGAGTTGGTGATGGACAGGGAGGCCTGGTGTGCTGCGATTCATGGGGTCACAAAGAGTCAGACACGACAGAGCGACTGAACTGAACTGAGTATCAGCTACTGTGTGTGAAGGTGGCACCGTGTATTCGTGTTATACTGATGGGCAGCCGACTCCTCTTCTCTCCTTATTCCTACCCCCATACTTCTGAGAGAGGCCTCTTCATAAACTGGTCGACACATCCCAGCCTTCATATCCAAGTTGTGTACACACACAGGCACCACACATACACACATGCACACCACATGCACATTCCCCAGCACCGATGCTCCACCAGTACCACCACCACTATCCCCACCACCAGCAGCATCACTCCCACCCCCACCAAACAGCCACTCTCTGGCAGGCCTGGGAGTGAGGCTGCAGGTCGTGAAAGTAAAGCATCCATGGTCCTTAGTACGTGAAGGCTTTTGGTCGGCAGCTCCCCAAGGCCCTGTGGACTTCTAGCCCCTGGCTGGATGAGGGACAGAATGGGGCCACCTCAAGAGCAAATGTCCCTTCCTCTGAGAGGCTGTGCGGTCTAGCCCTCCCCCGCTTCCCTCACTTGGTCACCTTCCTCCCTGTCACGGAGGTTTACTGTCTTTGGACCCTGTACCACTGTTACCTTTTATTATCTTTTGAAATCATCTTTTGTTTGCTGAGTTGTTTGCTATCGGTCTTCGCCTGACTGGAAGGTAAATGGCATGAGAGCAGTGACTCGGCTCATCCCATTCACCATGGGCATATGTCTTGGGGATGACCCATACACACAGATAGATCTACCACGTCCGTCTATTGCTGCATAATGACACTTAATATAGACGTCCTGAAGTCTCCTTAGCAGCAACAAACATTTTTATAACTGCTTCCTTATCCACATGTGCATGTGGTAGATACTGAGAATTTCTAGGACATAAGCTATGCATATTTTGAATTTAATAGATATTGACATATTTCCCAAAAGCAGATACCTTTTCCACATGAGGTATATGAGAGTATATCCATTTCTTCACGTTGATGTTAATATCTTTTACCTAATTTTTTTGCCATCCATATAGGAAGTGAATATTATATAGTGAAGGAAAATTATAATTCATGATGTTATAATTCACATTTTCCTGATTATTATGAACGTCAACTACATGCATTAAATAGTTAGCCTGGTTGGCTTTTATTACTAATTTTTGTGTATAAATTGGTCTCTTCTATTATACTAGGAATTTCAAAAAAAGTAGAGTTTTCCTCCATATTACCTAGAAGAGAACCACAATAAATCCTCAGTAAATACTGTTGACTTGTTGGATGAAGACTGCAACATCGTGAGAAGAAATGTATCAGTAAGCAGTAGGTCAGGTCTGGCTTCTGGAAGATCCTCACTGGGCCTCCTCCCTGTGGCTTTAAGCAGGTGACCCCAGAGAGACTCACCATCATCCATAGGACAGTCTAGGAAATCATCTCCCTCCTCCTCTTTAGGCTGATCCCCACCTTCTGACTCCCCAGGTTCCTCATCCAGTGTCTCACTCTCTGACCGGTAGATGATGATAGATTCTGGGCGGGACTCTTTCCTCTTCTTTTTCCTGCGCCCCATGGTGGATTCCCCATCGAGGACCAGAGCAGCCGCCATGGCTTTCCTCAGGGAGCTGTGGTGGGGGCTTGGGAGCTGACTCTGGCCTTCCCCCGGTGCTGGCTCTTCCATCCTCGTCTTCAAATCTAGCTGTTCCTTGTCAAGAGTTCAATCTGCCAGAGCAAACTCGTGACCCACAACATCACAGAGCTTCTTCCAGGGTGCAGCTGATGCAAAGGCGTTCCAGTGATGAGTTGCACTTGAAAGATAGGGAAACAAAGTCATCAACAGGGAAGGAATAGAGATGGAGAAGGGTTTAGGAAATGGTCCTCAACTTGGCAGACACCTTCCCCTCCATTTATTTCTCACAAAACTTTATTTCGAGAGTAATATGGACATATGTTTACAATAATGAATCATGAATAAAATTTTATTTGTGTTGCTATATTTTGAGTTGTATGTATTATGTAAAACCCATCAATCTAGCTGGGGAATGCCAAGTATAAAGAAGTTGGGTGAAGAAGCCTTACAGACAGGTTAAGGACCATTCTTCCTTGCACCATAGATGGAGATTCCCATGGCTGGGACTAGCATTCCAGGCTTCTAGCTATTAAGCCAGACATTACAACTATACTCAAATGGTTGAATGCAACTTTGAGCAAGTAGTGCCACTCAACACTGGCACCACTTCACCAACCATGCCTTCCCTGGTATTCTATAAAGAAGACACTCGTCTCCTGGTTTCTTGTTAGCCCAAGATCCCAGAATTGTTGGGGTCTGTTCTAGCACCTTTTGAAGACCAGTGGAAAGAATGCAAACATTTCACTCTTATCACTTTCTCTCCTCTTCTATTCTTCAGGTAAAAAGTGGGAGAGAGGAGAGTCTATACAACATCTTTTAAAGAAAAAACAGATCAGCCTGTGTTCTTGGCACATGAGTCATAAAGAGGAAAGTAGTGTTTTGAGTGCTATTGCTAAAGAGGTGCCAATTAGCAAGTATCCAGCTAGTGGCATTTAAAAAATTCTTCTTAACAAAATTGTTATTACATGGGGTTGGTGCAAAAGTAATTGAGGTTCAAAAGTAATTGCGGTTGACTTATGCAGGAGGTGTAAGAGATGTGGGTTTGATCCCTGGGTCAGGAAGATTCCCTGGAGAAAGGAATGGCAACCCACTCCAGGATTCTAGCCTGGAGAATTCCATGGACAGAGGAGTCTGGCAAGCTACAGTTCATGGGAACACAAAGAGTCGGACATGATTGAGCGACTATCACTTTCCCTTTTTTTCACCAACCACAATTACTTTTTAACCTCTATTACTTTTGCACCAACAACAATTACTATTGCACCAACCTCAATTAATTTTGCATCAACTGCAATTACTATTACTTTTCTATCAATCACAATTACTTTTGAACTGCACTTACTTTTGCACCAACCACAATTACTTTTGCATTTCAATCACTTTGGCACCAAACGCAATTATTTTTGCAACCTAATATTATGGAAAGTTTCAAATATGTAAAAGGAGAAAATTTTTATTAGGGAAAGTGGCAAACCTTTACAGAAGCAAAAAGAATAATTTGAATGAACCTTCACTGTACCTCTCACCCAATTTCAACAATAAGCAAAATACCAGTGGCCAATTTTGTTTCATTTCCTCATATTATTTAAAAACATTAGATATCATTTCAGGAGTCACCACAGGTGGGGTTCAGTTCTTGGGTTAGGGAGATCCCCAGGCATAGGAAATGGCAACTCACTCGATTATTTTTGCCTAGAAGATTCCATGGACTGAGGATCCTGGTGGACTACAGTCCATGGGACCACAAAGAGTCAGATAACGACTGAGCAACTGAACACACACACATGATATTGTGATCATCTTTTTTCAAAGAGAGAGTCCTTATACGTAAGAGATACATGCTGAAACAGTTACATCTGGTGGATCATCGAAAAAGCAAGAGAGTTCCAGAAAAACATCTATTTCTGCTTTATTAAATATGCCAAAGCCTTTGACTGTGTGGATCACAATAAACTGTGGAAAATTCTCAAAGAGATGGTAATACCAGACCACCTGATCTGCCTCCTGAGAAACTTGTATGCAGGTCAAGAAGCAACAGTTAGAACTGGACATGGGACAACAGACTGGTTCCAAATTGAGAAAGGAGTACATCAAGGCTGTATATTGTCACCCTGCTTATTTAACTTATATGCAGAACACATCATGTGAAATGCCAGGCTGGATGAAGCACAAGCTGGAATCAAGATTACAGGGGAAAATATCAATAACCTCAGATATGCAGATGACACCACCCTTATAGTTAAAGCAAAGAAGAATTAAAGAGCCTCTTGATGAAAGTGAAAGAGGAGAGTGAAAAAGTTGGCTTAAAACTCAACATTCAGAAAACTAAGATCATGGCATCCAGTCCCATCACTTCATGGCAAATAGAAGGAGAGACAATGGAAAAAGTGAAAGACTTTATTTTTGGGGGCTCCAAAATCACTGCATACAGTGACTGCAGCCATGAAATTAAAAGACGCTTGCTCCTTGGAAGAAAAGCTATGACCAATCTAGACAGCATATTAAAAAGCAGAGACATTACTTTGCCAACAAAGGTCCATCTAATCAAAGCTATGGTTTTTCCAGTAGTCACGTATGGATGTGAGAGTTGGGTTATAAAGAAAGCTGAGCACCAAAGAATTGATGTTTTAAACTGTTGGAGAACACTCTTGAGAGTTCCTTGGATTGCAAGGAGATCCAACCAGTCAATCCTAAAGGAAATCAGTCCTGAATATTCACTGGAAGACTGATGCTGATGCTGAAACTCTAATACTTTGGTCACCTAATTCGAAGAACTGACTCATTTGAAAAGACCCTGATGGTTGGAAAGACTGAAGGTGGGAGGAGAAGGGGATGACAGGATGAGATGGTTGGATGGCATCACTGACTCAACAGACATGAGTTTGAGTAAGCTCCAGGAGTTGGTGATGGACAGGGAGGCCTGGTGTGCTGCAGTCCATAGGGTCGCAGAGTTGGACACAACTGAGCGACTGAACTGAACTGAAGAGATAAAGCAGGAAAAAAATTCTCTTTTTTCCAAGGTTTCAAATAATAGAATTAAGAGAAGAGACAGGATTCTGCTCTTTTTCCTGCATGGTAGGCTTCGCCCATCCACCACCATCCCTAGTCCAAAGATTATGAATGAATGTGATACTGCAGACTGTTAACCTCAATCCACCATGAGCTCTGAATCCTCAGTCATTCTGAGGTAGGGGGAATAGGTTTTAAAGCATATACTACTCAAACTCTGGAACTTAAAGCATAAACTACTGATTTTAAACCATCTTTGAAAGAAATTCTCCAAGTAATTCTTAAATGCATCCACAACTTTTTCCCATCTTCATTGGTACCACTGTGGTCTATGAGGCCATCATCTCTTACTACGGTTCTAAAAATGCTCCTTATCTTCTGGCTTCTATTCTTGCTGTCTTGCAATCAATTCTCCACTTAGCAGTTAGAAAGGTCTTTTAAACACATACATAAAATCAGGCCATTTTCTGTTTAAAATCCTCCAGTGACTTCCCATTGGTATAAAATGAAATTTAAACTTGTCCTGTGGCCTAAAGACCTGTGGATCTGGCCCCGCCCTGTCCTGCCATCCTAGCCTACACCATCTCCTTCACATACTTCAATCAATCACTCTAGCTGCCTATGTACTCCTCCAGAGTTTTATTAAAAGAAAACTAATAGCTCTGAAGCAGTCAATAAACAACCAAAGACTCACAAGACCACAAAATGAACTTATCTACCCAGGTATAGTGCCTTTGTAGGGCTGGGTCATCAGCACACGTCTGGTCATTACTCCCATCCAATCAATCAGTCACTTGGTCACTAACCCCACCTCGACAGTGGTGGAACACTGGTGCTTCATGGACTTCTTACCATTGGGCACGATTTTCCTGGAGTCTGTTCACAATTCTTTGCTGCCAGGTAGTCACTGAAGCAGAACTGATCCAATGCTTTCTCTAAACCCATCCAGATCCTCAGCAGAACCTCTGGACTTGGTGGATGGGAGAGGCCACTAAGCTTTGAAGGCTCTGCTCTTAGATTAACTGCAGGGAAGCAAGTAACATACATGGATGAAGTGTGGCTGGAAAAAAGCTAACAAGTGCCAATGATACCAAGACTTAGCATCTGGACACAAGGAGTGGTGGGGGCTATGGAAAATATAAGAGCTCAGGTCTAATCTGAAATAGGAAGTTACTGTTCTCTTCTTCCCACCAAGCCCAGTATTCAGCCAACTGCTTTCACAGACAAGTTCAGGTCCATTTAGTAGGAGTTGTCTGAAATTACATGTGGAAGTTTGTGATTTTAATTGTTGCAATTAGTCTAAATTTAAGTAAATTACCATGGGGACAAACAACCAAAACAAATCATAAACAGGCTGCCATTTTGCCATCTCTGATTTACAAAGCTTCCAAATTAGGGTGCTCTGCTCCACTGGTTTAATTAAGTATAATCAGGAATTGACTTTTTGTACCTTCACTGAAATTAACACATCTTCCTTCTCCAAGGAACCTGAACGGGGGCCAGGTGGGTAAAGTATCATCATTTTCAAGTTCATTTACGACTATTTCTTATTGGAAAAGATCCTGATGCTGGGAAATATTGAAGGCTAAAGAAGAGGCTGGTAAAAGAAGAGATGGTTGGCTAGCGTCACCAATTCAATGGACATGAACTTGGGCAAACTCTGGGAGATAGTGAGGGACAGGGAGGCCTGGCATGCTACAGTCCGTGGGATGGCAAAGAGTGAGACACGACTTAGCAACTGAACAACAACAAAAACAACAGTGAACTGTGCCTTGCTGCAGCCTGCTGTTCTTCCAGTTTTCTTACCTGTGGATCTGTCACTCAAACAGCTATGCGTCACCTGTCTGGGGTGACCAAGCTCTCTGGTTAGCATCTCAGCTTAACACCATTAGATGTACTAGGCCAACTAAGAGATGAAATGTTTGCCATTTCACCACTGAAAATGACTAGTAGGCCCTCTCAGAGAGATACGCTCACAAATGTAAAAATGGAAGGAAATTTGGTTCAGATGAGTGTCAAGTGATTGGAAAATGACGGAGAAGCAACTTAGAACATGTAGTCTCCCACCCGTTGCTATGATTGGATGTGAGCACAGTTAGCCTATAGCCTTTTCCTTTGTGGTCCTGTGAGCACCATTTCTCTTGTCTCCTGGTCCTGAAAGGCTTTCACACTGAGGCTAGTTCATCACCTGAGAAGCATATGTCTGTAGAGGAAATAGCTCCTGGTAATGAAGCTAGTTGGTTATAAGCAGCCTGAGCATCTTTTCACTGTAAGAGCTATAAGATATGATCTTTACTGTCTGATCTTTCATTTGCTTATTTTTTTACTTCTTATGGCACACATGCTCCTTCCATCCTCAACTCCCAACCTATCCTAAAACATAAACGCTCTCAGTTCAGCACACCTAACCGTCTTGTCCATTGTACTGTATCTTTCATGTCTGGAACAGTATCTGGCACATGAAAGGTGTTCAATAAATATTGGATGGATATTGTGAACTGGCTTCCCTGGTGGCTCAGATGGTAAAGAATCTGCCTGCAATGCAGGACACCCAGGTTTGATCCTTGGGTTGGGAAGATCGCCTGGAGAAGGAAATGGATACCCACTCCAGTATTCTTGCCTGGAGAATTCCATAGACAGAGGAGCCTGGTGGCTACAGTCCATGGATCACAAAGAGTCAGACATGACCTGAGCAACTAACACATTTTAAGAATCTTACTTATAGAAGTTGGCTCTGGACTGCTTTTACATCAAGGCAGGGCAGAGCTAGATATGCCCCACTAATACTCCTTCAGCACTGAGACTCTGTCTCAGTGTTGAGAATCCCACAGGCCCCTGTCAGTCTGAGCCAGCAGCTGCTTTGTGGAGGGGAGAGAATGAAGATACTAGGCAGATGGGGTGGGGTGGGGGGAGTGGGAAGATGGATGACTAGCAAGAGAATCTCAGCAGATGAACGGAGGGAGTGCTAACAGGCTATGACAAAGCTGGAGGGTGGGAGGATCATGGCCACGGTGAAGCCTTTTTCCCCAGGACAAAGGGGGCAGTGATGCAGAGCACCAGGCGGTCTTTGATTCAGCCAAAGGAGCAGTCAATGCAGCAGGGCGTGGATGCCCTGAGAAAAGAGGGCTCAATCCGAGTTAAAACCTGGAAACAAAGAGCCTCCCAAAGGCAGAGCTGTTGCTGGGTCTCCAGGCCTGTTGGTGGTTTGTGGACATTCAAACACTGACTGAAGTCAGAGGCAGGGGCAGAGAGGACAGGTCTTTTTTTTTTTTAACTTCCCAAAGTGAAATCTATCTAGAAACACTTGATCATGGAACAAAGGAATTATTTTTATGGGTTTTATTTATTTTTGCTTCTTTCTTTTTTTAATTAAAGGATAATTGCTTTACAGAATTTTGTGGTTCTCTGTCAAACATCAACAAGAATCAGCCATAGGTACACTCATGTCTCTCTCTCCCGAACCTCCCTCCCATCTCCCTCCTCAACCCACCCCTCTAGTTTGTTACAGAGCCCCCAGTTTGAGTTCCCCACAGAGCAAATTCCCATTGGCTATCTATTTTACATGTGGTCGTGTAAGTTTCCATGTTATTCTCTAGAACAGGTCTTTTTAAAAAAAGATCTCTCAAAAAGATTCCACATCTCCCTAAATCATAGCCTCTCTTTGGACTGTGAAAAAGAGCTTTCTGTCTGCTCATAGTGCAACTTCCTTGAGCCTGCAAAATGGCTTCTGGTCATCCTCAGCAAGCAAAACTGGCTTGAAGCCTGCCCAGTCAGTCACTTTTTCACTGGAGGACCACAGAATGCCTCTCGGAGGCCACTGAGCCGCCACACACACAGAGTGGCTGCAGTACAGCCAGGTCCATGCAGAACCACCCTGGCGGAGCTCCGTGAATCCAGGAGCCAGGCCAGGTCACAAACCACATTTAATCACATCTTCAATCAACGTTATCATTGAAAGAAGGCCTCAAATTTTCTGGAATAAGAAACCTCTCAGAACTGAGAGGTGACCAGTAGAAGTGGTCCCTCCATAAACTAATCAGCAAATGAGAAGCGGAAGAGGTATCTTCCCTTCTTTAAGGAGCATAGCTTGGAATCTGTCAGCAAAACAAAGATAGGGAGTAAGTTCTTCTCAAAAGAGGTCAGAGGAGGGCAGGGGGATGGAGGAACAGGGAGGAAGTGATGTCTGATTTCACTCTCAACCAGATCCGTTTCCAATTCACTCTGAATAATTCGGTGGTGGACCCAACAAAAGAATGATGGCATTTGTTTGCTTTTACATTACTTTAATACCTCGCAGGGGGAAATACAGTATTCTTGTTAGGGGAACCACTGACTGAAACTGCCCACCCTGGCTAGGCACAATAGTAACCACTTGCATGAGTTACCTTACAACAGGAGATCCTGGTAAGGAACATGTAACTAACAAGCTATTGCCCACCAGAAAAATTTGGGAACGGTCAAAAGGAGAGAGGAGATGCCAGGCAACATGTCTTACCAACCTCCCAGATTCCTTCTTGCTGGAATCCATCTTGGCTGAGTGATGCGCAAGCCACCAGGAAGGACCCTGAACCAGAATGGCCAAAGACAAATCAGAAACTAACCCTGCTAGCATAAAACCCAAGACTGAGAGCCACTTGGCAGAGCAGTTCTCCTGGGTTCCTGACCCTGCAGCTACCCCCACCCCCATGCCCGGATGTCCCCTACCAATAGTCTCTTGCTTTGTCAGCATGCGTGTCTCCTTGGACAATACTTTCGTGAGTGTTAGACAAGAGTCCGCTCTCAAGCCCTGGAGGGTCCCCCCTCCTACAGACTTAGAAACAGCATCCTGCATGGACGATTAGGATCACAGCACCTGCCATGGTGCCTAGATCTGCCACTTTCTTAGGCAAAGTCTCCTGAGGCTAGTGTAATTGCACTCTGGTGGGCAGACAGCACAAAGCAAGATGGAGAATTTGAATAGGGAATCACTGTTAATGGGCACCAAAACACGGATGAGGAATCTCCCCCATCCTCAATAGGCGGGCTCCCCTGCATAAGAAATGAACTAGAGGGTAGGATCTCAAACACACACCTACAGACGCCTTCTTGCAGGAAGCGTACACCTTTCAAAAAAAAAAAAAAAGATCTTCTTTTGGACTCATCAATTTTATGCAGCCCAGCTGAAATGGATCAAACCGCAAATCAAACCTCAAAGAGTCCTTCTTCCCTTCATTTCTGGGTGAGGAGAGGTAGATAAGGTGGAGGCGGGATTGTGTCTTTTAAAAACCATTTATTATCTTGGTCTCTGGACAATTACAATTGTATTCCGCCCTCTCCCCCTTTTGTTTCCATCCCTCCCGGAGGATGAAGCAGGATTTTCTCCCCCTCGGCTAAGGCTGCCCTTTTCCTTTCCAGCCAGCTGCACAAAGCAGCTGGAGCCAGAGCATCGCTCTCGACACCACGCCCTCCACGGGAGGGCGGAGCAAGGCTCCCGAGCTGCAGCCTCTTTTCCCAGATGCACTGGAGATTTAATTTTAATTAAAACCGTGAGAGGTATACCACTGAGGATTAAAATTTTCAAAATAGAGCACAGCGCCACTTCTTCCCTTCCCCAACAGCATCGAAATAAAACACACACACAAGGAAAAAGGAGTCTCACCTACATGTGCTGGGGACCTGGGCAGGCGGAGAGCGCTGAGCGTCAGGATGCAGCCGCTGGGGAACTGTTCTGCACTGGAGAGACGGAGAGCCACTGCGGCGGGCGTGCCAGGTTGGTGATTGGGGTGGGGCGGGGCGGGGCGGGGTGACGGAGAGGGGCGGGGCGACGGAGAGGGGGCGGGGCGACGGAGAGGGGGCGGGGCGACGTGGGCCACCGAGCGTGTTCGGGGCGGGGCCCTGGAGGTCACGTGGGCGTGACCTCGGTGGCTTAGCTAGCCCTGCTCTCCATTGCTCAAACGCGTTACGGCCATGAATTGTTGGGTTAAGGGCAAAAGCTGCTTAGCGCCAGGCTTGCTGCAGCACCAGGTGGCCATCGTCACCGGTGGGGGCACGGGCATCGGGAAGGCCATCGTGAACGAGCTCCTGCATCTGGGTGCGTGAGCAGGTCCCTGGGCTAGGGTATCCAGAGGGAGGGGTCCTCGGAGGCTTGTTTAATCGGGAGCGGGTGGGGCAGGGGGCAGGGGGCGGGGGCGGTCGGGAGCCAGCGGATGGTAGCGGATGGAGAGCGTTGCGTTGCAAAGCAAAGGAAGTGTAGCTGTGGGTGAAATTAGAACCGCGAGCGCGAGTGGGGAGAGAATTCTTTCTAAAAAGTTATGGACAAGCATTGGAGGGACTATTTGTAAACTAAAGGGAAATTTTCGAGCCAAAGATACAGTGCCCGAGGTGGGGATTAAGGAAATGTGTGGAAGCTTGCTATGGAATTAATTATGAAACTATTATCACTATTATGTAATTATGGAGTCGTTATGGTCAATTAATTATTCATATGGAATTGGTTATGTATTTTGAATTAATTCTAGGGAATTTCCTGACGGTCCAGTGGTTAGGACTCAGCGCTTTCACTGCAGTGGGCCCAGGTTCAGTACGTGGTCAGGGAACTAATATCCCGCAAACCATGCAACTGTGGCCAAAAAACCCCCTGTTTTTTTCATTCTATTTATTGCCTGATGAATGATTAGGAAATTTGGAAAGACTACTGGAAAAGTTTTTAACATGTGAAGAGGCTCCTGTCATATAATCTTGAATCTCTTAATATTTACCTTGATTTTGGAGTTAAGTGGGCTTCCCTGGTGGCTCAGAGGTTAAAGCATCTGCCTGCAAGGTGGGAGACCTGGGTTCGGTCCCTGGGTTGGGAAGATCCCCTGGAGAAGGAAATGGCAACCCACTCCAGTATTCTTGTCTGATGAATCCCATGGATGAAGGAGCCTGATGGGCTACAGTCCACGGGGTTGCAAAGAGTCAGACACGACTGAGCCACTTCACTTCACTTCACTTTTGGAGTTAAGTAGGTGGTAATGGCCATGAAGTTTCACCACGGTCAGATTACGAAATGCTAATCCCAAATCAGGGACAAGCACATATATGTGTAGAAGAGTGTAACGTTCAGTAGTGAGACATGATAAGGGAAATGAATAAATCAGTAACAATGAAATATGCTGCTATTTAAATACCTTGCTATTGAAGAATTTATGTTGTCAAGTGCATATCATATAATTTAAAAAGTAGGATTCTAAACAAAATACAGCATTCCAATTTAATTGTTAATGAAAGATGTATATGCAGGAAAGACTGGAAAGAAGTTTACAACATTGTTAATCAGCACCTGCTTTTTCTAGAAATGATTTGAATGATGAGTGGTTAAATTGTATTCATTTTTCAGATCTTTTTAATGAACACGTAAATTGTCTTTGCTTCCTATATGTTTCTAATGCTCGGCACATAGTATGAGCTTAAAAAAATGAAAAAATACATCTTAATAAGAAAAAACAAGGGAAATTAGCATTTCTTAAAAGTCCATCTAGTCAGGGCTATGGTTTTTCCAGTAGTCATGTATGGATGTGAGAGTTGGACTATAAAGAAAACTGAGTACCAAAGAACTGATGCTTTTGAACTGTGGTGTTGGAGAAGACTCTTGAGAGTCCCTTTGTAGGAGGAAACAGACAGAACAGGCTCCGTCTTGAAAGCAGGACTCCATCTTGGCCTGGACTGTGGACTTTGAGCTATATGCCCAGTATCACTGGAAACGACATACCAACTGGAAAACCAGACCTCCTGGATGGAAGAACCCCAGGGCTCATACCTAGACTCTCCATTGCCTAAAAGAATACCCTAATTATCTATGTAACCAGATAGAATCATAAATTCTATTACACTTATTGGGGTATGACCACAGGCCTATTGATAATTGTCCACTGTTAACTACCTAGGCTTAAGGCATATGAATCACGGGTTAACTTTGATTGCATCTTTCTCTTCCTTTGTTCAGACTAGTTTCAGGGAATTTGGGGAGGTGGGTTTGGGCACGTACACTTAGGGCATATAAGGTTTTCACAAAAACTGGTTGGGGTCCTTGGCTAAGAGGAGACTCTGCCTTGGGCCCTCTGGTATAATAAACTGCACTTCACTATCTGCATCGTCCTTCTGAGTTTGTTTCCAGAACGCGTGGCTACATTTGGTGCCTTAGCTGGGAAGCTCCTCACTTTGAGGAGGCAGGTCTCATTTGAGGCCACCCTGAGTCTTTGTGGCTTGAATCTCCTAGAGGGGGGAAGGTGCCTTGCCCCTCTGGAAGAATTCAGCCTTTCAATGCCTGGTTTCTTCGCTTTGGCAGGTAGTGAACGGCAGCAAGGGAACTGAGCACTCAGATGAGGAGGAACCTACCCGTCAGGGTGGAAGAGGGGGCCTGATCACCCCCCTGGGAGGGAATAGAAGGAGCTGGGACCCACAGGAGCCTGGAATCGACAGACGGCAATTGCTTGGTACACAGGTTGACAAGCATGTTAGGGCGTAGGAAGGAAATTTGTGAATGTCATTTAGGGGGAGGTGTCCATGCTGTCTTAGGGAAAATTATTACCAAGCAATCGCCAGGGGATTGTTAGAAGAAACTTGGTCTTTGTGTGCTCATGTTCTGCCCTCCCCAAGGAGGTGTCCCATCTGCTGTGAAACTCTTGACCCCCTCAGAATTGTCAGGCTAGAAGGTGGAGTATACGTAAGTGAATACTAATTGGCTTTTCTGAAGATGGCCTGGAATGTGAGATATTTAACCCATCTGTTTTCATCCACACCTGATCAAACCCACCAAGGCAGAACAATTTTTAAAAGTTAAGTGAGAAACAGTCTTGGACCATGTGGTGTTCTAGTTTGGCCATGCCAACTGGCAGGTGAAGACACACCGATCCCCCTTCTCCTTCTGGGATCTGACAGATAAGGCTCTTCTCACCCCAGTCAGGAAGGAGACGGAATGGCAATATAAGTGTTTCATTGAGTGGAAATATCAGAAGTACATAGGGTACCGAGAACTTTGTAGACAGAACAAAAAGGAAAAGTAGAAGAAGGTCTGAGAAGGTAAGCAAGATGGGGGGAAGTGAATCTAAGCCAACTGTGTTGGAGTGCATGATTGCCAGAGTTCAGCTCCAGCAGCCAGGGATTCAACCTGAAGGGGTGAGCGGTGTCGGTGAGAAACTGAGGCAGCCTCTCACTTTTTTTTGGACTGCCTGTTTATTTCAAGCTTATGATTCTCTTTTATACTTTTACAAAAGCATTAGGTCAGAGGTTTGATATTTTTAGTTCCCATAGACCCAGATTTATTTTTCTCCAAAAATCATTGTTGCCCCTCAAAAGGAGTTCCTTCCTCAGTGATTCTCTTATCTATTTTTTCTCATGTGTCCTTGTGAATACACTGTAACTAATGTCTGGGCTGCATACCACGTTCCTCAGTTTAATTCTTATCTTTCTAAGTCCTAGTTTGCCCCTAGTATCCTAAGCTCACTGTTTCTAAGAAAGGGCTTCTAGCTATAAATATCTGTAAAGTCCCTAATCTCTATAAGCTATAGTAGAATATGCTAACATTACAGCATCCCTTAAATCTTTAGCTTCTAACTGTTTTAATTATTCCTAAGCCCTAAATTCAGCAAACGCCTTTGCCATAAACACTTTCCTCACAAATAGGCTTCAGATAGCAATCCCTCCCATGGTCTCAAGCCTCTGTGCTCTCTCTGGAACACTCTTTTGTAAAAGTTCTTGAGCAAATGTCAATGATTAACTTTATTCTTTGAGCACAGCTGCAGAAGGCTTTATGCCTTCTCAAGCTCCTCTCAAAAACAATAAGCACCTTCATATTCTCTTCAGTCAACTTAGCTGAGGAAAGGAAAAAACAAGTCAGAATCACAAAGCCTAACTCCTTTATTCTGGGTCCGTGCCTATGGAACAAAGGGAGGGGGTTTAGGGCCGTGCCTCCATTTTGTCAGTAATGCCTAACGTGTCTCCCGACACATGATTAAAAATTTAAAGAAAGGATTTGGAGGAGACTATGGGGTGAAGTTGACACCTAACCGCCTCCACAGACTCTGAGGTCGAAGTCCCCTATGGGAGTATGATGCTACCAGAGGACACCATGGATTTAAAAGTAGTGGAAGCAGTCTATACAGTAGTCACAGGAGAGCCAGGACATCTGGATCAATATCCATGTACTGACTCATGGCTAGGCTTAGCTCAAGACCCTCCTACTTGGACAAGCTTGTGTATCCAAAAGGGAAAGAAAAAAATATTAATGGCACAAAAATTGACTGATGATAGAAAAGGAAATTCTATAGGATTTGGACAGGGCTGACCTTCCCCTCCCCCAGAGTGGATAATGATGCATCCACCGCCCAGTGCTCTACCAGGACCGGAGGCCGCCTTAATGCCTGATCCAGGGCCAGGTGAAGTTTTGCAGCAGCCGCTGCTCCTCCGCCAGCTCTCCCCAAGGTCATAGAGCCACCACCTCAGCAGGTTCTGATCCCGATGACAGAAGCCTCTGGCCAACACTTCAGGATCCGGCTCCAGCTGAACCGCCCAAGCTATACCTGCCTCTCCTGGTCAGTACTGACAAGAAGGGGAGGGAGACGTTGGAATTAAGCAGAGACTGCGCTGTGCTAGAGAGCCGGAGGGAACGAAAGAGAACAGACGAGATTTACAATGCAAGCTGCTGGTCTTTTCTATCTTGAGCCCACCAGAAAACCTCACTGCCCCAGGAACAGGACAGTTGTTCAACCGGTCCCAACAGAGGCCCTGGGCCCCATTACAGCCAAACCAGTGTGCCTGGTGCCGAGCTTTTGGCCACTGGAAGAATGAATGCTCTAAGGCAAGGAAAGAGAAGGAAGCTCCCGCAATTGTGGGGCTTGCTGACTTGGAAATTAAATAGGGCTGCCGAGGCTCAGAGATATTAGGTCCCCGAGAACCCATGGTAACCTTAAAAGTGGGGGACCAAACATTCTTGAGTGGCCTGTACCCCTGTTGGGAAGAGACTTGCTCTCCATACTAGGAGCACAAGTGACTTTCTCCCTGGAGGAGAGGCCCACCTTCTGGATGGACACTATGACTTATTTGTTCTCTCTCTCAATACCCCCCGAGATGAGTGGAGGTTGCATGAGCCTCTGAAGGAAGAACCAGGTGGGCTGGAAAGCATGAGAGAGAGCTAACTCAATTATTCCCTGAGGTCTGGGCAAAAGACAACTCTGCCCCCCCCAACCAGGCTGGCTAAATAGAGTCCCAGGCCAGCATACTACCCCACATCAATAGATTGAAACAAGCGGGCATTCTGGTAGAGTGCCAGTTGGCTTGGAATATACCAGTTCTGCCAGTAGAAAAGGAAGGAGGACAGGACTATAGGCCTGTACAGGATTTCTCAGGCTAGTCAACCAGGCTACTGTGATTTTACACCACACTGTTCCAAACCCCTATACCTTACTTAGCCTCATCCCACCGAGGACTAAAGTTTATACTTGCCTATATCTCAAGGATGCCACCTTCTGCATATGCCTTGCCCCAGCATCAAAGCCCATCTTTCCTTTTGAATGGGAAGGTCCAATTAGGGACACCAAACAACAGCTCACCTGGACTCCCCCACAAGGGTTTAAGAATTCCCCAGCCATCTTTGGGGAAGCCTTGGCTTCTGACTTGGACTCATTCCACCTGGAAAAGTACAGATATTGGCTCCGACAATACATGGATGACCTGCTGCTGGCTGCCGAGATCAAGAAAAAATGCTGGGAAGAGACAAAAACGCTGCTCCAGCTGCTGATGGAAGTAGGTTACCAGGTGTTAAAGAAGGCACAGATCTGCAAGGAGGACGTAAGATATCTGGGGTTTGTTTTAAAGAAGGACACACGATTCCAGACCCTAATTGGGTCATATACTCTTATAGCACTAGCCTGATAAAACAAAGACAACAGCTGTCAAGTTAGCCAAAGCAGAATTATTGGTACCAGAGAAGCTGGCACACACTCTGGTAAGCCAAACACACCAAGCAACACACCTAGGCTATGCTGCCCGCTCACAGGTTAATGCTGCCTCTCGGCACAGACAAAAACCTCTGGAGATTCAGCTGAAAGGCACGCTGCCCTTTGAACATCTGGGAGTGGACTTCACTGAAATGAAACCTCACTGACACTAGTTACCTACTGGTCATGGTATGTATGTTCTTGGGATGGGTAGAAGCTTTTCCTACCTGGACTGAAAGAGCATCAGAAGTAGCCTGGTGCCTGCTTAGGGAAATAGTTCCCAGATTTGGATTTCCTACCAGCATTGGACCAGACAATGGCCTGGCTTTCATAGCTGATTTAGTACAACAAGTAAGCAAAACTTTAAACATCAAATAGAAACTGCACACTGCATATAGGCCCAGAGTTCTGAGATGGTGGAATGAACCAACCAGACCCTTAAAGAGACTCTCCAAGTGGATCATAGAGACTGACTGCTCCTGGGTGGACTTGCTTCCTGTGGCTCTGCTCAGACTCAGGATGACCCCACGGTCCCAATTGTGTATGGAGGCCCCCTCCCATAATAAAAACAGATGTCAACAAATTTGCTTCAGGTAAGGGGAGATGGGATTTCACAGCAGATGGAACTGGGTAAGGTAGTAAATTGGGTAACTAAGTTTGTACAAGGAAGGGTGTCGTTCTTCCTTGGGGAACAGATTCATGATTTTGTGCCCAGGGAGCAGGTATAGGTCAAGGACTGGAAACACTACTCCTTGGCCCCACATTGGAAGGGTCCATGTACTGCTGTTCTGACCACTCCTACAACAGTTAAAGTTGCAGGTGTCACTCTCTGCATCCTCCACATGAGGGTAAAGAGAGAATACCACGCAGACCCAGAGGATGCCGAGTGGACTATACAAAAGGACCCCACTGATCCCTGTGAAACCAAGATTATCTTAAAAAAAAACAGGTGAAGCTCTACAATCAACTTCTGCTACTAGGACTTGCTGGTATCATCTTCAGACTAACCATAACAGCAAAAGGAGGGACCTGTGCTATAATTAATGTTGAATGTTGTGTATATATTCCCGATTTATCTGGCAATATATCAGCCACCCTAGATGACATGAAAGGTAAAAGCTCTGTCTGATGATCTTTCCTTTTGGACTTCGGTCCTATCTTGGGTGAAGGGTGATTGGTGGAAAACTATATTTACCATTGTTATAGTTGCCTTGATAGTTCTGCTTTGTGTATTCTGCATTTTACAATGTATTATGAACTTTGTAACCCAGAGGTTGGTGTCATCCGGCTCCTTCTGGGCCGGACTGTGGACGTTGAGCTATATGCCCAGTATCTATGGAAATGACATACCAACTGGAAAACCAGACCTCCTGGATGGAAGAACCCCAGGACTTATACCTAGACTCTCCACTGCCTAAAAGAATACCCTAATTATCTGTGTAACCAGGTAGAATCATAAATTCTATTATGCTCATTGAGGTATGACCACAGACCCATTGATAATTGTCCACTGTTAACTACCTAGGCTTAAGGCATATGAATCATGGGTTAACTTTGATTGCATCTTTCTCTTCCTTTGTTCAGACTAGTTTCAGGGAATTTGGGAGGTGGGTTTGGGCACGTACACTTAGGGTATATAAGGTTTTCACAAAAACTGGTTGGGGTCCTTGGCTAAGAGGAAACTCTGCCTTGGGCCCTCCAGTGTAATAAACTGCACTCCACTATCTGCATCATCCTTCTAAGTGAGTCTGTTTCCCGGAACATGTGTCTACAACACCTTGGACTGCAAGGAGATCCAACCAGTCAATCCTAAAGGAAATCAATCCTGAATATTCATTAGAAGGACTGATGCTGAAGCTGAAACTCCAATACTTTGGACCTGATGGGAAGAGCTGATTCATTTGAAAAGACCCTGATGCTGGGAAAGATTCAAGTCAGGAGGAGAAGGGGACAACAGAGGATGAGATTGTTGGATGGCATCACCGACTCAATGGGCATGAGTTTGAGTAAACTCCGGGAGTTGATGATGGACAGGGAGGCCTGGTGTGCTGCGGTCCATGGGGTCACAAAAAGTTGGACACGACTGAGTGACTGAACTGAACTGAATCTGACCCTGTTGCAACTTCATGGCCATTACACTCTACATTACTCCCAACACCAAACTATATCCCTGTTCAGGAAAATCCCTAAGAAAAGTAGTCTCGGTTGTCATTTTCTGTGAAGGTCAGATACCAGGGCTTCACAGCAGATTCATCAGATCCTGGCTCAACCTTCCAGTGTACTTGTAAAAACCAATAGTGTTGTATTGGAAATACATTTCCTTCAATGAAAGAATATGCAAATACTTTTTACTCTGACTTGCTCAGCTTAATTTTTTTCTACCAGAATTAATGGCTGTTTCTGAAAATTGTTACCGAAACCCAAATCGGGCAAATTAAACAGTAGCCAATTCTCTTTCCAGTGAGAAGGCTACTATTTTGGGGTGAAATACAAGTTGGATTTTGAGGCAAGTGGTGATTATTGTGTTGTCTTTCACATCCAAATGATTTTGACTGTTCCTTTTTGGTGAGGATGGTGAAAGCCCTAGCTCACAAGAGTAAGATGTAGTGAACAGAATTGGAACTCTCTTTCATCTATGTAACAGATGCTGTTAGACAAAAGGAGCCCTGATTCCATCAAGGAATATTGAACCTAAGACCATTCACATTGAATTCAAGCCAAATCCTTGTCTCTGTCCTCAAGTTAGTCATTCCCTTTCTGTGACAGTGGCTCAGTTGGTAAAGAATCCGCCTGCAATGCAAGAGACGTGGGTTTGATCCCTGAGTTGGGGAGATTCCCTGGAGAAGGGCAAGACTACCCACTCCAGTACTCTGGCCTGGAGAATTCCATGGACTGAATAGTCCATGGGATCGCTTGGAGTCAGACACGACTGAGTGACTTGCACTTTCTCTTTCTGTGACAGTGGATGAAATGAAAGTAGGAAGTGCAAGTGGAAATTGTGAGGCAAGACAGCACTTTTTGTTGCTCTGGTGACTTGGTTCTTACCAACACCTGGGACCTAGAAGGTGCTGAAATGGAGCACTCTGAGTTGAAGATTGAAAGGAGTCAAAAATCCAGGCAAAAATCAATAGATTTGGCTATAATTTCCTCAGATGTGGAAATCACTCATTATTTGCTAGTTACTTCAGTACCTTGTTCTAAGTAAGTTTATCGATGTGAGTTTGTCTTGCAACTCATATAAACAAAAATGTTCATCCAAATCGTTTAGCATAAAGGTGAGAAAGATAATATCTAATAATTTTTAAAAATAAGAACATCGCAATAAATTCAGGCAGTATTGAAGTATATAAAAGAAAACTAAAATGAGCTTTCCCATTCTGCCCATCTCCTAAACCCCCTTCCTGGTGATTTTCTATAAGTCACCCACATGCACAAATATACACACGTGTCTGTATTTTTTTTATTTATAAAACCAAGACTGTAGTAGTATTGTGGTATGCATATGTAATAATTTATTTAACGATTCCTTTAATGGAATTGTAGATTTCTAGTTTTACCCACCATTGCAACATTCTGCTTTGTAATACCTTTATACCCTGGTTCAAGTTTATATACCAGTTAAAATAAATAGCCTTTTAAAGTTGTGTCCCAGGGTAGCTCTTCTAATATTAGATAACTTTGCAGAGGCATTCAGCATTCAGGTAGTAATTAGTGATAATTTGGTAATCTTCTAATTAGATAATTCCTGTGAATAATCCTAGTCACGGTTCCTTGTGTCTCTTATTTTGAGACCTTAGTCAAAGTAGGCATTAGTTCCTGAGGATTTTTTTTTCTTTAATGTGGATTTAGGAAGAGTTATAGATATCCAATTTCCTTACCTTGTTCAGCTTGTGCTCTACTCTGGAAACTAGAATAGATAATGCATGGCTTGAAGGCAGAAAGATTGAAGAAAGAACAGCATAGGGCAGAGGCCATGGCTGCTCCAGGGGAACTTGTTTCTCCTTTCCATTTTACTAATCAGATTCCCACGTCCAAGGTAAGAGAAACCAAGGCAAACCATTCAATATCACAGTAGTCCAAGTCTATGCCCCAACCAGTAATGCTGAAGAAGCTGAAGTTGAACAGTTCTATGAAGACCTACAAGACCTTCTAGAACTAACACCCCAAAAAGATGTCCTTTTCATTATAGGGGACTGGAATGCAAAAGTAGGAAGTCAAGAAACACTTGGAGTAACAGGCAAATTTGGCCTTGGAATACGGAACGAAGCAGGGCAAAGGCTAATAGTGTTTTGCAAGAGAACGCACCTGGTCATAGCAAACACTCTCTTCCAACAACACAAGAGAAGACTCTACACATGGACATCACCAGATGGTCATTGCCAAAATCAGATTGATTATATTCTTTACAGCCAAAGATGGAGAAGCTCTATACAGTCAATAAAAACAAGACCGGGAGCTGACTGTGGCTCAGATCGTGAACTCCTTATTGCCAAATTCAGACTTAAGTTGAAGACAGTGGGGAAAACCACTAGACAATTCAGGTATGACCTAAATCAAAACCATTATGATTATACAGTGAAAGTGAGAAATAGATTTAAGGGACTAGATCTGATAGAGTGCCTGATGAACTATGGATGGAGGTTCGTGACATTGTATAGGAGACAGGGATCAAGACCATCCCTATGAAAAGAAATGCAAAACAGCAAAATGGCTGTCTGGAGAGGCCTTAAAATAGCTGTGAAAAGAAGAGAAGCGAAAAGCAAAGGAGAAAAGGAAAGATATAAGCATCTGAATGCAGAGTGCCAGAGAATAGCAAGGAGAGATAAGAAAGCCTTCCGCAGTGATCAGTGCAAAGAAATAGAGGAAAACAACAGAATGGGAAAGACTAGAGATCTCTTCAAGAAAATTAGAGATACCAAGGGAACATTTCATGCGAAGATGGGCTCGATAAAGGACAAATGGTATGGACCTCACAGAAGCAGAAGATATTAAGAGGTGACAAGAATACCCAGAAGAACTGTACAAAAAAAGATCTTCACGACCAAGATAAGCATGATGGTGTGATCACTCACCTACAGCCAGACATCCTGGAATGTGAAGTCAAGTGGGCCTTAGAAAGCATCACTATGAACAAAGCTAGTGGAAGTGATGGAATTCCAGTTGAACTATTACAAATCCTGAAAGATGATGCTGTGAAAGTGCTGCACTCAATATGCTAGCAAATTTGGAAAACTCAGCAGTGGCTACAGGACTGGAAAAGGTCATTTTTCATTCCAATCCCAAAGAAAGGCAATGCCAAAGAATGCTCAAACTACTGCACAATTGCACTCATCTCACATGCTAGTAAAGTAATGCTGAAAATTCTCCAGGCCAGGCTTCAGCAATATGTGAACCATGAACTTCCAGCTGTTCAAGCTGGTTTTAGAAAAGGCAGAGGAACCAGAGATCAAATTGCCAACATCCGCTGGATCATGGCAAAAGCAAGAGAGTTCCAGAAAAACATCTATTACTGCTTTATTGGCTATGGCAAAGCCTTTGAGTGTGTGGATCACAATTAACTGTGGAAAATTCTGAGAGAGATGGGAATCCCAGACCACCTGACCTGCCTCTTGAGAAATCTGTATGCAGGTCAGGAAGCACCAGTTAGAACTGGAGATGGAACAACAGACTGGTTCCAAATAGGAAAAGGAGTACGTCCAGGCTGTATATTGTCACCCTGCTTCTTTAACTTCTATGCAGAGTACATCATGAGAAACGCTGGGCTGGAAGAAGCAGAAGCTGAATCTTGATTCAAGATTGCCGGGAGAAATATCAATAACCTCAGATATGCAGATGACACAACTCTCCTGGCAGAAAGTGAAGAGGAACTAAAAAGCCTCTTGCTGAAAGTGAAAGAGGAGAGTGAAAAAGTTGGCTTAAAACTTGACATTCAGAAAACGAAGATCATGGCATCTGGTCCCATCACTTCATGGAAAATAGATGGGGTAACAGTGTCAGACTTTATTTTTTTGGGCTCCAAAATTACTGCAGATGGTGATTACAGTCATGAAATTAAAAGACGCTTACTCCTTGGAAGAAAAGTTATGACCAATCTAGATAGCATATTCAAAAGCAGAGACATTACTTTGCCAACAAAGGTCTGTCTAGTCAAGGCTATGGTTTTTCTAGTGGTCATGTATGGATGTGAGAGTTGGACTGTGAAGAAGGCTGAGCGCCGAACAATTTGATGCTTTTGAACTGTGGTGTTGGAGAAGACTCTTGAGAGTCCCTTGGACTGCAAGGAAATCCAACCAGTCCATTCTGAAGGAGATCAGCCCTGGGTGTTTTTTGGAAGGAATGATGCTAAAGCTGAAACTCCAGTACTTTGGCCACCTCATGCGAAGAGTTGACTCATTGGAAAAGACTCTGATGCTGGGAGGGATTGGGGGCAGGAGGAGAAGGGGATGACAGGATGAGATGGTTGGATGGCATCACCAACTAGATGGACGTGAGTTTGAATGAACTCCGGGAGTTGGTGATGGACAGAGAGGCCTGGCGTGCTGCAATTCATGGGGTTGCAAAGAGTCAGACATGACTGAGCGACTGAACTGAACTGAATCTGATTAGTTCTTCCTCCTAACTCAGGGAAACTTGGTTAGACCTGGGCTGAAAATGTGTGTTTCAATTCGTTCCCCTCCTGAGAGCAGAAGTTGCCTTCTGGAGATAGAAGTAGAAAGGAATAACAGTTCTCTTAACAATATAACATATGCTTTGTTGAAAATTGCATGTAAATTTTGATAAATTGAATTGTCTTAAAGTTAGTCTTGTCTTACAAGGATTTAATGGTGAATTTAATACTTGCTTTCTAAAGCTCTCAGATTACGTATCAGAATTTCCAAAAAGTCTCTGCACTATAGAATTCACTAAATTATAACCTCAGCTTGAAAGACAGTTTATTTTTAAGTGCTTTATTTTAATATGCAGAAACTACCTCCTCGTATACAACTGCTGCTGCTGCTGCTAAGTTATTTCAGTCATGTCCGACTCTGTGCGACCCCACAGACGGCAGCCCACCAGGCCCCGCCATCCCTGGGATTCTCCAGGCAAGAACACTGGAGTGGGTTGCCATTTCCTTCTCCAATGCATGAAAGTGTTAAGTGAAAATGAAGTTGCTCAGTTGCATCCAACTCTTAGCGACCCCATCGACTGCAGCCTACCAGGCTCCTCCATCCATGGGATTCTCCAGGCAAGAGTACTGGAGTGGGGTGCCATTGCCTTCTCCACGTATACAACTAGTTCTGGCCAAAATGCAGAGCCATTTTACTTTTTGACCTTTCCAAATGTCATCTGTTCCATATGTTAATATGGAATATGTGGCCTGTTTGTAGTATAACAGTTATAACAATGACAGTGTCCCAGTCCTCCAGGAGACAAAAGTGAGTGGGAGGAGACTGTTAATTATCATCCAGTACAGGCTTAGATGCTCTATTAGTGTAAAGGATACAGTGGGCTTCCCAGGTAGTGCTACAGGTAAAGAACCGGCCTCCCAGTGCAGGAGACGTTCATGTAACAGTTAGATGCTGTCCTTACACATTTTGTTTCTACATGTGCCTACAATACATTGACACCATTTTTGCTTTCAACAATCACCACCTTTTGCATAATTTCAGTAGAAATTAGAAAAGTCTTCATATTTATTTACTCGCATAGTGACCATTTCTGGTTCTCTTTCTTTTTTCTGTAGATTTAGATTTTCTTTCTGCTTAAAGAACTTCCTTTAATCTTTTTGTAGTGAAGTTCTGTTTTCATGAATTCTTCTGGATATTATATGTGTGAACGAATATTTTGCCATTTTTTAAAATATTTATATTATTTATTTAATTATTTAATAGATATATATACTTTAACAAAAGTGGGAACGTTAATATATTTATGGGAGGAGAAAACACAATGGCAGGCAGCACATTTTTCAACCCCCAACTGATAACATCAAACAATTCAGGCTTCATTTTAGTGGATAACAGCACCATTCATTCTTCCCTGAAACTGGAATTTAAATCTATTTTCACGGGGTAAGAGTTCTAGGTTCCAAAACTCCCATCTCCTCTCCCCACCCCTGGTACTTTCAGGTACTTGGCTTGGCTTGCATTGTTTCTGAAAAGAAGTCTCCTGCCTTCTTTGTGTGTTTTGTGTTCTTTTTCTCTGGCTGCTTTTAATATTTCCACTGTATCTCTGGTTTATTTAACTATGTTGTCAGTGTTATTCCTGGGTCTGTTTTTATTAATTAACTTCTCTCCTCATTCTGGGTTGTATTTCCTTGCTTCTTTATGTACCTTGTGGATTTTTAGTGGATGCCAGACATTTGAATTTTACTTTGTTGGAGGCTGTTTCTTTGTTTTGTTTTTGATGTCTGATCTTATTTATTTGTTACTCTTAGAACATCTCATCTTTTGACTGGACTCGGAAGTGGAAGCTGCCAGAGAGGACAGCCTCCCTCTCTTGGCAATCTGTTCCTGCCATTTTTCTTTGGCTACCTTCAATCTCTCGACCAAAAGTTTAGCATTCTGCAGCCTCTTCCTTATTTTTCTTAAGTACGCTGTTTCTTCAGAGCAATAAGCCTGTGTTTGTGTTACAGAACATGGGAAGTAACAAGATGCTTAGTCTTGGGTGCTTTGGTCCTAGGTAACTGTGTTATTATCATTGTATGGTTATTTTTGTATTCTTGCAAACATTGCTGAACTTTGTTCTGTGATGTAGTTAACTTGGTAGCAGTTTGATACTTGAAAGAGGCTTTCTTTCTGTTAAGTACTGTCCTAAACAGCCTTTAGTCTAGGATTAATATTGCTTCACTATTGAGGCCATACCCTCTGGGTACTTTGCCCAATACCTTGTCAGAGTTTTTTCTTGGTTGGAACACTAACTTTTGTCTGGTGCTGTACGAGTGTCAGGGTTTGCTCCTTCTGCTTATTTTGGTTGGTTCTTTCCCAAGCCTCGGATTGTTGTCTTTTCTCATATGTACCGATCAGTGCTCAGCTGAAGATCTGAGGGAACTCGAGAGATCTCTGGAGTTCTCCCCCTGTGTACCTCCTTTCTCTCTGTGTTGCTATTTAATCTAGCTGTCTCAGCCTCCCAGACTCCCAACTTCATCTCTTCTGCCCAGGAGACTGCTGGGCTCTGAATGGATTCTTCCTCTCTATGCTGCAGTCTGAAGACTCTCTGTAGGCAGCAATCTGGAATAATAATGGGGCTCACATTTTGTTTCCTGTGTTCACTGTCACTGTCCCGTGCTCCCTGATATCCAATGCCTGGAAATCCTTGTTGCATAATTTGTTCAGTGTTTTAGTTATTCTAATTGTTTTGTTTGAATTAGGATCAATTCAGTTCCTGTTACCATAACAGAAGTTCTCATTCATATTTCTATTCATATTTGTATTTTCTAAACATTTTTGCTTTTAGACAAATGTGTAGACATGTGAATATGTAGACAACTAATGAATATATATCAATATTTACTTGCTCTTTGACTGTTGTCTCCTCAGGATGTAATGTGGTCATTGCGTCCCGTAAGTTTGATAGGTTAAAATCTGCTGCCGAGGAACTGAATGCCAGTCTGCCTCCTAGCATCCAGGCTCAAGTTACTCCCATAAAATGTAACATCCGCAGTGAAGAGGAGGTAAAGCTAATCTCTCTTGTTTTTTAAAATTGAAATATAATTGATTTACAATGTCATGTTTAATTTTTGCTGCATAGCAAAGTGACTCAGTTATATATATGTGTGTGTGTATCCTTTTTCATATTCTTTTCCATTATGGTTCATCACAGGATATTGAATATAGTTTCATATGCTATATAGTAGGACCTTGTTGTTTATCCATCCTTTATATAATAGCTTATATCCGCTAATCCCACACTCCCAATTCTTCCCTCCTCCTTGGCGACCACAAATCTGTTCTGTGTATCTGTGAGTCTGTTTTTGTCTTGTAGATATGTTGATTTGTGTCATATTTTAGATTCCACATATAAGTGATGTCATGTAGTATTTGTTTTTCTTATTTCACGTAGTATGGTATTTTCAAGGTCCAATCCATGTTGCTGAGTTCTGAGTTCAGTTGCTCAGTCGTGTCCAACTCTTTGCGACCGCATGAACTGCAGCACGCCAGGCCTCCCTGTCCATCACCAACTCCCGGAGTCCACCCAAACCCATGTCCATCGTGTCAATGATGTCATCCAACCATCTCATCCTCTGTCGTCCCCTTCTCCTCCTGCCCTCAATCTTTCCCAGCATCAGGGTCTTTTCAAATGAGTCAGCTCTTTGCATCAGGTGACCAAAGTATTGGAGTTTCAGCTTCAACATCAGTCCCTCCAATGAACACCCAGGACTGATCTCCTTTAGGATGGACTGATTGGATCTCCTTGCAGTCCAAAGGACTCTCAAGAGTCTTCTCCAACACCACAGTTCAAAAGCATCAATTCTTTGGCGCTCAGCAAGTGGCCTCAGGAGAAAGAGAGGAAGGGAAGACATGGAGGAAAGCTAAGCAAGAACAGTGTAGTCTGGAGGCTACCTTTCATGCCTTCTGCCCTTTAACTCGTTTTGTAATGTCTATTTCATCACTCTCCAGTATTCTGAGTTGGTTGTTTACAGATTCAGTTCAGTTCAGTTCAGTCACTCAGTCATGTCCAACTCTTTGCGACCCCATGAACTACAGCACACCAGGCCTCCCTGTCCATCAACAAGTCCCGGAGTCCACCCAAACCCATGTCCATTGAGTCGGTGATGCCATCCAACCATCTCATCCTCCATCGTCCCCTTCTCCTACTGCCCTCAATCTTTCCCAGCATCTGGGTCTTTTCAGATGAGTCAGCTCTTTGCATTGGGTGGCCAAAGTATTGGAGTTTCAGCTTCAACATCAGTCCTTCCAGTGAACACCCAGGATATTATATATATTGACACTTTAAAGATTATTACAGATTATTGGATGAGTGATCCAAATCCTTGGATAAATCTTATCAAAATTCTAAATTTAGCATATGATCTGTGGGTATTGAAGCATATTGGAGCATATGGGTATTTAGCATATTGATCTATGGGTGACACAGGGTTTATTCATTGTGACTACATCTTCATTTATTATGGTTCTCTGAGTTACTATTCACTGTGAGATATTGTAAGCTCTGCTACTCTCCTAAAGCAGATGATAAAGTCCGAGTAGCAAGTTAGTTATTAACCAGTTCACTCTTAAAATTTGATTTGTTTGCTGGAGTATAATTGATGTACAATAATACATAAGTTCCAGGTGTATAATATAGTGATTCATAATTTTTAAAGGTGATACTCCATTTATAGTTACCATAAAATATTTGCTGTATTCCCCATATTATATAATATATTCATTTAACTTATTTTATACCTCACAGGCTGTAGCTCCTAATCTCTTACCGCTACATTGTTGCTCCCTGCTTCCCTCTTGACACTGGTAACCACTGGTTTATGCTCTGTCTCTATGAATCTGCTTCTTTTTTTTGTTATATTCACTAGTTTGTTGTACTTTTTAGATTCTACATATAAATGCTGTCATACCGTATTTGTCTGTAACTAGTTCACTTTTACTGTTTTTCTTTAGGTAAATAATTTGGTCAAATCCACCTTAGATGTTTATGGTAAGATCAATTTCTTAGTAAACAATGGAGGAGGCCAGTTCTTCTCTCCTGCTGAAAAAATCAGTTCAAAGGGGTGGCATGCTGTGATTGAAACCAACCTGACGGGCACCTTCTACATGTGCAAAGCAGGCAAGTATGATCAATAACCCAAAAAGTCAAAGTGTATTTATGTTAAAATCATAGGGTACCCAACAATTATTGTCATCAACAATTATTGCCCTAATTTAACTTATATACAATATAGCCATGTAAATTGCTACATTTCTGGAGAATAATTTGGCAGTATTTTAAAAATATGAATTTGCTTGATCTGTTGATTTCATTTCTAGGAAGTTATCATGTTAAAATGATTGAGAATTTGTACAAAGATATAGCTACAAAGTGCTTCATTAAATTAAGGAAGACTCCATACTTATTTTGTTTTTAAGAAATGAATCTGTTAAATCTATTGTAAGGACCTATTAATTCCATGAAACCTTCAAGGAGAATACTAGAGTCCACATTTTTTCTGACTAATAAGTAACTAGCACACATGCATAGTTTTTAGATTAAAGGTTATCTTTCATAGGTGGTAATATTCAACCCTGAAATTAGATAACTGAAGAGTTTCCTTATAAGCTATTCAAGACATTTCTATGCTGCATAATGTGAAATGAGTATAATTGTGACCCACAGGGTCATCATCCCAACATGGATTAGGCTTTATATTCTTAGCATTTCTAAATCAAAGGTCTTACAGACATTTTCAGGCTTTATCTTTATCTAACTGGTAATACAGAGTTCTGTATTAATTGTGATAACAGGATTGACCGCTGAAGTGTAGAGATCCAGAAGAATATAGGAGCTTAAATAAGATAGTTGATTTCTCCTTCACATAAAAATTCAAGGTGTATAGTCCAGGGATAGTATGGTAGTTTCATAATCATTAGGGAATAAGGATCTTTCTTCTTATTTACTGTCTTTAACATGTCCATCCCCTAGTCCAGAATGGCTGCTTCAGTTCCTGCCATCATAACTGCATTCGCGACAGCAGGAATTCAGAGAAGTATAAAACTCATTCTTTTTAACAGCAGTGTGTGGAAGTTAAAAAAAAAAAAATTCAGAGAAGTGTAAAACTCATTCTTTTTAACAGCATTGTCTGGAAGTTGAAAAAAATTTTTTTTCAGAGAAGTGTAAAACTCATTCTTTTTAACAGCATTGTCTAGAAGTGGCTTCCCAGGTGGTTCAGTGGGTAAAGTGTCTGCCTACAATGCGGGAGACCCGGGTTTGATCCCTGGGTCGGGAAGATCCCCTGGTGAAGGAAATGGCAATCCACTCCAGTACTCTTGCCTGGAAAATCCCATGGACTGAGAAGCCTGGTAGGCTACAGTCCATGGGGTCACAAAGAGTCGGACACGACTGAGCGACTTTCCTTTCCTTTTGTCTGGAAGTAGCACCATTACATTACTGGCATTCATAATCAACTAGAACTCAGTTAAATGACTATACTTACCTATAAGTGATACTGGGAAATAGAATCTTTAGCTGTGTCCCTAAGTACAGATTCAGTTTCTTGTAAGAAGAGGAGAATGAGTACTAGGAGACAGGCTTTAGTCTCTAACTCAGCCTTCATAGTTCAGCACTTTGACATCTTCTAGCACTCAAGTCAGCAATCTCTTACAAACCTTAAGTTCCATTAATTAGAACTTTGCAGAGTCTAGATTCAGTTATGATGTTTATTAGCCAGAATTGAATTAAAGAATCCAAGGCCTATAGTTTTTATTTTGTTTTTACTTTAAACAATGGGACCTAGCTTTTGGTTTCGACAGCAAGGACTATGGGACGTACATTTTTCTATACCAGAATAATAATAGTGAAAAACTGAAAACCATTTAAATATTTTGAAGTAAAATATTAGTTGAGTGAAATTTTATACATCTATAGGATAAAGTACTATGCAGCCACTAAAAATATAGGTGCAAAAGTCTACTTCTCAGTATGAAAAAATAGTCCTAGATATCACTGAGTGGGAAAAAAAAGGTTTAAAACACTCTATCCAGTGTGATCACATTTCTGCAAAAAACAGTATATATTTATTATATGGCTGTATATAAATAGACATAATTCTGAAAGAATTTCTAATAAAACATTGACATCTCTGGGAGGTAAAATTGCATATTATTTTCATCTTTTTCTTTTTGCTTCTCTGCTTTTTCTAATTTTTCTAAATGGAATGTGTATTGTTTATGTAATTAAGATGATTTAAGTCATGACTGCCCTGAAGTTTCAGCTTCTTCAGCTTGTACTCTTTGACACCATATGTGGCTGTTAAAGAACCATATAAAGATCCACATTTAAATTTCTGGTGAATTTAGACTTTTCTATAACCTTTAATTATTCATTTTACTAATGTAGAAATTTTTTTCTCTCCATTTATTTTTGGAAAAATTTTGAATATATGAAAAAGTTAAAGAAATAATGCAGCTCTTCTAAGGGATACGTTGTTTTATTATGTTTTGTTTTATTGCCCACCGAGCAAATCTGTCAGCAATATTTTTCTAACAGCTTTTGCTTACTTTGGGTCTCTGTGTCATATTTTGGTAATCAGCACAATATTTCAAATTTTTTCATTATTATATTTGTTATGATGATATGTGATCAGTGATCTTTGATGTTACCATTGCAAAAAGATTATGATTTGCTGAAGGCTCAGGTGATGGTTAGCATTTTTTAGTTATAAAATATTTTAAAAATTAAGTTTGTACCTTTTTTTAGACATAATGCTGTTGTATATTTAATATACTATAGTATAGTGTAAATACAACTTTTATATGCACTGGGAAAGAAAAAATATTTGTGTGATTCACTTTATTACAATATTGCATTATTGTGGTGGTCTGGAACGGAACTTACCGTCTCTCTGAGCCCTGTCTGTTTACCTTTCATTTAGATTCACCAGGTGCTGACATTTTGCTGTATTTGCATTCTCTAATCTCTGTGTCTTTCCCCCTCTCCTCCTCGTTCCCTTTCTATCTCCCCTCAACCCCCTACACCCTTTTCACAAATAATTTAAAAGTGAATTGTATACTTCATCACACTTTGACTTACATTTTTAAAGAATAAAGAAATGTTTTCTATGCAACTGCAATACCATTATCACACCAAAGGAAATACACAGTAATTCAGAAGATCAATTATCACATAATCATATCGGAATTTCCCTTAAAATCTAGTAGTGTTGGTGATATTATTCCGAGACTTATGGTGTGTAGTGTGGTCTAAAGTGAGTAAATCAGTTCAGTTCAGTTGCTCAGTCGTGTCTGACTCTTTGTGACCTCATGGACTGCAGCATGCCAGGCCTCCCTGTCTCTGTAAATAAGTTATTTTAGTACAATTGAGAACCAAGATTTTTGGCATTGGCAAAAGGAGAAGTGAATGTAGACAGATGAGGATGAATAAAGACCCCTGTAGTCCAGGATTTAATTAGAAACATTAGCATGGACTCAAGATATATTTTTTCTTTAAAATAAAATATATATTCCCTGGCCTTATCCCCCAAAAAGAAAGTTATTAATTCAGCGACAGTGTGTCCTCCTAGCATCCTTTATGTGATCTCTGAATGTTACTTCCGATTAAAAGGAACTGGGGGAAACAGCTTATTACAGGTCTGGGGGAGGAAATGTGCACGAGAAGCCTAGAATATTTTGTTCCAACAGAAATTTAGGAAGCTACATGGATATGTTACTGAACCAAACTTCGGTCTGCTCGCCTGCATGTGGTGAAGCCAGTCAACTGAATGTTGGGTTGCCGTGAAGGAAAGTATGGGGAGAGTGAGCAGCTTATGTTCAAAAGATGGGAACTCCCTACCAGCTTGCAGGGAAGGGTTTTGTGTTTTTTTTCCCGTAACTTTGTTGATTTATTTATTTTACTTTTGGCTGTTCTGGGTCTTGTTGCTGCTCCGACTTTTCTGTAGTGTGGAGAGCGGGGCCTACTCTAGTTGCAGTGGGAAGGCTTCTCATTGCAGTGGCTTCTCTTGTTGTAGAGCACAGGCTCCAGGGCAGGCGAGCTTCAGTAGTTGCAGCACCTGGGCTCAGCAGTTGAGGCGCCTGGGCTCTAGAGCACAGGCTCAGTAGTTGTGGCGTGCCAGCTTTAGTTGCTCTGCAGCCCTTGGGATTTTCCCAGATGGGAGATGGAATCCCTGTGTCCTTCGTTGGCATGCAGACTCTATCACTGAGCCACCAGGGAAGCCCCGAGGGAGAGGTTTTAACCTCAGTGTTAGGGAGGGAGCTGCAGGGCAGGTGATCAGCTTGTGCACAGTGTTCAGCTTGGTTGGCGTCCAGGTGAAGTTTTGAGCATCACTGATCTTTTGGTTTCAACTGGTCAACGTGCTTGCAGTCAGCAGTTTTCATCTGGTGAGGGTCTTCCTGTAAAAACAACTTAGGAATGTGTGTCAGGCCTTTATCTGTATCTTTCAGGGAACTGGAAGTTTGGTGACTCTGCTGTGTGTCTGATTTATAAGTTTTTACCAGTTTCCCAGCCCAACAGCCATTCTTTGTTTCTACATCTTCACACTTCCTAATTATTAATTCTTTTTTAAAAAATTGTTTATTTATTTATTTGGCTGCATTAGGTCTCAGTTGTGGCAAGTAGGATCTTTTAGTTATGGCATGTGGAATCTAGTTCCCTGACCAGGGATCGAACCCAGGCCCCTTGCATTGGGAGCATGCAGTTTTAGCCGTTGGACCAGTTGCTCAGTCATGTCCAACTCTCTGCTACCCATGGACTATAGCTCACCAGGCTCCTCTGTCCATGGAATTCTCCAGACAAGAATACTGGAGTGGGTTGCCATTCCCTTCTCCAGGGTATCTTCCCAACCCAGGGATCAAACCCGGGTCTCTTGCATTGTAGGCAAATTCTTTACCGTCTGAGCCACCAGGGAAGCCCCGCAGAAAGTGTATATAGGGTAATTTAAATAAATTTATTTTCCTTTCTTGTGCTGATAGCCAATAATTTTATGATTAAAAACATATTTGATACATGTATACTGGTTTATTTTCATTTCCAAACTTTTCTTGGCTATTCACGACCATTTGTTGTATTCAGATGAATTTTATATATTCATACTTCTTCAAAAATCCTGTTGGGAATTTGATTAAAATTGTATTAAATTTATTAGTCATGTGGAAGTAATTAGCATATTTTAGTATTGTCTCCTCATTATAACATGTCTTTTCACTGATGAACTCATATATTTTGGCAAAGGTTTGTGGTTCTTACTGTATAGATCTCATATGCTTGTTTTTATTAAGGTTGAAAAGTGAGTGTTAGTCACTCAGTCTTGTCCGAATCTTTTCAGCCCCATGGACTGTAGCCCACCCGGCTCCTCTGTCCATGAAATTCTCAAGTAAGAGTGCTAGAGTGGGTAGCCATTCTCTTCTCCAGGATCTTCCCTACTCAGGGATCGAACCTGGTCCCCTGCATTGCAGGCAGATTCTCTACTGTCTGAGCCCACTAGGGAAGGCTAGGTGTTTTTGATCACTGTTGCTATTTTGAACGGGCTCTTTTTTTTTCCCAGTTATTTTCAACTGGATTATTGTTGGTTTACAGAAGAATTTTTCAAATTTATTTTGTTGCTTTTTATAATGGCTTGCCAAATTAGTCTGTTGGGTTTTCTAGGTGTGTAATCAGGCTGTCTAAAAATAACTGCTGTGCTATTTCTTAGAGTCAAAGATGTAGCCAAGTGTGAAATGCATCATCATTTTACATACTAAGAAAGTAAAAACAATGTAATTGTAATTGTAAGATGTCACCAACAGTAAGACATAACCTAATTTCAGCAGTTTGAAAACAGTATGAAAAAATTGTCTTAGATTTAAAAAATATTCAATTTTATGTTTTCTTGTGGTTTTACCTCCTTTTTTTCTGTCATAACACGATTTGGCGAGAATTCACTAGAAAGCATTAAATAATAGTGGGTAGACAAGCTTACTTTTGCTCAAGCTTTTGACAGAAATAGGTATTGAATTATTCTCTGGTCTTTCCATTCTAAAAACTGGACTTCCACTGAAGTGAGCCCTGATGTACATCTCTAATATTGCCTTGATTTGTGTGAATAGAAAGTTTGCCTAAATTTCAAATTGCCCTCAAAAAAGATAAAATATTGACAAATAAAGTTAGCAGAATAGTATAAGGTTTATATGCCAACAACTGCAAAATATTGCTGAGAGAAATGCGAGATGTAGATAAATGGAAAGACATTCTGTGTTTATGAATTGAAAGACTCAATATTTTTAAGATGGTAGTTCTTTCCAAATTGATCTGTTGGTTCGATGCAGTCCTTATCAATCCTTTTGCAAAAATTGACAAACTGATATGGCCATGCAAAGGACTCAAAATAGCCAAAGCAATTTTACAAAAGAAGAAATACTTCTTGATTTCAAAACTGTTTATTGATTTTAAGATGAGACAGTCTAATACTGGCATAAGAATAGATGTATAGATCAATGAAACAGAATTGAGGATCCAGAAGTAAATTCTTATATTTATGTTCAATTGATTTTCATCAGATGTGCCGAGGCAGTTCTATGGGGAAATGATAGTGTCATCAACAAACGGTGCTGAGAAAGTTGAGATATCCACATGCAAAAAAGAGTCTTACCTCACATAATAAATAAAAGTTAACTGAAAGTCCAAAATTAGGATCATGGACCTACATGCAGGAAGTAAAATTATAAAACTTTTAGAAGCAAGTAAGGGAGAAAATCTTTATGACTTTGGGTTAGGCAGAATCCTAAGATACCCACCAAAAATACATCCATTAAATAAAAAATTATAATTGGACTAATAAAAATTAAACATGTTTGTGTTTCAAATGACACCAATAAGAAAACGAAAAAATAAACCACAGACTGGGAAGAACGTTTTACAAATCACATATCTGATAACAGACTTATATCCAGAATATACAAAAAGTCTTACAAAAGCAACCCAAATTTTAAAAAAAGGCAAAAGATTTGAATAGGTAGGTCACCAAATAAGATATATAAATGGTGAATAAGCACATGAAAAGATTCTTAACACCATTTAAGTCATTGCTGCTGCTGCTGCTAAGTCGCTTCAGTCGTATCCGACTCTGTGTGACTCCATAGACGGCAGCCCACCAGGCTCCCCCGTCCCTGGGATTCTCCAGGCAAGAACACTGGAGTGGGCTGCCATTTCCTTCTCCAATGCGTGAAAGTGAAAAGTGAAAGTGAAGTCGCTCGGTCGTGTCCGACTCTGTGCGACCCCATAGTTGGCAGCCCACCAGGCTGCTCCATCCATGGGATTTTCCAGGCAAGAGTACTGGAGTGGGGTGCCATTGCTTTCTCCGGTTTAAGACATTAAGAAAATGCAAATCAAAGTCTCAGTAAAATACCACTCTATACCCGTTAGAATGGCTTTAACCAAACAGCCAGATAATTTTGTGGAGAAACTGTAACCCTCCTGCATTTCTGATGAGAATGTAAAATAGTGAAAACACTTTGGAAAACAGTTAAGCAGTTTCTTAAAAAGTTAAGCACGGATTTAACATGTATGTGTGTTTATTAGTTGCTCAGTTGTGTCAGACTATTTGCGACCCCATGGACTGTAGCCCTCCAGGCTCCTCTGTCAGTGGAATTTTCCAGGCACGAATACTGGTTGTTACTGTTCAGTCACTCAGTTGTGTCCAACTCTTTGCAATCTCATGGACTGCAGCATGCCAGGTTTCCCTCTCCGTCACCATCCACCAGAGCTTGCTCAAACTCATGTCCATTGAGTTGGTGATGCCATCTAACCGTCTCATTCTCTGTTGTCCCCTTCTCCTCCTGCCTTCTGTCTTTCCCAGCATCAGGGTCTTTTTCTAATGAGTCAGCTCTTTACATCAGGTGGCCAAAGTATTGGAACTTCAGCTTCAGCATCAGTCCCTCCAGTGAATATTCAGGATTAATTTCCTTTAGGATTGACTGGTTTGATCTCCTTGCAGTCCAAGGGACTCTCAAGAGTCTTCTCCAGTAACACGGTTCAAAACCATCAGTTCTTCAGTGCCTCAATAAATATTTTATAAAAAGAAAATATAAATTAGAATTTAAAAAACATCATATAAGCAGCAAGCTGGAATGGTATCAGGGAAGAGTCAAGTACTATTTAATTGGGCTTCCCTTGTGGCTCAGCTGTTAAAGAATCTGCCTGCAATGTGGGAGACCTGGGTTCCATCCCTGGGTTGGGAAGATCCCCTGGAGAAGGGAAAGGTTACCCACTCCAGTATTCTGGCCTGGGGAATTCCATGGACTGTATAGTCCATGGGGTCACAGAGAGTCGAACACAACTGAGCCACTTTCACTTTCTTTTCACTTCAATGCTCAGCCTTCTCTATGGTCCAACTCTCACATCCATACATGACTACAGGAAAAACCATGGACCTTTGTTAGCAAAGTAATGTCTCTGCTTTTTAATATGCTGTTTAGGTTTGTCATTGCTTTTCTTCCAAGGAGCAAGTGTCTTTTAATTTCATGGCTGCAGTCACCATCTGCAGTGATTTTGGAGCCCAGGAATACTGGAGTAGGTAGCTATTTACTTCTCCAGGGGATCTTCCTAACCCAGGGATTGAACCAGGGTCTCCTGCATTGCAGGTAGATTTTTTTTTACCATCTGAGCTACCAGGTCATATGCAGATTTAGCATATAACACAGCAATTCCACTCGTAGGTATCTCCCTACTAGAAGGAAAAGCATATGTCCACACAAAGACTTGTATTCATAATCACCCAAAAGTGGAAACTTTCCAGTTGTTCATCAGTTGGTGAATGCGTAAATAAAATATGGAATGTACATACAATAGAATACTATTTAGCAATAAAAAGTAACATTTTTATTTTCATGTGTTACAATATGGATGAACCTCCCCAAAACTGTTCTGAGTTAAAGAAGGCAGACACAAATGACCAAATAAATGAAATATTCAGAAAGGGCAAATCTATAGAAAGAGAATGTAGATGAATGTTTGCCTGGGGATGAGTTGGACTGCAAATGGTCACAAAGGGACTCTTTCGAGTAAAAGAAATATTTGAAAACTGGATTGTGATGTGTATTTATTAAAAGCCATTAAGTCATACACAGAAAATGGGATGAATCTTATCTTATCTATATGTGCTGCCAAAGCAAGCACAAAATTTTATGATATGTAAATTGTACCTCAATATTTTTATAAAAAAATATAAATGAGAATTTAAAAAATATCATATAAGCAGCAAGCTGGAACACAGTTTCAGGGAAGAGTCAGGACACTATTTAATAGGATTGTCTTTCTGTCTCCTGCAGTTTACAACTCCTGGATGAAAGAACATGGAGGCTCTATTGTCAATATCACTGTACTTACTAAAAATGGATTTCCGGGAGCTGTGTAAGCACTTACATTTTTTCTTCCTATGTCTTTGGGTTTGTGCGTTGAATAGCTGGCGAGTAGGTAGAGCGATTTTCTTAGATAGAGATCGTTAATCCCTTTAATGCATTGTGACTTCAATACTTAAAATTCCCTTTATTGAACTTTGAAACGTACTTCTAAAATATTACCATTCATATTAGGGTTACCCAATTTTCCAAGGAAATAAAAACAGCAATAGGCCCAGTTAAATATTTTTTTTTTTATCAGTATGTCCCAAATATCCCATGGAGCATTCCTGTTGTTTTTGTTTGTTTGGGCCACACAGTGAGCGCTTGAGGGTTTTTAATTCTCTCACCAAGGATAGAACCCATGCCCTCCTGCAGTGGAAGGGTGGAGTGCTAACCACTGGACTGCCAGGGAATTTCCTCATGGGGCATGCTTATGCTAAAAATGATTTGTTGTCTCCTGTAAAAATTCACATTTAACTGAATGTCTTGTATTTTATCTGGCAGTCCTAATCCAGATGTAACTAAACGTGTCTGGAGACATCTTTTTGGTTAAGATGAGGAAATGAAACCAATCTATGCTAATTTAGTTTTGAGCATTGTGAATATACCTATCCAGATTTAAATAGAACTGCTAGTAAATTCGGAGAAGGCTATGGCACCCCACTCCAGTACTCTTGCCTGGAAAATCCCATGGACAGAGGAACCTGGTAGGCTGCGGTCCATGGGGTCTCAAAGAGTCGGACACGACTGAGCGACTTCACTTTCACTTTTCACTTTCATGCATTGGAGAAGGAAATGGCAGCCCACTCCAGTGTTCTTGCCTGGAGAATCCCAGGGACGGGGGAGCCTGGTGGGCTGCCGTCTGTGGGGTCACACAGAGTCGGATACGACTGAAGTGACTTAGCAGCAGCAGCAGCTAGTAAATTATTGTTCCATAATAGAATTTGACCTATTTGACTCTGATTCTGATTTTGATAAATTTTTATTTTGGAAACTGATTTAAAAAATTTTTTTTAACTTTTTTATTTTATATTGGTTTCTAGTTGGTTAACATTTCTTTTTAAAGAAAGTGAATTAACAGCCTACTGGCACAGTAGATTCTTTCATAATAGCTAAAAGGCTACTCAAAACAGAAAGTTGCAAAACAACATACCAGGAAGCTACTTGACCCAGTTTAATAGTTAAAGAGTATGATTTTTTTTTAAAAAAATGAGTTATGCTGATTTCTTTTATATCTTGTAAGCTCTGACTCTTTCCATTTTTAAATTAAAATTTTATAAAAAAAACTTTGCAACATAGAATTTCTGTTTTTGTGAAGTAGACCTATCTTAGTATTCAATTATGCATGCTAGTTTAAAGAAACAGCTATATAATGTAGAAAGTCAAGTCCTCTGTACTCTTTCATCCCAGAGATAACCTGTTGAGTAAGATGGTGATCTTAATCCCTCTACAATTAGTAAGTAATTGATAAGGCAATAATTTGGTACTGTGTTAATATTGCTTGCCGCCATGATTTTAGCAACCATTGTTGACCCTTTTGTGAATCACTCATTACCGTGGGGCTGTGAAAATGTTGGTTTTTCTGATTTCATAATTGCTTCTATGCTTTTTACTTGATGGTACCGTGCTTAGTTAGTCATGTCCGACTCTTCGCAATCCCATGGACTGTAGCCCACCAGGCTCCTCTGTTCATGGGATTCTCTAGGCAAGAACACTGGAATGCATTTCCTTCTCCAGGGGATCTTTCCAACTTAGGGACTGAACCTAGGTCTCCTGCATTACAGGCAGATTCTTTAGCTGATACTCTTCTGTAGAAAGACTTTTATTTACATTACAGCCATCACTTCTTTAATATATGTTATTATTATTATTAACTTTATTGGTATACCACTATGAAGTCACAGACTTCATTTCAAATTGTTTCAAATGCACACATTGTCTCAAATTTAATATAAATTTGTGTTGTTTCCATATTTTGCTGTTACAGGTAATTCTGCAATGAATAACATTATAAATACTTCTTTCATATTTGCAGAGGTATAGCTTCAGGGTGGGCTTCCCAGGTGGTGCTAGTTGTAACGAACCCATCTGCAGATGCAGGAGACATAAGAGATACTGGTTCCATCCTTGGGTCAGGAAGATCCCCTAGAGAAGGGCATGACAACCCACTCCAATATTCTTACCTGGAGAATCCCATGAACAGAGAATCCTGGTGGGCTACAGTCCATAGAGTCGCAGAGAGTCGGACATGACTGAAGCGACTTAGCAACAGCAGCAGCAGCATCTTCAGGGTACATCCCCAAAGTTGGATTGCTGGGTGAAGGGTAAAGGTATCCTCTTAGGCATTTGCAAGTTTCTTTGCGTCTTCCTATCCCATCAGCAATGAATGAGAGTGCCTATTCCTCAGAGCCTCACGAAAAATGTGTCTGGTCAATTTCTGGACGACTCTGATGGGCAAGATATAGTATCTCAGTGGATCATCTATTCATTTGTTAAAAGGCTACCTGAGTATCTCTTATTTGTGTGTTTGAATTGCATTGTTGTTTTCACACATGTTTCTCTGGTTCTGATCATTTCCTGACATTTTCGGTGTCGTCTAAGAGTAGGCCAATTTCCATTACAGTCTATGCAAAGGAGCTTAGACTGACCTGCTGATCTTTTGGGTCATTGTCAATAGTTACAAGGGCAAGAGACAGGCCAAACAGCAACTTGGTATCTCTCATGGAGAGAGAATTTGTAGCCCAAATACCTATCAATGAATGAATGAATAAACAAATTATGGTATAGCTATATAATGTATTCCTCAGAAATGAGAAGTGAACTATTGATTCATACATCAATGTGGATAAATCTGAAAATAAATATTCTGAGTGAAAGAAGCCAGATGGAAAAGATCACGTATGTATGATTTCATTTATATGTTTTAAGTTTTAGAAGGATTTAAAAGTTTCGTTAGTGCTAGATTCACTGGGAGTTGGATATTATTCTACCTCCTATTCATAAATTACGGGAAGGAAATGAAGCAGTGTGATAGCCTTTAAGGTGGTTTATCACTCATAATCTCTTCCTGCGCAGATTGATAGACATTTTAAATCACATCTGATACAGAAATAAGGCCTTAGTATTTCAGAAAATGTTCTCAGTGAAAGAATGGCTATGAGGCTTGTTATTCAGGTGGTGAAATGAAATCTCACAGAACTTGTAGTCCAGATAAATGCCCTTCTCTTCCTTCTCTCTGGGCTTTTGCTTTAAAAGAAGAGTGGCTGGAACAATGCCCATATAACATGGTCACCAACCTGCAGCTGAATTGTCCGCCATCTGTTCTGTTTTGATGGGGGTCACTTTCCCTTCCTGGAAAGGATGTTTTTATAAACCCCGTGGTCCATTCAGGTGTCTCACCCACCTGGAACTCCCAGCAATGCCAGCCAGAATCAAATCCTTCAGAACACAGGACTGCTGGTGATGCCGCCAAAATCTTACTTTCCTCTGCCCATTGAAGCTGAAGAAAAAAATACAGAGAGTTTAGAGGAAATAGAAAGATGGCTTTAATCCTCAGCCAGTGGAGGGGTGAACACAGTAGGCTTGTGCCTCAAGAGCTGTGCCCCCGCCTTCCTAGAGGAGTCTGGAGGGTTATATAGATGAGGGCTAGCAGCCAGGGATCGGAGATGAGGAATAAAGGTATAAGGATCTTGTATTCTTCTTCCTCTTGCACTGTTTCAAAAACAGTCATAGGTTGGTGTCAGAGAGCCCAGTAATTGGGTCTGGCAGTCCAGTAGCCTGGTGGTTGGATCCATTGTCTTTTATGAACTGTACTCCGGCCCTCTTTCTATAATGCAAAAGAGAAAAGTCACAAGGGGTAGTTTGCCAAGAGACTTCTGTACAGGTGGCACCAAATTCAGGATGTAATTAGCACAGAGTTAAGGGACAGTAGGTGCAGAATGTAGTCCATGCAGAGTTAGGGGGCAGAACAGCTTAGGAGCAGTTAAAGTAAAAACAACGAGTAACCAGGTCTGCTCACTGTTCTCTCCATCTTCTTTGTTCTCAGGAAAGGAAAGAAAAACTGACTTTTTCTTTTCCCCACTTTTCACTGCAACACTAGATAAGCAGTAAATCTCTCTGGATAAACTCTCTGCTTTTTCTTCACAAATGTCTCCTCTTTTTTTTTTTGTTTTAATCCCCAGAAACAGATTAGGATGTGCTGTTTCAAGAACCAGCTGCTAAGTCACTTCAGTTGTGTCCGACTCTGTGCGACCCCATAGAGGGCAGCCTGCCAGGCTCCCTGGTCCCTGGGATTCTCCAGGCAAGAACACTGGAGCGGGTTGCCATTTCCTTCTCTGGTGCATGAAAGTGAAAAGTGAAAGTGAAGTCACTCAGTCGTGTCCGACTCTTAGTGACCCCATGGACTGCAGCCCACCAGGCTCCTCCGTCCGTGGGATTTTCCAGGCAAGAGTACTGGAGTGGGGTGCCATTGCCTTCTCCGAATTCAAGATCCAGAGTAACTGTCAATTTCTGTGTAATTTTCTTCAGTGCCAAATACTGCAGAGGAAGGGCATATCCTTTCTTCCTTATGGAACAAACAGAGAGCTGGGGGCTTCAGGCTGTCATACCTGTCATAAGTGGTCTCATCATCCAGCAGCAGTTTCCCTTCTGACATCGCACTCTTCTCTGCCAACCTCTTCAGTAGATCTTTGAGTGTGGAGATGTAGTCTGAAGATGTGATTGTGTTTGCTCTGAGTCTGTATTAAATGTCCTCTTCATCAGCTAACCTTGAGAGAACTATGCAGGAGAGGAAAAATAATTTCCCCTCTGCCCTTCTAAGGTCTTAGCTGAGACCCCTGTAGTAAAAGACAGATGGGCAAGAGAAGTACCTCATGTATACATGGGAGATACCCAGGGAAAAATGAGTAACTGCCTGTTGGGGCTTTGAATTTAGGATTAAACACTATCTTAGTAGGGAATCGGCTTCTCTGATATCTCAGTTGGTAAAGAATCCACCTGTAATGCAGGAGACCCTGGTTGGATTCCTGAGTCGGGAAGATCCACTGGAGAAGGGAGAGGCTACCCACTCCAGTATTGTTGGGCTTCCTTCATGGCTTAGCTGGTGAAGAATCTGCCTGCAATGTAGAGACCTAGGTTCAATCCCCGGAGAAGGCAATGGCACCCCACTCCCGTACTCTTGCCTGGAAAATCCCATGGGCGGAGCAGCCTGGTAGGCTGCAGTCCATGGGGTCGCTAAGAGCCGGACATGACTGAGCAACTTCACTTTCACTTTTCACTTTCCTGCATTGGAGAAGGAAATGGCAACCCACTCCAGTGTTCTTGCCTGGAGAATCCCAGGGACGGGGGAGCCTGGTGGGCTGCCGTCTATGGGGTCGCACAGAGTCAGATACGACTGAAGTGACTTAGCAGCAGCAGGTTCAATCCCTGGGTTGGGAAGATCCCCTGGAGAAGGGAAAGGCTACCCACTCCAGTATTCTGGCCTAAAGAATTCCAAGTACTGTATAGTCCATGGGGTTGCCAAGAATCGGACATGACTGACTTTCACTTTCACTTAATAGGGAATGGGGAGAGGGGTTATAGGCCTCTTGGGGTGGGGAGTTCATGATCTTTAGGAAAGATGGATGGGCCCTTTGAAGAATAGATGGGAGATATGATAGTCGGTGACGGTGTTTGTTCGGATGTGATGTTGACCTCTAGTCTCCCATCCCGTGACAACAGTCAGCCTTCCCTGGTTGATGAGACTCCAGGTGAGGGGATTTATGACATTCAGTTCCATTTGCCCAATAAAGGGAGTTCAGAGAAAGCCTCTCTCTGCATCTGCTGTTTTTTCAAGGGACCCCAGATGAAAACGATCGCTCCACCAGGGCAGCAGCATACTTCGGGGGGCGTATTCCACTACCCTTCAGCCGCCTCTTGCTCACATTCTGCAGACCGCTTCCCGTGGGTGTATTCCGCTGCCCTTCAGCCGCCCCTTGCTCACATTCTGCAGACTGCTTCCCGTGCTGAAATTCAGAGAGTACTTTATGTCTCTGGTCTTCCACCTGCTTCTCTCTCTCCCCCAAACCCCCACACGCCTCTCTCTCAGTTTCAGGGGGCTGTTCGAGAGTCTAGACCTCATGTGGTGGCCCTGGTGGTCAGGGGATGAGGACAAGGGGAGAAGCACCTCCAGGTCCTCCTCGCAGAAGAGGGCCCGGACTTGACTGTGCGTCCCGCAGACGTTCATCTGTTTTGTTCCCGCCTCTTGCTTCCGGTAGTGTAAAGCAACGCATTAACCCTGTGACCCTGCCTAGCTGGGAGGTACTCCAGAAGGGCCCCTCCTAGCATTGGTGTCAAGCAAGGAAACCCATCATGTGAATTCCCCCCGGGATGGGTGGATGTAGTGTGACACAGGTGTTGGCTGCATTTGATGGTGATGCGGTTGCTCAGGTAACTCTGGCAGATGGGGGCGGTTGGCTTCTGCCTGGAGTCCTGCCAGGGCTTCTGCAGCCGACACTGGGGCAGGAGTGGGCTTTCATCAGGAAATTGGGGCTCTAGGGGTAATCTCTAGTGAGGAGTGGTTACATGCTTGGTTCTGAGGCTTCATAATTGGAAATTCTAAACCATAGTATGGCTCTACCTTTTGCACCATATGGGTGCAGACCAAAATATTTTGAACCTCTTCCCTGGAAATATCTTAACATTTACTTAAATTTTGGTATGTCTAGAAGTTCTTTTGATATTATTTCTAGCCTGACAAATGAATTTCATATACCTTATTACCTAAAATTGATTTAAAGAATAACCACACTTGTAACCCTCCAAATTACCAATTTGTTTATTTTCTTTCATAATCAAAAGTTCCTCAAAATATTCCTGTTTTGCACATGGTGATTTGAGGGGACCTTGTTTGGGCCTTGGGGCTTTCCAGGTGGCACAATGGTAAAGAATCCACCTGCCAGTGCAGGAGATGCAAGAGACGCAGGTTCATTCCCTGGGTCAGGATGATCCCCTGGAGTAGGAAATGGCAACCCACTCCAGTATTGTTGCCTGGAAAATTCCCTGGACAGAGGAGCCTGGAGGGCTCCAGTCCATGGGACCTCAAAAGAGTTGCACATGTCGGAGCATGCATGCAGACAGGGAGATGTGGGCCTTGACTTATGTGAGATTTGTTTGACTAGCAGATAGCTATGGTTTCACTTTAATATTGAAGGACCTGGTTCTTTTTAATGGCTCAGACAGGGACTCATAAGAAGAATGTTCTTGTGGGACTCTGACAGGTCACTGGTACACTTGTCAGTTAAGGTAATATGAGACATATTCAATAGAAGCTGATGGTGATGTTTGTATTTTGTCTTTTAAAGGCATAGCGGAGCTGCCAGAGAAGGTGTTTACAACCTCACCAAGTCCTTAGCTGTGGAATGGGCCAGCAGTGGAGTAAGGATCAATAGCGTTGCCCCTGTACGTAAATATTCAATATGAAAGCTGTTGACAAATTGTGATTTTCTGATTTCATTTGTGTTGTTCATCGAGGTACTCGTTAATATGCATGTGTACTAGAAAAGATTGGCTTTTAAAAATAGATAAAATCAGAAAGAAGTATTCTTTGATTTACAACCAGATTGTCAAGAAGGTTAAATAAAATCAATGATTCTCAGTCCTGGCAGTATATGAGAATTATCTGTGAAATAGTTACAAAATAGTGATATATAAGCTTGAAACGCTGGACTGGGTGAAGCACAAGCTGGAATCAAGATTGCCAGGAGAAATATTAGTAACTTCATATGTTCAGATGACACAACCCTTATGGCAGAAAGTGAAGAAAAACTAGAGAGCCTCTTGATGAAAGTGAAAGAGGAGAGTGAAAAAGCTGACTTAAAACAAAACATTCAGAAAACTAAGATCATGGCATCCAGTCCCATCACTTCATGGCAAACAGATGGGGAAACAATGGCAGACTTTATTTTGGGGGACTCCAAAATCACTGCAGATGGTGACTGCAGCCATGAAATTAAAAGACGCTTACTCCTTGGAAGGAAAGTTATGACCAACCTACACAGCATATTAAAAAGCAGAGACATTACTTTGCCAACAAAGGGTCCATCTAGTCAAGGCTATGGTTTTTCCAGTAGTCATATATGGATGTGAGAGCTGGACTATAAAGAAAGTTGAGCACCAAAGAATTGATGCTTTTGAACTGTGGTGTTGAAGAAGACTCTTGAGAGTCCCTTGGACTGCAAGGAGATCCAGCCAGTCCATTCTAAAGGAGATCAGTCCTGGATGTTCAATGGAGGGACTGATGTTGAAGCTGAAACTCCAGTACTTTGGCCACCGGATGTAAAGAGCTGACTCACTGGAAAAGACCCTGATGCTGGGAAAAATTGAAGGTGGGAGGAGAAGGGGACGACAGAGGATGAGATGGTTGGATGGCATCACCGACTTAACGGACATGAGTTTGAGTAAACTCAGGGAGTTGGTGATGGACAGGGAGGCCTGGCGTGTTGCAGTCCATGGAGTTGCAAACAGTTGGACACGAGTGAGAGACTGAACTGAACTGAACCCAACTATGGAAACCAGGTATTGGTGCTTTTAAAAGCTGGTTCCATTTCTCAGTGAAGGAAATTCAGATTCAGTGAAGGAAATTCAGATTCAGTGAAGGTTGAGAATCGCTGCTTTAAGGAATGAATTTTCCTAGATTATCTTGTTATTTCTTGGTCATTAATTCTTTATTAGGAGAGAGAGAAACTTCAAGTCAAAGTTCTAGGAAGGAATTTCCAGTTGAAGGTCAACTAAAAGTCAAGGGAACACTTCTCTGAAACATAATGTAATCAATAGGGGAAGAAAATTACCATATGTTCAGCTTCAGAAACTGTCACATTCTGTTGGGCTTCCCTGATAGTTCAGTTGGTAAAAAATCTGCCTGCAGTGCAGGAGACCCCGGTTCGATTCCTGGGTCGGGAAGATCTCCTGGAGAAGGGAGAGGCTACCCACTCCAGTATTCTTTGGCTTTCCTTGGGGCTCAGCTGGTAAAGAATCCACCTGCAATGTGGGAGACCTGGGTTCGATTCCTGGGTTGGGAAGATCCCCTGGAAAAGAGAAAGGTTACCCACTCCATTATTCTGGCCTGGAGAATTGCATGGACTGTATAGTCCATGGGGGTCACAAAGAGTCAGACATGACTGAGCGACTTTAACGTTCATAAGACATAACTTACACAGTGAAGATCCTGCATTCTGTAGCTAAGACTCAACGCAGCCAAAATAAATAGTTTTTTTTTTTTTAAGATATAACTTTAAGCTTCCTTGGTCCTTACATGTCAACCACATAATCCAAGAGGGATAATAAATGAGACTTCGCACATATCCTGCAAAACTCAGCTCAAATTCACTTCTCTGTGATGATTCCTGGTCATTGCTAAGAGAGTCATCATCCCCCAGTCTGGGGGTGTTACCTATGGATCTATTAATATCTATATAGTTATAGATAATATATATATGTAGATAATATATATAGATAATATTTATAGATATTGTTGTCTGTGCTACTCAGTGGGAACTAAGCATGAGCTGACTTGTGGTTGTTAGATCTTATCTTTAACAAATGCAGGTTCCTAGCCCCTTTTAATCATTTGGGGCGGACATTACCTTTGCTGCTGCTGCTGCTGCTACGTCGCTTCAGTCGTGTCCGACTCTGTGCGACCCCATAGATGGCAGCCCACCAGCCTACCCCGTCCCTGGGATTCTCCAGGCAAGAACTTCTACCTATTCTCAAATATTTATAGGACAGATTGGATAGATTTCCATTCTGAATGTTGATTCTTTGGAATGTTGGTCTCTACATACACATTTCTGGACAACCTTTAATGATGTGTTGGTGCTGTAACCATAATACTAAAGTCACATTTGTCCTCCAGAGATGTTTTGAGGTTTAATGTCTAAACCTTAATACCTCTGGAAGATTCCATCCTTTTTAAATGAAAGCCTGAGAAATTGTTTAATCAGAAACCAGTATATCACCCCAGTATTGTTTGGAGTAATTAACACTGCCAAGTTTCTTCCTCATATTCTCATCCCTCCTGTCTTCTCCCCTCCTTCGAATAATCTTTCTAGTTATGGGCCAATAACAAGCAGCTTTATCCTGTGTTAAAACAGTTTTTAAGTAATTTTTTTCTTTATGAACCATTGACAGCTACTAAAAGTTGAATAAAAGAATTCTTAAACATTAAAATTTTAATTTATTTATATTGGATTCAAATTTTTTGTTTGTGATTTCTTTCTAGGTAAAAAGCCATAAAAATATTGTATTTTCTGAGTCCCACTTAACCATAGGCCAGTTTTCCATCGTAAAACATAGAAGCCTTAGTGGAAGACAGAATAGACTACCCTGTCCCATTGTCCCCAGTTAAGGGCTTGTCTGATATGCTCATATGATTATGCTTTCAGAAGCCAGGTCTTTTATGAAAACATCCTGAGCTTGGCTGGTTATTAGGGGAGGGGAGGTCACAAAATGAGCATTCAGATTATCCGTTTTTAGTAGAGGTTGACTGTTTTTCTTTGACCATATTGAGAAAAATTAACATTGCACATGTGAACTTAAACCACTATTAAACCACTTAATTGTTAGTGTTGGATGACAGACTGCCTTGTTGTCTTTCCAATTAAAATTGAATTTTCTGTACTTTATTTTTTCCTGTTTTATTTTAAACATAGGGAACCATTTATTCCGAGACTGCTTTTAGCAACTATGATCATTTGACAAAAGACCTGCTTAACAAGTACATTCACAAGATCCCAGCTAAAAGATTTGGATTTCCTGAGGAGGTAATGTGTATTTCCAACACTGATGAATTACTTTGTTTTATACTTTGGAGATCTGTAACATTTTAGTGTCCTTTTCACATAGTCTGATTGGTTAATAGAGAAGATTGCTCCCATGCCCTCAAACTATGTTCCCTGTGCTTTCTGGCTGCCAGGAATACTGCGCTAGTGGTGCCTTGAATCCTCACAGCAGTATTTATTCTGGCATGGATGCAGTGTCGGTTAAGAGCAGCATGTTTTTATTGTTTCATTGCACTTTTCAGCTCTTTGTTGTTTGATAGTACGCAGAATCTCAAATATGCAGATGACACCACCCTTATGGCAGAAAGTGAAGAGGAACTAAAAAGCCTCTTGATGAAAGTGAAAGAGGACAGTGAAAAAGTTGGCTTAAAGCTCAACATTAAGAGAACTAAGATGATTGCATCCAGTCCCATCACTTCATGGCAATAGATGGGGAAAGAGTGGAAACAGTGGCATTACTCTATTTTGGGGGGCTCCAAAATCACTGCAGATGGTGACTGCAGCCATGAAATTAAAAGACACTTACTCCTTGGAAGGAAAGTTATGACCAACCTACACAGCATATTAAAAAGCAGAGACATTACTTTGCCAACAAAGGTCCATCTAGTCAAGGCTATGGTTTTTCCAGTAGTCATACATGGATGTGAGAGCTGGACTATAAAGAAAGTTGAGCACCGAAGAATTGATGCTTTTGAACTGTGGTGTTGGAGAAGACTCTTGAGAGTCCCTTGGACTGCAAGGAGATACAGTCAGTCCATCCTGTAGGAGATCAGTCCTGAGTGTTCATTGGGAGGACAGATGTTGAAGCTGAAACTCCAATACTTTGGCCACCTGATGCAAAGAGGTGACTCATTAGAAAAGACCCTGATGCTGGGAAAGATTGAAGGCGGGAGGAGAGGAGGATGACAGAGGATGAGAGGGTTGGATGGCATCACTGACTCATTGGACATGAGTTTGGGTAAACTCAGGGAGTTGGTGATGGACAAGAATGCCTGGCGTGCTGTGGTCCATGGGGTCGCAAAGAGTCAGACACGAGTGAGTGACTGAACTGAACTGAACACAGAATCTAAGGAAGTCAGACAATTATGACAAAATGAAGTTCCGTACCTGATTTCTGTAAGATGACCAGTTTTAAGTCTGTAAAAATCAATAGCTTTCTTAAATGCCAGCAAGATCAGTCTTAAAATGTAATTTTTTAAAAAAGGATATATATTCCCCAATAGGAAAAGGAGTACGTCAAGGCTGTATATTGTCACCCTGCTTATTTAACTTATATGCAGAGTACATCATGAGAAACACTGGACTGGAAGAAGCACAAGCTGGAATCAAGATTGCTGGTAGAAATATCAATAACCTCAGATATGGAGATGACACCACCCTTATGGCAGAAAGGGAAGAGGAACTAAAAAGCCTCTAGATGAAAGTGAAAGAGGAGAGCAAAAAAGTTGGCTTAAAGCTCAACATTCAGAAAATGAAGATCATGGCATCCGGTCCTGTCACTTCATGGGAAATAGATGGGGAAACAGTGGAAACAGTGTCAGACTTTATTTTTTTGGGCTCCAAAATCACTGCAGATGGTGACTGCAACCATGAAATTAAAAGCTTACTCCTTGGAAGAAAAGTTATGACCAACCTAGATAGTATATTCAAAAGCAGAGACATTACTTTGCCAGCTAAGATCCGTCTAATCAAGGCTATGTTTTTTTCCTGTGGTCATGTATGGATGTGAGAGTTGGACTGTGAAGAAGGCTGAGCGCCGAAGAATTGATGCTTTTGAAGTGTGGTGTTGGAGAAGACTCTTGAGAGTCCCTTGGACTGCAAGGAGATCCAACCAGTCCATTCTGAAGGAGATCAGCCCTGGGATTTCTTTGGAAGGAGTGATGCTAAAGCTGAAACTCCAGTACTTTGGCCACCTCATGCGAAGAGTTGACTCATTGGAAAAGACTCTGATGCTGGGAAGAATTGGGGGCAGGAGGAGAAGGGAACAACAGAGGATGAGATGGCTGGATGGCATCACTGACTCGATGAACGTGAGTCTGAGTGAACTCCAGGAGTTGGTGATGGATGGGGAGGCCTGGCGTGCTGCAATTCATGAGGTCGCAAAGAGTCGGACATGATTGAGCAACTGAACTGAACTGAACTGAATAAGAATAAAAACTAAAAAACCCAAAGTGAACTTAACTGTAACCAAAAAATGTTTATTACCGAAGAACAGAAAAAAACGACCAGAATAAATAGAGACATGCCATATTCCTCAATGGAGAGATTCAATTTTACTAAAACCAAGTTTCCCTAAATCACACATACACATTTAATATATCTTTGGAATTAATATATTGATTCTAAAGTTTTCCCTAGAAAAATATTTATTCCAAAATGCCCAAAATGTTTTGAATAAGAATAATGAGGGGATTTGACCTTCCTGCTGTCAAAACAAACTGTAGGGCTTCCCTGGTGGCTCAGTGGTAAGGAGTCTGTCTGCCAGTGCAGGAGACGTGGATTCCATCTCTAGTCCGGGATAATCTCACATGCTACAAGTAGCTAAACCCATGTGCCACAGCGACTGAGCCTGCGCTCTGGAGCGCAGGAGCCACAGCTGCTGAAGCCCATATGCCTTAGAGCCCTGGGCTCTGCAACCAGAGAAGTCAGTGCAGTCAGAAGCCTGCTCACCATAGCCGGAGGGTGGCCCCTGTTTGCCAAGACTAGAGAAAAACCCGCACAGCAGTGAAGACCCAGCATGGCCCAAAAGAAACAAAATTATTTAACCACCCCCTCAAAATGCATACTGTAAAGCTACAGTTGTTTCCTACATTTGGGGTTGGTGCTGGAAGAGATTAAAAGTAGTGGGATAGAATGGACTCTCATATCAGTACTGCACACACACACACACACACACACACACACACACACAGAGTTTATAGGATAAGAGTAACATTTCAAATCTACAAGGAAAGAATATTCAGCAAAAGTCTTGCAGCAGTTGAGTGTTCATTTAGAAATAAATTAGACTCACCCATCTCATATCACATACAAAATAATTTTCAGATACATTAAAATGCTAAATATAAAAGCAATGCTATAGAACTCTAAGAGAAAAATGTGTTCTAATTCCTAGAGCTAGCTTTCATTATCAGTTTGATGTATATCTTTCCAGAAATTTACTGTGTATGCTTAAAGATATTTCTGTTTACTGACTTTCTTTTTAGAAAAATGGGATTCTAAGTTTTTCTGCAACTTGCTATGGCTGTAGCATTAGACCCTGTTGCTGCACATTGAGATTTTATTAATTTTTTTATATTGTAATAATTCTGCAGTGAACATTCTTGACTATAGTCATGTGTTCTTCTCTTCTAGAAGTAGAAGTCCTGAACTAAAATAGACTTGCATATTAAATTTTAGAAGATACTGTTAAATTCAACATTTGATGAGCTATTTTGAGCAAGGTGCCAGATTTTTATTTGGAAAACTGAGAGTGATTTTGAAAGGATTTTAATCGAGGGATTTGTCTGACTAAGCTTTTATTTTAGAGAGAACCCTCCTTATGTTTTCTGAACAATTGTATATTGTCTATATGCTGTGCTGTGCTTAGTCATTCAGTCGTGTTCAGCTCTTTGAGACCCCATGGACTGTAGCCCACCAGGATCCTGTGTCCATGGTCTGTAGTTACTGTATTAAAATTTGACATTGAGAAATTCAAGAAATATTTATGAATTCATTTAAAATAATCTTAATAAAATCATGGATGTTAGAGTTGGATCATAAAGAAGGCTGAGTGCCAAAGAATTGATACTTTTGAATTGTGGTGTTGGAGAAGACTCTTGAGAGTCCCTTGGGCTGCAAGGAGATCCAGCCAGTCCATCCTAAAGGAAATCAATCCTGAATGTTCATTGGAGGGATTGATGCTGAAGCTGAAGCTCCAGTACTTTGGCCACCTGATACGAAGAGCCAACTCATTAGAAAAGACTCTGATTCTGGGAAAGATTAAAGGTGGGAGAAGGGGACGACAGAGGATGAGATGGTTGGATGGCATTACCGACTCAATGGATGTGAGTTTGAGCAAGCTCTGAAAGATGGTGAAGGACAGGGAAGCCTGACATGCTGCAGTCCATGGGGTTCCAAAGAGCTGGATACAACTGAGAAATTGAATAACAAATAAAGGCATTGAATACTATAATATTTTTAATGAAAAGTAGCTGCATTTTAAAATACAAAAATGAACAATTGTTGCTTTGTTTTACATGCTCTACACAGTTCTTTAATGTATGGCTTAATAGAAAACAGCTGGACTCACATCTGCTTCTGCTTTCAGTCAGTTACAATATGTTTTGGTAAAGCATGCAAAGAAAATCTGGCTTCATGCCAGTTAAAATAAAAGGAGGAGTACTTTAGTAGTCTTTTTGAGTAACTGTGGACATTCTTCTTTAATATTCAACAAGTGACAGTTTCTTTTTTTTTTTCCTATTGCTGTGTATTTTGTGTGTTAAATGACCTGCCCCACTGCAATGTATTGGTACATACACGGTGCTTCCAAGGTGGCACTAGTGGGAAAGAACCTCCCTGCCACTGCAGGAGACATAAGAGATGCAGGTTCTATCCCTGCGTCAGGAAGATCCCCCTGGAGGAGGGCATGGCAACCCACTCTAGTATCCTTGCCTGGAAAATCCCATGGACAGAGTTTTCTGGTGAACTACATAGGGTCACAAAGAGTCCAACACGACTGAAGCGACTTAGAACACACAGTACATACTTGATGTATGTACTAACGATACATTCTGTATACAATCATATCATTTACTTCATGCATGAGGACAAAGTACAACTATTACATAATTATATCATTTACTTCATGCCTGAGTACAAAGTATGACTATTACATAATTACATAGAACAAAATGTTATTTGTACAAATTGCATTAAGTCAAATCAACTCTAGTCTCCATACTTATCACAACCAACGACTTTCCTTAATCCCAAGTTTTGAGAAACCCACAGCTCATCCATAAACTTGCCTCTCTTCTTGCTTTGGGCCCATAGCATGTGGTGGGTTCTAGACCTGAACTTTATCTGACATCTAGTTCTTACTTTTAAAAATATTTCTGTTTACTGACATTTTTACAAAAATGAGATTCTACTGTATGTTCTTTTCTACAAATTGCTAAGGATGTAGCATAGTATATTTAATTAGACCGTGTTGTTGCACATTGGGATTTTATGTGTATTTTTATATAAATATATGTTTGTTTCATAAATATAAATTTATATTTCTTAAAATCTCCCAGTTTTTCCTCACTAAACAAGACATCTTGTTGGACTAATGACTAATTAGCTCATGTGCACACATAACTATGGTGTCATACATTTGAATTTTTAAAAATCTGTGGGCAACTCTGGCCATCTGAGGTCTCAGCACAGTCAAACAACAGGTAGTTGAGCCTATACAGAGTATTGTTTTCCAGTGTCAACAACCATAAGGTGTAAGTCAATGCTTAAAATGCATAAGAAAATTGACCTCAAAGTGTGTGTGTGTGTGTGTGTGTGTGTGTATATATATATACATACATAAAATATTTAATGTCCAATCTTAACAAATGGCAGTTTCTTAAAGATTAATTACAATGTGGAATCTGAAGCCATTCAGTGAACTTTTTGTATTCCATTACATTAAAATTCCTTAGTATTCCTTGCACTTTTACTGAGTCTTTCATGCATAGATGATTTTGTAACACCAGACATTGGTCTTTTGGAAAACATTGATTCACTGAGTTACAGACATCTCCTGAATGTTGATACACAATTCATGATACAATACCAGATGATCACACTTATGACTGTCACCACTGATCTCTTCCAAAACTCTTTGGGTATTGGGAAACTGTCAAGGTCATAATGACATGTATTGGTGCAACTTTTCCAAAACTCTGGTTTTCACTTGAAAGCTCAAATCTTACCATTGACAACAAATGCTGTCAGTTGTTTTCAGCTGCTTGAAGTGGCAGTATCACTTGGTTCGTTTTTGGAGAAATGTCTGCCAGATACCCAAGTGTGAACAACTGTGGTTTGTTAGTCATTCTCTCAAGCAGAAAACAAACAAAAAAATGTTTTGTGAAAAAAAAATGACTAGGTTGGTTTGCAGCTCAAGCACATGTTCTTTTCCTCGAGACAGCCTTTATACTTCCATATATAGCGCAAGAGCTAAAGGTGTAATTCCCACTTCATCACACAGGATATTAAAAAGATGTGTACCCAGTAGTCAAGATTAATATGATTAATAATTTTAGTGCTCATTGAGGACATTTGAAAGTGAAACAGACTCTCCCCTTCCATTCCCAGGAGTACTTGCTGGTGAAAAATATTGTTGACCGTTAGTATGATGCTTCATGTCTGTTTTCCTGCCATGACTTGTGCTGAGGCATTTTTCCCATCATTGCTTTGGCACCATTAGTACAAATGGCAACACAGTGAAAAAGCCAGATAAGGACTCAGTGTTGTTATAGAACAGTGTGACTTCACAGATCCCCTGAAAAGAGCTTAGGTATGCCCAGGGTTTTGCCAACCATACTGTGGCTAATTGGGAAGGTGAGACAATGGATTGCAATAAGCTGCAGAGTAAGGAGAGAGTTTCAGTCTCTGTCTTACAGGGTCCTAGCATCGCCAGGTCATGTTTTCAAGATCCGCTGGTGGCCCCAGCTAATCACTAATTTCACTTTTGGGGCTGAGCTTTGACAATAGGCTATTGGTGGACTGTTCAGAACTGCTTATCAATGAGTTGTCTTCTTTTAAGTAATAGTTATTGGGATTGAGTTATGAGGGTCAATGTAGCTGTAGTTTTAAAAGGAACTGCCGGAGCTCCTACGATGTCCCTCCACACCTCTTGGGGACAGAATGCAGCACTTGGCCGACCCCTCAAATGGTGTGTACTTGTACTCTATACTGATTTTACTGATTTTAGGAAACCAAGAGCCAGTGATGTTCAGTAATTTGCCTAAAGCCATGCATAAGTCATATGGGCCTCCCAGGTGGTCTAGTGGTCAAGAAGCCATCTGCCAGTGCAGGAGATGCAAGAGACAAGGGTTCGTGTCTTTTCTGAGTTAGGCAATGGAAAATCTCTTTATTTGAAGGGCAGAGATGCAAAAAGATTACTTCACTCTAAACACTTAATAAGTAGTTACTTTATTGTAAATACTGTCAAAGGATGAGACCACCACTCAATATTTGAAACAGAACTCAGCACTAAAGCACATTTATTCCTGGTCAGGCGCAGTCTCTTGGAGTAGACTTTTGAGTTTTCTTTTTTTCCTTGGGGGAAGTATGGTTTTAGAGATTTGCAGACTTCCAGTGAGAGGGTCCTTGTTTGGCTGACACTCAGAAAGGAACTTACTGGCATGAGTCTTCCTGATTGGCTAACTTACAGGGTCAAGGAACTTTCACTGATTGGTTGACTAACAAAGCAGTGTTCACAGGGTGAGTTGTCATTGATTGATTACACAGGATAAAGCTAGTTCTGATTGTTACTTGTTCCCAGGCCCCATCAGCCCTTTCCCAGGAATGTGGGAACTTTTAAATTATAATTCCACACCAACTCTGTCCAATAGAAATGTGATAATAATCACATATGTAATCTTAAACTTTGTAATAGCCACATTAAGAAAAGGTTTAAGAAGAGATGAAATTAGTTTAAAAAATAAATCTTATTTAACTTAGTATACATAAAACATTATCATTTTAACAATTATTAATGAGACTATTTTACATTTTTCTTTTCCAAGAAGAAAAAGTCTTCTGAATCTGGTGTGTGGTTTTATACTTACAGTGCCTCTCAATTCAGACTAGTTGTGTGGAAATGTTGTGTGTTTTGGTTGTGTCATACGGTTAGTGGCCTCCTTTTTGGACAGTGCAGCCCTATACTCCCTGCCCGGGACACAAGGATGGAGGGAAGGCTATGCCCGCCTTCTCTCAGGTCTCAGAGCCTCAAAGAGGCTCAGCCCTATGAACACACACACTATAGTGCTCCATACAGGATCAGGACTGGGGTGAGACAAGCAAGGCACAAGCAGTATTTAGGGACTCGCTTGCTTTCAGTGTTGCTCAGGTGCAGGGTCCACCCGCCCCCCCCAGAGCGAGTACGTCCTTAACTGCCGCATCCCAAGCTCCTCATTAGTTTCACCCTTGTCTCAGCCCTGCTTGGCAGCCTGATAAAACCCAGATGATCTCAAGTGCAGGATCTTGGAGTCTGGAGTTTCAGTAAGCAGCCCTAGGGATTCTGATGTAGGAGCTTAAGATCACCCTTTGAGAAACTCTGCTTGTGTTAACAGCCTCAGGTGAGACTCCGTTTACATCCAGTGAAATATTTCCATCTTTTTCTTTGGTTTTGGGACTGGTTGTTGCTGAAGTCGCCAGTCACCTACCTATTTCTCAGGGCTGCAGCGGGATTCTGAAGTCCTCCTGATAGAAAACTCCCGTACTCTGAGACCCTGGGCTTTGGGCCTGCGAGGACCGTGGACTACACAAGCTAGAATGCCAGGTTATTGTTACACAGACACAGTGACCTTTTCAGGGAGAAACCTATAAAAGGCATGTGATGGTGTTGAAAACAATGAGGATCATGGAAAGAATTGAATTATTTGATGGCAGAGAGCAGACACAGCACTGCTTTCACTTTTGGTTCCTTCATGTTGTTTTATTTATTTTAAAAAAGATTAAAAAAAATGTTTTGGCCACATGACCCTGCCTACAGGTTCCTAGTTCCTTGGCCAGAGATTGAACCCCAAACCCCCTGCAGTGGAAGCATGGAGTCTTAACCACTGGACCACCGGGAAAGTCCCTTAACTACTTCACATTGTGTGATTCATTTCACACTGGAGGACAAAGGAGCCTGGCGTGTCATAGTCCCTGGTATTGCAAAGAGTCGAACACGACTTAGTAACTGAACAACAACCAAAAAGGCTCTTTTTATTTTGCCTTCACCCTAGTCACATCCCTGACTTTAATGATGCTCAAATAGAAAAAGGCATCTATTATGTACCTTCGGATGATAGTGCACACAGCCTGGCATTCTAGGCTGCAGGCTTCATGTTACAGTGCTGTAGTTTCCGATGTGATGTGTCTACTCGGAAGTGGGAAGCAGCCAGAAGTGAGGAGTGTCTAATTTGTGTGCATGTGTGGGCTTCTGTTTCCAGATCTCCTCCCTGGTATGCTTCCTGCTGTCTCCTGCTGCTTCCTTTGTCACCGGACAGTTGGTGTATGTGGATGGAGGCCAGTCTCTGTACTCACAGTTATTTGAGGTACCAGGTGAGTGGCCAAGAAATGAGTCTGTCCCTCATTTTGTGCCTTTTCCTGTTCAGGTTTTCAAAAGTTCCCTAAGTACTTAAGAAATAAGGGTTTTTTATTTTATTTTTTTTCTTCTTCTTGTAGAACATCAAAAAAAATGGATGAAATATTTATAGTCATCATATGATTTTTAAAGGCAATATTCCTAGTGCAGCAAGTATCTAAATGTCTTTCTTACAGCACACAGCTCTACCTGTTTAAAAAGTTGTTTGCGTTTGCATAGGCTAGTGGAATTTTAACCTTGAAAAATATTCTCAGTGTGAGTATATATGTACAAGAAAGAGACAAGAACAGAGGCAGGAAGGTGCTATACTTTTGATATTTAACTTCTCTTTGTTTATCCAGTTAGTGGCTTGTGTATATGAGGGGGAGAATCAGACCTGTTAGATGGGGAGGGGTGGTCTGGTGCTATTTTACAGTATCTTTGGGTTATAGATTGAGGGAAACCATAGGAATATGCTGTATTCATTCATTTTTGATATACAAAACAATTTTATATATCTCAGTCTAATGTAGATATTGCATGCAAATGTGTGTATGTATCTTATGACTAGACCATCAAACTTTGGAGTTGAAAGTATCCTAAAAAATTAGTCAAGTATCACAGTTTCATCATACATGACAAAACACACCCATGAAATAAATCAAGGCATGTCCAAGCTAATCACTCCCAAAATGTAGAAAAGGATATGAAATTCAAATGTGTCCACACTGTTGCCAGAGATAGTTGATTAAATGATTGCCAGTGAATTAAAGGGCTTCTCTGGTGGCACAGTGATAAAGAATCTGCCTGCCAGTGCAGGAGACACAGGAGACCTGGGTTTAATCCCTGATTTGGGAAGATCCCCTGGAGTAGGAAGTGGCAACCCACTCCAGTATTCTAGACTTGAAGATCCCACGGACAGAGAAGCCTGGTGGGATATAGTCCGTGGGGTTGCAAAGAGTCAAACGCAGCTGAGCGCACACACAAAATTAAAATGTAGTTGATGTAGCATATACGTACTTGAATTTGCTGTTCAGGACTTATTCTTTTCATCCTACTCTTTCATGTGCTAATAGTCTAGTTGACGATTCAACCCTTCTTTGCATTAATCATTGATTGGTTTGGATCTATAATATTACTCATTATTTCCCCCCGGTATAATTTTTTACTAACAGTACCATTGTGGTAATGTGTATGAGATTCTGTTTCTTTAAGGATCTCGTTTGGAAGCATAGAAATGCCTGCATGGTTATACAGTATTGTTTTCTGATAGTATTTAAAGTAGCAAAGATGGAGGGAGAATCTTTCCACTTCCCTCACCAGTGGAGTTGAGTCAGCGTTTGTTAAAGCGAGGTACATCCCTTTTCATTTTTAGAGGGGGGAAAAAACCCCTCTAGGTGACTACTTCTCCAGGCCTCCAGTGAAATGGTTTTCCTTTGTCATTATAACACTGTTTTTTTTTTTAAAAAAAAAACAGTACAAAAAACTATTTTTTAAGTTTTTGAAGAAAGCAGCCTCATCCACCTTTTAAGAATATGTGCATGCTTGATCGATCAATTGTGTTCAGCTCCTTGCGACCCTGTGGACTGTAGCCCGCCAGGCTCCTCTATCCATGGGATTTCCCAGGCAAGAACACTGGAGTGGATTGCCATTTCCTTCTCCAGGGGATTTTCCTGACCCGGGGATGGAACCTGCATCTCTTGTATCGCCTGCTTTGGCGGGCAGATTCTTTTCCACTGTGCCACCTGGACTTACCTTTAAGAATATACTCCCCTAAAATAATGCGCAGAAATATTCAGCTGTTCCTTCTGAAGTTTTAAGATTGCCAGTCCTGCAGTGACAATGCCTGGGATGAAAGCTAAGCTATACCCTTATTAGCTGATGTTCTTGAGGAAATTTATTTCTGTATGCCTTCATTTCTATAAAGTGAGGGTCCTTACAGTATTCATTTCATCAGCTGTTGGGAGGATTAGATTAGTTAATGCACATTAAAGGTACTGTATCAGATAGAATGCTTTTAGTTACAACTTAGACTGGCTCAAGCAATGCAGGAATTTATTGTCTCAAATAACAGGTGAGTCTTCACTCTGCAGCTCACTGATTTCATCGAGGACATTTTTTCCCTCTTTCCCTCTCTTTTTGCTGCTCTTTTTAATGTTGGCCGTATCTTAACATGGACTCTCCTGGTGCCTGCCACTCCTGAAGCTCCATACTTCTTTGTTCATGTCCATCTGGACAGAGACAGAGGGGAGGGGATGGCTTTTTCTCAGCATTTCTAACCAAATTCTGAGATTCTCTGTGCTTGGTACTAGCTTATGCAAGTGTCCATGCTTGACCAGTAACCTCAGCAAGGGAAATAGAGTGCACTTACTTAGATCAATCAGTGATCCAAGGATCACTTCTCTAGAACCTCATGGTTTTCTAAGTGGAAAGAAGAGATAGGAGACTGGATGCCGGGAGGGGGCAACTCTGAGTGTCTGGTACAAAGTAAGCATGTTTCAGAAGGTACTGTTACTAAGGAAATAAGATCGGTTGAATGTCTATGTTATGTCCAGTGCTATATGCAGGGATCATATGGACTCTCTCACCTCTAACAGAGAGGTATTGTTATCTCCTCTAATGGAGGGGGATTTCCCTGGTGGATCAGCTGGTTAAGAATCCACCTGCAATGCAGGAGACCAGCGTTCAATCCCTGGATAAGCAAGATTCCCTGGAGAAGGGATTGGCAGACTGCTCAGTTTTCTTGCACGGAGAATTTCATGGAGGAGCCTGGCAGGCTACAGTCCATGGTGTCGCAAAGTGAATGACTAACACTTACTTAATAGATGAGGAAACTGAGGCTTAGCAAGAGTCACTTCTCCAAACCTGTAGAAGTAACTTCTACAAAGTTACTAAGTGGCGGAGATGGGATTCAAATGGAGATTTTTCTCAAAACCTTTGCCACCTGTCCCAGTGATTTCTTTTTTCTTGCTAAGAAAAGGGTGATCCAGGGAAAATGACAAATGGGTTTGGTGGGAACTAAGAGCACTGATGAGGTTAATAGATTCGTGTCTGACCTGAGGTTTTCCATTTAACAGATCATGACAACTGGCCCGAGGGAAGAGGGGACCCTTCTTTTGTCAAAAGCATAAAAGAGTCTTCTAACCATAAAGCCAAGCTGTAAGCTAAAGAAACATGGAAGTGTCCTTTGTCCCAAGTGCCTTAACATCTCGACAGTGCACTTCTGTACTTTACAGGAACTTATAATCTGTATGGGAAACTCACATTCTGATTTTTTAATGTTGATCAATTACATCTATGCAAAAGTTATTCCTGAAATAAATATATTAAGTGCCAACCAATGTCCTTTAACTCGTGATTAAAAAAACTTAGGAGTGGAAATTAACATAATTTATGATTATACTTTTAATTCTAAGAAAGGTCTTTGAAAAATGAAATAGTTTCAAGTTAATGATAGTGATATTATGATTTCCCAGAAGGTTCTAATATCTCCTTGTAAATTTTACAATAAATCTAAATTGTGGCATCATTATGATTTTTACAACAATGACTCATTTTTGATGGCAAATACTTTTGGATCAATAAAGCTTTATATAATTATTCATGTGTGGTTTGTTCATGAAGTCATATTTGTACAAACCCTGTTAATAAAAAAGAAAAATGAAGTCATAAGTGGTATTTTTTTCCATCCTTGGCTTGATATGTGTCTTGATTTCTTAGCCAAAATATTCCCCTCTCTCCATGTTTCTCCTTTTATATGCAAAAAAATTTTTAATTAAAATCTATGCAGCTGTATTAGAGTTCAGTATTCTTCCTTCCGTTGATCCTTTCTGTCCATTGATCTTGATTTGTGGATTGTCATCTACAAACTGTATATGTTCTTTTTTTTTTTTTCTCTTCATCAATGAAACCTGTTTGACTTATTCCCTGTTGAAGTGAAGTAGTTTCTTTAACAGTAACACTCAGTTCAAAGCATATGATTGACCAAACCCTGAGCAGGGTAGGGCAGGGCGGGTGTCAGCTGCAGAAATTGCAGAATCTGCAATTTTATCAGCATCCCAAGCAGGTCCGGGACTAGAATGAGGCCAGTGAGCCGCTGTGGGTGCCGCATGTAAGGAGGTGCTCACTCTTGGGTGTGAACTGGGGAGGGCCGCCCTTGAGAGTGAGCCCAAGCTCCCTTTAACATTGTGTCCATGCTATGTATGTAGCAGAAACCTTCTTTTCTTCCTAGACTACATTTTAATAGTAGCCTTCTGAAGGTGGTAACATCACAGCTCCTAAGAATTACAAGTTGACTTAAAAGGGCATGGTGGCCCCAGCACAGGTTGGTGCAGAAAATGAAAGAAGCAGGGCTTGCTTTTCCAATTACCTCTTGTTGATGGTTGATGACCTCTTACATCTCCCTAGGTTGAGATTTGCTTATTTCTATCTAACACATGGAGCCTGCCCTATGTAGCACTAAACTTAGCTCCAGCTCCTTATTAGATCTTCTTGTTTGACCATTACTATATAGCTGATCATTATCTGTGTTCTAGAATTAGAAGTCTGCACTCCAGGATTTCTGTGTGTCATAATAGTGCCTTGTCAATAATGTTTTTCTGCGACTGCACTTGGTCAGTTTTGCTGTAGACTGGATGTTCCTGAATGGAACTCATTCATTCAGCTAATAATTTGGTGCCCATTCTATGTGCTCAACATTATGGTAGGAGTTCGACGTTCAATGGTGAAAAAGAAAAAAAAAATATATATATATAAAATACAGAAATATAAATTTTAAGTTTTGATTTATCTTTTTATTGAAGTGTGGTTGATTTATAATGTATTAGTTTCAGGTGTATAGCAAAGTGATTCTCACACACACCCCCCCCACACACATATACATATTCTTTTTCAGATTCTTTTCCATTGTAGATTATCACAAGACACTGAATATAGTTCCCTGTATTATACAGTGGGTCCTTATTTATCTATTTTGTAATAGTAGTATACATCTATTAATTCCAGACTCCTAATTAATCCCCCCTTTCTGCTTTGTTAACCATAAATTTATTTTCTATGTGAGTCTGTTTCTGTGTTGTAAATAGGTTCAGTTGTATTATTAAGATTCCATATATAAGTAATATTTGTCTTTGTCTGACATTTCACGTAGTATGATAATCTCTAGGTCTATCCATATTACAAATGGCATTATTTCACTCTTTTTATGACTGAGTAGTATTCCATTGTATACATGTACCATATTTTCTTTGTCAATAGACATTTAGATTGCTTCCATATCTTGGCTATTATAAATAGTGCCGCTATGAACATTGGGGTGAATGTATCTTTTAGAATTAGAGTTTTCCTCTTTTCCAGATATATGCCCAGGAGTGGGATTGTTGGATCATATGGCAACTCTATTTTTAGTTTTTAAGGAACCTCCATACCGTTTTCCATAGTGGCTGTACCAGTTTACATTCCCACCAGCACGATAGGAGGGTTCCCTTTTCTCTGCACCCTCTCCAGCATAAAATTCTCCATTATTTTAAGTGCTAACAAGGATAAGGTCATGGTACTAAAGGCATGTAAGAAAGAAAGGAAGAAAAGGACATCTAAGGGGGCAAAAAAAAAAAAAGACATTTCTATAGTTACTCATGTCAAAAGAGGTTGTTGATAATATGACCTTTGTGGATGTTATCACCTCTCTCTGTCTCTCTCTGTCACACACACAGGTCTTTAGTTCGTGGCTTGTGTTAGTTGAGGTTCTCAGAGAAGAAGGTGCCAAGACACAGTAAAAACGTGCATGAGATGTCTGGAGAATGTGCCCATGGAGGATAAAGGGCAGGGAGCCCAAGAAGGCATCCATAGCCTTCAGACCACAGTGGTGTCTAACACCTGTAGAAGAGGGAGGGGGAGAGGAATGGGCAGGAAATACCTCGGGTTACCGCCAGAGTTGCCACATGTGTGAGATCACAGTCACAGTAGGGCAGAAGGGCATCAGGAGGTGGGCAGTAGGGCATCTGGCCCACATGTGCCCTTCCTCCCTCTCCCCACTCTGTAAAAGCTGTGATTCCTCCCGCTGGTGATGGCAATGCCTTTTCTCACCAGCTTGGAAACAGTGTCAGACTTTATTTTTGGGGCTCCAAAATCACTGCAGATGGTGACTGCAGCCATGAAATTAAAAGACGCTTACTCCTTGGAAGAAAAGTTATGACCAACCTGGATAGCATATTCAAAAGCAGAGACATTACTTTGCCAACTAAGGTCCGTCTAGTCAAGGCTATGGTTTTTCCAGTAGTCATGTATGGATGTGAGAGTTGGATCATAAAGAAAGCTGAGTGCTGAAGAATTGATGCTTTTGAGCTGTGGTGTTGGAGAAGACTCTCCAGAGTCCCTTGGACTGCAAGGAGCTCATCAAACCAGTCAATTGTAAAGGAAATCATTTCTGAATAGTCATTGGAAGGACTGATGCTGAAGCTGAAGCTTCAATACCTTGGCTGCCTGATGTGAAGAGCTGACTCATGAGAAAAGAACCTGATGCTGGGAAGGATTTGAAGGCAGGAGGAGAAGGGGACGACAAAGGACAAAACTGCTGGGTGGCATCACTGACTCGATGGACATGAGTTTGAGCAAGCTCCAGGAGATGGAAGGACAGGGAAGTCTGGCATGCTGTGGTCCTTGGGGTCACAAAGAGTTGGGCATGACTGAGTGACTGACCAACAGATGGTAAAGAATCAGCCTGCAGTGTGGGAGACCTGGGTTCAATCCCTGGATTGGGAAGATCCCCTGGAGAAGGAAATGGCAACCCACTCCAGTATTCTTGCCTGGAGAATTCCATGGACAGAAGAGCCTGGCAGGCTATCGTCCATGGGCTTGCAAAGAGTCAGACACAAATGAGTGACGAACACATATATACTTTGCTTTCCAGTGGAATACAGACACACTTCAAAGCTACCCTTTTAAAATCCTTTTAAAAATCAAATACTGTGTTCTTAAGATAAAAGCCTAAAAAAGAAGCCATCTTTGTTTCATGTCAGCATTAAAATTACCCGTGGTGATTAAACTGGCTTAAAACTTTATGTTCACCAATATACCCCCATCACTTGAATCTCTTTTCAGTGTCATGTTCCTTCTTATCTGTATCAAAACTCACACTGAGCAAAGAGTTATGGGTTGCAAAAGAGGATTTCTTTTTGCACCTATCTGTAAGTCTTTGTCTATAAATTAAAAACAAACAGAAGTGCTATTCCATTTGTTTTTAACACTACCAGGTGCTTGGCTCAAAAGTGTCCCCTTGTGGTTAATGGTGGAACACCAGCCTGTCTGAGCAGCACCTTTTTGGGTTTCTAATATCTGGCGGCAGAGCTCCCACTTGAGCTGTGGTTTCTCCTCTCAGGATTTCTTCTCCACTCCTAGTTTACAAGAGTTCCGCTTCACCAAGTGGCTGTTATTGAAATAAGAGGGAAGGTTTGAACCATATTCAAAAAAGTCATATTAGATCAAAAGCTAGTGATTAAATCACTAGTTAGCGTGTTAGATCAAAAGCCAGCCCTTGTTTTGAGACAGTCATCTAAAAGGATACTTATCTCCAGTTATCTAAAGGGATATTTTGAATCCGTTGGTTAGCCCAGTCATGTCCCTCTGAGTAAGAGGCATGCCTGCCCTCTGCCCTAGTAGGAGTTTAGATTGTGGGGGGCCTGCCAGGTCCTGATGCTTTCATCATCAGCACTGCATTCCAGGAGATCTCCTGATTCCTCCTCTGCCCTCTCACCTGGTTCTCAAGGGTGAGCCTCCTCACCTTTGTTCAGCCTCCACACCTACTCTCCTGGAGGCTGTCAGTTCTCTAAAACGAAACATTTCAAAAGTCCCTTCTGATTGAAGCCACTTGGCTGAGGTTGGCAATAAGTGAAAGTGTTATTTGCTCAGTCATATCCAACTCTTTGTGACCCCATGGACTGTAGCCTGCCAGGCTCCGCTGTTGATGGAATTCTCCAGGCAAGAGTACTGGAGTGGCTAACCATTTCCTTCTCCAGGGGATCTTCCCAAACCAGGAACTGAACCTGAGTCTCCTGCATTGGCAGACGGGGTCTTTACCACTGAGCCACCAGGGAAGCCCTGAGGTTGTTAATAACCTTTATGCTTATTGCTTCCTTGTATCATCTCCGCCTTCTTATTTTGTCCTTTACTGTCCATTTCTGCAGAGCTCTTGGTGGGCTCTCTTTCCATGAGTTATGGATTTTAGAGTCTGCCGGAATCCCAACTGCCTGGGTTCAAATCCTAGCTTCTACCACTTAATTACTCTGGTGACAGCTTTGAGATAATTGACAAATTTGAATGTGGATTGGTTATTAGTAGGTAATGTCAAATAATTACTGGTCATTTTGTTAGATTTGCTAATGGTATGGCAGTTACATTTTTAAAAAAGCCTTTACCCATTAGGGAAGAAATATTGGTATTGGGATTTGCCTTAAAATACTCCAGCTTAGGAAAAGATGGTGGTGGGGAGGCAGGAAGCAGATGAAACAACATTGGAAGCATGGCAGTAATTGTTAAAGCAAGGTGACAGATACTCTATATGCTATATACATATATATATATATATATATATATATATATATATATATATATATATATACAGTATATGCCTGATCCTACTAGTCTCTCTGCATCTGGATAAGTTTAGAAATTCCCCAAATAAAAAATTGTATATAGATGCTCTTATTTGCAAGGCAGAAATAGAGACACAGATGTAGGGAACAAAGTATGGACACCAAGGTGGGGAAGAAGGGTGGGATTAATTGGGAGATTGGGATTGACATATACACACTTGATACTATGTATAAGGTGGCCTAGTGGTACAGAGTCTGCCTGCAGTGCAGGAGACCTGGGTTTGATCCCTGAGTCTGGAAGATCCCCTCGAGGAGGGCATGGCAAACCACTCCAATATTCTTGCCTGGAGAATCCCATGGACAGAGGAGTGTGGCAGGCTACAGTCCATGGGGTCGCAGAGTCAGACATGACTGAAGTGACTTAGCATGCCTGGGTGCATAAATTAGATAACTAATGAGAACCTACTGCATAGCACAGGAAATGACTCAGTGTTGACCTAAATGAGAAGAATATCCAAAAAAGAGGGGCTATATGTATGCATAGAGCTGATTCACTTTGCTGTACAGTAGAAGCTAATACAACATTGTAAAGCAATTATGCTCCAATAAAATTTTAAAAAACAACTAAAAAATAAAAATGGTCTCATTAATTACTTCGATAGAGGGTGACATGGGCAAGAGTTAATTGGTTATAAATACGGGTTATTTGGGAGAAACAGGCGGACTTTTCACTGGACAGCTAGTGGTTTATGTGACAGAGGGCATGGGAGACCAATTCCAAATGGAATATGTATTTGCTGATTCAAAGCCATTGCTTCTTAAACTGAATTCTGCCCTGTAGACCTTGGATGTAACCCATCCAAGCTCCTGGCCAGCCTCCCATACTGGCTTTGTCAACATGACCAGTTAGTTCTAATATAAGCCAGTTGAGTAAACATGGAGGGTTGCAAGAGATGGAGTCCATCTGATATTCTGATAACGCTGATATACTTGAGTTCATATATTTGAATCGGGACATGATGTCCAGTTGGTAAATATGGAAAAACTCAAATCAGCAAAGTAAAAACAATTTTCCTGATTTCTCTTGCATATTTTGAATCATTCTGTTTCTTTTTCCATCTGTCCTGACTGAATCACACATTTATTTAGAGTTTGTAGTTCTAAGTATGACTCAACAGAATCACCTTCTTTCAAATGCTACTAATTACCATGGACTTAAATAGCAAAGATTTTTTTAAAAGTCATTTCTATGGATGATTCAGAGTAGAAGTTAGTCAGAATTCCTTACCCTGTAATTTTAACACGCTGAAGTAAGAGCTATATATTAAATCTTTGCTTTGTTAGGTTTCTTCAGTTCCCTGTTAGGCTTCTACAGGTTCTTCTTAAACCAAGAAGTATGCTGTGAAAAGAAGAGAAGGGAAAAGCAAAGGAGAAAAGGAAAGATACAAGCATCTGAGCGCAGAGTTCCAAAGAATAGCAAGAAGAGATAAGAAAGCCTTCCTCAGCGATCAATGCAAAGAAATAGAGGAAAACAACAGAATGGGAAAGACTAGAGATCTCTTCAAGAAAATTAGAGGGAACATTTCATGCAAAGATGGGCTCGATAAAGGACAGAAATGGTATGGACCTCACAGAAGCAGAAGATATTAAGAAGAGGTGGCAAGAATACACAGAAGAACTGTACAAAAAAGATCTTCACGACCAAGATAATCACGATGGTATGATCACTCACCTAGAGCCAGACATCCTGGAATGTGAAGTCAAGTGGGCCTTAGAAAGCATTACTACAAACAAAGCTAGTGGAGGTGATGGAATTCCAGTTGAACTATTTCAAATCCTGAAAGATGATGCTGTGAAAGTGCTGCACTCAATATGCCCGCAAATTTGGAAAACTGAGCAGTGGCCACAGGACTGGAAAAGGTCAGTTTTCATTCCAATCCCAAAGAAAGGCAATGCCAAAGAATGCTCAAACTACTGCACAATTGCACTCATCTCACATGCTAGTAAAGTAATGCTCAAGATTCTCCAAGCCAGGCTTCAACAATATGTGAACCGTGAACTTCCAGATGTTCAAGCTGGTTTTAAAAAAGGCAGAGGAATCAGAGATTAAATTGCCAACATCCGCTGGATCATGGAAAAAGCAAGAGAGTTCTAGAAAAACATCTATTTCTGCTTTATTGACTATGCCAAAGCCTTTGACTGTGTGGATCACAGTAAACTGTGGAAAATTCTGAGAGAGAAGGGAATACCAGACCACCTGACCTGCCTGTTGAGAAATCTATATGCAGGTCAGGAAGCAACAGTTAGAACTGGACACGGAACAACAGACTGGTTCCAAATAGGAAAAGAAGTACATCAAGGCTGTGTATTGTCACCCTGCTTATTTAACTTATTTAACTTCTATGCAGAGTACATCATGAGAAACGCTGGGCTGGAAGAAGCACAAGCTGGAATCAAGACTGCCGGGAGAAATATCAATAACCTCAGATATGCAGATGACACCACCCTTATGGCAGAAAGGGAAGAGGAACTAAAAAGCGTCTTGATGAAAGTGAAAGAGGAGAGCAAAAAAGTTGGCTTAAAGCTCAACATTCAGAAGACGAAGATCATGGCATCCGGTCCCATCACTTCATGGGAAATAGATGGGGAGACAGTGGAAACAGTGTCAGACTTTATTTTTGGGGGTTCCAAAATCACTGCAGATGGTGACTGCAGCCATGAAATTAAAAGCTTACTCCTTGGAAGAAAAGTTATGACCAACCTAGACAGTATATTGAAAAGCAGAGACATTACTTTGCCAACAAATGTCCGTCTAGTCAAGGCTATGGTTTTTCCAGTGGTCACGTATGGATGTGAGAGTTGGACTGTGAAGAAAGCTGAGCCCCGAAGAATTGATGGTTTTGAACTGTGGTGTTGGAGAAGACTCTTGAGAGTCCCTTGGACTGCAAGGAGATCCAACCAGACCATTCTAAAGGAGATCAACCCTGGGTGTTCTTTGGAAGGAATGATGCTAAAGCTTAAACTTCAGTACTTTGGCCACCTCATGCGAAGAGTTGACTCATTGGAAAAGACTCTGATGCTGGGAGGGATTGGGGGCAGGAGGAGAAGGGGATGACGGAGGATGATATGGCTGGATGGCATCACCGACTCGATGGATGTGAGTTTGAGTGAACTCCGGGAGATGGTGATGTACAGGGAGGCCTGGCGTGCTGCGATTCATGGGGTTGCAAAGAGTCGGACACGACTGAGCGACTGAACTGAACTGAACTGAACTGATAATCTATTTCTTCCTGCAAGAAGATTCACTTGTGAGGCATTGAGTGTGGATTTGGGGTTAGTGGGATTGACTGTGGCGAGAAGGAAAGAGAGATGGAGCAGCCTTCTCTTCTACATTGTTGAGATGGAGATTAGGGGACCTCAGAGAGTGGCTACCTTTATCTGATTTTTACTAATTAGTTCTTACCATTTCATTTGGAGGAATGAAACTAGAGAGATTTCAGTGGATACAGAAGAGTACATTTTGCTGATCAAGCAAAGTGTATGTGTGTGGTTGGTGGGGTGGGCAGGGAATGGGCCTTGTAGTTTGCTTTTGAGCTCAAATTGGAGAATAGAAAATACATTGCCCACAAACTACAGAATCACTAATGATGGATAATAATAACTAGCATTTATTGAGTGATTACTATATGCCAGACAATGCCAAGCACCTTCCATGAATGATCTTATTTTAACCATACAAAAACCATGTGAGGTAGGTTTCATCAGTAACAGTATTTTACAATGAGGAAACTGGCATAAACAATCAAGTAACTTGTTTAAGGTCTCAGTTAGCAAATGGCAGAAGTATAATTTCAATGAAAGGAGTTTAGCTTTAGAGCCTGTGACCAATGCAATATACTGAGAATGACCAGAACCAAGACATCAAGAAATAACTTTGAAATAAGATTTTGAAAAAATTTTAATAAAACTATTTGTACACACGTTAAAGAGAATAATATCATCATGCCCCAACCCAGTTGGGGCCCCAACCCAATAATGATCTATATTTTTCCAAATTTTTATTTCTCTCCTACTTGATTTTTAAGAATTTTAGGGCAAATTCCAAATGTCCTGTCATTTCTCAGGAAGTTAATTTTAATCTAATTGAAAATATTAATGTGAACAGAAAAAAACATAGATCACTCTCAAAAGTGGGACAGTGATTCACCATGGTAGCATAAGAAAAACCCACGTGGCCAGCAACAGTAGTGCTCACCTACCACTGCCCATAAGACACACACCCCCTTCTTGGGCTGCAAATATCTGCTTTGCTTGGCGTCTTGCTTGGTGTATACATCCCTCTTTTGCAGAAGGATACATCAGACTCTCAGTGCGAAATTAAACCATTTCCCTTTCCCCCAAAACCGTGTCCAAAAATAAATAAATTTTGATTTTCTGGGCAGCTTTGATAAAGGGAGCTGGGCTCGTCTGGCGTATAGGAATTTTCAGCCAGCTTGAGAGTTGTGTGTACGTCTAGGCTACATCCTTCAGTTTGTGAGCATGATTCAGCATCCCTGAATTCTGAGAACTCTGGAGAGACAGATACGAGTTTGAGTTTCTAGATCTGCAAACAGGTTTGTTACTAGACCTGGAGTGCCAGCCTTTGGGCAGTGGGCAGTGTTCATCACACTTCCTGCCTGGTTTTAACCGTTTGCCTTGTCTGCTCTGACTTAGCAGCCTCAGTCCTTCTCTTTTTTTAGTATCTGTTTATTTATTATTTGGCTGCGGCAGGTCTTAGTTGCGGCACGTGGGATCTTTCATGGCATCACACAGACTCTCTAGTTGTAGTGCGTGGATTTAGTTGCTCTGCAGCCTGTGGGATCTTAGTTCCCTGACAAGGGATTGAACCTGTGTCCCCTGCATTACAAGTCGGATTCTTAACCACTGGGCCACAGGGAATTCCCCCAGTCCTTCTTTATATCACCGTCCATGAAACTACCTGAGTCCTTTTATTTTAAAAGTAAATAATTAAGAACATGATGTCCTTTTGATTGTACTACTGTCTTAATTAGAATTGCTATTTGTAAATACTGAGTGGTCTACATAGTTCTATATTTTGATGGGGTAAATAATCAGAAATACAATTCTCTTTCTCTCTCAGATAGATAGATAGATCTATCTTTGTGTTTTTTTCCTCTTTTTAAGATGTGGCCATATATATTATATGGAGAAGGAAATGGCAACCCACTCCAGGATTCTTGTCTGGGAAATCCCATGGACAGTGGATCCTAGTGGGCTACAGTCCATGGGGTCACAAGAGTCAGACATGACTTAGCAACTAAATCACCACCACCATATATATATATATATATATATATATATATATATATATTTTAAAATATAATTAATTATAGTATATATATAGTATAGCTTGCCATTTTACCCATTTCTAGGTATATGATCCGTATTTTACTTACAGGCAACCCTAAGGTAGAATTCCAATTTCTCGAATCAGTTCAGTTCAGTTCAGTCGCTCAGTCGTGTCCAACTCTTTGCCACCCCATGAATCGCAGCACACTAGGCCTCCCTGTCCATCACCATCTCCCGGACTTCACTCAAACTCACATACATCTAGTCGGTGATGCCATCCAGCCATCTCATCCTCCGTCATCCCCTTCTCCTCCTGCCCCCAATCCTTCCCAGCATCAGAGTCTTTTCTAATGAGTCAACTCTTAGCATGAGGTGGCCAAAGTACTGGAGTTTCAGCTTTAGCATCATTCCTTCCAAAGAACACCTAGGGTTGATCTCCTTTAGAATGGTCTGGTTGGATCTCTTTGCAGCCCAAGGGACTCTCAAGAGTCTTCTCCAACATCACAGTTCAAAAGTAAATTCAAATATGTATTACATTGATGGTATACAAATACAAATGTTCAAACTTCAAGTTTGTTTGAGAAAATATCCAGAATATAGCAAGATCAAGTAGAATTAAATTAATACACAATAACTGGGAAAACATCAAAATATGACATTTAAATCCTGCCTAGAAAGATCAAATAGAAATTTTGCTGTTGATTTGTATATATTTTTGGATTGTCTAAGTTTTTGGAGTCAATTCATAAAAGGCATCTTTGGTTTACAAAAAACACACTTCAAATGTAGTTTATTTCAATCTAAAGCACATGTTTTATATTTACATGAAATTTTAGCTAGTTTTAGTGAAAGATATAAATTCTTGTATGGAATTCAAAATGCCATGCTTCAAATTTTAAATTTTTAGATTGAAGAAGTTGTACTGAAGAAAAAATAAAGATCATTGCATTCTTGAAAATTCAGGTAAACATTAACATTTTAAATTTCCTTATATAGTACATTTTAAATGTGTTTTGAAATTTAGAAAGCATTTTATACAAAATCTTCAAATTTGGAATGCTTTAAAAAAACAATGAAATTTATAAGTGGTTCTTTTTTCAGAGAGGATGGGAGACGGGATAGTTGATTTGACTCTCACTTGTCTAGAACATGAACTTTTGCTATTTCTTGTTTTCCAAATACCAAACACATTAAAGGAAAACAATCAGATGTAGTTATTCATGTTTTACCAATAAAAGATGAATGATTTTCATCAAGTATTTTAAAAAATTGTTCGTTTGCAGTGTGCCTTTCCAAATCATTCTGGAGATTCTAAAATCTCTGAACATTATTTTTTATTTCAACAAATTTTTAAGGCTGTGTGAATCACAATATTTCAAACTCCTTTCGAAGGAAGATACCCTTTAGTTGTAAATAGAAATTACTCATTACATTTAAATGAGTTGCTTATAGTTATACATAATTTTGATTCATTCAGTGTCTGCTTGACTAGATGCTTTATTTTAGAAACAAATAGTAGTAGCTGACTTGCCTTGTGTAATCTAAATTTGCTTTGAGGACAGAGTAACAATATTTTGATAATACCTAGTTACTGAGAAGGGGCTTCCCTGGTGGCTCAGTGGTAAAGAATCTGCTTGTCAGTGCAGGAGATTCAGGGTTTGATCCCTGGGTCTGGAAGATCCCCTGGAGAAGAAAATGTCAACCTGTTCCAGTATTCTTGCCTGGGAAATCTCAAGGACAGAGGAGCCTGGCCGGCTACAGTCCATGAGATCGCAGAGTCGGACATGACTTGGCAACTAAACAAGTTACTCGAAAGTGAAGGCTCCTGCAGTAGAGGGTTAGTTTTAATATAACACACTGCTTCCAAAGAAGAGGTTTTTTAAAAACTCATTTTTATTTTAAAAAATGGAGGTGAAATTGACATAAAATTAATTTTAAAATGAACGATTCAGTGGCATTTAGTATGTTCACAGTGTTCCGTAACCACCACCTCTATCTAGTCCCAAAATATTCCCGAAGGGAAACTCCATAAGGCAGTTGCTCTGCATTTCCCCGCTCTGCAGCCCTGGCAACAATCAGGCAGAGTTCTGTCCCTATGGATTTACCCACTCTGGGATATGTCATGTACATGGAATTGTACAATATGTGATTCTTGGTGTCTAGCTTTTTTCATGTACCATAATGCTTTTGAGGTTCATCCAAATTGTAGCATGCATTTTTAATCAATTTATGTAGGTGAGATTGCCTCCACTGTTGGACAGGACTCTCTTAACCTTATTTATAGAATGTTCTTCTTAAGAGCAAAAGGATTTTGTGATAATGCCTAGAGAACTTAATATGTTTTACTATGATAAAAGGACGAAGAAAATAAAGATCAGCCTATCTCACTCTGAAGTAGTCTGATACAAGAATTCCTGGCCTTTTCAGAGGAAGGAAATTCTGAGCTCATGGAATGACCAGGGGTATAGATTTAGGTCTCAGGGTTACCAGGCAATGGATGCTATGACGTGCCACCCAGATCTTCTTCAAGAAGAAAGGAGTTACTGGGGCGACTACCAGAAGGGCCAGCAGTCAGCCCTCAGCAGCTACCAGCCCCCTGCTGGCCGATCTCAGCTGGAGAGCTGCCCTAGCCAAAGGTCATGTTCCCATTCCAGGTGGCCCTCATCCAGAGGTTGATATCATGGAGGTAGAAAGGCTAAGCCCTCTTGTACCAACACAGAACAGCTCAGCTGTGAAGTCCCCATAGAGCTGGCTGAGACCCAGCGCTGCTCCCTTTTCTTCCCTTCCCTCCCATAGCATTCCATGAGTGCTCCTCACTAAGCCTCCTAAAGCTCTGAGTACTCCCAGCTAGACCTCCTGAAAGACATGTGCTCTCCATTGTTTGTTGTTTAGTCCCTAAGTCGTGTCTGATTCTTTGCAATCCCAAGGACTGAATCCTGCCAGGTTCCTCTGTCCGTGGGATTTTCCAGGCAAGAATACTGGAGTGGGTTGCCATTTCCTTCTCCAGGGGATCTTCCCGACCCAGGGAACCCATATCTCCTGCATTGGCAGGTAGATTCTTAACCACTGAGCTATCTAGGAAGCCCTGTTCTTTCCATTATGCCTCCTATAAGCCCTGAGTGATTCCTGCTAATCTTCTGTAAACTCACTCCATCTCAGAGTCTGCTTCCCTGGAAACCCAGTGTATAGTCCCAAATTTTGCATGGTTCCACGAGGCATTCCAGGAAATGAAGTTAGGCACCTTCTCTAAGCTGAGAAGCTTAGCTTTTTCCTACTGGAGACTTGCTATTGTACCAGAGATCATCTCTCCAAATTAAAATAATTTTTCCTTTCACGGTCTTTAAAGCAACATCTCTTCTGGATATTTGATGGGGAGCAATTAAGGGTTTTGGTTTTTTTTTATTTGTTAAGTCTTATTTGAGTTGGACTATAAAGAAAACTGAGTGCCAAAGAATTGATGCTTTTGAACTGTGGTGTTGGAGAAGACTCTTGAGAGTCCCTTGGACAGCAAGGAGATCCAACCTATCCATCCTAAAGGAAATCAGTCCTGAATATTCATTGGAAGGACTGATGCTGAAGCTGAAACTCCAATACTTTGGCCACCTGATGCGAAGAACTGACTCATTGGAAAAGACCCTGATGCTGGGAAAGACTGAAGGCAGGAGGAGAAGCGGATGACAGAGGATGAGATGGTTGGATGACATCTCCGGTTCAGTGGACATGAGTTTGAGCAAGCTCTGGGAGTTAGTGATGGACAGGGAGGCCTGGCGTACTACAGTCCATGGGATCACAAAACATCGGACACGACTAAGCGACTGAACTGATTTCCCACAGAAATCATTCTCCCATCTGGCCAATATGTGCATGTTCAAGGGTTCTTTAGCCTTGTCAAGGATCTCAGTGGTGCTAGGAATCAGAGAGGGGATATACTCAAATTTGGGGTTAAATTGTTATACCAGTTTCTCATTTTTATAATACATTTTCTAGAGGCAGAAAACCATCAATGTTTAATATGACCTGGGCAAGGATGGGTCTGCCTTTAACTGAGGAGTCCTTATGATTAAAATAGCCTATAGACAAAAACAAACAAAAAAACCAGGGCAACTTATCCTTATAGGGTGTACAGGAAAGATGTACATGGAGGGTGGCTCTATGTAAACACCCTGCCTGAAGTGGCAAACACCTTTCTAGATTGCAAAGAGTTCAGGCAGAGCTGATGTGGAGTTCAGCGAGGGAAGGGAGAATGGAGTTTACAGACTTAAGTAGCAGTCTTTACAGTCGTAGGAAAGGGCCCTCATGGCTTATACTGAAAAGAGCCTCAACTCCAGCCAAGCAGAGCATTAAGCATCTATCACCTTGCTGAGTTTCACTCTTTCCTTGTCCAAATACTGGCATATGGTGCTATTCTGTGATGGAGGGGCAGAAGACCACCTCCCTTCAGATACAACTCCCTGCCGATGGTCTTCTGGTACTGGCCTCTCTCCTTCCTGCTCCATCCTGTGTGTTCCAGCTTGTCCCCACCCCTGCTCCTCACACTCACACTCAGCCTCCATCTCTATGTAGAACAATGTAGTTCTCTTCCCCCTCTTTTCTACACCATTTATCAGAGGGAATCTTATACAGCCCAACGACCTATTAACACCTTTCACCAAATGAAGACCGTTCTTTTTTTATTATTATTGTTAATAGCAGTTTTATTTGTAATACACAAAACCAGGAAATAACCCAGATATTATCCAATGGAGGAATGGATAAACAAACTGTGATCCATTAAAACAAAAAGGAGTACACGTACTGACACACTTAACAACCCAAATGGGCTGTTAGAGAGCTAAGCTCAGTGAGAAAAGCCATTTCCCGAAGGCTACACATTGTGTGACTTCATCTGTATGACATTTTGGGTTTTTTGGCTGCACCTCTGCGGCTTGGAGGATCCTAGTTCCCCCAGCAGGGATCGAACCTGTGCCCCCTGCCATGAAAGCTCAGAGTCCTAACCACTGGTCCTCCAGGGAAGTCCTTTATATAACATTTTTGAGATGACAGTTAACACAAGTGGAGTTCAGAATAGTGGTTGCCAGAGGTTGATGAGAGGGTGGAGCAGGGAGGAAACAGGTGTGTCTATGAAGGGCAACCTGCAGGATTCTTGAGTTTATGGAAACGTTCTGTACTGAGATGAGCTGCGTCGGTGTCAATATCCTGCTTGGGATATGTGCTACAAATTTCCCACAAGATGGGAAAACTCAAATCTCTCCGCATTATTTCTTATAATTATCTCAAAATAAAAAGTTTAACATAAAAAACCTAAATGAATGAGATTATAACAGATTCTGTATTGGGAAAAAGAGTTGATGTAAAGGACAATATTGGGGCAACTGGCAAAGTCTGAATATTGATTGTGTATGTTTAAAAATAATGTTGTATTGATGTTAAATTCTTTGAACTTGATAATAATTACGCTGGGGTTATATAAGGACATATTTTAGTCCTGGCAAATACATTAGGTTATTTAGGGCTGATGAATCTTGATTGCTGCAATTTTATCTCAAATAGGCCAAAAAAAACCTGACAACATATATAGATAGGGGTGTGTAGGTATGTATAAAAGAGAAAAATAATAAAGCCAAATGTGCCAAAATGTTCTTCTGGGAAATTGTACGCATACCTTTGAATCTATGTCTTCCAGTTGTTTCAAAGATAGGTTTATTAAAGTCGATAAAGTGCAAAATAAAATATTAAAATGCAAAACCCAAAGCACTTCCACTTTAATCATTTTACGTACATTACTCCTTTTATATAAGTCAAGAAATATATGTAATATAATGTATATATTTTTTCTATGGTTTTCAAGCTAACAGATCAAGTAGCAATGGTTAATAAGATCAAATGAAAGATTAAAAGAGTAATCAGTGCTGTTTGGCCCCTGCAAGTCAAGAGAAGAGAGGACTTATCGCTCAGTTGAGCAGTGCCCTATACAGCTTTAGAGGTTAGCCTTGCGCCAGCTTAAACCTCCAAATTGAATGCGCTGTGCACTTAGTCACTCAGTCGTGTCCAACTCTTTGTGACCCCGTGGACTGTAGCCCGCCAGGTTCCTCTGTACACGGGGATTCTCCAGACAAGAATACTGGAGTGGGTTGCTATTTCCTTCTTTCCTTCAACTCCAAATTGAATGCTATAATTCAATTGGCCCTTTAAGCTAAGGATCCTTAGCCCCATCTCCAGAGAAACTGTAGTTCATTTACAGCAGAAGCCCACAAGGTGGCAGCGTGGAGTATTACAGGGGGTTTGTATGTACTTCATGGGGAAATTTCAGTTCCGTTCAGTCGCTCAGTCGTGTGTGACTCTTTGCGACCCCATGGACTGCAGCACGCCAGTCTTCCCTGTCCATCACCAATTCCCAGAGATTCTCAAATTCATGTCCCTGGAGTCGGTGATGCCATCCAAATATCTCATCCTCTCTCATCCCCTTCTCCTCCTGCCTTCAATCTTAGCATCGGGGTCCTTTCCAATGAGTCAGTTCTTTGCATCAAGTGGCCGAAGTATTGGAGCTTTGGCATCAGTCCTTCCAATGAATATTCAGGACTGATGGGGAGATTTACCTAGTCCGTTTACAGTGGTAGAACTTGGGTGGAAATTTTGCAGAGTTCTGGTCTGTTTATGTATTTCTGTGAGTGTTGTGGAGAAAAAGGTAATATAAATGAATGGGAAACTGAAGAATCTTGGCATAAATTTGATTGTCTATTAACACTCATATTGGTAGGATCTGCGTTTAAGTTGGGGCAAACTTTCAGGGGCCTTTCATAGCAAATATGAAAGGTGGTCATGGTTTCTCCATTACTGTGGTTTTTGATGCATGTCTTACGCAACTTTGAGTCACCTTGTGTATGAAAGTGAAGTCGCTCAGTCGTGTCCGACTCTTTGCGACCCCATGGACTGTAGCCTACCAGGCTCCTCAGTCCATGGGATTTTTCCAGGCAAGAATACTGGAGTGGGTTGCCATTTCCTTCTCCAGCACCTTGTGTATAGCAGATGTTTAATAAGTGTTTATTTTTTGGTGCAGCAGTCTGCCTCCCTTTATTCAGATAAAATAGCTGTATGTTTTGATGAATGTAACAACCAGCCTCCAGTTTATTACACCTACAAGACAGTGATTAATGCTGCTTCAGAATTATCAAATTTTCTGCTATTGAAAAGTGAAAGTGTTAGTTGCTCAGTCGTGTCCAATTCTTTGCGACCTTTGGACTGCAGCCCGCTAGGCTCCTCTGTCTATGGAATTCTCCAGGCAAGAATACTGGAGTGGGTAGCCAATCCCCTCTCCAGGGGATCTTCCTGACCCAGGGATCAAACCCCGATCTCTTGCATTACAGGTGGATTCTTTACCATCTGAGCCACAGCACTGATAAATGTTTATTAAGGTGCATTTAATTGGATTAAGAATAATTGTGGCATGAAGGAAGGGTCTGGGTTTATGTTTAATTTTAGTTGGGTGGAATATAGAGAGACTTTAGAGAATGTAGAATTCTTGGGATTGTAGGAGTAGGTGGTCTTCCAGAGGTGGGAAAAGGTCTGATTCTAGATTACATTTGAAGATGTGAGAATTGAAGCTTCTCTGGGTATCTGAAAAGTCTTTGTTGTAGCAGAATAGTTAGTATGACAGTAGAGTTAGATAAATGTATGGATGTATAGGTGTGGGAATAAATGTATAGATAATGTATAGATGTGGGAATATAGTTAGAGGGGGGGTATTGTTAGAAGGAGCAGTATAATTAGCTATGGGAACATAGTTGGGTATGGCGAGGTAGCTAGCTGTGGGAGCATAGTTAGCAAAGGTCTGACAGGATAGTTAGCTATGAGCATAGTTAGGCATAGCAGTTAAACATGGGAAGTCAGGAGTGAGGTAAGAAAGGACACACTGCAAGAATCAAAATGATGGGTATGTTGGGGCACAGATGAACCACTTGCTTCATTATTTTCCAGGTTTTGCTCTGTGTTGTGCTCTGAAGATGAGTACTATTTGTCACAGCTGGCTGTGATAGGTTAGAAGCTGACTAAAGTAAGTATGCTTTATTAACAACAATGATTATGGCTAGCATTTACAGGGCGCTTCCTATTTTTCGTGAAATTGTACTAAGTGCTTTCTGCGTATTATCTCATCTAATCCTGAACACAGCCACAGGGGTTGATGACATACGTTGTTCTCCCTTGCTAACATCGATTGCTTTTTTGGTGGCTCCATTTGGTTTTCAATAGGAAACCCTCCCACTCAGTCCAACTGGCTTACTTTTTCTCTCTCCCCCATTCCTCTTCACTTGAACACTACAGGGTGTACTTGAGACTCAGTAGGTATATTTCTCCCTCTGAAAGAGCATTGGTTCCATTTCACGCCAATTAAAGTTGGACCCAGGCCTGTGAAGGAGCTCCTTATCTTCTGCTGAGATTATCAGCAGAAAAGATGGTGAAATCTAGTGTTACCTGGAGCCTGAGAGTGTCACTAACTCAGAGCCCAGAGAAGACTACGGAGTGTCCTAGTCTGTTTGTGTGTTCGTGTGTCAGTCACTCAGTCATGTCCAACTCTTCGTGACCCCATGGATTGTAGCCCGCCAGGCTCCTCTGTCCATGGAATTCTCCAGGCAAGAATACTGGAGTGGGTTGCCATGCCCTTCTCCGCTTAGTCTGTTTGGGCTACTGTAACTGAAATTCCACAGACTGGGTGGCTGATAAACAGTTCTAGAGGCTGGAAAAGCCAAGATTAAGGCACCATTAGATTCACTGCCTGGTGAGGCCCTGCTCCCTGGTTCATACATAGCTATCCTCTCTCTGCATACTTATATGGCCGAAGAAGTGAGGGAGCTCTCTGGGGTCTCTTTTATTGGGTGCATAGTGCTCAGTCATGTCCAACTCTTTGTGACTCCATGCATTGTAGCCTGCAAGGCTCCTCTGTCCATGAGATTTCCCAGGCAAGAATACTGGAGTAAGTTGCCACTTCCTTCTCCAGGAGATCTTCCCAACCCAGGGATCAAACCCACCTCTCTTGTGTCTCCTGCGTTGGCAGAAGGATTCTTTACCATTGTGCCACCTGGGAAGCTCCTTTTATTAGGGCACTAGTCATATTCATGAGTGCTCCATCCTCATGACCTAACAATCACCTCTCGAAGACCTCATATTCAAATTCCATCACATTGGGGCTTAGGGGTCAACATATGAATCAAGGAGAAACACAAACATTCTGTCTCTAAAAAGACCAACCCTTTTTTTCTTTTTAACCTTTTCAGTGCCTGGATCCATTTATGTTTAAAGCTAGCATGACTTCCTGATTTTCAGATACTTGGGACAGTTCATTTCAGTTCAGTTCAGTCGCTCAGTCGTGTCCGACTCTTTGTGACCCGATGAATCGAAGCACGCCAGGCCTCCCTGTCCATCACCAACTCCCGGAGTTCACTCAGACTCACATCCATCGAGTCAGTGATGCCATCCAGCCATCTCATCCTCTGTCGTCCCCTTCTCCTCCTGCCACCAATCCCTCCCAGCATCACAGTCTTTTTCCAATGAGTCAACTCTTCGCATGAGGTGGCCAAAGTACTGGAGTTTCAGCTTCAGCATCATCCTTCCAAAGAAATCCCAGGGCTGATCTCCTTCAGAATGGACTGGGTGGACCTCCTTGCAGTCCAAGGGACTCTCAAGAGTCTTCTCCAACACTACAGTTCAAAAGCATCAATTCTTCGGTGCTCAGCCTTCTTCACAGTCCAACTTTCACATCCATCCATGACCACAGGAAAAACCATAGCCTTGACTAGACGGACCTTAGTCAGCAAAGTAATGTCTCTGCTTTTCAATATGCTATCTAGGTTAATCCTAACTTTTCTTCCAAGGAGTAAGCGTCTTTTAATTTCATGGCTGCAATCATCATCTCCAGTGATTTTGGAGCCCCCCAAAATAAAGTCTGACACTGTTTCCACTGTTTCCCCATCTATTTCCCATGAAGTGATGAGACTGGATGCCATGATCTTCGTTTTCTGAATGTTGAGCTTTAAGCCAACTTTTTCACTCTCCACTTTCACTTTCATCAAGAGGCTTTTTAGCTCCTCTTCCCTTTCTGCCTTAAGGGTGGTGTCATCTGCATATCTGAGGTTATTGATATTTCTCCCGGCAATCTTGATTCTGGGAGCTTGTGTTTCTTCCAGCCCAGCGTTTTTCATGATGTACTTTGCATAGAAGTTAAATAAGCAGGGTGATAATATACAGCCTTGACATACTCCTTTTCCTATTTGGAACCAGTCTGTTCTTCCATGTCCAGTTCTCACTGTTGCTTCCTGACCTGCATACTGATTTCTCAAGAGGCAGGTCAGGTGGTCTGGTATTCCCATCTCTTGAAGATTTTCCACAGTTTATTGTGATCCACACAGTCAAAGGCTTTGGCATAGTCATTAAGCAGAAATAGAGGTTTTTCTGGAACTCTCTTGCTTTTTCCATGATCCAGCGGATGTTGGCAATTTGATCTCTGGTTCCTCTGCCTTTTCTAAAATCAGCTTGAACATCAGAGAGTTCACGGTTCACGTATTGCTGAAGCCTGGCTTGGAGGATTTTGAGCATTACTTTACTAGCGTGTGAGATGAGTGCAATTGTGCGGTAGTTTGAGCATTCTTTGGCATTGCCTTTCTTTGGGATTGGAATGAAAACTGACCTTTTCCAGTCCTGTGGCCACTGCTCAGTTTTCCAAATGTGCTGGATTATTGAGTGCAGCACTTTCACAACATCATCTTTCAGGATTTGAAACAGCTCAACTGGAATTCCATCACCTCCACTAGCTTTGTTCATAGTGATGCTTTCTAAGGCCCACTTGACTTCTCATTCCAGGATGTTTGGTTCTAGATGAGTGATCACACCATTGTGATTATCTGGGTCGTGAAGATCTTTTTTGTACAGTTCTTCCATGTATTCTTGCCACCTCTCCTTAATATCTTCTGCTTCTGTGAGGTCCATACCATTTCTGTCCTTTATCGAGCCCATCTTTGCATGAAATGTTCCCTTGGTATCTCTAATTTTCCTGGAGAGATCTCTAGTCTCTCCCATTCTGTTGTTTTCCTCTATTTCTTTGCATTGATCGCTGAGGAAAGCTTTCTTATCTCTTCTTGCTATTCTTTGGAACTCTGCATTCAGATGCTTATATCTTTCCTTTTCTCCTTTGTTTTTCTCCTCTCTTCTTTTCGCAGCTATTTGTAAGGCCTCCCCAGACAGCCATTTTGCTTTTTTGCATTTCTTTTCCATGAGGATGGTCTTGATCCCTGTCTCCAGTACAATGTCACAAACCTCATTCCATAGTTCATCAGGCACTCTATCCATCAGATCTAGTCCCTTAAATCTATTTCTCACTTCCATTGTATAATCATAAAGGATTTGATTTAGGTCATACCTGAATGGTCTAGTGGTCTTCCCTACTTTCTTCAATTTAAGTCTGAATTTGGTAATAAGGAGTTCAGGATATGAGCCACAGTCAGCTGCCGGTCTTGTTTTTGTTGGCTGTATAGAGCTTCTCCATCTTTGGCTGCAAAGAATAGAATCAGTCTGATTTCAATGTTGACCATCTGGTGATGTCCATGTGTAGAGTCTTCTCTTGTGTTGTTGGAAGAGGGTGTTTGCTATGACCAATGCATTTTCTTGGCAAAACTCTATTAGTCTTTGCCTTGCTTCATTCCACATTCCAAGGCCAAATTTGCCTGTTACTCCAGGTGTTTCTTGATTTCCTACTTTTGCATTCCAGTCCCCTATAATGAAAAGGACATCTTTTTTGGGTGTTAGTTCTAAAAGGTCTTGTAGGTCTTCATAGAACCGTTCAACTTCAGCTTCTTCAGCATTACTGGTTGGGGCATAGACTTGGATTACTGTGATATTAAATGGTTTGCCTTGGAGACGAACAGAGATCATTCTGTCATTTTTGAGATTGCATCCAAGTACTGCATTTCGGACTCTTTTGTTGACCATGATGGCTACTCCATTTCTTCTGAGGGATTCCTGCCTGCAGTAGTAGATATAATGGTCATCTGAGTTAAACTCACCCATTCCAGTCCATTTTAGTTCGCTGATTCCTAGAATGTCAACATTTACTCTTGCCATCTTTTGTTTGACCACTTCCAATTTACCTTGATTCATGGACCTGACATTCCAGGTTCCTATGCAATATTGCTCTTTACAGCATCAGACCTTGCTTCTATCACCAGTCACATCCACAACTGGGTATTGTTTTTGCTTTGGCTCCATCCCTTCATTCTTTCTGGAGTTATTTCTCCACTGATCTCCAGTAGCATATTGGGCACCTACTGACCTGGGGAGTTCCTCTTTCAGTATCCTATCATTTTGCCTTTTCATACTGTTCATGGGGTTCTCAAGGTAAGAATACTGAAGTGGTTTGCCATTCCCTTCTCCAGTGGACCACATTCTGTCAGACCTCTCCACCATGACCCGCCCGTCTTGGGTTGCCCTGTGGGCATGGCTTAGTTTCATTGAGTTAGACAAGGCTGTGGTCCGAGTGTGATTAGATTGACTAGTTTTCTGTGAGTATGGTTTCAGTGTGTCTGTCCTCTGATGCCCTCTTGCAACACCTACCATCTTACTTGGGTTTCTCTTACCTTGGGCGTGGGGTATCTCTTCACGGCTGCTCCAGCAAAGTGCAGCTGCTGCTCCTTACCTTGGACAAAGGGTTATCTCCTCAACGCCACCCTTCCTGACCTTCAACGTGGGATAGCTCCTCTAGGCCCTCCTGCATCCGCGTAGTAAATTTCCTTTTATACTTAAACTAGTCCGAGTGATGTTTTTGTCATTCAAAATTAGTGAATTAAGACCCAAAGGATTATCACAGAGGTCACACAAATCTAGACAAAAAAAATATTACATAGAGTTGAGACACAGCAGGGTTTGATTCCCTTCACGTTGGGACTATAAGAATCCAGTTTTCTTGGAGAATCTTTCCATATGCTTTATATCTTTTTCTAGCTTACTGTGTTTTTATTCTCTCCAAGGGCCTCTTTTTAAAAGGTTTGACCTGTTCTTAAGTATGAAGTTATTTAAAAAAGACATTCAATTAAATTTTGAGGAGAGACAAGAAGTTTGTTGCTTGGAACTAAAGAAGGAACAAAGACTGATTATTAATGTTTTCTCAGAGTATATACATTTGGGAGGAGGGAAGGAAGTGAAACTGACCAGCAAACTATAGCAAATAAAAACAGTTTCAAAATTTAGAAAGTATTATGGGAAACCACAGTGATGTAACTGACAAATTCTCAGATAGTGGATAATGAATGTTTCTCTTCAGAGAGAAGCCAAGCAGAGAAACAGAAATAAAAGTCTCACCTGACTAAATCAAAGTGGACTATTGTGCTTGGCTTGAAAGAGAACTCTTTAATTCTCTCTCTCCTGTCACAATTACCCTTTTTTTGCCTTGTAAAACTGTTTATTTCTGAAAGCAACAAAATCTGATTCTTAGTTACTTAAGCAAAAAAAGAACTATTGATCCACAAGTTATGGAGTAACCCACAGAATGATAGGAAAACTAAATAGCTAGAATGGCTAGATTTTGGAAAATATAGAACCAAAAATACTACAGGTATAAATATGTCCATTGCTGTTGGACCTCCTCTTCAAGATGATGTCCCCCAAATAATTCATATCTCTACTCAATTATTTTCCACCTTTGGGTCCTTGCCCTTAAGTTGCAAATTTCAGGAAGAGGGTCTGATTGGTCTATCTTGGTCACATGCTTATCCCTCACTGGGGATCAGGGGCTGAGAGGTGGGGAAAGTGCCTTCACTGTCTGCCTGGCTCATGTAGTTGAAAGGGGTGGGGAGGTGTTCCTCAAAGGAAAACAAAGAGCTGGTAACCGAAGGAGGGATGAGACACACCGCAGAGGCAGAAACAACAGCCCCAAGGGGAACCCTTGGCTGGCTTTACCTTGGTGACATCCAGTCCACTCTCTGATGAGATCTTTGCAGAGTCCCATAGGTGGCATGTGGGCTGTCCATCTTGGGCCCCTTGGGGAACATGATAATGCTGGCCTTGGTTTGGAGTGCTCATTTGTTTCAGAAGATGTCTTTTTTCTCTAAGGAAGACAATGCTTTTGAAGTCTTTACTGGATTCGGGAAGCTCGTTAATAGGCTCTTCACAAACTGGCATAATGCAAACTCTCGGTTCATCAGCTCTTTTTCTGTCTTCAAACACACATTTATTCAACACACTTATTGAGTGTCTACCAGATACCTACATTGTTCTAAAAGTTGTGATACAGCATATGTTTCTATTTATTTTCTTGGGATAGGTCTGTACTATTTTAGATTCTCCAATATTGCAAAGAACAAGCAATATCCCCACCTTCATGAATGGGACCTACATTCTACTTCACCATTGTATCCTAGTACTGGACTCTAAATATTTGTTGAATGAATAACTGAATGATACCAACTTGAGCTATGTTGCTGCAAGCATAGCTTTTTTGTGGAACGCTAAAATTACTTTGCCAACAAAGGTCCGTCTAGTCAAGGCTATGGTTTTTCCAGTGGTCATGGATGGATGTGAGAGTTGGACTGTGAAGAAAGCTGAGCACCGAAGAATTGATGCTTTTGAACTGTAGTGTTGGAGAAGACTCTTGAGAGTCCCTTGGACTTGCAAGGAGATCCACCCAGTCCATTCTGAAGGAGATCAGCCCTGGGATTTCTTTGGAAGGAATGATGCTGAAGCTGAAACTCCAGTACTTTGGCCACCTCATGCAAAGAGTTGACCCATTGGAAAAGACTCTGATGCTGGGAGGGATTGGTGGCAGGAGGAGAAGGGGACGACAGAGGATGAGATGCCTGGATGGCATCACTAACTTGATGGATGTGAGTCTGAGTGAACTCCGGGAGTTGGTGATGGACAGGGAGGCCTGGTGTGCTGCGATTCATGGGGTTGCAAAGAGTCGGACACGACTGAGCAACTGAACTGAGCTGAACTGAATCGTATGGCGTTGGAATGCAAGAATTCTCAGTAAGTTCTTAAAGAAATAGGATTTCAGACTATCCTGTTGTTTAGTTGCTCAGTTGTGTCCAGTTCTTGTTTTCAGAGCAAACTCTAGTTTTCTCTGCCATGGAGAAATCTGAAACTATAGGATGGCAGTTCTGTCTTCTTGTAACAAGCAGCTGATGGGTCTCTGAGTCACCAGTTGTTCCAGGGGACTGCCCACTCCTGCAACATCAGGTGCTCAAGGGCTCTTGGTAAATGTCAGATGTTGCTGCCAGTGGTGGGTGGTGTTGGCGTCAGCTCAGGCAGGAAGAACAATGTAACATCATTCTAAAAAAAGGAAAGCTTGCTGCTCTCCTGCTAATGAAATCTGAAATAGGAAGTGGGGATGTCAAACTGTGGTCTTAGCTATCTACAAGCTGAAGCTGCAGTGTTTGGTAACACTGTCATTTCTCAAGTTACCAAAAAAAAAAAAAAAAACAACCCACCAGGGAAATCATGAAGGTATTTAACTTCTGGGAAGATTAATACTTGAGAACACCAATATAATAATCTTTAGAAAACTAATAAATAGAATATTCACATCTGTTAACCCTGTTGGAGATAATGGCAACCCACTCCAGTATTCTTGCCTGGGAAATTCTATGGACAGAGGAACCTGGCAGGCTACAGTCCATGGGGTCGCAGAGCTGGACATGACTGAACGACTGAGCATGGATGCACGTTGGTTGAGAAGAATGAGGTAGTGTTGTGTGTACTAAAAGGCTCTGTCTCCAAGACATTAAGTGGAAAAAGCTTGCAGGTAGATGAATGCATGCCTTGTATATTAAAACCAAACTCACTACCAAAAATGATGAGGTAGGGACTCCCCTGTGGTCCAGTGGTTAAGACTCTGCACTTCCACTGCAGGGGGAGAGAGTTTGGTCCCTGGTTGGGGAACTAAGATCCCTCATGCCTCATGGTGCAGCCAAAAAAGACAACACACACAATGATGGTATATATACATTACAGGGAAGATACGTGTGTGTATGTGTCCAAAAAAAGGTCTGTAGCATACTGATAATAATGGTTACCCTGAGGAGGCTGGAAAGGAGACAGGACTGTGGATAGTGATCACAGGGAACTTTGTAACATTTCAATCTTCTAGAGGAATATTTCATTTAAAAGTTTTAACAGTTAACATTAATTAAAAATATTAATAGTTGTTAGAGCAAGCAAATACTAGATGTAATCCTTAGTAAGGAAGAGCATTAACCTTCTGATCAAGTTGGTTAAAATGGACATAGTTCTATGGCTTTCCAGAAATATCCAGTCTGAAACGGGCCACATGAAAGATGCCCACACACTGCAGAGGTACCAATGTGAAAAGAAATCCTGTCATATGCCAGCGAAGTAGTACTGGAACTGACATTTGCTCAGCAGGCCTTACTATTTGGATTTAGTCCACTGTGTTGAATTCTACTACTTCCTATAGTACTTTATGGCTTTCCAATGGTCTCATTTGAGTCTTACGACTCAGCATCTCCATTTCACAAATTAGAAAACTGAGGCTCAGAACAATTAGGTGGGACTTCCCTGGTGATCCCGTGGTTGAGAACCTGCCTGCTAATGCTGGGGATGTGAGTTTGATTCCTAGTTTGAGAAGATCCCACATGCTGCAGGGCAACTAAGCCCATGGGCTACAACTATTCAGCCTGCCCTCTAGAGCCTGTGCTCCACAACAAGAGAAGCTGCCAAAATGAAAAGACCCTTCACCTCATCTAGAGAGTAGCCCCCACTTTCCGCAACTAGAGAAAACCCGAGTGCAATAATGAAGATCCAGTGTGGCCAAAAAGAAATAATAAATAAATAAAACTTCTTGAAAAAGATAAATTAAGTGACTTATCTAAAATCAAGGTTAGTAAAGGGCAGAGAACCTGTATTTTCCAGGAACTGAATACCTTCTCTGATTTCTCCATTCTTAACAAATCCAACTTCAGTAGTTAATAAAAGTTGTCGGATGCTAGCTTTCATCTTCTTGCTAGCAGCCCCCTTGGTCCACTTTCTACCTGAACATAGGTGAGTGAACTCAATCCAACATCCAATTTCAGAACAAAGTTCATCCACCAAAGGGACTGCCCAGCTGCTAGCAAGTCTGCTGTCAAGAACAACAGTCTCTCCATCCTGGCACAGCTGTAAGTGATCAAGGACACGGCACTGGGTTCAATACCACAGCCCTGTGCTGCCTGGTGACAACTGGTATTCTGTCATATCCTCTTAACTTTCTTGATGGGTCCCTATCCTGTTTCCCCAGCTAAGTCAGAGCTCTAAGGAACCTTCTCTTATCCTTCCTTAACTCTCAGTAGTCAGCCTCTCAATGAATATGCACTTGATAAGTTCCCTCGGCCTCATAATATAGCCAGAACAGGATAAACTTAGGTGTAGTAACACACTTTTAAATGAACACACTGCCCATGAGAATCAACACTTCTGGAAATAAACTCTTGCTCTTCTTCCTCAGCGCTTCAAACCTGCCCACACGACATCAATCTTTATCACAATCAATAACACAATTCTACTCTCACAAATTGTAAGCCCCCAACATTGGACTCACTCCTGACTTTCATTTCTACTTTACTTCCAATCCATTATAAATCTCACTGGCTCTGCCTTCAAATTCCATTTAGAGTCCAGTTATTTCTTCCCGCCTCTAGTTGCTTCCTCCCTGATCTAAATGACTGTCATCTATCACGTGGGTCATTAGAGTGGCCTTCACTCGCCTCTTCTAAAACAGTCCTTGTTATCCAGTTTTTTCTCAAGACAGCAGTCAATGGATCCTAATGCCATCCTTGCTGACCACATCTATCCCTCCACTGAAAGGCCTCCAAAGGTTTGCTCACTCATGTGAGACAAATCGGGGTTCTTACCATGTCCTAAGAGGCCACTTGGTTCTATCATCTCCTATTACTCTTCCTCCTGGCCCAATCCTCTCTCTGGCCCCTGGAATCCCTGCTCTTTCTTGGGCATCCTACTGTTTATTCTCCCTCCTCTGGGGTTTTGCATGCAGCCTTCACTCTCCCAGTGATACTCTTCCCCATGAAACCAGGGCTAGCTTGCTCATCATCTTTAAATCTTTCCCTAAAGGTCACCATGTAGGGAGGCTTTCCCTGACCACCCCATTTAAAACTGCAGCCACCACTCCTCTCCCCAGTACACTATACTACACACACACACACACACACACACACACACACACACGCCTTCCTGGCACTGCTTATCCCCTTTCCTGTCTTATTTTTCTCCATAGTACAAATCACCTTCTAACACACTCAATAATGTATTTCATTTGTCTAACTCCCCAAGTAGAATGTTTGCTCCAAAAAAGTAAGGATTTTTATTTATTTCATTCATTGCAGTGTCCCCAGAGCCTAGAACATGCCTGGTACCTATAGATATTTGATAAACATTTGTTGAATAAACATGATTGATAAAGAGGAAAATTCCACAGTATTGGTGGTTCTCTAGGGAAATATACTTTCAGATGTGGCCAGAGTGTGAATTGGAATTACCTCTTTAGAGGGCAGTTTGGCAAGATCCAGGCTTCCCTGGTGGCTCAGATGGTAAAGCGTCTGTCTGCAATGCAGGAGACCCGGGTTTGATCCCTGGGGTGGGAAGGTGCCTTGGAAAAGGAAATGGCAGCCCACTCCAGTACTCTTGCCTAGAAAATCCCATGGACAGAGGAGCCTGGTAGGCTACAGTCCATGGGATTGCAAAGAGTCAGACATGACTGAGCGACTTCACTTCACTTTTGGGCAAGATCCATGAAAAATTAAAAAGGCATCTTACCTGTGACCTAGAAATTCAACTGCCAAATATTTATTCAAGAGATATACATGTCCAAACACATAGTTCAAGGATATTTACTGCAGCATTATTTTAATAACAAAAGGCTGTAATGAACTTGCTATTCATCCATTGGCATCTGGTTAAAGAAACAGAAGGGCATCAACTACATAAATGCAAACTGTTAAAGATCATAGAGAAGTTCTTCATGTGCTGGTGGGACAGTCTCCGTTGTAAACTGAGTGAAAAAAGCCAGGGACAGAAATGTGTGGAGTATGGCACTGAGTATAAAGGGAAAAGGCTATGGGTGCCTATACTTACACGTTTGCATAAGCATTAAGTGTGTGTGTGTGTGTGTTTAAAATCTGGAAAATAGTAAAAACTTCAGTCGCAGCCAACTCTTTGGGACCCCATGGACTGTAGCCCCCCAGGCCCCCTGTCCATGGGATTTCCCGGCAAGAATCCTGGATGGGTTGCCATTTCTTCCTCCAGGGGATCTTCCTAACTCAGGAATCCAACCTGCCTCTCCAGCCTCTCCTGCACTGGCAGGCGGATTCTTTACCACTGAGCCACTGGGGAAGCCAAAAAGCTAATGACAGAGGTTGGCTTTTTTTTGAGAAAATTATTCAAGGGCTGGGAGACTTGAAAACAATTTTTTTAAAATTCGTTGTGAACGGAGTACTTAAAAAGCTTACTTCTATAATGCATGAATCCATTTTTGCTAACTTTTACCCTGTGTGGCGCTGACACGCTAAAAATATGCCCTAATCTCTGCTTTGAAGGCAAGGGGTGGGGGTGGGAAGGAGGACCTTTTATTTCCTCGGGGAGTGAAGCCAATAAAACGTATGAATAGATCCAGCCCAACCTCGTGCTCTGTGTCTCGGGGGCGGGCTCCTCCTTCCCCCAGCCCCATCCCCAGCTGCGCCCTCGGATTCTGCCATCTGGCGGCTGGAGTCCCGGCTTCCTCCTTAGAGGGCAGCAGCGGAGCGTCTCGGGGACGCATGCGCCCCAATTTGCGCCCGGGGAATTAAAGAGCGAGAAGAAAAGCCCCACCGAAACCCGCGCCCCAAACAAAACCCAAGTGGAAGAAAGCGCGCGGCTCCGCAGCTCCGGGGCAGTGCAGGCGCCTCCCGCCTCGCCCGCGTCGCCGGCCGCGGCGGGATGCGCACGGACCGGCCCGCGACGCCCCGGCCGCCACTGTCCCCGCACCTGGACGCCGGTCGGGTGGCCGCGCCCCAGCCGCGCTCGCTCGCCGCCGCGGCTCCCCCCGAGTCGCCCGGCGCCGGCGGGGCACCTCGCTCTCCATGGGGCTGAGAGACTGGCTGAGGACCGCGTGCTGCTGCTGCCCCTGCAAGTGCCTGGAGGAGCCCGCCGTGCCGGAGAAGGAGCCTCTGGTCAGGTGGGTGCGCGCGCCCCGGCCGTAATCTGGGGCTCCCTGGCCGCCGCCGGGCACCACGGACTCGGGGTACCTGTGTGCTCCTCTGAGCTGGCGAAGTGCGCTTGTTTTAAGCTCACACGGAGGCACAGACTAAGCCCCTTGGTTCCTTGAAGAAGATCCTGCTCCTCGGGGGTTGTTCCTTGGGTAAAGTTTTTGCCAGAATGCACAAATCCTTGGAGGCGCCTGAGACCCAAGAAGATGCGTGTGGGAAACAACAAGAGCTCGGGTGCAGTTCCCCGGGCAGAGAACTACCGGAGAAAAGTTTGCACAGGGGTACTATTAAATACAACTGTGATTGTCTGTTTCATAGGCATATTTCAGTGAAATGGGCGACTGTGAATTTCTTTCACCCAGGAAAAAAGTTGGATACCTTATCATTCAATTTTATTAGGAAGAGAAGACATTTTCAGTGACGGAGAGCAAGGAAATATTTTTCATATTTCAAAAGGTACATATTTTTCTCAAGGGACAGTGGAACGTTGATTCATGACAGCTTAAGCTATTAAGTGTGAGGAAATTAATGCACGTTAGCAATGTGCTAAGTGCCTTTGTGAAGGAACCACACAGCACGGCTTTGTTCAGGGCTGTGATTGTAAGCAATTATTTTATATCTTGACTGCTGAAATCAAGGTTTCATTTCGGCATGACTTGGGGGTAGGTAGGGTAGAAACAAAAGATTTAAAATGAAATTAGGAAATAGATGAGGCAAAATTATAGGGTTTTCTAGGCAAAAACATGGAAGCTAGTGTTTCTTATGAAATATGCAACTAATATGATAAAGCTTTCACAACTTTTTAAAAACACGATTTACCTTTTCTTACTCTATCAAGTCTAAACACTCCCCTTGACTTTTGAGATCTTACATAACCCCTTCCCTCCTGTCCACTCCTGTTTTCCAGTATATTACACACTGTGCACTCTTTGATTTAATCAGACAGGCATCCTTACTGCTCTAGGAACAATCTAAGCTTCTTATTCCCTCCAAGCTTGTTTCAAGTGGTGACCTTTATTCTTCCTGCCCCTTCTTAAATGCTTGTTTTCAAGTCTCCCTCAAACAGTCAGTCTTCTTTGATTTTTTCGTTCTTATTCATTTTTCTCTCCTTGCTAGGGTTTAGAACTTGCTATCTGCTCCTCATGGTTTAGTGAGCACGTATATATGTAAACATGTATGTCCTGTTTGTTTTCTGTGTATAGTATATACACCATACACAATGTTTTTGTTTGCTCCTGCAATGGTGTTCCCACTTCGATTATTAGATTGTTGTGGGCAGGGAGAAACCCAGTAATCTGGGTTTGAAGACCCCTAGTCTTCAAATAGTGGATAGCAATCTGGAATTTCAGGCTTGGATTATACCCTCAATTTGTCAATATTCATAGTAACATGAAATAACAGCCTTCAGCTTGGTCTCATTCTCAGAGCCTTGGGTCTTTCCAATATTCTGTTGGGAATTGCTATTTAAGATAATAGTTTTGGTGGTTTTAAAAAATCTCAACCCTCTCCTGCCTTGGTTTACATTGTAAGTCAGCGAATTTGCAAGTAATTTTAAGACTTTAGAGTCAGTTGGGGCAGAATAGCATAGTGCTCGTGAGCCAGATTGCCTGGGGTTAAATTCCAGCCTGGGTGACCTGGCACAAGTTATGAAACTTTTTGTGCTTTAATTTCCTCATCTGTAAAATGGGAATCGTAATAGTATGGACCTCAGAGGGATGCAGTGTACAAATACCTGCATGTTCTTTCCTGCCCAAATCATTAGAAGGTCTAGATTGAAATCTTTTTTAAATGTGAAATTCAGTGCTTTTTAATACATTCACAGAGCTGTGCAGTCATCAATACTCTTAACTCCAGACATTTTTCATCACTCCAAAAAGAAGCACTATACTCATTGGCAGTCACTTGCTGCCTTCCCTTCCCTGCCCACTCCCTGCCATCCCCCAGGCCCACAGTCAACCGCTAATCTACTTTTTGTCGTTAGAGATTTACTTCTTTTGGACATTTTGTATAAACGGAATCCTTCAATATGTGGCCTTTTGCATCTGACTTTCAGTTAGCATAATGTTCTCAAGTTTCATCTATGTTGTAGGTTTATCAGCACTTAACTCTTTTTATCTTTGGATAATATTCCAGTGTATAGATGTTTTACATTTTATTTATCAATTGATAGATATTTGGGTGATTTCCACTTTTTGGCTTTTAAAATGATGATTCTGTGACCATTAGTGTACAAATTTCTGTGTGGATATATGTTTTTGATTCTCTTGGGTATATACCTAGAAGTGGAATTGCTAGGTCACATAGTAAATTGTACATTTTAACTTTCTGAGTTGCTGCCAGGCTGTTTTCCAAAGTGATTGATTTGAAATCTTGACGTGGTGAAGTCATATGGCCAGATGGTCTTAATTTTTATTTTATTAAGAACTTCATTCTTCATGTCATTTTTCTTCATTTATAAAAAAAGATTTTATACAGACATTGCCTGCCCTCAACTGAATCCTTTATTCCATCATAAAACAGTGGTTAACACGTAACAAGAACAAGTGAAGTCACTCAGTCATGTCCAACTCTTTGCGAGTCTGTGGACTGTAGCCCACCAGGCTCCTCTGTCCATGGGATTCTCCAGGCAAGAATACTGGAGTGGGTTGCCATTTCCTTCTCCAGGGTATCTTCCCGACCCAGGGATCAAACCCAGGTCTCCTGCATTGCAGGCAGACGCTTTAACCTCTGAACCACTAGGGAAGCCCAGAACAGTGGTTATCAAGCTTTATTTCATCCCCCAAGGCAATAGTGCTGGAAGAGATAGGGTCGAAAGGAAGACGTTTGTCATTTGTGTGCGTGGTCATCTGCAGTCCTTTTCCAGAACAGACCAGGGAACCTCATTAGTTCAGCAAAACTAGTTTTTAATATCAGCTCCTATGCCAACCTGACATTGCCACTTGTGGTTTTTAGGAAATATTTATTGATTTATTTGGCTGTGTTGAGTCTTAGTTGTGGCACACAGACTTGGGAATTGTGGCAGTGCATGGGTTTTGCTGCCCCGCAGCATGTGGGATTCCAGTTCCCTGACCAGGAACCCAACTGGTGTCTCCCACATTACAAGGCAAATTTTTAACCACTGGACCATCAGGAAAGTCCCTGTGTTTTTGATCTTGCCTTGTTTGCTTTTTCTGGAATTTTGTACCTAAAGGGAATGGCTGTCAGTTGTCTGGCTTGCATGTATATTTTCCCATGAGTTCTTTCTTTGCCCTTTCTCTCGAAGTATGCTGGGGCCTCTCCTGACAATAAATTCATCCCCATGTTGCTGTTTTCTTTAGCTGGCATCTTCTGCTTTCCCTTGTGTCGCGCAGATGTCTTTAAAGTGCAGTCAGTTGTACCCCCACCTCCTCCTTCGCCTCCCACTCATCATGAGATCTGGTTCCTTCCCCTGCATGATTACAAGAAAACTCTTCTGTTGAAAGTTACAAGAGAAAGAAAGCTGCTGTTCTTTGCTTGGTGTACACGGAGTGCCCCTGTGCTGACCATCTGAGCCTGATTTCCCATTTCCTCCTTCTCTGGCCTCTGATTTCTCATTCTCTTGTCTCTGTGCCTGTGATCCATCTAATCCTGCTGGTTTCCCTTGTGGTGTTGCTGTCAATGGCATAATTGTTAGTTAGATATCTTTTTGTTGGCTCTACCGCAGACGATGAGATGGTTCGATAGTATCACTGACTCAGTGGACATTAATTTGAGCAAACTCCAGTTTTTTCCAGTAATCATCTGTGGATGTGAAAGTTGGACCACAAAGAAGGCTGAACACTGAAGAACTGATGCTTTTGAACTGTGGTGCTGGAGAAGACTCTTGAGAGTCCCTTGAACAGCAAAGGAGATCAAACCAGTCAATCCTAAAGATAGAAATCAACCCTGAATATTCATTGGAAGTCCTGATGTTGAAGCGGAAGCTCCAATACTTTGGCCACCTGATGTGGAGAGCTGACTCATTGGAAAAGACCTTGATGCTGGGAAAGATTGAGGGCAGGAGGAGAAGGGGACGACAGAGGGTGGGATGGTTGGAAGGCATCATTGGCAACGGACATGAGTTTGAGCAACCTCTGGGAGATAGTGGAAAGGGAAGCCTGGCGTGCTGCAGTTAATTAGTTAATGAGGTCCCAAAGAATCAGACACAACTTAGCCACTGAACAGCAATAGTGACCAGATAAAATAGGTGTTATTTATTCCCCATTTTATAGGTAAGGAACTCAGGGCTTAGAGTGTTTAAATAGTTAGTTCACAGTCACAACTGGTAAGTTGGAGAGTCAGAATTTGAATCCATGTCTTCAGAGTTTATTCCTTGCAATGCAGAAAATTCAGAAAGCTACCAAACAGTTTCCAAGTTTAACTGATAGTGTTTATATCCTAGACGCTGGTAGATGTCACTAGCTTTAGCTCCTGCCCATTGTGACTCTTTTCTCCTTTTCGCCTTTCTTCCATGTCCTTGCTTAGTTTAATTCTTCTACCTGGATGCAGGGGCAGCCTGACCTTGAGAGCCAAGCCCAGGAGGAGTTAAGAAACCTGAGTCCTTGTCCCAACTACTAATTGTCTGTGGGACTTTGGGGAAGTCTTGTAACTTCCTTGAACCTTAGTTTCTTCTTCTGTCCAGGGAAGGCATCTGACTTTAAGGTGCAGCCTTGAAGAGCTGTTCCAGGCTTGATGCAGACTGTCTTCTTTCTGTAGCCTTATGTCAGCTGAAATTCTGTTTGACATGGAATACAGGGGCAGCAAGGTTGTGTGTAGTCCTGGGAAGGAGCCTGAAGGCCTATGATGTGTGAAGTGAAGTGAAGTCGCTCAGTCGTGCCCGACTCTTTGCGACGCCATGGACAGTAGCCTGCACCAAGCTCCTCTGTCCATGGAATTTTCCAGGCAAGAGTACTGGAGTGGGTTGCCATTTCCTTCCCCAGGGAATCTTCCTGACCCAGCGATCAAACCCGGGTCTCCCGCATTGTACACAGATGCTTTACCATCAGAGCCACCATGATGTGAGTCATGACCGATCCAGCTGCCGAGGTCGGCTTCCCCAGCAAATATGTGAGTAGGCATTTCTAACAGCAGGAAGCTTAGAGCAAGTCTAGGCTTGGAGAAATGATCCATGGCCTGATGTGGGCTTGACACCAGGCCTCTGTGATAAAAAAGCCAAAGGTTTCATTCAGTCTCACCATTTCCTCACCTTCATCCCAGGTTTAGGAATGAATCATGTAATGTCCATCTTGTCCATCATCTATGTAAAGTTTGAAGTTCTGAAAGTCATTCTTCTCCGCACTGTTTTTCTCAAGGAGGTTAAGTAATGATCACAATGACAACAAAATATCCATATGCGCTGAGGACAGGACGATGATGCAAATGCATCGTTTTGGAATGGCTGGATCGTTGTTTATTTGTCTGTAAAACAGCGAATTACGTTTTGACCCAAGATTTCATGTTGCTAATTAAAAGAAACAGTGGGGTACCTGTTATTAGGTTCCAGGACTGCTGCGACAAGTTGCCACAAACTTGATAGCTGTATATTAAGGCATATATGTAGAATCTAGAAAAAGGGAACAGATGAATCTGTTTGCAGAGTAGGAATAGAGACGTAGACATAGTAAGGAGATGTGTGGACACAGTGGGAGAAGGGGAGCGTGGCATCATTTGGGAGATTGGGGATGATGTACATACACTACCATGCATAAAGCAGACAGCTAGTGGGAACTGTTGTATAGCACACGGAGCTCAGCTTGTTGCTCTGTGATGACCTAGGGGGTGGGATGGGGAGAGCATGGGGGGGAGGTCCAAGAGGGAGGGGTTCTGTGTATACTTATAGCTGATGGCAGATGGTGACTGCAGCCATGAAATTAAAAGACGTTTGCTCCTTGGAAGCTATGACCAACCTAGACAGCATATTAAAAAGCAGAGACATTACTTTGCCGACAAAGATCTGTCTAGTCAAAGCTATGGTTTTTCTAGTAATGATGTATGGATGTGAGAGTTGGACTACAAAGAAAGCTGAGCACCGAAGAATCAATGCTTTTTAACTGGTGTTGGAGAAGACTCTTGAGAGTTCCTTGGACTGCAAGGAGATCAAACCAGTCAATCCTAAAGGAAATCAGTCCTGAATAGTCATTGGAAGGACTGACGCTAAAGCTGAAACTCCAATACTTTGGCCACCTGATGCGAAGAACTGACTCATTGGAAAAGACCCTCATGCTGGGAAAGATTGAAGGCAGGAGGAGAACGGGTTGATAGAGGATGAGATGGTTGGATGGCATCACTGACTGGATGGCCATGAGTTTGAGCAAGCTCTGGGAGATAGTGAAGGACAGAGAAGTCTGGCATGCTGCAGTCCGTGGGGTTGTGAAGAGTCGGACACAACTGAGTGACTGAACAAAAGTATGTGTTTTGCAACCAATAACAGGCCCTGCACTCTGTTCTTTCGTGTCTTTTTTTTTTTTAGAAAATAATCTTGGTGAGGCTGTATGTATCTAAAGAACCCCTGTACTGCCTGGAAAGGAGTTAAGAGTTTGCTGTATTGCCTCTCATTATTTTTTTCGTAACTTTTAAAATCTTGTGTTTGTATATCAAAGTCTGAAAACATACAAGCACATAAACAGTGTAAAACACTGCAGGGACTTCCCTGGTGGTCCAGTGGTTAAGACTTTGCCTTCCATGGAGGGGGGTGTGCAGGTTGAATCCCTAGTTGGGGAGCTAAGATCCCACATGCCTGGTGGCCAAAAAACAAAAACATAAAAAAGAAGCAGTATTGAAACAAATTCAATAACGACTTTAAAAATGGTCCACATGAAAAAAAAAAAAACTTAAAAAAAAAAAAAAGAACAACTACAAGATGGATACTCCTATAATCACTGCCCAAGGCAAGAGATAGCTGTGGGCAACCCACCCCCCACCCCCACCCTCACCCCCGACCCCTGATTGTATCTAGACTTTTGTGATAGTCATTTCCTTGCTTTTCTTGATAGCTTTTCCGCCTATGTATGCACCTTAAAAATGGACTTTAGTTTTGCCTGCTTTTAAACTTTACATAGGCAGGATCAAACTGTGTGTGTACTTGATTTTGTGAGCTCGGCCCCAGCTGGGGCATGCAGTTGGTGGTTCTCACTGCTTGATGGTGTATTCCCACTGATTCACCCATTCTTCTGTTAGTGGATTTTATGGTGTATTCCCTTTGGTTCACCCATTCTTCTGTTGGTGGACTTTTGGGTGGTTTCTAGTTTGGGGCTATTACTCACGGTATAGATTTTAAAGTCAGCACAAAAGGGCAAATTGTTCATTCTTCAGCCACACGGGCCTCCTCCTGGGTCCTCAGATACACTCTTAGCGCCCTCCCTGCCTAGCATATCCTTTCTTCACTTACCCGGGAAACTCCCTCCCTCGATTCAGGTCTCTACTTAAAGTTATTTTATCAGACAGATCTTCCCTGACCACCCTCTTTCAAACAGTACTTTTCACCCTCACTCTGACCCTTATTCCTTCAGAGGCTGATCACCACTAGACATGAATATATATGCTTACTGTCTGCTTCCTCTGGAAGACTCTGAACCCCACCTTCATGAATTTAAACAGCTCAAAGATGTTAAGAGCTTGTCTGTGAGTCCAGAGAGTGGGATTCCAGCCTCGTTTCTGCCATTCAGAGCCCTGTGACGTTGGAAAGTCACAGTTCATTCATTCAACAAATTGAGCATCCGTTAAGTGTCAGGTCCTGTTCTAAGCACTCCACATACATCATTGAGCAAAAGAGATACAGATCCTATTCTCAGGGGCCTTTTATTATGGTTTTGGGGAAGCACAACACACAGTAAACATAGTATTGACAAATAAATCCGAAGGTAAACAGACACAGTCATCCCTAGGTATCTGCAGGGAGTTGATTCCAGAAAGCACCATCTCCTCTGCACCTCCCCCAACCCAGGGATGTAGACCCCATGAATATGGAGGTAGAGTCGGGGCAGAAGAGCATGCGTGCAGTTTTAAATAGATTGGTCAGAGTAAGCCTCATTGAAGAGGGGGTATTTAAACAGTGATACGACGGAGGGGAGGGAGCGAGGCATGTGGATACAGGGTGGGGGTGGGGAGGGAGCACCATCATAGGTAGGAGAATCAGCCGGTGCAAGGGCCTGGAGATGGCCGCGTGACTAGTGGGTTCAGGGAACAGCAAAGAGACCAGAGTGGCTGGCATGTCACGTGGGGATTATGGACCACGGAGTGACCTGGGCTTATATTCTGTGTCAGATGGTAGCCCCTGGAGGGTTGTGAGGGAGGGGTGACAGGAATTGATTGACATATTGAAAAGATCACTTTAATTGTGTTAAGAAGAACATTGGTAGAGGTAGTGGTTGAAAAAGGTGAAAGTGAAAGAACTCGTGTCCGACCGACTCTTTGCGAGCCCATGGACTGTAGCCCTCCAGACTTGTCTTGTCCGTGGGATTTCCCAGGCAAGAATACTGGAGTGGCTAGCCATTCCCTTCTCCATGGGATCTTCCAGACCTGGAAAAAGGTAGATCAGTGGAAAAAAAATTGCAGGGATTCTTTTGTAAGACAGAGGTTCTTTGACCTGGGGAGTGGTACTGGTAGAGATGGGCATTTGTTTAATGTGTGGTCAATAGGATTTTCTGTTGGATTAGATGTTGAGGGTGAGAGAACCAAGGATGACTTGAAGGGTTTTGGCCTGAGGAAGGATAGGTTTCCCACCTTCTAGGTGGGGAGACTATGGGTGGGGAGCTTTGGACAGAAGGTCAGGGGCTTGGTGCACCATGTTGAACTTGAGCTGTGGACCAGGCATCCTCATGGAGAAGGGAAGAAGGCAGGCCGTGCAGGAGTCTGGGACTTGAGAGCGTGTCTGAGCTGGGGATTCAGTTACAGGTTTGAGAATCTTCCTCAGGAAGATGGCATTTAAAGCCGTGAGACCAGGAGTTAGTGTAAACAAGGCAGAGAACAAGGGCTGAGTCTAATCTTCCCGCACCCCAGCGTTTCCTCATCTGGGAGACAGAAAAATCATGCCTCCCTTGCCTCCTTCACAGACTTGTCAGAACCGTCTTCAGGCCTTTAAAGCATTTAAAGCAGTGAACGGAACCCATGATGATGTGGGACTGTTTCAGCCTTGGGATGGGAAGGCATGAAGGGTGAGAGCATGTCAGGGAGCAAGAGGGGCCCAGAAAGGCACCCGCAGTTTTCTTCTTACATATTGAGATGGTAGATGCCTCTGCTGTTGAAGGATGTCATGAGACCAGGTGTTTAAACACTGAGAAAAGCGCTGGAAATCTTGGGATGATGTTTAGACTCGGGGTTCAGTCATGTTCAAACATTGGATTAATACTGATGTTTCTAAGCCTGGAGTCTCCCCTAGCCCTATTGATATTGGAAGAAAAGAATCCCGAGAGGTTTGGCCTCACACCCTAGGTGCGGTTGGGGATGGAAGCCGAAACTTTGCTCATCTTACCTTCTGGGAGAAAAGAGCAGCCTTTGCTTCGCTTCATGTGTAACTTCAGAGTCACCTCTCAGATGTCTGAAGTTCATAAAATATTTATCATCAGCAGATGGCGGCCAGGGGCGAAACGGCTCCTCTCACTTTCCTCAAACCTTTAGAGATCATTTCACAGGGGAGGGAGGGAGGGAGGGAGGGAGAGTGAAGCTCCGATTCAGTGCCCTCTTCTCCCTGCCGTCTGTCCTCCTGGGTTCTGTCCCAGACCCCAGGGCCTTTGCACGGAGTTCTCTTTACACAAAGGTCCCACAGTGCTTTACAGGCTTGAGTGCACAGAAGTTCCCAAGCTGCTGCTTTAGTTGTTTGCTTTAGGTTTTTCTTCGCTCTGGACTCTCCACCCTAAGGGTTCAAAGTTTTAAAACAAAGCAGATGCTGCCTTGCCTGGGTGATGGAGCAGGATGAAAGGAATGGGGAGCAGGGATCTTGGGAACCAGGCTGGTCTGACAGGTCCTTCTCTAATGAGTTCAAGCTCTCGTTCACTTTTACTTTGATTCGTGTTTTGGTGAAATTATTAACTTAGTGATTTATTTAGTGGTGTGCCCCACCTCTCTAGGTCTTCAAAGAAACCAGGTTTGTAACTTAAATAGATAAGAAGAAGGTGGTGGGAGTGAGGTCCAGGTGAGGGAGGCAGCCAAGTGGAGTAGGGGGCTGCTCTGCAGAGGACAGCCACCCAGATCCCGAGCTTGAGAGCGTCACTCGGATGAAAGTCATTGCTCACCCTGGGGCAGAAGCCCTTGGTTCTCTCCCCTGTTTTATATTGTCCCCTGGGGAGAGGATCAGTGACTAGGCAGGCAGAGTCTGAGACTCAGGGGTTGTCAGGGGAGCACTGCTCCTAATTAGGGGATGCTGGGGAGGCACTGCCTGTCTGGAGACATCCTAACAGGCCAGTGTTGACCTTCAGGACTTTAGGTTAAGGATGGGTCGTACTCTTAGATGTTGGCTGGAGTCATATGTGTGTGTCTGTGTGTGTGTATGTGTGCGTGCTTGTGGGGTGGGGAGAAGAGAGAGAAGACAGAAATATTAACTGATTGTGAGAGGGTAGGACTGACTGGCCAGAGGGCTTCCCTAGTAGCTTGGTGGTAAAGAATCCACCTGCCAGTACAGGAGATGGGGATTTGATCCCTGAGTTGGGAAGATTCCCTGGAGAGTAAAATGGCAGCCTGCTCCAGTATTCTTGTCTGGGAAATCCCATGGACAGAGAAGCCTGGCAGGCTACAGTCCATGGGGTTGCAAAGAGACGAACATCACTTAGCTACTAAACAACAATGAGCGACTGGTCAAGAAGGCACCTGTCATAATCTTCTCAAAACAAGCCAAGAAATTGTGGCTTATGAAGCCCAAAGTGGCTGGATTACTCAAGGTCAGATGCTGTTTATCACCTTCCCAGGTGGCACAGTGGTAAAGAATCTGCTTGCCAGAGCAGACACGAGAGACTCAAGTTTGATCCCTGGATCAGGAAGATTCCCTGGAGAAGGAAATGGCAACCCACTCCAGTATTCTTGTCTGGAAAATTCTATTTGACAGAGGAGCCCTGTGGGCTAGAGTCCATGGGGTCACAGAGAGTCGGATACAACTGAGCGATTGAGCACGCACCCATTCAAGTGGATACTGGCTAATGTCTAAACCTCCTGCATTAGGGAACTTGTAATGAGTTATGTCTGGGATTTCCTTTAGTACTTTGGGGTCACAGATCTGTAACTTTTAAAAGTACTTGTAAAGCAGCTTCTCTGTGCCCGCCCCCACCAGGTGATGTGGGTTGTGAAGAAATACTGAGTACATCCCAGTGACTCAGATGGTGAAGAATCTGCCTGCAATGAGGGAGACCCAGGTTTGGTTTCTGGGTCGGGAAGATCCCCTGGAGAAGGAAATGGCAACCTGCTCCAGTATTCTTGCCTGGGAAATCCCATGGACAGAGGAGCCTGGCGGGCTACAGTCCATAGTTCGCAAAGAGTTGGACACGACCCAGCAACAAACACTTTCGCTTTTCATCCCTACCTTAGAGCAGTGGAACCTATCTATTAACTTGAGACAAACAAATGAAACAGATTTGGGCAAAAATAAAAGACTGAGTTTCTGGAACGTAACTCAGGTTTCAGGATCTGAGAGGGATGTGTACTGTCCTGGTGAAAACTGTGCCCCCGGGGTTTGGATGCCTTGAGGAGAAGTCCCAGGGGAATTTGCTTCCCAGGGAAGTCGGGAACCACTTCACACCTGGAGTCAGTATCTGGGCCGCTATGTTTGAGGACCCATCCCATCACAGCCCTTGGACGTACTCTATGAACTCTATGACTGTGGCTGCTTAGAGATGCCCCATCAGGGACCTTGTGCTGGAGGGTGGGGACCATCCTGTCCTGGGAGAAGTCAGACAACTGTGGAGTCTCGTCCCTATCTGCCAAGTGGGATAGCGTCGCTGTCAGCTGCCCCCGAGACCTCAGATGGTTGTACAGAGGGAGGGATAGAGTGTGGAGGGCCTGGGGTAAAGTGCTGTGTGGTTTTACTGGCCGCAAAATCGTTTAGGCATAAAGATGTTGGAGTTCGTGCTCTTCATGCTCTGACACTGTCCGGTGCCGCCTGCTCTGGAGAATTCCTCTTTGCCCAGCATTCTTGCTCCCTGGGCTCTCCTGCTCTCTGTAGCCTCCTTTTCCATTCCTCTGAGGCCCTTCTTCATTCCCTCGCTTTCCTTCCTCCTTGTTCCCAGATGCTTCCTCTGGTCCCCTGGCTTCTGCGGTGATGGAGATCCATGAGCATTTCCCCCACATGTAGGTCTCCTGCCCTGTCCTTGGTCCTAAGCCCAGATCCTGAGTGCTCTCTGCGTGTCCTGCAGGTGTGCAGGTCAGCCGTGGCTCCTCCCATCCTCCGTAAAGGCGTCACCCTCACGCGGTCAGCACTGACTCCCCTCCTCCCACCTCCGTGTCACCCATCTGGGGTCAATAGGGCAGCCGTGGCTGAGTCTCTGATGCTGCAGGAACCCACGCTTGCTGTTCCCACCTCTATTTCTCAAGCCCGTGCCCTCCTTCACTTGTGCCCCAACCAGTATCTCAAAATGTTTCGAATTAAACGTGGACTTATTTAGCAATAGAATACCACCTTTCCTATGCCCCAAAGGAATCTTCTCTGGAGCTCTCACGAATTACAGGTTTGAACCAGCTGTTCTGGTTGCGGTTGGTTTGTGGCATCTTCCTCTCTCTGCCGAGCAGCCCTGCCCATCTCCTGGCCCACCGCTCCCCCACAGTGGCCCCGAGGCCCCTGACACTAGGAACTCAAAGACCGCGGCAGGAAAGCCACACCTACCCTCTTGTGACCGTTGATTGTGACAGCCTTCTAAGCCCTGTTCCTTCTTTATCGAGAGTTGTTGCTGTAAAACTCAGACCTGACAAGGCTCAAAATCGCTTCGATAACTTATCCCTGTTCTCAGAACCAAAGTTGAACTCCAGCGGACCCCCCATGTCCTTTTCTTCCTGTCTGTCCATTTCCCTCCTTGGGAGCCTGTGTGGTCAGCCCTGCGTGAACACTTGGGAGTTCCCCCACCCTGCGGACACTTGCAGTTTCCATACGCTGTAGGTGGTATCCCCTCTGTCAGGAACACCATTCCCTTTGTTTCTCTTCTCTGGAGAAAGGCTGTGTGCTCCTCAGGTCTGGGTTAGTATTTACTCCATGTAACCTTTCTTCAACTTCCTTCTCATCATACATAATATGTGTCTCTCTCTCTGTTCCTACAACTTTCTGTTTGCACTTAAAAAGAAAATTCACTTGCCTCCTTGTGTGATAGTCACACCAGCAACAGGGGCAATGCCCTGTTTATTTGTGAGTTCCTAGAGCATCCAGCCCAGTAGCAGTACACAGTTGCATAAGTGAATGCGTGGATGAATGAATGAGATGGACGCGCTTGGTAAAGCTCGTATGGGCACCAAGGCATCGTTTGCCTGCCTGTTTGTTGGCTCATCATTCTTAAAAGGAGCGAGTGGTGGGTCTCTCTGTTCAGCTTTTGCAGTGTCAAAAGGGAAAACAGGGCGTTTCTGACAATCTTGTGGCTGAGCTGTGTCCGACTCCCTGAAAGTTGCTCCTTCTCCATAGTTCTGATCACTCTATCCAGTCTCAACCCTGCACTTCTGAACTGGAGAGACTTCAAGAGCACTTTTCAGCATCCATTCAGGTAGCTGGCCTCCTGTAGACCTTGGCTCCAAGCTCCCTTCCCCTCTGTGTCCCAGTTTTCATGAGCGGGCCGTGGTTGGCTCTCCCAAGCCTGACCCAGACCTCATCACTTGAGTGCTGGAGTCCATCCCTGGCTGGGAGGGTTCCTGTGCTGAACACCAGTTTGGAGATCCAAACTTTGCTTCCTGTTGCAACATCTCCTTAGTGCCAACTTTGGAATATTTCATGTTGGTTTAAGCCTTAACATTACCTTCAGCCCAGTTGTCCGTTTCTCTTATCCTTCTTTCCCAGATGCTGTCTGCTTATCAGGCGCCCACTGTCTGTCCTCCTTTGCCATTTGCTCCTGTCACACCTGCAGACTTGCTGGCCACCCTGTGGCTGTGGGGCATTGTAGCTCTGCCTCAGACGAGGGCATCACTCACCGTCCCGGTGGAAAGCCAGAGAGCGTCTACCCTCTCCTGCTCCTGGATTATGCAGGGTAATACCTATCCTGTCTCACCTGAGTTGCTTCAGTTCCATCTTAGTGAATCCCTCAGGTCCACTCTTCACCCCTCTGAAGCATTCTCCACACTGTAGCCAGGAAGATTTTTTCTTTTAATCGTGGTAAAAGTCACATAATATAAAGCATACTGTGTTAACCATGGTCTTCCCTGATAGCTCAGTTAAAGAATCCGCCTGCAATGCATGAGACCCTGGTTCGATTCCTGGGTCAGGAAGATCCACTGGAGAAGGGATAGGCTACCCAGTCCAGTATTCTTGGGCTTCCCTCTTGGCTCAGCTGGTAAAGAATCTGCCTGCAATGTGGGAGACCTGGGTTTGATTCCTGGGTTGGAAAGATCCCCTGGAGAAGAGACAGGCTACCCACTCCAGTATTCTTGCCTGGAGAATTCCATGGGCTGTACAGTCCATGGGGCTGCAATGAGTTGGACACGACCAAGCGCCTTTCACTTTCATGTTAACTATATCTGACTGTACAGTTCAGTGGCTCTAAGTACATTCACATTGTTGTACAACTCTCACCATCATCCATCTCCTGGATTTTTCACCTTCCTAAACTGAAACACTGTCCCTATTAAACACTAAGACCCCCTTCCCCTTCCCCACCTCCTCCCACTCCTGGCCCTTCTCATCTACCAATGACTTTCTTTTATTAAAAAAAATATATATATATATATAATATGGCTGGGCTGGGTCTGAGTTGCAGCATCTGAGATCTAGTTCCCTGACCAGGGATAGAACCTGGATCCCCTGAATTGAGAGCTGGGATTCTTAGCCAGTGAACCACCAGGAAAGTCCCCAGTGTACTTTCTGACTCTGTGAATTTGAGTATTCTTTGTTGTTGTCACTGTTCAGTTGCTGAATTGTGTCCGACTCTCTTCAACCCCGTTGACTGTAGCATGCTAGGCTTCTCTGACCTCCACTGTCTCCCAGAGTTTGCTCATATTCATGTCCGTTGAGTTGGTGATGCTATCTAACCATCTCATCCTCTGCCACCCCCTTTTCCTTTTGCCTTTAGTCTTTCCCAGCATCCGGGTCTCTTCCAATGAGTCAGCTCTCCACATAAGGTGGTCAAAGTACTGGAACTTCAGCTTCAGCATCAGTCCTTCCATTGAATGTTCAGGATTGGTTTCCTTTAGGGTTGACTGGTTTGATCTCCTTGCAGTCCAAGGGACTCTCAAGAGTCTTCTCCAACACCACAGTTCAAAAGCATCAATTCTTCAGTGCTCAGCATTTTTTATGGTCCAACTCTCATATCCATACGTGACTATTGGAAAGACCATAACTTTAACTATACTGACCTTTGTTGGCAAAGTAATATCTCTGCTTTTTAATATATTGTCTAGGTTTGTCATAGCTTTTCTTCCAAGGAGCAAGTGTCTTTTAATTTCATGGCTGTAGTTACCATCTGCAGTGATTTTGGAGCCCAAGAAAAGAAAATCTGTCCGTTTCCACTTTTTCCCTTGTATTTGCCATGGAGTGATGGTATCAGATGCCACGTTCTTTGTATAAGTTAGCTGGAAAAATCTTTAAAGGTGTAGTATTGATCATGTCACATTACAGTCCTGCTTAAAGCCCTCCTGCATCTTACCTAGCTCCTAGGAATAAAGACCACATTTCTAAAGAATGTTAGAGAATACGGCCTACAGAGCCAAGAGTATCTGGCCCCAACTGTCTCCTCAGCTTCTCTTTCACTCACGAGCCAACATCCCCCTTCTTTTCCTACCTTCACCCTGCTTCAGTCCACCCCAGGGCCTTTGAACATGCCATTTCCTTTTTTGAAACTCTGTTTCTTGTCTTTCAGCTTAAAACTCATTTAAATCCCTTTTCCACAACGCCTACCTAATGCCTACCTCTACTGCCTCTCACGGCAGCAGGGAAGCTGCTTCCCTGGTGGCTCAGAGGTTAAAGCGTCTGCCTCTAATGCGGGAGACCTGGGTTCAATCCCTGGGTCAGGAAGATCCCCTGGAGAAGGAAATGGCAGCCCACTCCAGTATTCTTGCCTGGAGAATCCCATGGACGGAGGAGCCTGGTGGGTTACAGCCCATGGGGTCGCAAAGGTATAGACACAACTGAGCGACTTGACTAACTCTAACTGCCTCTCACAGCTCCGTGAACTCCCCCTTTGTAGCACTTACACTGGTTTTAATTAGATTGTCATGTGATCATTCATTACTGTGTCCCTCCCTAGACTCCAAGGTCCAAGGATAGGGACCACGTTTGTGTTGCTCACAATTTTATAAGCCCTGTGAGTAACGTGGAGTCAGGGGCTTGTACATATTATTAACGTCAGATGAAGGGGATGACCCCAGCATGACCCGACCTGACCAGTCCCACGGAAGTTAGCCAGGTCTTTGTATAAGCATGTCCTAGGTATGACACTCTGCCACTCAGCTCCTCGTAAACATAGATACTGCCTCATAAAGGGTAAGTCATGACCCAGGTGTCAGCATGTGGCTCCTGAAATCCTTACTCAGCATCCAGTACTGCTTATTGAAAGTATTCAGATGTGCATGTTTATTACTTCATTTTCTTATTGTAAGAAATTTGATAGATAATATTAATACATACCATTGTACTTTGAATTCACTCTTATTTCCTTGAATTCAGAACCGGTAAAAATTTCATCTCTTCATATTAACTGTTTGCTTCTTTTAATCACATGAGAATTACATTCCTCATTGGAATTCCTTTTTTTTTTTTTTGTCTTAGCTGTCAGGGTACTCATGATAATTTCATGTTTAACGTGGTAAGATTACCTCTGCCAGGTATCCTATTTTAGCTGTCCTCTGTTGTTTTAAAAGTGATTTTTTAATTGTTCTGTTGTGTTATGCTTCATTATTAAAAACAGTGCAGATTCGTTTGCTTGGAATATATATTTATATGTTGTGTCTGCATGCTAAGTCGCTTTAGTCCTGTCTGACTCTTTGCGACCCTGCAGCCCACCAGGCTCCTCTGTCCATGGGATTTTCCAGGCGAGAATTCTGGAGTGGGTTGCCGTGCCCTCCTCCAGGGGATCTTCCTGATCCAGGGATCAAACCCCTATCTCTGAGTCTCCTGCACTGGCTGGTGAGTTCTTTACCACTAGCGCCACTGTGCTCTAGAGCCCGTGCTCCACAACAGGTGAACCCTCCCACCACAACTGTTATATGTTACTGAGAGAGTTAACTTCAGTTCAGTTCAGTTCAGTCACTCAGTCGTGTCCGACTCTTTGCCATCCCATGGACTGCAGCACACCAGGCTTCCCTGTCCCTTACCAACTCCTGGAGCTTGCTCAAACTCATGTCCATCGAGTCGGTGATGCCATCCAACCACCTCATCCTCTCTTGTACCCTTCTCCTCCTGCCTTCAATTTTTCCCAGCATCAGGGTCCTTTCCAATGAGTCAGTTCTCCACATCAGGTGGCCAAAGTATTGGAGCTTGAGCTTCATCATCAGTCCTTCCAATGAATATTCAGGACTGATTTCCTTTAGGATTGACTGGTTTGATCTTGCAGTCCAAGGAACTCTTAAGAGTCTTCTCCAACACCACAGTTTAAAAGCATCAATTCTTTGGCACTCAGCTTTCTTTATGGTCCAGCTCTCACATCCATACATGACCACTGGAAAAAACATAGCATTGATTAGACAGACCTTTGCTGGCAAAGTAGTATCTCTGCTTTTTAGTGTGCCCTCTAGGTTGGTTATAGCTTTTCTTCCAAGGAGCGCTAAGCATTAAGGAGAGTTAACAGGCAGGTTGATAAGAAGTCCAAGCCTAAGGCCCCTTTAAGGAAGAGGTGAACATTCTTTCTTTTTCACACTCTTTTGCCTTAGACAAGTAGGCCTCATAGGCAGCAGTATCTCTTGTTCAAGGACCTGCCTTTTTTTGAGCTTTGGATGTATGTTATGGGAGAAAATCTGGGTAAAAACTTTCACAGCCTTGAGCTCTGAGTTAACCTGTTTCTTCTGGCTAATCTCATGCTGATGTCATCCTAGGATGTATGTTATGGGAAACAGTCTGGGCAAAATTCTCACAGCCTTGAGGTATTTTTTTTCTGTTCTTAGCAGCTAGCAGAAAAGTGTATAAGGCCCCGCTAAACTAGTGAGGCGAGTACTCTTTCTACCTACTTCTGATGTCTATGTCAGAAGCTTTCTTTGTCCTGTCACTTTAAATAAAATTCTGCACACCAAGCTCTGAGTGACTGAGACCTGTCTTTGGTCCCAGAGTTAAATCTTCTGCTTTGGAGACCACGAATCCAGTGGCACTGTTCCCCGTAAGCTGTCATTACATTCTGCAATATGTAATATATTTTAATTTATATGTTACTTACATGTGGTGTATATATATGTTTAGTTAAGTATTTTGGATCTGTGTTGCTGCACAGCTTTGCTCTAGCTGTGGGCGTCAGGGGCTACTCTCTGGTTGTGGTCTGCGGCTCCTCTTGTTGCAGAGCACAGGCCCCATAGTTGTGGCTCTTGGGCCTGGCTGCTTTGTGACATGTGTATCCTCCCGGACCAGAGATTGAACGTGTCAATCCAACTGCATTGACAGGTGGATTCTTTACCACTGAGCCACCAGGGAAGCCTGATGTATGTATTACATGTAATAAAGCCCTTATACCCCCTTTTCTTATCCCATAGTGGTAGCAACCCATATTCTTCGTTTGGAGCCACGCTGGCGAGGGATGATGAAAAGAATTTGTGGAGTATGCCTCACGACGTGTCCCACACAGAGGCAGACGACGACAGGATCCTGTACAACCTGATCGTCGTTCGCAATCAGCAGGCCAAAGATTCAGAGGTAAGCAGCTTTTGAGATCTTGCTGTGTGCAGATGGTAATGCACAGCAAAAGAGAGCAATGACAGAGAAGAACAGCTTGAAACAGAGAAAAGAATGAAGCATATGTGTGAAACGAAGGGCAGGCCTTTTAGCAGCATCTAGTCACGAAGTATAGCTGGTCTTCGTATACCTGCTTAATACACAGATAAGACTGATTAACCCAGATTTTCTCCCATAACATACATCCAAAGCTCAAAAAAAGGCAGGTCCTTGAACAAGAGATACTGCTGCCTATGAGGCCTACTTGTCTAAGGCAAAAGAGTGTGAAAAAGAAAGAATGTTTACCTCTTCCTTAAAGGGGCCTTAGGCTTGGACTTCTTGTCAACCTGCCTGTTAACTCTCCTTAATGCTTGCTTTCTCCAATTGTTGCTCTAATGATATAAATTACAACTGTATGGAAAGAGCAAGGCAGTGCTGCTCAGATCATGAAGATACTTTATGGTCTTAAATAGCTTAACCAGTCCATGTCTGATCTTTCCAGTTGTTTGGCAAGCCACAGTTCAACATTTAGACTGAAGGCTGGAGGGTACTTTGCATCAATCCCCAGTTTTGAATTAATGGAGCCTGAATTTTTTCTTTTTCTGTTTTATCTTCTTGAATTGTGCTTATTAATCAAATAGTGTGTCTGGCGTATTTGAGATGATTTGTGTGATAAGGCTTGAAATCACTCTTAATGGACTTTTAATCAAAGGTATTGATACAGGAACATTAGACTATTGAAAAGGAGATGACTTCATAAATTAAGAGAAAACAGCAAAAGGGATCATATTTATTTTCTCTTTTTTTTTCAAAAATAGTAGTATATACTATAACAATACAGTATAATGTTATATTATAGGTGTCTTTTTCCATATAATACAGCCTAAGTTTTCTAACCTCTGTGTTCAACTGTTAGTTCTGAGTAGATACCTATATTAGATATGACTTTTATGTGTTCCTTTGTATATTATAGTAATCAAGAAGAATAGGGACATTTAAAACGCTAGGCTCTTGCTTTGAAGTAAAGTACCATAGTGTGTGTGTATGGGGCAGTTATGGCAAGGGAGATCTGTTTCTTATGTAGGTTTCTTTATATTTTTGATTATTAATTGTTTTTTTCTCCAAAACATGCTGTAGCAGGATATGATAACCTCTTTTTTTGGCCACATGGCTTGTAGGATCTCAGCTCCCCAGCCCAGAGATCAGTCCCCCACCCCCTGCAGTGGAAGTGAGGAGTTGTAACCACTGGACTGCCAGGGAAGCCCCAATAGCTTAGAAGAGCCACGTGTCCCAGCCCTTTTATTCTGGTGTGACATGGGGCACCTTAGGGGGATAGAGCAGACTTAGAAGTGAAGACTCACAATTGCCTCTAGTTCTTAAGACCTGAGGGAAGGGTAGCTGAAGAGTCCCCCGGTGGCTTTGATGAGCATCCTTTCTTGGCTGTGGGGTCTTGCTGAGGACCACTTCTGCAAAATATTGGTCACAGGGCTTAAGTCAAAGACTAGGGGAAGGAAATGGCAACCCTCTCTGGTATTTTCACCTGGAAAATCCCATAGACAGAGGAACTGGCGGGCTACAGACCATGGGGTCACAAAAGAGTCGGACATGTCTTAGCTACTAAAGCAGCACCACCAGCATCCTACTAGTGGCCACACACCTGCTACCCCCGGCGTCCCTTACTCCCACTGCAGTCCCCTCCTCCACTGGCAACATTCGAAAGACATCATGCAGGCTGCTTAGGCCAGGAACAGCCGTCCTGGCTGCCCCTCCCGAGCATATGGACGGAAATGCATGCATGACCTAGTTTTTCCTTTAATGGGAAGAGAGAGTCCTTACCCTACTGTATAGGGCTGACCATTTTAGGGTTTCTGCTGGTGAGAATGGAACCAGTTCTTTTTTTCCCTTTTCTTTCCCCACTCTGCTCAAAGCTGTGACTGTAATAGGGAAATGAAACATAGAGTACTCCTCTCCCTCTCCCCCCACAGGGTCTCATGCCAACTAGGAAAGGGGCTTGAAGGGTGTTTGCACTGGGCCTGGCAGCTCTCTCAGAGGAGCTCCAGCTTCTCTGCCCTGTTTACCTTTGCTATTGAAGAATCCGTGGAGGAGGCAGTGTGAGCTGCAAATCGCTCTGAATAAGCACAGCTTCCAGAGAGGCCATTGTGCCATTCTGTGTTGCGCTTGGGCCTGTGTGAAGGGCCTTCCAGAAGGCTTGCCTAAGAAGTAAAGTCAAGTTTAACTCTAGAGAAAGACACCCTGCCACCAGGACAGGCCATTGGTCAACAACATGAAGATGTGATGATGTGATCATGATGATGAAATGGTGTGGAATGTCTATTCATAGTGCTTCCTTCTTTTTAGGTGTAAAATATATATACAAATATATTCCCTGGTGGCTCAGCTGGTAAAGAGTCTGCCAGGAGTGCGGGAGACATGGGTTCAATCCCTTCGTTAGGAAAATCCCCTGGAGAAGGGAATAGCTATACACTCCAGTATTCTTGCCTGGAGAATTCCATGGATAGAGGAGCCTGGCAGGCTATAGCCCATGGGATTACAAAGAGTCAAACATGACTGAAGTGACTAACACACTATATCTATGTCTATACATACATATATACACAGAAAGTGAAAGTCTCTCAGTTGTGGCTGACTCTTTGTGACCCCATGGACTATAGAGTCCATGGAATTCTCCAAGCCAAAATACTGGAAGGGATAGCCTTTCCCTTCTCCAGGGGATCTTCCCAATCCAGGGATCGAACCCAGGTCTCCTGCATTGCGCGTCTCCCGCATTGCAGATGGATTCTTTACCAGCTGAGCCACCAGGGAAGCCCCATACATATAAAGGTGTTTATAAAGTAGGTATTTTAAGATATATGGGCTTCCCTGGTGGCTCAGTGGTAAAGAACCTGCCTGCAATGGGAAGATCCCCTGGAGGGCGGCATGGCAACCCACTCCAGTACTATCATCTAGAGAATCCCATGGACAGAGGAGCCTGGAAGGCTGCAGTCCACAGGGTCGCATGGATTTGGACACAACTGAAGTGACTAAGCAGCAGCGGCATCTGCACATATTTACATACATACACACATACATACATACACACATACACACATACATACACACATATATACATAATATATAAATAAAGTGTAAGTGTTAGTTGCTCTCTTGTGTTCAACTCTTTGTGACCCATGCACTGTAGCCTGCAAGGTTCCTCTGTCCATGAAATTCTCCAGGCAAGAATATATATGCACGTGGTTAAAAGAAGTTTATTTTCTACCAAAAGTATGATACGCATATTAAAAGGATTGTTGTTCAGTTGCTAAGTCGTGTCTGACTCTTTGCAACCCTTTGAACTGCAGCACGCCAGGCTTCCTGTCCTTTACCATCTCCCAGAGCTTGCTCAAACTCACTTCCATTGAGTCAGTGATGCCATCCAACCATCTCATCCTCTGTTGCCCCCTTCCCCTCTTAACCCTCAATCTTTCCCAGCATCATTCTCTACACAGATTGGATCATATATTACATATCATTCTGTACTTTGTTTTTTTTTTCCATTTAATAATATATTTTGGACATATTTTCATTTCACCATGTGTAGATTTCCCTTATTGTTTTGAGGGGCTCTCTGTTCTCTTGCATTGATTTCCCATCGTTTATTCAGACAGTCCCTGTTATTTAGGTTGATTCAGGTTGATTCAGGTTTTTTGTTGTTAGGAGCAGAAGCAATGCCTCAGTGGGTATCCATGTATACTTATATGATCTTTTGTTGTTTTTTTCAGGTGTAGAATTACTGGATCAAAGAGTACATGTGTATTTAAAATGTAGGAATTGTCTTAATGTTTCCTTTGTGGAAGAACCTAGGAAAACCACGTTAGGGTGCAGAACTGAGTAACACTGGAAATTCACGCAGTGTTTAAGAGGAACGGCTGCTGATCTCCAGATAGCTATTTGCCATGCTGAGACTGTGGATCTGGAAGTGCCAGAACTCTGGATTTTTAAGAGAAATGAAAGCCCTAAATTTACATATAAAATGGTCAGATTATTAAATGATAGCTCACATTAAACATGTGTCAGCTAAACAAAATATGTTTATGGGCTCATATACTTAATGATACAGACTGCTGCCGCTGCTGCTGAGTCGCTTCAGTCATGTCTGACTCTGTGCAACCCCATAGATGGCAGCCCACCAGGCTTCTCTGTCCCTGGGATTGTCCAGGCAAGAACACTGGATTGGGTTGGCATTTCCTTCTCCAATGCATGCATGCTAAGTTGCTTCAGTTGTGTCCGACTCTGTGTGACCTCATGGACAGCAGCCCACCAGGCTCCTCTGTCCACGGGACTCTCCAGACAAGAATACAGACTACTACTCAATATCATTGTTACCTTGTTCAATAGGATTGAAAATGAACTAACTGTGAATTTAGAAGGTAGAAGTAGAAATCTGGTGGTGGGTGTATCTATTGCTTATTTTCTTTTTCATGCAGGATAAAATTGGCACAAATTTTAATAAAATAGAGGATTTTCGTTTTTTGAGAGAAAAACAAATTCCACCTACTAAGGAATAAGGAACCCTAGATATTTTTGCATGAGGATGATTTAGAAACTCAAGCAAGGCATTAAGGAAAATTGAACATTGTGTTTTTCCTTGAGTAGCAGTAGTGTGAAAAACCTAGGAACGTCTGGACTTGGAATTCTCTGAAAATTGAAGAGTAATTTCAAAACAGTGTGTGTATCACCTACAGTCCCTTACTGAATCTGGAGCTGGTGGGAGAAGGGCTATGAGTATAGGGCTATGGCTAAATTTGCAGTGTTGTCCCAAAGTGGAAAAAAAATCAGAAGAGATACAGGAGGACAAATGATGAAACATGGCCTGAATTTAAAGTTATTTGCAGTGTCAGAAAATGAAATAGTAACACTATTTAATTCTAACACAATCCACTTTCATTTACACAAGCCTTCAAAAGCTTGAAGACAGCAGAACTGACACATTTACAGACCTCCAAAAATTTTGCTCTTGTCTTTAATTTTGGAAAATATTTTATGCTTAACTAGGAAATAATAGGGACTTCCCTGGTGGTCCAGTGTGTTTTGAATGGAGGGGTGTGTGTGTTTAATCCCTGGTTGGGGAACTAACACCCCACATTCCAAACCACCAAAAAATTTTTTTAAAATAGTAAACAACCACAAAATCATGTCAATAAATCATTGTCCTTATGGTCATTCTCATTAACCTAGCTGTATACTTCATATAACACTCTGTATTCCAGGGGGCCTAATAATGGTTAATGAAATATCATTGCACCTTATTTGTTTTGTATAAATAATTCTAGTCATACTGACTGACCCTGCCCTCCAAGATAATAATGAAAACTGTGCCAAGCGCTGTTTAGCTGCTTGACATACATTGTCCTCTACACAATAGCTGTGAGGTGGATGCCATTATTTCGTTTTGAATCAACTTGTTCAAGGCCACACCACTGAAATATGGAGCCAGGATCTGAATCTGGACTTTGTGAATCTAGAGACGTAAAATGTAATGAGCACCATGATTGAAATTGTAAGAGAGGACTAGATATTGTCTGTGATTCCATGAAGATTTCAAAATGCACGGGCGGAATCTATCCAAAGTCTATTTCTGTGACTTTTTGAAACCAGTGATGTGAAAAGCAGGCTCACATCAGTGGGATGAGAACTGTGTTTGGTTTGGGGATTGTGACCGAAGTTCAGAAAGTGGTCCCTGTCAAAATCCACCTTTCCCACATTATGGATCTACGTGCTGGTTAAGACTGGTTAAGTACAGCTGGTTAAGACTCCAACCAAGTGTTTCGGTTTTATTAGTTCCAAGATTCTTCATCGTGTTTCTTCTTAGCCCTTCCTTGTTTAGTGTTCTCTTGTCTAGTTATTTGGTGCCTTTTACGATGATTCAGTAATAGATCTTTTAGGAGTTTGTGCATGGCTTTAAGATTTTTTACTCTGTTCAAAAATACTTACATTTTTTATTAAGAATGCGAGTGCTGAAAATCAAACCGTTCTCATAAACATGATTAAGGACTATTTTGGTTCAAAATAGGTAATGTTTGTTTGGCACAATCGGTGATAGAAATGCTAGGCTTGTTTTTAAATCTATTAAATAATTACGTGCTCGGAAACGTACCTCGTTCTGATGATGAGCTTCTATCACTGAGTGAAGTAGTGTTTACGCACTGGCGGGAGCCGCGTGAACACCAGATGCTATGTGGCTCAAGGGATCCTGTGAAAACTTGAAAATCTCCCTTTGCTGAGCCCCAGGGAATGGGCTGTATGTTATTGTTCTTCAAAACTTTACAGGCAAAAACATAAAATGTTCCTGTTTACAGTTTGTTTGTTCTTCCTGTGTGTCAGGACTCCCTGCTGGCAGAGTGTTGCCAGGCATTGTAAACAGTTCCTATAAAATGTTTAAAAGAGTGACAGATGTTCCCAGGGGTTTGTTTGCAACGTCTGAATTATACGCTCAGCCTGTCATATCCCTGGTACTGAAAGAAAGGACAAAAGAGAGTTAAGTGGAATGTCTGGTCGGAGGATGTGAGGAGGTGGAGAGAGGGTTGAGTTGACTGGGTACCAGCCACATTACTTGGAAGCACTTGGAGGCGGGATGTTCTGGTTGGGCTCTGCATGACTCCCTCCAAGTCTTCACTTGCTGGGTGGGGCTTGCTCTGGTCAGGCCCTCTGACTTCCCTGCAAGTGGGTGAACACTGACTACAGTTGGCGATAGGACTGTAAGTTTCAAGTCAAGCATCAAGGAGCAAAATAACAGTGGAAAATGGAAGTGATTCTCTAGATAATTCTGGGCTTCTCAAAAGGCCTCTTTGTTTAGGATGCAGATATCCAGATTGTTGAATGTAAGCATTCTTTTTTTTTTTTAAACATTTTATTTTGTACTAGGGTATAGCCGATTAATGAACAATGTTGGTAGTTTCAGGTGAACAGTGAAGGGACTCAGCCATACATATGCACGTATCCATACTCCCCCAAACTCCTCTCCCATCCAGGCATGCAAGCATTCTTTATTTGACTTTGCTAGTGACTGTTTGGGTTAGAGGGGGAGAGAATAAAAACACTCATTAGGATCTGAGAATCAAGTCGTCTTACCCTCTGTGTTCTAGGTAATAATATTTATGGGGGTTCATGCTGGGTGCTGAGCAGAAGCGCCCTTCTTGATGCGTGTGCTCCAGACAAAAACTCAAGCCTCACAGTACCCTATGAAGAAGGGGTTTTGACACTAAGGTCAGAGACTTTGACCATCTGTCCAAGGCACTGAGAGTGGTGCAGCTGGGATCATAGTTCAGTCTGTGTGTATGACCTGGAAGTCTCTATGGACAGAAACACTTGCTGCTGTCTCTCTCTCGAGCTTAGAAAGAGCTTCAGTGCAATCTTTTTGGTCAAAGACAAATGGGTGTTAATCAAATGGGTGTTGAAGTGAAGTGAACTCGCTCAGTCGTGTCCGACTCTTTGCGACCCTATGGACTGTAGCCTACCAGGCTCCTCCGTCCATGGGATTTTCCAGGCAAGAGTACTGGAGTGGGCTGCCATTTCCTTCTCCAGGGCATCTTCCCGACCCAGGGATCAAACCCAGGTCTCCTGCATTGCAGGCAGATGCTGTACCCTCTGAGCCACCAGGGAAGGCAAATGGGTGTTGACTTCCTGCCAAAGCAGCTGCCCTGGGCTGTGTATTTGTCAGCTGTTTCTCACCCTGCACCAGCTGAATCACAGAGTGGCTGATGTTGGTATTTGTTTAGTATCAGCCTCTCTGGTGGCTCAGATAGTAAACAATTTGCCTGCAGCGCATCAGACCTGGGTTTGATCCCTGGGTCAGGAAGATCCCCTGGAGGAGGGCATGGCAACCCACTCCAGTATTCTTGCCTGGAGAATCCCATGGACAGAAGAGCCTCGTGGGCTTCAGTCTGTGGGGTCACAAAGAGTTGGACACGACTGAGCGACTAACAAAACAGCAAACCTCTGTTGTGCGGTGCATGCAGCAGCCTCCAGTGCTGCGGCCTGGGGAAGTTTTAACACCCGGGGCACTATTCTGGGTACAAAAGATCTGTTGGGCTCCACTGAAGACATTGTCTGTCTGTCACGTTCTTTTCTATTCTTTGCCCACCCCTGACTTCAAAAATCTAAGCATTTTGGGTATTAGCATTAAGGTGATACATGTTTCTTAGCAAGTAGGTAGCACATCAAAACTCTGTGTAAGCCAACAGAGACAGAAAATGAAGCAGGCAAAGGGAAAATCATTGTAGCTTTCAGTAGGATGTGAGGTGGTGAAAGGCATGCGTTTTGGACTTAGTTCAGGATGAGAGGCATGCCTCTGCCATGTGCTGAGATGACACTGAATAGTTAGTTATGTGACCTCAGGGAGTTCTTACTGTTTATTGTCCCACCTGGGACACGATCGCAAGGTCTTAACTAAGAGGACGGGGGAGGATTTCTCTGGTGGTCCAGTGGTTAAGACTCTGCTTCCAGTGCAGGAACCGAGGGTCGATCCCAGGTCGGGAAACTTAAGATCCAGCATGCTGCGTGCCGTGGCCAAAAATTTTTTAAAAAAACAAGAAGAAAGAAGTTTCCTAATATTGAATATGTATAGGCATGTGTGCTTAGTCATGTCTGACTCTTTGTGACCTCACGGAATATAGCCTACCAGGCTCCTCAGTCCATGCAGTTTTCCAGGCAAGAATGCTGAAGTGGGTTGCCATTTCCTGCTCCAGGGGATCTTCCTGACCCAGGGATCGAACCCATGTCTCTTGAGTCTCCTACATTGGCAGGTGGATTCTTTACCACTGAGCCACTGAGTATGCCAGGCCAAACATAGAAATGGAAACTGCTCTAGATAAGCTGGGATGTATGAGCACCTTTTTAAAAAATTGTGGTAAAATATAAATAACATAAAAATTGCCATTTTAACCATATTTAAATGTCAGTTCAGTGGCAACTAAGTCCATTCACATTGTTGGGCAGCCATCATCACCATCCACCCCCAGGACTTTTCATCTTCCCAAACTAGAACTCCATATCCCTTACACGATAACTCCCTCCTCCCCTTTTGCAGTCCCTGAAACCCACCTTTCTACTTTCTGTCTCTGTGAATGAGACTGTACTAGGTGTATTAAGGGAATCATACAATACTTGTCTTTTTGTGACTGGCTGACTTCACTTAGCCTAAGATCCTCAAAGTTCATCCGTGTTGTAGCAGGTGTTAGAATTTCCTTCCTTTTTAAAACTGAATAACATTCTATTGTATGTATAGAATACACATGGACTGTAGCCTACCACACTCCTCCGTTCATGGGATTTTCCAGGCAAGAGTACTGGAGTGGGGTGCCATTTCCTGCTCCAGAGGATCTTCCTGACCCAGGGACTGAACCCAGGTCTCCTGCATTGTAGGCAGATGCTTTACCGTCTGGGCCACCAGGGAGGTCCTATTGTATGTATAAACCACATTTTGTTTATTCATTCTTCTGTCAGCAGGCATCTGGGTTGCTTCCAACTTTTTGCCAGTGTGACTAATGCTGCTATGGACGTGGTTACACAAATATTTGCTTGAGTCCCTGATTTAAATTCTTTTTGGTGCATACCCAGAAGTGGAATTATTGGATCATACCATAATTCTATGTTTAATTTTTGAGGAATCACCATACTCTTTCACAGTGTCTGTACCATTTTACTTTCTCAATAGCAAAGCATGAGAGTTCTAATTTATCCACAGCCTCACCAACACTTGTTAGTAAGATCACCTTTCTTAACCTCCACACTGATCAGTGAAACAGCTGATGACTTCAGATTGATCAGTTTTTACATCCAGATAGAGACAGTTGCAGCTGTGGGCCACTCAGCACCACTGAATATTAGTATTAGGGTTATAAACCCAGAAGAAACTGATGTCTTAGCAGAGCCTCCTTCTGAGCCACTTGTCCACGGAAGAGAAATAGATCAGAAGACTGGGAGAGCTCTTTGTATGTGAATTTAGTTCTGTTTTTTTTCCTGTTCTGTTTCTTTTCCTGAGCATCCACATGCTAATGTGTAATGGCCAGGCCCTCTTTCTATTCCTGTTCCTTAGATTGTCCCTACTGGCCTCCCTTCCTTGGAGCTCCAGAAAGGTAGTAGATAGTACACCTTGGGAGTTCTGACAGGTCAGTGACAGAGAAGATGGACAATGCCTTGGGGACCTCCAGGAAGATTCAGTGCCTGGAGGAGAAGGGTAGGGAGCTGTCTGTCTCTTTCCATTACTAGAACTTCACTGTCGCAGTAACAAGTGGCTGCATTTTTGGGTTTCCTAAGTTACCGTGCTTGTGCTGGTGAATTTCCAGAAGGCAGACCACATGTTTATTGGTGCTCATGTGCAGGATCGTTTGATGATAAGAACTGTATCTCTCCGTTAGTTTTTCTAAAACTTGCATAAAGCAATTAGGCCTGAGAAGAAACAGAGACCATAAAGCTGCCTCAGTTCGCTTCAGTGCAATTCAGTCGCTCAGTCGTGTCCAACTCTTTGTGACCCCATGGACTGCAGCACTCCAGGCTTCCCTGTCCATCACCAGTTCCCAGAACTTACTCACACTTATGTTCATCGAGTCAGTGATGCCATCCAACCATCTCATCCTCTGTTGTCCCCTTCTCCCCCTGCCCTCAATCTTTCCCAGCATCAAGGTCTTTTCCATTGAGTCAGTTCTTCGCATCAGGTGGCCAATGTATTGGAGTTTCAGCTTCAGCATCAGTCCTTCCAATAAATATTCAGGACTGATTTCCTTTAGGATTGACTGGTTGGATCTCCTTGCAGTCCAAGGGACTTTTAAAGAGTCTTCTCCAACACCACAGTTCAAAAGCATCAATTCTTTGGTGCTCAGCTTTCTTTATGGTCCAACTCTCACATCCATATGTGACTACTAGAAAAACCATAGCTTTGATGAGACAGACCTTTGTTGGCAAAGTAATGTCTCTGCTTTTTAATATGCTGTCTAGGTTGATCATAGCTTTTCTTCCAAGGGGGAAGCATCTTTTAATTTCATGGCTGCAATCACCATCTGCAGTGATTTTGGAGCCCCCCAAAATAAAGTCTCTCACTGTTTCCATTGTTTCCACATCCATTTGCATGAAGTGATGGCCCCAGATGCCATGATCTTAGTTTTCTGAATGTTGAGCTTTAAGCCAACTTTTTCACTCTCCTCTTTCACTTTCATTAAGAGGCTCTTTAGTTCTTCTTCACTTTCTGCCATAAGGGTGGTGTCATCTGCGAATCTGAGGTTATTGATATTTCTCCCAGCAATATTGATTCCAGCTTGTGCTTCACCCAGCCTGGCATTTCACATGATGTACTCTGCATATAAGTTAAATAAGCAGGGTGACAATATACAGCCTTGACGTATCCCTTTCCCAATTTGGAACCGGTCTTTTGTTCCATGTCCAGTTCTAACTGTTGCTTCTTGACCTGCATACAGATTTCTCAGGAAGCAGGTGAGGTAGTCTGGTATTCCTGTCTCTTGAAGAATTTTCCACAGTTTGTTGTGATCCAGCTGCCTCAAGTTGTATTGTTTTAAGTTATAGTTCAGTTCAGTTCAGTTCAGTTAGTCGCTCAGTCGTGTCCGACTCTTTGTGACCCCATGAATCACAGCACACCAAGCCTCCCTGTCCATCACCAACTCCCGGAGTTCACTCAGACTCATGTCCATCGAGTCGGTGATGCCATCCAGCCATCTCATCCTCTGTCATCCCCTTCTCCTCCTGCCCCCAATCCCTCCCAGCATCAGAGTCTTTTCCAATGAGTCAACTCTTTGCATGAGGTGGCCAAAGTACTGGAGTTTCAGCTTTAGCATCATTCCTTCCAAAGAAATCCCAGGGTTGATCTCCTTCAGCGTGGACTGGTTGGATCTTCTGGCAGTCCAAGGGACTCTCAAGAGTCTTCTCCAACACCACAGTTCAGAAGCATCAATTCTTTGGTGCTCAGCCTTCTTCACAGTCCGACTCTCACATCCATACATGACCAAAGGAAAAACCATAGCCTTGACTAGACGGACCTTAGTCGGCAAAGTAATGTCTCTGCTTTTCAATATGCTATCTAGGTTGGTCATAGCTTCCTTCCAAGGAGTTAGCGTCTTTTAATTTCATGGCTGCAGTCACCATCTGCAGTGATTTTGGAGCCCCCAAAAATAAAGTCTGACACTATTTCCACTGTTTCCCCATCTATTTCCCATGAAGTGATGGGAGCAGATGCCATGATCTTCGTTTTCTGAATGTCGAGCTTTAAGCCAACTTTTTCCCTCTCTTCTTTCACTTTCATCAAAAGGCTTTTTAGTTCCTCTTCACTTTCTGCCATAAGGGTTATAGTTAACAAGTTATAAATTTGAAACATGAAGGATTATCAGCAAATTAAGCCTTCAGTGTACTACCTCCGTGATGACTTCGGTTTTTCCTTGAACAAATAAGATCATCAGAAATACCTGCCTGTGTAGAGTCACGGAGACTCCTCCACAGAATACCTGGATTTTCACAGCAGTGTTTTGATGTAGATGAGTTATTTATTTTAAAAAAGTGAGAGAGGCTTCCCTGGTGGTTCAGTGGTTAAGACTCTGAGCTCCCACAGCATAGGGCCCCGGGTTCAATCCCTGGTCAGGGAACTACATCCCACATGTCACAACTAAAGATCCTGCATGCCACAACTAAGACCCCATTCAGCCAAAAAAATATATAAATTTAAAAAAAAAAAAAAAGGATGTGAGAGAGACCCTAAGAGGTTTTCTCTTCCTGATAGCATCCAGAAATGGGCTTGTGACTCCGGGTTCGATGCCCTTCCCTCTGGCTAGGAAAAGAAGAGCTACAGGATCTGAGGATTGAGGGCAGATAGCTATATGATTGTCTCTGTTCTTTATTTTAAATGGGAGCAAAAATAATCATGTGGTAAAGTAAGTCTATGGGCCTAGAACTTTATACAGAAAATTGTAAAACACTTTCCAGCTGATTTCCCTCTTCAAAAAATACCAGTGTGTCTAATTTTTCAAGGTTATCTGCTATTTAGGATTTGTTTCAACAAAATTCTGCCTAATGTGTCTAACCTATTTATTGGTTAATTTGATTAAAAACAACGTGTCTAATGTTCAGTTAGGCAAGCTTCATTTCAGATGAGTACTTTCAGTTCTTCATATCCCCGAGAGTCTAGTGTTTTCTAGTCTTGATGTTTATTTAGAGTTAACAATGCAGAAAACTCCTTTATGCTCTTCCTGCATCTCCTTCCTCTCAACTCAATACAAGGACGAACTGGTTTCTGTTTGCCATGCAGTTAGAATTTCTGCTTTCACCAAAGTCAGGACCCGCTTTCAATTTCACAACTGTTCTTAGGTCAGTGTGATGGGCATGTACGCCAGGGGGCCTGGTAGTTTGCTCATGCAAATTTCACAGGCTTATGATACCATGGGTGTGTCACTTCCGCCCCAGATCTAATACTCAGCTTTGCAGGTCTGTGCACTTGATTTTTTCAGGGCACACAGGGCTGTTTGAACTTAGGGGGCATATCATTCAGAGAAACAGAAGCAGGAGGATGTGTGTGTGTATCTATATCTCTATATCTGTATATTTATCCCTATATCTATCTATCTCTACTTCTCTATCTTATCTATCTCTATCATTCTATCATATTTACCTATTTACATTTTTTTTTAAGGAAATGGTTCACACAATTGTGGAGGCTTGGTGAGTCAGCATCTGATGGGGGAGGCTGGAGATTTAGGGGTAGTTGCAATTCAAGTTCAAAGGCAGAATTCCTTCCTGCAGAGAGGAGGGTAATCTTTGTTTTAATCACAACCTTCAAGTGATTAAGTAGGGCCCATCCACATTGAGCTTCCTTCCTCAGCTGATAAAGAATCCGCCTGCAACGTGGGAGGCTTGGGTTTGATCCCTGGGTTGGAAAGATCCCCTGGAGAAGGGAAAGGCTACCCACTCCAGTATTCTGGCCTGGAGAATTCCATGGACTGTGTAGTCCACGTGGTTGCAAAGAGTCAGACACGACTGAGCGACTTTGACTTCACCCACATTATAGAGAGTAATCTGCTTTACTCCCAGTGTGCTAATTTAAATATTAATCTGTTACACAAAATACCTTCAGAGAAACATCCAGAATATTTGACCAAATACCTGGGCACTATGACTCAGCCAACTTGACACAAAGATGAACCATCATAGAGGATTTTACTAACACTAACCATTTGCAAGAGACTGCCATGTAACCCCGAATGTATGTAACCATTTGATGGGCCATAAACTTGACTAATCTGTCCAGCCTCTCCCATATGATGAAATAGGTAAAGGAAGCGAGTGACCACACTGGAAGGTGCCTGGGGAAGAGGGATCAGAGATCAGTAGCCACTGACACCAGAGGAACTCTTGCTCCTCTCAGTACATTACACTGTGCTCTTCCTCAGTCACTAAGTTGTGTCTGACCCTTTTCAACTCCATGGACTGCAGCCCGACAGGCTCCTAATAGGATTTCCCAGGCAAGAATCCTGGAGTGGGTTGCCGTTTCCTTCTCCAGGCCAAGCCAAGTGAAGTTGCTCAGTCGTGCCCAACTCTTTGCGATCCCATGGACTGTAGCCTACCAGGCTCCTCCATCCATGGAATTTTCCAGGCAAGAGTACTGGAGTGGGTTGCCATTTCCTTCTTCAGAGGTACTTCCCAGACCAGAGATTGAACCTCCTATGTCTCTTTACAACTGAGTCTTCAGGGAAGCCATCCATATACTGTATTGACAGCTGTTGTCCTCCAGATGTGATAACCTAGAACTTTCACCCCCGGTATAAAGTTATTCCTCTGATTTGGTTAGGACACCTGGCCCCTTGATGGTAGTGGATAGAGGTTTCTGAACATCACCCCCAGGTGACTTGTAGCTTCAGGAACTTGACATAAGCAGGGATTTGGGAGGGCAGGCAATAGGATATGGAATCAAGGGAGATCCAGAATAATGTAATATTAGACGAATCTGGGCTGCCATCTATGGGGTCACACAGAGTCAGACACGACTGAAGTGACTTAGCAGCAGCAGCAGACTGAGAGCAGGGGCTATTTGTTTAGTCACTAAGTCGTGTCCCAGTCTTTGCAACCCCACAGATTGTAGCCCTCTAGGCTTCTCTGTCCAGGGGATTCTCCAGGCAAGAATACTGGAGTGGGTTGCCATTTCCTTCTCCAGAAAGCAAGGGAGATATTTCAGATATTTTAAACTGAAGAGGCTAGGCAGGTACCCAACAGAGCCGGCAGATTAGTAATGGAAGGTAAGATCTCTAGACATTTCAGTTCCAGTGAAATAATCTATGTAGATTTATTGCAGATAGGATTTAATGCATTGCCAAGGCTCAGCAAGTCCTCCCTATCCCATTTTCTCCCATGGAACCTCTTGACTCTTTTCTCAGTCCAATAGTGATGTCCTGTGTGTTGCCTATGGACAGCTACACTTCTAAAATTGAAGACAGATTCATTTTCTTAATTTGTTATTTAATATATAAAGCTGGACTGAGAGCATAGAAATTGAGGAGGCTGTTGAGCTTTGAGGAATCTCCGCCTAAATAGACTGTGGCAGCCTTCAGCAGTTACATGTTTTCCTCTTGGCAGAAAGGAGAGAGCCCAGGGGAAGTGGTGGCCTCTGAGTGGTATCCCTTGTGATCAAAATAGCTCCTGGCTTCCTCATCAGTCCTTTTGGCCCCATTCATTGGCTTGAAATTCTTTTAAGGTGGAGTAGCCTAAGTATCAAATCCAAGTTACATCAACTCACCGGGCAGTTCTGCTGTTGGCAGTCCATCCTGTACATATTCTTATACCATTAAACAAAGATACGTGTTCCTTGCAGTAGTGTTTTGAAAAGTAAACTGAAATAAAAATCTTTTTTGGTTAAAAAAATAGTGAGGTTTAAAACAAAAAGAAAGCAGTGCTTGTGATGAGCCAGTCTGAAGCTTGAGGCAAAAAGAAAGGTCATTTATGCTGTTTGTATTGAAAAATGTTATTATTTGTTCATTGTGTATTTTTTTATGTTATTTTAAAAAATATTGCATTAAAATATTTATCTTGAGAAAAATAGTGAGGTAGGATTTACAGATCCTGGCTGGGAAAGATAGTTATGATCTGTTGCTAAGTGGGTATGTATAACGTGTAAAATGTCCCATTTGTATAAAAGTATATGTATGCTAATATATAACCAACAGTTTCTTCATAGCAAGGTCACCTGTGAACTTTTTGTAGCCTTGGTGACCTCTAGGGAGTAGACGTGGGCGGAAAAAAGGATACTTTCTCTTTTAATTTCATGATCTTCTTTACTGAGAGCAGTACATACGTGTGTTTTGTTTCTGTATACATCTGCTTGGTATAAAATCATGATTTCACAGCACACTTTGTGGAGGCTATTTCCCTGGGTCTTTCTAATTTGTCTTGTTTTAGTGTGGGTATGTTGAAGAAAGGAGAAGAAGTGGGAAGAAGGAGGGAGGGAGGAAGGGAGAGACAGAAGAGGTTAAAAGAGAAAATGAGAGCTAGTTTAGGAGGAACTGGAGCAGGCTTTGAGGAATCCTGCCAAAATGCACTGAGTGGCAGAATGTGCAGGAAGCAGCCAGTTGGTATTTATCTTTTTAACATTCTAACATTCATCTGATAAGGCAGGCTCTTTCTCTGAAGCTCACCTCCTCTCCAACCGCCTGTGAATTCACATGGTAATTAACAGAGCCGCGGTTGTCCGCTCCTTCCCCACCCCCACCTTCTCCGCTACCCCTCCCCCGCCGCTTCTTTTGATTGGTCTTGCTTGTCTTAGAGTAACTGAAAATGGCTCTTAATTGCACAGAGCCTGCCAGAGCCCTGGATACTGGTGTGCTGGGACTGCAGGGTGTGAATGTGCTCAGCTGGGAATCTCGGAAGGCTTATGGGGAGTCCTCTGTAAGAACAGCTTTCTGGTTTTGAGTGGATGTGGGGAGTGGGAGCTGGAGGGGAGGTGGGGGTGGATAGCAGCACCCGCCTGGTTCTGTTGGGGGCCCAGATCTGTGGCCTCTCCACCCTAAAATCCCCAGAGTGTTCTGGAAGGGAGATCATGTTTTTCTTGATATGAAACCACCCTTCCATGTAGGTATTCAGTCCCTGGGTAACTGTTGTTAAATCATAATTAGACCACGTGACCGTGCTGTCCCCCCACCCTGGAGGGAGCTGTGCCCTTTGACGGGTTTGCAATACAAGAGGCAGGTCAGGTGGCTTATGAATGAATACAAACTAGGTCTGCCCTCTTGAAATAATCCTCCTGTTTAATTAGAAATGAGGTGAGGTAAAGTCACTCCCAAGCTTGTTTACCACACTGCTGTTGTTATTGTTATTATTAAGTAACTTGGAGCCTAGACCTAGAGATTATCATACTGAGTAAGACATACAGAGACAGACAAATACCATATGATACTACTCATATGTGGAATCTAATTTTAAAAAAAGATACAAATGAACTCATTTACAAAACAGAAGCAGATTTATATATGTTGAAAAAAAACTTAATGGGTACCAAGGAGGAAATGTTGAGGGGTGTGTGGATAAATCAGGAGTTTGGGATGAACACACCAGCACTGCTGTGTATAAGGTAGATGACCGAAGGGCCCTACTGTATAGCACAGGGAACTCTACCCAGAATTATGTGATAACCTATGTGAGAAAAGAATTTAAAAAGTGATGACTATTTGCATATGTGTAACTGAATCACTTTACAGTTTACGCTTGAAACTAACAGAACATTGTAAATCAATTATACTCCAATAATATTAAAATATTTTTTGAAAATTAAATGTGTGTGTGTGTGTTAGTTGCTCAGTCATGTCTGACTGTGTGTGACCCCATGAACTGTGGCCCACAGGGCTCTTCTGTCCATGGGATTCTCCAGGCAAGAGTACTGGAGTGGATCAGTCAGTTCAGTCGCTCAGTCGTGTCCAACTCTTTGCGACCCCATGGACTGCAGCACGCCAGGCCTCCCTGTCCATTACCAACTCCTGGAGTCCACCCAAATCCACGTCCATCGAGTCGATGATGCCATCCAACCATCTCATCCTCTGTCGTCCCCTTTTCCTCCCACCTTCAGTCTTTCCCAGCATCAGGGTCTTTTCAAATGAGTCAGTTCTTTGCATCAGGTGATCAAAGTGTTGGAGTTTCAGCTTCAGCATCAATCCTTCCAGTGAACATTCAGGACTGATTTCCTTTAAGATGGACTGGTTGGATCTCCTTGCAGTCCAAGGGACTCTCAAGAGTCTTCTCCAAGACTATAGCTCAAAAGCATCAATTCTTCAGCACTCAGCTTTCTTTATAGTCCAACTCTCACATCCATGCATGACCACTGGAAAAACCATAGCCTTGACTTGATGGAGCTTTGTTGGCAAAGAAATGTCTCTGCTTTTTAATATGCTATTTCTCACTTCCAGTGTATAATCGTTAGGGATTTGATTTAAGTCATAACTGGAGTGGGTAGGTAAGCATAAACAAAGATTTAAGAAGAAAAATCCACTGAAACTGGCTCCAAGTTATTATTATTATTTTTGAGTAAGCATAGACAAAACCTTTAAAAAGTAAATAACTTGTGACTAGTTTCAGTGGACCTGAGTCAAGTTTACCTGGTTCCTTCTCTGATGGATGTGGTTTGCAGTAGGAGGCCACACGCAGTGAGCAGTGTGTATTTGGGCCCCAAGTCGTCTGTCCTGGCTGTGGATCTAAGAACCAGAAGATCCTGTGCTCCTGCTGCTTCCCCAGGCCCAGATGCTGGGCAGTCATCAGGGAGGGGCCAGGCAGGAGGAAGCCCTCACAGACCTACCAGGATACTTTTTGTTTCATGGTGCAGTTGAACGCACCTTAGTCTCTTGGAGTTTACTTTTTACTCTTACTTGTTTTTGCCAGCCTTGGCGAGTTTACCAGGAAGTTTGAAACCATGTACAAGTGGTCGAAATAAAATGTCCCTGAGGTTGAGTTTGTTGTTAAACACAAGACATGCTTCAGGGACAGGAGCTTTTGTCTGTTGACTCTTTGCCAGCAGTCACTTAAAGCTTGGTGGATTCCAAGGAGAGCTATGGGTGGGAATGTCAACAGCCTATAAGAAGAGATAGACCCTCAGACCAAGGACTGGTCAGGGTGTCTGCTCTTCCAGCCCAGCCTTGGCAATGTGCGAAAATAAGTTTTAAAACGCCCTCTTGTCGTCTTGCACTGCAGAGAATATCATCTGCCTAAAGTCAGTGTGGTTTCTGTATTTCTTCCTTCTGGGAAATGACTGTAGACCATGCTCTTCAGCCATCGCCCATTTGCCTCTAGGCAGAAGCCTGGAGGGGGAAGGGTGATGGAGTGTGAGGAAAAAGGTGATGTGCAAACAGGAGACTGCTGGAAGTAAGACTGAGCTACCCAGGGATGTATTTGTCACCTCCAAGATGGGCAACCTTCGAGTGCAGAACTGTTCTCCCTGCCTTTCTGGGGCCCCATTGACTTCTCAACACCCCGCCCCCGCCAGGATTCTTCTCATGGTACCCTCGGGCTGTGCCCCTTTTGTTGGCTCCTCATCAAGCCTGGTCCCCCTACCCCCCGTTATCCCATCACTAACATTTTTTTTCTCTCATCTTTCCACCCAATTCAACATCCTTTTACTCTCTGTAGGCTCAGCTCAACTGGAAATTTAAAAAGAAACAATGGAGAAGGAAATGGCAACCCACTCCAGTATTCTTGCCTGGAGAATCCCATGGGTGGAGGAGCCTGGTGGGCTACAGTCCACGGGGTCGCAAAGAGTCGGACATGACTGAGCAACTTCACTTTGACTTTTCAGTATCTCTGATAACCTGTTAAGTAAGTAAAAGTTTTGTATTAGGGTGAAGATAATGCTAGTCAAGAGATTTCTTTAGACCTGACCTGTTCGTCTTGTTGTGATAATACATAACATTAAGTTGGTCTGGGAATATCATATATGACCTAATTCATAATTTCATAGCTTAAAAAAGAGCCAAATTTTAAAAGCTTGAATGATCAGGATAGTATTTATCAAATTTTAATAATTACTGAATACATGAAAATACATTAGTTTCAATGTTACTAGAAATTAAACAGTACATGAAGAATCAGCTTATTCAGCCAGAAAGCATGCATCTGAACAGCATGTCTTCACTCGTTAGAGATGTAATCGTTGATCACATGATTGTAAAATAGGATTGTTTTGTAGAATTCTGGAGATGGAGTTGAGTCTTTTCTATAATCTCAAAGTACAGTAGACTAAGAGCTTTAAACTGTCAGCAGCTGGAATCCCAACAAACAGCTGGATCAAACTTCATTAGCTAAGAACTTACATAGCCATGGGGAAGAAATGATTCCATGATTCCTGTACATAATAACTGGCCTGCCATCATTTGTGGAATACAGTCAAAAAGTAAAAAGGACTATTAAAATTCTTTGAACTTTAAAAAAAAAAAAAGAAACAAGTATTAGGTCAAAGCTAGAGGAATTCAGTGAAGAGCATGAATGACTTGAAGGAAGAAATGTGCGACCCCGAACTCATCATCACTGGTGAAGTGTGAGGAAGGGAGGAGGTCTTCTGAGCAGAGAGGTCCCTCAGTGTAGTGGCTTCTTGCTGGGCGTCCAGATGTATTCATGCCTGGGGTCACTGTGGTTTTTGGTCCTGAACTGGGGTTGGAGCAGCCTCATCACCTTGGAAACACTGCCAGAAGCATGCCATGTGAGATTCCTGGGGTAGGGACAGAATCCTGTCTGAGGGCCCTGAGGGTGGAGGCCAGGGCACTGGATGAGCCAGTCTGCTTCTTAAACCCAAAGGATTTTGTGGGGCCTAAGGGCTGAATTTGGAGAAGGCAATGGCACCCCACTCCAGTACTCTTGCCTGGAAAATCCCATGGGCGGCGGAGCCTAGTAGGCTGTAGTCCATGGAGTCGCGAAAAGTCGGACACGAGGAGTGACTTCCCTTTTACTTTTCCCTTTCATGCACTGGAGAAGGAAATGGCAACCCACTCCAGTGTTCTTGCCTGGAGCATCCCAGGGATGGGGGAGCCTGGTGGGCTGCTGTCTCTGGGGTCGCACAGAGTCGGACACGACTGAAGTGACTTAGCAGTAGCAAGGGCTGAATTGTTGAAAGGAGTGGACTTTGGCATGGACTGGCAGTCAGCATCAAGCACAGCGAGCATCAGCCTTGAGCTGAACAAGAATGTGGACAGTGAGCTGGGGGTGCCTGGATATGCTAGCCATCTGACTGAGGTCGGGTAAGGCGGGGACATTTGAACACTGTCTCCCGTCGAGCTGGCAGATCCTCTGCTGATGTGGAAACACTGGCTGCCGTTCACACCACTCACCCTGCCTGCTCTTCTGCCCTAGTTTGGAAAGGTCTTTTCTTCCTCTCTCGTTTCTCCTGCTCCTGGCTCTTCTTCTAGCCGTGGAAAGCAGAGGGCAGGGCTTTGTAATGTGTCCCAGTAGGGAAACAAGCAGAACCTGATTTTTTTGGTCCATCCTTCTCTGCATTTTGCTTGCTCATATTTTCACCCCTGTCTGGGCTTGTATTTAAAGTGAATGTCTCGGCTGATGCTGGCTAAGATTTAGAGGAACTGGCTCAAGCCCACATGTATCTAGGTTTTTCATTGCTGAATGTTTTTGAACTCTCAGCATTTTCATTGATGCTTCAGTTCTCACCTTTGTATTTTGATCCATGACATGCTATTTATCTTTTACCTGCTTTAAAGTGACATTCGGGGTATAGAAAGCATCTTCAAACATATTTGGGCTTACCTGGTGGCTCAGACAGTAAAGACTCTGCCTGTAATGTAGAAGACCCAGGTTCAATCCATGGGTGGGGAAGATTCCCTGGAGAAGGGAATGGCAACTCACTCCAGTATTCTTGCCTGGAGAATTCCACGGACAGAGAAGCTTGGCAGGCTACAGTCCATGGGGTCGCTGTGAGTCAGACACAACTGAATGACTAACACTTTGAACATAAAGCACTAGACGGTACATGCTGAAGTGTTTCAGAGGGACGATTCTCTATTGGGTGGAGAGTAGTTGGCACTATTGCTTCTTTTTTTTCTTTGCAGTGACTTATTTTCTTCCTTCCTTCCTTTTCTTTTTTTAAAGTGTTTATTTATTTGACTGCACCTGGTCTTTGTTGCCTCACGCACGACCTTTGATCTTTGTTGAGACACATGACATCTTTAATTGTGGCGTGTGGACTCTCAGCTGTGGTATGTGGGACCTAGTCCCCTGCCCAGGGATTGAACTCAGGCCTCTGGAATTGGGAGTGTGGCGTCTTAGCCACTGGATTGCCAGGGAAGTCTGGCACTATGTGTCACCTTTTTAACCTATTGTGGCAGTGTGCAGTGTGCTTCTGGCACATGTCGCCTTCCTTGCAAGCTCATCAGTCATATTGGATTAGGGCTCACTTTAATAACTTCATTTTAACTTGATCACTTTTGTAAAGACACTGTTTCCCAATAAAGTCACACTCTGAGGCACTGGGGGTTAGGACTCGGCATACAAATTTTGTGAGGACACAGTTGAACCCGTAATGGGGACCAAAAATAGTTACTTTGTTTGGTCATCATATGTAGACCCTGTGGCTATAGCAGTGTTTAAAGAGTCTGCCCTCAGGGAACTTACATTCTATTAAAAGGACACTGACAACAAATAACGTAAGTTTTGCTTGCTCCTTAGAAGGAAAGCTATAACAGACCTAGATAGTGTATTAAAAAGCAGAGACATCACTTTGCCTACAAAGGTCCATATAGTCAAAGCCATTGTCTTTCCATTAGTCATGTATGGATGTGAGAGTTAGACCATAAAGAAAGCTGAACATCAAATAGTCGATGCTTTTGAATTGGGGTGTTGGAGAAGGTTCTTGAGAGTCTCTTGAAAAGCAAGGAGATCAAACCAGTCAATCCTAAAAATTAAAATTAACCCTGAATATTCATTGGAAGGACTGATGCTGAAGCTGAAACTCCAATATTTTGGCCACCTGATGGAAAGAACTGACTTATTGGAAAAGACCCTGATGCAGGGAAAGATTGAAGGCAGGAGAAGGGAGCGACAGTGAATGAGACGGTCGGATGGCATCACCGACTTATTAGACATGAGTTTGAGCAAACTCCAGGAGATAGTGAAGGACCGGGAAGCCTGGCGTGCTGCAGTCCATGGGGTCACAAAGAGTTGGACAGAACTTAGTGACTGAGCAACAACACAAGGTTATATAGCGGTGGAAAAATTTTCCCTTCTTCCCTTCTTCGGCTGGACTGATAATTAAATTGATATAAGACAGATTAACAGGAGAAAAATGAACTTAATTATGTATATATGAGATTCCCATAAAGATAGGAAGACTCAAAGGGCAACCACATAATTGAAGTTTATGTAACATCCTGAGTGAAGAAAAGGGGTGTAGGAATCTGGGGGTTCAAAGTTGGAGGAAAGCCATTCATGGGAAGGCAGAGGAGATGTTTGAAAAACAAGTTTCCTTGTTATGCAGATAAGTTTCCTAGATAAAAAATAATTATGGGTACAGGCCCCCTTTCCAATATAAATTTAGGTGGCTGAAGGGAAATTAAAAAACTTTTCTTAAATCTGATGGGTTTTGATTGCCTTTACCCTCAAATATTGGGTTGGCCAAAAAGTTCATTCAAGTTTTCCTGGAACATCTTATGGAAAAACCTTGAACTTCTTGGCTAACCCAATAATCCTTATGCCAAAGAGATATGTTTTAGGGTAATAGAATCTTCTCCCCTTTCAGTTGTGATAAACGTTTGGAAGAAAAATAAGATAATATGAGGAACAGAAAGTGACTTTGGGCTCAGTGCAGAGACCTGAGTGGGCTGGGAACTGAGCCTTGTAAAGGGCATTCCAGGCAGAGGGAACAGCATGTGCAGAGGCTCAGAGGCAGGAATGAGCACGGTGCGTGCCGGGGACAGCGGGGAGGCCAGGGTGGCTGCAGCAGAGGGAGCCAGGGGAGGATCTGTGCTGCGTGACCCTGAGCAGACTGGCAAGGACCTGACCCCTCAGGCCTGGTAGGCACTGTGAGGGCTTTGAATTCTAAGAGGGGTAGGGAGTGCTTTCGAATTAATCAAATAGGAAATGCTAATTTGTTCCTTTGCAAGATCTGTTCTTCTCTGGCCCCAGTTACTTCTAATCTGGGCAGCTTGCATTCCCTGGGAGTCCTGAGCAGGCCTGGCCTTCCAGTGTGCCTCTCCCTCGCTTTGCGAGATACATCTCCACGGGAATCCTGGTCTCTGCACATACCCTGAGCAGAGACACTGTCTGCCCTTTGTCTGGACTGTCTTGTCAGGGTGTTTTACAGTGAACAGCCTTGGGAGGTAGAGCCAGGTCTCCTTCTGGAGCAAAGGGTGGGTGGGTCTATCCCATTATAAAAAGTCAAGTTCCCTGAGTTTAGGGTTCCTTCCCTGTAATGTAGCCTACTGCACGTGTAGGCATCATTTAGCTCTCTTCTCATTACTGGGTGGGATTGGGCATGAAGAATGCTGATCTCCTCCTGCTGGATTCTTTGTTTCTGACCCTGGAGGCTTGTGTCTTTTGCCAGCACTCGTGAAACTGTGGAGGGAGATCATATTAGTTTCTAAGCTTGTGAGTCAAATCTCAGATGCTTCACAATTCTAACACCCTTAAAATAGTTCTCATGTTGGCATCATGACTGAGAGCTTGACCATGGGTCAATGCTTTGGTGTATGTGTGTGGTTTTTAAACGTTTTTTATGTTATTTTTGGAACTCTTCACAATTGCCTCTTCCATGAAACCTACCAGAAAACAGATCTAATTGAAACTGCCCTGGCCTGAGGAAAGGCAAGAACTTAGAGGGCTAGGTGAGGACATGGTCTCAGCAGTTTCTGTGCTTAAAGGCCTGATGGAGCACTGATACAACTTTTAACACAAGAAACGTTAAGTGCTGTCATCCTGGGTATCTGTATTTTAAGGATTCAGACCTCCTTTGAGTGAGATGTGTGCACTGCGGAAATGGGGGTGGGAGTGTTTCTGAGAGTAAGTCAGGAGGACTGGATTCTTCCATGCCACATCTCTCTCTACAGTCTAGACAGCTGTGGTCCATGGGCCAAATTCCAGTTTTATTGGAACACAGACACTCCCACTTGTTTATATGTGTTTTCTGGATGCTTTGGTGCTTCAGTGTCAAAGATGAGTAATTGTGATGGAGACCTTGTGTTCTGTCAGTTCAGTTCAGTTCAGTCACTCAGTTGTGTCCGACTTTTCTAATGAGTCAGCTCTTCGCATCAGGTGACCAAAATATTGGTGTTTCAGCTTCAGCATCAGTCCTTCCAGTGAATATTCAGGACTGATTTCCTTTAGGACTGATTGCTTTGATCTCCTTACTGTCCAAGGGACTCTCAAGAGCCTTTTCCAACACCCCAGTTCAAAAGCATCAATTCTTTGGCACTCAGCTGTCTCTATGGTCCAACTCTGACATCCATACATGACTACTCGAAAAACCATTAAATATGTCTTGTAAACATATGAAATATGTTTTGTAAAATATGTGTTGTGAAATATGAAAAGCTATTAAATGTGTCTTGTAAACCCTAAAATATTTAGTTATCTGGCTTGATGCCATCCAAGCTTTGCTTGTGGTTTGGTGCTTAGCAGAAGCTCTGATACTTTGGCCACCTGATGCAAAGAGCCAACTCATTGGAAAAGACCCTGATGCTGGAAAAGATTGAAGGCCAAAGGAGAAGAGGGCAGAAGAGGATGAGATGGTTAGATAGCATCTCTGACTCAATGGACATGAATTTGAGCAAACTCTGGGAAAGTAGTGAAGGAGAGGGAAGCCTGGCTTGCTGCAGTCATGGTGTCACAGAGTAGGAAACGACTTAGCAACCAAACAACAACATACTTGGCTCAGATGCTGATGTGGCAGATGTAATTTTTCAAACAACAAGGACGCATAACCAACTGCCCTTGAGGAGGGCTCCCCACAATCACTGCTTGATGATGCTTTGGAAGAAGACATCCTCTTTGGAACCTGAGAGACCTTTTCAGCCTTTTCATTTATGGCTGCAAAACAGCTTTCAATTCCTGATGCTTTTTTCCTTTTGAAAAATGCCTATACATTTATGTATCATGTTAGATTAGTCAACATTTTACAAAACACCCTAGCATTTCTAAACATGTTAATTTTACCATGGATGGGTGCCGCTGTTTTAACCTTCTGAGAATTTTAAATGCAGAGAGATTGTTTTAGGGGCTTTGTTTGAATTAATTAAAGCCTGCCATGTTGATAAGGTAACAGGCAGGTGACTGACAAGGCAGAGGTCTGGAAAATTGGAAATGACTGCCGAATTTAGGATTCATGAAGGCAGCTTCCTAATTGGCTTAACAAAGGGTCATCCGTGTGTCTATGACAGCCAGTGAAGACTGGAGTAATTATAAACCACGTGCTAACCAGTGGGTTTCCAGGCAATTACAGGACTGCTTCCACTTAACCCATTATTTTGCCTTGAGGCGGAGGCATTACATCACGCTTGGGGCTTTGTCAGAGTCACCTCCAAACACCTGACTCGGGGGAGCGGCATCTTTGGGTTCTGCTGAAGATGGAAGAGGAGTAAAACATGGACAGCAGGCGAGATACTGGAATTGTAAGGAAAAATGTTTTACAAGGCTTGACTCTAAATAATGACTTCCGATTGTTACAGGAACCCTGTCGTCATTGACAGGTGACAGAGCAAGCATTTGTCGCCCCTTTTGAAAGGGTCTCTGTGACTCCGCGGTGTGCCCGTGGGGGTATAACATGCTGGAGATGTTCTTCGAGTGATTGGCCAGTGGTTCAGTGTACAGGTCCATGTCTTCAAAAGGACATAGATCACTTAGAGCAGGTCTGGAGTAGACAGTGAAAATACAGAACAATTAGAAAGTAGGAGTCAAGTGAGGGGACAGGTGGGGTGAATGCAGATTGTTAAATCAGATTCACACGGATCATAGATTTTACCCAGCGTCAAACTTTCCCTGAGAACTCAGTTGGTAAAGAATCTGCCTGGGATTCATGAGACCCAGGTTTGATCTCTGGGTTGGGAAGATCCCCTGGAGAAGGGAATGGCTACCCACTCCAGTATTCTTGCCTGGGAAATCCCATAGACAGAGGAGCCTGGCAGGCTATAGTTCATGGGGTCGCAAAGAGTTGGACACAACTGAGCAACTAAACCACCACCTCTTCCAGGCTTTACTAGTACTTTCAGTGACACAGACAATTGAGAGGCTCAGGAGAAGCAGAGAGAAGTCTGGAACACTGAGAATGTCTCCCAGGGCCCCCTGCACCCCACAGGACATGTACCCTGACTCAGAATACTAGGTGAGGTTCACGGGGTTACCTCACACACTACAAAGCATTTAAATTATGAAAGAGCTCTGGTGTATGCCCCCTCGTTATTCTGTAGACTATGTGACATTCTCCAGGGACTATACCCCACAGATATTTGATGTCTTGAGTCCAAGTCATCCTATGGCCAGAGACATCCTGCTAAGGGTATTCTATAGTCAAACCTTCTTCCTAGCAAATATTGTTAGTCTAGTTACCTGGAGGTTCATTTGATAAGAAAATCAGATAGATTTACCTGCCTTCTTGGGCTTCCCAGGTGATGTTCGTGGTAAAGAACCCACCTTCCAATGCAGCGAGTTCAGTCCCTGGGTCGGGAAGATCCCCTGGAGGAGGGCATGGCAACCCACTCCAGTCTTCTTGCCTGGAGAATCCCCATGGACAGAGGAGCCTGGCACGAAACAGTCCATGATATCAATTCAGTAGTGTCCAACTCTTTGTGAACCCATGGGCTGTAGCCCGCCAGGCTACTGTGTCCATGGGATTCTCCAGGCAAGAATATTGGAGTGGGTAGCCATTCCCTTCTCCAGGGGATCTTCCTGACCCTGGGTTCGAACCCGTGTCTCCTGTGGCTTGTGAACTGCAGGCAGGATCTTTACTGCTAAGCACCTGGGGAAGCCCATAGGGTTGTGTAGAGTCGGGAATGACTGAAGCAACATAGCACGCATGCACACACCTGCCTTCTTTCCTTTTTGGGGGAGCCTTACCCACACCTACCCTCAATACATACACATACACACATAGCCAGTAAATGGACCAAAGGCCAGCTATTTAACTCCTGAAGGTGTAAAGAAGTGGAATTATTCAGAGTTGGGCAGAAATAAAAGCAATTTGGCAGCTTTCAAATAAAGGAAGGGCAATTATAATTTGGGTTCCTGGTAATAAAGTATGGAAAAAGAGTAATTACAGAAAGGGTTATCACTATAAAGAGAAGTGTTTTCATTAAAAAAAATAGAAAACATTCAGATTTGGGGGGTTGTTAGTTTTCAAAGCAAATGACAACTTCCTCCTTTCTCTCCTTCCTCTCTGCTGTCTCTCTGCCTGGCTCTGCTGAGTTTTGCATGTACCAGCCACCCCCTTCCGGGTTATCATCTTGTCCTTGCTCCTTCCCCTTTTTCCTCCTCCTCTTTGAAGCTGGCAGAAATCCTGAATTCAGAGTAAATGCCCACAGAAGCAACAGTGTTTTCAGCTAAATATTGTAACATGCACAGGAACTTGCAGACTTATTGACAGGCTTTTCACTTCAGCATCAGGTGACCTAAGGTCTGTGCATTGCAATCCAGAACACGGTAAATCCTTTAAAAAATAAATTCGACTTACAGTAATATCCATAGCTAGATTTTTCTGTTTTTGAAGCAGTTAGATACTTGGTTAGGTTAATAAAGGAAATCATTAAGAATAATAAAAATCAATAAAAATAATCCTTGGGGATTTTAAAGTTTCTATTCTGAATATAAAAACAGTACCTGATCATTATGGAAATTTTGGAACATATAGAGAAAAAAATCATCTATACATAATCTTATCCTTAGATTAAACACTGTTATACTACTTCATTGCATTTTTCTTTTGCTTTTTTTAAGACAAAATATACGTATATATAGACATGCACAGACATGTATTTCTGTCCATGGAATTCTCCAGGAAAGAATATTTGCCATTCCCTTCTCCAGAAGGGAGAATATGTATATATTATATACATACACTATACATAATATTACATATATACATATATACATAATTTATACAGTGTATATATTATGTATATAGACTATACATACATGTACTATGTATATATATATTATATCCCCTGGAGAAGGAAATGGCACCCCACTCCAGTATTCTTGCCTGGAGAATCCCATGGACGGAGAAGCCTGGTAGGCTACAGTCCATGGGGTTGCAAAGAGTTGGACACGACTGAGCGTCTTCACTTATTTATTCATTTACATATTATATATATTATGCATATACACTATTATATATTATGTGTGTATATATATATGTATAGTATATATACTAATGTGAATATATACACTATTGTTTCAAAAATATGTTATGATAAATATATATAGTCTGCTTTAACACTGATCACTAATGTATCATATAAGTCTTTTTCCATCCATCATCTTTTAATTAGTGCTTTAAAGCACATTATTTGCATTGACCTTTTTTGCATTTGAGATTATTTCCTTAGGCTAGATTTTTCAAACTGTAATTCATAGATTAAAGATTTTATCCATTTTTATATACTCTGATATATACTGCCAAATAGTTTTCACTATCTGTGAAAAAAATAAAGTAACACCAATTTCATAACTCTCAATACAAAAGAGCGCCTCACACCACATCCTTCCTAGCACTGGATGTTCTCATTTTCTTTTATTTTTAATAGATAGTTTGGCTAAATGTAAGGGTTCATAGTGCTGGTTAGTTGATCAGTTGTGTCCGACTGTTTGCAACCCCACGGACTGTAGCCCACCAGGCTCCTCTGTCCATAGGGTTCTCCAGGCAAGATGACTGGAGTGGGTTGCCATTCCCTTCTCCAGGGAATCTTCCCAACCCAGAGCTCAAACTTGGGTCTCTTGCATTGCAGGCAGATTCTTTACCGTCTGAGCCACCAGGGAAGCCCTTAATACAATTTGGCTAGACAACAACAAGACAGAATTTATTGTTTCATTGAGAATTCTTGAAGGGTAGATAATTACTTCCTAATGGATCCTTTCATGAATTATCTATCCATGGCTTCTGTTCTTTAGTATGAATGTTCTTTCTATATTCATCCCTTGCTATACTGTATCAATGAAGAAAGAAATGGCAGCCCACTCCAATATTCTTGCATGGGAAGACCCATGAACAGAGGGGCCTGGTGGGCTACAGTCCATGGGGTCGCGAAGAGTCAGACACAACTGAGTGACTAAACACCATACTTCTATCAAATGCTTTTTCCACTATGTTACTTGCCTTTTTAATGTTATTATTTTTTCTCCGTGACTAAGTTTTAAGTTTTTATTTAGTTAAATTATATATTTTTCTGTTACCTTGGAGGTCTTTCAAAGTAGAATGACATTTGCTCAGGTATAGGAAGCAGTTTAATGAGATTATGGTACAAAAGCATTTTTAGAGAGTGAAAGACACACTACCAATGATAGGGGCAGTGACTTCTCCCCCAACTGTCACCTGGAAAGAACCTGCAGTTCTTATGGACCCACATAAGAACGCTTTCTGGTAAGGTTTGGATAAAGAGGTGTCCTTTTGCAAGCTGCCACTCTTCAGCTTGTATTTACATTTACAGCATCTTTCCATTTGGATGAGCCTCACTGAAGCTGATGACTCGCCAGGCATGGTCAGCAGCTGCCGTACTGCACAGCCCAGGGCTAGAGGCTGAGGGTGGGGGGCTGACCTTTGCGATGCCCTCTAGACTCTGCATGTAGACAATCCATGGTTACATCCAGACTTGCCTACGTAATTTAAAGATGCTGCCTTCCTTGAAGGTACACACTTAAAGTAATTGGCTATTTCTGTCTTGCCAGAAATTCAAGGCCCCCTTTCCACTCCACGCACAGGAATTAACTTATTATCCTATGCCTTTAGTGACACCAGCTAATTGTCTCTTTTTTGCCATTGCCTGAGCAGCAGAACCGAGAATGGGTTCCAGTGAGTTGATTAGGAGTTACAGTGTCACAGGAAAACACCGAGGCCCAGTTCTTTGCACTGGCTGTGTTGGCCAGATCGCCTCCTGAGTGGGGCCCTTCTACCATTGCTAAAACTGTGTGTAGGCTGGAACCCTGCAAATTCGACAGGACTGACTTGAAATCTCTTTGCTTAACAGCCCCATCTGTGGCTTTGCTGGCATCCATCCACAGCCAGAGCTGCAAGCTATCCCTTGGCTTAATCTGGTTAAAACCAGATAAAGAATTAGGTCAGTGGCCACTGGCTGCAAGGCAGTCTGTTTCCAGAACTCCAGCCGAACTGCGGAATATAAATAAGCAGGGAGAGTTGGCAAAGCATTACTTGGTACTTGCATTTGACTTGTTCTGTGTCAGACTTCTAGCCCTGGTTCTAGGTCTTAACACAAGAGCTCGCAGAGGGCACTGGATCTACGTTAGCAACCAGGGGTGGTGGTTGTTCAGTAGCTCAGTCATGTCTGACTCTTTGTAACCACACAGACTGCAGTACACCAGGCTCCCCTGTCTTTCACCATCTCCTGGAGTTTGCTCAGACTCATGTCCATTGAGTCAGTGATGCCATCCAACCATCTCAGGATGTACTTTTCTGTGATACCTCAGGCAGGAACTGCAGGATGCTGTTTGGGGTTTGAGGCTCTGCCTGGTAGGTTGGGTCAAACAGCCAGACCTTGGACAAGTTTCACTCTATTGTCTTTTAAGTATTAGAGCAGAGGTCCCCGACCTTTTTGGCACCAGCAACTGATTTCATGGGAGACAATTTTTCCAAAGACCAGGGATGGGGGATGGTTTGGGGATGATTCAAGTGCATTACATCTATTGTGCACTTTATTTCTAATCTAATGCCACCTCTTATCTGACAGGAGGTACTGCTTTGCAGCCTGGAGGTTGGGGACTCCTATTAATTAGAGCATCTGAGGTGGGGGTCTCAGAGCCTAGCAGTCAGTGCAGCAAGCTTACCTGACTAAGGCCCAGCCTTCTCTGGGATTCAGAGAAAAGGCAAGTAGATGGCTCTGGAAGGTCAGTAGGAAGGAGTTGTTGTTCAGTCGCTCAGTCATGTCTGACTCTTTGTGACCCCGTGGACTGCAGCGTGCTAGGCTCCCCTGCCCTCCTTCAGTATCTCCCAGAGTTTGCTCAGAGATGCAAACCTGTAAGTCAGAGGCGTGTTCCTTTTTTTTTTTTTTAATATGAGCTTTTTTTTTAAAGATTATTTTGATGTGGACCATTTTAAAAGTTTAAATTTTATTGAATTTGTTACAATATTGCTTCTGTTCAACTTTTTGTTTGTTTGTTTGTTGTTTGTTTTGGCCACAAGGCACGTGGGGTCTTAGCTCCCTGACCAGGGATTGAACCTGCACACCCTGCCTAACTACTGGAATGCCAGGGAAGTCCCCAGAGGCTTGTTCTTATCTCCCTGGATTGGTGGGTCTGAGGAGACTAGGGGAGAGCGAACCTCATCAGAGTTTGACCTTCCCAACTGAAAAGGCTCGTTTCCATAGGCCTTAGTTACCGACCGATAGGTCTTCTGTGGAGTGCGTGTTCCAGAGTAGCGAGATGGCTGGGCTGAAGCAGTAATGAAACTGTACACTTCAGACTGAGACCCGAACCCAGGCTCACCTCCGTTGGGACTCGAGCCCAAGTCTTCTAACTTCTCTCCTTTGGAAGGGACTGGAATTCAGCCGCTCGTGAGATGGAACTTGAACCCACAATCTCTGGCTTAGAAGGGGACTCGAACCCACAGTCTCCCAGCTGAAACAGTCTGGGACTTCCCTGGTGGTCCAGGGTTGACTCCATGCTCCCAATGCAGGGGATCTGGGTTTGATCCCTGGTCAGGGAACTAGATTCGGCAACTAAGAGTTGGCTAAAGATCCTGCAGGCTGCAAACTAAGACCCGATGCAGCCAAATAAATATTAAAGAAAGAAAGAAAAGAAACCCCACGTCTGATCACAGGCCTTAACGAAGGAGGTTCTTTATGTCTCAGCACAGAAGGAATTCAGCAAGAGGCCAAGTGATAGGCAAGAAGTAGATTTATTATTAATGGTATAGAATGCTTGTGAAAGACACAAATGGGCAGGCAGGAGGGCTCTGCCCTGAGAGCTAAGTGGGAAAGCAGGTTCATTCAAGGAGAGACACCCTCCACAGACAGAGTGTGGGCCGTCTCAGAAGTCAAGAAGCCATGAGGTGTGAGGTTGGTTAGTTTTTATGGGCTGGGTAATTTCATAGGCTAATGAGTGGGGGGATTATCCCAGCTATTTTGGGGCAGGGGCAGAGATTTCCAGGAATCGGGCCAGTGCTTACTTTTATGGCTGGCGTTGGAACTGTCATGGTGCTGGTGGGTGTGTCATTTAGCATATGCTAATGTATTATAATGAGCATATAATGAGGCTCGAGGTCTACTGGAAGTTGAATCTTTTGCCATCTTGGGCCTGTTAGGTTCTAACCAGTTCATGTTGTATCCTAAACAACTATGTCATTCTTTTTTTTTAAAAAAATGTTTATTTATTTTGGCTCTTGTGGGTCTTCGTCAGTGCAAGGGCTTTGCTCTAGTTGCGGTGAGGGGAGAGCTAGTTACTCTTCATTGAAGTGTGCGGGCTTCTCACTGCAGAGGCCTCTCGCTGTGGGGCACGGGCTCTAGGGCATGCCAGCTTCCATAGTTGCGGCACATGGACTCCATGCTGCAGTTCCCAGGCTCTAGAGCGCCGGCTCAGTAGATGCGGCTCACAGCTTAGTTGTTTTGAGGAATGTGGGATCTTCCCGGAACAGGAATCAAACCTGTGTCTCCTGCATTGGCAGGAGGATTCTTTACCACTGAGCCACCAGGGAAGCCCCCCTATGTCATTCATTTAAAGTTCGTGCCCTGTCCCGTTCCCTCCTGCCTCGATCAGGCCAAGCCTTGATGGGAGCTGTTGGAGGGCCCTCCAAATTCTGGAGCCTCCAAGGATTGAGCGCCAGGGCCCCAGGCACTGGCTCCTCCTTGGCCTCCACTCCCTACCACCACCTCCTGCAGTGTTCCTCTGGTCTGTGGTTTCCCCTCTAACACTCCGGCTCATCTGATCTGTGCCACTCGGGCCGAGGTGGACGCAGAATGCTGATGAGTGTAGCAGCAGTCTAGGAACAGTGGAGTACAGTCCTGTCTTTGCTGCTCACACACCGTGGGGTGGAGGGAGGGTGGGAGAATGGGCTTTTATAGTCCCGACGTTGGGTGCCTCTCTTGGGTGGGTGGCCTTGACTCTGTCCAGACCAAGCTCTGAGCTTCCTCTGCATAATCTCCTCTTTCCTCCTTTCCCCGCCAGCCCCTTGCACTGGGACCCGGTTGCTGGGCAATGAGGGGTGTGTGGTCAGGGGTGTGTGGAGAGCAGGGCAGGGCCTGTCTGTCCTCTGGGTCCGTGTGGCCCTGCCAGAGCCGCTTCGGGAATGAACGTCCCTGCATTATGCTCCCTTTCTTTCTCTGTGTCCCAGTTTCCACATTGGTGACAGGGAAGGGCCATGGAGTGAGCTAAATTTGGGCCTAATTGGTGCAGCTTAGGATACTGGGAGAAGCCTGGGTTAAGGAGTCAAAGAGACTTGGGTTGAAATTTTAGTTTCCTACTTAACAGCTGTGAGGTCGCAGCTGAGTTGTTTAACTTCCTAGGATCTCACTTAACACACGTCTAGGAAAGAATCCACAAACCCAGCTCATCAGATTCTCTAATGAAAACAAGGACGCATGTAGAGTGATCAGGACAGGGCCTGCCTCACCGTCTCACTTCAATGTCTATTGTTATTTAAAGAGACATATGTGAAAAGTACTTTGCAAATGTCAGCTGCTTGATCAGCACAGAGCAGGAGAGGTGAATGGGTTATTTTGTTTTATTTAATCTTTCTTGAATTCATTCTGCTTCCCCAAAATATGGGGATCCAAATATCTTGATTATATAAACCTGCCTTGTTCAGAATCCACATGGAGTAGAACTCACGTGGCTTTTTCTGATAAAATTTAGTGTTGCTTTCCAGATTCAAAGCAGGCACTCAGTCATCAGCAGAAGGTGGCCTTTCTGTGAATTGTCATTTTCGTTTGAGTTCAGCCAGCCTACTGGGTCGCCTGCTGTGTGCAGAGGACTGTGTACGGCATGGATGAATCCAGATTCTTGTAACCACAAAGCTCACAATCTAGTAGTGAAAGAGATGTTACAAGTGCCTGTTTGACAACATGTGTGCTCAGTTGCATCAAACTCTTTGTAACCCCATGGACTGTAGCCAACCAGACTCCTCTGTCCATGGAATTCTCCGGGCAAGGATACTAGAGTGGATTACCATTTCCTTCTCTAGGAGATCTTCCTGATTCAGAGATTGAACCCATGTCTCTTATGTCTCCTGCATTGGCAGGCGGATTCTTTACTGCTGAGCCACCTGGGAAGCCCCTATATGACAATATCTTGACAGTAAATAACTCTACAACAGTTCCCATAAAGGGGCTGAGGAATTTCAAAAGAAGCACCAGTTCCTTTGAGCTGGTAAGACAGGCGAAAACTTCTCAAGGTGGTGGCATTTGGCTGTGCCTGGAAGTTCAGTTCAGTTCAGTTGCTCAGTCATGTCTGGCTCTTTGCAACCCCATGATCTTCGGCATGCCAGGCCTCCCTGTCCATCACCAACTCCCGGAGTCCACCCAAACTCATGTCCATTGAGTTGGTGATGCCATCCAACCATCTTATCCTCTGTCGTCCCCTTCTCCTCCTGCGCTCAATCTTTCCCAGCCTCAGGGTCTTTTCCAGTGAGTCAGCTCTTCACATCAGGTGGCCAAAGTATTGGAGTTTCAGCTTCAACATCACTCCTTCCAATGAATACCCTGGACTGATCTCCTTTAGGATTGACTGGTTGGATCTCCTTGTGGTCCAAGGGACTCTCAAGAGTCTTCTCCAACACCACAGTTCAAAAGCATCAATTCTTTGGCGCTCAGCTTTCTTTATAGTCCAACTGTCACATCCACACATGACCAGTGGAAAAACCATAGCCTTGACTAGACGGACCTTTGTTGACCAAGAAATGTCTCTGCTTTTCAATATGCTGCCTGGGTTGTCTAGGTTGGTCATAACTTTGCTTCCAAGGAGTAAGTGTATTTTAATTTCATGGCTGCAGTCACCATCTGCAGTGATTTTAGAGCCCAGAAAAATAACGTCAGCCACTGTTTCCCCATCTATTTGTCACGAAGTGATGGGACTGGCTGCCATGACCTTCGTTTTCTGAATGTTGAGCTTTAAGCCAACTTTTTCACTCTCCTCTTTCACTTTCATCAAGAGGCCTTTTAGTTCTCTTCCATTTCTGCCATAAGGGTGGAGTCATCTGCATATCTGAGGTTATTGAGATTTCTCCCGGCAATCTTGCTTCTAGCTTGTGCTTCTTCCAGCCCAGTGTTTCTCATGAGGTACTCTGCATAGAAGTTAAATAAGCAGGGTGACAATATACAGCCTTGACGTACTCCTTTCCCTATTTGGAACCAGTCTGTTGTTCCATGTCCAGTACTAGCTGTTGCTTCCTGACTTGCATACAGATTTCTCAAGAGGCAGGTCAGGTGGTCTGGTATTCCCATCTCTCTCAGAATTTTCCACAGTTTATTGTGATCCACACAGTCAAAGGCTTTGGCATAATCGATAAAGTGGAAATAGATGTTTTTCTGGAACTCTCTTGCTTTTTCCATGATCCAGCAGATGTTGGCTATTTGATCTCTGGTTCCTCTGCCTTTTCTAAAACCAGCTTGAACATCAGGAAGTTCACGGTTCACGTATTGCTGAAGCCTGGCTTGGAGAATTTTGAGCATTACTTTATTAGCATGTGAGATGAGTGCAATTGTGCGGTAGTTTGAGCATTCTTTGGCATTGCCTTTCTTTGGGATTGGGATGCAAACTGACCTTTTCCATTCCTGTGGCCACTGCTGAGTTTTTCCAAATTTGCTGGCATATTGAGTGCAGCATTTTCACAGCATCATCCTGGAAGATGGGGTAAGATTTAGATGACAGTGGAATGAGGGCAGGAGTGAATGTGGTCAGAGGCAGACAGGGTCAAGATGGAGAGCCGTGTCTGGGACTGACACTGCTTTTTCAGTAAGTGGTACCCACTGGAGTTCTCTGTGAGAGAGATGACTCAATCTGACCTTTAGGAAGATAGCTGGTTGGGAGGAGACCGGAGTAGTTAGCTTCTGGAAGCAGAGGGACCTCTACTGGAGCTGTTTAGGCCAATGAAAGCTGAGGCAGTGGGGACAGATAAGAGCGGAGTCTTGTGACAGAGGGAGAAGGACCAGGACTGGGTGACTGATTTGGATGAGATGTGAAGGTGGGCTGGAAGGGGAGTGAGCGGTAGACGGCCACGTTGGGAGTGTCAGAGGGCCTGCGCTGGCTTGGTGGAGGCTGGCGGGGGTTGGGGGGGGGTGGTCAGACTGGGCTCTATCCAGTGGCTGAGTCAGCCACCCATCCGTGTGGAGGCATCTGGCAGAAAGGGGACGTTGGAAACCTGGACCTGAGGCTTGGGCTCAGGGCACCAGAGGAGGCCTGGGAGTCACCGGCTGGAAAGTAGTGACAGCAGAGGCGGGGCGTTAGAAGAGATCATCCAGGCAGGTAGAAAGGAAAAGACCCACACAGAGCCTTGGGAAAGGACCGCACAAGCAGAGGCAGAGGAGGAAGAGGACCTGCAGAGAGAGGGAGGAGAGTGAGGAAGTGGAGCCGGAGGAGGCACGTTAGAGGCGATGAGTCTGAACCCCCGACCTCCTGCTGGCTGACTCCAGGCAAGAGCCAGACCTTTCTACTGCCGTATGGGGGGACTAATGTCCACCCTGCCCCACCAGGTGTCCTGGAGGGCACTTAGTAGATGCTTATTGCTTCTTTCCCTTAGAGACCTGGGGAGGCATGGGAAGAAGTAGGGAGGGGGGCATATCAGCATCCTATGCTTTAGGAAAGGACACTCCTGTTGGGTTACTCCTGAGCTGAGGAGGTGGGGGATGGACCTTGGCACTTGCTGTGGGTAGCAGGTCTGAAAAGCTGGTGGCCAGGCGCTGATGAATAAGGGGATGAGGAGGAAGAGAGAAGGCTCTGGAAACTCCCTTTGAAGCCACGTGGCCGAGAAGGGAGGGTGTGGAGAACCACGTGGCATTAGAGGGAGCAGGGTAAAGGGAAGGACGTCCTGGTAGTGCATCATTGAAACCCTCTGACCTCTCAGGAAGAGGGAGCTAGTTCCTGGCAGAACTCCACTTCTTGGCATCTGGGGTTGAAGCTTTTGGTGTTTATTCAGAGATGCCAGCCGATGCACTCTGGAAGGAAGAAGTCTGTCATGTGAGCCAGGGAAACCGTGGTTGGTCTTGTGAGCCCGTTGGGGCCCCGGCCGGCTTTCTGAATTAGATGTCCTGTGACCCAGTCATCTCCAAAGCCTGAGAGGAGAGGGCCGCCGGCTTTCTGGGGACTTTTCCAAGGGAAGGGAGACAGTATGACCGGTCTCCTTCTGAAATGAGTGATGGGGCTTCAAGGGGAAGAGCGAAGGAAGTACCCAGTAGGTAGGTGAGTCTAAGAAACTTGGGGCCTTTCTCAGTTCCAAAGCCTAGTTTCAGCAAAGTGTGGGCAGTTTATCAGCTGTCTCTGCCTTGCATCCAAGCATAGCCCAATCCCAGACATTGACCTTTTCTCCTCTGTCCTCGGAATCTCAGACCTTGGCTTCTGCCACCTCTCACGGCCCAGCCCGTCTGCATCTTGAAGGGAGTGGTTTTGCCTTTGTCTCACTCCTCAGAGATGACAGTGGCCAGGTGGACAGGAGGGTGTGGGAGAGGGGTAGGTGAGGGGCTTGAGGTCCCTCCACCTGCTCTGAGGAGGGGAGGCGGAACGGAAGACCCCAGAGGAAGGACTCCCAGGGAGTCAGCCCTTGAGAAGGATCTTCTTGCATGGCTGCATTCTTGCCTAAAGCCTGGCAATACTTTGCTTTTACAAAAGTTCTTTTTTCTCCCATGATTTTAACTGTGTTTTCTTAGTTCCTCCTTCAGGTTGACCTCTGTTCTAATCATCTGCTCTTTCGTCTTTACCTCCCTTCTTCCCTTGCTCATCGGCAACTCCTCCCCATTGCCCCCCCAACCCCCCGCCACTTTCTTGTTTGAAGAGACAGGGTGGACAGTGGCTATGCGTGTTGGCCCTGCAACCAGACTGCCTGAGTCAGAAATCCCAGCTCCTTACCTACTGAGGTGTATACCTGGGCAAGTACTTCATCTCCCTCAGCCTCAGTTTCCTCATTTTTCAAATGTTATAATAATATCCATCTCATTGAGACTTCCCTGGTAGCCCAGTAGCTAAAGCTTTGCATTCCCAATGCAGGGGGCCAGTGTTTTGATCCCTGGTCCAGGAACTAAATCCCAGACGCTGCAACTAAGAGTTTGCATGCCACAGCTAAAGATCCTGCTGCAAATAAGCGAAATAAATAAATAAAAATATTTTAGAAAATCCATCTCTTACATGTCATATTATGGGAATTGACTAAATACCTATAAAGAGCTTAGAGTAGTACCTGGGAGTAAGTACTCCATCAGTATTATCTATCTATGTCTGTCTACTGTCTGTCTGACTCTCTTTTTTTTGTAAATGCCTTCAAATCCCTTTCTAATTTTTCCAGGTGACACAGAAGGAATATATTATGTTGAAAGAGCCTACAGAAGTTATATTTCTAGAAATGATAAATTATATAGTGTATTTTCACTGTGCTGTGTGCTTAGCCATTCAGTCGTGTCTGACTCTTTGTGACCCCATGGATTGTAGCCCACCAGGCTCCTTCGTCCATGGGGATCCTCGAGGCAAGAATACTGGAGTGGGTTGCCGTGCTTGCCTCCAAGGATCTCCCAAACCCAGGGATCGAACCCAGGTCTGCTGCATTGTAGGTGGATTCTTTACTGTCTGAGCCACCAGGCAAGCCCCTAAAGTACAGCAACTATCACATGGCTCCAGTGATGGAGAGCCCATTGTCTTAGAAAAGCTTCATCCGGGGTGGAAAGTTCCATCTAATTTCGCTCTTTCTGTGGCTTCCACTAACGCAGACAAGTCTTACTGGAACAAGGAATAAATAAAGTTATTAGTTCTTGTTATTAGGAGCAAATAAAAATGCACCCAACTCTTAGGTTGAAAAAAGTCAACATAGCCAAAGGACCAGATGCAGGGACGTGTCTTTTGCATGAACTGCTGCTAATAAATTTTAACTTGTAGATTTTATATTATAGGCCTTATTTGTTACAGGTTTCAAGCCTCGATTCTTACATTCCCTGTGTTAGTCATCTCTGCTACTTTTATGACCTTTGACCCCCATGCAGTACCTGATGAGAATGATGGCTAAGCTCACAAACCAAGCCCTTTCCTGTGTCACTAAAAACCTTCCTCCAGGCTGATGTCAACAGCTTTGAATGCTCTTCAATAGCTGGAAGACTACCCTAGTCTGTGTTATCCACTTCACATTTCTCTGTGAAAAGCAAGCATGAGATAATCTGTTAGAGGCTTGTTAAAATACAGATATTCCCCCACCCCCATATATCACATATCTTTTTCTTACTTATCTACTTGCAGAATGAAAGAAAATGAAATGGGAGAAACAGTCAATATATATATATTTAAAATATCTTTTGGAAACTCCATTTTGAATAGAAAGTAGCATAAGATGATACAGATGGTGAAAGTTGAAAGGAAAGAGATAGCAGTTACAATGTTCAAAGAATTCATTTTATCAAAAAGCTGTCACTTGCAAGTAAAAGTATTTGACTACTCTGCACCTTGTAGTTCCTTGAGTTAGATGTGTAATATTTGCAATATAATGTTATTATAGCCACAGTCGTATGGAGTCTTCTTTTAATGTGGATGTTGAGTTGAAGTGGGAATTCCCATAGGAATGTACACAGTGTATGATACATGTGGGTACTTGGGGCAATATAGCTCTTCCATCTTTCTCTCTCTCTCATTGCAAGGGAGGAGGACAAGTGGGGACACAGAGTCTCACTAGCATTTGCACAGATCACGATCTGTTCCCTGGGGAACACATTGGGACACATTGCAGCCCCAAATAAAAATTTGGGTTCCGGTAGCAACAAAGAAAGACAAAATACAGACCCTGGGGTAACTGATCTATCTGCCACTGCAGATGCTTGATGCCTGCTTCTCCAAGACCTGTTTTCCCCTTCTCTCATCAGTCTATCAAGTTTGTCCCAAATTTCCTTTGGAGAAAAAAGTTACATTCTCAGTTCTAAGAGTGGACACTGATTCAGTTCTGTTCAGTCGTTCAGTCGTGTCTGACTCTTTGTGACCCCATGGACTGTAGCACGCCAGGCTTCCCTGTTCTTCACCAATTCCCAGAGCTTGCTCAAACTCATGTCCACTGAGTTGGTGATGCCATTCAACCATCTCATCCTGTTATCCCCTTCTCCTGCCTTCAATCATTCCCAGCATCAAAGTCTTTTCCAATGGGTCAGTTCTTTGTAACAGGTGGCCAAAGTATTGCAGTTTCAGCTACAGCATCAGTCCTTCCAATGAATATTCAGTACTGATTTTGACGGGTTTGATCTCCTTGCTGTCCAAGGGACTCTCAAGAGTCTTCTCCAGCACCACAGCTCAAACAGGACACTGATAGGCTTAAGCTAATAAACAACCCTGGCTGGATATTAGAATCAGTAAGGGACTATTTTTAAGTATCTGTGCATGGGACCCACCTCTCAGAGCAACAAAATCAGAATCCTTTGAAGGGGTGCTTGGCTTGAAATCCAATAACATAAGGCAATTAGCATATCCCATTGGCTCAAGCAAGGATGGGCACGTAACCCAACTCAAGCCAAGTCGATGCAAGTTTTCATTTTATGCCCTCTGTTCTCTTTGAATTTTTATTTCTTTGTGATTATATTAATTATATTTGTATAGTTAAAAATAAATTAATCTCTTTTGAAGTTGCTTCTAAAAGTATAAGATGATTTTAAAGTATATGTCATCTATTGTTAGAGTACATTTCTTTAGATGTACAAATCTCCATTTTAGGAAGAAGTAAGAAGTATATTTTAACTGTGCCATGTATCCACAACCTCACAATAATACAGAATAGGTGTGAATAAAATGTTTTAATTTTATGTATGAGAAAATGACCCCTGGAGCTTAAATCAGAGCTCAAGGTCAGGACCAGCTCATGGGATGGAGAAGCTGCAGGAGAGCTGGCTCCTGACTGTGGAAGCCGATTGCTCTTTGTTCTGCTTTTCGTGTTTGACCTCAGCCTTCTTATCTAGCAGCTCTAATCTGATCTGGCCAACAACTAGAGAGGAGAAAATCCTCAAGGATTCAGCTAAGTATCTTCAGTTGTTCTTTTTCAATCAGATGTTTTTCGGTTCGACTTGGTTCCCAGATATCTTATGAAATTAACTTTGCATGATTTCTTTGATTATACTTCTGCTAATGTACTCATTGTTCAACTTTCAGGCCCCGGTGACACAATGACCATATTGCATTACTTCAGAAATTATGAGTAAACACAGATTGTTTTAGAAGATAAGAGTGTTAACTTTTAATGTCTAGTAGATTTGAGTGTCAAGTCATTTGTGAAGAATATTTGACTTGTTATTTTCAAGTCATTTGTCTGAAGAAAATTGGTGCAATTTTTAAAATGTAGAAGGACATCATAAGACTTGTTTTTCTCTAATACTAAGGAGTAAATGAGTTAGTTTCTTTAGTTGTGGGTAAGATTTTGTTCATCATTGTTTCTTATTTGCTACATTTAGATTTTGTTCTTTGGGATCATATGTGAAAAAAAATTCAAATCCTCTGTTATCATCATTTATTTTTTCAAAAGCCAATTCTTTGTTAAAATTCTGCCCAAGCTACTTCTGGTTTCAGAGCTTTAAGTTTTGCGCAGAGCGTTCAGGATGCTTTCATGTATGGTTATCCATGACCATTCTGTCTAAAGAAGAAATGTGGATTTATGAAATGCTGAGTTTCATTCTGTTAATCTTTTAACAGGCACTTATCACATGCATCCATACTCAGCAGATTTTAAAATGTTGCATCGTTGCTTCTCCTTTGACAGTTTATCAGAGGAACAGACAGGAAAATGAAATGAGTTTGTGTAACATTGTTAGTGTTTAGGAATAGCAAAAATAACCAATATATGGACAGCAAGAAAAGAAAGATTTAAGAAAATCTGAAGCCTGGATTATCCAATGATGAGTGGGTGTCTGAAAAAGAGAGATTTGGCTACACTTAGTTCAGGACAGAAGTTCTGACCATCAGCCCAAGGAGCAAAAGAAAAATTAGCAGACTTTTCATCGCAAGGTAATGAAGCCACCTAGTGGTTTGTTAGATAATTTATGTGAATGTATAAAGTGTCTTGCGAACTGATTGAATGGGTCTCTATCACGCATGAATAGGACTCTGATCACTTATCATTTAGTCCGGCAAGGAGGGTCAGTTTCATTGAGAAGAAGCACAGCGCTGCTCTGTGTAATCTTTTATATATTTATAATCTTTTTTAAAATCAGAAAGGACTTAAGTTAACTTACATGAAACTACAATGAGAGAGCACAAACTAGAAGAGAAAAAAAAAAGATATAAAAAGTAGTAAAAAAAAACTTCTGTTAATTCAAAAATGTTTTCAAGATTCTGTACATTTTCCATGATAGGACTCTATGTTTTCAGGAAAGCATGGGAACCGATCAGTTATAAAAATTCAGTGTTCAGAACAGTGAAATAATTTTTGAGAAAAGCAAAATCCTACCTGATGTCAAGAACAGAGAAATGTTTCTTCTAAAGGTCCTCACCGATGAGGTGCTGCCTCATGCCATGCGTAATGTCCTCAGTCCTTGTAATAGAAATCAGTCCCGAGTCTTGGAATATTGTTTCGCAGCTGTGCCTGCACTGCTCTGGAGGAGAATGTGCACCAAGCTCTATTTTCAGGGCTTGCCTGAAAGCATTTGATCCTCATAATAAGCCCGAGAGGAAGGCAGTATTATTATCCCATGCTGCAGATTAGGCCAGTGACATGCTGTCACTTTATGAACCTGCCCAAAGTTAAGCTCTTAATGAGTAATGGAACTGGAATTCAAACCCTCTGTGCTCTTTTCCAAGATGCTATGTGTGCTGAATGGCACATCCAGTGAAAATGGCAATGCCGTACTGAATACTCAGTCTGTAGGGCCTTGGATAGGAGTGCTTTAACACGGTGCTAAGGACATGCTGAGGACTGCACGTTTCTGAGATGACCCAGTTACGTTGCCCTCCAGTGTCACAGGCTTCCCCCTGACTCCAGCCTCTGCACACTCATGAATACGCATGTGCAGACACACCTTTGATCAAAAGCGGAGGACCAGGCAAGAGAACTCAGATTCACCACTTCCCAACTAATAAAGAACAGCTGAAATTCATCAACTTTTCAAACAGTTTTATTTTATTGGAGTACAGTTGATGTACAATGTTGTGTTAATTTCTGCTGTGCAGCAAAGCAGTTCATTCATTATATATATATATATATGCATTCTTTTTCATATTCGTTTCTATTATGGTTTATCACAAAATATTGAATAGAGTTCCCTGTGCTGTACAGTAAGACCTTGTTCATCCATTCTATATATACCAGATTGCATCTGCTAAGCCCAAACTCCTTTTTTTTTTTTTTATTTTTTACATTTTAAAATCTTTAATTCTTACATGCATTCCCAAACATGAACCCCCCTCCCACCTCCCTCCCCATAACATCTTTCTGGGTCATCCTCATGCACCAGCCCCAAGCATGCTGCATCCTGTGTCAGACATAGACTGGCGATTCAATTCACATGATAGTATACATGTTAGAATGTCATTCTCCCAAATCATCCCACCCTCTCCCTCTCCCTCTGAGTCCAAAAGTCCGTTATACACATCTGGGTCTCTTTCCCTGTCTTGCATACAGGGTCGTCATTGCCATCTTCCTAAATTCCATATATATGTGTTAGTATACTGTATTGGTGTTTTTCTTTCTGGCTTACTTCACTCTGTATAATCGTAAGCCCAAACTCCTAATCCATCCCTTCCCACTGCCCTCCCCTTGGCAACCACCAGCCTCTTCTCTTTGTCCACAATTCTGTTTCTGTTTCATAGATAGGCTCATCTGTGCCATATTTTAGATTCCACATATAAGTGATACGCGAGAGTATTTGCCTTTCTTTCTGACTTATTTCGCTTAGTGTGGTCATCTCTAGGTCCATCCATGCTGCTGCAGATGGCGTTATTTCATTCTCTTTTGTGGCTGAGTAGTATTCTGTTCATTATTCCATTCTCTTTCGTGGCTGAGCAGTATTCTGTTCGTTATTTCCTTCTCTTTCGTGGCTGAGCAGTATTCTGTTCGTTATTTCATTCTCTTTCGTGGCTGAACAGTATTCTGTTCGTTATTTCATTCTCTTTCGTGGCTGAGCAGTATTCTGTTCGTTATTTCATTCTCTTTCGTGGCTGAGCAGTATTCTGTTCGTTATTTCATTCTCTTTCGTGGCTGAGCAGTATTCTGTTCGTTATTTCATTCTCTTTCGTGGCTGAGCAGTATTCTGTTCGTTATTTCATTCTCTTTCGTGGCTGAGCAGTATTCTGTTCGTTATTTCATTCTCTTTCGTGGCTGAGCAGTATTCTGTTCGTTATTTCATTCTCTTTCGTGGCTGAGTAGTATTCTGTTCGTTATTTCATTCTCTTTCGTGGCTGAGTAGTATTCTGTTGCGTATTTGTGCTGCATCATCTTTAGCCATTCCTCTGTCGATGGCCAGTTAGTTTCCATGTTTTGGCTATTGTGAATAGTGCTGCTGTGAATATAGGGGTGCGTGTATCTTTCTGAACTATAGTTTTGTGAAATTCATGACCTTCTGATGGCTTTGTACCTTCAGATACGAGATTTAAAATGCAATCATAACCAAATATGCTCTGTTTTGCTAGTTTTTCCTTCCTAGAGTGGTATCTATAAATGTTTGGGAATGGCAGCTGAATTGATTTCTCTTAACCAGTCATGAAAGTTGATTAGGGATGAGCAAGGCAAGCCTGGCATCACTGAAACGTTTTCAGTTACAGGAGTCAAAATGCCATATAATCTGAGTCTCAAATTGAGCATTTAGAATGATGCTCTTTTAAGCTGTACTTTAGCATAATTGTGTGATTAATTTCTTGCAAAGCAGAAAAGGTATACTCTATAAAATGACTTTTTCATATAGATAAGGCTCCTTGAAAATAAATTTCCATTCTGTTTAAAAGAAATCTGTAGCTCAGTAAAGATTCTGCTGCTGCTGCTGCTAAGTCACTTCAGTCATGTCCGACTCTGTGCAACCCCATAGATGGTAGCCCACCAGGCTGCCGTGTCCCTGGGATTCTCAAGGCAAGAACACTGGAGTGGGTTGCCATTTCCTTCTCCAGTGCATGAAAGTGAAAAGTGAAAGTGAAGTCGCTCAGTTGTGTCCGACTCTTCGCAACCCCGTGGACTGCAGCCCACCAGGCTCCTCCGTCCATGGGATTTCCCAGGCAAGAGTACTGGAGTGGGGTGCCATTGCCTTCTCCGGTACCTATTAGCTGGATGATATTATATTAGCTAGGTAAACTTTCTGGGCATCAGTTTATTTATCTATAAAAAGTCTTTAGTAATACTGTGTGCAGGTATTTTATATATAAAAACGTGCAGGTATTTTATATATAAAAGTTTTTTATACCTTCAATCTTTATAACATCCTTAAATGGAATATTCACTGTTGTTATCCCCACTTTATAGGTGCTATCATTGTAGTTGGGAGATTAGATAATGTGAAGAGGTTAATTGGGATAGTTTCTGAAATGTGTTACGTCACTGGTACATAGCTGATATCCCAGACATGGAGGTGATGTATTCCTGCTGACTTCATCTCACCTAGCTTCTTTTCTCCTTTTGGAATATGCCTTGAAGATTAGTGAAGAGGAGAACCACACACATTAACAACTTAGCTTTGGGAATTAGATAGAGATTTAGGCCAAAGTGTAAAAATAAAACTGAAGTTTAATTTTTCCTACAGGAGTGGCAAAAACTCAATTATGATATCTACACCCTGCGACAGATTCGAAGGGAAGTGAGAAATAGATGGAAACGCATTTTAGAAGATTTAGGTAAGTCTAAAAGTGATTATAAAATGGCAAAAATAACCAGTTGTGGTTATTCCTCTTTACTTTTTCCAGCCTGGTTTTTATAAAAGGAATGTCAGTAACTGACTGATTAAGGCTACTGTGTACTAATTGTTTTCCCAATGCCGTCCTCTCTGTATCCTCCAGCGTAAACATCTGATGTTTCTCTTATCATCAGCCCTTGTCTTGAGGACATTTTTTGCCACGTGTTACCCCATCTGTCTTCAGTATCAAGTAGCACAGGGCAGTGAAATCATATGGGATATTCATTCAATCAAGATCATTGAATTTGGGGGCATTGTACATTGATTGATTTAAATGGAATGATTGGCCAATTACTCATAGCTTTATAAGATAGAGCAGATTGGGAGAAATATTATTTGTAAGAGAGACAGCAAATACCTGTGGTATTAGAGTAGCTATTGGGTATTGATTTTTCTTAATTCTGCCAGGGTTGTAATTCAGTAAATATGACCCTCACATTATAAAGAAGCTTGTTTTCATGTTCAGAAAAAATGAATTTATCAATTTTGAAGTCCTCAGTCCTTCCCCTTTGAAAGAGAACATTACACCTTGGCATTATAACTTTGCAAATGTGGGTACCAAGTTGCTATCCCTTGTTGCTTATATTATGCTCGTATTAAATCTATGAATCTTTTAGACCTTTGTACAGTAATTTAGCCAGCCAACGATATTGCCCTAGGGGAGGTAACCTGGGCTTGGAGGAGTCTGGACCTGAAGATGACCATTTTGCAGGTTGAGGGGGCGAGTAGGAATTCTGGGGACAGAGGAGGAGATGAAGAGTAGGGAATGGGAGGAGGGTTTCCAAGCTGATAAAGTGGGTGGCAGGCCATCAGTGGGTGAGTAGCAGAGGCTTAACTTGGAGGGAAAAGTTAACAAAGAAAATTTGACATGAAGAAACCGCAAAAGCATTTTAATTAAAGACCCGGCCAACCTCACTGAGCTGCAGGGCAGCAAAGGGAGTGGTGCCTTGGGCTTCAGCTTCCTTGTATTTGCTCCAAAGCCATCGACGGGTCCCCTCACCCCTTGCAGGTCTGTTGTGACTGCTTCACATGAGGGTTTAATTTCTTTACACAGGTTTTCAAAGAGAAGCAGACTCTTTGTTGTCAGTGACAAAACTGAGCACCATCAGTGATTCTAAAAACATAAGGAAGGCTCGGGAAATACTATTGAGACTGGCTGAAGAGACCAGTATTTTCCCAACCAGTTGGGAGCTCTCGGAGAGATATCTCTTTGTTATGGTAAGTGTCCATCTGCTTATTTTTTGGTAATTTTTTAAAATTAATTTTTATTATAGTTGCTTTTGTCCTTTTGGAGGGTGTCTCAGATGATAAAGAATCCGCCTGCAATCCAGAAGATTTCAGAGACCAGATTCTATCCTTGGGTTTGGGAAGATCCCCTGGAGGAGGGAATGGCAACCCACTCCAATATTCTTGCCTGGAGAATCCCATGGGCAGAGGAGCTTGGCAGGCTATAGTCCATAGGGTTGCACAGAGTCAGACACGACTGAAGCAACTTCTCTCACATAGTTGCTTTCAAATGTTGTGTTGGTAGAACACTGAGTAGAGTTTCCTGAGCTATACAGTAGGTTCTTATTAGTTAACCTATTTTATGAATAGTATCAATAGTGTATATATGTCAATCTCAGCTTGCCAATTCATCCCACTCACTCCCCTTTCCCTCTCATTGGTGTCCATACACTTGCTTTCTATATCTTTGTCTCTATTTCTGTTTTGCAAATAAGACCATCTGTACCATTTTTTAGATTCCACACATATGCATTCATATGTAATATTTATTTCTCTCTTTCTGACTTACTTCCCTCTGAGTGACAGTCTCTAAGTCCATCCACATCTCTGCAAATGATCCAGTTTTGTTCCTTTTATGGCTGAGTAATCTTCCATCGTATAGATGTACTGCACCTTCTTTATCCATTCCTCTGTTGATGGACATCTAGGTTCCTGATTTTGCTTTAATTTTTTGCTTCTCTATTAGTCCATAAACTTACTCATCATTCTAACCCCATGAACTTCACCGTGGTATGAGGTGTGGGAGATGGTGCTGGCATCTTATGCCTTGGTGTTCAGTAGCCAGCACATCATAATCACTTGGAGGGCTTTAAAAATTCACGTTTCTGGAATATACTTAGACCAGTTGAGACTTGGGTTGTAGTTCAAGAATCTGTATTTTTCAGCCAGTTTTGTTGGGCAGTCAGCTTTTTGAGCTATTTTGGGGTCAAAGAGATGTGAGAAATAGTGGGTATATAGCCTAAGATTGAGAAATGATTTGAAAGGACTCTAAGAGCAGGGGAATGTTTCCTGGAGAATATAAGTGATTAAGGAGTGTCTCTAAATTTGTTGAGAAAAATTTAATAAATGTTCTACTCACTCATTGTTATTTCTAGATGGATGTGATTTTTAGATGAATTTTTGCCACAGACATGGCTTTGTTTCCGTTTTGATAGCACTTTTGTTTTTAATTTTTTGGCAGGACCGTCTCATTGCACTTGATGCTGCGGAAGAGTTCTTTAAAATTGCCAGTCGAACTTACCCCAAGAAGGCTGGGGTCCCATGTCTGGCAGATGGCCAGAAAGAACTGCGCTACTTTCCTTTTCCAAGTCCCTAAAGGAGAAGCTACGAGGCAGAATGGGAATTCTTCCACTGGACCTCAATAGCCAACCAAAGTTGGGCAAATACGTGCAAACAAGAATGAGCAAGAAGAGAGCTAGCTAAGAGAAAAAGGATTTTGAATCCTACTAAAACCTAAGAGTTTGGATAGCTGGTCATCATGAAACTATATAAATGTTGAGGTTGCATTGAAACATCCTGGTGATCTTGCATCAGAGAGTTGGTCAGTGGGCTGTTTTATCATGGGTGATTAGATTCTATTGCCCCCATTTTGGTTTTGGTTGTATAATGAGCTTTGACCACTGATCCTATTGGGAGAATGGGATATTCCAGTTAATAAGATTACTGGAGCCATCATTGAGCCTAAATATGGATTACCAATTTTTAAATAACTGTTATATAATATAGGCTAACACCAAAACACTTACCAGGCATGATGCAACCTTCCTTGATTTTGGAGCACCTACATATCCTTGGAGGTGTTTAGAGCATCAGTTGGAGAATATCCAGAAGTTTAGGTGTATAAAATAATAGAGATATCTAGGATTGCTGCTCAGGAGGGAGTCTTAAGTAGAATGATCCCAAGCAGAACTCCATGTAAAAAGCTCTGTCTTCAGTTGTGGTACAGGCATCTCAAATTCTTAACATTATTGAGATCTGGTTACCTCATTTTTGCATAGTGTCCAGTTCTGGGCCACAAGCCCCTGCCTGATATTTTATCAGGGATATTTGACCTTCACTGTCTTCTCTTCTCTTTAGCCTATTTCCAGCTTATTGACTGAGAGTTACACCTGCCCAAAGTCCTCTCGTGCATATTTGCAACTCTGTAGGCCATGTTGTATTGAAGAAAGTCATTGCTGGACTTTCTTCCATCCTGAAGATGATTTTCAGAATGGAGCATTTCTGTCAATAAGTTTGCCACAGGTTGAGCAGCTCAGCTTCAAAAGTTAATAGCCCCTTAAGCAAGGAGCTTGTCATGAAATCAGGGTTCATTGTATTGAAAAGAGCTTTTCAGGTTTATCAGTAGATTGCTGAAAATAATGGCAATATTATTACTTTTACAGATTTTGCTTTTCTGACTTCAAGTTTAAAAGTAACTTGTATGTAGTCTGTGCAGGGGATTGTGACTTGAAGATTTCCCTACCCCAACTAGCTCTCTTGGTAGTGAATACTTTGTTTAAAATATTTGTTAGAGGAGATCCATGTTACCCATTTACGAGTGCATTGCAGACCAATTAACTGACATGTTTCAGGAACATTTTTCATAGTTGAATAAGTAAAGGAAAAGTTTTATTTTTTAAAATAAATAATACATTTTTATTTTGTTTTGTTTAGTTCTTAATACCTCTCTCAAGTTGTTTAAAATTAGCCTGCAGATATTTTCTCTCACTTCTGTAGGCTCTTGCTAGATAAACATACAGTGAGACAAACAAATAAAACCAAAAAGAAACAATAAATTAACAAAATACATTTGAAGATCATACTGTTTTCATCTTTGTCCATGGAATTTGTGTTTTGTCTTTCTGACTTTTTTGATGTCAAAATAGAGGAGATTGTTTGCATCTATAGAGAATAAATTGTAATGATAGTCTTTATTTTTGGTAATGAATAAGTAAGGTTAAACTTCCATTGCAAAGAATTAAAAGGTTTCTATATTTACTTTTCAGTTGAATGTGTGTTATATTTCCAAGAATAAAGAGGAAATAGATATTCTTTCCTTAATCCCTTTAAATTAAAAGTAAAGAGGCTGAGAGAGATGGGCTTAAGGACCTTTGGTCGTTCTAAAGCCAGTCAAGGGGCCAGTCTGAGTTCAAGTCCATTGAGAAGTACGTGAGAGGGGCTTGAGGGTGGCGGAAGTGACCACTTCAGGAGTCACAAGGTGCTCTTCAGGAACAGGATCCAGGGGTTCATGTGTGTATGCAGGGCAGTTTCAGATGATGGATGGAAATTTTTATAGTAATTGTTATGTATTTTAACATGCACCAAGGAAGCAAGGGGGTGGGGACTTCCCTGGTGGCTCAGTGATAAAGAATCTGCCTTCAATGCAGGAGACCTGGGTTCAATCCCTGGGTCGGGAAGATCCCCTAGAGGAGGGCATGGCAACCCACTCTAGTACTCTTGCCTGGAGAATCCCATGGACAGAGGAGCCTGATAGGCTGCACTGCATATGGTTGCAGAGTTGGACACGACTGAAGTGACTAAGCAGCGGCAGCAGCAAGGTGGGTGGGGGTGCTGTAATTTAGCAGATAGAACACGAGATCTCCTATTCCATGAATATAATTACAACCAACAATAAAAAGTATTTATGTTTCCTTAAAGGGGTCCCAAGGAAGGTAGAGTGGACACACTGACCAAAGGGATAAAGAATGCTTTGGTGAGGAGGCCCTAACATCACTGAAAGTTTGGTGTATCCCTGTAGGGCAGGGGCTGTTCCAGAAATGCACCACTGGTAGCAATGGGGATGGAAGAAGAGGGGCTCAGTGGCAAGGCTTCACCGTCAGAGGCCAAGTGGGCACAATTAGAATGAGTGACCAGATCTGAAGAGTACCTGTAGAGAGATTTGGAGATGGTTGATGGAACATGGCCTCTCTAGGGGCAAAATAGATGGGCAGCCAATGAGAATACTGCTCACACTTTACCATCTAAAGATCTCAAGGACAAGGCTTCCCTGGTGATCATGTGGTTAAGAATCCATCTTGCAGTGCAGAGGCCTCCAGTTTGATCCCCAGTCCCGGAAGATCCCCACATGCCATGGGACAGCTGAGCCTGACAGCCGTAACTACTGAAGCTCATGCACCCTGGGGCCTGGGCTCCGCAACAAGAGAAGCCACTGCAGTGAGAATCCTCGTGCTGCCAGCTAGGGGGTAGCCTCCGCTCCCCGCGACTAGATAAAGCCCTTGCACAGCAACGAAGACCCAGCACAGCCAAAAATGTACGAATATGAAAAAAAAGATTTAAAAAACCCTCAAAGATGGATGATCAAGAGAGAAGTAAGGCACAGACACAGCCAGTTTAATAAAAAGTTGGGATCTCTTGCTAGCTTTCCAGACATTGATATTTTCCAGACCCAGAAACTACAGACTGAAGGAAAGACTGGGTCCCTAAAGAAGGAAAACTTTGAAACACCACTGCAAGGGGACATGGCAATGCTTCCTCTATTCCTCCCTCAAAAGGACCTGTGGTTATTTACTGGGATAACTACATTAGGGAAAGGAGTCTACACAGACACACTCCAGACAGGGGACAGAAGGTCCAAGTGGACATAGATACCCAGGGACAAGAGGATCATTACAGTGTGCCGTCTAGAGTGGGGCACATGCAATGCAGATAATAAATGGCGTCCTACCCCACGTGTAACAGTCAGTCAGGTGAGTTCATGGATCTACCTAGTGGTCATCTCTCCAGTTCCAGATTAAATTCCTGGACGGAACATACTTGGGACTTGGCAGAACCAATATTTGTTTTTTGGCCTATGGGTTAAAAACTAACCTACTGAGAAAGCTAAGTAGAAGACTCTGAAACTGCGTCACTCCCTGGGCAAGATAGTAAACCCAAATTAACATTGGATTCCAGAAAGACAACAGAGATTAGCACCCTTAAAGACTTGGAGGATGCAGGAGTGTCGGTCCTAATTATTATTCTGTTCAATTCACCACTCTGACCCTGAAACTAGATGGATATTGGAGAATGAAAGTGAATTATTGAAAATTCAACTAATTAGAAGCCTTAATTGCAGCTGCTGAGCTAGATGTGGGATCTTGGTGAGAGTAAATTAACAAGTCTCAGCTACAATGTGGGTATTGATCTGGCGAATGCATTCTCTCCATACCCATCAGAAAGGAAGGTCAGAAACTGCATTCACTTGAGACGGCCAGCACTATACATTTATGGTATTGCTCCAGAGCTAAGACTCTCCTACCCCTTGTTATAATAAAAAGGATCTGGACCCTCTGGATTCTGCACAGTATCACTTTGGTTATTATATGGTAACATTAGATAATTGGTAAGATTAGATAAATTGGTAACATTAGTTCTGATAAATGCAAAGTGGAAAATACACCGGAGGACTTGAAGAAAGACATTTCAGAGGATGAGAGAGAAATTCTACAAAGTCTCAGGAGCCTGTCAATTCATTGCAGTTCTTAGGGGTCCAGCGGTGTGCTGAAGTTCAGTTCAGTTCAGTTGCTCAGTCATGTCTGACTCTTTGTGACCCCATGAATCAACAGCACACCAGGCCTCCCTGTCCATCACCAACTCCCGGAATTCACTCAAATTCATGTCCATTGAGTCAGTGATGCCATCCAGCCATTTCATCCTCTGTTGTCCCCTTCTCCTCCTGCCCCCAATCCCTCCTAGCATCAGAGTCTTTTCCAATGACTCAACTCTTCGATGAGGTGGCCAAAGTACTGGAGTTTCAGCTTTAGCATCATTCCTTCCAAAGAAATCCCAGGGCTCATCTCCTTCAGAGTGGACTGGTTGGATCTCCTTGCAGTCCAAGGGACTCTCAAGAGTCTTCTCCAACACCACAGTTCAAAAGCATCAGTTCTTTGGCGCTCAGCCTTCTTCACAGTCCAACTCTCACATCCATACATGACTACTGGAAAAACCATAGCCTTGACTAGATGGCCCTTAGTCAGCAAAGTAATGTCTCTGCTTTTGAATATACTATCTAGGTTGGTCATAACTTTTCTTCCAAGGAGAAAGCATCTTTTAATTTCATGGCTGCAGTCACCATCTGCAGTGGTTGTGGAACCCCCCAAAAATAAAGTCTGACACTGTTTCCACTATTTCCCCATCTATTTTCCATGAAGTGATTGGACCGGATGCCATGATCTTCGTTTTCTGAATGTTGAGCTTTAAGCCAACTTTTTTTACTCTCCTCTTTCACTTTCATCAAGAGGCTTTTTAGCTCCTTTTCACTCTGCAATAGGGGAGGTGTCATCTGCATATCTGAGGTTATTGAGATTTCTCCCGGCAATCTGATTCCAGCTTGTGTTTCTTCCAGTCCAGCGTTTCTCATGATGTACTCTGCACATAAGTTAAATAAGCAGGGTGACAATATACAGCCTTGACGTACTCCTTTTCCTATTTGGAACCAGTGTGTTGTTCCATGTCCAGTTCTAACTGTTGCTTCCTGACCTGCATACAGATTTCTCAAGAGGCAGGTCAGGTGGTCTAGTATTCCCATCTCTCTCAGAATTTTCCACAGTTTATTGTGATCCACACAGTCAAAGGCTTTAGCATAGTCAATAAAGCAGAAATAGATGTTTTTCTGGAACTCTCTTGCTTTTTCCAAGATCCAGCAGCTGTTGGCGAAATGACAGGATACTGAAAGAGGGACTCCCCAGGTTGGTAGGTGCCCAATATGCTACTGGAGATTGGTGGAGAAATAACTGCAGAAAGAAGGGATGGAGCCAAAGCAAAAACAATACCCAGCTGTGGATGTGACTGGTGATAGAAGCAAGGTCTGGTGCTGTAAAGAGCAATATTGCATAGGAACCTGGAATGTCAGGTCCACGAATCAAGGCAAATTGGAAGTGGTCAAACAAGAGATGGCAAGAGTGAACGATGACATTCTAGGAATCAGCAAACTAAAATGGACTGGAATGGGTGAATTTAGCTCAGATGACCGTTATATCTACTACTGCGGGCAGGAATCCCTCAGAAGAAATGGAGTAGCCATCATGGTCAACAAAAGAGTCCGAAATGCAGTACTTGGATGAAATCTCAAAAATGACAGAATGATCTCTGTTCGTGTCCAAGGCAAACCATTCAATATCATAGTAATCCAAGTCTATGCCCCAACCAGTAATGCTGAAGAAGCTGAGGTTGAATGGTTCTATGAAGACCTACAAGACCTTCTAGAACTAACACCCCAAAAAGATGTCCTTTTCATTATAGGGGACTGGAATGCAAAAGTAGGAATTCAAGGAACACCTGGAGTAACAGGCAAATTTGGCCTTGGAATATGGAATGAAGCAGGGCCAAGACTAATAGAGTTGGGCCAAGACCAATAGAGTTTTGCCAAGAAAATGCACTGGTCATAGCAAACACCCTCTTCCAACAACACAAGAGAAGACTCTACACATGGACATCACCAGATGGTCAAGACCGAAATCAGATTGATTCTATTCTTTGCAGCCAAAGATGGAGAAGCTCTATATAGTCAACAAAAACAAGACCAGGAGCTGACTGTGGCTCAGATCATGAACTCCTTATGACCAAATTCAGACTTAAATTGAAGAAAGCAGGGATAACCGCTAGACCATTCAGGTATGACCTAAATCAAATCTCTTATGATTATGCAGTGGAAGTGAGAAATAGATTGAAGGGCCTACATCTGATAGAGTGCCTGATGAACTATGGAATGAGGTCTGTGACATTGTACAGGAGACAGGGATCAAGACCATCCCCATGGAAAATGAATGCAAAAAAGCAAAATGGCTGTCTGGGGAGGCCTTACAAATAGCTGTGAAAAGAAGAGAAGCGAAAAGCCAAGGAGAAAAGGAAAGATATAAGCATCTGAAATGCAGAATTCCAAAGAACAGCAAGAAGAGATAAGAAAGCCTTCCTTAGCGATCAATGCAAAGAAATAGAGGAAAACAACAGAATGGGAGAGACTAGAGATCTCTTCAGGAAAATTAGAGATAGCAAGGGAACATTTCATGCAAAGATGGGCTCGATAAAGGACAGAAATGGTATGGACCTCACAGAAGCAGAAGATATTAAGAAGAGATAGCAAGAATACACAGAAGAACTGTACAAAAAAGATCTTCACGACCCAGATAATCACGATGGTGTGATCACTCACCTAGAGCCAGACATCCTGGAATGTGAAGTCAAGTGGGCCTTAGAAAGCATCACTACGAACAAAGCTAGTGGAGGTGATGGAATTCCAGTTGAGCTGTTTCAAATCCTGAAAGATGATGCTGTGAAAGTGCTGCACCCAATATGCTAGCACATTTGGAAAACTCAGCAGTGGCCACAGGACTGGAAAAGGTCAGTTTTCATTCCAGTTCCAAAGAAAGGCAATGCGAAAGAATGCTCAAACTACCGCACAATTGCACTCATCTCACATGCTAGTAAAGTAGTGCTCAAAATTCTCCAAGCCAGGCTTCAGCAGTACATGAACTGTGAACTCCCTGATGTTCAAGCTGGTTTTAGAAAAGGCAGAGGAAGCAGAGATCAAATTGCGGTGTGCTGAAACATCCCCTCAAAAGGAACGTTGAGTTACTTCATTGTTCAACTCTAAGGAGCCACCAGAATGCTAGGTAGGCCTCTCTATGTTGCCACCTGGAACTACCACTCATCCCATTTAACTGGATGATGTGAAAAGCTGCCAGCTCTGAATGAGGTCCAGGGCAGGGAAGGGCTCCCAAGCAGGTCCAAGGCTGTGGCCAAGTGGCCTGACACTTGTAGCTTAGGACCCTACAGACCCATTGGTATTGAAAGTTGGTGATAAAAAAAAGATGCCATGTGGAATTTGTGGACAGCTCAATAGGAAAATGACAATACAGACTCCAAGAGTCCTGGAGTAAGGCCATGGCATTTTCAAGGGATGATTACACATTACTTGAAAAACTGCTCATCATGAATTGGATTTTTGTCAGACCCATGAAAGTGTAAGGTCAAATTTAACATCAATCTATTTTTTCTGTTATTTTTCAATATAAGCTATTCAATTTTAGAATAGTTTTAGATTTACAGAAAAGTTGCAAAGGTAGTACAGAGCATTCCCATATGCCTTATGTCAAGTTTCTATTATTAACATAGTATAGTACGTGGGGCTTCCGTGGTGACTCAAGACGGTAAAGAATCCACCTGCAATGCAGAAAACACAAAAGATGTGGGTTTGATTCCTGGGTCAGGAAGATCTGGAGTAGGGAATGGCAACCCACTCCAGTATTCTTGCCTGGAGAATCCAATGGTCAGAGGAGCCTGGCAAGATACAGTCCATGGGGTTTCAAAGAGTCAGGCATGAATTACCAACTAACAGCAACAATAGTACATTCTGAGCACTGAAGAATTGATGCTTTTGAACTGTGATGTTGGAGAAGACTCTTGAGAGTCCCTTGGACTGCAAGGAGATCCAACCAATCCATTCTGAAGGAGATCAGCCCTGGGATATCTTTGGAAGGAATGATGCTAAAGCTGAAACTCCAGTACTTTGGCCACCTCATGCGAAGAGTTGACTCATTGGAAGACTCTGATGCTGGGAGGGATTGGGGGTAGGAGGAGAAGGGGACGACAGAGGATGAGATGGCTGGATGGCATCACCAACTCGATGGCCGTGAGTCTGAGTGAACTCTGGGAGTTGGTGATGGACAGGCAGGCCTGGCGTGCTGTGATTCATGGGGTTGCAAATAGTCAGACATGACTGAGCGACTGAACAGAACTGAACTGAATGAACCATTATCAGTGCATTATTACTAACTAAAGTCCAAGTTTACTCCGATACCTTAGTTTTTACCTAGTGTCTTTCTCTTGCAGGATCCCATCCAGGACATGGTATTGCATTTGAAAGAAAGTGAAAATGTTAGTCGCTCCTCAGTCGTGTCCAACTCTTTGAGATCCCATGGACTTAGCAAGCCAGTTTCCTCTGTCCATGGGATTTCCAGGGCAAGAATACTGGAGTGGATAACCATTTCCTTCTCAAGGGAATCTTCCCAAACCAGGGATCGAACCCTGGTCTCCTGCACAGCAGGCAGATTCTTTACCGTCTGAGCCACCAGGGAAACCTGTGATAGTTTCTCAGACCTTCCTTGCTTTTGGTGACCTTGATGGTTGTGAGGAGTGCTGTTCAGGAATCTAGGAGGGGAGAGATGATAAGTATTGGTGTGATTTTGAGACCAACTGTGGCAATGGGGCTGTAAATCATCCAAATAGCCTTTCTTCAGGAAAAGAAATACACCAGATTCCAGGAGGAGCCTTTCCCAGGACTTGCTGTGAAAAGCAAGCAGTCAGGCAGCATGGAGATGCTGTAGTCTGCCCGCTTTGGGATGGAAATATCCATCCCCTCTGCTGCTGGCTGTGTCTGAGATATTGGTGTCTGAGATCTCAGCCAGGTCTCTCTGTAGGAATTGCCATCAACCAGTGAGAGTTGCCTTGTCCAAGGTCATCCCCCCATTCGGGCCATCCTGCCTCTACGGAAGAATTATCTGGTGCAGGGTTGGGAAGGGTTATCTTAGCTCTGGAGCTCCCCACCAGATTGACGGAGCCTTTTGTTGCAACAACATCTCAGTAACAATTTTCCCAGCCCTGCTGTACATATTCGCTTGCAAACTTCTTGCAGGCCAATCTCCATTTCAGAATCTTTTTCTCAGGAAAACACATCCTGACAGTTATTTGTTTTGAGTCAACAATACAATATGCAAGTCTGCAATTGTAGCTAACACATTCATAGTGATTCTACGTTAATTTTAGTGGAACTATACTGGAGCATTTATCCATTGAAATACATACTATTTCATTATGAGTCGTTAAAAAGTATTAAACAGGTATCTATCCTTGGTATTAAGGCATTGTTTTTTAAAAGGTTAATTAGGTAGTTATTTGTAAATTCATTTAACATAAATGGTTAAACTATTTATTTATTTTGGCTGTGCCGAGTCTTCGTTGCTGCGCCTGGGATTTTCTCTAGTTGCACTGTGAGGCCTTCTCGTTGCAGTGGCTTCTCTTGTGGAGCACCGGCTCTAGGTGCATGGACTCAGTAGTTGCAGCCTTCAGGCTCTAGAGCGGGGGCTCAGTAGTGTTGCATGGGCTTAGCTGCATGTGGGATCTTGCCAGACTAGGAATGTAACCAGTGTGTCCTGCACTGCAAGGCGGATGGATTCTGAACCACTGGACCACCATGGAAGCCCAGTGGAATCCTTTTTAAAGACCATAATTAAAGTTAACTTTTCTTTACCTAAGACATTAAAGTCAGTAACTTTTGGGAAAGGACTGCACTGACAGCCTCAGAAACTAGTTTATGTGATTTCTTACACAGAAAATCTGTTTAAATTGCATTGAAAGGAGCATATTCATAATTTCTAAATCATTGCTGTGTGTAGAGTGAAAATGGCCAGCCACTTTGAACTTTCTTTTACAATGTTTCAAAGAGTGCTATTATTAGCTTGCAGAGTATTATTCTCTATTTTTCTTTGACTCTACAACTGGACATACGGGATTCAATTTTCAGTTTCCTTATCAGATGTGTTTAGAACCCTGTATCGTTTTCTGTAGTCTTAACCTGATTCGCATCATTTAGTCACTTAGTAATTAAATAAAATTTATCTAATTTTGCTACTCATCTCTAAGTATTTAGTGATGTTAAGTTTAGAAAGAGCAGTCTTTTGTACATACATATGTGTACATATTAATATATTTCTATATTAATATTATAGAAAGAACAAAAACAAAATTGTGAGATTTATAAGAGCTAAATAAAGCACAGACATATAGGTCAGTACTCTTTCAAAAACCAACAGCAGTAGTTTTTAGGTAGCAATTTACTTTAAAAACTTCCACGTTAATAGTGTGAAATGTGTAAGTAAACTTTTTATCATATATCCTAGAGACATGTATTTAGCATTTGAAGTATCCTAATCAGGAAACTACTTTCCAATAGGGTTGTTTACTCATTTTAATCATCTTTATCAAAATGTATACCAGAAAGTTCATCAAGTTGCATAAAGAGTGTTAGGCATGATTTTCCATTTAAAAAATGATTTTCCACTTATGAATTATGAAACCACTCAAGTGGTTAGCTAGAAAGACTGACTGACTATCCTCTTTGCAGGATGAAGACGTATATACACATATACACTACTGATACTGTGTATAAAATAGACAGCTGATGAGAACAGACTGTACAACATAGGGAACTCTGCATAATGTGGTGTCCTATTAAATGGGAGGAAAATCCGAAAGGGAGGGGATGTACGTACACACATGACTGATTCTTTTTGTTGTGTGGTAGAAGCTAACATGACATTGTAAAGCAACTATACTGCAATTAAAATTAATTAATAATAATGAAAAAAGAATCCATTATAACCAGCAGTGCCGAGGAGTAGAGCACCTTTTTGTCCTTTGTCTGTCTACTTCAAAATCTTCACACCAAGTTGTTCCACTTTGTTACTGGAATATTGTTGTGTCTGCCTAAGAATGAAACTTTCACTCAAGTGTCTTTCAAATGTTTATTTCAATATTGTGGGTGCTAAGAAAAGAAAAAAGGGAGACTTCTTTGGGATTATAGGAACCTGATCATAATTCCTGGTTAATGAGTGTTGTATCTTTAGAAGAATTTGGGCTAAGATCTGCTTTCACTCTGTTGCAAGTTATGGGAGACAAGACCTACAGCCTTCATTTTCTTGTAATTGCTGGAGATCATTGATATTTACTCAAAGACTGGACATCAGCTGAAAGGTTACAGTAATTTAACTCAACTTCTACTGTCTTTTAAAAATATAAAAGTAATAGTAAAATACTTTTTATATAGAAAATATAAAGGTAAATAGTAAAAAACAAAACCATTTGGGAAGGTTTACTTAAAAAAAAGATTTATTTATTTTACTTTTTGACTGTGGTGGGTCATTGTTGCTTCATGTGGGTTTTCTGTAGTTGCTGCAAGCTGGGGTTACTCTTCATTGTGGTGTGCAGGCTTCTCGTTGTGGTGGCTTCTCTTGTTACGGAGCAGTCTCTTAGGTTCTTGGGTTTCAATGGTTGCTGCACATGGGCTCAGTAGTTATGGGGCTAGGGCTTAGCTGCTCTGAGACGTGTGGGATTTTCCTGGACTAGGGATCAAACCAGTGTCCCTTGCATTGCAAGGCAGATTCCTAACCACTGGACCACCAGGGAAGCCCTGGTTCATTTTTTATGGGCATATTTGAAATTTGTATGTACTTATTTTCTGTCCTGATTATTAAATTTAGGTCAGGGGTAATGAGCGCAAATGCTTCCAAGGGTAACTGTGTAGGAACTGTGGATCAAGGAGAGTTATGTGTTCCTAACTCTAAAGCAGTGCTTCCCTGGTGGCTCAGACACTGAAGAATCTGCCTGCAATGCAGGAGACCTGGGTTCGATCCCTGGGTCAGGGAATGGCAATCCACTCCAGTATTCTTGCCTGAAGAATTCCATGAACAGAGGAACATGGTGGGCTACAGTCCATGGGGTCACACACAATTAAGTGATTTTCACTTTTCACTTTACTCTAAAGGAAATACTTACAGCCTCTAGTCTCCTAAGACAGCCCACATACACTCTGTAGAGCGTTTCTCTCTAAATAAATTCACTTCTTACCTAAAAGAAGAAAAAGGAACAGCTATTACTTAGCTTCAAATGATTGTTGTCATTGAATAAGGGCTCAGTTCTGTTTCTTATTCTAATTTTTTGGCAAGATCCAAACAGGCATGATTTTTATGTAAATTTTATCCATCTTAAAATATGGTTACTAAGCTTAAAATTTAAAAACATCATGCGACCGGGCACACTAAGTGCTGCCGAGAGGAGTTACCCCACGTCCGAGGTCAGGGGCAGTGGCTGAGAGTGCGAGGCTGCGACAGCGCAGGAACGGCCGAGAGGAGCTACCCTGCATCCGAGGCCAGGGGCGGCCAGGATAAGCCACCTCGCGTTCGAGGCCAGGGGCGGTGGCCCTGAGGAGCCACCCCGCGCCTGAGGCAGGGGTGGCGGCCGGGAGGAGGCACCCCGCCCTGGAGGCCAGGGACGGCAGCTGGGAGGAGCAACCCAAAAAGCGGTGGCTACCCGGGAGCAGGAGGGCCTAGAGGAGCTATCCCACGTTGAACGTCAGGAAGGGCAGCGGTAAGGAGATACCCCTCCTCCAAGGTAAAGAGCAGTGGCTCTGCTTTGCTGGAGCAGCCGTGAAGAGATACCCACGCTCAAGGTAAGAGAAACCCAAATAAGATTGTAGGTGTTGCAAAAGGGCATCAGAGGGCAGACACACTGAAACCATACTCACAGAAAACTAGTCAATCTAATCACTCTAGGACCACAGCCTTGTCTAACTCAATGAAACTAAGCCATGCCCACGGGGCAACCCAAGACCATCGGGTCATGGTGGAGAGGTCTGACAGAATGTGGTCCACTGGAGAAGGGAATGGCAAACCACTTCAGTATTCTTACCTTGAGAACCCCATGAACAGTATGAAAAGGCAAAATGATAGGATACTGAAAGAGGAACTCCCCAGGTCAGTAGGTGCCCCATATGCTACTGGAGATCAGTGGAAAAATAACTCCCGAAAGAAAGAAGGGATGGAGCCAAAGCAAAAACAATACCCAGCTGTGGATGTGACTGGTGATAGAAGCAACATCCGATGCTGTAAAGAGCAATATTGCATAGGAACCTGGAAAGTCAGGTCCATGAATCAAGGCAAATTGGAAGTAGTCAAACAAGAGATGGCAAGGGTGAACGTTGACATTCTAGGAATCAGCAAACTAAAATGGACTGGAATGGGTGAATTTAACTCAGATGACCGTTATATCTACTACTGTGGGCAGGAATCCCTCAGAAGAAATGGAGTAGCCATCATGGTCAACAAAAGAGTCCGAAGTGCAGTACTTGGATGAAATCACAAAAATGACAGAATGATCTCTGTTCATGTCCAAGGCAAACCATTCAATATCACAGTAATCCAAGTCTATGCCCCAACCAGTAATGCTGAAGAAGCTGAAGTTGAAAGGCTTTATGAAGACCTACAAGACCTTTTAGAACTAACACCCAAAAAAGATGTCCTTTTCATTATAGGGGACTGGAATGCAAAAGTAGGAAGTCAAGACACACCTGGAGTAACAGGCAAATTTGGCCTTGGAAGGCAGAATGAAGCAGGGCAAAGACTAATAGAGTTTTGCCAAGAAAATGCACTGGTCATAGCAAACATCCTCTTCCAACAACACAAGAGAAGACTCACATGGACATCACCAGATGGTCAATACCGAAATCAGATTGATTCTATTCTTTGCAGCCAAAGATGGAGAAGCTCTATACAGTCAACAAAAACAAGACCAGGAGCTGACTATGGTTCAGATCATGAACTCCTTATTGCCAAATTCAGACTCAAATTGAAGTAGGGAAAACCACTAGACCATTCAGGTATGACCTAAATCAAATCCCTTATGATTATACAGTTGAAGTGAGAAATAGATTGAAGGGACTAGATCTGATAGACAGAGTGCCTGATGAACTATGGACTGAGGTTTGTGACATTGTACAGGAGACAGGGATCAAGACCGTCCCCATGGAAAATGAATGCAAAAAAGCAAAATGGCTGTCTGGGGAGGCCTTACAAATAGCTGTGAAAAGAAGAGAGGTGAAAAGCCAAGGAGAAAAGGAAAGATATAAGCATCTTAATGCAGAGTTGAAGAGAATAGCAAGAAGAGATAACAAAGCCTTCCTTAGCGATCAATGCAAAGAAATAGAGGAAAATAACAGAATGGCAGACCAGAGATCTCTTCAAAAAAATTAGAGATACCAAGGGAACATTTCATGCAAGATGGGCTCGATAAAGGACAGAAATGGTATGGACCTAACAGAGGCAGAAGATATTAAGAAGAGGTGGCAAGAATACACAGAAGAACTGTACAAAAAAGATCTTCATGACCCAGATAATCACAATGGTGTGATCACTCATCTAGAGCCAGACATCTTGGAATGTGAAGTCAAGTGGGCCTTAGAAAGCATCACTACGAACAAAGCTAGTGGAGGTGATGGAATTCCAGTTGAGCTACTTCAAATTCTGAAAGATGATGCTGTGAAAGTGCTGCACTCAATATGCCAGCAAATTTGGAAAACTCAGCGGTGGCCACAGGAATGGAAAAGGTCAGTTTTCATTCCAGTTCCAAAGAAACGTAATGCTAAAGAATGCCCAAACGACTGCACAATTGCACTCATCTCACATGCTAGTAAAGTAATGCTCAAAATTCTCCAAGCCAGGCTTCAGCAATATGTGAACCGTGAACTTCCTGATGTTCAAGCTGGTTTTAGAAAAGGCAGAGGAACCAGAGATCAAATTGCCAACATCAGCTGGATCATGGAAAAAGCAAGAGAGTTCCAGAAAAATATCTATTTCTGCTTTATTGACTATGCCAAAGCCTTTGACTGTGTGGATCACAATAAACTATGGAAAATTCTGAGAGAGATGGGAATACCAGACCACCTGACCTGCTTCTTGAGGACTCTCTATGCAGGTCAGGAAGCAACAGTTAGAAATGGATATGGAACAACAGATTGGTTCCAAATAGGAAAAGGAGTACGTCGAGGCTGTATATTGTCACCCTGCTTATTTAACTTTTATGCAGAGTACCTCTTGAGAAACGCTGGACTGGAAGAAACACAAGCTGGAATCAAGATTGCTGGGAGAAATCTCAATAACCTCAGATATGTAGATGACACCACCCTTATGGCAGAAAGTGAAGAGGAACTAAAAAGCCTCTTGATGAAAGTAAAAGAGGAGAGTGAAAAAGTTGGCTTAAAGCTCAACATTCAGAAAATGAAGATCATGGCATCCGGTCCCATCACTTCATGGGAAATAGATGGGGAAACAGTGGAAACAGTGTCAGGCTTTATATTTTTCGGCTCCGAAATCACTGCAGAAGGTGATTGCAGCCATGAAATTAAAAGATGCTTACTCCTTGGAAGAAAAGTTATGAGCAACCTAGATAATACATTCAAAAGCAGAGACATTACTTTGCTGACTAAGGTCCGTCTAGTCAAGGCTATGGTTTTTCCTGTGGTCATGTATGGATGTGAGAGTTGGACTGTGAAGAAGGCAGAGTGCTGAAGAATTGATGCTTTTGAATTGTGGTGTTGGAGAAGACTCTTGAGAGTCCCTTGGACTGCAAGGAGATCCAACCAGTCCATTTGAAGGAGATGAGCCCTGGGATTTCTTTGGAAGGAATGATGCTAAAGCTGAAACTCCAGTACTTTGGCCACCTCATGCGAAGAGTTGACTCATTGGAAAAGACTCTGATGCCGGAAGGGATTGGGGACAGAAGGAGAAGGGGTCGACAGAGGATGAGATGGTTGGATGGCATCACTGACTCAATGGGCATGAGTCTGAGTGAAGTCCAGAGTTGGTGATGGACAGGCAGGCCTGGCGTGCTGTGATTCATGGGGTCGAAAGAGTCGGACACGACTGAGCGACTGAATGAACTGAACTGAAGCCAAAGAATGGCCAAAGAATGGACAGCTTACCACATTTCACAGATCATAAATATTTTCTGTTACTAAGTACCCTCTGAAAGCATCATTTTTACAAAGCCGCATATTGAGTCGATGGAAGCAATTTTACTGTTCATGGGGTTCTCAAGGCAAGAATACTGAAGTGGTTTGCCATTCCCTTCTCCAGTGGACCGCATTCTGTCAGTCCTCTCTCTCCACCATGACCCGTCTGTCTTGGGTGCCCCACATGGCATGGCTTAGTTTCACTGAGTTAGACAACGCTGTGGTCCATGTGATCGGGTTGGCTAGTTGTCTGTGATTGTTGTTTCAGTCTGTCTGCCCTCTGATGCTCTCTCTCAGTGCCTACCATCTTACTTGGGTTTCTCCTACCTTGGACGTGGGGTATCTCTTCATGGCTGCTCCAGCAAAGTGCAGCCGCTGCTCCTGATTCTTCAAGCCAGGCTTCAGGAATATGTGCACCGTGAACTTCCAGATGTTCAAGCTGGTTTTAGAAAAGGCAGGGGAACCAGAGATCAAATTGCCAACATCTGCTGGATCATCGAAAAAGCAAGAGCGTTCCAGAAAAACATCTATTTCTGCTTTATTGACTATGCCAAAGCCTTTGACTGTGTGGATCACAATAAACTGTGCAAAATTCTCAAACAGATGGGAATAGCAGACCACCTGACCTGCTTCTTGAGAAACCTATATGCAGGTCAGGAAGCACCAGTTAAAACTGGACATGGAACAGCAGACTGGTTCCAAATAGGAAAAGGAGTACGTCAAGGCTGCATATTGTCACCCTGCTTATTTAACATATATGTAGAGTACATCAGGCAAAATGTTGGGCTGGAAGAAGCACAAGGTGGAATCAAGATTGCCAGGAGAAATATTGATAACCTTAGATATGCAGATGACACCACCCTTATGGCAGAAAGTGAAGAACTAAAAAGCCTCTTGATGAAAGTGAAAAAGGAGAGTGAAAAAGTTGGCTTAAAGCTCAACATTCAGAAAACGAAGATCATGGCATCCGGTCCCATCTCTTCATGACAAATAGATGGGGAAACAGTGGAAACAGTTGCTGACTTTATTTTTTTGGGCTCCAAAATCACTGCAGAAGGTGATTGCAGCCATGAAATTAAAAGACACTTGCTCCTTGGAAGGAAAGTTACAACTTCTAGGTTGGTCATAACCAACCCAGACAGCATATTTAAAAACAGAGACATTACTTTGTCAACAAAGGTCCATCTAGTCAAGGCTATGGTTTTTCCAGTGGTCATGTATGGATGTGAGAGTTGGACTCTAAAGAAAGCTGAGCGCCAAAGAATTGATGCTTTTGAACTGTGGTGTTGGAGAAGACTCTTGAGAGTCCCTTAGACTGCAAGGAGATCCAACCAGTCTATCCTAAAGGAAATCAGTCCTGGGTGTTCATTGGAAGGATTGATGTTGAAGCTGAAACTCCAATACTTTGGCCACCTGATGCGAAGGGCTGACTCCCTGGAAAAGACCCTGATGCTGGGAAAGATTGAGGGCGGGAGGAGAAGGGGATGACAGAGGATGAGATGGTTGGATGGCATCACCGACTCAATGAACATGAGTTTGGGTGAACTCCGGGAGTTGGTGATGGACAGAGAGGCCTGGCATGCTGCGGTTCACAGGGTCGCAAAGAGTCGAACACTGACTAAAGAAATTTTATAATCTTTCATCTATTTTTGGATATGTAGTGGTTTTTTTCAATTTTTCTCTACAATAAACATCTTCATATGCATTGCTTTCTCCTGTGTTCTTAATGGAATTACAGAATCAGAACAGGAATATCTAAATCCTATTTTATATACATCATTAAATACTTTCCAAAAAGTTTGTACCAATTCATGCTTTTTCCAGCAATGATGTATGAGAATATAGTTTCAGCATATTGTTGTCATCATTCAGGGATATACCAAGAAAAAAATGGCAAAGAAATATAACGGTACCTCCTTGTTGATTTAATTTGCATGTCTATTTATTAAAGTGAGCATTATTCCATATGCTCCTTTACCACTTTTATTTCTTTTGTGGTTGGTCTATTTGTTTCTGTTGCCCTTTGTCTACAGGGTGAACTCCTGTTTTGAAATTGTAACAATGTCAAGCTATAAAGCAAGGTATAAATAAACATCAACACCTGGTTCATGTTTAAAACATCTGTTTTATGGGGCTTTTCTTTTCTCTGCTTGCTGTCAGCTTTCATTCTGGGGGTTTTCAGTGTCTCGCATGGCAGCATCCGTAACAGTGGCAAAATGAATTGAAAGGCATCTTTAAATAGGCTTTGATATTGGCTGCGTCTCTTTATTGTGTGGGATATAATTCTCAAGGATTAAGACTGCTGAAGTTTGACACCTGTATTTCGTGATTGGTTTCTGAATTATTAGTTATGAATTGTTTTGAGTTTATAAATACAAGTTTTAATACTGTGTTATTAGGCGTTAGACTAACTCATGGTTTTGAGAGTCCATACTCAAATTTTCAGAGTTCAGAAGGGTCTTAAAAGTTGTCCATTCCAAACTGCTCATTTTGTTGATGTGAAATTGAGTCTAGACTGCTCCTCCAAAACCACACAACTAGCCAGTACAGCACCGCCGTCTACTACTTAGGCCTCTGACCCCTGGTTTAATCTCTTCTCCATTTCACCCTGACACCTTCCTCTTCTATTGTCGCATGTATTGCTACAGTTTGCAAGATAATTTGATCCTGATATATCTGAATTCAGCCAATGAATGACTGCCTTTCTGTATGCTCACATCAGCAATCTATTACAGAAAGTAATTATTTCACTCTTTCAAGCCTGTTGAAAAATTTTCACAGAGTCATGGAAAACCTTTATAAATATATGGTTTTATTACTCTTTTATTCCAAGAGATTATGGTGGTAAGAGTAGGAGCCAAGGAGTAAGAAAAATTAAATCTCCAAATGCTTGCTTTACTAATCATAGAGGCACAAAATTGCAGCCTAGATATTTTATTAGAGGTAACTCTATTAGGATCATTATGGCAGAGGTTCAAATTCAATCTGGGGGCAAAACACTGAACTCAGGATTTCTATCCAAAGGCATTTGATGTTAATAAAATACACACAAAAAAGGAATTGCCAGTGTTGTTCTAGAAACTGAACGTTTACTTTGGGTATCCAGAATATCCCTGTGTGTGGAAGGGTCTGCAACTTTCTTTGTGGCAACCAAGAAGGTGGCCTATAGTGTCTTGCCTCTCAAATATAGCAGGGATCTCGGATTAGGCCTAAACTAGTACTTTTCAAACTTGAGGGTCTTAAGTACAAAGGTGGTTGAATTCCACTCATGATAGTGTCATTCTGTAGGACTAGCATGGAGACTGGGAATATTAATTTAATATACTTTTCACTTTAGAATAGTTTTATTTATTTTTAATATTAATTTATTTTTGACTGTGTTGGGTGCTCATTGCCATAGGGGCTTTTCTCTAGTTGCACCGAGTGGGGCTACTCTCTAGCTGCAGTACACGGATTTCTCATTGCAGCAGCTTCTCTTGTGGAGCATAGGCGCCAGGGCATGTGGGCCTCAGTGGTTGTGGCACACAGGCTCTTTAACAGGCTCAGTAGATGTGGTGGACGGGATTAGGTGCTTCGTAGCTTGTGGAATCTTCCCGGATCGGGGCTCGAACCTGTGTCTCCTACATTGACAGGCAGATTCTTTACCACTGAGCCACCAGGGAAGCCTTAGAATAATTTTAGATTTATAGGAAAATTGTAAAGATAGTACAGAAAGTTTTCATATACCCAACTCCCAGTTTTGCTATTTTATTAACATCTGACATATGGTATATTTATCACATCCAGTGAACTAATACTGATATATTATTACCTACTAAAGTCCATACTTTATTCATGTTTCCCCCCCCTCCTTTTTTACCCTAATTCCCCAATTGTGAGTTACAGAGACCCCTACACAGAAAGTCTTATTTGTATTATGCAACAAGAAAGGCTGGGGTGGGGCAGTCCATGGATCAACTGAGTCGTCTATAGCTTACTTCCAGCTCTTCTTCCTTAACTATGACTTTAATCCTCATGGCTCCAAGAGGGCTGCTGTCTCAAGAGTTAGTGTCTACATCCAGGGAAGCAGAAGGTACAAGAGCAAAGGAACAAAGGGCATGTTATCTGTACCTGTTACTCTAAAAGAGTTCTGCTTATAAAATAGGATTGTCCAGAACTGGGTCACTGGGCCAGCCATGAAAACAGGGGAATCTGAGAAGGTGAGTAATTTTAACTGGGCACCTTGAAAAAAACTATAATCCTGTGAGTGAGCAAGAAGGGGAGTGTGGCTGGTAGGTGGGCAATCAGCAGTACCTGCTTCCCAGAGCTGCCACCAACAATATATTTAATTCTACAAATAGTTCATACCCTTTCTTCATCCTTTCTTTCCATTCTTCCATAGCAAACAAAGAGGTTCATGTCCTCTCCTCCTTAAAGCAACATCCTTTGGAAAAATTCAAACTCCTAAACGCGTTCTTGAAGTTCTGCAGTTTTGGCCCTTGCTTGCTTTTCAGCTTCACTCTGCAAGCTGGCTCCAGTGGCCTCCTTCTAATGGCATAGACTCCTTTGCTCTCTCTTCCCTCTTAGCCTGAGCGTCTAGTGTTCTTTATTTGGCACACTCTCCAGCTCCCTGCAGGCATCTCCCTCTCAGCTTGTTACTGCTCCTAACAGCCTTCCCTGACCCTCGAGATTAACTTAGACCCCACTGTAAAACATGTCCTCTTAGGACAACATGCACTTTTCCTTTCTGGTTCTTAGCTCAGTCATCATCTTGAATTTGGCTATGTGATTATTAATTTATTACTTCATAGAATGCTAGCTCCACAACGCTGGTGGGCACCACATCTATCTTTGCTCATTGATCTATTCCTTGTGCCTAGTAGGATGGCTGGCATGTGGAAGATACTAAGTTAATATTAGTGGAGAGAATGAAGGAGGGAAGCTTGCGTTCTGAGGGATGAGGTAGTCGAGAGGCAGAGTTTGCTTCAAGAACAAAGGGTTAATGACGGAGGACAGGCACTCTGAGCCTCGCTAGGTTTGCCTCTGACATTTGCCTTCTTTCTCACTCTGGCCTCATCTCTGAATTTTAAAGTGAGAAGATGCAAAAAATAGAGAAAAAGCTACACAAGCTATTTTCTGTGTCCCCCATGGGACACTGGGAGGTGTCTGCAGTGTTGGCACCAGAGGCATTGACGGTTCATAAGCATGAGCTCTGCGTGCAAGGTCCGTGCCTTCTACAGCAGTGGTCATAGTCTTAGCGTGTTGGCTGTGGCTTTGCAGAGGCAGAAGGGGTGGGAGGGAGCTGTAATTTCACCACAAAGATTGGTGATACCCTAGGTGGTCAAAGGGACAACCGCATCTTAAGGGTTAAGATTCTTTTAAGGGTTAAGGGTTATTTTACCTAATTTATCTATTCTTTGTAAATTGCCTTTCCAAATATTTCATTTTTCTCGGAAATGGTTCCACTGTTAGTTAAAAAAATACTGAAAATCACTGGCCTTGTCACAAGGAAAAATATTTTTTCTATTTCTTTCATGTTGTATCTATGTGAGGTGTGCACTAAACCTACGGTGGTAATCATTTCATAATGTATGTAAGTCAATCATTATATTGTAACCTTAAACTTATGCAGTGCTGGATGTCAATTATATTTCAAAAAATGTGGAAAAAGAGGAAAACCACTGCATGCATAGATAAAAAATAACCCCTAATTTATAGAATGCAATAGGCTAAATGGGTCCCCTCAGAATTTGCTATTCATTGAGAAGTTTAAGATGTCAAGAAAAAGTTAATGGAAAACCAATATTATTTCCCAAAGTTAAACAAGATCTATTCCATTTACTCCAAGACAAGTCTGTTAAGCAATGGCCCTGGGCTCTTACCCCTGGGACTCTCTTATCATCCTGTCTTTGAATACAGAGAAGGCTGAGGCAGAAGGGATGAACCAACTCCTTAGCTCCAGGTGTCCAAGGCTTCCAGGTGCTGGGTGTCTCTGGAATTAGGACAACCTGCATGCTTTCCCTGTGAACATCTGTAGAAACAGCACCGTAAATACTCCGGTGAGTGCCTCTGGATGGTCTCGGTTGTTTGGTTGGTTGGTTAAAAGTAACAAATTTGCATCTTACAATAACATGTGGCTCCTCCAGTCGCCACTCAAAGGCTTTGCTGGAAGAATCTGGTTGAACACTAGATGCCGCTGTTGACTTACTCTGTTGTCTGTTAACGTCAAGTTTTACTCTGGTCTCTGCCAGGAGATGCAATTAAAGAAAAAAAAAAGCCTGAGTAAATATGCAAAGTTCTGTTAATTTTCCTCTCTTTTAAAGACTGATTTAGAGGGGTTTTTTTTCTCTTAATAAATTCCAGAGGTGGTCTTTTTCTACAGAACATTTGGCAGTTGGCAGAAAATGGAGAGACGTAGATGTATGAATGTCAATTAGCTCACACTTAGGGTTTGTAAATAGGATCATTTTTGTATCAGCTTCTTTTTTTTAAGAGTTAATTTTACGTCTCTATTTCCAGTTTGAATGCCTGTATAATTTTTTCCTGCCTGATTGATCTGACTAGGAATCGCATAATATATGGGGTATGGGAATAATATGTTGAATAGTAATGGTGAGAGTAGGCATCTTTGCTCTGTTCCTGATCTTAGGAGAAAAGTTTTCAGATATTCACAGCTGAATATGATGTTTGCTATAGGCTTTTTAAACACGGTTTTTAAAATCATGTTGAGATTCATGCATGTGTACTCAGTTGCATCTCACTCTTTTTACGCCATAGGCTTATAGGCTCCTCTGTTCGTAGGATTTTCCAGGCAAGAATACTGGAGTGGGTTGCCATTTCCTTCTCCCAGGTGTATCTAACAGTTTCTGATGAAGAAAACACTCCACTTCCCCTCAAGTCTACTTGTTTCTTTTTTTTCTTTAATATTAATTTATTTAGTTTTTTTTCACCTGTGCTGGGTCTTTGTTGCTGCATGGGCTTTCCTCTAGTTGCAGTATGAGGGTTTCTCATTACACTGGCTTCTCTTGTTGCAGAGCACAGGTTCCAAGATACCAGGGCTTCAGTAGGCACGGCTCCCAGGCTCTAGAGCACAGACTCAATAGTTGTGGCACATAGGCTTAGCTGTTCCACGTTACATGGGATCTTCCGGGATCAGGGATCAAACCTGAGTCTCCTGCATTGGCAGGAGGATTCTTTACGACTCAGCCACCAGGGAAGCCCCAATCTTCCTTGTTTCTTTATCTAGTTCTCTGATGTACTAGATTGTTTCCACCTTTGAAATTTATTTGAACATTATAATAGGATATCTGCTTAATGGTTGCATTTATTGCTCAGCAGGCCAGGTTTTTGGTGGCATTATGGACTTTTTTAAAATAGGTTTTAGTTTTTAGAGCAGTTTTAGGTTCATCAGAAAAACAGAGCAGAAGGTGCAGAGGCTTCCCATACGCTCTTTCCTCCCCACCACACATAGCCTCCCGCATTGTCAACAGCTCTCACCAGAGCAGTACCTTTGCTACCACTGTTAAACCTGCTCTGACGTGTCATCATCACTCAAAGTCTGTAGTTTACATGAGGATTCACTGTTGGTGTTGTGCAGTTTATGGGTTTAGACAAATGCATAATGACATGCGTTTACCATTACCGTGTCATACAGAACATTTTCACTGCCCTAAAAATCCTTCTTCTTCCGAGGATTCATTTTTCCCTTCTGCCTAAGCCCTGGCAACCACTTATCCTTTTACTGTCTCCATTACTGGTTTTTCACTATAACCCTCCAAACTTTTCACTTTAAAAAAGTTTTATCACAAAAGTAGAAAGACTAGTTGAGCAAACCCCACCAACTATCTCATCACTTTGAAAACCACCAAACTTTACATAATTATCTGCTTCATCTTCCTCTTAGGTAGGTTTTACAATTCTACTGTTTTTTTTGGCAAATGTTGTGACTCCTTGCCTTTTACAATTTTAATTAATTAATTAATTAATTTCTATTTTGGCTGCATTGGGTCTTTGTTGTGGTTCATGGGCTTAGTTGCCCTGTAACCTGTGGTATCTTAATTCCCAATTTGCATCCTCTGCAATGGAAGGTGGATTCTTAAGTACTGCACCACCAGGGGAGTCCCCAGGTACATTTTATAGATAGTGAAATTGAGGATCAGAGAGGCTAGGGAACTGCCCAAATGGATGCAGCTAATTCGTGGTCCAGTCCCATTCAAACCCAGTTCTCTTTCCAAAAAGTATTTTTAGGATGGGACTCTTCAATTCGATATCTGCCAGCTCGGCTTGCGTATCTCTTTTGAAGACCACCCCTGCGTACACATTTTCAAAAACTTTTGAAATGTATTTTCAGGAATCATCTAAAGAAAGAAAAATTTACCATTAAATTCAAAGATAGATTTACAATAGCTGTGTGTTTTGTAAATGTGTATATATTTTTAGGCATTTTATTCTATAAAAAATTCAAAACTATCAAGATATACTTGTGATCCCTTGGGCATATAATTGTAGGTTGCCCTTGCCAAGGACTGTACAAGGTCCTTTCCAGCTTGTATTTCCAACTTGAAAATACTCCTATATGAATTTCCTTATACATCTCACTATATTCACAGAGCCCAAATATTTTAAAATAAAATCTATGCTAACTCTTATTTTCTATCATTCATCATCATCCATCTTCAAAACTACTCATCACTCCCTACTTTTAATAAAGTCTCTGACCCCTCCTGTGGCAACCCCAGGCAACACTCACATGCCAACCCTGGCAAGTTGGTTTCTCTTCACATAGCGTATAGTCTGGGATGCCATTTAACAAAACTTATGAAGTTCTGACAGCTTCTTTTCATTATCACTATAATTTTAGCAAATTGAGCACTAAAGGTACACGGGCCTCTTAAGACCAGTTTTTAACTCTCTGTGATCTGTTGATGGATGGTAAAGAGGTGTCTCTCTCAAAGGCAGATCACTAAAAGTTATTTGGAAACATAGAACAGTGTACATAATATTGGAGAGCGCTTGCTTCATATTAATGCTCAAAATTCCCTCATTCTTCAGCACAAATATGACACAGAGTCAGCTCCTGCTCTGTACTTTCAGAACAATGTGCTCAGAACACTTATCATATTGCATTGAAATACTTGTTTGCATAATAACTTGCTCCCAGAAGAGAATTCCTCTAGGATAGCATCTGGTCATTTTTGTGCTTCTGTGACCCAATTTTTTCACAGGGCCTGACTCACAATGGTGTTTTCCAACCTTGACTCCATGTCAGAATGTCTTCAGAGTTCTGAATGTAGAGCTCTCTAAAGCTCCCTGCACACCTCTCGAGTCAGAATCTTGAGACAGTGTGAGACAGTATGGTTCTGCATGGTTTGGCATGGTGGAGGGATAAAAAACAGGGACGTGGGCAGTCATGGATCTGAATCTTCCAGGACATCTACCCAACTACTTCCGGTCATCCATCGTTGGTTCCTTGCCTCTCATTTAATTGAAGTATGGACACCCTTTCTCATCCTTAAACAATTGATGCTGCTACAAAACTCTATCCATTTTCTGCAAAAGTAAGAACTTTGGAAGAATATGCATGAGTTGCTAGCCTCTTTGAGTCATAACTTGGGAACAGAGACTCATTGACTTTGAGATATTCAATATTAGAAAACCATCCAACCTTTGCATGGAGAACCACACCCAGAAGAAAAGTGCTTCTTTAACCCATATTATATTAGCACCAAACAGAACAAATGTATTAGATTCTCTTTAGAATTATGTGAGGGAAATCCCAAAATGTTGAATCCAAATTAGGATAGTACATGGGGAAATTAATTGTGCCAATATTATACCCAATATTATGAATTTCAATTCTGCAAAATGTTACTGATAATCTTTTTGTTTTGTATGCTATTGTTATTGTTTTTGTTCAGTAAATATTTTAAAAAATCATTGTAAGATTTTTCAGTTTCACAGGCATCCAATAATCCTGATTTTCCCATTAAATTTTTATTTTGCTGGTGATGTTTTCAGGAATATAGCTCTTTCTCAGTCTCCTTTGCTGGATTCCTCACTAATAAACCTCAAAATGTAGGGATTTCTAGGGGCTTTCAGTCACTCCTTCCTTACGAACAAATGTTCAATTAATTATAAATATACTATAAAGAAAACATTAAACTTAGACTCTAGGAGGGAAGAGAAGAGTAGACAAACAAAGTAACTGCAAATGACAATAAGGCTGTGAAACTGAACATGGGTAAGGTAACATGGAAGCAGCTGAGACTGTTCTCTGTAAGTGAATCAGCAACATCTCCGAGCAAGAACAACTGAGACCTGAAGGATGAGTGGCAGCCAGCCACGCAAAGATCTGAAGGACCCTGGTCCCGTCAGAGGAAACAGCAAGTGTAGAGTCCTGAAGTTAATAAAGGGTTTGGTGTAATTGAGGGACAAAGGGGAAGACAAGCTAGAAAAATAATGCACTTTTTGTTATGGTTGCATTGTTTTTTGAATACTGAACTTAAAACCTTTTATCTGGACAAGAATCTATGTATCTATGAGGATATATCTAGAGAGACAGATACACAGATTTTACATAAAATCAAAGGAGATAATTTAAGCAGTTTTATATGCTCACCTTTTCAGTAATGAAAGTTTTAAATATTAAAATTTCATGTTTCTGAGAGAGCAGTGATGACTAACCAATACTTGAATCGTTACCAAAAAAGTGCTATATCCCATTGGTACAAGCCATTGTAGAATGCATACTGGCCACAATCTTTTCTCAAGGACACACAGAAATATATCCAACAAGTACCACCCAATTAAAGAGGAAGATTCTCTTTTCTCTGTAAGTTGTGCAATCCTGCATAGGAGGATTCTTGAAATTTAGTCTTGACTTAATTTTTAAAATTGAAATACAGTTGACTCACAATGTTGTGTTAAGGACACAATGTTGTTGTTAAGAGGGGCACAAGAGCCACCTGCATTGTGGCCTCAGCATCTCACTGCTTATGAGGAAGTGTGCCCAGAGCATCCTAAGGAGTGGAGTGCTGAGATCACGGTGCAGGTGGATGTTGTGTCCCAGCAATAGGGAAATTGCTGAAGGAGTCTGCAGGAGGGACAGCCACAGTCTGATTTCCACTCTAAGACAATCACTCTGGCAATTTGTAGGGAATGGATTGGAGGATGGCAAGAATGGAAGCAAGATCAGTTGAAAGCAAGGAGACTGATGATTTGGATAGAGTGGAGGTTGTAAGGAGGGGGATAAATGGGCCAAATTTAAGATATAATTTAGAGATTATATAATGAACAACGATTCATGATGGACTTGGATTTTGGAAATGGTACAGGAAAAAGGAGATGTCCAGGATTACTCATAGCTTTCTGGCTATGCATGAGTGTGCTGCCATTTCTGCGATAAGCAAGACTGGAGGAAGGCGCTAGCTCAGTTCTCATGGAGCACCAGAAGTTTTTTCCCCTCAATAATTAAATAGCTCATTTTATTTTGAAGTGCATATAGAATATTGTTTTTTAGATAACTTTATTGAGGCATAATTCACATACCATGCAATCCACCCACTGAAAGTATATAATTCAATGGTTTTTCTTAACAGTACATCCACAGACTTGTGCAACTATCACCACAATCATTTTAGGATATTCTCTTTCCTCTGTAGGAAAACCTGTTCCCTGTAGCAGTCACTCCCTCCTAGTTCTTCACCTCAGAACCTCCTCTCCCACCCCAAACACTGTGCATGCGTGCTTAGTCACGTTCGACTCTTTGCGACACCATGGACTCTAGCCTGGCAGGCTCCTCTGTGCATAGGATTCTCCAGGTAAGGATACTGGAGTGGGTTGCCATTTCCTCCTTTAGGAGATCTTCCCAACACAGGGATCAAACCCACATCTCCTGTGTCTCCTGCAATGGCAGACAGAATCTTTACCACTGATTCTTTACCAACTTGGCAACCACTAATGTAGTTTCTGTCTCTATAGATTTATGCATCTGGGACATTTGGTGTAAGAAGAGTAATTTAATATGTAGCCTTTGTGTCTGACTTTTTTCACTTAGGATAATGTTTTCAAGGTTCATTCATGTTGTAAAGTGTACCAGTATTTCACTCCTTTTTATTGTTGACTAAGATTCTACTGTATCAATATACTATATTGTATTTAACCACTCATCAACTGTTGGGCACTTGGATCATTTCTACTTCTTGATGACTATGAATAATTCTGCTATAAATTTTGCATACAAGTTTTAGCGTGGGTATCCCTGAGTTTTGTTTAAATTTATGAAATCTGCAGTGTTCCCAGACTGCAGAGAAGTCCAGTTGCTGCCATGGTTTGTGCTTTCCTCCTCTAGCCTTTTGACCTTCATCACTGTACTAAGGAGACTCCATTCCCCAGTAAACCAACCAACCTGAGTCCTCACAACCGCCACCTCTCAGGACTCTTTCTATTCTTTATCCTGGCTTCTAAAGTTGGGGGGAAGTAGTATCTTACAGTGAGTCAGCTGGTGAGCATTCCATGTAGGAGATGGCTCATGTTTTTGTTACTTTCACAGGTGACATCCTGGAGGAAGGTGTGCAGCCCGATGAGTATCCTGAGAGTCAGGATAAGTCAGTGAGGCAGTCCTGGGTCGAGTCCCAGCAAAGTGCTCAACTTTCTGATCCTCTCCTCTAAATGGCACCATCCAGATATATTTAGCTCACTGAGCGGTTCTTAGGAGTAAATAAGATTAATGCTGAGCACCATCCTGGCACAGAGGAACTACTCAATAACTGATTTTATTATTATTACATTTTTATTGAAGTATAGTTGCCTTACAATGTTGTGTTAGTTTCTGCTGTACAGCAAAGTGTATCAGCTATATGTATGCATATATCCAGGGCTTCCCAGGTGGCTCAGTGGTAAAGAATGTGCCTGCCAATTCAGGAGATTAGAGTTTGATCCCTGAGTTGGGAAGATCCCTTGGAGAAGGAAATGGCATCCCATTCCAATGTGCTTGCCTGGAAAATCCCCTGGACAGAGGAGACTGGCAGGCTACAGTTCACGGGGTCTCGAAGAGTCAGACATGACTTGGCGACTAAACAGCAACCACAGCATACATGTATCTCCTCCCTCTTGGACCTCTCTCCCACGCCATCCCATCCCACCCTACCCTCCACCCCACCCATCTAGGTCACCACAGAGCACCGAGGTGAGCTTTCTGTGCTGTACAGCAGGTTCCCATGATGATTTTACACATGGAAGCATGGATATATTGATCTCAATCTCCTAATTCATCGCACCCGCCTCTTCCCTCCTTGTGTGCCCACACATCTGTTTTCTACATCTGTGTCTCTATTCCTGCCCTGCAAATCCCTTCATCTGTACCATCTCTCTGCTGCTGCTGCTGCTGCTAAGTTGCTTCAGTTGTGTCCAACTCTGTGCGACCCCATAGATGGTAGCCCACCAGGCTCCCCCATCCCTGGGATTCTCCAGGCAAGAGTACTGGAGTGGGGTGAGTACCATCTCTCTAGTTTCCATATATATGCATTAATATACGACATTTGTTTTTCTTTGTGGCTTTACTTCACTCTCTGTGACAGACTACAGGTCCATTTGCATCCTACGAATGACCCAGTTTTGTTCCTTTTTAATCGCTAGGTAATATTGTCTATATGTACAACATCTTCTTAACCCATTCATCTATTGATGAGCATATAGGTTGCTTCCATGTCCTGGCTATTGTAGATAGTGCTATAATTTTATTATTCTTATGCAGTCACCTCTTTGTGGGCTACTGGTAATATATGAATTTTCCCTCTGTTCTGTCTGGCTATTACCAAATCTGCTTAATATCACTTTCTGCATCAATAATGAAAGGATAGTAATACATATCTCATAGGTTATTATAAAGATGAAATAAGAATGGTAAAGGACTGGGCATAAAATATGGCATTCAATAAATGACCTTTTTTTTTTTTTTTTGGTAAACATGTAGATACATGTTTTAAGCACCCTCTATGAACTGTTGTTCTAGTTCTGGAAATACAGCAGTGGGTGGAATCAAGTCCATATCCATGTGGAAGGAATCTACATCATCATCACTATTACTATTACTGCAAATCTGGTCTGGGTTGCTGTGTACAAAGGGAAAGGAGAGTGAGGTATGTCTCAGGCGATGGACCATATTTCTACTTTACCTGGAAAAGTGGGCTGTGACTTTTCATCTTTTCTGCTTCACAGGAGCAAACAAAAACCTCTGAAGACCTCAAGCTGCTATGATCAGAGCCTTGGCCTCTCCCTGGGCTTTCCCCACTGTCCTGGTGTGGGACCTCTGGAGTCCAGGCTGCCTGCTCACAGACCACAGGGTTGAGCTCTGCTCTGTTTGTGAGGTTTTCCAGATTGCCTGTGAATCTGGAAATTGTTATTGATGTTCTCAACTGTTTACTACTGTGGCAGCAACTGTGATTAGTGCTTTAATATTTTTTCAAAGCCCATTTGCTCTGTAACTGCAGCTCTTAAGTGCTCAGGTGGATTCCCTGAGTGGCAGTTGCTAATGGACACTGGAGTGTCACCAGACGATGGCAGTAGAGACACACTGCAGGTCCCTGCAAAGGGACCTGGACCTCTTAGGCAGGATTCTCAGCCTGTCCAGTAACAAAGACTGAATTTCTTGTTGCTCTTGTTGTCCTTTTTTTTCCCCCCATGTAAGCATCACAGATAATCCCACAAACAGGACCTTGTAAAGGATCCGTTTGGAAAAGTGAACAAGATTACTTGTGGACAGGATCTTCCGCTCCCTTCACAGCTGCTCTGTAAATTGTTGCTGGTGGACCTATGGGAGTAGGCTAAAAGTGATTAACGAGAAACAAAGAGATGTTTCTTATCTCACTGGGGTTTTTCACAGTGTGTTTTAAGCACATTCAAAGGTTTGTTAACAATGGAGACCATTATATGTTCTGTGACTCACAGGGTTTCCCAGATAGCTCAGATGGTAATGAATCTCCCAGGAGATCTGGGTTTGATCCCTGGGTTGGGCAGATCCCTTGAAGAAGGGAATGGCAACCCACTCCAGTATTCCTGCCTGGAGAATTCCATGGACAGAGAAGCCTGGTGGGCTACAGCCTGTGGGGTTGCAAAGAGTTGGACACGACTGAAGCAACTAACGCACACGTATATACATACACACGTGACTCACAAGAGGATAGATGTGAAAGCTGATTTTGATTACAGGTATTGAGATGCTTGCCCAGGATGGATGGTTTTTGTCATCTCTACAAGGGTTATTGGAGCAGAGCCCTCTGGCTCTTGCAGGAAAGAACACCCTCTCTAGTCCCTACAGCTTCTCTTCCTTGAGAAAATGTCTGTTTATGTCACACAATTTGCTGCCTGTCCCTGGATGCCTTGTGTGGATTTCCTAGACAGTTTGATGAGAGAGAGGGGCATTTGCAGGCGTTTTAAAATCCACGGCACAGGGATATTTTCCAGCTTCAGCTCCACCATAAGCCAAAAGGAGGTCTTAAAAACAGAACAATAACATACACTGCCATGTGAAGTAGAATGTTGGGGGTGCAAAAGGGGTGCCTTGGAGAACACATGGTTCTGCTGCAGTAAAGCAGTGCTCAGGGTAAAATAAAAATGTGGAGCTTACTCAAAATTATTAAGCATTTCAAGATGGCAGCAGGGTACATGTGTGTTCAGTTGAGCTTTAGCTGTGTCTGATTCTTTGCCACCCCATGGACTGCAGCCCATCAGGCTCATTTGTCCGTGGGATTCTCCAGGCAAGAATTTTGGAGTGGTTTGCCATTTCCTCCTCCAGGGGTTTTTCCTGATGCAGGGATCGACCCCACATCACTTATGTCTCCTGCGTTGGCAGGCAGGTTCTTTACCTCTAGTGCCACCTGGGAGGCCGTGGCAGCAGCATTGGATTCAAACAAGTATAGTGGCTCTTCTGAGTGTGCGGGCCTGTGCATCTTCACAGGGGTGAAGTGTGTGTGTGTGTGTGTGTGTGTGTGTGAGAGAGAGAGAGAGAGAGAGAGAGAGAGAGAGGAAGTGGGGGAGAAGTTTTTAAAAATTCTATTTCCACTGCTTAGTCTTTTTAAGGCAGAGTTCTAAACCTCATCACTATTGACGTGTGGACTGGATCATTCTTGATTGTGGCGGCCGCCCTGGACGTTAAAGGGTGTTTAGCTGCATCCTCTTTGTTGTCTATCCTCTAAATGCCAGAAGTACCTCCTGTCCCCCTGTTTTGACAATCCAAAATATCTTGAGACATTGCCAAGTGTTTCTTTCGGGGAGGCAAGATTACCCCCGTTGAGAATTACGTATCTTAAAAGATAAGGTTTTACAACTCACCCAAAGAGAGCTTAATGCCTTGTCTTTCTTCTTTTTTCTGGTTTTTCCTTTCATTTCATTTCTTCCTATCTAAACATGAAGGAAGCTCTGAACTGTGCTTTTTGGCTTGGGGCTGGTGGGTGCAGAATACTAAACTTTCACACCAGGCTAATCCGGCGTGCAGACTCCTGCAGAGCTGAAGGCACACCCTGGTTCTGTAGATGTGCGATTTGTCCTGGTCGCCCTGGGTGGATATACATTTCAGAATCTGTTCTCAGAATCCTGAAAATGTATCCTTTAATCTTCGACTCAGAAAACCCCTTGACTCTGGGAGGAGACACCAAAGGCCTTCTCTGTGACAGGCAGGGAGAGGGCTGTTTGGATTGCTAATTTGTTTTCACTCCCTGGTCTGTTTTCCCTTCATGCTCCCTTTCCACTTTAGACCTTGAGTATGAATAATTCCGTATAGCCTGAGGGGAGAAGCGGGAGGCAGGCTAGTAGTGTTATTTGTACTGTAACGAAATAGAAAGTTTAAAAGCCCTGTGAAGCCTGAGACCTTGGAAAGGGAGGGAGGTCTAGGATGTACTACTCTAAAACTGACTCATAAAACATGACAAATTCTGGAAGCCTCTTGGAGGTCAGTGGAATATATTGCCCACTTACTTTAGGAGAGGATCCCCAACCAGAACTGGCCCCCCCCAGCCAAATGCGGAGTTTCAATGCAGAGTGTCCCGGTCACTCACAGGCCCTGTGAGATAGCTTTCTTAACCCCGTTTTTCACAAACTGTCATCCTGAAAGGCAAGGTAAGCAGTGACATTTTTTGGATTGTTAGTCAGTTCAGTTACTCAATCGTGTCCAACTCTTTATGACCCCATGGACTGCAGCACTCCAGGCTTCACTGTCCATCACCAACTCCTGGTGTTTGCTGAAACTCATGGCCATTGAGTTGGTGATGTCATTCAACCGTCTCATTCTCTGTTGTCCCCTTCTCCTTCTGCCTTCAATCTTTCCCAGCATCAGACTCCTTTCCAATGAGTCAGTTCTTCACATTGGATGGCCAAAGTATTGGAGTTTCAGCTTCAGCATCAGTCCTTCCAATGAATATTCAGGACTGATGTTCTTTAGGATGGACTGGTTGGATCTCCTTGCAGTCCAAGGAACTCTCAAGAGTTTTCTCCAATACCACAGTTGAAAAGCATCAATTCTTTGGAGCTCAGCTTTCTTTACAGTCCAACTTTCACATCCATACATGACTACTGGTAAAATCATAGCTTTGACTAGATGGATCTTTGTTGACAAAGTAATGTCTCTGCTTTTGAATATGCTATCTAGGTTGGTCATAGTTTTTCTTCCAAGAAGCAAGCATCTTTTAATTTCATGGCTGCAGTCACCATCTGCAGTGATTTTGGAGCCCCCCAAAATAGTCTGTCACTGTTTTCACTGTTTCCCCATCTATTTGCCATGAAGTGATGGGGCCAGATGCCATGATCTTAGTTTTCTGAATGTTGAGTTTTAAGCCAACTTTTTCACTCTCCTTTTTCACTTTCATCAAGAGGCTCTTTAGTTCTTCTTTGATCTCTGCCATAAGTGTGGGGTCATCTGGATATCAGAGGTTATTGATATTTCTCTCAGCAATCTTGATTCCAGCTTGTGCTTCATCTAACGTGGTATTTCACATGATTTACTCTGCATATAAGTTAAATAACTAGGGTGACAATATACAGCACTGATGTACTCCTTTCCCAATTTGGAACCAGTCTGATGTTCCATGTTCAGTTCTAACTGTTGCTTCTTGACCTGCATATAAATTTCACAGGAGGCTAGTCAGGTGGTCTGGTATTCCATCTCTTTGAGAATTTTCCACAGTTTGTTGTGATCCACGCAGTCAATAGTAGTCAATAAAGTAGAAGTAGATATTTTTCTGTAACTTTCTTGCTTTTTCAATGATCCAAAGGATGTTGACAATTTGATCTCAGTTTCCTACGCTTTTTCTAAATCCAGCTTGAACATCTGGAAGTTCACAGTCCACATACTGTTGAAGCCTGGCTTGGAGGATTTTGAGCATTGTGAGAAGAGTACAATTGTGCGGTAGTTTGAACATTCTTTGGCATTGCCTTTCTTTGAGATTGCAATGAAAACTGACCTTTTCCAGTCCTGTGGGCACTGCTGAGTTTTCCAAATTTGCTGGCATTTTGAGTGCAATACTTTAAAAACATTATCTTTTAGGATTTGAAATAGCTCAACTGGAATTCCATCACCTCCCCTAACTTTGTTCGTAATGCTTCAAAGATCAAAGGCTAACAGAGTTTTGACAAGAAAATGCATTGATCATAGCAAAAACCCTCTTCCATCAACACTAGAGAAGACTACACTTGGACATCACCAGATAGTCAATACCGAAATTAGATTGATTATATTCTTTGCAGCCAAAGATGGAGCAGCTCTTTTGTCAGCAAAAACAAGACCAGGAGCTGACTGTGGCTCAGTTCATGAACTCCTTATTGCCAATGGACTTAAATTGAAGAAAGTGGGGAAAACCACTAGATCATTCAGGTATGACCTAAATCAAATCCCTTACAATTTTACAGTGGAAGTGACAAATAGATTCAAGGGATTAGATCTGATAGAGTGCCTGAAGAACTATGGATGGAAGTTCGTGACATTGTACAGGAGGTAGTGACCAAGACCATCCCCAGGAAAAACAAACGCAAAAGGGCAAAATGGTTGTCCGAGGAGTCCTTACAAATAGCTGAGAAGAGAAGCAAAAGGCAAAGGAGAAAAGTAAAGCTGTACCCATTTGAATGCAGAGTTCCAAAGAATAGGGAGGAGAGATAAGAAAGACTTCCTCAGTGATCAATGCAAAGAAATAGAGGAAAACAAAAGAATGGGAAAGACTAGAGATCTCCTCAAGAAAATTAGAGATACCAAGGGAACATTTCATACAAAAATGGGCACAATAAAAGGACTGTTAGTAGTGACTTGATAATTAGCCATCAGAAGTACCTGATCTCTAGTGTCTTGTGTTCAGATTGGTTCTGGTCTGAGATTGTCTGTCTTCTCATGTTAGTCACTCAGTCGTGTTTGACTCTTTGTAACTCTATGAGCTGTAACTCAGCAGCCTTCCTAGGCAAGAATACTGGAGTGGGTTGCTGTTCCCTTCTCCAGGGGATCTTCCTGTCCTAGTGATTGAACCCAGGTCTCTTGCATTGTGGGCAGATTCTTTACCAGTCTGAGCCACAAGGGAAGCCTGAAATTGTTGGGTTTATTCAAATCTATGTCAAAGAAGTCAAGAACCTTAGGCTTGAATGTTCTGCTGAGCCTTTGGTTGTGCGATTTTGCCACAGGCTGGACATTTTCTTTAAGACAGAGACCCTAAAAATGTGCAGGTTTCTTAGTGGCTGCATGTCTCTATTGTGTTAAGACTCTTAGTTCATGTGGAGGTGATTCTCTCAAAATTGGGACCCCTTTGAGATCTGTGAACTTCTAGCAGGTAGGACAATCCTGCCATCTAGCAAACACTCAGTGTTTCACAGAACTGGTTAACATTCATGAAAGAAACAGAATGAAAGCATAGAGTGGAGCCACAGAAACCTTCTTCATTAATGGGAAGACAAATTAGCAACATACTTTTCTTCTCCACTTTTTAAATTGTGGTGTAGCTGAAAAGCAGAGACATTACTTTGCCGACTAAGGTCCGTCTAGTCAAGGCTATGGTTTTTCCAGTAGTCATGTATGGATGTGAGAGTTGGACTGTGAAGAAGGCTGAGCGCCGAAGAATTGATGCTTTTGAACTGTGGTGTTGGAGAAGACTCTGGAGAGTCCCTTGGACTGCAAGGAGATCCAACCAGTCCATTCTGAAGGAGATGAGCCCTGGGATTTCTTTGGAAGGAATGATGCTAAAGCTGAAACTCCAGTACTTTGGCCACCTCATGCGAAGAACTGACTCATTGGAAAAGACTTTGATGCTGGGAGGGATTGGGGGCAGGAGGAGAAAGGGACGATTGAGGATGAGATGGCTGGATGGCATCACTGACTCGACGGATGTGAGTCTGAGTGAACTCCAGGAGTTGGTGATGGACAGGGAGGCCTGGCGTGCTGCAATTTATGGGGTCGCAAAGAGTCAGACACGACTGAGCGACTGAACTGAACTGAACTGAGGGGATGAAAGGGGGCTTCCTAGGTGGCACAGTGGTAAAGAATCTGCTTGCCAATGCAGGTGACGCAAGAGATGCAGGTTTGATCCCTGGTTGGGGAAGATCCCCTGGAGTAGGAAATCGCAACCCACTCCAGTATTCTTGCCTGAAAAATTCCATGGACAGAGGAGCCTGGCAGGCTACAGTCCATGGGGTCACAAAGAGTCAGACACGACTGTGGCTGAGCACACACAAAAGGGGAAGAAATGTCACTAGAACCATCCTTAATGTAATTTTGAGGGTGGGAAGTACTTGGACATGTGGAGGAAGCACCATCTAAGGTAAAAGGAGCATTCTGGGAGGAGGACAGTAAAATTCTTGAAGTAATGGTTTTCAGAGGCCATGTGTTTTTCCTTTTTATCAGAGCATCCTCACAAAGATAAGAAGAAAAAAAAAAAACTAAAACATCTGAAAAGTCTGTTCTGACCAGTTTTTGTTGATCTTGTAGCTTAGACCAAAAGAGGCCATCTGAAGTTGAGTGGTAAAAATAGGAAAGAAATATATGCTTTTTAAAAGATGGAGATGTAGATATGGATGAGGGAAAGCAATGTGACTGAAGCAGGCTGGTATTTCTGAGTCATGGGATCACGAACCTCTAGTGGGGTTAAAAGGTGATCATTGAGAATTTACCTGTTTATAAGGAATTTAGTACAGGCCATTGTTTTGAATCACAAAGCTCTGACTGCTTACTCGTTTCTCCTCTTTCTTCAAAAGGCAAACAGAGGAGAGCTTTTATTCTCTTCTTGCACTTGAATTTTTCAAAGTCCATTATGAATAATATAGTATCAATATTTCACTTAACTCCAGGTCTCAGAACCACAGAACTTGAACAAGTCAGTTGGAATAAAAGGAAACAAAAGACACAAACCCTCTATTAAAAATCATTAAAACTGTTTTAACACAAAGTGTGGCTAAATTCTATCTGTGCAATGGAGATAGTTTAAAAGCCAGACATAATTTATGGCTATAACAAGTTTTCATAATTGTAGCTTCAATTCAGAATAAGTAGGATTTTTGGGTTGGCTTGGAATCTTCCTCTGGCTGTTAATTTAAAATATGAAAATGAAAGTGTAGGCTTGGCTTCTTTTCTGAGTAAACATACGAAGAAAAATATGTCTGTGAAACTTGAGAGCATTTGGGGGGTTTTGTTTTCTTACGTGAATAGTTAGCACAACAACAAAGTGAAACCAGAAATGGAGAACTACCTCTTACTGCACACCTCAAAAAGAAGTTGGCTCTCAAGCATTAACTTCAAAATAGTTTGTCAGTGAATTAATAGGACCCAACATCACCAATTCTCAGCTGAATTAAATAAATAACTCAGTCAAGCCCATGGTAGCTACACATGTCTAGTTTAGACCTCCCAAGTTACTCAGAGAGTGATTACCAATTCAGGGGAAAGGGCAGAGTTTGACACATATAGTGATTTATAAGCCCCTGTTCCTGGAAAAATCTGGCTAAAATCAATTCAGGTTTGACTTGCATCATGTTCTCTTTCATACTGCACGAGGGCTCAGGAATAGTCAGTAGATCAGGTGTGTAAAGACATGATTCACTTCACGTGCCGTGAGTGTTTCTCCTCCCATAGGTGCGTTTGGACGGCGCATAACAAGATTGAGGAGGGCATATGAGGTGGTCTCCTTTTGTTGATCGATGCCAGAAGCGCTGGTGAAGAAGCTACAGTGGGTGGTTAAAAGCATCTTAGCATGCTAAGATTGCTTGGTGCCCAGATAAAATGTGTTATCGTTTCTGAGACCTATGCATTTGGATTTACCATACCTACAGGGAAATTGGAAAGAAAGACTAGTGAGAAAGACAGAGACACTGAGAAACCTCTCAATTCCTCAGTGGTCGCTCACTCACAGGTTACCTGGCCTTGACAAGGCCCTCAGCTGCTGTTGGTTCTCAAGTCAATTGCTCCTTGCAAGAGATTAAGGGCTGAACTGTTCCCCGGTGGGGTGGAAATATCAATTCTGGCTTTAACGGATAATACTTTAAGGCTGGAATATCCCTGGACGGCTGTTCTGGAAGAGCCAAAGTATCAATCCACTGCTGCTATTCTTATTATTAAAAATTTATTTCCACTTGACAACAGTGGCTGCTGTAAACTTGCCTCTCCAGTCACCCCCTTGACGAGGACCAAAGCTACCCGAGGTCCCAGGATGTCTGCTGATGGCCGTCTTCTGGTGCCTCCTGGGTGGCTCAGGGGGTCCTGGTCTCCGGAATTCCCCCTTCTTTCCTGGGGTGTGAGGCTGATTTCTGAGAAGATGTTGTGTTAGGGGGACCCTGAGGGAGGATAGCAAAGTTATTCTGAGCCAGAAACAGAAGGTCTGGACTTGTCCTGGTGCCATAAACTTGCAGTTGAGTGTTGGGAATAGAGAGCTTGAAGATAGCTGAAATGATGAAGTGATACTGACTTGAGTCTTATTGACCTTAAGATGCCTTCTTCTATCTGCTATAAAGACAGGCTGGCCTGTGGCTGGTGGATGTTACTGCTTACATCCTGAGAGCTAGAACCTGTAAGACAGAAATGTGTTTCATGGAACAGTGAGATTGTTTCTAGAAACGTCTCTCAAGTATAGCTGATGATCATTGTTATGACCAAAGTGATATGAATGTGAACTAGTAAGACTGGCTTTTGTCTCTGGATTAAGTAAATTTTGCCTTCTTATAGTAACGCTTCATTGAAAACAGTGAAGCTCAAAACCAATGAGAGGCAACAGGAGATTCTCTTTTGTCTTAGATTCGTGGCCGGCGCACCTCAATTCAGAGCTGGCCCAAGCATGCCTTTCAAATTTTACAGCAACTCTTCACACTTAACTGCAAATGTTTACATGACAGCCATTCTTAACACCAAATTGAAGATTAAAAAAAGTCATGTTAACTCAAGCTTTAAAAATTTTTTTAAAACAATGCTTTTCGCTTAAAAAAAAAAAAAAACAACTTTAATGCCGGCACAAAGAAATATTTTAAGTCACCACATAAAGATGTAGAAGGAAAAACAGTTTTCTTCCCATCCGAGGTCTCCAGTTCCTGATTCCTCTCTCCAAGGACAAGCACTAAGAGAATATTCTGGTATAAGCTCCAGAGACAATCTTTTCAAGTCCAAATGTGTGCGTGTGTGTCCATGGGTTTACAGTTTTTTCAAATGCAGCTCTGCGTGTGTGTGTGGGTCCTACCTTCACAATCATTAGCACCTTATACACGTTGTTCTGGATATTCTTTTTTTTGCACATCTTATCTTGGAGATCATTTCACATGATATTAAGCTGCCTCATTTTTTAAATGCTGCAATATTACAGCACACCTTTTTTTGTGAAAAGATATGAGTAAACCTGTGGAATTAGTTTTAAACGAGTAGAACCGCTAGGTCAAAGAATATATGCATTTTTATTTTACCACATATATTAGTACATTTTTTCCCCTTGAAAACTTGTTAGTCATTTACACTCACACCAGCAAGGCACCGGGGTGTTTTGCCCTCTATATTCCTGCTAACACAGTTACCTCAAGTTTTTAACAGAACTAACAATTTCTTCTTTTCATCTCTCCTCCATCTGTGGAAAGTGGGGCTTCTATGGCTCAGGCAGTAAACAATCTGCCTGCAATACAGGAGACCCAGCTTCAATCCCTGGGTTGGAAAGATCCCCTGGAGGAGGAAATGACTACCCACTCCAGTATTCTTGCCTGGAGAATCCCATGGACAGAGGAGCCTGGTGGGCTCCAGTCCACCGGGTCGCAGAGTCGGATATGGCTGAGCAACTAACTCTTTCACTTTCATGTGTAACCTTAGCCAACTTGCAAAAAATTTTTTGTTTCCTAAATAATATCACTCTTCTTCTGTTTTCTGATGTTATGGGAGCTTTGGTATTTGGAGAACAAGTGTATTTGATTTTGTTTTGTAAAAGTGGTTTGAAATCTAGTTCTTATTTAATTCTGATTTGATTGCCTGCATGTCCTGTGCTCACTACTGGAAGCAAGAGGACCTAATTCTTACTTCGAGGTAGCTTGAATAGTTTAACAATTAAAAGGGAAACAAAAGACCTGGAAAAATATTGAGTAAGCTGCTTTAAATAATTTGTGGATAAGAGTGTATATCTGGATATATCGCCTCTTGGCACACAGATCAGCATATGCTTGTCTGGCTGAAATCTGGAAGGAATCAGAACATGGTAAAAAATAAAGGAAAAGACCAGCAGTGAAGTGAAACTGTCTTTCTGGTGGGTAATTTTCAGGGAGTGAGCAGCAGGTAGGAATCGAACAATGTGGTTTTTTTAGGAATCTGACTGCAATAAAAAAGGAGATGAAGGAGTCAGTGGAAAGGAGGAAACATGAGCTACAGGGAAGACAGGTCCTGGAGGAGCCCGGCGAGGTTGAACTTCTAAGCATGGATGGAAAAGAGAGAGAACCCTTCTTACAGAGAGGAGAGTAAGTACCTCGTGATGCTGGTTGAAGTAGCTCAGAGCAGAGGGAAGAGGAGCTGAAGTTCTCTATTTAACAGAGTGTGGGACTTGGAGAAGAGCTGGAAGTATGTCTTGGCTCAACCACTGCAAGGTCCGTTTCCCCCACCTGCCTGGGTTTTCCTGCTTGTGCAATGGGGACATTCTGCTTATCTTAAAACTTTGGGGATCAAATGAGGGAGACATCTAACATAGCACCTGAAGTAGAATCCCTTGTAAATAAAGGTGGATTGAATCTCAAGCCTGAAGGTTTTAGGAACAGGATGCTCTCTAGGAATATAAACCACAGTAGTAAAAACGGAGTGTGTGGGGGGAGTGAAAAAATGAGTGATATTGGGTGATATGAAGGATAGTTCACATTTTAAAAAGATTTTTTAATTGAAGTATAGTTGATTTGCAATGTTAATTTCTGCTCTGCAGCAAAGTGACTCAGTTATACACATTCTTCTGTAAAGTATTCTTTTCCATTATGATTTATCGCAGGAGATTGGATATAGTTCCCTGTGCTATACAGTAGGACCTTCTTGTGTATCCATTCTGTATGCAAATAATAGTTTGCATCTCCTGGCCCCAAACTCCCCGCCCATCCCTCTCCCACTTCCCCTCTTCCCTCCCTCTTAGCAACTATAAGCCTATTCTCTATGTCTGTGGGTCTGTTTTTGTTTCATAGATACTAGGTTAACCTGTGTCATATTTTAGATTCATGTAAGCGCTATGTCACAAGGTATTTGTCTTTCTCTTTCTGATTTGCTTCACTTAGTATGACAATCTCTAGCTGCATCCATGTTGCTGCATTATTTCATTCTTTTCAATGGCTGAGTAGTATTCCACTGTATCTATATAAAGACAGACTCGTTTTTTAAAAAAATTTATTTGGCTGTGCCAGATCTTAGTTGTAGCATATGGGATCTAGTTTGCTGACCAGGTATTGAATCTGGGACCCCTGTACTGGGATCATGGGGTTTTAGCCACTGGACACCACTGGGGAACTTCCTGGACAGGTCACATTTTTGAAGCCAATTTCAAAAATCCAGTTTTAATTTATCTCAGCAATAAAGGAACAATTGAAGAAGAAATCCCATGCAGTTAAATGAATAGAGTTATTAATAGTCAACCAGGACCATTAAAAAAAAATGATCTGTTCTCCTGGCAATGGAGGAGATTGAGGACAATTCTTTGCAGGACCTGACTGTATGCAGGACAGAGCTGCATCAGACAGGCAGTGATCAGTCATCAGGTGAAGCTCTCTGTTACACAGAGACGTGCTCCCCGTAGTGAGAATGGACACAGGACTCAAATCCTGTACACGAATCTCTTTTAGGAGAGAATGTAAGCTTGTACTCTTGGTCCATTTTCCATTTGTACCACCATCCTTTGACACGTTATCAAACCATGAAGGTCCCTGTGTTATTAAATAAAATGCTGTGAAGGGCTGTGCCTGGGATATCAGTGTGTTGGTATAGCTGCAACATATTTTGAATCATTTTTTAAATAAGCTCTGGTACAAGCCAGATTGTTTCAGTAAGAGAATTGCTGCTTTTGCATGTTGGGAGGCTCCGGTTTGGCAGATGGAGGCACAGGGACAAGCCAGGTGGAATTTAGGAGATGTTTCCTCTGTATGTATCTTGCCTCTCATTCATGGTGATCAGTTATCAGGTGAAGCTCTCTGTTATACAGAGACATGCTCCCCATAGTGAGAATGGACATAGGACTCAAATCCTTTGAAACTGAAGGGTTGTTGCAATCAGGTAGGAGACCCCCCCCCGGACCCTCCCAAAGGCATCCGTAATGTCAGGTTTCATTGATTCATCACATAAAACTGTTCCTGCCAAGATATCAAAACACCCCATGAGCATCACCTTCCTTATCTCACTTCGTATGGATCATGAGGAGGAGCAGAAGGAACAGAGATGAGACCCCTGTCTACTCTTGCAGGTTGCATCTAGGAAACACATTCCACCCAGGATGAGGATACCAGGAATTTTTAAGTTGTAGGAACTCCCAAAGAAGGAAAAACTGAAGTTCCCTCACTGAAGTTTATGCTCATATCCGTCTTTCCAGATGGCCACAGCTCCAACCTGGCTGAAAATGTGAGAATGTAACCTTCTTCAGCCCTGCCTGCTACCTTCAAAAAAATGTCACAGCCGTTGATTGAGGATAATGACGCCCAGCTGTAGTGTCTCCCTCATCACCAGCTCTTGTGGGGGAAATGGGACTATAAACCAGACCCCGCTTGAGGCAATGAGGGAAGAAAATGTCTGGGTCCTCGCCTGACACCTGGACCTCACCATGGTGCAAAGTGAAACTCATCAACTCAGGTGGCCAAGAAAAGCAGATGTTTAGCACGGTGCAGTGTAAAGTGTGGGGGAAGTGGCTTTATGGACCTTTGGCTGAGATGCTCGTATTTGAATGTTATACACAGGAAGTCATCGGGTAGTGGAATAATATAAACAGACCTTACTTCATGAAGTAATTTATTTTGGATCGGCAGCAGCAGCAACAGCCTCTACAGCACAAAGGAAACGTAAGGATATACTTTTTTATTTGAAAGATTTTTCAACCAGCAGGGGCTGCTTGTAGTGAAAAAGTAGGGGCACCATTTCCTTAATTTTAAACATTCCTTCATCATTAGAGGGGATGATGTTGACTCGCGGCCGTAATGTTTCCCAAAGCATTTGCAGTGGCATGATTTCTCCGGTCTCTACAACCACCAGTGAGAGAAGTAGGAATTCCTATCTAAGGTCCCCATGGGGGCATACTGAGGCTTACACTGGTCAGAAAGTATACTCAGGGCCACAAAGCAAGTAAGGAGTGAAAAGGGAATTGAAATCAAGTCATCTCTGAATCCAGAATTCTTTTACACTCAGCTGGTATTTCTCCAAGTGTCGATGTAAAACTGAGTGGTCTATGCGATGATTTGAGACAGTATATGAATTAAAATGGAAACTTTTTAATAGCTTAAAATTTTTGTATTAAAAAAGGATATAGCAGAATTGCATAGGAGTTAACTTAAACTCAGGTGAAACTCAAGTTCTAGAGCCCTTCCACCTGGACTCCAGTCCCAGTTCTACTAACTCCTGGGATTTCCTGCTCATCAGTCTAAGCCTCAATTTCCTCATCTGTAAAATGGGAATAATAGTAGCTTCTAACTCATAGGGTTGTTGTGAAGATTCAATAAGCTAATATTGATAAAGTATTTAGAGAGGGACCTGATATACAGTGAGAATTCTTCAAGTGTTAGTTAGGGAAATAATAAAAACAGTACATAAAACTCATGACTGCATGAATCTTTTGAATTTGGAGAAGGTAAGGAAGAATTTATGTTTTAAAAGGGTAGATGATAATTTTGGAATACAATATTAATGGGTAAATAATAGAACAGATTCATGGGGTCGCAAAGAGTCGGACACGACTGAGCAACTGAACTGAACTGAACTGAACAGAACAGATAGCAATCTGTATCTGGGGGTTCTGTATCCACAGATTCAACCAAATCAGATCAAAAGTATCTGGGAGCTCTTTGAGGAAAACATGGTTTCCGCTGCAGCGGAATGCTGGGCCACCCGCCCCTGCTCCTGACTCACCGCTGTTCGCTCTTGTGGAGGAACAAGTTGGTCAGGAAACCACAGCATTCATGGCCTTTAAAGATAAGAGCAAGACTCCCGTGAAGCCAGAGGTGGCCATTCACCAGATTAGATCACCATCACCAGCTGCAATGTGAAATCTCTGGAGAAGGTATGTGCTGACCTGATTAGAGGCGCAAAGGAAAGGAATCTCCAAGTGAAAGGACCTGTTCCCATGCCTACCAAGACTGAGAATAACTACAGGGAAAACTCCGTGTGGTGAAGGTTCTAAGACTTGGGATCGATTCCAGGTGAGGATCCACAAGTGTCTCATGGGCCTGCACAGTCCTGCTGAGATTGTCAAGCAGATCACTTCCATCAGTACTGAGCCAAGAGGAGGTGGAAGCCACAATTGCTGATGCCTAAATCAACCTTTTTAATAAGTTGAGAATCAGCCGTTAAAATAAAAAAATATATATATACAATGCAAATGCTAAGTAAACAGTTGCAAGTACACAACAAATTTGAGTTTTACTTTGGGGAACTTTCTGGAATGTTTTCCATGTTCCCCAAAGTAAAACTCCAATTTTTTGTGTACTTGCAACTGTTTACTTAGCATTTGCATTGTATTTATTACATGTTAAATAAATACAAATACAGTAAATACATTGTGTTTATTAAATGTGAAAGTCAAAGTGCTAGTCACTCAGTCATGTCTGACTCTTTTTGACCCCGTGGACTGACTGTAGCCCATCAGGCTCCTCTCCTCTGTCCGTTGGATTCTTCAGATACTGGAGTTGGTTGCCATTCCCTTTTCCAGGGGATTTTCTTGACCCAGGGATGGACCCTGGGTCTCCAGCGTTGCAGGCAAATTCTTTACCATCTAGGCCAAAGTGACCCATATATATAAATACCTGGGAAAAAATGCCAGAAAGTTGCCAAAAGCAAAACTTGAATTTGCTGTGTATTTGCAACTGTTTACATAGCATTTACATTGTATTTTCTAGAACTATTTAAATAACATTTATATTGTGTTAGGTATTATAAGTAATCTAGAGCTGATTTAAAGTGTAGTGGAGATTATATGCGAATACTATGCCATTTTATATACGAAACTTGAGCATCCATGGATTTTGGTACATGCCCAGGGGTCTAGAAACCAATACTCTGTGGACACTGAAAGACAACTGTGTGACGAAAACGTGTGGCCCTTGTGAAGCACCAGTCTCTACCAGGAAGGACAGTGTGACAATAAAGAAGTTTGAGCCCAACACGTGGGCTGCACAGGTGGGCTGCCTCTGGTTGACTTTCTGAAGGGAAAGATGGTGGTGGAGGCTCAGCCTGTATTAAGACACATGCTGGTTTTCTACATCGTTTTGTCCTCTCACCTTTTCTAAATAGGTCATCTTCTCAGGCAACGTTCCTTAGACTCAGAGAGCAGGCATGAAAACTTGCTTTAATGAGAAATACATTTACTGTCACCAACCTGACCAGCGCAGGAAAGCTACAGTGGTTTCTCGCCCTGTTTGAGTCAGAGGGTCAGAGGCAGGAAGATGGAAGCCAGGCCTGACACTGGGTGTCGAAGGCAAGGGACGTGGGGATGCTGGGGCCAGGGGAGGAATTATCAGTTCCAAACCCAGACACCGTGACTGCAAAAAGGAGACCGAAGGAATGCCTTCAAGTGAGTCACGCTGCTTCGGTTACTTAGTGCATACAGGGGTCACAGGTCTGTTGACTCGTTCATTCCTGTCCTCTGAGTGGCCGGAGAAAGTAATGGACCTGGCGTTTGTGTTGTGTCTCCTCTGGGGACAGGTTTACTGTGACAGACTTCTCCCTGGACTGAGGTTTTTGCTTTGCCCGAAGGACACCAGGGGGAGCATCTTGGGCTCCCTTACCTGAGTTTTCACTTCCTGCTCCTTAGCGAGCTGCTCCAACAACTCACCCGCCCAGAGGGACTCTCTCTTGAGACTTGTGCTCTCTGATAACATCCTGCCTCCAAGTCACTAAGAAACACATTGTCCTGAAACCTCAGAGGGAGGGAAGCCCAGTAAGGCACTTCTGCCTTTCTCATCCTTGATGACAAAGGCGCCTTATGCTCTGGTTCTGTGTCTCTTTGGACCAGCAGGACATTGGATGCTTCAGGCTCTCATGCAGTCTTTTTTATTTTTTCAGACTGCGCGCGCACACACACACACACACACACACGCACACACACGGCTGCACCGGCTCTTGGTTGTGACATGCAAATCTTCGATCTTTGTTGTCACATGCAGGATCTTTAGCTGCGCCGTGTAAACTCTTAGTTCCGGGATGTGGGATCTACTTCCCTGACCAGGAATAGAAACTGGCCCCCCTGCATTGGGAGCTTGGAGTCGTAGCTACGGCATGACCAGGGAAGTCCCTCATGTGGTCATTTTATAAATCTGGCACTCAGGAGAGGGCCTGAGAGTCAGATCACATTAGACCACCTGGTTCAGACAGGCTCATTTTCGTCTGGTTTCTCTGGGGTAACCAGAGTTGATCACAGTAGAAAGTTACGCTGATCAACTGAGGCAAAATGTTAGCTTACTGGAAGGATTACTGCTGTCTAAAAGAAGAAAAAAATGGAATAATCATGTTTTAGAAAAGAGAGAAACTCAAGCAGATACCCAAATCTACAGTAATAGAAGCATTTTTTTTTTGAGAGCTTATTATGTTCCAGCCCTTATTAAGCCCCAGACATGTACTAATTCATCTGACCCTCCCTACAATGCTGTAAGGTGGGTACTGTTATTATTGTTTGGGTTAAAGTTTTCAGAAAACCAAATTCCCACACAATGTGACAATCTGACCTTTGCTTAACTGCCACTCTGAAGACCAGATACAATGATTTGTGTCAAACCTAATGCCAGGCAGCATCACTTCAGGTAAAAATGACCCCTGATTGGTAAATGGCCCCCAGACTGGGAGAACTGTGTGTACCTGTTAGGAAGCTCTCGTTTTGAGTTTCTCTGAATTCTCACAACTGGCATGTCTCTCTGTGGAGACTTGTAAGCTATGCCTAAGGAATTGTTACAGGAAATACTAGCTTCCAAAGGGGAGGTCATAATATTTTTAAGCCAGCGAAATTCCTGCCTGGAGTAGTTGTTGGCTCCTTGTACTTGAAACTCTCTGTGTGGATTATTGTCAGGGCTCCTGGGCTGAAGAAAAACATCTGATATGGTTCTGAGTAAACCGATGCTAAGTATAGAGCCTATGGCTGTCTTGTGAGTTTGATTCTATATTTTCACCTAAGTAGACCACTATGGGCATTGCATATTGCTTTTATACAGAAGAGGAAACTGAGGCAGTGGGGAGTTAAGTAACTCTAAACGAAAGACACATGGATAATAAGTGGTAGATCCTTGTTTGATCCAGGGCACATGATGCCACCTGGGCTTTTAAACAACTGGCCAGTCTCTACAGGGTACAGACTTCTGCAGGAATTTGCTCCAAATATTTCCAGTCTTGGGTCACTCAGTGCAAGCGGGGAGAACCTGGACAGTCAAACTGGACCATCAGCTCATCTCTTGGTCATGGTGCCACAGAGAAGCCCTTGCCTTGACTGTCCATCCCCGAGGAAAATCAGAAGAAAGAGAATGGATGCCAACTGGACAAAAATAGTGAATGTCTATAGTTCTTGAGTCAGATAGGGCTCCAGGGATGGCTACATAATGGGCATTAACCTCATTAGACATTTTCTGTTGTTGCTGTTGCCACTGTTGAACACGTGTCACTCAAGGGAACCTCTATTTGGTAGTTTTTACAGCATCCCCTGTGCGATTTTGTAAAGCACTCAACGATTCACTCATTTATTCATGCACTCATTTATTCTCATATTTTTTCTCGTTTATTCATAATTCACTTACTCACTCACTCAGTGAACACATTTAGGGAACCCTGGGGATGAAAGGACGCAACAGTGGGGTTTGGTGATGTTCGGCTGAGAAGGTATCCCTGGGCAAGCTACTCCGGAGCTAAAGTTTGTCGGAGCCTGGGGACAAGAGGTCTAGTGATGAGGGACAATTAGAGACCGGTGGGAGGGGATGAAGGCTGGTCAAGGGGAAAGCCTCAAGAGAGCCAGAGTGCTGGGCATGGACATAGTCTGCCTGGGTCAGGACAAGGCCCTGGAGCCCACCAGGAGGTGCAGCTGGTGGGGGCGGGAGACAGACCAGGCATAACAGGGTGGGGCGGTGTTTGGAAGCAGGTGAGGAGGCGGCAGGTGGGGTTGTTAGAGGAGAAGAGACAAGGGTTGGTGCGTTAGCTGAAGCATTTGCTGAGGACGTGCCCGCAGGAAGCTCTTCACTCGAAAGTGCACCTGGTGCAGCCGTGGTGGAACCCACGACGGAGGTTTCTCAGAAAAGTGACGCTGAACTATCGTGCATGTGTGCGCTAGGTCGCTCCAGTTGTGTCCAGCTCTTCGTGACCCCGTGCACTGTGGCCTGCCAGGATCCTCTGTCCGTGGGATTATCCAGGTTAGTATACTGGAGTGGACTGCCATGCCCTCTTCCAGGAGATCTTCCCGACCCAGGGATCGAGCCTGCATCTCTTATATCTCCTGCATTAGCAAGTGGGTTCTTTACCACTAGCGCCGCCTGGGAAGTCCAGAGCTACCATATGACCCAGTAATTCCACTCCTGGGTATATACCCTAGCCAAAAAGCAAAGCAAAACAAAACAAAACAAACCAAACCAAAACATCAGTTCCAAAAGATCCGCACACCCCAGTGTTCATAGCAGTGTGATTTACAATTACCGAGATGTGGGAGCACCCTAAGTATCAGTCAACACATGAGTGAAGAAGGAAGATGTGGTACGTATTACACAATGGAATACTGCACAGTCCTAAAAAGAAATGAAACATTGCCTCTTGCAGCACAATGGAGGGTATTAACCTTAGTGAAATAAGTCAGACAGAGAAAGGCACATATGACATGATACCATTTACATATGGAGCCTAAGAAAATACAACAAACTAGTGAATATAACAAAATGAAGTAGACTCAGATATGGAGAGCCAACTGCTAGTTACCAGTGGTGGTGGTGGGGGGTAATAAAAGGTTGGGGGAGGGGCAGGTACAAACTATGGCACGTAAAATAGGCTCAGAGATATATTGTACAATGTGAGGAATATACACAATAAAATAGCTATAGCTAGAAAATAACCTCTCAAAATTGTATAAAAATTAAAGAATAAAAAAGTACACCTGGATCTGTAGTGTCGCCTGATAATGAGAGCTCAAGGCTTCTTGGGTGGTCGTCTCTGGTGGGTCAGGCCTTTGCTCTGGGGGCTGGGGCTCGGGCTGGGGTCTCCCACATGGCCTATCTCTGATCACTCCTTTCCCACTGCTCCAGGCCCTCCTCCACTGTGCTGTGTTCTCTCTGGGCTTTGCCTCCTGGCCACCTCACACTTTGGAATCTTTTCCTTCTTCACGCTTCACATAATGCCTCAGGGCATGGCTGCTTGCCTGGTTAGCTAAATTGAGAACTGAGTTCAGAGAATGAGGTTGGTGTCAGCGACTGAAGGTTTTACCTGTTTTAGGGAATATATTTATATTTACCCAGTCTTTGGGAAGTCAATGCGGGAACTTTAGACTGGTGACATTTCTGCTGGTTGACGGGGAGAAATATTTTGAAGCAGAAAGACCTTTGGCCAGACCTCAAACCCTGCCAAAAATCTGGCTAAGGAAGGCCTTCCATAAATAAAAACTCCCAAATTGTGCATATTGCTTTGTGAAGTAATAAACTCCTTGTCACTGAATGTATGCAGGCGAGTGCTTACCTGTTAGAGTTTTGTCCCAGAGGCTCCATGTAGAATGGACAAGATCAGTGGCATCCTTTTAAAAATGAATTTTTCTGTGGGGCCTAGAAACAAAAAAGGAAAAAAACAAACCAACAAAAAACCACACTGTATTGTAATTCATAGTCTGTCTCCATTTCCCCTGCCTTTTAAGGAAGAAGGATTCATACTTATTGCTCTAGTGTCTGGGCTTTCCTGTATAGGGCAAGAGGGGAAAAACCCCAAGTGGAAGCCAGTGGAGCTGGAGGCTAAGCTGAGATGCGGAGTGGTGAACTGAGCCGCACGAGCGAGGGGAGACGTGGGTGAACCACGCACGCTGCGTGTCGTGGAGAGGTTTTGGCCTGGCTTTAGGACTAGGAAAGACAGTAAGATTTCAGAAAGCAGCTGTTATCTATGTTGAGGATGGTGAGGATATTGAATATGGCAGAGATAAGGAATAATGGATTTTAAACGCATCTTGGTGTTCGTTAAGAATGTATTTGCCCCTTTGGCCTTTTCTTTAGAGGCTGAGTAGAGATTTTAGATTGCTTTGGATTATATATATATTTTGATGGACAGTTGTTTCTCTGAACATGACTCCATGCTGAGGCTGGACCACAAGACAGGCTGGCATTTACAGGGGAGCAGTCAGATAGAAAACAGGTAAAATAGTGATCAGCTCTCGATGAAGCCAAACCAGGCAGCCCAGAGCACCCCTCGGCTTCACCCTTGTCCCCTGAGATATCTGCTCTGACCCCTGGGCCTCTGTGGAGCCCAGTTTGAAATCCCCCGTTGACTCCACCTCATAGTCGCCTCCAGTTCTGGAGGTCATTGTGCAATGCCAGCCTCGCCTCCTTCTCAGTCACAGACACTGACCACAGGGAAATGCAGACTCCTTCTGGTTACATGTCTGAGTTGCCACACTTTGGAAAAGGTGCCCTCAGCACGGAGGGTCTGGGCCGCGGGGTGTGGCTTTGTGAATGGGGCTGCTGTGGTTCTGTGGAGCCCAGGTAGCCCGGCCCCGTCCCCCGCCTGCCCCCAGGGCAGACGTCTAGTTCCATGCCACAGCCAGCCCCTGGAGGAGGCTGCTTCTATGACCCACATTTTCCTGTTGCCTCCAGACGCGACTTCTCATAAATTGCTTTGCTATATTCCGTTGGAACAAGACTTGAGGACTTAAACCAGTGTGTTCAGCAGATCTGGGTGTCCTGCAAACAAAGGATCATTTGAGATAGACTGGGAGTTGCCCTGCTCTTGGGCAGGCTGACTGGCAGAGGACACAGCAGGCTGCCTTCTGGGGTAGAATTGTTTGAAGAGTGGATGGGGACAGGGTTCGTTGAGGCTAAAGACACACAGGAGAATCCCAGGTGTGCAGCTCCATCTGAGAGGTGAGACGCTGGTTCCTGGGATGACGCGGCTCCAGGGTCCCCCAGTGGATGAGATTTGTATTTTCCATGCTAACCACCGGAGCAGGCTGGAGCCGCCTCTCACTGAGAATTTCCATATAGTCATGGCACCTCTGTCCACTTTTATCCTATCATATAGAACTCCTAAAAAAAGAGACTTGCGATTGATTTTTTTAAATTACAGAAGTAATACAGACTTGCTCCATTAATCCTCATACTCACTGCTGCTGCCTCCACCCTAATATTTACTTATTTTGACACCTTTGTAAAATTCAGAAATACATGAGTTTAAAAGCAATCCTTCTGTGGAATATTATATGACATCCCTTATACATGGAACCTAAAAAGAAATGATACAAATGAACTTATAAAACAGACTTGAGAACAAGCTTATGGTTGGGGGAGGGGGAAGGGCTAGTTAGGGGGTTTGGAATAGACAGGTACACACTGCTGTATTGAAAATGGATAAGCAACATGGACCTACTCTACAGCACAGAGAATTCTGTTCAGTGTTATGTGGCAGCCTGGATGGGAATGGGTTTTGGGGGAGAATGGATCCATGTATATGTATGGCTGAGTCTCTTAGCTGTTCACTTGAAACTATTACAACATTGTTTGTTAATCGGCTATAAAAAGAAAGTGAAAGGGAAAGTTGCTCAGCCATGTCCAACTCGTTGCGTCCCCATGGACTATACAGTCCCTGGAATTCTCGAGGTCAGAATACTGGAGTGGGAAGCCTATCCCTTCCCCAGTACAAAATAAAAAGTTAAAAATAAAAAAGTCAGCCCCTAAGCTTCTCCTGGGAGCTCTTGTCTCAGGGGCGACTGTTGTTGACGATTGAGTGTGTGCTCTTCCAGAGTTTTTTTCAGGAGAGGCTGCCTTCTATCTCAGAAGGAGGGAGGATCCTAAGTGCTGAGGTTGCCTTTTTAGATTTTAGGAGACAAGTAGGATTTGAATGATTGGGGCTGACGAAGGCCTGGTAAGATGTAACAGCCAAACCCAGTCCCTTGTTCTGAGCCAGTGAATTTTCCAGCAACCCTGCTCTTGTCTCATGGGCTCCATTTGCCCATATATATTGTTTTTAATGCAGTTTTAATCGTCCAGACCACAGTGGATTTATTTACGTTATGGCAGGTGGTGATGGACTTGCCAGTGGCATCCAGGACTGCTGCAGGGCCCTCGGTGAGCAGACAGCAGCTCCCCAGGGCTTCCTGACCAAGAACTGCCTGAGTTTCTGAACACCTTGAAGGTTTTCTTAATGAACTGAGAGTGCAGTGGTGGAGGGGAGCATACTGGGGAAGTATGTCTTTATTCCTGTAGAGATTTCCAGGGGGTTAGGGAGGAGGTATGTTAGTTTGCTACCACTCAGACGAAACTTTAAGACTGACTGTTAAAAAAAAAAAAAAAGACTGACTGTTAAGGTTATGTCTTGTCAGTTAAAGGTCTTTGTTTTAGAAATTCTGTGGGTATGGGGAGCTCTGTATTAGTAAACATGGATATCCATGCAGTCCTAAAAGAAATCAACCCTCAATATTTATTGAAAACACTGATGCTGAAGCTAAAGCTCCAATACTTTGGCCACATGATGGAAGAACCAACTCATTGGAAAAGACCCTGAGGCTGGGAAAGACTGAAGGCAGGAGGTGAAAGGGGTGACTAAGGATGAGATGCTTGGATGGCATCACTGACTGAATGGACATGAGTTTGAGCAAACTCCCAAAGACAGTGAAAGACAAGGAAGCTGCAAAGATTCAGACACAACTTTAGTCAGACTAAACAATAACAAGAAAATCTGTGCAGTGCCCAGCACAGGGTGGTCCTCCCTGCCCCTTCAGCTCTCCAGTTTATAGCTGTGCTTTTAAGATTACTTATTATCCATTGGGACCCCATGGACTGTGCTAGGCTTCTCTCTCCATGGAATTCTCCAGGAAAGAATAGTGTAGTGGGAAGCCAATCCATTCTTCAGAGGATCTTCCCAACTCAAGGATCAAACCCAGGACTCCTGCATTGCAGGCAGATTCTTTACAGTCTGAGCTACCAGGGAAGCCCCATCAATAACATACAACCATTATTATTATTAGCAACCTAAATTTTATCGTTATAGTTGACACTTAAACAACACCAAGGTTGGGTCATCAACACTACACACAGTCAAAGATCCATGTATAATCTGTAGTCACCCCTCCATATCCAAGGTTTCATATCTATAGATTCATCCAGCCATAGATGGCATTCAGTTCAGTTCAGTTCCTCAGTCATGTCTGACTCTTTGTGATCCCATGAACTGCAGCACGCCAGGCCTCCCTGTCCATCAACAACTCCCGAAGTCTACCCAAACCCATGTCCATTGAGTTGGTGATGCCATCCAACCATCTCATCCTCTGTCGTCCCCCTCTCCTCCTGCCCTCAATGTTTCCTAGGATCAGGGTCTTTTCCAGTGAATCAGCTCTTCGCATCAGGTGGCCAGAGTATTGGAGTTTCAGCTCAACATCACTCCTTCCAAAGAACACCCAGTACTGATCTGCTTAGGGTGGACTGGTTGGGTCTCCTTGCAGTCCAAGGGACTCTCAAGAGTCTTCTCCAACACCACAGTTCAAAAGCATCAATTCTTTGGCACTCAGGTTTCTTTATAGTCCAACTCTCACATCCATACACCATAGATGGTGTAGTACTATAGTATTTACTATTAAATAAAATCTGTGTATATGTAAACCCGCACAGTTCAAACCTGTGCTTTTCACAGGTCAACTGTAATTCAGTGACAAAGAATTGTTCTGATGATGCAGGAGATGCTGGAGATATGGGTTCGATCCCTGAGTTTGGAAGATTCCCTGGAAGAGGAAATGGCAACCCACTCCAGCATTCTTGCCTGAAAAATCCTATCAGCAGAGAGCCTGGTTGGCTATAGTCCATGGGGTTGCAAAGAGTTGGACACAACTGAGCACACATGTGTATTATTAGATTATTAGTATTAATTGCAAGCATTTATTGAGCGCCTCCTGTGTGTCAGGCACACTTGGCATACACTGATGAACAAAAGAAGTATTCCTGCCTTCATAAAGCTATGGGCTTCCCTGGTGGCTCAGCCAGGAAAGAATCCACCTGAAATGCAGGAGACTGCCTGCAATGTAGGAGACCTGGGTTCGATCCCTGGGTTGGGAAGATCTCCTGAAGCAGGAAATGGCAACCCACTCCAGTATTCTTTCCCGGGAAATCCCGTGGGCCTGGTAGGCTACTTGCCATTGGGTCTACAAGAATTGAACACAACTTAGTAACTAAACCACGTAAAGCTCAGGGCCATTGGGAAAAGAAAGAGGTGAACAGAATACAAAACATGCAAGTAGATTTTGCTGTGTTCTGAATATTGGTAAATGTTATGGCAGAAAGGAAAGAGAAATCGGGAGTGTGGGGAAGGCGTGAGGAACAGGCGTGGTTTTCAGTAAGACTGCTCTGGGTAGACCCCATGAGAAGATGAGATTTGAGTCAAGTCTTAAAAAAGATATGGGAATTAGAGAAATTCTTAGGGAGTAGGAAAATTTGGCCATAGTCCCTGAGTAAGGACTTATGTTTTCAGTGCTTCCCTTCCCTGCACCAAGCCAAATGTGTTTATGTCACTGTTAGTAATTTTAGGAAGCCAAAAGTGAATTCTTCATCAGGAAACGGTTAGGGGACGGGGCAGAGATGGGAAGGCTCCAGAGTAGATGGTGAGAGTGGGCTCTTTCTGAAAGAAGAAATGACCAGAGGTCGACAGTGACGGAGCCGTGCCTGGCTGGATAGAATGGCGGGCATACTGAGCGCCATGCATGGCCATGGAGTGAGACTGGAACAGCACGCCTCTGAGTTCTGGGGTCTGAGAATACTAACTCATGTGATTGGGGACCATCTCTCCCCTTCCCCCATCCCTGGACATCCCCTCCTTAAATCCCATGATGGGGAATACAGATGGTCCTTGACTTATGATAGTTTGACGTTTTCTATTTTATAGTGGTGTAAAAGCATGACTCATTCGGTAGAGAGCAGACTTCAAATTCTGAATTTTGACACTTTCCAGGGTTAGCCACCTTGGTTATGTGGTACCACCAATGTGGTACCACCTTGTGATGCTAAGCAGGGTAGCTGCTGCAGCTACCACTCAGCTCCCAGTCAGCCCCGTGATCATCAGGGTAAGCAACCAATACACTTAGAACCATCCTGCATCCATTCAGGCATTCTGGTTTTTACTTTAAGTACAGTATTCAATAAATTACATGAGATATTCAGCACTTTATTATAAAGTTGGCTTTTTGTTCAATGATTCTGTCCAACTGTAGGCAAGTATAATTGTTCTGAGCATGTTTAAGCTAGGCTAGGCTAAGCTAGGAGGTTTGGTAGGTTAGGTGTATTGACGGTGCTTTCAATTTACGATCTTTTCTACTTATGAAGGGTTTAGCTGACATGAACCCATTGTAAGTCAAGGAAGATCTGTACCTTATTTTGGCTTCCTCTTTTAAATCATACACAGAGCTAAGAGGAGTAACACAGTAAACTAAATGAAAATCGTATTGGCGATTTATCAGCTTTTGCTCTTTGCATGCAGAAATTCAGAATATAGGACTTTGAGAAGAGGGAGAAGGAGAGGCTGGGAAAGGATTTGGGGAAAGGGGAGGTCCAGGCACTGTAGTGAACCAAGGAGACCTGTCTGAGTCTACCCTGCTCTGTTATATCCACTTTCTAATGGAGACCTGGAGGAAAGTCACATCAGCGACAGAGACGGGTTCCTGATTGAAACAGAGTTGACATTTGAAGAACAAGGGTTTGGATTGCTTGGGTCCACTTATACATGGATTTTTCCCCATAAATATGTGCCATAGTATGTACAGTTCTCAGGTTGTTTGAAGCCACTGATGCAGACAGGGGATATGGAGGAAGCAAGTGTAGAGATGACTGTAAGTTCAGACTTTTGACTTTGAGAAGGAGCAGCAACTCCTGCACTGTTTAAGGGTCAACTGTACAAGGCAGTTTTTGAAAAGTCAAGAAAAGCCTGCTGATTGAGAACTGATGAGAAGAGAGTGCCTTCTTTTAAATCCCTGAGCTAAGGAGAAAAATACCCTCTCTTCTTCTGGTCACTTGCTGAGTTAAAAGTTGGATCCTTATGGTCTCTACAAGTAGAGATCTTGACCCAGAGTTTTCCACAGGATTCTGCATCCTGAGGATAAGTAATTTTGGGGGGCTGATTGTTCTGTATTGACTGTTCTTCCCATGGGATGTACTGAGCAAATGTAACATTCAATTTGTCCCTCTCCCAGCTCAATAATTCTTTCTATTTTCCTTTCCAAAATCCCTCTTTGGAGGGAGGATCCCTCCCTGCCTATCACAGTCATGTAGGTACTACAGTTGATTTATTTGAATGACAATAGCCCAGTATCTACCAGCAGAGTCTTCAGGTATGAGATGATTTGTATTAGTTACATGGCTGAATCCTGTCAGATGAATGGATAATTATAACAGTTTATGCTCAATTGATATTTGTGTGTGCATGTTAAGTCGCTTCAGTTGTGTCTGACTCTGTGCAACCCTATGAATTGTAGGCCATCAGGCTCCTCTGTCCAGGGGATTCTCCAGGAAAAAATACTGGAGGGGTTTGCCATGCCCTCCTGCAGGGGATCTTCCCAACCTAGGCATTGAATTTGTGTCTTTTATGCTTCCTGCATTGGAAGGCAGGTTATTTATCACCAGCGCCACCTGGGAAATCCCAATTGATGTTCAGTAAATTTCAAAAGGCTTTCCACACAGTGCTCACTTAATCCTCATAACATCTTGGTAAACATTTCCCTTGCTCTCAATTTAAACATAAAGAACGTACTCAGAAAGGTTAGGTGACCCATCTAAAGCCACACAGCTGAGGAGTGGAACTCATGTCCTGCTCCAGATTATTGCTAGTTCTCACTAATCTGAGCTAGGGTTCAAGTCTGTCCATACTAAACAACATGAAAGCCCTCTTGGATATTTGAATACTTGTTTGAATATACTCTCTACCATAGAAAATTAATACAAATGGTTGGTCAGAATGTCCTGCGATGAAAATGAACTCTTAACCTGGATGACTCAAAGAGCAGAATGACAAGAAGTCTATCTACAGGACAGAGAATCAGGGAGAATCTCTGTCCCTGAATAACCCCCAAACCTTACTCCCACCCTCCCACCGAATTTTATGGCTCTGAGATATGTGATTAAAAATGGCGTCGCTTTCATAAAGGAAAAGTGATGAAACTTTGCTTCTGCTCTTGGGCATTTTGCTCTCTGGAATAACATTCACTGATCAAACCTGGTCTAATATAATGGTTCTCAAATTTTAATGGTCATGAAAAGCCACTCAGAGGGCTTGTTAAAATGGAGGTTCCTTAGCCATGCTTGCCATTCGATTTACAGGGTCTGTATTCAGCGTCACTTCAAGGTGGTTCTGACACCCACTAAACATATCTGCAGGGACACTGGCTTGAAGTCACCCAGAAAACTGCTCCTTTCGTGACTTGAAGCTTGCAGAACACCAGTCAGGAGTTCCAAAAGTCAATACCTTGTGGGTTCTCACCTAAGTCTGCCTCAGGTCACTTTGAAGGTTTACTTGAATTACTTACCTTGGCTGATGGCCGAGGTTTCTCACCACTGACTTACCATGGAGAGTGGATTTTGTATTTGGGTGGAACTCTGGGGCCAGGGGCCGGGGATGGATCTCTTCTCTAAATACCTTCTACTTTTTATAATCATCAAAAGCACTATCTGTGTGTGAAGGTCATTGACCTAAATGTCCCACTAAATGACTAAAATGGTGCAAGGAATCCTTAGTGATGGCCCAAATTCTGCACCTGCTCCTCTTCTTTCCTTGTTCAATATTTGCTGTCTGTCTGAACTGGGAAAGGTTATTTCATACCAAAAGCAAATGGAGATGGTTTTGGCTGATTCCTCTTTGTACTTCTGTGTGGTTCCATTTTCTTGAGAAGTGCACCGTGGGTAGAAGTGTTGTCTATGCCTCTTACTAAAGGGCTATTCATAAAAGTGCCCCTCAGGTCAATCAGCTTGTTTTGTCTGTTCTGTGGCTTTATGGAGCCTCTGTTTGCTCACCTGTAGCAGATGTTCTTGGATTCCAGATGTTTTTAAGAATCTTTCTCTGTGGGCCTATGTAATGTTATACAGCAGCAATAACCCTTAAAGGTGTGTGACTTTGTAAGAAGTTCTGATTGCTTATTGTTTGGAAAGTGTTTGTGGTTCCTAATTAAGCATTCCATTAACAGCTGTCAAGGTCTTTTGGTCTATAAATGGACTCTATTGAGTTGAATTGTTTTCCCAAATTCAACATGGTTTTACATCTATGTTTGGTGATATGCGAATTTTGTTAAGTTGAGACCCACATATGAGGCAATTAGAATTTTTAGTAGATGATGACAGTAAAAACACACCCACAGAAACTTATCTCAATAAAAGAATGCTTATATTTTTAAAGAAACTCGGGAAAGACAAAATCTAGGAGACCTAGGAGTATAGGAGCTTAATATTTCTGAAAGCACTTGAAGCAATATTTCCAACAAATACAAAATCAGACAATTAATATGTTAACGTTCTGTTAACTATTACTAAACTCAGCAAGCGTCAGTTTATGATCAACCTTGCTTTTCTATAACTCTTCTCGTTATTCCTACCCCTGATTATTCTGAAGCAAATCCTAGGCATGCAGAATGCAACTTCATATGTAAATACTTTCGAATGTATTTCTAAAAGACAAAGACTATGCTCTTAAAACATAATTATAACACACAAAATAATGCACAGTAATCACACAGAAGATAAATTCCTTAATAACATCTGTATTCAGTCAATATTTATGTTTCCTTAATTAATATCCTAGGGATGCATTCTCTTTTCTTTCTTTCGTAATGAATCAGGATCTAAAATAGTTCCTGCCATGAGATTGGCTAAATATCTCTTTTAATCAACAGATACCCTCCTCCATTTCTTTTTATTGTTCTTGTGATTTTGTTGTTGTCTTATGATTTTTGTTGAAGAAATTGTGGTTTGTCCTAGAGTTTCCACAGTTTGGATTTTGCTGATTCCACTCCAATGATGATGTTAGATAAAAATAAAATTCATTATGTGTCCACACTGATATTTCAACTGAAATTCAGTACTAACGGTTTTTACTTCATCTCTTATATTTGTGCCTTCTTTCTCTCACTCTCCAAAATCCCAGTTCTTAACAATAGCAACATAATCACTTATTTGTTTATCCTGTACTACACACAGGACAATCTCAGAATAAAATACCAACACTACTACAAACACTATGATTAGTGAAACTAATCTGTGGTGAGTTTATTTTGTAATTGTTTTTGTAGGTACAGTTGAATTCAGTGATACGCTGGTAAATGTTCAGTAATCATATTCTGAAGACAAAGAAACAAGACAACAAAATCAAAATAAGCAAAAGCCTGATTTATAGCATTTGCTGACTTCCATGGTGCAAAGAGAGCTTCCCAGGTGGCAGCAGTGATAAAGAATCTGCCTGCCAATGTCGAAGGCTCAAGAGGTGTGGGTTCAATCCCTGGATTGGGGATATTCCCTGGAGTAGGAAATGGCAACCCACTCCAGTATTGTTTCCTGGAAAATTCCATGGACAGAGGAGACTGGTGGGTACAGTCCATGGGGCACACAGTTGGACATGACTGAGTGACTAAGTACAGTGTAGCATGTGGTGCAAATACATCCATGGTGACTGTTTGATGCCACTGAATGCAGATCTGGGGAGAGATGTGCACAGCTTGTGAGAACCGGGCTGGCTGGCTCCCATGCACCCTCAGGGGATTCCTCTGCCTGATGACACTCAAAAGGGCTCCTCACTGTGACGTGTGAGTAGGGCTCCTCACCTACTGGACACAGAGTCAGGCTCATTTTCCCATTTCATGTTAAAAAGTTTCAGGGATTGATTTCTAAATTTAAATTTTGTTTTATAATTAAGCAAAACATTTGTGGTTTCAAAGTCAAATCTACAAATATTCAAATAAATCTAGCTTCCATTCCTACCACCTTCACCCCAAGTCTTCCCTCCCCCATAGATAACTGATTATTTAAAAATATTATCACAGATATTTCTATGTATAAATGTATACTCACCTTCTTAATATATTTAAATATTATTATATATAATTATATATTTTTATAGTTTCATCTATCTATATATAGATGCTTTCATCTAAGCACACTTTTCTATATCTTGATGTTTTCACTTAATAAAATATCCTGGAGGTCATTTCATAGCTATGTACAAAGATATACTTTGTTCCTTTTGAACTAAATAAACATTATTTTCTGAATGGACTCTGGCTTGTTTAACTAGTTTCTTATTGATGAACAGTTGAGTTCCTTCCAATAATTAAAAAAAAAAATTACAATTGGAGGAAAATTGCTTTACAATGTTGTGTTGGTTTCTGCTGTACAGCAACATGAATCTGTCATAATTAAATATTTAGGTTGGTGAAAAAGTAATTGTGGTTTCAGACTGTGATTTTAAAATCATTATAACTAGGCTCAACTATATCTTTATTAATCAAAATATAAACCATTACAATTAACACATTTTTGCCAATGAGAAATAAGTTCGTTTCTTTTTGTAGCATAAAAATACATGTTTCAGGGTTTGACAAATTTTGGAAAGCATTTTCTGCCTCCTGCTGCTTGTGAAAGCATTTTCCCCGCAAAAAAGTTGTCGAGATGCTTGAAGAAGTATCTGGGCACGGGAAGTAGGCAGTCGCATGAATATGGCATCTGTAGCCCAATTCATTCAAATTTTAAAGTGTTGGCTATGTGATGTGTGGTTGGGATTTGCTGTGGAGAAGAATTGGGCCCTTTCTGTTGACTGATGCTGGCTGCAGGCATTGCAATTTTCTGTGCATGTCATCGATTTGCTGAGCATACTTCTCAGGTATAATGATTTTGCCAGGAATCAGAAAGCTGTTGTGGATTGGATGGACAGCAGATTACCACTGACCAGGACCTTTTTTGGTGCAAGTTTGGCTTTGGGAACTGCTTTGATGCTTCTCCTTGGTCCAACCACTGAACTGGTCTTCACTAATTGTCATATAAAATCTGCTTTTCATTGCACATCACAATCCAACTGCAAAATGGTTTGTTGTTGCATAGAATAAGAGATTTGGTCTGCTCATGAGGCACCCACTTACTGAGCTTTTTCACCTTTCCAATTTGCTTCAAATGCTGAATGACCTTAAAATGGTTGACATTGAGTTCTTGGCAACTTCTCGTGTAGATGTAAGAGGATCAGCTTCGATGATCCTATCAATCGGTCGTTGACAACTTCCAAAGGCCGGGCACTGAGCTCCTCATCTTCAAGGCTCTCATCTGTTTTGCAAAACTTCTTGAAGCACCGTACATTTGTTAGCAGTTCCTGGGCTAAATGCTTTGTTGATGTTGGCAAGTTGTCTCCACTACTTTATGACCTATTTTGAACTCGGGTATGAAAATTGCTTGAATTTGCTTTTTGTCTAACATCATTTCTCTAGTTTAAAATAAATATAAAATAGATAGCAAATAGTAAGTCATTAACAAAAAAAATAAAGTGAGAAATGCATATTAATACGATGTATAACATAACCGCATTTATTTAAGAATGTATTCCAATCAATTCAGTTCAGTTCAGTTGCTCAGTCGTGTCCGACTCTTTCCGACCCCATGAATCACAGCACGCCAGGCCTCCCTGTCCATCACCAACTCCTGGAGTTCACTCAGACTCACGTCCATCGAGTCAGTGATGCCATCCAGCCATCTCATCCTCTGTCGTCCCCTTCTCCTCCTGCCCCCAATCCCTCCCAGCATCAGAATCTTTTCCAATGAGTCAACTCTTCACATGAGGTGGCCAAAGTACTGGAGTTTCAGCTTTAGCATCAGTCCTTCCAAAGAAATCCCAGGGTTGATCTCATTCAGAATGGACTGGTTGGATCTCCTTGCAGTCCAAGGGACTCTCCAGAGTCTTCTCCAACACCACATCTCAAAAGCATCAATTCTTCTGCACTCAGCCTTCTTCACAGTCCAACTCTCACATCCATACCTGACCACTGGAAAAACCATAGCCTTGACTAGATGGACCTTTGTTGGCAATGTAATGTCTCTGCTTTTCAATATGCCATCTAGGTTGGTCATAACTTTTCCTCCAAAGAGTAAGGGTCTTTTAATTTCATGGCTGCAGTCACCATCTGCAGTGATTTTGGAGCTCCCCAAAATAAAATCCGACACTGTTTCCACTGGTTTCCCATATATTTCCCATGAAGTGATGGGACCAGATGCCATGATCTTCGTTTCCTGAATGTTGAGCTTTAAGCCAACTTTCCACTCTCCATTTTCACTTTCATCAAGAGGCTCTTTAGTTCCTCTTCACTTTCTGCCATAAGGGTGGTGTTATCTGCATACCTGAGGTTATTGATATTTCTCCTGGCAATCTTGATTCCAGCTTGTGCTTCTTCCAGCTCAGTGTTTCTCATGATGTACTCTGCATATAAGTTAAATAAGCAGAGTGACAATATACAGCCTGACGTACTCCTTTTCCTATTTGGAACCAGTCTATTGTTCCATGTCCAGTTCTAACTGTTGCTTCCTGACCTGCATATAGGTTTCTCAAGAGGCAGGTCATGTGGTCTGGTATTCCCATCTCTTTCAGACTTTTCCACAGTTTATTGTGATCCACACAGTCAAAGGCTTTGGCACAGTCAATAAAGCAGAAACAGATGTTTTTCTGGAACTCTCTTGCTTTTTCGATGATCCAGCAGGTGTTGGCAATTTGATCTCTGGTTCCTCTGCCTTTTCTAAAACCAGCTTGAACATCTGGAAATTCACAATTCATGTACTGCTGAAGCCTGGCTTGGAGAATTTTGAGCATTACTTGACTAGTGTGTGAGATGAGTGCAATTGTGTGGTAGTTTGAGCATTCTTTGGCATTGGCTTTCTTTGGGATTGGGATGAAAACTGACCTTTTCCAGACCTGTGTCCACTGGTGAGTTTTCCAAATTTGCTGGCATGTTGAGTGCAACACTTTCACAGCATCATCTTTCAGGATTTGAAATAGCTCAACTGGAATTCCATCACTTCCACTAGCTTTGTTTGTAGTGATGCTTTCTAAGGCCCACTTGGCTTCACATTCCTGAATGTCTGGCTCTAGGTGAGTGATCACACCATCGTGATTATCTTGGTCTTGAAGATCTGTTTTGTACAGTTCTTCTGTGTATTCCTGCCACCTCTTCTTAATATCTTCTTCTTCTGTTAGGTCCATACCATTTCTGTCCTTTATCGAGCCCATCTTGCATGAAATGTTCCCTTGGTATCTCTAATTTTCTTGAAGAGATCTCTAGTCTTTCCCATTCTGTTCTTTTCCTTTATTTCTTTGCATTGATTGCTAAGGAAGGCTTTCTTATCTCTTCTTGCTGTTCTTTGGAACTCTGCATTCAGATGCTTATATCTTTCCTTTTCTCCTTTGCTTTTCACTTCTCTTCTTTTCACAGCTTTTGTAAGGCCTCCTCAGACAGCCATTTTGCTTTTTTGCATTTCTTTTCCATGGGGATGGTCTTGATCCCTGTCTCCTGTACAGTGTCACAGACCTCATTCCATAGTTCATCAGGCACTCTATCTGTCAGATCTAGGCCCTTCAATCTATTTCTCACTTCCACTGTATAATCATAAGGGATTTGATTTAGGTCATACCTGAATGGTCTAGTGGTTTTCCCTACTTTCTTCAATTTGAGTCTGAATTTGGCAATAAGGAGTTCATGATCTGAGCCATAGTCAGCTCCTGGTCTTGTTTTTGTTGACTGTATAGAGCTTCTCCATCTTTGGCTAGAAAGAATATAATCAATCTGATTTCGGTGTTGACCATCTGGTGATGTCCATGTGTAGACTCTTCTCTTGTGCTGTTGGAAGAGGGTGTTTGCTATGACCAGTGCATTTTCTTGGCAAAGCTCTATTAGTCTTTGCCCTGCCTCCTTCCATATTCCAAGGCTAAATTTGCCTGTTACTCCAGGTGTTTCTTGAATTCCTACTTTTGCATTCTAGTCTCCTATAGTGAAAAGGACACCTTTTTTGGATGTTAGTTCCAAAAGATCTTGTAGGTCTTCATAGAACCATTCAACTTCAGCTTCTTCAGCATTACTGGTTGGGGCATAGACTTGGATTACTGTGATATTGAATGGTTTGCCTTGGAAACGAACAGAGATCTTTCTGTCGTTTTTGAGATTGCTGGGTTGTTACTCAGCACTACATAATTAATATACTAAAGGATTCATAAGTTAGTAGGAAACAGTAATGTTCACAATAAATTTGCAAAAACAGCCATTTTCTAAAATAATACTTATTGTTCTTTTCTGATTAAAAAAATTGAAACATACAATAAAACTGCAAGAAAAAATAGAAAGCATCTTCAACCTACTATTGTAACTGAAAGTGGGGTCTGGATCCTTGCCACTCAAAAGCTAACAAAGAGGCCAGGTTGGTGGAAAGGAAAGTTTGTTTATTTTGGATGCTGGCAACCAGGAGGTGAGACGGATAGGCTACATGTAGACATAGCACAGGTGGCTCTGATAGTCATTTTGAAATTGGTCATCAGTGGTCTGACCTATGTCATCCTGATTGATTTAAGTACAGTTAATCTTCAGTTCCTGGCTTTCTTGGTGGCTCAGATGATAAAGAATCCACCTGTAATGCAGGAGACCTGGTTTTGACCCCTGGGTTGAGAAGATCCCCTGGAAGAGAGCATGGCAACCCACTCCAGTGTTCCTGCCTGGAGAATCCCCATGGACAAGGTGCCTGGTGGGCTACAGTCCATGTGCCACAAAGAGTCGGACAGGCTTGAGTGACTAATTACAGCACAAGCTTCAGCTCCAAGATCAGTTTGCTTCCCTTTCTTGAGGCCAGTTCTCGGTGGAAGCTTATGTCTGGTCTTCGTGTAGTTAACTTTTCCCACCTGTTGGGGGTTTCATTTTCTGCAAAAGAGCTCACAGGGTATGATAGTTTTTGAGGAGGAACTAAAGGTCTTTGACCATTCTTAATGACTATATTATTATCATTTGGTCTCTTTTGATTGTTTTCTTTGTTTCTGCTTTTTTTTCACTTCCCTGATTAAACTTATTTGTCTAAAGTTTTCCACAAACAAAAGGCAGGCAGAGGACATGGGGGTCCAGGACCATACGGTCCTGCTCTATTTCACTGTTACACGGAATATATTATCCCAGTTATACAGTTTAAAAATCCAAGATGCAGAGAGGGAAGAAACTTCCCCAAGTTATACAGCAGTTAATTGGTATGAGCAGTATTTGAGCCCAAGCCTGTTTAACTCAACTATATATTTCTGTATATTCTGCTAATCTTAAAAGAATGAAATGAATATGCATAACTGAATCACTTTGCTATACATCTGAAACTAACACACATTTGCAAATCAACTATACTTCAATGAAATCAAAATAAAAAATTTTAAAAGGAAATAAATAGGAATACCTTTTAAGTGAAAACTCTCGGAAGAGCAAAAATATCACTAAGCCTTGGTTTCTGCTCATTTCTTCATCCAATGTTTAACAAATAGCTTTTGAACACCTGTTATGTATTAGGCTCTGTGGTAGGGAAACAGAGGTGAACTAGAGAGACATACCTTCATGGAGCTTATGGTGTAATGGAAGACATTGACATCAAACACGCACAGTGAAATAAACACACAATGAAGATGGTAGGTTCAAATTGCTGTGCTAAGAAGTATGTAAGTGCATTGAGAAAGAATACCTAATTGAAAATAATTTAGGTTGATGGGTCGGGAAAAACTGGATATTTTAGTTGAGATCTGTAAGAAGTCGGAGTTAGCCAGATGAAGACCAGGCACCAGAACGTTTCAGACAAAGGGAACATCACAAGCTAAGAACTTTCTGGAATCAAAGATGGTGTCTCTGGAGAGTAATTCATAAATTGGAGCAAAGTGTGAGGTGAAGCCGAAGAAGAGCTGAGGCCAGATTCCATGCATGCCTTAGCCTAGGACGTGCTAACAGGTTTCATTTCAGAAGCAAAGGGAAGCTCAGAGGGACTTGTCATTTCTGATTTGCATGTAAAGATCTTTTTAGCTGCTCTGCTGGGGAAAGATAGAGAAGGGGAGAGAAGAGGTAGGGTACCAGCAGGGAGGTTCTTGCAGCTCTGCAGTTGGTGCAATGACATGGTGCAATGAAGTACGGTAATTCAAGTGGTTTGAGATTGGCTTGGAGACCTGGTAATAGATGAAATAGGAAGATGAAGGAATGCTTGCAGAAATGAGCAGCAGGCTGCTCAAATGGACTTTTATGAAAGTGGGAAGGACTAGAGGAAGAACAGATTTTCCTGGGGTATTAAGAATTGTTTGGTATATTGTGATTGTCAGTTTCACAGTGGCAAGATGAAAGAACGTGGTCATTTCTCAGGAAATAACTTGTCTTATATTCGGTTCTAGTTTTGACAGCAACCAGCTGCTTACAGATACCATTTATCAGCCATTATCTAGGTCCTCTGCTTTTCTTCTGCTAATAAGTTTTATGTTTGAGGATATCAGACTACAGATAAGGAAACATTCTAGCTGGATAACACTTAAGGATTAAACGAGCCATGCTAACTATATTTGAGCAGTCACCTGAAGGTCTCCTTTGAAGGAGATACCCCTACATTTTTCCTTTTTGGTCACTGCCAAGGGCGTAGGGCTTTTGTTCTTAAAGATCATTTGTTTGGGATAGAAATCTATATTGTTTACTCCTCTTCGGCACACTGTCTCTGGATGTTTTCTGAGTAAGACAGTCATTTAACTGGTGAAACACAGAACTATTTCATTACAAAGCATGCACAGTTGAGGTAGATACACCATTTATTTATTCAGCTATTTTAATATTGCTAGTTCCAAAGAGATATAGTTATGGAGATTTTCCCCTTACAGAGTCTAAGAGAATAATTCACCTTTCATACATTTAGCAGATGTTCTTGGGGCAAAAAGATATACATATAATTCTTCAGATCAAATATTTAGGTAAAAATAAGCCCTAGCTATTGAAATGCAGAAAAGAAAAAATAAAGTAATGTTTTAAAAAGTTGAGGAAAATTCTCAAGATAAATACTTCTCATACAATTCTTTGGCTGCTTTATTTTTCTAAAAATGTTTCTCAGCGCGGTCATGCTTTCTGAACAACAGAAAGAGCTGTTTTTTCCCTTGAGAATTTCTCTTCCTTAACTTGGTCTCCTTGCCAGTGGGCTTTCTCTCAAATCACATACATTTTCTCCAAGTACGGTTGGCAGCTTCAAAAACATAAACTCATTAGTTGCAGGCGTTGTCATACAGAGGAGAGAGGCCTGGCCTGGTCACGTGCCATCTTCCTGGGAGGTGACTTCCTACCTGAATCAATCAACTGGGGTCCATTTCTTTTGATTATATTTTATTTATTTATTAAAAATTGATTGCAGTATAGTTGATTTACAATGTTGTATTAGTTTCAGGGGTATAGCAAAGTGAATCAGCTTTATATATATCTAATCATTTTTAGATTCTTTCCCCATAAAGACCATCATAGAGTATTGAGCAGAGTTCCCTGTGATTTACAGCAGGTTCTTGTTAGTCACCTATGTTACATGTAGTAGTGTGTATATGTCAACCCCAGTCTCTCAGTTTGTCCCTCCTCCACTTTATCCCGTTAACCATAAGTTGTTTTTTATAACCATGATTCTATTTGTTTTATAAATAAGTTCATCTGCATCCAATCTTTTAGATTCTACATGTAAGTGATATCATACTATGCTTGTCTTTCTGACTTACTTCATTCAGTATACAAACTCTAGGTCTATCCATGTTGCTGCAAATGGCATTATTTTGTTCTTTTTTTATGACTGAGCAATATTCTGTTGTATATAGGTACCACATCTTCTTTATCCATTCCTCTGTTGATGGACATTAAGCTTGCTTCCAAATCCTGGCTATTGTAAATAGTGCTGCAATGAAGATTGGGGTGTGGGTATATTTTCAATTTACGATTTTCACAGGGTATATGCCTAGGAGGTGGTAAAGAACCTGCCTGCCAATGCAGGAAACGTAAGAGATGCAGGTTCAATTTCTGGGTCAGCGAGATCCCTTGGAGGAGGGCATAACAACCCACTCCAGTATTCTTGCTTGGAGAATCCCATGGACAGAGGAGCCTGGTAGGCTACAGTCCACAGGGTTGCAAAGAGTTGGACATGACTGAAGCAACTGAATATGCAGGCGTGCATGCCTAGGAGTGGGATTGCTGGGTCATATGATAATTTTAGTTTTTCAAGGAACCTTTATACAGTTTTCCACAGTGGTTTTACCAATTTACATTCCCACCCATAGTGTAGGAGGGTTTCATTTCTTTTTAGAGAAGTAAAACTCTATTGCTGATTCTTACCTGAGTGTATTTATGTGAGGATTAATGAGCTGGGTGTGAGTTCAGAAACCAACAAGGATGACACCAAGGTAAGATGTCATTCTGGTTCCTCTTTCTTGGAGAAAGTTTTCAACAGCCCCCTTTCCCAACCCTGCAGTCACTACCTTGGCAAAGATCACCTTCCTCTCTGCCCTGGATGGTTGAACAGTCTCCCTGACTCCAACCTCGTCCTCTTGCAGTCTTTCCTCCACCAAGCTGCCACTGCAGTCTTTCCCAAATGCAAATCTTGAGAGGCTGAGTTGCTCCCTAAACCTAGTCATGCCTCCCTGTGTCTCACAGAAAACCCCAGGTTTTATTAAATGACTTCAGCATCCCCCGCCCTCAACCAGCCAGCTGTTCTGCCTTCACTGCTTCAGCTATACTTGCTCACCTTCCCTCCTTCAAACCCATCCATGGTCATGTTCTTCTGGGCCTTTGCAGAAGCTGTTTTCTCTTCCTGAAATCTGCTTGCCCTGGTCAACCTCATGAACTATTCTTACATACTTTTCTTGCCTTAGTTTAAGCCTCACTACTTCTTCCCTGAGTCCCCACCATCCTGTTTTCCTTACCTCATTTATTTATTCTGTTTCCTGGTTGTTTGGGTCCCATCCCAATTACAGACCCTCTGCTGTTTTGTAATTCCACATGTTGTGGAGCCAGGTGTTCCAGGTCTTGGCAGTCTGAGGAAAAATGCAACAACCTTCAGCTCAGTGCCCCATTCAAAGGGCTCTTTTTCTTTCTATGTTCACGGGCTTCTCTTCTCTAAGACTTTCTGGGAGTTCCAGGATGGGGGATCATAGCTGGGTCCTTGAATCCTTGCTCCATTTTGCTATGTGGCCTGCCAGGCAGTTGGTGACTGACTGACTCCCTCGCCCTCTGAAGCTTCAGTTGGAACCATCCTGGAGGTTGTCTGCCATCACATATGTGGGGAGAAGGGATGTAGGAGGCCTGAGGTGAGTGGTGCTGCCTTCTCTGCCTCCGCCAGCTGCCTGGTCTCCTTCAGCGTCTGTTTGAGTCAGAAGAATATTCCTTCCCTTTGTGCAATGTTCATCCAGGGCTGGAAGCCTCAGAGAGCGACAGAGGGAAAGGTGACTATATTGTTGCTTTATGCTGTTGTCTCCCCAGACACATGATGCTGTGAATATGGGCTGGGGGCTTGTCCAGTGGAAAGCTGTATTATTGATGGTCTCCACAAAGGGGATGATAGGAAATGGTTAATATGAATACAGGGATCCTGGCTTTTCTGAAATATGCATTACTGGGAGCAGGGGGAGATGTGGAGCCTGTTGAGTGTCATCCTTACATTTATACTTGTTTTTAAATCCCAGGGACTGTGACAGCAGGCATCCTAGAATTTCCAGAAGCCACAGTTTAGACTAGAGATAAGACCTTCTAGTCTCTCTGGTTGTCCTCCTTTCTACCTCCCTCATCAGAGGAGGAATTCTTTTTTTACAGTTCTGAGGTCTCTGAGGACATTATTCTGCCTGGCGACAAAGAAGAATCCTTAGATGAAACAACAACAACCAAAAAGAGATGAATATTTCAGATGTAGAGTTAGGGATGTGTCTGAAAATTTCTAGCATAGATGGGGAAGAAGTCCCAATATGTTTTTGTGGTTACACAACCAAAAATTATGTTCACTACATGAATGATGTGACTCGACTGGGAAAAGGCAACTGCAGAGTATTTTAAGATTCCTTGGGTATGTAATTATAGATCTAGAAGGTACCATGTCTAGCAGAGTGACAGATTAAAAATTATAATGGGTGTTCTTAAGCATATAATTAGCATATTGAGCATCGACATTGAACATCAGATCTTAATTAAGTAGAGAGTCTGCTAACAGAAGGCTTTCTGATTTTTACAGTTACATAGGAGCCTTATTCACCAGTGAAGGAAAATTTTATCTAATCATGTATGTTTCTTTTCCATATCTCTTGAAGCAAGAAATCAAAACTACCCTTTTTTGCTCTTAGATCTGAGTAAGAGTGAGCAGAGGGAGTGTAGGAGGGAATTTCATTACTCTGTTGGAAAGTAAATTGAATATTTATCATCACTATTTCCTGCTTTATCTGAAATAATTTCATATGTGACTCTTTGGAGCATTATGAGTAACCTTTAAAATACTTACTGCTTTTTCTTATACTGCTGACATAAGAAGTCAACCCCCCTCCCTCCCTTCCTTTTTCCCTTCCTTCCTTCTTTTTTCTTCCCTCCCTTTCTCTTTTTCTCTCCTTACTTTCCCCTCTCTCTCCCTCCATCTCCTCTTTCTTTTTCTTTGTCATGATCTGTTTAGAAGTCATTTTGCTTTATAGCCAAGGGTAACCTCATCACTGAGCAATGCTCTATTTATATAAGTCTGTCTCTCAGAGTCTGTCTGTAGCTTACAAAAATCCCCAATGCAGGAGGCAGGATATAAAATTGAATACCATCATGTAATATCCCCAAGTGGACTTGTTTAGTGTTTTCTTATCCAGTTACCCATGGCTACAGGGAAAGATTTTTCATAATTCATTACAAATTGTGTTAGCTTGTTTTTCTTCTTGACACCCTTGAGTCTTCTTTGATCACAGTAGATTTTAGAATAAAAGAAAAAAAAAGTATTCCTTTAAATCTGTCAATGCCAAGGGGCACCCAGATAGTTAGCTCACTGCCCTTGCACAGAGCTGTTAATTGTATGGAAGGACAGAGCTATCTCAGAGTAAGCGTTTTGGGGTCTCAATAAATGCTGTTTGCTCTGCTCAGTGTCAGAAGGGCCTTGGGCACTAGCCAGAGGGAATTAATTATGGAAAGACTTTATTAGGAAATAATTTTCTTTGAAAAACAATTGCATTTTTCCTACCACTGATCAAGCATTAATTAATCAACAGGTATTTAATATGTGAACCATGAACTTCCAGATGTTCAAGCTGGTTTTAGAAAAGGCAGAGGAACCAAAGATCAAATTGCCAACATCCGCTGGATCATGGAAAAAGCAAGAGAGTTCCAGAAAAACATCTATTTCTGCTTTATTGACTATGCCAAAACCTTTGACTGTGCAGATCACAATAAACTGTGGAAAATTCTGAAAGAGATGGAAATACCAGACCATCTGACCTGCCTCTTGAGAAGTATGCAGGTCAGGAAGCAACAGTTAGAACTGGACATGGAACAACACACTGGTTCCAAATAGGGAAAGGATTACATCAAGACTGTACATTGTCACCCTGCTTATTTAACTTATATGCAGAGTACATCATGAGAAAGGCTGGGCTGGAAGAAGCACAAGCTGGAATCAAAATTGCTGGGAGAAATATCAATAACCTCAGATATGCAGATGATACCACCCTTATGGCAGAAAGTAAAGAACTAAAGAACCTCTTGATGAAAGTGAAAGAGGAGAATGAAAAAAATTGGCTTAGAGCTCAGCATTCAGAAAACTAAGATCACGGCATGCGATTCCATCACTTCTTGGGAAATAGATGGGAAAACAGTGGAAACAGTGCCTGACTTTATTTTTTGGGCTCCAAAATCACTGCAGGTGGTGATTGAAGACAAAGAGACATTACTTTGCCAACAAAGGCCCATCTAGTCAAGGCTATGGTTTTTCTAGTAGTCATGTATGTGTGTGAGTTGGACTATAAAGAAAGCTGAGTGCCAAAGAATTGATGCTTTTGAGCTGTGGTGTTTGAGAAGACTCTTGAGAGACTCTTGGACTGCAAGGAGATCCAACCAGTCCATCCTAAAGGATATCAGTCCTGGGTGTTCACTGGAAGGAATGATGTTGAAGCTGAAACTCCAATACTTTGGCCACCTGATGCGAAGAGCTGACTCATTGGAAAAGACCCTGATGCTGGGAAAGATTGAGGGCAGGAGGAGAAGGAGATGACAGAGGATGAGATGGTTGGATGGCATCACCGACTCAACTGACATGAGTTTGGGTAAACTCCGGGAGTTGGTGATGGACAGGGAGGCCTGGCGTGCTGCAGTCCATGGGGTTGCAAAGAGTCAGACACAACTGAGTGACTGAACTGAACTGAATTATTGAGGAACTATAATGTTTTTTTGTACTTTCATCTATTCTATAAAACAGTGTTGGTCAAATACTTGGCTTTCTTTGGGTTCTTAAACTGTAGTCACTCCACAGGAGCCAGAAACTCTATAATTTGAAGAGAAGGCTAGAAAACAGCATCCTCATGTTTCATAGGATGCTAGAATTCTTCATATATCACTGAGGACATTAAAATGCAGTTAACACAAAAAACTAGGTGCTCTAATTTGTTTTGATTTCCCTGAAGTAATTGTATAAAAGAAGTGGTCAAACTCCATACAGTTTAGAAAAAGAAAACCAAACAAGTAAGGTTTGTTTTTATTTGTCATGATGAGAGAAGAGCTTGTGGTTTTCAGCATATACTGAGAAAGAGGTATGTAGTGAAGCAGTTATAGTCAGCCCCACTCCTACAGTCTGAGGGATATTTGTCATGGAATTTGCCATGGAAAACCATCAAGTTCCCTTGGCTGTGGTTCTACGTTCAACACACGACCTTGGGAATGCATATATTCCCCTAGGGGCTGGAAGACCATGGTGGATGAGTCAGGATGTACCAAAACTCAGGACTCCACCCCTGCCTGCCCTAGAGCATGCGGGCATAGTGCAAAGATATTGTAGGTTGGGTCCCAGACCACTGCAATAAAGTGAGTTTTGCAAATTGCTTGCTTTCCCAGTGCATAGGTTTACACTGTACTGTAGGTAATTAAGTGTGAAAAAGCATTATATCTAAAATGTATATACTTTGATTAAAAAATACTTCATTAACAAAAAAATTGCTAACACTCTGGAGCCATATGGGAGTCATAATCATTTTGGTGGTGGAGAGTCTTGCCTTGGCGTTGATAGCTGCTGACCAATCAGAATGGTGGTTATTGAAGATGGGAATGACTGTGGCAATTTTTTAAAATAAGTCACCATGTGAAATTTGTTGCATGGATTGATTCTTTCTTTCATGAACAATTTCTCTGTAGCACACAGTGCTATTTGATAGTATTTTATCTACTTCTTTCAAAGAACTTCTTTCAAAATTGGAATTGGTCCTCTCAAGCCCTACCATTGCTTTATCAACTAAGTTTATATAATATTCTAAATCCTTTGTTGTCATTTCAACAATCATTATGATGTCTTCACTAGAAGTAGATTCCATCTCAAGAAGCTACTTTCTTTTCTCATCCATAAGGAGCAATTCCTCATTCTTGCTTTTTCATACAATTGCAGCAATTCAGTCACATGTTCAGGCCCCACTTCTAATTCTAGTTCTCTTGTTATTTCCACCACATCTGCAGTTACTTCCTCCACTAAAGTCTTTTTTAAAAAGCAAAGTATAAGTGACTTACAATATTATATTAGTGTCAGGTATACAAAATAGTGATTTTCTATTTCTATACCTTACAAAACTAGACCACTATGAGTCTAGTTACCACTGTCATAAAAGTTATTACAATATTATTGACTATATTCCCTATGCTGTACATTACACCCCTGTGACTTATTTATTTTATAACTGGATGTTTGCATATTTTAATCTCCTTCACTTATTTCATTCATCCCCCTGTTCCCATTTCCTCTGCAACCACAGTCTATTCTCTGTATCTATGACTTTTTCTTTTTATGTTTTTTCATTTGCTTTTTTTTTTAGATTCACAAGTCATATGGTATTTGTCTTTCTCTGTCTGACATATTTCACTTAGCATAATGCTTTCTAGTCCATCCATGCTGTTGCAAACAGCAAGATTCATTGTTATTCATGGCTGAGTAATATTCCATTTGTATGTATGTACATACGTGTGTGAGTATACACCACATCTTAATCTATTCATCTATTGATGAATACTTAGGTTGCTTTCTTATCTTGGCTATTGTAAATAATGTAAATAATATTGTAAATAATGCTGCAATAAGCATAGGAGTGCATGGTGGTGTTTGAGTTGTTAAGTCATGTCCAACTCTTGCGATCCCATGGACTGTAGCCTGCTAGGCTCTTCTGAATCCATGGAATTCTCCAGGCAAGAATACTGGAGTGGGCTGCCATTTCCTTCTCTGGGGGTCTTCCTGACCCAAGAATTGAAGCCAGGTCTCTTGCATTACAGGCAGATTCTGTACTGACTGAGCGATGAGGGAAGCCCTAGGAGTGCAAATATCTTTTCAAATTAGTGGGGTTTTTGGTTTGGAAAAATACTGAGAAGCAGAATTGCTGAACTGTATGGTAGCAGTATGTTTAATTGTTTGAAGAACCTCCATACTGTTTTCCATAGTGGCTATATCAATCTACGTTCTTACCAACAGTGCACAAGGATTTCTTTTTCTCCACATCCTTGGCAACACTTGCTATTTTTTGTCTTTTTGATGATTTCCAGTCTGACAGATATGACAGGTTGTGGCTTTGCTTTGCATTTTCCTGATTAGTGATTGAGCATGTTTTCATGTGTTTGTTAGCCATCTATATGTCTCCTTTGGAAAAATGTCATTTCAGGTGCTCTGCCCATTTTTCAGTCATGTTCTTTTTTTTTTTAAAGGTCAGAATACATGGATTTTTTCTTCTTTTTTGGGGGGTATATTTTGAATATTAACCACTTATCACTCCACTGAAATCTTGAACCCATCAAAGTCATCCAAGAGAGCTGGAATCAACTTCATCCAAACTCTTGCTAATACTGACATTTTAATCACTTCCCATCAGTTCAGTTCAATTCAGTTCAGTCGCTTAGTCGTGTCCGACTCTTTGTGATCCCATGAATCTCAGCACGCCAGGCCTCCCTGTCCATCACCATCTCCCGGAGTTCACACAGACTCACGTCCATCGAGTCAGTGATGCCATCCAGCCATCTCATCCTCTGTCGACCCCTTCTCCTCCTGCCCCCAATCCCTCCCAGCATCAGAGTCTTTTCCAATGAGTCAACTCTTCACATCAGGTGGCCAAAGTACTGGAGTTTCAGCTTTAGCATCATTCCTTCCAAAGAAATCCCAGGGCTCATCTCCTTCAGAATGGACTGGTTGGATCTCCTTGCAGTCCAAGGAACTCTCAAGAGTCTTCTCCAACACCACAGTTCAAAAGCATCAATTCTTCGGCGCTCAGCCTTCTTCACAGTCCAACTCTCACATCCATACATGACCACAGGTAAAACCATAGCCTTGACTAGATGGACCTTAGTCGGCAAAGTAATGTCTCTGCTTTTGAATATACTATCTAAGTTGGTCATAACTTTTCTTCCAAGGAGTAAGCGTCTTTTAATTTCATGGCTGCAGTCACCATCTGCAGTGATTTTGGAGCCCCCAAAAATAAAGTCTGACACTGTTTCCACTGTTTCCCCATCTATTTCTTGAATTGTGAATCCTTTTAAGAACATTTCAATTTACTTTGCTATCAGAGGAATCACTATCTATGACAGCTACAGCCTTATAAAATGTATTTCTTGAAGAATGAGACATGAAATTTGAAATTACTTCTTGATTCATGGGCTGTAAAATGGATGTTGTTTTAGCAGGCATGAAAACAATATTAATCTCATACATCTCAATGATAATTCTTGGGTGACCAGGTGTATTGTCCATAAGCAGTAATGTTCTGAACACTATCTTTTTTTTTCTGAGCAGTAGATTTCAGTAGTGGAGTTAAAATATTTAATAAACCATGTTTAAAACAGAATTACTGGCATCCAGGCTTTGTATTACATTTATAGAACACAGGCAGAGATCTGGCAAAATTCTTAAGGGCCCCAGGATTTTTGGAATGCTTAATGAACATTGGCTCCAAATTAAAGTCACCCTCTGTATTAATCCCTAATAAGAGAGTCAGCCTGTCCTCTGAAGTCAGGCTTTGACTTCTCCTCTCTAGCTATGAAAATCTTAGACGACATCTTCTTCCAATAGAAGGCTATTTCACTACATTGAAAATCTGTTTAGTATAGCCACTTTCATTAATTATTTTAGCTAGATCTTCAGGATAACTTGCTGCAGCTTCTATGTCAGCACTTGCAGCTTTACCTTTTACTTTGTGTTATGGAAATGACTTCTTTCCTTAAACCTCATGAACTAACTTCTGCTGGCACCAAACTTTTCTTCTGCAGCTTCCTTGCTTTTTTCAACCTTCCTAGAATTGAAGAGAGTTAGGACCTTCTTCTGGAGAAGGCAATGGCAACTCACTCCAGCACTCTTGCCTGGAAAATCCCATGGACAGAGGAGCCTGGTGGGCTGCAGTCCACGGGGTCGCTAAGAGTCGGATACGACTGAGCGACTTCACTTTCACTTTTCACTTTCCTCCATTGGAGAAGGAAATGGCACCCCACTCCAGTGTTCTTGCCTGGAGAATCTCAGGGACGGGGGAGCCTGGTGGGCTGCCGTCTATGGGGTTGCACAGAGTCGGACACGACTGAAAAGACTTAGCAGCAGCAGCAGGACCTTTTTCTGGATTAAGCTTTGACTTAAGGGAATAGTGTGGCTGGTTTTATCTTCTATCCAAACCACTTACATTTTCTCTATATCATCAACAAGGCTGCTTTTCTTTCAATCATTTGTGTGTTCACTGGAGTAACACTTTCATATTCTTCAGGAACTTCTCCTTTGCATTCATAGCTTGACTGGATTCTTCTGGTCATTATTAGTTTGCTGGGTCTTATCATAGCTAAAGCTAAACTATAAAAATTGGGAGAATTTTGGTAAGTTATTTCATAAGTATACAGTAATACATCTATAGAAAATTATAGATATCACAGACATTTTCAAAATAGGAAATATATACTTGAATTGGGCTTCCCACTTGTATCAGTTATCTATTGCTACATAACAAATTATCCTAACACTTAATGACATTCAACAACATATGTTTGTTACCTCACAATTTACTTAAGTCGGGAAACTGGCATGGTTTAATGGCGTCTTTTGCTTCATGGACTTTCACAAGGATGCAGTCAAGGGATTCTCAGTGCCAAGTTCTCACCTGAACGTTCGACTGGGGAAGGAACCACTGCCAAGGTCATTTATGTGGTTGTGGGCAGATTAAGTTCACAAGGGCTGTTGAACTTGAATGCCTCAGTTTCTAGTCGACTCCTGGCCAGAGGCCACTCTTGATCCCTTGCAATGTGGGCAAGAACACTGTACTCCTTGTGACATGCTAGTTGCTTCATCAAAACCAGCAAAAGGGGTGTGTTGATTAGAAGCAAATTACTCAAGGAGAGGAGATTACTTGGGGCATACCAGGAAGGAGGGATCATTAGAGTCATTAGGAGGCAAAGTATATTCAAAGATTTTATGAAATAGAACAAAAATTCCATTTCATAGCACAACTCTTTTGGAAACTGCAATTACATAAGCATGTTTAATGAAGAAGTCTGTCTTAAATCAACTACAGTTCCCTTAATTAATGCACTGCTTTATTCTTCAAACATTCCGCAAACTTCCTAATCTAATCTTTGGAATCTTTGAAGTCATTATCAAGTGCTTTCAAACTTTTGCCAAATATTTCCCTCTCTTTTGTACCCCCACATGAAATTTCTCTTCTAGGTCATTAAAGAAAAAGCTCTACAGAAAAACCACTGTGAGTGAGTGTACTTTGAATTGTGGGCAAGGGATGATGTTTATGAGGGTAAATAAAGCAGTTTCTGATATCTTATGAACAAGATCCAGCCTTCAGTTAAGCTAAACAGATTGTATTCCATCTGCTATTGTCGGCATGGCATATATCTATTAATGGCCAAAGAAAAGAGTTCTTTATTTTGAAAACATACAGAGATAAAAAAGCTCTCATATGGAAAGAGAAGGAGAAAAATAAAAAAAAAGATGGTGTGAGTTTAGTTGAGACAGTTTATTTGTGGAAATATATAAAAATATGTCACAAAGTTCATTTGAAATTCCTAATTGCCAGCTGTGGGCCTGATAAATGTGGGGTGGGCCTTAATTTCCATGTCATGAGAGTTTTCTCTACAGCTGTCCTGATTGCCTGGTTGTAATATGAGTGCATTCTTTTTTTAAAAGATGAATTCTCTGATTTTTTTTTTCTCTTTTGCTCTTGAAGTGAAGTGAAGTGAAATGAAATGAAAGTCACTCAGTCATGTCTGACTCTTTGTGACCCCATGGACTATACAGTCCATGAAGTTCTCCAGGTGAGAATACTGGATTGGCTAGCCTTTTCCTTCTCCAGGGGATCTTCCCAACCCAGGGACTGAACACAGGTCTCCCACATTGCTGGCGGGTTCTTTATCAGCTGAGCCACCAGGGAAGCCCATGAATTTGCTCTTGAATTCTTAATAAAATCAGAGTGCTTTCCTTTCTGTCGCAGCAAAGAAAGAAGCAAATGGAAGGGGAGGGGTTGGAGAAAGTTTGCAAACAGATTAAGTGCTGAGAGTTGAAGTGGCACAATTGCCTCTCCTACTATGCAATATCTGATGTCCCTGTATCACAATAAAGATGTCTTTGGAGCATTCTAGTGTCATTTTTTATATCCTGATTTAAATCACAGCTACTGTGTAGGAGAAACCTAGTGATAGCACAGTAGGGAATGCTAGTAGTTAAGAGCCAGAAGGAAGAAATGCCCTGGAATAACTGTTCAGTACTGGAAGAGAGAGGAGACGCAAAGGGGAAACAAGCGTGCCAAGATAAACCTTAATTGTCTTCCAAATTTGTCCTGATAGATCAATTGATCCTGGTAGAGGCTGGCTAACTTTTTTTTTTTTACTTTTATAAATGTCAATTAACCAAATTTATTTTAACAGTTGATAGCTATTCAAAGACAACAAAAGAAAACTCCAGAGGCCAGTTAATTTTTCAAAATGATTACACTCTTCGAGATATGCTTTATTTTCTAAACCTTATTCACTAGAATAATTATTTTAAAGGGCATTCATTAATTTGTTCTAAATACAGAAGTAAGAAAGTTTGAAAAAGAATGGATTACTGTTAACATGGTCTGTTACTGTTAACATGGCCTAGGCCAGTAATAGCACATGGAATGGCCAGTCAATGAAATCCTCAAGTGACCTGGGAATGAGCATTCCTAACATTGAGTTACAGATTGGTCATGAAACGCTTCCTAAAGGTTAGTTGAAATTAAGACTGAAAGGGACATTGCCCCCCATCCAGTTCTACAAGAATCAAGTCATTAGCTACTGTAGTTACTAAGGGTGAAGATTGGGATGAAGCATTTTGTTCTCTAGGAAAACTAGCAGAGCCAGTACTCAGATGGTGAGGTATTTTCAGGAGAAGTTTTATGAACCCAGTTTCTTGTGTTTTCCCCATACTTAGAAAAGCACTAAAACATTCAAGATAGCCGTTCTTTGCAAGCAACAGTAACCTTTTACCAAGATGTGAGCTTAACTGCAAATACCCTTTTACCAAACTCTGGCCATATACCGGCCTCCCCCCATCACCTCTTGGGAACAGTCCTTAGAATTTTCTGAGACTGTTTCCCAGGTTACGATCCTTAGGTTGGCTTGAATAAAATTCTCCATTTTGTTCTCAGAGTTATTAATTTTTTTCCCCAGCATTATACAGTGTCTGCCTTTCCTCATAGAATATAAGCTCTGGACTTCCCTGGTGGTCCAGTGGTTAAGAATCCACCTGCCAATGTAGAGGATACAGGTTCGATCCTTGGTCCAGGAGGATGCTACATACTGTGGGGTAACTAAGCCCATGGGACACAACTGCTGAGCCTGTGCTCTAGAGGCCACGCTCTGTAACGGGGGAAGCCCATTCACCCCAGCTAGAGAGAGAACTCCTGCCTGGTGCAACTAGAAAAAGCCCATGTGCAGCAATGAAGACCCAAAGCAGCCCAATAATAAATTTTTAAAAGTTAAAAAAAAAGAATATAAGCTTCATGAGTACAAGAATAATTTTATCTGGTTTGTTTGATATCATCAATGCCTAGAATGTTGCATGGCAAATAATAGATGCTTGTTAAATATTTTCTGAATGAAAGAATATATAGAAAAGTTATATATTAAAAAAAATTTGTGTAACTCATCAGTTTACTTTATTATTATTTCTAGTAGCTTTTATGTCGACTCTTTGTGTTTTCTTGTCTGTAAACTCACATCAACTGCAAATAATAATTTTGACTCTTCCTTTCCAATACTAACACCTCATTTATTTTTATTGTCTACTTACCTTTGTTAGTTCACCTATAATGATGCTAAATAATTTTGGTGGTAATAACTTCATTCCCCCTCCTCCTCAATTTTAATGATTGTTCCATTAAAATCATTTAGATCAAGGTCACTAATCCTAGTCTTTCTATTTGCACATATCTCCTTTAAAAGTGTTGGGCTTCCCTGGTGGCTCAGATGGTAGGTAAAGCGTCTGCCTTCAGCAGTAACTACTTAGAGTTACTTATAAGGGTTATTAATGACACAAATAAGGGTTAATAACACAAAAGTTTTATTGTTAAATCATATTCTTGGATCCCAGAATTTATTTTTCCATGCAAGCAATGGTATGAATAACAACCAGGCTCCCTAGCTAGTTCATATCCCATGCTTCAAGTGTGCTATTTTTCTTCAAAGTAAGATGTCAAGCTCCAGTTCCCTCATGAAATTTCACACAGACAGAAATGAAAGTTCCATCTACTTAATTGCCATTGTTCTTATTGTCTTAATCACTTCTTGGCATCAACACACAACACTGTATAACAGTGATTTGTGTTCAAGACTATCTCTTTCCTGCCACAGATTTAGGCTGAGCTCACAAACTCAAATGAGGATAAAGCAACAAGCAGATCACGTGAATATTTGAAAGTTGGCCAGTGGGTCACATAATAGACAGTGGTGGGGACTGGTGGGTAACATGAGAGCTCAAAAAGGGCACAGGTAGCAGCTGCTTGGGAAAATGAACTTGGAATTGCCAGATCTTCTGGTTTTTTTAAAAGATGGATGTGGATATCCTGACCTCTGTGGAAAATCTCCCATTTTTTAAAGGTGAATGTATTGTTCAGTCCTGGCAGGGAATAGATGTCACATTCAAATTAGGTCATGGACGAATAAAGGAATTGTTTAAAAGATGTGAACAGGATTCCCTTCTTCCATTGAAGAATGGTAAAGCACCTTGGACTAGCAAGAGCAGGGAACAATACCGCTTCTTGATCAAAAGGGCTCAGCTGTGGCTGTAGGGGATTGCTGAGAGGGCTGTCTGAACATGGTCTTAGATGGGAAGAAGTAGCCAATCCATGGTAGGGAAGGAGCCAAGTACCTAAGCACCTCCATCTCCTTCTTTTATGCTCGGATCTTCTGCATAATCTTCCATCGCATAGTCCTCATCACATAATCCTCCGTTGGCTGAAACCAAGAGAAACCTAGAGGGCAGAGTGGCCGACTGATTCAGTCCCCAAAAGCCGGCCCTGGGAACAGAGGGAGAGTGAAGCTTCACGGTCAAAAGAAAAATACTCAGCATAGATAGCTATTGTTGGTGTTTAGTCGCCAAGTCATGTCTGACTCTTTTGCAACCTCATGGACACTAGCACACTAAGCTCCTCTGTCCATGGGATTTCCCAGGCAAGAATACTGGAGTGGGTTGCCTTTTCCTTTTCCAGGGGATCTTCCTGACCCAGGGATCAAACTCGAGTCTCTTGCATTGGCAGGCAGATTTTTTACCACTGAGACACCTGGGAGGCCCATAGATAGCTACTAACTCAGATTAAATAAAATACAAACAAACACCAAGGAGGAAAACAAAACATGCTGCAAGGTGTCAGTGTGGGACTATTGATTTAAACACTTTAAAGACATTGGCATGTTTTTATATTTCTATCATTTTATCCTGGTAGTGTGTATATACAAGCTACTTGATAACTGAATGAATAAAAATCTAATTTCATATGGCTGAAAGTCAAAGTGAAAGTTAGTTGCACAGTTATGTCTGACTCTTTGTGATCCCACGGATTGTAGCCCACCAGGCTCCTCTGTCCATGGAATTCTCCAGGCAAGAGTACTGGAGTGGGTTGCCATTTCCTTCTTCAGGGTTCATGTGGCTAGAAAATACATTTTACATTCTACCAAAGAAATGAAAGTTTCTCTTCCAGATGTTTCTTTTCCCAAAAGAATAAGTATAATATTATCACCAGGGAGTTTACGGTCTAAACATCTCAAATGCTGCATTCTATCTTTTATTTTATTGCTATCCACTAATACACAACAAATAACGGCCAAATTTAGTGGCTTAAGACAACATTTATTATCTCCCAGTTTCTGATGGTCAGGAATCCAGGAATGGCTTAGTTGGGTGGTTCTGGCTCAGGGTCTGTGTTGCATGAGCTGAAGCCTTGACTAGCGCTAGAAGATGTATTTCCAAGAAGGTTCACTCACGCAGCTGAAGGTCTGTTCCTTGCCATATGGTTTCTCCATGGAGTTTTTAAAATGTCGTTCCGACGTGGAAATTGGCTTCTCCAAGAGCAAGTGTTATAAGGGAGACAGTGAATGAGAGACGACCAAGATGGAAGCAGTAATATCTTTAGAATCTAATCTTGGAAGCAGCATGCCATCTCTTGTGCTATATTCCACTGGTCACCCAGACCACCTTGGTACAATGGGGAAAGAAACTACACATAGATGTGTGAACACCAGGAGATAGGAATCACAGGAAGCCATCATGGAGGCTGGCTACCACACTTATTCTGTCTTGCTTTCACAGAATGTCTTATTTTCATATTTTATTTTGTTCCTGAGTATCTTTTTCTTTCCCAACGCTCAAGAGTGGGTACAGCAGAGGGAGGGCTGCCATTTAATTAATGTTCACAGGCAATGCCAATGACTTTCAACAAGGGAGTGTTGATCTTTTACTGCAGGGCCTCTTGCATCCCAAGTGTCAGCTCCATCTACTCGGCAGAGCTTGGCATATAGATAACTAAGAAAAGAGAGGAAATGGTACTGGGTAGAAAAAATCTAAAGAGGGAAATCAGATCTTTCCATTGTTGTCCTGAGTCTGCCAATTCCAGGCAAATATCCCTTCACCTACATTCTTCTTTCCCTGTGATGTGGACAGGTCTGGATGATCATGAACACTCTGGGATTCTGTATTTCTTTTTCCATACATACACACAGCATGTGAGTGAGTGAGATCCTAGGAAGTAGAAGACTCTCCCACTATCTGTAAAAATTTAGGGCTGCATTTGGCTCCAAGACACAGGGATTCTAATGATAGACTGCAGATACTGATAGATCTGCAGTTACAGATCTTCTTATATATTCCCTATCTCCCAACTCCTGACTTGGTCTGCTCTAGCTTTGGGCTCTATCATAGATGGACAAACTGTTCTTTACCTCCCTGGGTCTTAATTTCATCTTTTTCTCCACTCAACATCACATCAGTTTCATCCAAAGTAAAGGCAGCTTTTCATATTTATTAAATTCCTTTTCTGGTTAGAAAATTGGAATGATTCAACTTTCTCATATGTTTTCTTCTGCTTTTGACCTTGTTTTGAGAATTCTGCACAAGCCCTGAGGATTTCCCAAATCAAGTGATAGGTGTTCCAAATGAGATATGAGCATTCACAAAGAATGTTGCTAAGCAGCTGTTTACAAATAAAGGCATTTTTCCAGTAGAAAGGAATTAAAAAGCAAATGTTATCATTAAATGGTGGATAGTCAGGGAGACTACCTTGACTGCATAAAAATTTATTACTTGATCTCACTTTTATAGTGCAGATAATGGTTGCTTAAAGAAGGAGGAAAATGTGTCAAGGGACTTTTATGAGGGAAAAAAAAGTGAGTCTGTCTCTTGGTTTGAAATGATGACCGAAGAATGATTTCATTGTACTGTAGTCCAGCAGTAAATCTGTAACTCTTCTCTCACCAGTGACACTAGACACTGCAGGGAATCCAGGCCAGCTAGTTCCAGGCACTAATCTTTCATGCTGGGAAATGCATCTGCTAGGTGTATTGGACCCAGAAGGTCTGGCAAGACCAGTTTTTGTATGAATTGGCTATTAATCTTGACCACTCTTGCTTACAGGTCATCACTTTAGGGGCTACGGTCCAGTCATGCTGAGTTTTGGGACATTCCTAATGAAGAGTGGCCTTAGCAAGTCTCAGAGTGTGAGGAAGCCGATACTTGGATGTTCACATAGGTTTTAGACAAAAATGAAAAAAAAACACAACAGCAACAACAAAAAAGAAAAACAATTGCACAATTGCAGGAAGTAAAGAGCTGTAGCTGGAGTCATTACTTGGACTTACCTCCTGGCTTCACCACCCATTAACTGGCACTTTATTTCAGGGAACCTTAGAGTCTGCCTCTATAATGATATAACCATGATTGAGTCAGAACAATGGCTCCTGGCTTTTTCATCACCAAATACTCATTTTATTATTTTTTCCTCTATAGACCTCATGTTTTGAGAGATTTTATCTAGATGATGACATTTATAATGTAGCTATTCATTTGTTCCACTTTTTATTGTATTTCCATTTCAAAATTCTCCACATTTCAAGCAACAATGTATTTATGCAATGGTTTATAAAAATGTTATGAGATGTCATATAATCAAAGTGATGGCTAAGATGCTAATAAGCTCCTCATGGTACTATCTATTGCTGTAGTATAATTTGGCCTTGGATATCCTGGAGAAGGAACTGGTAACCCACTCCCGTACTCTTGCCTGGGAAATCCCATGGACAGAGGAGCCTTGCTGGTTATAGTCTTGTCATTCAGTCACTCAGTCCTGTGCAGCTCTTTGGGACCCATGGACTGATGCATGCCAGGCTTCCCTGTCCTTCACTATCTCCCAGAGTTTGCTCAAACTCATGTCTATTGAGTCGGCAATGTTATCCAACCATCTCATCCTCTGTTGACCTCTTCTCCTACCTTCAATCTTTCCCAGCATAGGGTCTCTACCAGTGAGTTGGTTCTTCACATCAGGCAGCCAAAGTATTGGAGCTTCTGCTTCGGCATCAGTCCTGCAAATGAATGTTGAGGGTTGATTTCCTTTAGAATTGACTGCTTTGATCTCCTTGCTGTCCAAGGGACTCTCAAGAGCCTTCGCCAACACCACAGTTTAAAAGCATCAGTCCTTTGGAGCTCAGCCTTCTTTATGATCTAACTCTCACATCTGTACACGACTGCTAGAAAAACCATAGCTTTGACTATATGGACTTTTGTCAGCAAAGTGATGTCTCTGCTTTTGAATACTATGTTTAGGTTTGTCATAGTTTTTCTTCCAAGGAGCAAACGCTTCTTAATTTCATGGCTGCAGTCACCATCTGCAGTGATTTTGGAGCCCAGGAAAATAAAGTTTATCACTGTTTCCATTGTTTCCCCATCGATTTGCCATGAAGTGATGAGACCAGATGCCATGAAGATAAAGTCAGGCATGACTTTGTGACTAAGCAACAACATATGAACTGTTTAATGATAATTGAGGTAAAAGAGATGTCGGTTTCTTTATTTCTCTATAGCAAATTTAATCCAACTTGGTTCTGTACTCCTGGGAGGTCAGTAATTGTTATTATGTGTAGCAGGGGAGGGGCTGAAAGGAATTGCCTCTCCACTTCTTATACTCTGTGAGAAACTTGGGAGTTATATGGTCTTGGAAAATGGGGAGTGGCCTTGGTCATTCTCCAGGAGTGGGCTTCAAAGCAGGTGGCTAGACCACCAAGTTCATTTCTTCCACATCAGGCTCATCCACTGAAGCCATTCCTGAGGCTCCTGAAACAAAGCATCTGGTGTTGCTCCTTCAGTCCCTTATATACCTGTCTCCATTCGAGAGTCCAGCATCCAGGCATTATGACTTAGCAAGCTCTGTTCTCATCACTCCACTAAATTGCATCCTTCCATTCTCCAGTCCTGTCACTGGGACCCAAGCAGGCTCAGGGCAACTGGCACTGCCCTCCCTCTTTACCCTTCGTCTCTTGAATCACACTTAGTTTCCTCCATGCTCCTAGATTGGGGGTGGAAGAGAAGCCCTGTGGCCCTTGTTTGGCCTCATGCCCTCTTGTTTTCTTTTCTTGGTGTGTACAATAGCATGCCACACAGAGTTTAAAGTCTGAATTAATCACTGTCATTTACAGATGAGGATCTTATTTGGATAGGCCCATGTTTTATTGAAAATCCAGCAGGTTTGGAAAGGTGGAATTTTTACTCCCCATGACAATAGCCAACTCAGCAGCGAGTAATGGCTGGCATTCACTTTCTTTGCCTCTTCTCTCCCCATTTTTCTGTACTGGATTCTCATCACTGAAGCCAAGGTCAGCTGTTATTTGTCATCTCACACCAGGTTCACTGTACTGATTTACCTGATCTTTCTGGCCTTTATATAGCTGAGAGTCTGTAAGTCCTTGTGTAGACTCCCCAGATACCTGGTAACTAGTGTGTTTTTTTAAAGCCCAGAAATAATGAAAAAAAAAAAATCTCTGTCTTCTCTATGAGATAAGCAGAGAGCTTAGAGCTTGTAAGCAAGGTTCTGGCTACCAGCCTGGTGAAGAACAGGCCGTGGGAATAGGTGAAGCTGATCGTTTTTGGAGGAGTGTCTCCGTGTTAAGTCACTTCAGTTATGTCTGAGTCTTTGTGACTCCATGGACTGTAGCCGGCCAGGCTCCTCTGTCCTTGGGATTCTCCAGGCAACAATGCTGGAGTGGGTTGCCATTTCCCCCTCCAGGGGATCTTCCTGACCAAGGGATCAAACCAGCATCTCTTATGTCCCCTGCATTGGCAGGCAGGTTCTTTACCACTAGCGCCAAGGCGATATCCTCTGTGGGGTGTCTAGCAGAAAAATGAAGCACAGGATACTTTCCTTTACTGGTGGGTCACTGTGCTTGTGAAATTACCAATGAGTCAACTCACCAGGATATGACTTCCCTGATGGCAGGATGGTGTCTAACCCGATGCATGGTTATTGTCACTGGTTTTCAGGTTGGGGGAATGAATAGAGAGGGTAAATGATAAGAGCATTTTGCCACTACGTGGGGGAGAAATAAGGTGTGGGCTTCTTGAATCTGGATGTTGTTGGAATGATCTATCTGTGCAGTAGAACTAGGGCCTGTTATACCAAAAAGATTCTAAATTCCATGAGTCAGATCTCATGTATTACACCCTATACTTGAAAAAAAAGGTGCAGCCTAATTTAACTTGATTCTTTTAGTCAATAAGCCAGACAAGGTTTTCTAGTTTATACATTGATGCCAACTCCCCCAGGTGTGGCCACATGGTATTTTTTTGAGGGAGGGGGGTTGAGAGAGACTGAACACAATGGCATGCTACTAGTAGAGATCCGCTGTATGACATCTTTTGTCCCCAATTCCCCTTTATGACTGACCCACTTTGCTTTTTACACAACAGAATTATGAGTAAACACATTAGAGAATGTGTCTTTCTTCTATGGTTTTGGGTCAAGGGAAGGAGGTAGAAATAGTATGTTCCTTGACATTGTCTATGTTGATGCTGTCAAAAAGACAGTGCTTGTTTTCATCACCAGTTCTAGTTAATCAGATCTTACTTTGCCTCAAACAGTCCTGTTTGAAACTCTATCCTAGATTCTTGCCTCAGTTCAGTTCAGTCGCTCAGTCATGTCCGACTCTTTGCGACCCCGTGAATCGCAGCATGCCAGGCCTCCCTGTCCATCATCAACTCCCGGAGTTCACTCAGACTCACGTCCATCGAGTCAGTGATGCCATCCAGCCATCTCATCCTCTGTCGACCCCTTCTCCTCCAGCCCTCAATCCCTCCCAGCATCAGTCTTTTCCAATGAGTCAACTCTTCCCATGAGGTGGCCAAAGTACTGGAGTTTCAGCTTTAGCATCATTCCTTCCGAAGAAATCCCAGGGCTCATCTCCTTCAGAATGGACTGGTTGGATCTCCTTGCAGTCCAAGGGACTCTCAAGAGTCTTCTCCAACACCACAGTTCAAAAGCATCAATTCTTTGGCGCTCAGCCTTCTTCACAGTCCAACTCTCACATCCATACATGACCACAGGAAAAACCATAGCCTTGACTAGACGGACCTTAGTCGGCAAAGTAATGTCTCTGCTTTTGAATATGCTATCTAGGTTGGTCATAACTCTTTTTCCAAGGAGTAAGTGTCTTTTAATTTCATGGCTACAGTCATCCTACCTGCCACCAAAACCTAGACATCAGGCTGGCAAAGGGAATGGCAAGCTTCCATGACTGGCTGGAAAATGAAGGCAAAGAACTTGGTGTGGGGGTGTGGAATGTGCCACTTGCTACAGGAGAGGAGTGTCTGATTGTTGGCGGCCTGAACATAAACATGTAGAGATGTGGACTGACTTAGAGACTGTCATACGAAGTGAAATATGTCAGAAGAAGAAAACAAATTTCATATATTAACAAATCTCACATATATATGTGGAATTGAAAAAAATGGTATAGGCAATCTTATTTAGAAGCAGAAATAGAGACACAGATGTAGCAAAAAAACATGCAGGGGAAAGGGTGAGGATGGGATGAAATGGAAGGTTGGGATTGCATATATATGCTATTGGCGATGGTGGTTTAGTTGTTAAGTCATGTCTGACTCTTTCTGATCCCATGGATGGTTGCCCACCAGGCTCCTCCATCTATGGGATTTCCTAGGCAAGAATACTAGAGTGGGTTGCCCTTTTCTTCTCCAGGGGATCTTCCCCAGGGGTCAAACCTGCGTCTCCTGCATCGCAGGCAGATTCTTTACCGCTGAGCCACCAGGGATGCCCCTATACACTATTAATGCTGTACGCAAAATAGATAATTAATAGACCATACTGTACAGCACAGGAGACTAGACTCAATGACCTAACTGGGAAGGAAATCCAAAAAAGAGAGGATGTATGTATACATAGAGCTGATTCACTTTGCTGTATAGTGGAAACTAACACTTGGCCTTGGAATGCGGAATGAAGCAGGGCAAAGACTAATAGAATTTTGCCAAGAAAATGCACTGGTCATAGCAAACACCCTCTTCCAACAACACAAGAGAAGACTCTACACATGGACATCACCAGGTGGTCAACACCGAAATCAGATTGATTCTATTCTTTGCAGCCAAAGATGGAGAAGCTCTATACAGTCAACAAAAACAAGACCAGGAGCTGACTGTGGCTCAGATCATGAACTCCTTATTGCCAAATTCAGACTCAAATTGAAGAAAGTAGGGAAAACCTCTAGACCATTCAGGTATGACCTAAATCAAATCCCTTATGATTATAGAGGAAGTGAGAAAAAGATTTAAGGGACTAGATCTGATAGATAGAGTGCCTGATGAACTATGGACTGGGGTTCATGACATTGTACAGGAGACAGGGATCAAGACCATCCCTATGGAAAAGAAATGCAAAAAAAGCAAAATGGCTGTCTGGGGAGGCCTTACAAATAGCTGTGAAAAGAAGAGAGGAGAAAAGCAAAGGAGAAAAGGAAAGATATAAGCATCTGAATGCAGAGTTCCAAAGAATAGCAAGAAGAGATAAGAAAGCCTTCTTCAGTGAACAATGCAAAGAAATAGAGGAAAAGAGCAGAATGGGAAAGACTAGAGATCTCTTCAAGAAAATTAGAGATAGCAAGGGAACATTTCATGCAAAGATGGGCTCGATAAAGGACAGAAATGGTATGGACCTAACAGAAGCAGAAGATATTAAGAAGAGGTGGCAAGAATACACAGAAGAACTGTACAAAAGGGATCTTCATGACCCAGATAATCACGATGGTGAGATCACTCATCTAGAGCCAGACATCCTGGAATGTGAAGTCCAGTGGGCCTTAGAAAGCATCACTACGAGCAAAGCTAGTGGAAGTGATGGAATTCCAGTTGATCTGTTTCAAATCCTGAAAGATGATGCTGTGAAAGTGCTGCACTCAATATGCCAGCAAATATGGAAAACTCAGCAGTGGCCACAGGACTGGAAAAGGGCAGTTTTCATCCCAATCCCAAAGAAAGGCAATGCCAAAGAATGCTCAAACTACCACACAATTGCACTCATCTCACATGCTAGTAAAGTAATGCTCAAAATTCTCCAAGCCAGGCTTCAGCAATATGTGAACTGTGTACTCCCTGATGTTCAAGCTGGTTTTAGAAAAGGCAGAGGAACCAGAGATTAAATTGCCAACATCCACTGGATCATCGAAAAAGCAAGAGAGTTCCAGAGAAACATCTATTTCTGCTTTTTGACTATGCCAAAGCCTTTGACTGTGTGGATCACAATAAACTGTGGAAACTTCTGAGATGGGAATACCAGACCACCTGACCTGCCTCTTGAGAAAGCTATATGCAGGTCAGGAAGCAACAGTTAGAACTGGACATGGAACAACAGACTGGTTCCAAATAGGAAAGGGAGTACATCAAGGCTGTATATTGTCACCCTGCTTATTTAACTTCTATGCAGAGTACATCATGAGAAATGCTGGACTGGAAGAAACACAAGCTGGAATCAAGATTGCCGGGATAAATACCAATAACCTCAGATATGCAGATGAAACCACCCTTATGGCAGAAAGTGAAGAGGAGCTAAAAAGCCTCTGATGAAAGTGAAAGAGGAGAGTGAAAAAGTTGGCTTAAAGCTCAACATTCAGAAAACGAAGATCATGGCATCTGGTCCCATCACTTCATGGGAAATAGATGGGGAAACAGTAGAAACAGTGTCAGACTTTATTTTGGGGGGCTCCAAAATCACTGCAGATGGTGACTGCAACCATGAAATTAAAAAACACTTACTCCTTGGAGGAAAAGTTATGACCAACCTAGATAGTATATTCAAAAGCAGAGACTAAGGTCGTCTAGTAAAGGCTATGGTTTTTCCAGTAGTCATGTATGGATGTGAGAGTTGGACTGTGAAGAAGGCTGAGCACCAAAGAATTGATGCTTTTGAACTGTGGTGTTGGAGAAGACTCTTGAGAGTCCCTTGGACTGCAAGGAGATCCAACCAGTCCATTCTGAAGGAGATGAGCCCTGGGATTTCTTTGGAAGGAATGATGCTAAAGCTGAAACTCCAGTACTTTGGCCACCTCATGGGAAGAGTTGACTTATTGGAAAAGACTCTGATGCTGGGAGGGATTGAGGGCAGGAGGAGAAGGGGTCGACAGAGGATGAGATGGCTGGATGGCATCACTGACTTGATGGAGTGAGTCTGAGTGAACTCTGGGAGATGGTGATGGACAGGGAGGCCTGGTGTGCTGCAATTAATGGCGTTGCAAAGATTCAGACATGACTGAGCGACTGAAGTGAACTGAACACAACATTGTAAAGCAACTATACTCCAATAAAAATTTAAAAAGTAAACACGGAAAGATGGAACTGGCAGGGACCTCAGTGACTGCCAATTCCAACACCTGCAGCTTGAAGGTAAACACAGTGAAGCCTGCAGACATCAGGGCCTCAGCAGAAGTCACATGACAAAGTAGTGGAAGCTTTCTTTTTGGAAACCAGAACTCCTGGACCTCTGAATTTCTTATCTGGTGTTTCTCTCACTGTCTCAATTTTTTGGAGGGGATTATTTTTGAAATTCAATCCTTTTTTTTCTAATTTCCAAATTAATTTTCTTAGAATGAAGTAAATTGTACTTCTACAATTCTTTTTCCCTAAGATAAGGTTCTCTTAGTGGTGTATTTCCAACTTTTTTCCAAAGAAAAAACTCTTTATAAAATTCCCATATCTTAGGTGTTTTCTTGGATGGATTTTGATCATTGTTTACAGATTTGTAACTGCCACACTAAACAAGACACAGAACATTTTTGTCATTTCAAAATGTTTTATGTGACATGAGAACAAGTATATGGATGCCAAGGGAGAAAGCGGGAGAGGAATTGGAAGACTGGGATCAGCACCATATATACTATTGATATTATGTATAAAATAGATCACTAATGAGAACATACTGTGAGCATAGTAACTCTACTTAATGCCCTGTGGTGACCGGAATTGGAGGTCCAAAAGGGAGGAGATAAGTGTGTCTGTATGGCTGATTCATTTTGCTATACAGTAGAAACCAACACAACACTGTAAAGTGACTATACTCCAATAAAAATTAATTTTAAAAAGTTCTACGTGCCCCTTTTCAGTCCATTCTTCCCTCCTCCTCCCCATCTTCATGGTCACATTCTATACATGGAATTACACATTTTATGCATTCTTTTGGGCTTCCCAGGTAGTGCAGTGGTAAAGAATCTGCCTGCCAATGCAGGAGACACAGGTTCGATCCCAGGGTCGGGAAGATCCCCTGGAGAAGGAAATGGTAACCCACTCCAGTATTCTTGCTTGGAAAAGTCCATGGACAGAGGAGCCTGGTGGGCTATAATTCCTAGGGTCACAAAGAGGCAGACTGATGACTGAGCACAGCACGGATTCTTTTGTCCTCGGCCTTTTTCACTTAATGCAAGGATTGATAAACTTTTAAAACACTTTTTAAAAACGAAGAACCATACAGTAAATACTCTTGGCTTTGCGTGCCGCTTGGTCTCTGCCTCAGCTATTCAGCTCTGCTGCTGTAGCACCAAAGTGGTCATAGACAGTCAGACATGAATGGGTGCGGCTGGGTTCCAATAACACTTAGTTATAAAAACAGATGGTGGACTAGATTTGGCCTGTGGACCGCAGTTTGCCAATGCTTGGCTTAACATAATATTTTTTATATTTATCAGTGTTGTTGCATGTATTAGTTGCTCATTCTTTTTACTGCTGAGGATTAGCTTTATAGTTTGAATATACCACAGTTTATTTATCCATCCTCCTGTTGATGGACACTTGGGCTGTTTCCAGTTTGGGGCTATTATGAATAGGGCTGCTCTAAACCTTCTTATACACGTCTTTTGGAGAACATATGTTTTCATTTCTCTTGGGTAAATACCTAGGAAGGGAATTGCTGAGTCACAGGGTAGATGAATGTTTAACCTCAAAGAAACTGCCAAATAGCTCTTCAAATTGGTTGTGCCATTTGACAGCCTCATCAGCAATGTCTGTGAATTGCATTGGCTCCCATCACTGCCCACATGTGGTGTTGTTAGTCTTGATTTTAGCCAGTCTGATGGGTGTAACTCAATCGCTCCCTGAATTACGCCCTGTGCCCTTCATGATCATCCTTCTATCCGTTATTTTTTTACATCATTTTTAACCCCATCTCGTTTCCTCTGTGTTTCAGTTCAGTTCAGCTCAGTTCAATCGCTCAGTCATGTCTGACTCTTTGTGACCCCATGAATCGCAGCACACCAGGACTCCCTGTCCATCACCAACTCCTGGAGTTCACTCAGACTCACATTCATCGAGTCAGTGATGCCATCCAGCTGTCTCATCCTCTGTCGTCCCCTTCTCCTCCTGCCCTCAATCCCTCCCAACATCAGAGTCTTTTCCAATGAGTCAACTCTTCTCATGAGGTGGCCAAAGTACTGGAGTTTCAGCTTTAGCATCATTCCTTCCAAAGAAATCCCAGGGCTGATCTCTTTCAGAATGGACTGGTTGGATCTCCTTGCAGTCCAAGGGACTCTCAAGAGTTTTCTCCAACACCACAGTTCAAAAGCATCAATTCTTCGGTGCTCAGCCTTCTTCACAGTCCAACTCTCACATCCATACCTGACTACCGGAAAAACCATAGCCTTGACTAGATGGCCCTTAGTCGGCCAAGTAATGTCTCTGCTTTTGAATATACTATCTAGGCTGGTCATAACTTTTCTTCCAAGGAGTAAGTGTCTTTTAATTTCATGGCTGCAGTCACCATATGCAGTTTATATTTATAGCTGTAGTTTTGGTACTCTTTTTTAAAAAATACTTGCTTATTTCTTTGGCTGCCTTGGGTCTTCATTGTGGCACACAGACTTCTCTCAAATTGTGGCACATAGACTCAGTAGTTGCTGCGTGCAAGCTTAGTTGCCTCGCTGCATGTGGGATCTTAGTTCCCTGACCCATCAAACCCAAATCTGCATTGGCAGGAGGATTCCTAACCACTGGACCACCAGAAAAGTCCCAGATTTGGTAATCTTTATCTCAGTATCCGCAAGTTTATTCCCAACCATTTGTTTCATTTGCTACAAGGCACATGACATTATTTTGCCTCCTTTGTCCAAGTGAGTTTCTTCAAACCCTATCTTTACCTGGATAAAGAGGACAATCTTACCAAACTCCCAGCCTGCCATATCACCCTCATTTACTGATTTCTTTGATCACTGAGACTGTTATTACTAAATACATTGGCATCAATGTACAAGGCAGACCTGCTGCAAACAGTCATAACCTTCTCTAGCTACAGAAAGAGCTTCTGCCCTGTGTTCACTGTTGGTGCAAATTCCTCTAACAAAGCATCTTCCTCCTATAATGAGACCTCAGATGTCATTTCTCTGGAATAAATAGACATGCTCATTTAAGCTCATGCTCAGTTGTTTCCGACTCTTTGTGACCCTCTGGACTGTAGCTGGCCAGGCTCCTCTGTCCTTGGGATTCTCCAGGCAAGAACGCTGGAGTGGGTTGCCATGCCCTCCTCCAGGGGATCTTCCTGACTCAGGGATTGAACTTGCTTCTCTTAAGTCTCCTGCATCGGCAGGAGAGTTCTTTACCACTAGAGCCACCTGGGAAGCCCTCATTTAAGCTCATTAGTATGCAAATAACCAAGAGCTGCTTTCCTGAGAGGGGGTTTTGGTGGACAACAGGAAAAAGGACAGAAGGTGATGTTTCAGGTAGGGATGCAGTGAAGGGGGTAGGAGTGGGGATGGGGAAGGGGTCAGAAGTTAGAAGATGGAGTAAATAGAGTACAGTGAGGATCACTTTCTCCACGATTTGTACCAAATGTGACTCTGCAAGGACCTGAGTTCTAGGCTGCTGGATGAGCCTTTGCTCATTCTTCCTTAACTCTTTTTGATTTTTTTTTTTTTTTTTGCTTAGAATTAAATAGCTGCCCTTTGACTTAGCTAGGATAGGAGGTTTCAGCCCTTCCAAGTTTCTTCTCTCGAGACTCTTAATTCTTAACTTTCAGTTGCCTAGTCATCTTATATCACCTCTGGCTTCTACTGTTACCCAGTGGGGTATCTCTGTCTCTCAGTCGCTCTTAAACCACGTTCAGGCAACGTCTGTCCTTGTTTACCTTCATTGTATTGATGTTTAAGACTTGCGTATTCTATGCTTTACTTTGTAGGAAACCATTCATATACAAACTTAGACCCTGCAGAGTTAATGACTACTAACTTTCCTCCCAGGAATATTGTTTGCAATCTAATCAGGATAATCTAAATCAAAACAATAAATTTGATGGGGGAGGGTTGAGTCAAATGCTTTCTAGAGTAAGATGAGGACCAAAAGAGAAAAAGAAAAACAACTAATAAAGTTTCATGTAATTAAATTTTCAGACACTTGGCAAACTAGCACAATATTTCTAAATTCTGCATCTTTCATTTATAGAAGAGAGCATTCCCACACTCCTTTAAATAACAATAGACTATCCAACTCTAGAATCAGCCAAGTCAGTGTCTATAGACAGACCATCAGGAAGACAAAATATCCAATATCACATTTGTTGTTACTTGTCATGTTTAAACATGAACAGATAACATTATGGACTTGGGGTCCTTGACCAGGGTTGAATCCTAGCCTTTGCTACTTAATAGCTATATGGTTTCATGAGATCTCAAGAAAGTCACCTAATGTCTTGTTTTAGTTGTCCTTTGCTGAGTAAGAGACTGTCACAGCGCTGAGCGGTCTTATGGGCTGGCTATTTGCACTGCACTTAGCCGAGCGGCCCTTCTGCAGGGCTTGCTTGGGTTCACTCAGGTGACAGTGGTCAGCTGGGTAACTCCTGAGTCTGGGGCATCCCAGAGCCTCACTGACATGGCCAGTGCTTACTGCTGGCTGTTGGCTGGGCTTGTCTCCATGTGGACTCCTGGTCCAGGGCACTAGCCCAGGCCTCCTCTTATGTAGTCTCAGGACAGGAGAATCAAAGTAGAAATTGTAAGGCCTCTTGAAGCCAAGGTTTGGAACTCCTGCAAAGTCACTTCTGCCACATTTTACTGCTCCATGTTGGTCACCGGGACCACCTAGAACCAAGGCCACGGAGAAGTGTACTCTCTTCGATGGGAGATGCAGACACATCACATGGCAAAGGGACACGCTTATAAGAAGGGGAGGAATTTGTGGCTATATGTTGCAGTCTATCACACTCTCAGAACTTACGTCTCCGAATCTGTGAAATGGAGCTAACAACTGTCAAACAGACTAGGGTCCTCAGTTGTTTCTTCTGGTCCTCCTTTTCCTTATCCTGTAATTTTCTTCTCTGTCAGGTTATGTCCTATGTTCTTTGCCCTGCTTCTCTGTGATTTTTTCTTAAAGCTCTCTCAACTATGCAGGCCAACATTTTCTGTGAAGTGTCAGGTAGTAAATATTTCCGTCTTCATGGGATACATGGCCTTTGTCATAACTACTTAACTCTGCATTGTCGCATAAAAGCAACCCTAGACAATCTATAAATGAATGAGCATGGCTATGTTGCAATAACACTTTGTAAAAGTGGACTATGCCAGTGAGGTTGATTACCATCTATCTGCTGATGACTTTCATTTCTTTAAGTCCACTCTCAACCGTTCACTTCATTGCAACAGGACTAACTTCCAAAACTGAACTTGATTGTTTCTCTTTCGCTTAAACCCCTCCAGTGCTTGCCATCAAGTCTGAAGGTAGAAATGAAATCCTGAACACAGTTTGCAAGGGCCTGTATGATCTCACTGTACTCACCCCTGCAGGTTCATCATGCATCTCCTTCTTACTCTCTGAACAACATTTTCAGAGTCCCTGAACCAGTTCCTTGAAATAGCCATGCTGCCTGCATACCATTTCCCTGCTTGGATGATTCTTTTTTTTGCCACTTCTTTTTAAAAATTTTTATTGGCATATAGTTGATTTACAACATTTTATTAGTTTCAGGTGCACAGGAAAGTGAATCAGTTGTACATTTACATATATTCACTGTTTTTTATACTCTTTTCCCAAATAGGTCATTACAGCATGTTGAGTAGAATTCCCTTTGCTATACAGTAGGTTTTTATTAGTTATCTATGTTATATATAGTAGTGTATATATATCAAATGCAATCTTCCAATTTATCCCTCCTCTACCTCCCAGTTTGGTAATCATGAATTTGTTTTCTATGTCTGTGAGTCTATTTCTGTTTTGCAAATAGGTTCATTTGTATTTGCTATCGTATGATATTTGTGTTTGTCTGATTAGATGATTCTTCATGTCTTCTTTTTACCTTGTTACTGTTGACCCATCCTTCAGCCCTCAGTTCGTTAGGGGAAGCACACTGATTGAAACCGCCCACCCTGGCCAGGCGCCATAGTAACCATTTGCATGAGTTGTTTTATGACAGGAGATCCTGATAAGGAATACGGAACTAATAAGCCACCACCAACCGGAAGAGTTTGGGAAAGGTCAAAAGAAGACACCGCATGTCCGTCCACTTCCCAGAATCCTTCTTGCTAGCATCCATCTTGGCTGAGCGATGCGTGCACCACCAGGAAAGACTCTGAATTAGAACGATTGGCCAAAGACCACCCAGAAACTAATCCCATCACCATAAAACCCAAGACTTCAAGCCACGCGGCAGAGCAGTTCTCCTGGTTTCCCTTACCCTACTGCTCTCCACCCGGGTGCCCTTTCCCAATAAAATCTCTTGCTTTGTCAGGACATGTGTCTCCTCGGACAATTCATTTCTGAGTGTTAGACAAGAGCCCAGTTTCGGGCCCTGGAAGGGGTCTGCCTTCCTGCAACAAGTTCATCTCATTTCCCCTTGTATGCAGAGAAGTCTTCTTGACTCCCAAATGGGATCCAGCTTTCCTATGACCAAGTGCACTCAGCCTTCTGTGGTGGTACTTGAGTTTACTGATTTACTTATAAAATGTTTATTTATTTTTATTTGGCTGCACTGGGTCTTAGTTGCATCAGGTGGAATCTTCCACTGGGGCACATCAGTTCTGTAGTTGTGGTGTGTGGGCTCAGCAGTTTCAGTGCATGGGCTTAGCTGCCTCATGGCATGTGGGATCTTAGTTTTCTGACCAGAGATGGAATCAGTATCCCTGTCTTAGAAAGCAGATTCTTAGCCACCGGAACACTAGGGAAGTCCTACCCCCAGAGTTTTATATTATTCAGTTATTTGTGATTAATTCTTATGATAATCTGGATTATTGTTAAGCAAATGTTTATTTCCCTTGCCATCCCACTGTTGATATCAACAGCTTCAGATATGCAGATGATACCTCTCTAACCGCAGAAAGTGAAGAGGAACTAAAGAGCCTCTTGCTGAGAGTGAAAGAGGAGAGTGAAAAGCTGGTTTAAAATTCAGCATTCAGAAAACTAAGATCATGGCAACTCTTCCCATCACTTTATGGCAAGCCGATGGGGAAACAGTGTTAACAATGACAGATTTTTTCCTTGGGCTCCAATATCACTGTGGATGGTGACTGTAGCCATGAAATTAAAAGACACTTGCTCCTTGGCAGAAAAGGATGACAAACCTAGACAGAGTATTCAAAAGCAGAGACGTCATTTTGCTTACAAATGTCCAGATAGTCAAAGCTATGTTTTTGCCAGCAGTTATGTACAGATGTGAGAGCTGGACCATAAAGAAGGCTGAGTGTTGAAGAATTGATGCTTTCGAACTGTGGTGCTGGAGGAAACTCTTGAGAGTCCCTTGGACAGCAAGGAGATCAAAACAGTCAATCCTAGAGGAAATCAACCCTCAATATTCACTGAAAGGACTGATGCTGAAGACTGATGCTGGGAAAGATTGAGGGCAGGAGGAGAAGGAATGATAGGATGAGATGGTTGGATAGCATCACTGATTCAATGGACATGAATTTGAGCAAAGTCTGGGAGATGGAGAAGGACAGGGAAGCCTGGAATGCTACAGTCCATGGGGTCACAAAGGGTTGGACATGACTTAGTGACTAAAGAACAAAATCCCATTGTGGGCAAGGTGTACTTCCCACCTCACTGGTTCTAGGTTTGGCCACGTAACTGGATTCGGCAAATAGGACGTCAATGGATATGACATGAGCCAAGATCTGAACTGTGCTTGTTGGGTGGGTCTTCTTCTTTTGTAGCCCTGCCATTGCCTTCAGAAGAACATGTGCTTGGTCTTCTTTGCTGGTCCCAAGAGAATGAGAGGCATGTGGAGCCAAGTTGCCCCAGCTGACCTGCATACTAGTGAGTGAGTATGATAATAAATGCTTTGGGGTAGTTTGTTTTGCAGCAGTTGATGACAGATGGAATTATATCAGTCTCCCCCACTTCACTGAAATATCATAAATATGATCTTTCACATAAAATAAATATGAAAATAAATAGGCACAGAAAATAAATATGCTTGTTTTGCCCACTGTTGTATTCATACTGCTTAGTACAGAAGAAGCTTAATAAATATGTGTTGAATAAATACATATTTCAGTGAGACAATATATGTATGTGGTGTGTATGTGAAAGCATTCAACATATTACAGAGACATAATTGGACTTCAGCAGATGATGTTTTAAAATGGGTTAGGAGATGCTCTGTTAAATCTGTGGCTAACTCTCTTCTGAATTTGAAAATACTCTGAGCTTTATAACTCAGGTTTATGTGCAAGAAAAATGCCCCCCAGATCTATAATCAGCTGTGTATTGACTTTGCAATCACATTCTTTTAGCCACAGGAAATTTAGGATTATTAAGGAAAATAAAAAATAAATGCAAGTTCAGGAAGTTCTTTGCTAGTGTTACTTTGTTTTCTAATTTTAAATATTATTACTTTAAAGTGATAATAAAAAAAGCCATTTGGAGACAGGACAATATTATCACATCTGGAGAAACTTAATAAGATTAGGACAAAGGCTCCATTCTCTTCTTGATGCACATGTGCAGTTCTCATTAACTTTCGTATTATCTCAAGGAAAATAGTAGAAAATGTCATGCACCATAAACATTCCATACAAAGGGGGTTAATTAATAGGCACATGTAGTATTAATGCAGATGTTACTGTTAACTATGATAAGTGTTCTCTAATAGCTGGTGTCCACGGATAATTAATGCTCACCAATCCCCACAGTACCTAGAAAAAAAATATAACACTCTGGTGCAAATGACTGACCATTTTTAATAATCCCAAATAATTTTGAAAACATTAAGATTTATATATTTAAAACTTTATTGATTAGGCAAATCCTTAAAAATAGATGTGCAATTTCTACAAAATGGTTTAAGATAAACTGAACACCAAAAAAAAAAATCACTTCCCAAATTTCCTGTATCTGCACATACTATGTGTGAACATTTGCCTGTGTTTCCAATACCAATATGTTATTTTAATACTTTATATATACATCGACTCCAAACCTCCTTTGAAAACAAAACTAATTCTTGAAAAAAGAGCTGTATTTTTCTTTCTTCACTCATTTTGGGTCAAGCCATGCCTCGTCTATTGGATTTCTAACACTGTATATTTTTAAATACTCATGTGAAGAAAGCATGATTACAAATATTAACAAGCCAAGTGTATGTGTGTAAACATGTGTGTGGTGTTAGAAACTTAAATAATTACAGTTTGGTAGATAAATCTATGTATTTGATGCATATTTAACTCTACTAGTCTCAAAATTTCCCTTGGCTTTTCAAAATACTGCATCTGGTCATTTGTCATTTCTTTAAAATAAGGTGGAATTCCAGATACAGAAAGGGACCACTCAGATTCCCTCTTCAAGAAAGGAGTCAATGCCCAGCTGTGAGAAGTGTGGTTAATGATCATCTCTAGCTGTGACTCCTTGGGCACCACTTACAGCTTTGCCCTGGGGTTCTGCAGTTGGGAAAACCTGTCGTTAACCAACAAGATGGTGATTCAAGGCCCTAACCATTTCCACCCAAGTGGGACTCCCCTAGTGGGCAATCTTTCTTTCTTGTTGAGCAGAGAGATGTTTTATCAGGTCCCTGTCACTGTCTGATGACTTCTGCCCAAGCTTTCCTCTTTACTTTCATGGAGACTACTCTCCAATAAGAACTTCCCTGGTGGCTCAGATGGTAAAGAATCTGCCTCCAGGGTGAGAGACCCGGGTTTGATCCCTGGGTCAGGAAGATCCCCTGGAGAAGAGAATGGCAACCCATTCCAGTATTCTTGGCTGGAGAATTCCATAGACAGAGGAGTCTGGCAGGCTACAGTCCATGGGGTCACAAGGAGTTGGAGACAACTTATTAATTCTTCCCATAAACCCTTTGTTCCCTTAACTTCTCAGTGTCTGCTTCCCAGAGAATTCACCAGCAAGTTATATTTCAAGAAACTTGGGATCTGATTTGAGATCATAAAGGTAGAAAAATTCAATACATGAACAAACAGTGATAACCAGTCTCTGAGTTAGAGAGAATGAAGTAAAAGAAAAATGAGACAAAGAAGTTAATTTTCTAAGCTATAAAGAAATATTGGTGATAAAGAAATCAACAGAATAAAAAGGAAAATAGAGTACTACGATAGAACATGTATATAAATGTTGTTCCAAACACCTCTTAAAAATTGCCACGCTGTATCATATTTGAAATACATATTAGGTACAGATTCTGTATTGAAAGGAAAATTTTTTGTTGTAGTGAAATAAATCTAAATGAGTAAATCCTATAAGTGAATCTACTTAAGACTAAGATATAATTTATAGTATGTACATGAGCAAAACTGTGCTAGTCTATGCTAACATGAGATCAGGGAAATTGCCTCATTATTCTAAATCTTTTTTTTTTTTTTTGGATGTGGGTCATTTTTAAAGTCTTTATGGAATCTGTTACAACATTGCTTCTGTTTTATGTCTTGTTTTTTTGGCCATGAAGCATGTGGCATCTTAGCTGCCTGACCAGGGATCAAACCCACAGCCCCTGCTTTGGAAGCAAAGTCTTAAACACTGAATCACTATGGATACGTGCAAAATGTCAAGTTTACCAAATACATTTCCACAGATCATACTTTGAGAAGCACTGCTATTGTCAGTGTGGGCTGCTGAATACAATTCTGTTTTGAGATGAGGAAGAGATCAAAATGCAATAAAAATTTATCTCTAATGCTCAACAGAAGTAGGAAAACAATGGAGAAAAAAAAATCATACCGGATATGGCCTTGGGTAACAATGGGAGAAAATGCAACAAAAAAGCATGCATATGTTTGCAGTTACTTTAAGTAGTTTCAAATATTTTCATACAAAATCCCTTTGTTGTGATGCATTTGCAGTAGTTAACTCAACGTGGAGTAAGTTGAAACATGTGTGTGATACCATCATTGTATGGGATAGAAGCAGGAAAAATAGTTGACTGATTAGGTGTACTGTTCTGAGGGCTAGCCTAGATTGGTACCATTAACTCCTTGACTGCCAGAGCTGAGCTCCTATTGTCAGCTTTTCAGGGCCAAGTTTCAGGAAAGGGGAGTGTGGGTGTCCAACAGAAAGCATTCCTAGGTGATAAAAATACTTCCCTGCACAGCTGAGCTTCAGCCAACATTTTTATTTGTTCCTATTCTTATTTCAAAATAAAGTAACTTATAATAAAGCAAAGAACAAAGCCTTCTAAGTTTTAAATGGAAAAGAGTTTCAGAAAGAATCTTTCTGGGTGGGCAGGGGTGGTTATTGACAGAGACTCACCAAATTTTAGGCAGACTCCCGCCCTTGGGCCTTGTCCTCAAGAACAAGAATCCTGCGACATCCATTTCATCAGAATCTCCCTCCCTTGATATTCACTCACCCTTGATGTTTGATTATTGTCTTTATCCTCCACCATTCCCCAGATGATGTCTGATCACCCCAGCCTGCCTTCAGCAAGACTCTTGTCAAGCTGATTTTAGTCTAAATCTTCCCCGTCTCTGAAATTTCCTCTTGGTAATTTTCTGTCACTCTTACCCATGCTGCTCCTTGGCTATGTTGACTTCAAAAAACACAGTGTGAGAGCTGCAAGTGAAGTTTTATTGGGATTAAAATGAGGATTGCAACCTGGAGACAGCACCTCCGGTGTCTCTGAGCAACTGCCCCAAAGAGATGGGTGAGGGGAGGTCAGTATACTTGTGATTATATGTGATTTGGGGTGAAGGGAAAATACAGGCAATCAAGTACATATTTTTCCAGAAGATTTCTGGTGGCCTTGTGAAGCTTGCTGGTCACAGGGGATAGGCGTTACCATGAAGGATTTTAGTGCTTTGCAGATAAGAGGAGGCACAAGAATTTGGGCTCATAAAATTGACTCCTGAAAACATCTAATTATCCGAAGATCTGTCTTGCCAGTTTTCCCCCCGAGCACAGAATGCCTCATTTCTTCTCCAAACTCTGAACTCCTTTCAGAGGGTGTTGAAAACCAGCTGCTGCAGAAGCACAGGATTTAATCTTTGTAGAGGTAGATGGCAAGTGCCCTTGGCAAGTGCCAATTGGTAGCTGACAGCTATAAATCCCCACTTTTGCTTGTTGTGTTCGAAATTGAGCTGGTCTCTCCTTTCCTGCGAGACCCTTATTACAGTGGTCCCTTCTGGAATAGTCTTCCTTAGTGTCTTTAAGACACATTGGAATTCTTTTCTCTTTAACAATATGCATAAATTTCCTTTTTCTTTCTCATTGCGATTTTCCGAAGCAAGCATCTGTATCTTTATATCTCCTCCCCCTTCTGCTCCATTCCTTCTTGTGTAGCCATACTTGCTCATATTTATTTAAGGGGGCCATGTTTATAATGGATATATATTTATTTACTCTGGTTCACCATACTCTAATGTTATTTGTCCTCTTCCGCTGGTGGTCTCCTGAGTCAGTGAGAAAGAAAGGGTAGAGCTAGCTAGCGGATATTAATTGCACAGAGTTCCTGGCTGGCATCCTAACGGATTTAAAGCAGCGGGGAGCAGACAAGTGTCACTGATGTGACAGGTGTGTGGACGTTTTCTGCCAGGCATGTCATGATGGGAAAAAAAGTCAGAGAACTAACTAGCTGACAAACTTCTGAGATGAGTGTGCTGTTCTTACATATGAATTCTCCTAACATGTTATGGCCTAGGTAATGACCTGGGGAGTGACTCTGCCCACAGCAGGCATGCTGGTCAGCCTGGCGCAAAAACATTTGGCTTGTCGAAAACCAGCTGAGGATTTTGTGGAAAGGGGCTGGAAGGAGAGAGACTGCAAAAGTGTGGAAGTGTGGGGCAGGAAAATAATCAGCAAGATCTGCTTACTGGGGACCCATTATGCTTATAGAATGAGTGATGTTTTACGAGTAATTGCATTCTGCTAATGGTTCAACCCAGGAGAGCATCCTGGCTCCACTTAGTGGGAGGGAAGATCCCAGCTTGCACTGTGCTTTCTTGCTCCAGTGGCCATTGAGGAGATGTGCTCAGTGGTTGAGACTTTGTCTTTTGGTAGATGTGTCTTTTCTAAGCAAAAGCAAGCAGAGCAAACACTTTCCTGCATAGTAAAAATGTTAGTCGCTCAGTTGTATCTGACTCTTTGTGACCCTATGGATTGTAGCCCACCAGGCTCCTCTGTCCATGGAATTCTTTAGGCAAGGATATTGGGGTGGGTAGCCATTTCCTTTTCCAGGGGATCTTCCCGACCCGGGGTTCGAACCTAGGTCTTCTGCATTGCAGGCAGATTCTTTACCTTTTCAGCTACCAGGGAAGCCCTTCTAAATTATTTGCAAATGCGATGTTTGTATAGTTCCCATTGTAACCAAATCTATTTCTACAAATTTTGTTTGGAGACCAGTGTGTAGAGCAGGATGTAGGGCAGGAGACAGAAGCATGTACATAATTTCTAGCCAATACGAGTGATATTTCTAGAAATATTATAAAGGGATACATGTTCCTGAAAACAGCAGCCTGGGCTCTTAGAAGCTTTAGAAGTTGGTATCAGAACTGCAAGTGGAGATCATCTAATTTCTTTCCAGGCTATTTTGACTCATCCTTGGTCTGAACAGCATCACTGGGTTGGGTCCACATTTCAAGGACAAATGACAAGCTTATTATTGCAGTAGTGGCACTGGTGAGTGAGTCAAATAAAAGGCCATCATTTATTCTGGAAAGGAAGGAGGAAGAGGGAAAAAAATCTATAGACAATTTTTCCCTTCCTCTGTCCTTGGCGTCTTTTACATGCCAATTTCCTATCTAAAGGTGCCAGGCAACTCATTTGGAGTTATTAAGTGCAAGCTCGAGCTTGTTGTTTGCATAAATGTGTGGTGCTGTGTGATAGAGGCCTAAAGTATAATTTAGGTTGTTGCTTCTAGCATAGACACCTGAACTGGTAGCTTTTCTTTTAAAAACAAAAAGTAATTACACATTGGTACGTGTTCCCATTAGCAGTTCAGTGATAGCTATAGGGTGAGAGGCATTCAGGGGAAGTATGATCCCATGTATTAATATTCATGAGCTTTGTATACACACTCACTTTCTGCCCTTAGAAATGAGAAAATGTAATGAACACATTTGCAAGGTGGAGATGGTCTATGGCTGTAAATGAGGTAATGCCAAAACAATTAGATTGTAAATGAAAATTGCGGTAGGTCAACAGGTTGGCTAGTCTATTCGATAGCTACGATTAACTTTGAATAGTGTTTTTCCACCAAAATGAATTCAGAGCTCTTAGTCAATCAGTCAGCAGCATTTTTTTCAGTTTTATGGCAGTACAGGGGGAGGTGGAGGTGGGCAAAGGCAACACAGATCTATGCATACAAGGCACTGAAAAATACTAGATGATTGGCTGAAAGCTCAGAATCCTGAGTCGTCAGATCAGATTTTGTTCAGATCACACTTCAATTTAATCTCTAATTTTTTTAATCCCTAATTTTTAAAGGTGTTCTGAGTAAAGGAAAATTGAAAGAAAGCAAGGGTTTTGTGTTTCATCTTTCAATATCGGATCTGGTCTAATTGATACCTAGATTTTGTATACCTTTATACATTTATCCTCATATCTGGTCTTTCATTAAGTCTTACTGATTTTTCCTTGTTAAAATGTTCTCGCCTTTCCCTTTCCTCTTGTTTTCATTGACGTGTAGTTGATGCACAGTGTGGTAATTACAAGTGTACAGCAAAGTGGTTCAGTAATGAATATATATTAATATGTATATGTATATGTGTGTGTGCGCACAACTGACTTTCTCCTTCCACAAGAATGTCACAGGTAAGTACAACAGCGCTTTATGAACACACAGGCTTTTTACCAGACTCTTCAACCAGACTCTTTCCCCTTTCATTTAATCCCATACAAAGCAAGTAATTGGGAAAAATTTAACCTGCATTCAAAGCTATAGCCTTGAATTCAAAAGGACTTGTCAGGAGAAGAAGGGAGCAAATTCTAATGGGAGCACTGAGGAGTAGAGAGAGGCCTTTATTCTTGGCAGTAATGTTAGCAATTCAATGACACTGATGACTGAAGAGTTACTTTTGAGCCTTCCTTGATGGCTCCCATATTATGTTGTTTGTATTAATGGTAGAGAACCATGCAGGTGGTTTGCAGTCTGCTTTTTAAAAAATATTAAGAGGAATAAACAGTGAAATCCTAGTAACCTCTGATAACTCCGATCTACTGTCTTCATGTTCTCATTTCAGGACACGTTTTCCAAAATGTCTTTAGTATTCTTGATATTTTTCTTTCTTTTCCTTTCTTTATTTTGTTTAGCAAAGCCAGAAGCTAAACCTTATAACCTTAATGAAGCAAGGGTGAATTTGGCAATGGACACTACTAACCTTAAGAGAAACGCAGTGGATGTTTCCACTTCCAATATTTCCGTTATGGTTGTTGGTGTATGTTGGGCAATTTTAAGATAATAAAGTTGTAATGAACTTTCTAAATGAAGCTGCCTTTGCTTACTGCTCTGTGAGGAAAAAAAAAAAAAAAAGGAATTAATTTGGAAGACTTGAGACTGGCCTCTCTCTGTCTCTCACATACACTTACTTGCTCCTACTCTCATAGATGACCTGCCAGTATCCCCTTTCTTTCTGAAGACTTCTTATCAACTTCAAATCTTAGGCCTATGAAATTACACTTTTGTCATGCTGCTCGCTCCACTGTGAAAAGACAGATTCTTATCTTCACCTTAGAAGAAAATGAAAGATAGCTGGATTTCCTCTAGGAAAGGGTGAGAGGAAGAAAAGCTGATTTGCTAAAAGGATGGAGAGAGGTGTTGAATGGATTTCCTCTCATTCGACTCTAGGGGAGGATTAGGTGAGCATGGTCCTTACATGCTTGAGAGGCATTCCAGAGGAGGGATGGGCCCTGACTCCTGGTGAAGAGCCCCACAGAGCCTAGGATGGAAAATTCAGATAAAGCCTGAATTCTGCGTCTTCCATTTCCTGAAGAGAATCCCTTTGAAGTTGTCCCCTCTGAAAATGCCAGTTCAGTTCAGTTCAGTTCAGTCGCTCAGTCGTGTCCGACTCTTTGCGATCCCATGAACTGCAGCACGCCAGGCCTCCCTGTCCATCACCAACTCCCAGAGTTCACTCAGACTCACTCCATTGAGTCCGTGATGCCATCCAGCCATCTCACCCTCTGCCGTCCCCTTCTCCTCCTGCCCCAAATCCCTCCCAGCATCCAAGTCTTTTCCAATGAGTCAATTCTTCGCATGAGGTGGCCAAAGTACTGGAGTTTCAGCTTTAGCATCAGTCCTTCCAAAGAAATCCCAGGGCTCATCTCCTTCAGAATGGGCTGGTTGGATCTCCTTGCAGTCCAAGGGACTCTCAAGAGTCTTCTCCAACACCACAGTTCAAAAGCACAATTCTTCGGTGCTCAGCCTTCTTCAGTCCAACTCTCACATCCATACATGATCACTGGAAAAACCATAGCCTTGACTAGACGGACCTTAGTCTGCAAAGTAATGTCTCTGCTTTTGAATACGCTATCTAGGTTGGTCATAATTTTTCCTCCAAGGAGTAAGCGTCTTTCAATTTCATGGCTGCAGTCACCATCTGCAGTGTTTTTGGAGCCCCCCAAAATAAATTCTGACACTGTTTCTACTGTTTTCCCATCTATTTCCTGTGAAGTGATGGGACCAGATGCCATGATCTTCGTTTTCTGAATGTTGAGCTCTAAGCCAACTTTTTCACTCTCCTCTTTCACTTTCATCAAGAGGCTTTTTAGTTCCTCTTCCCTTTCTGCCATAAGGGTGGTGTCATCTGCATATCTGAGGTTATTGATATTTCTCCCGGCAGTCTTGATTCCAGCTTGTGTTTCTTCCAGTCCAGCGTTTCTCAGGATGTACTCTGCATATAAGTTAAATAAGCAGGGTGACAATATACAGCCTTGACGGACTCCTTTCCCTATTTGGAACCAGTCTGTTGTTCCATGTCCAGTTCTAACTGTTTCTTCCTGACCTGCATACAGATTTCTCAAGAGGCAGGTCAGGTGGTCTGGTATTCCCATCTCTTTCAGAATTTTCCACAGTTTATTGTGATCCACATAGTCAAAGGCTTTGGCATAGTCAATAAAGCAGAAATAGATGTTTTTCTGGAACTCTCTTGCTTTTTCCATGATCCAGCAGATGTTGGCAATTTGATCTCTGGTTCCTCTGCCTTTTCTAAAACCAGCTTGAACATCAGGGAGTTCACGGTTCACGTATTGTTGAAGTCTGGCTTGTAGAATTTTGAGTATTACTTTACTAGAGTGTGAGATGAGTGCAATTGTGTGGTAGTTTGAACATTTTTTGTCATTGCCTTTCTTTGGAACTGGAATGAAAACTGACTTTTTCCAGTCCTGTGGCCACCGCTGAGTTTTCCAAATATGCTGGCATATTGAGTGCAGCACTTTTACAGCATCATCTTTCAGGATTTGAAATAGCTCCACTGGAATTCCATCACCTCCAATAGCTTTGTTCATAGTGATGCTTTCTAAGGCCCACTGGACTTCACATTCCTGGATGTCTGGCTCTAGGTGAGTGATCACACCATCGTGATTATCCGGGTCATGAAGATCTTTTTTGTACAGTTCTGTGTATTCTTGCCACCTCTTCTTAATATCTTCTGCTTCTGTGAGGTCCATACCATTTCTGTCCTTTATCGAGCCCATCTTTGCATGAAATGTTCCCTTGCTATCTCTAATTTTCTTGAAGAGATCTCTAGTCTTTCCCATTCTGTTCTTTTCCTCTATTTCTTTGCATTGATCGCTGAAGAAGGCTTTCTTATCTCTTCTTGCTATTCTTTGGAACTCTGCATTCAGATGCTTATATCTTTCCTTTTCTCCTTTGTTTTTCACCTTTCTTCTTTTCACAGCTATTTGTAAGGCCTCCCCAGACAGCCATTTTGCTTTTTTGCATTTCTTTTCCATGGGGATGGTCTTGATCCCTGTCTCCTGTACAATCTCACAAACCTCATTCCACAGTTCATCAGGCACTCTATCGATCAGATCTAGTCCCCTCAATCTATTTCTCACTTCCACTGTATAATCATAAGGGATTTAATTTAGGTCATACCTGAATGGTCAAGCAGTTTTCCCTACTTTCTTCAATTTAAGTCTGAATTTGGTAATAAGGAGTTCATGATCTGACCCATAGTCAGCTCCCAGTCTTGTTTTTGCTGACTGTATAGAGCTTTTCCATCTTTGGCTGCAAAGAATACAATCAGCCTGATTTCGGTGTTGACCATCTGGTGATCTCCATGTGTAGAGTCTTCTCTTGTGTTGTTGGAAGAGGGTGTTTGCTATGACCAATGGATTTTCTTGGCAAAACTCTATTAGTCTTTGCCCCGCTTCATTCCGCATTCCAAGGCCAAATTTGCCTGTTACTCCAGGTGTTTCTTGACTTCCTACTTTTGCATTCCAGTCCCCTATAATGAAAAGGACATCTTTTTTGGGTGGTAGTTCTACAAGGTCTTGTAGGTCTTCATAGAACCATTCAGCTTCAGTTTCTTCAGCGTTACTGGTTGGGGCATAGACTTGGATAACTGTGATATTGAATGGTTTGCCTTGGAAATGAACAGAGATCATTCTGCCGTTTTTGAGATTGCATCCAAGTACTGCATTTCGGACTCTTTTGCTGACCATGATGGCTACTGCATTTCTTCTGAGGGATTCCTGCCCACAGTAGTAGATATAATGGTCATCTGAGTTAAATTCACCCATTCCAGTCCATTTTAGTTTGCTGATTCCTAGAATGTCAACGTTCACCCTTGCCATCTCTTGTTTGACCACTTCCAATTTGCCTTGATTCATGGACCTGACATTCCAGGTTCCTATGCGATGGTGCTCTTTACAGAATCGGAATTTGTTTCTATCACCAGTCACATCCACAACTGGGTATTGTTTTTGCTTTGGCTCCATCCCTTCTCTCTTTCTGGAGTTATTTCTCCACTGATCTCCAGTAGCATATTGGACACTTACTGACCTGGGGAGTTCCTCATTCAGTATCCTATTATTTTGCCTTTTCATACTGTTCATGGGGTTCTCAAGGCGAGAATACTGAAGTGGTTTGTCATTCCCTTCTCCAGTGGACCACATTCTGTCAGACCTCTCCACCATGACCCGCCCGTCTTGGGTTGCCCCGCGGGCATGGCTTGGTTTCATTGAGTTAGACAAGGCTGTGGTCCTAGTGTGATTGGATTGACTAGTTTTCTGTGAGTATGGTTTCAGTGTGTCTGCCCTCTGATGCCCTCTTGCAACACCTACCATCTTACTTGGGTTTCTCTTACCTTGGGTGTGGGGTATCTTTTCACGGCTGCTCCAGCAAAGTGCAGCTGCTGCTCCTTACCTTGGACGAAAGGTATCTCCTCACCGCCGCCCTTCCTGACCTTCAACGTGGGATAGCTCCTCTAGGCCCTCCTGCGCCAGCGCAGCCACCGCTCCTTGGACGTGGGTTGATCTTAGACCTAGCTAACTTGATTATCGGGCTTCTGGTGGCTCAGTGGAAAAGAATCCACCTGCCAACGCAGGAGTAAGTTCGATCCCTGGGTCAGGAAGATCCCCTGGAAAAGGAAATGGCAACCCATTCCAGTATTCTTGCCTGGGAAATCCCATAGACAGAGGGGCCTGGTGGGCTTCAGTTCATAGGGTCGCAAAAGGGTCAGACATGACTTAGAGACTAAACAACCTGATTATGAGATGTAAACTGAGTTTGTCTTTCCTCTGTCTGAGAGCATCATTTTTGCAGTTTCAGAAGCTGTCATTTACATACAACAAAGAATAGAGTTTAGATTTTGGCTATGAGAGGGGAGATTTTTTTTTCAAAAGCTCTGAAATGGCATTTTTCTTCTTGAAGGTGACTTTTCTCTGATTAACGATATACTGCTTCCGGGGCAATGATATCTCAAATGACTCCCCAGACATTTTCTGACACCACTGCCAGAGGTGGCAGAAGTTGAAGTGACCTCATCCTTACTACTTTTCATAGTTCACACGGAACTCACCTTACTCTATGTCCTCCCCATACATGACATTTAACAATTATATGTCTCCTGGACCCCTGGTCTGTGTTAGATGGAACTCTTTAAAAAAGAGATAAAACCCCTGACTCAACCTACCTTAAAAAAAGATAATTTATTGACTCACATAACAGAAAAGTCTGGGCATTAGCTGACATCAGGCTTCTAGAAGCTTGGGCTTGATTGCTGTGTTGATGTTCCATTTCTCCTAATCTCTCAGCTCTGCTCTCCTCTGGTTTTACCTAATTCAGGGAGCCTTTCATCATGTGTTAGCAAGAGGGTCCCAGCAGAGAGATTCTCTTTCCAAAGAGTTTCCAAACAGAGGTAAAGCATTTATTGAATTTGAATGTGTGCATGACTTTGAGTGGTTGACACATATCATGTTATTTCAGCTGCCTTCCAAGCCTATAGCTAGAAAGTATGTCCCCGTTTTCTGCACAAGGAACTATAGCCATTAGTAAAGAGATAACTTGCCAAATTTTTATACCCACACCTGGTAAATGGTGACAATGGGATTCGAATACAGAGTTGATTAGTTCAGCCACCACGCTAGTTTGGAACTGACTCCCATAGGGGTGACTTGGATCACGTGCCTATTTTCAAATCCATTATTGTGTCCACAGCAGGAATCCTCTGATTGACTGGGCTTGGATCATTGACTACTGTTCAATTCCAAACAAAATAAATGGACTGAAAGTAGATGAGAGGTATATTTTCCCAAAGGAAAGTCAGAAGGGAAAATGTATTCTGGCCAGAACAGAACACCTGATTTCTACTACTCCGTCCATTGTTTCACATGGGTTGATTTTGTCTCTTATTCTATCATTCATAGCCCAATATTGGACACAAACTAAATGCTGATTGATTAGATATTGATTTATGAATCTTTTGAGGGGGTGGGTTTTGAGGTTAATTGGCTGTTCTTAAATTTGTGATATGTTTTTGGAAAAGGAACTGGAGGTCAAAAATGTTAACTCATGTTTGATTTTACAATGGATTGTATTGGGGGCAAGAGCTTGGTATCCAACATTTTGTAGGAAGCCTACAAATGCCATAGTTTTACATATCTAAGTGACCGTCCTCATATGTGTGATGTAAAGTTTCTTAAAATGTCAACAAGCAAACCAAATACAGTGAAGAATGACCTGCCTATGTTTTACTCAAGATATTCATGGGAAAGGAGCTATGGGAGGTACAAGGAGGAACTGTGAAACTATGAGGTGAAGGAATAAATGACTGTGGAAAGATCCACTGTACCGGAGGCTGGCAGGGGTACTGGGTGGTTCAGGTTGGTTGGATGGAGGGGAAGATTTAGGAACCTAGAACTGGAGTACAACCTTATGTTTTGAAGGTAAATTGGTTTAATCATTGACTGCTGGAAGAACCATGATTAACAGTATAGGTGTAAATATGAAGCCGTGGTGAATGGAGGCTCGCTGATATACCACCATTCTATTCACTCTCACTTATTTATTCACTCAGCAGGTGAAGTTCATGAGCATATACCAGAGGAGCCCACTTCTCTAGGGTGGGTCAGATAAAGCTTTTTGAACAGGTGACATTAAGCTGAGACTAAAGATGATTAGTATTATTAGCGTGTGTGTGCTCAGTGCGACCCCATGGACTGTAGCCCACCAGGCTCCTCTTTCCATGGGAGTCTCCAGGCAAGAATACTGGAGTGGGTTGCCATTTCCTCCTCTGGGGGATCTTCCCGACCCAGGGACTGAACCTGTGTCTCCTGAGGCTCCTGCATTGGCAGGTTGATTCTTTATCACTGAGCCTCCTGGGATGTTACAATTCCAGGACTTAGAAGGAGACAGAGGGAAAATAGTTCTTTATTCAAAAGTTAAGGAATTAAAAAATATTTATTGAGCACACTACATACTAGACCTTGTTGTAGGTACAGGAGATACAGCAGTGAAGAAAATAGACAAAGACCCTGAACTCCTGGCACTTAATTCAAAGGAGAAAGATGGGCAAGAAACAGATAACACAGATACATATGTGTCAGATAGCAAAAAGTATAATGTTGAAAAATAAAGCAGTTAAGTGATGAGAGTAAGGAGTCCTTGGGGAAGATGATGTCATTTGGTATAAGGTGATTGTAAAAGGCCTCTCAGAAGTGTTATTTGATCAGAGATCTAGAGGAAGTAAGAGAGTAAACCACAAGGCTATCCTGGAGAAGAGTGTTCCAGGCATAGAACAGCCAGTGCAAATGTCCTGAGGTGGGACGTGAAAGGGTATCAAAGAAACACATCTGCAGGAGCAGAGTGAGCAGGGTAAGTGGTAGGGGATGCATGTGGGAAGTGGTAGGGACCAGAGGATGCACAATCCTAGTGGCCACTGTAATGTCTTTGACTTTCATTTTGAATGAGACGGGAGACCAGTGAAAGGTTTTGAACAGGTGGACTGTGGACATGACTGGATGTATTGAAATATAAAGGATTGCTTTCCTTGCTGATTTGAGAATTTATTATAGAGGATAGAAAGTGTTAGTCACTCGTCATGTCCAACTCTTGGCGACCCCAGGGACTGTAGCCCACCAGATTCTTCTGGCCATGGAATTCTCCAGGCAAGAATACTGGAGTGGGTAGCCATTTCCTTCTCCAGGAGAATATTCCCTACCCAAGGACTGAACCTGGGTCTCCTACATTCCTGGCAGATTCTTTACTGTCTGAACTACCAGGGAAGCCCACAGAGGAGAGAAACAGGGAGCTAATTTGTAGGCTAGAGCAATAATCCAGACAAGAGAAGAAGATGGCTTGGGTCATGGGGGTGTCAGAGAAGTTGCTGAGAAGTGATTGTATCCTGGATGTATTTTGAAGGTGAAACCAACTAGACCTGCTGCTATGGAATGTGAGAGAAAGAGAGAAGTCAAAGATGGTTCCAAGACTTCTGACTCATGGAAGAAAGACCATTTCCGTTCACTGAAGTGAGGAAGGCTATGGGAAGAATAGGTTTTAGGGGGAAATTCAAGTCAACTTTGAACATGTAATTTCAAGATGCCTATTAGATATCCAAGTGGTTGGTTTCTGACCTGCCTGCCCTCCATCTGTGAATTTGGGACAGATGGAGATAGTCAGCGCTTTTTAATTGTCTCTGACTCCAGCACTGAAGAGAATATGACACACAGTGAGAATTAACTTTTGTTCAGTGTTGACTGAATGACTAATGGGAGATAAGACAGGAAAGGAATGTTGGCACCAGCACACAAAGAGCCCTTGAAAGAGAAAGTGAAAGTCGCTCAGTCATATCCAACTCTTTGAGACCCTATGGACTGCAGCCTGCCAGGCTTCTCTGTCCATGAAATTCTCCGGGCCAGAATACTGGGGTGGGTAGCCATGCCCTTCTCCAGGGGATCTGCCCAACCAAGGGACTGAACCCAGGTCTCCTGCATTATGGGTGGATTGTTTACTGTCTGAGCCACCAGGGAAGGGCCCTTAGGGGTTGGGAAATGAGGAGCCTTTGAGAGTCTTCCATCAGGGAAGTAACAGAGTCAGTGCTGTCATTTGGGAAGACTGACTTCATAGGTGTCCCCTCCTGCTTCCAACTTGCAGGAGGCTGTCACCACCTACTCACTGAAAAGCCACTCTCCCAAAAACTTCCTTTCATTTGCAAATTTTCTGATGTTCCCACAGACATTCTGATCACTGACTTGTGGCTCTGTAGCTCTTCGGACTTGGTGTTTGGACTGGGATTTCCCCGAATTTGAATGTTGACTTCATTTATTGGAAGTTTATTCTCTCTGCATTCAAGTTCCAGTGCTGTGAATCCAATCCTTGGTACTGGCCACCTCACCAGGCCACTGCTTGACCTGAGGGGTAGTCTAGACAGCAGCGTGTATAGGTAGACAGCACAGGAAGGAGGGAGGCTGCAGAGAACAGGAGGCCGTGGCCAAGTACGGGGTGGTGGGAATGCCTAGAACAAATACAGACTTCCCTACAAAAGGAAGGAAAGCAGGCATGCTTAGGTTGATTTTGTACCATTTATTTTCAGTATTATACATGGTCACAAACTTTTATTACCTCAAGATAAATTTTGCACCAAGCATTATTTTAGTTGCTTCTTCATGAACTTTACATGCTCTGCAATTTTTCTTCACACTGACTTTTTTCCCAGCAGGATTCTCATGGATAATTTTTCACAATCAGCTTTTTTTCTTTTATTTTATATGATGTTATCGTGAATAATAAATAGCCACATGGACTCAAAGAAAGTACATTTTGAAGATAATATTTCATCTTTTTCTAGCTTTGTTAAAAAGCACCCAAATCCAGACCTACAAATATGTTTAGTGTTAAAAATAAGCCTTTGACTGTGTGGATCACAATAAACTGTGGAAAATTCTGAAAGAGATGGGAATACCAGACCATCTGACCTGCCTCTTGAGAAATCTGTATGCAGGTCAGGAAGCAACAGTTAGAACTGGAAATGGAACCACAGACTGGTTTCAAATAGGAAAAGGAGTACATCAAGGCTGCATATTGTCACCCTGCTTATTTAACTTATATGCAGAGTACATCATGAGAAATGCTGGACTGGAGGAAACACAAACTGGAATCAAGATTGCCGGGAGAAATATCAATAACCTCAGATATGCAGATGACACCACCCTTATGGCAGAAAGTGAAGAGGAACTAAAAAGCCTCTTGATGAAAGTGAAAGTGGAGAGGGGAAAAGTTGGCTTAAAACTCAACATTCAGAAAACGAAGATCGTGGCATCCTGTCCCATCACTTCATGGGAAATAGATGGGGAAACAGTGGAAACAGTATCAGACTTTATTTTTTTGGGCTCCAAAATCACTGCAGATGGTGACTGCAACCATGAAATTAAAAAACACTTACTCCTTGGAAGAAAAGTTATGACCAACCTAGATAGTATATTCAAAAGCAGAGATATTACTTTGCCAACTAAGGTCCATCTAGTCAAGGCTATGGTTTTTCCAGTGGTCATGTATGGATGTGAGAGTTGGACTGTGAAGAAGGCTGAGCACCGAAGAATTGTGCTTTTGAACTGTGGTGTTGGAGAAGACTCTTGAGAGTCCCTTGGACTGCAAGGAGATCCAACCAGCCCATTCTGAAGGAGATGAGCCCTGGGATTTCTTTGGAAGGAATGATGCTGAAGCTGAAGCTCCAGTACTTTGGCCACCTCATGTGAAGAGTTGACTCATTGGAAAAGACTCTGATGCTGGGAGGGATTGGGGGCAGGAGGAGAAGGGGACGACAGAGGATGAGATGGCTGGATGGCATCACTGACTCGATGGACGTGAGTCTGAGTGAACTCCAGGAGTTGGTGATGGACAGGCAGGCCTGGCGTGCTGAGATTCATGGGGTTGCAAAGAGTCGGACACGACTGAGTGACTGAACTGAACTGAAAAATAATTTAAAGATAGTACTTAAAATGACATTAATTACATTGCTCTAGACTTTTCTCATTTTGCCAGCATCATGCTCAGTCATGTCTGACTCTGTGACTGCATGGACTGTAGCCCTCCAGGCTCTTCTGTCTTGGAATTTTCTAGGCAAGAATACTGGAGTGGGTTGCCATTTTCTACTGACCCAGGGATCAAACCCACATCTCTTGTATCTCTTGAACTGGCAGGTGGATTGTGTCTCAGGATTTATTCATTTGTCATCTATGTCAGTGTTTGTATTTATACTTACTTTACCCTCATCCTTCCAAGCTCCCTTCAACTCTTGGCAGCTGTGACAATCAGCAAAGAAAAAAGAAATCTGCCGAAGGTGGGATCAGGGGCACCAGTGTCAAGAAATCCACACAGGCTGATGTTGCTTTAGCTATAGGTTAAGTCAGAGTTCCCAGACTGCTGAGCCTGTTTTCCATGAGGAGTTTATTAAAGCCATAGATGTTGGGCTCCACCTTCAGAGATCTTGATTTAGACAGTCTGGGGAGGTCTGGGAATGTGTATTCTTAAAAACATTTATTTTATTGACATATAGTTGATTTACAATGTTGTGTTAGTTTCTGTTGTATAGAAAAGAGATTCACTAATACATATATACGTTGCTATTGTTGTGCTCAGTCGAGTCTGACCCTCTGCAACCCCATGGACTGTAGCCTGCCAAGCTCCTCTGTCCATGGAATTTCCCAGGCAGGAATCCTGGAGTGGGTTGCCATTTCCTACTCCAGGGGATCTTCCCAACCCAGGGATAGAACCCGTGTCTCTTGTGTCTCCTGCATTGGCAGGAAGATTCTTTACCACTGCATCATCCGGAAAGCCTTATATGTGTATATATATAATTTTTTTTCATTTAAAAAATTCTGGTTTATTATAGGATATTGAATATAGTTCCCTATATATATGTGCTTTACAGTAGGATCTTGTTGTTTATTCATTCTGTATATTACAGTTTGTATCTTCTGATCCCAAATTCCCAATCTATTCCTCCCCCCCGCCTCTGCCTTGGCAACCACAGGTTTGTTTACCATGTCTGTGAATCTATTTTTGTTTCATAGATAAGTTAATTTGTGTCATAGTTTAGCTTCCACATATACGTGACATCATATGGAATTTGTCTTTCTCTTCCTGATTTATTTCACTTAGTATGATAATCTCTAGGTCCATCCACGTTGCTGCAAATGATGCCTATTTTCTTTTTAACGGCTGAATAGTATTCTGTCGTGTATGTGTACCACGTCTTCATCATTCCTCTGTTGATGGACATTTAGGTGGTTTCCATGTCTTGGCTGTTCTGACTAGTGTTGCTACGAGCACTGGGGTGCATGTATCCTTTTGAATTATAGTTTTGTCTGAATATATATGTCCAGGAGTTGGGTTGCAGGATCATATGGCAGCTTTTTCAGTTTTTCAAGGACCCTCCATATTGTTTTCCATAATGACTGCACCAGTTTATGGGAATGTGTATTTTAATTATTAATTATTAATCCCCATGTAATTATTCAGCATCCCTGTGTTTGAGAACCAAAACTGTGTTTTTCTTTTGAATCAGACTGGGTTGGATTTCAACTATTTCAATTCTTCTCTTCCTATGGGTGATATTAATTGCCCTTATCTGGCCCTGGTTTTTATCTATGGGCTTAGCTTATGTATGTGTGAGTGTATGTGTGTGTGTGTGTGTGTGTGTGTGTGTGTGTGTGTCTAGGACAAATACTAGCTTAAACAGAAGAGATTTAAGTCCCAGTGATTTATTTTGATAAATATATTGCATATATTTAACAATAGGCAGATGGTGGTAGCCAGCAGTCGGTGCTGTGGTTTTAACAGATAGCCACACAGGGACAACTGTAGGAAAAAGGCTGATGGGAAATCATGATCTGGGGAAGGGAAAACAGACAGATGCCCATTATCTGTCCACTGGGGGGCCAGTTCTGCCCTTGTGGAAAGGGTGGAGCACTGGAGATGGGACCAATGTACTACTGAATTAGAGGCTGGGAGGAGGGTTTAGGTGTGTGCAGTTGGTTGGAAAGGAAAAGAAGGCATTGATTGAGGGAGAGAGGCATAGCAAAAAGTAGCTAATTACCAACCAGAATGGTATTATTTCAATGTATTAATCAGAGTATTCCAACAAGATTTCCACCTAGTACTTAAAGATCTTCGTCCTAATTTCCTGGGATGAGAAATGCTGGGCTAGATAAAGCGCAAGCTGGAATCAAGATTGCTGAGAGAAATATCAATAACCTCAGATATGCAGATGACACCACCCTTATGGCAGAAAGCGAAGAACTAAAGAGCCTCTATAGTTCTTGGTGAAAGTGAAAGAGGAGAGAGAAAAAGTTGGCTTAAAACTCAACATTCAGAAAGCGAAGATCATGGCATCTGGTCCCATCAGTTCATGGCAAGTAGATGGGGAAAAAGTGGAAACAGTGACAGACTTTATTTTGGGGGGCTCTAAAATCACTGCAGATGGTGACTGCAGCCATGAAATTAAAAGACGCTTACTCCTTGGAAGAAAAGTTATGACCAACCTATACAGCATATTAAAAAGCAGAGACATTACTTTACCAACAAAGATCTGTCTAGTCAAGGCTATGGTTTTTCCAGTGGTCATGTATAGATGTGAGTACAGAAAGAAAGCTGAGTGCAGAAGAATTGATGCTTTTGAACTGCGGTATTGGAGAAGACTCTTGAGAGTCCCTTGGACTGCAAGGAGATCCAACCAGTCCATCTAAAGGAAATCAGTCCTGAATATTCATTGAAAGGACTGATGCTGAACCTGACACTGCAATACTTTTGTCATCTGATGCAAAGAACTGACTCATTGGAAAAGACCCTGATGCTAGGATAGATTGAAGGTGGGAGGAGAAGGGGACAACAGAGGATGAGATGGTTGGATGGCAACACTGACTCAATGGACATGAATTTGAGTAAACTCCTGGAGCTGGTACTGGACAGGGAAGCCTGGTGTGCTGCAGTCCATGAGGTTGCAAAGAGTCAGACACAACTGAGCTACTGAACTGACTGACTAATAAATCTCCTTTGTTCCTGGGTTTCCCTGGTGGCTCAGATGGTATCAGATGGTAAAGAATCTGCCTTCAATATGGGAGATACAGGTTCAGTCCCTTGGTTGAGAAGATCCCCTGGAGAAGAAAATGGCACCCCATTCCAGTATTCTTGCCTGGAGAATTCCATGGACAGAAGAGCCCGGTGGGCTACAGTCCATGGGGTTGCGAAGAGTTAGGCACGACTGAGAGTAACGCTTTCACATTTCTCTTTCTGTGAAATGTTAACTGTTAACTGTTCTGTTCCTTATTTTATGTCCCCATTCTGAAACCTTGGTTTTTATGTTTATATCCTTGCTTAATAATCTAATCTTGGTGGGAGGGGAAGTTAGATGATTGTTCATCTTTTCCAATTTCATTTGTTTAATAGTCCATCTGTTTTCTCCATGGACTTGAAAAATAGCTAGTATCTATATACCATTTATGGACATTATTATCTGCCAACAGCATTTAAAGCTTTTTATATGTATTAACTTATTCAATGCTCATAAAACCCTTTTGGGACACATAGTGTTATTATTCCCATTTTACCGATTAGAAGTCAAGGCAGAGATAAGATAAATAGCTTATTTAAGAAGTGGCTCTGGAATCCACACTATTAATATTAATCAGTACACTTTTTCAGCCACCAATAACGTATTGAATGATACCCTTTAAAGGCCATATAATTTTGTTGCTAAAATCTCCAGTAGCTACCCATTATTCTTAGTATAAAAGGCAAGTGAGTATTTTTATTTTGGCCTATAAAGCATTTTAAGATATGGCCTCTGCCTACATCTGAAGCTTTAATTGGAACTATTTGCCAGTTCAATAATTTGAACTATTTACCAGGAAAATTGTATAGATTTTCCTTTGGTTCTTTCCTGCCCCAGGACCTTTGCACATGCTCCCTCTAATCTCAGAATATATACCCGTCCACTTTAGTAGACTGACTTTTCCTCAGAGAGATGCTCTTTGACTAATCTGACTAGAGGAGTTTGCTTCCTGTTCTCTGCACAACTCTCTATGTGTGTGCCTTTCAAAGCACTTATCATAAATTATAAGTGCTTTGTTTAATTATTTGCACTTTGTCTAAATTCCCCAAAATGTATGTTTCATGAGTATAGAGACCATTATGTATCTTGTTCCTTACCCTATCCTAATATCCCCAATATTAAGCACAGTGGGTGACACAATTTAGATACTCAATAAATATTTGTGGAACAAATGAATGAAAACTGCTGCAAATAGGGACATGTAGAAGTCAATATAAAATAAAAATACATAGCATGATATTAAAGTGAATTATCAACTTACATAAACAAATATTTATGGGCAACCTTCCACAAAACTGGCCCTTTCTGTCTGTGTGACTTTTCTTGAACATCTCCCTCACAGATTCTTTGACATGTTATTTTATGTTGTTGTTTTGAATTTGTGTGTTTTTCTTCCTTTATCAAAATGTAAAGTCGTGAAGACAGAGGCTGAATTAAGGTGCTTTTGTGTTCCCTTGACTCAGCCCACTGACGGTCATGTAATAATAAAAAATGTTAAAAAGTAAAAAGTAAAAATATTTTTTAATGAAAAGATTATATGAGGGGGAGATACAAAAACCTGTAATTCAAGATTTCTGAATTAAAATTGTTGGTTTATTATAAAAGAGACAAGAAGACACAGTAAACATGCCTTAGAAGCAAAATAACATTCGAGATATAAAAAAGAACTCATGGTAACAGCATAGTCATGTTCCTAGACCATTTGTGACTAATTACAAACACTGAGTTGCTGGGATATACAGAAATGTGTTAGATCAATTCAGTTTGGGAAGTCAGAAAGAATTCCATAAAGAAATGAGGATTTAAATTTATCCTTGGGGGATGCTAGGGTTTGGATAATGTCAATAGAATCTACCTTTAGCTGTTTACCACTAATGAGGTCTGTTTCTGTCATGTATTGACTTTTTTCCAAATGGGAACCACTTAAAAGTCTATAGATTTTTAAACCAACTAGGTAGCATTTTAATTGGTAATGCTATCAAAGTAAGAGGAGAAATGAATAAAAGGAAAGCAATTTAATAATGAATTCTCGAAGTACCTTTGCAGTTTATTACCCACTTCATACAAAAGGACTGATCCATAGAATTTGATAAGATAAAAATATATAATTATTATCTTTTACTCTTAAAGGGATTAAGAAAGGAATTGCTTTGGATTTTAATTATTCCACCACTTCAAATTTACTTCTGAATTAAATATTTAAGTCGATTTGAGTTGTGAGAATTGTTATTTCTAAGACTGGAATTCTCTGCATCCAACAGGGCTCACCCTTCAGGGTGCTGAGGACACGTGAACTTCGATGACTGAGAATGTGCATGTGGAGAAATTCTGCCTCTGCAAATAAAGAGCATCAGGCAAAGCAATTTCCCAGCCAGATCTCTGCGAGATTTTAAAAACTAAAACAGGTCACTAAAGCTGTTGAACAAGTTGAAAAACAAAAAAAAGGTGTTAACAGTCTCAGCTCTTCAATTTAGAGATTATATCTGAAATTGGCTAACTACCTTTGAAGGAAAAAAAAAAGCCTGATAGGCTCAAGTCAAGGATCTACTTTTCTGGATGAATATACACGTGCAGAATGTATGTTAAGGGAATGCTTGAGATCAAGATAGTTCTCCGGTGCTCAGTTGGGGGAGTGATGGGGTGTCAGTGTGGCTTCCCATTAGGGGTAGCTGGAACCTCGTTGAATGGGCTATACGTTGGAGAATAGGCAGTTCTGCTCATCAGTGCTCTTGTTTTGAGGTATCTGGGGGTTTTTTGTGATTGCTCTGGCCTTCTCTTTGCTGAGCTCATGGTTTTCACCTAACACAGTCCTCCAGGTGTTCCTTTATTAGTTGCCAAGTCACCACAAATCACACGGGGAAAGGAAAACACAGCTCAGTAGAAAGAGTTAGGGTACAGGTAAGAGGCTTACTTTCTAAGCCTAGATGAATAACTTGCAGAGTTAAAAGCATATATTCGTGAGGAACCTGTAAGATATGCGCCACCTCAAGACCCCAGTCTGTAGCATGCCGTGTTTTGACTTAGGGAGCAGCCAATTTGACATGTCTGTGAAAGGAGGGAGTATTGGTTCTTTCAGTCACGAAAACTACGTGAACTTTCAGAGCTCTCAGAATTCCCAGGTAAACAAAAGAGGGTCTTGTGTTGTTTTCTTAGTTGGAGTTTGTTTAGAATAAAATTGAGCTATTTCCCCAATGGCTTAAAAAACACTCATTGATCATTATTCAAACAAGGAAGAGCATAGTCTCAACTTAAATCTATTAACATCTATATTTTCTTAAGGAGTTAGGTTATGTTTTAGACCTATTCATCATTAAAACAAAACAAAGCACAACAGAAACTCTTAGTAAAATAAGATTGGTAAAGATTACCTACCCATTAACCGTGTCTTTACAGCGTTCTCAAATGATTCATTTAATGAGTAAGCTTTACACATCAAATTTGAATCACATAAATATATCTGATTTTAAGTAAACAAGCACTTCTTGTTGTTCTGGGCAAGTATCCTAATTCCTATTTCCTTTGTTTCTCTAAGAAGCTTTTTTTTTTTTTTTTAAGCTAAGAATTTACTTCTAAAAACATGGTGTATTGTTTAGTCTCAGTGCATATACTGGATACATAGGTTCTCATCGAAAGATGTTGGGAGTTGTCTGAAGTGATGTCATATTAACTTCAAAAACGAAAATATCAGCTTAACTGGCTATTTAGTTAGGCAAAAAAAAAAAGTCATTTAGTGTTGTCATTTCTTTCACTTTAATTTTTTGGAGACTTGTGTATATAGAGTCTGGTCCAGTTTAGAAAAAAATAACCACTGTAGTGAGAAATTATGGTCTGGTGTTCTAATTTTAAAGAATGTTGACTCTTCCCAATTAAACATCGTCATCATTGTATCCACAGTAAATGTATGAAAAACCATGGATGATAGTTTATAATGATGGTAACTTTTATTTATTGAGCTCGCAGATGTTTTGTTTTTTTCCATTAATTTTCACAAATGACTTAATGAAGAAAGATGTATCATCTTTATTTTGTATATGAGGGTTCTGCAGCTTTGGAAGATTAAGCAACTTTTCCAAAATCTGTAGCCAGGTGGAGCTCAATTCAAAATCCCTACTTCTAAGTCACAAGCTCTTGTCACTACACAGTGATTCTTGAACTTTTAGATTTCATGAACGAGCAAAACTTCAAAAAGCAAAATAAAAGATCCTTAACTAAAATAAACCACAATTTTTTATATGTCCAAATAAATAGAAAATAAAAATTAAAAGAAATAATCATCTACTCAGTACAGTTTTGTGAAAGCAGTGGTGTTTAATTGTTTATTATATTTTAAAATATTAACATATAACATTTTTCATATTACTTTGTATTTCTAGAAGGCCAGGAAGTTGTGAATGTGTCTGATTCCTTATCTGGAGGGAAATCTTACTTTGAGCATGTGTGTAGCTAATGTATCCCAGGACATTTCAACCACAAAAAAGCAAGAAGGTCACATCTTAGAACAAAGAGCAGTTCTTTCTGGGAAAGGACAGTTGGTAACCTTACACCAACATGCTTATGTAAATACTAGTCCACCTTATCTTTCTCATTTTGTCCAAGATTGTTGAAAACTGCCATGGGCCAGTGGAGGTCTGAGGACAAGCATTTGGGAACCATGTAGAACAAAACATTGCTTTCTTCACCTGTGTTTTCAAGATAGGGAAACAGAAGGATGGCCGGGTACAGATTTCAGTATCACCTTCAATGATATAAGAAAAGGCTGTTGCCATTTTGAGGACCGCAGCTGTTCTTCTGTATCTTCTGCAAGTTTCCCTGTGTTATCAGAAAGCACAGCTTTTTCCCCATCCCCTAAGGCAATAGACAGAACTGCGTTTTCCTTTCCTCTTTATTGTTTTCAGATGTTTGCCAGCTCTCAACTGACCATTTTTTTTTACTGATAAATTTGAAGGAAATTACAAATCCCTACACACAGAAGGCCAGAAGTGTCCCTTTAAGCCTCTAGATAACAAAAAGGGACTGTTTCTTTCAACTATGGAATCAACTAAACAATTGAAAAAGAGGGTAACTCCATTAGTAGAAGCTGAAATAAATCCATCTCTAGAAACAACCACAGTTCACATAAGTCAGTTTCCAGTGTGTATATGAACCTGAGGACAGTGTTCCTCAGTGTCATTAGTAAATTAATCTAATGACAACATTACATTTGTGCAAATATAAAACTAAGTATAAATTCTTGATGCTTATGATGCTTCTAATTATAAAACTGAAGCAAATTTACAAACTAAATAAGAATAAAACTCTAAAACCAATGAAAATAAAATTAACAACTTTAATCTGATGTGGCAATGAAGTTTAATTGAAATTAAATTGTTGTTCCCAGTATGAATATGTTCTTGACAGCCATGGGCAGCAGATTTTAGAATTTGGCATGCCTGTGTAGTTGAAGCAGTATGGTGATCCCAAAGCTTCTACCATTTCTTCACTTGAACTATGGAGAAATTTTGCATCTTAATCTCATTTACTTTCATTTGGCATAAATGCATCTTGTATTTTATAAATCTCTTATTCCTTTTAATCAGAGTAGGTTAATTGAAGTACTACTTGGCAAAATGACGTTGAACACAAAGACAAAGAGATAAATTTGCAGCTTCAAAAAAATTTAAATACAAAGGCCATTTCTTATCTTTATATCTCTACCACTTAAAACAGTATGCCAGCACATAGCAGGCCCTAAATAATATATGTTGAATGAATGAATAAATGAATATCAGCTCTGATATAAGGAAGTGAAAGTAAAGTGAAAGTCAGCCAGTCGAGTCTGACTCTTTGCAACCCCATGGACTGTAGTCCATGGAATTCTTCAGGCCAGCATACTATAGTGGGTAGCCTATCCCTTCTCCAGGGTCTCTTCCCAACTCAGGGATCAAACTGGGGTCTTCTTGCAGGTGAAATCTTTACCAACTGAGCTATGAGGGAAGCAATAACTTAATGCCCACTGGTTTGGGACAGAACTGGCTATGAACTCATGAGGGTAGGGGAGAAAATTAATTTTCCCTCTACTCCCCTGAGTTCTTGGCTAAGAACTTTATGATAAAAGACTAACAAGAAAAAGAAAAGAAAAACAGACAAAAGCTTATTAACATAGATACTGCACGTATACTTGGGAGATACCCAAGGGGAAAAAAAAATGAGTAACTCCCTGAGGTGGCTTAGAACTCTAGCTTAAATACCACTTTCAGCTAAAGACAAAAGTGAGGTCTTTATATGATTTTACTTAGTTACAAGTTTCATAGCAATATATTTTTCTGTATAGCTTGATCACTGTGTCAATGTATGATTGTGATATGTAATAGGAAATACAAAGTGTTTAAGCCGGGACATTGTGTTTAACTGTGGTGTTGGAGAAGACTCTTGAGAGTCCCTTGGACTCCATCCTAGGAGTCCAGTCCATCCTAATGGAGATCAGTCCTGAGTGTTCATTGGAGGGACTGATGTTGAAGCTGAAATTCCAATACTTTGATCACCTGATGTGAAGAACTGACTCATTGGAAAAGACCCTGATGCTGGGAAAGATTGAAGGCAGGAGGAGAAGGGGATGACAGAGGATGAGATGGTTGGATGGCATCACTGACTCAGTGGACATGAATTTGGGTAAACTCCGGGAGCTGGTGATAGACAGGGAGGCCTGTGTGCTGCAGTCCATGAGTTCGCAAAGAGTTGGACATGGCTGAGCAGCTGAGCTGAACCGAAGCTGGGACATTAGCCTCTCCAGAAACTTTATCTCACGGATGCCTCTCAAGAGACAGTATAAACAGATTCCTTTTCGTACACAAAGAAACATGACTCAATGGTACAATATAAATAATACATGCTATTTACAAATAGTGGAAAATCCATATGTTTCAAATGGATATAGAAGAACTTTTCAAACCACAGCGACGAATCAAAATAACACAGAGCAGATGATTTTTGTGAAATGTTCCAGAGATGTTTGGCAATTTCATTGTCCTGTATTGTAAAACAAGGCAATTAAATTTGGTTAATTCTACTAAAGTCAACCTAAAACTATTAAATATTTTAGTGGCTCCATCAGTACTTTTATCCCTGAGACATATCAGTCAGGGATATGCATCATCAAGGGTTATATCGTCTCCAAGGGGCTAACAATTGGTTCTTAGGGGAGGGGAGGAAAAAAAGTCTTAGATGTTAAGATGGTTTATGGCTCTCCAAAACTCAATCCTACCGAACAAAATCTTATGATTTAGTGTTTACTTTCTCTCACTATAGACAATTTAAATTTAACTTCATTTCTTTCCCTTATGGGAGTGCTAATAAAAAAAAAAAAAGCTTAAGAAGCACTGTCCTATGGATAGAGCAATAAATACATTAAGTGGAAAGGACTGGAGGGAGAGATGAGCACTGCCTTCTGCCCTGGGTGGACTGCTTCTCTACATGTCCTCATGGGGTCACTCTGCTCTGATCTGTCTCTACTCTGACCTTTCCCTCTGGTATCCTGTGCTGAAATATGACTTAATCCTATACACCAGAATTCTTTCAGGTCTTCTGTTTGTTCCCCCTGAGGGTGAGCTGACTGGGGCTCTAGGCTTTAGCTCCAGGAGGGGGCAACTCTCTTCCTCCCACTGGAGAGTACCTCCTCCCAGCTCTGGCTCAAGCCAGAAGACTGTTCCAGGCCCCTCCTGGTGCCACGTGGGATGTCTCTCTCTTGCCTGGGGTGGCCTCCACTCTTCAACTGGTGCTCCACCGGCAGCTGAATAGGTCTTCATATCACTGACTGATCCTATGGGATGCTTTAGTTCTGCTCTTCATCCTTTGAACGTTTGAAGAAAGCAGCTTTGATTACCCATTCTGTAACAATTAACTGAAAATTTACCTTCTGTTTGTTTTTGGCATATTTGTATATACCAATTTCTTCATTGCCTTCAGTTTGACTGGTGTGTCTGAAGTTAATTTGAATCTTTGTTCTCATATGAATGAATAAGCTCTGGACTTGTTCATATGTATTATAGTTCTGGGCTCTCACACAGTGCTGGTGATAAAATAGTTTAAAAATCACTAAAAAAATGGAATGAAATGTTTAGCCTTACTTCATCTCTAAAAATAAAGGGGGTGAGGAGATGTTTTGGATGGATACATTAGGTGACCTCACATACCCCATGTGTTGGAAAGAATCATTGCACATGTGACCAGGCCGTCCTAGTTGCCCTATGAGTGGCCAGACTATTGAGATAGTCAGTGTGGGTGTGGGCCAAGTAATGACCTGAAGCCAGGCAATCAAACCGCAACAGCCCAGCTGGGACCCTTCTGCTGTTAAATAGTTAGGCCCCTGAAAACACCTGCTTCATCTGAGGAAACCTGAAGGTTGTTTCAAGCTCCTGAAATGGTGTCAAGCTTCCCTCTGTTTCCAAAGGCAACTATTCAATGTAATAGTGACCTCCCACTTACAGATGGGTTGTGTTCCAATCAGTTGTTTTCTATCAAAAGTAATGAGGAAAGGAAAAAAAATCCAGCCCGGAGAAATCTATTAAATTAATAGATGAAATAACATACATTTGTAATGAAAAGCAGTAGAAGAATCAAATATTATAATACAAAAGTGAAGACTGTGCTTGCAAATCCATTAATTATAACAGAAAATAACTGAATTAATTAAGAGTTTCTTATGTATATGACATGGCTTTGATCATGGCATTTTTTTAATCTTATGAGGATGAGAGGGAAGTTAGAGACTTGTGGAATTATTGAGAAGAAATTCTCAGGACATTTAGAGGCTTTATATGTTAAAGAATAATTTTATTTTAAAACTCTCTTTAGATATCCATAGCAAGCAGCCACCATAGGGTTCATTTTTATTCACAAAGAAGGAATACAGAGAAAAAGAGAGAGTGTCCTAGGTCGGGTTTCCTGGAATTGAGTCTGAGATAAAGATTTGTGTACAAGAAGATTATTGAGTAGTATACTTAGAGCTTCCCTGATAGCTCAGATGGTAAAGAATCCACCTGCAATGTAGGAGACCCCGGTTTGATACCTGGGTTGGGAAAATCCACTGGAGAGAGGATAGGCTACCCACCCCAGTATTCTTGGGCTTCCCTTGTGGCTCAGCTGGTAAAGAATCCACCCACATTGTGGGAGACCTGGGTTTGATCCCTGGGTTGGGAAGATCCCCTGGAGAAGGGAAAGGCTACCCACTCTAGTATTCTGGCCTGGAGAATTCCATGGACTGTATAGTCCATGGGGTCTCAAAGGGATGGACATGACTAAGCGACTTTCACTTTCACCCTTAAGATAGACCCTGTTGGGGGTGGGTGGTGAAGGTACAGGACTGGGGAAGGAGGATGTTGGGCTGAGATGCAGCTGCCACAAAAGACTCTGCGGATGCTCTGGGAGCCATGGACCAGGTACAAACCTTTCAGAGTTGTCCTACCTTTAGGCAAGCGGTGGAGATTTTTATCTGGTCTTTGATTAGTCGCTGCTGCTACTGCTGCTGCTAAGTTTCGCCAGTCGTGTCTGACTCTGTGCGACCCCATAGACGGCAGCCCAACAGGCTCCGCCATCCCTGGGATTCTCCAGGCAAGAATACTGGAGTGGGTTGCCATTTCCTTCTCCAATGCATGAAAGTGAAAAGTGAAAGTGAAGTCGCTCAGTCATATCCGACTCTTAGTGACCCCATGGACTGTAGCCCACCAGGCTCCTCAGTCCATGGGATTCTCCAGGCAAGAGTACTGGAGTGGGTTGCCATTGCCTTCTCCATGATTAGTTGCTGGATACGGGTTACTCCCAGGGAAGGGGGTATGATCTTGAGCCAGTGACTCTCCCTGTAAGCACAGTCCCTGCGAAGGAACAATCACACAGCCGTGGGTCACTAGCACCCCCAGCCATGGCAGATTGGTTCTCGGTCCTGAAATCACAGGATCCACTACAAAGCCTGGTTCCTCTTCCTGAGGTCACTGGGTAAGAATTAAAGAAAAGAGGAAAATGTATGGTTGAGTGAGTGTGTGCATATCGGGGAGAGAAAGATGATGTGGGGGAGAATCAAGCAGACTGTGAACTCTGGTAGATGAGGACAGCCTGGCAGCAGCTTTTGCAAGGTCCTTTGAGGGGATGGGAAGAAAGTGTTGGGGAGGGCGCTGCTCAGGCTGTAGGCTGTCCTTGCTAGAACAGTTGAGTTGCTGGTGAGAGTAAGCTGAATTGGAGGGTGGCAACCTGTGCCTGATGTTGAATGTAGAGGACCTTGAATGAAAGTACATGCTCTACCTTGGGGTTCCTGCACATATAAGCAGGCTGAAGCCTGTGGTGGAGCAGGTTGAACTGTGATGGTTCCCCAAAATTTTTGGAATGGGACAAACCTTTTTTTTTTTTTGAAGGAAAACTCAGTTTTATTAATGAGTTTTTAGATTTCTGTAACATCTTGCATCTTTCTATAAAATAGTGCTTTATGGCAGGTAATTATTTTTGATGTTAATATGGAACTTACCGTATTTATTAATTTTTAATTTTGCTGTGTTTTAAGGATTTTGTGACACCTTCTGAACCACCCAGACATGCTGGGTGTTATGGCAAACCCCACTGGGAACTGTTGGACTCTCATACAGAGCATTGCTTGGAACAGACAAAAGAAGTAAAGTGTGGCCTTTGCTTTCAAGGAGATGATGATTTAATTTTGAAAAGAAAGAATGCAAAATAAGCTGCTATTTCTAATGTCAGGAAGTACTATCTCTTCCAGAAAAGGCTTCCCTTAAATATGGAAAACATATTAAAAGAGAAGTGGGAGAGAGAAGAGAGAGGGCAGGCAACAAAATCATCTTTCCTTCTATCTCTAGAAGGAGAAGTAGCCTGAGGGTCTGGAGTGAGTTAGCATGCTATTTTATACAAAGTCCGGGAAATCTCCCATTTTTAAGTATTACCTTCTTGTTTATTTTGTCCTTGTGGTACTTTGGAATGTACATTTCTCAGATATTTGAGAGGCATTCTGTAATGTATATTCCAGGCATCGCCTCTTACTCATCTTTTGGGCTAGTCCATCTGTAATTGACTGGTGTGCTTTTCCGGAATCTAGGTTTATCTTTGTTTGGGAAATAATTGCTCGATATAGGTGACCCTGTTTTGTATTTCTTTGTTCATAAAAGAAATCACCATTGTAGAGTTTGATTTTTTTGTTGTTGTTTTAAAAACTGAGCTCTTATGACTTGTTGAAGAACATATTTGCTGCCTAGAAAATGACTTCCTCTACAAATCAGTGTTTGGTGGCCGGGGCGGGGTGAAGAGAAAGCGTGCCTAGGGCCTAGAAGGGGTTTCTTTCTTTTTATGTCTTGTCCACTCTTCACAGGCTCCAGAGAATCCATGGAAGGAACTTTCTCCAGCTCCTTTCCAATTCAGTGAGCTGATTTTGCTTTAAGCCCATGTTTATGTTTTCATTCCTGCTGATATGGTTGGGGGTGCATTAGATAAACCCAAAATGTAGGAAAAGTTTATCTCGGAGGCCGCCTTCCCTCTTTAGAGAACTTTCTTCTCTTCCTGTCTGTCCCTTCAGACACCAGGCTTTCTCTCACACTGCCTCAATTTCTCCTCTGCCCTTTCTTCTAGACCACCCTATAGGTGGTGGTTCAATATTCTTACCTGGCTTTCCAGTTTATACCTCTACTGTTTAAACTTGCTCTTTTTGGGTTTCATTACTTCAAGGCCTTGTTAGAAGACTGGCCAGTTTGTCTCATAAATCAGTTCATGTCAAGTTGTTAATGGCTGATAAAAACCAACTGCAAAAAGGCACCGGCTTAAAAACAACCCATTTCCATTTTATCCGACTGGGATCTTTAATGCCTTTCCTCTGTGCAGGCCTGCCAATATGGCTTGTGTGTAGGGAAAAATTCACAGAATATGCATTCCATACTTTCCTGGAGTTTCAAATTAACTTGATTTTTTTTTGGAAGGGAACCCACTTTATTTTTACATTAAAACAAGTAAAGAGATGGGTTTCCCTGGTGGCTCAGACAGTAAAGAATCAGCCTGCAGGGCAGGAGGCCTGGGTTTCATCCCTGGGTCGGGAAGATCTGCTGGAGGAGGAAATGGCAACCCACTCCAGTATTCTTGCCTGGAGAATCCCATGGACAGAGGAGCCTGTTGGGCTATAGTCCATGGGATCACAAAGAGTCAGACATGACTGAGTGACTAATACACACACACAGACAAGTAAAGAGATACATTATAGTATAAATCAAAATTCCCCATATCTTAAAAATCAAGCATGAGCAAACAAGACACTTTTAGTCTTGGTAAACTACTCTGGGCTAGTGTCTGGATCTCCTGGAGTTTGTTTTCACTTCTTCTGTCAAGGATTCTTGAATGAAACCCCTGAGAAGCAGTAGCTTAAGCCAAGTTATTTTCCACGGTCGGGCTTTTTAGGCTTTTTAAGAGATCAGTGGGGAATAATTATTTTTCTTTTTGGAACTTCTCTGATCTTTTGTCCAGATACAGTAGGATGTATTTGGTGGGTCAGTCGTTTGAACAGGAGGGCATTTTTAGGGCTGAACCCTCTTTCAGTCTCCCTACAAAGTTGTGCTTAGTTCTATGTGTGCTTTTGCACAAGTGTCTTGGTGGGTGAGTTAGATATTTGAGCGATGACCTTTAGCAAAAAGATGACAGAGAATTTCTTTTTAGTTTACATTTTGGGGTCAAATAAGATCCTTTAGGTACTTCTTTATAAACAATATTTAAAATTGTTGAATTATTTACTTACAGTAGAAAACTGAATGTTAAGAGTGAATCTTCAGTGAACTTTGAAGATAGGTTTAAACTTTTAAATATGCACATCTGTTTTATTGTATAATAATATTTTTTTGAAGAGAGAGAAGAACCTACAATGGGAAAACTGAAAAATTAATGGGATTGTTTACTTAGTTATTTTTATTTAGGGAATTTTCTAGAAAGGAATTATTATAGATTGGGCAAGAGTTCAATTATTCCTACTTTGTTGCTTAAATGTCTGCTGGATTCAGCTATGACTTCACAGCTCATGTGCTTTCTTTACAAAAGGGTCAGGTTACTAGCAAAGTTAAAACATTGCAGTCATTTCCTTTTAAGAAAAAATTTCCATTTTTATATTGTTTTCAGCAAATAATTTACCGTAACCATTGATTGAAATATGCTTACCATCTTTTGCCAGGAGTACTGGGGGGAAATTATATTTTATGTTCCTACAAAACTGGAGAGTAAACATTTCCCTAGAGATTACAAGAGGTTTTTGGAAAGAAACTTACCCCAAAGTGGTTTTCCTATCCTCATGCTTCATCATGAAACCTACCAGGAGAGATTTGTTATTCCAATGTAAGCAACATTCTGGGAGGAACAACCCCCTAAGATCGTTATCAATCACTTAAATCTTGGTGCTAATTTGTGTTATCAGCAGCTTTGCCATTTTCAGTTAAGAGCTATTGTTAAGAATATCTATTATCAAATGTGGTTCCTTAGTGAAAAAAAGAATATCTATTGTCAAGTCAAAAACCCACTATTTTAATCACAACATCAAAGGACACACAAAAAAGTAAATAACTATAATTGGACTGCTCTAACAGAATAAGTTCACCTCTGTGTTCTCCTTCCTGTCTTTGTCCGTTTGCACACACGTTTCTTAGGTTGACGTAATCAGCATGTTGACTCACAGCGCACCTAGCTGGGGGTGGGCTGGGGACAGTGCCTGTCTGGCAGCATATCTGGATCACAGGGGAAGACAAGCAGCAAAGGGCACTGCCACAGTTTTCTACCACTGCTGCTCTCCGTGGCTCCCTCTTGTTCTGCTCTCCGCTTCCTTTCACTTCATCCTCCCCGCAAGCTACCCTCTGTTTGTGGGAGAAAGTAAACTCAAGTGTTGTCATTATTTGTGAGTTTTCATATATTTACAGTTACTGGAATTTTCAAGTTAAAATTGCAAGTCAACTACCCAATCTAACTGCTGGGTTTTATTTTCTTTTCGCTACTGCTCCTGAATCCCGTACCCAACACAACCCACATAAATGAATTATTAATACTTTTCATTTGCCAAGCAACTTTCAGGGCAGGGGAACATAGAGACGACTTACCCTTAGTTTCTACCTTAAAGTGACAGAGTAAAGAGATTATTACACTGTAGATGTGTTGTGATGAATGTTATCTTCCATGAGAGCAAAAAATGAGCTAAATTTGCAATGATAAGAAATATGATACACATGGGGATAAACCATAATACCATGAGTGCACACTGTAGGAGCCTTAACCTAACTCTGTGGAGAGGCCCAAAGAAGGTAACAGTTAAACTGGCCTTGAAAGTTTGGGAAGCAGAGTAGAGAAGGGGGAAGGACGTGCGGTACGCACAAAGGTGCTGAGGTGTGGAGGAGAGATGTTGGCTCTAGTTCAGGCCAGAGAAGAGTATGAGGTCACTGGGTCACATGTTGTCAAGGGTCTGATGTTCTTTGAGGTAGCTGGGAGGTTGTGCTGTGAACCTCAGTGTTCCAAATGGAGATTTGAGGGCATGGAAATGACACGGTGGTTTTTTCGTTTGTTCAAGAAAGAGTAGTTCTGGTGGGTAAGGAACTGGCAGAATGAGGGTGGCACAGGAGGCCCAGTGGTCCTATGGCCTTTTCCTTTATAGTGAATTTCTCAGTCCCTACCATGCTGTATGGTCTTTGTTGAAGAAATGAGTGGACTGGTATTGTCTCTGAGCTTAAGGATGACTCTGGGTCAGCTGTAAACTCTGATCTTGAGTGTTGCAGGCTTCCTAGGTAGTGCAGTGGTGAATAGTCCACCTGCCAACGCAGCTGACAGAGACTTGTGTTCAATCCCTGGGTTGGGAAGATCCCTGGAGTAGCAAGTGGCAACCTGTTCCAGTATCCTTGCCTGGAAAATTCCACGGAGAGAGAAGCTTGGTGGGCTACAGTCCATGGGGTCACAGAGTCGAACAGACACACACGTACACACACTTGAGTGTTGCTCTTGGTAGCCCATCAACCACACAACTTATGTCAAAGCATCATGCATCAAGGGTACTAAGTTAGTCCATTCAGTCCACCCTTCTTCTCTGCACTGTGGGACTGGTGTACAAGAAAGACAAATTGAACATTTAAAATTCACCTGAAGGAATCACCAGAGATGTCTTTCCAATTCTAGGCTAAATATCCTTGGCTTCAGCTTCCATTTTGAGTCCTGACTCTGTCTTACAGATGTAAAGACTGAGATTAGTCTTCCTGGCCTCTCTTCCTTTAGTGGGGACTTTGCTGCTGCTGCTGCTGCTGCTGCTGCTAAGTCGCTTCAGTCGTGTCTAACTCTGTGCGACCCCATAGACGGCCTTCTACCAGGCTCCTCTGTCCCTGGGACTTTCAGTTCAGTTCAGTTAAGTCACTCAGTTATGTCCGACTCTTTGCAACCCCATGAATTGCAGCACGCCAGACCTCCATGTCCATCACCAACTCCCGGAATTCAAACTCACTCCATCGAGTCAGTGATGCCATCCAGCCATCTCATCCTCTGTCGTCCCCTTCTCCTCCTGCCCCCAGTCCCTCCCAGCATAGGGTCTTTTCCAATGAGTCAACTCTTCACATGAGGTGGCCAAAGTACTGGAGTTTCAGCTTCAGCATCATTCCTTCCAAAGAACACCCAGGACTGATTTCCTTTAGAATGGACTGGTTGGATCTCCTTGCAGTCCAAGGGACTCTCAAGAGTCTTCTCCGACACCACAGTTCAAAAGCATCAATTCTTAGGCGCTTAGCTTTCTTCACAGTTCAACTTTCACATCCATACATGACCACAGGAAAAACCATAGCCTTGACTAGACGGACCTTAGTCGGCAAAGTAATGTCTCTACTTTTGAATATGCTGTCTAGGTTGGTCATAACTTTTCTTCCAAGGAGTAAGCGTCTTTTAATTTCATGGCCGCAGTCACCATCTGCAGTGATTTGGGAGCCCCCAAAAAAATAAAGTCTGACACTGTTTCCCATCTATTTCCCATGAAGTGATGGGACAAGATGCCATGATCTTCATTTTCTGAATGTTGACCTTTAAGCCAACTTTTTCACTCTCCTCTTTCACTTTCACCAAGAGGCTTTTTAGTTCCTCTTCCCTTTCTGCCATAAGGGTGGTGTCATCTGCATATCTGAGGTCATTGATATTTCTCCCAGCAATCTTGATTCCAGCTTGTGCTTCTTCCAGCCCAGCGTTTCTCATGATGTACTCTGCATAGAAGTTAAATAAGCAGGGTGACAATATACAGCCTTGACGTACTCCTTTTCCTATTTGGAACCAGTCTGTTGTTCCATGTCCAGTTTAGGTCCCCTCTAAAGATTTTGGTTAACAACAGCTTTCAGCTTCTTCTATGACTCAGGTCTCAAATAGATCTGCTCTCTCGCTCTTGCTCCAATTTTCAGGCCCCAATTCTGGCTCCAGACACTGAAGAGTGCAAAGGTCAGAAGATCCCCAGCCTCCTCACTAGGGAATGGGCAAACAGATCATACCTGTCCTGGGTTCATGTCTCCTTGAGAAGGTTTATTCACGTTGTTCAGAATCATGCACTATCCCAAAGCTTGCTTTCAACCAATTTCTCTCTTTCAACATACCTCCCTGAGTCACTTTCTCATTAACCCACTTTCCCCTCTAATAGTCAATGTAATCCAATCTCTTTGAACTGTTTTTTCTGCTTTAAAATTGTATACTTAAAACATTTGAGATAATTCTGAACCTCAGAATAATAGGATTTGTTTATTATCTGGAGTATGAAATCCTGTTTATGGGTCCTCTAGACCTCTGTATATTCTTGTTAAGATACTTTTTAATGTAAGTTTTCAAATATATTCAAATTAGATAAAATAGTATAAGGACTATGTGTGCTTGTCATCCAGCTTCAATAGTTATAAACAAGTGGCTCAGTTAATTTTATCTGTTACCCTTATTTCATCTATTACCCCAACCATTTCCTCAGCCTCAAATATTTTCAATAAAATCCTAGATCTCCTCTGATTTAATATGTAAACACCTAAAGTTAAGTATTCCCTTCACAAGCCAGAATGTCAATAATTTTCAGTATAAACAAATAATTTGTCTAGTTTCAAATTTTCCCAATTGTCTCAGATTTAAAAAAAATATTTTTTTTAAAAATAAGACTTAAATAAGGCCATACCTTGGAGTTGATTGATCTCTAGTGTTTCGTTTTTTGATTTACAAATTCTTCCTCCATCTCCATCTTATTATTTCTTGGTAATGCATTTGTTGAAGAAACTGGGTAATTCATCTCATGGGTTCTCCAGCCTGGATTTTGCTAATTGTATCGCTGAAAGACTTTCCAACAGGTTCCTGTACTCTTGTGTATCTTATAAACTAGTGGTTAGATGTTGAGGTTTAATCAGATCCAGGTTTCACTCTTTTTATTGTTTTATTTCTTTCTTACAAGAAGACAATTTAAGTGGTGTTGTATACATCTACTAGTCTTTTTGTACAATGGGCAGCCACTGATAATCACTGCCAATCTCTATAAATTTATTAAAGGTTGCAAAATGATGCTGTCTAAACCCTATCATCCCACTTTCATTTAACAGCCTTATCAACTGTTTGGTTACCCTAGTACAGTTTGAATAGGGAATGTTGGATAAAGACTTAATTATTCCCCTTAACTGATTTTCAAAAACGTTACTTGGTTAGTGTTTGTTGCTCAGTCATGTTGGACTCTTTGCAACCCAGCCTGCCAGATTCCTCTATCCATGGGATTTTCCAGACAAGAATACTGGAGCAGGTTGCCATTTCCTTCTCCAGGGGGTCTGCCCAGCCCAGGGATTGAACCTGGGTCTCCCACATTGCAGCAGACTCTTTATCACCTGAGTTACCAGGAAACATTACTTGGTTAGCAACCTTCAAAGACGATCCATTAATTTTAAAAGTGTTTGTTGTGAAATAAGTATGTTTGCTGTGTTTTCAGTCACTGCAGTCATTATTCTTATTGACGCTCCAATGTGTCCCTTTTCAAGCAGTGAGAGTATATTCAAGTTGTTTTCTGATTCTCTTGGGCAATCTTGGTAACCTTGAGAGAGTCCCTGTGTTATAATCTGACAAGATGGTCCATTTCCTTTTTCAGACTTAGAATCAGCTATTTTCCCAAAGGAATATGATTCCTTTAAGTTGGAAATTATTTATAGAAACAGCAGTGTAGGACCTAAGGCTGCTCATTGCTCTTGGGTTGGTCATTGTTTTCAGAATTTTTCAGAAGACAGAGCTAAGAAATACGTATTTTAAAAAAATTAAATACATAAGCTCATGCTGATAGTTCTTGTTCAAATTTAGGACAGTTCAGTTCAGTTCAGTTCAGTCGCTCAGTCATGTCCGACTCTTTGCGACCCCATGAATCGAAGCATGCCAGGCCTCCCTGTCCATCACCATCTCCTGGAGTTCACTCAGACTCACGTCCATCGAGTCCGTGATGCCATCCAGCAATCTCATCCTCTGTCATCCCCTTCTCCTCCTGCCCCCAATCCCTCCCAGCATCAGAGTCTTTTTCAGTGAGTCAACTCTTCGCATGAGGTGGCCAAAGTACTGGAGTTTCAGCTTCAACATTATTCCCTCCAAAGAAATCCCAGGGCTGATCTCCTTCAGAATGGACTGGTTGGATCTCCTTGCAGTCCAAGGGACTCTCAAGAGTCTTCTCCAACAACACAGTTCAAAAGCATCAATTCTTCAGTGCTCAGCTTTCTTCACAGTCCAACTCTCACATCCATACATGACCACTGGAAAAACCATAGCCTTGACTAGACGGACCTTCGTTGGCAAAGTAATGTCTCTGCTTTTGAATATGCTATCTAGGTTGGTCATAATTTTTCTTCCAAGGAGTAAGCGTCTTTTAATTTCATAGCTGCAGTCACCATCTGCAGTGATTTTGGACAACAGGGCATTAACTCACAGAGCTTATATTTGTACTTCCTTTCCCTCCTGCCAAGAATCCTGATGTTTGAAGACATCAGCACAATTACTTATTTTGTTTATTCTCACAATACACACATAACAGACTCAGAAAAATAATACCTACCACTAGAATCAAGGATTTGATCACTAAAAGCAGTTTAAGATTTGTTTGCAGTTCTTTTGGTCCTCAGGGTCTGTCCTAATAAAGATATATAGTCAATTTACAGTGCTTCAATTACCTTGGCTGTGTGATTTTACCCCTACATGATACACAGTTTCATTCACTTGATAAATTTTGCTCTCAATTAAAAAAAAAACTTTTGTGCTAACCAAAAATCTGTTTTGTTATGGAAGACCACTACTTCTCACTTGCTGAGAATATACACAAGTGTAAAACCAAAAACAAAATCAGGACTTCCCTCGTGGTCCAGTGGTTAAGAATCTGCCTGCCAATGCAAGGGACACAGGTTCAATCCCTGATCCAAGAAGATCTAGCTTACTGTGGGGCAACTAAACCCTTGCTCTGCAACTACTGAGCTCACCACTCTAGAGCTTGAGCTCTGCAACAAGAGATGCTACTGCAATGAGAAGCCTGCCCACCACAGCTAGAGAGCTGCAACTAGAGACAGTCCATACTCATCAACAAAGACCCAGGGCAGGCAAAACAAAACAAAAAAATGAAAATAAACACCAAAAAAGCCTTCCAAAGGCTACAGTGATGCACATTTAGCCCTACTGCAAACATTCTATGGTCTTTGAATTGTTGCTCTCAATTTTTAAGGATTTCATTTTGTTATGTTTAATTTTGTTATATAATTTGCCCAAGTGGTCACAATGAATCAGATATGACTAAGTGGCGAATACGTCAGACTTCCTTGATGGCTCAGATGGTAAAGAATCTCCCTGTAATACGGGAGATCCAGGTTCGATCCCTGGGTCAGGATGATACCTTGGAGAAGGGAATGGCAACCTACTCCAGTATTCTTGCCTGAAGAATCCCATGGACAAAGGAGCCTGGTGGGCTACAGTCCATGGGATCACAAAGAGTCAGATATGACTGAGTGACTAAGACTATGTAAAATATCCATATTGTGCGAAACTCAAATTTACTCTTCAAGGTATATTCAAAGAAGTCTTGTCTTGTCCCCTGTCCTCTTTATATAATTTCTTATTTGTTGTTGATCAGTGGCTAAGTCGTGTCTGACTCTTTGTGACCTCATAGACTACAGCACACCAGGCTCCCCTGTCCTTCATTACCTCCCAGAGTTTGCTCAGATTCATGTCCATTGAGACAATGAGCACTCTCTAACCATCTCATCATCTGCCGCTCCCTTCTCCTTTTTCCTTCAATCTTTCCCAGCATTGGGGTCTTTTCCAGTGAGTCCACTCTTCACCGCAGGTGGCCAAATTATTGGAGCTAAAGCTTCAGCATCCAGCCCTCCAATGAATATTTTACTTCCAGTGAATGTTCAGGGTTGATTTCCTTTAGGATTGACTGGTTTGAACTCCTTCCAGTCCAAGGACTCTCAAGAATTTTCTCCAGCACCACAATTAGAAAGCATTAATTTTTCTGCACTCAGTCTTATTTATGGTCCAGCTCTCACATCTGTACATGACTACTGGATGTCAAGTGATGTCTTTGCTTTTTAAATAAGTTCTCATAGGTAACCATGTTTTTAAAAAGTACGTTCATTCTTCCACTGTATTTTTTTTAAATGAGCAAGTATTTATAGGCATTCATATCTTTCTCCTCCTTCCTAATGATACACATCTTTATACAGCAGCCTTTTTAACTTTATGATTTATTTGGAGATCAGTCTAGAATGGTGTAGAGATAATTCTCATTCCTTTTTACATTTGCCTTATGCTCCATTGTGTGGCTATATGTTGGTTTCTTGAGTCAGTCCTCTCTTATAGACATTTGGGTTTCTTCCAAGTCCTTTAACTTTACAAATTGTATTGTGGTGAATAGCCTCTTGAACCTTTTTGTATTTTTGTAGCTCGAAAATTGAGTTAGGTTACGAAAATGTGATTGCTGGGTCAGTATCTAGCAAGGGACCTCCAGAAGAGATTAGCAAATTTCCCTCTAAGAGAGATAACTAACTGCATTCCCACCAGTAAAACATAAGTGTCTATTTTCCCAAAGCCTTGCCAAAAGTGTGTATTGTCAAATTTGGGGGATTTTCCCAATCTGGTACGTGAGAATTGGTATCTCATGATGTTTGAAATTATACTTCTCTCATTAGCAATGATGAGTTTCTTGTAGGCCACTTACATTTGCCTATGAACTGCTTCTTACTCACTTCTGAGGATATACTGTCCTTCATCTTTTCTTCTCAAAATTTAAAAGCCATTCATATACTAAGGATATTTACCACTTGTAATATACATTGTACTTATTTTTCCTAGTTTGTAACTTATCTTTTTATATTCTTTATAATGCTTTTCACATGTAAAGGTTTTTTTTCTTTCTATAAATTTTACATCAATTTTCTTAGTCCCTTCTCTTTTTGCTTCTGGATTTTGAGTCATGGTTATGAAAAACTTTTGTACTCTCATAGAATATAGCAGTTCATTCAAGCTTTCATTTTACAGTTGCATGGTTTCATTTGATTACATTTCAGATACATTTGGAATTTATCCTATTTTATGATGTGAGAAATAGATTCATTTTTTCTCTTTGAAAGAGTTATCTAATTAGGCCAATACTGCTTAGTTATAAGTCTATCTTTTCCCCACCAATTTGATATATTGGTCATACCATATGTTAAGCTTTCATATATGATTGTATTCCTGGCAGGGTTTTTACTCTACCAAAAATAATAAATACTAAAATTTTCGACTGAGGTTGGATGACTCAGCAAGTCCTGTGCTGCCCAGAGTACAGGGAAGGTACAAAATGTTGTTAGCCATGGTACATTCTGGATAAAAGATCTGAAACATCATGGATGTTTCATAAGCCTTTGGTTGCATAAGTGACTCATGAGAAACAATTGGTAAGTGATTAAATAATCTGAGACATATATTTTGAACAGGGTGAGATTTCTATGAAATATCAATTAGTAATGCAGTGGTAGACAGTATAATGGAAAAAACTAATAGTGAGATTTATAGTCAATCTACTTGGAAAAAGAATACATCTGTTGTATAATATAAAATGTGAAGCTCTGAAAACTTGTGCATAAATCTTAAAATATAATTAGATAATTTAAATTTGTTTAAAAAGCTTACTGTTTATTTGAAAGAAACCAGTGAAGAATCTTTCCATGAAGAGATTAATCCTTTTGAATTGTGAATAATTTGGAATGATTTCTTGGTTCAGATTTTGATGCATAAGATTTGTTTTTTGAAGTTGGGCACACTGACATGTCTTTAAAACAGAACATAACAAAAACAGTGACCATTTCTCCTTTTGAGAATGAAAGTAAAGAAATGAAAAAGAATTAATCTAGGTTTTTATTACACCAGGAAGACAAGTCCATAGATACCACTGTCCAGACATCTTGTACATATAGCCTAATAAGTGCTTCCAATCTATCTTGGAGGTAAGAGCCAGAACTCTGAAGTCATCATCCTAACTCTTAAAGGATTTTCACATGTAGTTCAGTGTATAGCACTGCAAAGGAAGTTAGTTAATAGTTTAATAAATAAATTTCTCTAGAAGGTGCATAGGGAAATTAAAGAACAGGAAAGGAAGGGAAAGCATTGAGTGAGAAGGGAAAAAAAGACAAAGCTAAGAAAAGACTTCTCCATCTGGCTAAAGATTCATGGCTCAAAATTCTTTTTCTGGCCATGGCTGGAGTGTACGAAGGAAATGACAAAGGCGGTGCTAAGCACGTGGGGAGAGAATGGCTTCTCATATAGTGTAGCTCTGCATCAGGTCACTGATCTTCTGACTCTAAGTTTTAATCAAGAAGCATTGGACGCATAGTCTCTCTTTCTTATAATCTTGAGAATCAGCAGTAAAGACGTGCAGAGAACAAGGGGAAGAGCAATCTATTTTGTCCTAAAGCTTAAAAATATTTTTGTTTTAATGATGGGCCAAGGTTTGAATTGACCCAATAAATATTTATTTGGTTTTTACTACCATTCCTAAGTATCAATATATATATAACTTGCTTGTTTGATATTTTCCGTATCTCTCCTTTCTTTTCCTTGAGCCAGCCTTTAGATTCAGAACATTGGTCGCACACCCATGGGGCATAAAAATAACTTGAATTAAGTTTAATTTTAGAACATATGCTAAAACTTTTAGATTTGGCCACATTTGCCTCTGGGGCACTGTTAGTGAGGTTAATTAATGCCAAAATAACTCCAAAGTGTGTGTTTTCCCTACTCTTTTCATCGTCCCCTTCTATCAAACAAATCAGTGATTTTGTGTAAGGGGATCATGCTCCAAATTTGTCCTCATTCTTCCTGCAGTTGGAATTGTAATTCCAGCTATTGAAAGTGGAAAATGTCCTCAAACTTCTTAGAAAATTATTTCTCACAGCTTATGAAAAAAGTCATGGCAAAAATTATGGAGGTGTTATTAAGAGATGCCTTGTAGATTCAAGAAAGCTTTATGTGCAGAACCTAAGTTGAGATACTTGGCAGAGAAGCCCAGTGAAGACCAGCAAAGCAGGTGGGGAAAATAGAAAGTCATTTTTAGCACTCTTTTTGCACATCTTAAATTTGCTACATGATAGTCCTATAACCTGTACTCTTTCAAGGCAGCAATGTTTGCTCCTCTGGGAGCTAATGAATGAAAATATCCTATTTTCTTGCCTTCAAACAAACACTTCCCTGGTGGCTCAGACTGTGAAGCATCTGGTTACAATGTAGGAGACCCGGGTTCAGTCCCTGGGTCGGGAAGATCTCCTGGAGAAGGAAATGGCAACCCACTCCAGTACTCTTGCCTGGAAAATCCCATGGACAGAGAAGCCTGGTGGGCTACAGTCCATGGATCACAAAGAGCCTGACACAACTGAGAGACTTCACTTCAAGCAGACACAACACCTGAAAAGTTTAAGATACCAAGTTGAGTAAAACAAAAGTTTTTTTAGTTAAAACTTGGAGCTCAGGATAAAATTCTCTGATGCAGAAAAAAGCCCTACCAGAAGTATTCTCTCATTGAAAAAGAAAGAAATGGAATCTTATAAGGCTTTTGTAGCAAATTTAGGACTATCATGTGCTTGCCCATTTGATATATTTTAATTTATTGTGAAATCAACTTAAAAATGAAATACTAAAGGGAAGAATGGGGAAAGGGGTGGTTAGGGAATTTGGAATCAACATGTTTACACTGTTGTATTTAAAATGGATAACCAACAAGGACCTACTGTATAGCACATGGAATTCTGCTTAATGTTACATGGCAACCTGGATGGGAGGGGAATTTGGGGGAGAACGGATACATGTATGGCTGAGTCTCTTTGCTGTCCACCTGAAACTATCACAACATTTTGAACTGACTATACTCCAACACTGGAGAAGGAAATGGCAACCCACTTCAGTGTTCTTGCCTAGAGAATCCCAGGGATGGTGGAGCCTGGTGGGCTGCCATCTATGGAGTCGCACAGAGTTGGACATGACTGAAGCAACTTAGCAGCAGCAACAGCATACTCCAACATAAAATTAAAAAATTTAAAAAAGAAGAAAGTGAAATACTGGAGACTGTTTTAAGGGTGATAATTTTGAAAGAGGAAAATGTCTGGGCTAGGACTAAGTATGGTGATAATTTTAAAAAATTATTTTATTCATTTATTTATTCATGTATTATACATGTAATTATTAAACACCTATTTTATGCCAGTTATGTGGTCATAAACTTTTCCCTTTATAAGGCTTAGTATTCAATGACAGAAAAACATGTAACAATATAAAGGGCATAAATACTGTGATATAAGATGCATATCTACTTGATCATCCCATCTGGGACTCTTCTGAGGGTGAGAAGAGCATCTTTTAGTAATTACTAAATGTGACTTGTGATAGAAGCAAGATCCGATGCTGTAAAGAGCAATACTGCATAGGAACCTGGAATGTCAGGTCCATGAATCAAGGCAAACTGGAAGTGGTCAAACAAGAGATGGCAAGGGTGAACGTTGATATTCTAGGAATCAGCAAACTAAAATGGACTGGAATGGGTGAATTTAACTCAGATGACCATTATATCTACTACTGTGGGCAGGTATCTCTCAGAAGAAATGGAGTAGCCATCATGGTCAACAAAAGAGTCCGAAATGCAGTACTTGGATGCAATCTCAAAAACGACAGAATGATCTCTGTTCGTTTCCAAGGTAAACCATTCAATATCACGGTAATTCGAGTCTATGCCCCAACCAGTAACGCTGAAGAAACTGAAGTTGAACGGTTTTATGAAGATCTACAAGATCTTTAGAACTAAAACCCAAAAAAGATGTCCTTTTCATTATAGGGTACTGGAATGCAAAAGTAGGAAGTCAAGAAACATCTGGAGTAACAGGTAAATTTGGCCTTGGAATGCGGAATGAAGCAGGGCAAAGACTAATAGAGTTTTGCCAAGAAAATGCACTGGTCATAGCAAACACCCTCTTCCAACAACACAAGAGAAGACTCTACACATGGACATCACCAGATGGTCAACACCGAAATCAGATTGATTCTATTCTTTGCAGCCAAAGATGGAAAAGCTCTATACAGTCAGCAAAAACAAGACCGGGAGCTGACTATGGCACAGATCATGAACTCCTTATTGCCAAATTCAGACTTAAATTGAAGAAAGTAGGGAAAACCACTAGACCATTCAGGTATGACCTAAATCAAATCCCTTATGATTATACAGTGGAAGTGAGAAATAGATTGAAGAGCCTAGATCTGATAGAAGGAGTGCCTGATGAATTGTGGACTGAGGCTTGTGACATTGTGCAGGAGACAGGGATCAAGACCATCCCCATGGAAAAGAAATGCAAAAAAGCAAAATGGCTGTCTGGGGAGGCCTTACAAATAGCTGTGAAAAGAAGAGAGGCGAAAAGCCAAGGAAAAAAGGAAAGATATAAGCATATGAATGCAGAGTTCCAAAGAACAGCAAGAAGAGATAAGAAAGCCTTCTTCAGCGATCAATGCAAAGAAATAGAGGAAAAGAACAGAATGGGAAAGACTAGAGATCTCTTCAAGAAAATTAGAGACACCAAGGGAACATTTCATGCAAAGATGGGCTAGATAAAGGACAGAAATGGTATGGACCTAACAGAGGCTGAAGATATTAAGAGGTGGCAAGAATACACAGAAGAACTGTACAAAAAAGATCTTCATGACCCGGATAATCACGATTTGTGATCACTCATCTAGAGCCAGACATTCCGAATGTAAAGTCAAGTGGGCCTTAGAAAGTATCATTATGAGCAAAGCTAGTGGAGGTGATGGAATTCCAGTGGAGCTATTTCAAATCCTGAAAGATGATGCTGTGAAAGTGCTGCACTCAATATGCCAGTGAATTTGGAAAACTCACCAGTGGACACAGGACTGGAAAAGGTCAGTTTTCATTCCGATCCCAAAGAAAGGCAGTGCCAAAAAATGCTCAAACTACCGCACAATTGCACTCATCTCACATGCTAGCAAAGTAATGCTTAAAATTCTCCAAGCCAGGCTTCAGCAATACGTGAACCATGAACTTCCTGATGTTCAAGCTGGTTTTAGAAAAGGCAGAGGAACCAGAGATTAAAGTGCCAACATCCGCTGGATCATGGAGAAAGCAAGAGAGTTCCAGAAAAACATCTATTTCTGCTTTATTGACTATGCCAAAGACTTTGACTGTGTGGATCACAATAAACTGTGGAAAATTCTGAAAGAGATGGGGATACCAGACCACCTGACCTGCCTCTTGAGAAATCTGTATGCAGGTCAGGAAGCAACAGTTAGAACTGGACATGGAACAACAGACTGGTTCCAAATAGGAAAGGGAGTCCGTCAAGGCTGTATATTGTCACCCTGCTTATTTAACTTCTATGCAGAGTACATCATGAGAAACGCTGGACTGGAAGAAACACAAGCTGGAATCAAGATTGCTGGGAGAAATATCAATAACCTCAGATATGCAGATGACACCATCCTTATGGCAGAAAGTGATGAGGAGCTAAAAAGCCTCTTAATGAAAGTGAAAGAGGAGAGTGAAAAAGTTGCTTAAAGCTCAACATTCAGAAAACGAAGATCATGGCATCTGGTCCCATCACTTCATGGGAAATAGATGGGGAAACAGTAGAAACAATGTCAGACTTTATTTTTTTGGGCTCCAAAATCACTGCAGATGGTGACTGCAGCCATGGAATTAAAAGACGCTTACTCCTCGGAAGAAATGTTATGACCAATCTTGTATATTCAAAAGCAGAGACATTACTTTGCTGACTAAGGTCCGTCTAGCTAAGGCTATGGTTTTTCCTGTGGTCATGTATGGATGTGAGAGTTGGACTGTGAAGAAAGCTGAGCACTGAAGAATTGACGCGTTTGAACTGTGGTGTTGGAGAAGACTCTTGAGAGTCCCTTGGACTGCAAGGAGATCCAACCAGTCCATTCTGAAGGAGATCAACCCTGGGTGTTCTTTGGAAGGAATGATGCTGAAGCTGAAACTCCAGTACTTTGGCCACCTCATGCGAAGAGTTGACTCATTGGAAAAGATTCTGATGCTGGGAGGGATTGGGGGCAGGAGGAGAAGGGGACGACAGAGGATGAGATGGCTGGATGGCATCACGGACTCGATGGATGTGAGTCTGAGTGAACTCCGGGAGATGGTGATGGACAGGGAGGCCTGGCGTGCTGTGATTCACGGGGTCGCAAAGAGTCAGACATGGCTGAGTGACTGAACTGAACTCAACTGAACTGAAAGCTGAGATCACTTTGGACAAGGGGCTTTCCTGGTGGCTCAGATGGTAAAGAATCTACCCTCAATGTGGGAGACCCAGGTTTGATCTCTGGGTCAGGAAGATGCCTTGGAGAAGGGAATGGCTACACACTCCAGTATTCTTGCCTGGAGAATTCCATGGACAGAGGAACCTGGTGGGCTATAGTCCATAGGGTCCCAAAGAGTCAGACACAACTGAGCAACTAACACTTTTATTTTATTTTTTTTCGCCTTGGGCAAACTGGTGTGTGCCTAACCTTAGGGTTAGGGCCTCTAGCGGTTATTGTGTGTTTGTGTGTGTGTATGTTCAGTTGCTCAGTCCTGTCTGATTTCTTGTGACCCATGGACTATAGCCTGGCAGGCTTCTCTGTCCATGGAATTTTCCAGGCAAGAATATTGGATTGGGTTGCATTTCTTTCTCAGGGAATCAGCCTGACCCAGGGATTGAACTCAAGTCTCTTGCATTTCCTGCAATGATTGGGTGGGTTCTTTACCACTGAGCCACCTGGGAACCCCCTAGAGGTTATTATGGGATGGTGAAGCAGTAACGCTTAATCTGGTCTGTGTGTAGTGATGGTGGGGACAAACTTCTAAGAGAAACTGATGTTTAAACTGTTACCTCTGTGCCTGCTTCTTCCTGTGGGTTCACACCTGTGATCCTCTAGACTGCCAGAACTTCTGGGGACTAAATACTTTCTTGTTTTGTTGCCAGTTGAAAGGAGGGAGTCTGCTACCCCAACAGCTCAGCTGAGGCCTGAGAATCAGGTCTCATTGGTCCTGACTGGCCTGATTAACTCATGCACCTGCCTCTGGGCCAATCACTGTGGACAAGGGGATGGAATATGATGACTAGTTTATTGTCATGGTGAGGGAAATTCAGGGTCATGTTAGGAAGGAGAAACGGATTAATAATAAAGCAATACTTGTATAACATTTATTATGTGCTAAGCACTGTTTTCGGAGAAGGCAGCAGCAACCCACTCCAGTACTCTTGCCTGGAAAATCCCATGGATGGAGGAGCCTGGTAGGCTGCAGTCCATGGGGTCGTGAAGTCGGACACAACTGAGCAACTTCCCTTTCACTTTTCACTTTCATGCACTGGAGAAGGAAATGGCAACCCACTCCAGTGTTCTTGCCTGGAGAGTCCCAGGGACAGGGGAGCCTGGTGAGCTGCTGTCTACGGGGTCGCACAGAGTCAGACATTACTGAAGCGACTTAACAGCAGCAGCAAGCACTGTTTTAAAAGCTTGATAGGTATTTTATTATAAAATCCTCTAAAAAACATTTTGAACTAGAATTTATTATTATTTTCATTTTATAGCTAAGGAGAGTGAGGCACAGAGAGATTAAGGAACTTTTCCAACATCCCACACTGGGTGAGTGATTAAATCAAGATTCCAACACAGGGAGCTGGCTCTCAGCTATTACACAATCCTGCCTAGACTTCTCATGCAGCAGAAATTTGGTTTGAGTGAAGTGAAGAGTATGAAGGTGAATGGGAAGAAATGCTGGTTTTATTAATGATTAGTTCCCTGGTGGCTCAGATGATAAAGAATCTGCCATACAGGAGACCAGGGATCTATCCCTGTTTGGGAAGATCCCCTGGAAAAGGGAATGGCTACCCGTTCCAGTAGTCTTGCCTGGAAAATCTCATGGACAGAGAAGCCTGGTGGGCTACAGTCCATGGTGTTGCTAAGAGTTGGACATGAATGAGGCTCTAACACTTTCACTTGGGCTTGGGCTTGCTTTCCAAGGTCAAAAAAGCAATTGTAATCACTCTCCCCCCAGCTTTATTGAGATACAGTTTGCATACCTTACACTTCACTCACTTAAAGTGTACACTTCATTTTTGTATGTGTGTATTCACAGAGTTGTACAAATATCCCACAATCAATTTTACAACATCTCTTATTTCCCCCCAAAGAAGCCCCATATCTATTAGTAGTCACTTCCCATTTTCCCTCTTTCCAGCTTTAGGCAACAACTGCCTCTATGCCTAGGTATAGCCTGGATACCTCTCAGTGGAATCATGCAGCATGTAGTCTTCGGTAAATGGCTTTTTAAAGTTAGTGTAATGTTTCCAAGATTTATCCGTGTTGTAGCACGTATCAGTACCTCATTCCTTTTTATAGCCTAATATGCCATGGTATGGATATAGCTGATTTATTTACTCATCAACTGATGGATATTTGGGCTGTTTCCACTTCATGGGTTTTATGAATAATACTGCTATGAACATTCAAATATATGTTGTTTGAGTGAATGTATGTTCTCACGTCTCCTGGATATAGACTTAGGAGTGTAATTGCTGAGTCATATTGCTTTCTATAGTGGCTATACAAACTTATATTCCCAATAGCAATGTATGAAGGATCCAGTTTCTCCACATACTCACCAATACCTACCTGTTTTTTTAAAAAATTACCATATAGCTATCTTAGTAGGTGTGGTTTCAATTTGCATTTCTCTGATGGCTAATAATGTTGAGCATCATTTTATGTACTTATTAGTCATTCGTATATCTACTTTGGAGAGCTCTCTATTTACATCTTTTGCTTATTTTTAATTAGCTTGTCTTTTTATCATCAAGCTAAAATAGTTCTTTACCTTATTCTAAATTCAAGTATAAGATACATGATTTGCAAATATTTTCTCCAATTCTGTAAGTTACATTTTTAATTTTCTAAATGATGTCCTTGTCACTACAAAAATTAATTTTGATGATCTCCAAGCTTTCTATTTTCCCTTGTGCTTTTGAGACCATAACTAAGCAACTATTGCTAATCCAGTGTCACAAAGGTCTATGCCTGTGTTTCTTTTAAGATTTTTATAGTTCTAGCTCTTACACTGAGATTTTAGATCTATTAAAAAAAGATTTTAGAACTATAAAACTATAAAAATTTCTTCTAAACATAGTTTTAGCTGCATCCCATATGTTTTGTTATGTTGTATTTTCATTTTTACTCATCTCAAAATATTTTCTAATTTCCTTGTAGTTTCTTCTTTGACCTACTGGCTACTTAGTATTGTGTCATTTAACTTCCACATATCTGTAAATTTCCCCAACTTTTAAAAATTAATATCCAATTTCACTCCATTGTGGTTAGAAAATGCTTATTGTAATTCTTTTAAACTGACGTTTTGTGGCTTAGCATAAAGGCTATACTAGAGAGTGTCCACGTGTACTTATGAAGAAGTATATTTTGCTGTAGTTGCTTGGACTATTTTATGGATGATTGTTGTCTTGTTGGTTTATGGTGTTGTTCAGCCTATTTATTCATTTCAGTCTAGTCACCCTATTCATTATTAAAAGTGGAGTAAGTCAAGTCTCCAACTATAGTTGTAGAACAGTCTATTTCTCCCTTCAATTCTGTCAGTGTTTGCTTCTTTTTTTTTTTTTTTAGTTTTGGTTTTTAGGTATAAATGTATTTAAAATTATATCTTCTTGAGAGATTGACATTTTAATCATAAAAATATATCCTTCATTATATCCAGCAACATTTTTTGTTGTTATTTTAAAGTCCATTTTATCTGCTATTTGGGTAGCTACTCCAGCTTTCATATAGTTGCAGTTTATATGATATAATATTTTCTATCTTTTAACCTACTTGTATCTTTGAATTTAAGTATATCTCCTGTAGACAGCATATAGCTGGATCTTGTTTTTATATCCATAGCATATTGTTGGATCTTGGTTTTTTATTCAGTTTGACAGTCTCTGCCTTTTCATTTTGTTATTTAGTAAATTCATATTGCATGTTTTTATTATTACAGTTGGGCTTACATCTGCTAGTTTACTTGACATTTTTCTTTCATTGAGCTCTCTATTAAGCTATCTGCCTTATTTAATATTATACCAAGCAGTTAGGCTTCACCAATTGCTGGCTGATTTCTCTATTGCTTTTGACAATGCCTCGTGTATAACTTGCTCCATAGTCTCCTCCAATTAAATTCAGGTAGGAGTAGTTTTTGAGGTCAATTTTTGAGTTTTTTTCTGACTTCTGCAGTGCCCTTCTTGGCTGTTTCCCCGGGTTTCTCTTGTTAACTATTTTGCCTGTGGTTCAGTTTTTTATTCTTACAGAGCCTCCTTTTAATTATTCACCACCAAAATGTTCATTTTTTTGGGAGAGCACCCTTAGGCATGAACTCCCCCACACTCTGTTTACAATAAAGTCAGTTCTTTTCTTATGGATTGTCTTTCCTCCTGAGCAAAAATCTCTGAGCCACTGCTTTGGGTGCTGGGCAGGGCCTCTGCGCTTCTTGACTGAATTCCCTGGATGTGGAGCCTCTATCTGAAAAGTGAGCTGGAGGGGATAGTAACCGGATCCCTAGTACTGATCTGCTACATCTGGTACAGAGCCTCTGTCCTGTTAGACGAGACTAAGCAGGAGATGGGGAACCTCAGCCTCTCAACCACAGCCACCAGGAATTTAGCCTTTCCAATCTGAAGTTGCCGTGCTTATGTGTTTAGTCGTGTCCGACTCTTTGCAACACTTTGGGCTGTAGCCTGCCAGGCTCTTCTGTCCATGGGATTTTCCAGGCAAGAATCCTGGAGTAGGTTGCCATTTCCTTCTCCATGGGATCTTCCCAACCCAGGGATTGAACCCACGTCTCCTGTGTCTCCTGCAAGGCAGGCAGATTCTTTACCCACTGAGCCATCGGGAAAGCAATGCTGGTGCCCTGCACCTCCAGTGAAATACCACATCCCTTAACTGGGTGGTAGGCGGAGAGGGAGCCTCACTTTCTGGGAGTCTCATTCAGATTGGAGCTTCCGTCCATGTGAGCTTGAGAGTAGTGGGGATTAGCAGGTTCAAGTGCCTCAGACTCACTGTTCTCCCAATTTAGTAGACTGTCTTGAATAAACTTTTTTTAAAATGTTCTGTATGGCCTTGAGATGTTAAATATTTTTAGAAAATATTTTTCATCAGTTATAATTGTTTCCCTGGGGAATGGGTCCTCAGAACTCTTCATGTGGCCATTCAGGAAGTAGAGCTTATAGCTACTTTTACCAATGTAGTCTAAAAGTGTTCATAAATGTGAAAAAAATTTCAAGTTGGAAATATGCATTGAAAAATTGAGATAGGTATAAAATCCCAACAGTGAATGAAGATGTGTGTACAGTGGTCAAGGTTCTAGTAGGAATCAGATGGTCCACACAAAAGAGGACAGAAACAGTGGTCTTGTATTAAAGATTGCAGTCACTGCAAGCTGATCCTCAGAGGAAAGGAAGGAGGGGTGGAAGAGGCTGTGTGGGAGGAAATTCACTTTTGAAAATATTCATCCTTCTCACTCTTTGATTTCCTTCCAGTCCCTCTCATTGGCCAAATCTAATGGAAGACAGAGACAACTGAGCAAGAGTGATGTTATCTAGAGTGCAGCCTTCCAGGGAACAGAATAAGGAAAAGTGTGGAGTGGATCTACAGATATAAACAATGGACCCCCCAGCCCAGTGGGCTTCTCTGCATGGAAAGGCCAATGCTGTGATCTTCAGTCTGCTCTGATGACTAGTTCCTTTCAGAGAACAGTGGAATATAGCCAGTATTTTATAATAACTTTATATTGAGCATATAATCTATGAAAATACCAACTCACTATGTTGTAGATCTGAAATTAATATAGCATTTTTAATCAACTATTAATTTAAAAATTTTATTAAAAAGGTAGAATTCATGCCAAGTATTCTTACCATGAATAAGAGCAAGAGGACAAGATAAATCTGCTGGAAGTGCGGGACGAGTTTTTTACCTTAATTGTGGTGATGCTGGCGTGCGTTGCGTGTGTGCTCAGTTACATCCGACTCTTTGCGAGCCCGTGGACTGTAGCCCACCAGGCTCCTCTGTCCATGGGATTCTCCAGGCAAGAATACTGGAGTGGGTTGCCATTTCTTTCTCCAGGGGATCTTTGCGACCCAGGGATTAAACTCATGTCTCCTAACGTCTCCTGCATTGGCAGGCAGGTTCTTTATCCCTGCACCACTGGGAAAGCCCTGATGCTGCCGTGAGTGCATTCGTATATCCTTATCAAAATGTATACACTAAGTTTCTGCAATTTTTGTATATTAATATACTCAATAAATCTGAAAAGACAATGAAAGAAAGAGAAGGCACTGACTGAACAGTGATCTGCTTATATTCTCACATCTCATGACATGTGTCTTCATCAGAGTGCACAGTGCTGACCTTCATTTTATTCAGAATCACATGTTTAGTGCAGAAGAAAGTCAAAGGCAAATTTCAACATTGTTTTAAGCCAAGGATCCAGATTGTCAGCAGGGTTTGTAGAGCTCTTGGAAACTGGCATGGAAGAAGTTTCTGTTTTAGATATTGAATGAACAGAGGAAAGCTGCCTTTGTTTTATGGATCCTGTGTGTGTGTGTGTGTGTGTGTGTGCGCTAATTCACTTTAGTCATGTCTGACACTTTCTATCACCTGTCAAATGTGTGGTCTAACAACTATATGCACTTAAAAGGCAAAGGGAAGAGAAAATTTGTGAAAGATATCTTTACATTTACTGCCGGTGGAATATTATTCTGCAACAAATTACCCAATATCCCACCACTGGTGATACTCAACTGCCTGAGCAACAGCCCACAAAATAAGCTGGAATAACTAACTCAGGCTGATTTGTATGTGTTTAAGCTACTGAATAGGCAAATCACTGACTTCAGTTTCCCTCTTCCCTAAGCTTGGGGAGCAGCCCCTTGGCTTCAGGAAAAGACGAGGATGACAGCATCATCAGATTACTGTGGTTTTGCACAGGCATTTGCCAGAGTTCTGCCAGGAAATTACCCTGAATCTCAAAGCTCCCACTTCCCCTCCTACTCCTTCTAGCTTTTTCCTTTCTCTTTATTGTCCTTCAGGCTTTCTTCTACTCTGCTTCTATTACCTCAAAAAGGATGCTGTTAGCCCCCTTTTCTTTCCAATGACCCATAAAACCTTATCCTGGTGATACCTTCCTGGCACCGCCATTCACCAGCATTATTTTCCCCTGTTGGCAAATGAAGTCCTCACTTACCTTGTTATGGTCTGAAGTCGAGCTGCTGCCCTCTCCCCATGCATCCAGCCCTACTCCTCTGGAATGTTTTCATGCTAACAGCACTTTTAAGTAAGTCACAGCTTTTCTTGTTCCAAAAAGGGGCTGGGGGGAGGGGGTGGGGAAGACAAGGGGGAAAGGAGAAAGGATTAAGTGCAACTGCAGTAAGGCTTTGTAGCCTTTCGGTTCCCAACAGCCGATCATATTTTAATACCTGTGGCTGAAACTGAACTGTAAAACTCAGAGGAGATTGTAAATGCTTTGTTTTATAATGACAAATAACACAGCCTGACTATTGTTAATGAAAAAAAAAACTAGTCTGACACTTGCTAAAATAGTAAGGAAGAATTTTTATAAGACTGCTGCTATAGATGTCAAGACTATCTCAATAGAAGAGAGAGACTGGGCTCAACTCTGGGCATGGCAAAGACAACTGGGGACTTGTAGTCAGTGAGCAGCATGGGGTGGGCCAGTGGATGGAAAATTACTAAAGAGAGACATCAATGGCAGGGGTATTCTTGCTGAAGCAGGTCAGTGGTAAGATGTCAAGGCTGTTCACTTCAGTTCAGTCACTCAGTCATGTCTGACTCTTTGTGAACCCATGGACTGCAGCACGCCAGGCCTCCCTGTCCATCACCAACTCTAGGAGTCCACTCAAACTCATGTCCATTGAGTCAGTGATGCCATCTAACCGTTTCATCCTCTGTTGTCCCATTCTTCTCCTACCTTCAATTTTTCCCAGCATCAAGTTCTTTTCCAATGAGTCAGTTCTTCACATCAGGTGGCCAAAGTACTGGAGTTTCAGCTTCAGCATCAATCCTTCCAATGAATATTCAGGACTGATTTTCTTTAGGATTGACTGCTTGGATCTCCTTGCAGTCCAAGGGACTCAAGAGTTTTCTCCAACACCACAGTTCAAAAGCATCAATTCTTTGGCACTCAGCTTTCTTTATAGTCCAACTCTCATATCTGTACATGACTACTGGAAAATCCATAGCTTTGACTAGATGGAACTTTGTTGGCAAAGTAATGTCTTTGCTTTTTGATATGCTGTCTAGGTTGGTCATAGATTTTCTTCTAAGGAGCAAGCATCTTTTAATTTCATGGCTGGGGGTTAAGGCTGGAGGATGAGGAATTTGATCAGATAAACTAACTTAGCCAAAGATTCTTGCCAAAGATGGGTTGCTGCTGCTGCTAAGTCGCTTCAGTTGTGTCCGACTCTGTGTGACCCCATAGACGGCAGCCCACCAGGCTCTGCTGTCCCTGGGATTCTCCAGGTAAGAACACTGGAGTGGGTTGCCATTTCCTTCTCCAATGCATGAAAGTGAAAAGTGAAAGGGAAGTCACTCAGTCGTGTCCAACCCTCAGCGACTGCATGGACAGCAGCCTTCCAGGCTCCTCTGTTCATGGGATTTTCCAGGTAAGAGTACTGGAGTGAGGTGCCATAGGCAGGCTAAAGGTAAGGCTCAAGGACAAGGCTAAGTTAAAAAGAGGGTTGGAGTGGTCTGTCCAAAGTTTGGGCAAAGAGAGAGTCTTTGTCACTATCCAGTATAATGTTAACTTTCTGAGCGTAACTTGCACTTGTATCCTTATCCATGTAACAGTGACTGCACTGACCTAATATACAGGCACGCACAGTCTTCATTAAAAGGAAGTAAATATTGGGGGGGAAACTTACCTTCTATTGGTTAAGCATTTAAGAAGTTCCTAACTTGTAAGAACTTCTAGTTTCAACTAGCTCTATCCACTTCCTTGTCCTCTTTGCTTTGATGAGGTACATTATTACATTATAAGCTGTGGGATTCTGATATGTGTATTGTATTATACTGATAATATATCACATAGGGTTCTAAGGAATGTAATAGAATCTTTCGAGATGTGTGCTAGGTGACACTGAAAACAGGGTTGGAGATTTTCTTGTAGACACAGACTACAATGGTGTGGCTTAGGGTTCCCATGTGTGGTTTGGAGTTGAGCCAAATCACTGACATGAAGGGAGAGACCTCTCATTCTGATCTCCCTTGGTACTTAATCAACGCCCAAGTCATGGTCTCCACTAATCAGAGGTGTTTTGGTTTCAGCAGAAAGAGATGAGAATATACATGTATGTTTAAAAGCTGGATTTCAGTTGCCTTTCTGAATTCATAATGCACATTTTCACTGGTAAAGGTAGTAGTAGATCAACCACTTATAAAAGTAGTAGGAAGGTGAAAAGACAAAAGTAGCAAAACCATCTGTAGCTACTATAAATAGTTAAGAGGTATACAAACTCAAAATGTATAAATTATGATGTTAAAAGCATTAAATTTGGGGAGATGAGTGAAAATTCAGGGTTGTTAAAATGTATTTTAATTTAAGAGATTAGCAACTTAAAATAATCATGCATACACAGACACACATGTATATATTTTTTGTTCTTTAGTCTCCAAGTCGTGTCCAACTCTTTGCGACCCCACGGACTGTAGCCCATCAGGCTTCTCTGTCCATGGAATTCTCCAGGCAAGAATACTGGAGTGGGTTGTCATTTCCTTCTCCAGGGGATCTTCGCAACCCAGGAATTGAACACAGATCTCTTGCATTGGCAGGTGGATTCTTTACCACTGAGTCACTGGGGAAATTCATATGTATATGTAGCTACCTGTAAACTATATATTGCTATTATATAAACCTCATAGTAACTACAAACCAAAGATCTATTAATATTGTAGATACACATACAAAAAAGAAAGCAATCCAAACATAACACCAAAAGAAAGAAAGTGAAATTGCTCAGCCGTGTCTGACTCTTTGCGACCCCATGGACTGTAGCCTAGCAGGCTCTTCCGTCCATGGAATTCTCCAGGCAAGAGTACTGGAGTGGGTTGCCATTTCCTTCTCCAGAGGATCTTCCTGACCCAGGGATCGAACCTGGGTCTCCTGCACTGCAGGCAGATGCTTTACTGTCTGAGCCACCAGGGAAGTCATAACACCAAAGGTAGTCATCAGATCACAAAGGAGAAGATAGAAAGAAGAAGGAGCAAAAAAGAACTACAAAACAACCCAGAAAACAATGAACAGAAAGGCAGTAAGTGCATATCTGTCACTAATTACTTTAAATGTAAAAGAGCTAAATGCTTACTGAATGGATGAAAAAATAAGACCCATATGTAAATTGCCTATAAGAGATTCACTTCAGTTCTATAGATACAAAGACTGGAAACAAGGAAAGGAAAATGTGTGCCATGCAAATGTAAACAAAAATGCCAGGGCAGTAATACTTACATCAGAAAAAATAGACTTCAAGACAAAGGCTAACAAGAGACAAAGAAGGACATTACATAATAGTTTATCTAAGAAAATAAAGCAATTGTAAATATATATGCACCTAACATAAGAGAAGTACATTAAGCAAATAGCAACAGAGGGAGAAATTGACAGTAACACAGTAATAGTAAGACCTGACACTATAAAACTTCTTGAAGGAAACAGAGGAAGTGTGCTCTTGATTCTGACTTTAACAATAGATTTTTGGATATGTCTTCTCAGGCAGGGAAAACAAAGGCAAAGATAAATAAGTGGGAGTACATTAAACTAAAAAGCTTTTGCACAGTGAAGGAAACTATCAACAAAACAAAAAGACAACCTACTCAAGGAGAGGAGGTATTTTCAAATGATATATTGACTAAGGAGTTAATATATAAAACACGCAAAAAAAAACCACCCAAAAAACCCTTGTACAAATCAATGTCAAAAATGGGCAGAGGACTTGAATAGACATTTTCCAACAGAAGATATGCATATGGCCAATGGACACATGAAAAGATGCTCAGCATCAGTAATTATCAAGGAAATGCAAATCAAAATCACAATGAGAGATCACCTCACACCTGTCAGAATGGCTATTTTCAAAAAGACAACAAATAACGAGTGTTGGTGAGGATGTGGAGACAAGGAAGCCCTTATGCAGTATTGGTGGAAGTGTATATCCCATCAGACACTGTGGAAAACAGTATGGAGAATTCTCAAAAAATTAAAAATTGTACTATCATATATGATTAGATGGGGAAATAGTGGAAACAGTGTCAGAGTTTATTTTTTGGGGCTCCAAAATCACTGCAGATGATGACTGCAGCCATGAAATTAAAAGATGCTTACTCCTTGGAAGGAAACTTATGACCAACCTAGACAGCATATTGAAAAGCAGAGACATTACTTTGCCAACAAAGGTCTGTCTAGTCAAGGCTATGGTTTTTCCAGTGGTCATGTATGGATGTGAGAGTTGGACTGTGAAGAAAGCTGAGTGCTGAAGAATTGATGCTTTTGAACTGTGGCGTTGGAGAAAACTCTTGAGAGTCCCTTGGACTGCAAGGAGATCCAGCCAGTCCATTCTAAAGGAGATCAGTCCAGGGTGTTCATTGCAAGGACTGATGCTGAGGCTGAAACTCATGGCCACCTCATGCGAAGAGTTGACTCATTGGAAAAGACCCTGATGCTGGGAGGGATTGGGGGCAGAAGGAGAAGGTGACGGCAGAGGATGAGATGGCTGGATGGCATCACCGACTCAATGGGCATGAGTTTGAGTAAACTCCAGGAGTCGGTGATGGACATGAGTTTGAATAAACTCCAGGAGTTGGTGATGGTCAGGGAGGCCTGGCATGCTGCAATTCATGGGGTCGCAAAGAGTCGGACATGACTGAGTGACTGAACTGAACTGAACTGATACTATTAGAGACCCCACGTAAAAGGTAAGGGAAGCCCAAATAAGATGGTAGGCACTGAGAGAGGTGATCAGAGGGCAGACAGACTGAAACTACAATCACAGACAACTAGCCAATCTGATCACACGGATCACAGCCATGTCTAACTCAATGAAACTAAGCTATGCTGAGGCTGAGTCATGGTGGAGAGGTCTGACAGAATGTAGTCCACTGGAGAAGGGAATGGCAAACCACTACAGTATTCTTGCCTTGAGAACCCCATGAACAGTATGAAAAGACAAAAAGATAGGACACTGAAAGATGAACTCCTCAGGTTGGTAGGTGCCCAATATGCTACTGGAGTTCAGGGGAGAAATAACTCCAGAAAGAATTAAGGGATGGAGCCAAAAGCAAAAACAACACCTAGTTGTGAATGGGACTGGTGATAGAAGCAGGGTTTGATGCTATAAAGAGCAATATTGCATAGGAACCTGGAATGTTAGGTCTATGAATTAAGGCAAATTGGAAGTGGTCAAACAGGAGATGACAAGAGTGAATATTGACATTCTAGCAATCAGCAAACTAAAATGGACTGGAATGGGTGAATTTAACTCAGATAACCATTATATCTACTACTGTGGGCAGGAATCCCTCAGAAGAAATGCTGTAGCCATCATGGTCAAAAAAAGAGTCCAAAATGCAGTACTTGAATGCAATCTCAAAAACGACAGAATGATCTCTGTTCATTTCCAAGGTAAACCATTCAATATCACAGTAATCCAAGACTATGACCCGACCAGCAATGCTGAAGAAGCTGAACAATTCTATGAAGACCTACCAGACCTTTTAGAACTAACACCCAAAAAAGATGTCTTTTTCATTATAAGGGCCTGGAATGCAAGAAACACCTGGTCAAGAAACACCTGGAGTAACAAGCAAATTTGGCCTTGGAGTACAGAATGAACTAGGGCAAAGGCTAATAAAGTTCTGCCAAGAGAATGCACTGGTTATAGCAAACACCCTCTTACAACAACACAAGAGAAGACTCTACACATGGACATCACCAGATGGTTGATACCTAAAACAGATTGATTATATTCTTTGCTGTCAAAGAGGGAGAAGCTCTATACAGTCAGCAAAAACAAGACCAGGAGCTGACTGTGGCTCAGATCATGAACTCCTTATTGCCAAATTCAGACTTAAATTGAAGAAAGCGGAGAAAGCCACTAGACTATTCAGGTATGACCTCAATCAAATCCCTTATACAGTGGAAGTGAGAAATAGATTTAAGGGACTAGATCTGATAGACAGAGTGCCTGATGAACTATGGATGGAGGTTCGTGACATTGTATAGGAGACAGGGATCAAGACCATCCCCATGGAAAAGAAATGCAAAAAAGCAAAATGGCTGTCTGAGGAGGCCTTACAAATAGCTGTGAAAAGAAGGGAAGCAAAAAGCAAAGGAGAAAAGGAAAGATTGGGGGGAGGGAAAGATGGCGGAGGAATAGGACGGGAAGACCACTTTCTCCCTCACAAATTCCTCAAAAGAACATTTCAACGCTGAGCAAACTTCACAAAACAACTTCTGTAGGCTGGCAGAGGACATCAGGCAACCAGAAAAGCAGACCATTGTCTTCAAAAACAGGTAGGATAAAATATAAAAGACGAAAAAGGAGACAAAGGAGGTGGGGAGGGAGCTCTGTCCCGGGAAGGGAAGCCCGTCCCGGGAAGGGAATTTTAAGAAGAGAGGTTTCCAAACACCAGGAAACACTCTCCCTGCCGAGTCTGTGGCGAGCCTTGGAAACACAGAGGGCAACATAACAGGAAGGAAAAATAGATAAATAATTAAAACCAAGAGATTACAAGCCCAACAGTAACTCCCCCAGCGGAAAAGCAGCACAGACGCCTGCATCCGCCATTGGGAAGTGGGGGCAGGGCAGGGACGCGCGGGAGGCGCGGGCTGCAGAGCTTTGTAAGAATCGGGCAGGAACGCCCCACTCGCAACCAGAACGACCTAACTTGGGCTAGCAAACCAGACTGTGGGATAGCTACCACGCGAAAAGCTCAAACATAAGACACCGCCAGGACTGAGCACAGAACAAAGGACGGAATGGAAAAAGCCGGCTGCAGACCATCCTCCGCCGGGGACAGACAGCCAGAGCCGTAAGGGCTGGAAAGGGGCAATTGCAGACCCGGAGAGACTTTACTTACCTAATTGCAAGCAGGCTCCTTTGCTAAGACTTCTGGGGGTGCTGGACAGTCACAATCTGCCTCACGGGGTGCGCCAGCGGTCCACCCAGAAAGCTGAGCAGCAGCGGCAGAAAAGGCGACAAGCCGCGGCGACTGCGCTCGCCAAACTCCTGAGCTACTCAGACCTGGGAAGGGCACAAAGCGCAGTTCCAGCTGAATCTGTGCCTCTGAGGGCTGCCTGAGCGCCGAACCTGAGCGGCTTGGACCGGGGAAGTGCACGCAGCCTAGGGCCGGCCCCAGACGGTTCCCGGCTGAGCATCATAGAGCCGGAACGGTTTGTGCGCCGCGAGAAAGGACAGGTCAAGCGGAGCAGAGATACTGTGTGCACACGACAGTGCTATATGTTTGCAGCATCCCCCCTCCCCACAGCGCGACTGAACTAGTGATCCTAAAAAACCAGCAAACAGAAGAAGTTAATCAGAGGGAACCACCTTGGAAGTGATCCCACATGGCCCATAACACCAGAAAGGGCCAGATATATATACTTTTTAATATTTTTAAAAGCATTCCTTTTTTTTTCTTTTTTTTAATTGTTAAGTCTATTTCTCCTCTAATTTTTATTTCTATAACCTATTATTACTATTTTTTTAAGACCTTTTTCTTTTCTTTTTTTTTTTTTAAGGCAAACACCATATATAGTCTTTGGATGGTTGTTGATGGTTTTTTTTTTTTATTGTTTGTCTGTTTGTTTGTTTGTTTTTTTAATAATTCTTTTTCTTTCTTTTTTTTTTCTTTCTTCCTTTTTCCTTCTGCTTCTCTTTAATATTGTATCTTTGAAAATCCAACCTCTACTCTAGATTTTTAATCTTTGCTCTTAGGTGTTTATTGCCAATTTTGTACATTTAAAAACCCAAACTTCACTACCCCAGTTTACCTGAGAGCGAGATTACTGGCTTGACCACTCTCTCCTCCTCTGGACTCTCCTTTTTCTCCACCAGGTGGCCTCTGTCTCTTTTCCCCCCCATCTCTCCTCTATCCAACTCTGTGAATCTCTGTATGTTCCAGACGGTGGGGAACACCTAAGGAACAGGTTACTGGCAGGATTTGTCTCTCTCCTACTCATTCCTCTCTCTGATCCTCCTGGTCACCTCTGTTCACTTCCTCCCTCTCCTCTTCCCCGTATAACTCTGTAAATACCCCTGAGCGGTCCAGACTATAGAGCGCACATAAGGAAGTGACTACTGGCTAGTTTGCTCTCTTCTCTTTTGATCTCACCGCATCTCATTCCAGTTACCTCTAACTACCTCCTCCATCTTCTCTTCTCCTTATAACCCAGTGAACCTCTCTGAGTGTCCCTCAATGTGGAGAAACTTTTCATCTTTAACCTAGATGTTTTATCATCGGTGCTGTATAGATGGAGAAGTCTAGAGGCTACTGTAAAAATAAAACTGAAAACCAGAAGCAGGAGGCTTAAATCCAAAGCCTGAAAACATTAGAGAACTCTTAAATTCAGGGAACATTAAGCAATAGGAGCCCATCTAATGCCTTCACACCGAAACCAAGCTCCACCCAAGGGCCAACAAGTTCCAAAACAAGACATACCACGCAAATTCTCCAGCAACACAGAAACAATCCCCTGAGCTTCAATATACAGGCAGCTCAAAATTATCCCAAAACCTTTGATGTCTTGTAACCCATTACGGGTTACTCCACTGCACTCCAGAGAGAAGAAACCCAGCTCCACCCACCAAAACTCCAACACAAGCCTCCCTAACCAGGAAACCTTGACAAGCCACTGATAGAACCCCACCCAAAGTGAGGAAGCTCCATAATAAAGAGAACTCCACAAATTACCAGAATATAAAAAGGCCACCCCAAACGCAGCAATATAACCAAGATGAAGAGACAGAGGAATACACAGCAGGTAAAGGAACATGAGAGTTGCCCACCAAACCAAACAAAAGAGGAAGAAGTAGGGAATCTACCGGAGAAGGAATTCCGAATATTGATAGTGAAAATGATCCAAAATCTTGAAATCAAAATGGAATCACAGATAAATAGGCTAGAGACAAAGATTGAGAAGATGCAAGAAAGGTTTAACAAGGACCTAGAAGAAATAAAAAAGAGTCAAAATATAATGAATAACGCAATAAATGAGATCAGAAACACTCTGGAGGCAACAAATAGTAGAATAACGGAGGCAGAAGATAGGATTAGTGAAATAGAAGATAGAATGGTAGAAATAAATGAATCAGAGAGGAAACAAGAAAAACGAATTAAAAGAAATGAGGACAATCTCAGAGACCTCCAGGACAATATGAAACGCTCCAACATTCGAATTATAGGAGTCCCAGAAGAAGAAGACAGAAAGAAAGATCATGAGAAAATCCTTGAGGAGATAATAGTTGAAAACTTCCCTAAAATGGGGAAGGAAATAATCACCCAAGTCCAAGAAACACAGAGAGTTCCAAATAGGATTAACCCAAGGCGAAACACCCCAAGACACATATTAATCAAATTAACAAAGATCAAACATAAAGAACAAATATTAAAAGCAGCAAGGGAAAAACAACAAATAACACAAGGGGATTCCCATAAGGATAACAGCTGATCTTTCAATAGAAACTCTTCAGGCCAGGAGAGAATGGCAAGACATACTTAAAGTGATGAAAGACAATAACCTACAGCCCAGATTACTGTACCCAGCAAGGATCTCATTCAAATACGAAGGAGAAATCAAAAGCTTTACAGACAAGCAAAAGCTGAGAGAATTCAGCACCACCAAACCAGCTCTCCAACAAATTCTAAAGGATATTCTCTAGAAAGGAAACACGAAAAGGGTGTATAAACCGGAACCCAAAACAATAAAGTAAATGGTAACGGGATCATACTTATCAATAATCACCTTAAACGTAAATGGGTTGAACGCCCCAACCAAAAGACAAAGACTGACCGAATGGATACAAAAACAAGACCCCTCTATATGCTGCTTACAAGAGACCCACCTCAAAACAAGGGACACATACAGACTGAAAGTGAAGGGCTGGAAAAAGATATACCATGCAAATAGAGACCAAAAGAAAGCAGGAGTGGCAATACTCATATCCGATAAAATAGACTTTAAAACAAAGGCTGTGAAAAGAGACAAAGAAGGACACTACATAATGATCAAAGGAACAATCCAAGAAGAAGATATAACAATTATAAATATATATGCACCCAATATAGGAGCACCGCAATATGTAAGACAAATGCTAACAAGTATGAAAGGGGAAATCAACAATAACACAATAATAGTGGGAGACTTTAATACCCCACTCACACCTATGGACAGATCAACTAAACAGAAAATTAACAAAGAAACGCAAACTTTAAATGATACATTAGATCAGTTAGACCTAATTGATATCTACAGGACATTTCACCCCAAAACAATGAATTTCACCTTTTTTTCAAGTGCTCATGGAACCTTCTCCAGGATAGATCACATCCTGGGCCATAAATCTAAACTTGATAAATTCAAAAAAATCGAAATCATTCCAAGCTTCTTTTCTGACCATAATGCATTAAGATTAGATCTCAATTACAGGAGAAAAACTATTAAAAATTCCAACATATGGAGGTTGAACAACACACTTCTGAATAACCAACAAATCACAGAAGAAATCAAAAAAGAAATCAAAATATGCATAGAAACTAATGAAAATGAAAACACAACAACCCAAAACCTGTGGGACACTATAAAAGCAGTGCTAAGAGGAAAGTTCATAGCAATACAGGCATACCTCAAGAAACAAGAAAAAAGGCAAATAAACAACCTAACTCTACAACTAAAGCAACTAGAAAAGGAAGAGTTGGAGAACCCCAGAGTTAGTAGAAGGAAAGAAATCTTAAAAATTAGGGCAGAAATAAATGCAAAAGAAACAAAAGAGACCATAGCAAAAATCAACAAAGCCAAAAGCTGGTTCTTTGAAAGGATAAATAAAATTGACAAACCATTAGCCAGACTCATCAAGAAGCAAAGAGAGAAAAATCAAATCAATAAAATTAGAAATGAAAATGGAGAGATCACAACAGACAACACAGAAATACAAAGAATCATAAGAGACTACTATCAGCAGTTGTATGCCAATAAAATGGACAACGTGGAAGAAATGGACAAATTCTTAGAAAAGTACAATTTTCCAAAACTGAACCAGGAAGAAATAGAAAATCTTAACAGACCCATCACAAGCACAGAAATTGAAACTGTAATCAGAAATCTTCCAGCAAACAAAAGCCCAGGTCCAGACGGCTTCACAGCTGAATTCTACCAAAAATTTAGAGAAGAGCTAACACCTATCCTCCTCAAACTCTTCCAGAAAATTGCAGAGGAAGGTAAACTTCCAAACTCATTCTATGAGGCCACCATCACCCTAATACCAAAACCTGACAAAGATGTCACAAAAAAAGAAAACTACAGGCCAATATCACTGATGAACATAGATGCAAAAATCCTCAACAAAATTCTAGCAATCAGAATCCAACAACACATTAAAAAGATCATACACCATGACCAAGTGGGCTTTATCCCAGGGATGCAAGGATTCTTCAATATCTGCAAATCAATCAATGTAATTCACCACATTAACAAATTGAAAAATAAAACCCATATGATTATCTCAATAGATGCAGAGAAGGCCTTTGACAAAATTCAACATCCATTTATGATAAAAACTCTCCAGAAAGCAGGAATAGAAGGAACATACCTCAACATAATAAAAGCTATCTCTGACAAACCCACAGCAAACATTATCCTCAATGGTGAAAGATTGAAAGCATTTCCCCTAAAGTCAGGAACAAGACAAGGATATTCACTATTCAATATAGTTCTGGAAGTTTTGGCCACAGCAATCAGAGCAGAAAAAGAAATAAAAGGAATCCAAATTGGAAAAGAAGAAGTAAAACTATCACTGTTTGCAGATGACATGATCCTCTACATGGAAAACCCTAAAGACTCCACCAGAAAATTACTAGAGCTAATCAATGAATATAGTAAAGTTGCAGGATATAAAATCAACACACAGAAATCCCTTGCATTCCTATACACCAATAATGAGAAAGTAGAAAAAGAAATTAAGGAAACAATTCCATTTACCATTGCAACCAAAAGAATAAAATACTTAGGAATATATCTACCTAAAGAAACTAAAGACCTATATATAGAAAACTATAAAACACTGATGAAAGAAATCAAAGAGGACACTAATAGATGGAGAAATATACCATGTTCATGGATCAGAAGAATCAATATAGTGAAAATGAGTATACTACCCAAAGCAATTTACAAATTCAATGCAATCCCTGTCAAGCTACCAGCCACATTTTTCACAGAACTAGAACAAATAATTTCAAGATTTGTATGGAAATACAAAAAACCTCGAATAGCCAAAGCAATCTTGAGAAAGAAGAATGGAACGGGAGGAATCAACTTGCCTGACTTCAGGCTCTACTACAAAGCCACAGTCATCAAGACAGTATGGTATTGGCACAAAGACAGACATATAGATCAATGGAACAAAATAGAAAGCCCAGAGATAAATCCACACACATATGGGCACCTTATCTTTGACAAAGGAGGCAAGAATATACAATGGAGTAAAGACAATCTCTTTAACAAGTGGTGCTGGGAAAACTGGTCAACCACTTATAAAAGAATGAAACTAGATCACTTTCTAACACCATACACAAAAATAAACTCAAAATGGATTAAAGATCTAAATGTAAGATCAGAAACTATAAAACTCCTAGAGGAGAATATAGGCAAAACACTCTCAGATATAAATCACAGCAGGATCCTCTATGATCCACCTCCCAGAATTCTGGAAATAAAAGCAAAAATAAACAAATGGGATCTAATTAAAATTAAAACCTTCTGCACAACAAAGGAAAATATAAGCAAGGTGAAAAGACAGCCTTCTGAATGGGAGAAAATAATAGCAAATGAAGCAACTGACAAACAACTAATCTCAAAAATATACAAGCAACTTATGCAGCTCAACTCCAGAAAAATAAACGACCCAATCAAAAAATGGGCCAAAGAACTAAATAGACATTTCTCCAAAGAAGACATACGAATGGCTAACAAACACATGAAAAGATGCTCAACATCACTCATTATTAGAGAAATGCAAATCAAAACCACAATGAGGTACCACTTCACACCAGTCAGAATGGCTGCGATCCAAAAATCTGCAAGCAATAAATGCTGGAGAGGGTGTGGAGAAAAGGGAACCCTCCTACACTGTTGGTGGGAATGCAAACTAGTACAGCCACTATGGAGAACAGTGTGGAGATTCCTTAAAAAATTGCAAATAGAGCTACCTTATGACCCAGCAATCCCACTGCTGGGCATACACACCGAGGAAACCAGAATTGAAAGAGACACATGTACCCCAATGTTCATCGCAGCACTGTTTATAATAGCCAGGACATGGAAACAACCTAGATGTCCATCAGCAGATGAATGGCTAAGAAAGCTGTGGTACATATACACAATGGAGTATTACTCAGCCGTTAAAAAGAATTCATTTGAATCAGTTCTGATGAGATGGATGAAACTGGAGCCGATTATACAGAGTGAAGTAAGCCAGAAAGAAAAACACCAATACAGTATACTAACACATATATATGGAATTTAGGAAGATGGCAATGACGACCCTGTATGCAAGACAGGAAAAAAGACACAGATGTGTATAACGGACTTTTGGACTCAGAGGGAGAGGGAGAGGGTGGGATGATTTGGGAGAATGGGAATTCTAACATGTATACTATCATGTAAGAATTGAATCGCCAGTCCATGTCTGACGTAGGGTGCAGCATGCTTGGGGCTGGTGCATGGGGATGACCCAGAGAGATGTTGTGGGGAGGGAGGTGGGAGGGGGGGTCAGGTTTGGGAACGCATGTAAGAATTAAAGATTTTAAAATTAAAAAAAAAAAAAAAGGAAATCAATCCTGAAAAAAAAAAGAAAAGGAAAGATATAAGCATCTGAATGCAGAATTCCAAAGAGTAGCAAGAAGAGATAAGAAAGCCTTCCTCAGGGATCATTGCAATGAAATAGAGGAAAACAACAGAACGGGAAAGATTAGAGATCTCTTCAAGAAAATTAGAGACACCAAGGGAACATTTCATGCAAAGATGGGCACAATAAAGGACAGAAATGGTATGGACCTCACAGAAGCAGAAGATATTAAGAAGAGGTGGCAAGAATACACAGAAGAACTGTTGAAAAAGATCTTCATTACCCAGATAATCACGATGGTGTGATCACTCATCTAGAGCCAGACATCCTGGAATGTGAAGTCAAGTGGGCCTTAGGAAGCATCACCACAAACAAAGCTACTGGAGGTGATGGAATTCTAGTTGAGCTATTTCAAATCCTGAAAGATGATGCTGTGAAAGTGTTGCACTGAATATGCCAGCAAATTTGGAAAACTCACCAGTGGACACAGGACTGGAAAAGGTCAGTTTTCATTCCAATCCCAAAGAAAGGCAATGCCAAAGAATGCTCAAAGTACTGCACAATTGCACTCATCTCACATGCTAGTAAAGTAATGCTCAAAATTCTCCAAGCCAGGCTTCAGCAATATGTGAACCGTAAACTTCCAGATGTTCAAGCTGGTTTTAGAAAAGGCAGAGGAACCAGAGATTAAATTGCTAACATCCCTGGATCATAGAAAAAGTAAGAGAGTTTCATAAAAACATCTATTTCTGCTTTATTAACTATTCCAAAGCCTTTGACTGTGTGGATCACAATAAACTGTGGAAAATTCTGAAAGAGATGGGAATACCAGAGTACTTGACCTGCCTCTTGAGAAACCTATATGCAGGTCAGGAAGCAACAGTTAGAATGGGACATGGAACAACAGACTGGTTCCAAATAGGAAAAGGAATGCGTGAAGGCTGTATATTGTCACCCTGCTTATTTAACTTATATGCAGAGAACATCATGAGAAACGCTGGGCTGGAAGAAGCACAAGCTGGAATCATGATTGCCGCGAGAAATATCAATAACCTCAGATATGCAGATGACACCGCCCTTATGGCAGAAAGCGAAGAAGAACTAAAGAGCCTCTTGATGAAAGTGAAAGTGGAGAGTGAAAAAGTTGGCTTAAAGCTCAACATTCAGAAAACGAAGATCATGGCCTCTGGTCCCATCACTTCATGGGAAATAGATGGGGAAACAGTGGAAACAATGGCTGGTTTATTTTGCTGGGCTCCAAAATTATTGCAGATGGTGATTGCAGCCATGAAAATAAAAGACGCTTACTCCTTGGAAGGAAAGTTATGCCCAACCTAGATAGCATATTGAAAAGCAGAGATGTTACTTTTCCAACAAAGGTCCCTCTAGTCAAGGCTATGGTTTGTCCAGTATGGATGGGAGAATTGGAGTATAAAGAAAGTTGAGTGCCGAAGAATTGATGCTTTTGAACTGTGATGTTGGAAAAGACTCTTGAGAGTCCCTTGGACTGCAAGGAAATCCAACCCAGTCCATTCTAAAGGAGATCAGTCCTGGGTGTTCATTGGAAGGACTGATGCTAAAGCTGAAACTCCAATACTTTGACCACCTCATGGGAAGAACTGACTCATTTGAAAAGACCCCGATGCTAGAAAAGATTGAGGGCAGGAGGAGAAGGGGACGACAAAGGATGAGATGGCTGGATGGCATCACCAACTCAATGGACATGAGTTTGAGTAAACTCCAGGTTTGGTGATGGACGGGGAGATCTGTCCTGCTGCGGTTCATGGGGTCGCAAAGCGTCGGAAACGACTGAGAGACTGAACTGAACTAAACTATCATATAATCCAGCAATTCTACTTCTGAGCATTTCTATGAAGAAAGTGAAAACACTAATTACAGAATATTACTTGGATAAACTTAGAGGTTATTATGCTCAGTGAAATGTCAGACAGAGAAACACAGACACTCTGTTATCATTTGTATGTGGAATCTAAAAAGTAAAATAAATGAATATAACAAAGCAAACACAGATGCAGATATAGAGAGCAAACCAGTGTTTACCAGTGTGGAGAAGGAAGGGAGGAGGGGCCAGATAGGAGTAGGGGATTAAGAAATCAAACTACTAGTATAAATTAAATAAGTAAAAAGGATATGTTGTACAGCACCAAGAAATATAGCCATTATTTTGTGATGTTTAAATGAAGTGTAACCTATAATGAATCACTATATTGTACACCTGAAATTAATATTGTAAATCAACTATACTTCAATAAAAAAAAAAGAAAGAAAAAGGATGTATGTACCCCTGCAGCACTATTTACAATAGGAAAGGTATAAAAGGAGCTTAAGTGCCTATCAATTGATGAATGGATAGAGAAGATGTGGGATATATACACAATGGAATACTACTCAGCATAAAATATAATGAAATTTTGCCATTTGTTACAACATGGATGAAATTACAGGGTATTATACAAATGAAATGTCAGACAGAGAAAGACAAATACCACATGATTTCATTTATATGTGGAATCTAAAAACCAAAACAAATGTACAGATATAACAAAGCAGAAACAAAGATACAGAGAACAAACAGGTGGTCACCGGAGAGGAGGAGGAGAGAAATAAGTGTGGGAGATATAGAGGTAAAACTTTCAATTACAAAAGGGAATGTCATGAATAATAAGGTGATACCTTTGTATGGTAACATAAGGTAACAGACTTAGCATAGTTAGTATTCTGAAATGTATAGAAATATTGAATCACTATGTTCTCTATCAGTGTTTTATGACAATTATGCTTCAAAAACAAATAAACAGACAAACTCGTAGATAAAGAGATCAGATTTGTGGTTACCAGAGGTAAGAGGTGGTGAAAGGGGGAAGTGGATAAAGGTAAAAACAAAAGCACAGAATGAGTTTTGGGACTTAGCAGAGCACAGGTTCTTCCATCTCAGCACAGAAAGAATTCAGCAAGAGGCAGAGAGACAGGTAAGGAGAGAGTGTATTTGTATGGGTCTCTTCTGAGAGACCCAAGGGAGCAGGCAAGGGAGTACTGCCCCAAGAACTTAGTGGGCTAGATTTTTATAATCAAAGGGAAAGTGGGGAGGTGGAGAAGACCACCTTCTTCCTCATTCTTTGAGTTTTCCGTCATTAATTCCTCCTACATATTGGGAGGGGGTGTTTTTGACCTTATATGGCTCACCTGGGGCTGTAATAGTGCCAGGCCGAGTCCTGCGCTGCTCAGTGGCTCAGTTGTCCATGGAATTTTCCAGGCAAGAATACTGGGGTGAGTTCCCATTTTCTCCTCCAGGGATTTTCCCCACCCAGGGATCAAGCCCATGTTTTCTGCGTCTCCTGCATTGGAAGGCAGGTTCTTTATCACTGAGTCACCTGGGAAGCCCCTCATAATGCCATGGAAATGAGCAAAAAGGCAGTAACGTTTACTGTAATACCTAAGTCAAATCTTTATGTTGTGTATCTTTAACTTATACAGTGCTATATGTCAATTATTTCGATACAATTAGAAGGGGAAAAAAAGAAGTATAATACCGGCCATTTTGTTGCTCGTTTTTTCTCCCTAAGTCATGTCCAACTCTTTTGTGACCCCATGGACTGTAGCCCACCAGGTTTCTGTCTGTGGAACTTCCCAGGCAAGACACTGGAGTGAGTTGCTATTTGCGTCTCCAGGGGATTTTCCTGACCCAAGGATAGAACCTTCACCTTCTGCCATATAGACATGTTTTCTTTTTCACATCTTATAAATTCCAATGCTGATATCGATATTCAATATCGTTTTCTATTTTATGTAGTGATTCATATTAACATAACTGAGAAGAGTTTTAGTCAGAATAAATGCCTAATTTGGCTCAAAAAGACCAGAAATATTTCAAAAGATGAAGAATACATTTCAAAAGATGAAGGATTATGGTTCCCAAAAGAAATTTCACCAAGAACTGTTTCATATCTCTTCATTGTAATTTTTTAATGTCTTGCTTGTAATTAAATGTTTGAATTTAATCATAAAATAGCTCTTATAAACATAAGGAAAGAAGGTGCTAAATCATCTCATTTCACCTCAGTTTGGGTTTCAGTGCACATTAACACGGAGAAGGCAATGGCACCCCACTCCAGTACTCTTACCTGGAAAATCCATGGATGGAGGAGCCTGGTAGGCTGCAGTCCATGGGGTCACTAAGAGTTGGACACAACTGAGTGACTTCACTTTCACTTTTCTCTTTCATGCATTGGAGAAGGAAATGGCAACCCACTCCAGTATTCTTGTTTGGAGGATCCCAGGGACGGAGGAGCCTGGTGGGCTGCCGTCTATGGGGTCGCACAGAGTCAGACACGACTGAAGCGACTTAGCAGTAGCAGCAGCACATTAACAAGGGAATCATTTATTCTGGAGATGAATGGAATATGGGGTATGGTAAAAAGTACAGAGGTTAGTGACTGATGGTGGACATGTGACATTTTGGTCACAGTTTTTTTTATTTTAACTAATGGTTTATGACATTCTCTTGAGACTTCTCCCAACTCACAGGAAGAGTCTCCTTAGCATGGATCCCTGTAAACAGGCTGTGGAAGAGCCTTATCTAGGAATTACCTTAGATTGTGAGAAAAAAGAGCACTGTGGTAGTCTCACCCTTAATTCTTCAGTGTTCTTTTTTTTTTTTTTTTTTTCAGTGAACCGTAAACTTAATCCAGCAGATGTGAGAGGCACCAAAGGAAACAGGAAGTCTTGAGAGGCTGGGAGCTGATCAGCACATATCTGTCTTTCAAGAGAGTTTGGGGTGAAGCAGAAAGCCCTGGGTTTCACATCTGTCACCACCTCCTCTGATCTGCTTGGTGCTGTTGTGGGTGAGTGAAACCAGCACAGTGCTGAGAGTCTTCATTACTCAAAAGTCATCCCAGAGTTGCCAGGACTCATATTGCTCTGGGGTGGTAGCACTTTTCTCTGAGAATCTCTTGCTGAGTCTGCAGTGCAGTTAATTGATAGCAAGCCAAAAACCAAAATCTCATTCCTGATGGGTTCAGCCACGCATGGCCTTGGGGTGGAAGCAAGTGATGGGCTGAGTAGGAATGATTGCATGGGTTGGTTCCTGCTTCTTGCCAACGGTGGGAACCAGGGCACATTACTTAAGCCCATTCTGCATGAGCTTTTTCATTTGTAATAAGTATTCTATTACTTTATAGGATTGTGGTGAAGGTTTACTGAGTTTCTGCCTAGAAGGTGCTGAGTGCAACAAGCTTTAGGGCCTTCGACAGGTGTGGATGAAAAATATCTGCTCTATCAGTTAAAAAAGGATGTTGCAACCATCAAGGCATCAGGCTTTGCAGCTGCCCCTGAATGTGCTGATTCTGAAGCTCCAACAGTTTGGCCATCTGATGTGAACAGTTGACTCTTTGGAAAAGACCTTGATGCTAGTAAAGATTGAAGGCAAAGGAGAAGGGGGCAGCAGAGGATAAGATGGTTAAATAACATCACCAACTCAATGGACATGAATTTGATCAACCTCGGAGAGGTAGTGAAGGACTGAGGAGCCTGACATGCTGGAGTCCATGGGGTCACAAAGAGTTGGACAGGACTTAGCGACCGAACAACAACAGCAGCAACTGAATGTGCACCCTGAGAAAGGCAGGATATTGGCCCTAAACATTTAAGGTTCACGTTAAAGGAATGATTCTAATGAGCTCAGACTCTTGCATCATGGACTTCCCTCATAGCTCAGTCAGTAAATCATCTGCCTGTAATGCAGGAGACCCGGGTTCAATCCGTGGGTCGGGAAGATCCCCTGGAGAAGGAAATGGCAACCCACTCCAGTATTCTTGCCTGGAGAATTCCCTGGACAGAGGAGCCTGGCAGGCTACAGTCCCTGGGTTCACAAGAACTGGACACAACTTAGCGACTAAAACCACCACACAGAAAAGAGCTAAATTCATAACTTGAGATGTCAGTTTTTCTTTAATTACTGGCCATATTTTTACGTTCTAACTACCTGGTCTTTGTTGCAAAAACCCCTGTGTATCCTGGCTTCTTCCTTATCTCTTCAATCAGTTCCTCAGAGCTGTCTGAAAGGCTATCTTCTGGGTTTAAGTCCTCAGCAAGTTCGCTGAATAAAACATAAGCCTCAGCCTTTAGGTCATGCACTTTTTTCAGTTGATATAGGTCAGTGTCCATTACCCAGAGGGTCCTATGTTCTCAACTTTAGAATCACCCGACTTGCATTCTCTTATTTATTCAACATAATCGTGGAGGATGTCTTACCCCATTCAAAGCTCTCCGCTGGTATATAAAATTTTGAATTGTTTGGAAGAAAATCAGGAGAAAACAAATCATTCCTGGCCCCTGTTGGCATGTGGACTGGTAATAAGTGTAGAAATATCTCCATGAGAAGTTCATTGACTCCCTCTCTGACACTGAAGGTGTATGATTACCGTGCAAATGTTTTAAATCTGTAGCAAGAACGTTATTTGGAAGACAACTAAATGTTTCACTGTGGCTTTGCATCCCTCAGAATCAAAAAACAACCAAAAAAGACTCAAAACCAAGCAAACAAAACCGGTCTGAGTAGGCAAGTCTGAGCATCTTAAGCAGGCAAGTCTGCTCCCTGCTTCCAGGCCTTGCAAGATGAATTCTTTAAAAAAAAAAAATTATTAATTTATTTTACTTGGAGGCTAATTATTTACAGTATTGTATAGCATTGAAACATGTATATTACCATATGTGAAATAGATCACCAGTCCAAGTCTGATGCATGAAACAGGGCACTCAAAGCCGGGATACTGGGACGATCATGAGGGATGGGGTGGGGAGGGAGGTGGGACGGGGGTTCAGGATGGGGAACGCATGTACACCCATGGCTGATTCGTGTCAATGTGCGTCAAAAGCCACTACAAGATGAATTCTTGAAACCCATCTGCTGTAGAAAGTTAGGCAAAGCCCTAGCTGTGGAAATTCAAAACAGCAGGTTTTAACTAAGGAACTCTCTTCCTGGAAATGCGCATCTTTAAGCTGCCTGGCAAAGCTGCTTGTGGTCCCAGGGCAGCCCTCAAAGTTCTTGGGAATTCGGGAAATACACTGCCTTTCCCCTATTTCTGGGGGATCTGTCAAGATTTGAGACTCAGCTTGTGTTTTCTTTCTTTGAAAGTTAGAGTAAATAATGGAAATTTATTTAATATCTAGATTATTTCCAAATAAAATAAAATACAGAAACATTAGTTTTTAAACAGAGGTTTATTCTCTTTTAGCTTATTACCAAAAAAGAAAAACTGAACCTTCTAAAGGTTATGAAATGTATTCACAAGTTTGCAAATCTAAGAACGTTGTTATAACAGTTTGCTTCTTTGAACAGCTTACTTCTTAATTTTCAAGAGGAATTGAAGTCTTTAAGGGTTAAGAATTTTAAAGTATAAAACTAATTAGATGTATCTGGCTCTTTTCGACCCCATAGACTGTAGTCTGCCAGGCTCCTCTGTCCATGGGATTCTCCACACAAAAATACTGGAGTGAGTTGCCATTTCCTTTTCCAGCAGATCTTCCTGACCCAGGGATTGAACATGTATCTCCTGGATCTTCTGTGCTGCAGGTGGATTCTTTACTGTCTAGCCATCAGGGAAGCCCCATTAGAAATGCTAATATTTATGAATAATATTTGCAAATTTTCCTTGCAACCCTGTATGCAAGGAAAGTAAGTTGTGTTTTTAGCTTAGAAACATTTTGAGGTGTGGAAATGCACTTTTTAAAGGGAAAAGTAGTAAAGTAAGGCTAGCTATTTTAGAATGGGAAAGAGCAGACTGAAGGAAAAGCTATGGACATAGAAAGCTGGAGAGAGAGAGAGAGATAGATGAGAGCGTGGAAAGAGATAGAGAATGGTGTGGTCAAGTTGGCTCAAAATGGAATTGTTATTATAAGGATTTAAAAAATATCAGCTTGTATTTTCAAACACCAGGCTAGGTCAGTTATTCTAGAGCAGAGGAGAGTTGCCCAGCTTTTTTCCTTATTGGGCAGAGATTGCATAATTAGGGAAAGGTCAGATCCTTTGAAGTTGGACAGATATGAGTTTAAATCCTGGCACTGCTGCTTTTGGAGTGATCTGGGGGCAGGGGCCGGGGTGGTTCATCATCTGTAAAGGATGGTGACACCTACCTTAAAAGATGTCTGTGTGGATGAGATGATACAACACATTCAAAGCATTGTGTGTACAATAGGTGCTCAATTGTAGTTTTGTGGGAGTTATTTGGGAAGCACATAAAACCCAGATGTTGCATAATGGAAAGGAAGCCATGTAGTGTAAACACAGCCTCCACATTTGTCTAGGTGTGGGCATCATTTGCCCAAGCATGGTGCAGTCATGATGCCCCAATTGCCTTTAGATAAAATGCACTTTTTCAGTAGCATGGACCTTGGAACTATATTTTTGGTAGCTTTCAGTCTCAGGAAAACAAAGTTAGGGAGAACCAGGAAGACTCATTTGACCATTGCAGTCTTGTATTCTAAAAATGTCTTGAGCTTTGAGAGAATTTCCAAGGGTCTTAGATGAAAGCGCTAATATTCTTTGGCTGCAAAATGACCCAGGGACCCCAGAAGATGCCTCAAGGAGGGTCAAACTGCTTTTCAAACTGCTATTTGGCCAAATTTCAATCCCAGTGACTTCTGGACTCAGGACCCGTGACTTCTGGTCAAGTGTCTAAAGAACCCTTTGAAGTCCTGAAAGATTAAGGAGTGTTCATTTCTTATTCCCCTATACCACATCTGGACATTATCAGAAACCTGAGCTGAGACGCTAAGACCTGGTTGGAGCGCTGGGTTTTGGCTGTTGAACAGGGTGTTGAGTCACAAAGTGGATTCATCTCTTTCACAGGATTTTCTGGTAGCGCCTAGTTTCAGCTTCTGTAGAAGCTCTGTAGACCATGCTTTTGACCTCAGAGAGGCTCCATTCTCTACCTTACCCCATATGTCATCACCTTAAAGACAGATACACATTTCTCTTAATTGCAACCCCAGGAACCTCTTTTGGAACAAGAAAGAGTTCTGGTTCCAGGGCATGGCTTTCCATAGATCACATCTCTCTGAACCAAATTTCCTTCCTGGGCAAACTGACTGAGTTAGGGGTTCTCAGCTTTACTGCCTTTCAATATCATCTGGAGTTGCTTTGAAACATTTATGTTTGGATTCTTGGAATGCACTCCAGACCTATTTAATCTAACTCTCTGAGGGCAGAGCTCACCTTCTCCAAAATGCTTAGGTTAGGGAAGCACAGGGCTGCATGAGCTCCATGCCAGGATACTCTAGAATGCCCAACAAAGCCGTAGGAGAAAGAAAGAGCTCCCTTACAGCGCAAAGTCTCATTTTCAGGTGAGAGAGTGGGCCTGAGGAGATTTGCTTTTCTCCAGAAGCCTTCAGAAAGCTGAGGAGAAAGCAATGTTATCAGGGAAAAAAGCAGAGTGTCAACATGAGCGACTGCCAGCAAGACCCCCTGAAAACTGGAGGAGGGGCCTGTGTCTCAGTGGGCAAATTCCGGCCTTGTCTTGATCCCGCTTATCACTCCCAGACTCTTCCATCTCAGCCCTAAAGGAGGAGACAGACACACAGACAATGAGCTCAAAGTGCTCCAGCACATCGAAAGGAACTGCACGAGATCCCTCGCACCAGGCTCCCTCCCTCTGGCTCAGGGCCGTCAGATGTGCTGTGGGGTCACCGCAGTTGCCGTCTTCCCTTTGGCCACTTGGTGAGCAGTCCCCACCTTTGCTGTGCTCCCCACATCTTGCAAAGCTTTCAGATGCCCTCCAGCCCAAGAAAGCCTTCAGATGTTGACTCAGGACCAACAACTGGGGTCAATAGCCAAGATCTTGGCTTCATTCATGTATGCAACACATATTTATTGAATGAATGACTTTGCCATGGACAGAGCAGTTGCTACGGGGGAGCCCTATTAGAGAGATGTCTGATAAAAATCTGAGAGAGGGCATAGGCAACACAACTTTATAAAAAGAAAAAGTCACCTAGAATTGACACCTTAAAAATAGAAAATTTATTTTAATCCTAAATGGGCACAGAAAAGATTCTGATGGATAATTTATGCATATCTATGCAAATTAAGGTACCAATTATGCAGAAGAGAGTTGGGTGGCATTTGTAAAGACCAGCCATGCTCTAAGCTGTCACCTGCCTGCCTACTTCTCTCTGGAGTCAAATTCAGACCAGATGGCAAGAATTAGAAAGGGAGAAACCACCTTCCTTGAACTTTCACCTTCAAGTCTAATTTAAGCATGAACTTTGAAGTAGTGAGGCTGCTTTGGTTATCATTCAGGAACTCTTTGGGGGCCTGCAACGGGACACTGATTCTGGAAGTAATAATACCTCCCCACGCAAACTTTGCTAGGCTGTTACATGGGCTGCTGAAATAACATCTGTAAGATGCTTTGACTTTCTTAGAATAAGAAAGGTTTATGTGTTGTTAGAAAAGCAGCAAAACAGAATGCCTCACAAGATAACAGAGTCCATTTCTTTTAAGGGAACAGATCACAAGTGTTTACCTATGCACATAAATGAACACACACAGACACACACACTCAGCATCACCTTAAAATGGGGGCATGTACAATTCCCCCAGTGAATCTCAGTTCTGCCCCATTCAGGGCCAATTGCTGATGACATGCACAGTGCTGATTGCTGCTCCTTCCTCTGTAAGAGTGTTCCCTCTAGACTACTGAGTCAGCTTCATTATCCAAGTAAACATCTGCTATATTTTGTTGTTAGTAATGATAATGACTAGCTGGGGTCACTAAGGATGGGCTTAACGCATACCATCCAAATGGAAAATTTGAGAAAATTGGAAGCCTTGGAAACACTGCAATTGTGCTTCCTTATTTATTTTCAAAAATAAGACTCTGCCTATAAGGGTCATACTATTTTGTTAGAATGCCCAGGACACCAGGCCTAGGGTTTATAGAGTCCAAAGAATTACACAGAATTGTTGATTAGAGGAGGGGGTTTAGGAGCCTGAGCCGAGGAATTTTGAAGGTCTTTTAGGGCCTACAGTGAGCCCGTGGGATACAAGATCCCAGCTCTAGCCTTTGGGCTGATAAGGGATGCTAGGATGGAGTAGCTTGTTGTGAGTCTGGGAAGGAAGGCTTTCTGGGTGGATCAGTTCTGGAGGTCTCTCACAGGCCAGCTGCCAGTCCTGCTGCATGCTGGGAAGGAGGGCTGCTGGGACAGAGTCCACGTGCTCAAGGCTGAGCCTCTCTGTGGATGTGGCACGACCTGCAAGTGGCGCTTTCACTGATTCAATGTGGGAAACTCCCCCCAGGAGGATGGTGTGGTGTGAGGTCTGAGCACACACTCACATGTCTGTGGGGATCATGAATTGCAGATCTGATGGGAAGCAGAAGCTTCTCTGAGGACAGTTCCTGCATTTTCTATTGTTGTGACCACCAAGCTCAAAGCCTTTGGTGTGTCTCAAAGGCAGATGGCATGTATTAGAGCTTCATTAACCTATAGAGTAACTGTTGACATGAGTCTGTCTAGGCTTAGAATCTAGTGCTGGGAGCCTGGTCCTGGGACAGCTGCTGTCTGAAAGATAAACTCATTTAGTTTCCTGAACTTCGTTTCCACATGAAATGAGCATGCATTGTCAGAAGCAAGGTTCTCAACCCCAACCTTAAGAAGAGGCTACTGCAAACTCAGATTGGTGAGCTCAGGACATATTTCTTAGAGGGACTGGGTGTGTAGGGGACTCTCTATTCCTATATCCTTATCTAGACAACGGAGCAGAGATGGGTCCCACTGTAGGGAAAAGATGCCTTTTCTCGAGTTTCCATTTGGAAGGGTGCTTGACTTTTCTTCATTCTTTCAGAATCCCTGATGCCTCTCTAACAGGCTTTGTTTTCTGTGGGTATAATTTCTGGAAGAGATTAACATCTCCATTTCCGACACTGTGGAGACCCTGAATGGGAATAACAGTGTAAATCACCTATTCAAATTGTGGGGATGAAGACTATAAAATGCTTTGCAGTCATTAAGTGCTCCACCAATTTTTAAGGATAAAGCATTTTTCATGTCAGTTTTATATACAAAATTTATGTCAACTAGTTACAAATATGCTTCAGTCTGAAATTCTCTGAGGCTTATCCAGAACAGATGAAAACTTGAACATAATAATCAAAAAACCAAAACACCTCCATATCGCTTTCTTAACTGTATACCCATGCTTGCTCTAAATCCAGATCTATCAATACCATTCTGAGTCTATCTGGGAGACAGTGTATTGATTAGAAAGGCTCTTCCCTGCAAATAACAAAAAAATCTAAAATGGCTTAAACAAATAGGAGTTAAAGAATTGATGCTTTTGAACTGTGGTGTTGGAGAAGACTCTTTGGAGTCCCTTGGACTGCAAGGAGATCCAAGCAGTCCATTCTGAAGGAGATCAGCCCTGGGATTTCTTTGGAAGGAATGATGCTAAAGCTGAAACTCCAGTACTTTGGACACCTCACGCGAAGAGTTGACTCATTGGAAAAGACTCTGATGCTGGGAGGGATTGGGGGCAGGAGGAGAAGGGGACGACAGAGGATGAGATGGCTGGATGGCATCACGGACTCGATGGATGTGAGTTTGGGTGAACTCTGGGAGTTGGTGATGGACAGGGAGGCCTGGCGTGCTGCGATTCATGGGGCGGCAAAGAGTCGGACACCACTAAGCACTGAACTGAATTGAATTTTTCTTACATTATCAAAAGGCTGGAGGTAACAGTTTTCTGATTGGATTGTTAGCTCAACATTTCCAAAGGGTGTGTGTCTCTGATTTTCTTGGCTTTCCCCTCAGGATTACAAGATAGCTGCTTCAGTTCCAGGCACAAAGTCCTCTATTCAAAAGAGAAAATTGATGAGTATAATGGTTTTAAAATGTAGCCTCAAGTCCTTTGATGAGTCTCCCATTCAAGCAGGGGTTCTATGCTTCCCGCCACTTCCCTCAACCTCGAGAGGGTTTGTGACTGCTTCAACCAGTAGAGTATGGTAGAAGTGGCATTATGTAACTTTTGAGGGTATATCTTGAATGTCATGTAGCTTCTGTCTAGTTCTCATAGAACACTTACTATCTGGATGTTCATTTTGGCATTCTTGGAATTCTCCTTTTCCAAATTCAAATTCCATGCTGTGAGAGGCCTAAGCTACACAGAAAGTTCATTATAGGTGCTTCAATTGACAGTACTAACTGGGTCCAGCCTTTGAGTCACCCCAGCCCAGGTGGCAGAGATAAAAGTGGAGAAGCCTCCAGATGATTCCAGCCCCTGGCCCTTGGAAATATCCCCAGATAAAGACCCTGACTTCATGGAGGAAAGATAAGCCATCCACACCATGCTCTGTATAAATTCCTGACCCACAGAATTAATTTTGAGCAAAATAAAGTGACAGCTGTTTTCTATTGCTATGTTTGAGGTAGTTTGATAGGCAACTGTGGATGCCTAGAATCAGAAGAATTAGAATGCAGTGCCAACCACATCTTCCCTAAGTGAAAAAATAAAACATTTCCCAGAAGGTCCCCATCAGACTTCCCTGCATAACTTGCTAGTCATGACATGGTCACCCCTGTCTGCAAGGGAAGCTGGAAACTTAAGAAATACTTTTGATTAAAAATCATCTTTTCTGGGGAAGGTATGCCAAACAAAACAGAGGTACTCTTAACAAGGAGGAGTGGGGAGAATGAATATTGGATAGCTAGATTACAGAGCCTGCCACAGTAGCATAAGAAAAAGATATATTTTTAAATCATATGCATATGTGAAAGTGAAAGTTGCTCAGTCATGTCCTACTCTTTGCAACCCATGGAATTCTCCAGGCCAGAATACTGGAGTGGGTAGCCTTTCCCTTCTCCAGGGGATCTTCCCAATCCAGGGATTGAACCCAGGTTTCCTGCATTGCAGGCAGGTTCTTTACCAGCTGAGCCACAAGGGAAGCCCAAGAATACTGGTGTGGGTAGCTTATCCCTTCTCCAGCAGATCTTCTTGATCCAGGAATTGAACTGGGGTCTCCTGCATTGCAGGCAGATCATTTACCAACAGAGCTATCAGGGAAGCCCTAGAATATGTATACACACGCACCCACACACTATATGGTATATATACTATATACTAATGTATGTTGATTGCTACATTTCTCAATAAAGATTGGAACAGAAACTTAATATGCAGAAAATAAGGTGAAAGAGAGGAATGGGTAGGGAAAGCACTGCCCTGTCAAATTAGAATTAGTTTGGGTTTTGGTGTGGTTTTCGGTGTGGGTTCAATGTCTTTGGAGACTCAGACATACTTTGCCTGTGGCTCTGAACACTATATTCTCTTAACTTGCCCCATTTCTCTCATTCTATATCCAGTGTATTTATTTTAAAGCCACTGAGCCTAGAGCTGGTTGCCTCCAGTGAAAGAGTCACATAATATAAATCTTTAACTTTCACTGTGCCTTCTATATATTCGGTTTTATTTCAGGAATGTTAAGTTTTATAACAGAGTAGTAGTCAAATAAAACATTCTCCCCAGCTCTGAAAATTTTTTTAAAAGGAAAATCTTAAGGCAAACATTATCATTAAAGTTGAACAAATGTGTCTTGGGCAGTTCTAGGCTGAGTTACTAAGTTGTTAGGCAAACGCTGCTTCACTGACACCTTTCTATACTTTTTTATAATACTGGCCTGTTTCTCCACTACATTTCTGGGTTACTAGTGAATATTTGTATGTCTTCTGCTAAGTCATACATATTACGTTTTTAAATACCCAGTAGAGTTTTAAAACGTCAACACTGGAATGGAGTTTAGCTCCATAGACTAAGAGGTTTAACTCAAATGACTATAGAGACCAGGAAATTCTCATGATCGAGAAAAGTGTTACAGGTGGAGACCACAGGGAGTGATGGGGGTGATAGACAATTTAGGAATATGTGTCCTTTGCTGATTAGGATCCCCTGTGGGAATGCTTGGCCTAGGGTTTTAGATTTTTAAATCTAAGTCGGAAATCTAGATTGAATTTCCCAATTTTGGGGTTGGGATTTTAGGTCAAATTTCCCAATTTTTAAATCCTTGGATGCTTTTAAAATGTGTCCCAAGGGAACCTAATGTAGTTTAACTTTCCCATGGGGATTTTGTGACCCACACTAAATAATCTAGCTATTAAGAAAGGAGGAGAAAAATTCAATTCATTTAGCCCCTTACTATAGGCACATACTCCCCTGTGGGGTTAAAGAATCTGCCTGCAATGCAGGAAACACAGGAGATATGGGTTTGATCCCTGGGTCAGGAAGATCTCCTGGAGAAGGTAATGGCAATCCACTCCAGTATTCTGGCCTGGAACATCCCAAGGACAGTTGGGACAGAGTCACAGAGTTGGACATGACTGAGCCACTAACGCACACACAGGCACATGCTAGTTCTTATTATCAGTTATTTTTCACATGGGTCTTAATTAATACAGAAAAAGGTTTTTTATTGTTCAGTCATTGAGTCGTGTCTGACTCTGTGACCCCGTGGACTGTAGCACTCTAGGCTCTTCTGTCCTTCACTATCTCCTGGAGGTTACTCAAACTCATGCCCATTGAATTGGTGATGCTATCCAATCATCTCATCCTCTGTTTCCCTCATCTCCTTTTGAATCTTTCCCAGCATCAGGGTCTTTTTCAACGAATCAGCTCTTTGAATCAGGCGGCCAGAGTATTGGAACTTCAGCTTCAGCATCCATCCTTCAGTGAATATCCAGGGTTAATCAACCATTTAACAGTCAAAGTATCCACTATTTCTTTTCTATGGGAGGTGTTTTCAGGGACCTCTTTCATGGACAGGTGGCTTACTTAAGACTTAAGGATCAAGATCCACACCACGTTAACACTACACCTAGACACCAGAAGAACATTCTGGAATATCCCACGTGTTCAGTCTTACACACCATTCACTGTTGTTCTTTTTACCAACTAAGAATCCCACTATGAGAATTTTGGAACAAACAATTCTCTTAGAGCCATCCAGTTGCCCTTCATTCCTTTTAAATTAAGTGTTAAGATGAGAGGATTAGAAGGAACAATTTTGCTTGAAACTTGGACTGTTGATTTGGAGGGATGGGAGTATACAGCGGGTGCATGGATCAGCCAAAGCTTATTAAAAAAAAAAGAAAAAGGTGGAATGTCGTAAAAGCAATTGTTCTTCAGGCCCCTGTCTTTTATAAAGAATCTCTTTGAATACCATTAAACATCCTATCGGGAAATTCAAATCAAGCCTCCACAAGAAGGACAGATGGCTTTTGAGAAGAGCTGTACAAAATGGATGACTTCTACAGAGTTTAGGAACATGGGTCAGCAGCTTCAGATGATAGCTTTCTATTAGGAGAGCAACAGTGCTGCCCTGACCACAAAGTACACAGCAAGGCATTCTCGAGCTTCGTGTTTATTCTCTAACTGTACATGTTTTATTAATTGGTCTGCAAAGCTCAGTTCTGCTCCCGAGGCAGGCATTCTACTATCCCAGAGAACAGCTGGACTTCCTCAGAGAGTCTGCCAGCAAGCCAGGCTGCCTTTCTTACCCCTCAGGCATATAAGAATGGTCAGAGGACTTGGTTTTTCTCACCGCTAAGGGACTACCAGACACCTCTCTGCTTTCTTGAATGTCTTTCCTTGGACTTGTGTGTGTGTGTGTGTGTTGGCAGTACCCTTCTTTTCTAAGCACCTTTGAAAGACGTTTCTTTCTCTCCTGAGTGTGTCTCTTGTTTTCCCTCTGGCAGTTAAATACATTATTTAGCTTCTTTCTGTATTTTTTTTCCCTCTTTTGACTTGGTGAAAAATAGAGGGGTGAAAGCTTTTCGGAAACCTCAGCATGTGTGTTTCGCTTGCCCTTTGTTTCCCAGTGCCTAGCACAGTGGCTTGCAACTCAAAACTTTTATTCAGTGTGGATGGATGGATGGATGGATTGATGACTACATGTTTGTAAGGAAGGTGTGGAATCCAGCTGAAGGTGCAGCACAACCGTGAAAGGAACGACTCTAGGCAACAGGTGAGACATTTAAGCGGAATTCTACTGCTCTTTCTCTGTGATATGTTGCGTGCTTGCACTTCCATTCATTTGTTCCACATTTACTGAGGGTCCACTTTTCTCCCGTTCTTGTGCGGTATAGTGGCAGACAGGCCACTAGTGGCCTAGTGCCCTGGGGTACATGTTGGGAAGGAGGTGGCCAGATGGGCTATGAGAGCACAGAGATGCCAACAGGCTACGGGAGGATGGAGTTTTGTTCTCATCTTGCTCATATCAGTTTAAAGTCAGAGTACTGGAGAGGTAATCTAAGCAATGGTTATGCTTTCAATATGAATCCTCTTTCTTTCATTTCTTGTCTCCTAGTACCCTTCACTTGCCTTGAGAATGAAAATGTTTCTCTTTCCATCCAGAGGAGGGTAGTAGGGCCCTCTGTTTTAAACACCAAGGTCTCCAGGTATTCTAACAGGTATGCAGGATTGCAAATGTTTTTGCTCAAAGGTAGTGGGAACCTAATCTCTTTCTAACAAAGAGTCTTCCCATCAGGGATACAGTCTTAAGGAACAGAGAACATATGGGAGAAGACCCCAATATCAGAAAGAAGTTTCCTGGATCACAGAGTCCTGTTGCCTAAGTAAAGCCTAAGGCCTGATTCTAGAGAGTTGTCCTAAGGTGGGTCTGCAGCCTGGTTAGTGCCCCTGCACTGAGGGGCACTGTTTGAGTGCCTAAAAGATGCTCTAAACCTGTGGCCTCCCCAGCTGACCCTCCAGTCTTTATCACGAGACAGTGTTGCAGGTCCACATGAGAGTGCTTTCCCACTGACCATCCAGCTAGTGACTGAGTAGTTAGAATACCAGCTCTGCCTCAAGCCGTATCATCCAGGGCCCTCCTCAGAGGACACCTCCCTGTGATGTTCAGAGCACTTGTAAGTCTAACAGACCCTTGGTTATCCCTGGGGAGGAGCTTTTGTACATATATTTTGGGGTCAAATGGAATAATCCAAGTGACCCATCTCGGGAAGTGGGGAGGGGCCGTTAAAGGTAAAGTGCGATCTGAAATCTCCCAGCTTGTGTTTGAATCCTGCTTTCATCACTTAGTAGCTGTACAAACTTAACCTTGGGCAAATTACTGAGCTTCTCTGAATCTTAGTGCTCTTATCTATAAAATGAGGTCATAGTTCTAGTTGGGAGGATTCAATAGGCATTTACATGTGAAGTAGTTGTCACAGTGCCTGGCATATAGCATACGTTCAGTATATGTGTTGTTATTTTTTTATGTATTTTTAAAAAATTGGAATATAATTGCTTTACTATGTCACATTACTTGCTGCTGTACAACAATGTGAATCATCTATCAGTTCAGTTTAGTTCAGTTGCTCAGTCGTGTCCGACTCTTTGTGACCTCATGAACCACAGCACGCCAGGCATTCCTGTCCATCACCAACTCCTGGAGTTCACCCAAATTCATGTGCTTTGAGTTGGTGATGCCATCCAGCCATCTCATCCTCTGTCATCCCCTTCTCAGACTTTATATTTTTGGGCTCCAACATCACTGCAGATGGTGATTGCAGCCATGAAATTAAAGGATGCTTACTCCTTGGAAGAAAAGTTATGACCAACCTAGATAGCATATTGAAAAGCAGAGAAATTACTTTGCCAACAAAGGTCTGTCTAGTCAAGGCTATGGTTTTTCCAGTGGTCATGTATGGATGTGAGAGTTGGACTGTGAAGAAAGCTGAGTGCCAAAGAATTGATGTTTTTGAACTGTGGTGTTGGAGAAGACTAAGAGTCCCTTGGACTGCAAGGAGATCCAACCAGTCTATCCTAAAGGAGACCAGTCCTGGGTGTTCATTGGAAAGACTGATGCTGAGGCTGAAACTCCAATACTTTGGCCACCTCATGCGAAGAGTTGAGTCATTGGAATCAGCTATAAGTATACATATATCCCCTCCTTCCCACCCCTCCCACCCTATTTTATTTTTGTTATTGTTTTTATTATTCTAAGGACTCAAAGGATACGTCAGGGATGGCTACAACTCTCCAGAGTCTGAAGGAAAGACTTGGGCTCTAAGTGTCCACTCATCTACTCATTCTCAGCCCTTATTTGGAGACCTTGCTTATTCTTCTCTGGGTCTGGGATCAAGGAATGGTGGAAAATGCAGAATTTCTGTTTATTTCATTTATATATATGAGTCAGTTCAGTCACTCAGTCATGTCTGACTCTTTGCAACCCCATGAACCACAGCACACCAGCCCTCCCTGTCTATCACCAACTCCTGGAGTTTATGCAAACTCATGTCCATTGAGTTGGTGATGCCATCTAACCATCTCATCCTCTGTCGTCCCCTTCTCCTCCTGCCTTTAATCTTTCCTGATGTCAGAGTCTTTTCAAATGAGTCAGCTCTTCACATCAGGTGGCCAAAATACTGGAGTTTCAGCTTCAACATCAGTCCTTCCAATGAACACCCAAGACTGATCTCCCCTAGGATGGACTAGTTGGATTTCCTTGCAGTCCAAGGGACTCTCAAGAGTCTTCTCCAACACCACAGTTCAAAAGCATCAATTCTTCAGGGCTCAGCTTTCTTTATAGTCCAACACTCACATCCATACATGAGTACTGGAAAAACCATAGCCTTGACTAGACCGTTTTTGACAAAGTAATGTCTCTGCTTTTCAATATGCTGTCTAGGTTGGTCATAACTTTCCTTCCAAGGAGTAAGCATCTTTTAATTTCATGGCTGCAATCACCATCTGCAATGATTTTGGAGCCCAGAAAAATAAAGTCAGCCACTGTTTCCCCTTATATTTGCCTTGAAATGACCGGGTATTTTTATCCAAATGGACCATGGATTCTAGAGTATCTTTTAATTGGAAAACAAAGGCCTTTGTCTTCTCCTAAGTTTCTCTGCATCCTGTTTTGTCCCATTATCCTACCACTAACTACATTATTACCTCTCATTGGCCATTCTATCTCTGCCTTGCATCCAGCTCCCATTGCTGGCCAGAAGAGATTGCAGACTGGTCTGAAAAATGGGGGCTCAACATCATCTATAAAGGATTAGGACCCTATTTCTGCTCAAAGACTTTTGAAACCAGAACAGAAAGGGAGCATGCTTATGTTCAATTAGGTTCTTATCAGCAGTGGTTATTTCTTAATTTTTCAACTCAATGTCTCATATTGTTCTTTTCTACCTTCTTGTCATTGTGCTAGATTCAATAAAAACTGTTGATGGCTTACTTGGCTAAATGCGGTGCTTTCAAGGACAGTTACATTCCCGGCCCTTCCCCACTTCCCCAGGCTGTTCTCTTATTTTTATTACTTGAGAAAATTCCTCATCTCTAGTTATTCAATTAACAGTATAAAGGAAGAAGATGTTATACAGAATGTCGCTGACAGAATGAAGAAAGAAATTACTGAGAAGTGATTTTATATTGTTCCTGTTGCCCTGGAAAAGTTACTTGTTTAGATTCCAGAAGTCACTTATTTTAACCTAACAAGTCTCAAGCTTCAATCTTTGTAAACAGTGGATGTTGCTCTAAAATGATAGACAATGACAGAAAAGTCAAAAGAGATTTTAAAACTACAGAACTGGTTGGCAATATGTGTTCAATGAGTGGCTTCCTAAGTGGCTCAGTGGTAAAGAATCCGCCTACAATGCAGGAGAAGCAGGTTCAATCCCCGGGCCAGGAAGACCCCTGGGAGCAGGAAACGGCAACCCACTCCAGTATTCTTGCCTGGGAAATCCCAGGCACTGAGGAGCCTGGCGAGCTACAGTTTATTAAGTTGCAAAAGAGTTGAACATGACTGAGCAGCTAAACAAAAACAACAGAAGTGAAAATGGGTATCTTATTTCCACAATTATAATTGTGCACAGAGTGCCTTTGGCAAGCTAGGGACATTTCTATTTAATTTTCCACTCTATCATGTGTAAGGAGTTGGATATCTGAAAAGCTGTAATAACTTTAACATGGAATCATTCTGGTAGATTACCAAAAGGCATTGTTCTTCCAAAAGTAGTTGGATAGCTTTCTTTCTAAGGAAACTGTGAATCCAGTACCGAGGCCAGAAAAGTAAAGACTTAGACAGAGGTAAACTTTATATTGAGCATGAAACAGCTTCAGAGCCACCAACTACTTCATTTGGACAAAATGAAAACTTAAAAGCAGAGAGAGAAAAGAGAGAGAGAAAAACTAGACATGTTTAGATAGTATGAAACTTGATGGAAATAAATTTTGATTTGTGACTAATGCTCTCAATTCTATTCCAATTTTATCCTGTAAAACCAGCTAGGGGAAACAACAGCCTGTTGTAATTGAGAAGGGAAAATAATTATATCTACAGGAAGGAACTTTGACCTTGAGATTGGCTTTATATAAAAAAAGCAAGTATGTTCACTACTGCTGCTGCTGCGTCACTTCAGTCGTGTCCGACTCTGTGCGACCCCATAGACAGCAGCCAACCAGGCTCCTCCGTGTTCACTAATAGTGAAACAAAGGCCAGAATATTTGGGATCCTAAGACTCTGAATTTTAAAGAAGTAACATCACCAGTATGTGAAGTATGGAAAAAGTGAAGAAAAAGATTGAACAGTGAGGGCCAGCCAGGGCAGAAATTGGGAGATGTCTTAGTTGAAGGGGCAGGGGTACTTAATGTAGGGTGACTTTTGGGCCGTTTCTTTGAGTCACCAGCATTTTTTTTCTTGTCTAGACCAGGGGTCTTTCCCCACTTTACCTCCTGTCCTCTGCCAATCTTCTCTTTGTAGTATGTTCTCTAGAGTTAGCTTTTGATACCTGGAAGATACTAAGAAGGTCCTCACTGCTCGAGAATTCCCTGGTTTAGCTGAAAGTTGCTTGGACTGGCAAACTCTATCCTTGATAAGAAAACTTCTTTACTACAGTTCAAATGTGCTTGCTGTGAAATAAAGGAAGGCTGTAGGATTTGGTGTTGGGGGTGGGTGGTCCTATTGGTCTGGGTTTATGAGGGGGAAATTTCTTATAGCAAGTGACATTTGAGCTGCGTATATTATGAAAAAGCAGCCATGATGAGGAAAGCACTTATTAGACTCACAGACTTAAAATATTGGTACTAAATGTTGCTCATTTGAAAGCAGGTAGAGGTAAGTCTTTTTTTCATACTGTTCATGGGGTTCTCAAGGCAAGAATACTGAAGTGGGTTGCCATTCCCTTCTATGAAGAAAGCTGAGCGCTGAAGAATTGATGCTTTTGAACTGTGGTGTTAGAGAAGGCTCTTGAAGTCCCTTGGACTGCAAGGAGATCCAACCAGTCCATTCTAAAGGAGATCAGTCCTGGGTGTTCTTTGGAAGGAATGATGCTAAAGCTGAAAGTCCAGTACTTTGGCCACCTCATGCGAAGAGTTGACTCATTGGAAAAGACTCTGATGCTGGGAGGGATTGGGGGCAGGAGGAGAAGGGGACGACAGAGGATGAGATGGCTGGATGGCATCACTGACTCGATGGAGTGAGTCTGAGTGAACTCCGGGAGTTGGTGATGGACAGGGAGGCCTGGCGTGCTGCTATTCATGGGGTCGCAAAGAGTCGGACACGACTGAGCGACTGAACTGAACTGAACTGAGGGAAGTCTGGATGGAGCAGAAGGCGCAGGCTAGGAACTGAAACAATATTTATCGTTATTCCTTTACCTTACATCTTAAATGTCTGTCTATCTATCTCATACAGGTTGAAGATAACAATAAAGCATGCACATGATAAGAATTCAAATAATATTCAATGGCAAATGATGAAAAATCTCCCTCCCAAAGACAATCACTGTATCTAGTTTCTTGTGGACCCTTTTGGAGATATTCTGTCTAGACATGTACATTCATAGGTCCATTTCTTTCTCTCTCTCTCCTTTCCCCTCTTTCACACAAACCGCAGCTTACATTCCACCCTGGTCTGCACCTCATTTTTTGCTGTTGTTTGCTTATGTTTTGTTTGCTTTTTTTCCCCCCCTCATCTTAACAATATATTCTAGAAATTGTTTCACTGCATGGTCACAACTTGTGGCATCCAAATTGGGGTGTAAGATGTGACAAAAGATTGTTTCTGATTTGTAGGTTCACTTTCGCAAAAGATTTTAAGAGTACAATGATTGTATTGCATTTAATTATTTAAGGGAATGTACTTTATTAACATAGTGTTCACTTGCTTGGCTTGGCACATGTGTATGTGGGGGGGCGGGGTGGAGAGTGGGAGGAAGGTGGGTCTGGACGGAGGAAAGCACTTTGAACAGCTCCTATAGGAATCAAGTGTAGAGGTAGACAGGACGGAACACAGTAACCACGCCCAGCTGGTTTCAGCCCTGTTCCCAGCCATCCTATTTTGAAGAGAATGCCACTCCATTAGATGATACTAACTGGAGCTGGATGACATTTAAAGGAATTACAAACTTCTCATTAGTTTTTATTTGTTAGTTTATAGATTTTATTTTTTTAAAAGACGTTTTAGGCTCACAGTACGACTGGAAGAGGATGCAGAGATATCAAGTACAGCACATGCATTTTTTTTTGTCGCTCAGTTGTGTCCAACTCTTTGCGACCCCATGGACTGTAGCCTGCCAGGCTCCTCCATCCATGGGATTTTCCAGGCAAGAATACTGGAGTGGGTTGCCATTTCCTTCTCCCAGGGATCTTCCCAACCAGAGATATGAACCCGAGTCTCCTGCACTGCAGGCAGGCTGTCTACTGTCTGAGCCAACCGGGGAAGCCCGCAGCACATGCATAGCTTCTCCCGTTCATCCCCTATTAGAGAGGTGCTTTTGTGATAATTATTGAATCTACATTGACGCATGGCAATCCCCTAAAGTCCATAGTCCACCTTAAGGTTCACTCTTGGGGTTACACATTCTATGTGTCTGAATAAATGTATAATAACATGGAAAATCCACTATTATCCTACAGAATATTTTCACTGCCCTAAAAATCCCCTGTGCACCACCTCTTCAACACTCTCCTATTGGTTTTCAATTATACCTAAAAGTTCTTCAACACACTTTAGCAAACATTTTCGGAGCCCCCGCTGTGTCTCTTTGGCACTTGTCTTTTCAGTGCATGTGGAAGGCAATGTTCCCTGCAGGCAGAGTGATCCTGCTGGAGAGCTTTCTTTCGGCTTATGTGAGGGCAATCAGGACTTGCCAGGGAATTACTGTGCCTGTAGTAGTCCTCATCAGTGACAAAAAGGAGGTGGAGGATAAATATTCCTGTCTCCTCAGTCTTCAGTGGGACAACTCTGGGATGCAATCCACCCTGTATCTTAGTAGTACCCAGCGGGATTAAGCCTCAGAAACCCACAGAGTCTTCCCTCTGTATTATTTTTTTCCCTCTTGCTTACTTTCTCATTTTCCTTCCAGTGTTTCCAAGGATCTCTTTTATCTGCTGCTGCTGCTACTGCTAAGTCGCTTCAGTTGTGTTCGACTCTGTGCAACCCCATAGACGGCAGCCTCCCAGGCTCATCTGTCCCTGGGATTCTCCAGGCAAGAACACTGGAGTGGGTTGCCATTTCCTTCTCCAATGCATGAAAGTGAAAAGTGAAAGTGAACTCGCTCAGTCATGTCCAACTCTTAGCAACCCCATGTACTGCAGTCTACCAGGCTCCTCCGTCCGTGGGATTTTCCAGGCAAGAACTACTTGCACTCAAATCATTGTCTTGGGATCTGTTCTGGGCAAAACCAACTTTAGGTTCTGGGATCCTTCCAGCTTCATCCGTACTCCACTCCAAAAGAAAGTGCATGCCATCACTGTTAGTGATGGATTCCATTTTGACAGACCCCAGTCTTCTTGACTGTTTCAGAAAATGGGCTCTTTTTCATTCTTCCCATTGAACCCCCAACTTGGCCATAGTCCCATTCTCAACTCCAGGGAGAAAATAGTGTGAAGCAGTGCTCATGTGGTCTGTGCATTATCTGTTTTCCATGTGAGCAGACGCCTGTGTGAGTTGACCCATGCTGTTGACATAAAGCAGCACCTTGCTGGGCTCATGTAAGGAAGCAGCAAGAACGATGTGTCCATCTCAGTAATTCTGGCAATCCTCATTCCGTGCACAATCTGTGGGTTCCCCAGCCAAGGTTTCTCACCTTTTGTAGTCATGTTATAGCTTTCTTGATCTAGTTTTTACCTTTTGTTTGAAAGGGCTTATGAAGGTATAAACTGATGAAGAAGTTTGGAAATGCTGGCAGGATCCTAGAGATAGAAATTAGCTCCACATTGAGACTCTCAAAAGGTTCTGTTTGTAGCCAATCAAAAAGCAAGGGCTTATGTTTCTCTTATGAGAAGAAAGGTGAACTCAGTAAAATAAATTAGTGTGACTTGAACCGAGCTTTTCAATGGTTGTCTGACCTTTTCATGAAAAATTTACATGCCTTTAGTGCAATCATTACACATTCATGGACAGGTTTTTTTTTTTTTTTGAACTAATAAATAAGTGGGATGGAAGCATTGTAATTGAGATTTAGGCACTTACTGCTTGTTGGGTCTCTGTTCATTCATATACCCAGAAGAAAGCAACAAGTGTGGCTCCCATAGAGACTGGTTCACCTAGTAGATGTCTAGAGTAGTTGGTAAAACTCCTTTTGTGTCAGAAGGAAGTGTAGCTGTTGGTCACAATCTAACTGTCACTGGTCACTTTACATGTGTGGCTTAGAGGACACTTAGAACAAAGACTGGATTTGTGTCTCAGGACTATGAAGGTTTTCATACATGCATAGGTCTGCTGGAAAAGAGAGGTGGGAAGGACCAGAAAACAGCTCATCCCAAAGACATTTAACTCTAGCCAAAGACCTGTCATTTGGTCCTGATTATGAGAATTATAGGATTTACTGCCTTGAATGCTCTTCTTAAGTCATCATTTCCATTTTGGAGATGAGAGACTAAAGTTGAAAAGATTGAAGGAACTTGCCCAAGGTTCCTCAGTTTAGAACTAGACCTCTGGATACTTTCCCTTTGACTTTGAAATAAGTGATTCTCAACCAAGTTTGAGAATAAAGACTCTCCCTTTAAAGGAAAGTTTGGAACTTCTTTTTTTTTTTTGATGAAAAAGTAGTTTATTGGTTTTCATTAAATAGACTATTACACAGAAATAAAAATGAGTAAATCATCAGTTCAGTTCAGTTCAGTCACTCAGTCATGTCCGACTCTTTGTGACCCCATGAATCACAGCACACCAAGCCTCCCAGTCCATCACCAACTCCCAGAGTTCACTCAAACTCACTCCATCGAGTCCGTGATGCCATCCAGCCATCTCATCCTCTGTTGTCGCCTTCTTCTCCTGCCCCCAGTCCCTCCCAGCATCAGGGTCTTTTCCAATGAGTCAACTCTTCACATGAGGTGGCCGAAGTACTCATTTTTATTGCACAGAAATAAAAATGAGTAAATCATATCCACATACAAAACAGATAAATCTTAAAAAACAGTAAATCATTTGAGAAAAGTAGATATGCATATAAACAAAAAAGAGAAGAAAAAGTAAAACAGACACAACAAATACATGGTGTATGATCCCAAATACATAAATTCAAAAACAGGCAAAAATAGGCTAAATTGGCTAGGGATTGTGGCAGGCAGACTCCTAAGGCAGAATCCATAATTCCAAGCTCCTGGGCTTACACTCTTATGTGTTCCCCTCCTCTGGAATGTGGGTGGAACTTATGACTCTCTTTTGCCAAAAGGAAACAGCTAAAGTGATGAGATGTATACAATTGTGTATATGATTGCGTTACATAAGTCTCTAATGTCTATCCTGCTAGAGTCTCTCTTTTTCTGAAAAGTTTCAAACTTCTGAAGGATAGTAGTCCTGGTTTTTAATAGTCGCTGTTCAAGGAAACACATATATGCACCTGTGTATGTGGTTCCTCTGCGATAACCCAGCCCCACTGCCCATTGTGGAACTTTCTCAAATATTAGGATTCTTTTTTTGTCTCAGGGATCCTTTCACTAGTTCAGTGTTTAAACCTTCATTTGGGGGTGAAGAGAGTCAAGAAATGGGGGGGGGGGTCATTTTGGCTTCCTCCCTCTCCTTTGACACCTACATTCAATTAGCCACCAAGTGTGGCTCCTTCTCCCTCTCCCACACTGGATGGCCAAACTACACTCGCAAGCAATTGGTCCTTTCGCTTCACTCCCACTGCCCTCGGGCTCCTCCAGCTTTTTGTTGAGTCACTGAAACAACCTCCACATGGCAGCCCAGATTTGGTTTCCTTCCTCCTCTAATTCATCCTGGGCCCCATTGTTAAGCTTATCTTTCTAAAACACAAGCTTCATGCCAATTACCTTCTGAGAAATCTACAGTACTTGGAAACCTCTATTGTCTCTAGTATAAAAATACACCTCCATCCCATTTTGGCTTTTGAAGTCCTATCCAACTGATTTCCACTGTTTTTCTGATCAGATGTTGCTGCTGCTGCTGCTAAGTTGCGTCAGTCATGTTCAACTCTGTGAGACCCCATAGACAGCAGCCCAACAGGTTCTGCCATCCCTGGGATTCTCCAGGCAAGAATACTGGAGTGGGTTGCCATTTCCTTCTCCAATGCATAAAAGTGAAAAGTGAAAGTGAAGTCACTCAGTCATGTCCAACTCTTAGCGACCCCAAGGACTGTAGCCTACAGGCTCCTCCATCCATGGGATTCTCCAGGCAAGAGTACTCGAGTGGGGTTCCATTGCCTTCTCCGCTGATCAGATGCACTTGGGTTCACATACAGCTTGGCTATTTACTGGCTATGAGACCTTAGGGAAGTTTCTTACTCTCCTTAAGTCAGTTTCCTGATCTGTAAAATGACCACAGGAATAAGGCCTATCTTTCAGGGTTGTTGGGAGAATTAGAAAAATTACCTAACACCAGATTCATTCATTCAGCCTTCATATTCTTATGCTGCCATTCCTCATTCCTTCCCGTGAGCCCTTCTCTCCAGGAAGTCCATTCTCTGCGTCGACGTCTAAATGTGCCATGCTCATTCACGCTCTAGACTTTGTTGGACTTATGTGTTCTCTTCTAAGAAATCTCTATCTTTCCTTCCCTTCCTTTCCTTTCCTCTTGTATTTTTCCGAATTCTGTTATCTCAGAGTCCAGCTCAGGATTCACTTTCCCCTAGGAGATCTCCAAACACTGCACCTGGTCTTTGTCCTCTAGACTTCCCAAGTGAAGTGAACAGACAATGAGTCATGAATCACTTAGCCCAGTGTCTCCCCACATGTTCCTGGTGGAAGGTGATACACATAAAACTGGTCCCACGATCAAGCTACACAGGAAGTCCTATAGACTCCCTGTCTTACAGCTTCATAATTCATATGTGCCCAGTCAGGCTTCTGAAAGGTACTACAAAAAATTATTTAGCTTTGCTCAGTGTTGCAGTTCTCAAATCTATCTGGCTGTGGAACTGGTTTTTCATATAAAAGCTGTTAAATCAAGGAGTGTGTGTTCCTAGGAGCACACGGTGAGAAGCTGACTTAATGGTCTCATGATTTTTCTCTCTTTGGGATATTATTTTCCTGGAAGCTGATGATTCCCTCTTTCATTTTTATGTTTCCATCAGCATTTAGCCCTGTGATCTACATTGTCTAGGTGCTCAATAAATATTTGTTAAGTGGAATACAGTTTGAAATGTGGACAGGGAGAAGAATTTGAACATATGGTTCTTATTTTTAAGGGTTCTTGTCAAAGTATGGTAAAAATTAATATGAAAAGTGGTGCCTTAAATAAGATTTGGGAGCCTGTGCGTTTCAATTATGCATGTTATCCTTTTGTTCTATTTATTTAGAGGTGAGAGATTTGGTTAGATTGTAACTCTATGTTCCCATTTGTTTTCCTTCTTAAATGGATTTGAAATAAGGTACTTAAATAATTTCAAAAGTTTGTTAGGATAGAGCCACAGCTCTGGGAGCCAGTTTGTGTGTATGTGTTCCAGATATGCACACATAGTATCTGTGTAGCATGCCCATCATTTAAGCTGAATTTCTTCTTAAAGGAATCTGAATATCATTTTGATTTAAAACCCATATTTGGGGGCAAAAGTCTGGAAATAATGGGACCAAAGTGTACAATGCTATAATAATTACAACCTTATAGTAGCATTTTCCCTGGATAGTCTAAATAAAGTTTCATTTATTGGAACGACTTTTTAACTGTACCCTTAATTCACCACAGATATTTGAGCTTTAAGTTTTGCTTGATTCTTATATTTGAGATAGAACTCAGATACTGAGTGTGTATGCTTGCAGACAAATGTTGTTTTATAGGAGAGACTCTTACATTTAAAACTCTGGGGAATATAAAGTTGAAGATGACCTTGGAAGGAAAAAATTGAAAGATGTATTATTGCCATCAAATGTCTGGATTTCTCAAAGGAGTTAGATCTGCTGAAAGGAGTTCCTGTGTTTCTTCATTAAATGGGTTGGCTGGGGCAATGAAGGTCTTTGGTTTTGTATCCCTTGGTCATGTCTTTTAAAGAGGAAGTGAAGCTCCTGGTGAAGCCAAGGCCAGACATTGGTAGCGTTGAGGTTCACGACTTGTTCAGCCTGCAGACTCCTGGATGACCTTGCATTAGTCATGCCTCTCTGGGCCAGTCTCTCCTCCCATACCCTGTGGGAGGGTGGTGCCCCCTCTGAGGTTCGTGTTTGGATGAGTTATCAACCACAGTGAAGCACCCACTTGAATCAGTCCTTTGGATCCTGGAGCAAAATAAGAAAAGTGTTCTTCATTCACATGTTTTTCCATCCATCTTGCTTGTCTGGGTGTGGTGCTTTCCTTTCCTCCGACGAGGAGCAGGGCTTCTGTCACTCTTGTTCAGTATTTAAAAATAAAAAGCACTGAAGGTTAAGCCTTCAAGCATATACACTTTTAAAGAGCATTTCCATACTTGGGGTGTTTAATGTATAACAGCAAACATTGATCTTTTAAGACCCCTTTCATTTTCATTCTCATGGTGTATGATAGTGTTTGTGACTTTGTTGAACTGTGAGTACATTGTTTTATGCATTGCACTGAATCACACAAAATTGTTGTTTGACCATGTTTGACTTACAAAACATCACTTTCTTATGATTCAAGCTACCGTAAGTAAAAGAGTAAAATCTACCCTGGTCGTCTTTCCCTTCAATGCAACTTTCTTTTCTTGCTGGTACAGGTTGTCTGAAGCTCCATAAATCAGGAGGGAGGGGGACTCAATCCCAGAGTTGTTGACCGTGTTGTCATAGCTGGCTGGGCTCTGGAGTGAGGATGGCCAGGGTTGGGCACAATTAATTCATCCATAGAAGGAAGAAGACATTGAGCAAAATATTTCAATGAAGTAATGGATTTAGATGCTGTCAGGAACATCTAAACAGCACAGCAATTGCTTCTACGTCAAACGTGACATTTGGCATCGAGGGTAAGTTTACAGAGCCAAAGCTAAACGCAGGTCAGAATCTGACACTGTGTTAAACCATTTTGATGTATAGCATGCGGCTTATGTTTTTTGATAAGGCCAGCTGCAGTTGATTCTTTAAGCAGTAGGAGAATACAAATATAAGAGAAACACAGATCCTTATGGAAAAAAGATGCAAGTAGAGTTATTTTGCTGAGTGGGAAGGTGGAGATGGAGGTTGGAGAATGGGGTTGGGAAAGAACGTAAAAAGTTGAAGAGAGGAGTGGGGATACTGACCAAGGTACTTAGCACCATAAAATGTCAGTGTTTGCTTGGACAATGCCAGTGGCTGTGCATGAGGTAAGAGTGACTAGAGAAACTCGTATCCTTTCTGCAAAAAAAAAAAACTTCCCCCAAAACTCTAAGTTCAGAGAAGACTGTAGTCAGACCCCTGACTTACCAGAAGCGAGAAGTGGGGTTACATTGATCAGAAAAGTATATTATGGGGCAAAGTACCCACCTCTAAATCCAAGTCACAGCTTTTATACAATCTTACATAAAAATCAACCTCATAAAGCATGTATCTACATGTACTTACATTTCCTTTCATTAGGATTCAATCTTTCTTAATCTTCAGCATTAAAAATTAAAAAAAATTTTTATTGGTGTATAACTAATTAATAGTTCTGTGTTAGTTTCAGGTGTACAGCAAAGTGATTCAGTTATACATATACATGCATCTATTCTTTTCCTCAATCTGTTTTTAGTATTGATTGTAAACAGGATATTTTAATAGATAGCTATAGTGGGAAAAAAATAGATACAGCCCCACTTCTAGCCTGTACTTTCCTGCAATTTATTTTATAAATCTAGTATTATCTGCTTTGAATGTTTTATTTCTGCCAGTGCTCTTTATGGAGGAATAGTGTTACTAGAAAGCACCTGGCACATACTGGTTGTGCAATGAAGGTGTGAGTATCATGAACAAACAATTGACTTATTATTATAATGGTGAACTGGATCTGCTGTTTTTCACCTGGAAGTCAAGATGAGATATGCTTAGTGAGCTTGTGAATGCTGAGTGCTGGGGAGCCCTGAATTCCTGTGTGGTCACTGTGAGGTTTGCTTTCCCTGGCTTTAACTCTCATGCAGGAACACAGTTATTTGGGGTTATACAAATCATGGGGTGAAAAACAAGGAGAATTTTGACCAAAATGCTCAAATATAGTATCTGTGATGATGTGTCATATTTAAGATCTACATGAGAAATGTAGATTTTCAAAGACATAAAAGGATAAGATTAAAAAAATATATATATATTAGAAGTATACAGGAACAAGTCTCAGTCAACATACCCCTAAGTGGACTAGGAAGCTTTCTGATTCCTTAAACATACTGAATATATTGTGCAAATGGTTTGGGAATGTAGGCTTTCTGGGAGAGATTAGTTTAAAAAAAGCAAAAAGATAAGAAATAGAACACGCTTAGGTCATTTTATCCCTGGAGGAAGAGAGTGTTTGCTTACCCACTGAAGAAAGTGTTGATGAAGTGCAATCTTTAGTCCAAACCATTTTGAAAATGACTGGTCAACTTTATACTGGATTCAAACAGAGTTCTTTCTCCTTCAAAAACTCATAATTGATTTGGGAGACAAGGCATACAGATGAATAGAAGGCAGTCCAAGGTAAACACCCATGGAAGTGGCAGAGAGTCATTGTGGCGGGATTAGTTGAGTGTTGAGAAAGTCAAGGTTTTCTAATTAAAAGTTTCCATGAGAAAAAAAAAGGAGACTCTTGGAGTCATTGTGCTCACTATGCTCTTCTCTTTCCAAGGAATAGGCTTAAGTGGTTAGAGGATTCACACGTAAATAAGAAATCTTACCCATATGGCCTCTTGTATGCATGAGAAATGGAATTACTAGGCTCTGGGGGAAGACCAGAAACCATAGTAACAGCCAAATCTCATGATAATCAAGAAACTCAAAGAATCGCCATTTTTCTGTCCAGCCATGTGGGATGATTCATGGATTATGGTTTGTCATTAATACAACTCAGCTTTGTTGTGTTTACCCTTCTGATTCCTCTGCTGAACACCTATTTCCATCTTCAGTTCACAGAGGCTACGAATCATTTTAAACATTGGCTGATCTTGGTGAAGTATCTATTTTAGCCCAGCAAGTTGCCGTCAAGTGGGAAGATTTACAAATTATAGACATGGACATTTGTACATCAGCCACTGTTAAGGACACTTCCTTCTTTAGGGGGCTATTGCAGGGACCCCTTTAGCAGAACTTGAAGTCATGGCACTGACTGCCCAAGCCAGGTAGTGTCCACAGACCTCCTTTGGCAAGTACCCTTATGGGCTCCTTGCCTTGACTTTGAAAACTCAGATGCCATTTAATTTAATTTCAGGCATGAGATGTGCTATGCTCTTAATATCTATGTTGTACCTCTGCCTGCCAATGCAGGAGATGCAGGAGATGTGGGTTCAATTTCTGGGTCCTCTGGAGGAGGAAATGGCAACCCACTCCATTGTTCTTGCCTAGAGAATTCCATGGACAGAGGAGCCTGGAGGGCTCCAGTCCATGCAGTCACAAAGAGTTGGACACACTGAGCACACACACATTAGTCAGGGAACCAGCCAATTAATTCTGTGTTAATTTTCTATATTTGGCTTGTATTTTTTCCCCAGAAATACACAGTACATGAATATAATGCAAACACACACACATATACACATATATGTGTGTGTATGATTGATAAATATATATCTCAATGCTGCCTTTTACAAGATTGTTATGATTTATTATAAACAGAGGATTAGTTTTATTGAAATGCTAATGCATTAAAACTATTTGGCATTTTTGAAGGAAACAGTATAAAGAGAAAGCCTACTACTGTCTCTTTCCAAGATGGATCATTAGAAAATTAATATGAAAAATTCCCTCAGGTGCCAGAAAGGCCTTGTAGAGAAATAAGCATGATAATGCTACTAGTGGAGTTGTGGTTCTTAAAAATGATCCTGGCCTCTCAAAACCATCTCGCCCACCTAGAGGGAGTCTGAAAAAGTCCTCAACTGCCATTTTGAAGTTTGAGGAGGAGGCAGAGGCTGCTCAGCATCTTTTGTACAGAAATCCAGGAGACAGATCTGACCTTCTCCTGGAAAGAGAGAATGAGAAGCCCTTTCTACAAAGATAACTGCACAGTAAAAGATGTCCAACTCACTTTTAATAAATGATAGTGATCATGAGAGTAAAAGGAGGTGATGGACATAACGCCATGTTTTTGACAGATCAGCATAATCTGCTCTGTAAATCTCCTTCCTTTAAGGCTTTAATTTATTGTCAATGTTTTCTTCCCAACTCCTCTCAAATTGCTCCCTCACACTTTGGTAACCTTGTGTTTTTAACTTCTCTCTTGTTGTCTTTGCTTCTTGCTGAATTTCCTTATATAGAGTTGTAATAACTTTAGATGATTCTAAGACTAAGGCATTTTAAGAATTGAAGTATGTTCCCTGTCTCTTCAACTCTTTTCCTCCACTCTCATGTCCTGCGTAATTGTTAGCCCATTATATTATCTCATTTGAAGTGGGGCTAGGTTCATGGTACTATGGATTTTCAATAGCAGAAATAATTAGTAAGTTATTATATTGAAGTATCTGAGTGAACTCCGGGCATTGGTGATGGACAGGGAGGCCTGGCGTGCTGCGATTCATGGGGTCACAAAGAGTCAGACACGACTGATACTTTCAGTCAGTCTGCTTCTTTTTCTCATCCATTCTCTTTGCTTTGGATTTTTCCTTCAAAGTGTTTTCAGTCATGACTTTGTTCTATCATCATGTGAATTATCTTGTTTTATTTTCACGTTTATCACTTCAGAGGTAATAACATGCTTGGAGAATCTGAGTTATGTGTTATGTGCTTTGTCTACGGTTTTTCATCTAGTTTTCACAACAATTGAATGAGGTAGCAATTCTTATTCCTGTTTCACAGGTGAGGGATATGAATTCAAGAAGGTTTAGAATACAACACTGATAAGTGATGGAACCTAGATACAAAACTCAAAACTTATGATTTAATTACTGCGCCCTGCTTCTCCATGTAACTACTACTTATGGGATCTTTACTACCTACCAGGTAATTTTAGATGCGTTCTCTTGGAAGTTATCCAACAACTCTACGAAGAGTTAAATAGCTACATAACCTAATATTAATAGCTGTGTGACTGCTAGTTAATGAACCTGAGCTTTATCTCATCTGTGACATGATAATAATACTACTTGTTCCATCTTTGTTCCACAGTTAATATGAATGTTTCATGAGAGTATGAATATGAAAATAGTTTTTAAACCAGGAAGAATGATGTAGTGGTACACAGTGCAAGTGTGGGAATGTTATTTACTGTGTTAATGGGGGCAATTTTCTAAATAAGAAATCTTAGGAACAGAGAGGTAGATGTAAATTTAGCCACAAATGTGCACCATGTGTAGGGAACTGTCCTTGGCACTTGCTGGAATGCTCTGCTCAAGTTTCTTGGTCCACATCGGGCAGATCTGGAATTAGAGTTGGGTGGGCTTCCCAGATGGCCCTAGTGGTAGAAAGAACCTGTCTGCTAATGTAAGAGACATAAGCGATATGGATCCCACCCATTGGTCTGGAAGATCCCCTGGAGGAGGAAATGGCAGCCCACTCCAGTATCCTTGCCTGGAGAAGCCTCTTAGACAGAGGAGCATGGTGGACTATGGTCCATAGGGCCACAAAGAGTTGGACACGACTGAAGGACTTAGCACATGTTGCGTCTAGATGAAAAGAAGAGTGATTTCTAAGAGGTTCTCATTTCAAAGCTGAAGGACTGGTTATAGTCAGAGTTGCTGCTGAATTTACGAGTGGAATTTCATGCTGACTTTCCCTGCTGGAGTTTTGTACTGGCCTCATTGCCCTAGTCCTGCATTACAATACGCTTTTCCAGTGTAATTGATGATGTCCAGATTTCTTTGGCTCTTTGACAAATGCCTTGCTATACAATGCTCTGTCTGGAGCTTTTTATTATTTATTCACTGCTTTACTTTTTAAACAAATGGAAATGAAAACAAGACGCTTGGTTTGAAAGCATCCATGGTTTAACCGCGCTGGTTCTTCGGTGCTCCAGGGCCGCGTGTTTTCTTGAGGACTCACTGAAAGTAAGGCTCAGGCCACTGGCTGAATATTTTAAGCTGTTGGTAGGTACTCTGTGGGGAGGTAGGCAGTCTTCTGCCCTTTCTCCCAGATAATGAGACAGGACGCCCAGGGCAGAGTCAGGGACAAAAAGTCACTGATTCATTTTCCCTCTCCTGCCACTTGCTCTTACTGTGTCCTCAGATAGGGAAGATCATTATACTGTGTCAGACTGGATGATATTTGAAAGAACGTGGGTGTAGTTTCTAAGTAAGGATATATTTGAGATAATGAGGAACAGACTTGTACCAGGGAAATCAAGGTTTCTGTATGGTCTCTGAGGCGCCTGCCATACAAACTCAAGGCCAAGCTAATCGTAGCCAGTTTTTAAAAGAGATCCTCCGGTATCAATTTGAGAGAATAGATATATTATTTGAGCAAAAAACAACAACTACTAAAAATTGATGTTTAGAATAGAGGTGAATAATTTCATGTGTTAAGGCAAAGCTGTTAACCAACAACATGAATGCAAATTCCTATTATTAAGGAGTTCTATTGCCAGGTTATAAGAAAATTCATCACTTCCCTAGGGACACAGGTAGCACTTAGTTTATTTAAATAAGTTCAGTTACTCAGTCATGTCCGACTATTTGAGACCCCATGGGACTGCAGCACACCAGGCTTCCCTGTCCATCACCAACTCCCAAAGTTTGCTCAAACTCATGTCCATCGAGTCAGTGATGCCATCCAAACATCTCATCCTTATATAATAATATTTAAGATTTTTTGGCAGTTGTTGTGTGAGTTTGTGTATGTGTGTGTATGAGATATGGTTTAATTTATTCATTCATCTCAAATTATAGAGAAGTTTGTAACTTACATGGTTTCAATCAGTCCTGACCTGTTTTTCATGTCTTAATTGATTTGAACGGATAAGAGATGGCAATAATAATAACAGTAACGATAATAATAATACTATCTGTATAGTGCTTTGCAAAGTTCATTCACAAAATGTATCCCTTTTAATCTTTAAAACTCTCAAGAGAGGATTTTTTACCTGTGAGTCAGGTAGAGCAGACATTATTATTGTTACTTCTTATGGCAAGTGAGCTATGTACCACTATAAGATTGTTAAGGAGAATTACATATTTTTCTTATCATAGTCATATTAAAAAACTTAAATATTTTAAAATTAATATAATTATTTAGATTTTATTTCCAGAATATAACAGGTTTCCGGTAAAACACTAATTGGCAACAATTATTGTGCCAGGAAGTTAACACTTCAGTAGGCTATGTAAAAAGCCTGACTCATGGTCTCAGATCAGCGGCCTTCTCTTCCTTACCTGGACACGGCTGCTTTATTAGTACTCCACACTGTGCTATGTCACCTGGAAGATACAAATGTGTTTAGGTCATGCTATGTGCCCTCCTGTTGTCCGTGATCTAACTGGAGAGAAAGACCATGGCCATCGCTGAACCACTAATTGTGGCCAGGACTGCCTGGGTCATGCATTCCCCACCTTGGAGTCATAGGGAAGGTAAGACCATCCAAACCACATACACCGAGAAGGGTAGGGGTAGTTCTTCAAAGTAAAGTCAAACTATCATTTTTGGATAAAAGAAGAGCAGATTAAGGGCAACAGATACCCAGGTCAGGTACTTCTGATGTCCATAAAGTGACGAAGTCCTAGGTTTCCCCCCTGACCAACGTCCTCTTACTCTCAATTCTCCTCTCTCCAGGTACAATTCTGGCATCTCTAGTTGCAAAATGAAATATGTTTTCTTCTCTATAAACATGGTTATTATACATGCTGGTTAAGCATAGTTAATATGGTACTATTTATAGTATATATTTCAAATACATAAATTTAAAGAGCTTTTTGTGGGCAGTTTTGAGGATTTAACCATCATTTATAATACAGCATCTATGGCAAAATGTATGCTGCAGAACCAAATGCTCAAATCAACAGACAAATTCTTGGAACATGAACTGGGGTTGTATGAATATGACTGAGTGAGGAAATGTGCATGAATATGACTGAGTGAGGAATTGTGCAGCAGAACTTGGAAGGACTGAAAACATTCAGAGAGAGGAGTCCATAGGAGCTCTGTGAGTCTGGGGAGAAAGCAGAAGGCATCCTGATACTACCAACAATCCATCAGAATCCTGAGGGCATCAACATCTGACTTGGCTTCCCCCTGTATTAACCTATGGATGCAAGAGTGACCTGGGTCTCATGTCTCAGAGGCACGGATCTGGGGCAACTAGATGGCATCCTTTCCCTTTCTCATTATCCCACTTATGTCCCTCTTGAAACTACATCCTGGTTCGAAAACAAGAGGAAGAATGTATTTTGACTGACTAATTTTTCTATTTGTTTAAAACATTTTAAATACAAAAACACAAGAAAGTGAAACATGTTTTATATGGAGTATAAAAAAGTCTCATCATTCTCCTCAACAGAGGTATCCAGTACTTGATATATTCAAGGGTCCTTTTTGTAAAATGAATTTCCTAATATGTAAATAAATTCAGTTCAGTTCAGTTCAGTCGCTCAGTCGTGTCTGACTCTTTGAGACCCCATGAATCACCGCACGAATTACATCTCTCAATTTTATCAAAATTAGACAATTTGGGGAGGAAAATTTTCTATATGCTTCAAGCCCTTTTCTCTTCTAACCTAGTATTTTATTACAGTTTCAAAGTGTGTGGTTGTGGATGTTGCAGGCAGGGAAGGGAGGACTGAATTTAAAGATGAGTTTGATAAGTGTAGTTTGAAGCTTGGTGGAACTTACTGATTGATGAACACACTGACTTGCAGGAGGATGACACACTCTGGTTTCCATGGAGAGAAGACACAGATGCTCTGCATTTGGGACCCTTCCAGACCTCGTCTTAAGTGTCTCTTCATCTAGCCAGTCCGGATTTGTATCCTTTATAATAAAACTGTAGTTGTAAGTATAGCACTTTGCTAAGTTCTGTTAGTCATTCTAGCAAATGATCAAACCTGAGGGGAGATCTTGGGAACTCCCAGAATTTGAGCCAGCTGGTCAGACTTGAGGTGTCCTGGGGATCCCTGAACTTGTGACTGGCATCTGCACTGAGGGTAGTCTTGCTGGGGACTGTGTCCTTAAATCTGTAGAATCTAATGCTAACTACGGTGGTTAGCATCAGAATAGAAATGCAGTACAAAACCATTACTTAACCAAAGGATGTGTAAGATTGGCCACAACATAGTGGTGGTACTGTGCTCAGTCATGTCTGACTTTTTGCGACGCCCCTGGACTGTAGCCCTCCAGGCTCCTCTGCCCATGGGATTTCCCAGGCAAGAATATGGAGCGCCACAATGCAGAATGCAACACAATTCAGAGTAGCCAGGGCCAGATCAGAGCAGTTACCTTGCTCTGATGATCATCAACATCATTCCCTGGTGATTCAGAGGAAAGCCTTGTGACCAGAGCCCCCTGAGCACCATGATGTCCGGATATTGCGCTGAGACAGAGGAGGAGGAAGGAAGACTGCTTGAGAAAAATGAAATGGTCTAATAGAATGTTCAAACTTTGGACTAATTACAAGTGCATTTGGTTTAGATTGCAAGAGACTGAGGTTTTAATAATTTCTTAAAACATTTTTTTTATTAACAAATTTATTCCACTGAATCAGCAGGACTAGGGGCTTGAAGGCAATAGGAGATCACTATAGAAATTAAAGAAAGCTACGTTTTCTCCACCTGCCCCAACTCCCTCCCCTGTGAAACATTTGTATTATGGTGCATAAAATTTGACTCTACAGTGAATATATAGCTTATTTTATCTCTCCTCACTCTTATCCTGGAGTTTCCCTTTTGGTTCAGAAGTATCTTGCCATACTGACGAACTCATATTTTCCTTTCCAGTTGTCAACTTACATATCAAGTGGGTCGGAACAGAAGCAGTTAGTTTCCATAAAGCAGATGGACTGTATTCCGGTGAGTCATGAGTTTCCATGGGTGTTGGTCTGGGCTGGGTTTTGAGCCTCTGGTCCAGAGCGTGGTTATTGTGGGATTTTCTGTGGCTTTCAAGATTCACTGAATCACTTACTGCTTATATTAAATGCTGGGAAGGAAATAATGGATTCAACATTGGTTGAGGTTTTTTAACAGTTTTTTTTTTTTTTCTGGTGGAGTTTTAAGTTTAGTAGGAAAACTGATAGGCAAATAAATAATTTTGACAGAATTTTTAATTATTTTCTTATTGATATTTTTATTGACATAGTTGATTTATAATGTGTTAATTTCTGCTGTACAGTAAAGTGATTCAGTTATATATAAGGGCTTCCCTGGTAGCTCAGTGCTAAAGAATCCATCTGCCAATGCAGGAGACGTGGGTTCGATTCCTGAGTCGGGAAGATCCCCTGGAGGAGAGCATGGCAACCCACTCCAGTATCCTTGCCTGGAGAATCCCATGGACAGAGGAGCCTGGTGGGCTATAGTCTATGGGGTTGCAAAGAGTCAGACACTGCTGGTGACTGAGCATGCATGCAATGCATGCATTATATATATATGTGTGTGTGTGTGTGTGTATATATGTATGTGTGTGTATATATATATATGTGTCTATATATGTGTGCGTATGTATATATATCTCCTTTAAAAAATATTCTTTTCCATTATGGTTTGTCACAGGATACTGAATATAGTTCTCTGTGCTATACAATAGGACCTTGTTATTTATCCATTCTATATAAAAAACTTATACCTGTTAAATCCCAACCTTCTGCTCCATCTTTCCTCCAACCCCCTACCCTTTGACAACTACCAGTCTGTTCTTTATGTCCGTGATTCTGTTTCTGTCTCAAAGGTAGGTTCCTTTGCATCATATTTTATATCCACATATAATTAATATCATACAGAATTTGTCTTTCTCTTTCTGACTTACTTTAGTTAGTATAATAATCTCTAGTTGCATTGACAGAATTTTAAAATTTCTATAATAAGAAAGTAAGAAAGAGATCTCAGAGTCAGTCATCCTGTGCTCTCTAGGGCCCCTTCTGTTTCTGAATAGGTCCTGAAAATGCCTGATGCTGGTACAAATGTAGATGAGGGGAGCAGAGGCTGAAATATCTACAGAGGCAGTCAAAGGAAATAAATGACACTGGCTGGTGTTGATTGGGGCAAATCGGGCAAATGATCCCAGTCCTGCCAGATGTTTCAATTTTTTCAACAGAAACTAAAAATCTGTTATTTAAAAAAAAAAAGTAAATAGTGCCAAAATTTAAATGTTGACAAAAATCCCCCCATAAACATACAAATACAAAATCAGTATGCAGAAAAATTATACATGGAGCCGGCCATATTTGGATAACAGATCCCCGTGTGCAACTGCTGGTATAAACGGGGTGGTTCAGTGCAAGCCTACAAGAGGAACAATGAGAAAACCTCGCTGTTTTTAAAGGCTATCTCTGAGAATTACTGAGCATGACGTTTCTCCTTTTTATTTTCTAGCTTAAAACACTGTCGTTTGGTAATAATTGTTGGCTAATATTCCCTCGGGCTTCCCTTGTGGCTCACATGGTCAAGAATCTGCCTGCCAGCAGAGGTGATGCAAGAGATGCAGGTTCAGTCCCTGGCTCAGCAAGATCCCTTGGAGAAGGAAATGGCAACCCACCCCAGTATTCTTGAGTAGAGAATTCCATGGAAAGAGGAACCTGACAGACTAGTCCATGGGGTCACAAAGAGTCAGACACAACTGAGCAACTAGCGCGAGCGCGCGCACACACGTTCCCTGAGCAAGAACCTCACTTGCCCCTCCTCTGCTTTTCTCAGACTTCTCTCTCTGTGGACTCTTTCCCTTCTTCCTTCTCCCTGATTAAACCATCTTCCTTCTCTCCCTCATCTTTGCATCACTCTGCGTAATTTATCCTCTGTAAACATTTCTTAAACTGGATGGGAATCCAAAATTTTGTACAGAATTCACATCTCCCCACTATTTTCTCTGTATCTTTTCTTTTAATTAAACCAGTGGGATTGCATCCTAAAGAAATTTGAGGTTCTCTGTCCTAATCCCTTCTCTCTGTAGTTTCTTTCCACACCTATGTGTGTCTACTTAAAAAAAATTCAGTCATGTGTATCTTGCCAGTAAACTTGCTGGCAAGTTCCTTCTTTCTTCTTTTCTGTTTTAATTAGTTTTTTGGCCTTTTAAACCATAGGTTTATTTGTCAGTGACAGATGGAATTATTGGTTTTATTATCACTAAATTGTTTGGTTAGAACTCATCTTTTTATTATGTGCATAATGAGATAATGTACCTAGAACTCTCATAAATGATTTTGCTGCTTATAAGTATCAAATATTCTTTTCCGATGTCCAGATTAGTGCTTAGATTTACCAATTTTATTTCCATGTGAAGAAGAGAATTCAGAATAGCTGTTAAAAATGGAACCTACTTCACAACTGCTGTGAACACATCCACTGTGCTTTTTTTACCCTCTTACTTCTTCAGGAGCTTCTGAAAGTTTCCCATGAATTTTACAAGGCAGCTCTGAAAAGGAGGGTGAAATGATGACATCTAACAGCACAGGGGGTGGTTGAGAGACGTGAAAGCCCAATAGATTCATCTGAGCCAATTGACCCGCCTTGCGCCTGCCAACGACAGACTCGCTCTTCTCCCTCTGTTTTCCCTGAGCTCATCTGGACTCATCTGAGTGGGCCTTCAGGGATCCTTTATGTGATTTAATAGCTAAAATAAGGAGGATTTGGCCTGCAGGCCACAGGGGTGGGCCAACTCCCTGTCTGAAAGGTAGTGCTCATTACAAAAATCTCGAAAATGTTCCCTTTCACTTAGGTTAAGCTAGGACAGATAATTTTACATGAAATTGACTCTGGCCATGGAAGTTCCATCTAACTGCAGGGTAAAATTAAGTCTGCATATCACAATATTGTCCAGGATAAGGATCTGGTCACACCTAGTATTTGGCTTATTTTGTACCTGTCAGTTTTTGCTGCTTTGGTTAACCTCTCTAGGAGAGATGTTGGTTTCTCAGAATAGATTGTGCGTTTTTATCAGTAGGGAAATGTGTACATACAGTAGATTATGGAATTGGGTATTGTCAGTATCATTGCTTATCGTTGATTTCTCTTGTTTCTCCTTTCAAAAAAGAATTGCAACACCAAAAAAAAAACCCAAAAACATTGCACTATATGTTTTCCAAAAGAGGCTTAGTAAATTATAAGTAAATACGGTGTGAAGAAGATCTCAACACCCACCACACCATGACACATACGCGTCACACATTCACTGGCTAATTTCTGAGATGAAGTCAAAAATATCACTTCCTCCAACAGGAATTTTTGTTTCTGTGCTCTATATTTCTACTGTTCCCCAAATTTCTCCTTTTATAACATTCATGGCGCTTTATTTTAATGACTTCTTTTATTGCCCATATTTCCCAGTAAACTAAAATTTCTAAGGGCAGTCACTAAGTGTGTTTTTTCAGTATGGTATTCTTACCACTCAGGAAAATTGATGTGTGCCTTCAGTAATGTATTTGAAAAAATATTTATCAAAGGAATAAATAAATACACCACATTTGCCAATATATCTTAGATTGTTAATGTTAAATTTTTAGCCCGTTTGTAGTACTAAGTATAAATGGTGTTTGATCTGCATTTTTTCATATATACACCCGCACGCAAACTTAGTCTTACGGTACTGTAACTCAGCAAATTTAATATAGCATCAATTGTACAACACATTATCATCTTCTGTAACACTATGAAAGGACAAAAATCCTGCCAATTATGTGTTTGGAGGCTGATCTTGGTGGATGTCTGTGGCAAGGCCCCTAACCCCTTGTGGCTTGCCGGCAGCACTCTTTATATAGTTAGTTATAATCCAGTTGAATTTTAGCCACTAGTGTTAGAGAGCTAGATTAATAAAGCCTACTCCTTTAAAAAAAAAGAAAAGACAAAAAAGAGCCAAACCAAACACTATATCCTTCTAAATGGAAGAGATTGGAACCAAATGTGGGTTCTAGTAAGCAGTAATTTAAAAATGAAAGCCCATATAAACTTGGTTGTATATTTCCTACCAATGAAAGAATATGTGAAATGACCTTTTTACTGCCAAAACATTTAGAAAAGTTATAAACCATTTTTTATTTTTTACCTCTCAGTGAATAAATGCAAGAATAATGCAGCTGTCCTTTCAAATATATCCATTTTCCTATTTTGTGATGAAAACACCAGCCTGTGGTCTTTCTAAGACTCCAAATAGTTTTATACATTAACTGTATATTGTGAGATGTTCTCTTCTGCTTCCTGGTCTTCCCCCTCAAAATGTGAAGTGGCACTAACTAATTTCTTCTAATTATTTTCACAGAACTCTGATAGCAGGCGTTCCCTTGTAGCTCAGCTGGTAAAGAATCCACCTGCAATGCAGGAGACCCCAGTTTGATTCCTGGGTCAGGAAGATTCCCTGCAGAAAGGATAGGCTAATATCTGACTCTTTGAGACCCCACGGACTGCAGCACGCCAGGCCTCCCTGTCCATCACCGACTCCTGGAGTTTACTCAAACTCAAGCCCATTGAGTTGGTGATGCCATCCAACCACCTCATCCTCTGTCATCCATCCCCTTCTCCTCCCATCTTCAATCTTTCCCATCATAAGGGTCTTTTCAAATGAGCCAGCTCTTCACATCAGGTGGCTGAAATATTGGAGTTTCAGCTTCAACATCACTCCTTTCAATGAATATTTAGGACTGATTTCCTTTAGAATGGACTGGTTGGATCTTGCAATCCAAGGGACTTTCAAGAGTCTTCTCCAACACCACAGTTCAAAAGCATCAATTCTTCGGTGCTCAGCTTTCTTTTCAGTCCAACTCTCACATCCATACATGACTACTGGAAAAACCATAGCCTTGACTAGATGGATATTTGTTGGCAAAGTAATGTCTCTGCTTTTTAATAAGCTGCTTAGGTTGGTCATAACTTTTCTTCCAAGGAGTAAGCATCTTTTAATTTCATGGCTGCAGTCACCATCTGCAGTGATTTTGGAGTCCCCAAAAATGAAGTCAGCCACTGTTTCCACTGTTTCTCCATCTATTTGCTTTGAAGTGATGGGACCAGATGCCATGATCTTAGTTTTCTGAATTTTGAGCTTTAAGTCAACTTTTTGACTCTCCTCTTTCACTTTCATCAAGAGGCTCTTTAGTTTTTCTTCACTTTCTGCCATAAGGGTGCTGTCATCTGCATATCTGAGGTTATTGACATTTCTTCCAGCAGTCTTGATTCTAGCTGTGCTTCATCCAGCCCAGCATTTCTCATGATGTACTCTGCATATAAGTTAAATACAGCCTTGACATGTTCCTTTTCCTATTTGGAACCAGTTTGTTTTTCCATGTCTGGTTCTAACTGTTGCTTCTTGACCTGCATACAGGTTTCTCAAGAGGCAGGTCAGGTGGTCTGGTATTCCCATCTCTTTCAGAATTTTCCACAGTTTATTGTGATCCACACAGTCAAAGGCTTTGGCATAGTCAATAAAGCAGAAATAGATGTTTTTCTGGAGCTCTCTTGATTTTCCCATGATCCAGCGAATGTCGGCAATTTGATCTCTGGTTCCTCTGCCTTTTCTAAAAGAAATTGAACATTTGGAAGGTCATGGTTCACGTACTGCTGAAGCCTGGCTTGGAGAATTTTGAGCATTACTTCACGAATGTGTGAGATGAGTGCAATTGTGCAGTAGTTTGAGCATTCTTTGGCACTGCTTTTCTTTGGGATTGGGATGAAAACTGACCTTTTCCAGTCCTGTGGCCACTGCTGAGTTTTCCAAATGTGCTGGCATATTGAGTGCAGCACTTTCACAGCATCATCTTTCAGGATTTGAAATAGCTCAACTGGAATTCCATCACCTCCACTAGCTTTGTTCGTAGTGATGCTTCCTAAGGCCCACTTGACTTCACATTCCAGGATGTCTGGCTCTAGGTGAGTGATCACACCATCATGATTATCTGGGTCATGAAGCTCTTATTCGTACAGTTCTTCTGTGTAATCATGCCACCTCTTCTTAATATCTTCTGCTTCCATTAGGTATGGACCTAACGGAAGCAGAAGATATTAGCCCATCAAACACATACTGATAGCGGAAAGTCTGATTTGGGAGGAGAAAAAATTGTTTAAAATAGGTATATTTTGTTTTTAATTAGGTCACATGACTAGAGTTCAACTTGAGTTAATTGAGTAGTGAAAATGTATGGAGCAGCCATTGACAAGCTTAAGGAATTGACAGGAGACATAGAGAATTGAAAGAGGAAAGGAAGAGGGAGAAAAAGAGAGAGAAAAGAAGAAAAAGAAAGAGAAGAGAAAAAAAGAGAAACTAAAGATCATTAAGTCTGATCTTTTATTTTTCCTACACAGAGTTATCTCCAACTGTAGCTATCATGTAACATAAGAAAAGTCCATGTGTTGTCTAGAGATTGAGTATTGTCCAAGTTCATGGAAGTTCAGGAAACGTATCCATATGAAATCCCTGTTTTGGTACTGTAGCTGAATTCTTCCTGCTTTATCACATATTGCAAAGCCTTTTATTGATCTATCATGTCATTTGCTACGGTAACTCATTTTCAATAAAGTCTTTCCTTTATTTGAACCCTAGGTTTTCCTCCCAATTTGTGGTTACTTCAAATCTCTATTTGGGTGCCTATTAGATATCTCAGACTCATCATGGTCCTGATTTCTCCTCTCCTCTTCATCAACCTTCCTGCCGTCTTACCCATCTAGGGAAATGGTCATGCCATGCTTAGATGAGAAACCCAAGAGTCATCGTTGACTTAGGCTCACCTCATGTGCAATCCAAGAACAGACCTTAATAGCTCTGTCTTCAAAATATATCCAGAGCCTGACCATTTCTCACCACCTCCACTGATGCCATTATGTCCAAGCTACCATCATCTCTCACCTGAATCACTTCTGTGGCCCCTAAAAGTTCCCCAGCTTTCACTCTTGCTCTATCCCTACAACCTGTCCCCAAAACTCATGTCAGGACCTCTGATGGCTCTAATCTCACTGATTTTGACCTACAATTCACACCCCACCTGACCCCACCATCAATCTGACTCCTGCTGTTGCTGCTGCTAAGTTGCTTCAGTGATGTCCGACTCGGTGCGACCCCATAGACGGCAGCCCACCAGGCTCCCCCATCCCTGAATCTGACTCCTATTTCCTCTTAAATCTCTTCTACTACTTCCACTCACTCACATTGTTCTTAATTCACTGGCTTCCTTGCTGCTTCTTGGAGAAGCCAAGTGAACTCTGACCACAAGGTCATTGTTCTTGGTCTCTGCTTAGAATAGCTTGCACTCGAATATCCACAGAGCTCTTTGCTACACCTTTCCAGGTCTCAATAAGGTCTTCTCTTCCAATGACTCTCTTTAATTTTTGCAATAATATATAGTGTCCTCTATCATTCGTGCTATAGTATATAACTGACTTATTTTGTTTATGACTATTTACCCCAACTAGAATATAAATTCACAGAAGCAAAGGTCTTGTCTGTTTCGTTCACATAGAACAATACTGGGCTCATAGTAGGCATTCAGTAAAAGTTTGTGCTATTCTTGTGGCTTCCTCTGTGCTTAGTGTAGAACTGGACACATAGAGCTTAGAGCGACAGGATAAGGATGAGGGTAGTGTCACAGGAGTAGATGTGCAATGTTTTACAGAAAGGTTGACATTTGAGCCATGTAGAAATTTGCTAGGAGGAAAAACAGTGAATGCACTCCTGTCAGAGAAAGCTATGTCTCCAGAGACAGAAAAGTATAAAAAGTACTCAAATTTAGAATACACTGCTTATTCACTCATTCACGCACCTACTGTGTTTCCATCACTATGCTAGGCTCTAGGGAAAAGGGATAAAGAAGAACAACAAAGTCTTTATCTTTAGTAGACATTTTAAATTTATCTATTTATTTATTTTTGGCCATGCTGAGTCTTCATGACTGTGTGGGGTTTTTTTCTAGTTGCGGTGTGCGGGCTTCTCTTGTTACAGAGAATGGGCTCTAGGGTGTGCGGGCTTCAGCAGCTGCCCTTGGCTGAAGAGAGCCTGGTACTCCAGGGTCATGCTATCTTCCTAAGAGTAGCCACTGAAATACAAAGGCTCAACCCCATTTGCTACAATAAAGGCCACTCTGCACCATCATCCTGGCTCTTGCTCAACTGAGGCTTCTGTTGTGGTTTCATTGCAGCCTAGTTTCTCTCTGTCCAATCCTTCCTTCCTACACATCCTTCACGGGAGACGATCCTGAGAGTACTACCCAAATACTTCTGTACATCATCCTCCATCTCAGGGTTTACTTCCTGGGGAAACTCACCTGCTACGCCATAGTTTGTGTTTTCAGTCCAAATGAAATCCATGTAAAGCATTTATGCAGAAAGATAATGAGGTCTGATGGATGGTTTAGGAAGAGCCCTCTGCTTCCTGATTTGGAGAGTGGATCTTAAATAGGCAAGAGCAGAGGCCCTTCTACACCTCTTAGAAACAGTGGTGTTTTCACGGAAAAAGAATCTATTCTTATTTGAGTAGTTTTGCAGGAGATTGAGGGTTAAGATGGATACGTTGACTGGAAGGACATGCAGACCCAGCCCTCATGCTGGAGGACACACTGTTCAAAGGGCAGGATCTACAGTTTTTACTGATCAGTTGGGACAGGACTGCAGATGTCTGGATGCTATTGTTGTTGTTGTCAGTCTCTCAGTCATGTCCAACTCTTTTGCGACCCCGTGGACTGTAGCCTGCCAGGCTCCTCTGTCCATGGAATTTTCCAAGCAAGAATACTGGAGTGGGTTTCCATTTCCTACTCCAGGGGATCTTCTCTACCCAGGGATCAAACCCAGGTCTCCTGCATTGCAGGGGAGTTCTTTACCGCTGAGCCACCAGGGAAGACCGTCTGGATGCTGGAAAATGTGCAAATGTTGGACTACTATGTTTTAGCATTATTGCCCCATTGGGACTAAAGGAGAAAGTGTAATAGTGGTTGAGAAGAGTGGATATTCACACTACTAATAGTACATGAAAGCAGGCAGTTCCTGGGGAAGGAAATTGAATCCTCAACAGAAGATCTTAGATAGAACAAACCAGACTTCCTTTGTCTGAGCCTCAAGGCAAGTTAGCAATGGAGAGGGTGACAGCCAGCCTGAAACAGGCTTTGTCCCCCTTCCTCTGATCTCCTGCTAGGGGCTTTTCATTAGCCAGAGTGAACCAGCAGCCAGAGAGCACTGGAGCCCTGTGGGTGAGGTCTGTAGAGTTCAGCATCTCAGAAGAGAACAGGGTGGAGAGGTGATCGGTAGATATCTGGCATGCAGATGAAAGTTCCTCTGTTGAAATTCATACTTCTCTAACTTTGATATGCAAATAGACTGCCCGAGGAGCTTGTTAAAATGCAGATTGTGTTTTAAGAGGGCGGAGGTTGGACCTGAGATCCAGAATTGCTGGCACATTCCCAGGTGATGCTGTGACTTCTGGTGCACGTATTGCTTATAGACCAGCAAGGTTATAATTCCCTTCCCGAAACTAAGTCTTGTCAGAAGTCACAGCTTTGGTCTCACCTGTGCAAAGGAAACAGACTTCAACACTTGACAAGCAAGGAGCTGGGATGAAGCAAGTTTCTTTCTTCCTGTCCCTCCCTGAGGGCTCAATGAACCAGCATTCGCCAGAGTGCAGGGCACCTGGAAGGATGAAAGATAACTGGCATTTGGGCTAAGGGGCCTATGGATAGAGAGGAGATTGATGACCTGAGCCTGAGGAGGCAGAGATCAACTGATTTAGGAAAGCACATAAAATACCAACACCTTTGAGGGTTCCCTGGAAAGGGAGGCTTGAAGTCATTATAAATAATAGAAAAGTGACCTAATTTATATTTTCAGGTTGAGGAAACCCATACTTACGGGGAGTGAATAAAGTTTGATAGTTCAGGCTTGAAATCTATTGCAGAACCCTCTTGAACTTTGCTTTGTATTTGCTCCATTAACAGCTGCCTTTTCCAGTGTTTTGCATTTACTTACTGATTGTTGAGAACTGCTCATCCTAAATGGGACAGGGCCTCTCCTGTTGAGGTCTATGATCCTCTGCAATAACAAAGCACAAAAACATGTCTTTGACCACATGAAGGCTGCCTCAGCTTTTAGCCACATTGCAGTCCTGGAAATGTCATTGAAAGGAGAACAGCAAGAAATGAATCATTTTTTTTTTCTTCTCCCATCACAGTGTGTCCACCACTTCCCTTCTTTTTCCACCCAATGTTCCTGAATCAGTCAGGCACAATGTTGACAAGTTCACTTTGAAATCAATGAATCAGCAGGAAGACTGTTGAGTGAGTGCATCAATGAAGTGAAAAGTGAAATATAGGGGTTTGCCAGCTCCATCAGGTCAGAAAATGGATGAAATGTTAGAGAGGACAGGAGTGATAACTGTCTGCACATTTTTCTTTCTCTCGTCATTAAGAGTTGAGTGTAGAGGAAATATATATACCTATGGCTGATCCATGGTAGAAACCAACACAATATTGAAATTATCTTTCAATTAAAAATAAATAAAATTTTAAAAATCCTTTATATAAATAACCACACACAAAAAGAGTTGAGAGTAATTTGATTAAATTCCTTCTCCAAGAGTTACATAAAAAAGTGAATCTTTCCAACTCTTCTTTGGAAGCAATGATTTTAATCAGAGCATCCTGAATAAATGTCTATAGGCCATAAGCCTCTGGATGATATTGAGGGCAAGGACATGAGAGAAGGTGGGAGTTAACTGGTTTATGGACCGAAAATTCTACATTGAAGATATAAGCACTAATGCAAATACTGCTGTGCAAGAGTGTTCAGTCATGTTCGAATCTTTGTGACCCCATAGGCTATAGCTCACCATGCTCCTCTGTTCATGGAATTTCCTGGGCAAGAATACTGGAGTAGGTTGCCGTTTCCTACTCCAAGGGATCTTCTGACCCAGGGATCGAACCCGCATCTCTTGCATCTCCTGTATTGGCAGGTGGATTCTCTATCACTGCATTACCCGGGAAGCCCTGCAAATACTACTACAAGACTCAAATAAGTCTACAGCACTTGTTATATGCCAGTCAAGCAGTACTCCAAGGACTTTACATGAAGAAGCCTGAGGCCAAGGCCACAGACATCTTTTGCTCTGAACTGAATATTTGTATCCTCCCAAATTCATATGCTGAAATCCGAATGCCTAACATGATGGTATTAGGAGGTGGGGCCTTTGGGAGAGTATTAGGTCCTGAGGGCGGAGCCCTCATGAATAGGATTAGTGCCCTTCTAACAGACATTACAGAGTTTGCTTCCTCTCTCTGCTCTCTGCAAGAAGACAGCCATCTACAAATGAGGGAACAAATCCTCATCAGAACCCACCCATACTGGCACCCTGGTAGTAGACTCCAGAACCACAGGACATAAATATTTGTATTTAAACCACCCAGTCTATGATATTTTGCTGTAGCAGTCCAAATTGACTAAGACATGTCCTGATACAGGAGCTTTGAAGGTGGGAGTTGGAATAATTTAATAGCTTTGTCCCCATCTTCCCCTCAGCATGAAAATGCAATAGGCAGAGAATGAAGAGATGGGGATGATTTATTTGTACTTGTTTTCTGTCTTCTTCTAGCAACCTATGATTTTTCCAAATACAGATTAAGAAAATAAATTTATATGAAGCCCACACTCAGTTAAGGTGGATTAAAAAGCAAAGAAAGGAGACATTTTTATTTCTTTTGCAAAGTCTGGTGACAAATGCTTTCGACCCTTGCACTGTACCTCTGAACTCTCTCTGTTCTGCACCTGCCTTCATTCCCTCTACCTTCACACCCCTCACGCTTCCAACCAGCTCTTAGGCACAGCCAAAGTCAGGGGGTAAACGTACTGATAAACCTAAGCTTGGGGCCCTCCTAGGAATGTTCATTAAGAATTACCTTCCCCTTTGTGTGTGTGTGTGTGTGTGTATGCCATCGTGTCTGACTCTTTGTGATCCCGTGGACTATCACCTGCCAGTCTCCTCTGTTCAGGGAATTTTCCAGGCAAGAATACTGAAGCGGGTTGCCATTTCCTACTCCAGGAAATCTTCCTGACCCAGGGATTGAATCTACATCTCCTGCGTTGGCAGGTGGATTCTTTACCACTGTGCCACCTGGGAAGCCTAAACCAGTCTAATCAGATGTTTACTGGGACCAGACAATAGATCTACTTCAGAATGCATGGCCAGTTTTCTCTCATTCCCCATCGACAGGCCAATCTGTCCAAGCCCTTCTTTCTGAATCATGGTCTCAGCCCATCAGAAGCAGGCACCCCATAGGAACTGTAGCTTTGTCTTTGATCCTGGGACACCCAACTATGTCCTGTCACAGGGGTAACTGAGGGGAGGGATGAGAGAGGGTACTAGAGAGAGGGTAGGAGTGGGTTAGCTAATCACTAATCTATCATGAATTTTGACCAAGCATCTCCAGGTGTGCTCGGTTCCTTTAGGCTGAGGAGATATGGGGAAGGTGAATATGCCCTGGATTTCCAGTTAGCTGATTTTAGAAAATACTGGGACTTCCTTGGTGGTCCAGTGGGTAAGACTTCTTACTCCCAAAGTAGGGGGCCAGATTCAACCCTTGGTTGGGGAACTAAGATCCCACATGCCACAACTAAGTCAGTATATCTCCCCTACTGAGCCTGCGTGCCCTAGAGTCCTCATGCGACAACTAGAGAAACCCAAGAGCTGTAACTGAACACTGAGTGCAACAGTGAAGACCCAAAATAAATAACTTTTTAAAAAAAGAAAGAAAAAAAGTAAATACTGAGCAATAGGAAAAGCCCATTTCGGTGACCTATGGGAGATCTTTCTGCCTGGAAGCCTAGTCCAACAGGTAGGAAACAGTGTTTAGGGGCTGGTAAGTAGGAGGCAGGAGACCCAGGTTTGATCCCTGGGTCGGGAAGATCCCCTGGAGAAGGAAATGGCAACCCACTTCAGTATTCTTGCCTGGAGAATCCCATGGACAGAGGAGCCTGGGGGGCTACAGTCTATGGGGTCACAAAGAGTTGGACATGACTAAGCAACTAAGATGCAAGCAGGATTTGGGGAGTCTGTCTCCATCTGATCTACATATTTAGTAACATTTCTGAGTCAGAAAGTTAGGAAAGATTTCATGCATTTCATTTTTATCTGTATTAGACTAGGTTTGTGAGTTGCCATGAAGAAACAGACAAATAAACGCCCTTTCCTCCACCCCCATATGCTGCTACGTGCAGGATGAGGGCTGTGGGCCCCTGACCTACTTCATACTTCTCTGCTGTCCTTTCTTCTTGGCAGCTCAAGAGTTGAGCAGAGGCCCCAAGGGTGTGACACTGTGGAGAGAAAGACTGGGAGATCACAGTGTGAGGCTTGTGTTTTGCTTGGTGCTCATCTGCTTGACCATCAAGGCTCCTGCCTCACCCCATCTCCCATGACTCTGAGCTGTGAGATATAACCTGATCTCACAAGTGATAAGCATGCCACCTTTTCACTTAGGTGAGCCTCCCAGCTCAGCATTGTATGGTAAACCTACAGACGGGGAGAGTTATCAAGTTTACCAGCTCTCATACTTATACTCTACCATTTGCCTTGCCCTTGGGGCACTTTCACAAAGGATGACTACTGCCATCATGTATTAATGAAGACTTATTTGGTGAAAGAGAAAGAAATGGACTTTATCTAGTTTGAGTAAAAAGAAAATCTTACTGGGAAGTTATGAGTTTAAAAATAAAGCACCAGGAGGGTGAGAAGTAAGGAAGATCTCAACTTCAGGAGTTTCTGGACCTGTAATTTAGGACACTCTGTGGCTCCCTCACTGTCTATTTCTCTTCACTCAAAACTCCATATTCCCTGGAGAGGCAATCTGATTAGCTTAGCTTCATTTAGGCATTCACCTCTGAAAAAATTAGCTCCGGTTCATGTTCCAAGTAAAGACTTGGCTACTGGAGTCTACCTCTAGGAGTCAAGGTCAGTCCCCAGGAAAGTGATACTGTCCAGGGCCCTGTGGGGCTCCTGGGCAGAAGGCCTTGCCATGTCCTCCATTTATTTGACTATAGGAAACAGCCTTCATTCATCCTCCATGACTTTCCCTGAATTCCAATGGGCAGATTCAAGCAGTTGTTCATTAGGGAAAAGAGGGGATGTGAGACCAGGGAGAAGTAAACAAACAGCCAAGAGCAGACTTGGGACAAGATTCTGTTTTCCCAGCAATGAATACACACAACAGTATCTTTGAGCTAATTTACAGATACTGAAAGCCCCTCCAGGTGGGACAGTTAATGGTGTGCTGCCCACAAGCATATAGACTCCAGATCAGTTGGATCTGAAGGTTGATAATGTTGGCTCCCACTTGTCTCAATACTAACCCATCAGAAGAATGTTCGTGAGCTGATCATGCTCTCTTTGAGCAATTACTATAAAACTTCTCACTATCTTCCCCAAGCAGGGACACATATTTTTGAGGGCATTAGCCAGCTGCTACCCCCTTTCCCTGGCAAAGCAATAAAGATATCCTTATCTGCTTCACCCAAAACTCTGTCCCCAGGGTTTGGTTCAGCAGTCACCAGTGTACCAAGAAGCTGAGCTTTTGGCATCAAAAGGACCACAGATGTGAACTAGGGATTCACCCCAGTGTCACACTTAATGCAATCACACTGGCCTCACATGGTTCTCTGCCTCTCCTGATCCAGGAGCCGAGCACTCATCTCAGGTCCAACTCCCTGCTGGAGGCTCCTTCACTGCCATCCCCAAAGGCCAGATTTCTTTTACACAAAAATATCAAGTAAAAGAGGAACATACTACTGGAAATCTACTTTATCTTCAGGTTGGGATATCTTGTAGGGGACCCCTCCTTGACTTGCTCACGGTTGAGACCATGTGGTTGCGCTTCAGAGGGGACTAGCAATTCTCTCTTTTTTTTGGCTAAGGACTGCCTTCAGGATGCCATTTCCCTGGCTCTTACTGGGTGGAAGGTATGAAACTAGCCTCTCTTCTCAGGAGTGACCCCCTTCCCTTCCCACAGGAGTGTGGTCTGGCCTAATGGCCTCATAATATTGTCTATCAGAGCATTACATGATAGGCCCCTCATTTACCCACAGGACAGGCACATTTAGCAGCAGAAGACTTACTCTGTTACCCAAATGCTGGCCATCTATGATTTCAGTCCTGGCCTGTCCCAGTGTGGCTTGCTGCCATGACTGGTGTGTAATGATCTGATTCAGAGTCAACATGTGCTGATTACATGTGGGTGGTCTGCCAGGATCTATGGGCAGGGATTTGTACTTGAATTATCTAGTTCATTATTTAACACAAATCCCATGTAATTCTTTTGGGAAATGAGTGCTGTGTTCAAATACATTTGGTTAGCACTGCCTGGTATCTTCATTTTGCAGGCACAGAATGCTAAGTATCTCACTATAGATTCTAGAAGATGCCCCCCCCCCAAAAAAATTGTTTAACATTGTGTAAACCAGTATTTCCCAAATTGAAAGGGTAGTAGATTTTTTTTTAAAACCTATTCCCATCCTGCAAGACAACTTTTAGTAGAACACTCTTAAGGAAATGTGATTTAGTTTAATGCTCCCAGCATCCCTGGGATGAACCTTAAAATGGTGTTGCTATCCTCATTTTGTAGATGACAAGGCAGAGGTTCATCTCAGAGGTTCATCTCAGAGACACTAGGTAGCATGACCCAAGACTACCCAGGCAGCAAGTGCCTCTGCAAAGCTTTGAACATGGTTCCTCTGAGTCCAAGTCCAGGCCTCTTCCTGTCAGGCTTTGATCACCAGCTCTGAGACTTACCAAATACTCCTGGGACACTGTCTTCCTGGATTCTGGCTCTCAGCCAAATCCAATGCAAGAGACCCGGGAGAGCCAATAGTGTGGTTACTGTATGAAGTCTTCCAGGCTCATGACCTAGGAAGAGCCAGTATTTCAGTTCAAGTCCAAAGACAGGAAAAAAAACCAGTGTCCCAGTTTGAAGGCCTTCTCTTATTTGGGTGAGAGTCAGGCTTTTTGTCCAACCAGTTGGATAAGGCACACCCACAATAGGGGTGACTTGTTTTACTGAGTCTATCACTTTATTTCTTTTAAATATTTATTTATTTATTTAGCTGCATCAGGTCTTAGCTGATGCACGCAGGATCTTTATTGCATCATGTGGGGTCTTTCGCTCTCTAGTTGTGCCCACAGGTTCCAGACAGTGAGGGCTCAGTAGTTATGGTGTCCAGGCTTAATTGCTCCACAGCAGGTATGATCCCAGTTCCCCAACCAGATATCGAATCTGTGTTCCCTGCATTGCAAGGCAGATTCTTAACCACTAGCGAGTCCCTAGTCTACAAATCTAAATATTCGGTTCAGTTCAGTTCAGTTCAGTCACTCAGTTGTGTCCGATTCTTTGCGACCCCATGAATCACAGCACACCAGGCCTCCCTGTCCATCAACAACTCCCAGAGTTCACTCAAACTCAAGTTCATCGAGTCGGTGATGCCACCCAGCCATCTCATCCTCTGTCATCCCCTTCTCCTCCTGCCCTCAATCCCTTCCAGCATCAGAGTTTTTCCAGTGAGTCAGCTCTTCCCATGAGGTGGCCAAAGTACTGGAGTTTCAGCTTTAGCATCATTCCTTCCAAAGAAATCCCAGGGCTCATCTCCTTCAGAATGGACTGGGTGGATCTCCTTGCAGTCCAAGGGACTCTCAAGAGTCTTCTCCAACACCACAGCTCAAAAGCATCAATTCTTTGGCGCTCAGCTTTCTTCACAGTCCAACTCTCACATCCATACATGACCACCAGAAAAACCATAGCCTTGACTAGATGGACCTTTGTTGGCAAAGTAATGTCTCTGCTTTTGAATATGCTATCTAGGTTGATCATAACTTTCCTTCCAAGGAGTAAGTGTATTTTTAATTTCATGGCTGCAATCACCATCTGCAATGATATTGGAGCCCAAAAAGATAAAGTCTGACACTGTTTCCCCATCTATTTCCCATGAAGTGATGGGACCAGATGCCATGATCTTAGTTTTCTGAATGTTAAACTTTAAGCCAACTTTTTCACTCTCCACTTTCATCAAGAAGCTTTTTAATTCCTCTTCACTTTCTGTCATAAGAGTGGTGTCATCTGCATATCTGAAGTTATTGATATTTCTCCTGGCAATCTAGATTCCAGCTTGTGCTTCTTCCAGCCCAGCATTTCTCATGATGTGCTCTGCATATAAGTTAAATAGGCAGGGTGACATTATACTGCCTTGACTTACTCCTTTTCCTATTTGGAACCAGTTTACTGTTCCATGTCCAGTTCTAACTGTTGTTTCCTGACCTGTATATAGGAGGCAGATCAGGTGGTCTGGTATTCCCATCTCTTTCAGAATTTTCCACAGTTTATTGAGATCCACACAGTCAAAGGCTTTGGCATAGTCAATAAAGCAGAAATAGATGTTTTTCTGGAACTCTCTTGCTTTTTCCATGATCCAGTGGATGTTGGCTCTGGTTCCTCTGCCTTTTCTAAAGCCAGATGGAACATCTGGAAGTTCATGGTTCATGTATTGCTGAAGCCTGGCTTAGAGAATTTTGAGCATTACTTTACTAGCGTGTGAGATGAGTGCAATTGTGTGGTAGTTTGAGCATTCTTTGGCATTGCCTTTCTTTGGGATTGGAATGAAAACTGACCTTTTCCAGTCCTGTGGCCACTGCTGAGTTTTCCAAATGTGCTGGCATATTGAGTGCAGCACTTTCACAGAATCATCTTACAGGATTTGAAATAGCTCAACTGGAATTCCATCACCTCCAATAGCTTTGTTTGTAGTGATGCTTTCTAAGGCCCATTTGACTTCACATTCCAGGATGTCTGGCCCTAGGTGAGTGATCACAGCATCGTGATTATCCAGATCATGAAGATCTTTTTTGCACAGTTCTTCTGTGTATTCTTGCCACCTCTTCTTAATATCTTCTGCTTCTGTTAGGTCCATACCATTTCTGTCCTTTATCGAGCCCACCTTTGCATGAAATGTTCCCTTGGTGTCTCTAATTTCCTTGAAGAGATCTCTAGTCTTTCCCATTCAGTTATTTTCCTCTATTTCTTGGCATTGATCGCTGAGGAAGGCTTTCTTATCTCTTCTTGCTATTCTCTGGAACTCTGCATTCAGATGCTTATATCTTTCCTTTTCTCTTTTGCTTTTCGCCTCTCTTCTTTTCTCAGCTATTTGTAAGGCCTCCCCAGACAGCCATTTTGCTTTTTTGCATTTCTTTCCCATGGGGATAGTCTTGATCCCTGTCTCCTACACAATGTCATGAACCTCTGTCCATAGTTCATCAGGCACTGTCTATCAGATCTAGTCCTTTAAATCTATTTCTCACTTCCATTGTATAATCATAAGGGATTTGATTTAGGTCATACCTGAATGGTCTAGTGATTTCCCTACTTTTTTCAATTTAAGTCTGAATTTGGTCATAAGGAGTTCATGATCTGAGCCACAGTCAGCTCCTCATCTTGTTTTTGCTGACTGTATAGAGCATCTCCATCTTTGGCTTCAAAGAATAGAATCAATCTGATTTTGGTGCTGACCCTCTGGTGATGTCCATGTGTAGAGTCTTCTCTTGTGTTATTGGAAGAGGGTGTTTGCTATGACCAAGGCATGCTCTTGGCAAAACTCTATTAGCCTTTGCCCTGCTTCATTCCATACTCCAAGGCCAAATTTGCTTGTTACCCCAAGTGTTTCTTGACTTCCTACTTTTGCATTCCAGTCCCCTATAATGAGAAGGACATCTTTTTTGGGTGTTAGTTCTAAAAGGTCTTGCAGGTCTTCTTAGAACCATTCAACTTCAGCTTCTTCAGCATTACTGTTTGGGGCATAGGCTTGGATTACCATGATATTGAATGGTTTGCCTTGGAAATGAACAGAGATCATTCTGTCACTTTTGAGATTGCATCCAAATACTGCACTTCGGACTCTTTTGTTGGCCATGATGGCTACTGCATTTCTTCTGAGGGATTCCTGTCCACAGTAGTAGATATAATGGTCATCTGAGTTAAATTCACCCATTCCAGTCCATTTTAGTTTGCTGATTCATAGAATGTTGATGTTCACTCTTGCCATCTCTTGTTTGACCACTTCCAATTTGCCTTGATTCATGGACCTGACATTCCAGGTTCCTATGCAATATTGCTCTTTACAGCATTGGACCTTGCTTCTCTCACCAGTCACATCCACAGCTGGGTATTGTTTTTGCTTTGGCTCCCTTCCCTCTTTCTGCAGTTATTTTTCCACTCATCTCCAGTAGCATATTGGGCACCTACCAACCTGGGTAGTTCCTCTTTCAATATCCTGTCTTTCAGTAGCCTTTTCATATTGTTCATGGGGTTCTCAAAGCAAGAACATTGAAGTGGTTTGCCATTCCCTTCTCCAGTGGACCACATTCTGTCAGACCTCTCCACCATGACCCACCCGTCTTAGGTGTCCCCTCATGGCATGGCTTAGTTTCATTGAGTTAGACAAGGCTGTGGTCCGTATGATCAGACTGACTAGTTTTCTGTGATTATGGTTTCAGTGTGTCTGCCCACTGATGCCCTCTCGCAACACCTACCGTCTTAGTTGGGTTTCTCTTACCTTGGACATGGGGTATCTCTTCACGGCTGCTCCAGCAAAGTGCAGCTGCTGCCCCTTACCTTGGACGAGGGGTATCTCCTCACGGCCATCCCTCCTGACCTTGAATGTAGAGTAGCTCCTCTCAGCCCTCCTGGCCCATGCAGCCGCCGCTCCTTGGACGTGGGGTTGCTCCTCTCAGCCACCGCCCCTGACCTCAGGCGTGGGGTAGCTCCTCTCGGTCGGTGCCCCTGACCTTGGATTTAATCTCATCTGAAAACACCATCACAGAGCCACCCAGAATGATGCTTGGCCAAATATCTGGGACCCCTTGGCCCAGTTTAATTGACACATAAAATTAAGCATCACTGGTTACAACAGTCTTCTGTGACTTCTGCCTTGCTTACTCTCTCTCTCTCCCCCTCTTTGTGTCTTCTTGTTTATCTCCTCTGATGAAGTCAGCTGCCATGTTGTGAGCTACCCTAAGGAGAGGTCTTCGTGATAAGGAATTGAGGTAGCCTTCAGCCAGCAACCAGCAAGAAGCTGGGACTTACAGCCCGACCACCTTCAAGGAAATTTATCCTGCAAATAACCACATGAGTGAGTCTGGGGGTGGATCCCACCCTGTCTGCCAACCCTGGACATGACCACAGCCCCTGGTTAACACATTGGCTGCAGTCTGTGAGGGATCTTGAAGCAGAGAATCTAGGTAAGCCAGGATCTAGATTCCTGATCTTCAAAAACCATGAGATAATAAATGTTATATTAAGGCTTTTGTTTTTTGAGGTCATTTTTCTCTCAATAACTAATGCATATCTTATCCATTGTCTATTTTCCCATAAATGGAGCTTGAGAGTATGTGAAATTTTTGGTCCTTTCATCCACTGTCTTTCTTTAAGAGAGGATCCAGACTGACTTTCAAAATGCCTATCTCCAACCTTTTATGAGAAAGGATGCCCACGTAACTGAACAAATTTTATCTGTGGCATTGACACAGTATAGTTCATGGGAGGATACTTACAAAAAGAAGGGGGCAAGCTCGTAAGAAACAGAAATGTTTCTTTTCTGAATATTCAGTTTTAATACATCTCTCGATGTTTTCTTTTTTCCGCCATTGTTCCCACCAACCAATACTCTAGGTTCCTGGTCTCCTTCCTCATCCCGTAGACAAATCAGTCTCTAGGACACCGCCAATCACCTACTCTGTGATTCTTTATTGGATATGAAGTGATAACCGACTTGTTTTACCACTGGACTTGTCAATGAACATCAGGGATGATGGTGATGACATATGGGGGAGTGGGAGGAAAAAAGCCCATCTCAATTTTCTTGGACAATGTCTTCCTTGAGGCTGATTACTTATAGGTATATTTGAGGGAGTATGGGCAGAAACAGATAGGGAAAAGTTGTATGAAAAAAAAAAAGATTAAAGTTAAATTCCCTATTGACATGGGAAGATGTGGCTGAGTCATTCACAAAATGACTTAGAAAATGAAGAAATGTGGTATTACTTGTACCCTAGTGTCAAGGAGAAAACTTTCTCAAGGATCCTCACTGTTAATGCCCAGGACATAATAAATCTTGGGATGAACCAGGTTGTTTGTGGACAGGAATGCCTATATACTTGAGCTCTTAAGGGGCTGTCCGTTAGTTCTGTAAGCCATCCCCTCCTCCTATTTTCTCGTCTCTCATACAAGCCAGCAGCAGGTCCCTGTGTAGTCTCTTAGCCTTAGGATAAAAGAAGTAACTCACTTGACCATGGAACACACATTGGGTTTTCTCTAAGGCAGTAGTTCTCATCTTCAGTTGTATATTAGAATCACCAGGAAAGATTTGGGAAAAAAAATGACCATGCCTGGGCCTAGCCCCCAATCAATGAATCAGAATCTCTAGGGGTAGAGCCAAAGCATGGGAGTTTTGTTTTTTTTTTTTTTTTGAAAAGCTGTCTACATAGTTTTAATACTCAGAGCCACTGGTCTGGGTCCCCAACAGACTATAGTATAGTAATTTGGAACTGAAGATTCTGCTAAGATAAAGTGCCACTTAGTTAAAAACAAGACGCAAAAAGAAAAAGTCTTGAAATTAACATACTAAGCACAATGAGATGAGTGGACACAGGCGCCTGACCCTTCAGATGCAAGGCCAGCCAATGAGCACGGTGAAGGGGTCGGGGTGAGGGAGACTTTGTTTGACCAGGGGATTTGCTGGAAGCAGGGAATGTTTCAGAATATGCTTACTGTTTGGGATAATGTCTGAAGGTTGAGACTGATATGAATTATTTAGAACTTTAGGGAGACTCTACAATGGAATCAATTTTCCTTATCCTTTCTCTGCACGGTCAGACTGAAATGGTCAAACCTCTAGAGTAAAACTGACTTTACAAACAGCAGGCATGACAAAGTTCTGACATTCGCTACTGTGTTGCTGATAAAACTAAAATTGATTGAGATGCCCCTGGGGAGGTCTCAAGAAAACCTAAGCCTTGTTGTTATGAAGTGTTATAATAATTTCCTTTATATGTCGTATTCATTAAATGTGTGATATATATTTAATGAAAACCCAGATCAGCAGGTGGAGGGTAGGTGTTTTTCAAAATGCTGCAGAACAGAGATTCAGAGGCTATATTGCAAGAAGTTCATGTTTTCTTTTTTCCTGGGAGATTCTGGTCCTTTGACACAAAAGTGTTGGGCTCAAGAGACTTTTTGCTTTGGTGTGATGGGAGTGACCACATGTTCTGGTCTGCTCCAGATGGTTCCAGCTTACATGTGCTGTCTTAGCCTGATTGTTCACAGACCTCCTTTCCACTTCTAAAAGTGCCCTGGTTTACATATTAGTCAAGGGTTTTCATGTCATAGTACACTGCACCTCTGGTCTAGGAAGAGGAGGCCTACATCCTCGCAGTCTTGTTTCCACTAATTAGCTTTTTTCTCCTAGCAGATGATTTTTCTCTTAGGGACTCAGTTTCCTTGTAAGTCAAGGAAAGGGGGATCTAAACCAGGGATTGGCCTCTGGGTCCATGAACTATGTTAGATGCAGATTTTTGCATGACTTTTGTCATATGTCTGCATATATATTATTTTATGTACATTTTTCTGGGGAGAGTTTCTGATAGCAGTCATCATATTCCCAAAAGGGGTTTCATGATCCCCAAATGGTAAAGCACCACACTGGATAAACTATGTAGTCCTGTTCGTCTCCAGCATCTTATGCTTCTGTGATTATGATGTTTTAAAATAGAACTTGGGAGTCAGTTAAAATATTGCTTGAGAATATTTTAACAGTGAGAACTGTACCATAATTCATTTTCCTTGTACCAAACAAATAAATGGGATTTTATTTTTAGAGGCATGCAGCCACACACTGAAATGATGAAAGGACTGTTCTGTGAGACAGAAGGGAACCCTGCAGTTGGGAGCATAGGGCCTGTTCCTTTGGGAAGTGCACAGGAAGGGAAAGAAACACCCCATGGGAAGGCAGGAGCCTTTGTGAAGTGAGGATGACTTGCAAGATGTCAAGGGAGCTGTTTGGACCTTCCTGTCTAAGATAGAGAAAAGAGGATGGGAGATAAGTAATTAAGGGAGTAATTATATGATGGACTCAAAGAAAGGACAGTGAGCCTGGATTCCACCATCTGTTTTCAGCTTTATCATGAAACTGCTGTGTGACCCTGGGCAGATCCGGTTCCTCCTTGGCAAAACCAGACTGGAACTGCGTGATCTTGGGATGCCATGCCTTGCATCCCTGCACTTGCTCATTCCAGGCTCTTTCCCCACTTTCAGTGACCCTGAGAAAATCTTTATGTGCCTGTTTTCTAAACATCAATGCACTTGCCAAAGACTTTGCTATTCTTTTTCATTTTATTTTATTTTTTTCCTGTAAATTACACCTCATTGAGAACATTTACCATTTCTCATCCATTTATTGTGGAGAGATAATCTGCTTTGAGATGATGGCCAGAGTTTCCCCAGTTTTTTATTTTTGAAGAACAACTCATTAAGAAAGATCTCTTAGAGGCTCCTTTTCTGGTTCATAGTAGCCACTGAACAAATTATGGAACTGGGTACCAAAAGGTCAAAAAATGACTTAGGCTGAAGCTCCAATACTTTGGCCACCTGATACAAAGAGCCAACTCATTGAAAAAGAACCTGATGCTGGGAAAGATTGAGGGCAGGAGGAGAAGGGGGCAATAGAGGATGAGATTGTATTCTGTCATGGGCTCAATGGACGTGAGTTTGAGCAAACTTTGGGATATGGTGAAGGACAGGGAAGCCTAGTGTGCTGCAGTCTATGAGGTTGTAAGGAGTTGACATGACTTAGTGACTGAACAACAACAAAATTTCTCAGCAAAATCTGACTAGAGCCTCGGAAGCCCCAGAGGCTTGACTCTGATGGTAATGGGAAACATTTGGTACCAATCTGTTTCCTTAGACTCTCATGAAGTCAATTATGGTGATAATGAGGAATTAGCTATTTACTTTGTATATACTGCTCTGCAATCCTCAGTAAGAACTTCAGATATAATATTTATACTCTGGGATAACTCAAATCACAAAAGTAATAACTTTTTGTCAGGCAGCATTATACAGTAGACTAAATCAACGGTCTCTGGAGTTTAGGATTTTGAGGGGGAATAGGGATTGGGCTTCTCTGATAGCTCGGTTAGTCAAGAATCCGCCTGCATTGCAGGAGACCCCAGTTTGATTCCTGGGTCAGGAAGATCCACTGGAGAAGGGATAGGCTACCCACTTCAGTATTCTTGGGCTTCCCTTGAGGCTCAGCTGGTAAAGAATCTGCCTGTAATATGGGAGACCCGGGTTTGATCCCTGGATTGGGAAGATCCCCTGGAGAAGGGAAAGGCTATCCACTCCAGTATTCTGGACTGGAGAATTCCATGGACTGTACAGTTCATGGGGTCACAAAGAGTCAGACATGACTGAGCAACTTTCACTTTCAGGGAGGGAGCAATATGATCCATTGGGTTATAGGAAAAATTATTAAACTTCTATTAGGAATGCTTGATATTTTACTCTGGGGTGTGCTATAAAAAATTTTAGGGTGTCCCTGGGTTAAGCCATTGTCTATTCTATGCCAGATAATTTTTGTTTAGGGAGCTATATATATATATAGAGAGAATGTGCTATGTTGTAGTGAGTGATAAGATTTCAACTCCATAGAACCTTGGATTCTGGACAATACACAGTGGACAACATGACAGAGAAAGGCATGGTTGTGTCTGATATCATTTGGTAACAGGCTGGTGCTATCAAGAATGGAAAAAAGACAACACGGATGACTGATAGTGGACTGCATACGTGGTCTTTTGAAAGCCACTTTCGGGGTGAGAGTCACATAGTCCAGACAGCCACAGATTCTGGCAGGTTCACCATAATCAGAACCTACTGCCCTCATCTCCGAAAGAACTTTCACACTTCCTCTTTTGTTTGTTTTATCACTTGGCAAACAAAACAAAATCTCAGGTTCCTCATAATCTCTAGTATCACTAAGTAATTCATTCAAAAGCATAGTGAGGAAGTAACTGGACAAACCCCTTTAGAGAATACAGACTTCAATGAAAGTTTTATATTCAGTTATACACAACAACTATGTATATATCAATTACATACTTGTATAGGCTCAGTCAGTAAAGAATTTGCTTGCAATACAGGAGACTCGGGTTTGATTCCTGGGTCAGGAAGACCCCCTAGAGAAGGGAATGGCTATCCACTCCAGTATTCTTGCAGAGAAGTCCGTGGACAGAAGATCCTGGAGGGCTGCAGTCCATGGGGTAGGGTTGAAAAGAGTCAGATATGAATGAACAGCTAACACTTTTTAAGATGTGTTTATACATAACAACTACATATACCAATTACATACTTATACAGAGTAATATGATTTAGGATTAACTCCTACATCTTGGTCAAGGCCAGTGGTTCTGTCTTCATTCTTCATTAAAATCATTTTGGAGATTTCAAAAAGTATCAATACGTGGGACCTATTCCTCAGATATTCCATTTTAATTGTCTGGAATGGAACCTGGTGTCAGCGTTTCTCAAAACTCCCTTTGGTGATTCTGATGTGCATGTGGGCCTGAGGACCACTAGTTGAGGCCTTTAAAAACTCAACCTCCATGTCCTGCTGGTCTGAAATCGGTGAAAAATGCCTTATGGTTGATTCATTTCTGTGGAAAACATTAAATATTGACTATTCCAGCTCCCCTCCTCTCTGAATCTCAGGAGAAACCATATTTTTCTCAACCAGTTGAATATCCCAGGCCCTTGAGAACTGACAAAAGTAGGAGCTGGCACTGAGCTAACTTAAAAACTACATTTGAGAAAGCAAGAAACTTGGCATTCGAAAGACTTGTTAGTCATCCTATCAAGAAATGATGTTCTGTCATCCTGACCCTCTGGAGAGAAACTTTCTGACTTAAAACCCCTCCTCTCTTTCTTGCATCCTTGAGCGTGGGCATTACCGTCTTCCTTGTTCTCACAGGGCAACTCAGCAAAGCAAAATAGTGATGAATTGTGTAATGTTGGGGGAACTCTAGAAAGGAAAAAAAGAATTGGTTATCTCAATTTATCTGCCATTTTTCAAAGTAAATACATGTCTGGATTTTTCTTTTATACTTTTGGTTGCTTTAGAGATGATGGGGTTGACATATTTGAGATAGTTTAGCCATTCTTCTCAAATTGGAGTCTGCAGACAGACCTCATCCATCATTTGGTCTTCTTCCTTCATGGAATAAACATATTCCTGTTGAATCCCTGATGATTGATGGAGTCACAGGAAATTTGGAGAACAGAAATAATTTCTACATGAAACAATAGCATTAACTTTTGGGGGATTTCTCCATGGAGCTTATATTTAGGAACTTTTTTGAATGTAAAATGGAGGGAAGTTAAAAGTATAACTGGTATAACAAAACAAGTGGACAAAAAAGAATCTGATTATGCTTGAAGTCTCTCCAGCTGTTATCTTCTATGTATCCACAGGGACAGCCAGGAAAACAGAACTTGTGCCAGGTCATTTAGTAAAGAAGGGAATGGCAACCCACTCTCAGTATTCTTGCCTGGAGAATTCCACGAGCAGAGGAGCCTAGCAAGCTACAGTCCATGGGGTCGCAAAGAGTCGAACGTGACTGAGGGACGAACATTTTCACTTTTACACTTAATAAAGGGAATTTAATATGGGGGACTAGCTTTAAAATGTGATGTTGAAAGAGATGAAAAAGATCAGTTGGGGATAAAGAGGTGACACAGGGGTTAGTGACAGCAGCAAGCTACTACCAGGATAGATATGAAATAAGAAATGGCAGCATTTCTCAAAAGCCCCTGCAATGATTCTGAAGCGCATGTGGGGATGAGAACTCACCGGTCCAGTTAAAAGCTAAATCTCCCATGTCCTGCTGATCTGAAAAGGGATGGACAAGGAATGTTCTGTGGTCTGTTCTTTTCTGTGGGAAACATTAATAGTTAACTATTTCAGTTCTCTTCCTCTCTGAGAGGAAGGGGAGGTAGTGTTATCAGGGGCAGGGAAATGAGGGCTGCTGGATGAAGACAGGAACCATGGTGGAAACTAGCACCAGGAGGTGGGACAACAGAGGGAAGAGCTTTTTTGTTTGACCAGAATCAGAAAAGAAGAGGAACAAATAGCTTAACTTCTTCCTTCCTTCTGTCTCCCTGTATGGCCTCTAGTGTCTTCCACTGACTGAAACTAACAGGACTAGCAGGAAGTCAGTTGTCTCTACCTGCAATGCAATTTCAGCACAATACAAATTGTCACATTAAACTTGTCAATTTGAACTTTTTTGGTTTGGTACTTTTATCTCTATTTGTAAATCTGTTTTGGTGTTATGGTTGTTTAGCATAATGAGTTTATATCTAATTTTTCATTTGCGTGTGTGTATATATATATATATATCAGAGAAGGCAGTGGCATCCCACTCCAGTACTCTTGCCTTGGAAAATCCCATGGATGGAGGAGCCTGGTAGGCCGCAGTCCATGGGGTCGCAGAGTCGGACACGACTGAGCAACTTCACTTTCACTTCACTTTCATGCACTGGAGAAGGAAATGGCAACCCACTCCAGTGTTCTTGCCTGGAGAATCCCAGGGACGGGGAAGCCTGGTGGGCTGCTAACTATGGGGTTGCACAGAGTTGGACATGACTGAAGTGACTTAACAGCAGCAGCATATATATATATATACATATATATTAATATATATAATTTATATATATAACATCTTAATGAAAGTCTTTTGTCAAAATTAGGGCCTTGTAAGAATGTTTTTCCTCCAAAAAAAGGACACACATTACTCAAATTGGACAGTAATGGTATAAAATTCTGATAACAGGAATCACCCAGGATTTAATTGGGGGAACTAGGAAAGAGAATGTGAAGGTTGCTTAAGCTCTGAGTCATAGGGAGTAGGGAGCTCTCAATCTTGCTTAGAACAGCTCTTTTAAATACACACTTGAAAAAGGGAGGACTGTTTACTAAAACTCCAACTCCTAGGCAGATTTTGCTTTTATATCAGAAGTATTTAATAAAATATTTTTAAGAGGGGTCAGTATAATTGTGGTCAACCACATGATCTGCCCCAATGATTGACTCTGTTGCTGCCGCTGCTAAGTCACTTCAGTCGTGTACAACTCTGTGCGACCCCATAGACGGCAGCCCATCAGGCTCCCCCGTCCCTGGGATTCTTCAGGCAAGAACACTGGAGTGGGTTGCCATTTCCTTCTCCAATGCATGAAAGTGAAAAGTGAAAGTGAAGTCGCTCAGTCATGTCCGACCCTCAGCGACCCCATGGACTGCAGCCTTCCAGGCTCCTCTGTCCATGGGATTTTCTAGGCAAGAGTACTGCAGTGGGGTGCCATCGCCTTCTCTGGATTGACTCTATACGTGGGTGATTTTAGCAATATGTTCTCTTTTCAAATGATGAGCTTTGCAGCCTTTTCTACTCATTAGCAGGAATTATTTTTGACAGACTTGAAGGTGACCTCAGAGTCCAGGCTGGGAGCAACTGGCCTTGAGCTCCTGGTGATGATGAGACATGGAAACTGGGGACAATGAGGTGCCCCGGATTGGGTCATGCCTTATGTTCATCGAGGGAAGCATTTTTTCTACGTTCTGTACATACCACATGGAAAACAAAGCCAAAACCAAACCAAAACCAATTTCTCTATTGATTGAAGTACAAACAACATTTGTGTGATACAGAATAAGCAGCTTTATTTTTAAGTTAAAAATATGAAATATTTCAAATATGTGGAAAATAATATAACAGGTATTCATGAATCTAGCATCCAGTTTTAAAAACTCCTAATGCTTTGTTATGCTTGTTTCAGATCTCTTACTTATAAAAAAACTCAAAATATTAAAGATACAATAAAGCAAAAATACAATACAAAAAGTAAAATACAATATTAAAGCTGCAATATTAATCATTAACCATTTCTTTGCATTTTAATTTTCCATTAGAGTTCTTCTCTGACTTATATTTGGAAATTTCAAGTTTACCAAATGTTTGTGATTTATTAAGCTTTCTTTTGATGACATTGCAGTCAGAGAATGTAGACCATGTGATACCAGTTCTTTGATATTTCTTGAGATTTGCTTTGTTGCATAGTCTAAGTTTTAATTCTGTGCTATTTGTTCTTAAAAATAATGTTTATAATCTAATTGTTGCAGTAGGGTTCTATCTATTTCCATTTGCTCAATCATATCCATCGTTTTGTTCAAATCATCTCTAAACTCATGAATTTTTTTTAAATCTTTCAATCTGGATAGAGAGATCAAATCTTTCTGAGAGAGAGAGGCATTAAAATAAGTTAGCATGGCCTTGTATTCATCAACTTCTCTTAGTATTTTAATTTTTTTTTATATTTTTGGAACTAGGATGTTGGACAAAGCATACACAGAATTATGACATTTCCCTGGAGATTTATTATTTTTTATTATTAACTAAAGCCTTCTTTTAATTTTCTTTTTCTTACTATTTATTGCTATTATTTTATTATATTTATTATTATCTTTATTATTAGGCAATCAGCTTCCCTGGTGGCTCAGATAGTAAAGAATCCATCTGCAATGTGGAAGACCTGGACTCGATCCCTGGGTTGGGAAGATCCCCACAGGAGGGCATGGCCAGTATTCTTGCCTGGAGAATCCCCGTGGGCAGAGGAGCCTGATGGGCTACTGTCCAAGGGGTTGCAAAGTGTTGGATGTGACTGGGCGACAAGCACAGCACAGGACAATGGCCTTCTTTAGTTTTCAAAATACTGTTGTCTGCATTCTGTGTGTATCAATAGATTGGTTTTCTCCTGTTTGGAATTTGCCTGGTATGTATTGTTCCAGCCCTTTGTTTTCTGCCTTTCATGTCCTTATGAATCTTCTGGAAGAAGTATTCATCTTGATTATTATTTTGACTATTTTAAATCCAATCATAAGAGCTCTATCTCTTAATAAATAGTTAACTTTATCACATTTTTAATGATTATTAATATAATGTATTTTATAATCTCATTTTTTCTGAAAATTAAGTTATTTCTAATCTACAGATATGATTCCAACACATTTGATTTAAAAATGGGTTCTATGTTTTTATTTCCTTTTGTCTCTTTCTTTTGATTGGATTTATCCAATTTTCTTTATTTCTACTTTTCTCTTATACTAATTTATGAGCTTTACGTTCTTCTGCATTTCACTTCTATTCTTTTTTTCTGTTTTAGTAGTTATCCATATATTTTTGACACACATACTTGAATTACATAGTCTAAAACTAACCCTTCTGATCAATAAAGATCCTAGTAACTTTTGACCATAACTAGTCATATTTTTCACATCTGATGTTTTAGATCTATCTTATTTTTGAACTCTCCAAATGAAAATTTTAAAATTTTTTTACATTCAGCATTTATTTAAATTTACACACACTTTTTTTTTTTTACCAACTTTGCTTAACAGTTCTTCTTATTCCCATTAACTCCTTGATTTCATTTCCCCTTGTTATATAGTATTTCTCATTCTTTGTTGGTCTTAATATTTAATTTTGGCTTCTTTCTTGAATGACAGTTTAACTTGGCAAAGTATTCTAGGTTGAAGATTATTTTCTCTTACCTATTTGAAGATAAGATTTCGTTTTCTTTTGGCCTCTGTTGTTGCTGGTAAGAAGTCTGCTGTCAGTTCTATTTCTTTTCTTTTCTTTTTTTTTAAAGAAATATTCATTTCCCTCCTTGATTTTAAGATTTTCTCTAATTATGCTACAATTCATCCAAGTGGAGACTAACTTATATTTATCCCCTTCTAGGGACAAATCTTGTGTATCTTCTGTGTGAGTTTTTGCATTATTTTTCATTTCCAAATATTACCTCTGAAGCTTCTTTATTTTATTTATGAACATTTCTAAAATTTTTATTAAATAGATTTTGGACTTTCCAGTCTAACTTCCATCTTATTTTCTGCCATTTTAGCTTTTGCCTTTAAAAAATGTCTCTGCATGCTACATTAAAAATGATGTACCCTCAGATTTTTTTTTCCCAGTTGGCTAATTTTCCCTTCCTTGGGGTCCAGTCTGTTGTTTAGCCAATCCACTGAAACTTAGATTCTTATCCTTTGCTTCCAGATTTCTATTTGATGTTTTTAATTGTGTATGGCCTTTTGTCATAGTGTCTTGTTCTTTCATCATGGATTTTATTCCTTCCTATTTTATTTCATTCCTTTAGTCATTTAAACTGCCGAGGGCATAAAGTTGTTTAGAAGTAATATTTGCTTTCTTGTGGGACTTTTTTGAGCCTCAATCATGTTAGATCCTTATTTCATATATTACATAGTTTACAAATTGTAACTTTATCTTTGCAGTTTCCCGGGTGGCTCTGTGGTATAGAATCTCCTGCCAATGAAGGAAATGTGGGTTCGATCCCTGGGTCAGGAAGATCCCCTAGGGAAATAAATGGCAATGCACTCCAGTAATTTTGCCTGGGAAATCCCATGGACAGAGGAGCCTGGCGGGCTATAGTTCATGAGGTCACAGTCGGGCATGACTGAGTGACTCAACAACAATAGCAAACCTTATCTTTAGCAGCTTTATTTTCCTTCTGTGGGAAAATAAACTCTGTGGGAGTTCCTTATGGTATTCCCAGTGGATTTACTGTTAGAGAAGTTTTGCATTTGTTTCTTCAAGGAACTCTGAGATTGGCCCAGAAGCAATGCCTATATCAGTCTCAAATTGGGGAATCCCATATCCCAAGGAAAGTGTAGAGTCAGACTCCATACCTAGGTGTGGCATGGGCTTGGAGCTTCACGGGTGTAGGGAATTGTTCTTTGCTCACCCAGATTCTAGGGCAGAGACAAGTCTCACTGCTGCATGCCTGGGTTGAGACATGTACTTTGTCTGGTTCCTTTACACTGAGACTGTAGCACTTTAGGGTTCCAGCTTCATGAAAAGGTCTCAGTTGCAGCTGCCCTCCTTGTTCAGTCCCAGGGCCTCACATCCTGTCCTTGTGTGGAGGTAGCAGGACCTATTTCTCAGTCTGATGTCAATTTTTCCGCACCTCCCTTCCCAGGGCCACTGCAGTACTGTTTTGTACATTCTCAGCCTTTCTGACCCCTCTTCATTTCTGATGAGCTCAGCAGGGCCTTCAAAAGAAAAAATTGTCATCTTTCAAAACTTTTAATCTAGCATTTCTACATACTTGTGGTTGAAGTCATTCTACGTCACCTCAGTTGCCCATATTGACAGGACTAATTTATTTTCTATATATAAAAAGACAAGATATCATATGTACTATAGGTTCCTAAACAAAAACTGTATTTATATAGAGGGTTGAGATATATTTACATAGTGCTTGAAACTACTAGTAACTTAAGTGAAAAAGTAAAGAATCTGCCTGCCAGTGCAGGAGACACAAGAGATACAAGTTCGATCCCTGGGTTGGGAAGATCCCCTGGAGTAGGAAATGGCAGCCCACTCCAATATTCTTGTCTGGAAAATCACATGGACAGGGGAGCCTGGTGAGCTACAGTCCACAGGGTTACAGAGTCAAACAGAACTGAAGCGACTTAGCATAGCACAGCATATTTCAGTGTTTGATACCAAAGACCAAAAGCCATTTTTTGTTAATGCTTTCTCTTTTAAAACTTTAAAAAACTTACTTTAAAAACATTCTGCATTCTTTGGATATATTTAAACTATCTGATTAGTATAATGGGAGTATCACCTTACTATAAGAAAAAAACAGTTGAAATAAATTTCTGTTTATTTGTTCATGCTTTGTGAAAGAAAAGAAAGTGAAAGTCGCTCAGTCGTGTCTGACTGTTTGTAACTCCATGGACTGAATTCTCCAAGCTAGAATACTGGAGTGGGTAGCCTTTCCCTTCTCCAGGGGATCTTCCCAACCCAGGGATTGAACCCAGGTCTCCTGAATTGCAGGCAGATTCTTTACCAGCTGAGCCACTCATGTTTTGCAGCCAGATACTATTCATGCAACGTGTAGAGAGGTAAGTAAACTGCTTTGTGCAAAACATGGATCACATAAGAACCAACAACTGTGTTTCCAGAAGATTCCTCAGTGAAACAGATTCTAAAAGTTGCAAGTAATGTCTTGAGAAAAAAGGTCACAGAAGTGTGAGGGACAAAGACAAAACTCAGTGGAAGCTCTATATTAAATTGGTACAGTGAGTCAGGACCAATCACAGAATATCCTTGGGGATTAGTGTGGATAGTTCTTGTCTTCAGGCCACCAACATCCATTTTAACTGCATCAATTTCCATTGTGGAAACCATTCTCTGTGAGTCTGTGAACCTCTTTGGACCTGCAATTTAAGCTACTTGGCTTCCTCTGGGCAACTGTCCTGAGTTGGTTTAATCACATCTTTTATCTTGAAACTTTGAAACTTGAGGTAAGTGAATAAGGTCAGAGAAATAATCAGCAGTGGCATTTTTTATCAGTGCCTGCTATCTGGATTCTAGGACATGACCTCTGTTTTTTCAAGATCTGTTTCCAACTTCCTCTTTTATCTGGTGATTTGTACATTATTCTTATGAGAATTTCATTTTCAGCTTAAGCTAGCCAGAATCACTCTCTGTTGCTGGCCACCAAAAAACCTCTGGGATGCTTTACTCTATACATATAATATATTTCAGTATGAAATTAAAACCAGTATGATAAGTTAAACTCCATTTAAAAACTCATAATTTAAGTGAAACTAATGGTGAAATGCTGGGAAAGATTAAAAGCGGGAGGAGAAGAGGATGACAGAGGATGAGATGGTTGGATGGCATCACCGACTCAATGGGCATGAGTTTGAGTAAACTCTGGGAGTTGGTGATGGACAGGGAGGCCTGCTGTGCTGCAGTCCATGGGGTCACAAAGAGTCAGACACAACTGAGCGACTGAACTGAGCTGAACTGAATGGTGAAATGAATATAAAACAATTGCCTCTTTAATATATTACTTTTGGAAATCAGCTATTTTTGCATATTGAGTTTTCTTCGAGTAAATTTACCTGTACTGTGCTTTTAACAATTATAGTTGATTGTATCTTGGCAGGCATAAATTGAATTGGAATCTAAATCTGTAAAGTAAGTTATGGTGCATATATGAGGATTCACTGTATTTATAAAGCAGAGATGCTCTTATTATTAAGCTTGTTCAAACAATGCTCAATGGATGCTGTGTACACGGTGGCCAAGAATCTCTTGTGGTCACATATTTGCAGAATAGAAGAGTGGATTTTGTTCAAGTTCCCCTTTTTTGAGTTGTTATAATTAAGAAAGGGTTCTCAGTGTTTTATCGTTTTGAAATTGCCATGTGTAATAGGAACTAGTGAATCACTTTGTCATTATGAAAACCAAAGTAAAATTAGAATGTTATTTTGCAAAAGCACATTGGCAGTTGTTCGGTTCAGAGTTGTGTAAGTTGCCCTATGTGTGGCTGTTCCATGAACCTTTAAATATACATACACCCAGATTTCAGACCCCTGTGGCTTGGACCAGAGTGTTCTTCCTGTGTGAAGTGTCCCCTTCACTGTTTCTTTGCCTATTGAAGTCCTACTCCTCTTCCAGGGCCAACCCAAACATTACCTTCCTTGGAACCTTTCTTAATTTTGCCCAGCAGAGTTAGTCACTCTGTTGTTTGGACTTGGTAATCCTTTTTCATTCAGTTGGAGAGCCTACCTCCTGAACTAATAGACTCTGGGCAACGTGGGAATTGGGGAGGCACTGACCCAAAGCTCTCTGAGGAATAACTGCTCAATATCTGTAATCAAATTAGTTTAACACCTTAGGAACAGAGTCCTCTGCTTCTTCTTTTATACAAATAATCCCTTCAATGTATTTTTCAGAATATTGAGTATATGGTGTACTGCCAAGGGACCATCATCATATGCAGAAGGATTTTAAAAGAGCACATTATAGAAACTAACCTTGCCCTTTCACCTTGCTCTTTCTTTGCTTTCATTTAAATGGTACCCAGTGCTTCACACGTTGAATACTCTAAATTAGGGGAGGTCTAGCAGTCTTCTTCAGGGTCTGTTGTAACTTGGAATTAACCATGTCCATATTCATCTTTTGGTGATAGAAGTTGAATAGCGGCCTTCATAGGTCGCTATGGTTCACATGGGTAGTTTAGGAGCTCCGCATGGCCTGAATGTCTTTCAGCACTACACTGGCCATTCCCTGATTTGGACCTTTTGTTTCCTGCACATGCTCTTTCTATTTCTGCTTTCCGTGATCAAAATATTCTACCCTTCATTCTTCGCCTGGCTGATTCTTATTCATCCTTTAAGACTCTACTGAAACTCTATTATTAGTTTTCAGACAAAATTTTCTGAGTGCCTATTGTTTGCCAATGATACAAGACAGATAAGAATGTAAAATTCTAGTAAGGCACACATAGCTGCTGCTAAGTCACTTCAGTCGTGTCCGACTCTGTGCGACCCCATAGACAGCAGCCCACCAGGCTCCTCTGTCCCCAGGATTCTCCAGGCAAGAACACTGGAGTGGATTGCCATTTCCTTCTCCAATGCATGAAAGTGAAAAGTGAAAGTGAAGTCACTCAGTTACGTTCAACTCTTCGCGACTCCATGGACTGTAGCCTACCAAGGCTCCTCCGTCCATGGGATATTCCAGGCAAGAGTACTGGAGTGGGTTACCATTTCCTTCTCCAAGGCACACATAGAAACAAGTACAAATAAGTGGAAAATAATTGTGACAAATACTTGGAAAGAGGGCTTCCCTGGTGGCTCAGATGGTAAAGAATCTGCCTGCAATGCAGGAGACCCAGGTTCAATCCCTGTGTTGGAAAGATCTCCTGGAGGAGGATATGGCAATTGCTCCAGTATTCTTGCCTAGAGAATTCCATGAACAGAAGAGCCTGGTGGGCTACAGTCCATGAGGTCACAAAGAGTCGGACACGACTGAGCAACTACATTTTGAAAGACATGTATAGTATATTGAAGATAATTAGGAGCAGGGTTGCTTTATGTTGGCGTATGTAGAGGCCTTTTAGAGGAGGTAATATTAGAGTTTAGTCCCCAAAGGGAAGCATTCAGTGACTCCTCCCAACTAGATTCAACCCCCCTTCTTAGTGTTGTTATTACCTCTTATGCATATCTTTAGCACTTATCACATTATTAAGCTATGTTTATGTATTGCCATGGTACACTGGAAAATGTTTAACAAAAAGCCCAGATTTATAGTATTTGCCAGTTTCCATAGTGTAAGGACTCTCATCATGGCTGATTTCAAGCTACTCAAGTTGATGTCAATGAAGCTGGATTAGGAAACCACTCAAAGAATTAGCTCTTGGGAGCCAGTATGAGCTGGTCTGAACTGGCTCCAGCATAACACAGTGGCTGTCTCACCCACCAGGCTGGTTACTATTTAGGGTAGTAATAAATTGATATTGAATCAATGAATTCACCCATATACCTATACTTATGACAGACTTCATTTTCTTGGGCTCCAAAATTACTGCTGATGGTGACTGCAGCCATGAAATTCAAAGATGCTTGCTCCTTGGAAAAAAAGCTGTGACAAAGCTAGACAGCATATTAAAAAGCAGAGACATGACTTTGCTAATGAGGATCTGTCTAGTCAAAGCTATGGCTTTTTCAGTATTCATGTATGGATGTGAAAGTTGGACCATAAAGAAGGCTGAGTGCCAAAGAATTGATACTTTTGAACAGTGGTGTTGGAGAAGATTCTTGAGAGTCCCTGGGACAGCAAGGAGATCAAACCAGTCAATCCTAAAGGAAATCAACCATGAGTATTTACTGAAAGGACTGATGCTGAAGTTCCAATACTTTGGCCACCTGACACATTAGGAAAGACCCTGATGTTGGGAAAGATTGAAGGCAGGAGAAGGGGACAACAGAGGATAAGATGGTTGGATGACATCACTGACTCAATGGACATGAGTTTGAGCAAGCTCCAGGAGTTGGTGAAGGACGTGGAAGCCTGACATGCTGCAGTCCATGGGATCACAAAGAATCTGACATGGCTGAGCACTTGAACAACAACAAGCTATACATACTTAACCCAAATCCATTGATTTTGGTGTTATCATCAACTATGGATACCAAAGGTGACGTAAATGAGCATTAGAATTATGTAGCAAGGTGTACATGCCTATTGAAATTTAGTTTTGAAATAATTTATAAAGTTATCAGCATTCTATGCAATACTGATTCTTATTACAAATCAAAAGTTTTGAGTGAATTAGGAAAGAAAAAAAGAAAGCTATATACTCAAATATACTACATATATCAGTATTACAGCCAGTACTATGTTGGAAAAGAAAAATCCAGACAGGCTATGCATACTATTAAGACAAAGAAGAAATAGAAGGCTATATTTCAGACATGGTGATGAGCAAAAAGACTGGCTTTAACCTAGTGATTATTGTCTCCCACCTTTTAGTGGGAGACATGACTTTATTCTCTGGGCCAACCTTAAATAAATTTGCTTTATGTGGAACCTAGAACAGAGCTTTATACATGAAACAATGAAAACATCTGTTTTTTATGTTTTTATTTTATGTTAGAATATAGTAGATACTATGAGAGATGTGATTTCCATCCCTGGGTCAAGAAAACCCCCTGGAGGAGGAAATAGCAACCCACTCCAATATTCTTGCCTGGAAAATTCCATGGATAGAGGAGTCTGGTGGGCTACAGTCCATGGGGTTGCAAAGAGTCAGACACAACTGAGCAACTGAGCACATAGTTTCAGGTGTATAGCAAAGTGATTCAGTTATACATATACATGTATCTATTATTTTTCAAATTATTTCCCCATTCAGTTTATTACAGAATATTGAACAGAGTTCCCTCTGCTATACGATAAGCCCTTGTTGGTTGCCTATTTTATATATAGCAGAGTATACACGTCAATCCCAAACTGCCAATCTATCCTTCCCCACTACCCTTCCCCACTGGTAACCATAAGTTTGTTCTCTAAGTCTGTAAGTCTGTGAGGAAAACATAGGCAGAACACTCTTTGACATAAATTGCAGCAATATTTTTTTGATCTGTCTCCTAGAGTAATGGGAATAAAAACAAAAATAAACAAATGGGATCTAATTAATTCAAAAGCTTTTGCACAGCAAAGGAGACCATAGACAAATGAAAAGACAGCCACAGAATGGGAGAAAATACTAGTGAATTTTATTATTCTCCATCTCGATGGTTATTTCCATAGACTTTGACACTGAAAAATAATAGAAAAACAAACAAAAAATGTATCTAAGTATGATTCATCATTTTTAAAACCAGAGGGATTTCAAGATGATTTCCCGGACTAATATAAACACATCATAATGTTCTCTGAGTATTTGATAGGTGCTGAATTACCCCTTCTGCCCATCCACAGTTTAAATGGCTTTCATCACGCACCCCTTGTTAACTGAAGTTTTATATATAACGGTGGTAGAAGATTAAATATAGCTTCAGTCTTTTCACTGTTTCTACTGTAGAGAAGTAGGCTTTAATTACTCTCCACTTGAATTTGGGCCAGTCTTAGGGACTTACTTGATCAACAGAATAAAGTAGAAGTAACTTTGGGGTTATTGAGTTTTAAGCCACCTTTTTCACTCTCCTCTTTCACCTTCATCAAGAGGCTCTTCAGTTCCTCTTTGCTTTCTGCTGTAAGAGTGGTGTCATCTGTGTATTAGAGGTTATTGATATTTCTCCTGGCAATCTTGATTCCAGTTTATGCTTTATCTAGCCAAGCATTTTGTATAATATGCTCTGCATCTAAGTTAAATAAGCAGGGTGACAATATACTGCCTTGATGTACTCCTTTCCCAATTTGGAACCACTGGGAAGTTGCTCTGTTGTTCCATGTCCAGCTCTAACTGTTGCTTCTTGACCTGCATACAGATTTCTCAGGAGGCAGGTCAGGTGGTCTGGTATTCCCATCTCTTGAAGAATTTTCCATAGTTTGTGGTGATCCACACAGTCAAAGGCTTTGGCGTAGTCAATAAAGCAGAAGTAGATGTTTTTCTGAAACTCTATTGCTTTTTTGATGATCCAGCAGATGTTGGCAATTTGATCTCTGGTTCCTCTGTCTTTTCTCAATTCAGCTTGAACATCTGTCTGGAAGTTCACGGTTCATGTACTGTTGCAGCCTCGCTTAGAGAATTTTGAACATTACTTCGCTAGCACATGAGATGAGTGCAATTGTGTGGTATTTGAACATTCTTTGGCATTGCCTTTCTTTAGGATTGAAATAAAAACTGACTTTTTCCAGTCCTGTGGCCACTGCTGAGTTTTTCACATTTGCTGGCATACTGCATGCAGCACTTTAACAGCATCATCTTTTAGAATTTGAAATAGCTCAGCTGCAATTCCATCACCTCCACTAACTTCGTTTATAGTGATTTTTCCTAAGACCCTAATCTGTTACCACTGTCAAAATCACTTGAAAACAAAAGAATCACCTAGATGGACACTGCCCAACTGCCTGACCCACAGAATTATGATGTGTGAAAAAAGTGTTTTGTTACACATGAATAGAAACTAGAACAGAGACCTTCCTTCCTTCCCAAGGTAGGCTGAAAAATGGCCCCAAAGACGTTCATATCTTAATGTCATGAACCTTTAAATGTATTACCTAATGACTCAGATGGTAAAAAGTTTGCCTGCAATGCAGAAGAACTGGGTTCGATCCCTGGAAAAGGGATCAGGAAGAGACCCTGGAGAAGGGAATGGTTATCCATTCCACTATTCTTGCCTGGGGAATTCCATGACTAGAGGAGCTTTGTGGGTGATAGTCTATGGGGTCACAAAGAGTCAGACTCGACTAAGTGACTAACACTTTCACTTTTAATATGGTAAAACTGATTTTGCAGATGTGATTCAATAAAAGATTTTGAAATGAGATTATCCTGGATTATCAGGTGTGTGTAATGTAACCACAGGATTCTTTAGAAGAAGCAGGCAGAAGAGTCGAAAGATAGGCTGAAGCAGTAATTTGAGTGGAAGAAAGATGCTGCTGGCTTTAAAGATGGAGGAAGGGGCCCTGAGCCAAAGAATATGAACAGCCTCTAGAAGCCCAAAAAGGCAAGTAGGTAGATAATCCTCTGAGCCTCCAAAAGAAATATAGCCTTGCAGACAGACCCACTTTAGACTTCTGACCTCCAGGTCTATAAGATAATGCATTTATGTTTTAAGCCACCAAATTTGTAATTATTTTCTACCACTACAATAGGATACTGATGCACATCCTTGCTTTCTTCTTTTTTACCTTAAAATTTTTTTTTTCTCTGTAGGTAGTATACTGTAGTTAATAGACTCTGAAGACAAATGTCTGAGTTCAAATCCTAGTTTCCTCTGCTGTGTTCTATTCAACTTCTTTATGCCTCTGTTAAATCTGGTGTAAATGAGAACAATTGTGGTATTTATCTTAAACAGTTGTAAGTTAATATATGCTATGTGCTTCAAACAATGCCTGTACTAGACACATGTTAGCTATTATTATTAGTTTGTATCTTCATCTGTGCCAGATTTAATAATTAAAGAATAATTTATAACTAGAGATTAACACTCTCTCTTTTATTAGTTAGTAGCACTTCATGGTGGAGAAGGCAGTGGCACCCCACTCCAGTACTCTTGCCTGGAAAATCCCATGGACAGAGCAGCCTGGTGGGCTGCAGTCCATGGGGTCGCTAAGAGTCAGACATGACTGAGCAACTTCACTTTCACTTTTCACTTTCATGCATTGGAGAAGGAAATGGCAACCCACCCCAGTGTTCTTGCCTGAAGAATCCCAGGGATGGTGGGAGCCTGGTGGGCTGCCATCTATGGGGTTGCACAGAGTCGGACACAACTGAAGCGACTTAGCAGCAGCAGCAGCACTTCATGGAGATTACCATATGGCTTCATTCATAGTGTATTTTCTTTTGCAATTGTTTGCTTCAGGTTTTTCTGTATTAACATGTGTTGATTTTAGAAAAAAATTTGAAAAGCTTTTCAAAATGTAAACAAAAAGGGAGAAGTGTTGATAATCCTAGCACTCTTCTAGAATCCACTACTGGTGATATTTTGACATGCAATTTGCTCTCAGTATCCATGGCCCACTGTCCTATACAATTTTATACAAGGGACCTGAACATCTGAACTTTGGTATCAGTGAGGAGTTGGTAGGTGGGTGGCAGGGTATGGGGGAGGATGTGGAACCAAACCCCCACAGACATCAAGGGATGGATGTATTTCTTTCTAGATTATTCTATATTTAAAGAAATGGCTGAGGGTAATATTGTAATAGCTTCACATCCTGTTTTTTTTTTCACTTAAGTTTATATCATAAACTTTTCCCAAAAAACACCATGATATAGCAATAACTATTGCTGGATATTCAGCATGCAAAAGTTTTGTTATCTTAAGAAACAATGAAATGAATAGTTTTGTGCACAAATCTTTTTTTTTTTTAAACTAGGTAAAATATGCATAGCATAAATTTACCATTGTAACCATTTTAAAGCATGCAGTTCAGTATATTCACAATGTTGTACAACCATTGCTACTAGCTAGTTCCAGAGCTAGGCACAGGTCTTCGTCTGAATATAAGATTGTTTCTTCACAATGGATTCATAGAGAGTAAAGCCTTACATTAAAGGAAAAATATTTTAAAAGACATCCAGATAGTCTGTAGTCATTAGCTTTCTAGTGTACAAGAATGTCAGTCTTATTGTCTCCTCATTTGCACTGAGTATTATTTAAAACATCTTTGCTAAAATAAAAACTTTGCTAATTTGATGATTACAAAATAAGATTTCATTCTTATTTTATTTACATTGTTTCATTATTATGAGGCCAAACATTTTCTAATATGTTAATTAACTATTAATGTTTTATCTTGCAAAGTATCTGTTTTTAAATCCATTTAGCTGTTAGGGTGTTTGCATTTTTATTTTGTGATGAAATGAGTTCAGATTTAAATCAGTACAGTTGACTACATTTCTGTTTGGTTTTCATGCTTCTTTGCTAGGTAACATGGAAGATAGAGAAGATTTCTCAATCTAAAAACAAACAAGCCGCAGGCAACTTTGGTTGTAGGGGGAAGCTAAGGTTGGAGAAAGGAGAAGTAAAGAGAAAAAGAGAACACAAGTTTTCACACTCAATTTTGCAGGAACCCAGGGAGCTCTGTGGAAGTGCTCCGGGGGCTGCCATGGGCCAGGAGGAGATGAAGCTACAGTTTTGACCCTCCGTCCTCTTGTCCTGCTTCAACTAGAGGGTCCCACTCTTCTCTGCCTTATATCTTAGTTTCTCTGCAGGATTTCATTGGAGGAAAGGATCACTTGGCTAATAACTTTTTAAATATTTCTTTTTATTTATTTGTTAGCACAGAGTCCTAGCCACTAGACTACCAGTTGTTGTTGTTGAGTTGCTAAGTTGTGTCTGACTCTTTGCAACCACATGGACTGCAACACGCCAGGCCTCCCTGTCCTCCACTATCTCCTTGAGTTTGTTCAAGTTCATGTCCATTAAGTCGATGATGCTATCTAACTATCTCATCCTCTCATCTTAACCACCAATTAAACACTGGCTAATAAATATTTGAAAATAACAAATGTGGGCTAATTTTTTTTTTTTAACATTTGTCTATATAAGTATCATCTGGGAAGCTTCCTAAAAATGCAGATTCCTAGACCTTATCCAGAAGACTCTGCAGGTGGAGCCAGGGAATCCACATTTCATCTGCTGCCAGATTATCTCCTAGATACACACTTAGGGAAACACTGCTCTGTCCTGTTTCCCATTGTGTGGAATTTACAAGATGATTCTAAATGGTATCCAGGATGATCTTGATTAAAATAGACATGATATTAAATAGAATGGAATCACATAAGGTGAGAACTTCTCCTTTGCACTCTTGTTCAAGCCTTCTGAATGGACCAAGGGAAAGTTTTACTTTGGTACTAGTGTGTCTTTAGCACCTTTCCAACATATATTAACCCCCCTTTTAACCAATAGGCCTTGAGTTCAGTGCTTTTAGCAGGTAATCTAATTAAATTATGATGATACTATTTCGATTTTATTAGGTTTATTTGTATGGTCCCCTTTTAATTAGGAAAAATTATATCAAAATTTAAATGGTGGTATGATTGCAGATGGGACTCCCCAGGTGGCTCAGTGGTAAAAAATCCACCTGCCAATGCAGGAGATGTGGGTTCGATCCCTGGGTCAGGAAGTCCCCTGGAGGAGGAACTGGCAACCCACCAGTATTCTTGCCTGAAGAATCCCATTGACAGAGGAGCCTAGTAGGCTACAGTCTGTGGGGTCACATAGAGTCAGATGGGATGGAGAAATCAAGCACGCACGCATAATCGTAAGATACTGGAAAATGATAGTAGAGGGATTACAGGTAAAAATAGTAAAGGCTGAAGTCAAATGAATCAAATCTATGAATCACTGCTATGGAACACGAGCTGTCAGAAAGAGCAGATTTTAATCCCAAGTTAGGGGTGATGGAGGAGGCTAAGAAGCTTTGGGAACTACTATGCTCTTTTTTCTTTTTTTTTCAAGCACGGCTTTATTATGGCCCTTGCTGCAGCAGGGGGTGCAACAAACAGGTTCCCTTGATTGCTCCCTGAGGCGGGGTGCAAGCTGGTTCCTCAAATGGGGTGAGGGTAGAGGTGTGTCCAGGGGTCACTGGAGGGGTGGTTTAGGAGGTTTGCCCACCCACCTCTTAAGTGCAGGGGGGCATGCACAGTACCGTGCTTTTGCTTCGGGCTCTTCAGAAGGGGTTCTGGGGTTAGTACTGGGCTCTTGGTTGAGGGATTTGAGGGGGAATGACTTCACAATTCACCCTGTGGCTTCCACTGTCAGGCACCCTAATAGGGGTGATGCCCTTTGCTGTTTATTCTTGCAGATGATTCAGGGTAAAGCAGAACAACTCCTGTCTATCTTGCGTGACACATACGTGAGCCTTTGCAGGACTAAGGAGAACTAGGAATTGCCAGCTGGCAACCCAGTATTTGGCAGAAGGTTAAAGATGCTGCCTTGAGTAGTTACAGACAATTTCCCTCAGTCTCTTCTCTAATGCTTTGGAATGAAAAAAAACATCGCTGACTCACCATGCCGTGTAAGGCATGAGGAGGATCCTGAGAGGGTTTTGTAATGCGTTTCCTTTTAAAGCATGATAGAGATTGAGCTATTATCCTTTAAGAATGTTTCAGTTAAAAAAAGAAAAAAACGAACTCATTCAAGTGTTTTGGATTTGAAAAAGCTGATTTTTAAACCAATAGACATGGTGTTTCTCTGACTGAGAATTTAATATCCTTATAAGAGATGTTACGCCACGAGCAGCTCCCTTGTAAAACAATCTTTTGTCTTACTAGCTGTAGTCTGCCCTATTGTCTCATTCACTCAACAGATGTTGAGCTTTAAAATGCTGGATACTTTTCTTTAGTAAAAATATTGTAAATGAAGGCTATCTGCTACCACATTTAATAATGGAAATACTCTGCGATTCTTAAGGAATTATATGTCTAGGTAAGAACTGTAAAGGGAAATAACTATTCAGTTCAGTTCAGATGCTCAATCGTGTCCGACTGTTTGCGACCCCATGAACCTCAGCACGCCAGGTTTCCCTGTCCATCACCAGTTCCCGGAGTTTACCCAAACTCATTGAGTCAGTGATGCCATCCAACCATCTCATCCTCTGTTGTCCCTTTCTCATCCTGCCATCAATCTTTCAGTCCTATAATCATTGTACCCATTGTAAGCAGGGCTTGAAATAAAGCAACAGAAATATATCTTCCTTGCAAACTCAGTCTCAGTGTCTCTTCCTTTGTAGATGGTTCTCTTGGAATTTGGACACCTCCTGGAACCCTGGGGATATTGGAGACCTTGAGTTAAGCATTGTTTTGCAAAGAAAATAATTCATTGTTTGAGTTTTCCTAAACTCCATTCTCACTTTTAATCCTTGAGAGTAATGTGTCCAGAAGACGACAGCTTCTGTTTTCCTCCATAACTTTCCCTCCAGTGTTCCCTGGGTGCTGCACGCATAGATCAGCAGTGATGATTCTCCATCCTGCTTTGTGGGAGCTTGATACCCAAGGACATGTGAGGGAACAATCTCAGTCTCCAGAGGTCTCATCTTCAGTATATAGGGTGGTAGAAGTAGAGAGAATCTTTTGATTTACTCAGCTGTTGTTCAGTCTCTCAGTCTTGCCCAACTCTTTGAGGCCCCTTGGAGTGCAGCACACCAGGCTTTCCTATCCTTCACTGTCTCCTGGAGTTTGTTCAAACTCATATCCATTGACTGTGATCATCAAAAGCAATTATCATGTAACTTTTTGCTGTGGTGCTGCGCTGGCAACAGCAATGGAGGGTCTTTCTAATGAAGGAGTGTCTCTGCTGAGTTCACACTGGTGTCCAGATGGTGGAAAACCCGTCTTCATGTCATGGCAGAAATGCAAACATTTCCCCTTAAACCAAATTTGTGGGTGGAATAAAAGGTAGCCTTAAATGTCATTGGCTTCTTTGGTTTTCCATCTGAGGGGCTTGAAAACTTTCAGAAATAGGGATTCAATGGCATCTGATAATGGTGAGCGGACGCAAGAGACTGGTTGCATTTGTGGGTGTGGTACCAGAATTATTGCAAAATCCTTCCAGCTGCTGTTCCAGAGACATCTCCTCAAACCCCCCTCTGTGGTTCTATTTCAATCTCACTCCTGTGACTCTGGGTCGATGAATGGAAACTGATGGATCCATTAGGCATTTTTCACTGAACTTGTCAAAGTACGATTTCTTTGTCCTCAAGGATGTGAACACAGCTTTGGTTCTCCTTCCTACACTCCTTTGCTGCCCCTACTCCTCCCATTAGGACATAGAAGATTACTCAGCAGGTGAAAGCATTGCACACTGTTTGGTTTTAACAGGAGAAACCTCCTGTCAAAGATAAATCCTGCTTTGAATGTAGGTGGTTGTAAGTCTGAAGTGAAATGTCAGTCTGGCATTTCAGCACTTTCAGTAGGATTCCCCCAGGGCCAAATAAATCATACAACAAGGCTATAAGACACTGGGTTTGGCTTGAAATATGATCTCAGCGGATGATTCTGTTTTACCACCCTGGAGACCAAGTTCATTCTGAAGCAGCCAGTCAAGATGAAGGTTTGATTGGGGAGATTAAAGACTGAGAGAGTTGGAAGTCATTAGGAAGAAGAGCCCAGACCTCAGCCAGAAACAAGATAAAACTAAGCACTGGTTCTCTTCTCTCCATTAACTAGATCATCAACAAACAACTAGTCTATGAGAAACCCAGTTTGTGTAAATGGTGGTCATGTGCCTGGTATCTCCACGGCTCAAGAATCCCTACTGCGCCTGTGCTGTGATGTGCACCAGTCACTTCCAGCCTTTCTTCGGTAATGTCTGACAGTGTGTGATCTTCGTGGTCCCTGGGGAACAGGGCCCGTCATGGAAGGAACAGTCTACTCAGACTGTTACTTTAAAGAAGAGATACTATTGCAAAAGAGCTGTAAAAACCACGGACTGTGATCGATTGGCTGGGTTTGGACTCAGACCGTGGGATGTTGGGCACCTGGCCACTTTTCACTTATCCTCCAGCTTTGATCAACTCTCTCCTGTGATTGTGCAACCAGGAAAAACTATTCTCTTGGTGGGTGCTTGGGGAAAATGGCTGCCTTTTAGAACTTGATTCTGTTTTTCTCTTTGTTATTTGCCTGATCTTTCTCCTTGGGCCACATTTTGCTCCATTCTTCTGAGCTCCTTATGTCTTTGATTCCCTTTGGAGTTAAGAAAATCATCAGTCCTTCCAAACCTGCTCCTTATACTCTATCAACTGACAATACATTAAGTTTAAAGGAAAGTCTTAGGCAACCCTTCAGGGTTTTCATATGGAACAGCATTTTGATCAGTGTATCAAATGTAATTTTGGAAAACCCTACAAACTCCACCAGTTTCAAAGCAAAGGGGGTAAAAACGCTTTGCATTCTATTCCTAGGGCTTCTTAAAAATTTAATATGAAAAACACTTTTACTTGCTGGCCAGCCAAAAACTCCAGCTGATTTTAGCTGCTGTTGTTTGATGTGTACAAAAACCAACAAACAAAAAGATTTTTTTCCAAAGAATTTTGTTGTCGGTAATGCTATGCAGCCTGGCATAACACACTTGACAATATCAAAAGAGATGATATCATATCAATGTAACCGGGAGCAGAACGCAGTTCCGTTTCATGATTTGGCCAGAAAAAGCAAATTACATTGAGTGACCTAAGGCAACCTGACTTCATTAGACCCCTGGTCCTTATACACATTACAATTTTGCCCCAGTTAAGAGATTATGAAATGAAGGTTACCAGGGCTTTCAGAAAGGAGACTCTATCATTTTCAGTGACATTTGATTTATGAACTGTTTAAACTATTTCCCAAAGTCTGCCTTCTCAGCCTCTAGCCTGGCTGATAAACACTGCACAAAAATTCTGCTGGTTTGCAAAATCTGACTCTTTCGCGTCTGAAGTCCGCTCTTGGACCCCAGGAGGAAGGAACATTGAAGTCTCCAAAGAGCTGCCAGTGACAAACGTCTACTGCGTTTCCTGATGGGGAACAAAAAAAGAGAGAGAGACCAGAAAGAGAAAACACACATTCCGTAGAATCCTCATTCCTTCAGCTCCTTTGGAGCCAAATGCTGACTTCTCAGAATTTCAGACCCCCGCCCCCATGCCCTCAACCATTCTCCCTCTCATGTTGTGGTCTGTTCTCCAGAAATAGATCTTTCTTTGGTTTCAGACTAGATGAAACTGTCGAAAACAAACTGTGCAAACTCCCAGGCTCACGACTTTCTCACAGCCAGGAAGGGAGTGGAGCAGAGGGTCTGGCTTACCCTCCCCCTCAACATCCCCAACCCCACGACCTTTTTTTCAAAAGCGAATTCTTTTAGAAGTATATAGAGAACATAACTCGGCAGTATCTTTCAAAATAATAATGACGCCAAACTTTGCAGAAAGAGGAAACTGCTCCATTGTTCCAAAGACCGCGAGTGATGTAGATAAACATCTCATAATAAAGAAATAAGTACAAAGACTTTGTTTTTAAAGAACTGGTCCATCTGTCTGTCTAGACTTATAGAAAGGCATAAGCGTGATTTTCAATGGACCAAGTGTTTTTCCAATGCAACCCTAACTGCCCCCAAACTGAAAAAAATCCCAGTTTTAGAATGGATTTGGCTACTCTAGGCTGGTTCTTTTCCCATTCATCTTGTGTAAAACTTGATTAACATCATATTAGCAAGGGGTTTAAATGGTTTTTTTTTGTTGTTTGTTTGTTTGTGTATTTTGTTTTTCACAAGGGCAGGGTCTTCTACATGAATCAGTCAAGGAGACAATTTCTCAGGCTCTGCTGATAAAGGACTTTGGTTTCTGTTTTTAACATTTTTAATTATCTTTTTCATTTTAAGTCTCATTTTATTTCAACTATATTTATGTATGTCTTCATATTGTATATCATTTTGATAAGTGTTGCACTATAAGCATATTCCTAGAGACCAGGTTTAAAAAATAAATAAATAAATAAATAAAGGAAGAGACCACAAAATCTCTCTCACATATTATGATATAGTCCATATCCCTCCCATAGTTCTTATGTCTGGAAAGAATATATTATTATCTGAGTTTAGGCAAAGTGCTAGCCTTGAAGACAGAAAATAATTGCACTCAAAAGTTACCATTTATTTGATGAAACTTGCTTGGGAATGTATTGAATCATTTAGAATTATATGAAATAGAATATTGTTCAGGGTTTTAAATTATTAGCAGTGATGTAGAGCAATTCTATGATTTCCATTATCATATCTCACCCAGAAGAACTGGATGTGAGTTGGTGTGAGTATCTGGTAAGAAGGACATGTTTGCTTCCCTCAGACCTAACCTCTTGGTCTTAGAGGACATTTTGTAGGGTCCTGTTGTCCCCTGTGCAGGGCTCCATAAGGGTCATTTGCAGTTTTAGGGTGTTGGCTCAAAAGGGACAGCTTATTATTCCACAGAGAATATGAGAGCATCTGGGAATGATGAGGGTGTTTATGAGTAACAGGCCTGGTAGACACATGAGATCAGCCTTCTTCCCACTCGTCAACCACCGCTGAGGAGCTGGGGGTGGGTGGACAGAGGTGAGGTGGTATGGTGTGGCAGCTGCAACCCAGAGTGGGAAGAGTCAGCCCGGCCATAGTTAAACCCTACTTGCCCTCTGTGTGTGAGATTATTCCGGTGTTTGGTATCCAAGGTCACTTAGTCTGGGCCAAACTTGCCTTCCTAATTATAAGAGGAAAATGCTTTGGAAACATATTGAAGAAAGACTCCAAAGTTTCCTTGGGCACCAAGTAATATGTTAAACAGCCAACATATTGATGAACTTCTAAAATATATGAGTCAGAACCATATGAAGTTAATTTTTCTAGATCAATCCAGGAACTTGAAATACCAAGGAGCAAACTCTTAGACGTTTTGGCATTTGTTTTACTATGATATCTTTCCAGTTCAGAACAAGAGAGGTTTTATATGTATTCTGGGATCAGTGATGAAAATACTGAATTTTAGTATTTTCTGAGAAGGCTAGTGAATAAACTACTTCTTTTGACTGTCCAGGGGGATAGTGCATCATTTATAAGAAGAAGCAGGGAGACTTGAATTCAGCTATGACCTCTGTCAGTGATTTAGGGTGATGACCTTGAACTTCACTGCCCATCTGGGAATTCATAGAATTCTCCAGGCTAGAATACTGGAGTGGGTTTCCATTCCCTTCTCCAGGGCATCTTCCTGACCCAGGGACTGAACCCGGGTCTTCTGCACTGCAGGCAGATTCTTTACCATCTGAGCTGCCAGGGAAAGGGAGTGGGCTCTAATAATAATGTTGGGGTTTTCTCACATTCTGAATGTCATGTACAGAGTGAGAGCAGGAGCAGTGGAAGATGTGTGTGTGTGTGTGAGTGTGTGTGTGTGCGCGCGTGCATACATGGGTATGTGCTAAAGCACCCTTTAGAGCTGATGATGGTCTTGAACATGGGACCTGTGGCAAGTCTCATTTCTGTCTCTTCAGCAGAAACCTCCTGTTGCCAAACCTGGAAGGGAGGTAGCCCAGGCTTCTACTAGGATACAGGCAAATGTTCTTTTCATCCATCATGGTCAATCTTTTACCAGGAAAGTTGTTCTCTCAGATACATGTGATCATTAACCTGTGATGATGTGTCTCCATTAAGAGGTGAAAAGCGTTACTGAAGTGATCTGTGAAAGAGTGGCTCAAGATAGGGATGACAAAACCCATGACAATCTTATGCAACGATGCTGATTAAACTGAAGTAGCTGCCAGGGAGCTGTGGAGACAGATTCTGCAGTGAACACAGGCTGGCTCCAGAGAGAAGTGTCATCACCGTCTTTAAATGCCTGTCACAGGTTTGGGAGGGCAAGTGATGACCACGTGCCAAGATGTGTTATTGCCACAGTGGAATATAACAGAGATAACAAAATCAGATGGATCTGCCTTCAGATCGACCCTGGGAAGGCTGTGTGGCTTTGAGCAAATGCCCTATCCTCTCTGAGTTCAGCAGTCTTCTGTAGAAATGAGAATACCTTCCTTGTGGAGTTTATGTGCGGCATGATCAAGATGATGAATGCTTTCTTTTATTCTTATTATTGTGACTGGTGTTACTTAGATAATGAGTGTCAAGTGAGAAAGAACCCTTTAGATAAAAGATGGTGTCTGGATTTGCATTATTCATTGTTCATTAGTGGTAGTAGACTTTATTAGGAAAGCCAAGTCTTGAAGAGGTTCAGTTCAGATCAGCATAATAAGGTGAAGAACATCATTTTCATAAAACAAGGTTAAAGTCTTGTTAACAGGAAGGAGCTGGATTTCTCAGATGGAGTTAGTGGTATAATCATCAGTAGGAAGTGACATGTCATGGTGATGAAACATGGATGATTTTAGATAAGGTGGGAGAAAGCCAGTCCCTCCCAGGGTGTTCCCATTGTTGTCTCTCCCATTCCACGGCTCCAGAGCTCACCCTTCTGCTGAGCCTGGATCTTATTCCTCTCTGCGATGGAGTGGACATGAAAGCCATTTCCTTTCACACTAAGCCTCCGGAATTTTCATACACATGAAAAGAACCAGCCCCTGGGCATCCAGGGGAAAGAAGGTGGAGTCAGAAGTGACAAGTGTGGTAGAGCTCTAAAAGTGAAGAAGACCTGGGGAGACAGGGGGGAGTGGAGGGTGCTGCAGGAGGGCCACGTGTTCACTCTCAGAGGACTCGCTTCCTGAGACATGGAGCACTCGAGTCATATCTCCCTGTCTCCTGATGGCTTAGGGACATCCTCCTGAATGTTTGAAACTTCACCAGGGTCCCATGCATCATCTGTTCAGAGAGGGTGAGGAGGTGAGCGTCAAAGATGGTGATGGGGAAAACTGCTTTCTGGCCAGCCATCTAATACACTTTGAAAAACACCATCAGTGGGAACCATAAAGCAACATAGAACCTCATTTTGTGTTCACTGTTCACTTACCCTGCTGGAGAAAAAGTATAAAAGAGCTCATACCCTGCCCTCCGTGAAGTCTAGAAGAACAGATTAGGTGGGATGGGTTACATTATCATCATCTCCAGCCCCAGGTAACTTTTCCAGTGGCCAAAGGGACATTGAGTCAGATATCTCTTCTCTGGAGTTCCCTTGATCTGTAAATTATGTTCATTAGTCTTGGAAACATCTGAATTTCTCATCACCAACACTACTGTTACTTTCAGATTTGGACTTCCCCTTAGGCACAGAGGGAAGGCAAGGGCTTTATGGTTTTCCAGTAGAGAAGTAGGTTCTGCTATGGACATCACAATCTTTAATAAGATAGCTTTCTACATACTCCAGACAATGACTCTGGGACTTCAAAGTCAACTATTTAACCTCCCCTGTCTGTTATCCCCATCCCATCTCTCTCTCTCTCTAGCTATCAATAAAATCCTAAAAAGGAAACAGGTTTGAGGGTGGGTAAAGAATGGCGAAGGAACAGGCAGGAAGGGGGAAACCTGGCGTATTGCAAAGCTGTCTAGGACAATGGAGAAATCATAACGTCCAGTCCTGTGGAAAGAGATGAACAGATGCCTTACTGGGGCAAAGAAGTTGGCTGGGGATTCCTAGTTGGTGACCCATGGTGATTCCCCCAAGAATGTGACATCCATTTCTTAGAACTGTATAGGACACCCTCCATCAAAATTGAGAACTCTGACTCACCCCGATAGTCATACACAGGATTTAGCCAACCTTCTGAGTTTCTACTTTCTATTCCTGTCCTAACTGGCCAATCTCTTTCACTGCTGTTTTTTGAAGCACTTTAAATATTAAATAAAGTTACACAACCAGCTGTACACTACACACTGAAATTTGAATATTTACAGAGAAAATCTTCGCTATGATTTACTCCCAAATGTTTGTGGTTGACAAGTATGGTTTCAACTAACATTTTTCCACTTGAAATGTTAAGGGGCTTCTCCGCCTCTTGGTCCTCCCTTCCTTTTCTCTTCATCCCTCTCCTCCTATTTGTTTTTCTCCTTTGATCTACACGATCATACAGTGTGGCATTAATCTTTTTTCTCTTTGCAAATGTAATTTGAGTAAATCCTATGATAGCAATTGAGAGATCAGAGTTAGAAAAGCTTCCTAAAATCTTAAACCCGTCAGTTAATAAATCTCACAAGAACTGTAATTTATAGATGGGATTAGAACATTCCAACCTCTATTTGGACTCTGTTTTCCTAACTCTCAGGGGGTAATGAGATGATGAATGAGTTAATATTTGTTCAAGGATTTGAAGGAAAGCAATATCTTAAACACTGATGTGTTTTGACCTCAAATTTCTTTCCTACCAACTGTACTTTAGGTAAGAAAAAGGAAAAAGACAATGGCAGCAACAATGTAAAGCAATTCTCTCTACTCTTCAAACCTGTAGAACTTCATGGAGAAGGATAGGAAGGGTCCATGCATGATAGTGCTTGTGCAATTCTTGCTGGACCTAAATGGAAGATGCAACCTACATATATTTTCTCAGTAACCACTAACTCTTTCTGGGTGAATCCATGTCATCTTGACACCCAGAGCCATCCTCAAGTCCAGTTGTGTGACCCTTCACCAGAGCTTTTCCCTCCTAAGTTTATACCAGTGTCAAAAATTCTGCCTTCTGTTCTTCATACCCCAGATTGATGACTCACCAGCTACTCTGCTAAAGTAATTTGATTCAGAGTGTTAATCACTGTTAACATCTCTGAAAAACTTCCAACAGTCACTGCATTAAGAAAAACTGATTCAAAAACCAGAATAATAAAAACAGCGATAATAGTGTCATTCATCCAATTCTGACCATGGATGAAGTTCTGTGCACAGTCCATATATTATTTAATTAATCCTCAAAGCAGACCTGTGAGTGTGCTTTGTGTACTACGTTGCTTTAGTCATGTCCAACTCTTTGCTACCCTATGGGCTGTAGCTGTTCAAGCTCCTCTGTCCATGGGATTCTCCAGGCAGGAATACTGGATTGCCATGCCCTCTTCCAGGGCATCTTCTGCATGCAGGGATTGAATCCATGTCTCTTATGTCTCCGGGTTGGCAGGTGGGTTCTTTCCCACTAACACCACCAGGGAAGACTGATCTGTGTACTGTTGTTGTGTTCTCACTGAGTCGTGTCCAATCTTTGCGACCCCATGAACTGCGGCACACCAGGCTTCTCTGTCCTTCATTATCTCCCTGAGTGTGCACAAACTCATGTCCATTGTCAGTGATGCCATCTAACCATCTCATCCTCTGACGCCCTCTTCTCCTTATGCCCCAAATCTTTCCCAGCATTAGGGTCTTTTACAATGATTCAGCTCTTCGCATCAGGTGGCCAAAGTATTGGAGCTTCAGCTTCATCATCGGTCCTTCCAATGAACATTCAGGATTGATTTCTTTTAGGATTGACTGGTTTGATCTCCTTATAGTCCAAGCGACTCTCAAGAGTCTTCTCCAGCACAACAGTTCAAAAGCCTCAGTTCTTCAGTGCTCAGCCTTCTTGATGGTTCAAATCTCACATCCATACATAACTACTGGAAAAACCATAGCTTTGACTAGACAGATCTTTGTTGGCAAAGTGAAATCTCTGCTTTTCAGTACACTGTCTAGGTTTGTCATAGCTAGTCTTCCAAGGAGCAAATGTCTTTTAATTTCGTGGCTGCAGTTACGTGTCTGCATTGATGTTGGAGCCCCCAAAAATGAAATCTGGCACTGTTTCCACATTTTCTGCATCTATTTGCCGTGAAGTGAAAGGACCAGATGCCATGATCTTCTTTTTTTGAGTTGAGTTTTAAGCCAGCTTTTTCACTCTCCTCTTTCACCTTCATCAAGAGGCCCTTTAGCTCCTCTTCATTTTCTGCCATTAAAGTGGCATCATCAGCATATCTGAGATTATTGATATTTCCCCCAGCAATCTTGATTCCAGCTTGTGATTTATCCAGCCTGGCATTTTGCATGATGTACTCTGCATATAGGTTAAATAAGCAAGGTGGCAATAGACAGCCTTGACGTACTCCTTTCCAAACTTGGAACCAGTCCATTGTTCCATGTCCAGTTCTAACTGTTGTTTCTTGATCTGCATACAGATTTTTTAGGAGGCAGGTAAGATGGTCTGGTATTCCCATTTTATTTAGAATATTTCACAGTTTGTTGTGAGCCACACAGTCAAAGGCTTTAGCATAGTCAATGAAGCAAAAGTAGATTTTTTTAAAAAAATTCTTTTGCTTTTTCTTTAATCCAGCATATGTTGGTAATTTGATCTCTGGTTCCTCTGCCTTTTCTAAACTAAGTTTGTACATCTGGAAGTTCTCGGTTCACGTACCACTGAAGTCTAGCTTGAAGGACTTTGAACATAATCTTGTTGGCATGTGAAATGAGCACAATTGTACAATAATTTGAATGTTCTTTGGCACTGCCTTTCTTTGGTATTGGAATGAAAACTGACCTTTTCCAGTCCTGTGGCTACTGCTGAGTTCTCCAAATTTTCTGGCATAAGGAGTGCAGCACTTTAACAGCATCCCCTTTAAGATTTGAAATAGCTCAGCTGGAATTCCATCACCTCCACTAGCTTTGTTCATAGTACCGCTTCCTAAGACTCACTTGACTTCTCACTACAGAATGTGTGGCTCTAGATGAGTGACCATATCATTGTGATTAACTGGGTTCTTCTGTGTATTCTTGTCACCTTTTCTTTATCTCTTCTGCTTTTGTTAGGTCCTTGCTGTTTCTGTCCTTTATTGGGTCTATCTTTGTATGAAATGTTACCTTAGTTCTTGAAGAGATCTGTAGTCTTTCCCATTATATTGTTTTCCTCTATTTATTTACATTGGTCACTTACAAAGGCTTTCTTATCTCTCCTTGCTATTCTCTGGAACTCTGCATTCAGTTAGGTATATCTTTCCCTTTCTCCTTTGCCTTTCGCTTCTCCTCTTTTCTCAACTATTTGTAAGGCCTCCTCTGACAACCACTTTGCCTCCTTTCATTTATTTTTCTTGGGGATTATTTTGGTCATTTTGGAGAAGGAAATGGCAGCCCATTCCAGTATTCTTGCCTGGAGAATTCTGTGGATGGAGGAGCCTAGCCAGCTGCAGTCCATGGGGTCGCAGAGAGGCAGACACGACTGAGCAACTATCACTCACCTGGTCATCACCTCTTGTACAGTGTTACAAACCTCCATCCATAGTGTTCAGGCACTCTGTCTACCGGATCTCATCCCTTGAATCTATTCATCACCTCCACTGTATAATCATAAGAGATTTGATAGGCCATACATGAATGGCCTAGTGGTTGAGCCTGAATTTGCAATTAGAAGCTAATGTTCTGAGCCACAGTCAGCTCCAGTCAGTTTGCTGATTGTATAGAGCTTCTCTGTCTTTGGATGCAAAGAATACAATCAATATGATGAGCAGAGAGTATCATTATTCCATTATATATCCCATTATTCCATATGTGGGGCAGACAGACCCAGGTTCATTGCCTTGACCAATGTCACGCAGGTAGTAAGTAAGTGAGCTGCAATATTTGCTGTAAAGCTGGGTTGTTGTTTTTTTTCCATTTATACATGACTCTCTCACCCCCAAAACCTTGTACAAGTCTTGCAAATAGAGGAGTGTATGTGCATCCATGTCCAGTCCTGTCTGACTCTTGGCGACCCCGTGGATTGTAGCCTGCCAGGCTCCTCTGACCATGGCATTCTCCAGGCAAGAATGCTGGAGCATGTTGCCATTTCCTACTCCAGCAAGTAGAAGAGGTTATTCCTAAACTAAATTGAGCAGAATTATTTGCTTTTTGATTTAAGGAAATCTCAGTTTTCCCAGGCAAACAGTTTACATTTAACAAATAAGAAGGGAGTGGATATTATTTGTATTTTAAATCCTATGGCTGGATCAAGTGGAAGGTAATTTGATGGCTGAAGAATTTTCCAGTCACTGAACTGAGAGTTGTTGAATGACCTTTTTACTTTATTTTTTCTGTGTGGTGTTTGAAGTCATATCACATAAATAAGTACCTGAGTACATTGGCAATAACAGAAAATCTTAACAGCGTCAACCGAATGATCAAGCATTCACTAAGCACACAGACTTAGTGGGCTTGGGCAGAAACATGGATCCTATCTCCAAGGAATGCAGAATCTAATAGAAAAATGAAGGGCTTCAGTGAACTTCCCGTGTCTGGTTTCATTTTCAAAAATGCCCTGGGCCACAACTTGGGGAAGCTCTGTAAGTGAATTCTAAGGGAATTTAGGGCTCTTTCATGATAAGTTCAGGAGATGAGAGTTTCTGCTTCACTAGGTGAGTTTCCCATTTCCCTGTATGTCAAGAAGTGAGGCAATTCCAAAGGAATGTGGCCCTGAAATAGATCCAGCAGGAAACCCACACAGACGGCTCCTTTTCCTCCTGGAGTGAGAAGATGAAATGGAAAGTTGAAATGCTCATACTGAGAGGCTGAAAGCTGTGCTTTCACAAGCAAAGGCTGATTTTTGAGCCTGTTTTGGTGTGAGTCCCAGGACACTTCCTGAGGATCTGTCCATAGCCACTGCCAGCACCACCAACCCCTCCTCCAAGCTACTCTTCATCTCCTTGTGGGCCTCCTTCAACTCAACTCACGGAACATTATTGAGAAATAGACCCATGAGCAGCTTGAGTGTGGGGAATATGAAGATTAAAAAGATAAGATTTGCAAAAAATGCTGGAAAAGGTGTGGAGAAAAGAACCCTTGTACATGGTTGGTGGATATGTAAATTAGTGCAACCACAATGTGAAACAGTATGAAGTTTCTTTAAAAAGCTGAAGATTAGGCTACCATAAGATCCAGCAGTCCCACCTCTGGGCATGCATCTGGAAAAGATGAAAACTCTAATTAGAAAAGATACATGCACCCCAATGCTCATAACACCACCATTTACAATAGCCAAGATATGGAAGCAACCTAAATGCCCCTTGACAGATGAATGGATATATTCCAATGTGTACACACACACACACACACACACACACACACACTGGAATACCTGTCAGCTATAGAAAGAATGAAACGATAACATTTGCAGTGGCATGGCTGGACCTAGAGAATATCGTATTAAGTGAAGTAAGTCAGGCAGAGGAAAAATAAATACTATGTGATATTACTTAAATGCGGAATCTAAAAAATAATACAAGTGTATCTATATACAAAACAGAAACAGATTCACAGAGATAGAAAGCAAACTTATGTTTACCAAAGGAGAAAGGGAGCAGTAGGAGGGATAAATAAGAAACACGGCATTAACAGATACAAACTACTGGACATATAATAGATAAGCAGCAAGGACTTAACACAGGTAATTAATAGTCAATACCTTATAATAACCTATAATGGGAAATAAACTGAAAAAAAACAGAAGACTTGTTGATTCACGGCTCTTTCTTTGTGGATTGTGGATTCACTTAAAAATTTGAAACAAGGTAAGTCATGAGTGCTGCCTTAATTCAACTCAGGTTGGTCAGGGGCTAGGTACTGGTCACTTCTTGCATTCCTCTTCAGACCTGACATAAAATGAACTAAAAGGGAAATTCTCTATTTTTTTTTTTAACTGAAGGATTGAATAGATTCCATGGAGCAATGGCGAAGAGGGCTGGGAGTTGTGATTGATTAATTGTGATTAAATCTGATTAACTCATCTCCTTGGCCACACTCATGAGGAGGGCCTCACAAGGGTTAGAATGACTCTTTCCTCTTCCCAGCCATCCTCTGGTGGTTTCTGTGTTCCCAACTCCCACTCCCCATCAAGACAGAAATTATTTTGTCTTACAAAACTTTAGACTTCAGGTTTGGGTCAAAAACTTGGTTCTACCTCAATTTTGGTGACTCCAGAGGGGCCGGTAGATGAGCTGAGATCTTTTGTGAGCTGAGAGAAAGAGTCAACTTTTCCATCATTGAGGCAGAAGATTAGGAATCATCTAATTTCCTGATGAATTATTTAAGAGCAAGCACACTTCACCACAGTGTTTGTTTCCAAGCAGAGCACAGGTTCATTGTGAGAAAAGCCTTTCCTTCCTTTCAGGTTGACTTCAACCTTATTCTTGATCAAGTAATTGTTATGGTATTGTTTCTCTAATTCTCATCTGGCTCCTTCCAGTTCACAATACAAGGATGAGCGCAGTATCTCAGAATGGTCTTCATGGCTGTTTGAACCAGTGGCATCAGCTTCATTTAGATATTTCACGATCCTCAAATCTTGCCACATACAAAGACTGTGTGTATGGAGAAAATTCTCTATTCATCCTGCCACTGTTCAGTAGAGTGTTCTAAGTGCCACATGAGATATATAGAGGTATAGGTGGATGACATGAAGAGCGATTCCAACTCAGCAGTTAGAAAAGCTTACTTAGCCTTTGAAGGCAACATTGGAACTGGGCTTTATAGAAGAAATAGCATTTTATGCAAAAGAGATGAGGTGGTGAGTACTTAGGATACCAGGAAAGAAAACACTCAGAAATGTTAAAAATAACAACTTACGCTTATTAAGAACTTATGCACTCGGGGCTGTTGAAAGCAATTTACGTATTTGAACTTATTTACCTTTCATGACAATGGCAACCTCTTCTGTGAATTAGGGAAGACATTGTGTAGTTGGATTTCCTGTAGCTGGAGAATTAGAAAGTGAGGCTAAACAGATGGGCTGGAGCCTTATCCCAGAAAGCCTTGTCCTGTTAAGTAATTAGCACTTTGTTTTTCCTATAAGAATCCAGACTCTTTGTGTTTGAGTTTTTGTTTTGAACAAAGTACTGACATTCAACAAAGTCAGTATTGAGACAGGAATGTGGTGTGTGTGCTCAGTCACGTCAGACTCTTTGTGACCCCATGGACTGTAGCCCGCCAGGCTCCTCTGTCCATGGAGTCTTCCAGGCAAGTATACTGGAGTGGGTTGCCATTCCTACTCCAGGGGATCATCTCGACCCAGGGATCGAACCCCCATCTCTTGCATCTCCTGCATTGGCAGGTGGATTCTTTACCATTGTGCCACCTGGGAAGTCCCAGGTGCCTGAGAATTGTGCTTGAGGACAATAGTTCTAATTGCCACATGAAGGATGGATTGGAGGGAAAAGAAGCTAGCATAAAAGACCAAGTGGAAAGGTTGGAACAGAGAGAACCTGGGGAGAAGGAAAGGCAGGGGAGGTTATGAGAAACATAATCCATTGTTCACTCACATATTCATTCAATCAGCACTTATTAAGAGACTCTTCTGAAGTTGTTGTTGAGGTTCTGCGTGCAAAGTGTCAGAAAATCAGATTATGAGGACCTGGTGGGGAAGAGAAATTATAACAAGGAGTTGAAGATGATTTAGTTTTGGATCACAAGGCATTTCAAGGAGGTGACACCATCATCTAGGAACAAAAACATAAGAAATGTGAAAAATATGAATTATCTTTCTTCATTTCACTACAGTTCTTCTGTACACCCCCAAAGTGCTATTTTTCATCTTCCTCTCCCAACCGAAAAAGGATTTCCTATCATTTGCTTTCAGGTTGGCCATCAAGACCTCACGTACTGGCTGCAGTCTCTTCTTCCTCTCCCACCCGCTTCTCTGGGCTGTTTGACGTGCTAAGTCACTTTAGTCATGCCTGACTCTGTGACTCCATGGTCTGTGGCTGGCCAGGCTCCTCTGTCCATGGAATTCTCCAGGCAAGAACACTGGAGTGGGTTGCCATGCCCTCCTCCAGGGGATCCCCCTGAGCCAGGGATTGAACCTGCATCTCTTATGTCTCCTGCATTGGCAGGCAGGTTCTTCGCCACTAGTGCCACCTGGGCTGCTCAACAAGCACCTTCATTCCAGCTGGGCCGGTTTATTTGTATTCCTCCCAATATTAATTTTAGGCTTTGCTGCATAGAAGCTCCTCCTAAAAATGACCCAACCTGAAAGTTCACATTAGAGTCCTGTTTCTTTCTTTAATATCTTGGCCCCACAATCTCCTCTAACCATTCCAACTTCCAGAGATGGCTCCCTACTTTGCAGATGTCTTATTTCCATGGATGGCTCTGTGAATATCTTGTGAAAAGATGATGCCTGTTTCACACGTCTTTGGCACAATACCTGCATTGACTGTGGTGAGTTCCTAAGACTCCTGAAAACTACCACATTGCAGAAGAGGTAGCTGGGGCAGAGTTCCCTTTTCCCTTTTCCTTGGAGAAGGCAATGGCACCCCACTCCAGTACTCTTGCCTGGAAAATCCCATGGGCGGAGGAGCCTGGTAGGCTGCAGTCCATGGGGTCGCTAGGAGTCGGACACGACTGAGTGACTTCACTTTCACTTTTCACTTTCATGCATTGGAGAAGGAAATGGCAACCCACTCCAGTGTTCTTGCCTGGAGAATCCCAGGGACAGGGGAGCCTGGTGGGCTGCCGTCTCTGGGGTCGCACAGAGTCGGACATGACTGAAGTGACTTAGCACAGCATAGCATCCCTTTTCCTTTGGAGCTTGGCTTCCCAGATTGCGTTGGATACACCAGTTCCTTATAGCTGCATGTAGTTCTGACTTTGGAAATCACCAGCAGAAACAGCACTCTGTTTATCAGCAATCACATAACACAAGTTCCTTAGATAAGGATGGCTTATTTCCTGCCTCAGTGTTTTAAAAGATATATTTCATGGGTTGCTGGTATCATCTTTTAAAAGAAGGAAAATTAAGGATTCTTCCCCAAACACACTGGACAAGCTTGAAAATAAGTGAATTTTGCATGTTTCTTACACTTCAACCTCAAATACTCAGTACAATATCAGCTGATAAAAGGATTTAGTGTTCACAAAGAAAAATGATGACATAGATGACCTCCAACAATGAATAATGGTGCTTCTATGACTAGTTATAGTCAAGAGATTTGAGAAAAACATGTTCTTGTGAACATGATTTTCAAAATTAATTGCAATTGAGCAGAAAAGCAAAGCAATTTGAACTTTTAGTTCTAAATGGTGTAACTGGGTGCCCAGTGCCAAAAAGAAATTAGGGCTTTCAGGGAAATTATGGAGCATATTACATATTTCAGTTTTTTATGTTTTTATGAAAACTGTTTTTATGAATGTATTGATTGGTATGTATTTGTTAAAATGAAATAAAGTTGAATAAGCTTGAAGTAGGAAACAAATATTCAAGATATACAGAGACATTTTAAGTTGAGTATCTTCTATGTATAAATGTTTTATGTATTGTATATGTTGGGCTTCCCTGGTGGCTCAGCGGTAAAGAATCTGCTTGCAATGCTGGAGACCTGAGAGACATGGCCTGATCCCTGGGTCAGAAAGACCCTCTGGAGGAGAGCATGATAACCCACTCCAGAATTCTTGCCTGGAGGATCCTATGGACTGAGGAGCCTGGCAGGCTAGAGTCCACAGTGTTGCAAAAAGTCACATACAACTGAAGTGACTGAGTACACATACCACATGTATGTGTTAGTGTGTATTTATTGAGTGTCTGATTTGCACCTATTATATACCAGTTTGCTTGGCACTGGGGGATGTATGAAAGGATTATATATTTAAAATTTGCATGTCAGAACTGCCTTCCCAGTTTACTGGTAGGTAAGATTGAACTAGACCTCATTTTGCTATTTGAGGAAAGTTCATTGCCTTTGAGGATGGTAAACATCAAACTGAAGATGGGGATTATATTTAGTGTTGGAGTGAGAAGATGTTACTGAAGAAGATACACAAGGAGCTTCAAGTATATTAATAATATGTTTCTTAGGCTGGCTGGTATATACTAGGTTATTCATCGTGCTCATCTTTAGACTTTTTTTGTGTGATTCAAGTGTTTTATGGTAAAACTTTTAAAATGACCAATTCCTTCTGCAGAATTTTTGTGACTTCTTAGATATTGTATGCTTCCGTCCTTACCTCGACTCCAGTATCCTGCTTCTGCTGCACATGTCCTGTCTGGGAAATCATTCTGCCGTGCTGATGTGGTTGTCCCATTTCCATAATGATTCAATGCAGGCATGAAATTCAGCCCTTTTCCTTGATTTACACAAACACTGAACCCACAAATGAATTCAATAGTCTAAACAGTTTGCAGAGATAGAGGCATGTACTTCTCAAAAATGTAAGTAACTTAAAAGGCAATATTACTATGCTTAAAGAACTTCTGGCCATTCCACCAAAAATGTTGTCACTGCCAGACAATGCAGCCTTGTAACCCTTGCCAACTGTTACTGCCTCTTTTCTTCTCTTCCTCCCAGGCCCCCTCCAAGAATTCCACATTCTTCCTGCTCTAATACGAAGAGCAATTTCTATCTTTTCAGTCTTGATTTTCAACCTCACATCATAGGCATTGAATAAATCATTGTTGAAAAATGAATAAAACTTGATTCCTGGTCCACTCACGGATGTCCAAAACCCAGCAACGTGTTTGAAATGTCTAGCCCATAAATAACAATAGGCTGAAAGAAACCTGACATTTCTTTCTATGGGGGCTAATCTCCTCAAAGGAATTATGGTTAACAAAGTAATTTTTTATTTTCTCCATTATATGTAGTAACTTATGACCTCATTAATGGGTTTCACATCTACTTAGGTCAACAGTACATCTAAGTCCAATATAGAGGTTTAAGTTATATAGGAGTAGAGGTGGAGATTATAGGAATTTGGAGGAAGGAATCATTGTTGATTTGTAGAGGAATTTGACAAGAATGGTTAAGGAGGAAAATTTTCACTGGTACTTGAGATAAGGGTTAGACTTAAATTACTGGACAGAAGAGGGCATTCCAGGCTGAGAGAAATATGTGATCAAAAGGAAGGAATAAGAGAGTTTATCTTTCAGATAAATCCACTAGTAAACCCCTAAAGAACTTGTAAAAAGGGAAGGATTAGAATTATGTGCTCATGTGCGTGTGTGTGTGTGTGTGCGCTTGCACATTGTTGCATTTTACAGAGGATCATGATTATAAATAAATTGCAGCGTGTTACGCACTAAATTGTTTCCCCAAATTCAGGTATGGAAGCCTAACCCTTCAGTGCTATTTTGTAGATGGGTCATTCAAAAGTTATTAAGATAAAATGAGGCCTTTAGACCCTAATCCAGGCCTTTAGACCCCAGGAACAGGCGTAGCGCACACAGAGAAAGCACTGTGGTCACAGGACCATATGACGCAGCAAAAGGGAGACCCTCTGCACGCCAAAAAGAGAAGTATCAGGGGAATCCAATCCTGCTGGTACATAAGATTTGGAATTCCAGGCTCCAGAACTGTTAAAAAATAGACTACTGTTCAAGCTATCCAACCTGTGGCCTTTGTTACACAGCTCTAGCAAATTAAAACATGATAAGGTCTTTGAATAGGAGAAGAGGATGAAATTACAGTTAAAACCATGATCTTTTGGTAAAACTAAAAGGGCTATCATTCTCTGAGAAAGGGCAGTTTTGAAGTGAAGAGAAGATGGAGTTAACACCAGATGATTTGAATCTACTTGGATTAAAGATGGAGAGGGGAACAGTAAGATTTAAAACTGGACGTACACACTGATATATTCAAAATAGATAACCAACAGGACCTCCTGTATAGCATAGGGAACGCTGCTCGATATTCTGAAATAACCTAAATGGGAAAAGAGTTTGAGAAAAGAATAGATATATGTATATGTATAACTGAGCCACTCTGCTGTGCAAGTGAAACTAACACAACAATGTGCATCGACCAATAGAAAATGAAAAGTAAAGCAAAAGCAAACAAGAAACTGGAACATGTAGAAGTTTCAGTCAGGAAAATAAAGCCAGACTTCAATAAAATAAAAAAGAGTAAACAAACTATTTGGGGTGCTGTTGTTTAGTCACTAAGTCATGTCAGATTCTTTGCAACCCCACAGACTGTAGCCTGCCAAGCTCCTCTGTCCACGGAATTTCCCAGGCAAGAATGCTGGAGTGGGTTGCCATTTCCTTCTCCAGGGGTTTTTCCCAACCCAGGGATCGAACCCACATCTCCTGCATTGCAGTCAGATTCTTTACCACTGGGCCCCCAGGGAAGCCTATTTGGCGTGTATTTGTATGTAAAAAAAATTATAATTTTCTCTACCAATGCCAGACTGGTTGTAATAAGATATTATAGGACTGAAGTTGGGGAAATTGTCATAAATGGACTATGGAGGGACATGCGGATTCTTGAATGTGAGACCTCTCCATTGGAAAGACTGGCTCTTGTTGGATTTTTTAATAGGACACAGTGAGAGCAGGTCAGGATAACTGAAGAGAGTGAGGTCAGTGTATTTACTCCTGTGGCTCCTGTCTTACAGTGTCACTAAGGCTGGCTGCTTCCTTGATCACAGCAGCTCTCAACACAAGGCATTGGTAAACCATGGTCCATGAGCCAAGTTCACCCTGCCATCTGTCTTTCTGGAGCTTTGAGCTGCATACATTTTTAAAGGGTTGGACAATTTTTTTTAAAAGAATACTTTTTAATAGTACATGAAAATTATTTGAAATTCAAATTTTGGTGTCCATAAATGATTTTTATTAGAAAACAGTCACACTCACTCATCTACATTTTGTGTCTGGCTACTTTTCTTTTACAGTGACAGAGCTGAGTTTTGAGACAGGCTGGAGATGAAGCTCACAAAGACTGAAATATTTACTATCTGGGCCTTTGTAGAAAAATTTCCTCTCCCTGACTCTCTCCTTCCAGGTTCTTGTAACTGTTCCCTTCCCTTCTTCTCCTCTCTTCAAGTGTGTGTGAAGGGCGAGTGGAGGAGTTGTGGAAACCCTCAGGTTGAGCTACATTTTATGGTTTCCAGGCACTCTGCTCCCCACCATTTAAAACAGTTCTTTTAGGTGGCCAAGAGGCACATGAAAAGATGCTTAAAACATCACTAACTAGTAGAAGAATGCAAATCAAAATCTACAGTGAGGTCTCATCTCATACCAGTCAGAATGCCACCATTAAAATGTCTACAAATAATAAATGCTGGAAAGGGTGTGGAAAAAAAAAAAAACCATCCTACACTGTCAGTGGGAATGTAAATTGGTGCAGCCAAAATGAAGAACAATAAGGATTTTCCTTAAAAACTAAAAATAAGAGTTCCCATGGGACTCTGCAATCCTATTTCTGGGCATATATCTAGAAAAGATGAAAACTGTAATTGGAAAAGATACATGTACCCCAGTGTTTATAGCTGCACTGTTTACAACAGCCAGGATGTAGACACAACCTAAGGTTTCATTTACACATGCATGCATGAAGAGGTAGTATACAAGTATATATATACAATGGAATACTTCTCAGCCATGAAAGTGAATGAAGTAATGCCCCTTGCAAAAAAATGGATGAACCTAAAGATTATCATATTGAGTAAGTCAGACAGAGAAAGACAACCATCATACGATACCCTTTATATGTGGAACCTAAAAAAAGTAATAAAATGAACTTATTTACGAAACAGAAATAGATTCACAGACATAGAAAATAAACTTTTGGTTACCAAAGGAAATAGCGGTGGCAGGGGGAGAGATAATATATACTACCCTATATAAAATAGGTGAACAAGAAAGGCCAACTCTGTAGCTCCTCTGTCCATGGGGATTTTCCAGGCAAGAATACTGGAGTGGTTGCCATGCCCTCCTACAGGGGATCTTCCCAACCCAGGAACAGAACCAGGAACTGGGGTCTCCTGTATTGCAGGCATATTCTTTACCAGCTGAGCTACCAGGGAAGCCCTATTTACAAAACAGAAATAGATCCACAGACTTAGGAAATAAACTTTTGGTTACCAAAGGGAATAGTGGTGGCAGGGGGCGAGAGAAAATTTGGGGATTAACATGTACATGCTGCTGCTGCTGCTGCTGCTGCTAAGTCGCTTCAGTCGTGTCCAACTCTGTGCGACCCCATAGACGGCAGCCCACCAGGCTCCCCAATCCCTGGGATTCTCCAGGTAAGAACACTGGAGTGGGTTGCCATTTCCTTCTCCAATTCATGAAAGTGAAAAATGAAAGTGAAGTCACTCAGTAGTGTCCAACTCCTAGCGACCCCGTGGACTGCAGCCTACCAGGCTCCTCCGTCCATGGGATTTTCCAGGCAAGAGTACTGGAGTGGGGTGCCATTGCCTCCTCTGCTGTACATGCTACTCTATATAAAATAGGTAAACAGCAAAGAGCTACTGTGTAGCGTAGGAAACTGTATTCAATGTCTTGTAACAAACTATAATGGAAAACAATTTAAAAAATAATATATATGTATAACTGAATCACTTTACTATAGACTTGAAATTAGTACAACACTGTAAACTAACTACACTTCAATTTTTTTTAAATAGTTATTTTATTAAAATCTTCTCAGGTACTAATTTTGGTATGCTGTCTGCTTGTTGCTGAGACCCTGACTGATGACTCTTACAGACTTTAAAGGAAGTCACAGTGTCCTAGGTCCTCATGCTTCTCGAGTGCATCAGTAGCCAGAAGCTTAGTTGGATTTCAGTTCTCTGTTTTTTCTCCAAGTGGTAGAAGTCATAGAACTTCCTCCGTGCTCCCTTAAATTCACCATCTTCCAGAAAGTCCTCGTGGGAAGAAAACGCTCTTCTTGAGTGTCACCGAATGTGGTCATTTTTGCACGCAGCTCCTGAGATTACAGAACCTCCTTACAACCGAGTGAGATTCTGCCAGCCTGCAGGGGATGGCAGAGCAAGAGACAGCATCTGGGTCCCTGACCATGACACAGTCACCGATTCACCCTATTTTTGGCTTTCTTGTTATTTCAAATAATCAGTTGCCAATTCTTTAGCTATTTCCAGTGAGCTGTTCTGTTATCTTTAGCAGAAAGAAACCCAATACAGCTTCCAATGTATTGACTCATTCCTTCCTGCCTTGTGGAGTATAACAGAGCTTTATCTGCAGTACTATGACATAGCTGAATGGTGGGCTGAGAACCTTTGTTTCATATCACATGCAGGTAAAGAATCCACCTACAATGTAGGAGACACAGGAGACATGTGGCAGGAAAATCCCCTGAAGAAGGTAATGGCAACCCAATCCAGTATTCTTGCTCAGAAAATCCCATGGACAGAGGAGCCTAGTGGGCTACAGTCCATGGAGTCACAAAGTGTCGGAAACAACTGAGCGACAACACACACACACACACACACACACAGACACAGAGGCTTTGTTTATGTCATACAGAATCACACACCCTTCCCACTCTCACTCTTTAGGATCTAGTTCATGGAACTTTCAAGCTGGAAATAGCTGTAGAGGGTGTCCTTTCCTTGGCTTCTCAAAGTCTGTCCTCAGGGTCATTTAAGTCTCAGCAGGTCTTCTCAGCCACAGAAATGTGGGTGTCTGTGCATGTCTGTGTGTGTTTAAATTATATTTTATTTGTTTAAGCTTCTGAGCAAGATTTTTATGCACACAAAGGATTGTTCTTGCTAAAACCATATCAAAACAAGACACCAAAAACAACAAACAAAAGGAGGCTCTGAAACCACTCTGGAGTATCTCATGACTGCCAGCCCACCCCAATCCCATTGCCGTGTGGTTAAATCTTGCTTCTTCCCTGTGCATCAAGGGTTTCTTAACCATTATAAGGTTGTGGGATTTGATTCTATGTTCCAACCACTAATTTTGTTCAATCAACTCTTACTGAATAGTTTTCTATATGTTTAGTATTGTACTGGATGTTAGAAATACAGGGGCAATCATCTAATTGGGGAGACAGACATGCAGAAAGCCAGTTTCACTACAGTATAATGTGTGTTGTGCTTCCCTAGTAGCTCAGCTGGTAAAGAATCTGCCTGCAATGCAGGTGACCCTGGTTCAATTCCTGGGCTGGGAAGTTCCCCTGGAGAAGGGATAGGCTATCCATTTCAGTATTCTTGGGCTTCCCTAGTGGCTCAGATGGTAAATAATCTGCCTGCAATGCCTGGGTTGGGAAGATCCCCTGGAAAAGAAAATGGCAATCTGCTCCAGTACTCTTGCCCGGGAAATTCCATGGACAGAGGAGCCTGGTGGGCTACAGTCCATGGTATCACAAAAGAGTTGGACATGACTTAGCCACTAAACAACAAACAACAGCAGAGTAGAATTAACTTTTTGGGTTAATTTCTATGAATACTAACACATTTATAGATTTGTGTAACCACCACCACAATCGAGATACAGAACATCAGTTCCATCATCCCCAAAACTCCTTTGCACTATTCTTTCGTGACCATGCCTTTCCCCCACCCTAATCCTTAGCAATCACTGACCTGTTTTCTGTCACTATAGTTTTGTCTGTTTGAGAATGTCATTTAAATAGAATCACACAGTATGTAACATTTTGAACTGAGTTCATGAGTCAGCGTAAGTGCCTTTGAGATTCATCATAGTCTGTGTGTATCAAGAATTAACTTTTTAAAATTGCTGATTGTATTGAATAGTATGAATGTGCTGTAGTTTATTTATTCATTTACCTATTGAGGGACATTTAGGTAGTTCCCAGTTTTTGTCAATTAAAAATAAAGTTGCATTACAGATTTTGTGTGAACATAAGATTTAATTTTTGTAGGGTAATTAGTCAGGGTTGGGGTTGCTGGGTTATATAGGGAGTATGTTTTTAACTTCCTAAGAAATTGCCAGTTGTTTTCCAAAGGAGTTGTGCTACTTTGCTTTCCGACCAGTAACATGAGAGTTCCAGTTGCTTTACATCTTTTCCAGTACTTTGTATTGTCAGTAATTTTTCACATTAGCTATTCTATTAAATGTGCACAGTTCTCTCATTTTGGTTTTAATTTAAATGCCCTAATAGCTAATGATGTTGAACATCTTTTCATCTATTTAGTTGCTTTCCCTTTATGTTCTTCAGTGATACGTGTCTACTTGTCTTTTGCCTATTTTTAAAACTGGGTTGTTTATTTTCTTACTGTTGATTTTTGAAGTGTTCTTTGTATAGTCTAGATACAAATCCTTGCTAGTTATGTGATTAGCAAATATTTTCTCCCAGAATTTAGCTCGTTTTTTTTTTAATTATCTTAACAGTGTTTTTCACAGAGCAAATGTCCTTCATTCTGCTGAAGTTCAATTCATCATTTTTTTTTCTTTTGTAGATTACATTTTTGGTTTTGCGTGTCTGAGAACTTTTTATCTAATTCCATTTCATGAAGATTTACTTTTATGTTTTCTTCTAAAAGTTTTAGTTTTATATTTTATATTTAGAGCTCTAACTTAATTTCTTATGAGAAATAATGTTTAAGTCAAAGTTTGTTTTTACATAAGAATGTCCAGTTGTTCCAGCACTATTTGTTGAATAGTATTGAGTATTATAAGGCTTTCCTTGTGGCTCAGTAGTAAAAATATCCACCTGCCAGTGCAGGAGACATGGGTTCAATAACTGGGTTGAGAAGACTCCCTGGAAAAGGAAATGGCAACTCACTCCAGAATTCTTGCCTGGGAAATCCCATGGGCAGAGGAAACTGCCAGGCTAAATTCCATGATGTCACAAAGAGTTGGACACAACTTAGCATTTAAACAACAACTGAGTATCATATCCTTGCTGAATTGAATTTGCATTGTTACGAAAAATCAGTTGACCTTATTGTATGCCTTTATTTCTGGATTCTTTATTCTGTTCTATTGATCTTTCTCTGTCTCTTTACTAATCCTACACTCTCTGGGTTACTGTAGATTTATAGTAAGTATAAAACTCAGTGTTTTCTCCAAATTTGCTATTCTTTTTAAAAATTGTTTTAACATCTTAATTCCTTAATTTTTCATATAGACTGTATAATCAGCTTACATATGCTAGTAAACATGCCACTTATAGTGTAATTGAAATTGTATTGATTCTGTAGGTCAGTTTTTTACATTTACTGCCACGAACTTTTCAATCAATGAACATGGTATGCATTTCCCTTTCCTTCAGTTCAGTTCAGTCGCTCAGTCGTGTCCCACTCTTTGCGACCCCATGAATTGCAGCAAGCCAGGCCTCCCTGTCCATCACCAACTCCCAGAGGTTACTCAAACTCATGTCCATCGAGTCAGTGATGCCATCCAGCCATCTCATCCTCAGTCGTCCCCTTCTCCTCCTGCCCCCAATCCCTCCCAGCATCACAGTCTTTTCCAATGAGTCAACTCTTCACATCAGGTGGCCAAAGTACTGGAGTTTCAGCTTTAGCATCATTCCTTCCAAAGAAATCCCAGGGCTCATCTCCTTCAGAATGGACTGGTTGGATCTCCTTGCAGTCCAAGGGACTCTTAAGAATCTTCTCCAACACCACAGTTCAAAAGCATCAATTCTTCGGCGCTCAGCCTTCTTCACAGTCCAACTCTCACATCCATACATGACCACAGGAAAAACCATAGCCTTAACTACATGGACCTTAGTCAGCAAAAGGAATGTCTCTGCTTTTGAATATGCTGTCTAGGTTGGTCATAACTTTTCTTCCAAGGAGTAGGTGTCTTTTAATTTCATGGCTGCAGTCACCATCTGCAGTGATTTTGGAGCCCAAAAAAATAAAGTCTAACACTGTTTCCACTGTTTGCCCATCTCTTTGCCATGAAGTGATGAGACCAGATGCCATGATCTTCGTTTTCTGAATGTTGAGCATTAAGCCAACTTTTTCACTCTCCTCTTTCACTTTCATCAAGAGGCTTTTTAGTTTTTCCTCACTTTCTGCCATAAGGGTGGTGTCATCTGCATATCTGAGGTTATTGGTATTTCTCCTGGCAATCTTGATTCCAGCTTGTGCTTCCTCCAGTCCAGCGTTTCTCATGATGTACTCTGCATAGAAGTAGGTACTCTGATTTTTTTCCTTAGTGTTTTGCAATTGTCAGCATACAGATCTTGTATACATATTGCTAAATTTACGTCTAACTATGCTGCAATTTTTTGGAACTTTTATAAATGTCCCTATTTTTAAATTGCAATTTCCAGTAGTTTATTGCTTATATGTAGAAATATGGTTGATTGTTTTTTGTTGACCTTGTATCCTATAACCTTGTTAAGATCATTTATTATTAATAGTTCTAGGCATTTTTATTATAGATTCACTGGCATTTTCTACGTAGACACTCATATCTGTGAAGAGGAACATTTTTATTTCTTTTTTTCTAATATCTATGCTTTTTTCTTATATTTCTTTTTCTGGACTTAATGCCCTGGTTAAGATTGTCAACATGCTCTCAAATAAGAATGATGAGTGAACATCCTTGTCTTACTCCTGATCCTAAGGAGAAAACATTTAATCCTTTACCTTTAAATATGATTCAAGTGGTATATAATGATGATGATGATGATGATTTTGTAGCTGCCCTTTGTCAGATTTAGGAAGTTCTCTTCCATTCTTGGCTTCCCTGGTGGCTCAGATGGCAAAGAATCCATCTGCAATGCAGGAGACCCAGTTTCGAACCCTGGGTTGGGAAATTCCCCTGGAGAATGAAATGGCAACCCACTCCAGTATTCTTGCCTGGACAGGCCCATGGAGAGAGGAGCCTAGCCGGCTACAGTTCATGGGGTCACAAACAGTCGGAGATGACTGAGCAACTAACACACACAATTCAATTCTTACTTTTCTGAGAAAGAGTTTATTTTATCTTAATTCCTACAGGAGACTTTTGTTAATTAGAGAATTCTGCACTGAAATTTCTTTTCTTTTAGCTCTCATGAATAATCTGTAGTCTTTTAAATAGATGTTCCCTATAAGTAGGGCATCATTTTTCTCTGGCTAATTTCAGAATTTTTATTTGTCTTTAAAATTTAGTGATGTAGGCATGTTTGGGGAAGTTATTTTATTTGGGGCTTCTGAGCTAAACAAATCAGTATGTCATGCAATTTGCTAAATATTTGGTTTCCAGCCATTATTTTCTCAGTTGTGTGTGTATGTTTGTGGGTACATGTGTGTGTATCATACTCTTTCTCTTCTTCTGGGGCTTTGGTGAGATAAATCTTTTGTATTGTTGGGAAGGCCACTGAGACTCTGTCCATTTTTTCCAATCATTTTTTTTCCTCTCCATTTCTCAGATTGGATAGTCTGTATCTCTATCTGTATTCTATTTCTAGCTATATTCAAATTCATTCTTTCCTCTGTCATCATCACCCTGGTATTGAACTCACCTTGTTATGTGAGTTTTATTTTTATTTCAGTTACTATATTTGCCATTTTAAAAATTTCCAGTTAGTTCTTCTTTGATTTTCATAATGTCAAGAAAGGAGATATAAAAAGAAATATAGGGAATATGAAGCAAATAGAAAGTACAAGATAAAATGCTAGACATAAATCCCAATTTATTAGCGTCAACAAATAATATAATAGATCGAATTGTCTAGTTAAAAGAAAAAGATTGTCAAATTGGAATAAAATTCAAGTTGTATTCATTTACAAGAAGTGTACCTAAAACAGGAACACTACAAAACAGAAAGTAAGAGAATAATAAGGGAAATAATGGTTATGGTGCCTTATTCATTTTCTGTTGGGGGAATTTAACCATCATATTATGAGAACACTCAAGTGGCCTATGAAAAAGCCCCTCATGGGAGGAAGTGAAACATGGAAACATACATTATCATATGTTAAATAGATAGCCAAAGGGAATTTTCTGTATGACTCAGGGAGCTCAAGCTGGGGCTCAGTGACAACCTAGAGGGGTGGGATGAGAGGGGAGGTGAGAGGGATGTTCAAGTGGGAGGGGACATCAGTAGACGTGTGATTCATTCATGTTCATGTTTGGTACAAACCAACACAATACTGTAAAGCAACTATACTTCAATTAAAAATAAGTAAATAAAAAATAGGACACATAAAAAAACCCCACAAAACCTTAATTCTCATTGTCTTTCCTATTCTCCTTCTTGAACATGGTGATTTTCTTTTCTTTTCTTTTCTTTTTTTAAGTTTACTACTGTCGACTACATCAGATCCTCATGACTGGACACAACTGAGTGACTTCAGTTTCACTTTTGTTAGTAATGAGGATTTGATGTCACCATGAAGGGACTGGCAAACCACTTCAGTATTCTTGCCTTGAGAACCCCATGAACAGTATGAAAAGGCAAAATGATAAGATACTGAAAGAGGAACTCCCCAGGTCAGTAGGTGCCCAATATGCTACTGGAGATCAGTGGAGAAATAACTCCAGAAAGAATGAAGGGATGGAGCCGAAGCAAAAACAGTACCCAGCTGTGGATGTGACTGGTGAGAGAAGCAAGGTCCGATGCTGCAAACAACAATATTGCATAGGAACCTGGAATGTCAGGTCCATGAATCAAGCCAAACTGGAAGTGGTCAAACAAGAGATGGCAAGAGTGAACATCGACATTCTAGGAATCAAAAAACTGAAATGGACTGGAATGGGTGAATTTAACTCAGTGACCATTATATCTACTACTGTGGGCAGGAATCCCTTAGAAGAAATGGAGTAGCCATCATGGTCAACAAAAGAGTCTGAAATGCACTACTTGGATGCAATCTCAAAAACGACAGAATGATCTCTGTTCATTTCCAAGGCAAACCATTCAATATCATGGTAATCCAAGTCTATGTCCCAACCAGTAAAGCTGAAGAAGCTGAAGTTGAACGGTTCTATGAAGAACTACAAGACCTTTTAGAACTAACATCCACAAAAGATGTCCTTTTCATTATAGGGGACTGGAATGCAAAAGTATGAAGTCAAGAAACACCTGGAATAACAGGCAAATTTGGCCTTGGAGTACGGAATGAAGCAGTGCAAAGACTAATAGAATTTTGCCAAGAAAATACTCTGGTCATAGCAAACACTCTCTACCAAGAACACAAGAGAAGACTCTACACATGGACATCACCAAATGGTCAACAGCGAAATCAGATTGATTCTATTCTTTGCAGCCAAAGATGGAGAAGCACTATACAGTCAACAGAAACAAGACCAGTTGATTGTGGCTCAGATCATGTACTCCTTATGACCAAATTCAGACTCAAATTGAAGAAAGTAGTAAAAACCGTTAGACCATTCAGGTATGACCTAAATCAAATCCCTTATGATTATACGGTGGAAGTGAGAAATAGATTTAAGGGACTAGATCCGATAGATAGAGTGCCTGATGAACTATGGACGGAGGTTTATGACATTGTACCGGTGACAGGGATCAAGACCATCCCCGTGGAAAAGAAATGCAAAAAAGCAAAATGGCTGTCTGGGGAGGCCATACAAATAGCTGTGAAAAGAAGAGAGGAGAAAAGCAAAGGAGAAAAGGAAAGATATAAGCATCTGAATGCAGATTCCAAAGAATAGCAAGAAGAGATAAGAAAGCCTTCATTAGCAATCAATGCAAAGAAATAAAGGAAAAGAGCAGAATGGGAAAGACTAGAGATCTCTTCAAGAAAATTAGACACACCAAGGGAACATTTCATGCAAAGATGGGCTCGATAAAGGACAGAAATGGTATGGACCTCACAGAAGCAGAAGATATTAAGAAGAGGTGGCAAGAATACATGGAAGAACTGTACAAAAAAGATCTTCACAACCTGGATAATCACAATGGTGTGATCACTCATCTAGAGCCAGACATCTTGGAATGTGAAGTGAAGTGGGCCTTAGAAAGCAACACTACAAACAATGCTAGTGGAGGTGATGGAATTCCAGTTGAGCTATTTCAAATACTGAAAGATGATGCTGTGAAAGTGCTGCACTCAATATGCCAGCACATTTGGAAAACTCAGCAGTGGCCACAGGACTGGAAAAGGTCAGTTTTCATTCCAATTCCAAAGAAAGGCAATGCCAAAGAACACTCAAACTACCGCACATTTGCACTCATCTCACATGCTAGTAAAGTAATGCTCAAAATTCTCCAAGCCAGGCTTCAGCAATACGTGAACCGTGAACTTCCTGACGTTCAAGCTGGTTTTAGAAAAGACAGAGGAACCAGAGATCAAATGCCAGCATCCACTGGATCATGGAAAAAGCAAGAGAGTTCCAGAAGAACATCTATTTCTGCTTTATTGACTATGCCAAAGCCTTTGACTGTGTGGATCACAATAAACCATGGAAAATTCTGAAAGAGATAGGAATACCAGACCACCTAACCTGCCTCTTGAGAAATCTGTATGCAGGTCAGGAAGCAACAGTTAGAACTGGACATGGAACAACAGACTGGTTCCAAATAGGAAAAGGAGTACATCAAGGCTGTATATTGTCACCCTGCTTATTTAACTTCTATGCAGAGTACATCATGAGAAATGCTGGACTGGAAGAAACACAAGCTGGAATCAAGATTGCCAGGAGAAATATCAATAACCTCAGCTATGCAGATGACACCACCCTTATGGCAGAAAGTGAAGAGAAACTAAAAAGCCTCTTGATGAAAGTAAAAGAGGAGAGTGAAAAAGTTGGCTTAAAGCTCAACATTCAGAAAACGAAGATCATGGCATCCGGTCCTATCACTTCATGGGAAATAGATGGGGAAACAGTGGAAACAGTGTCAGACTTTATTTTTTGGACTCCAAAATCACTGCAGATGGTGATTGCAGCCATGAAATTAAAAGACACATACTCCTTGGAAGAAAAGTTATGACCAACCTAGACAGCATATTCAAAAGCAGAGACATTACTTTGCCGACTAAGGTCCGGCTAGTCAAGGCTATGGTTTTTCCAGTGGTCATGTATGGATGTGAGAGTTGGACTGTGAAGAAAGCTGAGCACCCAAGAATTGATGGTTTTGAACTGTGGTGTTGGAGAAGATTCTTGAGAGTCCCTTGGACTGCAAGGAGATCCAACCAGTCCATTCTGAAGGAGATGAGCCCTGGGATTTCTTTGGAAGGAATGATGCTAAAGCTGAAGCTCCAGTACTTTGGCCACCTCATGCAAAGAGTTGACTCACTGGAAAAGACTCTGATGCTGGGAGGTATTGGGGGCAGGAGGAGAAGGGGACGACAGAGGATGAGATGGCTGGATGGCATCACTGACTCGATGGACGTGAGTCTGAATGAACTCCAGGAGATGGTGATGGACAGGGAGGCCTCGTGTGCTGCGATTCATGGGGTCGCAAAGAGTCGGACATGACTGAGCGACTGAACTGAACTGAACTGAATTTTGCCAAAACCTTATATATTGACTTTCCCCCACTTCCACTTTGGAGCAGTCTCTCAGAGCTATCTGAGTTGCTGCCTTCTGGGCTGCAGTCCTCAATTTGCCCCAGATAAAACTTAACTCTCAAGTTGTACGTTTGTTTTAGTTGACACTACTTTTCCCATATAAATTTTTTAAAGTTGATATGTTGTATTTTCATTTTTATTCAGTTCAAGGATTTTTGTGTATGTGTGGCCATGCTGCATGCAGGATCTTAGTTCCCTGACCAGGGATTGAACTCTGAAGTGGTATAGTCCAATCACTGGGCCACTAGTGAAAGTGTTAGCTGCTCAGTGGTATCTAACTCTTTGTAACTCCACGGACTATAGCTCACCGGGGTCCTCTGTCCATGGGAATTCTCCAGGCAAGAATACTGGAGTGGGTAGCCATTCCCTTATCCAGGGGATCTTCAAGGCCCAAGGATCCAACTCAGGTCTTCTGCATTGCAGGCAGATTCTTTACCATCTGAGCCACCAAGAAAGCCCCCAAATAACTTTTTTACCTCACCGATAAAATGACTGCTGGGACTCTCATTTCTACCCTTATCACATTCACCACACCCAGACATTCCAAGAACTGCAGGAGATGCAGCCCTCCCTGTTCTCAGAAGACCTTGTATTGTCCAGAAAGAAGTTTGTGGAGCCTCTGAGGAAGTATAATTCTCCCTCTTGGACTACTTTTCTCACAGGAAATTCTTCCATGACTCTGGCAGCAAGTACTAGCATTGCCCACATTTGTCATAAAATATAACTACAGACAAACATTAATGTAAAACAATGTTTCAAATAGTGGGAAACAGGCAGAGCAGGGTGACTGGGATCTGGAGTGATTCAGAGAAGGGCAAGGTCTAGAAGGAAGATAGGAATCTATCCATCATACCCACAGTCCAGTTCAGTCACTCAGTCGTGTCCGACTCCCTGTGACCCCATGAATCGCAGCATGCCAGGCCTCCCTGTCCATCACCAACTCCCAGAGTTCACTCAGACTCACGTCCATTGAGTTTGTGATGCCATCCAGCCATCTCATCCTCTGTTGTCCCCTTCTCGTCCTGCCCCCAATCTCTCCCAGCATCACAGTCTTTTCCAACGAGTCAACTCTTTGCATGAGGTGTCCAAAGTACTGGAGTTTCAGCTTTAGCATCATTCCTTCCAAAGAAATCCCAGGGCTCATCTCCTTCAGAATGGACTGGTTGGATCTCCTTGCAGTCTAAGGGACTCTCAAGAATCTTCTCCAATACCACAGTTCAAAACCATCAATTCTTCGGTGCTGAGCCTTCTTCACAGTCCAACTCTCACATCCATATATGACCACAGGGAAAACCATAGCCTTGACTAGCCGGACCTTAGTCGGCAAAGTAATGTCTCTGCTCTTGAATGTACTATCTAGTTTGGTCATAACTTTTCTTCCAAGGAGTAAGCGTCTTTTAATTTCATGGCTGTAGTCACCATCTGCAGTGATTTTGGAGCCCCCCCCCCCCAAAAAAAAAAGTCTGACACTGTTTCTACTATTTCCCCATGTTTCTGAATGTTGAGCTTTAAGCCAACTTTTTCACTCTCATCTTTCACTTTCATCAAGAGGCTTTTTAGTTCCTCTTCACTTTCTGCCATAAGGGTGGTGTCATCTGCATAGCTGAGGGTATTGATATTTCTCCTGGCAATCTTGATTCCAGCTTGTGTTTCCTCCAGTCCAGCATTTCTCATGATGTACTCTGCATAGAAGTTAAATAAGCAGGGTGACAATATACAGCCTTAATGTACTCCTTTTCCTATTTGGAACCAGTCTGTTGTTCCACGTCCAGGTCTAACTGTTGCTTCCTGACCTGCATACAGATTTCTCAAGAGGCAGGTCAGGTGGTCTGGTATTCCTATCTCTTTCAGAATTTTCACTCCTAAACAGAAGCAGGCCAGAAATATTTAACAAGTGTAGAAGAGAGTTGTAAAAAGATTTGGAAGGTAGAGTCCAGAACCAGGATCAGTCTGTGATATATCCATATAAATATATCCTGTTTCACTCCAGTTGCCTACAAAAGATACAGTTGTTTTAACTGGAAAGTGAATGTCTAATTTAGGTCTAAAAGGATGCCAATTAGACAAAACCAACCCCTTTTCCTGCCTCTTTATCCCTCTTCTGTCCTTTAACTACTCTTTAATGCATTCTTTTTCCTAGCCTGTAAAAATGCTCCAGTCTCTTCCATTCTAAGGCAAGTAGCCATTGATTCTTTTTCTCTCCCCCTTCTGTTAAAACTAAGCTTCTTCAAATATCAGTTTATATTTACTTTCTTATTCACAGTTCACACCTCTACCATTGTAGCTTGGCCAAAGTTATCAAGGAAATCTTTACCATTAGGCACTGTCGATATATTTTGTTACTTAGGTTCCTGGGCTCTTCACTGTAATTTGTTTGACATGTTAAAGATGTGGACTTTCTTGGTACCCTACTCCCTAGATATCCATGATAATGCAAGCTCTCTCAATCTTTCTGGCTTTGTCATCTCTGTGAACTTTCCTTCTCTGCCCACCCCTTAAATTGATATTGATGATCCCTGAAGCTCCTCTTTAAAAGGAGCTGCTCATATTTTATACACTTTATTTTCTTGGGTATGTATACATGGCTAACTCTATATATTTGTCCAAATGATCTCTCTAAAATTTGAATTTGAGCATCTTTCTCTCCTGCTTAATCCTACCATTCATCCATGCTGGCTATAAGAAAAATTTAAACTCCTTATCATGACTTATAAAATCCTCCGTTCTGTTAAAGTAACAACCTGTTTTTTTTTCAATGAACATTCAGTAAGTGAATGGATGGATGACATATTAGGTTGGTGCAAATTAATTGCGGCTTTGCATTTAACTTTGCCATTTGATATTTGAATACATGCTTAAATGTGGCTTTGTTATATATTACTTTAATGTGCATTTTTTGCCTTTTTTTTGTTAATGGCTTATTACTTGGTGTTTATTTTATATTTATTTTAGACGAGGGAAATGATGTTAGACAAAAAGCAAATTTGACTGATTTTTCTTATTCTAATTCAAAATGGACTTGTTTGTAAAGCAGACAACTTTAACACAACTGAAAACAACAACACATTAGGCCCAGAAACTGCTAATGAACATACAGTACAATGCAGTGCAGTGATGTTTCAAGAAGTTTTATAAAGGAGATGAGTGCTTTGAGGATGAGTGGCTGGCCATTGGAAGTTGACTACGACCAACTGAGAGGATCATCAAAGCTTATTCTCTTCACAACCACACAAGAAGTTGCTGAAGAGATCAGCGTCGACTGTTCTGTGGCCATCCAGCATTTGAAGCAGATTGAAAAGGTGAAAAGCACGATAAGTGGGTGCCTCATGAGTTGACAGAAAATTTTAAAAAAATCATTGTTTTGAAGTATCATCTTCTTTTATTGTAGGCAACAACAATGAACCATTTCTCTATTGGATTGTGACATGTGATGAAAAGTGGATTTTATGCGATAACCAGTGATGATCAGCTCAGTGCTTGGACCAAGAAGAAGTTCCAAAGCATCTCCCAAAGACAAACTTGCACTAAAAACCCATCACGGTCACTGTTTGGTGGTCTGCTTCTGGTCTGATCCTCCACAGTTTTCTGAGTCCCAGTGAAACCACTGCATCTGAGAAGTATGCTCAGTAAATTGATGGGATGTACCGAACACTGCAACACTTGCAGCCGGTATTGGTCAACAGAATGGGCCCAATTCTTCTCCATGCCAATGCCTGACAGTATGTCATCCAACCAATGCTTCAAAAGTTGAACAAATTGGGCTACAAAGTTTTGCCATATCTGCCATATTCACCTGATCTCTTGCCAACAGACTACTACTTCTTCAAGCACCTAAACAACTTTTTGCAGAGAAAAATGCTTCCACAACCAGCATAAAGCATGGATTTTTATGTTATAGGAATAAACTTACTGCTTGTTGGCAAAAATGTGTCAATTGTAATGGTTCCTACTTTGATTAATAAAGATGTGTTTGTGCCTAGTTATGATGATTTAAAATTCATGATCCAAAACTGCAACTACATTTGTACCACCTAATAAATCTGTCTCTAGCCCTGGATTTTTCTTGAGTTTTAAGTCTGCAGACCCCAGAACTTGCTGAAAAATTCAGTTAGATCCTCCACAAAATTTTCAAACCCACAAACCTCAACCTGGACTCACCCAGCCCTCCTTCTTTTGCTGTATTATCCAAGGTCCCATCAGAAACTTGACAATCACTCTTTACATCTAATTCATTCTCCACATCAACTGAATCTTACTGAATCATCTCCCAAATGTTCTTCAAATGTGTTCCTACCTCTCCAGTGCCATAATTCACATTCTTGTCTTCTTTGCCCTAAACTATCACAATAGCCCCCAGTTGATCTCCTTAATTCCAATTTTGCCACCCCCAATCTCATATTCTCTACATTGTCATTAAAGGGATTGATCCAAACCCTTTTTAATTCCCTCTGTTTAAAATCTTTCAGATCTCTCTCTCTAGGATAAAATGCAAGCTTCATTGTGCATCATGAAAGTCATTTACGGTCTCTTCTCCATAGGTCCAAACTCCTTTGTTTTCTCTTATGTCTGCCAATACAGCTTACCTTGAGATTGTTTGAATATGCTGTGCTATCTCCTAGCTTGAAACATTTGCTCCTGGTGGTCTTTGCTCTGGGCCAGACTTCTACCTCTTCTTCACCCACCAAACCACTACTTATCCTACAACATTTGTATCAGGGATAATTCACCAGGAAGCCTTCTCTGCTCCTTCTGGTTTGGCTAGGCACTAGGAGTTTACTGTGTTCTGGAAAGCAGAAATGCCTAGTGGTTAATGCCTAACCTGCCCAGGTGCTGAACCCAGAATCACAACTTACCAACACTAAGTTGTGATTTACCAGCTCTGGGGAAATTACTTAAGTCATCTCTCTCTGCCTCAGACATGACTCAATAAATGTTAACTACAGAGGATGAGGTGGTTGAATGGCATCATCAACTCAATGGACACAAGTTTGAGCCAACTCCAGGAAATAGTGAGGGACAGGGAAGCCTGGCATACTGCAGTCCCTGGGGTCACAAAGAGTCAGACATGACTGAGCGACTGAACAATAGCAACAACTGTTATTCACATTAATAGCTCTCCTCTCCCGTGTGGACTCACAAACCCACCTCCTATCCCAAGGAATCTCTGGCAACACTCTAGAATGACCTCACTGTGCTCTGGATTGGCTAAGATCTTCAAAAGCCAACAAAGAAGAAACAATGTGAATCAGCTTTTTCTTCATTCTTGCGGCTGCCTTCTTGCCATTTTCTGAGGGCTGTGAGGAGGTGCGCGCCAGCTGAAGCGCGCCTGCTGAAGCTCGCTGGCTGCAAGGGACTGCAAAGAAACGTGGCCGAGAGGAGCTAACCCTCACACAAGGTCAGGGGCAGTGACCGAGAGGAGCTACCCCACTTCCAAGGTCAGGGGCGGCAGCCAAGAGGAGCTACCCAATGCCAGAGGTCAGGGGAGGCGGCCCAGAAGAACTACCCCACGCCGGAGGTCACGAGAGGCGGCTGACAGGAGCTACCACACGCCCGAGGTCGGGGGAGGCAGCCGAGAGGAGCTGCCACACGTCCAAGGAGCGGTGGCTGTGTGGGCGCACGACGGCCGAGAGGAGCTACTCTACATTCAAGGTCAGATGGGCGGCAGTGAGGAGATACCCCTCATCCAAGGTAAGGAGCAGCGGCTGCGCTTTGCTGGAGCAGTCGTGAAAAGACACCCCACGCCCATGGTAAGAGAAACCCAACTGAGACAGTTGGTGTTGTGAGAGGGCATCAGAGGGCAGACACACTGAAACCATAATCACAGAAAATAGCTAATCCGATCACATGGACCACAGCCTTGTCTAACTCAATGAAACTGAGCTATGCCCTGTAGGGCCACCCAAGATGGGAGAGTCATGGAGGAGAGGCCTGAGAGAATGTGGTCCACTGGAGAAGGGAATGGCAAACCGCTTCAATATTCTTGCCTTGAGAATCCCATGAACAGTATGAAAAGGCAAAATGGTAGGATACTGAAAGGGGAACTCCCCGGGTCGGTAGGTGCCCAGTGTGCTACTAGAGATCAGTGGAGAAATAACTCCAGAAAGAATGAAGGGATGGAGCCAAAGCAAAAACAATACCCAGTCGTGGATGTGACTGGTGAGAGAAGCAAGGTCCAATTCTGTAAACAACAATATTGCATAGGAACCTGGAATGTCAGGTCCATGAATCAAGCCAAACTGGAAGTGGTCAAACAGGGGATGGCAAGAGTGAACATCGACATTCTAGGAATCAGCAAACTGAAATGGACTGGAATGGGTGAATTTAACTCAGATGACCATTATATCTACTACTGCAGGCTGGAATCCCTTAGAAGAAATGCAGTAGCCATCATGGTTAACAAAAGAGTCCAAAATACAATACTTGAATGCAATCTCAAAAATGACAGAATGATCTCTGTTCGTTTCCAAGGCAAATCATTCAATATCATGGTAATCCAAGCCTATGCCCCAAGCAGTAACACTGAAGAAGCTGAAGTTGAACGGTTCTGTGAAGGCCTACAAGACCTTTTAGAACTAACACCCAAAAAAGATGTCTTTTTCATTATAGGGGACTGGAATGCAAAAGTAGGAAATCAAGACACACCTGGAGTAACAGGCAAATTTGGCCTTGGAGTATGGAATGAAGCAGGGCAAAGACTAATAGAGTTTTGCAAAGATAATGCACTGGTCATAGCAAACACCCTTTTCCAAAAATATAAGAGAACAATCTACACATGGACATCACCAGATGGTCAACACTGAAATCAGATTGATTCTATTCTTTGCAGCCAAAGATGGAGACGCTCTATACAGTCAACAAAAACAAGACCAGGAGCTGACTGTGGCTCAGATCATGAACTCCTTATTGCCAAATTCAGGCTCAAATTTAAGAAAGTAGGGAAAACCACTAGACCATTCAAGTATGACCTAAATCAAATCCCTTATGATTATACCATGGAAGTGAGAAATAGATTTAAGGGACTAGGTATGATAGACAGAATGCCTGATGAACTATGGACGGAGGTTTGTGGCATTGTACAGGAGACAGGGACCAAGACCATCCCCATGGAAAAGAAATGCAAAAAAGCAAAATGGCTGTCTGGGGAGGCCTTACAAATAGCTGTGAAAAGAAGACAGGTGAAAAGCCAAGGAGAAAAGGAAAGATATAAGCATCTGAATGCAGAGTTCCAAAGAATAGCAAGGAGAGATAAGAAAGCCTTCTTCAGTGATCAATGCAAAGAAATAGAGGCAAACAACAGAATGGGAAAGACTAGAAATGTCTTCAAGAAAATTACAGATACCAAGGGAACATTTCATGCAAAGATGGGCATGATAAAGGACAGAAATGGTATGGACCTAACAGAGGCAGAAGATATTAAGAAGAGGTGGCAAGAATACACAGAAAAACTGTACAAAAAAGAGCTTCACGACCCAGATAATCATGATGATGTGATCACTAATCTAGAGCCAGACATCTTGGTATGTGAAGTCAAGTGGGCCTTAGAAAACATCACTACAAACAAAATTAGTGGAGGTGATGGAATTCCAGTGGAGCTATTTCAAATCCTGAAAGATGATGCTATGAAAGTGCTGCACTCAATATGCCAGCTAATTTGGAAAACTCAGCAGTGGCCACAGGACTGGAAAAGGTCAGTTTTCATTCCAATTCCAAAGAAAGGCAATGCCAAAGAATGCTCAAACTACTGCACAATTGCACTCATCTCACACGCTAGTAAAGTAATGCTCAAAATTCTACAAGCCAGGTTTCAACAATATGTGAACCGTGAACTTCCTGATGTTCAAGCTGGTTTTAGAAAAGGCAGAGGAACCAGAGATCAAATTGCCAACATCCGCTGGATCATGGAAAAAGTAAGAGAGTTCCAGAAAATCATCTATTTCTGCTTTATTGACTATGCCAAAGCCTTGGACTGTGTGGATCACAATAAACTATGGAAAATTCTGAGAGAGATGGGAATACCAGACACCTGACCTGCCTCTTGAGAAATCTGTGTGCAGTCAGGAAGCAACAGTTAGAACTGGACATGGAACAACAAACTGGTTCCAAATAGGAAAAGGAGTCCATCAAGGCTGTATATTGTCACCCTGCTTATTTAACTTACATGCAGAGTACATCATGAGAAACGGTGAGCTGGAAGAAGCACAAGCTGGAATCAAGATTGCTGAGAGAAATATCAATAACCTCAGCTATGCAGATGACACCACCCTTATGGCAGATAGTGAAGAGGAACTAAAGAGCCTCTTGATGAAAGTGAAAGAAGAGAGTGAAAAAGTTGGCTTAAAAAGCTCAACATTCAGAAAACGAAGATCATGGCATCTGGTCCCATCACTTCATGGCAGATAGATGGGGAAACAGTGGAAACATTGTCAGACTTTATTTTTGGGGCTCCAAAATCACTGCAGATGGTGACTGCAGCCATGAAATTAAAATACGCTTGCTCCTTGGAAGGAAAGTTATGACCAACCTAGACAGCATATTCAAAAGCAGAGAGATTACTTTGCCAATAAAGTTACGTCTAGTCAAGGCTATGGTTTTTCCTGTGGTCATGTATGGATGTGAGAGTTGGACTGTGAAGAAAGCTGAGAGCCAAAGAATGATGCTTTTGAACTGTGGTATTGGAAAAGACTCTTGAGAGTCCCTTAGATTGCAAGGAGATCCAATCAGTCCATCCTAAAGGAGATCAGTCCTGGGTGTTCATTGGAAGGAATGATGCTAAAGCTGAAGCTCCAATACTTTGGCCATTTCATGCAAAGTGTGACTCATTGGAAAAGACTCTGATGCTGGGAGGGATTGCTAGCAGGAGGAGAAAGGCATGACAGAGGATGAGATGGCTGGATGGCATCACCGACTCGATGGACAAGAGTTTGAGTGAACTCCGGGAGTTGGTGATGGACAGAGAGGCCTGGTGTGCTGTGGTTCATGGGGTCGCAAAGAGTCGGACATGACTGAGTGACTGAAGTGAACTGAATTGAAGCCATTAAGCACGCACGCCTGCACAAAATTCACATAACAGAATTAACCATTTTAAAGTATACAATTCAGCGGCACTTAGTATATTCAGACTGTTGTATAATCATCACCTCTATCTAGTTCCAAAATGTTTTCATTGCTCTAAAAAAAGAAAACAATTCCATAACCATTAACCATTCACTCCTTGTTCCTTTCCTCTACCCACTCCTTATGGCAACCTAGAATCTGCTTTTTCCCTATATGAATGCACCTTTTCTGGATATTTAATATTGTGGATGAGATGTTTGGATGGCTTTACCGACTCAATGGACATGAGTTTGAGAAAACTCCAGGGTATAGTGAAGGAAAAGGAAGCCTGGCATGCTGCAGTCTCCTGGTCGAAAGAGTAGGACATGAATTAGCAACTGAACAACGTTAATTTTCGCCTCAGACAATAGTAATACTGTATTTTTGATTGGTGTTCTGAAGATTTTATGGATTCTCATATGAACCTCTTTATATTTTTTGAATATTTGAGAAATTGTTGTAACAGATAAATCCATATTCTCTATTAGAAAAGTGAATGGAGATGTTATTACTTTGCTTGTTAAAAAATCTGATTTCTCCAAAAATAAATTTATATTTCTATAGAAACAGTGATCCAACCATTTTAGTTGACTAATCAGGTTAATCTGTCCATCTTTCTGCACTCGCCTATAATTAGTGTATGTTTGAGACTTTTATCTGTCTGATGAGGCAAGCTTGTTTATAGATTGTGCCTGTGTGCTTGAGGCATAAAAGTGCTGATCCCTGTGTACAGAGTAGGTTTGCTGATTCTGATTCTTCGCTCTAGCACCAAATGCTGGAACTGTTAATCCTTAATCTTTCAGTGAGGGAGAAATGCATTTTAAGGCCAAATGAATCTTTGAGTAAAATTTCTTTTATTTCTACTTATTTGTTTGGAAGAGTAATAGGTAGATACTCTACTTGTTATTCTGTGGTTCCCTTTTGCTGTATCAGTGATGGAACTCTTGATATTTAGCTAAATATACAGCTATCCTGAATAAAGAGTGTATTGATAGCGTCCCTTCTAGCTACTAAGCACTAACCCATCTGGCTAGTGAGGTATCTATGGAAGTGTCATATTCAGCTTATGAAAAAGGTCTTTAAAGGGGAGAGCATGCACCTTACTTCCTCTTCTTTGCTTTTCTGTATGGAAGGCAGGCAATGAGCCTGGAGCTCCAGCTGCTGTTTTGAACCAGCAGGTAACTTTTAAAATGGGAAGTTGTCTTACTGGTTAAAAGGATTGGAAGTGCGAAGTCTTAGTCATTGGACCACCAGGGAAGTCCCCACTTCTAAGAATTAAATTGACATGATATTCTATATCACAGAGAACTATGTACAGTGTCCTACAATAAACCATAATGGAAAAGAATATTTTTAAAAAGAATATATATACTGAATCATTTTGCTGTATGGCAGAAATTAACACAACATTCTAAATCAACTACATTTCTATTAAAAAAAATTGACATGAGACAGATTAATAGGAGAAAATCAAACAAAAGTTTAATAACATGTATACATGAGAGAGGAAAACTGAGTAACTTATTTAAATAGCCAAAGTCCTCACCTTGAATACCATCTTCAGCTAAAGACAGAAAAGGATGCTGGGGGTAGCTGTTGGGGGTTGACATGGGTGGGGTTGGAGGGGACTTCAAAGGGGAAAAAGGCAATTGACATAGAGACAGAAAAGGTAGTGCTTGGTAAATAAATGTTTGCTGGCCATGTAGAGACAATGGGACACCAGGGGAATTTTAACAGATTTTGCTAGGCTCCTCCCTGTCTACCGCAATTAGTTCTTACTATGGTTATCTACAGCGATAACTCCCTTCCCAGAACAGGTCCTCTATCTATATTCTTTGGGCAGCTAAAGGGGAGGTAAAAAGAAAAACTTCCTGAATCTTTTGTTTCTTAAAAATAATCAGCCTAACTTAATCTTCATGCCAAAGAGATTCATGCGGGGCAAAATTTCGTTCCCATAAAAACTAGTGTCCCAGCCGTTGGCCGTTCTATTAATAGTAGGTGTCCAGTGGGTAAAGCAGTTATTCTTTTAAGACAAATATTTCAGAGCACAAAGCATATATGGAGAATATATTAAAAGCTAAAAGGTTGTGAACCATTTATCTGTAATTCTTCAAGACTTTTAGCCACTGATGTGATTGTTGAAAGCCACTGTAACAATAATATCAAGTAGAGGTTGGCGTCTTCCTCATGCTTTCAAAGCAAACGGGAGACAAACATTGAACAAAGAGTCAGCTGCACTGATTCTTACCTTCCTCTTACTTGCTATTGGTGCAGTCATAAAGGTATGGATGGAACATAACTGAGCCAAGCCACCTCCTGAAAAGTTCACAAAAACTATCTTCATTTTTAATACAAGTTTCACAATCTAGTATCTTACTCTAGGCCTAGTTCCCTATTTTATTATTCTATAATTCAGATAACTCCCTCACTTTAATTTGTAATAAGGATGGGTAATACACATACATATTGATTATATATCTAGTTTCATGAGTATTCACAACTTCTTCCCTTTGCTCTAAATGGTGGAAATTCTGTCTTTCCCTTCTTGATGGCCTCTTAAAGTTAGGAATTTACACCTAAATAGACATGGAAAAGACAGAGAACTACAGTGCAAAGAAAACAAACACATGGGGAAAGTGGAAAGGATGAGTGAAATAAGAGAAGTTACACTGGCTGAGTTATAGGCAGAGTTATAGAGGGGATTCAGAGAGAGGGGAGAAATTACTGGAAGCCATTGCTGCATTGTGGATAGCAATGCTTGTGAGTAAATGGACAAAACTGATTGTAAAGAGGTCTGTAGTGCAATGTGAACATAACTTCCAGGGAAAATTCACTTTTTCAGTGACTTACAGATGTTAGGCTAATGTTTCTTGAATGCAACACTGACTTTGGACTGGATCATTTTATTTATATTAAATTTGTATATGCATTTTATATCATCTCAAGGACTTAATGGTCTTATTTTGGGACTAGAGTTTTATTTTGCCGATTAGAATGAAGTCTTCTTCCTCCTACTCAGTCTCCAAAAGTCACACTACTGAGTTAGCGTGACACGAATCTGAGTCCTAGGGAGGTTGGTTGAAATCATTGCAGCAGCAGCAGCAGAAGCTAATGTAAGATTTTTGTCAAAAGGAATAAAAAGGAATAAGACTAAGGTAATAATGAAGGTTCTGTATAAGAAAGAGCAGGATATAAAGCCAACTTTCATGAGAAAATAAACAAGTTTTTTCCAATTCCCTTTTTTCTTTCTTTCCCCCAACAAAATTCATTTTGGAGATGAGCAGGAGAGAGATGGAGAGGAAAAGTTGATTTTTAATGTTAATACGTAATATGTAACACAATTTCCCAGATCTTTAACCATTTAATGATATTTTCTTTACTCTTATAAATAAAATGTTTTTTAGACAATGTTTCATTTACTAGAAGCTGAAAGTGTTGTAGCCTACAGGCAGAAGCTGGACTTCAAATGATAAAGAATTCTTATTGTATAATAAAGCATCTTCCTCTTTCTGTCCTTCCTTCCTTTTTTTCCCCTTGTTTCAAGTTTTGTTTTTGTTTTTGTTTTTAATAAAAGGTAACTAATTATCTTATTCAAAATTAAATTTTAAAGAGAAAACAGATGCTGGTTTGAATCTTTGGGCAATCATTTAGACGATTACATTGACAGAGAATATCTACTGGAGATATGCACTTTTCATACTGTGGAATGTTCTAGTGTGCCCATTCTCATGGAGGGGATTGTCCAGCTGTCCCTTCCTCCACCATGGGACATTTAACCACGTCTGTCTGGAGCCTGTCTTGCTTGTCATAACTAGGGGAGAGGGCTACCAGCATGTAGTGGTCAGGGGCCAGGGATATTGCTAAATATTCCTTCAGTGCATAGAACAGTCCCCCACAACAAAGAGTTATTCAGCCCAAATGGCAACAATACTGAGGTTGAGAAAGTTCTATTTTAGACATTTCTTGAACTATTCCTGGATTTTCCTTTTAGGCATAGAGGTTACAAAGTGAATTGGGAAGTTTAAATAATCATCCTAGTTACCATTTGCCATGTTGCAGGTATTGTTATAAAGACTTATAATTCCCATAATAATTCTATAAAGCAGACACAATTTGTTCGATTGCACAGTTAAAGAAACAGAGGAACCAGGTTGATAAGTAATTGGCCCGGGAGTGCCTAAGTGTTAACAATTAGAGCTTAGGAAGAAGTGTAAATCTAGAAAGTCCCCACTTTATCTGTTATGCTATGTTTTCCTTTTTTGTAAAACAAGACTAAAGGCCTTAGCTAAATGAAGGTAGGGGGGACAGAAATGGAGATCTGAAAAATGGTGTTTGTCTAAATTGCCACCTCTTATTCTGATATTGAGTGCCTCTACAGGACTCCAGGAGAGAGGGAGGCAGTTTTCGCTGAAGTTCCTTGCTCGTCTGGAGGTCCATCCTCATCATGTCTTCTTCAGAGGGTAAGGAGCAGCGGCTGTGCTTTGCTGGAGCAGCCGTGAAGAGAAACCCCACTTCCAAGGTAAGAGAAACCCAAGTAAGATGGTAGGTATTGCAAGAGGGCATCAGAGGGCAGACACAGTGAAACTATACTCACAGAAAACTAGTCAATCTAATCACACTAGGACCACAGCCTTGTCTAACTCAATGAAACCAAGCCTTGCCTGCGGGGCAACCCAAGATGGGCGGGTCATGGTGGAGAAGTCTGAGAGAATGTGGTCCACTGGAGAAGGGAATGGCACTTCAGTATTCTTGCCTTGAGAACCCCATGAACAGTATGAAAAGCCAAAATGATAGGATACCAAAGAGAATCTCCCCAGGTCATTAAGTGCCCAATATGCTACTGGAGATCAGTGGAGAAATAATTCCAGAAAGAATGAAGGGATGGAGCCAAAGCAAAAACAAAACCCAGTCGTGAATGTGACTGGTGATAGAAGCAAGATCCGATGCTGTAAAGAGCAATATTGCATAGGAACCTGGAATGTCAGGTCCATGAATCAAGGAAAATTGGAAGTGGTCAAACAAGAGATGGCAAGGGTGAACAACAACATTCTAGGAATCAGCGAATTAAAATGGACTGGAATGGGTGAATTTTACTCAGATGACCACAATATCTACTACTGCGGGCAGGAATCCCTCAGAAGAAATGGAGTAGCCATCATGGTCAACAAAAGAGTCCAAAATGCAGTACTTGGATGCAGTCTCAAAAATGACAGAATGAGCTCTGTTCGTCTCCAAGGCAAACCATTCAATATCACAGTTATCCAAGTCTCTGCCCCAACCAGTAATGCTGAAGAAGCTGAAGTTGAATGGTTTTATGAAGACATAAAAGACCTTTTAGAACTAACACCCAAAAAAGATGTCCTCTTCATTATAGGGGACTGGAATCCAAAAGTAGGAATTCAAGAAACACCTGGAGTAACAAGAAAATTTGGCCTTGGAATGTGGAATGAAGCAGGGCAATGACTAATAGAGTTTTGCCAAGAAAATGCACTGGTCATAGCAAACACCCTCTCCCAACAACACAAGAGAAGACGCTACACATGGACATCACCAGATGGTCAACACCGAAATCAGATTGATTATATTCTTTCTAGCCAAAGATGGAGAAGCTCTATAGTCAACAAAAACAAGACCAGGAGCTGACTGTGGCTCAGATCATGAACTCCTTATTACCAAATTCAGACTCAAATTGAAGAAAGCAGGGAAAACCGCTAGACCATTCAGGTATGACCTAAATCAAATCCCTTATGATTATACCATGGAAGTGAGAAATAGATTTAAGGGACTAGATCCGATAGATAGAGTGCCTGATGAACTATGGACGGAGGTTCGTGACATTGTACAGGAGACAGGGACCAAGACCATCCCCATGGAAAAGAAATGCAAAAAAGCAAAATGGCTGTCTGGGGAGGCCTTACAAATAGCTGTGAAAAGAAGAGAGGTGAAAAGCCAAGGAGAAAAGGAAAGATATAAGCATCTGAATGCAGAGTTCCAAAGAATAGCAAGAAGAGATAAGAAAGCCTTCTTCAGCGATCAATGCAAAGAAATAGAGGCAAACAACAGAATGGGAAAGACTAGAGATCTCTTCAAGAAAATTAGAGATATCATGGGAATATTTCATGCAAAGATGGGCTTGATAAAGGACAGAAATGGTATGGACCTAATCTAGAGCCAGACATCTTGGAATGTGAAGTCAAGTTGGGCTTACAAAGCATCACTACGAACAAAGCTAGTGGAGGTGATGGAATTCCAGTTGAGCTATTTCAAATCCTGAAAGCTGGTGCTGTGAAAATGCTGCACTCAATATGCCAGCACATTTGGAAAACTCAGCAGTGGCCACAGGACTGGAAAAGGTCAGTTTTCATTCCAATTCCAAAGAAAGGCAAGCCAAAGAATGCTCAAAATACCGCACAATTGCACTCATCTCACATGCTAGTAAAGTAATGCTCAAAATTCTCCAAGCCAGGCTTCAGCAATACGTGAACTGTGAACTTCCTGATGTTCAAGCTGGTTTTAGAAAAGGCAGAGGAACCAGAGATCAAATTGCCAGCATCCACTGGATCATGGAAAAAGCAAGAGAGTTCCAGAAACACATCTCTTTCTGCTTTATTGACTATGCCAAAGCCTTTGACTGTGTGGATCACAATAAACTGTGGAAAATTCTGAGAGAGTTGGGAATACCAGACCACCTAACCTGCCTCTTGAGAAATCTGTGTGCAGGTCAGGAAGCAACAGTTAGAACTGGACATGGAACAACAGACTGGTTCCAAATAGGAAAAGGAATACATCAAGGCTGTATATTGTCACCCTGCTTATTTAACTTATATGCAGAGTACATCATGAGAAATGCTGGACTGAAAGAAACACAAGCTGGAATCAAGATTGCTGGGAGAAATATCAATAACCTCAGATATGGAGATGATACCACTCTTGTGGCAGAAAGTGAAGAGGAACTAAAAAGCCTCTTGATGAAAGTGAAAGAGAAGAGGGAAAAAGTTGGCTTAAAACTCAACATTCAGAAAATGAAGATCATGGCATCTGGTCTCATCACTTCATGGGAAATAGATGGGGAAACAGTGGAAACAGTGTCAGACTTTATTTTTTTGGGCTCCAAAATCACTGCAGATGGTGACTGCACCCATGAAATAAAAGACGCTTACCCCTTGGAAGGAAAGTTATGACCAACCTAGATAGTATATTCAAAAGCAGAGACATTGCCGACTAAGGTCTGTCTAGTCAAGGCTATGGTTTTTCCTGTGGTCATGCATGGATGTGAGAGTTGGACTGTGAAGAAGGCTGAGCACTGAAGAATTGATGCTTTTGAACTGTGGTGTTGGAGAAGACTCTTGAGAGTCCCTTGGACTGCAAGGAGATCCAACCAGTCCATTCTGAAGGAGATCAACCCTGGGATTTCTTTGGAAGGAATGATGCTAAAGCTGAGGCTCCAGTACTTTGGCCACCTCATGCGAAGAGTTGACTCATTGGAAAAGACTGTGATGCTGGGAGGGATTGGGGGCAGGAGGAGAAGGGGACGACAGAGGATGAGATGGCTGGATGGCATCACAAACTCGATGGACGTGAGTCTGAGTGAACTCCGGGAGTTGGTGATGGACAGGGAGGCCTGGCGTGCTGCGATTCATGGGGTCGCGAAGAGTCGGACACGACTGAGCAACTGAATTGCACTGAACTGAACTGATTCTGATGTTCATTGCCTTAGAAAGACAAAATTATCTTTTTAATCATTGCATTTGTGGAATTATTTGAAATTACATAGTTGATGTTTATCTGAAACAAACGATTTTTCTGATTACTGTTAATTTAGTGGTATACAATAGTTCTACTTGTCCATCGAAGGATATTTTGGACAACAGGAAAAACACTGATGCAATTTTTTTCAAACTCTGAAATTTTTATCTTGAAAAATGGAAACGATTATGGATGATGAGTTCTTTTCTCTTGTTACTATATAATAGTTTTGATTGCTGCATTAAACTGTCAATGTGTTTTCATATTGCTCTTATTAATTTCAAGACCCACAGGGGAAAATAAAAAATCCTCAAGTTGGAAGGACAAAATCTTGCTTCCACCATCTCTGTCTAAGAGGCCAACAGGATTATGGTTCAGAGTTTGTTTGGGCAGCTTAGGCTATAGTGTAAGTTCCATAGAAAGAAAGGCAAATCTATTGTTTTTGGCCCAGTGTCTGAGAATATGTATCCTCCAGAGCTCAACATAAAAAAAACACCCTTCATTCAGGGTTGAAGTAGAATGATATAGGATTCTGCTTTCAGAAAGGACTGCTTTGACTATTCTGATGTTCCTGATTTGAATCTGTGTTTTCCTTATGTGGTTATTCTTGTGAAAAAAAAAAACAAAAAAAAGACATCCATGAGTCAGAGAGGCTGAGAATGGATGAGTGGTGGGGAAATAGGACGGCATGTGAATACTACAAAAACAAATCTGGTCATAATTATTTCCCAGGAATTCTAGAAAGCAGCTCAACTTATCATCAACATGGAAGTCTGGACAAAAACATTTGATATCAGATTCTCATCTGTTTCCTAAAAAAAAAAAAAAAAAAAAGTCAATTCACATTTCCCTGGGTCCTTTTGATTCATTTCTATTGAAAAAGTCCCAGAACGTGATGTAAAACAAAGACTCTTTTCCTGAAACAGGACTTTGAACTTGAACAAATAAAAAATACAACTGATTCCCTTTCCCTCAGTCACTTGAAAATTAAAATAAAGTAAAGGAAAGCAAAACCCAACTCAGACCTCAAAATCATTCATGAGCCCTTCCACCCCTGTCGTGTTCAATCCTTAGCCTAAAAGGTGAAACACAGTTCAAAGTCCATCCAATTTCTAAATTACACTCATCTCCAGCATGGATATAAAAATGAGTAAAAGTCAACAATCAGGAAACTATCTGCAGCTGTTTGACTTCTATATGCTCAAATTAATTGCTGCATAGCAAGGTCAGGTCACCCACATTGCCAGTTTCCTATTCTGTCTGCAGCATCTCCAAGTTCTCTTAGAAATGGCCATCATCTTTCAGAGACAGAAGAACAGATTATCAATAGGTTAACTTCAGGAAGGATTAGAGGTGATCTCACAGCCCAGTTCTCTCTCTCTATCTTCTTTTATTAAACTTCATTTTTAACATGCTTATGCTTCTAGGCATATTAAGCAATTGCAGAGAATTCAGCAAATCCTTTTTTAAGAGCACTGAACTCCACTACTATGGAGCTTGTGGAGTGTAAATAAAGAACTTGAAAGATAAGAGAAAAAAAAAGACCTCACATATCTTGTGTTCATGAATCTAAGAAGCCATTGAATCCCAGGAACTGCATCGTTCTTACTGTCATATCTTCAGTATGTTTTACAGAATTTAGTGTGGGTAATTTTCTCTAATCATATAAAAAGAAATTTGAGCTATATTTATGTTTTTTTCATTAATATTTTTCAACATTTATATAGTCCTAGTTCAAAGAAAATATAGTTAATTCAGCCCAGGAATGAACTTTTTCTTATGCTTAAGATCTCCTTAAAGATAGGTAAGATATTGAAGTACATATAGTGGTTAGAACAATATTGTCATTGTGCTGAGAGAATAATGGAGGGAGGCAAAGGAGCGTCTACTCATTTTAAGTATTCAGGGCTTTTAAACCCTTTAAAACCACATTGTTTAAGGTTTGCAAATAGATTTCACCTTGTGTTCAACAGGTTTTGGCCATTCAGCACAGATCTGGAAGCCCTTCACAGTGACCGCCATTCCTGGAACAGGTTTGGCTGGATTCTGAATACTCATCTCTTTTCCCTTCCTGACAGATCACAGATCTGGCTCAGAACTGGCTCCCCCTACTTAAGTCTGACATTGTCAGGGTTGCCTGGAGAAGGCCAGTGGGTTTCACTCAAAACTGGACCCTGTGTTCTACTGCAAGTGACCAAATGACCTCCTCCAAAACTAGAAGACAAAGGAAAGACGCAAGGAGCTAAAGCACCTCATAGGGGCAGTGACTTAATGTTACTTACTGTGTCCTCAGTAGAAAGGACAGTACTTAACACTCAGTAAATGTGCCATAAATATTTGCTAAATAAAGTTAATCTTCACAATAATGCTGAGAGGAATGAGTTACCTCCAGCTTACAGAAGCTCAGAAAGTTTAGTGGAAGAAATGGGACTTGAACATAGGGGTCGATCTTTCTATTATCAGTTCAGCTGAGTTCAGTCGCTCAGTCTTGTCCGACTCTTTGTGACCCCATGGACTGCAGCACCAGGCCTCCCAGTCCATCATCAATTCCTAGAGCTTACTCAAACTCATGTCCATCGAGTCGATGATGCCATCCAAACATCTCATCCTCTATTATCCCCTTCTCCTCCTGCACTCAATCTTTCCCAGCATCAGGGTCTTTCAAATGAATCAGTTCTTCCCATCAGGTGGCCAAAGTATTGGAGCTTCAGCTTTAGCATGAGTCCTTCCAATGAATATTCAGGACTGAATTCTGTCAAGATTGACTGGTTGGATCTTCTTGCAGTCCAAGGGACTCTCAATAGTCTTCTCCAACACCACAGTTTAAAAGCATCAATTCTTTGGTGCTCAGCTTTCTTTATAGATCAACTCTCACATCCATACATGACTATTGGAAAAACCATAGCTTTGACTAGATGGACCTTTGTTGGCAAAGTAATGTCTCTGCTTTTTAATATGCTATCTAGATTAGTCATAGCTTTTCTCCCAAGGAGCAAGCATCTTTTAATTTCATGTCTGCAGTCACCATCTGTAGTGATTTTGGAGCCCCCAAAACTAATCTCTCACTGTTTCCACTGTTTTCCTATCTATTTACCATGAAGTGATGGGACTGGATGCCATGATCTTAGTTTCTGAATGTTGAGTTTAAAGCTAACTTTTTCACTCTCCTCTTTCACTTTCAACAAGAGGCTCTTAAGTTCTTCTTTCTATTATACGACATAATTTATTAGACAGTTCTCTCCTCCATCCCCCAAATTCAAGTCATTTCAAGAGACTTCTTGAATATAGATGTCTTTTTGCCACATCTTAAACTTTAGGCAAAAATGAAAGGAAAGTCAATCATAAAGTGACCAACCAAGTAATCTGAATTTTAATGGGTACTATAGAAAGTATCCAATTTAGCTCTCCAGCCAATGAAGAAGTGAATGTACTATTCACAATGCCTGGCACATGTTGTGTTTAATAAGCATTAACTCCTAACCATATAAGAAACTCATTCTAGGCTGGCATCCTAGCCTTGGGCCAGAATACTTTCATTAACTATGTTACAATTTTATGAAATGTTCTATTCTCAAAATGAACTGTTCTGACTTGAATGTAAACACCATGAAATAAGTGACTTTATTTTGTTGAACGCTGCATTACTAGTGCCAGAATAGGGCCTTATACATTGCAGGTGCTAAAAAAATAAAATAAAATAATGTTTTAAATACATGGCTAAATGCATGAATAATTGTTGGAATAGTTCTAGGAACAGCACTTTTTTGCTAAAGAAATGGGTTAGGAATTCAGACGAAGAGCTGGTGCCTCAGCCCAGCAGGTGGCCCTGGTGGAAGCATTTGAAGACATGTGACACTGTGGTAGATGAATGGTTCACAAGCTGTGGTCAGGACCCTCCACCCCACCACAGTCTCATTCAGTGACAAATGTAGGATGAGCTTACATTTGGATGAAATTTACAGACAGCATAAGGAAAGGTGGGGGAACTCACCAACCACAAGATGGGCTGTGGCCTCCCTCTCTCTCTTCCTCTATCTCTCATTCCCACAACACAGAAATTCCAGTTTTTTAGCCAATCATGTATCAAAATCATCCAGCGTGAAATGATACATAATCAGGTCATCAAGTAATCCAGAAGACGAAAATGGAGAAAAAAAAAATTCTATTTCAGTTGGCAGTATGCCCAGGTGGAGTTTGGTACTTTTGGCAGCTGATTCTCGAATGAGGAAAGAAAATGGGGGAGATCTAAAAAATTTAATACCTTTGATTTTTTAAAAGAGATCAAATAGCTTTGCATTATCTCCTATAACCTTTATAAATCCTTTACTGAAGGCAAGTTTCCTACAGAATCTCTGAAAAACACTGTATCACATAACACTGCCACCAGGTATCATACTTAAAGAGAAAGGCATCTTCCTAGGATTAAGTACACTCCAAGCCCACCCCCATGTGGTCCTTCTTGCATTTGTTCACAAAAGACTGGCTGTTTGTTGATCAAAGTTCCAGTCACACTGCTGAAAGGGTATTCTGTTCTCAAAGTGATTATTAAGCCACTTTAAAAACACTTTAACTTGTGGATTTGCCTCATTCTATTTGAGTCCAAGTTTCACAATAATATAATGAAGCAAGCCCTGTGGTACTATGTCATCTTCATTTATCAGGAAACCACAACCTGGCACATCTTTTCCAAGTGTCTTTTTTTTTCTTTTTTTTCCTCCCCCTACCTCTGTGTCTAGTGCTGTCTGGCTTTTTTCTGGCCTGAGTTCCAGGATTGAGGACTCACTACATTTACCCTACAAAGCTCCCTTATCACTTTTCAAACTGGCCCACCCCTATTCCTGACGTCAAGTTTCAAACCCTTCTATGTGCTTTGAGTAATCAAGGCTTTAATCATAAAAACCAATTTGAATCCTCAAAGAATGCTGAACGATTCGTATCATTTTTCCATCTGCTTCAGTGGGTACTTTGTGTGAATTGTGAACTTGGGAAACATAAAAAGAAAAAATTAAAAAGAAATATGTAGGCAGTAAGGACTGGTAGGAATCATGAACAGTGTTTCAGAGAGTAAACCAAGATATGGAACATATTTAACCAATCTGGTATTTTCTTTATAGGTTTTCTTTATGATTTGCTCCTGACGGAATGACTGAACATTTACTTAGGCTTGAGATATGATCTTCACTTTGTTTGAGAACTTGATGGTTTTACTTCAGAAATATTTGACAAATTTTAAAAGGTACTTAAGAATGTTAAAAATTTATTTTAAAAGACAACACTAGTCATTTCTTTTAGAAACAGCAATTTCCAAAATTTTTCTGGTTTATTTATGGTCCACAAAATGCTAAGGGCCTTGATTATCATTCATGACATGGCATAACTATTTTTATTCATATCTCCAAGTAATATAATTCCAGATATTTAATGTTTCTGACATACTTTATAAGAGCTTCCCAGGTGGCAGAGTGGTAAAGAATCTGCCTGCCAATGCAAGAGATGCAAAAGACGCAGGTTCTATCCCTGGGTTGAGAAGATCCCCTGGAGTAGGAAATAGCAACCCACTCCAGTACACTTGCCTGGAAAATTCCATGGAAAGCTACAGTCCATGGAGTCAGACACGACCGAGCACAGCACACACACACACTTTATAAAAGTGAATTCAGAATTTTCCATATAATTATTGTATAATTGTTAGCTAACTTCTATTAATGATAAAGAATCCAGTAGCCCATACTGATGACTGAGGACAGAAATAGTAGTTACCTTAATGATATTTTAAAGAACAATTGTTAGGCATATAATGCAACAGAAAGAGAACCAGACTAAGTTGATGAAGACTGCACTCTAGTCACCTTGTTAGGCTTTGATAGGGTCAGAAAGGTTAGAGTTAAAACTAAGGTCATTCATATCCTTTCGCTTTTTGCCATACCTGCTTCAAATGGGTTTGTTTAATTTTTTTTGTTCAAACCAATGTTGGGAAACATCAAGCCAAACTTTTTTTTTTTTAACTTTTACTTTATTTTACTTTACAGTACTGTATTGGTTTTGCCATACATTGACTTGAATCCACCACAGGTGTACAGGCATTCCTCCTATTTCCTTACATCTTTGGTTTTCCTCCTTTAAAAGTCCCTTTCTATGGAGCTGTCTGATATCTAATGAAGCAGCAATTCTTTTCCCTAACTTTGACCTGAAAAGGTAAACAAGCAACCTACTCTTGCATAATCAAAAGCCATCTTTTATAGCATTTGTCTTGTACTCAGAGAAAATAGATGTTAACTGCCAGAATGAAAACAAGTTAGAGACCAAAGCAAAATCTTTGTCTTTTTGTCTGTTCAGAAAAACAACACATTCTTTAGCTGATTGACTCCTACAGACCCAGTTAATTCTAGTCCTGTCTCCATGTTGCATTTAAACTTACTTAATTATAAGTGCAGTTCCTCATCTCTGCTTTTTTGCTGATATTACTTGTGGCTCACAGTTCTTCAACTTTCTTTCCTATGATGTCTCAAATTCTCATGATTTTTAAACATTTTTGAATCTGAATGTTGCTTTGTTTCTGTGAAGTCATCATCGAAAGTCATTAGATATATTTTACAAAGAAATCTGGAAGTTGACAAAGGAAATTATGAGAATGCTGAAAAGCCAGAGAGATATCCTACAGGAAACCAAAATTTAAAAAGGAGGGGATAAGAAAATTTCAGACATTCCATAAGTTTTGCGTGACACCCAAGAGTTCTAATTTTTTTCATTTTGGCTAACCCGTCTGTTATTTTGATTTATTAATTTTTGTTGGCAACACTTTTGACATGCTATCTTTCATATAAACTTACAGCTTTAGCCCTTTCTGGAAATAGAAGCTTTCTTTAATTTCCCTTAAAACATGAGTCACTAGATGCAAGTAAAACAGGATAGGGCAGGGGTAAGTAGGAGATGGAAATGATCCTGGTGTGCTGCAGTCCATGGGGTTGCAAAGAGTCGGACATGACTGAGCAATTGAACTGAACTGAACTGAATAAGGTATTGCAGCATCTTCAGGGAGGTGACCATGCTGATGGGTTCATGGAAGTGCTGACAACTTATTTCACCAGCAACCAAGTTCTATTCTTGGGACTCTAATGTAAATAAACGAAACTGTGTTTTTCTAGTGGTGGATTTGTCCTAAATAACATACATTGTCTTGTTTTGGCCTTACTGGGCAAATGGGTACACGTTACAGATGTACAATGTTCATGGGTGCTAATTCACCTCAGTCATATCCAACTCTTCGTGACCCATAGACTGTAGCCCACCAGTCTCCTCTGTCCATGGAATTTTCTAGGCAAGAATACTGGAGTGGGTTATCATTTTCTCTTCCAAGGGATCTTCCCAACCCAGAGATCAAATTCACATCTCTTATGTCTCCTGCATTGGCGAGCTGGTTCTTTCCCACTAGCGCCACCTGAGAAGCCCATACAGTGTTCAATTTTTGGTAAAACAATCTTTTTACTATTGAGTTTTATGGCAATTTCAGAAGTGGGAAAAGAGAAAAAGCAGCATTATCAAAACACTGTATAAATGAAAGTTTTTATGACACTTTGTGCGTAGAGAAAGAGAGAGACAGAGAGATGAAGAGAGGAAGAGGCAGAGAGATAGACTGAGGCAGAGAAAGGAATTGGGACAGACAAGGAATCAGAGAATGCAAAGAGTCTTAGAGAGAATGACTTAATTAGACTGGAATGGATTCCTTGTGTGTATATATTTTTAAAAACCCATCATAATTTTAAAGAATAAGTTTGGGAATCATAGAATTAAGGGCTGATTCTATACTTTATTTTTAACTATAATTATTAACATATAGCTTTTTAAGTAAGTAAGGTGTTGTGCCAGTATTTCTGTAACTATTTTCAACCTGCACTGAAAGCAATAAGACATAATGACTTCAGCAATTTAGATAATTACTTTTGAAAAAGAGATAACAATATACAGCCCTGAGTTATGCCATCTCCTAATTCTATTGAGTCCTGTGCACTGTTCTCTTCCACGAAACAGGTTATCATTCTGGGCTGATAATATCTTAGAGAATAATCAACCTATTTATGAGGCTGTGGAGAGAGAAGTATCACAAAGAAGATGAAAATTCTATTTTATCACTTTAGTTCAGTCCCTCAATTGTGTCCGACTCTTTGTGACCCCATGGACTGCAGCACACCAGGCTTCCCTGTCCATCACCAACTCCCTGAGCTTACTCAAACTCATGTCCATCAAGTAGATGATGCCATCCAACCATCTCATCCTCTGTCATCCCCTTCTCTTTCTGCCTTCAATCTTTCTCAGCATCAGGGTCTTTTCAAATGAGTCAGTTCTTCCCATCAGGTGGCCAAAGTATTGGAGCTTCAGCTTTAGCATGAGTCCTTCCAATGAATATTCAGGACTGAATTCCGTTAGGATTGACTGGTTGGATCTCCTTGCAGTCCAAGGGACTTTCAAGAATCTTCTCCAGCACCACAGTTCAAAGGCATCAACTCTTTCGTGCTCAGCTTTCTTTATAGGTCAACTCTCACATTTATACATGACTACTGGAAAAATCATAGCTTTGACTAGATGGACCTTTGTTGGCAAAGTAATATCTCTGCTTTTTAATATGCTGTCTAGATTAGTCATAGCTTTTCTCCCAAGGAGCAAGCATCTTTTAATTTCATGTCTGCAGTCACCATCTGCAGTGATTTTGAAGCCCCCCCCCCGCCCAAAATAGTCTCTCAGTTTCCATTGTTTTCCCATCTATTTGCCATCAAGTGATGGGATCGGATGCCATAATCTTAGTTTTCTTAATGTTAGTTTTAAGCCAACTTTTTCGCTCTTCTCTTTCACTTTCATCAAGAGGCTCTTTAGTTCTTCGCTTTCTGCCATAAGTATGGTGTCATCTGCATATCTGAGGTTATTGGTATTTCTCCCGGCAATCTTGATCCAGCTTGTGCTTCATCCAGCCAGGCATTTCTCATGATGTACTCTGCATGTAAGTTAAATAAGCAGGGTGACAATATACAGCCTTGATGTACTGCTTTCCTTATTTGAAACCAGTCTGTTGTTCTATGTCCAGTTCTAACTGTTGCTTTTTGACCTGCATACAGATTTCTCAGGAGGCAGGTGAGGTGGCCTGGTATTCCCATCTCTTTCAGAATTTTCCATAGTTTATTGTGATCCACACAGTCAAAGGTTTTGGCATAGTCAATAAAACAGAAGTAGATGTTTTTCTGGAACGCTCTTGTTTTTTTCAATGATCCAGTGGATGTTGGCAATCTAATCTCTGGTTCATCTGCCTTTTCTAAATCCAACTTGAACATCTGGAATTTCACAGTTCACGTACTGTTGAGGCCTGGCTTGGAGAATTTAGATCATTACTTTGCTAGTGTGTGAGGTGAGTGCAATTGTGCTGTAGTTTGAACATTCTTTGGCATTGCCTTTTTTTAGGATTGAAATGAAAACTGACCTTTTCCAATCCTGTTGCCACTGCTAAGCTTTCCACATTTACTGGCATATTCAGTTCAGTTCAGTTGCTCAGTCGTGTCTGACCCTTTGCAACCCGTGAACTGCAGCACACCAGGCCTTCCTGTCCATCGCCATCTCCCGGAGTCCATCCAAACTCATGTCCATTGAGTCGTTGATGCCATCCAACTATCTCATCCTCTGTCGTCCCCTTCTCCTCCTGCTCTCAATCTTTCCCAGCATCAGGGTCTTTTTAAATGAGTCAACTCTTTGCATCAGATGGCCAAAGAATTGGAGTTTCAGCTTCAACATCAGTTCTACCAGTGAACACCCAGGACTGATCTCCTTTAGGATGGACTATTAGTGCAGCGCTTTCACAGCATAATCTTTTAAGATTTGAAATAGCTCAACTGAAATTCTATCTCCTCCACTAGCTTTGTTTGCAGTGATGCTTCCTAAGGCCCACATAACTTCACATTCAGGATGTCTGGCTCTAGGTGAGTGATCACGTCATCATTTTTATCTGGGTGATGAAGATTTTTTTGAATAGTTCTTTTGTGTATTCTTGCCACCTCTTCTTAATATTTTCTGCTTCTGTTAGGTCCCTACCATTTCTGTCCTTTACTGTGCCCATCTTTGCATGAAATATTCCCTTGGTATCTCTAGTTTTCTTGAAGAGATCTCTAGTCTTTCCCATTTCTATTATTTTCCTCTATGTCTTTGCATTCATCACTGAAGAAGGCTTTCTTACCTCTTCTTGCTATTCTTTGGAACTCTGCATTCACATGGGTATATCTTTCCTTTTCTCCTTTGCATTTCACTTCTCCTCTTTTCTCAGCTATATTTAAGGCCTCATCAGACAGCCATTTTGCCTTTTTGCATTTCTTTTCCATGGGGATGGTCTTGATCACTGCCTCCTGTACAATGTCATGAACCTCCATGCATAGTTGTTCAGGCACTCTGTGTATCAGATCTAATCCCTTGAATATATTTGTCACTATCACTGTATAATCGTAAGGGATTTGATGTAGATCATACCTGAATAAGCAGTTTTCCCTATTTTCTTCACTTTAAGTCTGAATTTGGCAATAAGGAGTTCATGATCTGAGCCAGCCAGCTCCTGGTCTTGTTTTTGCTCTTTGTCTGCAAAGAATATAATCAATCTGATTTCGGTGTTGACCATCTGGTGATGTCTATGTGTAGAATCTTCTCTTGTGTTGTTGAAAGAGGATGTTTGCTATGACCAGTGCATTCTCTTGGCAAAACTGTTAGCTGTTGACCTGCTTTATTTTGTACTCCAAGGTCAATTTTGCCTGTTACTCCAGGTGTTTCTTGATTTCTACTCTTGCTTTCCAGTCCCCTATAATGTAAAGGTCATCTTTTTGGGGTGTTAGTGCTAGAAGGTCTTGTAGGTCTTCATAGAACCATTCAACTTCAGCTTCTTCAGCATTACTGATTGGTGCATAGACTTGGACTACTGTGATACTGAGTGGTTTGCCCTGGAAACAAGCAGAGATCATTCTGTTGTTTTTGAGATTGCATCCAAGTACTGCATTTCGGACTCTTGTTGACTATGATGGCTACTCCATTTCTTCTCAGGGATTCTTGCCCACAGTCGTAGATATAATGGTCATCTGAGTTAAATTCACCCATTCCAGTTACAGTCCATTTTGGTTCACTGATTCCTAAAATGTTGATGTTCACTCTTGCTGTCTTCTGTTTGACCACTTCCAATTTGCCTTGATTCATAGACCTAACATTCCAGGTTCCTATGCAATATTGCTCTTTATAGCATCAGATAGCACTGTTCTCTTCCTCCAAACAAGGTTAGCATTTTGGGCTGATAATATCTTAGAGAAAAATCAATCTATTTACAAGACTGTGAAGAGAGAAGCATCACAAAGAAGATGAAAATTCTGTTTTACCCCTTGGTTAAATTAATAACAAGTATGGTAAAGTTCCTTTCTTGATAGAGGGTATCAAATATTAATAGCATGTTAGTTAATTGTAAAATATAAGAAATATTTTCCTTTAAATTCAGCAATCAGACAAGGATACCTGCTGCTGATGCTGTTTTTAATATTATTTAGAGAACATAGTCACCCAAGTAAGGCAAGAAGAACAAGTTATAAACAAAGGAAAAAAAGAAATAGAACTACAAGTATTCATAGATGAGACACATACAAAACCCATGAGGATCTACTGACAAATTGGTAAAGTTAAAATTACAGAGTACAACAAGGTTGTAGGATGTAATATCAAGATACAAGAAACTGCTTTCTTTATTAGTGACAAGTAGGAAGATTTTAATTTTAAAAAATTTATATAACTACAAACCCCAAAAAAACTTAAGAACAAAAACTAATAAAATTTGGGCTAGCGAGGCTTCCCTGGAGATCCAGTGGTTAAGAATCTGCCTTGAAATACAGGGGACTCAGGTTTGATCCCTGGTCAGAGAATTAAGATCCCACATGCCATGGAGAAAGTAAGCTGGCACTGCAGCCACTGAACCCAGGCATTCTGGAGCCTGCACGCCACAACTAGAGAGTCCGTGTTCCACAGTTAAGGATCCCGTGTGCTGCCACGAAGACTGTGTGCTATAAGCCTAAGTTGCTTCAGTCCTTTCCGAACCTTTGCAACCCGTGGACTGTAGCCCACCAGCCTCCTCTATCCATGAGATTCTCCAGGCAAGAATACCAGAGTGAGATGCCATGCCCTTCTCCAGGGGATCTTCCTGACCCAGGGATTGAACCCTCATGTCTTAGGTGTCTCCTGCTTTGGCAGACTGGTTCTTCACTACGAACACCAATAAATAAATAATAATAATAAAATTGGGATAGAGATTTATAAATAAACTTACAAAACTTTATTTAAAGACAATTATAAAGACCTCAACACGTGAGAAAAAGAATTTCAAGAAATACTATATTATAAAGACATTCCTTCCCAAATTAATCTATAAATTCAACATACTCTCAGTTAAAATTCTCTGAAGTGTATGTGATAACTCAGTTCTAAAATATATCAATATATAAAATAACAAAAGTGCAATGAAAGTTATGCCCATTTTGAAGAAGAGCAGTATGTTAGAGAGACTGTTCTTATATAAATAAAACTTTATTGTAAAGGTTCAGTAGCATGGGGTTGTACTGTCATAGATCAACAATCTATGTATTTTAATTGGTGTTTGAATCATTTGCATTTAATGTATTTACTGATACAATTGAATTTAAATCTGTTCTATGTTTTCTATTTGTCCCTTCTATTTTCTTCTCTTCTGTTCTGCTCTTCCTGATTTCTTTACACTTACATGAATATTTTTCACTGTTTCATTTCAATGTGTAGGTTGGTCTTTTGACTATATCACTTTGTAATTTATTAGCTATTATTCAATAAATCATAATATATATACCTAACTTTTCAAAGTCTACTTAGAATTAATATTTTACCATTGCAAGTAAAACATAGAAGACTTACAAACACATAGATTCTTTTAACCTCATTTCTTTATGTTATAGATTTTATATATATTATATCCACATACATTAAAAAACCCACCAAACATTGTTATAATTTTTGCTTTGAACAGAAATAATATTTAAACACTTAAGAGTGGAAAAGCAGTCTATCTTGCAAAATATTTACCATTTAGATGCTTTATTTCATTCCTGAAGTTCCAAGGTCCCTTCTGTTATCACTTCTTTTCAGTCTGAAAAACTTTGTCCAGCATTTTTTTTTAAAAAATGTTTGCTGGTGAAGAATTATTAGTTTACTTTCATCTAAGAAGGCCTAACTTTGCCTTCATTCCTGAGGATATTTTCAGGAATGACAGTTCTTTTCATTCAAGACTATAAAATCTTGTTGTACTTTCTTCTGGTCTCCAGAGTGTCTAGATGAGAAATAAGCCATCTTTCAAATAGTTTCCCCCTCATGTAATGTGTCATTTTTTTCCTTCTCTTGTTGCTTTCAAATTTTTCCTTTATCTTTGGTTTTCAGAAGCTTGAATTAGATGTGTCTGGGAATGATTTTCTATGACCTTAAATCAAATTTTGGGATTTGCTGGGCTTCTTGAATCTGTAAACATATGTCTTTCACCATATTTAGGAAGTTTTTAGTCATTGATTTTTTTTTTCCTGCACCAATAATTTTCTCTTTTCTAATTGGGACTCTAGAGACACAAATGTTATATATTTTCCCAATGATTCCTAAGGTTTTGTTTATTTTTTTAAACCTTTTCTTTTTTCCCTTTATTCTTGGGTAATTTGGATAAATTGGGTAGTTTATATTGGTTTATCTGTGAGTACATGAACTCTTCTAACAGTTCCATTATGTTATCAAGCCTATCCAGTGAATTGTTTAATTCAGGTATTATGTTTTTCAGTTCTAAAATTTTAATTTGCTTCTTTTTAAAAAGTTCTCTTTTTCTGCTGTGAGCTTCTGTTTTTCCATGTATCTCATTAGTGTTTACGTTTGCCTTATGGAAGATGGTGTTAATAAATGCAATCCACTCCAGTGTTCTCGCCTGGAGAATCCCGGGGAAGGCATAGCCTGGTGGGCTGCCATCTATGGGGTCACACAGAGTCAGACACAACTGAAGTGACTTAGCAGTAGCAGCAGCAGTTTTTGTATAAGCATTTGTTAAATTTGTTTTAAACTGCTTCAAAGTTTGTATTTCTGAATCAGGGGTTCTATTGTATTTGAGTTTTTCTGAATCTCTTTTTAGTTTTCTAGTCCACTTCTTTTTTAAGTAACTGGCATCTAGAAAAAAATCATTTCATTCTGAGGTATTACAGTATTCTAAGATCACACCAGTCAAAAAAAAAAAAAAAAAAAAACCCAAAACACAGAACACTAGTTAGGACTTCTCTGTGGTTCCCGAATTATAATATATACTCAGATCTGTATGCCAATCTATAATTTTCACACTGGGAAAACCACAGCGGAACATCTCCTGTTTATTCTGTATTCCTGTGAATTCTTATAAAAGGACTATTTTCTTATTATTACTCACTGTTGTTAAGCTCTTGGCTCCAAATATTTATTACTCGCTTGCAATTATCTTCCTTTTCTCTAAGCACCTCTCAGCCTCCAATTAGTCACCAATTCCTCAATAGTTTTATAATGAATAGTCAATTTATATCATTGCTAATCAAATTGACTAACAGAGTTCAGCATTACTTGGGAGCTTGTTAGAAATGAAAATTCTCAGCCTCCTTAAACAGACCTGTTGAATCAGAAACTCTAAGGGTGGGGCCCAGGAATCTGCATAAAAAAGATCCCCCTGACATTCTTTTGTGTTACTGTTGGTGCTCAGTAGCCAAAGCCCTGTCCTTGAACTGCAGCACACCAGTCTCCTCTGTCCTCCACTATCTCCCTGAGTTTGCTCAGATTCATGTCCATTGATTCAGTGATGCCATCCAACCATCTCATCCTCTGCTGCTCTCTTCTCCTGCCCTCAATCTTTCCCAACATCAGGGAAAAACCATAGCTTTGACCATATGGACCATTGTCTGCAAAGTGATGTCTCTGCTTTTGAATACAATGAATGTCTAGGTTTGTCATAGCTTTCCTTCCCTTTTAATTTCACAACTTCAGTCTCCAACCATAGCGATTTTGTGTACATTGCTCTAAATGACTAATTCCTTAAGCTCGTTTGAGGGGTTGGGGGAATGGTATGGAGGAGGTGAATCTTAGCAAATTGAAAGAGGGAGGTGGAGTTGGTGTCCATAGACAGAGAGGAGGGTGGTCAGACTAGGCAACTCTCAAACAACCAGAAATGAGCATGGCAGGGGCTGAAAAGTCAATGGTTTGGGGCCTAACAGTGGCTATCAGGTCTTTTGATGGGTGTCAGATGATGTAGACATAGGGACAAAAGAAAATGTTTGTGCATAAACTATTTCAGTCAATTATATGAATTGTTAACACCACATTGTTTTGTAGAGCAACAAAGTAGGGAGAAAATTTTTCTGCATCTTTTTGGAGAATAGACTTTTTTGCATCTTATTGGTGAATGGACAAAATCTCTTCAGTGACTTGACCATGTCATATTAACAGTAGAAGTTGAACCTGTAGTCAGAGTTTGGGCCCATCACACATTCTGTGATTTTAATAATCAATAGGCAAGCCTAGACAAGTCCTACAGTGAGCAGTTCATCACCAACACTAATAACTCAAAGACTTGGTTAACAGAATATTGCTTTATTCATCTGATAATGCCTCCATTGTCACTAAACTCTCAGAAAGGATGGTAACCAAACAAACACTTGTTGTAGAGATGGATTACTTGTTCATGGTCCTAGAGGGAGTCCTGGGGAAGGTGAGTCTTCCAAAACCAACTTATGCATTCAGCACTTTTAAAAGTGCCTATTTTCTTAAGACAGAAGTTTTACCGTTTTCAAAAACTAGTTTGCATTAGAATTAAAAATGCAATTGTTAATCAATCCCAAATCCCCATAAAAATCTCAGGAGGAGTCTAGAGGGATTTGTTCTCCCTCTGCATTGCCAACAGGCAGACTAGACTTTGACCTGGATGCTTGGGGATGGCCATATCTGTGTATTAGTTAAGACTAGGATTTGAACTTAGGTGTTGACAAGTGGTGTTAAGGTGGAGATAACAGTCCTTAAAGCCAACTTTTGCAGTTGAATGTAGGTAGCCTCCTTTCTTATTTTAATAGTCCCATTCATTTTGCTCTGGAAAGCATTTCCATTTGATTTTCTCATCTTGGTTTAAGCTTGTGAGCTTAAAAGGCCTAAAAGTAAAAAGACTAAGAGAGGGATTTTGTAAATCTTGAAGCGGAGATTCCCTAAAGCTGTTTACATGGCAGCAAGGTCACGGCAGCATCTCAAGTGTCTGGAATGAGAAGACACCCTTTAGTATGGGAGGGGGTAGGACGCCTTTTGCATAAGTACCTGGAGAGGAAAACTGGGGTACATGACTGAAATGGGGTGGGTCAGAGGTTCTTTTTTTCTAAATCCAGAGTGGATGATAGTGTATCCCATCAATCACATGAAGCTTACTTATGGGAAGCCAGGTCCGTGAGGTAGTTATTCTGGGAGACGCTCTCCATGTACTTCAGACCACAGCCAATGCACTGATTGATATAGGAGAGCAACATCCAGGCCTGGAGGAAGAGTTGGCCCTACACAGGAGGCAGGGAGGCTTCCAGTCTTCAAAATTCCCAGCTGGGGTGGATGGTCAGAGCCCAGGAGGGAGACCCACACGTAGAAACTCAAAACTGACGGTAGGGCACTGGACTTCTGTGTCTGGGTGACAACCACCAGGCCTGGCAATGAGGTTCCATCCCAAGTAGCCTACCTGGGCCATCACATTCTCACTGTCTGGTGGGAAAACTAAATTCATAACCTCCCTTTTCTATCAAGCAATCTATTTCTTCTTCTTGGAGTCTCTCTCTCTCTCTTTTAATGCTATATTTACTACTGGCTAAGAGACTGAGGTTCGTTCCTTCAGAGTCATGGTTTATAAGATCATGTCATGTTCCTATCCCTGCCTGCTTAGTATGGGCAGTTCCTAGGCACTGTAGCTGTGCATGATGCTCCAGAATCTAGGCAGAGTGGTTGTTGTTTAGTCACTCAGTCGTGTCTGACTCTTTGTGCCTCCATGGACTATAGCCTTCCAGGCTCCTCTATCCATGGGATTCTCCAGGCAAGAATACTAGAGTGGGTTGCCATTTCCTTCTCCAAGAGATCTTCCTGATCCAGGGATTGAATCTGGGTCTCCTGGATTAACAGGCAGATTCTTTACCACTGAGCTACCAGGGAAGCCCAGGCATAGTTCAGTTCAGTTCAGTTCAGTCGCTCAGTCGTATCCAACTCTTTGCGACCCCATGAATTGCAGCACGCCAGGCCTCCCTGTCCATCACCAACTCCCAGAGTTCACTCAGACTCACGTCCATTGAGTCAGTGATGCCATCCAGCCATCTCATCCTCTGTCGTCCCCTTCTCCTCCTGCCCCCAATCCCTCCCAGCATCAGAATCTTTTCCAATGAGTCAACTCTTCGCATGAGGTGGCCAAAGTTCTGGAGTTTCGGCTTTAGCATCATTCCTTCCAAAGAAATCCCAGGGCTCATCTCCTTCAGAATGGACTGGTTGGATCTCCTTGCAGTCTAAGGGACTCTCAAGAGTCTTCTCCAACACCACAGTTCAAAAGCATCAATTCTTTGGTGCTCAGCTTTCTTCACAGTCCAACTCTCACATCTATACATGACCACAGGAAAAACCACAGCCTTGACTAGACGGACTTTAGTCGGCAAAGTAATGTCTCTGCTTTTGAATATGCTATCTAGGTTGGTCATAACTTTTCTTCCAAGGAGTAAGCGTCTTTTAATTTCATGGCTGCAGTCACCATCTGCAGTGATTTTGGAGCCCAAAAAAAAAAAGTCTGACACTGTTTCCACTGTTTCCCCATCTATTTCCCATGAAGTGATGAGACCAGATGCCATGATCTTCATTTTCTGAATGTTGAGTTTTAAGCCAACTTTTTCCCTCTCCTCTTTCACTTTCATCAAGAGGCTTTTTAGTTCCTCTTCACTTTCTGCCATAAGGGTGGTGTCATCTGCATAGCTGAAGTTATTGATATTTCTCCCGGCAATCTTGATTCCAGCTTGTGTTTCTTCCAGTCCAGTGTTTCTCAGGATGTACTCTGCATAGAAGTTAAATAAGCAGGGTGACAATATACAGATTTGACGCACTCCTTTTCCTATTTGGAACCAGTCTGTTGTTCCATGTCCAGTTCTAACTATTGCTTCCTGACCTGCATACAGATTTCTCAAGAGGCAGGTCAGCACAACTATTTTCTTTCCCTTATCAATGTGACCAGCCCTTGCCACCCACTCCTGTCCCAAGAAGGAAGGAAAAGCAGGCAGATAAATTGAGAAAGCCTCAGCCAGGACTAGAAATTCTCAATAGCATGTAGATTTATGAGTTTATCTTATGTACATTTCTACCCTAGAAAAGGGAAGCATACCATTTATGCTTTGTATTAACCAACTGGTAGAGGAAAAAAAAATGTTTCCTAATTTTTCACTCTTTCTGTCTTCATAACCAAACTCTATTATTCTGTTGTGGCTGACTTTATACAGGATTCCAGAGTAATAAATGGTTTATTTCAGGCCCTCTTATATTTTCTGACAAATTCTCTGACAGATTTTGCTGCCCCTGTTAAAGCCTGAATCTGAAGTGTCACCTGCTAATATTTGCAACTGTTGGTGTAAGCTGTCACTGATTAGAGAATAACCCACAAGAAAATAAATCATATTCCCCAGCATTTTTATCCCCCTCCACCTCTTCTTTTTGTATAGACTTCCAAAACAGCTTACACCATAGTTTGTCTGCAAGGAGGAAACTGTATGGAGCCAGATTTCATTATCATTAAGTAAAAGGAAGCCCTTTGGGAGATTTTGGTGTCCACAGTGGGGAGTCATTGACTCTTCTCTAGGCTTCTCTTCTAAAGCCAGGCTTCCCTGGGGTTGCTATCATCTGTAAAAACAGCTGGGTTTCCTCCTATGAGGATGGCTGTGTGTGCCAAGCACAGTGTCCAAGAGGCAGCGGATATAGTGAGCTGCCATGGTGTGGGTGTGCCTTGGACATTGATCAGGTATCTAATTAAGTTCCCCCATGGCCCCCAAAGAAGTGTTGGCAACATTTTCACCACTGGCATGTGATGATGTAGAGATAGTTTTCTTGACCTGTACCACAGAGCTCCTCCGATTCTTCATCCCCACCAAAAGGCTTTCATTTACACCTCTGTGTATCTGGTGCTTTGGAGCAATGATGAGAGAGGATAACATCAGGGGGAAAACACTTTTGTGGTGTGAAAACAAGAGAATTTCCTTGATTCATAATGTTTTTCATATTCTTTTAAAGTTGCCACTTGGAAATTCACTTAGCAGAGATGGGTTTGCCTATTCCCAGAGATTAAGTTACCAGATGTGATTTTAAAGTATAATGTAAAAATAACCTGCCTGATATCAGCATTACATCTCCAACAGGAATGCTGCAAGAGAAGAGAACAGTATGTTAGAAACATTCTTTACATGTGTTTCTCCATACACATTCCTGAAATTGATGGGGATATCCTGTGCATTGTAGAATTTTTCAGTTTCACCTTTAATTTCCAAAATACTGTCACTTGTGGGTGCATGTGAACTTGTGCAAAAGAACTCAGTGCCCTTCTGTTTCCTTTCAGAGGCTATGAAAGGCAGCCACCTGTGGCCACTAGACCAAATCTTCCTGGACTATTGAGATTTATTAGAAGAACAGCTCTCTGCAGTGTCAACAAATCTTGAATCTCTGACAAATGGACAGTGTGCAAGCTGAGGATTATTACCATCATGAATTCACACACCCACAGAAACTTTGTCTAATTATGTCAGTCTTTGGGTTTGCACATTTCTTCCCAATGCTAGAAGGGAAGGTTATACTTACCCTTAAGAGCTATGCTGCTAAATGAGAGAACTAGCAAAATTAGCCTTTAGAAATCTTGAAACACTCTCCTTCCTTATCACCTTCCTCAACTAACTGGCTTTGTTTCCCTCTGTCCTACCTGCTTATATTGAATGAAACACACGATCCTTTTGAGGAAATTGCTACATCTTCTAAATCAGTTGGAACCATTGGTTTTCCTCTGCTCCTCCACCTCTCAAAAATCAGAGTGATTTTGGTTCCCAACATTCTTTTGCTTTCTTCTGAGCACTTAAGCAATTAAATTAAGAAAGAATTCAGAAACAATAGATGGTAGAAGAGGCTTTATGTAGAAAGAAAATAAAAGATTAAAGTGAGGAGGAAAACTCTATGAGAGTGAAAACGGCAAATGTCTTGAATTATATTCAATAATGTAGTTAGTTTACTGAATGACCGTTTGCACCTTAGTTAAGAAAAAGGAAAAAAACAGGTTCAGCATTTTCATCAACTGTATCAGGACTCTCCTAACCCCCAAATACCTCCATTGTCTGTCTCAAGAATATTTACACTTCAGGATGCCTTTCTTTATCTTCAAAAATACAATGTGGAAAATGTTGATTTAAGGTAATGAGAATTTTTGTTGGAATGCAAATATGTCATCCATGAGGTAACTTGTTAAACCATTCTTATCCTAGAGAACAATAGCTCATCCAATTGTCTTACCCGGTTAATAGAATTCCAGGAGAATGGGATGAAGGAAAGGTCAGCTTTGAAGCCATTTGGGGTTCAGTTTATAAAAGAATCCCTTTGTGGGTTGCTATTTTAGAAAGATAAAAGGTAGTAAGGCTGATGCTTGAGAGGAGAAGGAAGAGAGAAGAATATACAGGAGATATTTACTTATTTAAAATTTTGCTGAGGGACTACTCTTGCCTGGGTTGTTCATGTGTAAGTGGACACAGCAATGGAAATCTTAAAGAATTCAGCATATCTGGAATCAGAAAATAGAGAACTAAAAATATCAGTTTCACTTTGCTTTTAATTTAAATTACAAATGGGCAGAAGGGACTGTTCTTGACCCTGGCCTTAGTGAATGGTCCATAAACCAATCTGCAGAGATGCTAGAAAGAGCTTCCCTCATGGCATTTGTCCACGAAGTGAAAGAAAAATCTGCTTTCTACTTACAACAATATTGGAGAGAATTCTTGCTGTGATTGAAGAAGATTATTTAGCTCATAAGCATTCATCTGAAGTAAGAGTAAACTTTAGTTATTACTTAATAGAATTATGTTAATGAGATAAAGCAAATATGACAATGTCTGTGGTTGTCTAATTTTAAATATTACATAATTTTGCCATCTTCGCTCTTTGTCTATAGTCTTCAAAGCTTTCAAAGAAAAAGAGAGAGGAAAGTTTAAAGATATAAGGTCTTCACACATTGTCATCAGTGTGGCAGGAAAGGATGTTAAAAATTGCAATTTGGAATGGTCAGCAGATTCAATTTATTCATGCTTTCTCTTTATCCAATAACCAAGATAATCAAGGACTGGCTGTTTCACATGCTGGAAATGTCACATTTAGTCAATAGATAGCAGTCATCATTACTGTGCAGTCACGTATTTTGCTGGGAAATGCTGAACAGGTAGAAAAAAGAAATGAACTGTCTTTTGATGAAACGATGAACACAACCCAATTAGCAGTAGAAATTGACAAGCTAAGAGGATCTTCTCACCAAAATCAATAAAGAAGGACATTTCTTATATTTTATTATATACTTTGTCTAGATAACCTGGAGTTATGGAAATGCTATGTATAGAAAATTAAATTTTGTTTTATTTAGAAGAAGATACTATGATTGAAATGGTATTAAGCATGAAAGTTTTGTAAAAGGCAAGAAAAAGTAGAACACTGTTAGCTCCGTGAGTCACAGGCCTTGTTCATGTATGTAATCTTTCTTTAAAAAATATTGTTTTCCATGACATTCATAAAAAAACTCATCAGTTCAGTACAGTCACTCAGTTGTGTCCGACTCTGCAACCCCATGGACTGCAGTGTGCCAGGCCTCCCTGTCTATCACCAACTCCTGGAGTCTACTCAAACTCATGTCCATTGAGTTGGTCCAAACATCTCATCCTCTGTCGTCCCTTTCTCCTCCAACCTTCAATCTTTCCCAGCATCAGGGTCTTTTCCAATGAGTCAGTTCTTCGCATCAGGTGGCCAAGTACTGGAGTTTCAGCTTCAGCATCAGTCTTGGGTCAAATTGAAAAGTTTCATTGCCAGTTTTGTTTCAGATGGCAGAATTAAGGGTAAAATGAAAGAAAATCTTATTAACTGTATTTCACTTGACCCTAAGAGACAAGCTCAAAATTATGTCAAAATGAAACAGAGATCTCCTCTGTTTCATCCAGTAATTTATGACTTCCATGTTTTTTAAGTCAAAATTGACATGACTATTATCAGTTAATTTTTTGTGCATTAAAATCATATCCCTTAACCCTTACTTATAAGATAAGGTACTTCAAAATTCAATAGCAATGCTTAGCAAAATGGTGAGTGACATTTTCTGGGACTCCAGTATTTCCTAGTACTTTGTCACAAATCTTCAATGTCTCCTCTAATAATAAACATAAAGTAAATTTCCTGTTCTTTCCTAAGTGCAAAATATTAGTCACTCACTTAGCTGTTCCCTTTGGACCAGAGGACCCAGCCTCATTTAGATGAGTCATTTTGTGAAATTCTGAAGTGAAGTGCTAGTGAAATAAAACTGTTCTAAAAGGGTTTTTGTCAGCATGGTTTACACAGCTAATGCCTGAAAGAGGTAGACTTTTGGGTAAAAGTGAGCAAAGTGGAACTTTCACACCCACTTTTTCACAATAGTTTTCTAATGTGTTTTCTGAAATAACTCTTTTTTTTTTTAAGACATCATTAAGATTCTGTATACAAACAAAATGCTTTCTGCCTTTGCAGGGTACACTTGATTTCTGCTAGCATCTGAAACATCAAGAATATAATGCTGCTGTTGTTGTTCAGTCTCTAAGTTGTGTTCAACTCTTGGCAATCCCATGGACTGCAGCACTCCAGGTTCCTCTTTCCTCCACTATCCCCCAGAGTTTGCTCAAATTGATGTTCATTGAATTGATGATGCCACCCAACCAATTTGTCCTCTGCTGCCCCCTTCTCCTTTTGCCTTCAATCTTTCTCAACATCAGAGTCTTTTACAATGAGTTGGCTCTTCATGTGTATCAGGTGACCAAAGGATTGGAGCTTCAGCTTCAGCATCAGTCCTTCCAATGAATATTCAGTGTTGATTTCCTTTAGGATTGATGGGTTTGATCTCCTTGCAGTTCAAGGGACTCTCAAAAGTCTTCTTCAACACCACAATTCAAAAGCATCAATTCTCTGGTGCTCAGCCTTCTTTATAGTCCAGCTCTCATATCTGTATGTGACTACTGGAAAAACTATAGCTTTGACTAGACAGACCTTTGTCAGCAAAATGATAGCTCTGGTTTTGAATACACTGTCTAGGATTGTCATAGCTTTTCTTCCAAGAAGCGAGCATCTTTTAATTTCATGGCTGCAGTCACTATCTGTAGTGATTTTGGAGTCCACAAAATAAAATCTGTCACTGTTTCCACTTTTACCCTTCTATTTGTCATGAAGTGATGGGGCCAGATGGCATGATCTTAGTTTTTTGAATGTTGAGTTTCAAGTCAGCTTTTTCACTCTCCTCTTTTACCTTCATGAGAGGCTCCCTAGTTCCTCTTCACTTTCTGCCATTAGAGTGGTATCATCTGCATATCATAGTAAGTTTAATTTAAGTAGGTCCTGCTGAATCTGAGGCTAGACAACCAGACCACCTATCTATCCATGATGTTTTAGGGCAAACTTTACTATAGAATTTAGACGCTTAAAATGATTTTAAGAATGAAAATATGTGGAAAGAGGATCTTTTTATCTAGTGAGAAGACTTTATGGTGAGGAAAGAGAGAGGTTGCTTCTATGCATTATCAGCATTATCACCACCACCACACATATACACACAGAAACACACAGAGACACACACAGAGAATTGCACAGACATACACACACACTGGATTAAGCAGGACTGGACTAAGAGAATTTACCTTTTCCAAAATGCTAAAATCTCTTCCAGTACCTCCAGTGCCTTTTTCCTTCTTTCATAACTTCCTTTGACTTGGTCCCACTCTGGGGCTGATCCAGACAAAGCTGACAATCAGGTAAGGTCTGCCTTTGTTTTTTGCAATTTGGCATCATATTTTTTCCAAGCTTTCTTACTATCTTCACTGATGAGATCTCTTCTTCTTTGATGCCTTCTCTTGAGCCACACATCTTTCTTTCAGGTAACTTTCTGCTCCTCTGACTTCCATCAGAAATGATATATTCTGTGTTCTCTCAAACACTTGATGCTAAGTAGCTTCGGTCATGTCCCAGTGTTTGAGACCTGTGACTGTAGTCTGCCAGGTTCTTCTGTCCATGGAATTCTCCAGGCAAGAATACTGGAGTGGGTTGCCGTTTGCAGCTTCAGGGGATCTTCCCGACCCAGGGATCAAACCCTCATCTCTTATGTCTCCTGCATTGGCAAGCAGGTTCTTTGCCACTAGCGCCACCTGGGAAGCCTTGATAGGTGACTTAGTAACAGATAAGTGATAAATGCTTGGGGCTAAGATTTCAAAGGACAATTATGTCTTGCTGTGTATCTAAGCCACTGTTTTAAAAGGTCAGTTTGGGTCAATATTTTTTAATCCACAAGATTCACTCAGTTGGTAAAAATTGAAGATCTTCAGGCAGATGGGTCTTTGTTTCCTTAAAACTTGCCTCCTAGGGGATGACCTCCTCCAGTTTGTCCCAGAAGTTACCCTTCCTTTCACTTTGACTATAACTCACACAGGATCCTGCCACAAGATGGGATGTATCTTCAGAGCAAGTGGGTGAACTGCCTGCTGGTTCACTATGGCAGGAGTGCAGGCCAGAGGTGTCTCAAGAAGCATGCCTCAACATTAATTCTAATAAGAAGCCATTGCTGACTCTGTGAAATCTGCAGACACTTAAGACATCTGCTGTTTTCCCTCATGCCTCGGCTGCTCTACCATTCTCTTGCCTGGAAGATCCCATGGATGGAAGAGCCTGGTGGGCTGCAGTCTGTGGGGTAGCTAAGAGTCAGACACGACTGAGCGACTTCACTTTCACTTTTCACTTTCATGCATTGGAGAAGGAAATGGCAACCCACTCCAGTGTTTTTGCCTGGAGAATCCCAGGGACAGGGGAGCCTGGTCCACTCCAGTGTTTTTGCCTGGAGAATCCCAGAGACAGGGGAGCCTGGTGGGCTGCCGTCTATGGGGTTGCACAGAGTCGGATACGACTGAAGCGGCTTAGCAGCCGCAGCAGCAGAGAAGTTATCATTAGAAACGAAATGGCAGACATTGGGTTAAACAGACAGTTTCATGTTAAATTTTCCCTTCTCCTTCTCTACAGTAGACTCTTTTCTGAGTGTGCAGTTGCCGTACACAGTACAGATGATCTCTTGAGACCTTGGAGAGAAACATCTCTCGGTTGCTTTTGAGGGAAATAAACATGACACAGGAAAAGAAAATCTTCTTTTAATACATTTGGTTATTTGGCTGTTTGAATCCAAAGCAGTTGGAACTGTAAATGTTAAATTTGGCTTAAAGCAATCCTCAGCGAGAAATACAATTCCAAATTTTGAAAAGAGAAAAAAATGTTAAAACTTTTACTAGCAGTTAATAGTGGTTATGTTTACAAGTCTAAAAGTGTGTAAATTCAACACATCAATCTGCTGATTTGCCAAGGCATAATTTATTCCTAGTTCATAAACACACTGAGATCCTCAAAGAGAGAAACATGTGGTTTTCTTGAATTTTATAGAAAATGGAAACAATCAATTCCTGCCTTCAGGGAGTTTGTAATCTAAGAGAAAAGATCATCGTGTAGTACCTTGTAAGTGGACAGCTGTGTATGAGAGCTGTCAGCTATTGAGAGGCTTAACTGGGAATAACATCTTCCTTACAAGTTCTTGGCTTCTTGTTTGCAGATGCAGACATTCAGATGTGTGTGAATTATGACTTTAATCATGGGGAGAATTTGACACACTTAGTCGAAGAACTGACAGCTGTTTCCATAACTTGAGCTCTCTAGAAAGCTCTAGGGTCTTAGAGCCTGTGGATTATTGCAGGAGAATGAAACTGAAGCAGATTTGGTGGGGCTGAGAGAGAGGAGACATGGAGCATGTGGAGGTCAACTATATAACAAATAGTGACATAACCCAGAGACAAAAGATCGAAGTCTGTTTAGGGAGATTTCAGAGATACCTAAAGAGAATGGAGAATTCCTCCTCCCCACCCCATTACAGAAGGAATGCAAATTTATCGTAGAAAGTTTGGAAACTCTAGAAAGGCAAACAATTAGAATAAAAGTTGCTTCAAATCCCATCACTCAAAGATAACCACTATTATTGTACTGATATTTATCCTATACCTTTTTCAATAAATAATGACTTCATTTGTCTTTCATAAGAATGGTATCATTTTTATTAAATGTACTTTTTGAATTTGTTCTTTTATTTAACAATGTATTCTGAACACCTGAAAAGAGTTTTCTGGGAAAAGGGTATTTAAGATCAGCTGAATAGAGAGAGGACTAGAAAGAAGGAATCCAATAACAAAGAAATAGCAAACTTTGAGCCAGGGGGAATATGCATGCCAGAGGGGGGTCTTATTATTATTATTATTTTTAAAAGCACTTAATGAGTCAAGGTCCAGAGACCAGTAAAAGAATTGAGAAGCAAAGACCTGATTTCCAGCTCCTCCCCTCATGAACTAAGGACCCTTGACAAATTCTTAAACATGTCTGAGTCTGAGCAGTAATTAAATTAATTAAAATAGAAGAAAATTAACTGAGCTTTTTGTTATTAGTTTAGGTGCTTTCACATGCACACTCTTATTATCCTAACAATAACCTTGTTGGGAAGGAATTGTTAACTACATTTCACAGGTGAATAGCTGGACAATCGTGAATTATCTTCCCCACACATGGCAGAGCTGAGACTCAAACTCAGATCCAGGTCTCTTTCCTCTGAATGTGCTCCTCTCATCTGTCATGTATAAAAAGGGGCTAAGATTGGCTTGAGATTCCCAAGTGGCTGGGTGATATAGAATCTGTCAATGCAGGAGATGTAAGAGGTGCAGGTTTGATCTCTGGGTCAGGAAGATCCCCTGGAATAGAGCATGGCAGCCCACTGCAGTATTTTAGCATGGAAAATCCTATGGACAGAGGAGCCTGGCAGGCTACAGTCCATGACTTTGCAAAAGAGTCTGACACAACTTAGTGACTAAACAACAACAGCAGGATTACCTGATCTCATTGTGTGTGATGACCTTCTCCATATGAAACTTTACTTTGTAAAGTGTCAAACACAACAGATAAATTTTGTTCCTTATCATCTGTAACAAATCCGATTTCAAATCCTCTACTTGAATGTGTGCTCTGATCTCTGATAATCGACCCTTCCAACATTATCAGCTGGTGTGGTCCTGGAGAGGTATATTCAGTCTACCTGAGCTGGAGCTTTACCTGGCACTGTGGTGTGCAGTGATCCTTTTATTTCTCCTCTTTTTCTCAACGGCTTTACACTGTGACTCGGTAAAAGTTGGTGTCAGTCTGTATCCTGATGGCGGACCCAAAGTTTCAGCAAGTTACAACATCAGAGTCTGCTGCAATGTGGCCAAAAATAAACCACATTCCACACCATGTCCAGATGCTTTGAAGAAATCTAAAATGACTTTTTATAGATCGCTTTAGATAAATAAAACTTGAGCTAGCGAAAGAAGCCCTTTCCAGATGTCCAGCCAGGAAACCCCAGGTGCAAGTGAGTCAGCAGACGTGTTGTCTCATCTGAGACAGCACGGGGTCCACGTGTCCACACACAGCCAGGCCGTGGCTGAGGTTGTGGCCATGCCCACCTTTAGATGTGGCCAGGCTCGGGCTGATTCAGGGAGAAACACTGCTTCTCATTGAGTCACGAGCCCGTCCAGGAGTTTGCTGAAATTTGCTTGGGGAACTTGCCCAGGATCCATGGTCCAGACCTGCAGCTGAGTCCAGTGTAGCAGAGCCAGTGGTCTCCAGGAGATGATGAGATAATGGTGAGGGGTAAATCACTTTTCAAAAGGTCCAGTCAAACCTCCAGCAGGGGGGGTTTGGAGAAGAGCTTGGAATTCAACAGACTGACCTAAGAACAGATACAAATGTGAGGGAGATTTAGTAAAGGCTCTTTATCTTTCTTCTCCCTGGATCTCTTTCTGCAGGTAGAGGAGTGACTTAGAATGTGACCAGCCAGGCTTATACAAGCTGGCTGACTAATACTTTATTCTCATGAAAGTTCTTTTTAAGGTTTGATATGCACTTGGCAGGTCACAGTCGATTAAACCTGACCATTAATTCAGGTAAGTCTGTCTTTTGGTAAATGCATAGCAAGCTTTCCAGGGTCAATGCCATGGGAGGCATTGCTGCTGCTGCTAAGTTGCTTCAGTCGTGTCCAACTCTGTGCGACCCCGTAGACAGCAGCCCACCAGGCTCCCCCGTCCCTGGGATTCTCCAGGCAAGAACACTGGAGTGTGTTGCCATCGCCTTCTCCAATGCATGAAAGTGAAAAGTAAAAGTGAAGTCGCTCAGTCATATCTGACTCTTTGCGACCCCATGGACTGCAGCCCACCAGGCTCCTCCATCCAAGGGATTTTCCAGGCAAGAGAACTGGAGTGTGTTGCCATCGCCTTCTCCATGGGAGGCATTGGGTATGCAGTAAATCAGACACACTGACTGAGATATTGTATTAGTTTCCTTTGGATGCATGACAAATTGCCACCAACTTAGTGGTGAAATCAGCCTCCATTTATTGTCTCACAGTCCTGTAGATCAGTAGTCTAGATGGGGCTCAGTTGAATTCTCCTCTCAGAATCTCATGAGACCACAGTTGAGATGCTGGCAAAGACTGCTGTCTCACTGGAAGCTTTGAGTCCTCTTCTAAGTCAGCAGAAATCAACTCCTTGCAGCCATGAAACGAATGTCAACTTGGTTTTTCAAGGACTGTAAATGAGTGATTTCAGGGAACACCTTGACCTTCTTCAAAGGGGCTAGCCCACTCACGATACTATTCCTTTGATTAACTTAAAGTCAACTGATTGAAGTGAAGTGAAGTGAATTCGCTCAGTCATGTCCTACTCTCTGCAACCCCATAGACTGCAGCCTGCCAGGCTCCTCTGTCCATGGGATTTTCCAGGCAATAGTACTGGAGTGGATTGCCATTTCCTTCTCCAAAAGTCAACTGATTAGGGACCTTAATTACATCTGTGAAATTCTCTCACCTTTGCCATATAATAGTGAATAATGACAGGGGTGATACATCACCGTATTTACATGTCCTACCCCCACTCAAGGGGTGGGGGCTATACAGGGCTTGTATCCCCAAAAGTGGAAATCTTGGGGCCATCTTGGAATTCTGCCTACAACAGATATTAAATGAGTAACTGAAGGCAAAATTATTAAACCATTATAACTCACGAAAAACTCTGTAAAGGAGAATTATAGATTCCCATCAGAATGGTTAAGAGGGAGGCTCAGCTTCCTGTAAAATGATGGGAAGACTTCCTGAGACCTGACAATTAGACTGAAATCAGCAAAGCTAAGATAGTAAGTGTTGGGAGAGGAGGGGAGCAGAGCTGGAATGAGAGGACATAAATTAGTTTAATAAATATGCCTAAAATAAAATGAACTCACTCACTGGCCCTCCCTATTATTTCCAGAAAGTGAAGTTGAGCATTTTCCATGTACAAGGAAGCTGGCAACAGATCCAAAGGGCCCGTTTGTCCACTGCCTTTTCTGGAGAACTTAGGGGTATCTATCTGTAGAGGGTCTGGGTTTTTCCTACCACAGGGATATGAGGAGCAACAACAACAACAAAATCAAGGTCAATTCTAGGAGTAGGTAGCATTGGATAAGTTTCATACATATTTTGCAAGCTGGCAAATCTATCTGTAAGCCTGAAATTGTGGGTGGTTCCATTACTTACAATGGTGAATTTAGAAGTGAAAGTATTTTCTTTGTCTTTGAACACTAAGACAGCCTTCTCTCTGGTCAGAGTAAATACAGAAAAGAAATTTAAAAATACATATTTAAGCTGGAAATTGGAATGTTCCTGTCAGCACTTGGAGGAACCTAGGAGATGGGAAGTCTCATGCCTACCCTTTAACAAATATGTACTGATTTTGGCAAAGAGTTGTGAAATCCCACAGTGTCTCTAATGTACCTTTACCTCTCTCATCCTATCCACCAAATTCAACTTTGTTGCCAAAATAGGGGGGAAAGATGAAATAATTGACCCAAAGCACATGAGTACCTAAACTGTATGCCAAATTTAAAAATGGAGAGGGTTTTCATTTCATTAAATTGTAGGTCTCTTTCCACCAAATTCCCTTTCTATAAGTTGTAGTAAAACGTCTTCTACTGGAAAGATTCTGGAAAGATGATTTGGAATACAAATGTTTGAGAGCTGAAGTACAAAAATTTTACTTGTTAACTAATTTTACCAGCAACTTCAACAGAATACAAGGACAACCTCAAACAGGGACAAACATTTGAAGCTCTTTAGAATCTTGATATCTATATCACTATCTGGGAGAATGTGTTAAGTATGTACCAGCCTTCATATAAAGAAAGTCTGTGTTGGGAGAACGGCAAAATAGTCCTGGACTATAGATGGGGAAACAGTGGAAACAGTGTCAGACTTTATTTTTGGGGGCTCCAAAATCACTGCAGATGGTGACTGCAGCCATGAAATTAAAAGATACTTACTCCTTGGAAGGAAAGTTATGACCAACCTAGATAGCATATTCAAAAGCAGAGACATTACTTTGCCAACAAAGGTCCATCTAGTCAAGGCTATGGTTTTTCCAGTGGTCATGTATGGATTGAGTTGGACTGTGAAGAAAGCTGAGAGCTGAAGAATTGATGCTTTTGAAGTGTGGTATTGGAGAAGAGTCCCTTGGGCTGCAAGGCCTCGCCAACCAGTCCATTCTAAAGGAGATCAGTCCTGGGTGTTCATTGGAAGGACTGATGCTAAAGCTGAAACTCCAATACTTTGGCCACCTGATGCGAAGAGCTGACTCATTGGAAAAGACCTTGATGCTGTGAGGGATTGGGGGCAGGACGAGAAGGGGACAACAGAGGATGAGATGGCTGGATGGCATCACTGACTCTTTGGACATGAGTTTGAATAAACTCTGGGAGTTGGTGACAGACAGGGAGGCCTGACGTGCTGCGATTCATGGGGTTGCAAAGAGTCGGACCCGACTGAGCAACTGAATTGAACTGAACTGATACTTCTTTACAAAGAAGGAAATTGCATCCCACTCCAATATTGTTGCCTGGAGAATCCCATGGACAAAGGAGCCCGGCGGGCTATGGTCTATGGGGTCACGGAGTGTCAGACATGAGTGACTTGACTTCATACTTTCTCACTAAGTCATATGACCCCTTGTTTTCTCCTTGTGTTTCACTATGTTACTTTTCCCTTGTTGCTGAAGTGACCCAGACATTTAATTTCTATCCTATCTTCTTCATTGACCTGTGACTAGGTCAGTATAAGCAGAATGGAGATGGGTTATTGAGAACAGCTGGGAACAGGTCTGCTGAGCGTCAGCAGGCGGCCTCCCTGCTCCCTATGACTAATTCATCAACACAGGGCTATTCGTCACCCTACATTCCCTGAGACCTTGATGACCATATTAGGTAGACACAAAAGAGAGACTCTGAAATTCAGTTTGACTATAAGAGGCGGTTCAGCCATCTACTCGCTATTCAACTATTATTTTGTACACAGTTATTAGCAGGCACTGTCTCCTGTTGACGTTTCAGGCACTGTATTGTTCTTTGCCCTACCAATGGATCCTTCTACTAAGGTTTTGCTTTCCTAACTCACCTGATCATAAAAATGCATGGTCATTGTCCTCAAGATTGGGCTTCCCATGTGGCACTAATGTCAAGAGTCTGCTTTAGGTGTTCAGGGTACATCAGTGAATACAACAAAGATCTCTGCCTTCATAGGGCTGATATTCTACAAAGAGGATGAGACTCTGGATAATTTAGTCTAGCAAATTATACAGTGCTATATAAGGGTACTGGTACCATGAAAGAAAGAAAGAAAGCAAGAAACAGGGATTGGATATGTGAGAAGATATCCACAATAAGCTTCACTGCTAGGGTAAAGTTTTAACAAAGACTTGAAAAAGGTGAAGAATTTTGCAGGGTCTGGAAGAAGAGCATGTTAAGCATAGCAAACAGCTAGAACAAAGACCCTACCTGGGGAGGGACCTGGTGTGTTTGAGGAGCAAAGAGTGAGAGAGAGATGACATGGAGGTAAGAAGGACTGGGGTGAGATGAGCTCAGTTAGGGCCTTATGGGTCATTTCGTGATGGAGAAACAGTGCAGGGTTTTGAGCAGATGGTGACATGGTATGAGATATTTTAATAGAGTCACTCTGGCTAATGTTTTGAGAATAGATTGTAGAAGGCAAATATGGAAAAGACCATTTCGGAGAGCATTTGGCAATATCTAGACCGGGTAGTGGGCTTCTCTGGTGACTCAGAAGATAAAGGCCATGCCTGCACTGCAGGAGACTCGGGTTTAATCACTGGCTGGGGAAGATCCCCTGGAGAAGGGAGTGGTTACCTACTCCAGTATTCTTGCCTGGAGCATTCCATGGACAGAGAGGCCTGGCAGACTACAGTCCATGGGGTTGCAAAGAGCCAGATATGACTGAGCACTGAGCACACATGTACAGATCTTGTAAAGCTAAAGTTTTGCCTTCTCTGGAATCCAGAAATTCTAAGCACCAGAAGAGAAGCCCTCTCAATGTATACAAGGAGAGATGTACAGGCATGTTCATTGTGGCATTGTTAGCAGATACAAAAAATCAAAATAGCCCCTTAATGGGAGAGTGAATGAGTCAGGAAGATCCCCTGGAGTAGAAATGGCAACCCACTCCACTATTCTTGCCTGGAAAATCCCAAGGACAGAGGAGCCTGGCGGGCTACAATTCATGGGGTCGCAAAGAGTCCAACACACTGAACACGCACGCATGCACATGCAATGAAACACTCTCCAGCAATTAAAATGAACAAAACAGAGGTGTGTTATCAAGACGGATCCATCCATCAAACATAAAAGGGAATGATAAAAATCTAGTTGCAGAAGGATAGTTACAGAATGATATCAAGTTTAAAACACCACGAAAGCATTTATGGCTATGTATGTGTTTAGTGAAAATAGAGTATCTGGTAGTCTAGCTGTTAAGTCTCTGTGATTCCACTTCAGGGGGTACAGGTTAGATCTCTGGTCAGGGAAGATTCCACAGGCGAGAGGCCAAAAAAAAAAAAAAGAACATCAAGTGAAGAATATACATTTCCTGAAAATAATTACATTTTCAGGAAGAGAGACTAAAGGGTTTGGGAAGGTATGCAGAGAGAATTTCAACTGGACCTGCAATTGTATTAGCGTTTCTCTCTCCCTTTATTAGAAAGGTTCAAACCTTGCAAAATATTAAATTTCATATCTTTTTTTACTAAAATGAAATCAATAAAAATAAATTAAATGACAAGAAGAGAAAACATTTATTTGACGATTGATTTTTATCAATTGGAGGTATCAAAACATACCTCCAAAACAGCATGCATAATATTTACATAGTCCATGGAGTTCTGTTTTGCAAGTATTTCCAATCAAAACTGTAAATTCTTCCTAAGTGTTCTTAAAAAAATTTTATGCCTAGAAAATTTGTACTCTTTTTCTCAGCATTTAGCAACCTTTATCATGGTGGTGGCACATGACAGCCATCAGAGTTAAAAGCAATGCTTGCTGCTATTCACAATAGCCAAGACAATGAAACCACCTAATGGCCAGTGACCAATGGATTAAGAAAATGTAGTACATAATTACCATAGAATACTGCAGCAGCTGCTGCTAAGTCGCTTCAGTTGTGTCTGACTCTGTGCGACCCCATAGACGGCAGCCCACCAGGCTCCCCCGTCCCTGGGATTCTCCAGGCAAGAACACTGGAGTGGGTTGCCATTTCCTTCTCCAATGCAGGAAAGTGAAAAGGGAAAGTGAAGTCGCTCAGTCGTATCCAACTCATAGCGACCCCATGGACCGCAGCCCACCATAGAATACCACTCTACCATAAAAAGAACTAAATAATGCCATTTGTAGCCACATGGATGCAACTAGAGATCACCACACTAAATGAAGTCAGAAAAAGAACGACAAATACAATATGATGTCACTTACGCTTGGAATTTAAAATATGACACGAATGAACCTATCTATGAAATAGAAACAGGCTCATGGACATAGAGAGCAGACTTGTGGTTGCCAAGGAGGAGAGGGTTGGGGCACAGATGGAGCGAGAGGGTGGGATCTGCAGATGTAAGCTATTTTAAATAGAATGGACAAACAACAATTCGCACTGTATAGCACAAAAAACTGTATTCAATATCCAGCGATAAACCATAATGGAAAAGGATATGAAAGAGAATGTATATATGTACATATTTGAATCACTTTGCTATACAGCATAAATTAACACAGCACTGTAAATCAACCACACTTCAATAAAAAAATTCAAAAATTAATAAAAAATAAAAGTCAAGAAAACAAATAAACAAAACGATCAGTGCTTGCTGGCATTGTGACTGCTGCAGAAAGTGCTTTTGGCCAGGCTCCCTGGGTTTTTTAAGTTGTGATCACCAGTGGAGATGAACAATTAGTGGCCCCAGTCCTGCAGGGTCAGGTGGCTTTCTTCCTCTACTGTTTGCAAAAGCAGGATGGAGCAGTTTCGGCAGCTTAAGTACTATTTGGAGAGTTGTAATGGTATTAGCAGAGGGACAACCCGAGCCAAGTGTATTTTAGCAAGTGACAAGTATGTTTGCTGTAATATATTGATAATCATTTTTCTTCTTCTCTGTCTCCCTTTTTCTTCTGCCTTTACATAAGAGGCTTCTTTTAAAACAAGTGTTTTCAGATTGGAGTATGTTATGGCAAAGAGCCCAGAAGAGGTGGATTTAGTGCACTGAAGCCCTGTTTTCAATTATCAAGAATCCACGAAACCACAGCCCTAGGTTTTAGATGGGCCAATTTAAACGTTTGCCTTTCCAATGTAAATGTATAAAATATAAGCTGTTCAGCAGTATCAGAGTCTTTCTCAGTGACATGGGTCTTATTCCTCTAGCAGAGGACCTGCTACACACAAGCTTATCGCACAAATAGGTTATAGGGTCTTCATTAATATGTCTGCAAACTGACTAGACATTAGGATATGCAATTCATTTTTCTCTAAGCTCTCACCCATCATTCTCAATTTAATGTATTTCATTATGATAATTTTAAAAAGAAGATGGATTTTATTTTCTCCTTAAAAGTTCCAACACATTTTCTAAACACAAAGAAAAGCTGTTAATGTTATTAATGCTTTATTAGATTGTTATATAAGGATTACAATTTTAATATGGAAAGTTCCTGACCTGAAGTCACATGAAACAAAGAGAAAAGGAATGGCACAAGCAACGAAAAACAGAGACAGACAAAACAAAACAAAAAAATCTATGGGTTGCCGAGCGATGACAGAAGCAATGATTATGTGTTTCTTATGTTGGGCCCCACCCATGTTGGAAATTCAATAAGTTGAATTTTGGCAGCAGCAGAACATGCTTGTACAAAATTTGACCTAAATATTTGCAACAATGTCCAGTGTTGGCTGTGTGGTTTTATATTCCTTCTTCCTCTCTCTCTCTTTCTCTCCCTTCCCAGGTTTTTCAAGATTTATTTCAAAGAAGTCTACTGGTAATCTCCATGGAGGGCACCATATTCTTCCCTGGTTTCTCATGCAGTTTGGTAGAAAGAAAGAGCAGTTCAAGTCACAGGTCACTTCAAATATGACATATACCTGAGAGCATCAATTTCCTCACATATCATGGGAACAATGATAATACTCATACCTTGACCTCAGAGTGTTGCCTGGGGAAGTCAGTGGAAAATACAGTGAACTTATTTGTAAAAGTTGCTGTGATATTTTCATTTTCAATTCTACTAGTACAGTTAATAATACATTAATGACTTAAACCTAATTCATCTCACTTAGTGTATTCTGTCCAGTATGGTAGCCACTGGCCAAGGTGGCTATTAAAATTAGAATAAAGCAAAACTAAATAATACAAACATTAGGGATTTGATTTAGGTCATACCTGAATGGTCTAGAGGTTTTCCCTACGTTCATCAGTTTAAGTCTGAAATTGGCAATAAGGAGTTCACGATCTGAACCACAGTCAGCTCCTGGTCTAGTTTTTGCTAAATGTGTAGAGCTCTTTGGCTGCAAAGAATAGAATCAATCTGATTTCGGTGTTGACCATCCTGTGATGTCCATGTGTAGAGTCTTCTCTTCTGTTGTTGGAAGAGAGTGTTTGCTATGACCATTGCGTTCTTTTGGCAAAACTCTATTAGCCTTTGCCCTGCTTCATTCTGTACTCCAAGGCCAAATTTGCCTCTTACTCCAGGTGATTCTTGACTTCCTACTTTTGCATTCCAGGCCCCTATAATGAAAGGACATCTTTTTCGGGTGTTAGTTCAAAAAGGTCTTGTAGGTCTTCACAGAATCGTTCAACTTCAGCTTCTTCAGTGTTACTGGTTGGGGCATAGGCTTGGATTACTGTGATATTGAATGGTTTGCCTTGGAAATGAATAGAGATCATTCTGTCATTTTTGAGATTGCATCCAAGTACTGCATTTCGGACTCTTTTGTTGACCATGATGGCTGCTCCATTTCTTCTGAGGGATTCCTGCCCGCAGTAATAGACCTAATGGTCATCTGAGTTAAATTCACCCATTCCAGTCCATTTTAGTTCACTGATTCCTAGAATGTCGACGTTCACTCTTGTCATCTCCTGTTTGACCACTTCCAATTTGCCTTGATTCATGGACCTAACATTCCAGGTTCCTATGCAATATTGCTCTTTACATCATCGGACCTTGCTTCTATCACCAGTCATATCCACAACTGGGTATTGTTTTTGCTTTGGCTCCATCCCTTCATTCTTTCTGGAGTTATTTCTCCACTGTACAGTGGAAGTGAGAAATAGATTTAAGGGACTGGATCTGATAGACAGAGTGCCTGATGAACTATGGACAGAGGTTCATGACATTGTACAGGAGACAGGGATCAAGACCATCCCCATGGAAAAGAAATGCAAAAAAAGCAAAATAGCTGTCTGGGGAGGCTTTACAAATAGCTGTGAAAAGAAGAGAAGTGAAAAGCAAAGTAGAAAAGGAAAGATATAAGCATCTGAATGCAGAGTTCCAAAGAATAGAAAGGAGAGATAAGAAAGCCTTCCTCAGCGATCAATGCAAAGAAATTGAGGAAAACAACAGAATGGGAGAGACTAGAGATCTCTTCAAGAAAATTAGAGATATCAAAGGAATATGTCATGCAAAGACGGGCTTGATAAAGGACAGAAATGGTATGGACCTCACAGAAGCAGAAGATATTAAGAAGAGGTGGCAAGAATACACAGAAGAACTATACAAAAAAGATCTTCATCACCCAGATAATCACAATGGTATAATCACGATGGTGTGATCACTCACCTAGAGTCAGATATCCTGGAATGTGAAGTCAAGTGGGCCTTAGAAAGCATCACTACGAACAAAGCTAGTGGAGGTGATGGAATTCCAGTAGAGCTATTTCAAATCCTGAAAGATGATGCTGTGAAAGTGCTGCACTCAATATGCCAGCACATTTGGAAAAGTCAGTAGTGGCCAGTTCAATTTTTATTCCAATTCCAAAGAAAGGCAATGCCAAAGAATGCTCAAAGTACTGAACAACTGCACTCATCTCACACAGTAGTAAATAATGCTTAAAATTCTCCAAGGCAGGATTCAGCAATACGTGAACCATGAACTACAAGGTGTTCAAGCTGATTTTAGAAAAGGCAGATGAACCAGAGATCAAATTCCCAACATCTGCTGGATCATGGAAAAAGCAAGAGAGTTCCAGAAAAATATCTATTTCTGCTTTATTGACTATGCCAAAGCCTTTGACTGTGTGGATCACAATAAACTGTGGAAAATTCTGAAAGAGATGGGAATGCCAGACCACCTGACCTGCTTCTTGAGAAACCTATATGCAGGTCAGGAAGCAACAGAACTGGTCATGGAACAACAGACTGGTTCCAAATAGGAAAAGGAGTACAGCAAGGCTGTATATTGTTACCCTGCTTATTTAACTTACATGCAGAGTACAGCAAGAGAAACGGTGAGCTGGAAGAAGCACAAGCTGGAATCAAGATTGCTGAGAGAAATATCAGTAACCTCAGATATGCAGATGACACCACCCTTATGGCAGAAAGTGAAGAGGAACTGAATAGCCTCTTCATGAAAGTGAAAGAAGAGAGTGAAAAAGTTGGCTTAAAACTCAACATTCAGAAAACGAAGATCATGGCATCTGGTCCCATCACTTCATGAGAAATAGATGGGCAAACAGTGGAAACAGTGTCAGATTTTATTTTTTGGGCTCCAAAATCACTGCAGATGGTGATTGCAGCCATGAAATTAAAAGGCACTTATTCCTTGGAAGGAAAGTTATGACCAACCTAGATAGCATGTTCAAAAGCAGAGACATTATTTTGCCAACAAAGGTCCGTCTAGTCAAGGCTATGGTTTTTCCATTGGCATGTATGGATGTGAAAGTTGTACTGTGAAGAAAGCTGAGTGCCAAAGAATTGATGCTTTTGAACTGTGGTGTTGGAGAAGACTCTTGAGAGTCCCTTGGACCGCAAAGAGATCCAAGCAAACCATTCTAAAGGAGATCAGTCCTGGGTGTTCACTGGAAGGACTGACGGTAAAGCTGAAACTCCAGTACTTTGGCCACCTTAGGCAAAGTTTTGACTCATTGGAGAAGACTCTGATGCTGAGAGAAATTGGGAGCAGGAGGAGAAGGGGATGACAGAGGATGAGATGGCTGGATGGTATCACCAACTGGATAGACATGAGTTTGAATAAACTCTGGGAGTTGGTGATGGACAGGGAGGCCTAGCGTGCTACAATTCATGGGGTCACAAAGAGTAGGAATTCTCAGAGCAGCTGAACTGAACTGAACTGAAATAATATAAAAACGTTAGTTCCTCAGTCTGACTAGCTTCCCAGTTAACAGCTACCATTTTGGACAGCATAGATATTGGACCTTTTCTTCATGACAGAAAGTTCTGCGAGCAGTGCTAGTGTTAAGTTTTAAGGAATAGACTTAAATTGCTTGTATATACTAGCAGCCTGACCTATGCGTTAAAGGAGACTCAAGTTCTTTTTACTAAGTTTGAAACCTAGCTATTGTGCATCTCAGAGTAATAAGAGCTCAAGAAATTAATTTTTTAACGTGAGTTTTCTATCGCTCATTGCAACAAATTCTAAGTAATAAAATGTTCTATACCTCATTAATTTATTCTCTAGATTTTTAAAATAGAAGCTCATCTAACTTGACTTGGATTTTAAGACTTGAGATGAATGAGCTGCTTTGGGTTACATCATCTTCATGGATTGTCAAATGAAACTTACACTGAAGTCACTCAGGACAGGTCATTTCTATTCCCTTGTTAAAAAAAAAAAAGAAAGAAAGAAATGCCTGCTGCTTCCAAGTGACTTACCAGATAACACAGCAGATTGGTCACATGAGGCCTGAATTCGGCATTTCTCAACCACTGCCTAGGCCAGCTTGGATGACTGTTCAGATGGAGAGGTTTAAATAGCAGAGAAGGAGTAGGGGAGCATTTAAGGAGAACCAGTGTGAGACATGCTCTCTAGTCGTGCGTATCAGCCTGATGTGCAGATACTTTCCTCACTTATGCTTACATACTGAACTGAACTGAATACTTCCTTATTATCTTTTTATTTATAAATATGTGAGGCCTCAGTCATTTGTGAATACCATTTTAGATTACAAAATTGGTTTCAAAGTAGTAACAACATACATCTTTAGTGTTTCCTGTGTGTGTGCTAAGTTGCTTCAGTTGTGTCTGACTCCTTATGACTCCATGTACGGTGGCCCACCAGGCTCCTCTGTCCATGGGGATTCTCTCGGCAAGAATACTGGAGTGGGTTGCTCTGCCGTCCTCCAGGGATTTTCCTGACCCAGGGATTGAATCTGGTCTCCTGCATTGCAGGAAGATTCTTTACCATTTGAGCCACCAGGGAAGCTGTTTCTTACAATAAAGTAATATGAAGGATGATGCAGAGGTAAAGAATCTGACTGCTGATGCAAGAAACACAGGAGATGCAGGTTCAATCCCTGGGTCAGGAAGATCTCCTGGAGGAGGAAATGGCAACCCAATTCAGTATTCTTGCCTGGAGAATTCCATTGACAGAGGAGCCTGGTGGGCTACAGTCTGTGGGGTCTCAAAGAGTTGGTCACCCCAGTCCATGGGATGTACATGCACTATGAACTACAGTGTTTCAAACACTGAGGAACGTTCAGAGACCAGTGTAATGAATACCAACATACCCCTCACTCAGAGGATCTTTTTAAAGACAAAACATGGCAGATGCAGTTGAAACTGCTTTTATGATCCTTACTAATCCCCTTCCTCTTTCTTCCTACCAGAGACAGTACTATCCCGAAGCTAAATATCCTTCCTTTCATGTGTTTGCATTTCCATTACATAAAGTTATTTTTATCTATAAACAATATAAAGTTTTGTTTTGTGTGCCTTTGAAATTTACATACAAGATATCGTACTAGGAGCTCTATTCTGTATGCAGCTTTTTATACTCATTATTTTGCAGAATATTTTTCTTTTTATCTATGTATCTATGTATTATCTATCATCTGTCTATCTAATGTTTGCTGTGAAACCATCACCACAATTGAGATAGAGAACCTATCCCCAAAGTCGTTTAATTCTTTATAACCCTTCCCTCTTGCCCCACCCTAATCAATTGATTCATTGGAAAAGAGCCTGATGCTGGGAAAGATTGAAGGCAAGAGGTGAAGGGGATGACAGAGGATGAGATGGCTGGATGGCATCACCAAATCAATGGACATGGGTTTGAGCAAGCTCTGGGAGCTGGTGATGGACACGGAAGCCTGGCGTGCTGCAGTCCATGGGGTTGCAAAGAGTCAAACAACTGGGTCAAGCAACTGAACTGAACCTATCCAGGCAAACACTGATCTGCTTTCATATTAAGATATTATACAAATGGAATCATACAGTATGTACTCTTTTTTGCCTAGCACATTTCAGTCAGCATAGTTATTGTGAGGCTCATAGTGCTCCCTATGTATCAATAATTCTTTCTATTGTGGAGTAGTAATTCAGTACACAGATATACCGCAATTTCTTTATTCATTTTGTTGGTGGACATTGGGGTTGTTTATAGGTTTTGATGATTACAAATACATCTACAAATAATATTTATGTATAAGCCTTTTTAAAAAGCTGTCTTTATTTTTTTAAGAGGTTTTAGATTTACAGCAAAATTGAACAGAAAGTGCAGTTTTAATGAGTTGCCCTTTATTTGGCCACCCACAGGCACAGCCTCCCCCACAATTAACATCCCCCACAGAGTGGTACATTTGCTATAACTGATGAAACTACATTATCACCCAAAGTCTATAGCTTTTGAGGATTCACTTTTAGTGTTAAACATTCTGAGTTTTGACAAATGTATAACAATATATATCCACCACTACAGTATCATACAGAATAGTTTCACTGCCTTAAAATCCTTTTAAATCCTTAAAAATAGTTTCACTGCCTTAAAATGTGCCCTATTTATTCATCTCTCCCCCTCCATTACCCACCGATGACTGATCTTTCTACTGCCACCACAGTTTTACCTTTTCCAAGATGTCATCTAGTTGGGCTCTTTCCAGTATGTAACCTATTCAGATTGCCTTCTTTTACTTAGTGATACACATTGAAGGTTCCTTCATGTCTTTTCATGGCTTGATAGCTCGTTTCTTTTTTGTACTGAATAATATTCCACTGTCTGGATATACCACAGCTTATTTATCCATTCACTCACTGAAAGGCATCTCAGTTGCTTCCAAGTTTTGGCAGTTATGAATAAGGCTGCTATAAACGTCCTTGTGCAGGTTTCCGTGTGGACATAAGTTTCCAATCGATTTGGGCATTCGTAAATACCAAGGAGCACATACCAAGGAGCACAAATGCTAGGTTGAACAGAATGACTAATTTTGTAACAAACTGTCCAACATTCTTTCAAGGTTCCTATCAGACGTGAATGAAAGTTCCTGTTGTTTCACATCATTACATTACAACAACATCATTCAGTTCAGTTCAGTTCAGTCACTCAGTTGTGTCCGACCCTGCAACCCCATGAATTGCAGCATGCCAGACCTCCTTGTCCATCACCAACTCCCGGAGTTCACCCAAACTCATGTGCATCGAGTTGGTGATGCCATCCAGCCATCTCATCCTCTGTCGTCCCCTTCTCCTCTTGGCCCCAGTCTCTCCTAGCATCAGAGTCTTTTCCAATGAGTCAACTCTTCGCATGAGGTGGCCAAAGTACTGGTGTTTCAGCTTTAGCATCATTCCTTCCAATGAACACCCAGGACTGATCTCCTTTAGAATGGACAGGTTGGATCTCCTTGCAGTCCAAGGGACTCTCAAGAGTCTTCTCCAACACCACAGTTCAAAAGCATCAATTCTTCGGCACTCAGCTTTCTTCACAGACCAACTCTCACATCTATACATGACCACTGGAAAAACCATAGCCTTGACTAGACGGACCTTTGTTGGCAAAGTAATGTCTCTGCTTTTGAATATGCTATCTAGGTTGGTCATAACTTTTCTTCCAAGGAGTAAGCGTCTTTTAATTTCATGACTGCAATCACCATCTGCAGTGATTTTGGAGCCCCCAAAAACAAAGTGTGACACTGTTTCCACTGTGTCTCCATCTATTTCCCATGAAGTGATGGGATCAGATGCCATGATCTTCATTTTCTGAATGTTGAGCTTTAAGCCAACTTTTTCACTCACCTCTTTCACTTTAACGAAGAGGCTTTTCAGTTCCTCTTCACTTCCTGCCGTAAGGGTGGTGTCATCTCCATATATAAGGTTATTATTTTGGCTATTCTAATCAATGTGTTGTGATTACAAGTCTTTTTGAGGACATATCCTTTATTTCTCCTCGATAATTACCTAGAATTGGATGTTTGGATCATATGCTAGATGTGTTTTTAAATTTTTAAGAACTGTTTTCCAAAGTGGTTGCATCATTTAGACCCCCACCCTTGCTAACACTTGGCATGGCCAGCCTTTTTAATTTTAGCTCTTCTAATGGGCATGTAGTAATACTTCATTGTGGTTTTAATGCTCATTTCCCTAATGACCCTTATGCTGAACATCTTGTCATGTGGTTATTTGTCATCCGTATATTAAATCTAGTGAAGTATCTGTTCAAATTTGCTGACATGCTGCTCTGCTGGGATTTTGACTTGATGTGTTGCATCTAGACATGAATTTGGAGAGAACTGATATCTTAAAAAATAGCTGACTTTTTTTTAACCCATGGTCTCAGTCTCCATTCATTTGGATCTTCTTTACTTTCTCTCAACAATATGTTTTAGTTTTCAGTGTATAGACCTGCATGTCCCTTGTTAGGCTTTTCCCTAAGTATTTTAAAAAGTTTTTTGGTGTAATATAAATAGGATTGCTTTAAAATTTCAGCTTCCGATTATTTGTTACTGATATATGGAAATACAATGATTTCTTTAATTGGTTGCTGTTTACTCACTCAGTCATGTCCAACTCTTTGTGACCCCACAGACTGTGTAGTCCACCAGGCTCCTCTGTCCGTGGGATTTTCCAGGAAAGAATACTGGAGTGGGTGGCCATTTCCTTCTCCAGAAGATATTCTGAGCCAGGGATAGAACCCGCATCTTCTGCTGCTTGTGCATTGCAGGCAGATTCTTTACCACTGAGTCACTGGAGAAGCCTGGTGTTTTTTACATATGTAAAAGTTACAGTTATTTATGTGCATACATATATAACTTGCCTCTCCCCTGTTGGATTGTCAACAAATTCTTCTCTTAGTTTTTCTTTTTTAATCTGCTGACTTGGATGCTATGGAGTCTATTTCAAGGTTTGTATGGGTTGCTACTCTCTTATTTTTAACATCTATAATTTGAGGTTTTATTGTTGCTATCCAGAAGCCTGCTGTGTGCCAGTCAGATTGGTTTTTCTTTGTAGACAATCTCTCTTTTTCTTCCTGACAGTTTTTTAAGATTTTTTAAATTCTTAATACTTTTAAGTATAACTTTTCTGTCTAATTCAATATTAGTCACCCTGCTTGGTATATAACATGCATTTTGGATCAGATAATTTATAATTAATTTTTGGTACATTCTCATGTCATCTCTTCTAATGGAGCTCTCTGCTATTTCCTGTACTCACTTCCTATAGCACTTCTTTTAGAAATATGATTAAGCCACTCAATCTATATTCCCTGTCTTTAACTTTTCTTTTATAATTCTCATCTGCTTATTCCCTTATGCTTCATTCCAGGTGAACTCCTCAGGACAACCTTCCAATCCACAAACTCTTCACCTGTGTAAACCTATTTGTCTCATCTATGAAATTGTTTTAAATCTTAATAACTTTGTTATTCATTTTCAAGATTTCTAATTGTTTTTTTTCTTATCCACCTATTGTCTTATTTCTGCCTGTTTTGCTTCATTACTTCTTGTTATTTTTAAATTTTTCCCATATTTTATCACTTTGAAGAATGTGTGCTTAAGCATGCTCATTTTCAGATATTTTTCTCTCTTCTCCACTATTTTAATATTTTAACGTTTTCTGCATTGAACTTATCTGTTAATAGTTGATATTGTTGGCTGTCTTTCTCAGCAATTTATTTCTTTGTGTATTTGAGCACTTTGGTTTACAAGCTTCTCTGATACTACAAGATCTTTCTTGCCTCATCCAAACTCTACTATCTTCTTCTGGTTTAAGAGTTCCGTCACTGCTTTCACATGGTCTTCTAGGACCTTTTAGTCCAGTTTAGGGGCTCCTGAAGATTTAGTCAGGACTGGTGACATTTAATTCAAGGCACTACTCAAACATATGGTATTCAGCGATGAGCAAGATAGCCTAGTGAGAAGACTAGTTACAAGTACCCCAAAAGTATATCACATAGTGGCGGAAGGAAAGAGGGGCATAATTTGAGAGAGTAACATTGAAATGGGAATGACCATGTGTAAAAATAGATAACCAGGGAGAATTTGCTATATGACACAAGTTACCCAAATCTGGTGCTCTGTGACAACCTAAGGGGGTATGATGGAGAGGGAAGTGGGAGGGAGGTTCAAGAGAGAGGGAAAATGTGTATACCTATGGCTGATTCATGTTGATATACACCAGAAACCAACACAATATTGTAAAGCAGTTATCCTCTGATTAAAGATAAACATTTTTAAAAATCCACCAGAAGTCTACATATGTATAACTGATTTGCTTTTCTGTACACTTGAAACTAACAATATTGTAAATCAACTACACTCCAATTTAAAATTAAAAACATCCATCCAAGTCTATTTTTTTTTTTTTGTGAGGATTTCAACTAGAGGATGGGACTCAGCAGAGAAAGGTATTGAATATTTATTTTCCCAGTTACCTTAAAATTAAAGCCAGCATCTGACAGGCATAACAACAGAAATCTGAAATGGCAGCTCTATGTAGCAAAAATAACATGTAGGGATATTTAGACATGTGATGGCAGAATTCTCTGCAAGGGAGGAGGGGCAAACGTGTTTTTATTCAAGTATTTCCTTGGAAAAGCAGATTGCCTGGAATCCAGTACTGTGTCCCTGACTGGAGAGTTCAGGGCATGTTTTCATTGATTCTACAGCTGGAAAACTCCCAAGTGTGGGCTTAGGGCCACTGAAATGAACAATTATATTTAAAGTTTGATCAACCTTGCTCGGTGATAATTCCCTCTGGAAAAGAAAAGCAGATACTTCTAGCTAGATCACCCCAAACTAGCTCCAAAGAAATCCAGAAATTTGATTTTTGAACATTTTCCTCTGAATTTAAGCCTTTGGGGTAATACAATTGGAAAACAACATTTCTTTACAGTAAAAATGTGTTTGGCAGCCCCTCTATATACAAAGTTCAACTTTAGGGCAAAGAAAAAGAGACGCTCATTATGTAATCAGGTCAAATTATTGGTTACTGGGAAGAGTTCCTGGTTTAGACTTCATCTATTATGTGAAGTAGATATTAGATCTTTTATTCTGCCAGTGCCATTTTAATCACTGCAGTTCTTTATTCTAAATAGTTTAACCTTGGAAGACCTTTCCCCAGGGCTTCTTATTTATTTAGATATTGTTATGCAACACGCACAATAGCATCAGTGAAGGCAGGATTGATCCCTTCTCAACTTTCACAGGAGGGATTGTACAATACATAAAGGAGCTGGTTCTATAAATAAAGAAGTGGTTTTCTAAATTCCTGGGTAAAGAGAGGCAGAAGTGAGAGGTGAAGACCTAGAGCAGAGATCCCTCCAAGTTGCAGTTTAAGTGATGGAGAAATGGATTTGGAGATTTTGTTCTTTCTCTCTCTTCTCTTTCTTTCTCTACTTAACTCAATCTCAGGACACACTTTTAGTCTTTTCACTTAAAGCAAAAGGCTCATATTTTCTGGGTATAACTTGCAAATGACTTTGAAAACTTTTGAATCAAACGAAAAAAATCAGGAATTTGATGTAAAAATCGTGATTTTCAACTTCTAATGAAATGTTAGAGAATCTGGCTACCCTTGGTCCAGAGTCCATCAAGACAACTACTGCCAAGTTTTAGGCAATAACCAAAGTTCTCCACTGAACCAGTTTCAACCTTGTTTGCCTCCGTTGTCATATTAAAAGTTGGGTTATTTTAGGCCTTTGGGATTGTGCTTTATGGTGTACAGCTATGATTTCTTGCATTCTCATTTGTTCATCCAACAAATATTTATTGGATGGAGGACTGCCTGTGAGGGTTGCCCAGACTGGCAGAGGATTTTTGTTAAGTTATAATGTTTTTCTTAAGCCGCTGATACTTTAGGGGTTGATTGTTATTGTACCATAACATAGATTACCCTGACTAGAAACACAATGAGGAGTCAGAGAGTGAAGGGGCAGAGTAGTGAAATCACAGCTAGTGTGGTCCAGAGGTCCTTTATGAAGTTTTATTGCTCTCCTCCAAGGTTTTAATAAAATAAACGTATTGTCGCTCAGTCATGTCTGACTCTTTGCAACCCCATGAACTGCAGCCCACCAGGCTTCTGTGTCCACGGACTTCTCCAGGCAAGAATATTGGAGGGTATAGTCATTCGTGTCTCCAGGGAATCTTCCTGACCTAGAGGCTGAACCCGGGTCTCCTGCATTGCAAACAGATTTTTTATTATCTGAGCCACCAAAAAGATCCTTTACTTAAAAAATGTGTAAAATAGATAGCTAGTGGGAACTTCCTGTGTAGCACGGGGAGCTCAGCTTGGTGCTCTGTGATGATCTAGAGGGATAGGACAGGAGCAGTAGGAAGGAAATCCAACAGGGAGGGGATACATATACACATATAGTGGTTCACTTTGTTGTACAGCAGAAACTAAAACAACAGTGTAAGTCAATTATACTCCATTTTTTAAAAAAAGAGTTAGTGAGATAGTGAGTAAATCGTATTTCTAGTATTTTGTTCCCTACCTAGAACTTTGAGGCCATGGTTGCCTGCTTTCCATCCGATTTCGACCAGTGATGACAGACTGCAGACTCCATCAGCACACTCCGGTTGCTTCTCAGCGACAAGGCCAGAAGGCTTTCATCGGTGTGCTCAGAACTGAACGTATTCCCAAAGGAATGAAAGACAGAATAACATGCTTTATTCTATTTGGTTCACTGGCTTATTATGATTCTGTTTTAGGAAAATATACAGAGACATCACTCTGCTGACAAAAGTCTGTATAATCAAAGCTATGGTGTTTCCAGTAGTCATAGATGGATGCAAGTTGGGCCATAAAGAAGACTAAGCACTGAAGAACCGATGCTTTCTAATTGTGGTGCTGGAGAAAACTCTTGAGAGTCCCTTGGACAGCAAAGAGATCCAACTGGTCAATCCTAAAGGAAACCAACCCTGAATATTCATCGGAAGGACTGATGCTGAAGCTGAAGCTCCAATACTTTGGCCACCTGATGCAAAGAGCCGACTCATTGAAAAAGACCCTGAGGCTGGGCAAGATTGAAGGCAAAAGGAGAAGAGGGAGGCAGAGGATGTGATAGTTAGATAGCACCACCAATTCAACGGACATGAGTCTGAGCATACTCTGGGAGACACTGAAGGACAGGGAAGCCTGGCGTGCTGCAGTCCATATGGTCGCAGAGAGTTGGAAACGACTTAGCAGCTAAACAATAGCAACAAATAAAGCAAATTGGTTCAAAGATAGGGACAATTAAATGTGCTTTTCAGCCATGAAATCACCTTGGCCGCATGCAATTACTTTTTCTCTGTGTGTGTTGTATTGATATTTAAATGATGCCATGGGCACTGTTTATTTTCCTACCCATCTGTGACACTCAGTTATTCAGTATATAATAATCTAAATTCTGAATTGTTTTAACTTATTTTAACATACAAAGCTACAAGTTTTGGGGGTTCTGTTATTTCTACTTTAACTCCCTGTGGTAAACAAATGTTTTTGCATACATTGGCCACAAAATAAGTCTGATGATAACTGATCTGATAATAATGATTAAGATGAAATAGGTAAATCCTCATTAGCCTTCTCTAACTTTTTCTTTTATTACTATTCTCTTAATTACTGTAAGGGCTTCCCTTGTGGTTCAGTTGGTAAAGAATCTGCCTGCAGTGCGTGAGACCCAGGTTTGATCCTTGGGTTGGGAAAATCCCCTGGAGAAGAGAAAGGCTACCAACTCCAGTATTCTGGCCTGGAGAATTCCATGGACTGTATAGTCCATGGGGTCTCAGAGAGTCAGACACGGCTGAGTGACTTTCACTCCCTAATTCTGGTAAACACCCGAAATTAGTCACCTCTTGATTCTACACTTGTTAGTGTCTTATTTGCATTCTTGGAGTCCAGGAACTGTGTCATCTCCCAACTTTCTTCCCTAGTAACCATGTACCAAAACAGAAGAGAAGGAGGAAGGGAAGCAGAACTGCCTAGTAGTTTTTCCATATGTAAAATAAGGATACTATTATTTCTTTGCTTTATATTTGGTTATTTATCCTGGAATGTTAAACATGACTCTTTGAAACAGAATATACTCAGTTGAATAGCATAGGTTAGCACTAATTTTTTAAGTATATAAAATTACAGAATGAAATAAAATGTTAACTTTTCCTTACCCTTTGTCACATAACAAAATGTGGTCCAGTGGAGAAGGGAATGGTAAACCACTTCAGTATTCTTGCCTTGAGAACCCCATGAACAGTATGAAAAGGCAAAAAGATAGGATACTGAAAGAGGAACTCCCCAGGTCAGTAGGTGCCCAATATGCTCCTGGAGATCAGTGGAGAAATAACTCCAGAAAGAATGAAGATACGGAGCCAAAGCAAAAACAACACCCAGTTGCGGATGTGACTGGCAATGGAAGCAAGGTCCGATGCTGTAAAGAGCAATATTGCATAGGAACCTGGAATGTTAGGTCCATGAATCAAGGCAAATTGGAGTGGTCAAACAGGAGACAGCAAGAGTGAATGTCGACATTTTAGGAATCAGCGAATTAAAGTGGACTAGCATGGATGAATTTAACTCAGATGATCATTATATCTACTATTGTGGACAGGAATCCCTTGGAAGAAATGGAGTAGTCATCATGGTCAACAAAAGAGTCCAAAATGCAGTACTTGGATGCAATCTGAAAACGACAGAATGATACCTGTTTGTATCCAAGGCAAACCATTCAATATCATGGTAATCCAAGCCTATGCCCTGACCAGTAACGCTGAAGTTGAATGGTTCTATGAAGAGCTACAAGACCTTCTAGAACTAACACCCAAAAAAGATGTCCTTTTCATTATAGGGGACTGGAATGCAAAAGTAGGAAGTCAAGAAACACCTGGAGTAACAGGCAAACTTGGCCTTGGAGTACAGAATGAAGCAGGGCCAAGGTTAATAGAGTTTTGCAAAGAGAACACACTGGTCATAGCAAACACCCTCTTCCAACAACACAAGAAAAGACTCAACAAATGGACATCATCAGATGGCCAACACCAAAATCAGATTCATTATATTCTTTGCAGCCAAAGATGGAGAAGCTCTATACAGTCAACAAAAACAAGACTGGGAGCTAACTATGGCTCAGATCATGTGATTCTGATCCTTACTGCCAAATTCAGACTTATATTGAAGAAAGTGGGGAAAACCACTAGACCATTCAGGTATGACCTAAATCAAATCCCTAACGATTATACACTGAAAGTGAGAAATCGATTTAAAGGACTAGATCTGATAGACAGAGTGCCTGATGAACTACGGACGGAGGTTCATGACATACTACAGGAGACAGGGATCAAGACCATTCCCAAGAAAAACAAATGCAAAGAAGCAAAATGGCTGTCTGAGGAGGCCTTACAAATAGCTGTGAAAAGAAGAGAAGCCAAAAGCAAAGGAGAAAAAGAAAGATATAAGCATCTGAATGCAGAGTTCCAAAGAACAGCAAGGAGAGATAAGAAAGCCTTCCTCCGTGATCAGTGCAAAGAAATAGAGGAAAACAACAGAATGGGAAAGACTAGAGATCCCTACAAGAAAAGTAGAGATACCAAGAGAACATTTCATGCAAAGATGGGCTCGATAAAGGACAGAAATGGTATGGACCTAACACAAGCAGAAGATATTAAGAAGCGGTGGCAAGAACACACCGAAGAACTGTACAGAAAAGATCTTCACCACCCAGATAATCACGATGGTGATTATCACCTAGAGCCAGACATCATGGAATGTGAAGTCAAGTGGGTCTTAGGAAGCATCACTATGAACAAAGCTAGTGGAGGTGATGGAATTCCAGTTGAGCTATTTCAAATCCTAACAAAGATGATGCTGTGAAAGTGCTTCACTCAATATGCCAGCAAATTTGGAAAACTCAGCAGCGGCCACAGGACTGGAAAAGGTCAGTTTTCATTCCAATCTCAAAGAAAGGCAGTGCCAAAGGATGCTCAAACCACTGCACAATTGCACTCATCTCACACGCTAGCAAAGTAATGCTCAAAATTCTTTAAGCAGACTTCAACAATACGTGAACCATGAACTTCCAGATGTTCAAGCTGGATTTAGAAAAGGCAGAGGAACCAGAGATCAAATTGCCAACAGCCACTGGATCATGGAAAAAGCAGGAGAGTTCCAGAAAAACATCTATTTCTGCTTTATTGACTATGCCAAAGCCTTTGACTGTGTGGATCACAATAAACTGTGGAAAATTCTGAAAGAGATGGGAATACCAGAACACCTGACCTGCCACTTGAGAAATCTGTATGCAGGTCAGGAAGCAACAGTTAGAACTGGACATGGAACAACAGACTGGTTCCAAATAGGAAAAGGAGTCCATCAAGGCTGTATATTGTCACCCTGCTTATTTAACTTGTATGCAGAGTACATCATGAGAAATGCTGGGCTGGATTAAGCAGAAGCTGGAATCAAGATTTCCGGGAGAAATATCAATAATCTCAGATATGCAGATGACACCACCTTTATGGCAGAAAGTGAAGAAGAGCTAAAAAGCCTCTTGATAAAACTGAAAGAGGAGAGTGAAAAAGTTGGCTTAAAGCTCAACATTCAGAAAACAAAGATCATGGCATTCTGGTCCCATCATTTCATGGCAAATAGATGGGGAAACAGTGGAGTGGAAACAGTGACTGATTTTATTTTGGGGGGGCTCCAAAATCACTGCAGATGGTGATTGCAGCCATGAAATTAAAAGACGCTTACTCCTTGGAGTGAAAGTTATGACCAACCTAGACAGCACATTAAAAAGCAGAGACGTTACTTTGCCAACAAAAGTCCATCCAGTCAAGGCTATGGTTTTTCCAGTAGTTATGTATGAATATGAGAGTTGGACTATAAAGAAAGCTGAGCCCCAAAGAATTGATGCTTTTGATCAATTCTTGGAGACGAATTGGAGAAATATTGGAGAAGACTCTTGAGAGTCTCTTGGACTGCAAGGAGATCCAACCAGTCCATCTTAAAGGAAATCAGTCCTGAATATTCTTTGGAAGGACTGATGTTGAACCTGAAACTCCAATATTTTGCCCACCTGATGTGAAGAGCTGACTCATTTGAGAAGACCCTGATGCTGGGAAAGATTGAAGCTGGGAGGAGAAGGGGATGACAGAGGATGAGATGTTAGACGGCATCACTGACTCAATGAACATGAGTTTGAGTAAACTCCAGGAGTTGGTGATGGACAGGGAGTCCTAGCGTGCTGCAGTTCATGGGCTTGCAAAGAGTTGGACACGACTGAGCTACTGAACTGAACTGACTGTCACATTGTCTAGAGAGTCACTTAAGCATGTAAGAGCTTTACAAAAAGGCAAGTGCTCTGAATGAAGCTTAGATTTCAGTATTGCACTGTTACTTGATTTAGGTCAATCAACCTATTTTCCTTCTTACTCCTTAACAGAAGTTAGTAATACTAAGGAGTTTGGAGATTTCAAAAGTGAGAGGATATAAAAAGGGGAGAAAAGAATGGAGATGGGGTGCTGGGGAGAATACCAGAGCAGGACATTGAGCAGTTGAAGGGCCCTTAGAGGCTGCTTGTCACCTTTGGTAATAGATCCCAAATGTGGAAATCTATCACTGAAGGGGGCATGGAAAAGACAAATCTATGTTACAGTTTAGAGTAGGACTGATTCCAGGATGGTTAGAAGGACTGTGAATGAGACTTGACCAGGAGGTGGGCATAAGACAGACTCCTCTAATGATATCTGTCACAGCTAAGTGCCTACCTGGTCCCTCAATAGGATAACTGCTATTGAGGGGAGGGGAAAAGGGAGAAGGGCATGGGTAATAAAAAATATATAAAATAAAAAATGATGGCTTCTTGGTTTTTGCTGTTAATCTTATTTATCTAGATTCATGGTGCTGGATTTAGAGCATCAAAAAATGGAAGCATGCAGAGAAGGAAAGGCACATGGAAATGTGGGCAGGAGCTAAGGAGCAGTCAGAATCCTTCATGCCAGTCTACTGAGCCAAGAAGGTACACTTTTGGCTGCACGCAGGGTCTGCTGGCTTTGTTCCTTGGAATTTTGCTCAGAGATGGTTGTTGTTGTTTACTTATCTCCAGCTCTTAGCGACCCCATGAACTGCAGCAAGCCAGGCTTCTCTGTCCTTCTCTATCTCCTGGAATTTGCTCAGACTCATGTCCATTGAATTGATGACACCATCCAACCATCATCCTTTGTTGCCCTCTTCTCTTTTGCCTTCAGTCTTTCTGGAGGCTGGACCAAAAGACCTCTTGACAAGCTGTCCTACAAATTTCCCACACTGTCATGGTTTCCCATTTGTTTCTTTTGCTCAGAGCTTGGATATATTAAAACATTTACAATAAATCATGTAACATATAGTGAAAACAAGTCTCAAAAAGAGCACGTACTTTTCAGGACCAGCGTTTTGGAAATTTTTATATTAGGAGAAATTTGAATTGCTTGTGATCCATCTCCAGTTGCATGGTCTCTCCTTCACCTCAGCCTCAGTAAGGTTATAAGTAAATTCATCATTGTCTTTCCTCGGCAGCTCTTCACACAAGGTTCTGTTTCTCTAGTGATATCATCAACTTCTTTATCACCCAACTTCCAAAAATGAGAGTACTATTTAAAAATACATTATCTTCCCTGTACCGCTTCCGATCAATTTGTTCTTCCCTGATACACCTATTATGCTTCTTCTTCTCATCCACCCTGTGTCCTGTTGCTGGATGGATTCGTCTGAAGGCAGAGTTTAAAGTGTGTCAATTCTCTGTTCATTCGCTTAATTCAAAACTTGCTATGCTTGCCATTGACTATGAGTCCATTTACACTCCTTTGTTATCTTTACATCCTGTTGTTGACATATATTTTGCTTCTATAAATATTACAAACCTCAAAATACATTGTCATTTTTCTTTAAACATTTAATTGACTTAAAATATTTTAATAACAAAAATACTCTTTCATATATACCTATATGTTTAATTATTTTCAATGTCTTCTTTCCTTACTGTGGATTCAGATGTCTACCCTTATCATGTTCCTTCAATCTGAACATTTTTCTTTAGCATTTCTCGTACTGTTGGCTTGCTTGTGATAAATTGTCTCAGTTTTTGTTTATCTGAAAATGTTTTTATTTAACTTTATTTAGTTTTTGAAAGATGCTTCACTGATAATCGACTTTGAAAATAACCTTACATTGTCTTCTGGTCTCTGTTAGTTTCTGATGAAAAGTCAGCTAATATTCTTATCTTTGTCCCATTGAATGTCATGTCTTTCTCTCTCCCTCACTTATTTTAAAACTTGTTTTTCTTTTCTCTTTTTAAATTTGGCTCCACCAATTCTTGGTTTCAGCATGCAGGATCTAGTTCCCTGGCCTGGGATTGAATGTAGGCCCCTTGTATTGGGAACATGCAGTCTTAGTCACTGGACCACTGGGGAATCCCAAGATATTTTTCTTTAACTTTGTTGTTCTTAGTTGTATATCCTGCCATAGTGAGCTTCCTGAATCTATGGGTTGCTGTTTTAGATCAAAATCAAAAAAATGTTATCTCATATTTCTTTACACTGTTCTGTTCTATTTCTTTCTGCCCCCAAAATTTATTTTTTTCTTGTACACTATATATGTGACTATAGACCACTTAGTTCTATCCTGAAGGCTGCTGAAGCTTTATTCATTATTGCAATTTTTCCTCCCTGTATTTCAGCTTAAATGATTTTACTTACCTGTTTTAGCTCCAGTGACTCTGGTTCTCTTATGTACACTCAACTGTCAATCACTTCTAATATTTTTTATTCAAAAAAATTTTTTTCAGTTCTAGGCTTTTCATTGTTATCTTTTTGATGGTTTTCACAATCTTCCAAAAATTCCCATCTTTTCACCTATAGTATTTATTTTTTCTTTTAGGTCCCTTAGTATAGTTTTCATAGTTTAATCTCAAATTCTTGTCATCTAATTTCAAAATCTGCATCATATGTGAGTCTGTTCATTTTGACTAATTTTTCTCTTGACTCTGTATCACGTTTTCTTGTTTATTTATATGACATAATTTTTAACTACATGCTGAACATTGTGGTTTAAACATTGTAGAGATATGAATTCTGTCATCTTTTCCTGAAAAGTGTTGAGTTTTGTCCCCTGAGTAATTAAATTACTGGCATATCATCTTGAACAGGTGTTGATTTGCTCCTCAGTCCAAGAGTGAATTTCTCAGTCTCAAGAACATAGTCTTTATTCCTAAGCCATGGTTCTTTGGGGGCTTACAGGAGCTTGAAATTTTTAGTCCCTCTAATTTCAAACTCTATCTTGCTTTGGTCAGCTACTATAATATGTTCTTAGCTCTTTTAGCTTTCTTTGCACTTGCTTGTTTTTTCTTTTGAGTTCCTTGAAATCTCACCTCTCACATGCATAGTTCAGCAGTTAACCAAGGATTAAGAGAAGTTTAGATATAGATTTTGAATTTCCCTCTCTATGACTCCGTCTCTCTGAGATTTCACTTCTCAATTTCCAGCTACTCTGTAAATCCCATAATTTTACCATCTGTCTTGTACAATAAAAGTATGGCTTTACATTCAGTTCAGTGGCAATGGGGCTGTTTCCACTGGGAAAGACATGAGTGGATCTCACCCAACATCTATTCTTTTTTTTTTTCCCCAAGGATCATATTTCCTCCAGCTTATGCCTACCTTTGACTATTCTCCAGTGTCTTCAGCTATTTTTAATTTTTTGATCACAATAATTTAATTACTATTTTCTTTGGGAACATTAGTCCAATATAAAATGGTCCACAATTACAAAAACCAGAATTTCTCTATTGACTATGAATAGTTCTAAATCCCATACCTGGCTTTTAAGATCCTTTAGGAATAGTCTCCAACTGTCTAGTCTCCATAACAAATATATCATGGACTGGGTTGTTCATGCAGTTCCACCAAACAACAAATATTTATTTCTTAGAGTTCTGGAGGTAGAAGTCCAAGATCAGTGTGCCAGCACAGTTGGGTTCTGCTGAGACCCTGCTTCCTGGCTTGCAGGCAGTGGTACTCTCACTGTATTCTCCCATTAGGGGTGAAGGAGGGTGTGAAGAGGCAGACTCTCCTGTCTTTTTTTTTATAAGGGCACTAATTCCATCACGAGGCCGCCACCCTTATGACCTTATTACCTCCCAAAGACCCCATCACCAGATACTATCACACTGGGGAACAGGGTTTCAATATATGCATCTTGGGGAAATGCAAACATCCAATTCAGAGCAATCACCTCCATTCTTATTTGGTTCCCCCATCTCCCTTTATTTGTGCTCAATTCCTGTCAATTTGGCACAGTTAATGTTCTTTGTATCTGTGCCGCTGCTTCTCACGTCCCCTCACTTGTATCTTAACATGTCCAAAGTCTATTATTAGACTTACTATAAACTAATAACATCACTCTTTGTCTTCTGTGATGGACTCAGAAGGCAGGCAGAGATTAAATGTTCACTTTATTATTGATAAAGTTACTGGAAGAAAGAAGCTTTAAGGAAGTCTTACTACATGGCAGAAAATAGACCATAACACAAGATCAGTTCAATTCAGTTCAGTTGCTCAGTCATGTCTGACTCTTCGTGACCCCATAAAGTGTAGCACACCAGGCCTTCCTGTCCATCACCAACTCCCAGAGTCCACCCAAACCTGTGTGCATCAAGTCGATGATGCCATCCAACCATCTCATCCTCTGTTGTCCCCTTTCCTCCTGCCCTCAATCTTTCCCAGCACCAGGGTCTTTTCCAATGAGTCAAAGACAGGCTCCAACTAAAGAGAAACCAGAGGAACAAGCAGAGCATGTTCAATGTCTGCTCTCAAACTAATTATTTAACCCTCTGTGGAAGGAGGAATGAGTGGAGAAAGAGGCCAGCGGTGTTACTGTAACTGAAGTTCCTCTATGAGAAAAATAAAGGAGAATAAACATCCTCCTCACCTTTCATTTCCCAAATACCAATCAAGACCAACTATCAGTAATCTCTTTTGCCCATCCTTCCCTATGCCCTTCTTCATAGTAGAAGGCAGAGATGATCTCTCCTTGCTATGAATGCTCAGTTCACCACATCTGAACTTTTAAAATAGCAACTATTCTCTCTTTTTTAAGTGTAACAATTTATTTTACTGTGACCTCTCCTCTTTCTTAGAATCGCCTTCAAACTATTATTTATTCATTATTATTGATGCTTTCATATTCTTTAATTTTTAACACAGAAACTGATAAATGGTACGCCATCAAAAGTATTTATATAATAAAAAAATAGGTCAATGAAATGATCCATGAAAAAAGAATGTAAGTAGCAAAAATGGATCTAATAATTTAAAGCACAATAGCCAAGCCATCATGGGAATGAAAGAATATCCTTCTATTTAAAGTAGCTAATTGCTTCTCACTAGAGGAGGTAGTAATGACATCACCAGCACTCTAATATTACCAAGATCACCATCTTCTACTCTCCAATGTGAGAGGGTATTAACATGTGTGCTTGGGCTGGAACTCAAGGGACATCCATCAGCAGTTTCTTAGAGCCTCATACCAGCCTCCCTAGAGGTTTCAAACATCCTAAATTACATAAGAAACTAGAATGAGAGAAATGAATGGATTAAAATGGGGAATTGGAATTCCTCTTGAAGGTTAATTTGAGACCTAACCTGACTAGGTTTTATCAGCTCTTAGTTTAGATACAGTATAATTATTCTTCTTCATTTTTATCTTTAGGTACTGTCAAAGAACATACTAGGAAAAAGTATCGGATGAAAAAGTAATTTTTACATTTCCCTCTGGACAGAATTGTTCTCTACTTATGAGCCTTTTAAGGAATTTAAAATATTAGGCAGTTCCTCTTTTGGTACATAAGTCAGAGGGATATTCTTGTCAAAATGAAGGCTTATAGCTTTCTTTTTTTCTTAATGTATTATAAATTAATATGTGCAGATGAGTAAAATAAGAAAATGCCACTCTATAATTTCACCACCAGCAATAAACAATGTTAATGTTTTGACATATATGACCTTTCATCTATGCTAACTTGAGTCTACGTCTATCTACCTACCTATGTATCTACAAATTTAGGAAAATTATATCACACAATCTTTGCTTAATTGCTTTTTTATTTTATAATAGTTTTAGATTCACAGAAAAGATATGCAGACAGTGCAGAGTTCTCATGTAGCCCACACCCAACTTCCCTTATTGCTAATATCTTAACACTGCTATGCTTAGTCGTGAAGTCATGTCTGACTCTTTGCAACCCAGTGGATTGTAGCCCACCAGCCTCCTCTGTCCATGGGAATCCTCTGGGCAAGAATACTAGAGCGGGTTGCCATGCCCTCCTCAATATCTTACATTCAGTTCAGTTCAGTCTCTCAGTCGTATCCGACTCTTTGCGACCACATGAATTACAGCATGCCAGGCCTCCCTGTACATCACCAACACCCGGAGTTCACTCAAACTCATGCCCATCGAGTCGGTGATGCCATCCAACCATCTCATCCTCTTCATCCCCTTCTTCTCCTGCCCCCAATCCCTCCCAGTATCAGAGTCTTTTCCAGTGAGTCAGCTCTTCACATGAGGTGGCCAAAGTACTGGAGTTTCAGCTTCAGCATCATTCCTTCCAGTGAACACCCAGGACTGATCTCCTTTAGAATGGACTGGTTGGATCTCCTTGCAGTCCAAGGGACTCTCAAGAGTCTTCTTCAACACCACAGTTCAAAAGCATCAATTCTTCGGTGCTCAGCTTTCTTCACAGTCCAATCTCACATCCATACATGACTACTGGAAAAACCATAGCCTTGACTAGATGGACCTTTGATGGCAAAGTAATATCTGTTTTTCAATATACTTTCTAGGTTGGTCATAACTTTCCTTCAAAGGAGTAAGCATATTTTAATTTCATGGCTGCAGTCACCATCTGCAGTGATTTTGGAGCCCAAAAATATAAAGTCTGACACTGTTTCCACTGTTTCCCTATCTATTTGCCATGAAATGATGGGACCGGATGCCATGATCTTCGTTTTCTGAATGTTGAGCTTTAAGCCAACTTTTTCACTCTCCTCTTTCACTTTCATCAAGAGGCTTTTCAGTTCCTCTTCACTTTCTGCCATAAGGGTGGTGTCATCTGCATATCTGAGGTTATTGATATTTCTCCCAGCAATCTTGATTCCAGCTTGTGCTTCTTCTAGCCCAGTGTTTCTCATGGTGTACTCTGGATATAAGTTAAATAATCTGGGTGACAATATACAGCCTTGACATACTCATTTTCCTATTTGGAACTAGTCTGTTGTTCCATGTCCAGTTCTAACTGTTGCTTCCTGACCTGCATACAGATTTCTCAAGAGAGTGCCAGGCTGCATTGGCACAGGAGTGGCCAAGAGGAGCTACCCAACATCCAAGGTCAGGGGCGGTGGCTGAGAGGAGCAACCCCACATCCAAAGAGTGGTGGCTGTACGGGCGGAGGAGGGCTGAGGGAACTACTCCACGTCCAAGGTTAGGAGGGGCGGCTGTGAGGAGATACCCCTTGTCCAAGGTAAGGAGCAGCAGCTGCACTTTGCTGGAGCAGCTGTGAAGAGATACCCCATGTCCAAGGAAAGAGAAACTCAAGTAAGATGGTAGGTGTTGCGAGAGGGCATCAGAGGGCCGACACACTGATACCATAATCACAGAAAACTAGCCAATCTGATCACATGGACCACAGCCTTGTCTAACTCAATGAAACTAAGCCATGCCCTGTGGGGCTACCCAAGAAGGGTGGGAATGGTGGAGAGGTCCAACAGAATGTGGTCCACTGGAGAAGAGACTGGACAACCAGTATTCTTGCCTTGAGAACCCCATGAACAGTATGAAAGGGCAAAATGACAGGATACTGAAAGGGGAACTCCCCAGGTCAGTAGGTGCCCAATATGCTACTGAAGATCAGTGGATCTCAGTAACTCAGTAACTCCAGAAAGAATGAAGGGATGGAGCCAAAGCAAAAACAATACCCAGTTGTGGATGTGACTGGTGATAGAAGCAAGGTCTGAAACTTTAAAGAGCAATATTGTATAGGAACCTGGAATGTTAGGTCCATGAATCAAGGCAAATTGGAAGTGGTCAAACAGGAGACGGCAAGAGTGAATGTCGACATTCTAGGAATCAGCGAACTAAAATGGACGAGAATGGGTGAATTTAACTCAGATGACCATTATATCTACTACTGTGAGCAGGAATCCCTTAGAAGAAATGCAGTAGCCATCATGGTCAATAAAAGAGTCTGAAATGCTGTACTTGGATGCAATCTCAAAAATGACAGAATGATCTCTGTTCATTTCCAAGGCAAACCACTCAGTATCACAGTTATCCAAGTCTATGCCCCAATCAGTAATGTTGAAGAAGCTGAAGTTGAATGGTTCTATGAAGACCTACAAGATTTTTAGAACTAAGGTCCAAAGAAGATGTCCTTTTCATTATAGGGGACTGGAGTGCAAAAGTAGGAAGTCAAGAAACACCTGGGGCAACAGGCAAATTTGGCCTTGGAATGTGGAATGAAGCAGGGCAAAAGCTAAGAGAGTTTTGCCAAGAGAACACACTGGTCATACCAAACACCCTCTTCCGAAAACACAAAGGAAGACTCTACACATGGACATCACAGGATGGTCAACACCGAAATCAGATTGATTCTATTCTTTGCAGCCAAAGATGGAGAAGCTCTATACAGTCTTCAAAAACAAGACCAGCAGCTGAATGTGGCTCAGATCATGAACTCCTTATTGCCAAATGCAGACTTAAATTGAAGAAAGTGGGGAAAACCACTAGACCATTCAGGTATGACCTAAATCATATCCCTTAAGATTATACAATGGCAGTGAGAAATAGATTTAAGGGACTAGATCTGATAGACAGAGTGCCTGATGAACTATGGATGGAGGTTCGTGACATTGTACAGGAGACAGGGATCAAGACCAGCCCCATGGAAAAGAAATGCAAAAAGGCAAAATGGCTGTCTGAGGAGGCCTTACAAATAGCTTTGAAAAGAAGAGAAGTGAAAAGCAAAGGAGAAAAGGAAAGATATAAGCATCTGAATGCAGAATTCCAAAGAATAGCAAGGAGAGATAAGAAAGCCTTCCTCAGTGATCGATATAAAGAAACAGAGGAAAACAACAGAATAGGAAAGACTAGAGATCTCTTCGAGAAAATTAGAGATACCAAGGGAACATTTCATGCAAAGGTGGGCTTAATAAAGGATAGAAATGTTATGGACCTAACAAAGACAGAAATGTTATGGACATAAGCTCTATTAAGAAGAGGTGGCAAGAATACACAGAAGAACTATACCAAAAAGATCTTCACCACCCAGATAATCATGATGGTGTGATCACTCATCTAGAGCCAGACATCCTGGAATGTGAAGTCCAGTGGGCCTTAGGAAACATCAGTATGAGCAAAGCTAGTGGAGGTGATGGAATTCCAGTAGAGCTATTTCAAATCCTGAAAGATGATGTGAAAGTGCTGCACTCAATATGCCAGCAAATTTGGAAAACTCAGCAGTGGCCATAGGACTGGAAAAGGTCAGTTTTCATTCCAATCCCAAAGAAAGGCAATGCAAAGACTGCTGAAACTACCACACAATTGCACTCATCTCACATGCTAGTATTATCTTACATTATAATGGTGTTAAGGTCACATCTATGGACAAACATCAATACATTGTTAAAAACCGATGCCAATACCAATACATTATTCCTTACTGAAGTCTATGCTTTGTTCAAATTTCTTTCATTCTACCTAATATTATTCTTCTATTCCAGATCCCACTCAGGATCTTCCATGCTCACACAGCCTTTCATTCGCTCTTTAGGTCAGACTCAGAGATAGGACATAGTGCATTTTAATGTATTACGTGCGATAACTAGTAAACACGCATACATCTGAAGCATCAGAAGTATTCAGCCTCAGGTGAGAGCTTCATCCTATATTTTCCAAGAGTGACATCCTCTCTTCTGTTACGGTTTGCTTTCCAAGCCTTCATTTATGCCTCATGTCCTCTAGGAAGCCTGACTATTCACCCTCCTGTGTCAGTGATGGCTCAAAGTGAAGGTGTTTAATGACAGTGCATGCAATCTGCATGATGTAAGTTTCTCCATTCACTTAGGTTGCAGAGTGATTTGGGGTCCCTTGGGGAACCAATCATGGCCTCTTTGTCTCAACATTGCTTTCCATCCTTTCTCAAGCTGAGTTAATGTCCTTCCACAGCGTTCCTCTGACATTCAATCTTAGCACATGATTTTTTAAAATGTTTCTTCCTCTCTCAGAGATTTTGAGTATCTTAAACTGACCTGCCTAAAAATCTATATATTTTTTTGTATTTTAGCAGATGTTTTGGAAAATTCTATAACATCTCCCAAGAACTGCGACAAAGGAGGCTCGTGCATCCCTCTCTGGGAGTGAAAGAAATCACTGAGATTTCGGCTTCGTTTTTTTTCTGTTCTAAAAAGACCAATGTAAAGCTACAACTTTCTTTTTATAATCTTATTTACTTATTTTTGGCTGTGCTAGATCTTGTCGGTGTAGGAGCTTTTCTCTAGTTGCAGCAGGCAAGGACTACTGTCTAGCTGCGGTGCACAGGCTTCCCACCGGGGTGCCTTCTCTTATTGCAGAGCCCCGGCTCCAGGGCACGTGGGCTTCAGTAGTTGCAGCGCGTGGGCGCAGTAGCCGTGGCTCCCGGGCTTTAGAGCACAGGCTCAATAGTTGTGGCACATGGGCTTAGTTGCTCTGCAACAAGTGGAATCTTTTTGGATCAGGGATCGAACTTGTGGATTCTTTACCACTGATCCACAAGGAAAGCACCCTGCTTAGTTTCCGCACATCCAATGTCACCTATAAACACCTACTCTGAGGCAGCACACAGACCCGAACTTTGAGTAGCTGAGAGTGGAAGCCGCAGCAGGAACGGGCTCACTGGCCCAGCTCTTATTTTAGCCTTTTAGATTTGATTTCATGCTGCCAGACGCTGCTCCTAACCTCTGGCCTACAGTAGTTGTGACAAATACAGACTGTTAGTCAAAGGAACTCTGTCTCCCTAAAACTGCGTTGCGACATGTTTAACTCAGAGCCATGTCAGTTGAACAGATCTCATGCTTTAACAAGAACCTTGGATCTTAGGGAGAATAAACTAGTCAAGACTTTACAGGCCTTTTAGGGAAAGCTACTGCTGTGTTGCGTGCTCTCGGTGCTTGGGAATGCACAGCGGTGCCGGATGCCAAGAATATCAACAGCAAGAACAATATGTTCAGCCTTTAGGAACTACAGCTGGATCTAGCAAATGTATATGTCAGAACTGACTCTATGACCAAAAATATTTCCTCTGCACATTTTACCCTCTTAAGTAATGCAGAACCAGAGACCCTAACACATGGCTGCAAGTCCCACATGATTTTGGAAATAGGCTAATTGAAAGGCATTTCTATTGACTTTAGTGTCTTCTAGTAAAAACCACTAGATTAAAGATATCTGAAAGTAGAGACTCGTCGAAACTGCTCTGTAGATCCCGAGTCTCCTCATGTGAACGAAAGTAAATTGCTTTGTGACAGAGCAAATGCTGAGATCAGAGAGCAGGTGTCATCAGTCCAAGGATCAAAACTGACCAAACCTTTGGAATCAAAGTACTCTCTTCTCTTCCTCTACCCGCTTTTTAAAGTATCTGTGGCCACTCCTAAAAACATGCTTCCAAAGTTTGGAATTAGCTCTTTGGTCTAGGGTATTTTTGGACATCATTCAATTAGAAGTGATAAGAATAGACAATAGTTATTTGTAATTTTTAAGTGTGGATGAAAGGGAATTTTCTAGGCCATGTATTGTTGCAACTCTTAAAAGCTGTCACTTAAAGACATGTTTTCAGGAATTCCCTGGTGGGCCAGTGGTTAGAACTCCATGCTTTCTCTGCCAAGGGTGTGGGTTCAATCCCTGGTTGGGGAACTGAGATTGCACAAGCCAGGTGGCCAAAAAAGTGAAAAGAATAGTTTTTAAAAGAACATGTTTTCATTTTCTTTTCCCCCCAGGCATCCTGTCTGAGACCTTCAGAACCCCTATGTCAAGAGAACATAAAAGAGGTGGGCCAGAATGAGTGAAAAGGATTTTCCAGCAAAGGCACTGTTGTTCCCATCTTCTCCATCTTTCAGCTCTTGGTGATATATAGGAAGTTCATCAGAAGTGGATTTAATTTGCCCATAAAGCACCTGCTCCTTCCCAGGCACTTTACATACAATACATCATCTTACTAACTCCATGATAATCAGCAAAATGAATAGTATTGTTCCCCTTTTACAGATAAGAAAACCAAAGTGCTCAGAGAGGGAGTATCTTGTTCAAAGTCAATCACAGAGTTATGGTCAGTATCTGAGTCCAGCTCTGTCTTATTGTATAGAGCCCATTAGGTTGTTCTGTGCGCACACCGTGCTGAGTCTTTTCGGCTGCAGTCAAGTAAGCAGAGAACCTTGGTTATGACTGCAGGCCATAATCACAGGCAAATATTAAGGAGAAAACAACGTTCTGAGAACTGAATTTGCTAAAACCTTTCCAGTCATGGCAACCACAGTTTGGAAAACAAGGCCCAGGTGGGACCCAAGAAGTTGCAGAGAAAACAGTAGCAGTGAAGAGTAGGTAGGAGTCTCCTACCCAGAACTTCCTCTCTCCTTCCCCTCTAATAAATAAGCAAACTTGAACTTCACACAAGCTTTCTCCATGGCAGCTGCTGCAAACCAAGCGGCTTTGAGGATCTGTGCTTCCCACTAGACAGGAAAGAGTATTTGAGGATGAAAAGGAAGGAAAGGAAGGGGAATCTATGTGAGGATGTTTATACCATCTTTAAACAAAGGAGAGTTCAAAGGCCAGCGTGGAAAAGGGAGATGAGAGCTAACTGACACTTTTTTAAAGTATCAGCCTAAAATTTCACACAGAGAGGGCTGAATATCTTGTTTTAAAAATTACCATCTCTTTCTTATTAGCAACCTGACAATAATCACTCTCACTGGGAAGAAACTGTATGAGACAAGGGGATGAAGAGAGGAAGTATAGAAAATGGTAGAAGCAGAGGAACAGGGGAACACAGAGCAACGTGTCATCCCTTTTCAACTGCAAATACTCTTACCATCAGGGTGACAAAATGGCCAAGATTGATTCAGTAGAATATTAGGGTTTTGTCTCAATGCTCAATCCAAAGTCTATTTTCTGAGTTTGCGTATATTTGTGGGGAAATTAAACACCAGTTAAATCTCTATTATTCTCACCTGGAGCAAAAATTGTCGGTATGGTGAAGAATTTTATTTAGAAAGAATTTTATTCCTAGATAATGTTTTTCTTCCAAGACCTCTTTTCCACCAAGTACCGCTAATCTATGTAGACCACTGCACTGCATCACCCACTAACTCACTAACCACCATTATGGGACGCCTCCAATGAATCAGACGTAGGGGATATAACAACAGACGGCACAGCCCATGCCCTCAAGGAGCTCATGTTTAGTAGAGAGGAGAAACGACTGAACAAATAATCACTGCATAAAACTCCCATAGTCAAAGGCTGTGAGAAGTAGGATGAAGACATCTGGCACAAATAAATATCTCCAGGCAGGGAACATTTCTTATGTTTTTCTGTTAGGAAGGGAATTTGCCGTGTTAAAAAAAATAAGTTGATATTATTCAAATTATTGACCCCAAATTAATCAGTCCCCAGTTGTCAGTGCCCTGTAGCTAGAAAAGCTCTAATTCCCCTGTACTGACATCTACTGGCACATACCCAAGCATGATACAGTACAATCCTAGGGGAAAAGTACCATATTTCTCTGGGTATGCAACTGAGAGAACTCCATCCTTAGCATCTGTGGCATTTTCATTGCATAACAACTTGGGGAAACAACATCAGGCTCATATTTAGAAGGTTTCCCGTGGTAACCGTGAGAAGTGGCTGGGGTCTCGCATAGCGGAACATAAACATTAATCCTGGTTTATCAGATGCCTGGAAGAAGCAGGGAAAGCAAAAGTTATCCTATTTCCTTTGCGTTATCAAATCAAACACCCCTCTGGGCTTACATAAGCCCTTAGGGCAAATTAAAATTTTGTCTCACCCTTTGTCCCATGATTGTAATGGATGTTCTTCATGGCTGATTTTTTTCCCCTGAGATTTATGGAATGCATCTTGCTCATGGTTAGGGGAGTATGGTTCGATGGAGATCACACTGAACAAACAATTAAAGAGCCCTCTCTAGTCTTTGCATGTCTCTGTCTCTGTATTTCTGACTCCCTAATAAATACTGTAATCTCTGTTTCAGGTTCTTTATTATTCCAGTGGATTCTCCCTGCCCAGGCTTCCTAGAAACTTCGTGACCATTCACTGAGTAATCAGGCATTCCACTTGCTGAGAGAAAACTCTGATAGGGCTTTGGGCAGACTCCTCGAGACCATAGCAGCTACCTGTTTCCATCCACATCCACTAATGGGCCCGGCTGGTTCAGCTGCATGTGAAGGAGGGAAGCCTTAGTTTGGAGGCACAGTCTGAGAGGAGAGAGGAAGTGGAGGATGGGAAGGAGGGCAGAGCCACTGTTCGCTTCCTGATAACTTATACTGAGTCGGTACCTTGGCAGTTAGGGTATCCGGGGACCAAAAGCAGATACATCGCTTTAATGAGGTCCTTGGAACGTGGGTTGGGGTAGAAGTCAGAAACCCAGGAAGAGTGTGGAGAGGCTACGGATACAGTGCTGCTCTGGGGGAAAATGATGAAGTTGGGAGGCAGAACACAGTTCTTTCCAAATTGAACAATACCTTAAGGAACATTTTCAGCACCTTTTGGACTGGCTCCCTTGGGAGAAACCCTGGCAGTGTTGCTAATTTCCAGGTAGAATCTTGGAGAGGCAGTTGTGAGGAGCCTTTGTGAGGAGGTTCTGTGCACAAGTGGGGTTGGAACATGGGAGAAGGACAGGGGCTGGGTGGCCACAAGTGCAAGTGATGCATCAGTTCGTGAGTCCACGTAGGAGCCTTTTGGGGAGTAACCAGGACCTCTTTGAAGCTCTCTTTATTCTACTCCTCCTGCATTGGAATTTATGTCCATTGTCCCAATTTTAAGTATTGGCTCAACAAAATTTTAAACAGAATTATATTGGCTGAATAAAATGAGGCAAAATGTAGTCCATAAACCACCAGTTCATTACCTCTGTATAACTCATTAAAACTTCCTAGAATTTCCAGTTTTTTGATAGCCTAACTACTCAGATGCATCCTGGATGTACCACAAACTTATCTGACAGGGCATGTGGCAGGGACTGCTAACTGACACCCAATATTTGGTTTTCCTTTATTCCTTTGAATCAAAACCAGTCTTTCATAGTGGCAATGATTTAAGCTAAGACTCTTTTCTAACCTCCCTTCTTGCCAAGAGTAGACAGGTGGCAATGAATTGGCCAATAAGATATAAGAAAAGGGTCCAAGGGCTTACTGAGAAACCATCTTAAAAGGTTGCTGACTCAGTTGGAAGGGCTTGTGTTTGTCTTCTTTCTCTTTCCTGAGCTTTGACTGCAGATGAGAGGACTGAAACTTGGACAGCCATCCTGCCTCATAAAGTAAACTTCAGGACAGACGCCGTGCAGCAGGAGGTTAGAGCAGATAAAGAAGTCTATCATTAATGACCCTAGACTCTCTCCTTACCTTCAAACTTCTTCTTTTTTTTTTTTTTTGGCTGGGCTTCCCTGGTGGCTCAGTGGTAAAGAATTTATCTACCAGTGTAGGAGACACAGCTTTGATCCCTGGGTCAGGAAGAGCTCCTGGAGAAAGGAATGGCAACCCACTTCAGTATTCTTGTCTGAGCAATCCCAAGGACAGAGGAGCCTGGCGGGCTACAGTCCATGGGGTCATAAACAGTCAGACACAAAATAGTGACTGAACAACAACAATGAAGTTTTTGCTATGTGCAGCTACCTGATTCCTGCAAACCATATACCATGCTTTTCATATATGCAATTTGATTAAAATTTAGCAGCAGAAAACAGGGATATGTACATGAGGGGGAATGACAATGCATGAGCGTGTGAGCATGACCACAGGGGAGCAGCTCATGTTTCTGAAAGCAAACTCTCTTGGCTCGAGGGGAGTTCCTGAGTCGGAAAGGAGTGGGAAATACAGCCAGCCAAGTTCCCATGCCATCAGTAACAGAGAGCCAGGATCTTCTCTTATTTGTGCTAGACTGTGTTGTTTTAGGGACATCCAGAAAGTCTTATTTCAGCTTTTGCCTCCTCAGATGGAAAAGCTGTGGTCTTTTCCTGACTGACTTTCACAAGCCACCCTCATTTTCCTTGCCCAGAACAGCACCTGGATCTTGGCACTCAGAGCAGCTCATCATATTCCCAGAGTTGGAATAAAAATATAGCATGGCAGGGGTGGGGGGGGGCCTTCCCTGGTGGCCCAGTGGCTAAGACTCCTTACTCCCAATGCACAGGGTCTAGGTTTGATCCATGGTCAGCGAACCAGACCCTGCATGTCACAATGAAGATGCAAGATCCCGGTGCCACAACTAAGACCCAATGAAGCCAAAAAAAAAAAAAAAGAGTAAGTCTGCTTTGACTCACAGATAGAGGGAACAAACTTGTATTTACCAGGTTGGGGGGGGGGTGGTGGAGGAGGGCGGTAATGCAGAGGTGGAAGAGTGGGAGGTACAAGCTCTTGGGTGTAAGATATGCTTGCGCATGCTCGTACTCTGTTACTGATGCTCAGTAATATCTCTTGTGACCCCATGGACTGTAGCCCGCCAGGCTCCTCTGTCCACGGGATTCTCCAGGCAAGAATACTGGAGTGGGTTGCCATTTCCTCCTTCAGGGGATCCTCTAGACACAGGGATCAAAGGATGTATTATCCAAGACAAGGAATATAGCCAATAATTTGGTAATAACTGTAAATGGAAAGTAACCTTTAAAATTGTATAAAGAATTTAAAATTAATAAAAGAGAGAGATACATAAATGCATACATACACACATAAGCCTGCTTTTCTTAGAGTTTCAGTAGCCTTCCTGACAACACCCGGCATTGTTTGGCAAAAGGTCACACCTGAGAATCCTATTGGAGAAGACGACTATGTCACCGTAAAAATGGAGGTACAGACACTGCACTGGGCTTGTGGCCCCTGTACAGACTGGGTCATGAATATTCCTGAAAGTTCTGGGATTTTTGACCGTGATCACTCAGCGCCATTGCACGACCTGCTAAGTTCTGTTCCTGTAAAAGGGATGCAGGTGCTGTGTGGGTCTGAGGCTGCTGGCGGGACACATCTGCTCTGCTTACAGGTGACTTGCAGTTCCTCAAAGAATCCCCTTCATGGTTCATGGAAAAAACTGGTTCTGTTTCCCCTATTTCTCCCTTTCAGCCGCTACATTAGCAACAGGCGGAAAATTGGGTGAGGTCTCATTAATATTCACAGTGGCTTTTACAAACCAAGAATTAGAAAATGTGTCAGGGTAAATTACTTTTTATTAGCTGTGTGGAGGTGCAGGCAAAAATTAGTGGCATGGCCTGTGTTCGCAGCCTGCCTCAGCGCATCTTTCTACCCTCCGCAGCGGGCCTCAGACGGCAGGGACCAGAGTGTTCAGTCCCACAGCTAATTAAAGTCATTCCAGGTGCCATGTGACAGCCCCTCAGGCTCATTCACCAGAAATCACTAACAACTGTCATTTCTTTTCCGATCACCTGCCCCTTTTTAACGTGTTGATTGAATTTCATGATGCATAACCCCAAAATACAAACCCATAAAAATACTGATATTGGAAAGGATTACATGCAGAATGAAAACACAGTAAGGTCCTACCATATAGCGCAGGGTGTGTGTGTGTGTGTGTGTGTGTGTGCACCTGGGTGTGTGTGTGCACCTGGGTGTGTGTGTGTGTGTGTGGGTATGTGCTCAGTTGCCTCCAACTCTGTGACTCCATGCAATGTAGCCTGCCAGATTCCTCTGCCCATGGAATTTTCCAGCCAAGAAAACTGGAGTGGGTTGCCATTCTCTACTTCGGGGGATCTTCTCTACCCAGGGACTGAACCTGACTCTCTTGTGTCTCCTATGTTGGCAGGCAGATTCTTCACCACTGAGCCACTTGGGAAGCCTATATCACAGGGAACTATATGCAGTATCCTGGGATCACCTATAATGGAAAAGAATATAAGAAAGGATGTATATTGTGTATAACTGAATTACTCTGCTGTACAGCAGAAATTAAACAACGTTGTAAATCAACTTTGTAAATCAACTATATTTCTATGAAAAATAAATTTAAATAATAAATAAATGTCAAACAAGAAAAAAGAAAAATGCTGATAAAAATGCCCAGTTCCATGGTTTGAATATATTTTAGACTTTCTGAGACATCAAGGTAACAGTTAAGAAAACAAACTAAAAAAAAATCTCACCATTGCCTGTCAGGGCGTGGATATTAAGGAAAACTTGGATTGCTAAAAATCAGACAGTGGTCTTTCGGTTACAGAGGTATGAATCACTCTAAGCCTGTACTGAGACAGACGCTGAGTTACCTGGAAAACAAAAAGTTCTGGCCCAAATCTAAACACTAGAGGGAACAAATAAAAGGATTCCCAGGGAAAAGCAGGCAGTAATCAGAGCTCTGACAGCACCCAGCTCCGGTGACAAATGACTGTGGAGAATTTCTGTTAAGGATATTTGAAACCACAGTTCTTATCTTTCCCTGCCTTCCCATTTTCTCAGCTGGGGACCTGAAGCCCAGCTCTTCTTTCCAATCTGATCCTGAGAGGCAAGCTGTGTTCACTTAGGTCAGATCTGGTCACAAAGCAGGGTCTAGGTTCCTGCCCCCAGCTGATGAAAAAACAGCAGCTTCAAAGGTGCCTGCTTTGCCAGTTCTCTCAAAAAGATCCACACCCAGCAGAAATAATTTCAAATTCACCCTACTGATGAGAGCACCTGGAAAAATGGAGTGATTTTATTTTTCTTTTAAAAAGCCCAATAGCAGGTTTAAATAAAGAAGACCATTAGCAGCCCAGAAGAACATCTCACAAGATTTTGAGGAAAGATTGACTTAAAGAAAATAGTTGACTATTTTTTCATTAATTCATAGCCATAATAATCTTATCCTTGGAGAACTTCTTTATTTTTCACAGTGGCTGGTTTTTTCAAACACTAATTTCCTTTTGCTAGTTCCGTTCCTTGTAGGATTTACTAAAGGGAAAAAAAGTATAATCTTCTAGTTATTATATGGTTGCCAGATAAAGTACTTAAACATCAAAATGAAAAATTTGCTTCTATTCATTACATAGGTGCAGACACCTATATTTTTTAAATGTGAGAGTTGAAAAAGTAGAAATCGATCTGCTATATTCATAGCAATGTACATTAGACATTCATCAAAAAAGATTCTAAGAAGTAACTATAGAGAACACACTGGTCATAACAAACACCCTCTTCCAACAACACAACAGAAGACTCTACACAAGGACATCCCCAGATGGCCAACACAGAAATCAGATTGTTTATATTCTTTGCAGCCAAAGATGGAGAAGCTCTATACGGTCAGCAAAAGCAAGACCAAGAGCTGACTGTGGCTCAGATAATGAACTCCTTATTGCCAAATTCGCTGGATCTCAAAAAAGCAAGAGAGTTCGAGAAAAATATCTGTTTCTGCTTTATTGACTATGCCAAAGCCTTTGCCTGTGTGGATCACCATAAACTGTGGAAAATTCTTCAAGAGATGGGAATACCAGACCAGCTGATCTGCCTCTTGAGAAACCTGTAAGCAGATCAGGAAGCAGTAGTTAGAACTGGACATGGAACAAGAGGTGGGTTCCAAACAGGGAAAGGAGTTCATCAAGTAAAGCAGTAAAGGCACATATGAGAACACAAGATTTAAAAATGTTTTCAAACGGTGTGGCAGAAGTGGTTCTATCCGAAATGGAGGCAGAATATAATGTTATCTATTTTAAACAGGAAAAATTATAAAGTATCTAAATCCCTACCCTGAATCACTGAAATGATAACCCACAGCAGCTCTTTCCCATTCAATGGAGAACAACAAACATAGATTCTTTAAAAGACTTTGGAGGATGCATATTGTAACATTGGATGGGCTAGGTTATAATGCAATAACAAACAACCCCAGAAATCTCAGTGACCTAAAACAACTGAGATTATATTTCGCTCATGCTACATGTCCATCAAGGATCAAAAGAGCTACTTTATTTATTGGAGTCTGCTTAGAACCCAGACTGAGGCCAATTACGGACTGGAAGGTGAAAACTGGGAGGGTTGTATATTGGGTCCTAATCGTCTTAGAAGCCTGAAGTGACACAGACCTGTTCCATTGTCATTTCCTTGGCCAGTACACATTTTCTTGGCCAACCCCAGAGAGGTTAGGATAGTGCCGTCCAACAAGCACTCCAGCTGAGAGAGAGAAATTTTTCCTGGAATTGATGATATTGCTATCTGATTCTAATGATGATCACAGATTTGCATTCATTCTTCTTTACCTGTTTTTATTTCCTCCTAAAATTCACTTTCAGGTGTTGGCTTGTTTATAGATGTTAACTGGAATGCATCTTTAAACAGGTGTCTTTTCTTCCTTTGGGAATCTTGCTCCTGGTAAAATCTCCTGCACTTCTAATAACACCAGGAATTTACAACACATTTCAAGGCAATGCCTCAAGGCAAATGTAAATTCTAAATCCCCAGGTCATTGTTTGTCTGGAGAGTCAAGCCTCTCCAAAATGTCTTTCTCTCTTTTCTTTTTAATGGAAGAGTTTTTCATGCTCTAAATATTATGTAAAAAGGGATTTTTGGGAAAATAAAGTGTCTGACCTTTCTTTTCTGTTTCTTTTTTTTTTTTTAATCATATTTATCTCCCAGACCTTGTTCCATTGCCCACATTTTACTAACAAAAACAGAACTCTGAACTTTTGGAACTGTTCTTCAAAATTTTCGGCAAATCATTTATGCCATATTTTTAAGATCAACCATATGCTATTGTAATAGAGCCAAACTCTGGTGTGAATGGACAATAGAAAGGGTTTATAAAAATTTCAAACTAGAAAATGATTGGAATTTGTACTCTCTTGTGAAAATGAAATAGAAAATGAAGACTACACTCCTCTTATTCAGAAGGTACACAGGGTTTAGGAGGGCACGTCAAGGAATGGAATTCACAGAATCTGCTAGTTTCTAATCTTCCTAAGACAAAGTATGAGAATAAAAAGGGAAATTCAGATTTTTGTCAGGGCAATTCAGAAATGTAGTTGAGGCACTACACAATAGTAAGTCACAATAGAACATTTACATCAACAAGCTTTTAAGAAATAATTTGTACTGGAAAAATAATACATATTTATTGTAGAAAATTATGAGATACATAGAAAATAATGAGATACAAAGAAGAAAAAACACCAGTTGTAATGTTAGACTCGAGAAATAATAACTGAAACAATAATTGCAAAACTCAGTTCTGTTCGGTTCAGCAGCTCAGTCGTGTCCATGACCCCATGGACTACAGCACACCTGGCCTCCCTGTCCATCACCAACTCCCGGAGCTTGTTCAAACTCATGTCCATCGAGTTGGTGATGCCATCCAACCATATCTCATCCTCTGTCTTTCTCTTCTCCTCCTGCCTGCAATTTTCCCCAGCATCAGGGTCTTTTCCAATGAGTCAGTTCTTTGCATCGTGTGGCCAAAGTATTGCAGCTTCAGCATCAATACTTCCAATGAATATCCAGGACTGATTTCCTTTAGGATTGACTGGTTTGATCTCCGTGTAGTCCAAGAGACTCTCAAGAGTCTTCTCCAACACCACAGTTAAAAAGCATCAGTTCTTTGATGCTCAGCTTTCTTCATGGTCAAACTCTCACATGCATACATGACTGCTGGAAAAACCATAGCTTTGGCTAGACGGATCTTTGTCAGCAAAATAATATCTCTGCTTTTTCATATGTTGTTTAGGTTTGTCATAGCTTTTCTTTCAAGGAGTAAGCATCTTTTAATTTCATGGCTGCAGTCACTGTTTGCAGTAATTTTGGAGCCCTAAGAAAATAAAGTCTGTCACTGTTTCCATTGTTTCCCCATCTATTTGCTGTGAAATGATGGGACTGGGTCCATGGTCTCAGTTTTTTGAATGTTGAGTTTTAAGCCAGCTTTGCAAAAATGACTGGTGTCAATTTGTCCAAATTTTTTGCCATGTCTGCAGTTTTTACACAATTGAAAATGTATTATACAGAGTATAACTATTAGTCCACAAATTCAGACATACTTAAATATTAACTGTCTTCATTTTTCTAAGACTCAAATGAATTTCTGTATAAAGTCCTACACTGTTGGAGAAGCTTCAGGTACAAAATTTTATTTTGATCAGCTCATGAACACTTCCTCTTTCTGAGGGTATATCTAAATCCACAGGAGTTGGGATGATGTTTCATTAGGCGTGGGAGAGGGCCCTTGATCATCAAGTAATCATCTGCATATGTCTCTGCTAAGAAAGACATAGCATTATGTCCCTGTTAGCATTCTTCCTCTTCAGTTTCTTTGCTTCTGGCTTAGAAACAGAATCCCAGTTCAGTTCAGTTGCTCAGCTGTGTCCGACTCTTTGCAACCCCATGGAGTGCAGCACACTAGGCTTCCCTGTCCATCACCAACTCCTGGAGTTTACTCAAATTCATGTCCATTGAGTCGGTGATGACATCCAACAATTTCATTCTCTGTCATCTCCTTCTGCCTTCAATCTTTCCCAGCATTGGGGTCTTTTCAAATGAGTCACTTCTTCACATCAGGTGCCCAAAGTATTGGAGTTTCAACTTTAGCATCACTCCTTTCAATGAATATTCAGAACTGATTTCCTTTAGGATGGACTGGTTTGATCTCCTTGTAGTCCAAGGGACTCTTGAGTCTCCTCCAATACAACAGTTCAAAAGCATCAATTCTTCGCACTCGGCTTTCTTTATAGTCCAACTCTCACATCCATACATCCCAGGACCCATCAAATTCTAGTTCTTATCAACTCTCAATCTCTTCTCTTTTAAATTCAGTAGTACCTTTTTTTCTTCAGGTACAAGAGTATGCTGGTTATATACCTATGGCTGGTTATATACCTGTCACTCAACTCCAAATTCACCCTGTTTACAACCTGCTCTGTGATGCTGGGCCTGGGATTCTGGAAACTTTATTTCCCAGACTTCTTTGCTAGCTGCTTTTCTGCTCATCCTGCCAGTTGGCAGCAGCAGAGGTGAAGTCAGGGAGCGGGAAAGACAAGTGGCTTCTTCCCTGTGTAGGACTGGTCCTGCCAGTGTTGCCCAGGACTAGGATTTGTCCCACCAGCGGCAGCTGGCTGAGACCTGGGCCTCAGCGTGTGTCCATCCACCCACGATCTGCCCCTTGGGCCCTTCTGAATAGGCAAAAGTAGCTGGGCACTGCCCATCCTCCAAGGTCTGAGCCCCTCAAGCAGCCTAGAGGTCCCTGCTCCCTGATGTTCTTATCTCTGGAGCCTCACAACAGAGACCTCCTCTTGGTCTCTTAGCCCTTTGGCACCTGGAGGGTCAACTTGGAAATTAAACCCACTCTGTTGAAATACCTGTGAGATTTAGGCTTTCCTCATAGGACTCATACAGGAGAGGGATTCATTTTTCACATAACCTTGATGTTTTTCCCTCAGATGGGATCCCTCTTTAAGTGATGTTTGTATTCCAAACATCTGGCAGGAGCTCCTTAAAGGAGTCAAGCAGCAGAAAACGCAAAAGCTAGAGATTCTCTGGCCATTTCTGTTTTCCAGTCTTGTTTTTCCCTGGCTTTATGAACTCAGAACTGGGCTACATGTTTGAACAGTGGAGGGTTGAAGACCAATGGGAATAAACAGAGAGAGAAAATTATTATTAAGGAAGAAATGCTATTAAATTCTAGAGTAATTTCTTACACACCTATATTGTCCAATACTGATCCTATGTTATGACTGTATGTGTATCTATATTTATACAGAAAACTTACAATATTCTGTTATGCCTTGATTTTCAAAAGTTAAAATTAAGAATCCTCATTAACACGGCTTCACATTAGACTTTAAAACTTCTGAAACATGTTTAACATTTTTAATACAGGTAGTGTTGAAGAAAAGCTAAAGTTGACTCACTTTTCCTAGGGTACATAACTTTGTTGCAAATATTGTTAAATTCAAGTCAAAAATTTCCTTGTCTTGAATTATCAAGCAGTTGAACTTTTTTCCCCATTAAAGTTGATTTAAATACACAAGCCTATATATGTTGTACGAAATTTAGCTTCATGGTTTTTTGAACCAAAAAAAGCTCTAGATGAATGATCTATATTAACTCTATGCAACTATACGTGTATTTGCAAGGCTGAAATGCAAGTCTAAAAATTGTATGTGCCCTTTAAAAGATAAACTCTTCAGAGAGCAGTGTGCTCTTGACTCCATAAATAGTGCACCAATAGTCTGTATATCATTTATAACAATAATAAATATTCCTCAGTCAAAGACAACTACAAGTTTAAACTAGATTCTGACAATTATTCCAGATTGAATAACTGCAGGAGGCAACAAGGCCAAAAAATGCAAAAGACCAGTATGCAAAAGCGATTTGCACTTAATTTGCATAGCCTATTTAACCCTCCAAAAGGCTGAAGACACAGATAGGATTTTAAGCACTGCAAGGCTGAAGTACATCAGATAAAGTACATCAAAAAAACCCTGTTATTCTATAACAGTTAGAATAAAGTTAATTTAGAAATGTTAAAGTTAGTCTCAAGCATGACCCCAGAATGAATAAAGAATATATTTACAAAATTTTTTATTAGTTATATTTAAAGCAAAAGTCATTATAAATGAAGGTAATTTGAGAATTCTATAATCATGTATATAAATTTAAATCAGTTTACAAGAGGAAAATTAGTTCCATTCTCTTTAAAGTATAATTTCTTGAAGCGATCTTAAATGATAATATGCTGGAATGATGGCTTAATTATACAAGAATTCATTCCACTTAGTTCATTGGAAGTCCCCCTGCAGAAGTCAGTTTGAGAACTGGGGAATTCCATTATTGGCTAGAGGGGATCTTCCATTACTTCTGGAGGTGGGTTCAGCTTGGGGTGAAGTGTCCCTGCCTTTGCTGAGACCCATTTGAGAAGAGGCTGTGGAAGTATAGGCTGGTTGGTGCTTATAGGGTTAGAATCAAGATAGAGAGGACTTCATCTTTTGGGCAGGCCTGGGAGAGAACTGATGTCCAAAAGATGCTTAGTCAAGACCAACTCTAGGCTCCTAACTGGTTTGAAGTTTCTCTGGGCTCCAGAGGTAGAAAGAAAAGGCTGCACTGGCCCACCCTACCTGTGTTTGGAAGTTTGGGGCAAATTTATCAAACTGTTGCAGGCTTAAATAGAATTATAAGATTACTTTTGAAAACAGAACCCAGACTTTTTCGAGCTAATATAAGGTAAAGTATATCCTTTGCATTAGAGTGAGGTAAAAAGAATTAAAATTATTTTTTAAATTAACTTATGCAGTAAACTGTGTAGATCCTAAGTGTACAGCTCAATGAATTTATACATTTGCCCATGAAACTAATATCCAGATCAAGACGGAAAATTTTCTCTTCATCTGGGCTTCCTATATGCCTCTTCCCAGTCAGGGCTCCCAAAGGTGACCACACTTCTGATCTTCACTGCTACCAAATATTTTTACTTGTTTTGTAACAGAAAGAATATTTAGCATAAGTATTAGTAGTTACTTATATCCCAGAGATATTACAGATAGTATATGTCTTTTTTCCTTCATTCATTTATTCATTTGTTCGAAACCCTGTGTAGGACCAACTTTGTCCACAAGGCACTGAGAATAGGAAATTGAACAAGAAAACAATCGGTGACAGTCCTCAGGAAAAATTATGTATATAGGTTCAGTTCAGTTGCTCAGTCTTGTTTAACTCTTTGAGACTCCATGCACTACAGCACGTCTGGACTCCCTGTCCATCACCAACTCCCGGAGTTTACCCAAACTCATGTCCATTGAGTCAGCGATGCCATCCAACCATCTCATCCTCTGTCATCCCCTTCTCCTGCATCCAATCTTTCCCAGCATCAGGGTCTTTTCAAATGAGTCAGATCTTCCCATCAAGGGGACAAAGTATTGGAGCTTTAGCTTCAGCATCAGTCCTTCCAATGAATATTCAGGACTGACTTCCTTTAGGATGGACTGGTTGGATCTCCTTGCAGTCCAAGGGACTGTCAAGAGCCTTCTCCAACACCACAGTTCAAAAGCATCAATTCTTCAGTGCTCAGCTGTCTTCATAGTCCACTCTCACACCCATACATGACTACTGGAAAACCTTAGCATTGACTAGACAGACCTTTGTTGGCAAAGTAATGTCTCTGCTTTTGAATAGCTGTCTAGGTTGGTCATAACTTTCCTGCCAAGGAGTTAGTGTCTTTTAATTTTATGGCTGCAATCACCATCTGCAGTGATTTTGGAGTCCAGAAAAATAAAGTCTGACACTGTTTCCACTGTTTCCTCATCTATTTGCCATGAAGTGATGGGACTGGGTGCCATGATCTTAGTTTTCTGAATGTTGAGTTTTAAGCCAACTTTTTCACTCTCTTCTTTCACTTTCATCAACAGGCTCTTTAGTTCTTCTTCACTTTCTGCCATAAGGGTGGTGTCATCTGCATATCTGATGACATATTGATATTTCTGAATATTGATATTTGCATATTGATATCATATCTGCATATTGATATTTCTCCCTGCTATCTTGATTCCAATTTGTGCTTCATCCAGTCCAGCATTCCTCATGATATACTCTGCATATAAATTAAATAAGCATGGTGACAATATACAGCCTTGACATACTCCTTTTCCTATTTGGAAATAATCTGTTGTTCTATGTCCAGTTCTAACTGTTGCTTCCTGAACTGCATAAAGATTTCTCAGGAGGCAAATCAGGTGGTCTGGTATTCCCATCTCTTGCAGAATTTTGTGCAGTTTGTTGTGATCCACACAGTCAAAGGCCTTGGCATAGTCAATAAAGCAGAAGTAGATGTTCTTCTGGAACTCTCTTGCTTTGTTGATGATCCAGCAGATGTTGGCAATTTGATCTCTGGTTCCTCTGCCTTTTCTAAAACCAGCTTGAATATCTGGAAGTTCATGGTTCATGTACTGTTGAAACCTGGCTTGGAGAATTTTGAGCATTACTTTGCTAGCGTGTGAGATGAGTGCAATTGTGCACTAGTTTAAACACTCTTCAGCACTGCCTTTCTTTGGGATTGGAATGAAAACTGACCTTTTCCAGTCCTGTGGCCACTGCTGAGTTTTCTAAATTTGCTGACATATTGAGTGCAGCACTTTCACAGCATGGAATTCCATCACCTCCACTAGCTTTGTTCATAGTGATGCTTCCTAAGGCCCACTTGACTTTGCATTCCAAGATATCTGGCTGTAGGTGAGTGATCACACCATCGTGATTACCTAGGTCATGGAGATCTTTTTTTGTACGGTTCTTCTGTGTATTCGTGCCACCTCTTCTTAATATCTTCTGCTTGTGTTAGGTCCATACCATTTCTGTCTTTTATTTTTCCCATCTTTGCATGACAATTTCCCTTGGTATCTCTAATTTTCTTGAAGATATCTCTCATCTTTCCCATTCTATTGTTTATGGGTGAATACACATAAGTAAGCAGGCATTTATGTCACAGTGTGATAAATGCGATTAATACAAAAACATGAAGTGCCAGATGCCCAGAAGAAAGTGTGGGATGTGGACCCGGGGATCGGAGATGAATCTTGGGACAAGTGACATCTGGTCTGAGACTGATGGATGAGTAAGGACTAATCAGACAGTGATGAGGAAACAGAAGCAGAGGGAACAGCAGGAGCAAATGCTCAGAGTTTAAAAAGAGCTTTGGGTAGTTGGGGAACTGAAAGAATAAAAACAAAACATTCCTGATGACTAGACAAGTGAATTGGCATCAGATCTTGCGAGACTTTGCAGACTGTGTTTCAGAGTTTGGATTTGGCTTCAAGGGCAATGGGGAGCCATGAATCTATTTTCAGCAAAGAACTGTCATCATCAGATTGGTATTTGTCTTATAGTACTACATAAAAAGAGAGAACAAAAGTATGGGAAGAAAAAGTATTTGAAAAACACCTTTGTTTTGATATTTTTGTGGGGGGATGGTGATTGCAGCCATAAAATTAAAAGATGCTTACTGCTTGGAAGGAAAGTTATGACCAACTTAAATAGCATATTCAAAAGCAGAGACATTACTTTGCCAACAAAGGTCTGTCTAGTCAAGGCTATGGTTTTTCCAGTTGTCATGTATGGATGTGAAAGTTGGACTGTGAAGAAAGCTGAGCACCGAATAATTGATGCTCTTGAACTGAGGTGTTGGAGAAGACTCTTGCGAGTCCTTTGGGCTACAAGGAGATCCAATCAGTCCATTCTGAAGGAGATCAGTCCTGGGTGTTCTTTGGAAAGACTGATGCTAAAGCTGAAACTCCAATACTTTGGCCACCTGATGCAAAGAGTTGACTCATTGGAAAAGACTCTGATGCTGGGAGGGATTGGGGGCAGGAGGAGAAGGGGACGACAGAGGATGAGATGGCTGGATGGCATCACCGACTCTATGCACATGAGTTTGGGTGAACTCCGGGAGTTGGTGGTGGACAGGGAGGCCTGGCGTGCTGCAAATCATGGGGTTGCAAAGAGTGGGACATGACTGAGCAACTGAACTGAACTGAACTGAACTGAAAAAACCTGAGATGACAGCACCCCCCCTCCCCACCAGCCAGACACAATTCTTATGATATTTATTATTTGAATACAAGTGGAAAGAAAATGTATAATATAGTATATCCAAGGAAGTAAGTCTATAGAACATAAAGGAACATGTGAATGTAAAGTAACACCCTACTTGATTCTATCTTAGTAGAAAGCCATCACAATGGAACAAGTTAAATAATGCACCCAGTGTTTACAGCTGCAGATGGAGGGGTCACTGAAATGACCCTGGCAAGACTCCTCCACCATACCTGGAATTCTCTGTTTCATCTGTTAAACTTCATCTACATCTTTTTTTGATGTTTACATTTTTTGTGATGGTCATTATCATCCTGAAAAATCCAGGAGAAAAGTCTCAGGTCAGTCTTCTTTACTGACCTCTTTACTGGCTTTACTGACCTCTTTACTGACCCTTTACTTCTTTATTGACCTCTATTTCCTAAGCCTCCTTCTTGGAACCCCATTTTTAATGTTCTGCTTAAGTCTTTGAAACACTGGCCATATGCCCTTGAAGCCTGAATTATCCAAATGGATATCCAGCTGATTAGATTAACCAGATAATGACCAAAGGCCCATTTTGTTCAAGTGGTTAACTGCTCTGCTCTCTTGGCTGTGATAAATTGAAATGCAATGCCTTCATCAATACCACTTTTATGATGCTCTGAAAGTGCTGCATGCAATATGCCAGCAAATTTGGAAAGCTCAGCAGCGGCCACAGGACTGGAAAAGGTCAGTTTTCATTCCAGTTCCAAAGAAAGGCAATGCCAAAGAATGCTCAAACTATCCCACAATTGCACTCATCTCACACGCTAGTAATGTTCAAAATTCTCCAAGCCAAGCCTCAGCAATACGTGAACCATGAACTTCCAGATGTTCAAGCTGAATTTAGAAAAGGCAGAGGAACCAGAGATCAAACTGCCAACATCTGCTGCATCATGGAAAAAGCAAGAGAGTTCCAGAAAAATATCTATTTCTGCTTTATTGATTATGCCAAAGCCTTTGACTGTGTGGATCACAATAAACTGTGGAAAGTTCTGAAAGAGATGGGAATGCCAGACTACCTGACCTCCCTCTTGAGAAACCTATATGCAGGTCAGGTAGCAACAGTTAGAACTGGACATGGAACAACAGACCGGTTCCAAATAGGAAAAGGAGTATGTCAAGGCTATATATTGTCACCCTGCTTATTTAACTTCTATGCAGAGTACATCATGAGAAATGCTGGGCTAGAAGAACCACAAGCTGGAATCAAGATTGCCAGGAGAGATATCAGTAATCTCAGATATGCAGATGACACCACCCTTATGGCAGAAAGTGAAGAGAAACTAAAAAGCCTCTTGATGAAAGTGAAAGAGGAGAGTGAAAAAGTTGGCTTAAAACTCAACATTCAGAAAACGAAGATCATGGCATCTGGTCCCAGCACTTCAGGGAAATAGATGGGGAAACATTGGAAACAGTGTCAGACTTTATTTTTGGGGTCTCCAAAATCAATGCAGATGGTGATTGCAGCCATGAAATTAAAAAACACTAACTCCTTGGAAGGAAAGTTATGACCAACCTAGATAGCATATTAAAAAGCAGAGACATTACTTTGCCAACAAAGGTCAGTCTAGTCAAGGCTATGGTTTTTCTAGTAGTTATGTATGGATGTGAGAGTTGGACTGTGAAGAAAGCTGAGTGCTGAAGAATTAATGCTTTTGAACTGTGATGTTGGAGAAGACTCTTGATAGTCCCTTGGACTGCAAGGAGATCCAACCAGTCCATTCTAAGGGAGATCAGTCCTGGGTGTTCTTTGGAAGGATTGAGGCTAAAGCTGAAAGTCCAATATTTGGCCACCTCATGCAAAGAGTTGGGGGGCTTCCCTGGTGGCATTGGAAAAGACCCTGATGCTGGGAGGGATTGGGGGCAGGCGGAGAAGGGGATGACAGAAGATGAGATGGCTGGATGGCATCACCGACTCTATGGACATGAGTTTGGGTGAACTCCGGGAGTTGGTAATGGACAGGGAAGCCTGGCACGCTGCAATTCATGGGGTTGCAAAGCGTCAGACATGACTCAGCGACTGAACTGAACTGAGTTAGTTTAATAAAATCCATTACTGAGCCTCTTTACTTTTTGCCTCATACTAAAAAAAGCACATAATATTTCTCTAGAGTAGTACTGTTATTCACCTTTTTGTTAGGGTTGAAATTGTGTACAATACTGACATGTCTATAAACCCAGCCTTATTTATTATCATGCTGACAAACTGTGAAACAGTGGACAGGTAGATCTCAGCAGAAAAATTCTCGCTTTGGGAACAAATTCTAGTAGGATTCCATCCTAGTAACTAGTAATGTTGAACAGACTCCAGTTACGTGTGCACCTCTCCATAACTGGATCATGAACCCTTGGAGGGCAGGTGTTATGGGCTGAGTTGTGTCCCCACCATCCAAATTCATATTCATATTAAGGTCTTGCACTGTCATTGTTGCTTAGTTGCTCAGTGGTGTCCGACTCTTTGGGATCCCATGGACTAGAGCCTCCCCAGCTCCTCTGTCCATGGGATTTTCCAGGCAAGAATACTGGAGTGGTTGCCATTTTCTCCTCCAGGGGATCTTCCTGACCCAAGGATGGAACCCACATTTCCTGCATTGCAGGCAGATTCTTTACCACTGAGCCACCAGGGAAGCCTATATTGAAGCCTTAACCCTTCAGAATGTAATCTTATTTGAAAATACGGTCACTGCAAATGTAACTAGTTAAGATGAGGTCACTTTGTATTAGGGTGGGCCTTTAATCCAATATGACAGGTGTCCTTAAAAAAGGGGGAGAAATTTGAACATGGACATGCATTCAACAAGGATGCCATGTGTAGACTGGAATTATGCTGCCAGAAGCCAAGGAACTTCCAGAAGCTGGGAGAGAGACCTGGAATGGGTTCTTCCCTTCCCCCAACACCTTCAGTGGAGAAGAGAATGACTACGCACTCCAGCATTCTGGCCTGGAGAATTCCATTACCTGTAAAGTCCAGGAGTTGCAAAGAGTCAGACACAAGTGAATGATTTTCACTTTCACTATAACACCTTCAGAGGGAGTGTCAGCCTGCAGACACCTTTATTTCAGACTCTGGCCCTAGAACTGAGACAATAAATTCCTGTTTTCCTAAGCTACCATCCAGTGTGTGGCACTTTGCTATGGCAGCCCCAACTAACAATACAGCAAAGATGATGGCTCTTTCATGATTGTATGCCTCACAGGGACTCAAGCACATTGGCTGAGCTGAAGTTGTAATCATAGACCCCAGCGGACCTGAAGCTTGAGCCATCTAGGGTGATGAGATGTCTGAAAATGGGACCTTGCAAAATTGCCTCCCAGTCTTGAGACAGGCTCTTTAGAATGTGCTGGAGTTGACCCCTGTTGCCTGCATCTGATGAAAAGACAGGCATGTGGTAAGAGAATCTACAGATTCCCTACTCCACCCTGAAGGGAGACCATAAAGAAGTGTCTTAATGGACCAGATGGGATGCTTATCTGATGGGGCTGAAGCATCCACTGCAGGATGTTTCACAAGGACGCTTGGGCTTGGGAAGCTCACCTCCTTCAGTTCTTGTAGATGTGTGTGTGGAATAAGACGTACCTTTTACCTCTATTAAAGGAATCTGTAACCTTTGCCTGAGTGGATCGGTGATCATATCCCTGGTTCTCTGTGACTCATGAGAAAAATTTAATGCAGCCTGTCCCAAAGGGGCCTCCCCTTAGAAGGAGCCTACTAGGCTGGGGGCTTTCCTGGTGGCTCAGTGGTAAAGAATCTGCCTTCAGTGCAAGAGACACCAGTTCTGTCTTTGGGTGGGGAAGATTCCCTGGAAGAGACCATGGCAACCCACTTCAGTATTCTTGCCTGGAAAATCCCTAAGATAGAGGAGCCTGGCAGGCTACTGTCCGTGAGGTCACAAAGAATTGGATACCACTAAAGCAACTGAGCATGCATGCAAGCACTATGCTGGGAAGGAAAGATTCAAGGGAAAGGGGTAGACAGGACAAGTTTTTTTGGTGTTGTTGTTTTATGAAGTTATTTTTCCACTAAATATAACACAATGAGCATAAACTCACTTTGACTCAGCTACAAACCCCAAGAATGAGGTCATTGCCCTGTCTACTCCTACACTGAAGTTATCATCTGATTAAAGTTCCAAATTTTGTAATTTGTTGGTTGGGAGATACACGTATCTATACAGTCATGTATGAAGTTCAAGAACCTTAAATATGGAGTTGGATGATCTTTTACATATGGATGGATACATTTGTGTCACTGTCCAGATCACCGAGAACTAAAACATTTCCAACACCCTAGAAGATTCCATTGTGTTCTCCCCCATATTTTTTACACGTGTGACTTTTAATTAGCCCATTATTTTTCCTAACCCTGCAGGCAAAGGATGCCTTCTGTACATGTAAGAATCGATGGCAATTCACAAAGAAGGTGGAATATAAACATCGGCCAAAGCTTGTTGTGTTGCCTTTGTGTTGTCTGCATTGTCTGCAAACTGGCTGCTTGTGGGTAAAATCTGCTCTTCCAATGTAGTCTGAGTGGACAGCAAAATGTCTTTTAACAATCGAACTATATTTAAAATTAAGGCATTTCACCTGAAAATTCAAATTTGAATGGGGGAACGGGTTTCTTTTTGAAAAATGAGCAACTGTGTGTTCCCCCATCAGAAGAAATCTCCTGGAGCTGGGAGGGGCTGCTCTCTTGACACCAGCAGAGGAAATAGGCGCCACAGCAACATAATGTCTGCACATGCCCTCTCGCCCAGCTGTCCTCACACATGAGCATCTCCTGCCTGGCTCTTGAACCAACTACAACTAGACAAGATGGCAAATGAAAGTCAAACTTTTGACAGGGAGCTGCTTGACAAAAGCAGAAGATATTAAGAAGAGGTGGCAAGAATAAACAGCAGAACTGTACAAAAGAGCTTCAAGACCAAGATAATCAGGATGGTGTGATCACTCACCTAGAGCCAGACATCCTGGAATGTGAAGTCAAGTGGGTCTTTGGAAGCATCACTATGAACAAAGCTAGTGGACGTGATGGAATTATAGTTGAGCTATTTCAAAATCCTGAGAGATGATGCTGTGAAAGTGCTGCACTCAATATGCCAGCAAATTTAGAAAACTCAGCAGTGGCCACAGGACTGGTAAAGGTCAGTTTTCATTCCAATCCCAAAGAAAGGAAATGCAAAGAATGCTCAAACTACCACACAATTGCACTCATTTCACACGCTAGTAAAGCAATGCTCAAAATTCTCCAAGCCAGGCTTTAGCAATATGTGAGCTGTGAAATTCCAGATGTTCAAGCTGGATTTAGAAGAGGCAGAGGAACCAGAGATCAGAAGGCCAACATCTGCTGGATCATGGAAAAAGCAAGAGAGTTCCAGAAAAACATCTATTTCTGCTTTATTGACTATGCCAAAGCCTTTGACTGTGTGGATCACAATAAACTGTGGATAATTCTGAGAGAGATGGGAATACCAGACCACCTGACCTGCCTCTTGAGAAATCTGTGTGCAGGTCAGGAAGCAACAGTTAGAACTGGACATGGAACAACAGACTGGTTCCAAATAGAAAAAGGAGTATGTCAAGGCTGTATATTGTCACCCTGCTTACTTAACTTATATGCAGAGTATATCATGAGAAACACTGGGCTGGATGAAGCATAAGCTAGAATCAAGATTGCCAGGATAAATATCAATAACCTCAGATATGCAGATGACACCACCCTTATGGCAGAAAGTGAAGAAGAACTAAAGAGCCTCTTGATAAAAGTGAAAGAGGAGAGTGAAAAAGTTGGCTTAAAGCTCAACATTCAGAAAATGAAGATCATGGTATCTGGTCCCAGCACTTCATGGGAAATAGATAGGGAAACAGTGGAAACAGTGTCAGACTTATTTTTTTGGGCTCGAAAATCACTGCAGATAGTGATTGCAGCCATGAAATTAAGACGCTTAATCCTTGGAAGGAGAGTTATGACCAACCTAGATAGCATATTCAAAAGCAGAGACATTACTTTGCCAACAAAAGTCTGTCTAGTCAAGGCTATGGTTTTCCCAGTGGTCATGTATGGATGTGAGAGTTGGATTGTGAAGAAAGCTGAGTGCCAAAGAATTGATGCTTTTGAACTGTGGTGTTGGAGAAGACTCTTGAGAGTCCCTTGGGCTGCAAGGAGATCCAACCAGTCCATTCTAAAGGAGATCAGTCCTGGGTGTTCCTTGGAAGGATTGAGGCGAAAGCTGAAACTCCAATACTTTGGCCACCTGATGCAAAGAGTTGACTCATTGGAAAAGACTCTGATGCTGGGAGGGATTGGGGGCAGGAGGAGAAGAGGACAATAGGGGATGAGATGGCTGGGTGGCATCACCGACTCGATGGATACGAGTTTGAGTGAACTCTGAGAGTTGGTGATGGACAGGGAGGCCTGGCGTGCTGTAATTCATGGGGTCACAAAGAATCAGACATGACTGAGCAACTCAACTGAACTTTTTAACTACCTAGAAGGAAAAACTATTTCCAGTACTACCAAAATATTTTTTCAAGAAAAATGGAGTTGAGATTTAAATTGATCCGCTGTTTCTTTTAACACCTTACAGTGATTTGTTTTCTGGAAAAGGCTATTTATCCTATGCCATTCCAACTCGTTTTACATGGACACACACACCCAGGTTGGTGTCTAATATCGGGGTCTGGCTAATGTTTAATTTTTAGTATGAACATTATACTGGAAGGCACTCATTTGTGGTGTGCCTACAATTTCAATTTTGTTGTATTTTTCTGCATAACTAGCTCCATTAGATTTCAGACTGAACAGTGAATTGACTCATCTTTGTGACTCTTTGTGCTCCAAAGGAGAACTCAAATCACCTTGTTAGACTATGCTTGGTGTTAAATATTATCTGTACATGTACGTGAACAGTGTCTATGAATGGCATTTGAAAGTAGGGCATGACTACTACCTTTCATAAAATCCTAGGCATTTGTAAAATAAACTTAGTTCCTCATTCAGATATAGTGTAAGAGAGAAAACTACATGGGACATAGGTTTTAAATGAAGAGGGTCTTGAATGCTTTTCTTATGAACAATTTCTTCTCCTTTTCTGTTTTTCACCAGCTCATAACAATGTTGTTCCAATCTGTGAGATTTGTAATGCCGCCACTTTCCATTTCTTTTACAACATAAAGAGCCAAATGCCAGTGCTGCTTTATCATCAAGGGCTGGTGAGCAGAATTTCTTTCTGATATGACAAATTGTTGTTAAGCAACTTTTGAGTCAAAAGAGATAGTTAGCCTGTAAAGTCAATTAACAGACGTGAAAAGCAGAGACAATGAATCCCATGGGGGGAATAAAAAGGTTCAGTTCAGTGCAGTTCAGTGCAGTCACTCAGTCTTGTCTGACTCTTTGCAACCCCATGAACCCTAGCACGCCAGGCCTCCCTGCCCATCACCAACTCCCAGAGTCCACCCAAACCCATGTCCATTGAGTTGGTGATGCCATCCAACCATCTCATCCTCTGTCGTCCCCTTCTCCTCCTGCCCCCAATCCCTCCCAGCATCAGGGTCTTCTACAATGAGTCAGCTCTTCTCATGAGGTGGCCAAAGTACTGGAGTTTCAGCTTTAGCATCATTCCTTCCAAAGAACACCCAGGACTGATCTTCTTTAGGATGGACTGGTTGGATCTCCTTGCAGCCCAAGGGACTCTCAAGAGTCTTCTCCAACACCACAGTTCGAAAGCTTCAATTCTTCGGCACTCAGCTTTCTTCACAATCCAACTCTCACATCCATACATGACCACCGGAAAAACCATAGCCTTGACTAGACAGACCTTTGTTGGCAAAATAATGTCTCTGCTTTTGAATATGCTATCTAGGTTGGTCATAACTTTCCTTCCAAGCAGTAAGCATCTTTTAATTTCATGGCTGTAGTCACCATCTGCAGTGATTTTGGAGTCCCCAAAAATAAAGTCTGACACTGTTTCCACTATTTCCCCATCTATTTGCCATGAAGTGATGGGACCAGATGCCATGATCTTAGTTTTTGAATGAGTTTTCTGAAGCTGGCTTTAAGCCAACTTTTTCACTTTCCTCTTTTACTTTCGTCAAGAGCCTCTTTAGTTCTTCTTCACTTTCTGCCATAAGGGTGGTATCATCTGCATATCTGAGATTATTGATATTTCTCCCGGCAATCTTGATTCCAGCTTGTGCTTTATCCAGCTCAGCATATCTCATGATGTACTCTGCATATAACTTAAATAAGCAGGGTGACAATATACAGCCTTGACATACTCCTTTTCCTATTTGGAACCAGTCTGATATTCCATGTCCTGTTCTAACTGTTGCTTCCTGACCTGCATACAGGTTTCTCAGCAGGCAGAGCAGGTGGTCTGGTAATCTCATCTCTTTCAGAATTTTCCACAGTTTTTTGTGATCAACATGGTCAAAGGCTTTAGCATAGTGAATAAAGCAGAAATAGATGTTTTTCTGGAACTCTCTTGCTTTTCCCATGATCCAGTAGATGTTGGCAATTTGATCTCTGGTTCCTCTGCCTTTTCTAAATCCAGCTTGAACATCTGGAAGTGCATGTTTCACATACTGCTGAAGCCTGGCTTGGAGAATTTTGAGCATTACTTTACTAGCGTGTGAGATGAGTGCAATTATGCAGTACTTAAGCACTCTTCAGCATTGCCGTTCTTTGGGATTGAAATGAAAACTGAACTTTTCCAGTCCTGTGGCCACTGCTGAGTTTTCTAAATTTGCTGGCATATTGAGTGCAGCACTTTCACAGCATCATCTTTTAGATAGCAGTGGTTACCAGTTTATAAATACACTCTTATTCCTTCAGTTGGTTTTTTCCTCCATTGTTTTGATTTCCCTGCCTCATTGCCTGTTCTTTCTGGGCTCTGAGCTCCCCATTAAATTGTTCTTATTCCAGTTGTTGTCTTAGGGTTTCTTTCCATAGAACTCAAGCTAAGATCTTTTCTTTCTAATTTTTGTTTATTTGTTTATTCCTTTGGTGTCTGGGAATTTTTAGTCCCAATTCAATAAATATCAACACACTCTGACACACACTTTGGTGTATCCCAAAGGTATACACCCAGCCAGGTCCTTTTCCATGAAATTGAAATTAGTATTTCTGGCCTCCAATCAGATGTCTTTACTTGAATATTCTGTCATATATCTGATATTCATATCAGAAGCTCAAACTTCAACTAAAATGTTTTCTCCCTCTCAATATGCTCATCTTTCATTCCGACCTCTATAAATAGCATCCCCATCTTTCAAGTTACTCACATTAAACCTGGGAGTCATCCCTATTCTTATGCTTTTCTATCACATCATACATCTAGTTTCTCAAGACACCTCTACCTTTATAATCTATCCAGAAATGAACTGTTTTGTTCAGTTTCATTTTTACCTATTTCGCCACTACTGCCCTGGTCCTATCTCCATTGTTCTTCTCCCTCATTATCAGAAGAGGCTCCTAGCTGGTCTCCAGCTTCCATATTGACCTTTTACAATCTGTTGATGACTCAGCAGACAGGACACTCCTGTTGAAACCAAGTCATAAGATGTCCCTTCTCCATGGGAATCCCCCAGCAGTCTCCCATCACATGCTTAGAAAGTCCCACTTTCCATTACCTGGGTTCCTGCATGCTCCTGAGCTCATCCCGCACACCCTTCCTTCACTCTGCTTCAACTCCATTGACCATTACACCTGGAACGGAACAAGCACACTCACCTCTCATATACAAAGAGGCTGTAATTTTACAAGACCTTAGTTGTAGCTATGGTGTGCAGTGTGTATTGGGGTCAATATATAATATCAATTTCTTACTTTGGGTCATAGTTTCAAAAAAATTAGAAAAATACTTGCCTGGACATTCACTTGAATCAGATCGCCCTTGTTGGTGAAGGACTGAAAACTCCCTGAATTTATGTTTCTGTATTCTCTGCAGTAATTTAATGGAAATGAGTCTGAGCAAACTCCGGGAGATAGAGGACAGGGAAGCCTGGCATGCTGCAGTACATGGGGTCACAAAGAGTCAAACATGACTTAGCAACTGAACAACAACAACACAGCAACCTATCCAATATTTGTAATCTTATTGTACACCAATCTAAGTGTTTCAATTTCTGAGGCATGAGGTTATAATTAATTAAACTGTTTAGATTACTGGACACGGCACATTTCTCCTGGAGTCTTTATTCATTGGGTAACAGAACTTTACAAATAATTTCTCCCAAACCATGTAACAATTTAGCATCTTTCACCACTAAGAAAGTAGGCATACACTAACATAAAGGTATGGCCATCTGGAGAGCTAGTAGCACATATTAATTGAAGACATACAGGAGGGAATAATTTTCTTAATTAGAAAAAACATACAAAAACTCATGTAATATTTAAAACTTTCCATTTTGAGTAGTGCCTTGAAATAAGGAAATATATTTTATTTTCTCTATGCGATTTTATTTAATTCCCTGTTAGAAGTTACTTGTGATTTTCTTGATGGTATCTTTAGAGATGGCACAATAAATATTGCACAGAAAACTCCCAACAACAAAAAAAAAGGGGACAGAATATAAGGATGATGAGCAATGTTAGAAAGAAGGCCAAGCCAAGAGATTAGATATGGGTTGAGCATCATGAGAGAAAAAAAAAGCAAAAACTGTTAGAGATCAGAATGAGAACAGAGATGGGAAGATGGAGTAGGAAGGAGGTGATTAAATATTCTGAAGGATGATTTTTGTACCATCTTGGAGTTCAGTTGATATAAATAAATGTGAGAGCCTTCAATGATTATTATCATCATTACTGTACTCATCTAGGAAATTATAGCTTATTTGGCACTTTATTCTTCACATTAATGATGTGAAGTTTCATGACAACCCACTAAGAAAATAAAGATGAAAATGATAAATCAGCTTGTGGTACTTAAAAGCCTAATGAAATACAAACACTTCCCAACAGAAGATGACTCAGTGACACAGAATTGGCAGTTGTTTGTTGTTAGATCATTAGTTTTTACTGGCTTTTGTCCGATTTTTAGAAGGCATCTGGAGACCCCTCCTTTCTCCCATGATCTGCTTGGATTCATTTAAAGAGACCTGGACTTAAGTCATCAGTTGGAAAAATAGAGTAGAAGCACCCTTCAATAGCTTAACTAATCTTTTCCAGTGGGTTTTAAATTACAGTTTTATTTAAAATACAGATGAGGCTCACTGAAGCAGCTTTCTTTTGCTCTAAGAAAAAGTGAAAAGAGAAGCCCACATATTTCAAACTCATGTGAGGGATGCACGACCAGATTTGTAATGACAACATCACCATGCTTTAAGTGGGGTGAAGAAAACCTTATCTTTGAGTAAATGCGTCTTTACTGGCATCCAGAAAATGAAAGTGTTGGAAATTGCTGCTGGTGCTTCTCAAGCTGCGAATATCTTCCATGGGAAACACCTTGTCTGCTTTTTCAATTTATTTTATTTTATTTTTATCTACTTCTTTTTGTTTTATAAATCATACTTTGTCTGTTTGATGGGGATTTTCCTCTAGAAGCTGGCCCTCAGTGGATCAGCAATGACTTTAACTCCACACAGACAGGGGCTCTGGCATTCAAGTAAAACTACTTTAACAAATGAACTAGATACATCTTGTGCCAACTGTGGCCCTAAAATTTAGTTTTTTTAAGTTTTACTATCAAAAAAGTAGACTATGTCATAAATGATTTAATTCATTCAATAACCCTGCAAATGCTAAGTTATTCATGCAACACTTTTCACTGAATCCTATCAGGCACTTTACTGGACACTCAGAATATGGTAGTAAACAAGACAGAGCCTTCAAAGAAACTATATATCAGTAAGGTAGTTGAGCAAGTTATAGTTAAACCAAATACATGAAATGGTTGTAAATGATGATATGTAGCATGAGACAGAAAAGTCATAAGGGAGGTCAGGTAATTTTATCTCTTACCTATGAAGTTCTTGACTCAATGTGAAGCATGTGCAAAGGTCCTGAGGTAGAAAAAGAGCTCTGTATATTTAAAGAGCTTAAAGAAGATCTGTGAAGTTGAAGTAGAAACAGCAAGTATGAAATTGTTCAGCGATAACTATTGTTTTTATTTTAGGCAAATGGCCTGGCATTTGTTGATAGATGTTGTTGCTATTGTTCAGTCACCAAGTCATGTCCAGCTCTTTGTGACCCCACGGACTGCAGCATGCCAAATAAGAGAATGGAAATTCAGGAAAACTAAGCGATACCTTCAACATTAAACAATTAATAAGACCCCCAGTTTCCTAAATCAGCTGCATCTGATTCCAACATTCTTTCTACAAAGCTACTTCTCATTATTCACTGACTACTCACCTGCTTTTTATATCTGATGGGCTAATTTGGGATCACTTAAAACTGAAACTCACCCACATATGCTACCTGTCAGCAAAGCAAAAGCTTCCTAATGGCCAGTATCAGATGAGCTGCCTGGGAAGGCTGTCCATCATATGGAGAAGATGTGAGCTTTTTGTGCTTCCCAGTGGGACTAGAGAGCTTATGGGTGAAATTTTACACTTCACAGTTTATGATGTGATAATTTGGAGAAATTAAAAGTCAATCATGGGAAGGCCTTCAATAATTATTAGGTGTCACTATTTTCCTGCTTACTAAATGAATTATATGTGTACATATGAATATGTGGGTATGTCCATAAATACATGCACTCATGCAACTGTACAGTATTATTTTTGTCTCAAATAAAAAATGCATGCACTGCCTTTAAAATGATATATGCAATCATGAAAATGTTTAGAAATGAACACACTAATTCCAATTTACTTTTTTAAAAAATTAGAGACATTTCTATTAGCTGAATATAGGTGAATACCTACAGTGTCCAATATGATGCTCAACGCTTCAAACATGTTAATTTATTGAATCTTTTCAATATTCTGATGCTGTGACATTTAGAATGACATTTCATTGTACAGATGAAAAAACTAAGACTCTGTGAGGCTGAGTTACCTGTACTGTAACACAGAACTAGGAATTAGCAGTGCTGGGCAGAGAATTTAAGACTCTTCGCACCTCACCAAGAGTTTTCAAAATATTTTCTTTTTCAAGAGGAACCATTAAACTGATGATGCATATTTATACTCCCATATTTCAAAGCATTATCTCCTTTCTGGTTCATGCCCTATGAATTATGGAAATATTTATTTCAGCAGAGGCTGTTTTAAGATTGAAGGAGGAAATCATTTGGGCCTTTTATCTAAACTTTACCCATCCTTTGAGATTAACTGCCTAGGACATGCCAACTTCCCTCCTTGCAACTGAAAGATGTTGAAATGTCTCTTACTCAATGCTATTTTTGTGATAGTAGAAGGAGGAAGAAATGTGAGAATTGGCCATTTTCTTTTCAACCAAATCATCTGAAAGGCATGTGCCAATATTGATTCCTCCAATACAACACACTTCGTTATAGTTTCATGATAACAGCACTGGAATATTGGTAGAGTTTTTCTTTTCGGCTGTTAATCTGTTACTAGTATTTTGTGTAGCATGTTTAAGAGAAAAGGATTGGGGGCACCTGAAAGAAAGAAAAAGATTAGAAGAGTTATTTTAAAATTTATCAATATATGGGACTTCCCTGGTGCTCCAGTGGTTAAGAATCTGCCTTTCAATGCAGGGGATGGGGGTTCCATCCCTGGTGAGGGAACTAAGATCCCACACGGCTTGGAGCAACTAGGCCCATGTGCTAGAACTACTGAGACTGCACCACAACCAGAGAGTCTGTGCACCGCCTTGAAACATCCTGCATGATGCATGAAGATCCCGCGTGCCACAAATAAGACCTGACACAGCCAAACAAATAACTAAATATTTACGATAAAAGTAATCAATATATGACATTTGACATCTCAGGTTTTAAAAAACAGTAACGAAAAAGCCACACTGTTACTGAGTTGCTAGGTGTCTGTGTGTGTGTGTGTGTGTGTGTGTGTGTGTGTGTATGTATCTGTAGGCTACCACTTGTACTTGATTATTCTAGACTTACAGAATCCCTTCTTCAAAATGAAAACAAGCCTAGGAACAAGAAAGAATAGATGTATTCTCCTTCATACTCTGTTCCTAATCAGGATGTACATGAGACTGGTCAGATCAGAATATGAAAGTTCTGATATAAGTGTTACTCCTAGAGGTGGCTTTGTTGGTCTAGATCAGTTGAGGCATAATTCCCCCAATTAGATGTTCTACTGTGGCATTTCGCTCTCATCCGGTAACATATTTCGGGAAGCAGGTATTTTGCTTGCGCAGCTTCTACCATCAGCTTGTTGGGGACCAGTATTCCCATGTATAGGGGTGACTGCACATTTGAAGCGGGAGCAGCAGTGGAGAACTTATGACTCAGTGTTTGTAGACTGATCACCAGGCCTCCAAGAAGTGGTCGCCGGAAGGCACCTTATAAATGGACGAAAAAAAGAGGACAAAATTTCACTAAAGGAGCACCTGATCTAGACTGCTCAATTTTTTATGAAACGCAATGGGCTTTCTTCAATGAACTAATGTGCAAAAAAAAAAACTTATGCCAAATTTTTTTCTAAACTAAGACCAAATGTTCAATTGACTTAAAAAAAAAATGGTTTTGGTGAAGATGACTAAGCTTCATTGTGGAGAGAAATCATACATGCACAGGTTGTGGCTGAATTAGGAAAGAGATGCCCAGCTCTATATCCTATGGCAGAGCAGAATGTAATGCTATCATTGGGTCCCTTGAGTTTCTGTGAAGAAGGAAATCTGTGTTCAGAGCCAGGTGTCTACAGCTTTAAGGCAACAATGGATGGAGAGAATTATGCGCATCACTATTTGAAAGGGCTCTCACCCTGCCGTTTTCCCGTCTCTTTCATAGTATCCCCAGTAGGTAAACTTTCCATTTTTGCTTTAGAGGACATAGAGATTGTGTTCATCCCTCACAAGTCAGACCCTTCTTGGGTCATAGAGTTGCAGTTGTTAGAAAGTTCTTTTCCCATCTGAGTTAAAATGCAATACATCCATTGTTCCTAGTATTGATGTTCAGAAACATAAAGTTAAAAAGTTATGTATTCCCCTATGAAACATGTAGCTGTTTTAATATTTGCATATACCTACCATATCTTCTTCAAGCTTTTGTTTTCCAGGCTAGACCATTTCATCTTTTTTTCAAACATTCCCCATGTTTGAGACATGCTTCCATATCTCTCTCACAGACAACTTTTGTTGGTACACCTTACCCAGAAATAATAGTTAGAAACCTATTAGCTACATAAGCTTCTTCCCAAGTTATGACAGGATATCAAGTGGATTCTGCGGCCTGCATAAAGGTCTGCTTGAACATATGGAGAAAGTAATGCAGAGTACAATGGGACTGCGGCTGCTGCTAAGTCGCTTCAGTCGTGTCCGACTCTGTGCGACCCCATAGACGGCAGCCCTCCAGGCTCCCCCATCCCTGGGATTCTCCAGGCAAGAATGGGACTATTAACCCCCAAATCTAGGAACTATAATTCTACCAACTAAAGCCTCCAGGCAAGTCTCTAATACTCAGTACTTTAGCGATTAATTCTTGAAACTAAGTGTTCCTATTTATCTCAGGCTGCCTTCTTTTCGTTCATTGTGATCTAGTTTTCTGACCCATGAAGAGTATTTTGAATTTTGATTCTATCACATGTAGCATTTTTAAATTTATTTATTTTTAATTGGAGGATGATTGCTTGACAATATTGTGTTGGTTTCAGCATGAATGGTCATACATCAGTGTGAATCATATGAATTGCAGGTATACATATGTCCCCTCCCTCTTGAATATCCCTCCTACCTCCCACCCCATCCCACCCCTCTTCATTGTCACAGAGCACCAGTTTGAGCTCCCTGAGTCATACAGCAAATTCCCACTGACTGTCTATTTTACATATGGTAAAATATATGTTTCCAAGCTACTCTCTCAACTCATCTCACCTCTCCTTCCCCCACTGTGTCCGCAAGTCTGTTCTCTATGTCTGTGTTTTCACTGCTGCCCTGCAAATAGGTCCATCAGTACCATCTTTCTAGATTCCATATATATGCACTAGTATACAATATTTGTTTTTCTCTTTCTGACTTACTTAACTATACAAAGGAAAAGAAAGTTAGTCGCACAGTTGTGTCTGACTCTTTGCGATCCCATGGACTGTAGCCCGCCAGGTCCCCTGTCCATGGCATTCTCCAGGCAAAAGTACTGGAGTAGGTTGCCATTCCCTTCTCCAGGGGATCTTTCATTCCCAGGGATTGAACCTGAGACTCCTGCGTTGCAGGCAGATTTCTTTACCAACTGAGCTACTAGGGAAGCCCACTTAACTCTATAATAGGCTCTGTGTTCATCCACCTCATTAGAACTGACTCAAATGCATTCCTTTTTATCACGTGCAGTGTTGAATTATCCTCTTTTAAGCTTTGAGTTTTCTGAAAGCTTAGTAAACATGTGTCTCCATTCAAATCATCAGTAAAATGCTAAATAGAACAAAGTCTAGAGCAATGTCCTGGGGCACTTCATTAGAACTTTCTCGCTGGCTAACAGGGACACACAACTCCTCACTTTGTGGTATGTGGATTCAAATTAACCTAATGATATTTAGAGAAATGGAAGTAAAGTTAACTTGCTATTTGTCACCTGAGTGATGACTCAGTGTTCCTTAAGACTTCCACTTAGTTAAATCAAGATTTTACTCAATTTATTTTCAACAAGAATGCCAAGATAATTTAACGGAGAAAGAGCACTCTTTTTAACATATAGTGCTGAGACAGCTAGATATTTATATACAAAAGAGTGAAGTTGGATCACAGTTACACTATGTAAAAAAAATGAATATCAAATGAATCAGAGACCTAAATGTAAGAGCTAAGTCTATAAAACTTTTAGGAAAAAAAAAAAAGCTTAAGTCTTCATTACCTCAAATCAGGTAATGGATTCTTAGAAATGACACAAAAGCACAAGCAGTGAAAGAAAATATTTTTAAATTTATTTTTTAAAAAAACTTGTTATTTTGTATGGGGTATGGCCAGTTAACAATATTGTGATAGTTTCAGGTGAACAGCGAAGGGATTCAGCCATGCATATACATATATCCATTCTCCCCCAATCTCTGCTCCTATCCAGCCTGCCACATAACATTGAGCAGAGTTCAATGTGCAATACAGTAGGTCCTTGTTGGTTATCTATTTTAAATAGTTGGAGGGAAGGATGAGGGGAAGGGATAGATAAGGAGTTTGGGATGGACACGTATAAAAGAAATTTTTAAAAAAAAATTGGACTCCATCAAAATTAAAATGATTTATTCTGCAAAGGATACCATCAAGGGAGAGGAAACACAAGCTATATAGTATGGGAGAAAATTTTTACAAATGATACTGGAGAATATACGAAGTACTAATATATGTTACTACTTAGGTAAACTTTGAAATATGCTAAGAGAAAGAAACCAGTCACAAAAGACTATGCATTGTATTATTTCATTACTATGAAACATCCAGAACAGCCAGATTACAGAGACAGAAGTAGATCAGTGGTCTCCTTGGCCCACAAGATGGAGAGAATGGGAAATGACTACTAATGAACACAGAGCTTCTCTTTGGTGATGAAAATATTCTGCAATTGATGGTGCTAATGGTTACACAATTCTGTGATACGTTAGAAACCACTGAACTGCACGCTTTGAATAAGTGAGTTGCATGGTGTATAAATTGCATCTGGATATACAATTACCCTCTTAGAGTCTGAAGCGGTGTTTTATAAATGAGGAAAAACAGGAGACAATTGGCCAATTTAACCATGTCACCCCAGACAGTCCTAATTTGCAAAGAAAGAGTAAAGAGTTGGATTCTAGAAGCCATTAGTCAGCATCCTTTTTATACTGCAGAATAAAGAGTTTACAGACATTTAAGAAAGAATGTGGTAAGCTGTAAGAGCCAGCGGAAGTCCATGCTATATCAACACCAGCTCCTTTTTGACAGATTTGGTCAGTTGGGGGAGTTCTGTAGACATAATGTACCCTGATTTCAACCAAGAGGATTCTAGTACACTAAAAGTATTTTAAAGATGAAATGTTTCTGCTTGAAGACTGTCTCATTCTAGATAATACTTAAGTAAATACTGAAAAGGAGCCACAGAACATGCTTCATCAGATGAAATTTTTATGGCTTCCCTAGTTAAGTGGGATATATGTGGCCTGTAAAAAGCTGATGTGAGACTTGAATCTCTAACATGTCACAATTAGCTTCTGGAATCATTTAGTTGGTAACATCAGTAATAATGAGTAGTATTAAAGCAGTACATAAATTTGCCTTTAATGAGGCCATATAATGCTATTACCAAAACTGAAATCCCAGAGACCAACTTGGAGAGGAAGTATCAGAGGAACAGTTTTTATCTGGATGTGTGTGTTTCTCTCCCTCTCCCCACCTCCCACCCCCATCCCCTGTCTCTATCTCTAACTGCTGGATAATTGAGTATGAACAAAAAAAGAAAAAAACAACCCAGATATAGAAAATTATGGCTCCTTGTCATTAGGAATAGTGAGTCTGGAATGAGATGCTAGAGCTGGTTTGCACTGGCTTACCAAAGCCACTGATACTCATCTTTTCCCAACACTGTTGTTCAGTGAAGTCATTTGAGTAGCCTGAACTCATTTTTGGTGGGAAGATTTACACCATGAAAACTGGCAAATGTTACAAACCTGACCTTTGTTTCCTCTGGAGAGTCAGTTGTCAAGAATTTACAGCACACCCCTGGCAAATCTCTCAGTGCTGGCCAGCTAGAGCAGTGTGATGAACAGAACATGTCTTTGAATGTCCACAACATGCAAGTTGTGGCACAAAGATGCCAAGATGCGAGCTGTAATAATGTACACTATATGACGCAACATCCACATCCGCAGCAAAGAACAACACTGCTAAGAGTAAAGCTTAAAAGAAAGTGTGCTAGATTTGAATAGACTTACCACTACTGAACTATATACTTAAGAACGGTTAAAACAATACATTTTGATTGCACATGCATGCTTTAATATGTGGGAAGCTGCTGAATAGCACAGGGAGCTGAGTTCAGTGCTCTGTGATGGCCTAGATGGATGGGATGGGGGTAGGGTGGGAGATCCCTGAGGGAGGGGATATATGTATACATATAGCTGCCTCAGGCTTCCTTGGTAGCTCAGCTGGTAAAGAATCTGCCTGCAATGCAGGAGACCCATGTTCAATGCTTGGGTTGGGAAGATCCCCTGGAGGAGGGCACGGCAGCCCACTCCAGTATTCTTGCCTGGAGAATCCCCATAGACAGAGGAGCCAGGCAGGCTACAGTCCATGAGGTTGCAGAGAGTCGGACACGACTGAGCGAGTAAGCACAGCACATTTCGTTGATTCATTTCATTGTACAGCAGAAACTGTACAAACACAAAATTGCAAAGCAATTATACTCCAGTAAAGATATGAGAGAAGTAAAAAAAAAAAGAAAATGTGCTAGTTCTTCAAATTAAACAAAATTAATTTAAATAATTTAGAATTTAAATAATTTAAATTCTTTAAATGAACAAAACCCAATTTATACTCAAGGTATATGTTTTGATTGATCGATCTACTTCTTGATATATCATTACAGTAACTGTTCCTCAATTCCCTAGGAACAACTTTGCATTGTCATAAAACCCAAGAATACATTTGCCTGTATTTTCCTTTGCTTCTGATTCACACAGGCGTCTAGAATAGTACCTAGCTAATAAGAGAACTGTCCATATAAACCAAGAGTGAATAAGTGAAACCACATTTGGATTAATAGGAATGGTTAGAATAGAAATGCAGAGTAGATTTATTCAAAATAGATTCTTAGAAAGACCGAAAATGAAATTAGGTGGATAGATACCTATGTCTATGTACACTGTGGTAAAAAATTCCAGTGGAAAAACCAACATCAGTAGAATTGGATTTTCTACCCCCAAAAACACAGTGTCAGAAACAGCATGATCTGTTCTCTGTGAAACAGAATCCAGAGGCTTCTCTCATGGAAAGGCAACATCTGTTTTAAGAAGTCCTTTGAAGAAAAACTATATAAACATGTGGGAACAGCGTGGTATATGTACTCCCTTGCTTACAGTTGCCAAAGGAAGTAGGGAATCCAGCTCCCAAGACAGAGGCCATTCAGTTGCCTTGGCTAAGGCAGCAGCACCAATTCCAGCCTCTCTGATGTTTAACACATCAAGAGAATGGAGGAAAACAAGGTTATGACTGGCATCAACCTTGCCAGTTCTCTGGCATTCCATCAAAGCTTGCTTGGGTCTACCTTTGCATATAAAAAAAATAAAATTTGAGGGGAAAATTTGGGAGGAAGTGTTTGGAAATTCAGTTGAATCTTCCATACCAAAACCTGTTCTCACAATTATACAATAAAAAAATAACCCATCAAATCTTCTTGGCCAGAGATTCTTAAGCTAAGGTCCTTGGATAGAATTCAGAGTCTGTACACTTGGGATTTTAAAAAGAGACATCTTGGGGACTTCCCTCGAGGTCCAATGGTTAAGACTCTGTGCTTTCACTGTAGGGGGTGTGGGTTCAATCCTTGCTCAGGGAACGAAGAGCCCACATGCCCTATGGTGCAGTCAAACAATAAATAAAAATAAGAGTGATTGGTAGAATCATAAGGGGAAAAAAGACATCTTTATTTTCACTAACCTTGAATTGCAATTTATTATTTCCTTCAATTATGAAGTTAAGCAACCACTACAGTGACTGTCACTATGATCATCGGTAATAGAAATCACAGATACTTTCCTATCACACTGCAGTAGTTGTAGATATCTTCACAATCCACTTACTCTTATCACCAATTTGAAATTACGACATTTATGAAACTTGCCACCCTTGTTATTTAAGAATTAATGAAGGAGCACATATATTGCTATAGCAAAAATTTGTTGTTTCAGTGGGCTTTTTCTTCTTTTGTTTTCTTTCGGTGTTTTAATGTGTTAGAAACTGTTCCTCAATGTAATTGGTTTGCTTTGTGATTCTATGTAACTCTGTCAAAACATTATCCAGAGAAGGCATCCACAGGCTTCCTTAGAAGGTCAAAGGTGTCAGTGGCACAGAAGAGGTTAAGAATCAGCGGAGGTGGAGGTGAAGAGGGACAGCAGCGCGTCTTTCCTGAAGTTCATCCTTCTTGTCAGAAAGGGAAAAAAGGAGGGTTCTGTCGCCCCCAGCTTCAAGTATAATCTCATTGAAACTGTGAAAACAAAGGTGATTTATACAATACTTCCACCCTCAGGAGGAAAAAAAGAGAAATAAATAAAAAACATTAAGAACCTAAACCCCGAAGGAAATGAGGAGGAGGAAGAACAGAAAAACCATTGAAAGGCATGAAACCTTTCCTTTGAGGTCAGATGGGATAATCCTGGGTCATGGTGCACACGTCTGAGATGCCGCCGAGGACAATGAAACGTTTGAGAGCCAAAACTATGAGCAGGAAGCCAGGCCAACCCTGTGGTCTGTCAACTCTGACATTGCCGAAACTTCGTGTGTGATCCCAGGCAAGTGACACGACCTTTGGTGATACAGTGTTTCCGTTTTCTTGGCCCCACGTTCCATTCAGCTGGCTACACAGAAGTCCCAAGATGAACGCTTTGCTGAGACAGCACGGATCATTTTCTTAAAGGAAAGACGATGCCAAGGATCCACTTCCAAACAGGAAAGGATGGTCCATTCATCCATGATGAGTGGATGATGGTCCCAGGCCTGGCTTCCGGCCCCACCCTGTGCCCTACATTTATTCTTGATTGCACTCTTAACTCAGCTTTCCATTTGCTGTCAGCCCACTGTCTGCAGTCATCAGAGAACCTAGCTCTTCTTCATGAGGCCAGCTTGTGTGCAGCACTGAGGAAGGGACCTCGGCTGTCAGTATCTTCCTTATTATTACCCCACTGACTTTCTCTCTGGGACTTCCCCTGCCCTTCTAACAAAACCTGCCATCAGACCATCCATGGATACTGGCATGCAGCCCTGTGTTTCTAAACTCAAAAACCATTAAAAAAAAAATCTCTTTAAAAGAAAAAAATTGCCATTTCCAAAAAAAAAAAGATGCCAATTACCAGAGCAAAAGAGGGCTTCCCCAGTGGTTCAGTGAGTAAAGAAAGAATCTGCCTGCAGTGGATGAGACACAGGAGATGCAGGTTTGATCCCTGGGTCAGGAAGACCTCCCTGAAGAAGGAAATGGTAACCCACTCCAGTATTCTTGCCTGGAGAATCCTATGGCCAGAGGAGGCTGGCAGGCTACAGTCCACAGGGTTGCAAAGAGTTGGAAATGACTGAAGGAACAGCACGCACCAGAGCAAAAGAGTTTGACTTTATAACTCAAAAAACTATTATATGATTTCAGAAGTAAAACTGCAGGATGTGAAGAATATATATGAGAATCCCTATAGGTCTGTGGACCTCTGTTTGAGAAACACTAGTATACATGATTGATGACAGCTTTGTGTTAATCTTTCAGTGGTTATATGGAATTTCAGACATCTGGAGGGGGGCAGGAAGAAGCAGTGGCAAACTGGAATCCTTTTAGATAATTCTAGAATTACATAACATTGCTAATTACCTATTGTGTCTACTCCTGAGGCTGGGCTTGATGACTGAAGCAATTCAGGTAGCGTTTAAAATAAAGTCACCGTACTAAATTGAAAGAGACCAGAGGCCATCTTAGCTACTCCAAATATACAGTAATTATGCTATCTGTACTCTCAAGGAAAGAACACATTTCAGATAGCATAATTACCGTATATTTGGAGTAGCTAAGATGGCCTCTGGTCTCTTTCGATTTAGTATGGTGACTTTATTTTAAACGCTACCTGAATTGCTTCAGTCATCAACCCCAGCCATATTCAAAAGCAGAGACATTACTTTGCCGACTAAGGTCCATCTAGTTAAGGCTATGGTTTTTCCTGTAGTCATGTATGGATATGAGAATTGGACTGTGAAGAAGGCTGAGTGCCGAAGAATTGATGATTTTGAATTGTGGTGTTGGAGAAGACTCTTGAGAGTCCCTTGGACTGCAAGGAGATCCAACCAGTCCATTCTGAAGGAGATCAGCCCTGGAATTTCTTTGGAAGGAATGATGCTAAAGCTGAGACTCCAGTACTTTGGGCACCTCATGCGAAGAGTTGACTCATTGGAAAAGACTGTGATGCTGGGAGGGATTGGGGGCAGGAGGAGAAAGGGACGACTGAGGATGAGATGGCTGGATGGCATCACTGACTCAATGGACGTGAGTCTGAGTGAACTCCGGGAGTTGGTGATGGACAGGGAGGCCTGGCGTGCTGCGATTCATGGGGTCGCAAAGAGTCCGACACAACTGAGCGACTGAACTGAACTGAGGCCATCAAGATGCCTGCTGTGTTAATCTGATGTTTGAGTGATTTTTAAACATAATGCTCTGTTGATCCACAGGTACTTTGAAAACAACCTCTGACATGGTTAACCAGAAATCAATCTTCTCAGTTACTGTCTACTTTTTAAAAATTGGCTTGGAGTTTTTCCTTGAATAATCCAGCTCATCATAGTTTCCAGTGTGCATTGCAGCAGAGCTAAAATGTTTTTTCTATAAGCCTGCATCCTTACGTTTACATTTTTTTCCCCATTTTCAAGCATAAAACCATTTTCTTCCATCAAACTAATTTTTATTAATTGAATTTCCACCTGCATGCCAGGCAGAGGAAAATGTAGGTTTCAGCACAGTAGTAAAGCCCTTCTAATCATAGGAAAGGAAAGAAAGAAAGGCCAGAATCAGGAAAATGGGAGTTTCTAGGACTCCTGTTTTTACCATACTGACTTCTGAACATGTTACCACCTGGCTAGTGGTACTCACACTGATCTTTTGACCACATGTATGTGATCTGTGTTCTCAGTTATATCCTACTCTTTTGCAACCCCATGAACTATAGCCTGTCAGGCCCTTCTGTCAGTGGAATTTCTGGATTACTCCCCTGTCAGCGGGATTTCCCAGGCAAGAATACTGGAGTGTGTTGCCATTTCCTCCTCCACTACCTAGCTATACTTTTTCTGAAACCTTGTGTGCATGCCCCATTTTATGATGAAAATAAAACTTTTTGCATTCAGGTATCTAAAAATATCCTGGCCAAGGCCACACCAATTTATTTATTCATCCACTCATAAGCAGGTGGATATAAATCAATAGGTACAAGGAAAGAGACTGGCTCAGGAAGCAGCCCTGAATGGCTTTTGAGAGCCTGACTTGCACCTCCTATTCACAAGCCAGAGCAAAAGAGCCTGGTTCCAAGGTGTCCTACTGAATGGATAGGTAGTCATAACCTCTGCTCTGATGCCAACCTACCAAGCAGCCAAGACTTCTGGTGGTCTACCAGCAGTGCCTGACTTGCTCTGAAGGGGGCAAGTCTTAGATAACTATGTTCTTACACAAATCAGAGATGTAGAGCCCTCCTGGCAAGTCATACATAAGAAGGATTTCATTACTAAAAAAAATCCATCCTCTTCCTTCAGATCAGGTTGTCGTTGAAATCACAGTCTGAGCATCAACAAGCATGTGACCGCATTCCTTGGAATGTTTACTCTTGCCCACCAGAATCACTTAACTTTTGAAACCCAGTTATTTTGGATTCCAAAGGAACTTATTTATAATCTGCATAAATTTTGAGTTTTGGAAATATTTTGGATTTCATAAACTTCCCCCCACCCATATGTAATAACTTACATTCACACATTTTTTTTTCCTCCAAGCACCTGAAAGGTAAAACATTTTTTTCTAACCACTAATGATTAACGTATGAATAGTGTATTTAATTAGCATTTCGATCTATCTGTTTTACATTCATTCAGATTCGTTACTCTCGTGCATTGAAGCAGAGTTTAGTGTGGGTCATAACATCAAAGAAGCATTTATACTTGTAAGTTTGTTAGGCTTAAGTGAAGCTATGCCAAAGGTAAACCAATATGAACCTTTCAAGGTTTACTTCAAAAGGAAGTGAGTTCTATAAACCTAACACTTTCTTTCCTTGGTTTAGCAAAATTTTAAATTCTTCAGTAAAGCACATTTCCCTCCCATTCTCAACTATGCCATCAAATATGTGTGCATTAAGAACTGATACCAGAGAAAAGAAAAGTCTTAACAGATGGTTAAAGTTTAATTGGGCTTTCCTGGTAGTTCAGCGGGTAAAGAATTTGTATGTAGTGCAGGAGACACCAGTTCAATCCCTGTGTTCAGAAGATCTGGAGATGGGAACAGCTACCCACTCCAGTATTCTGTTTGGAGAATTCCATGGACAAAGTTTAATTACACAGGAAATGCCTTTCTGTGAGCAAGTACATATGATAAAACTACATAAGAAATGACTTTCCTTTCTTGCAAATCTAATTAAAAAGCTACAGAATGTTTAACTACAATGTAGAGAATGTCAGGCGGTGTTCTAACGAGATGAACTTCTTAATTGTTGGAAAGTTCAAATTCCAACTTTCAGCTTTAGTTCTCTGCTGAAAATCTTTCTGAAATACATTTTTATGCTTTCATAAGAACTGAGGGGATATACGTTCTTATCCTTCCTTTTAAAGGAAAAGAGATCAGTGACTCTAGATTAGCTCTCTGTCTCCAAATTTTATTATAGAGGAAAATAAAAGAATTAACTGATTTGTTTTTAATTATTCACTGTGAATCTTTTCAAACATATACATGTATGCTTTGAAGTGTTTAAATACAAATATAAAAACATAACTATTATATATATATATATATATATATATATATATATATATATATATATATATATAAATGATTTGGGAAACTCAGCTGTGGTCACAAGACTGGAAAGGTCAGAAGAAGCGCAATGCCAAAGAATGTTTAAACGACAGCACAATTGCACTTGTTTCACATGCTAGCAGAGTAATGCTCAAAATTCTCCAAGCTAGGCTTCAACAGTGTGTGAACCAAGAACTTTCAGATATTTAAGATGGATTTAGAAAAGGCAGAGGAACCAGAGATCAAATTGCCAACATCCATTGGATCATAGAAAGAGCAGGAGAATTCCAGAAAAGCATGTACGTCTGCTTCATTGACTACTGTAAAACATTTGACTGTGTGGACCACACCAGTTCAGTTCACTTCAGTCCCTCAGTCATGTCCGACTCTTTGCAACCCCATGGACTGCAGCATGCCAGGCTTCCCTATCCATCACCAACTCCTAGAGTTTACTCAAACTCATGTCCATTGAATCAGTGATGTCATCCAACCATTTCATCCTCTGTCATCCCCTTCTCCTCCCGCCTTCAATCTTTCCCAGCATCAGGGTCTTTTCAAATGAGTCAGTTCTTCACATCAGGTGGCAAAAGTATTGGAGTTTCACCTTCAACATCAGTCCTTCCAATGAATATCCAGGATTGATTTCCTTTAGGATGGACTAGTTTGATCTCCATGCAGTCCAAGGGACTCTCAAGAGTCTCCTCTAACACCATTTCCTAACGGAAATCCAACACCATTTCCTAAAGGAAATCGCCTTGGAGGCATCATTGGAAGGACTGATGCTGAAGCTGAAACACCAATACTTTGGCCACCTGATGCAAAGAACTGACTCACTGGAAAAGACCCTGCCTGGTGATGGGAAAGATTGCAGGCAGGAGGAGAAGGGAACAACAGAGGATGAGTTGGTTGGATGGTATCACTAACTCGATGGACATGACTTTGAGCAAGCTCCGGGAGATGGTGAAGGACAGGGAAACCTGGACCGTTGAAGTCTGTGGGGTTGCAAAGAGTCGACACGACTGAGTGACCAAACAACAAATATTATAAGCATTCAAATGTTATATCAATATTAATATTAATTTTGATATAAGAATAATACAAGTAAAATAAGGGATCTCTGCTTGACCATCTCCCAGCTTCAATAATTAACAATCTTCTGCCATTTTATTTCTGTTATCCCAGCAACTCCAACAGCTTTTCTTGGTATTTAAAGAAAATCCCATTTATGGGTACCAAGTGCCATTAACAACTTCCTTTCTAAAAACATAATCACAGTGACTTTATGCTCAACAAAAATAACAATAATTCATTAATATTATTTAATGCTCAGTCTATGCGTCAGTTCAGTTCAGTTGCTCAGTCATGTCCGACTCTATAACCCCGTGAACCACAGCATGCCAGGCCTCCCTGTCCATCGCCAACTCCCGGAGTTTACCCAAACTCATGTCCATTGAGTAGGTGATGCCACCCAGCCATCTTATACTCTGTCATCCCCTTCTCCTCCTGTCCTCAATCTTTCCCAGCATTAGAGTCTTTTCAAATGAATCAGCTCTTTGCATCAGGGGGCCAAAGTATTGGAGTTTCAGCTTTACCATCAGTCCTTCCAATGAACAGTCAGGACTGATCTCCTTTAGGATGGACTGGTTGGATCTCCTTACAGTCCAAGGGACTCTCAAGAGTCTTCTCCAACACCACAGTTCAAAAGCATCAATTCTTTGGTGCTCAGCTTTCTTTATAGTCCAACTCTCACATCCATACATGACTACTGGAAAAACCATAGCCTTGACTAGATGAAACTTTGTCGGCAAAGTAATGTCTCTGCTTTTTAATATGCTATCTACGTTGGTCACAACTTTTCTTCCAAGGAGTAAGCATCTTTTAATTTCATGGCTGCAATCACCATCTGCAGTGTTTTTGAAGGTGAAGGTAAAGTCGCTCAGTCGTGTCCGACTCTGCAACCCTGTGGACTAGCACCTACCAAGCTCCTCCGTCCATGGGGTTCTCCAGGCAAGAATACTGGAGTGGGTTGCCATTTCCTTCTCCAGGGGATCTTCCCGACCCAGGGATCGAACCCAGGTCTCCTGCATTGGAGGCAGACACTTTAACCTCTGAGCCACCAGGGAAGCCCAAAATAAAGTCAACCACTGCTTCCACTGTTTCTCCATCTATTTCCCATGAAGTGATGGGACCAGATGCCATGATCTTCGTTTTCTGAATGTTGAGTTTTAAGCCAACTTTTTCACTCTCCTCTTTCACTTTCATCAAGAGGCTTTTTAGTTCCTCTTCACTTTCTGCCATAAGGGTGGTATCATCTGCATAGCTGAGGTTATTGATATTTCTCCCAGTAATCTTGATTCCAGCTTGTGCTTCATCCAGTCCAGCATTTCTCATGATGTACTCTGTATATAAGTTAAATAAGCAGGGTGACAATATATAGCCTTGACATACTCCTTTTCCTATTTGGAACCAGTCTGTTCCATGTCCAGTTCTAACTGTTGCTTCCTGACCTGCACACAGGTTTCTCAGGAAGCAGGTCAGGTGGTCTGGTATTCCCATCTCTTTCAGAATTTTCCACAGTTTATTGTGACTCACACAGTCAAAGGCTTTGGCATAGTCTATAAAGCAAAGATAGATGTTTTTCTGGAACTCTCTTGCTTTTTTGATGATCCAGCAGATATTAGCAATTTGATCTCGTTCCTCTGCCTTTTCTAAAACCACCTTGAACATCTGTAAGTTCACAGTTCACATATTGCTGAAGCCTGGCTTGGACAATTTTGAGCATTACTTTACCAGCATGTGAGATGAGTGCAACTGTGCAGTAGTTTGAGCATTCTTTGGCACTACCTTTCTTTGGGATTGGAATGAAAACTGACCTTTTCTAGTCCTGTGGCCTCTGATGAGTTTTCCAAATTTGCTGGCATATTGAGTGCAGCACTTTCACAGCATCATCTTTTAGAATTTGAAATAGTTCAACTGGAATTCCATCACCTTCACTAGCTTTGTTTGTAGCGATAATTCCTAAGGCCCACTTGACTTCACATTCCAGGATGTCTGGCTGTAGGTGAGTGATCACACCATCGTGATTATCTGGGTGGTAAATATCTTTTTGTACAGTTGTTCTGTGTATTCTTGCCACCTCCTCTTAATGTCTTCTGCTTTTGTTAGGTCCATACCATTTCTGTCCTATATTGTGCCCATCTTTGCATGAAATGTTCCCTTGGTATCTCTAATTTTCTTGAAGACATCTCTAGTCCTTCCCATTCTATTGTTTTCCTCTATTTGTTTGCATTGATCACTGAGGAAGGCTTTCTTTGCTATTCTTTGAAACTCTGCATTCAAATGGATATGTCTTTCCTTTTTCCTTTTCTTTTGGCTTCTCTTCTTTTCACAGCTATCTGTAAGGCCCCCTCAGACAGCCATTTTGGTTTTTTGCATTTCTTTTTCTTGGGGATGGTCTTGATCCCTGTCTCCTGTACAATGTCACAAACCTCCATCCATAGTTCATCTGGCACTCTGTCTATCAGATCTAGTCCCTTTAATCTGTTTCTCACTTCCACTGTATAATTATGGGGGATTTGATTTAGGTCATACCTGAATGGTCTAGTGGTTTTCCCTACTTTCTTCAATTTAAGTCTGAATTTGGCAATAAGGAGCTTATGATCTGAGCCACAGTCAGCTCCTGGTCTTGTTTTTGCTGACTGTATAGAGCTTCTCCCTCTTTGGCTGCAAAGAATAGAATCGTTCTGATTTCACTGTTGGCCATCTGGTGATGTCCATGTGTAGAGTCTTCTCTTGTGTTGTTGGAAGAGGGTATTTGCTATGACCAGTGGGTTCTCTTGGCAAAGCTCTATTAACCTTTGCCTTGCTTCATTCTGTGTTCCAAGGCCAAATTTGCCTGTCACTCCAGGTGTTGACTTCCTGCTTTTGCATTCTGTTCCCTATAACGAGAAGGACATCTTTTGGGGGTGTTAGTTCGCAAAGGTCTTGTAGGTCTTCATAGAACGGTTCAACTTCAGCTTCTTCAGTGTTACTGGTCAGGGCATAGTCTATGCTTAGTTTTCCTCTATTGTTCAAAAATGTGTTTTTATGGTTGATTTATTTACACCAAATCTAAACAAGCAATGTGTTGCATTTGGCTGATATAGCTTTAAGAATCTTATCCATGGTATTTTCCCTTTCTTTATTTTACATTGCATATGCCCTTCATTTGCTAAACAAGCAAACCAATCAACCATGGGCCTATGGGTCATCTTTTGTATTGTATCATATGTCGTGTAGGATCTCATCTGATTGTGTGCTTATGCTGCCATCTAATGTGTTCCCAAATGGCTTCTGTTTCCTCTAACCTTGTAATTGGACCTAGTGACTTAATAGATGCACATGCAACTTTCGGGTCAGAGCATCTTACAGGTTGCACTCTACAGTTACCACTGCATCGTATCAGTAGGGACTGAATGCCTGACTGTCCCCTTCCTAAGGCTATCCATGCTCAACAGCTGGTTCCAGGTTTCAGCCTGGTCCATCCTTTTTAAAATTTACCATCAACTTTTCAATTAATGGTTTTAAGGATTCTGGATAATCACTGCCTCAATCCATTCTTTCCTTAGCTGTTCCAAATGATGGTTATCTCATTTTATTTATTATTTCTTTTGTATTTTGTTGACTGGAATTTTTCTAAAAGGATTTTTTCCCCTTATCAGCTATTCAGTCATCCTAAAATAAGAGTGAGAACAGGGAGGATGAGATAAATGCTTAATTTTTTTTATTTTCCAGAATGAGTTGGTGTTCTAGCCACTACCACTGACCAATGTGTTGTTTTGCTCATATCACTAAAAACTCAGTGAATTTTAAAATATTTGAAGTATTCCAGTCATTTTCAGTCAATATCTTTATAATGCTCAAATTGTCCCAACTTGAGGCAGTGGGAATTCCCTTGCATTGAGTTCTATGTTCTTTTAAAATTAAAAAAATTCCATATATATGTGTTAGTATACTGTATTGGTGTTTTTCTTTTTGGCTTACTTCACTCTGTATAATAGGCTCCAGTTTCATCCACCTCATTAGAACTGATTCAAATGTATTCTTTTTAATGGCTGAGTAATACTCCATTGTGTATATGTACCACAGCTTACTAACACATATATATGGAATTTAGAAAGATGGTAATGATAACCATCTATGCGAGACAGCAAAAGAGACACAGATGTATAGAACGGACTTTTGGACTCTGTGGGAGAGGGAGAGGGTGGGATGATTTGGGAGAATGGCATTGAAACATGTATACTATCATGTAAGAAATGAATTGCCAGTCTATGTTCGATACAAGATACAGGATGCTTGGGGCTGGTGCACAGAAATGATCCAGAGAGATGATATGGGGTGGGAGATGGGAGAGGGTTCAGGACTGGGAACTCATGTACACCCGTGGCAGATTCATGTCAATATATGGCAAAACCAATACAGTATTGTAAAGCAAAATAAAGTAAAAATAAAAAATAAAAATAAAGATTTGTTTTGGAAAAGGAAATGGCAACCCACTCCAGTATTCTTGCCTATGAAATCCCAAGGACAGAGAAACCTGGCAGACTATAGTCCATGGAGTTGCAAAGAGTCGTACATGACTTAGGGATTGAACAACAAATTTCCTTATTTGGCTGCACTGGGTCTTAGTAGCAGCAAGCAGGGTCTTCTAGGGCAGCATGGGCTCTAGAGCACACGGGCTCAGTAGCTGTGGTGAGCGGACTTAACTGTCCTGCAGTGTGAGGGATCTTGGTTCTCAGATCAGGGATCAAACCTGAGTCCCCTCAGTTGGAAGGGGGATTCTTAACTATTGGACCACTCGGAAAGTCTAAGTCCTATTTTCTTCTGACAAAATCCTGAAATCTTCAGTAGCTTCCTTGTCTTCTGTCACATGTACCAGAATAGAGAATACATTTCTGTCCCAGACTTGAAATCAAGCATTTCCCTAAGGAGCTCTGATTCCTTTGAGTGGAAAAGAGTATAGCGAAAGCATAATCTAGGTGCAAGGGGGAGTCATTGCTCCTGAATTGGCACTCTTTCCAGGACTTTACATGTAACAAAACACAGAAATGTCTATTTTTATTAAAAAATGATTTCATAGGAGTATTTCACAACCAAAATCATAAATCACAAGGTTTGTTTTTTAATTTTTATTTGATATTTATACCTCTTTTCACCTATGCTAACAACATTTATTTTAGTTGCTTATTCTCTTTATCATGAAAGTTTCAAGAAAGATACCAGTGTTATTACTAATAAGACTCCTGAATGCAAATCTTTTTGCCCTTGCATATACCCTACCTAGAACAGTCAGAAACTATGTTTTAAAGTGATTTGAAATATTCTTTATCTGTATAATAATGTTACCAACTTGACATGAAATCAAGTTTGTTTCTATTTTCTTTTTTCTAGAAATTGCTTTTTTGTTTAATTTTATAAAATACATTCAAAGTCAAATTTATGACATTACATCATATCACTATAATAAGACTGCTCATTAAGCCTACTCATTTTCTTCCTCCTATGTCAGTAAACATTTTAATTTATTTTTGATCTGTTATTCAATTGCTTCTCTTTGATATCTTAAAAATATTAATATATACATTATTTATACCTCCTTTTCTAATACAAAAGGAAGCATACTATTCACAATCTTCTATACCTAGCTTTCTTAATATAAATATCCTGGAGAATGATCTCTAGCGGTATACAGAGATCTTTCTCTTCCCTTTTAATCTCTATTTACAAAGGGCTCTATTGTATGAAAGTACCGGAGTTTATTCAAACTGTACACTGCTGATGAACATTTGGATTCCTTCTAAGCCTTTTTTTCTCTTAAAAGCTATCATGTAATAAAGGTTTTGTCCATACTTCATTTTATATTTTTTCCAGTGTACCAGTATATGGGAACATCTGTCTTCCTACCACCATCAGTAGTGTGTTTTATCAAATATTTTACATTCTGATCAATCTGATAGATGAGAAATGGTATATCTAAGTATTGTAAATTTTTATTTCTCCTACTATGAGTGTGACTGAGTGTCATTCTTATGTTTAAAGGTCAGATGTGTTTCTTTTATCAGTGAAAGTTCTGTTCATATTTTTCACTCATTTTCAACCAAATGGTTGGTCTTTTTTTCCTCAAAACTTAAGTGATCTGAATATGTTGGGGACATTAAATCTTTGTCTGTGATATAAATTACAAATGCAATTTTTATAATTTGTCTTCTCACATTGCCTGTGGTATTTTTAGACAAAATTTTTTTAATGCAATCAAATTTACCATTAATTTTTACTGTTTTGTTTTCAAATCATAGTAAAAAAATTTTAAGGGATTCATTTAAGTTTTATCCAAAGATATGTATGATTTCATTTTTTACATTTAGATTACTAAGAAATTTACCCTTATGTATGGTATGAGAAAGTACTCAATTTTATCTTTTAGGTTTGGCTAACCAATCATCTACCAAAAAATTCTTCTTTCTGCCATTTATTTGAAATGTCACTTTTATCATGTAGTCTCATATATTATATACTGCTGCTGCTGCTAAGTCGCTTCAGTCATGTCTGATTCTGTGCGACCCCATAGACAGCAGCCCACCAGGCTCCCCCATCCCTGAGATTCTCCAGGCAAGAACACTGGAGTGGGTATATTATATACTATAATACATAAATATTCATTTGTAATCAAGTATGTTTCTAGGTTTCTTATTCTAGTCTATTGATAGATCTGAGTGATCTGAATTTGATTTCTCTCTTCCTCAACTTCCCTTCCTGTTACAGAGACTAATGATTCACAATTTTTCACAGCAGAAAGTATGAAAAAGAAAAAGCCATCACTACTCACATGCTTCATTGATACACATCTCACAGTGAAAGCAATAGTGATTTTTCAGCATGGAATGATTCTTACTCAAATCCTTAGATCTGTTGATAATTACTCTGTCCCTGAGATTTTCTCATATATAAATAATGACCCAAGAAAGTAAATTATTAAGACTCAATTAAAATTACTCTACAATGAAGCTCTTTCAAAAGTGAAAGATCTCGTTAATTGTCCACTTATTTTTATTGAGTCAGGTTTTCTATTAGGAAAAGGTGAGTTCAAAAGTAATATCACTAAAGTTATTTTTTAAAATTTGTTTGCTCACTTGAAATAGTCCAATAGCTCTAACCAGTTTTTCTGAAAACATCACTTCAACTTGCCTCAAAAACCCTTATACTCTATCTAGAGAAGGAAAGATTCACTAAATATCAGTACATCAAGGCAAAACAGTCATCTTATTTCATGTTTTCCCACTGAAAGATTTTTTAGCTCTAAGAATTGAAATTAATATATTTTTGGAGTTGCCATGTAATACAATTAGTGTTTTCAGTAACTTAATTTTCAAAGAAGTGGAGAAGCAGAGTGGAAAGTCTAGATTTAGTGTATATAAAATTAATTATAGGGTAATCATTAAAACAGTATCATTAGAGTGCCCATAGCTAGGTTTTTTTCAATAGAAAAAAACTCATAAAAATGGACAAGAGGTTCTTGAATGGTCATTTACAGAGGAATTCTTTAAGCAATTTTCAAATTTGTTTTTATATTAACTGTCTTATAAGCCAGGCAAATTACACACACCAAAGGAAAAAGAGAGATCTTGACAATCTTGTATGTAACTGATAGACAAGAGGGAATATTTTCAGGCAGCAGTCATAATTTTTCCTTGACTGCTAACATCTGCTTGCTAAACCTTGCACACATCCCCAGGGCACTGGGATTCGTAAACATTACTTGATGATGACACACTGAATATTACGAAAATATGTCTTTCAATCCACACCCAAAACCCTCCAAAGAACATTTCATATTTTCAGACTGTGGTCAGCAGGTTTTATGGGGGACTATTTGTAGTTTCTTAACTAAAAGTTAAATAGATCCTTTATTAAAAATGAATTCCTGGATTATCCTTGCAGGAAACAAGATGGTCATAAGCCACAAAGTCAGTTTTGAAGTAAAATGCTATAGAAATTGAGGTTGTTTCTTACACCTTCTGATAGGAAATGCTGTAAAGTATAAGAACAGACTATTTACTGAAATGAGCATAAAAATAGCCAGACAGGTATTTCTTTGCTTTTATAGGCTTCAAGACTCCAAACCACTTTTAGAAGTCAAAAATAAACCGTAACATTTCTGTCAAATCTTAATATTCAAGTAATACTCACAGCAACACAGAATATAGAATTTGATAATGAGGGAAAAGATACAATATTTCTAAGAGAGTTTAAATGCAGAATGAACATTTGAAATAAAGTTATTATTTTGATAGATTCAGTACTTTTCTGTTGACTGAAATCAATAGGACTGCCACGATTAGCAGACATTTGGTGCTGTCCAAAACATTCATAAGACATTTGGTCCATGCCAAAATGTCTTTGAAATTTGGTTCTTTCCAAAACTTCCATGAGCATGTTTGGTCTATGCCAAATTGTTTTGGACAGGATCAAATACCAAGTACCTTTTGACATAAACCAAGGGTTTTATGGACATTTTGGACAGGACCAAATTGTCCTGAAAATACCAAGGCCCCTTTGGCATAAACCGAGTGTCTTATAGACCAAATGTTTTGTGGGCACTTTATTCAAGACCAAATATCAAAGACCTTTTGGTGAGGACCAAATGTGTTATGGGTATTTTGGATAGGACTAAATGGTTTTGCAAATATTAAGGACCTTTCAGCATAAGCCAAATGTCTTATGGACCAAATATCTGATGGATCTTTTGTACAGGACCAAATGTCCTGCAAGGGATATTTGCCATATGTCGAGGATATATGATAGGAAAAGAAATCCCACTTGACTCTAGAAGAGCTTTTCTGTATTATAAAATACTTAAAAAGCCATAGCAATTCTCAAGAATCCATATGTATCTAAGGAAAATCCTAAATGAAAAATTGTGGATGGACATATTCCCAAATCGAGCAGCAAGAGAAACAGTGAAGTAACGTTCTATGGAAAGGAAGAACTAGTGAAGAGAGAAAAAAGAAGAAAGGAGAAAAAAGGAAGTATTATACCTTTATCTCTTTGTTGTTTGATTCTTGCTTCTTTGTATATGGTCACTATCAAAGAGAGGTAAAATAAAAACTTCAGAAAAAGTACCCAACACTTGGATATAAAGCATAGGAAGAAAACTACCAAAGGCTGATAATTTTTAAATAGTTATTGACACATTTAAATTGAAATGTTAATGGAGTTCCCTGATCCTCATGTATTTTCTGGTCAATAGTTTCCTTCTTTTCTTAAATTAAACTCATTAAATGATATAAACAAGTTAAAGGATACTAACTAAGTCATATTAACTTAAATCATCACACTTTTTTCTTTAAAAAATTGTTTTTATTTTCACCCAAATAAAATAAGCTCATTGAAACAAAAAACACAGTTATTTCAAGAAAAATCTCTTTCAGTTACAGATTTTTTCAAAAAAAAAATAATTACAGAGGTTTTTGCTGAAGTATGAAAATTCCTCATTAGAATAAAGGCAAAGCCATTACTTTATTCACTACTGTATCACTAATATCTAGAATATTTCTCAAAGTGAAAGTGAAAGTGAAGTCATTCACTCATGTCCAACTCTTTGCGACCCCATGGACTGTAGCCTACCTGGCTCCTCTGTCCATGGGATTTTCCAGGCAAGAATACTGGAGGGGGTTGCCATTTCCTTTTCCAGGAATATTTCTCAGCAAATATAAAATCCTTATGGTAGTCCGCCCTTGCACAGAAGTAATAAAGAGCATACTTTTGCTTCCCTAAATGTGGTTTAATTAGTATTTATAATTAGGGGGAAAAAGCAGTGTTTATTGGCTGGAAGAAATTGGAATGAGGTTTAAGGAATTCAGGAAGTGGTACTGGTTAAGTACTACTCTGTAGCTTAATTAAACTACTGAATATACTTTGGCAAATAGTGTGTAAGATGGTGAGGCTGGGTCCTCTCTTACTGCTGTTTGACTGTAGATCAGAGTCAGCTTTCAGGGCATGCAACCTACACATTTGCACTGGGCGCCATGATGAGAAGGATTCCATGTTTGGTTTAATTCTCTACTGTTGCCCTTTTGAAATGTCTATCCTATGAACAAGGGGACAAACAATTTTGTACTATACTGGGTCCTGAAATTATGCAGCCAGTCCTGCTGCAGAGTTTCTATAAAGGCTGAGTCAATAGGAGAAGGATGCTTCTATGGATGACCAATAGTCTAACACATAGAAGACAGATTGTTGCTGCTGCCAAGTCACTTCAGTCATGTCCGACTCTGTGCGACCCCATAGACGGCAGCCCACCAGGCTCCCCCGTCCCTGGGATTCTCCAGGCAAGAACACTGGAGTGGGTTGCCATTTCCTTCTCCAATGCATGAAAGTGAAAAGAGAAAATGAAGTTGTTCAGTCGTGTCCAACTTCTAGCGACCGCCTGGACTGCAGCTTACCAGGCTTCTCCGTCCATGGGATTTTCCAGAAGACAGATTCAGTTCAGTTCAGTCATGTCCGACTCTTTGTGACCCCATGAACTGCAGCACGCCAGGCCTCTGTGTCCACCACTGACTCCCGGAGTTCACTCAGACTTATGTCCATCGAGTCAGTGATGCCATCCAGCCGTCTCATCCTCGGTCGTCCCCTTCTCCTCCTGCCCCCAATCCCTCCCACCATCAGAGTCTTTTCCAATGAGTCAACTCTTCACATGAGGTGGCCAAAGTACTGGAGTTTCAGCTTTAGCATCATTCCTTCCAAAGAAATCCCAGGGCTGATCTTCAGAATGGATTGGTTGGATCTCCTTGCAGTCCAAGGGACTATCAAGAGTCTTCTCCTACACCACAGTTCAAAAGCATCAATTCTTTGGCGCTCAGCTTTCTTCACAGTCCAACTCTCACATCTATACATGACTACTGGAAAAACCATAGCCTTGACTAGATGGACCTTAGTGGGCAAAGTAATGTCTCTGCTTTTGAATATGCTATCTATGTTGGTCATAACTTTTCTTCCAAGGAGTAATTTCACTGGAGAAGGGAATGTCAAACCACCTCAGTATTCTTGCCTTGAGAACCCCATGAACAAACAGTATCAAGACAGATTAGGAGGGACTAAATGAGAACTTATACACCTCCTGAGAAATCTCTATGCAGGTCAGGAAGTAACAGTTAGAACTGGACATGGAACAACAGACTGGTTCCAAATAGGAAAAGGAGTACGTCAAGGCTGTATACTGTCACCCTGCTTATTTAACTTTTATGCAGAGCACATCATGAGAAACGCTAGGCTGGAGGAAGCACCAGCTGGAATCAAGATTGCTGGGATAAATATTAATAACCTCAGATATGCAGATGACACCACCCTTGTGGCAGAAAGCGAAGAAGAACTAAAGAGCCTCTTGATGAATGTGAAAGAGGTGAGTGAAAAAGTTGGCTTAAAATTCAACATTCAGAAAACTAAGATCATGGCATCTGGTCCCATCACTTCATGGCAAATAGATGGGGAAACAGTGGAAACAGTGACTGACTTTATTTTTCTGGGCTCCAAAAACACTGCAGATGGTGACTGCAGCCATGAAATTAAAAGACACTTACTCCTTGGAAGGAAAGTTATGACAAACCTAGACCACAAATTAAAAAGCAGAGACATTACCTTGCCAACAAAGGTCCATCTAATCAGGGCTATGGTTTTTCCAGTGGTCACGTATGGATGTGAGAGTTGGACTATAAAGAAAGCTGAGCACCGAAGAATTGATGCTTTTGAACTGTGGTGTTGGAGAAGACTCTTGAGAGTCCCTTGGACTGCAAGGAGATCCAACCAGTCCATCCTAAAGGAGATCAGTCCTGGGTGTTCATTGGAGGGATTGATGTTGAAGCGGAAACTCCAATGCTTTGGCCCCCTGATGCAAAGAGCTGACTCATTGGAAAAGACCCTGATGCTGGGAAAGATTGAGGGCAAGAGGAGAAGGGGATGACAGAGGATGAGATGGTTGGATGGCATCACTGACTCAATGGACTTGGGTTTGGGTAGACTATGGAAGTTGGTGATGGACAGGGAGACCTGGCGTGCTGTGGTTCATGGGGTCGCAAAGAGTCGGACACAACTGAGCGACTGAACTGAACTCATGCACTCCAAAACTTTTTAATAAGAGAGAGCTCCAAATAATATCAACCTGTCTTATTTTTTAGGTTTCAATTGTCCCTAAAAAACTTCTATGTAAGGACTTGAGCTATCACTGTGCATTTATCACCTTTGACTTTTTAGTTGAGAAAATCATAATTGAATTCCTTCCTGGGTGGTGCAACAGATAAAGAATCTGCCTGCATTCTATCCTGGGTCAGGAAGATCCCCTGGAGGAGGAAATGGCAACCCACTTCAGTATTCTTGCCTGGAAAATTCCATAGAAAGAGGAGCCTGGTGAGCTACTGTCCATAGGGTTGCAAAAGAGCTGGACTCGACTTAGCAACTAAATAACAACAATAAAAACAATGTCCCAGTAACTCTCGTAAGCAGGGTAAGTTTTACTTTTGCAGTTCTCAGGAACCAGGCACCCACCCAACTAAACATTTTAAAAGATTCTAATTTTACTTGGGAGGTCACTCTTTGTAATTCAAAAATCACAGTACTCAAGAGAACTGTAAAGTCAACTTCTTTAAAAAAATGAAAGTCACATACTGGGGATTTACAGATCTCAAAAGTCTGTAGGCTGTAGTGGGACTCTAAGGTGATGTCGACATTCCAGACACATTGCCAGCACTTGTATTATACTACCTGTATACTACTAGGTTCACAGAAAATGTCCTTCGATCCATTAAGACATACCATTTGCCACGACTTGAGCTCTTTATACTAAGGATCTTATTGCTTAAGGAATATTGCCACTTCTTACATTGAAATCTTAAAGACATTTACAATGCTGTAGTTGGGGATTAAATGTCCATCTTCACTCCTCTGTCAGAAGATTTAAGGTTGGACTAATAATCTGTTTTGGTTGGTAGTGAAAGAGCATATGACATAGTTAAGCTCATTCACTGGGTCATGAATCTATTTCAAGCGAACGACAAACGATGTTCAATATCATCATTTATATGGTATGCTTGGAAGCTTAAACTATCCCAGAAAGAAGAAAATTTGTAAGACAATCCCTAAAAGTGTTTTAGTTAAACTAAAACTAGAACCAGACATATTTGAAAAAATATATTTTCAGAAGCATCGTCAACAATCCATAAACATGCCTAGCCTTTGGGGCTGGGACAGACATTTCCCACCTGTTCCAGTTGGAAAACTCTGCTTTCATGGTTGCTCTGATCACAAACTTACCATAAATCTTTATCGCTCATAACAATTCCTGCAAATTGAGGCACTTTATGAACCTGATATGTTTCTAGGATTTTACGTACACCATTTTACTTAATACTTATACTATGCTGTAGAACTTGAAGCATTTCGAGCCCTTCTCCCACGCCTCTGCCTGGTTTCTCTAATTGGACTTCATCCATACCACTTCCTATTCTTACTGTCACACATCTCTATTTTTTATTCTTTCGATTGCTCAGCAGATTTCAAGGAACGACGCCTTCAGGAGCTACCCTGAATGCGCTCTGCCTTATCACGTGTCACTCTGTCTCAGCCTCCCTTCCTTCCTTTTACCTATTCAATGTCTTCCCCTCCTAACATCTGATTTAAGTCTCTCTTCTTCCACCTTCAATAGAATAGAATGCTATTCTTCTCATCTCTTTGCCAAGAATTCCTTGTGCAGAATCTTCATAGGAGAGGAGGAAGGGCGTAGCACCCAGGATACACAGCCTGAATCAAGGGAGAGAGGCAAGATCAGGTGGCAGGTAAGGGGAAGGATAAATTGGGTGGTGTGGCTGGATCATAAGTGGAAGTTGACACGTGAAGGAAGAGCCGGCAGTAAAAAGAATCAGGATCAGGTTGTTAAGGATGTAAGAGTCTAAGTCCTCTTACAGTCAGTGATAGACCTTGAAAGATTCTGTAGCAGGGAAGGGGCCTGGTCAGAATCCAGCTTTTGACAGGTCACTCTGGTGACAATAGGCAGAGGACAGATTGGACGGTGAAAGGGCAATAAAGAAAAAGGGAAAAAAATCACAAAAGGACCTCAGCTAATTCCAAAGTTTAGCCAGAAGACCACATAGAGAGGCCATATGAGGCAGAGTATATGGAGAAAGAGCATTCCAGGCAGAAGAAAGAGTGAGCACAAACTTTTCGGGGCTTGATCTATTGGGGGAGTGCCAAGAAGCTCAGTGTGACTAGACGTTGAGAATGAAAGGGAGAGCAGCAAGAGGTGAGGTCAGGGAGACAAAACAGCCAGGGCCAAAGTAGGACCATAGAGGCCTCCGTAAGCATTTTGAATTGTATGCCTGTGTTTGAAGAAGCCAGTGGAGAGTTTGGGGCAATGAATTGAAATGTTCCTATTAAGCGTTTGGAAGCATCACTGCTGCTACTACATAGAGAATTAGCTACAGCAAGGTGAGTAGAGAGACCAGGGAGGGCTGTTGTAATATTCCAAATGGAACATGATGGCTGGTGGTGTGGACCAAGGGGTCATGGTGGAGGTCGCAGGAAAACCTGATTGACAGGATTGAGTGTTGTGTTATTAATTGATACAGAATGTAGGAGAAAACAGGAATTGAGGATGACCTCCAGAGTGAGCATTTATCATCGACAGTGAACAAAAACACAGAAAGCAGTGTGAAAGCAAGATGCGAGATGGTACGTACACCAGAGGATGCTCAATAAATGCAGGATAAATGAGAGACTGAATGAGTGATTGAATAAGAGCTGTGGCTGGTTGTCAGATTTAGCTAAATTGTAAAGACAGAGTTAGTCACTCAGTCGTATCCAACTCTTTGCAACCCTATGGACGATAGCCCACCAGGCTCCCTCTGTTCATGGAATTCTTCAAGCAAGAATACTGGAGTGGGTAGCCATTCCCTTCTCTAGGAGATCTTCCGAACCAGGGATTGAATTCGGGTCTCCCACATTACAGGCATATTCTTTATTGTCTGAGTCACCAGGGAACCCCAGTTGTAAGAATAGGTCTCATACTATTGAATGAATGAATCTTTCTTTAATAGGTGCCCATAATGCCTTCCGGAGAAGGCAATGGCACCCCACTCCAGTACTCTTGCCTGGAAAATCCCATGGACTGAGGAGCCTGGTAGGCTGCAGTCCATGGGGTCGCGAAGAGTCGGACACAACTGAGCGACTTCACTTTCACTTTTCACTTTCATGCATTGGAGAAGGAAATGGCAGCCCACTCCAGTGTTCTTGCCTGGAGAATCCCAGGGACAGGGGAGCCTGGTGCGCTGCCGTCTATGGGGTCGCACAGAGTCGGACATGACTGAAGTGAGTTAGCAGCAGCAGCATAATGCCTTCTTTTCCCTGCTTTAAGTTTCTATAGCATCAAATATCCTTGAAATAGTAGCCCCAAGCCCCCTCTCTTCAGTGTCTTATGCAAGGTGATTTACTCCAAATCTGCCATGTCAAGGGTTTGGCTATGAAATATGGTTTCCTTTTGGAGAACTCTATATTCTAACCAAAATAAGCTGCATTGTCAACCTGTTTTTGACTTTAATTTTCTTAAAATAAATGGGTACAAATGTATTAAAAGAAGAGTTTGACATGTTTTAGCTTTATACTAAGTCACACCATGTATTTCAGTGGAAAATGGTTTCCTCAAAGTCATAGAAAGGGCTTTTTGTTTTAGCTTAAACTAAAATTTTTTTCACTAACAGATGACAGTTCTATGTTGCAGCCAGTATCCAGCTGTGCAAGTTCTCAACAGCTGGAGTCATAATAAGCTTCATTCTATGAAAATGAGCTCATTACTATTTAGTTTGTGCTGATGCTCAATAAATCCATAAAGTGCTTCTCTAGATTTGAGAAGTTTTATGAACTTGTACAAAGAAGTTTTAAAACAAAGTTTTAGGTTTGGCAATGTTAAAATCAGAATATCTTTTTGCTCCCCCTTTATTGTGAAGTCTGTTCCATGTGAGTATATATATACATATGTATATATATATATGCCAAAATACAGACTCACCTAAATTTTAATATTAAATATGCAACATTAAAATTAATGGCTAAACTAATATCATAATAAACTAATATTTTAAAAGAAATAGTGAAACTCCCTGGTGGCTCAGATGGTAAAGAATCCACCTGAAATGCAGGACATCTGGGTTTGATCCCTGGGTTGGGAAATCCCCTGGAGGACGACACGGCAAGCTACTCCAGTATTCTTGCCTGGAAAATCCCATGGACAGAGGAGCCTGGTGGGCTACAGTCCACAGGGTCACAAAGAGTCAGACAAGACTGAAGTGACTTATCACACAGTTACATTTTTATCACGGTAGTTTTATTTTTAAGTTTGCCAAACCCTATGTTATATGTTACCTCATTCTGTAAAACATGTATCTTAAATCATATAGAAAAGTGAAAAAGTAATACAGTTTTAGCTTTTTTTTTTTTCTTTCACTATGATGTTAATATTTCTATGATGAGATCAAATCTCATCCTTGGAGTTGATTTCACTATGTCTCTAGAGTAAGTTTTCTTAGCACTAAAATTATAACAAAGTAACTTAAAGATGTAAAGCTATGGGGAGAAAAAAAAATAAGCCCTGGTATTAAAATGTTATCTGATGAAATGAAAATCTAAAAATAAATAAATAAATAAAATGTATTTGAAGCAGGAACAAAGAATAAAAAAATCAATTTGTGGTCTGAATTTAAGGATGTCTCAATACCTTTGGTTCAACATTTGAGTCATTTAGGAAATAAGAGGGAATAAAAGAATAAACTTACTAGGTCTAACAAGTTAAAACTATCCACTTCTCAGTCAAAATATTTCCAAAGTGCCATTTTTACATCTCTTTGATGTGAATTCCAAAAAGACTTAATGGAGAGACAGTGGACAGCTGACCCATAATTAAAACAATAATGGCTATGAAATTCAACCTCTAAAGTAATTTTAGTGTGAACTTCCCTCTGTGAAAGCCATCAAAAATCACAAATAACACAGTTTGATTCTGATCAGCTGGGAGTGTTCTAATCAGCTCAAATTCCATTACCTCTGAGCAAAGTCCAAAGCTTCCATTCACTGTGAAATCACTGAAGGCCTCTTTAGCAGACCTGTTCACTTGAGGATGTAACCTTTAAATGAATGCCACTTTTGTAAATGCCACTTAAGAGGATCCTTCTAAAGCCACAGTGAGATGCCACACTGGGCTTCTTGTTGGATTTTCCCAAGGCTGATTTCCTTAGAGGAAAGGAGAGAGTGCTGTCTGGCACCAAAACCAAAGAGATTCCTGGGGTTTTAACCCCAAACTCTATGTCTGACCACATTCAACCTGTAAATTTCCTCTGTGCAAGATTTCACAACTCAGAATAATGTCTTTACTTATGTGTGCCTTGCAGAGTATAAAGTCCCTCTGTGACAGGATTACACCTTAGGATATGTGAAGGAAAGGGATTCTTAAACAACTTTGAGCATCATGACTGATTGGCCAGTCCCATCCCCAAGGAATGATATTAACAATATTATGTTTTAAATCCAATGTACATGTTATAGGCATAACTCCTATTCTGGATTATTCTGTTCTGATTTCAGTATCTGGATGTTATTTGATTCAAAGAAGGAGTCTTATTATCATCTTACTTTACTCTTATTAACACATCTGACCTGCTTTTTGCAAGGTGAAACAAAATTTAGGCTTCCTTAGAGAAAGCAAGACATAAGAATGCTGAGATATAAAGGCAATAGTCACTGTTGTTATGCTGCTTGTGATGGAAATTCAGATGCTTTAGGGGAGGTGAGAAAAATTCTCAGATACTGAGAGCCTTTACAGTATCCCTGCACTAGTTAGATTATGAGAAGGCAGCAGAAATTTCTTGCTAACCAACCCCTGCTGAGATGACTGGCTTGATAACCAAACAGAAGCAAGCAATGTTTTCCATTTGGCCTGTATGCAGCCATTCAAGAAAAAAAACCTTACAGAAGACTCCAATAATGTCTAACTTAAAGGAAATATTTCTACTTAGAATGTGAAACATATTCATTTTTCAAAATACTGTACATTATTTGAACAATTTTCTCTGAAAATACGGAATCCTAACTCAGCTCAGAAAGATGCTTAAGACAGAATTCTCAGCTTGTGGTTTCAGGTTCCATCTTTATTACCTGAAATTGTTTTATAACCTGGTAGGAGACCACCTACTGCGTGAAATATACCAGATATGGGGAAGAGACCCACAAACCCTATTCCTAAAATGAAATCTAATTTTTTCACTAATAAGTAGTAGTTATTAATTACATATATCTTTATTGGGAATTTACCATGCACTATAGCTCTACTAGGCATTCAAATATAGATATGAATCAAACAAATGCAATCACGGCTGTCATGGAGTACAGGGTTTAATAGGAGATGACATACAATAATGATTAACTCTTGATGCAGTATCTATGATAATGGAAAGACCAGGAGACAAACCAGCACAGGGTTGGGGAAAGTAGATATCCCCAAGGACTCCCCCAAGGAAAGAACTCTTAAATGAAGGCTGAAGTTTGAGTCAGTCAGAAAAAAGTGTTGAAAGAGAAAAGAGAGAGAGAGGGTGCAGGATGATTCTGGAAGAACAAGAGGGGCTGTGGGAAACTATGAAAGGAATTTAAAGGGGTGGTGGGTATGATGCAATTATAAATATATTTAAACATAGCACAGTTGGGAAAAATACAAGAAGGAAATGAAGTTAATTAGATATGGAAAAATCTGTGAGAAGGCTTTTGCAGAAATTTCAATGAGGTATGCTCCTGGCTTAGACTAGATGCATAAAATTCCACCCCAAGACATTTTAGAAAGGCTTGATTTTTCTCTGAGAAAAATTAAGGACCCTAGGGACCCTGAGCAGAGGTGAGATGGTAGGGAAACCAAAATACCTAGCTGCAGGTAAAGTCATATAATATTTGGAAGTTGGAGTGTTAGGGAGAAAATCTTGCCTATTGTTCAACTTTAGCTGAAGCTGGTACTATTATTATCACCCTATGGAAAAAAAAGAGCAGTTTCCTATCTTGACAAAAATTACAACCAACATTTTCGATTAAGGAAAGCTGCATTTATTTAGATTGAACAACTTTTCATTTTATTTCAGTCTTGTCTTTGATCTGACTCCCGTCAGAACCTTTCTTTCATGAGAGGCTTTGATTATTACAGGAGGCAACATCTGTAATTTAAAACAAAGTGGCCCAGTTCAGGCTAGTAATTATTTCAGAGTGGGATTCCAAAAGAGGGATACATCTAAGGTAAGCATGCTGTACTGTCCTGCCTTTCGTCCCTGTTCAGCTGGCATCCAGTTAGCATCCGTCCAATATCTCCTCATGCCTTTCCTAATCTACATTTAAATTAAAGCTATAGATGATCAAAATTATTCACAGATATTAAATATATCTAGTAAAATACAATCTCAGTAAGGGATGTTTATCTCTTCTTATTTCACTGGGTGCTCCAGAACCTAGACACTCAATAAATAGTCATTGATTAATGAGCAAACAAATGTTGACCAAAAAATGTTGACATAATTTTAAATATTTCATCTTTTATTAAAATCCAGAGTATACTGAACTTAGAAAGCACATTCTCATTCTCCTGGTATTTAAACCCCCCTTGATACAGTACTATTACATATTTCTTTTATTCCAGCAAACCTGCATTATTCCTGTCTCCCCACAAAATAATTCTGGTTTTCTGTTTGTGTTCCTCTCCTTATTTTGTTCTCTTGGCATGAAATTGTGCTTCTCCTCTCCCATTACTCACCCCCAAGTTCTACTATCAATTTTTTCTTCATCCTCTCAAAATCATTTCAAAGGCCAGCTCTTTTAGGAAACGTTTCTAAGGAGTTTCTCACCATATGTAGATATACTCACTTCTTCTTTTAAAAACTCAAGACTACTTGTCTTTTCTTGCATCTCATTTAGCGTGCCTTTTATTAAATTTATTTATACACTTATTCTATACTGTTGTATGTTAGTATTCATTAAAGAAAACCAAACCACTGTAGGTATTTCAAATATACGGAATTTAATAGAGGGACTTTATTACATAGGTGATGAGAGAGTTAATAAAACAAATAGGTTTAATGAGGCAGACTAGAGACTAACAATAGCAGAAAGCCTTTCCCATACTTGGAACTTGTGAGACAATGAAAGAAGGTGGTAAAGACAGTATTGTTAGAATCTAGAATCCAGAATCTAGGACCAGAAGCATGGTTGAAGTTATCCGACAGGATCTGGGGTCATGGGGAAAATAGCTGTCTCTCTGAACCTCTAGGAATAGAAGAGACTCAGCTGCAGCCAAAATTGCCATGCAGGTGAACAGTTGTTTTCCCACTCGAAGGTTTCCAATGCCTTCTTTAGCCAAATCTACCTGGAAATCAGTTGATGAGATAGCCTAAGAAGCGTAGCTTCCTACAATACAGAGAAGAACAGGAGAACAAACAGGCAAATAATCTGTCATTAGAGTTTAAGAATTAAAAAAAAAAAAAAAGCTATGTGACAATCAGTTCAGTCACTCAGTCATGTCTGACTCTTTGTGACCCCATGAACCACAGCATGCCAGGCCTCCCTGTCCATCACCAGCTCCCGGAGTTTACCCAAAATCATGTCCATTGAGTCGGTGATGTCATCCAACCATCTCATCCTCTGTTGTTCCCTTTTCCTCCTGCCTTCAATCTTTCCCAACATCAGGGTGTTTTCAAATGAGTCAGCTCTTCCCATCAGGGGGCCAAAGTATTGGAGCTTCAGCTTCAACATCAGTCCTTCCAATGAACACACAGGACTGATCTCCTTTAGGATGGACTGATTGGGTCTCCTTGCAGTCCAAGGGACTCTCAGGAGTCTTCTCCAACATCACGATTGAAAAGCATCAATTCTTCTGCACTCAGCTTTCCTTATAGTCCAACTTTCACATCCATACATGATCACTGGAAAAACCATAGCCTTGACTAGATGGTCCTTTGTTGACAAAGTAATGTCTCTGCTTTTGAATATGCTATCTAGGTTGGTCATAACTTTCCTTCCAAGGAATAAGCGTCTTTTAATTTCATGGCTGGAGTCACCATCTGTAGTGATTTCAGAGCCCAGAAAAATAAAGTTAGCAACTGTTTCCACTGTTTCCCCATCTATTTGCCATGAAGTGATGGGACCAGATGTCATGATCTTTGTTTTCTGAATGTTCAGCTTTAGGCCAACTTTTTCACTCTCCTCTTTCACTTTCATCAAGAGGCTCTTTAATTCTTCTTCACTTTCTGCCATAAGGGTGGTGTCATCTGCATATTTGAGGTTATTGATATTTCTCTTAGCAATATTCATTCCAGCTTCTGCTTCCTTCAGCCCAGTATTTCTCATGATGTACTCTGCATAGAAGTTAAATAAGCAGGGTGACAATATACAGCCTGGACATACTCCTTTTCCTATTTGGAACCAGTCTGTTGTTCCATGTCCACTTCTAACTGTTACTTCCTGACCTGCATACTAGCCAATCTTATCACATGGACCACAGCTTGTCTAACTCAATGAAAGTAAGCCATACTATGTGGGGCCACCCAAGATGGATGGGCCATGGTGGAGAGGTCTGAGAGAATGTGGTCCACAGGAGAAGGGACTGGCAAACCAGTATGCTTGCCTTGAGAATCCCATGAATAGTATGAAAAGACAAATAGATAAGGCACGGAAAGACAAATTCCCCAGGTCAGTAGGTGCCCAATTTGTTACTCGAGATCAGTGGAGAAGTAACTTCAGAAAGAATGAAGGGATGAGCCAAAGCAAAAACAACACCCAGTTGTAGATATGACTGATGATAGAAGCAAGGTCCAATGCTGTAAAGAGCAATATTGCATAGGAACCTGGAATGTTAGGTCCATGAATAAAGGCAAATAGGAAGTGGTCAAACAGGAGATGGCAAGAGTGAGTGTCTACATTCTAGGAATCAGTGAGCTAAGATGGACTGGAATGGGTGAATTTAACTCAGATGACCATTATATCTACTACTGTGGGCAGGAAACCCTTAGAAGAAATGGAGTAGCCATCATAGTCAACAAAAGAGTCTGAAATGCAGCACTTGGATACAATCTCAAAAATGACAGAATGATCTCTGTTCGTTTCCAAGGCAAACCATTCAATATCATGGTAATCCAAGTCTATGCCCCAACCAGTAATGCTGAAGAAGCTGAAGTTGAATGGTTCTATCAAGACCTACAAGACCTTTTAGAACTAAAACCCAAAAAAGATGTCCTTTTCATTACAGGGGACTGGAATGCACAAGTAGAAAGTCAAGAAATACCTGGATTAACAGGTAAATTTAGCCTTGGAGTACAGAATGAAGCAGGGCAAAGGCTAATAGAGTTTTGCCAAGAGAATGCACTGGTCATAGCAAATACCCTCTTCCAACAACACAAGAGAAGACTCTACATATTGACATCACCAGATGGCCAACAGAAAAATCAGACTGATTCTATTTTTTGCAGCAAAAGATAGAGAAGCTCTATACAGTCAACAAAAACAAGACTGGGAGCTGACTGTGGCTCAGATCATGAATTCCTTATTACCAAATTCAAACTTAAATTAGAGAAAGTAGGGAAAACCACTAGACAATTCAAGTATGACCTAAATCAAATCCCTCATAATTATACAGTGGAAGTGAGAAATAGATTTAAGGAACTAGATCTGATACAGAGTGCCTGATGAACTGTGATGGAGGTTCATGACATTGTACAGGAAACAGGGATCAAGACCATCCCCAAGAAAAAGAAATGCAAAAAAGCAAAATGGCTCTCTGAAAAGGCCTTACAAATAGCTGTGGAAAAAAGAGAAGCGAAAAGGAGAAAAGGAAAGATATACCCATTAGAATGCAAAGTTTGAAAGAATAGCAAGGAGAGATAAGAAAGCCTTCCTCAGTGATCAGTACAAACAAATAGAGGAAAACAGTAGAATGGGAAAGACTAGAGATCTCTTCAAGAAAATTAGAGATACCAAGGGAACATTTCATGCAAAGATGGGCTCGATAAAGGACAGAAATGGTATGGACTTAACAGAAGCAGAAGATATTAAGAAGAAGTGGCAAGCATATATAGAAAAATTGTACAAAAAAGATCTTCACAAACCAGATAATCACAATGGTGTGATCACTCACCTAGAGTCAGACATACTGGAATGTGAAGTCAAGCAGGCCTTAGGAAGCATCACTACGAACAAGGCTAGTGGAGGTGATGGAATTCCAGTTGAGCTATTTCAAATCCTGAAAGATGATGCTGTGAAAGTGCTGCACTCAATATGTCAGCAAATTTGGAAAACTCAGCAGTGGCCATAACACTGGAAAAGGTCAGTTTTCATTCCAATCCCAAAGAAAGGCAATGCCAAAGAATGCTCAAATTACCACCCAATTGCATTCATCTCACATGGTAGTAAAGTAATGCTCAAAATTGTCCAAGCCAGGCTTCAGCAATACGTGAACCATGAACTTCCTGACGTTCAAGCTGGTTTTAGAAAAGGCAGAGGAACCAGAGATAGAATTGCCAACATCCGCTGGATCATTGGAACAGCAAGAGAGTTCCAGAAAAATATCTATGTGACAATAGAGATACCTTTATAAAATCTTTTAACACCTAGCAGAATGTCTTACATAAAATATTGGTTATATTTTATCATATCCCACTCTAAAATGGAGAGTGTTATTCTGTTCAAAGATGAAAATAAGAATTTATACATGAGTTATTATTTAACCAATGATTCTTTCTGCATGTCCACTAACCATCGACACAATATTTTAAACATGTGAAGCTTATGTTTTATAAGCAAAGTATTATGAATTGGGCACTCAATCTCTAATAAGTCCTACCTTTCTCATTCTTTTCTAAGACAATTTAGCTTATTTGAGTCACCACAGCACAAGTTCTAGACCTCATTTGGGTCTTGAAACTCTGTAAAAAGCTGATAAAGCTGTCAATTTTCTACTGAGGGTGGGGTGGAAGACAGTATTTGCAATTATACTCAGTGTTGTATACATTTTCTGAGTGTTTGCATAGCCCAAAGCCTACTCACTACTCTGGATCACAGACTAGTGGAAGTCTTGATGTTGCTATTGTTTAGTGGCTAAGTCTAAGCTAGTCATGATAAGTTTAGTGGCTATGTGACTGTTGAAATCCTCATGGTCTATAGCCCTCCAGGCTCTTCTGTCCATGGGATTTCCCAGGCAAGAATACTGGAGTGGGTTGCCATTTCCTTCTTCAAGGGATCTTCCCAGACCAGGGACTGAACCATGTCTCCTTTATTGGCAGGCAGATTCTTTACCACTGAGCCACCTGGAAAGCCCAGAAGTCTTAATAGTCACCTATTAATCAAATGAAATTTGGAAGCAGAACACAACATACACCTGATGAGCTACCTTGGTTTCCTCAGTGTGGCCACCTCCTAGTAACCCAAACAGATACCTGGAGTCTGAAAAGGCAGTCTGGAGCTCAACAGTTTCTCAAATGGGGGTGAATTTGCCCCACAAAAAGACACTAGACAATGTCTGGAAGCATCTTTTTATTTTCATGACTCAGGCATGAGTGTTCTGCTGGCATCTAATGGGTAAAGACCATGAATTGCTAAATAACCTGCAACACACAAGAAAGCCCCCACTACAGAGAGTTATCCAGTTCAAAAGATCAATAGTTCCGAGACTGAGAAACACTATTGAGCAAGAGCAATTACATGCTTCTACTTGGCTCAAAAAGACCACATTAATTTACAATTCAAGATACATTTTGCATTCATCTATGTTCCCTCCGCGACAAAAGACACTTATAAGTTGCTGACATATTTACTTAATCAAAGTTTACCTATGTCTCTGAGTTCTAAGGTTTAATCCTTTATATCAACTGTGTCACTTTATCTTTGAATCTAGTCTGTAGCCTGTAAGATGATAAACAATGAATTTCTATTATGCTTAGAGAAAAATCACTCTGTAGCTTAAAAAACCTGGTTTCCGGCAAGGGGTGGGGGATATACCAAACAATATAAAAAGATATGCCTAAAATCTTAACTATACCAAAACTGAGAATATGAACTCAAGTACACCCAGGTTGTTCAAGCACAAATCTACTTTGTCCTTTTCCCCAGACAGGTATGTGTCCAAAGTCCCAGACTAAATACTCCCAGACCTCAGGCCACACTCCTGAAATTCCATGTTGATTTGAGTTTCCAGAGCTGTTTCAAGGTAGGGTCCTCTAGTTGGCTGACTTAAGAAGTCTATTCTGGCCTTCTGTTTTGGAATAGGCTTCTACTTCAGGACTAGGCTGATGCTAGGGGAGTAGTTTTCCTGCTTGTGGTGCATCTGACCCCACCACACCCACCAATTTAGAATCTCCAACAGCAGAGCCTGTACATCAGGTGGAAAAAGCACAGTTCTAGACAGTTATAACCTCCCAAGGGGATCTTGTCCTGAGAAGACCCTGGACTGCAATAGAGCTTTTCTTCTGGCAAAGGCCAAGAGACAAGAGTCTGTCAATATCCTATAGAACTCTTGCACTTTGGTTATGCTTTGGAGACCTCAGGAATTCTAGAGCTCCCAGGATGGCTCCCACAGCCCCAGGCACTGGGCCCATCCCAGCACCTGACCAGTTATGGACCTAGACTCCAGACTGGCTCTGTGGACTGAGGTTACAGATTGATTCTTGAAGCCCCAGGATCCAGGCTTGGCACCCTAGCACCGGGCTAGCGTCCAGGCTGGTTTCCACAAAACCAAGCTCCCAGCCAGTTCCAGTACCAGACTGAACCCTGAGGACCCAGACACTGGGCCAACCCCCATGGTACCCAGCACTTTGTAGCCCTGTGAACGTAGTCTCCAGTCCTCCCCCAATGCCCGCACCCCCCTTCCCCAATGGACTGTGAAATGAAGCCCCTCCTTTAGCCTAGAACTATCTAAAACTCTGACATCTGGTCCTGACATCTTTTCTATTTTTTCCTCACTATTTGTCTTCCAATACCATGTGTTTCTGTTTTTCACAAGTTTCTAACTCTGTTTTTTACTAATATATCCTCCATCTGAAATGCCCATCTCCAGATATCTCTGCTGCTGCTAAGTCGCTTCAGTCGTGTCTGACTCTGTGCGACCCCATAGATGGCAGCCCACCAGGCTCTGCCATCCCTGGGATTTTCTAGGCAAGAACACGGGAGTGGGTTGCCATTTCCTTCTCCAATGCATGAAAGTGAAAAGTGAAAGTGAAGTCACTCAGCAGTGTCCAACTCTTCGTGACCCCATGGACTGCAGCCTACCAGGCTCCTCTGTCCATGGGATCTTCCAGGCAAGACTACTGGAGTGGGGTGCCATTGCCTTCTCCGCCAAATATCTCTAATATACTTATTTTTGAAATAAATGTCTCCTCTTTCATGAAGCCTGACCTCACTGCCACAGTCAAATATACCCACTGCCTTTTGGAACACCGACTAAATTTATCGTGTTTGAATAGAATACTTTTCACATTTTTCCCCTCTTTGACAACAAAGCATACATCTCCTTTGTGGCTTTCTCATTCTGGTATCCCGCACAAAGCCTACCAGCATGGTGCTTTTGGCAAAGCACATGTTCCTCATATTTTGATGAAATGAAGGCTTCAAGTAAAATATTACTGCAAGGTGCAGGTGCTCTGCATCTACAATATTTTTACATTTACCTACTGAGATCGTCTCTTTCTGGTAGTTGAGATTTGGAAGAGTAGTGTTATAACTAGAAATCAAACTGAAAATTGCAATGAAGAATGTAGTTTGTTTTGGGGGAGGTGAAGTTATTTTACCCAATCCATTGTTAGTTTCCTGCATCAACTTGGCTAGGATATTATCTAATCTAGGTATTTAAACACTAATCTAGGTGTGACTATACTTAATATTAATAGATGTGACTAACATCTATAACCAATTGCTTGTAAGTAAAGGAGATTACTTACCTTCAATAATATAGTTGGGCCTGAGTCAATCAGTTGAAAGATTTTAAGAGCAGAACTGAGGTTCCCCCAAAGAAGAAATTTCATCTGTGGAGAGAGCAACTTCAACTCCTGCTCTGTGTTCCTGCCTGCCCTTCCTGAGAGCTGGTCTATGAAACTAGGATTTGCCTGGTCAGCTCCCACAGCTGCATAATCCAGTTCTGTGCAATAAGTAAATAAGAAAACACCGGTTGTCCCTTAGTATCCATGGGGTGTTTGTTCTGGGGGCCCCCACAGATATTAAGATCTACAAATGCTCAAGTTCTTTAAAAAACATAGTGTATAAAATGTATTAAAAAGCAGAGATCACTTTGCCAACAAAGGTCTGTATAGTCAAGGCTATGGTTGTTCCAGTAATCTTGTATGGATGTGAGAGTGGACCATAAAGAAGGCAGAGCACCGAAGAATTAATGCTTTCAAACTGTGGTGTTGGAGAAGACTCTTTGGACAAAAAGGCAATCAAACCAGTCAATCCTAAAGGAGATCAATCCTGAATATTCATTGGAAGGGCTGACGCTGAAGCTGAAGCTCCAATAATTTGGCCATCTATTGTGAGGAGCTGACTCATCGGAAAAAGATCCTGATGCTGGGAAAGATTGAAGGCAAGAGGAGAAGGGGACAACAGGGGATAAGATGGTTGGATGGCATCACCAACTGGATAGCCATGAGTTTGAGCCAGCTCCAGGAGACAGTGAAGGACAGGGAAGCCTGACATGCTGTAGTCCATGAGGTCACAAACAGTTGGACACAACTTAGCAACTGAACAACAATGATTATATGTTGAATTTATAATTGTGAAAACCATGGATATGAAGGGCCAGCTGCAAATAAATAAATTCTTCCTACTGGTTTTGTTTCTGTGATGGAACTCAGACTGACATGCCTACTATGAAAATTTTCACCTGAAATTTTAAAAAGGATAGTTAGTGATTTTATACATATATATGTATGTACATATATATATTTTATAGATATGTGTGCATATATACATACTTACATAAATATACCTACATAGTACAGATTGAAATAATACAAGATACCCCTTTTTTTGCCTAACTAAATGAGCAAGTTTAAAAATTATGATAGAGAATTCTATGGTGGCCCAGTGGCTAAGACTCCATGTTCCCAATGCAGGGGGCCCAGATTTGATCCTTAGTGAGGAAACTAGATCCTACATGCCACAACTAAGAGTTCACATGCTACAACTAAAGATCCCAAATGCTGCAATGAAGATCAAAGATCTCATCTGCCACTATTAAGACCTGGTGCAGCCAAATAAAAAATTGCTTGAAAACTATGATAGTGTTATTGAAAGTTCTGTGAGGCAGACCATATATAACTATGAACAAGAATGCCTTTCTCAGAAATTTTTAAAAACACTCAATATTGCTATTTTAGTCAGAAAAATATAGGATTTTTAAAAGCCAAGAAATTAAATAATCCTCAAGAACACAAGATTAATAAAGAATAAGTTGCTGCATATTTAGTTAATTGATTGTTGTTGTTCAACTGCTAAGTCCAGACCAACTTTTTGTGACCCCACGGAATGCAGCATGCCAGGCTTCCCTGTTCTTCACTATCTCCTGCGGTTTGCTCAAATTCATGTCCAGTGAGTCAGTGATGCCATCCAGTCATCTTATCTTCTGTCACCCCTTTTCCTCTTGCCTTCAGTCTTCCCCAGCATCAGGGTCTTTTCCAATGAGTCAGCTCTTTGCATCAGGTGGCCAAAGTATTGGAGCTTTAGCTTCAGCATCAGTGCTTCCAATGAATATTCAGAGTAGATTTCCTTTAGGATTGACTGGTTTGATCTCCTTGCTGTTGAAGGGACTCTCAAGAGTCTTCTCCAATTAAGGTATCTTAATTGATACCTCTTACTATAAAACCTGCTATCAGCTAAATCAAGCATTAGATTGAAAACTGTCATTCATTATCTCAGGAACAAATAAATCTTGACACCTTGGTAAGCCTCACCTAACTCAGAGCAAGCCAAACAGCAGGCTTCTAGTTGGCTCCTCCAGAAAGGGATGTGGAAGAGGCTAGAACCCAGCGTGTTTCCCCTAGAAGGAATCACCACTCAAAAGGTTGATATCTTACTGCCTGAGGATGTGAACGCTGCTTGGTGATGTGCTCTTCAGTTGCTTAACTATTGATAACTTGACAAATTTTAGTTTAGTATGTTGCTAGTATCCTGTGTGTTGTGAGTGTAATGAACAAGAGGAAAACAGGCTTTCACAACGTTAACAAAATATTTTTCTCATTATCTAATTCACTCTGATACCAGCCAACTCCAATTCCTCAGTGACTTTAGATTATAAAAAGTCACAGCTGGAAGAGAGTTTAGACCAACTCCCTCTTTTCACAGATGAGGAAGCTGAGGGTATGAGAAGTGGGGTGATTTGCTCAAGGTCACCGCTAAGGATGGGACACAGGTAGGACTGTCATTTAGAGCCTCGGTGTTACCTCCTTTCTTACTTATGAGTTGTTTGGGTCAGGAAAATCATTAACCATCATTAAAGCACAATATAAACAGGAAAACAATGCTGCTGAGATTAATTATTTTCCTTATAGTTATTTCTTTAATCATATTCATGCAATTAAATTCAAAGCTAGGCTGTCAAATACTGTAGCCACGGAGATATAAGGCTAACATATACTTGCAATGTGTCTAGGAACTAAATTTTTAAGATTTAATTTTATTCTTTTAAATTCAAAACATGCTTGATTAAATTATTAAGAATTTTTAAATTAGGTTTAGAATGATATGCGAATCTATTTTTCTAACAGTAAATTTTATGAAACCTAAGTGAAGATCAAGTATTTCCAATGAAAATTGAAGTGTACTGTAAGTAAAAATTATCTACTGAAGTAAAAATTATTTCAAAGGCTTAGCATGCAAAAAAGAACATAAAATACCTCATAAACAGCTTTTATATTGAGTAGACATTGAAAAGATAATATTTTGGAAAAATTGAGTTGAATTAAATGTTATTGCAATTAATTTCACTTTCATTTTACTTTTTAAATGTAGCTATTAGAAAATTTCAAATTACATATACAACCCTCATTATATCTCTGTTGGATAGGACTGATAGAAAACCTCAAGTGTTTTTCAAATTTGTAAGAAAGTGTATCTAAATAACTCTTGTATTTTTAATTACATGGGGAGCACATATGAACAAACTTCTACTCTTACTTACTTTGGATCCTTCTATGTTAGTTTCTGAAACATATCAATTAGAATTGAGCACCCACAATTTGGGATGTTGGCTTTGTGATTTATTCCTGGTGAAATAGACACTGTAGAAAATCTTAGGGATCTCAGAGTAAAAAAGTAGTTGAATGAAATCCTTAATATCCACAGGGCTCTATGTTGCTTACCTTTTAACACACCACATTGAAATCACTCTTATAATTCCTAAAAGTATTTTTAAAAGTGTCTGAACCTCACGTGTTTCATTGATGAAGACTGTGGACATTCTGAGGCTCCAATAGGACCTTTCTCTCAAAAAATATAATCCTTAACAATACCTCTCCCTTTCAGTCTGAGTAGCTGTAACAAACTTCAGACATCAAACTGATAATTAGGTTTCAGACACGTGGCATGTCCTTCCCATTTGGCGGCCAAATGGTTGCCCTAGGCTTTAGTTTCCCTTTCTGGAAAAGTGCAGGCTCCTTTTAACATATGCCTACCATGGGTATATTTTGAACCTTCTTTTCAGAGGCTCTGGATGAAGTCTTGACTGCTTCCATTCTTGTCACTCGGATGTTCTTTGAATTTCTGTTATGGGCTGAATTGTGTTCCCTTAAAAGAGTTGGACTGTGAAGAAGGCTGAGCACTGAAGAACTGATGCTTTTGAACTGTGGTGTTGGAGAAGACTCTTGAGAGTCCCATGGACTGCAAAGAGATCCAACCAGTCCATTCTGAAGGAGATCAACCCTGGGATTTCCTTGGAAGGAATGATGCTAAAGCTGAAACTCCAGTACTTTGGCCACCTCATGTGAAGAGTTGACTCATTGGAAAAGACTCTGATGCTGGGAGGGATTGAAGGCAGGAGGAAAAGGGGATGACAGAGGATGAGATGGCTGGATGGTATCATGGACTTGATAGACGTGAATCTGAGTGAACTCCGGGAGTTGGTAATGGACAGGGAGGCCTGGCGTGCTGCGATTCATGGGGTCGCAAAGAGTCGGACACAACTGAGCGACTGAACTGAACTGAAAATTCATTTGTTGAAGTTTTAATGCCTGGCACCTCAGACTGTTATTATATTTGAAGATAGAGTCTTTAAAGACATAGTTAAGGTAAAATGGGGTCATGCCAGTGAGCTCTGATCCGATACGACTGGTGTCCTTATAAGAAGAGGAGATTAGGACCCGGCCACGTGCACACACAGAGGGAAGACCACAGGCAGACTCAGTGAGAAGGTGGCCATCTACAGCCAAGGAAAGAGATCTTAGAAGAAACCAACTCACCAACACCTGGATCTTAGACTTCCCACCTCCAAATCTGTGAGAAAATAAATGTATGTTGTTTAAGCCACCTAGTGTGTGACCTTTTGTTATTTTTGCCTAAGCAGATTAACACAGCATCCTTCTTAGCTGCACTTGATTAAGCCTCCCTCCTCTAGAAAACCATCAGATGCCCTTTTTGTTGGATGCCACCTTTATTTATCCTTGAAAGAACCTGTTTCACCACTTGCCCTATGACGTTATCCCTGTGGTGGTCTTCAATTTCATCCACAAATTGCCATATAGTCCACTTTGCCATGTAGTCTACTTTTTAAAGTCAGACTATCCTATATATTCCCTCCAAATTTGATGAAAGTTTCTCTAGCCAGTTTTTCACAATGTGTAAAGTGAAACAGAGAAACAGTTTAATTTGTATAGATTATACTTAGCTTAGAGAATTCAGAGGCAATCAGCCTTAGAGAATTTAGAAAGGAGTGAATGAGGCAGAAGGAGCAAGGTCTATCAGGATTACTGACCCAGGTTGAAGTTTGACAGTGTGCTTACTCCTCCAGCGGCCTTGAATTAGTTTTCAATTCCTCCCAAGTCTCTGCTTCGTCCTCTTTACATTTTTAGGGCTACTATAGTTTCTGCCTCAAAGGATTATAGGTGGGTGCTCAGTCATGTCCACCTCTTTGCAATCCCATGGCTCCTCTCTCCATGGCATTTTCCAGGCAAGAGTACTGGAGTGGGTTGCCATTTCCTGCTCCAGGGGATCTTCCCAACCCAGGGACTGAACCCACGTCTCCAGTGTCTCCTGCCTTGGCAGGCAGATTCTTTACCACTGAGCCACCTGGGAAGCGAAATGGCTTACTTCAGAGTTAAATGAGATAGCATATGCCAGGTTCATGGCAAATAGTACCACATAATAAATATTAATCATCTTGCCCCAAAGGTAATGAAAGTTCCTTTGAAATATGACTACAAATCCTTTTTAAAAAAAAAACAAGAACAGCAGAAGTGTTTTATAGTTAAACAAGGGAGAGGAAGAACATCTGTTTACGGTGTCCTTTGGTGAAACAACATTCATTTATATTCTAGGGCAGTGATGTAGCCCTAATTCTTTAGACCCTGGGAGGCAGTTATCTGGAAATGCACCATCATTCAGCCTCTCTGGAAGAGAGGGGGTCACTGATGAGTGCCTGTAGTAAGAGCCTCAGAGCAACCATTTTATCACATGACTCAGTTCTGAAGTCCTGTTTACTTCTTTCCTTTCTTTCTGATAAAAATAATAATATGATGCTTAGTTCACTAAGAAGAAACTCTATGTAAATACATTATTTATGGGGATTTTTAAATAATATACCGAGAATACCCATATTTATGCATTTACACACACACACACACACATCTACTTATCAATAAGAAGTACCATTGCAATGGGAAAGATTTCCCTATTTATATTTGATTGAATTCCACAGACACATGGGTACTAACTGTTGGCAAGTGTCTCTCATGTTTCTGAGTGGAGAGGAAACAAATAAACTGAACCTCATCTTGCCCTCAAGTCCTGGCTATGATGCTGCTATTAAAAGTGGAATTGGACCTGAACATCACATGATTCTGAAGCTCTTATAAAGGAGCTGGGTGAACAATAAATGGAGTATAACAGCTGTTGGTCTCTCATTTCACTTTTCTAGTTAAGGGCTGTTGACAAGACTGGTCTGTCCCTTTAGTCTGATTTCTCGTGGGAGCACGTTCAAGCCAGGAAGACGGTCTCTTCCTAAGCCGCACTCTTCTCACGTGGTGCTGTGTTCCTTGCTGGTGTGACAAAACTGTGGCTTAGTCCCTCCCTGCTGCCCCACTAAACTGAGATCTGTTACTAATCAATACACTCTTCCGAAGAGAAATCAATCTATCCAGATATTTTAAATAACAAATCAACAAGGTGATATTCCACCAACACAAATGACAGGAGTATCCAGTTCGTGTTTGGTTTTTTTTTTTCCATCAACTTTTCCAAGATTCAAAGGAAATGTGACTCCTAAAAGTACAATACAATTAAAATACAGTCCTATAAAGCGTCAATATTTCACATTTTCTCCCTTAAGTATTAAATTGGAAATAAAATATTTTATAAGAAACGTCTATCAAAGGTATAACTAGACAGCAAGGATGATATTTGTTATGGTAGTTGTTGTTTAGTTGCAAAGTCGTGTCTGAGTCTGTGACCCCATGGACTGTAGCCCGCCAGGCTCCTCTGTCCATGAGATTTCCCAGGCAAGAATACTGGAGTGGGTTGCCATCTCCTTCTCCAGGAGATCTACCCAACCCAGGGACTGAACCCACGTCTCCTGCACTGGCAGGTAGATTCTTTAACACTGAGCCACTTGGGAAGCCCAGGGGTTATATAGAGATACATAAAAAGGCAACTGTTTCTTTTAATGGCTGAGCTTATCCTCCAATTAAAGATAAATAAATTCTGAGAGAAAAAAGACGACTGCTCGCAATTGGTAAGAATTACTTCGGATACTGTTATTAGATGCTATATTAGAACTTGATTATTTTGGATACTGTCTCCTGGGGCTGCCATAACAAAATATCACAGACTAGGTGGCTTATGACTAACCTAAATAGTATATTAAAAAGCAGAGACATTACTTTGCCAACAAAGATGCGTCTACTCAAGGCTATGGTTTTTCCAATGGTCATGTATGGATGAGAGTTGGACTGTGAAGAAAGCTGAGTGCCGAAGAATTGATGCTTTTGAACTGTGGAGAAGACTCTTGAGAGTCCCTTGGACTGCAAGGAGATCCAACCAGTCCATTCTGAAGGGGATCAGTTCTGGGTGTTCATTGGAAGGACTGATGCTGAAGCTAAAACTCCAATACTTTGACCAGCTCATGGGAAGAGTTGACTCATTGGAAAAGACCCTGATGCTGGGAGGGATTGGGGGCAGGAGGAGAAGAGGACGACAGAGGATGAGATGGCTGGATGGCATCACCAACTCTATGGACATGAGCTTGGGTAAACTCGAGGAGTTGGTGATGGACAGGGAGGCCTGGCGTGCTGAGATTCATGGGGTTGCAAAGAGTCGGACATGACTGAGCGACTGAACTGAACTGAAGGTGGCTTAGATGACAGAAATTTATTTTCCCACATTTCTGAAGGTCAGAAATCCAAGACCAAGTTGTGGACTAGTTGGGTTTCCTCTGAAGTCCTCTCCTTCACTTGCAGATGCTGTCCTCTCTCACTCACTGTTAGCTCTGTTTGCAAGTTCTAACTTGTGTTTCGCGTAAGGACCTACACTTTTTCCTGGGGCTCTGTCTTCCTATATGCATTGTGCTGAAATCTTGCTGTGATACCAAAATCTGATCAGAGGCAACTTCATAATAAATCACCTCAGCACATAGGAGGAAGTCAAGAAATTCTGGCTAGAGACACTACGTTCTTTAAACCTGAGTAATATTTTCCAAGCCAAAAAATTGGATAACAATATGTCTTAGTTTTAGTTTTCCATTCTTACTAATTTTATTTTCTCCTTTTTCTTTAGAGCACTATCCCACTTTCTCCAAACCCAATGGACTCAATCCAACAATTATTTTCTAGGTCTCTCTTCCTTTGGTTTCATTGAACAACCAAGTACAGGAGAAGCAGCTGAGAATTGTGAACATAAAGTCATTGAATTACTGTAACACACAATCACTGCCAAGTATAAATGCCTTAATGAATTCATAGTTCATCTGTTTGAAAATTCAGCTAATTCAGTCTTGTGTTTTATGCAGACATTATTTTCATCATGCTGAAAGCCAATTTTGGTTTTAGTGTGAGCTGTGCTGTACTGAAACACTAGAATCATGAAGCTAACCTCCAGAAGGTCTAAACATGGTATAGATTTGGGGCAGGCTTACTTCAATTAGCCTTGAGTGGTAATCTGTCTAAATTTCTTTTAAAAGCCATGGAGACATTTGTTTTGGTTATTCTTCAAGGACCGAGTTTTAAATGTTTTTTTAAAAAATTTCAAGAATATGAAGTTCCAGCAACTAATAGTAATGCATATCACCTCCAACCCTTTTGTATTGTTTTTCTACTTTTCCACTGATTATGGGACACAGCTATGTGCCAGCTAATGCCCTGAGTAGGTGGCAGAGAAGAGTAAACCCCACTGGATGGGAGGCACTCTATCCAGTCAACCTTGCTTTGTTGAGTTTTTTCCATTCATAAAAGTTTGTGGATTGTACTCTACTGGCTTGAAGTTTAGTCTTAAAGAGTTTGTCTACACCATAGAAAGTCTAAGTTTAATACAGGGGGAAATGCTTGCTACTATAATGAAAGCAGAAAGCAAAATTAACTGGATTCACCTGTTAACATTCATTCTTTTGAAATATTTTTTAAACATTTTATAATTATATTTTTTCTACAAATTACAAAGTAACCATGGTGATGACATCTTGTTGAAAGGATGCGTGTGGTCTTCATAGGCAGACCACCTGGGGATAAGCCTGTCACTTATTTGCTGATCTAACTTCTTTGTGTCTCAATTTTTTCATCTGTAAAATGGAGAAATTCCTAACATTCTTTTTTGTTTGCGTGAAGAATAACTGAATTAACACATGGACAGTGTTTAGAATAGTTTCTAACACATGGTAAGTGCTATATATACACTAAATTAATTAATAAAAGTAATTTAATGATTTGTCTTACATTTGAGGTTCTATCTGGTTATTTTTCTTATTGCATTAATGTAAAACTCTTTACATATGGATTACAAATTATACTCCAAAATATTCTACATCTGACTTTCCCAATGATGTTTATTTTGCAAAAATTCTACAGGGTATCATTACTGGAGTTCTAACGAGGGAGAGTTGGGTAGAGAAAGAGTGGAGGTAATAAAAGCAATTACTGCAGATGGAGACTTCTGCCATGAAACTAAGACACTTGCTCTTTGGAAGAAAGCTACGAAAAATCTAGACAACATATTAAAAAGCAGAGACATCACTTTGCCAACAAAGTTCCATGTAGTCAAACCTATGGTTTTTCCAGTAGTGATGTATCGATGTGAGTGTTGGACCATAAAGAAGGCTGAGTGCCAAAGAATTGTTGCTTTTGAACTGTGCTGGAGAAGACTCTTGAGAGGAGTCTGCAAGGAGGTCAGACCTACACTTGATCTTAGCCAAAAGGCCAAGGAGTGATAAAACCAGTCAACCCTAAAGGAAATCAACCCTCAATATTCACTGGAAGGACTGATCTGGAACTGAAGCTCCAATACGTTGGCCACATCCAAAGAACCAACTCATTGGAAAAGACCCTGATGCCAGGAAAGAGTGAAGGCAGGAGGAGAAGGGAGTGACAGAGGATGAGATGGTTAGATAGCATCACCCATTCAATAGACATGAGTTTAAGCAAACTCTGGGAGATAGTGAAGGACAGGGAAGCCTGATGTGCTGCAGTTCATGGAGTTGCAAAGAGTCAGACACCACTTATTGCCTGAACAACAACAACAAATAAAGCCAATTAAGGACAGTGTTTGTCAGTAGCCACCAACAGTCTCCAGGGAACCATTTACACAGTAAATGGTTCAAACTACCCCTCCAGGGCCTGGGGCACAGTACCTTCTCAAAGCTGAATTTCATGAAAACAGCCACTGCGAAGGAGTTTCCATGGAAGGATTGTTTGGGACTGAGGCTATTGACTAAAACACCAATTTTGGGGAAATACATTTGGGAAAGACCCTGATTCATAAAGTTAGAGAAACCACATGCTGTGTATTTATTATTTTAAGGTCTATCCTGGAGGGGAATCAAATCAAAGAGGACTTATTTTCATTAAATAAGATTCTAGGATTTGTTGCTAATCAGGGTCTTTTAAAAACAGTTATAGGATTGAAGGTTCAACTTGAATAACTTCTTTCTTTCTCTTTCTCTTTTTCATCTGCTTTACCAAGTGCATGTATTTTGAACCACTCAAACAGATCACATCAAAAAGATAATGAAGAATTTTTTTCTCTTTTATCACAAATAGTTTTTACAGAAAGAACAGCTATATTTACTTTTTCAAGGTGAATCTGATGCTAAATATACTAAACATCTAAGGACTATACTGCTGAAATTTTTACAAACAGGAAGTTAATTACTACATACTGTATAGTAATCAGTTTAACAACTTATTTTTTTTTAGGTTAGTAAGAAGGTAATTGTTCTATTTAAAATATTAAATCATTTTAATAACTGTTTAAAGGAATGTAAATTCAGGAAGCCAAATATCTGCCTAATTAACATCATGGAGAATAAATACCTAAAAATTAATATGAATTTCATTTTTCATTTCATGACCTTCCTCAGATACCAAAATAGTGCTTTATTCTTCCCCTTGGAGTGGTTAATCACCAGATCTTAAAAATTTTAATATTTCTGTGCTACAATTTTTTTTGCCCATGAAACAATTATTTCTGAATCTATTTTATATTATAAACATAAAGGTTACAAATTGCTTTGAACCAAATGGAATAATTTCCTAAATACATGATCATACAACCTTAGAACAAGGAGAGACAACTGAAGTCCTGACAGTTTCAGGATTATTTATCCAACATCTGTGGACTCTGGTATTTTGTGTACATTATTTCTAATCATTCTGGGAGAGGAGAAATTGTTATTTATAACCACTTGTATATTTATCTCTCTCTTTTTCCTTCTTCTAAGGATGGTGGAATAAGGCAACGGAAGGATGTGGGTAGGCAAGCTTGGAGGGACTCAGGCCAAGTTAAATAAATCTGCACTAAAAAGAGAGAGACTAAAATCTATGGTAAAGATCTGGGAAGATTTACAAACTATACTTGGCAAGAAACAAGAGAGAAAAAAATGATTTTGGAAAATATGGAAATAAAATACAGTGGCCTCTCCTCCCATTTCCCATACAAATTTTAAGTAAAATCACTCTACTAAAACGGTGTGGATGGAGTGCAGGCTTCATTGTGAATGTGCAGAGCGATTGAATTGGCACCCTGAACATGATTGGATGGTGCACAGGACTGCTGCTAATAGATTACCCCTCTGAAGCCAAATATTGACCCCATATCACAGAAGACGGTCTGGGGCTTTGAAAAACTCCATGGTGCTCTCAGAACCACCTTCTGGTCAAGCAGCAGAGATGAGATTTGAGTTAAGTTCTCTCCAGCTTCTATCCAATGTTCTTTCTTCTGACTATTTCCTGTCACTGAGAGAGGCTGTCTCGTATACTGAGCTTCCCTGGTGGCTCAGATGGTAAAGAATCTGTGTGCAATGTAGGAGATCCAGATTCAATTTCTGGGTTGGGAAGAGCCCTGGGAGAAAGGAATGGCTATCCACTCCAGTATTCTTGCCTGGAGAACTCCATAGACAGAGGAACCTGGAGAGCTACAGTCCATGGGGTCACAAAGAATCAGACACAACTAAGCAACTAACACTTTGACACACACATACTAAGCTTATCTTCTGCTCCTCAAAACCTAACAGCACTTGGCACATCCTAAATGTTTAATAAGACATTTGTCACTGCTGAGAGGTGTAGGTATTTCACGTGGCTCTAGACCATGAGCTTCCTGAGGGAGAGTTTTCCTGCTGCTCTGCCTTCCACTGCATTCTCAGCACTTAACCCAGGACCTGACAGAGAAGAGGTGCCCAGCAAACGTTTGAAGAATCAGTTCTGGGATCACCAGCCTCTAGGCTGCAAGTTCTTTCAAATCTTAACCATTTTGTGTTGTCCATTTTCAATGTGTTAATTTTTTAGAGGGCTGGTCTAGTGTGGCAACTTTTCAGACTTTAAGTAATGTTACAACGATGCTTAGATTGAAAACACCTTCATCTGCAATCTGCCCTTCTATTTCCACAGTTTGCATCCCATGACAGACATAATATAACTTTCCCGTCCTCCTTCCTCATCAGCATATCCAACAACTTTGGGCCTTCTGAGTGAGAAGGATTTAGCAATAGGCTTCAAAGTCCTCACAATTCAGTTCTTTTAAAGAGTATCATTTTTTCATGAAAATCATACTTCAAGGTCAAAATATGTGAGTCTTTGCTGGATGCCTTATGAATTCTAATACTGGGCTTTTTCATTTGATTCATGATTCACTTCAAAGGAAAGATTCCTGATTTCAGCCTGTGGCATAGGGCCCTAGATATTATCTCAGTGTGGGCATGTAGAACATAAATGCCACTTCTAGCATCAGGTAACACAGCAGGGCATGAGTGACTTGCTGACAAACAAGCTTTCCTAGGAGCAAGACATAAAATAAAACATTGCAGAATTTAAACTTAAGAACTAGTTTGGTTTACCCTTGTAGAGTTAATCAGATGCATCCTGTTACATTGATTCTCATAACATTGTGTACCACTTCTAATAAAATTTACCAACGGTGTAATTTCACTGTTATTTTTTCTGACACTGTGATGAATGGCTGTCTCCCCACAAGAGACTATGAGATGCTGGCTCTAAGCTGTTATTATTGGTTGATTACCTGGCTCACTATTGCATGCCTGTAGCCTAGCACAGGCTTAGGTACTTAATGAATATTGTCCAATGGATAAAATGAATGATTTCTACATTTATCAGTGGGCAGGTTCTATTTCCTAGAAGAAGCATGAGCAGTGATAGTGCTTAACTTGGCTCCAAACATAGCCCTAAACCAACAGAATCAGAATCACTGGGCATAGCTGATAAAAAGCAGAGTCTTGGGCTCTGAATCATAATCTCTAGGGATGGTGGCAAGGCAATCCGGCCTTTAATTATAGACTCCCAAGAATCTCAGGCATAATAAAATTTGAAAATCCTCTGCTACTCAGTCGTTTTATTTGATAGCATCATACACTTCAAAAGGAAGATTTCCATTTTCAATCTGAGATTTGGAGCCTCAATATTATTCGGCGCCTATATATCAAAGGCAAAGCCACCGGATAAAGTCAAGACTCTTTAACACTGATTGCACTGTAGACTTGCCTTCACGGCATGTGTTACTTTCATTCATCTGCTTTACGTTAAGATAGCATGAGTTCTAACAAAAAGCTGTGCCTGAGATACTGGAATTCTCAGTCTTTGGAGACAGACATACAATTCTTCTCATCCTTCAAGAAGCACCCAGGACAAGTTGTTCCAAGAAAAGTGTGTACATTTGATGTGAAAAGCACACCTCTCATTAATCATCTGATTCCCAGCTGGAACATCTTCCCCAGAACTGCTGCAAGCATGACTGAAGGACCATTCTCACCTGTTTTCCAGGCACATGGATTCATACTAATTTTGTCTCTGAGCTTCTTCCTCTAATTGGGTGCATTTGTTTATTTTTGTCAGATTCACAATCAGGTGGCTGTAATGGGCAAAATGTTGACTCATTTTGTAAGACATCTGGAGAGGGGAAAGTGTTTCCTTTATTGAATTTGAATTATGAAAGGTGGGGGTGTTCCAAAAAAGAAAAATAACCATACTGCTTATAACTTGTGCTCCCAAACATGCTGGTTAATAGCCAGACCAAGTCAAATAACACTTTGTTCCCACTTGTTAGCAGTGAATTTCCAGCAGGACCAGCTTGACAGAGTAAATCTAATGCAGTCTTCCATTTTTTTTTTAAGCCTGTTTTGCTCTATTTCAAGAGCATTTCTAAGTTGTTTTGTTTTGTTTTGAAAAGCTTATTTTCATTCATCACAGTCTCCCTTATGTAAAGACTAAAACAATTTTTGTCTTTTCTTCTCAGATCTTAAACAAAGCAATCAATTACTCCTGCATGGGTGAACTCTTCACACTTTAATGAATCCTTTATCTTAGAGGAACATGTTTTGTTTTATGTTTCAAAGGGGCGGCAAAAAAAATGAAACTCAAAGTCAAATCCATACAAATGTCTGTTTTAATTAGGGTGGGTTTAAACACTGCCATTCATCAGCACTAAAAAAGCAGTGTAACCTTTGGTAAAATTCATAATTCTGAACTATCTCACCATCACCTGTCAAGTGTATTCAAATTTTCTTAAAGTCTCCTATCCCTTCAGGTAACTCTTCTGAAGCCTCTAACAAGAGCTTTTCTTATTGGAGACACAGCCTGCCTGGGACTACCTAGTTTCCTAGCCCCTTGAACACTTGTAATGAGAAAGCTGCTTCTGTTCTGGAAGTATTGTGTATGCAATGGGTGGCAGTCATAGAAACACTTTCTTGAAAGTGTGGACAGAGCCTTACTTATATTAATATATCTCTGTCTCCCAATCAGATGTCAAACCTCACAAAGGGAATTTGACTAAAATGAAGACATACTCTAGGTTGACTCAGGGTAAAGGAAGCCAATGTCACAGCGAAGTTACCCAGTATCAGATGGTAGTCACTGGCAAAAACCAAGGAGGTGTCTGTAGACAGATAGCTAATCTGTTTTAGAGAGAAAGAAATGATTGGGTCAAGCGTCCAGTTCTTTTCTAACAGAAAAAAGGAAAAAGTATTTAGAATTTGCGCTAAAATATGAAATAAGAAAAATTCATATAAACATCTAAAGGATTTAGCACTTTTCCCCTATGACTTTAAATTCAAAGATAAGGACATGACTTAAGATAATGAGATGCTGCTGCTGCTGCTAAGTCACTTCAGTCGTGTCTGACTCTGTGCAACTCCATAGACGGCAGCCCACAAGGCTCCCCTGTCCCTGAGATTCTCCAGGCAAGAACACTGGAGTGGGTTGCCATTTCCTTCTCCAATAAGATGATAACAGACCCTACTTAGCACTTCATAGCTGGACACAAACCCAAAATGAACCAACTCTTTTCATTGTCTTGTCACCTGCAGCCAATATAAGATACATATTCTCTCTTTACTTGTCTAAAACCCTTTCCCAGTTTCCTGCCCAGACCTTCACCCTAGATGACAGCTTGCTACACCAGAGGTTCTTAAAATGTGAGCTCTCATTTGCATCAGTAGCCACTGGCATCCGTAGCTCCTGGGAACTTATGCTGCTGCTGCTAAGTTGCTTCAGTCGTGTCCGACTCTGTGCAACCCCATAGACGGCAGCCCACCAGGCTCCCCCGTCCCTGGGATTCTCCAGGCAAGAACACTGGAGTGGGGTGCCATTGCCTTCTCCTGGGAACTTATGAGAAATATAAAATTTCAAGTCCCACCCTACACTCACTGCACCAGAAACTCCACGGTAAACTTGGCAATCTGTGTTTAAAAGAGCATCCCAGATGATTCTATTGCTCACTAAAAATTAAGAACTGGCTTCCCAGGTGGCTCAGTGGTAAAGAATCTGCCTGCCAATACAGGAGACAGGGGTTTGATCCCTGGGTCAGGGAGATCCCCTGGAGGAAGAAATAGCAACCCACTCCAGTATTCTCACCTGGGCAATCCCATGGATGGAGGTGCCTGGTGGGCTACAGTGCATGGGGTTGCAAACAGTCAGACATGACTCAGAAACTAAACAACAAAAATTAAGAGCTAAAATGCCAGATATCAATTAGGTCTAACTGGTCCATTGTAACAAAGCATGTAACAAAGCATAATTTAGCCAGACATACGCATGACATCATTGCATAAGTCTTCTTCAGAGATATCACACAAAAGTTTATAAGCAGAAACTTGAGAGGGTTAAACTATCAGTTTCAATTTGGAAAATTATTGTTTGATCAAAATATATACATATTACTTTTTATTCTCTGCAAGAATAATCCAAAGTGAAAACACCATTCAATTCAGCTCAGTCACTCAGTCGTGTCCGACTCTTTGCGACCCCATGAATCGCAGCACGCCAGGCCTCCCTGTCCATCACCATCTCCCGGGGTTCACTCAGACGTCCATCGAGTCCGTGATGCCATCCAGCCATCTCATCCTCGGTCGTCCCCCCTTCTCCTCCTGCCCCCAATCCCTCCCAGCATCAGAGTCTTTTCCAATGAGTCAACTCTTCGCATGAGGTGGCCAAAGTACTGGAGTTTCAGCTTTCGCATCATTCCTTCCAAAGAAATCCCAGAGTTGATCTCCTTCAGAATGGACTGGTTGGATCTCCTTGCAGTCCAAGGGACTCTCAAGAGTCTTCTCCAATGCCACAGTTCAAAACCATCAATTCTTCAGCACTCAGCCTTCTTCACAGTCCAACTGTCACATCCATACATGACCACAGGAAAAACCATATGTGAACCGTGAACTCCCTGATGTTCAAGGTGGTTTTAGAAAAGGCAGAGGAACCAGAGATCAAATTTCCAACATCCGCTGGATCATCAAAAAAGCAAGAGTTCCAACAAAATATCTATTTCTGCTTTATTGACTATGCCAAAGCCTTGACTGTGTGGATCACAATAAACTGTGGAAAATTCTGAAAGAGATGGGAATACCAGACCACTTATCCTGCCTCTTGAGAAATCTGTATGCAGCTCAGGAAGCAACAGTTAGAACTGGACATGGAACAACAGACTGATTCCAAATAGGAAAAGGAGTACGTCAAGGCTGTATATTGTCACCCTTCTTATTTAACTTATATGCAGAGTACATCATGAGAAACGCTGGACTGGAAGAAACACAAGCTAGAATCAAGATTGCCAGGAGAAATATCAATAACCTCAGATATGCAGATGACACCACCCTTATGGCAGAAAGTGAAGAGGAACTAAAGAGCCTCTTGATGAAAGTGAAAGAAGAGAGTGAAAAAGTTGGCTTAAAGCTCAACATTCAGAAAACGAAGATCATGGCATCCGATCCCATCACTTCATGGCAAATAGATGGGGAAACAGTGGAAACAGTGTCAGACTTTATTTTGGGGGGCTCCAAACTCACTGCAGATGGTGATTGCAGCCATGAAATTAAAAGACGCTTACTCCTTGGAAGAAAAGTTATGACCAACCTAGATAGTATATTCAAAAGCAGAGACATTACTTTGCCAACTAAGGTCCATCTAGTCAAGGCTATAAGGGAGCATACGTCAACTGAGGGGTGATTAAACTGGCCGATCTCCAATGTGCACCTTGTGAAATTTTTTAACTTTGTGACCAATGATGCTACTTTGTACTTGCTAATCTCAAATTCCTACTTTATCCCTCTCCTCTTACTTTATTATAAGATATTGAATATAGTTCCTTGTACTATACAGTAGGTCCTTGTTATTTATCTATAATGGATAATATATATATATTATTATATATTATATATATATACATATATATATAAACTGAATCACTTTGCTGTACACCAGAAACTAACAAAACACTGTAAATCAACTATTTTGAGCTATTTTGTTGTTCAGTCTTTAAGTTGTGTCCAGGTTTTATGCAACCCCATGGACTATAGTCCACCAGACTCCTCTGTCGATGGGATTTCCCAGGCAAGAATACCAGAGTGGGTTGCTATTTCCTTCTCCAGAGGATCTTACAAACCCAGGGATCCAAACTTTGTCTCCTGCATTGGTAGGCAGATTCTTTACAGCTGAGTCACCTGGGAAGCCCAAGAATCAACTATATTTCAGTTCAAAAAAAAAATGAATAGCCTTTGTCCACATTGCTATTTTTCCTAAGAATTTTTTTTTTTAAATCAACAATGCTTTATTTAAAAAAATTCTTAAGAAAAACCACAGTGTGGACAAAGGCCATTTTGAGGCCTCTGTATGTTCCATTTCATTTTCTCTTCCTCATTCCTTGCCCCTGACTGACCACGGCACAAGGTCCTTGTATCACTGTTCTTGACTTTTGGCAACTTATCCCAGGCATGTCTCCTTCCTTTCCTTCATTCAAAATATTCTGTGCTCTGTCTCAAAAGATGGCATGCACAAGCGCTTTATAAACTGCAAGTCACTTTAGAAGTGACTTGCATTCTACAGAGATAAATATTAAGTACAGTGAAAAAAAATACTCTTTATTTTTAAATAATAGAAAATTTAATTGGAGTAGGTAAGAAGGAATTATTGAGAATGAGTCTTCTGGTCTATTTCCAAGTATCTGGCAGCTATTGATAATAAATTGATGTGTTACTGCCTTTCCCGGCCACGCCTGGATTTTCATAGCAGGTGGGATAATCTAACCCGAAGGAATTTAAAGATATTGATATATAATGGTAAAATTCCAGCCCTTAGACTTTCAGTTAGGGGGGAAGGGCTGGTGTGGAGAGCATCCTGGAAACAGCATCTAAGGCAGCCACACGCCACATGGTATTGGCTGCCACTCAGCTCAGCCCGGGTTCTATAAATATTGGTCTGGCATTCGAGAAAAAAAGCCCAAAAATAAATGGTAGCTATATAAATTCTAATTTTAAGTATGTTGACAAGTTTCTGTGACTCTATATCCTACTTGTAACAGTCAACACTTTGCTTTACATTCTGTCCTGTCAGATTTTATAACATGGAATTTTCGCTATTAGAACTAATCTAGGCGGATGTAGATGATATTGCATTTTAAGCCATCTAAATGTATATTTTATATATTTAACTAGAATTTGTTACTGTTGTTTTAGCTTTTTTTTTTTTTTCCTGTTGTTATTTAATGACGAGGCTGGAATTACTCAGTTTTGAAATCTCACTTGAAATGGCAAACTATGAACAACTGGCTTTCATCCAAACCTTTAGAACAATGACACATGTTGACTCACTGGGATCTTGTTACATCCAGTCTGGATTTCAGGCTATAAATTCAGCCAGTTTCCTCAACCTAAAGTGCTGTATCACCATATTTGGGCAAGGACTGTAGTGATTCTATTATAAGCTTCTAGACGAGGTCTAGACATTGAAAAGTAAAAGTTGAAGCAAATGTTTTTCTATACACAAAATTAAACCTCCATTTATTTTATATCCATTAAGTAAACAAGCTCATTTTAATGTAACTATATATTAGAGTTTAAAATATATGTGGGCCTTTTAAAAAATAATTATGTTAATATGCTTTTCCCTACTCCCACCCCTTAATTAGATAGAAGCAATCCAAGGTCTCTGCTAGACCTTAGATGTGAACAAATAAAGAATCCGCCTGCAATGCAGGAGACCCAGGAGATGCAGGTTCCATCCCTGAGTCAGGAAGATCCCCTGGAGGAGAAAATGGCAACCCACGCCAGTATCCTTGCCTGGAGAATCTCATGGGCAGAGGAGCCTGGAGGGCTATTGTCCATAAGGCCTCAGAAAGTTGGACATGACTGAGCAATGGCAACTAAATGGCAACAAGGGTCATGAAAATGGAAGGAAAATAAAGTACAATTATACTGCATAATAGGGGAATATATTCTAATCTGGGGAATCAGTGAAACAATGAATTTAAGCTGAAGCTTGATGATAGCAAAGAGGGAGGGGAAGAGTGTGTCAGGCAGAACATGTTCACGGGTCTGAGTTAGAAATGAACTTGAGGGAATTCTCCAGCATACCAGTGGTTAGGATTCTGTGCTTTCACTGCTGAGGGAATACCTGGTCAGGGAATCAAGATCCCACAGGCTGTGCAGCACAGCCAAAAATAAATAAATAAAAATGAACTTGAGCTTTCTGGGGACAGAAAGAAAGGCATAGGGTGAAGTATAATGAGTGATGAGGAGAACGGGAAAAGTGATGTTGGTGATGTAGGTAGGTGTTTGTTATTCAGGAATTCATTAATCACACTCAGAATTTAAATCTTTACCCCACGATCATGTGGAAACAAAGAAGGGTTTTAAGGAAGAGACACGACTAGATCTTTAATTTATAATCTGACTCCTGTTTAAAAGAATAAACTGAAAGGAACCAAACGGACACGAAGGCAACCACCAGCCAGTTCTCTTTATCTGTATGTTTCTGTTTTGTTATATTTGTTCATTTGTTTTGTTTCTTAGATTTCACATAGAAGCGAAAGCTACCACACTTATTTTTCTCTGAGTTATTTCAATGAGTGCAATGCCTTTTGGGTCCACCCATGTTGCTGTTGCTGTTGCTGTTGAGTTGCTCAGTCGTGTCTGACTCTTTGCAGCCCCATGGACTGCAGAACACCAGGCCTCCCTGTCCTTCAACACGTCCTGGAGCCTGCTCAAACTCATGTCCACTGAGTCGGTGATGCCATCCAACCATCTCGTCCTCTGCCATCCCCTTCTCCTCCTGTCTTCAATTTTCCTCAGCATCAGGGTCTTTTCTGATGAGTCAGCTCTTCACAGCAGATGGCCAAAGTATTGGAGCTTCAGCTTCAACATCAGTCCTTTCAGTGAATATTCATCCATGCTCTAGCAAACGACAGATTTTCATTCTTTTTTATGACTATATTTCATTGTATATAGACAATATTTGAAAATTATGAAAAATATATATGAAAGGATGCTTGCTGCCATGCTGTTAATATTTTTGACTTGGTAATTATTATTTTTATGTTCCAATGTGCTAAAGAGAAAAAACGGAAATCATCAGTGGCAGTCAAATGTATGACAAGAAACAGAATCAACTCACTTAGATCAAGTTAATAAAGTGAGTAACTTACATAGTTGCCAGGATGGATAAGGGTGGTGGTGTTCTGGAGCTGGCTCACAACACCTCTCAAGAGTTGACTGTCCATAATTCTTCCTAGTATTACATTCAATCATTTCAGGTTGGTATCTTGAAATCAGTCATGGTAGGAGTCCCCACACCCCTAGAACTTCCAAATACTAACATTTACCAGCCTACCACTGGTTTGAGGAAACAGTTAGGGATGGTGAGACACAGAGGTTGGCAACAGTGGGAAGCCGTTATCAACTCTAAAGTAAAGCAGAACGGCACTAGCACTGGAGTGAGAGACGGTGGAAGAGCCATTCATCAGGAACTGTCTTTACAGAAGAGCTCAGTTACTTCTATATAATACAGCTCAGAGAGAAAGGGACTGGGAAAAATACATGGCTTCTTCATACACCCCAAATCTGCCAAGCTTTCCATGGACTACATACAGCCAGAAGGGAAGGTTCAGCCTCCTGGGGCCTGGAGAAAGTCAGGTAAGGGCAGAGAATAATCTGCGAGGCAGGCAAACAGAAACTAACCAGTTCATTATTTAAATATCTGTCAAGATGAAATGTTACACACCTTGTAAAACATTCATTAAAATGAAAGACCATGCAGACATTAAAAAATGAGGTAGGACTTTATGTCATGACAAATACTTCTATAATATATCCCTTAAAATGATTTTTTTAAAAAACTAAGTTACAGAAAAACATGCATTTTTAATCTCACTTTTGTTAAATCTGTATACTTTTCTCTTAGGTCATACAAAATATCCAGAAACATACATATGCCAAACTTGAAAGTAATTACTTTTAGGAAATGAGGTTGATCAAAGAAAAATGGGAACTTGTACTTTTGATTTTAATTTCAAATGTATTGAACTGATGAATATCTATTATTGCCATAATACATATTTTTTAACAAAGAAGTCTGTTAGTGTGCCCTTTTTCTTCTTGACAAAAACCATGACATCAGGATTGGCAATGCTTTCATGGATGTCATCCAAAATGAGTGATTTTTTTTTCCTTTTTCAGCTATACACCTGACGGTTCTTCAAATTGTTCTACAGAACATGAATCACCTGCATATCCTGCTGCTATATGAGTATCAGTGTAGATGTGGAGGGATCATTAGCCAAGGGGTGTGAGTCAACACCCACTGGGACATTCTATGGGTCTTTCATGCAAATTTTCAGTGAAGAGTCAGAGGTATTCCTAGTGCAATGATAAAAATGAAATAAATGTGAACTGTAGCAAGTGGTTTTAAGCTCTCAAACACCACTATAAGTTTCTATGTATTAATTTGATTTTCATTCAGCCTAAGTAGGAAAACACAACAGTAATTAGCGATATCTCAATATCCATCCCTGGAATCTTTTGGCAATGTGTTTAGAAAATTAAGCATTTTGAAAAATAATTTCCCAGAATGCAAAATTATTTTACTACCTAAAACAAATGAATTTTCTCTTCCTGATATTGAGCACACATAGATAATCCCAAGTGGAGTTCTTTTTGGCATAAAGCTTGTTTTTTTTTAACAGAAAAGAAGACCCAAGTACTGTTTATTAGCTATATTAGCACACAAAAAAAATCAATCTTTCAAAGTTAACAGTACTTACAAACTTGAATAGATTTAGATTCTGGGATGACTGAATTATAATCAACTTGGAAAAGAAAGCATCACTAAAACATTCTCTTGACCAAGATATACACTCCACCCTTCAGCCACTTCCTCAGGTAAGCATGTGGACGTAAAACTATTTACCCTTCCTTGTCTGCTTGTTAACTAGTCATCATTGCTAATTAGAGGAATTCTGGGCGGGTTTGCCCAAACACATCAACGAAATGTATTGTTAACAGATGTATGGGCACCTAGGATAATTTTATTATCATCTTGTCATTTGGAAGCATCATGAGAATGAAGTGGTTTCTACAGAGGTTTGTTGTTGAAATGCTACATAATGCAAAACAACCATGAAATACATCTATTGAACAAATTGCACCAAATGAAAATAAAAACTATCCTCAATATTAAGAACTGGGGAGAAATGGAACAGAGGTGGTACTTAAAAGGAGAATAAAATTCCCCCAATATTATCCTAGTTCATGGTGGCAATAGCTGGTGATGGACAGGGAGGCCTGGCGTGCTGCAGTCCATGGGGTCACGGAGTTGGACACAACTGAGCGACTAAACTGAACTGAACTGATTGGTGGCAACAAAAACATTAAATCTTAGAGCAAGAGTGAGGATGATTTCACCACTTTAACAACCACTTAAAATCTCTGTTCTTACCTTAAATTCAAATGGATTTTAAACACAAATATCTCGAGGCTTAACATTAGTTAGAAAGTGATTGTTCACTGGAGGGTAGGGGAAGGGAGATGTGATGTAAAAAGATGAATGGGCATATTTATAAAGAATATATTCTTCATGAAAATATTTTGTATCATTAGAAAATCTAAAGTTCTCTCACTGATGGCTTTAATATTCTCAATGGATTCAGAAGATATTACTATGATTTTCTGTATTTACACTCCCTGGTGAAATGGCATATTATTTGGTTACAATTTTTTTAAATATATTTTAAGCTAGGCATTTCTCTTCATGGATCCTTATATTAAATCAATTTGCTTAATAAAATTGCTTGTCAGAATCTCTTTTTATAAAATCAAACTGATGGGATTTACCAATATGAACTAACCAAGAAAATAAACAGCAGCCCTTTTCTTGAAAATGAAGTAGTAGGATTTATACAATCACCTGAGAGAGGCTTAGTCAATCCTTGAGAAGCATAAAGAATTATTCTGGAATAGATGAAGTGCTTCTACAAGGCATTCTTCCAACAAAAAAAGAGATAAGGGAGACAGGGAAGTTTGTCTAATAATATGACTTGCTGAGGAATAATTGTCACTTCAAACACATTTGACACAAAATAGTGACTCACAGATCTGGGGGGATAAAGGAAAGGAAAAGTTCTGAGAAGGTAAGCGGACTTCACCTTTTACATATTTCTGAGCTGAACGGGTCATTGTGACACATTTTCCTAGCTAGGTATATATGTGATTCCATGAAGGTGCTTTTGTTTCATAAGCATAAGGAAAGAGTGAGAGATGAAATGGATATCTTTTATCTAATGAATAGATACTATATATAAAATATAGATCCGCTTTAGAAAGGATCTCTATGATTCTATGAAGAACTAACATGCCTATTTATAATTGCAATCACTTTTCTTACAGTCATCAATAGGTCATAAGTACACAAGTCATTTCTCTGTCCAGTTGCTAAGGCTGAAAAAGATTCTCTTGAAACTCTGCTCCATTTCCAGTGAACTACAATCCAAGATGGTAATTGTCAGTCGATATTGAAAACACAGTTCCAAGTGGGACATAGGTCTTTGTGTAGGTAAGTGATGCTTCAAAAGACTCTAGATATTTCTGTTTCAATAAGTTTAAGGTGGATATGCATTTCTCACAAGGCTTCACTTTCCTTACTTTTTTCCCCCCAGTACTACCCAGAGCCATAGTAGACATTAAGTCTTTCTCCACACACCCAAGTTCATGGTTGCACACTCAGCCTATTTCAGCTCACCATACACACCTCTGAGTTATTGATCAGATGGGCATCCAGAGGTGCAACATCTTATTTTTTAAAAATAAGTTTGCGAGATCTAAATGACAGGTAAGAATGATTTGTTTTAAAATGTTGGTGTACTTAACCATGGAGTAGCATTCATTTTTGAAAAATAATATTAAGTGCACTATTTAATGAGATGGAAATAGGTTAACAACACAGAGATAGGCGTGAAAAAATAGTTGCCAACTACTATACATAGAATGTATTTGTACAGTTGTAAGTAGAAATATACATACACAGATATGGAGATCTGGAAAGTTATAACAAATTAATGGTAATTATCTCTTAGTGGTGAAATTAATAATAATTTTTATCCTTTTTTGGAGAGAGTACAGGTAACTTACAGAAGTAGATTTATTTATTTCAGCCCTATTTTTACTCACTTTTTCATGTAAAAATTATGAGTTTATTAACAAAATTTCACATGGGTGCTTAGATGATAGGATATGAATAGTCATTTTATCACCCTGGTGGTAAAGCCTTCTCTTTTACTCCCTAGTATGATTGCTCTTCTTTCAGAAAGGCCATTCCACAGGCTTTTGTTCATCATGTGGTGAATGTAAGTAAAGGGTCAAAACAGAAATACTGCAATCACTTCATGCTTCCAGTTAGACTCTCCACTTTTCATCTGCCCATGGCAAATACACTGTCAATATATGATTCTGCTGTGTGTGTGTGTGTGTGTGTGTGTGTGTGTGTGTGCTCAGTCATGTACTGACTCTTTGCAACCCCATGGACTATAGCCCACCGGGCTCCTCTATCCATGGGATTTTCCAGGCCAGGATACTGGAGCTGGTTGCCATTTCCTACTCCAGGGGATCTTCCTGACACAGGGATCAAACCCGCATCTCTTGCATTTTTGCACTGGCAGGTGGATTCTTTACCATCACCAGCACCTGATAATCAGAAAGAATTGGAATAACGAGTCCTCAAGAGAATCTCCAAGGAGAACTAACATCTGTTGACATGTATATGATAATATAGTCCAAGCGCTTCATATGCATGATCTGTGGATTAGAGATTTTAAATAATGTGCCTCAGGTTGCCTAGCTAAATAGCAGAGCTTGGATTCAAACACAAGTCTAGTTTCCTAAAACCACATACCTTTCTTCCAATAGGATGCAGCCTCCCTAAAATATTTCTTGACTATCTGCTTTATTTCTGACACTTGACATACATTCATTTGACCTTCAAGATAACCTCAATGGGAGCTATTGTTACACTTCAGTTACAAATGTGAAAACTGGTGTTAAGAGAGTTTGAACAATTGTCCCAAGGTTATACTACTGCTAAGAGGTCTACTCAGATTTCAGCACTTCAAAGCTGAGATTTTCCTACTACTGTATTAGTTTACTAGGGCTGGCATAACCGAATTCTACAGCTGATGTGGCTTAAACAAAGGAAATTAAGCTTTTCACAGCTCTGGAGCCTGGAGGTCCAGGATCAAGGCGGCAGCAGGTTTGGTCCCCTGAGGCCTCTCTCCTTGACTTAAAAATGGCCATCTTGACACTGTTTCCATCTGGTCTCTCTGCTGTGGGCACACCTCTGGTGTCTTTCTGTGTGTTCAAATTTCCTCTTCTTATAAGGACATCCATTACATAGGATTAGTGCCCACCTGTGGGACATTAATGCCCTCTTTAAAGGTCCTATTTCCAAATACAGTCACATTTTGAATTACTGGGTGTTAGGAGAAGGCAATGGCACCCCATTCCAGTACTCTTGCCTGGAAAATCCCACGGATGGAGGAGCCTGGTGGGCTACAGTCCATGGGGTCGCTAGGAGTCAGACACGACTGGGCGACTTCACTTTCACTTTCCACTTTCATGAATTGGAGAAGGAAATGGCAACCCACTCCAGTGTTCTTGCCTTGAGAATCCCAGGGACGGAGGAGCCTGGGGGGCTGCCGTCTATGGGGTCACACAGAGTTGGGCACAACTGAAGCGACTTAGCAGCAGCAGCAGGACGTGAACATATTAATCTGCAGGGTGGCTGGGGGGAGACACAATTTAGCCCATCACAGTCACTCTGTAAGATTATAATACAGATCTTCTACATACTTTCTTTAGCTCAGGTTTTTGCCTCTTCCAAGGGCTGAATACTTTTGCATCTACACGTGTGCATAATTCTAACATATAAAACTTTAGAAATACTCTCATTGTAGAAAGAGTGATTAAATGAACTGAACCATGGACAGGAGAGACCAGTTAGCAGCAAACTGTATAACCATGTAGAAAAGGAAGAGATTACACCCGGCCCATTCTTACAACGGTTTATTGTTTCAGCTTCTCCAGGGAACAGCAGTAATACAAGGGTCAGTCTTTACCCTCTTTTGCAGAAAATGCAATCTACGCGCTAGGGTTAGGTGGGGTGATGTCTTAGGGATGTCCACAGCCCCCAGACAGACCACCTCCTCACATCCTGTGGGGGGAAACAGGGCTGAATGAGTCAGCAGCCAAGTTGGGAATTAACCCAAACCTTCTGGAATAGTAGGTTCAATATGTGAAAATGAGAATAATCCCCCACAATCATTTTCACTCTAAACCAGCTGATTCTAAAGATATGAATCATTAAAGACAAAGCCAAATCTTCCACCTACATACTTATTGAGTCATTAGTAAAAAAAAATTTTATATAAGGTATATACTTTTAGAGCATTTCCCTTTTTTATAGTTTTGACAGAATCAGAAAGATCACAAGAATTCAGCTTAGGAAAGAGAGGAGGGAGGGGGAAAGAAAGAGCTATGGAGAAAGACACATACATGCACATACAAAAACACATATACCCATCACAAAACAAGATACAAGACAGTCAACGATTAATGTGTTCAAATAGTACAGACACAATGAATTCAGAAAGTTTTTTTGAAATCTAAACTATGAACACCACTTCACTTCATGAGACATTTTTCCGTTCTTTTTCCCTTTGTTCAGTGGGCTTCATTTAAGATATAAATTACCAACAGCCTTCTAAAACCAAGAGCAAAGTCCACAAAATTATGTAGCTAATAAAAAGATCAACATGTTTTCCATTTGTTTGTATTTGTCCTAATAGTCCAATGTAATTGTTTAACTGAGCTGGCTTATTGTTAGAGCATTTGTTAATATAATGCAAATTAATTCCAAAGAATTTAGAAAAGATTTTGGGGGAAAAAAAATCTCAACTTGAAGTAATGTAGCTAGATAATACAAGTAGTTGTTGTCACTCGATTTTTTGTTCAAGAGAAGCTTTCTTCAATTAAGTACATGATCTTATGCCAACAAAGCACTGTTCCTAGCCTGCACTGGTCTAGTTTTTAAGGTAGACCTGCCAGACACTTCCTTTCTATGGACCTATGGACATAACAAGTGGATTTATGGTTTAGGTCATTCACTCAGGTTATCATATGTTAACCTCAGATTCCTCCTCATCCTCCTTATTTGTATTTTTGATTCCTCTTTTAGAGAACAAGATTGAGGAAGAATCCAGTAGGAGGCCTAATACCTCTGGCATCTTAACAGCTGATGAGGTAGAGCCCAAACCTACGGATAAAGCCCTCAAACCAGACACCCTAAAGAGCCAGGGCATGGATGTCCATTACTAGTAATAATGGTGGCTACAAAAGCTTGGAGAGAAGAAGCCTCAGTCAGTCCATTAGCATCAATTTATATCGTTGGCTTGGCTGCTTGAATGATAAACTGTAATACTAAGTTATGTTTTTTCCCCTGAGTCATGTATTTAGCCACATAGTTTCTCTAGGTCTCCTTGACTTCAAGGGATAGATTATATGGGGGAGAAGGAAAGAAGCAGGAAGCATTACCCCCAATTTGGAAATAACTACACATCTCTTTGGGCTTCCCAGGTGGCTCAGCAGTAAAGAATCCTCCTGCCAAAGCAGGAGATGCAGGTTTGATCCATGGGTCAGGAAGATCCCCTGGAGAAGGAATTGGCAACTTGCTCCAGTATTCTTGCCTGGGAAATCCCATGGACAGAGGAGCTTGGCAGGCTATCGTCCTTGGGATTGTAAAAGAGTCAGACACAACTTAGTTTCTACAGAACAACGATACATCTCTTTGGAACTAGGACAAATGTAGTACACAAAGCAATAGCAAAGCATGGTTTTAAGACGTAACATTATGATGCTGGTTTTGAACTTTGTCATTTACTTCTCCAGCTTCCCTTTTCTGCTTCTCCTTTCGCTTCCACTGTTTTTCAGTTCCCAGGGAATTGCTGTTCCATAGCTCTTCCCCATTACTTTTGGAGTTCAGTGCCTGTCCCTTCTTGCTGAAGTATTGATGAAGTCCTTGGCAGAGTGTGATCAAGGCAGTGTGGTCATGCTGGCTCCTACTCAGGTCACCTTCTACCGAGGTCACTCCAGTTGTGGGTCATCTGTTGGTGTTTTTCCATTTCTCGTGCTAATCCACGAAAAAATAATCACTCCCTTGCCCAACACTGGACATGTTACAGATGTGAATTCTGTCTGTAACCAATTGTTCAAAGTTCAGACATAACATACGGAGTTTTCATCATCTATGTTTCTATAAGAACTAGTCTTCTCCCTCACCCACTTGCTATTTTACATATCCTTGCAAAAGCTGAAGCTTTTACATTCTTCCAATCTGTGAAAATGCCTTCTTTATCTTTTCTGTTGTGCTGGGTGGAGTTTTACAGACTACTCTAATCCATGCTGGGGAGAAAACAAAGTCTAAACTAAAATACATCCTGAAATGGTCTCTCCCGCTATTCTTTGGCAACATTTGTGTTTGTTGTTTTTTAGCAGGGGATGAGCGGAGTTGGGTGGGTTGCCATTTAACTATTCTTGCTCACAGTATGGAGAAGGAAATGGCAATCCACTCCAGTATACTTGCCTGGAAAATCCCATGGACAGAGGAGCCTGGCAGGCTACTGTCCATGGGGTCACAAAGAGTCAGACAAGACTAAGCGACTGAGCACATACGAATGCTCACAGTATATTATGTTCCCTTCTTATGATTTAGATTCAGTTGACCTAAAAAGATAAAATATACTTTAAATACTTGAAGAGAATTCAGCCATGCCCTTTCCTTATTGTTGTTACTGAGCTAAGTCATGTCCAACTCTTTGAGATCCCATGAACTCTAAATCACCAGGCTCCTGTGTCTTCCACGATCTCCTAGAGCTTACTCAAATTCATGTCCATTGTGTTGGTGATGCTATCTAACCATCTCTTCCTCTGCTGCCCCCTTTTCCTTTAGCTTTCAGTCTTTCCCAGCATCAGTGTCTTTTCCAGTGAGTTAGCTCTTCCCATCAGGTGGCCAAAGTATTGGAGCTTCAGCTTCAGCAACAGCCCTTCCAATGAAAATTCAAGGTTGATTTTCTTTAGGATTGACTACCTTGACCTCCTTGCTGTCCAAGGGACTCTCAAAGAATCTTCATGCCTTTTTACCTTTCATCCATCTTCCTTGAGATGCCTGAGATATAAAGCCTATTGGAATTGTGGGTCCTTGTCCAAAGTGATGCCATCAGTCTTGACCTGCTCCTCACCTCTTGAGAGGTCTCCTCAGCCAGCAAACATGGCATGCTGTCTTATAATTTAGGATCATGGCTGAAACAACGAGTAGATTGGTGGGGTGGAACACATGAGTAGAGCAAAGAATTTGAGTTTTGAAGAAGGTATGTGAAGAAGAGGCAAAATAGTCTGAATTATGGCAGGGCCCAGAATCTGCATGAATTTGTATAAATGTATGTAAGTGTGATGATAATACAGGTAATTTATTAGTCTATGTAAATAGGATAAGCTATTTGCATTAATAGTGACCAAAAATAACAAATAAATGGGAAGAAAAAACTTGATTGGGCCTAGTTGGCACTAACTGTATCTGCTCCAACTGTATCTGCTAGAATTTCTAGCATGTTTAATATTAAATAAGTGCACACTCTCCTCTCACAAATCCACTTCTTCACAACTCCTCCTATTCTAGCTTTGCTCAGCCTGCTTGGTCTAATTCTCTGGTCCCTCCCCCTTCTTTCAGCCTAAAAAATACTGACATTTATTAATATTTGGACTCCTTTCTGTTCCCTCTTTCCTCTTTGTTGTGTTTTCACCCTAGCTCATCTCTGCTAGTCACATAAATTTAAATATTATCTATATACTGACAATTTCTACATTTATATCTCTAGTCTGGACTTTGATTCTGAGCCTCAGAGTTGAACAACCAACTTCCTACTGTTATCTCAAGTTGAATAACTCATCCAAAAGGGCATTCTAGATACTTCCTTTATCTCCACTCTCATCTGCCTTATCTTGACCTGATAGTCACAACCTTAGGACCTGATATAATCATTTTCTATCTAATTACTAAAGTCAGAAATCTGGGGGCCATCCTGAACAAATACTGTGTTCCTATCTGCAAAATTTATCTTTTTCAACATTCCCCACCTGAATTGCTAAAATATTCATCTCATCTGTATCATTACTTTTTTGAAATAAAGTGTCTCTCAAACCCATTCTCCACATAGCTGCTAAACAATCATGGTTAAACAGAGGTTATCTCCAGATACTCTCTTGATAGAAACCTTGCAGTGACTGCCTATTGTATTGCAGTAAAATCAAAACTTGCCCATATCTTACAGAGTTCCTCGGCCTCCCTCCTTTACCTACGTCTAGTCACAAGAGCCTTTGTCATATCTGGTTACCTGAAAGGTTCTTTCCTTAGTTCGTCACAGTGCTGACTCCTTTTCATCCTGAATCTCTGTGTAAAAGTCAGTAGTCTTAGTTAATAGTGTGTTTGTCTTACTGTTTGTCTCCCCTACTGAAATGCAAACGTCAGGGATCTTGACTACCCTGTTGTTTGTACTCTCATTGTCTAGCGCAGTGCATAGCACAGGGAAAGTGTTAAATAAACACCACTGAGTGAGTGAATGAAGGAGCAAGTGCCAAAATTAGACAACAGATTTTATGTAGAACAACAGTAAAATACCAACAGCGGTAATTAAAGTTAAAAGGTAGCTATTTATGTCTAGCTATCATTTAACCCAGTTATATCTTCAACATGTGAAACAAATTTTGCTGATTTTACTTAATCACGATGGAACTGTACACACCTATGATATGGATATGCCTAGTATTCACATCTATATAATCTAGCTCTCACAGTTAACCATGTCTCAAAGGTTGTCTGTTCCCAATTCTTAAAAAGAGAAGGAGCACTGATTTTATTTAGGAGAGCTTTAGCAAATTTTGGCAAATCTATACTTTTGCCACTTTGGGGAAGAAAGGTATACTTTTATTGATTATATTTGTACAGATTAAATGCTTTAGCAGAAGTATTTGTTAGCAAACTGATGTTGGAGAAGACTCTTGAGAGTTTCTTGGATTGCAAGGAGATCAATCAGTCCCAATCAATCCTAAAGGAAATCAATCCTGAATATTTTTTGGAGGGACTGATACTGAGGCTGAAGCTCTAATACTTTGGCCCCCTGATGTGAAGAGCCAACTAGCTGGAAAAGACCCTGATGCTGGGAAAGATTGAAGGCAGGAAAAGAAGGGGACGACAGAGGATGAGATGGTTGGATGGCATCACCAACTCAATGGACATGAGTTTGAGCCCGCTCTGGGAGATGAAGGACAGGAAAGCCTGGCGTGCTGCAGTCATGGGGTCACAAAGAGTTGGACTGAACGACAACAAAATTATGGCTGGTTAGCATCAGGATGGTTGTAAGAGATTACTCCATTTAATTCTGATACTACTAATTCTTTCTCAGAGTGGTACTTTCTCATTCTTTGTCTTCCATAGATTATTAGTTTGTCTTAGGCGGAAAGCAACCATGTTGAATTTTATCTTTTTTTCTTTTTCTTTTTTGCATACCGAGGGACCTCAGCATGAAACAAAGAATGTACTGTTTATAAATCTTTATTGGCTGGATGCTAAGATAGCAGCTGGAAGCAGTTAAGCATTAGGGGACTTTTCTCTGCCATCTCCCTTTGGCCATTTAAATTCCCTTCTGATGAACCTACAAACAACCCAGTTAAAGAGATTTGGAGCATTCTCCAGGTCTTACTTTGACTAAACCTCTACAACATTTGCCTACAACACTTTGCTTGATTAGTATATTTTGGATTTTCTTTATAAAGAATTTTTTTTAATTTGATGGATGTATGGACTAGATAAATGATGAATGATTATAAAAGGCAATATATCTAACTATTCTGTTTCTGGGGAAGATATTTTTTTTAAAAGTCAACCAAAAATCTAATTTTTAGAGATATGAAAAGCTTTAAACATACATATTGCTCAAGACAAAATGGAATTCCCTACTAATGAATATTCCATCATAACCTCTAAAATTATTAATTAGCAGGTCTAGTCACTCATGGCATTAACTTTTCCACTGGAAGAGAATTTCTAGCCAGTTTTCCATGAGTAACTGCAATCCCCTTACAGGGGATGTACATGGGAAAACACTGCAGAGTAAAACAGATCATACTGAATTGAACTGAATCAAATGAGTCACCATAAACAGGCTGGATTCAAGATATGATAAAGGCTTCTCAAGAACTGGGGTAACCTTTACCTTCACCCTTAATCCTAACTTGAGTTCTAAATGTAGATGTTTCATAAACAAAGATCTTTACATAAACTTGTCCAAGGAAATAATCATGAATATTTTAGGAGAGAAAAAAGTTTTCCTTGATGCTCAGAGTTGTAGGCTGGATCTGAAATTAAACTGAAAAAAGATAGGATGAACAAGAGAAAAGCATACAGATTTATTTAAGTTTTATGTGGCATGGGAGCTTTCAAAAGGAAATGAAGATTCAAAATTAAATCTGTATATTTTTATACTGATTTTATAGAAAGAGGACAGTTGCAGAGGAATAAGATAGGTTAAGATGTATGAGGAGAGTGTAGTGAATTGAGGGTAACAGAGTGAGACTTATTTGTTAGAATTCTTCCTGGTCACTTGTCTTCAAAGGTAAGGTGGCTCCTTTCTGCTGGACACCTGGAGGTCATCCTTCACCTGATGGTTTTGTGACCTGTTTCAGGGAAGAAGGGGAGGAAAGGGAAGTCAGAGTTGCTATCTTGTATCTCTCATTTTCTCATATACCTTGAGCTTAAAATAGTCAATAAGCCAAGGGTGCCATATCTGGGGAGTTGCTGTTGGTCAGTCTCTAAGTCGTGTCCAACTCTTTGAGACCCCCATGGACTGCAGCAAGCCAGGCTCCTCTGTCCTTCACTATCTCCCAGAGTTTGCTTAAATTCATGTTCATTGAGTTGGTGATGCTATCTAACCATCTCATCCTCTGCCATCCTCTTCCCTTTGGCCTTCAATCTTTCCCAGCATCAGTCTTTTCCAATGAGTCGGCTCTTTGCATCAAGTGGCCAGGGTATTGAACCTTCAGCATCAGTCCTCTCAATGAAATATTCAGGGTTGATTTCCGTTCCGATTGACTTATTTGATCTCCTTGCAATCCAAGGGACTCTCAAGAGTCTTCTCCAGCAACACAATTCAAAAACATCAATTCTTGGACGCTCAGCCTTCTTTATGGTCCAACTCTCACATTTGTACATAACTACCAGAAAGATCATAGCTTTGACTATATGGACCTTTCGGGATAGTGTGCCCTGAACCATCACTATCAAGAAAACCACATGCAGTGATATCCAAAAAGTCCCAAGTGATTACACTTCAAAATGCACATATTCTTACAATAAAGACATAAGCATATTCCCTTCTTTGTTTTTTTTTTTTTTTCCCCTCTTTGGAATTAAGAAGGGTGATTGGACAGAAGTGCTTAATTTCTTTTCATAAACCGTAGAATGCTAGAGCTGGACAGAATGGTCTTCAACATTCATGAATAGAGACAACACTTTCTGTTGAAGAAACAGAATCCAGGGTATGGAAGTGAATTATCAAGTGAGGCATATCTATCTACCAGAGGTATTGGGTTTGAAATTCTTCTCAATTATTTCATGTTTTCTCTTGGCAAGTTTTCTGACTGAAGGAAGATATTCAAAGAGAAGTTTGGGAAAAAGAGAGTAAAGTGAATTGCCAGATGGATTAATAAGAATACTTTTCCATCTGGCTTCTAGGTTTGCTCCAAGGGGGTTTTGTTGAGAGAATCAAGTGCTGATGCCAAAAGCTTCCATTGTGTGTAATGAATTGGCTTTCCGCCCCAACCCATGCATCTCCCCTGGCACTAGTTAAGGGCCACCCTTTGAATAATTGAGAGAATATCCTCTCAAATAACTTCCTGTGTTCTGTGCTTCAGATGTGGCAAGCAAGTTGAGAAAGATTGGATTTTCTAACACAGAGAACAAATGAGGAGTAGGTAGGCAGAGGCAACCCAAGGAAGAAGATTTTAAAAAACTAAGGAAACAGTTGGGTATAGGAAGGTAAGGTGAGAACATGGGCTTTATGATATTCTAAATTGAGCATAAATCTCATCTATGCCCCTGACCAGCTATGCCACAGTGAGAAAATGATTTAACTTCTGTATCCTGATTTACTCAACCTGTAACATGGGAACAATATACAAGAGTTCTTAGGAATCTTTGTAAAGATTAAAGAAGATAACACTTATGAAGAACTTGGCCCAGTAGAGAGAGATAGCTAATATGTATTTTAAGGAGAAAATCTGAGTGAATGGAATCAGCACATGGTCTTTGGAGTCGGATGGACTTGGTCTCACATTCTGATGCTGTCACTGAATCTCCTAATACAATGCCTGGGATACTGTAGACACAGTGAAATGCCAATATCTTCTCTTTCTTCTCCCTGGTCCACTTCCTTCCATCAGCTTGTTACTATAGAGCTGCTGCTGCTGTTGCTTAGTTGCTTCAGTCGTGTCTGACTCTGTGTGACCCTATGGACTGCAGCCTGCCAGGCTCCTCTGTCTATAGGATTCTCCAGGAAAAATTACTGGAGTGGTTTGCTATGCCCTCCTCCAGGGGATCTTCCTGACCCAGGGATCAAACCCAAGTCTTCCACACTGTGGGCAGATTCTTTACCACTGAACCACCAGGGAAGCCCAATATACAGCTAAAGTTCTTTAAATTTTAGGTGCAACAGAATCACCTGGAGGACTTGTTAAAACAACTACTGAGCCTTATCCCCAGAGTTTCTGATTCAGTGTGTCTTCATGGGGCTAAATTTTGTGTTTCTAGCAAGTTCTCAGATGATGCTGAAGTTGTTTATCTGTGGACCACAATTTGATATCCGTGTATTGGGTGCTGGAGGACAACATCTTCAGTTCTCTAGCCCCTTTGTGGTTTTTGGTTGAGAGTTCTATTAAAATACAACAGCTAAGACATTTTTTAAAAAAACATTCTCCTTTTATTTATTTATTCATTTATTTCCTTTCAGGTGAGCCTCGAGCAGTATGCTGGATCTTAGTTCCTTCGTCAGGGATGGAAACTGTGCCCACTGCAGTGGAAACTCAGAGCATTCTCCACTAGACTGCCAAGGGAGTCCTCTCCTGATTCTTCAGTGCACTTTATCTACCCATTGTGGACAGAGAAATTTTGGAGACATCTTAATGTATTCTGATACTGATCAAGACACCATGCCTGATATCTATTTTCATTTCTACATTGTTTCTAGTTTTCTGTTCCTCTGCTTATTGCTTTAGAATGTGGAGCTCAGTTTGAAATCAAAAAGAGCAAGAAAATCACTAGGTCAATACTTGTTGAACCAGAAAATTCGTCTCAAGTGAAAAGCACAGCAACATATTTCAGTTCTATAATTTTCCCAGATTTCTCATTATTTCTTTTTACAGGTGAAAACTTGGGGTAATCAATTTAACAGTAAATCAAACGTTGTGATCCAAATACTGTTTAACTGAGTCACAGCTCGGGACACACACAAATGCAACAGGCTTAGAGCCAACCTTGTATGTAAGCAGTTAGTTGCTGTTTATATCAGAGGTCAACGGTGTTCAATGACTATATCAAACACTGGTGTTCTAATGCTGGCTGGAATTCACATTTTGTTTGTTTTATTTTATCTGAGTTTTTTATTTGACACCTGTGATGGACTGAATGTTTCTGTACTCCTCGCTACCCAAATTCATGTGTTAAAGCTCTAACCCCCAACATAGCTGTATTTGGAGATGAAGAAGTGATGAAGTGTATATGTATTAGTTGCTCAGTCATGTTTGACTCTGTGACTCCACAGATGTAGCTGGCCAGGCTCCTCTGTCTATAGAATTCTCCAGGCAAGAACACTGGAGTGGGCTGCCATTCCCTTCTCCAGTGAAGAAATGTGGTCATAAGGGTGGGGCTCTGATCTTATAGGATTAATTAGCATGTTCTGGGAAAAATGCATTTATAAGGAAAAACATAACTTTTCCTTATCAAAAAAGACATGAGAAAGCCCACCCTCCTTTAATTCTCTCTCTTTCTTCATGTGCACACCTCAAGGAAAGAAAGACCCAATAAAGATAGTGAGAAGATGGTTGACTGCAAACCAGGAATACACCCCTCACCAGAAACCAACCATGCTAGCACCCTGATCTCAGACTTGCAGCCTCCAAGCCCATGAGAAAATAAATTTCTATTGCTTAAGCCAACCAGTCTATGATATTTTGTTATGGAAGCCCAAGCAGACTAAGAGAGTGCGTCATGCTATTGACCCAAAATGCTTTTTTAAATTCTGAATTGGTCATTGTGCTGGATATCTTCTATTTGCTCCTGTAGATTCCCTCTGCACCATTCTCCCTCCTCCAGTTATGCGAATTTGGATATTCCATCTGTTTTCTATTAGCAAAACTGATGATATGATTATCAATATTTAAAAATTGAGAGATTTTGCATGAAAATAAATCTGGATTTTCAGATTCTCATGAGAAATTAGAAGACCTGGCAACAGTGTTGGCAATAATACACTGGCACTTCCCTTTTCCACCGGGCGTTAGCTCTCAAGTTGGCCATGCTTCACTCAATTACTTTACCAGGCTGGTCTCTGTGGCCTTCTGAGAATACTACCCCTATTTCTCATGAGATGATGTGATGAGCCAAAAGGTCCAGATGCTTGGAAATCTCTTTTACTGGCTGCTGTAGGTGTTGCTGGTAACAGCTTACAATCACAACCTCTTCTGGAGTAGTGTTCTATCCTTGGGACAATACTTGAAGCCACTTGGCTTGGAGTGCCTAGGAATTTGCCTCCTTCCCAAGACAAGACCAGCAATAAATTCTAAGATGGACACCTCCATCCTGCAAGGAGCAATCATTTACCCTGATCAGGATCAAAGTGTCTTCCAGAGACGGACTTGCCTTTACTAACTACAGTGCCTCGGCCAGCCTCAGTCTGGTTCATTATGTAATCCTGCATAACATTATTTTGAATCAAGGGATGTACTTTACGGTCGAAGAGGTGCAATGGTGAACACATGACTATGGGGTCTACAGATCATGCCATACACTGCACTATCCAGAAGCTACAGGTAGGACAAATAGAATGACTTTTAAAGACATAGCTGAAACACTAGCCTGGAGATGACATTTTGTGAGAATGGGGCACTATCCTTTAGGACACAGCACAGAATTTAACCTATAACCTATTATTGGCTATTGCATTGATCCTGTGTCCTTGAGTGAAGTGTGAAGTCGCTCAGTCGTGTCCGACTCTGCGACGCCATGGATTGTAGCCAACAAGGCTCCTCTGTCCATGAAATTTTCCAGGCAAGAGTACTGGAGTGGGTTGCCATTTCCTTCTCCTGTGTCCTTAGTAGCTAGAAAATATCAGTCCAGCACTTAAAGGATAGAAGTAGGAATGACCCCATTTGCCATCACTTCCAATAATCAACTTGAACAACTTTAGTCTCTGCTTCCTGGAGGGGAACTGCTTCCACCAGGAGGACATCATAAGGTTCACTCTAAACCTAAAGCACTGAATGCTGCCTGGACACTTCTTGCGCCAGAAGGTCAGTAGGCGAACAAAGGATATCACACACCAGTGAGGGAAGTTAACCCTGAACATTGCAAGGAGGTAAGACTATCACTACAGAATGGGGCCTAAGGGTATGTGTGTAAGGGAGTCCCTGGACCATCTCTTTTGCTGCGGTCACCACCAGCCATGACCCTGACCTAGTTAGTCTTGATGTCCAGAGGAGCAAGACCCTCAGGAAGGAAGGCTTGGATCTTCTAGAGTTTCCCCCTGCACAAGGATCCTCATCTCAGACCTTTTCCTAGTTAATCCTGTGTGCTTGTGCTTAGTTGTTCAGTTGTGTCTGACTCTTTGGGACCCCATGGACTGCAGCCCGCCAGGCTCCTCTCTCCACGGGGATTCTCCAAGCAAGAATGCTGGAGTGGGTTGCCATTTCCTCCTCCAGGGAATGTTCCCAACCCAGGATCGAACCCAGGTCTTCCACATTGCAGGTGACTTTTTTACCATCTGAGTCATCAAGGAAGCTAATCCAAAAATATCCTTTACCCTGAATTATTATACGTCTCTCTGATACTCTGTTAAAGCCTCCTATCTTTCAGCTAACACCTTAAGGAAGATTATGGCAGTTTGCTGAGAGTAGGATCTTACAGGCATCTAGAGGAAAGAGATGTTCATTTTATGCTATTGAGCATTTTGCCCATGAGCCCTGAAGCATCTGTGTAGTTTGAAGACCCTGAAGGCCTATCAAGCTTTAGAAACAGAGTTACTTCTAATGCCTGCAAAATTAAGAAGGTGGTTACGCTAATAATGTAGAATTCTGAACAAATTCCAAAAATCTGAGGTTATGTGTTTTAAAGTTAAATTATTCAAATCACTTCTTTTACTTTTTAATTTTATCTATTTATTTATTTTTGGTCATACCACAAGATCTCAGTTCCCTATCTAGGGGCTGAACTCAGGCAGTGAAAGCATTGAGTTCTAACAACTGGACTGCCAGGCAAGTCCCTCAAGTCACTTTTTAAGTTCTCTACTTTATATAGCTTATATATATCTGAAATAAGAATCTTTTGAAATTTGTAGTAATGCTCTGCATGCTGGTTTTATCTTACTCTATTTTTTTTACTCTCAGAGCTTGACAGACCTGGAGAATATGAATTTAATTACCAAGAAAGAATTTTCCAAGTCAAAACTATTAGTTTAATTCTTTTCTATGCCAACTTACAAATAACTTCCAAATTGTGGTATTTTTTTTTTCTCTTTACTTTCACATTTTAATCATGTCCCAAATCTTAATTATTTCATTGAGTGAGAAAATTCTGGAATACAGAAAGAAACTCTTTTCTTAAATATATCTTGCTATGTTTGTACCTAGAATTGCTGGGACATTTGGAAATAACACTTTCTGCCATTACAAATGACTTTGTATAAACACAAAGTGCACAGTACAGAAAACAGTGACATTTACAATTATGGAGAGGGTATTCTGATTCTAAAAATGATGCTTTATTTTACTGGTAATAAAAGTAATAGGTTCTGGTGTTTTTCTCCATAACAGTTGCCCAAACTACTAAGTTTTTATATCAGGCTGACATTCATTTTCCTCTTAGATTTCCTCTGGAAAAAATGCAAGCATTCCAAAAGTGTTTCTACTTTTTCTTAAAATCATAGCACATTAGTTAGAAAATAAAGATGTTCGCTGCTTAATAGACACTATTTTGAAAGTTTGCAAATTGTGTTTTTAAAACTATACAAAATCTCTTTTAAAGTTTAATTGAAAGCATTAGATATATTGTCCCTAAGATTTTTGTTTAATTTCAGAGGTTTTTCTCAGTTAAATCATGATACTCCTCAATTTCATACATTTTGTGTTATGTTATTAGCCTTGAAATCATTGCGAATTCAACTCGATTGTTCTAGGATGTGATTTTTTTAAATCACCCTTCTCTGTGTGATATTACCCAGCTTCAGAATATTTTTTCCAGAATACTCTATCTCTCTCTCTTACTCTTCCCCTTCCCTGCCCTTCCCTCTCCTTTTTCCTTCCTGATCAATTTTAGTTGAGCACTATTAGATGAAGCCAAACAAGGCAGGTGTATGTTCTAGGGCAGGTGGCAGCCACGGTGGCCCAGAGCAGCTTGCTAAAGCCTAAGAAGGAGATGAGGATATCCCCATGTACAACTACCCACAACAGGGTGCTGGAGCCTGTGTTGGGGGAGAGGCGCCTATGCAAATACGCACCACTCTAGGGCATTTTAGAGGAGCCTGAGCAGTGTGACCAGTGTGTTCTCATGAGGAATGGTAGTCCATATTGGGGAAGTAAATCCTGAGCTGAGTCAGAAGGATGTCCATGAAGAGGTTAACTCCATATGGAGCCCCAGGGGAGGAGACTGCCTACATGACCTGGAGGGTGGGAATGACTGACTCATAGTGTTGGAGTCTGGTCAAGTTGGATATGGTGCCCACAGCTGAAGAAGCTGGAGGGATTAGCATCACTGACTTCGTTTGGAGTATCAAAGTCTGAGTTGGTGTCCATACAGGAGTAACCCATTACAGGGTGTTGGAATCCAAACAGGTGAGAAGGAGGGCAGCCCTACGGATAGCGGGTGGTTTTCTAGAGCTAGGTGACAGAATCCAAGTGAGCTGAAGAAGTTATCTGCTTGTGTTATATTTACAACTTCCCTGGTGGCTCAGATGGTAAAGAGTCTGCCTATAATGCGGGAGACCTGGGTTCAATCCCTGGGTCGGGAAGATCTCCTGGAGAAGGAAATGGCAACCCACTCCAGTATTCTTGCTTGGAAAATCCCATGGATGGAGAAGCCTGGTAAGCTTATATTTACACTAAAGAAGTCGGGAAGATACTACCTGAAGTGAAGGATTAATGTAAGCAGCACTAGAAGTTAGATGAATAAAAATTATGCCCCTCCTGATGGAATGCAATGAAAAGTAAATGACTTCTTTTTCATGATATTAATGCCACGACTCAAAACTTGAAAATCTAATCATGAGAAAACACCAGACAAACCTATTGTGAGGGACTTTGTATGAAATAATTAGTTTAGAGTCATCAAAAGCATCTAAGAACACGATTTGTTCTCACAAATAGTACAGAAGGTTCTCTTTTCTCCACATTCTAGCTAACAGTTATCTTTTAGCTTTTCATTGATACCCATTCTAACAGTGAGGTGATGTCTCCTTGTGCTTTTGATTTGTATTGCCCTGCAGGCCAGGAAGCAACAGTTAGAACTGGACATGGAACAACAGACTGGTTCCAAATAGGAAAAGGAGTACATCAAGGCTGTATATTGTCACCCTGCTTATTTAACTTATATGCAGAGTACATCATGAGAAACATTGGACTGGAAGAAACACAAGCTGGAATCGAGATTGCCGGGAGAAATATCAGTAACCTCAGATATGCAGATGACACCACCCTTATGGCAGAAAGTGAAGAGAAACTAAAAAGCCTCTTGAGGAAAGTAAAAGAGGAGAGTGAAAAAGTTGACTTAAAGCTCAACATTCAGAAAACGAAGATCATGGCATCCGGTCCCATCACTCCATGGGAAATAGATGGGGAAACAGTGGAAACAGTGTCAGACTTTATTTTTTGGGGCTCCCAAATCACTGCAGATGGTGACTGCAGCCATGAAATTAAAAGACGCTTACTCCTTGGAAGAAAAGTTACGACCAACCTAGATAGCATACTGGAAAGCAGAGACATTACTTTGCTGACTAAGGTTCGTCTAGTCAAGGCTATGGTTTTTCCAGTGGTCATGTATGGATGTGAGAGTTGGACTGTGAAGAAGGCTGAGTGCCGAAGAATTGATGCTCTTGAACTGTGGTGTTGGAGAAGACTCTTGAGAGTCCCTTGGACTGCAAGGAGATCCAACCAGTCCATTCTGAAGGAGATCAGCCCTGGGATTTCTTTGGAAAGAATGATGCTAAAGCTGAAACTCCAGTCCTTTGGCCACCTCATGCAAAGAGTTGACTCATTGGAAAAGACTTTGATGCTGGGAGGGATTGGGGGCAGGAGAAGAAGGGGGCGACAGAGGATGAGATGGCTGGATGGCATCAGGGACTCGATGGATGTGAGTCTGAGTGAACTCCGGGAGTTGGTGATGGACAGGGAGGCCTGGCGTGCTGCAATTCATGGGGTCGCAAAGAGTTGGACACGACTGAGTGACTGAACTGAACTGAACTGATGATTAGTGACGTTGAAGATCTCTTCATGAACGTGTTGGTCATTTGTGCATCTTTGGGAAAATGCCTGTTCAGTTTCTCTGGTCATCCTTAAAATCGATTTGCTTTCTTGTTATTAAGTTTCACTTTCACTTGTAAACAAATGCTCACGGCTTCTCCAGTGGCTCAGATGGCAATGAATCTGCCTGCAATGTGAGAGACCCAGATTTGATCCCTGGGTGGGGAAGATCCCCTGGAGAAAGGGATGGCAACCCAATCCAGTATTCTTGCCTGGAGAACTCCATGGACAGAGAAGCCTGGCAGGTACAGTCCATGGGATTGCAAAGAGTCAGACATGACTGAGTGACTTTCACTTTCACTTTTCTGTGCATTCCTTACATATTTTCAACATTCAACTCCTTGTCATACAGATGATTTGCAAATATTTTCTCCTATTTCATAGGCTGCCTTTTTATTTTTGTTTCTTTGGTGTACAGAAATAGTTTGGGTTTTATGTAATTCTATTTGTTTATTTTTGCTTTTGTGCTTTTGCTGTCATATTCAAAAAATTGTTGCTAAAGCCAATATTAAGGAACTCTTTCCCTATTTTCTTCTTCAAGTTATTTCAGGTCTTGAATTTAAGTCTTGAGTCCATTAGTTTTTGTTAATTTTTGTGACAAAGGTCTAATTTCATTCTTTTGTAGATGATTGCCTAGTTTTACCAACATTTATTGAAGAGACTGTCCTTTTGCCATGGAGTGTTCTTGGCATCCTTTTCAAATGTAAAATTATCATATAAATGGGAGTTTCTATGCTGGAGCAAACTGGAACAACACACTGGAACAAACTGGAAAATTCTTAAAGAGATGGGAATATCAGATCACTTTACCTGCCTCCTGAGAAATCTATATGCAGGTCAAGAAGCAACAGTTAGAACCAAACATGAAACAATGGACTGGTTCCAAATTGGGAAAGGAGTACATCAAGGCTGTATATTGTCACCCTGCTTATTTAACTTATATGCAGAGTATATCATGAGAAATGCCAGGCTGGATGAAGCTCAAGATGGAATCTAGATTGCCAAGAGAAATATAAATAACCTCAGATATGCAGATGACACCACCCTAATGGCAGAAAGGGAAGAGGAACTAAAGAGGCTCTTGACAAAGGTAAAAGAGTAGAATGACAAAGCTGGCTTAAAACTCAACGTTCAAAAAACTGAGATCATGACGTTTGGTCCCATCACTTCATGGCAAATATGGGGAAACTGTGGAAATAGTGACAGACTTTATTTTCTTGGGCTCTAAAATCACTGCAGATGGTGAATGCGGCCATGAAATTAAAAGACGCTTGCTCTTTGGAAGAAAAGCTATGACAAACCTAGACAGCATATTAAAAAGCAGAGACATTACTTTACCAACAAAGTCCGTCTAGTCAAAGCTATGGTTTTTCCAATAGCCTGTGTACAAAAAGCATATGTGTACAAAGGTGTACTTTTTTTTTTACTTTACAATATTGTATTGGTTTTGCCATACATCAACATATTTTAATTACTGCATTCTGTGCTTACTGTTCTACCTCTGTATTTTGCATCGCTCAAGAAAAAGTGGATGTTGGCCCTTCATGCGATTAAGCAGAATAGAATGGGCACAGGTAAAATTTGATAATCACTAGTGACTTTGTGCCAGGCACTGTGCAAGCCTTATATCAAAGTGTCAAAGTGTTAGTTGCTCAGTCATGTCTGACTCTTTGCAACCCATGGACTGTAGCCCGCCAAGCTCCTCTCTCCATGGAATTCTCCGGGCAAGAATACTGGAGTTGATAGCCATTCTCTTCTCCAGGGGATCTTCCCAACCTAAGGATGGAACCTGTGTCTCCTCCATTGTAGGTAGATTCTTTACCATCTAAGCTGCCAGCAAAGCCCCTTACATAATTCTCATAACTCTCCTAAAATACTATGACCTCCTTTATAAATGGGGCAGATGCCTGAAGAAATTCAGCAAGCTGTTGAAGCTCACCTAACTAGTGACAGCAAAGCCAGGCTTAAACCCAGGTCATTGGACTCCAGAGTCCCCTGTCATGTCCATCATTTCTGAACTTTACAGGACTAGTAAGTGGTGGGTTGTTGAGTTAGCTGAATGTAACCTTTAGAAAAACTGTGTAAATTGATTTTACAACAAATGGGGAACTTTAAAAGAAGGGAAATATATAAATAGATTTTTTTTGACTGAAATAAAAAGCATTAGGGACTTTGCAAAAATAAATAAATAAATAAGAAGCAGAGACATTACTTTACCAACAAAGTCCATCTAGTCAAAGCTATGGTTTTTCCAATAGTCATGTATAGATGTGACAGTCGGACCATAAAGAAAGCTGAGCACCAAAGAATTGATGTTTTTGAACTGTGGTGTTGGAGAAGACTTTTGAGAGTCCCTTGGACTGCAAGGAGATCAAACCAGTCAATCCTAAAGGAAATCAACCCTGAATATCCTTTGGAAGGACTGCTGAAGCTGAAGCTCCAATACTTTAGCCACCTGATGCAAAGAGCCAACTCACTGGGAAAAACCCCGATGCTGGGGAAGATTGAAGGCAGGAGGAGAAGGGGACGGGATGACAGAGGATGAGATGGTTAGCTAGCATCACCAATTTAATGGACATGAATCTGAGCAAACTCTAGGAGACAGATGAGGTCAGAGGAGCCTGGTGTGCTGCAGTCCATTGGGTTACATAGAGTCAGACAAGACTTAGCAACTAGACAACAACAGTGGATATATGACAACTAGATCCAACATGGAATTCTGACTTGGATTTTCTGTACAGAAGAATGTTATTGAGGCAAAACTTAAATGGTGTCTGAGAACTGGAGTATCATAGTAAAGCAATATTAGTTCCTCATTTGCTGATTACACTACAGTTATATAAGAGAACGTTCTTGTTTGCACGAAATACACAATGAAACACCACGGCACCAATTTTCTCCCAAATGGTACAGGGCAGGAAAAAAAAATTATTTATAATTGTTTCAGAGTCAGAAAAGCGTTTTAAATTTATCTTCCATAAATCTTAATACAAAAAATTCATTTTCTTATAACTAGAACATTCTGATTAAACTGCCAAAATAATGTGTTTTTCTTTTTTTTTTTTTTTTCAGGACACTCTGTAACAAATATATCCTGCCTCTAGCCACTTTTCTCAGTCTTTTCTGTTACTGCCTCCATCTAAGCCAGGAGCCTCCTGCTGTTGAACCTAAGCCTACGTATTTCCACCTCTGCACACTTGTGATCTGGTTTTCATATAGTAACTAGAGTGACCTTTCAAAATTAGCCAGATCTTATACCTCTCTGCTGTCACAATCTGGCTTCCTGTGACATCAGGACAGTTTCCTGGCTCTCCTCCTCCATTACCCTTCTCTCATTCACTGCTGTTGCCTTAGAGCATTTTGAGTTACTCTGCTTGGAAGCCTGATTACTCCTCTTCAAAAAGGTATCTCTGAGTTTCCCAATCTGAAGTAGCTTTTTCTGTTCCAATTCTTAGTTTCTATCTTATCAATTTATCCAGATTTTCTCCACTGAATGTAAGAACTGCTGGAATTAACTTCTTACCTTGATTCTGTTGACCATCCCTAACTAGGCAGAGATCTTGCTCCCCAACTCAGTGCTATACTTCAATGCCTAGAACTAAACCTGGTCCTCAGTGTGCATCAATGAATTAATGAATTACACAATTCAGGCTCTGTGGGAATAACTTTTGAATCATGAAAACGTTTTTCAGTTCAGAAAATCAAATTAAATTAAAAAAGGAAATGAACAGTTGACAATTGTGAAAGTCAGAGATTATAATTTAAATAATTTTTGAACATGGTCCTCTGGCCGTATGCTCTTAGTGAAATTAATTTTTACACCTTTTTAGTGAAATGTATTCTAAAAACAAGCAAAAATGTTAACCAGTACATTTTTTGTTGGTAAACATACGGTGTGGTAACTGAAACTATTTTGTGTGTAATATGTGTGTGTGCTCAGTCGTGTCTGACCCTTCATGACCCACTGACTGTAGCCCACCAGGCACCTCTGTCCATGGGATTTTTCAGGCAAGAATACTGGAGTGGGTTGCCATTTCCTCCTCCAGGGAACCTGCCTGACTCAGGGATCAAACACACGTTTTCTGCATTGTCAGGTGGATTCTTTACCACAGAGCCACTTGGGAAGTGAAATATAGAAGCAATTAATAAATTGTTCACAACCAAGCTTCTCATTGTTAGAAAAGGAAGTTATAAATATGGATGGGGGAAGGGGAGGAAAAGCCATATAAATGTATAATTTAAGATTATATAAAAAATACACATATACACACATATTTGTATTTATATTCATATATGTTCTAGGTCCTCTTAAAAGGTCTAAAGTCAATGACAACCCTAATTGTTGCACACTTAAAAATAGTTACAATAGTAAACTTTATGTTATGTGCTTTAAAATAAATAAACAAATTTTTTAAAAGGAAAGAAAAGACTGTTTTTGGTAACTGTCTTTTATCAAAGAATATAATGGAACCCAGGTCTTGGCTTCTAATATCTTACTGATGAAACAATGAAAGCTTCTTGAAGAAATGGTTAATAACAGGCCCAGGGTAGGAAAAGTACAATATAATCGTTGAGTAAAAAAGCAACAAAATACTCAAACACTAATACATATGTTTCAAATGAACATAGGAGCTAGCTTGGAAGAGTTTCCATTGTCCAAATTTAGTGCAATTTGAGCATCAAAGAAAGAGGGAAAAGGATATCTTTACAACCCAGTGATCTGGAGGTTAACCAGATAAGTTGGCATTATGTTGCTTTTTAAAGAAAAGTAATGGGAAGTACACATTATCTACACAGTATTCTTGATAAAAATGTTTAACTTGATTCTAATCATAAGAAAACAATCAGACAAATTTATATTGTATGATAAATGGCTCAGTATCTTCAAAAAATATCAATATCTCAAAAAGCAAAGAAAGATGGGAAGACTCTTTTAGCTTAAGAGAACTAAAGCAATAATGCAACCAAATGTAATGTCTGGTCCTAGATAGAGGAATACAATTATTCTTAAAGATACAATTTTTCTGCAAGTTATTTTCAAAAGATTTTTCCAAAATACAAATATACATAATATATGTATTATCTATAAACATACAGAGACACACATCAAGGGAGCATTCTGCCCAAAGAAGGGCCCAGTAAAGGATAAAAATGGTAGAGACCTAATAGACACTAAAGAGAAAGAAGAAATGGAAAGAATACATGGAAAAACTGTATAAAAAATATCTTAATGAACCAGATTCCTATGATGGTGTGGTTAGTCACCCAGAGCCAGACATTCTGGAGTATAAAGTCAAGTGGGCCTTATAAAGTACTGCTGTTAATAAAGCTAGTGGATGTAATGAAATCCCAGAACTATTCAAATCCCTGAAGGATGATGCCATCAAGATTTTGCATTCATTTTGTCAGCAAATCTGGAAGACCCAGCAGTGGCTACAGGACTGGAAAAGGTCAATCCTCATCCCAATTCCCAAGAAGGGTAATACCAAAGAATGTGTTAACCATCAGACAATTGCACTCTTCTTCTATGCTAGTAAGGTCATGCTTAAAATCTTTCATGCTAGGCTTTAGCATTATGTGAACCAAGAACTTCCAGATGTCCACACTGGGTTTAGAAAAGGAAGAGGAACTAAAGAGAAATTTCCAACATTCGCTGGAGAGAAAGCAAGGGAATTTCTGAAAAACATCTATCTGTTTCATCGATTACACTAAAGCCTTTGACTGTGTGGATCATGACAAACTGTGGAAAGCTCTAGGAGAGATGGGAATACCAAACCATCTTATCTGTCTCCTGAGAAACCTGTATGCAGTTCAAGAAGCAACAGTTAGAACCCTGTATGGAACAAATGATTGGTTCAAGATCAGGAAAGATCAGCTGTCTGCTGTCACCCTGTTTGTTTAACCTATATGCTGAGTACATCATGAGAAACGCCAGGCTGGATGAGTAACAAGCTGCAATCAAGATAAGCAGGAGAAACTTCAACAACTTCAGATATGTGGATGATACCTCTCTAATGGCAGAAAACGAAGAGGAACTAAAGAGCCTCTTGATGAGGGTACAGAAAGAGCATGAAAGAGCCGGCTTAAACCTAAATATTAAAAAAACTAAGATCATGGCATCTGGCCCCATTACTGCATGGCAAATAGAAGGGGAAAAGGTGGAAGTAGGGACAGATTTCTTCTTGGGCTCCAAAATCACTGCAGATGATGACTGCAGCCATGGAATCAGAAGACAATTGCTTCTTGGCAGGAAAGCTGTGACAAACCTAGACAGTGTGTTGAAAAGCAAGGACATTATTCTGCTGACAAAGATTCATATAGTCAAGGCTATGGTCTTCCCAGTGGTCAGGTATGGTTGTAAGAGCTGGAGTGTAAAGAAGGCAGAGAGCCAAAGAATCGATACCTTTGAACTGTGGTGCTGGAGGAGACTCCTGAAAGTCCCTTGGACAGCAAGGAGATCAAACCAGTCAATCTTAAGGGAGATCAGCTCTTAATATTCACTGGAAGGACTGATGCTGAAGCTGAAGCTCCAGTATTTTGGTCATGTGATGTAAACAGACGACTCACTGGAAAAATCCCTGATGCTGGGAAAGATTGAGGGCAGAAGGAGAAGAGGGTGTCAGAGAATGAGATGGCTGGGTGGCATCACCGATGCAATGAACATGAACTTGGGCAAACTCAGGGAGATGGTGAGGGACAGGGAGGCCTGGTGAGCTACAGTCCATGGGGTCACAAGGAGTCGGATATGACTGGGCAAATGAATAACAACAATATGTACATATATAGAGAGAATATAACAAAATATTAACATTCAGTGAATTTAGGTAAATGATAAGTAAATGGTTTGCAACTTTTAAAATAAAAAGTTGGAGTAAGGAAGGCTGACAACAACCGAAGACTACAGACTCTGCTCCTGGCTTCAAATTCAGGTGCTAAATATGAATTGTGAAATCAGCATTTTTAGATCTGTTTTCTCATCTGGAAAAAGAAGGCAATAATGAACCTGTCACTTAGGATTTTTTTCTTGAGTTGTAAATGTGAAAAATGTATGCTCAGCACATGGCACCGTTGCTTGACTTATAATTAGTACTCAATAAATGTTAATACTGATTATTGTAATTATCCCAAAATCTGTGATAGCTCTTCATGAAATAAGACTATCATTTATCTGGTAATCAAATGATGCATATTTGTAAAAATACACTTAAAAAAATTTTTTTTATCTTTTATACTGGTTTTAAGAAAATAAACATATAAGATTATTTGCACTTGGATGAAAAAAGCATCTTAGGATATCTTCAAAACTGAATCCCTAGTTTTGTTTTAATCTGTTGCTAACTGACTAATCTGTTCAACCATGGAAATGACAGAGCTGTTCACTCATTTAGCCATATGTCATGGCTGACCCCTAATAGTTGCACAGGAAATGTGAAATAATGAAGAAATAAAAACATGAACAAAATGGGTAAACTGACTCTGCAAGTCAGATCATGACGATACCCCTGAAGCCTGAGAGAGCTCTGAGCTTCTGCTTTCTTCTCTGGATGACTGCATCAGTGGTCCCTCCCGTGTGCTTGGTAGATTTAGGGCCAAAAGGGCCCCTCTAGCCCTTTCCCGAATTTCCTTATTGCTCATTTACTGTTTTTGTGGGCTATGAATGGTTTCTCCCATCTATACTCAGGCAGAGTAATGGGGACAAGAGATTTGTGATTTAAATAGTGCCAAGAAAATACACTAACTTCTCCTCTGGCGGCTTCCAGCTAAAGAGTCATTCATTTCTGTGTGGTTTCTGGAAGGAGGATCCCTTGATAGTCCCTGTTACTCATTAACAGATTTATACAATTAGTTTAACAGATTGAATGATTTAACAGATTAGTCACTTAACTGGGTTTTGAGAAAACAAGACGGTTAAGAATTGGCAGAGTAAAAGGAGAAGATCAAATTCTGGAGTGTGGGATGTTTACCCTAAAAAAAACAGGTAGTTCTGGTAGCCAAGCCAAAAGGTGGGGCTCTCAACAGCAAGAAAGCAACAAGGTTGGATGGGAGGGACTGAGCAAAGACAAATGAAGGTGCAAAGAACAAACCTCTTACTCTCCTAATCCTAGTGCTGGTCATGAATATTTCAACAGAGTATAACGATTACTGAAAGGTCTCTTGCCTCTTTTTGCCCTTGTTTCTCACTACATATCAAAAATGTTTTATGCACTCTGATGAAAGATTAATCAAAAATGGTAAAAGTATGTAACAGATTTTTCCTATTCCACTAGTATCATGGATTTTTGACTAAAATGTGTAATAGCCTAAACCCAAAACTTTATGCCATTTACCCAATGGATTTGAGCAACTGACTTATCTTATGAAAACATTGAGAGATGACTCCTGAGTTTAAATCACATGGGCCCTAACACCAAAGTAATCAAAGTCAAGAAACTAGAAAGAGGTCTTCATTCAAAGGGCAAAAAATCTGTCCCAGCAGCAAACACAGATGTAGTGAAATCATCCAATGAATGGGTCCATCACAGCTTCTGCAGGTTTTATCCTTTGAATTTTTAAATAGTGTTTCTGATTTTTCAACGTTTTCTCTATCATGGAATTCTTCCAATTTAATGTTATGTGCAGGAATTGGCAGAAAGGGAGTGCTTCAGGGATGGATTCCCAGCCATTAGATTTTCTCCAATACTGCTCACCTCCTTTGAACTATGAAAGGGCATTCTACTGATACACTAATAAAATTGCAGAACTCATGAAAGGCAACAAAATAAATGGAGCTCTGGTTCACACTTACCTCCGTTACTTTCAAAAGTAGAAAGGAGCAGTGACATAAGTAAGGTGAAATGGTAGATGAGCTAAAAATAAAACTGAAATATAATTTCGTCTTACACTTGACATGGATGAAGTAAACAATAACACACACCCTTTGAACATGATGAAAATGCAATGTGGGTAGGGTTCATAGTCTGAAAATGGGGATTTGGGATCACACAGAACTAAACACAACTTCTAGCTTCATCACTACTGACTGAATGGCAAATTAACAACTACAAGTCTTTGTTACATCAATCATCAATGGCAGTCACATCACCTCATTCTAGAACTAAAGAGGTAATACATATTAATCATCAGTAGCTTATGAGTAGGCAGCAGATGGTCACTATTCTCCAGAAAGAGTTGCCTCTGCCCAAATTTCCTTTTGACCTTGCCCACCAGACTCAGCCCCAAATTCACCTGCTCCATAGAACCAGAGTCTATGACTAGTCACTGCCTTCCTCTCATCTCACTTTCTGCCACATTTACAACTTTGTTAGAGTGGACCACTGACAAATATGAATTAAGGATATAATAGTCATAAAAGGTTTGGATACATTTAAAATAATGACGAATATAAGATTTTATTTTTAAAGCCAGATTAAAATAAGAGGTGACCTAGTCATTGCTGCTTTTGCTTTCTATCTGAATTCTCTCAGACTTGAATTACACCAAAAATCCAGCTTCAGGCCATAGAAATTAAAAACATTTTCACACAAATGCTTCCTCTTCATGGCCCCTACCTGGAGCCCATCCTCAACCCAGAAGCAAGGTTTGTCTACACAACAGATGGGAACCTTGGATTTGGACCTATTTTTCTTCCTACCACTTTATATCTGCTCCCCACCTCCTCCTGAAAGCTGTCAGACTGCAACTGTATTTTGACCCTATTTTTTTCCGAAATTCTTGGGAAATGCGTTAGTCATTTCTTCTTTGACTGTTGCAGTTTCCTCTCATATATTCGTTCAAAATCTTTGCTTGTGAAATTGTCTTATCCTTGGTGGCTCAGAGGTTCAAGTGTCTGCCTGGAATGCAGGAGACCCGGGTTCGATTCCTGGGTTGGGAATATCCCCTGGAGAAGGAAATGGCAACCCACTCCAGTACTCTTGCCTGGAGAATCCCATGGAGGGAGGAGCCTGGTAGGCTACAGTCCATGGGGTCACAAAGAGTCGGACATGACTGAACGACTTTACTTACTTACTTACTTACCAAACTGTAACCCACCTACCTTACTGTAACAGAGGCTTCCCATTCTTCCTTGTTTTGTATTTTATTGAAAGCTAAGTAAAATTCAGAAAAAACCTCTGTTACTAAATTTTGATTTACACAAGGATGTCTTTGTAATATTCACTGTTTATTGAGGTCCTTCAACACATTTTCTTTTTCTATCACTCAGTACAGATTGATTTGGGAGGTGGTCTTCTACTGGACTTGCCACAAATTCAAAATATTTATTCCAGCCTTAGAGGTTTGAAAAGCATGAAATCTTGCCTTAAATATTTATCTCCTCGAATGGTGATGCACTCTGAAAATTTCCTAATATTCCTGTGAATTAAGGACATCTTAAGATCTATTTCAATGAGGCAATTGTCCTACCCCACATTTGCGTAACTTCATGCATGCAATCTAATATCCTATTTAAGAAGATATTGTCTGTGGGCGAGATGGAAGACAGGAAGAAAATTGATTTATTAAATTTTTAGTCTGTATACAAAGACTTTCTGTCCAAGCTCTTCACCACAAACACAAATAACTCTAAACTCTCAAATCCATGTCAGTAAATCGAAAACTCGTATTCCCTCCAACACACAGAATGCCTGTCTTTTCCTAGCCTCAGAAACAACTATTTAACTGCTTGTGTAATTGTTACCAAGTTACTATCTTTACTTTATCAGTAAACATTTTCTTCTCTATCATCGGGCTTAGTTATCAGATTTTTCTTAGTTTCGGTTTCTGTATGTCCTCTCACCCCAGAAGACTACATTTCTTCCCATGTGCAGAGGAAGGTTCCAATGGCCCATAATCATTTTCAGTCAGTAAATGTTATGACCTATGGATGGTGGAGAATTTAAAGAGAGAACACACAACTCATGTCGGTTTTCCAGGGTTGTTTGAAAGACTGTCATTCACAGATTATCATCCATTAAAAAAAAAAGAAGCAGATTCATGCTTTACTTCTATCCAGAGAAATCCACAAAAGAGTGGCCCACCTGAAAGGCTGTTTGGTCACAGGTCAAATCTGCTTGGCAGAACACCTATCCTGTGACTTTGCATTTAGAGGACCTATTTGAAAACAGTGCTTCAGTAGTTTTCATCTATGTGTGTGTGCGTGCTCAGTCGTTCAGTTGTATCCGACTCTTTTGTGACCTAAGGGACTGTAGCCCATCAAGCTCCTCTGTTCATGGGATTCTCCAGGCAAGAATACTGCAGTGGGTCACCATTTCCTACTTCAGGGGATCTTCCCAACCCAGGGATGGAACCCTCCTCTCTTTCTTTTCCTGCATTGACAGGCAGATTCTTTACCACTGCACCACTTGAGCAGTGGCTTATTACTGCAATATAAGAGGGCTCTTGTCTATGGCTTATTACTGAAATAGAAGAGGGCTCTCCTAAATGATGATTATTTAGAACCCTCAGTGAACCCTACTTTCAGCTCCTGGATGATGACTTCCTGTTTACTTGCTGTGTCCCAAGACATCTCAAATAAAATGATTTTCCTTATATGCCATGTAATCTGTTTCTTTTCTGTTTTGATTTATTTTGTTTTTTATTTAGCTGTGTCAAGTTTTAGTTGCAACAAGACTTAGTTTTCAAGTCTTGGTTGCCATACGTGGGCTCCCTAGTTGCAGTGAACGGGCTTACTTTCTCCACCAGCATGTGAAATCCTAGTTTCCGTACCAGGGATCAAACCCATGTCCCCTGCATTGCAAGGCGGATTCTTAACCACTGGACCATCAGGGAAGTCCCCATAATGTGTTTTAAATTAGACTTTGCTAAACAATACCCTATAACTTTTATAAAAGTCTTATGCAAACATTTTCACATGATACAAACAGAAAACTAATTTTATTTGAAAACAAGTTTATGTAATACTAAAATATTTTTCTAGTGACATTGCCTCCACCTTCTCAGGAAGAGGAAAAGAACAGACATTTGATGCCACAGACACCTCACTGGTGGTGGTTTATTCGCTAAGTGGTGTCTGACTCTTGCAACCCATGGATTGTAGTCTGCTGGGCTCCTCTGTCCTTGGTATTCTCCAGGCAAGAATACTCGAGTGGGTTGCCATTTCCTTATCCAGGGGGATCTTCCCGACCCAGGGATCAAACCCAGGTCTCCTGCACTGCAGGCAGACTCTACTGACTGAGCTATGAGGGAAGCCCCCAGAAACCTCATTAGCTGCTTTCTATACATTCTCCCAACCTTTCTTCACAGCAATCTTATGAATAATATTGTTAACTCCATTTTGCATATGAGAAACAAAGGCTCAGAAATATTAACTAGCTCAAGTGGCTGAGCTGAGATTTCATCTAAATCTAATGCTCAAGCTGCCTTCTTGGGACATGTCCCTTTTGAAGGAAGTTTCTTCTTTCCTTTTGGAAAAAAAAAATCTACCTAGAGCAGAAAAGGGAAAAGGCAAACCAATTAATCATAGCTCAAAAGAATAAAAAAAATGTAGTAATAAATTGCTTTTAGTGAAATATATAAGGGAAATCATAACAGCAACAAGTTGATGATTTTGCTTAAATAATGTGAATGCCAAACATATAAATGTTTATCACAGTCCCTTTTTTATTAGAACTCTACATGGATGGATTTTTTTAAAATGATTATACACATCTGCTCCACATCTGTACTCTGTCTACAACTTTACTGCTGGTGGCCACAGTGAAATCACACCATCTCTCTCCACTGCTAGACAAATCTGAGAGGCCTCCCCACTGAGCATAGTGTTAGGGAACAAAATGGAAGGAAAATGAGTGTTTGGGCATATGGCATGGAGGTCTAGGGCAGTCTGTAGAAGAGAAATTGCGAATCCAGAGAGTACCTAACATTTCAGATGGTTGAGGTATCCTAGGCAACAGAGCTATAGAAATAGCCTGGAATAAGTACATTTATGGATAGTAATGTTAAGATTTCAAGTTAGAAGGCCCAATCTGTCTATAAACTGTTCTATAGTTGATTGTTTTCATTGTTTTGTTTTTTTAAGATTTATTTATTTTTATTTTTTGGTTGTGGTGAGTCATCGTTGCTAAACACGGGCTTCCTCTAGTTGCAGCGAGTGGGGGCCACTCTCCGTTGCAATGCTCAGGCTTCTCATTGCAGTGGCTTCTCTTGTTGAGGAGCACAGACTCTAGGCACATCAGTTCAGTTCAGTTCAGTTGCTCAGTCGTGTCCGACTCTTTGCAATCCCATGGATTGTAGCCCACAAGGCTCCTCTGTCCATGGGATTTCCCAGGCAACAACACTGGAGTGGGTTGCTATTTCCTTCTCCAGGGGATCTTCCCAACCCAGGGATCAAATCCATTTCTCCTGCAATGCAGGGGGATTCTTTACCACTGAGCCACCAGGGAAGGTCAAGACGATAGTTATCACTGTGTTTATTCAGATTCAACAGTGAGTTAAATCACCAATCCACAGAATTAGAGAGGCCCAACTCACTGGATTGAGCAAAATGCCTCCATTATTTCTCTAAGACTGTTAAATCTACATTACTTAAAATGAAAGACTTAAATATACACTTATGAGTCTGTAAATTATATCTAGTATGCAAGGTAAAACAATGGTCCCTAAAGATGTTCATGTCTTAATACCTGGAACTGGTGAATGTTATCAGGTTGCATTGGCAAGAGGAGTTAAAATTCCTGCTCAGCTGACCTGGAGATGGTGATTAACCAGGTGGCCCAATGTAATCTCAAGGATCCTCATCAGAGAAAAAGGGAGACAGAAGTGAGAAGGTCGGAGTGGGTTGCAATGAGAAAGACTCGATTGACACTAGCTGATTTTTGAAGATGGAAAGGAGCCATGAGGCAGTCTCTAAAAGCTAGAAAAGGAAAAAGATCTACAGATTCTTACTAGAGTCTCCAGAAGATAACACAGCCAGTTTCTAGCCCAGTGAGACCCATTTCAGATGTCTGACCTCCAGAGCTGTAAAGTAATAAATTTGCATTGTTGCAAGTAATTAAGTTTGGGTGTTTTTTGTTTGTTTGTTTGTTTTTTAACAGTAGCAGAAGGAAACTAACATACCTACTACAATCTTCCCTCTGATTCCAGGCAGGATTAGTTCCAGGAGCTCCAGAGCATTCCAAAATCTGAGGATGCTCAAGTCCCTTATATAAAATGGGAGAGTATACCAAGAACCTACTGTATAGCACATGGAACTTTGCTCAATGTTATGTGGCAGCCTGGATGGGAGGGGAATTTAGGGGAGATACAGGTACATGTATGGCTGAATCCCTTTGCTGCTCTCTTAAAACTATCACAACATTGTTAATCAGTCATGCTCCAATACAAAATAAAAGTGAAAAAATAAATAAATAAAATGGGGTACTCAGTTGGTAAAGAATCTGCCTGCAATGCAGGAGACACTGGTTTGATCCCTTGGTTGGGAAGATCCCCTGGAGAAGGAAAAGGCTACCCACTCCAGTATTCTGGCCCGGAGAATTTCATGGACTGAATAGTCCATGGGGTTGCCAAGAGTCGGACACAACTGAGCAGCTTTCACACAACGGTATTCTGAAACAAAATGTTGACGAGTATAAATGTCTAAGAATACTGTCTAATAAATATACTTATATTTTAGATACTAGAAGACATACGGATGGCTAACAAACACATGAAAAGATGCTCAATATCACTCATTATCAGAGAAATGCAAATCAAGACCACAATGAGGTACCACTTCACACCAGTCAGAATGGCTGCGATCTGAAAGTCTGCAAGCAATAAATGCTGGAGAGGGTGTGGAGAAAAGGGAACCCTCTTACACTGTTGGTGGGAATGCAAACTAGTACAGCCACTATGGAGAACAGTGTGGAGATTCCTTAAAAAATTGCAAATAGAACTGCCTTATGACCCAGCAATCCCACTACTGGGCATACACACCGAGGAAACCAGAATAGAAAGAGACACATGTATCCCAATGTTCATCGCAGCACTGTTTATAACAGCCAGGACATGGAAACAACCTAGATGTCCATCAGCAGATGAATGGATAAGAAAGCTGTGGTATATATACACAATGGAGTATTACTCAGCCATTAAAAAGGATACATTTGAATCAGTTCTAATGAGATGGATGAAACTCGAGCCGATTATACAGAGTGAAGTAAGCCAGAAAGAAAAACACCAATACAGTATACTAACACATATATATGGAATTTAGGAAGATGGTAATGATGACCCTGTATGTGAGACAGCAAAAGAGACACAGATGTGTAGAGCGGACTTTTGGACCCTGAGGGAGAGGGAAAAGGTGGGATGATTTGGGAGAATGGCATTGAAACATGTATAGTATCATGTAAGAAATGAATCGCCAGTCTATGTTCAATGCACGATACAGGATGCTTGGGGCTGGTGCACAGGGATGATCCAGAGAGATGATATGGGGTGGAAAGTGGGAGGGGGGGTTCAGGATTGGGAACTCATGTACACCCATGGCAGATTCATGTCAATATATGGCCAAACCAATACAGTATTGTAAAGTAAAATAAAGTTTTATATATATATATATATATATATATATATATACTTATATGTTAGATACTGGCGAAAGTATTGCTGATTCCCAAAGGAAGTTGAGCGCATTTAAATACCATTAAAGATTTTAAAAGAGGGAAGAGAGACAGTAACTGAAACAATGAAATAGGATATAGACCATTGGTACTGTTGAATGGTGGATGATGGGTACATGGGGCTCATTATACCATTCTACATACTTTTCTGAATGTTTAAACACCTTTATAACAAAGTTTAAAAACATTTTTACATCCTCCTACCAAATTAAATAACTTTTAAAAGGAGTCCTTTAAGCAAAGCCAGTACTATATTAAACGAATACTCTCTATTTCTTTTCCTAGAATGAAATATGAAAGGCAAAAATCTAAATCTTTTCTCTTGTGATTTAATATGAAGCCTTTGGCATTGTTATACTTCCACTGGAGATGATAAATACCACATTTTCCTAGCAGATGACTTGTTTTCTGGCTAAGTTTGAAAAGCAAAACTCTCTGTGCCTACTCACAGAGAATTATGTGAACACTTTTGGTTCTATTAGCATAAAGAAATACTCCTAGTGATGAGATTAGAACACGTGAAACCAGAATGCAGTGGATCTGTATGATAAAAATCAGAACATAAAAATATAGCATTGCATGATGAAAAAGTATAATACTATTTTTGATAAGCGTAATAATTAATCCCACTTTTGCTAGCATTATGTGAAAATTGATATTCCAAGTCATGTGATGCATTCTATCAGAGTTTGAAATATAAACAGAAACTAAGTTTCTAAGAGATTAGTACAAAAAAGAAATAGAAATTTTCCAAAGAATTGGGTGAGTTTTATGACTTCCTGGAGATAATCAAATAACCAACATGATGAGCTACTATAAGGTAGACATTTTAATTTTTTAAATTATTGAATTGATTAGCCACTTATGGCCTGGGAAAAGGAGAAATTTTAAATCATATTGGTTCACACAGAAAGTTTTGCCTGGAAGCAAACCTACTTGTAAATCCATTAGAAGAATTAGCCAACTGGAATAAAAAAGGAAAAAGAAGGTCTGTGCTTCTTCTTCTGGCCAGTGTAATTCTGACGGTCTTGGTGCCCACGCAATTTCATTACCTATTGTATATTTTTACATCTCTGTTGTCTCCTGATACTTCCTTTCCTTATGTCAAGGTTCAGTTCAGTTTAGTCGATCAGTCGTGTCCGACTCTTTGCGACCCCATGAATCGCAACACACCAGGCCTTCCGGTCCATCACCAACTCCCAGAGTTCACTCAGACTCACGTCCATCGAGTCAGTGATGCCATCCAGCCATCTCATCCTCTGTCGTCCCTTTCTCCTCCTGCCCCCAATCCCTCCCAGCATCAGAGTCTTTTCCGATGAGTCAACTCTTCGCATGAGGTGGCCAAAGTACTGGACTTTCAGCTTTAGCATCATTCCCTCCAAAGAAATCCCAGGGCTGATCTCCTTCAGAATGGACTGGTTGGATCTCCTTGCAGTCCAAGGGACTCTCAAGAGTCTTCTCCAACACCACAGTTCAAAAGCATCAATTCTTCGGCGCTCAGCCTTCTTCACAGTCCAAGTTTCACATCCATACATGACCACAGGAAAAATCATAGCCTTGACTAGCCGGACCTTTGTTGGCAAAGTAATGTCTCTGCTTTTGAAGATGCTACCTAGGTTGGTCATAACTTTTCTTCCAAGGAGTAAGCGTGTTTTAATTTCTTGGCTGCAGTCACCATCTGCAGTGATTTTGGAGCCCCCAAAAATAAAGTCTGACACTGTTTCCACTGTTTCCCCATCTATTTCCCATGGAGTGGTGGGACCGGATGCCATGATCTTCGTTTTCTGAATGTTGCAGCAGTATATTTCAGAGAATGTAGAGCATCATTCTAAAAAGTTTACATATAAAATCCTTATGGAAATCATGTCTCCTTGTTCTGTGGACAGTAGACCATAGATTCTTATTCTTGGCCTTTGTCTATACTTATTCCTTAAAATAAGTCTCTATTCTTATAGATTTATACATCATCATGCAACATTAGGAACTGTAACATAAATTTTCTCTTCCAATTCCCAGAAAATATAAGACCTAATTTAAAAAAATTCTATATTTAAATGGCTGCAGAAAGGTTTCTACAAATTCAACTGTTACCATTTTATCTTTTTATCACCACCACCTAGAAGCATTTCCCTATGTTTGATCTATGCAGTGTGAGAACTTGGCCTCTGGTTGTCTTTGATGAAGGTAGAAAACAGCTGGTAACCATTATATATTTATATACCTTCAAACACTGCAAGACTGTTATTAGGTTACCTTTCTTCTCTTTTCCAAGATAAGCAAGTCATCCATGTCCTTAACTCTTTCTTATAAGTTCCATTTTCCAACCCTTTCATCAACATCCATCTTCCATCCATCACCAACATCTCTGAATCCTCTCAAAATGTCAGAGTTCTCTTAAGATGTGGGGCCCCAAACTGGAAAGCACTTTCTTATAAATTTCTGACCAGTGCTGAGGAAGAGAAAGTACCATCTATTTATCCATATGTCTATTTAAAGTTAAGTGATCATGGAGGGGCTGCCACCATAGGCTGGGTGTATTCTGGTGCTCAAGTAGCATGAACATCAAAGGCGAGAAAGCCTGCCTGTTTTTGCCTTAAGCTCTTGGCTTCAGTGAAGACAACACCTAAAAGGGACCTTAAGACTAGCCTAAAACCAAATAACAGACAATGTCTGGTCTAAATCAAAGATAGAGGTTTTCTGCTGACTCAGAATCATTATCTTTGAAACCACTTGTTCTTACGTGGTTAAAGTCTGATTATCTAATTCCACTAGGGGGTGGGGTTGTTGGGCAGGGGGTTGTGTCTGTGAGAGACAGGGAGAGACAGAGAGGAGAGACTGAAATGGTTCTTCCTTGTTCATATATCTTTGCCAGTCTTAAAATGCAGAATGTTTCCTTATGAACACACATCAGGCATATTTGTTTTATTTCATAAAAGTAGCCAAATTGTCTAGCCAAATTTCCCATGTTTTAAAGCAGGAACTTTATTCCATTCTCCTTTTTTCTGCCCATTGTCTCTGATGCTCACCTCCTCTGAATTGTCTTTTCAACTCATTCACTTTGTTTGCCCCTCTGTCCCTTTATTTTCCTGTTCGGTTTCCCTCCCTCTCATTCATCGTATCTAATATCCACATACAACTGTGAATGAAGCAGAAGGGTCTGGTAAGAATATGAGGGTGGGGTAGGGGAGGAGAGCTTTAGTTAAAGATAGAGAGTTGCCACAGTCCACGTTTGAAAACATCAAATAAGGACGCTGGTATTCAGTGCACATAATTAGGAAGTAACAGAGAAGACAGGAAATAGAGTTTTGTGACATCAAAAAAATGTCACAGAATCCCAGACTCAATTTTCCGACAGTTCAAAATTTGAGACGCTTATATTTCTAAGATGAGTCGAGTTGTATTTCATAAAAAATAAAGTTTGGAATTAAGCAGTCCATTTTTAAAAAAAAAAAAGAAAGAAAGAAATTCTCTCCACAGCCTGGGGGAGAAAAATCTCCTAGATTCTCCACTTCAAAAAGAAGCTCTATTTATTAGTGTGGCGAAAGTGAGAATTAAGCCCAAGAGTCAGAGGAAGAGAGAGAGGCACCCCAGCTCTGACAAACCACGGGCAGGCTGGGTACTCACAGCCAACCTGTTTGGCAAACTGGTGTCTGAAAATATTATGTCTCAAGTATAGGAAGCACTGCAGGCGGAGAGTTTGCGGTGTTATCAGACAAAAATCTCTGTGTACCTGGACTCCGTGTCCAAGTCTCTTCAAACTCCAGGCTTCGTACCAAGTTATGTCAACATATGACTCAGAAGAGGCGGAAAGGGGAAAAACAGGCACAAAGAAGGCAAAGCTGAGGAGAAAAAGAGCAAATAAAAACATAAGCCAAAGTAAGCCAGCTTGGTTCTGAGGAGAACTGCAAATACATTTTTTTTTTTAACCAGTCAAAGGTAACAGGGAGAGATGAATGTGTGTCTTCTCCTGACTAGACCTTTCTTCTCATCTCAGGGGAACAGGGAGATAATCAAAAAATGTGTAAGATATAGAAAGAGAATTAACATTGCCCTTTAATGAAAACCCTTGCCAGAACTTGCCAATTATTTCCATTCTAGTCTCTCAGCTCCAATATGGAGTTTGTGTAAGGTTTTTTGAGCAGTTTATAAAGAGAGCTCATTCATTGTTATTAGAAAATGATATTGAGGAAAATCAAACCTTTTATTTGGGGATAAACTACTGGACATGTCTCTCCCATCCCTCAACATCAGATACTAGGCATTAACACTTGCCTCAAACATCATCTGGTTAATTTGAGGCTCAAAGTGCACTCCCTTAAAACGAACTCACTAGTCCAAGCTTCTGTGAAATCAGCAAAGAAAATTTTTTTAAGATTTTTTTTTATGTGTATCATTTTTAAAGTCTTTATTGAATTTGTTACAGCATTGTTTCTGTTTTATGTTTTGGTTTTCTGGCCACAAGGCACGGGGGATCTTAGGCCCCTGACCAGGGATCAAACCCACACCTTCTGCATTAGGTGAAATCTTAATCACTGGACTGCCAGGAAAATCCTAGAAAACTTTTATTTCTATCTGCATGGTCAGAGTTATCACCAACAGAAAATGCTGACTGAAAAGAAAAATTTTTTACATTTCTTTTCTAGTATACAATAGCAATTATGTTTCAGTAAAAGGGTGGTGATTTCTGTTTCAAGTGCCAGTGCTAAATAAAGCCAGTGAACCTGCTGGCCTGGGTCTGAATAAAAAGTGATGTTTTGCAGACTATATAACTTATGATGTGTACTCAGTGAGGCCATCAGCATACCTATAGAGTGAATAAGTCCCTGAGTCAGTCTCCTGGAAAAAGGAGGGTGTGACACAAAAAATGCCTCGAGAATTTGACCTATTTTTCCAGACAATTTAGAAAAATCCAGTGTTCTTTGCCTTAATATAATAAACAGTGCAATCTCAAATATGCAGATTATTTGAGATCAGGTGGTCTCAAATACATTCAATAAAATCTTATGTCCTGATCCTCTTGGCTCCTCAGACACAGCCAACCACATAAATACCAGAATATAAAGAGGAGGTGAATGCTAGATAGGGGAGGAAAAATGGCAAATCCCATTCTGCTAGGAAAGACTGGTTAAGAGTTCAAAATTGTATTTGGAAACTAAGAAGACATTTTAATAGATTTTTTTTCTTAAAAGTAAAAAGGAATATTTTTCATGTTCTTTTGTATATTTTATACAAGATTCCTAAATACTTCACAGGTGCTTCTAGCACCATTCTGTGCTTTGAGAAAAAAAAGGAGGGGGGGGGGGAGTAATGAACATTAATGATTACAAAATGTTAATGACCCAAGGGGTCATATGTAATAAAACCAATGTTGCCCAATCTGATAAACTGAGAAGGGCAATAAATGTGACTTTTCTAATTTTAACTACAGTATAATTATAGGATAAAATGCGTTGTGGATCCAATCTCTTCTTTAGGACTTTTGTTCCAGACATGCTTTCCTTAAGAAAATTGGGAACAAAGGGTGCCTGTGAACTAATGTGAACACAGATTCTAATGAGTGTAGAAGGCCATGCTTGGGTGAGCCAGTGAGAAAGAGACCAACCACATGTCCTGTTGTAGCAACATCACTGCTACTACTGCTCGGTATCCAGACTGTGCCAGCCTGACGGGTACGTGATGGCAAAGTCAGTGGTTCAGACACCCTGTAGTCAACCGAGCCTGTGTGCTCCGTCGTGTCTAACTCTGCGATCCCATGGACTGTAGCCCTCCAGGCTCCTCTGTCCATGGAATTTTCCAAGCAAGAATACTGGAGTGGGTTGCCATTTCCTTCTCCAGGGGATCTTCCCGACCTAGGGATCAAACCCATGTCTTTTGCCTGTATTGGCAGGCAGTTCTTTACACACTGTGCACCTGGGAAGCCCACTGAGTCACCACATATATCCCCATATATGTTGTGCATAATGGCTGACTATGGCTGATAGAGTCTGAGACTTTCTGCTTCCAAACTGCAATGTTTAGAGTACTGCCTGCCCTGTGGTAGACCTGCTCAACTTTGCTTGAGATTTTTTTATAAATTGCTATTCCAAGTTTTTCAGAACTTGAGAAAGGGAGGTTTGAAACTGATGTGTGTGGGAAAAATGACTACTGGGTGATGTACATCCATCACCTTATTTTGTAGAATTACAGTGCTACAAAATAATAAGCAAAGGTTATAAACTCTGCTCTGGAAACTGAACAGGTCCTGTGTTTTAAATGACTGTTCTAGAGCAAATAGAAAGAATTTCTGCCTGTGTACTGGCAGTCTGGTATGCACGTAGAGCAGAACTTTCATGCATCATTGACAAATAAAAATAGAGGATCAAAAATATAAAGTTACATGACATGGTGCCTAGCTACTTTTAGAATCTTAATCAGTGTTTCTTGGATGGGTGGTCGAGTAGATGGATGGATGGAAGGAAAGAAGAGAGAAAGAAAGAAACGATTACCCTCACCCCAACAGTTTGGGAGTCAACATTTTCATTACTATCTAGAATAAATATTTGCCTTTGGACATCAAAGGGAGAGGTTGCGGGAAGGGACAACTGTCCTTCTCCAAAATCCTGTTTCTCTCCTTGTGCGCTAACCCCAAATAAAAGGGGGCCTGGGATGGATGGGTTCAGGATAAGGACAACTTAGGGGAACAGTAACTTATAGAAAATGTTCTGAAGGAAAGGGCTTGAGTTTTGGAATTTGGATCTCAGATATTTCTACCTCTCTCTAAGGAGTAGAGTGACAGATTCCACTTTGTTTGCAAATTCGATCATACGAAGGGCAGAATCTTCAAGAATGGAGGCCACTTAAACAGCATAAGCTGTTCAAAACCTATTAGAATGAGGGCAAAGGACTGGGAGATAGTATTTCAGAAATGGTATGGACCTAACAGAAGCAGAGATATTAAGAAGAGGTGGCAAGAATACACAGAAAACTGTACAAAAAAGATCTTCATGACCCAGATAATCATGATGGTGTGATCACTCACCTAGAGCCAGATGTCCTGGAATGTGAAGTCAAGTGGGCCTTAGAAAGCATCACTACGAACAAAGCTAGTGGAGGTGATGGAATTCCAGTGGAGCTATTTCAAATCCTGAAAGATGATGCTGTGAAAGTGCTACACTCAAAATGCCAGCAAATTTGGAAAACTCAGCAGTGGCCACAGGACTAGAAAAGGTCAGTTTTCATTCCAATCCCAAAGAAAGGCAATGCCAAAGACTGCTCAAACTACCACACAATTGCACTCATCTCACACGCTAGCAAAGTCATGCTCAAAATTGTCCAAGCCAGGCTTCAGCAATACATGAACCGTGAACTTCCTGATATTCAAGCTGGTTTTAGAAAAGGCAGAGGAACCAGAGATCAAATTGCCAACATCCACTGGATCATGGAAAAAGCAAGAGAGTTCCAGAAAAACATCTATTTCTGCTTTATTGACTATGCCAAAGCCTTTGACTGTGTGGATCACAAGAAACTGTGGAAGATTCTGAGAGAAATGGGAATACCAGACCACCTGACCTGCCTCTTGAGAAATCTGTATGCAGGTCAGGAAGCAACAGTTAGAACTGGACATGAAACAACAGACTGGTTCCAAATAGGAAAAGGAGTACGTCAAGGCTGTATATTGTCACCCTGCTTATTTAACTTGTATGCAGAGTACATCATGAGAAACGCTGGACTGGAAGAAACACAAGCTGGAATCAAGATTGCCTGGAGAAATATCAATAACCTCAGCTATGCAGATGACACCACCCTTATGGCAGAAAGTGAAGAGGAACTAAAAAGCCTCTTGATGAAAGTGAAAGAGGAGAGTGAAAAAGTTGGCCTAAAGCTCAACATTCAGAAAACGAAGATCATGGCATCCGGTCCCATCACTTCATGGCAAATAGATGGGGAAACAGTGGAAACAGTGTCAGACTTTATTTTGGGGGGCTCCAAAATCACTGCAGATGGTGACTGCAGCCATTAAATTAAAAGACACTTACTTCTTGGAAGAAAAGTTATGACCAACCTAGATAGTATATTGAAAAGCAGAGACATTACTTTGCCGACTAAGGTCCGTCTAGTCAAGGCTATGATTTTTCCAGTGGTCATGTATGGATGTGAGAGTTGAATAGTGAAGAAGGCTGAGCGCCGAAGAATTGATGCTTTTGAACTGTGGCGTTGGAGAAGACTCTTGAGAGTCCCTTGGACTGCAAGGAGATCCAACCAGTCCATTCTGAAGGAGATCAGCCCTGGGATTTCTTTGGAAGGAATGATGCTAAAGCTGAAAGTCCAGTACTTTGGCCACCTGATGTGAAGAGTTGACTCTTTGGAAAAGACTTTGGTGTTGGGAGGGATTGGGGGCAGGAGGAGAAGGGGACAACAGAGGATGAGATGGCTGGATGACATCACGGACTCAATGGATGTGAATCTGAGTGAACTCCGGGAGTTGGTGATGGACAGGGAGGCCTGGTGTGCTGCAATTCATGGGGTCACAAAGAGTCGGACACAACTGAGCAACTGAACTGAACTGAACTGAACTGAAGAATAAATTTGGAGTGTGCCACTCAGACAGGAGGGCAAAGGACATTACCAATGCAGAGCTATATATGCAAATACATGGAGGCATAAATGATGGGTCAGGTGTAGAAAATAACTAGCCCATTTGTCCTTTCAGAACTTGGGATGATGGCACAGAAGCTAAGACTGAAAAGAAGCTGTAGCCTGTGAAGGGCTATGCATGCCAAGCTAAGGAGGCTGGAATTGATCCTATAACTAATAGAAGAGAGATATGTTCAAAACTTAGATGCTTTTTAAGAAATAAGAAATGACTTTGTATCCTGTACAAGCTGTCTTATAGACATCATTTTTTATTTCAAAACAACTCCACAAAGTAAGTTCTGTATCATTCAAATGTACAGTCTATGTAAAAAACTGAGATCAGCATTAAGTCACTTACTTGAAAGTGCTAAGATGTGAACCTGGGTCTTTCTTGCTTCAGGCTCATGATCTTCTCATTGTACTATGTTGCCTACTGTGCTATGATGATGTAGAGGATAAATTGGAACGGAAACACAGAAAAGGCAATGAGACATATGAGGAGGCTATCACACTGTTCAGAGAAAATAAAAAGAGATTCATAAATAACTGTCTCTGGATAAAGAAGATTTCAAAAAACCAAGACCAAAGGAAAGAGATTTTCAAGAAAAAGGGGCGAGATTTAACATGACAAATCCCTGATGGCTCTCTCAAGAGACTTCCAGAAGAGAGGCGGAAGATAGGGTGGGAGATGAGGGGTATGAGCCAGATTGCACTGGCTTGCAGAGTAAATGGGAGGTGATATTATAGAAATGGTTTGAAAGTATGGTTAAGAGCCTTCCGTACTATCTTCTCTAAGTCCTTTCATATCACTGCTAGAACCAGTCATCATAATTCTTTGAGATCAGAATAATTTATATTATCAGAAACTATGTTATGCTTAGAGAAATATTTCTATTTGTCATCAAAACATACTGGAGGAGAGATGCTATCTCATAAAATCAGGAGTTAATTTCTGAGCAGTTCAAAGCTGTGGAAAAGTCCTAGCTGCAATAAGATGGTAACAGATTTCTCATGACATCTCTGAACATTGCACTAAGAAGTATGCATGTGTCTTTCTACCTATATCCAGTCCAGTCACTGTAGTACTCCAAGTTAGAGATGAACCTTTTGCTCGAAAGAAAAATATAGAGGAGATATTTGAGGTCTTAGCACCATTGAATAAGTTGTGCATTCTATAGGCTTCCCAGGTGGTGCCAGTAGTAAGGAACCTGTCTGCCAGTGCAGCAGATGCAGGAGACCTGATTTCAATCCCCGGGTTGGGAAGATCCTCTGAAGAAGGAAATGGCGCCTGGAAAAATCTCATAATCAAAGGATCCTGGTGGGTTACAGACCATGGGGTTACAAAGAGTCAGACGTGACTGAGCACTTGTCAGCAGCAGCATGGAATAATTATACTCTTACTAATGCTTCATGTTCATCTCTACAGAGATTATAAAAGGACTCTGCAGGAAGACCTTAAGAAGTTCACATATGTAGTATTTGTACTTAATAAACTTCTCAGTATCTTTAAGGTAAGATCTTTGCAAAAATTGGCCTTGTCTACTAATGTGTGCATGCACGTGTAGGTGTGTGTGTGTTAGTTGCTCAGTCATATCCGACTCTTTGCAACCCCACGGACTGTAACTGTAGCCCGCCAAGCTCCTCTCTCCATAGGATTTCCCAGGCAAGAATACTAGAGTGGGTTGCCATTCCCTTCTCCAGGGGATCTTCCCAATCTAGGTATCAAACCCCAGTCTCCCATGCTGTAGGCAGATTCTTTACCATCTGTGCCACCAGGGAAGCCCTGTCTTTTGACAATTGATCATTAATGATATGGTTGTAGATTACAAATTATCAGTGATCCAGAAGTAGTTTCAATTGTTTTTTAGAATGTCTGTTATTTTTCAAATCCTTGAATTTCCTAGAACTCTAGAGCTTTTTCTCCAGAGATCTTACAAAGGCCCTATATCCAAATATCAATCAGAACACAGAAATTACTCTAGATGTCTCCAGCAGAGGAGTTTAACACAGTAAATTGCTACACTGTATATGGAAGCTCACAGAAGGCAAGTAAAGGATGGTGACAAAACCAGAGGTTAGAAAAGCAGTAGCCTCAATCACTAGAAGAAGAAAGGGAGATATCAGTGTTACTGAAGTTTCAAAGCCAAGTCTCAGTGCCAAGTGGGACCATGGTGGGGAACTCAATGGAAGCTAGAGCCATAGAAGGGACAAAGGAGAGACAGATATGTTGCTCAAAGCAGAAAGAGAAGAGAAATATCTTATTTTCTCCCTGCTCCTAATCTCCAGTCTCTCGCTTGTGTTTTCTATCAGCTAAATCTCTCCCAATCGCAGAGTGCAAAGGAATCTGAGAAGTGGAGCTCCCTCCAGTATGTAGAAGGGCAGGGAATATATTTGAAAACAAAACAGACAAATGATCGGAGAAAGGCACTAATATTTAAGCAATATGTCAGTCATGGGCTCAATCAGAAAGCCTGAACTCAGAGAAAAACTCATAAATAGGTAGAGAAGAAGAATCTTGTTTTCACAGTTTCCCATAACTGCTGATAATGATAAAATTCCAATGTCTTTTAGAGAAAGGGAAAGAAATGCTGATAATCTCATAAAAGGAGAGCATGGTGGGCATCCAAATAATGAGGGAATTTTTGGAATGAGCACTTCCATTGGCACCTTCTTGGGTTACCCTATCCAGCTATCCCAGCATGTCGCCAACTGAGAGAAGTATTATGTGCAACATCAGATGTGATCCAAAGCCAAGCAAAACTGACCTTCCCTGGGGCTCCACACTTCCTACCGTCAAGTCTGCCATTCCTGGGTTGCTTCATAACTTATCGGAAATACCATTCTATGGGGCTGGTCTCAGAAAAATCTTGCTTTCTGGGATGTTGTATCATCATTCACTTTCCAGTCAAAGTTGGTTTCTTATGTTAAGAATAAACCACAATTTCCTATTAATTATTCTTCAGCTTATGTGAAGATGCTATGCACCATAAAAATAATAACAATGGTGGCTAACTTTGAGAAATGCTTCAAAGAATACCACTGACATGAGTTCATTCCACAAGTCAAAATCTCCCACCTGCTCAATTTTCTTTTTCTGATTTTTTAAAAAATTTATGAAGCAATTTTATTTATTTTCATTTTTATTAATTTTTATTGAAGTGTAGTTGCTTTACAATGTTGTGTTAGTTTCTTGATTGAATCTGTTGTAGGTATACATATATCTCCGCTTTTTTCTATTTCCTTCCCATTTAGATCACCACAGAGCATTTAGTGGTGTGCTCAATGTGTGTGCTCAAAAACAGAGTGATAAAAATCACAAATGCACAACTAACTACCGTTCTGTAACTACACTGTTAGCCATACTTGACGTGATTCTGAGGGAGCCAGACTGACCTTACATACAAGTCCCCTTCTCCCGCAAAACTGAATGAAAAAACAAAGTCAGCATCTTTTAAACCAGTGGCCACATAGTAAAAACTGTACATTGTTGTCCACTCATTTAAAAAGCAAAGTCACTAGGATGGTATAAAAGTGATAACCAGTGCCTTTGTAACTGATTATGAACACTTGTTCTTGAAGGTTGAGAATTATCTCCACTCTCTGCATAACCAGTGATAAGATGCAGAAGACAGTGAGGAGGTAGGGCCAGGCCCTAGCAGGGACCCCAGTGCTGTGGGCTTTACCATTGGCACTCTTTCCAGAGTGGTCAGTTGCATTATACTCAAACTCCAAAGGACATTAGTTATCTATTTTATAGATAACTGCTATGCTAAGTCACTTCAGTCGTGACCGACTCTGTGCGACCCCATAGACGGCAGTCCACCAGGCTTCCCCGTCCCTGGAATTCTCCAGGTAAGAATACTGGAGTGGGTTGCCATTTCCTTCTCCAATGCATGAAAGTGAAAGGTGAAAGTGAAGTCACTCAGTCATGTCTGACTTAGCGATCCCATGGACTGCAGCCTACCAGGCTCCTCCATCCATGGTATTTTCCAGGCAAGAGTACTGGAGTGGGGTGCCATTGCCTTCTCCATTTATAGATAATTAGATAGATAATAATTATCTATAGATAATTAGATAGATAATGATATTATCTATAGATAATTATAGATACATATAATTATCTATAATTATAGATAATAACTAGTTAACCATTTGTTATCTATTTTATACATAGTAATATATATGTCAGTCCCAATCTACCAATGCATCCCACTCCTCTTGCCCTCTTTGGTAACCATAATTTGTTATCTATAGCTGTGACTTTATTTCTGCATTGCAAACAAGTTCATCTCTACCATTTTTCTAGATTCCATATTTAAGAAACATGATACAACATTTGTTTTTCTCTTTCTGACTTACTTCACTCTGTATGACAGCCTCTAGGTCCACCCATGTTTCTGCAAATGGGTTTTTGCTCCTTTTCATGGCTGAGTAACATTTTGTTGTATATGTATGCTACATTTTCTTTATCCATTCCTCTGTTGATGGATATTTAGGTTTTTTCCATGTCTTGGCTATTGTAAATAGTGCTGCAATGAACATTGGAGTGCATGCATCCCTTCGAATTATGATTTCTGCCTAAGAGTGAGATTGCTGGGTCGTATGGTAGCTCCATTTTTAATTTTTTAAGGTACCTCCATACTGTTCTCCGTAGTGACTGCACCAATCTACATTCCCACCAACCGTATACATTTTCTCCACACATTCTCCAGCATTTATTTTGTAGAGTTTTTGATGATGGCCATTCTGACTGGTGTGAGGTGATGCCTTACTGTAGCTTTGATTTGCATTTCTCTAATAATTAGCGATGTTGATCATCTCTTCATGTGTTTGCTGGCCATCTGTATGTGTTCTTTGGAAAAATGTCTATTTAGGTCTTCTGCCCATGTTTTGATTATGTTTTTTCACCAATACAATATAAACCTCATTTGAAGTAATACAAATATAATACAAACCTAATTTGATTATCATTATTACGATACACACAGTGTGGAAGACACATACTTGGTGGTCATGAAGTGTTCTCTACTCGCCTAGAGTATAACGAAAATAATAGTATGGAATCTTAATGTCCAGAGCTGTCACAGAACATCCCTGGAGAGACTGTGACACTTCCAGAGAAGGTGCTGATGATAAAAATGTGCTTGAAGCATATCTTCTGCCTGAACAAGTTTGATGATTAACTTCACAGAAGCCTAAAATGCTTTACAATGGTAAAAAAAAAAGGGGGGGGGAATTCTTGAAGAATTCAAGACACTCAACCATTCACTCACAAAATAACAGTAACAGTTAACATTTCAGTTCAGTTCAATTCAGTCGCTCAGCCGTGTCCTACTCTTCGTGACCCCAAGAACCATAGCACGCCAGGCTTCCCTGTCCATCACCAACTCCCGGAGTCTACTCAAACTCATCTCCATTGAGTCAGTGATGCCATCCAACCATCCCATCCTCCGTCATCCCCTTCTCCTCCTGCCTTCAATCTTTCCCAGCATCAGGATCTTTTCCAATGAGTCAGCTCTTTGCATCAGATGGCCAAAACACTGGAGCTTCAGCTTCAACATCAGTCCCTCTAATGAACACTCAGGACCGATCTCCTTTAGGATGGACTGATGGGATCTCCTTGCAGTCCAAGTGACTCTCCAGAGTCTTCTCCAACACACATTTCAAAAGCATCAATTCTTCAGCACTCACCTTTCTTTATAGTCCAACTCTCACATCCATACATGACCACTGGAAAAACCATAGCCTTGACGAGACAGACCTTTGTTAGCAAAGTAATGTCTCTACTTTTTAATATGCTGTCTAGGTTGTTCATAACTTTCCTTCCAAGGAGTAAGCATCTTTTAAGTTCATAGCTGTAATCACCATCTGCAGTGATTTTGGAGCTCAAAAAAATAAAGTCTGACACTGTTTCCACTGTTTCCCCATCTATTTGCCATGAAGTGATGGGACCGGATGCCATGATCTTAGTTTTCTGAATGTTGAGCTTTAAGTCAACTTTTTCACTCTCTTCTTTCACTTTCATCAAGGGGCTCTTTAGCTCTTCTTGGCTTTCTGCCATAAGGGTGGTGTCATCTGCATATCTGAAGTTATTGATGTTTCTCCCGGCAATCTTGATTCCAGCTTGTGTTTCTTCCAGTCCAGCGTTTCTCATGATGTACTCTGCATACAAGTTAAATAAGCAGGGTGACAATACACAGCCTGGACGTACTCCTTTTTCTATTTGGAACCAGTCTGTTGTTCCATGTCCAGTTCTAACTGTTGCTTCCTGACCTGCATATAGGCTTCTCAAGAGGCAGGTCAGGTCTGGTATTCCCATCTCTTGAAGAATTTTCCACAGTTTATTGTGATCCACACAGAAGGCTTTGGCATAGTCAATAAAGCAGAAATAGATGCTTTTCTGGAACTCCCTTGCTTTTTCCATGATCCAGCAGATGTTGGCAATTTGATCTCTGGTTCCTCTGCCTTTTCTAAAACCAGCTTGTACATCTGGAAGTTCACGGTTCACATATTGCTGAAGCCTGGCTTGGAGAATTTTGAGCATGACTTTACTAGCATGTGAGGTGAGTGCAACTGTGTGGTAGTTTGAGCATTCTTTGCATTGCCTTTCTTTGGGATTGGAATGAAAACAGTCCTTTTCCAGTCCTGTGGCCACTGCTGAGTTTTCCAAATTTGCTGGCATTTTGAGTGTAGCACTTTCACAGCATCATCTTTTAGGATTTGAAATCGCTCCACTGGAATTCCATCACCTCCACTAGCTTTGTTCATAGTGATGCTTTCTAAGGCCCACTTGACTTCACATTCCAGGACATCTGGCTCTTGGTGAGTGATCACACCATCGTGATTATCCGGGTCATGAAGATCTGTTTTGTATAGTTCTTCCCTGTATTCTTGTCACCTCCTCTTAATATCTTCTGCTTCTGTGAGGTCCATACCATTTCTGTCCTATATTGTGCCCATCTTTGCATGAAATGTTCCCTTGGTATCTCTAATTTTCTTGAAGAGATCTCTAGTCTTTCCCACTCTATTGTTTTTTTTTTTTTTTTAATTTCTTTGCACTGGTCACTGAGGAAGACTTTGTTATCTCTCCTTACTATTCTTTGGAACTCTGCATTCAAATGGGTGTATCTTTCCTTTTCTCCTTTGCTTGTCACTTCTCTCCTTTCCACAGTTATTTATAAGGCCTCCTCAGACAGCCATTTTACATTTCTTTTTCTTCGGGATGGTCTGCAGACTAAGAACTGCTGTATACACTGCACATCACTTAACTTTTAAAGCTTACAGCCACTTTATCATTTTCATTTTAAGGAAACCAAGGCAATAAAAGATAAATTTTCTTTCTTTTTATCTTTTGACCGTGCTGTGCAGCTTATGAAATTTCAATTCCCTAACCAGGGATCAAACCTGCACCCTTGGCAGTGAAAGTACAGATCCCTAACCACTGGGCTGCCAGAGAATTCCCTAGATTAATTTTCTAATCCTAGGAAATAAGAACTTGCCCTAAGATCACGCAACCAGTGTCAGATACAGGAATGAACCCAGGAAGACTGGTCCCAGAGTCCATACCATTAAATAGTCTACTGTACACCTATTTCTTCTAAATGGTTATTACATTGTTTTGGCTAGCTTACTGGGGCACTTTCAGAGAGTATTTGCCTGAAAGCTTTGACCTGAAGTTTTGCCTGACAAACTGAAATTGATTTAGATATTACAATTGTAGATTACATTGCTGCATGCAAACCTCCTTCTATCCTATAGGGATTATCTTTGCTCAATAGTCTTTATGGATTTCTCAGGACCAAACTAGGGGAAGAACTATGTTGTTGACTCCTAAAAACACCTGGAATTAGCTTTCAGCCATATGAGCTAGTTGCTATAGATTGTTGTAAACAATTTACCTTAATCAAGCTTAAGGGCTTTTGTGGACAGGAATCTTACTCAAGCTGCCAAAACTGGAGAAAGCCAAGCTGAAATGGTGATGCTGACCTATAAGTTAACTGAAATGTTTATCTGAGGAGTCAGTCCACATATCCTGATGGATTTCTTCAGCTCATTCTGTGACTCCAAGGTCAACCACATGAGCCATTCTACTGCATTACAAATGAGGAAATAACTCTAAACTGCTCCAACCATATGCTTTCAGCTCACATGAGAACTTGCTCAAGAAATAAGAATATTACTTAGTTAATACTCTGTTTGTGTATATTGCTTACTCATCTACACCCTAAAAAATGTTTTTTTAGAATTACAGAGATAGATTAAAGTAAGATCTGGCTCATTCTTGCTTCATAAAAGGTACACAGGGGTGACATCATGTTACTAACTATCAAGATGTTCCTCCAAGAGCAGACCTAAAGAAAGCATTTTACTACAAGCTAATTAGTTATTTTCTAGTTCTAAGGACTCACAAAAATCATAAAACAATAATTCTCTGGCCACTTCATGTTCTGAAGTGGTCTCACTAGCTTCTCTTCTCAAAGCAATCACAAAAAGGGAACTCCATATTTAATAAAAAGGGAGAGATTCCAAGTACGCCAGGAATTGTTAGGGCTAAGCATTAGTTTTTATGATGCAGTGGAACTCAAATTACACGGCAATGTGATTCTTACAGTGTCAACTGTCTTGTCAAAAGCTGTAACAGTTTTCTATGGGTTATACACTAAACTACTCCAAAATATAGAGGCTTAAACAATGATAACATTTATTTTGCTCACCAATCTGCAATGTAAGCAGAGCTCAATAAGGATAGCTCATCTCTGCTCCACTTGACATTAGCCTCCTCAGAGGCAAGCGGGCCTGGAATCATCTGAAGACTCATTGAGTCACATAAGTGGTGATTGATGAGAGCTGGCAGCCTAGCTATTAACTAGAATTTTAACCAAGATACCTACACATGGCTTCTTCATGTGGCCTGGACTTTCTCAAGACAAGGTGGCTGATTCCAAACAGGCAAGTGCCCTGAGCCAGAGAGAGATAGCAGACAGAGGCTGGATTTCCTTCTCTGTCCTAACCTTGGAAGTCATGCAATGTCACATCCATCACATTCTAACAATTGAGGCAGTTAGAAAGATGCACCTAGGTTTAAAGGGAAAAAATAGGTCCCACCTCTGAAAGGGGGAATGCCAATGCCCCAGCGTAAGAAGAGCACATGGGATGGAACATATATTGGCAGCAATCTTTGGAAAAAATAATCAGCCACAAAGGCCTACTCGTTTTTTTGGTCTTTTTTTTAGTTAGCCCAATCAGAGCAATGCCATTCCCTGGAAGACTTGCTTTATAGTTTCTACTGCTTTGAGGATGCCCATCAGTCTTTTTTCTTCTCCTTTCTGGATTCAAAGAGAAGATTAAGTCTTTTTCTCTTCCTCTTACATTAGCAAAACTTCACATATAATATATGAAAGACTATAGGGAATATGATTGGCAGCTATTTGTATTATAGACAGAATCTTATTTTATGTCTGTGGTCTTTAAGATAATTTTTGTAATGAACTAAAGGGGACATATGAAGCATTATATGGAGGGTTATATAAATTTATAATAAAGGTTATAAATTTTAATATGATTCATTAGCTTTATAATATTGTGAAAATTATATTACAAAACACAATTGCTGGATGCCTATGCTTTCTTGTTTGCAAATATGTCTATTAGCCTTTTCCTCATATCTTTGGAATGTTGAAAATATTATAAAGTTAAAAAATAAAAAAAAAACCTTTGTAACTAGAGGATAATCATTTTATCTTTAAATTTGCAGGTGATAAATCAGATTCTACTATAGTCAACATTTGTTGACAATACACACCAACTAAGATGATTTGATGAGATTAAGTGTATTGACAGTCGATTCCCAAAGAGCACAAGAACCCCAACAATGCAGTCATCCCTAGAGGATTGGTCCCAGAACCCCCATCAGTTCAGTTCAGTTCAGTTGCTCAGTCATGTCCAGCTCTTTGTGACCCCATGAACAGCAGCACGCCAGGCTTCCCTGTCCATCACTAACTCCCAGAGTCCATCCAAACCCATGTCCATTGAGTCGGTGAGGCCATCCAACCATCTCATCGCTACCAAATATCCATGTATGTTCAAATTCCTTTCAGTCAGTCAGCCCTCCATATCTACAGGTTCTGAATCTCTGGATTCAATCAATCCTGGATTTCATCCATATGGATGTGGAACCCACTGGTAAAGAGGGTTGACTGTACTTTAAATCAATACTGTGTTTATTTGAAGATAGGATAATTACAAATCTTCCATGCCTTTTGTAAATATTTTGCTTCATCTAGATTTCACTAATTGAGCTATATCATTTTCTATCCAATATTCTGAATTAAGAGGAAAAAAAATCATGGAATGTTTTAAGAAGATCAAGTGACTAACACAAGAGTAAATTCGACTGAAGAAACCATTGTCTACTCTTAACTCAGAAGCCATTACTTAGTGGAAGAAAAAAAAAAATCTATTAAAAAAAGAGGGTCATTAATTCTAACACCTAAACAGAAAACCTAAAAAAAAAAAAAAAAAAAACAGAAAGCAACATTTTTGATTTATGGGTATAATTCTACACACACTTCTGATAATAGTAAAATTCTATCATATTCTTTAAGTTGGCAATTTTGTAAAGAAAGAAAGAAAAAGTAGAAATTTCCCTAATTTGCTGCATCTGTTTGATTGGGAAAAAATGCTGAAATAGTGTTGCTTTGAAGGAACCATGCTCTGAGCATTTGTTGACAAGGCCCAAAGGAGGTTTTCTGTGGAGGTTGTTTTGTTTTTGTAGTGTCTGAACTTTTGTCTTTGTAGTGTCTGTACTTTCAAAAATTCCCCTGGTAACTGAATTTTAAAGACTATTGCTCAAACCTGGTAGATTTGAGGCAAATTGTTTATGAAAGTGTTGTGAAAATAAAAAAGACTTGAATAAAGCCATCTTTAAAATTAGCAGCTATGAATTGGAGTGGTTGGAAATTAGAAAAAAAAAATAATTCAGCATAGCCAAAATTGTTAGTGAGTCAAGATAATTTTCGCAAGTAGGTGTCTGAATTTGCAGGAAAGAGTGAAAGAATAAACAACTGAGGGGCTCAATTTTTACAAATTAATGCAAAATAAATAGCTTGACTGGAATAACCATTACCCACCCACATACTTGCACATATTAGTAATCAGACTTCTGTCAATACCAACCTATAAGTCACTTTTACTCTTTTACAGTTGAACTTTGTCCATGAAGAAATAGAAAGCAAGCCATAAAATAATAACTTAGGACTCCATGTTTCAAATATTGTTTTAATCTCATATATATATATATATATATATATATATATATTCCCCCAAGATTGAATCAGTGTTTCAAGAAATCCTTCCACCTAAGCATTTAGCTAAACTAATAAAATGGCTATGATCTTTGAAGGAAGAAAAGAGAGATAAGGAAGAAGGGAAGACATAGAAGAGCAATGAAATGAAGGAAGGCCAAAAAGAGAGAAAAAGAGAATGATTAGGAAATACAGAGGAGAAGAAACAAAAAAAAAGGAAAAAGGAAGAAGCAAAAAATAAGGATACATGAGTCATACACTGGCCTACTGCAGCCCACACCTGCTGCTGCTGCTGCTAAGTCGCTTCAGTCATGCCCGACTCTGTGCGACCTGATAGACGGAAGCCCACCAGGTCCCCCCATCCCTGGGATTCTCCAGGCAAGAACACTGGAGCGGGTTGCCATTTCCTTCTCCAATGCATGAAAGTGAAAAGTGAAAGTGAAGTCACTCAGTCATGTCCAACTCTTAGCAACCCCATGGACTACAGCCTCCCAGGCTCCCCTGTCAATGGGATTTTCCAGGCAAGAGTACTGGAGTGGGGTGCCATTGCCTTCTCCGCAGCCCACAACTAGATCCAGCATATTTCCTGTGTGTGTTCTTTTTCTTTTGTATCTTCCATAGCAACCCTAGATAACATGTAACAATGGGCATAACTGTGTGTTCCAATAAGATTTTATTTATGAGCACAAGTTTCTATATAACCAATAAAGTTTTATGTATGACACATCAATTTTATGCATCAAAATATTGTTCTTTTGATTTTTCTCCAACCATTTACAAAAATGTAAAAGTATTCTAGGGTGGCTTTTGTGATGCAAGTAGAGTAGCATAGTTGTGGCAGAGACTCTATAGCCACTAAAGACTAAAATAATCATTGTGTGGTCCTCACAAAAACAGTTTGCAGACACCTATAAATATTTATTAAATACAGACTGTGTACTCACCACAACCCTCTATTCTAAGGAGGATACAAAAGAAAAAGAACAAAGATATGATTTCCATCCTTTGGGACTTACAGGCTAGTTGAAGAAGGGGAAATGGATCAAACAGCTGCCCTGGTAGTTGATTTTTAGGGAAAACAAAAATGGCATTTAGGTATGGTTTATTTCTTCTTATTCACGCTAAACTTGATACTTCATAAACACTCATAGTATTAGAGTGCAGGCATTTAGAGTACAGCTGCATCCTTAAAACTCCTTTTTATATCCTTAACTTCTAGTTTAACATTATCAGCTACCTTTTTAACAAACACACAAAATTCAACAAACATGTAACACACAAACGCACAACAGACGTACAAAATACCACAAAAGCTTGTACTTGAATTGACAGTCTAGCAAAATCAATGTCTCAGTGGGACAATTCTAAAAGAGAGGAAGGCTTTGGCAAAAGATGTATGTGAACATCTGAGGATTAAACATGACTCTTATGTTGGATTGCTGATTCAAAGGGGACAATATGGGTCACCCTCACTTTCACTTTTCACTTTCATGCATTGGAGAAGGAAATGGCAACCCACTCCAGTGTTCTTGCCTGGAGAATCCCAGGGACAGGGGAGCCTGGTGGGCTGCCATCTCTGGGGTCGCACAGAGTTGGACACGACTGAAATGACTTAGCAGCAGCAGCAGCAGCAGCACTGGGCTAAAAAAGAAATGAAATGCCCTAATGCTCTCCTTAAGTATTTTCTTTAAAAGTGGCAATTTTTCCACACTCAACAGTTGCACTGTCCAATACAGTAGCCATTGACCATGTGTGGTTATTGAGTACTTGACACAGGCGGTCCAATTGAAGATGTGTTGTAATTATAATACATATCCCATGCCAAAGACCTATTATGAGAAAAAGAATAAAAAGTGTCTAATTAGTATGTTTTCCTAGATCTTGATTACATGTTAAAATAATATTCTGGATATATTTGGTTAGAGATAATATTTTATTCAAATTAATTTTGCCTATTTTTTAGACTTTTAAAAATGTAGATACCACAAAATTTTAAATTACCTCTGTGTTTGCACTGGACAGAGATGCTTTAACATGCTGATTGACCCAATAGGTCTGTGTGAAGAGGTAGGTGCATGGCTCATTCCCTCAACTCCGTTTTTGTTCAAATGTCATCTAATTAAAAAGGTCACTAAATGGCAACTGTTGTTGTCATTTAGCCACTATATCATGTCTAACTCTTTTGCAGCCCCATGGACTGTAGCCTTCTAGGGTCCCTTGTTCGTGGGATTTCCCAGGCAAGAATAAGAATGGTTTGCCATTTTCTATTCCAGAGAATCTTCCTGATCCAGGGATGGAACCTGGGTCTCCTACACTGGCAGGTAGGTTCTTTACCACTGTGTCACCAGGGAAGACCCTAATGTCAATTACGATTCCTAAATTCCTGACCTCCTTACCCAGCTCTATCTCCTTTCAGTTATATTGTTTCTGGTCTCTTTCCCCTGTCTCTACTTCTACAAGGCAGAACTATATCTGTTTTTCCTCACTGATGTACCCTTAGTGCATAGAACAGTGCCTGGTACCTAGTAAACAAATTTTTTTAATATGATGAATGAATAAATGGTAAATATTAAAAGAAGCTTTGCAAAATATTCTAGTGAAATATCTAGTATGGGAGGCCTTTAGGTAAGGTTGTCAAAGGTGATGCTTTTTTAAAAAATATTTTTCACCCCTTACCAGAGGTTTTATTTTATTTATTTATTCTTACTTTTTAGCCAGGCCTTCAGGCATGCAGGATCTTATTTCCCTGACCAGGGATCGAACCTGTGCCTCCTGCAGTGAAAGTATGGAGTCCTAACCACTGGCCCACCAAGAAAGTCCCAGGTGGTACTTTCTTAATCTGCTCTCCTATAAGCTTATGGCCTCCAATTTACACCCAGATATATGCCCTCAGCCTCTGCCCCTGATGCTGAGAGCTCACTGTTCACTTCTGGCTTCTAGGCCAGCTGAGAGATTTAGGGTTGAGGGTACAAGAGATCAGATTTTGACCCTGGAGGAATATTACTGAGCTTCTCCCATGCAGATGAATTGATACATAATATCTTAATAAAATATTTCTGTGAGGCAATTTATGTACATGCTCTTATTTAACTGGATTAAAGCAAATATGACTGAGAAAGTTTGAATGGAAAAGTATTAACAGCAGAAGCTCTGAAGAAATGGTATGTAACACACACCTGAGAGCTGAATTAATGGCATCAAACACACAATAATGCAAACCATCAGAAGTTGGGCCATGGGTTATAACACACCAAGCTTTTCCCATTGGGGAATAAAAAGGAATATGGCTCTGAAAATGGCCCAAATCATACAGCAGTCCTTGATTTTATCCAAAGCTCATCAAATTCCATATTGTTTTTATATTTCTGCTTAATTTTTAATATGTTGATGGCAGTTGAGTCACTAAGTCATGTCTGACTCTTTTGCGGCCCCATGGACTATGTAGCCCGCCAGGTTCCTCTGTCCTTGGGATTTTCCAGGGAAGAATACTGGAGTGGGTTGCCATTTCCTTCTCCATTAAATTATGCCTAAATCGTATCTAAATGGAGATTGCTCCTGTCTAGAAAGAGCTATCATTTCCGCTCATTTATTATGTCAAAGTTGCTAATATCTATGCTACTTTTCCCCCCATTTTACCAGGAAGAGAAATGGTTTCATTTTGGCATAATCTTTACACTAAGCCTACTATTTAGTTTCTCACTGTAAAACTTACATCCAAGTAGAGCTTCCAACTCTTATCATGTGACCTAAGAGTTGAACTTGTTGTCTAGTAATATGTCCCCAAGGGAATTTCCAGACTTTGTGGATGATATCCTCACCATTAGAGAGTCACTCCTTTATTTATACTGTATAATCTGGGACAAGACATTTTTATCTTAGAAGTCTTCATTAAAAGTCACTATTCTGTGAAATGTAACACATGCTTAAGGCATTATTAGAGATTTATACCTTAGCATTAAATTAGTGTGGGCTTCCCTGGTGGCTCAGTGGTAAAGAATCTGTCTGCAATGCAGGAGACCTGGGTTTGATCCCTGGGTTGGGAAGATCCCCTGGAGGAGAACCCACTCCAGTACTCCTGTCTGGAGAATTCTATGGACAGAGGAGCCTGGCAGGCTATAGTCCATAGAGTCACACAGGACGCAGCTGAAGTGACTAAGCAGCAGCAGCAGCAGCAGTACAAACTAGTGTATCAAATTGCTTCTCTATTTAATTGCCAGTTGACATTGGTGTTCTGAGAGAATGGGGCATAGGAGATGAAAACTGATGGGAAGCTCAGGAGATGGGAGAAAGTGCTATATTTTAGAGTATTCAACTTAATCCCAAGTAGAGAGGATTCCTTGGAGAATGAAATAAAAGACTTTGGTCAGTCATGAGGAAACTGGGGACCAGAAAAAGGGAAAGAGAGCAGGATGATCAAATAGAATGGGGAGATAGGAAGGGGCTGTGTAGAAATTGCAGTTAGTGCTCCGTGCCCCCTTTACCCTCTCTTGCCTATGTGCGTGCATGCTAAGTCACTTCAGTTGTGTCTGACTCTTGGCGACACTATGGACGATAGCTGCCAGGCTCCTCTGTCCATGGGATTCTCCAGGCAAGAGGACTGGAGTGGGTTGCCATCCCCTCCTCCAGGGGATCTTACCGACTCAGGGATCAAGCCCATGTTTCTTAGGACTCTTGCATTGGCGGGAGTTTCTTTACCACTTAGTGCCAACTGGGAAGCCCTTACTCTCTGTTACTCATCTCTAATATTGGTCAAAATGCCTCTTTTTATTTCAAATTACTGCTTACTCAATGATCTGGTTGAAACCAGAAGGTACACTTAAACACTGGAAAATTTGAGGAGAATTTAATTAAAACTATTTTTTTGCAAAGGTATATTCCGGGTTTAAGGGAAGTTAGAAGGCGTGGTACAGCACCTTGGAACTAGCAACAGAAGGGAACTGTGACCGATCCTAGGTCTGAAAACGCAAAGGGAGAGAAAAAGTATTAGAACTCAGACACAAAACTAGACGGAGAGGTTCCCCAACATGAACTGTGGCCTTTGGTAGAGGAACAAAGCCAGCCCTCAGCAACGCGGCAGCGGTCCAATGGTTAAGATTTCGCCTTTCAATGCAGGGGGTGAGGGTTCAATCCCTGGCAGGGAGTTAAGATTCCACATGCCTCAGGGCCTAAATAAATAAATATATAAATAAATATTAAAAAAAAAAGAAGAAGAAGAAGATGGGAGGATAAATACAGGATGTCACACTCCTCTCATCCTCCAATTTCCTGCTGTGGCCTCCACTGGCCAGATTCAACCTTTAACAGGAAGTCCTGTTAAAAGCAAGGGAGCCTTAACTATTTTCAACAAGACAAGAGAAAGAAACTGCTTTGGTCACCTTTTTATAGAATATTATATTTTTAATAAACTATTCTTTGTTTCAAAGTGAATTCACGCTTCCCTCATCCTCTCCGTTGTTAGTCAAGGCGTCAGAGTTTTTCTGGGCACTAAATTCTGGGTTGAAAATAATGCATCGCATTGAAATCAGTGGAGTACAAACGTAAAGTGCCCCTAACTTATAACAGATTTTTTCAGTTGTTGCAACTGTATTCAATCAGTTGTACCCAAGCAACTGAACTAAACTATTCTAAGTCAAAGCCAAAAAAATGACAGGCTCATGAAAAAATTATTTTGGAAGCTGGAAACATTTGTCTTGGTATCACACTCTTCAAGTTACTCTGTCTGGTGGTATCACACTCTTAACGTTACTTGAAAATTTTGTACATGGAGATAGACGTAGGATATCCACGTGCACAGACAAACACACACACACACACACTCTTATAGCCAGCAAGATAACTGGTGCTCAGTAGCTACACAGTTCACAACTAAATGAAAAAAAAAGGAAAAACCAAAAACCCACTGTTGTCATGCACAGACAGATGAACAATTGGGATGATGACTGTATGCCAACAACCTAGGGATGATAAAAGAGCTGAAATGAGATTCCCCTAGGTGGAAAATAAAATGTACTTCTAGAGCTATGTTCTCTATAACCACTGACAAATAAAAGAATATAATATAGAACTTAGAGGTCTTAAAAATTAAAATCCATGCCTTGAATAGGAAAGAATCATTCAAAGAATTACTCTTTTCAAAGTTGCAAGCCAAGGTTCACCCCTTTGCCAATTCCAACAGTTCTCATAAAACAAATGCATCAGTTAATCAATAATTTCCCAGAAGCAGTGGTTGTTTTGAGTTTGGGGGACTTATTTGCCTATTTATTTATCAGTCTGTGCCTATTATGGCAAACAAACATGTTTTTTCTTAACCAAAGAACTTGAAACGGAAAGAACAGAGTCAAAGCGGTAGTAGATGACGAGTATGGGTTTTTCAGAAAGGCTTTGCTTTCATTCCTGAAAGAAAAGAAAATGACCATGAGATTAGTTCACGAAAATTGACTGCAACTGCTTTCTGTCTTTGATGCCAACACTGAAGCATCAGAGGCTTTGCAGCTCCTATGTTTTGAGCACTGGTAACCGAACAATCCAATATAGAAGATAATAAGTCTCCCTATCTCTTTATTTGCCTCAGCTTAATGACAGCAAAGCAAAGACAGCTAATTTTTCACCCACTGAATATTTATTATCCCCCCCCAAAGCCACTGTTCTCACTGAAAAATGATCAGATGTTAATTAAAATAATGGAATTCCCCCCAAAAAAGGATTTCCTTTTTAAAAAATGTAGCAATTTAGGAATTGTAAATTCCTACTTTACCACCTTTGAGTACCATTTATATCTAAGATACTGTTACTTCTGTATACACGAGAATGCACATATGAGTTGTTAAGAATGGTGGCCTTTCTAATTGCTAAATCCTCATAATGCTCCAGTTATGACATATTTAGAATATTATGCCCTTTCTATATCAGACAGCAAAACCCCATGCCATCAATAAACTAAATACAAAGCTTATGGAAGATGAGGAATATAACCTTTTCACATCTCCTCCCACTCCACACTGCATTTTATGAAAATGATTCAATGTTTATGATCAATGGCAACTAATTTTTCACATTATTTTTCTCTCTTAAGAATCAATTTTTACATTTACACTAGGTTTTATAAGCCTATTAATTATTTAGATAGCAAACATGTTGTCTGGTCTTGGTATCACCCAGAATCTTTTTAATTCCTAATCTTCCCCCTTTTTAGTTACCTTTTATATCTTTGTGTTGATTCATTTCTTGATAGGATGGGGAAATATATGAAGGTCACTTGGGTAACACACAGGAGAAAAAACCAGGTTTGGAAGGCCTGAAACTTCAGTAATTTTAGGAATTCTATTTATTAAGAAAAACACAATTATGAATGCTCATTTTATGGTATGTAATTGTAACTTGATTAAAAAATTAGGTATGAAAATAAACTTTTACTCAGGATGAGAAATAAATTGCAAAATCTTAAAGTATGAGCAAATACTACAAATGGCATAAAATCCAGAAAATAACACAGCATTTTCTATTAATTAACTGCTACAGTACATATTTTTTCTACATGTTTTTAATCACATCTTCTTTATTCACCTCGTCATGACAATTTTTCAATATCATTTTGTATGTGGAGAGGCAAAAGGAAATTCCTAGAGCATAACTGATCAAATTTTGCTTCAGATTACTGATAGTTTCAAAAATTACTTTTATTTTACAACTTGTTATTGATAGTGTGACATAATCTTTTTTGCATCCTTGTCATATTTGGGAAAATCACTGTCTAGTTTCTTTAATATAGAGCAGAATAGTAGTTGATATATTTGCAGACTAACCTCAGTTTAAACATTTCAAACTCTGTTCTCCACCACTCAATCACGTTAGGGGTTGGGGTCCATCCCATGAAGAAATAATCTCTGCCTTTGCATCTCAATGTCAGGATACCTTTAACTCTTTGCTTAAAGAATTTCATCTTTAAAATTCAGAAATTTTATGCTTATGCCTATGTGTGGGTTTATTAATCAATGTGCCTGGTATTTTGTTAGCCTTTTTGTTATAAATACCAAATCTTTATTGACTCAGATCTGTGAGTTTGTCTCATCAACTCCTGAAAATTCCCACGCATATACTGAACTACTCAGATCTCTCTTCCAGGCCAGTTGTCTCTTCTTTCTTCATATTTATTTTTTCAGTCTTCTCTCAGTGCTAAGAGAATTCCTGTGTTGTTTTCCAATTTATTGGTTTTTATTCCTGCCATTATGTTTTTAATAATAGAATTGATGATATATTTTATAAAATTTTATTTGTTGCACTGTCCATTTTACAGGGGATTTTGTCAAAGATTGCATAAATCCCAGCAAAAGTTTTTCAGGTGAGAGTAGCAGGGTAAAACTTAGATTTTTTGCTTTCTTGTATTTGTTGTTGTTGCTTTCTGTAGTCATTTTAAAGGATCAGCCTTCTGAGGAAATAAACAACGTATTTCCTTGGTAACTTGGATGGTAAAGAATCTGCCTGCAATGTGGGAGACCTGGGTTTGATCCCTGGGTCGGGAAGAACCCCTGGAGAAGGGCATGACAACCCTCTCCAGTATTCTTGCCTGGACAATTCCATGGGCAGAGTCCAGTGGGCTATAGTCCATGGGATCACAAAGAGTCAGCCACAACTGAGTGACTAAGTAAGTGCACACACTTGATTTGAAATCTCTTCTTAGTAATTGTGGCAGTTTACTGTTGTCTCATTCCACTACTGCCAATAGCTAATCCTTTAGCTATTACAGAATCCTCCTTCTTCTTTGAATACAATAAAAAGTAAACATTTGGTCCTCCTCCCTACTTCCGGGTACACAGCTCCTAAAACCCTTGTGATCTCCAGTGATAAAAGTATCTTTCATATGCTAATGAGAAGATCTGTGGCTGGGGAGGTATTAGTAGCTGGGAACCCTTAGATACATTCTGGTCACCAGAAAACTCAGGGCATGATTAAAGGGTTGGAACTTTCCTTCCTATTCCTATACCTCCAGGAAGAGGAAAAGGGTTGTAGGTGGAATTAAATCACTAATGGCCAGTGATTTTTTCACCTAGTGGTAAGCATGACTATGAACAAAGCTAGTAGAGGTGATGGAATTCCAGTTGAGCTATTTCAAATTCTAAAAGATGATGCTGTGAAAGTGCTGCACTCAGTATGACAGCAAATTTGGAAAACTCGGCAGAGGCCACAGCACTGGAAAAGGTCAGTTTTCATTTCAATCCCAAAGAAAGGCAATGCCAAAGAATGCTCAAACTACCACACAATTGCACTCATCTCACATGCTAGTAAAGTAATGCTCAAAATTCTCCAAGCCAGGCTTCAGTAGTACGTGAACCATGAACTTCCAGATGTTCAAGCTGGATTGAAAAAAGGCAGAGGAACCAGAGATCAATTTGCCAACATCCCCTGGATCATTGAAAAAGCAAGAGAGTTCCAGAAAAATATCTACTTCTGCTTTATTGACTATGCCAAAGCCTTTGACTGTGTGGATCACAAGAAACTGTGGAAAATTCTCAAAGAGATGGGCTTACCAGACTGCCTCTTGAGAAATCTGTATGCAGGTCAGGAAACAAGTTAGAATTGGACATGGAACAAAGGACTGGTTCCAAATAGGAAAAGGAGTACTTCAGGGCTGCATATTGTCACCCTGCTTATTTAACTTCTATGCAGAGTACACCATGAGAAACGCTGGGCTGGAAGAAACACAAGCTAGAATCAAGACTGCTGGGAGAAATGTCAATAAACTCAGATATGCAGATGACACCACCCTTATGGCAGAAAGTGAAGAAGAAATAAAGAGCCTCTTGATGAAAGTAAAAGAGGAGAGTGAAAAAGGTGGCTTAAAGCTCAACATTCAGAAAATGAAGATCATGGCATCCAGTCCCATCACTTCATGGCAAATGGATGGGGAAACAGTAGAAACAGTGTCAGACTTTATTTTGGGGGGCTCCAAAATCACTGCATATGGTGACTGCAGCCATGAAATTAAAAGACACTTACTCCTTGGAAGGAAAGTTATGACCAACCTAGATAGCATATTCAAAAGCACAGACATTACTTTGCCAACAAAGGTCCATCTAGTCAAGGCTATGGTTTTTCCAGTAGTCATGTATGAATGTGAAAGTTAGACTATAAAGGAAGCTGAGAACTGAAGAATGATGCTTTTGAACTGTGGTGTTGGAGAAGACTCTTGAGAGTCCCTTGGACTGCAAGGAGATCCAACCAGTCTATCCTAAAGGAAATCAATCCTGAATATTCATTGGAAGGACTAATGTTGAAGCTGAAGCTCCAATACTTTGGCCACCTGGTGCAAAGAACAGACTCATTTGAAAAGACCCTGATGCTGGGAAAGATTGAAGGCAGGAGGAGAAGAGGACAACAGAGGATGAAATGGTTGGATGGCATCACCGACTCAATGGATATGAGTTTGAGTAAGCTCCAGGAGTTGGTGATGGACAGGGAAGCCTGGCGTGCTGCAGTCCACGGCGTTGCAAAGAGCCAAACACGACTGAGCAACTGAACTGACTGACTGACTGGCCAGTGATTTAATCAGTTACAGCTCTGTAATGAAACTTCCATATAAATGTCTAAACAATGGGTTTGAGGGAGCTTCCAAATTGCCAAACTCATCCCCATACCAGGAGGGTGGTGCCTCCCCAATCCATGGAAGGAGAAGCTCCTTCATTCATGATCCGTCTAGACCCCACTTTATGCACCTCTTTATCTGGCTGGGCATTTATATCCTTTTTCATAAACTGATCCACCCAAGTCAAATGTTTCCCTGAGTTTTGTGAGCTATTCTAGTGAATTATCAAAATACTTCTTATCTTTGCCTGCATTATAGAATATTTTAAATAAAACAAAAAATACCCATTTCTTTACTACTAAGTATTAAGAGTGCATCTGTCAAGTTGTCTCAGTCCAAAGCTATTTCCAGAAGTAAGCGCTCTGAAAAGCAGTTGCGGTAATCTCTAGTTTTGTAGCCAAGTCGATTTGTGGGTAACCTGGGGACCTGCGCTGTGACTGACATCTAAATGAGGGTAACTTGTAGACAGACCACTTGAACCTGTAGGTAGTTAGTGGCAGAAACGAATTAATTGTGGGACACACATTTGGTGTCAGAATTAGTTGGTGTCAGGAGGAAGAAACACCAGACAATGCACCATCCCAGAAAAGTATACAACTAGAATGAAAGGCATTTCCTATGTTCTTTATGTCACAAGTATGTTCATTTCTTGAGTCTCAGCTTAGCTTATATGTGCATTTCTCTTAAGTGCATTAGTGCTTAACTTTGCTTCCAACTCCTGCCCTAGGAGACTGGGGAAGGCCAGTTACCTCATGGGTGGTAACTTAACCCAATAAACAGAGTAGGAAGAATGTTGCTTGTCCAAGAGAAACAACAAAGTAAATTACCAAACCGATTCATGTATTTAAAATGTTTTAGTGGGGTTCACTTACTTAGGTCATTGCTCTCTTCAGTCCTTTAATTATATGTAGTCTACCTGTTGGACCTGGTCACTGACCAACTGCCCAAATCTTAATAGTATAACTGCTTTTCAATCGACAACTTTAGGATTTTATAGATTATCTTTACAAATAATCGTAATCCTAACAGGAATGCCTTTACTGTTCAATTGTTTAGCAAAGCGTTGGGTGTATGCTTCAGATAAACATTCTATCTTTTTGGGGGGAACTGTCATTCTAATCTCTAGTCTGAAGAGAAGAGGCCAATTTTTTGTTACTTGTTTTTAATGAACTGGGCCTTTTGTCATAAGATGTGTTTTCAGAATCTATTGACACTTCAATGTCAAATAGTTTGTCTTTTAATCTATTGATCAAAGATTTTATTAACCTAGATAATATTGAAACAGGCTTTCAGATTAAGAATAAATCTTACTTGCTTACAGCATAACGCTGTTTTAGCATAATACTATTGTCAACTACAAACTGGCACTTGCCAAGAGCATTGCCAGTGACTAGACAACAACAAGAAGGACATTTGCCATCTACCTGCGCTGCTGCAGCAGCTGACCTTGGACACTCCCTTAAAAGAATTCAGGGTGGAGAGCGAGGCACTCTGTTCTCCAGAGAACATGGTGAAACAGGTCTTTAGATGGGTATTTTTAGGAACTGATTTCATAATCCCAATCTTTGCCTCTACTCACATCTAGAAAAGCACTACATCCCTTCATCAAAGCCTTGTGTAACTCAATGAATCTCTGAGTCTTGCCCTGCAGGGCCACCTGAGAGGGGCAGATCATGGCAGAGAATTTTGACAGAATGTGGTCCACCGGAGAAAGGCAAACCACTTCAGCATCCTTGCCTTGAGAACCCCACAAACAGTATAAAAAGGCAAAAAGGTATCACACTGGAAGGTGAGCCCACCAAGTCAGGCGTTCAGTATGCTCCTGGAGAAGAGAGGAGAAACAGCTCCAGAAAGAAAGAAGAGGCTGGGCCAAAGCAGAAAGAACACTCAGCTGTGTATGTATCCGGTGGTGAAAGTAAATTCTGATCCTGTAAAGTACAATACTGTATAAGAACCTGGAATATTAGGTCCATAAATCAAGGTAAATTGGACATGGTCAGTCAGGACATGCAAAGAATGAATATCGACATTTTAGGACTCACTGAACTAAAGTTGAGGGGAATGGGTGAATTTAATTCAGGTGGCCATCATATCTACCATTGTGGGCAAGAATCCCTCAGAAGAAATGGAGTAGCCCTCATAGTCAACAAAAGAGTCTGAAATGCAGTACTTGGATGCAAGCTCAAAAATGACAGAATGCTCTTTGTTCATTTCGAGGCAAACCATTCTATATCTGAATAATCCAAGGCTATGCCCCGACCAGTAATGCCGAAGAAGCTAAAGGTGAACAGTTTAATGAAGACCAGCAAGACCTTCTAAAACTAACACCAAAAAAAAAAAAGTCTTTTTCATCATAGGGGATTGAAATAAAAAAGTAGGATAATCAAGACATATCTGGAGTAACAGACAAGTTTGCGCTTGGAGTACAAAATGAAGCAGGGCAAAAGCTAACAGAGTTTTGCCAAGATAACACACTTGGCATAGAAAATACCCTCTTCCAACAACACAGGAGACAACTCTACACATGGACAGCACCAGATGGTCAATATCAAAATCAGATTGATTATATTCTTTGCATCCAAAGATGGAGAAGAAGCTCTATAAAGTGAACAAAAACAAGACCAAGAGCTGACTGATTCTGATCATGAGCTCCTTATTGCAAAACTCAGACTTAAATTGAAGAAAATAGGGAAAAACACTAGACCATTCAGGTATCAGTCAGTCAGTTCAGTCGCTCAATCATGTCTGACTCTTTGTGATCCCAAAGAGTGCTGGACTGCAGCACACCAGGCCTCCCTGTCCATCACCAACTCTCAGAGTTTACTCAAACTCATGTCCATTGGGTTGGTGATTCAGGTATGATCCATTCAGATACAATCTACATCAAATCCCTTATGATTATACAGTGGAAGTGATAAAGAGATTCAAGGCATTAGATCTGGTAAACAGTGAGTGAAGAACTATAGACAGGGGTTCATAACATTGTTCAGGAAGGTGATCAAAACCATCCCAAAAAGAAATGCAAAAAGGCAAAGTGGTTGTCTGAGGAGGCCTTACATACAGCTGAGAAAAGAAGAGAAGTAAAAGGCAAAGGAAAAAGGGAAATATATACCCAACTGAATGCAGAGTTCCAGAGAATAGCAAGGAGAGATAAGAAGACCTTCTTAAGTGAACAATGCAAAGAAATAGAGGAAAACAGCAGAATGGGAAAGACTAGTGATCTGTTCAAGAAAATTAGAGATACCAGGGAATATTTCATACACAGATGAGCAAAATAAAGGACAGAAATGGTATGGGCCTAACAGAAGCAGAAGATATTAAGAAGAGGTGGCAAGAATACACAGATGAACTATACAAAAAAGATCTTCATGACCCAGATAATCACGATAGTGTGATCACTCACCTAGAACCAGACATCCTGGAGTTTGAAGTCAAGTGGGCTTTAGGAAGCATTATAACAAACAAAGCTAGTGGAGGTGATGGAATTCCAACTGAGCTATTTCAAATCCTGAAAGATGATGCTGTGAAGGTGCTGCACTCAATATGCCAGGAATTTAGAAAACTCAGCAATGGCCAAAGGACTAGAAAAGGTCAGTTTTCATTCCTATCCCCAAAAAAGTTAATGCAAAAGATTGTCAAACTATCATACAATTGTGCTCATTTCACATACTAGCAAGGTAATGCACAAAATTCTCAAAGCTAGGCTTCAAGAGTACATAAATTGAGAACTTCCAGATGCTCAAGCTGGATTTGGAAAAGGCAGAGGAACAACAGATCAAATTGCCAACATCCACTGGATCATAGAAAAAGCAAGAGAATTCCAGAAAAACATCTACGTCTGCTTCACTGAATACGCTAAAATCTTTTGACTGTGTGGATCACAACAAACTGGAAAATTCTTAGAGATAAGAATACGAGACTACCTTACCTGTCTCCTGAGAAACCTTCATGTAGGTCAAGAAGCAACAGTTAGAAAATTACATGGAACAATGGACTGGTTCAAAATTTGGAAAGTGGTAAGTCAAGGCTGTATATTGTCACCCTGTTTATTTAAATTATATGCAGAGTACATCATACAAAATGTCAGGCTGGATGAAGCACAAGCTGGAATCAAAATTGCCAGGAGAAATACAAACAACCTCAGATACACAGATGACACCACCCTCATGGCAGAAAGTGAAGAGGAACTAGAGCACCTGTTGACAAAGGTGAAAGAGGAGAGTGAAAAAGGTGGCTTAAAACTCAACATTCAAAAAACGAGGATCATGGCATCCAGTCCCATCACTTCATGGCAAATAGATGGAGAAACAATGGCAGATTTTATTTTCTTAGACTCCAAAATCACTGCAGACAGTGACTGCAGCCATGAAATTAAAAGATATTTGGTCCTTGGGGAAAAAAAGCTATGATAAACCTAGACAGAATAATAAAAAGCGGAGACATCACTTAGCCAACCGAGGTCCATATAGTCAAAGCTATAGTTTTTCCAGTAGGATATGGATGGGAGAGTTGGACCATAAAGAAGACTGAGCACTGAAGAATTGATGCTTTCATGTTGTGGTGCTGGAGAAGACTCTTGAGAGTCTCTGGGATAGTAAGGAGATCAAACCAGTCAATCCTAAAGGGAATCAGCTCTGCATATTCATTGGAAGGACTGATGCTGAAGCTGAAGCTCCAATCCTTTGGCCACCTTATGCGAAGAGCTGACTCATTGGAAAAGACCCTGATGCTGGGAAAGTTAGAGGGCAGGAGGAAACAAGGGTGGCAAAATATCAGATGGTTGGATGGCATCACTAGCTCAGTGGACAAGAGTTTGAGCAAACTCCAGGAGATAGCGATGGACCGGGGAGCCTGGCATGCTGCAGTTCATGGGGCCACAAAGAGTCTGACACAACTTAGCAACTGAACAACAACAAAAATCCCTTCATGGTGACATCAACTCCTTTTGACTAGCAGAAAACCTTTGATAAAATTAATGCTTGATAGCACTGAACTCCCCTTACAAAATCTTCTGTATTGACCTTCCCCCACTGCCTCTTTTAAGCATTCTGTTAGAGCTATCTGAGGTGCTGTCTCCCAGGCTGCAGTCCTCAATTTGCCCCAAAGAAAGTTTAACTCACAACTCTCACTTTGTGTATCCTTAGAATCGACATTGTGATTTGTAAAGTTTTGCATCATATTCACAAGTAAAAATTGGCTCGTGGTTGATTTTTTTTAGCTCTTCATTAGGTTTTGATATACAGAGATCTGATGGTTGCATAAAATGAATCAGTACACTTTTTCCCTCTTTTCCTGCATTACAGAATATTTTCAGTAAAATGGAAATTGCCCTTCTCTTTGTTCAGTTTAAGGACTCATCCATCAAATTTTCTTAGTTGACACCTTTTTAGAAATAAGCTTTCTGACAAACAGTATTTACTTTTTATAATTCTATAAGGAAAACATGTCCATTCATGTTAAGCTCTCAAAAAATTAAAAATATAGCTCATCATAAAGAAGTTTATAGTATCATTTTATTGTCATATTTAAGACTGTATATTAGCTTTTTGCCTATTACTTTGTTGGTCCATAATATTCCAGTATTTATCTTGTCATTGACAATGTTCACCTGTGCTCCTTAGGCAAATACATAAACACAGTGCCTTGCCTTGACTGTTTTGTTACCTGATTTCTTTCTCTCATTAAATCTAGTGGTATACTGTGAAAATCTTTCTGTGTCAGTAAAAGTTTCTAATAATATCATTTTTAATGGCTACCACTTTTTGTGGGGCATTGTAATTTATTTAATCAATTGTGAAGAATGAACTTTTAGACCTTTGGACCTTATCTTTTATGATCATTGTCTCACAAGAACATCTTTTCTCAGAATCATTCCCTCTTTTGGACAGCTGAATACACTTCCCTATCTAACCTGTTATTTATCTCTGTTTACAAGCCTTCTTACAAAAGCAGGAAGAGGTTTATCCATTGTTGTGGGTTAAAAGGCTTTCATTGGAAATTTCAAGTGTACCTGTTGAAATGATTCATTAGAAGATTAAAGAAAAGAAAGAAGGGAGGGAGGGAGGGAGGGAAGGAGAGAAGAAGAGAGAAAAGGGGAAAACTCAGAAAAACGTGCACATCTTTCTCTGATTGGTGGCCCATTAGCTTGTGGACTAGGACCTAGGACAGGAACTCCGAGCCAAAAGCCATTAGTCCCAAGAGCTGTCTTCAGCTAGGGAGAATTCCTTTTCTCCTTGGTGTGGTAACCAGCCAGCTGAAGCACTGCTCCCCTTTTCTAACTGGCATAACTACCCGCATTAGGAGCCAGCTAAAGGAGCCCTGGCTTCCTGCCTAGGAATGGCCATCTACATGAAGTGTGAGCTCAGATAACTTAGGAATCATGCTCTGTGTGTGCTATGGCCACTATTACAGATATATGTACTTCAAAGACCTCCCAAAGCCCCCCCTCCTCCTTTTCATCTAACTTGTGTGCCTCTGAGATATGAAGAACTTGTGAGATTTATCCATTTGCTTGTACATCTGACTTCTTAATCAGTCAACCAAGCATTGGTTGTTTGGCCCATCATTCAATCCAATCTATCTGCATAACATCTCTCAAGAATTCCGTTCAGTTTGAACATGTGGCCTCAGCACTGATTCAGTTTCCTCTGCATTTTCATGGGAATTTGGGGGAAGGGAGGATCCAAACATATGAGCTCAAAATGCCACCTTGAAATGGAAGCATTGTATTTTTCTTCTATTAAAAAAAACTTAAATAATATGTTTTACAAGCTAAAAAACTATTCTCTGAAAAATAAAGATTCCCTCCTAAAAGGACGCTTCATTTAATTTTCTCCTACATTTTTCTCCTTGCCTTGGAATTGATTACATACAAAGCTCTGACACTTCATTGTTTGAAAGCAAGATGGAGGGTACTCACTATACTGAAAGGTGATCAGAGACTGTGATCTTTGTACCTCTAGTACCTCTCATAAAATACACGCTTCATAATTACTCTTTGATGAATAGAAGGAAAAGCTGTTCAGACAACTGCTTCTCTAACACTGGATAACATGCAGAGTTGATGACAACACCAAGAAACATTGGAACAGAATGACCAGATGTAGCACTACCATATCCTTTCCAAAGGTGAGAAGAAAAAGTAATGTTCTTCAATTACACAGGCAGGAAGTGAAAAACCATTAATCCCACGTGGGACACAGGGTCATAATGATAAAATACATCACAGTAGATTTAATAAAAACCAGAACATAGCACATTTTCTCATTCTCCTCTACTTGAAATGTGAAAAAGACAATGCAATAGTAAGGAAGGAGGGAAGAAGGCAATTATTTTAAGTTGATTTACTTTCCCTGAATCTATGAGAAACATACTTTGGAATTCTCACTAAAAGACTTCAGGTCCTTAGATTTGAAGTTATATGAGTTCAGGAAATTGATATTTTGCCAGGAATTTAAAGACTGCTTACTTTATTAGGTAAGAACATAATTTCTGAATTTTCTAATGCTTTTGGAACATGAGTCTCTTTAAAAATCTAAAATGTGAAGACTATTTTTTCTATATCAGAACATTTAAAATGCAGGAGTAGAGTTTGTAGATGAAGCTGCTAATATTCATCTAAAGTAACTTTAAAAAAAATCAGTAATAGAGTACTGCCAATTGTCCTACTTTTGAAAGAACTGGAAAACTAGGAAAATAAATTCTCTGTTACAAGGAAGAAGATATCATTATTATCATTTTGTTTTAAAGGCTGCCTTGGTAAAAACAACTAAGATGGATTTCCCTAGAAGTCCATTGGTTAAGAATCCACCTGCCAAGGCAGGGGACACAGTTTCATTCCCTGGACCATGAAAGTCCACACTCCACAGGATGACTAAGCCCGCACACCACAGCTACTGAGCCCGGGTGTCCTGGAGCCTATGCTTGGGAATAAGAGAAGCCACTGAAACAAAAAGTCCACGCGCCGCAACTAGAGTGGCCCCTGCTTGCTACAACCAGCGAAAGCCTCCTCACGGCCACGAAGACCCAGTGCAGCCAAAAATAAATATAACATTTTTTTTTAAAGTGATGATATGATGTGATATTCTTTTTAATGAAAAAAATTCCTTCCTTTTGACAACTAAGTATTGAGGGTCTAGGATATAGCAGATACTGTTCTAGATGTTAGGGATCAACGGCAAACAAAAATATTCCTTAGAGTCATGGAGTAACATTGTAGAGGGTAGAGAAGAAAGTAAAGAAATTAATAAGGAAAACATTTAGTGTATCTTATGCTGCTGCTGCTGCTGCTGCTGCTGCTGCTGCTAAGTCGCTTCAGTCGTGTCTGACTCTGTGCGACCGCATAGACAGCAGCCCACCAGGCTCTCCCATCCCTGGGATTCTCTAGGCAAGAACACTGGAGTCGGTTGCCATTTCCTTCTCCAATGCATGAAAGTGAAAAGTGAAAGTGAAGTTGCTCAGTCGTGTCCGACTCTTAGTGACCCCATGGACTGCAGCCTACCAGGCTCCCCCGTCCATGGGATTTTCCAGGCAAGAGTACTGGAGTGGGCTGCCATTGCCTTCTCCGTGTATCTTATGGTGATAAGTAAATGGAGAAAACTAAACAGGTGAGGGAAATGGAGAGTTCAGAGGTGGGCAGTAAGGACTGTATTAGTTTCCAGAGCTGTTATAACACATCACCACCACCTGACCTGCCTCTTGAGAAACCTATATGCAGGTCAGGAAGCAACAGTTAGAACTGGACATGGAACAACAGACTGGTTCCAAATAGGAAAAGGAGTATGTCTAGGCTGTATATTGTCACCCTGCTTATTTAACTTCTATGCAGAGTACATCATGAGAAACACTGGGCTGGAAGAAACACAAGCTGGAATCAAGATTGCCGGGAGAAATATCAATAATCTCAGATATGCAGATGACACCACCCTTATGGCAGAAAGTGAAGAGGAACTAAAAAGCCTCTTGATGAAAGTGAAAGAGGAGAGTGAAAAAGTTGGCTTAAAGCTCAACATTCAGAAAACGAAGATCATGGCATCTGGTCCCATCACCTCATGGGAAATAGATGGGGAAACAGTAGAAACAGTGTCAGACTTTTTTTGGCAGGGGGAGGGTTGGGGGTGATTCCAAAATCACTGCAGATGGTGACTGCAGCCATGAAATTAAAAGACGCTTATTCCTTGGAAGGAAAGTTATGACCAACCTAGATAGCATATTCAAAAGCACAGACATTACTTTGCCAACAAAGGTCCGTCTAGTCAAGGCTATGGTTTTTCCAGTGGTCATGTATGGATGTGAGAGTTGGACTGTGAAGAAAGCTGAGCGCTGAAGAATTGACGCTTTTGAACTGTGGTGTTGGAGAAGACTCTTGAGAGACCCTTGGATTGCAAGGAGATCCAACCAGTCCATTTTAAAGGAGATCAGCCCTAGGTGTTCTTTGGAAGGAATGATGCTAAAGCTGAAACTCCAGTACTTTGGCCACCTCATGTGAACAGTTGACTGGAAAAGACTCTGATGCTGGGAGGGATTGGGGGCAGGAGGAGAAGGGAACGACAGAGAATGAGATGACTGGATGGCATCACTGACTCAATGGACATGAGTCTGAGTGAACTCCGGGAGTTGGTGACAGACAGCGAGGCCTGGCGTGCTGCGATTTGTGGTGTGGCAAAGAGTCAGACATGACGGAACAACTGAATTGAACTGAACTGATACCCCAGGTGGCTTAAAAGAACATGAATTGGTTCTCTTACAGTTCTGGAGTTCAGAGGCCCAAAATGGACTTCAGTGGGCTAAAATCAAGATGTTCCTTCTGAAGGCTCTTGGGCAGAATCTTTCCTTGCCTATTCCAGCAGCTATAGACTGCCTACATTCCTTGGCTTGTGGCTCCCTTCAGCAATCATGCCTCACCCTCCGCTGCTTCATTCATTCCCTGCTCCTCTGACTCTCACCCTCCAGCTCTCATTTTTAAGAACCCTTGGGATTATATTCAGTCAAATTGATCTTGTGCTCAGTCGTGTCCGACTCTTAGTGACCCTATGGACTGTAACCCACCAGGCTCTTCTGTACGTGGGATTCTTCAGTCAAGATACTGGAGCAACTTGCCATTTCCTACTCCAGGGAATCTTCCTGACCCAAGGATTGAACCTGAGTCTCTTGCACCTCCTGCACTGCAGGTGGATTCTTTACCTGCTGAGCCATCACTGGGACCATCCAAATATTCAAGGAAAGTCTCGTTGATACGTTTCTTAACAGGCTATGTATTCTAGGTAACTAGCATTGACTAATTAATATTTGTCAAGGCTAAAACCAAAATTTTCATCCACTCCTCCTCCTGCAGACAACCCAAGTCACTGTAATGCTCTTTGGCAGCAGTAAACACTCAGCTCTGTGCACAGCCTTACTGGGAATGACTGCTCTAAGGGCTTAGACATCTTGTTTCTATAAAAGATGGATCTGAGGCCAGTGGAAATCTAATGTATCCTATTGACTTTCGGCATTTTTTAGAAAATGAAAGATTTGACATTAAAAATACAACTTCTGAGGTCCTAAAAGAACCACACTCTGCTGAAAAAAATCATGTAGGCTCTACATGCTCAAAGAACTTCCCCTCTCCCAAGGTACCTGCAGCCCCATACTCCAAGACTAATATGCTGTATAGTAAAGCAATGAGAATGGCTTTTGAGCTTTTAATTCTACGTAAACATTTTGAACTTTGGGCTTTTAGTTCACAAGGACAACGACATGTATTGTAGAATTCAATGTTTCTAGATTTAATATCTAAGTATTTGCATTTAAAAGAGGGCTTTGTTAGGACTTTCTTGGTGGTCTGGCAATTAAGCCTTCAATGCAGGGGGCCCCAGGTTTGATCCCTGGCCAGGGAACTAGATAATTGAGCATCTTACCTGTCTCCTGAGAAACCTGTATGCGGGTCAAGAAGGTACAGTTAGAACCCTGTACGGAACAACTGATTGGTTCAAGATTGAGAAAGGAGTAACAACAGGGCTGTCTGCTGTCACCCTGTTTGTTTAACCTATACACTGAGTACATCATGAGAAATGCCAGGGTGGATGAGTTACAAGCTGGAATCAAGATAGGCAGGAGAAACGTCAACAACCTCAGATATGCAGATGATACCATTCTAAAGGCAGAAAGCCAAGAGGAACTAAAGAGCCTCTTGATAAAAGTGAAAGAGGAGAGTGAAAAAGTTGGCTTAAAACTCAACACTCAGAAAACTAAGATCATCGCATCTGGTCCCATCACTTCATGGCAAATAGATGGGGAAACAATGGAAACTGACAGACTTTATTTTTTTGAGCTCCAAAATCACTGCAGATGGAGACTGCAGACATGAAATTAAAAGATGCTTGCTCCTTGGAAGAAAAGCTATGACCAACCTAGTGAAAGTGAATGTGAAGTCACTCAGTCGTGTCTGACTCTTTGTGATCCCATGGACACCAGGCTCCTCTGTCCATGGGATTTTCTAGGCAAGACCCTGGAGTGGGTTGCCATTTCCTTCTCCAGGGAACTTCCCAACCCAGGGATCGAACCCAGGTCTCCCGCATTATAGACAGACACTTTACCGTCTGAGCCACCAGGGAAGTCATGACCAACCTAGACAGCATATTAAAAAGCAGAGATATTACTTTGCCAACAAAGGTTCATCTAGTCAAAGCTATGGTTTTTCTAGTAGTCATGTATGAATGTGAGAGTTGTACTATAAAGAAAGCTGAGCACCAAAGAATTGATGCTTTTGAACTGTGGTGTTGGAGAAGACTCTTGAGAGTCCCTTGGACTGCAAGGAAGTCCAATCAGTCCATCCTAAAGGAGATCAGTCCTGGGTGTTCATTGCAAGAACTGATGTTGAAGCTGAAACTCCAATATTTTAGCCACCTCATGTGAAGAGGTGACTCTTCTTTGAAAAGACCCTGATGCTGGGAAAGATTGAGGGCAGGAGGAGAAGGGGACAACAGAGGATGAGATGGTTGGATGGCATCACCGACTTAATTGACATGAGTTTGAATAAGCTCCAGGAGTTGGTGATGGACAGGGAAGCCTGGTGTGCTGCAGTCCATAGGGTTGCAAAGAGTTGGACATGATTGAGTGACTAAACTGAACTGAAGATCATGACACTTGTCCCCCTTCAGTTCAGTTCAGTTCAGTTCAGTCACTCACTCATGTCCATCTCTTTGCAGCCCTATGAACTGCAGCACACCAGGCTTCCCTGTCCATCACCAACTCCCAGAATTCATCCAAACCTATGCCCATAGAATCAGTGATGCCATCCAACCATCTCATCCTCTGTCTTCCCTCCCTTCTCCTCTGGTGCTCAATTTTTCCCAGCATCAGAGTCTTTTCAAATGAGTCACCTCTTTGCATCAGGTGGCCAGAGTATTGGAGTTTCAGCTTCAACATCAGTCCTTCCAATGAACACCCAGGACTGATCTCCTTTAGGATGGACTGACTGGATTTCCTTGCAGTCCAAGAGACTCTCAAGAGTCTTCTCCAACACCACAGTTCAAAAGCATCAATTCTTCGGCACTCAGCTTTCTCTATAGTCCAGCTCTCACATCCATACATGACCACTGGAAAAACCATAGCCTTGACTAGATGGACCTTTGTTGATAAAGTGATGTTTCTGTTTTTTAATATGCTATCTAGGTTGTTCATATCTTTCCTTCCAAGGAGTAAGTGTCTTTTAATTTCATGGCTGCAATCACCATCTGCAGTGATTTTGGAGCTCAGAAAAATAAAGTCAGCCACTGTTTCCACTGTTTCCCCATCTATTTGCCATGAAGTGATGGGACCAGATGCCATGATCTACGTTTTCTGAATGTTGAGCTTTAGGCCAACTTTTTTACTCTCCTCTTTCACTTTCATCAAGGGCCTCTTTAGTTCTTCTTCACTTTCTGTCATAAGGGTGGTGTCATCTGCATATCTGAGGTGATTGCTATTTCACCCGGCAATCTTGATTCCAGCTTGTGCTTCTTCCAGCCCACCGTTTCTCATGATATACTCTGCACAGAAGTTAAATAAGCAGGGTGACAATATACAGCCTAGACATACTCCTTTTCCTATTTGGAACCAGTCTGTTGTTCCATGTCCAGTTCTAACTGTTGCTTCCTGACCTGAATACAAGCTTCTTGCCACCCTTACTGCTACTGCTGCTGCTAAGTCGCTTCAGTCGTGTCCGACTCTGTGCGGCCCCATAGACGGCAGCCCACCAGGCTCCCCTGTCCCTGGGATTCTCCAGGCAAGAACACTGGAGTGGGTTGCCATTTCCTTCTCCAATGCATGAAAATGAAAAGTGAAAGTGAAGTCGCTCAGTCATGTCCGACTCTTAGCAACCCCATGGACTGCAGCCTACCAGGCTCCTCCATCCATGGGATTTTCCAGGCAAGAGTACTGGAGTGGGGTGCCATTGCCTTCTCTTGTCACCCTTACTTCATGGCAAATAGAAGGGGAAAAGGTGGAAGTAGGGACAGATTCCCTCTTCTTGGGCTCTAAAATCACTTCAGATGGTGACTGCAGCCACAAAATTAGACGATGATTGCTTCTTGGCAGGAAAGCTATGACAAACCTAGACAGTGTGTTGAAAAGCAAGGACATTACTCTGCTGACAAAGGTTCATATAGTCAAGGCTATGGTTTTCCCAGTGGTCAAGTACGGTCATAAGAGCTGATTGTAAAGAAGGCAGAGAGCCAAAGAATTGATACCTTTGATATGTGGTGCGGGAGAAGACTCCTTGGACAGCAAGGAGATCAAGCCAGTCGATATCAAGGGAAATCAACCCTGTATACTTGTTGGAAGGACTGATGTTGGAGTTGATGCTCCAGTATTTTTCTCATCTGATGCAGACAGCTGACTCATTGGAAAAGTCCCTGATGCTGAGAAAGATTGAGGGCAGAAGGACCAAACGGCATGAGAGGATGAGAAGGGTGGATGGCATCACTGACACAATGCACATGAACTTAGGCAAACTCTGGGAAATGGTGAGGGACAGGGAGGCCTGGCATGCTGCAGTCCATGGGGCCGCAAAGAGTCAGACATGACTGGGCAACTGAACAACAACAGGGAACTGGATCCTGTATGCTGCAACTAAGATCCCAGACACAGCAATGAAGATCCTGTCTGCTGCAGCTAAGCGCCACTGCAGCGAAATAAATAAATGAGTATTTTTTTAAATAAAAGAGGGCTTTGTTTATGGGCTTTATAACTTCTTTCTAGAATTGTGATCGTTGAAAGAATATTATACTTACATTCAGGAAATCTTTAAATGGTTGGAATTTTACTAGCAGAATTTCTATGCATTTTATTAGTGGGATATATTTATGATATTGTTTGATCTCTGAAAGATTATTTTGGATGACCGCAGATATCCATGTGGGTTGGGAAGGAGAATAATTGAACACTGAACCTTGGATACAAACTGGCTTTATAGTTAACTGAATTAATGCATTCTCTGATTCACTTCAGAGCTTTCTGGGTCCTCAAACTACTTTGCCTACTGAAGGTCCCAAAGGGATTTTCAATGGAAGAGAGACTAGTATTGGGGATGGCCCTATAAAGAGAAAGCTGGACTGTCCCTGGAGGGAGACAGCCACACTGGTGGCTGCCCATGGGTTTATTTTTTTTATTTTTATTTTTTTTTTAGTTTTTTATTTTTTAAATTTTAAAATCTTTAATTCTTACATGCATTCCCAAACATGAACCCCCCTCCCACCTCCCTCCCCAGAACATCTTTCTGGGTCATCCCCATGCACCAGCCCCAAGCATGCTGCATCCTGCGTCAGACATAGACTGGCGATTCAATTCACATGATAGTATACATGTTAGAATGTCATTCTCCCAAATCATCCCACCCTCTCCCTCTCCCTCTGAGTCCAAAAGTCCGTTATACACATCTGTGTCTCTTTCCCTGTCTTGCATACAGGGTCGTCATTGCCATCTTCCTAAATTCCATATATATGTGTTAGTATACTGTATTGGTGTTTTTCTTTCTGGCTTACTTCACTCTGTATAATCGGCTCCAGTTTCATCCATCTCATCAGAACTGATTCAAATGAATTCTTTTTAACGGCTGAGTAATACTCCATTGTGTATATGTACCACAGCTTTCTTATCCATTCATCTGCTGATGGACATCTAGGTTGTTTCCATGTCCTGGCTATTATAAACAGTGCTGCGATGAACATTGGGGTACATGTGTCTCTTTCAATTCTGGTTTCCTCGGTGTGTATGCCCAGAAGTGGGATTGCTGGGTCATAAGGTAGTTCTATTTGCAATTTTTTAAGGAATCTCCACACTGTTCTCCATAGTGGCTGTACTAGTTTGCATTCCCAGCAACAGTGTAGGAGGGTTCCCTTTTCTCCACACCCTCTCCAGCATTTATTGCTTGCAGATTTTTGGATCGCAGCCATTCTGACTGGTGTGAAGTGGTACCTCATTGTGGTTTTGATTTGCATTTCTCTAATAATGAGTGATGTTGAGCATCTTTTCATGTGTTTGTTATGCCCATGGGTTTAATGGTTAATTCAGTTGGTGAACCAGAGAACATAAGGTAGGAACTTTCTCCACATTCCTGACATTTCCTTCCAGATGGAAGCTGTTCTACTAGCTATACCCGTCCTGGTCTTTCACCCTCCTCACCCTAGCCCACAGAGGAAAAGTGACTTACCCAACTGATATATTTGAAAAGAATAATTTGGGTACATTCACTGGTCAGCCTACTCACAGAGACTTCTTTGGGAGCTCCAGCCCAGTGCACACTGCCTGGACCCAGGACTGGGTTGAAAGGCTCCCCAGTTCTACGGGTTCATATTCGGAAATCTGACTGACTCTAATGCCAACTGACATCTAATGCAACTGATAGCCTTCATTGGTAATAAAAGTGACATCTGGGTTCCTTATTATTTGCCTTATTTCTCAATAGGCACAGAACATAAAGAATGTATGATATTAACTAAGCCCCAGAAAGATCATATCAATCCAAAAAGAGGCATCCATTCTGCTAGAGTTTCTAAATTATTGGATTAGAAGCCTGGAATCACTGGTAGACATCTTATCACTGTATTTGGGGTGGGCAGGGGGGCGGGGTGGAGTCCTTCCTGAAAACAAGCCAGTGAGAAGAAGACAGAGCCAGGGGTATTGGAATGAGACCGTGCCCTGATGACACACATTAATCATCTGTGTCCAGCTGTATCTGAGGCCTGTGAACTCTGCAGTTATAAGAGCCAACACATTCCCTCTTTTTCTCAGGCCAGTTACAGTTAGATTTTGGACTCTTGCATTGAAGTTGACCAATATTGTTTAAGGATGAGCTGTTTTTCTTACATCTTAGTCACGAAAACATCTGCTTCTTAATCTGTTTCTAAACTGGATAAAATGTAAATTTCAAAGTTGCAAATCATTAGCTTGAGTTGAAGATATTGGGCTGGCAGGCGAAGTTAGTAGCTGCTCCCAGCCTTATCCCTTTCAGAAACGCTCTTGTCAGGTACCTGGAGTGTACAGGTGGCAAGCATGACTGAAGAATAGAATGTAACTTTCCAAACTAAGAGGGCTGCTTGCTGGTTAACTACATTATGTTATACTTTCTGTTTGGGTTTTCTTGTTGCTATTTTTAGCTTTTGTAGTAAGCTAATTTTCTTCACACATGAATATATGTGTGCTTAGTTGCTCAGTCGTGTCCGACTCTTGCCACCCCATAGACTGTAGCCTGCCAGGCTCCTCTGTCCATGGAATTCTCCAGGCAAGAATACTGGAGTGGGTTGCCATTTCCTTCTCCAACATATATTTGATTTTAAAACGTCTCATGGCAATAAAAGTTTGGAAAGAGTGGTACTTCTCATTCAAGGAATGTTAATGGAAATTAAAAGATATGTGATAAATTAAATATGCTTCCTTAAAAAAGCTGTCAGAAGTAAAGGCACATTAATTAGAAATTAACAGCATAGAGAATTTAAAACATTTCATGTTTGTCTTATTAACATTTTAGGAGTATAAATATGTCTGTCATCATAAAAGAATTTCCTCAGGACTCCCTTATCAAGACTCAATTGTAAAGCTGAGACAATTGCTCTAGGGCAAAAAAAAAAAAAAAAAAAAAAAGTCCAACAGGATAGGGTGGGAATTCTACTAGAAATGTTCTTCACTAGAATGAGAGCCACTGGGTCGTATCTCTGAAATGGGATACTCACTGTGGTGTATAATTTGTTGATCACAAGGGAAGAAGTCAACAGGGCTTAAGAGACCAACAGGAAATCTAAACACAGACAGTTCAGTTCACTGTGAAACCAGTTGTTTCATGGTTGGTATCTCTAGACTGAGTCCATACACAATCATACATCAGAACAGGAAGACTTTACCAAGAAATGGGGGTGAGGAATAGGTTACACTTATGACTGAATTGATGAGGAGAAACCATGTGTAAGCTGGACAACCCCTTGAGTTAATTTTTTATGTGCTTTTATAGGTTTTCTTTCTTTCACATCCAGTAAATTCTTTAGGTTATTTACACACTGTTGAATCTACCTCTGAAAATCATTGTGCAAATTGAATGGTGTTTCCTTCGACTCCGGGTGCGGGTGCAATGCCCTGCGGGCCTCACTCATGCCAGGTTTCCTGTTGCCCCCTCTTTCAGGCTTCCCCTTCCCACACCTTCTCCCCAACACCTAGTTCAGATGCCATTCCCTCCGGATTGAACTCCTGTCTCCTGATTACCCATTACATTCTGCTTGTTCACTGACTGTTTCCATGATCTCCATCACCACCATACACACTTTATTGGGACTTCCGTGGCAGTTCAGTGGACTTCCAGAAGTCCAGAAGACTCTGGGATTCTGCTGCAGAGGTCACAGGTTCAAACCTTAGTCAGCAAACCAAGATCCTACAGGTCATACAGATGGGCAATAATAATAATAAATTTAAATACAACTACACTTTATTGATAACTGCAGCTTCATACATGGTTTGAAAGTTGAGTAGTATTTGTATTCTGACTATGTTCTTCTTCAATATTTTGTTGTCATTTAAAGTCTAATGCAAGGCATTAGATTCTAAAATTAGTTTGTTTATATACAAATAATAACCTACTAGGGTTTTGAATGAAATTGTGTTGAATCTGTGGACCATAATGAGAAGAATGAACATCTTAAAAATAATGGCTCTGACTATTAATAAATGTGGAATATACCTGCATTAAAAAAAAAGAATGACTTCATTAATTTTGGCAAAACCTCTTCATAAATATGTTTAGTAACATACTTTTTATAGAAATGATGCCATCTCACTCTTAAAGTGAAATGGAAAATTAATCTACTGAAGTAATACAAGTTAAGAAATTTATCTCTCATTCCTTATCCAAAAAAAAAAGAACTCATATAAAACAAGAAAAAGCTAAGTAAAATGACATAATTTACTCTTGGGAAAGAGTATAGCTAGTTTGTGCTCTATCTATACCTACTGAGGCAAAGTTTTAAATATTAAGTAACTTTAAAAGTTAGCTTCCCTCCATACTCAGAAAAATAAAGGCTTTTACTGACTGTAAAAATGAGACAGCAAGTTTGATAGCTTTTTAGTTTTTTAACTATATGTCTATCATATGTGACTTGATATGTTATAGTAGATATTTCTTTCATAAAATTCTGCATAGTGTTGACACTGGGACTTTTTTCCTACACAATCCTTAATTTTTACAACTTTTACTTTTAATTACAATGAATATGTTTCACATTTCTTTTTTCCCTAGAGAAAATGCTATATAATCTTTCAATGCTATAAAATCTCTCACAAAGGCCTTGCAGGCCAGGCAACTCAACACACTCCTAAGAGGGATGCAGTATTAGTAAACACTGGACATTTTGTTCTGTTTCTTTATTCAATAAATTAAACTGAATGCCTATCTTGTGTAAATCAGTGTCATCTTCATTGTTATTTCCACACGATTATATTAGAGTTTCTTAACTGCAAGCACCAGAAATCAAGTTGGCTGCTGTAGGTAAAAAGGAATGTTTTGGAAGACTATCAAGGTTTCTTAGAATCAGCATGAAACTGGACAACTGGGTTTGGGGTCAGACTCTTCTCTGAGCTCCAGACCTGTAACACCTACAACTAGGTTCCAGGAAGACATTTTAGGACACTCCCTCCCCTTTCTAGATGAACTTCTCTCCTTCCGTAGCTCTCCATCGTCCTTCGTATAATCAAGAACACTCAGAGAGGCCTCTGTCACCTTAGCCAATCTTGAGCGTGTGGCCTGTTCTGACTCCTTCTTTCCTACCTCTCACTCACCACCCAGTCCCCTCTAATCTGGTCCTTGTCTACTTCATCAGCATCCTCTCATGCCAAGTTCTCTCTTGAATGCCATGCTTGAGCTTCCCAGCTGGTTAGCCAAAGCTCAAAGCACTTCCACAAACTGATGGCACATATACCAAGATATCGAGGTCTCAGAGGCACAAGCTGGTCCACTGACTGTGGTGTTCAGCGATGTGAAAAATACCAGGAAGCACTGCTCTACTCCAGCCATGCGGATCCCCTTCCAATCCCACAAATGCATTAGCTCTTCCTCCCCTTCAGGGCTTTTATTTGTGATATTTCCACTGCCTGAAATACAATGCACCAACTCTTCACTTAGCTCAGCCTTTGAGATTTAACTTTTACATCAGTTCTTCTAGGAGGCCTTCCCTGAATGCCCACATTTGGTTAGCACATCCTAACATTCAGTGCCACAGAGCCTTCTACTCTGCCTTTTGAAATATTTGTGGCATTTAAAATTACTTTCATCAATGTCTGACTCTCCCACTTGATGTCCAGTGGAGCAGAGACCCAGTCTGGTTCACTACTAGATCCCTAGCAGCAAGAACAATTTATTGACTGGACAATCAATAAAATTTTTGTGGCTGAATGATTGTTAGCAATCTTAGGTAAATAAAAATAAGAGCAACTACTGTCTTATGTAAATAAAATTTAGGTAAGTAAAAATAAAAGGACTTACCGTCTTATGTATGGGCTCTTTTAAAACTGTTTTATAATTAAAATCTTTTCTTATTTGGAAATATTTTAAAAAGTGAAGCACTTAAAGCAAGAAAATCAGTAGCATGCTAAAGTTAGCCCAACACACTGTGGAAGATCAGGAATGAGATTTCAGCTTTCCTGCCTCTCTTCTGTGTTGATTAGAAGACATTTGAGAAAGCTTTGGGCACATCTCTGACTTTTTAAGACTGAAATTCTGTAGGGTGCCTAGAATTCTATTTGCAGGAAACATACATGACTGCCACAGTCAAAGATAGACTTTGTGGTAGCATGATGCATCAGCCTGACCCATTTTAACAATCCCCACATGCTCATATTTCTTCCTGCTGGTCTGTCAAAAATTTCAAGCATTAAGAGAGACTTGGTTATAAAAATTCTTGATTATCTGTCATCTATCAATTTTGCATTTAGATTTGAAAATATATCCCCAAATGGGTTGAATAACCAGATGGAGGGAGTCCTTTCACAATGTATACAGATATCAAATCATCACAAAGCACACTTTAAATACCTTAAAATATTGTCAACTATGCCATCACAAAGCTGAAATGTGAAATAAATAAGTGTGATGAGAGAAAACTTCCTTGGAAAAAAGAAAGAAGAAAAAGATGGAAGGAAGGAAAGAAAGGAAGGAGAAAGAAAAAATACACCCATAAAAATAAGAAAAAGTTTAAAAGATGCTTTACTATTGTGATGGTTAAACAAAGAGTTTTTACAGTTTCGTGAAGTTTCTGGCTCTTCACATGGATATTTTTGAAACAATTCCTCATAATTTATAGAGGTAACTAACAGAAGGAAAACCCTTCTGGTAAGAAATATAAGGAGGTAAATATAGCAGCCATGTGTAATTCCGAATTCTTTTCAATACATCATGTGACATTTGTGATTATAAATTGATCACAGACGAGCCTTGGTATGAAAAATGTACTATTACGTAATGCAGACATGCTGTTCATAGCAATACGCCAGATGGAAATGTGAGTGTTTTAACTGGAAAGTGAGTTATTTGGTCTCTCCATTTTGTGTAAATCTTCAAAGCATAAATTAAAAGCAGAAGATGTATTGTATGGATTCAGGATCTGAGACCTCTACTATACTCTGTGAATTTTTCAGCTGCATGGAAGACAGCATTTTTGACTGGCCAGACGAACACTCTTATCTCTTCCCTAAGGTTGTTGTTCTACTTTGAGATGACAGGGATAAAAAAAAAAAATGTACCCTGAAATGGGTGTTTCCCACTCTAAATATTCAGTATGAATCCTATGGCCAGACAGGGCTTATTTTCATTTCTTTTTGCAATGCCTTGTGTCCTGCATCATCTTGAAAGCTTTTTCATTCAGAAAATATTTCAGTCTTTCATGGTTCTGCTGTGTCTATATGAAAGAGAACTCGGGACACACAGAAATGACTCATAAATGGCCATCTGAACTGTATTTATTTTCATATTGCCTGAATAATTTGTGTAATTTACGTTGTTACTCATGGAGGAGAGGAACTGAGAAGGCAATTTTTTAGAAAGTTGTATTCCTCCATAAACATCAAGATAATACTCTGAATGTCTTTATAAGCAATATAATAAATTAAAAGATGAATATTTAATATATAAGCAGAAACAAAAATTCACACTTACAACATTGCCATCTACCTCAATGAATAAAAGAACTACAGAGCAAGAAACTGAAATGTCAAGATGACAAAACATCCAAAAGGGAAGCAGCTCCATCGGCCAAGAATGTGTAAATTATTTCTACCCTAAATATCAACACGGGAAACCATACAGCTACTTTAAATTTGAGAAGAGGAAAGGATTTTCAAGTAGCATCTGCGACAGTGACAGTGGAAAATATTGTTTATGCTGCCTTGTCCCTCCATAACCCATCCACCAGCAATTGCCAGAATAACCTTCCTAAAAACCATAGGTCCGAACACATTATACCTCAGGTTAGAAACATTCAAACAGTAAAACAAAACAAAACAACTTTTTCTAGATATATGCACTGAAATCAATATAGATAAATTGATATTATGACCTGATTTGCATCAAAATAACCTAGGGGCCTGTGAAGGGAGGGAAGGAGTGGAGGCTTCAATGGATTCAGATTAGCCATGAGTTGACCATTGTTGAAGATGGGTTCAAGGGGTTCATTATCAGATTTTTCTCTATTTTATAAAGTTGAACAAAAAAGACTCAATATTAACTTTCAAATCTTCTTATAAATTGGGCCTCAGTTCAGTTCAGTTCAGTTCAGTCGCTCAGTTGTGTCCGACTCTTCGCGACCCCATGAATCCCAGCACGCCAGGCCTCCCTGTCCATCATCAACTCCCGGAGTTCATTCAGAATCACGTCCATTGAGTCCGTGATGCCATCCAGCCATCTCATCCTCTGTCGTCCCCTTCTCCTCCTGCCCCCAATCCCTCCCAGCATCAGAGTCTTTTCCAATGAGTCAACTCTTCGCATGAGGTGGCCAAAGTACTGGAGTATCAGCTTTAGCATCATTCCTTCCAAAGAAATCCCAGGGCTGATCTCCTTCAGAATGGGGCTAGTGGTTTACTTTCCAGGTTTATAGTCAATTTTTCAAGCATCCAAAGCCGTATCAAATCATTGTGGAAATGTTGTCCCTGAGCCTGTGTGTGTGCTCAGTCACTTCAGTCGTGACCAACCACACTCCTCTGTCCATGGGATTCTTCAGGCAAGAACAGTGGGGTAGGTTGCCGTGCTCCTCCAGGGGAACTTCCCCACCCAGGGATCAAACCTGAGTCTCCTACATCTGCTGTGCTGTGGGTGGATTCTTTACCCACTGAGCCACCTGGGAAGCCCATCCCTAAGCTTCCCAGGAAAGCTTCCCTGAGCACCTCCCTTTTCTCAAATCACTGCCTTTATTCAAGCTGTTTTTCATTCTTGAAATGCTCTTCTCTCTTAGCTTTACTTGTTGGATTCAATTTTCTGAGTCTGAGTTCCTTCTTCTGTAAAATGATGGGGTTGGACCAGATAACTTCCAAAGTCTCTTCCATCTTATAATTATCAAGCTAGGTTGACCACTCACTTCTAAGGAAAAAAGATCTACTTAGGAACAAAGTCAATAAACAGGGGACCCCACCAGACATAGTCTGAGTTAAGATTTAAGTACGGCAAGATCACGTTGTTGAGGGGATTCTGATAAAATTAGGTTTCCTTCCCTTTTGTATATTTCACTCTTCCTGACTTCTTGGAAACATGATCCCAAAAGAAAGCTATTCTAAATAATCTCTACCGTCTACTTAGCAATAGATTAGATGAGCACATGGAGCAAATGTGCCTTAGAAAGAGGGGGTAGTTAGAGACTGAGAATAGATCTTAGAACTGGTTGTAGGAATTTGGCTAAAGAGTGAGACTATGAGACATGAAAAGGAAGGATGACTACACTGGTCTGGCTTTCCACAAACCATATGAGCACTAGTCCCCTTATTTCACATGACTTGGAGGGAACATTCTTGCTTCACACATTTCCATTATTAAATTAATATTTAAAGACTAAAAACTCCTAGAAGGCACTGAATTTAACAAAAGAGCAATTTTATTTCTTTCTTTAATAAATATTCTGATTATAAAAGTTATAAACCTTTTAATTGTTGTAATTTATAGTCATTAGAGAAAATTCCCTTTTATAATTACTCTTTTCCAAAATGTCCTGAGAGATTAAACCAAATGACTTTTTGGCATGCATCTCTGTGTCTCTCTGTGAGCACTACCTCTCCTTATCCACCCACGAGGGTGAACCCCAACAAGAGGCAGGTTTGTGCACCATGAGCCTGTCTGATGCTCAACACAGTTGACTGGACCAGAAGGTAAAGATTCTTTCTACCAGGATTCTATAATCTGGAACTAAAATTAATTAATTCATCTGGATGGTTAATATGAAAATATTAAATTGGTGTTAGAACTCTTTTGGTTGATAGTGCCAGAAATGAAATTTTAAATGTGCTTTAAAAATACAAATAATTTATTGGGTTCATTAATTTAAAATGGAGAAGTAGGATTGTTCCTGGTGCATTAGATTCATCATTCAGAGGAATGATGTTATTACATGACTGGTTTTAAGTGCTCAGATGATATCATCAGGGCTGAATCAATCCATTTCTGAGTTCATTTTCTTGGGGTTGTTTTCATTCAGAGGCAGCATCATCCTCTACAGAGGAAATCATCCACCGTTAGCTTCACATCTATAATCCACCACTTTAGCAATTCCCTAAAGGAAGCATCAGGAGCTTCCCAAATGGCTCAGGCAGTCAAAAACCCACCTTCAAAGCAGGAGACCTGGGTTCCATCCCTGAGTTGGGAAGATCCCCTGGAGGAGAGCATGACAACCCACTGCAGTATTCTTGCCTGAAGAATCCCCATGGACAGAGGAGTATGGTGGGCTACACATGGGATTGCAAAGAGTTGGACATGACTGAGTGGCTAAGCACAAAGGAAGAACAACTATTAGTTAATTCTATAGAAATTCTTAGGAAAGATTTTGATTGGCCTAGTTTGGATTGTGAGTCCTTGACTCAATAGCAAAGGCTAGAACATGCTCTCATTACCCAGACACAAGTCGAAATCCTACCCTTGAGGTGAGCCATGCCTGAAGATTAGGGGCTGAAACTGGAGCAGGAATGCTTCTTCAGAGGAAAATTGAGGTGCTTTATTTCATTATGGGGTCATATATTAGGGGGAAAGAAAGGGTGAGCATTGATTGGTTGATTGGCTGCTGGTTAACTGATCTGTGGATTGATCATCTAGGAGCAGTCTTGGATTAGTCAGTTCTTGGATAGGAAGTATATAAATGCCAAGTTGTCCACAGAATGGACTGACTGGGCAGTTATAAACCCAGACTTTTTAAAAAAATCTCAATGACTGTGATGCTTTCCCATTGTTCTGAGTGAAGGTTGAGCCTTAAATCATTTGCTGTTGTTCATCTTAGCTTGGTTTATGTTGGAAGTGCATGACTAAGGCGCTTGAGCCAATCAAATGATGATCAAAAACTACACCAGGTTCCTCCCTAGTCAAGCTAAATATTCAAACTCAGTTTAGCAAGTTCCCGGGAGTGAGCCCAATGCCTCAGAAACAACCCTGCTTCTCCAGTGGAGCCTGGTGGCCTATTGGTCCAGTGTGCCTTGTTTGTTTGCCTATTGCTATAGTCTGAATGTTTATGTTCCCCCAAAACTCGTATGTTGACATCCTAATGCCAAATGTGATCATATGGTGCCTTTGAAAGGTGATTAGGTCATTAATGCCCTTGTAAAAGAAAACAGAGGGCTTGCTAGCCCCTTCCACCATGTAAGGACACAACAAGGAGGTAAGTCTGCATTCCAGAAGGGGGCCTTCATCAGAACCCAATCACGATGCCACTCTGATTTTAGACCCCTAGCTTCCAGAACTGTGAGAAAAGAATTCTTTTGTTTATAAGTCATCCAGGCTGTGGTATTTTGTCATAGCAGCCTTAATGGACTAGACACCAGTTCACTTATCCTTGAACAAAATAAAATTACACAGACCTGGTATTTGCCAAAAGGTGGAATGTATGGCTTGTCTCTAATATCAGTCACTGTCCAAAGAAGCAGATATCATCAGTTTCTCACTTCTCAAAATAAAAGCTTCATATCGGTAAATTTGAAATAATTGAGAATGAATAGATTTCCCTCTTTATCAATTATAAAAATTCTATTTAATTCAATACAAGTCAACTTTCATCTCTTTTATAAATCTTCCCTACATCATTCTGCCTAGTTCAATTTCCTTCCACTTCTTTTTTCTTCCATCTTCCATTCCTTCAGCAGTAACAATAAGTGCTACTTGCTGAGCAATTAGGGTTTCCTAAGTGGCTCAGTGGTAAAGAATACGCCTGTCAATGCAGGAGATGCAGATTTGATCCCGGGGTCAGAAAGATCCTCTGGAGGAAATGGCAATCCACTCCAGTATTCTTGCCTGGAAAATCCCATATACAGAGGAGATTGGTTAGTCCATAGGGTCACAAAGAGCTGGACACGACTGAGCGACTAAACCACCACCATCACCACCAATAGAAAACTAATGCAGGGACTTCCTTATTTTTGATGTCAAAAATTCTATTAGAGGGACTTCCCTGGCAGTCCCATGGTTAAGATTTCACCTTCCAATGCAGGGGATGCTGATTGGATCACTGGTCAGGGAGCTAGAATCTCACAAGCCTTGGGTGGCAAAAGCCAAAATGTAAAACAAAAGCAGTGTTGTAACAAATTCAATAAATAAAGACTTTAAATCTGCATAAAAAGAACTTAAAAAATAACTAATGCAGATTTTTATTGATTCACCCACATGAAATTGACAATATTGTCTGTTTTTGCTCTATAGAAATAATGATTTCATTCGGTTCAGCCTAATATTATTTGGGTGTGTTCCATTTAATATTATTTGGTTGATGAGTTCTTACGTCCTTGACATCTTAGGAAAACTGCAGAAACAAATGTTCACAGACTTTACTCACTCCTTTGTTCTTTACTCCCCCAAATGCACACACCAAAAAATGGATAGATGTTGATCATTGCTTGAGTTCTATACTAGAGAAAACGTCTCCTATGTTTAATCGTGTTGTTTCTAACTGTTACCTAGTGTCTGTTCTCAAATGTGATCTTAAAGTGTTTGAGGTCAGAAAGCATATCTTCATTTCCTATAGAATTTTTTGTACATACTCTGTTAACAAATAAACAATACAACATTAAGGTTTACAATGGCTTTTGAGATGTAAATATTATCTGATTCAGTTATGAAGAGTGATAGACAGGGCTTTGTTTTGCTATGACCACTAGGGAGAAAAAAACATTTTACAGTTTAGACCACAGATTGAGACTTTTAACCTTTTTTTCTTCAAAATGAAAGAGCAATAGAGGAGTGTAGAAGTTTCCATGCACAGAAACAGGATGCTGATGATTGACCGGAGAATTCAACAAGTCATCCTTTCAAAACAGCTCAGGAAAGCATTTGAGAACAAAAATGGGTAGAGGAATCTTCACTGGCATAAAGAATCCAACAATCAATTACTCAGCCGTAAAAAAGAACAAAATTGTGCCATTCGCAGAGTCATGGATGGACTTAGAGAATATCATACAGAGTGAGATGAGTCAGAAAGAATGATATCATATATTACCAAATAAATATGGAACCCACAAAAATGGTATAGATGATCTTGTTAGCAAAGCAGAAATAGAGACAAGATGTAGGGAACAAATGCATGGATACCGAGGGCGAGAGGGGAGGGGGGATGAATTGGAAGACTGGGATTGACATATACGCACTATCGATACAATGTATAAAATAGATAACTAATGAGAACAGTGACCTAAATGGAAAGGAAACCCCAAAAAGAGGGAATATATGTTTACATAAAACTGATTCACTTTGCTATACAGGAGAAACTAAAACAACATTGTAAAGCAACTATGCTCCAATGAAAGAAAAAAAATTTTTAAGAAGGAAAAAAAAGACCCCAGAAATCATGCTTTCATTACCAAACATGTCTTTTCCTTTACCATTTATATATGTAACCCAAAAGACACAAAAGCAAATTCAGTGTAAGTAGGTGCAACGTTTTGATTCCACAGAGAGGGTGCTGAGACAGAGTAAAGACTGAACAGCTCCTCCTAGTTGTCATTGAGAGCATGGCATTTATTATCATCTCAGGAAATACGTTTCTAGTGAAGGTTAACTCTAAGATGGAATAAAGAACTTAGTCATGTGTCCTGACCATTGTTGCCTCAAGGACTGTAACTCAGTGTTGCTTCATCTATCCAGATAAGAAACTGTGATTAATTATAAATGATGGCCGATTCACTAGAAAGCACACTTGCAAATTGTTAGGACCACATTTCCAAGTCAATATGATCCATTTTGGGAGCAACTATTATTACTGAGTTTCCTCTTATAAATTTTAGAATCAGGCAAGTAATTCCACAAAGATCATTTGTGAAATAAATGATCCTTCATTACTTCATTACTGTTGAAGGAGTAATATTTTCAGAACTAGCTAGGAACACTAATAGACTAAGACCCTTCATACACACAAGGATCCTTTTAAAATAACTTCTGAAAATGGATATGGTTCTCAACACCTTAATTTGTAAAGAAATTATTTCAAATGGTCCCCTTCTTCCTTATTTTAAATGTTTCTGGTTCTTTTCTATTATTATTAGCAGAAGTGTGCTGAATAGTCTTAGTATATTTTATTAGCTAATTAAAAAAAAAAAACTTTGAAAGGGCTTGCTTGTTTCAGTACTCCTCATAGACTATTAGAACTGAAAGAGAATTTGGAAATCAAGTTCAATATAGCCCAGTACAATACAGCCATCAATGAGTCTGCTATAAGTACCATAATCAAGTGATTATATAGTCTTTGATTACTGCAGTGTGTTTCAGTCTTGGATAGCTCTATTAGGAAGTTTGTCTTTATGCTGAAATAAAATCTGCCTCTCTATAACTTCTCTCTAGTGCCATAAAAGTCAAATTGTACTTAAGATTGTAGCTGTTTTGTTCTTATCTTGCTAGTTATTATTTAATTATAGGTCTTTATCTGATCACAATGAAAATTCTGCTAACATACTCATTCTATCAAACTACATTGTACCTCAATATATATTTCCATTGAAGCAATTTCCACAAGTAGGATTTTAATTTCAAATGGCGTGATCTTAAACTTTGTCTCAATGGGTATTTCATTACTGAAATTCACTCAAAGCCATTTCTGAAGTGTCTTCTAAAACACTCACATGAACTCGTACTATAACAATGAATTAAAGCTCCTTTGAGGTTTTTTTTTTTAAATTCCTCTAAATAGAAGTGTTAAAGCTCAAATGTCAAAGGAAGCAATAGTAATACTCACACAGTTAATATCAAAGGTAAATGTTAAACATGCATGCATTTCTTTGCAAAGAGCATCTGCAAAGGTAGAACCATGAAAGGTTTCATTATAGACAAATCTGCTTGAAAAGTTGCATCAAATTATTTTACATGCCATATCTTGGCATTCTCTAAGATTAAAAAAAAATTTCAGTGGTTTATTTCTAGAGAACATAGCTAGTAACAATTATGAGAATAGTTTAAGAAAAGGGACATCTTGGGGACTTCCTTGGTGGTCCAGTGGCCAAGACTCTGAGATCCCAATGCAGGAGGCCTGAGTTCAATCCCTGGCTGGGGAACTATATCCCACATACCAAAAATAAATAAATAAAAAGGGGACATCTTTACTCAGTACCTGAAGAATTTCCATAAGCACAGTCCTGGTAACTCTCTGAGCTTTTTCTCATTTTGTCTCTCCTCTGGAGAAGTAAAGTGACTTACTGAATTTGTAAATATGTAAGAAAAACGAGACAAGCCTGCACTCTTTTCTCTCCCCTAGGGATGGAGCTTGGCCATTGAAATTTTTGTTGCTTCTCTGCTCCTCCATGTAGTTGGCCTTTCTCAGGCTGTCACGTGCCCTGTGTGGGTCATTCCAGTCCAATGGGACCTACAACAGGCAGATGAGACTCCCTAATTCAGGGCGCAGTTAGCAGGTTTACCTTACTCTCGTGCTGAATCACTTCCTTCACTTTGCCCCTTCACTTCCTTTGCCCCTATCAGTCATCTGTTTAGAACTCAAGCAGGGAAGAAATGGATTTATGAGCTGCACTTCCTACCTCCAGGGATCCCAAATGTGGGACATCATGAAGTAGAGTAACAAAGATCTTTGGATTACTTAAACAGAGAGAAGAAACAATATCTTTATTCTTGCAGGAGGTAAAGCTTTAGCTCCTGTGTGTGCTAGGTTGCTTCAGTCATGTCTGACTCTTTGCCACCCCATGGACTATAGCCCACCAGGCTCCCCTGTCAATGGGATTCTCCAGGCAAGAATACTGGGGTGGGTTACCTTGCCCTTCTCTAGAGGATCTTCCCAACCCAGGGATCAAACCTGGGTCTCTTATGTCTCCTGCATTGGCAGGCAGATTCTTTACCACTAGCACCACCTGGGAAGCCTTCCTTAGAAACAAAAGCAAGTTGACAGTCTTCCCTGGTGGTCCAGCAATTAAAAATCCGTCTGCCAATGAAGGAGACGTGGGTTCGATCTCAGGCCAGGAAGATCCCACATGCTACGGGGCAACTAAGGCCTCGAGGCACAACTATTTTGCTGCTACAAAGATGATTAAAGAATAAAGGAGTGTATTTCTTTCTCCTGCAATAGTTCCAGGTCAAAGGTCCAGGTCAGTGGAAAACCTCTGTTCACTATGATTCACTAACACATTTTTATCATTTTCTTGGTAAAATCTGGGTGCTTTCCATGTCTGCATTTCAGCTGGTGGGAAGGAATAAAAGAATTTGGAACAGGCATGTTGAATGAATGAAATCCCAGACCCACAGTAGGGAAACATCACTTCTCACATTCCGCTGGTGAGAACTATTTCCACTGTGATGCCTAACAGCTAGAGGGGCTGTAAAATGTGATCTAGTTGTGCACAATGGGACTAACTGTGGAAGAAGAGAGTGGATCTAGGTGGACAACCAGCAGTCTCCACCATACACCTTCAAGAACTCCATAGGATAGAAATAAAACGGCTTCTGCTAGGGCTAAAGTCAGTGCCCCAAATCAAAGAGTATATGGTGTTATTGGGCAGAAAAGAATCGGTGTAAACTTCTTTCAGTGGGCTATCATGATATGAAAATGCAGTGCAGGAGACACGGGTTCAATCCCTAGATCAGGAAAAGCCCCTGGAGAAGGGAATGGCTACCCACTACAGTATTCTTGCATGGAGAATCCCCAGGGACAGAGGAGCCTGCTGGGCTATGGTCCATGGGGTTGAAAGCAAAACCACTCTTTGGGCTTCCCAGGTGGCTCAAATGGTAACGAATCCACCTGCAGTGCAGGAGACCCAGATTCGATCCCTGGGTTAGGAAGCTCCCCTGGAGAAGGCAATGGCTGCACACTCCAGAATTCTTGCCTGGAAAATCCTTATGGACAGAGGAGCCTGGCAGGCTACAGTCCCTGGGGTCGCAAAGAGTTGGACACACTGAGTGACTCAGCATGTGGAAAAGAGTATAAGTATAATCAAAATGAGGAGAAGAAAAACAGCAGATTGGGCCAGAATACTCAGAGATATATAATTATTACAATTGTCAGTAATAATTATCATTTTCCTGGTGGTTTTCTCACTTGCACGTGGAGATAAGCACCATCATTAGCAACAACTTCACAGAGAACACATTTATACCATCTTATTTATGCACTACTTACATAAAACGATAATAGATCCCATAATTACCTGCCAATTAGTTTAAAAACCATTTAGTTCAATACCTGGAGATACTGTGGTTATAATATTTGTTTCCTGTGGTATCTTTTCTCCCTGTGGATTCAAGCTGAAACTTTCCTTCAACTTCATACTTTGATATCACATTCCAAGAGAAATAAAATTTGTTCTCAAAGAGTAGACTGGTAGAAAAGGATATAGTAAGCTAAAAGGAAATATTAAAAGAATAGTTAAAAGTTATATAAAAAAGCTCTCAAAAGTAATACTTTTATTGGGCACAAAATAAGAGACATGAAACTGTCTAAAAATTCCAAGTTATATTTGAAGTAAGATGTTGGCTTAAAAATCAACATTCAAAAAACTAAGATCATGGCGTCCAGTCCCATCACTTCATGGCAAATAGAGGGCAAAACAAAAGAAACAGTGACAGACTTCATTTTCTTGAGCTCCTAAATCACTGCAGTTGGTGACTGCAGCCATGAAATTAAAAGATGCTTGCTCCTTGGAAGAAAAGCGATGACCACCGTAGAGAGCATATTAAAAAAGCAGACATTACTTTACCAACAAAGGTCTGTTTAGTCATAGCTATGGTTTTTCCAGTGGTCATGTATGGATGTGAGGGTTGGACTATAAAGAAAGCTGAGCACCGAAGAATTGATGCTTTGAACTGTGGTATTGGAGGAGACTCTTGAGAGTCCCTTGGACTGCAAGGAGATCCAACCAGTCCATCCTAAAGGAAATCAATCCTGAGTATTCATTGGAGGGACTGATGCTGAAGCTGAAGCTCTAATACTTTGGCTTGGAGAAGAACGGACTCATTGGAAGAGACCCTGATGCTGGGAATGATTGAAGGCAGGAGGAGAAGGGGACAACAGAGGATGAGATGGTTGAATGGCATCACCAACTGCATGGACATGAGTTTGAATAAGTTCTGGGAGTTGGTGATGGACAGGGAGGCCTGGCGTGCTGCAGTCCATGGGGTCGCAAAGAAGCAGACACGACTGAGAGACTGAACTGAACTGAAGATCTCAAAGGATAGGATTTGTCATGTGGTTGATTAGCATATTTAAAACCTCTGCAAACTGAATGGAATTCTTACTTCCAGGTAAGATAGAGTGCTGTTGTTGTTTAGTTGCTCAGTTGGGTCTGACTGTTGTGACTCCATGGACTGTACTGTACTAGGCTCTTCTGTCCATGGGGACTTTTCAGGCAAGAATGCTAGAGTGCGTTGTCATTTTCTCATCCAGGGGATCTTCCCAACCCAGGGGTCGAAACCCCATCTTCTGCAAGTCTCCTGCATTGCAGATGGGTTCTTTATTGTTGAGCCACTAGGGCAGCCAAGATAGAGTACTAGAGGGTAAACTTTTTATCTCACTTGAAACAACCAAAGAGAGGGAGGGAAGAAGGAGAGAGAGACACGTAAACAGAGACAGAGAAACAAAGATGGAGAAGTCTCTAGAAAAAGTATATAAAACCATGGTCTTCAAGACACTGCATATCAGGCAACAAGGGACAGTAATCTTTTAGAGACACACAAAAAATCTGATAAACTGTACTTAACCCAAATAGAAAACTTTGCATTTCAAAGGGGCTTCCTAGGTGGCTCAGTGGTAAAGAATCCGCCTGTCAAGCAGGAGACCCGAGTTCGATCCTTGTGGCAGGAAGATCCCTTGGAGTAGGAAATAGCAACCCTGTCCAGTATTCTTGCCTGGAAAATTCCATGGACAGAAGATCCCGGCTGGCTACTGTCCATGAGGTCTCAAAGAGTGGGACATGACTGAGTACTCACACGTGCAGGAATGCATGTGTGACAGAAGACATCACTAGGGAGAAAAAGACAAGCTACACACTGTGAGAACTATAAAACAACTATCTAATAAACTTGCATCTAGAATATACAGCATTTTCAAAAAACTCAATACAAAATAAATACCCAACTAAAAACAAGCAAGAGACTCAAACAGCCACTTCACAAGAGGAGATATACAAATGGCAAAACACACATGAAAAGATGCTCAACATTACTCATCATTAAGGAAATGCACATGAAAACCCCAGAAAAAGGCATTACACACCTGGTACTATGACTAACATTAAAAACATTGATCAAGCTAAGCTTTGACAGGATGTTACGAAACTAGACTCCTCATACTTTGCAGGTAGGAAGGAAATGGGACAACCTGCTAGGAAAACTGTTCTGTATTTTCTCAAAATGTTAAAAAATACACTTATGGTATGACCCAACTATTCCATTCCTAGACATTTACCCAAGAGAAAAGAAAGTATATGTCCAAACAAAGACTCATACATAATTTCTATTGTACTTTTGTTTCTAGTCACTAGAAACTACTCGAATGCCCATCAGCAGATGAATGGATAAACATATTGTGGTGTATCTAATGGAATACCACTCAGTAACAAAAAGACTGAGCTACTGGTACATGTAACACTGTGGGTGAATCTCAAAATAATTATACTGCTTGAAAGTCAGTACAAATGATTATATGCTCTGTGGTTCCAATTATATAAAATTGTAGAAAATGCAAATTAATCCTTAGTGACAGAAAACAGATGAGTGGTTGCCTAGGAATAGGTAAATCAGGAGGGTGAGATTGCCGTGGGGTACAAGGAAACTTTGGGGGGTGATGGATATTGTTCACTGTCTTAACTGTGGTAATCATTTCTTGAGTGTGTGTATATATATATATATATCAACATTTATCAAACTGTATACTTGTTTGCACAGTTCATTATATGTCAACTATAGCTCAATGAAACTGTTTAAAAAATTGGAAGGGAACATTGTAAAGAAAACAATATATCCATATCCATGTTTTTACATTTTAAAATTGCCTATTATAATTTGGGAACAACTAGAATCACAATTTGCTAAACTTTTCAAATCAATTCTCTAAGTTGTAACTTTAAACAATTTTCATTAGTCTTTAATTAAAAACCAAATTTTAAAAAGAGCAATTAAAGGACAAGGATTTTCATGAGTAAAGGAAAATACTTTTGAATTTGATATATTGTGTACCTATATTGAAAAACTCAGTTCTTCAGAGAGGTTAAAAAAATCAGAACTTGATATTCTAATGATAATTGTATACTAACTCTGTGTTGTTCTTCTAAACTGAAATGGTTGATAATTTGGGTTTATAAATATCTGTATTATTTTACTTCAAAATAATGGGCAAACTTTCCTTGACTTTACAGGCTCTCAGCTAAATATTTCAGTATCTAAAATGAATAAAAAACAAAACTTGTATTTTTACATATGTAAAAAACATATAAAAATCTTTAACTTTTACCTACATGACATTGTAGATTTATGAGGGACTTTTAAAAATATTTTGGGTTCCTGATTCCAACTTCTTTTCATGAACCAAATACTTGGTGGACAAATCAAATGATTTCCAAGGGAGTTAAGAGGTTAAGAGCAGTTAAAACACACACTGCATGTGTATGCTTAGTCACTTCAGTCATGTCAGACTCTGTGTGACCCCATGGACTGTAACCCACCGGGTTCCTCTGTCTGTGAGATTCTCCAGGCAAGAATACTGGAGTGGGTTGCCATGCCATCCTCCAGGGGGTCTTCCTGACCCAGGGATCGAACCCACATCTCTAAGGTCTCCTGCATTGGCAGGTGGGTTCTTTACCACTAGGCCACTTGGGAAACCCAAGACACATACTATATACTCACAAATAAAATCCTGGTTTCCTTTTATTTGTCATGTTGTGATCACTAGGTCGTTTTCTCCTATCATCAGAGTATTTTACTCTGAGAAATTTACAGTGTTCAGGACATATATTCAGCAAACAGAATGAGAAAAAGAGAGAGAGAGCTATTCAAGACATTGAAATACAAGGACAAATCACCGAGTAAGGACAGTTGCTAAGTTTGGAAAATAACTCATGTGTCCGAAATCTATTTCGCTACAATTTACAACTAAAATCATAGCTTATGTGAACTGTTCATGTCACACTTAAAGATTGTTAGAATCTTCACTGTCAAGGGTTCAACTGGAAACCATTCAAATGATTTCCAAGGAAAGCCTTTGGTGAAGACACGGTTAAAAGGGTGCTGGCACAGTTGAGGGATGGAGAAGGAAGGATGTTGAGACTCTTAGGGACCAGCAAGGTAGGAAGTTTTATTGCGTCTAGGGCTGCCATTCAGAAAACTAAGACCATGGCATCTGGGCCCATCATTTCATGGGAAATAGATGGGGAAACAGTGGAAACAGTGTCAGACTTTATTTTGGGGGGCTCCAAAATCACTGCAGATGGTGACTGCAGCCATGAATTTAAAAGACGCTTACTCCTTGGAAGGAAAGTTATGACCAACCTAGATAGTATATTCAAAAGCAGAGACATTACTTTGCCAATGAAGGTCTGTCTAGTTAAGGCTATGGTCTTTCCAGTGGTCATGTATGGATGTGAGAGTTGGACTGTGAAGAAAGCTGATCGCCGAAGAATTGATGCTTTTGAACTGTGGTGCTGGAGAAGACTCTTGAGAGTCCCTTGGACTGCAAGAAGATCCAATCAGTCCATCCTAAAGGAGATCAGTCCTGGGTGTTCATTAGAAGGACTGATGTTGAAGCTGAAACTCCAATACTTTGGCCACCGCATGCGAAGAGTTGACTCATTGGAAAAGACCCTGATGCTGGGAGGGATTGGGGGCAGGAGAAGAAGGGGACGACAGAAGATGAGATGGCTGGATGACATCACCAACTCCATGCACATGAGTTTGGGTGAACTCCGGGAGTTGGTGATAGATAGGGAGACCTGGCATGCTGCGATTCATGGGGTCGCAAAGAGTCAGACATGACTGAGCGACTGAACTGTACTTTGAACTGAGGGTTGCCGTTATTGGAAGGAGCATGGGAGAGCTGGAGCTTCAGAGAACAGCCTGGCAAGAGCCACTGATCCAGAGTTATGTTCCTCCCCATTTCTTTTTAGTTATTATTCCCACACCCATGAAAAAAAAAATCAAATCTAATTTAAATTCTACCTGATGAGATATATTAACAAGCAAGGAATAAGATTTAAACAGGTAGGGTTGAGTTGCCTTTATTTTTTTCTTTTTACTCCTTACTTCCCTAGCCCGCCAACAACGGAATTTTCACTCTCTTGGGGGCAATGTTGCTCCCACTGAGCACGCATGTTCTACAGAGAGGCAGCTGCCACCAGAACTGTGGCCCTAAAACCTGACTTCAGAGGAAACACCCTGACCTCTTTGGCCCCCTACCCTGCAGCAGGCAGAGGATTCTGCCATACAGTACAAAGGGTCAGCTGTGGAAGACAGAGCAAGGCGGTGAAGAACAGAGTAGGAAGATCTGAGGGAACAAAAAGAGTAACCCCCAGATAATTTTTCCAAAATCTGGGGAAAGCCTTGAATGGCTTAGAAAGAACATGAATTTTGTGTAAAGAGGATGTTAAGTTCCAGCTTTGTTCCTCTTTCACTGAAGAAGCTTAAGGACTACCTTTAAACTTTCTGAGTCTCTGAGAGTAAACTGGGGCTCTGGATATCTACTTCTGGCAGTTGCTTTGAGGATAAACTAAAATAACATATGCAGAGCACTTACTAATGGGACTGTCTGGATAAATAATCACTAACTGTGAATTTGAAAGTTTTTCATCTGCCCTTCTTTCTTTTCATTCATAAGTGCCAAAACAAAGACTCTGCCCTACTAAACCTGCAGTCTATGGAAGTGTCAGAGGTATTAATCAAAATGCCAAAGCACATTCAAGTTGTTTGAAGGAAGGTTTTTTGCATGCTCAGTTGCTCAGTCATATCTGACTATTTGCGACCCCAACGACTATAGCCCTCCAGGTTCCTCTGTCCATGGAGTTTTCCAGGTAAGGAGTGGGTTGCCATTTCCTCTTCTAGGGGATCTTCCAGATATAGGTATTGAACCTGTGTCTCTTGCATCTCCTGCATTGGCAGACCGATTCTTTATCACTGAGCCACTTGGGAAATCCATTTGAAGGAAATTGATTCACAAAAGAATGGCCTTGGTTAATACTGCTATCACCTATGTCTTCACTAGCAATCTGCTAAGATAATCAAGCCCAAATTCCCCAAAGTTGCTCCTCCCACAAAGCAGATCTTTCTTTAGTGGCCAAAGGTTTTGGAAGAAACCTGAAATGCTCATAAATATAGGTTCAAAGGAAACTCTTCTGAAAATATATATATTGATATTATCTCAACCTGGGATATTAAATCTCCTTTAAATTATAGCATATTTATCTAGAACTGGCTGCACAGAAACTTCCCAGAAGAGTAAATTTCTGAAGCAGTGCTTATTCTGGCAACAAAAGAGAAATTGGCATTAACTAATCTTGCTGCATGTATCCTTTAGTCAACCATTTATTTTTTTATTGAGCACAGGACCTTGTGCCATAATATTTAAGCTTTAGACTATCTTTGTATTGTCTGACAGTGACCAGTGATCTTACTTGACCAAGTGTTTTGAAACTTTTTGACAAACTACCCAAATATAAAATTTTAATTTAGTTTCTTTTGAACTCCAGCTAACTTTGGAGTTCATTAGGGAGCCCTTAAGATATCTCAAGAGGAATATTTAATTAGTTTTATTTGATGTGTTGAATTACATGGGAAGTATTGCTAAAGGAGTGATAAGTTTTCTAAGATTATACTCTATGGGTAAATGTTACTACTATAGATCTTCTAGAAATCAAAGTTTCTGAATTATAGATGTGTCCTGGTATAATCTATTGGCCGTCATTCTGATTATTTCACAGCAACTTGATTAAGCTTCTTTGTCAACACAATGTGATCAAATCTTTAACCTTGCCTTTTCAGTCTTTAATAGACAGTTCAGCTGATGCTTTGCAAAAGGACTTCAAGAATATTCATGGGAAGGACTTTTAAATAAACATAGATCAGATTATATCACTGAAATTGGTAGGAAATTTTTATTACACCGGTAAGGGAAGCAAATCTTCCCTCTCACTGGCAGCCATGATGGGCTCCGAGGCTGTCTGCAGCAGTCAGCAGAATGGCAAAACAGTCTTACAGTGATGCTCACACTGGAAGGGAAAGGGGATTTTGACTGCGCCATATGCTAGTATGGGCTTCTCTGGTGGCTCAGAAGGTAAAGAATCTGCCTGCAATGTGGGAGACCTGGGTTTGATCCCTGGGTCCAGATGTTCCCCTGGAGGAGGGCATGGCACCCCACTCCATTATTCTTGCGTGGAGAATCCCCATAGACAGAGAACCCTGGCAGGCTACAGTCCATGGGGTCGCAGAGTTGGACATAGATGGGCAAGCACAGCACATATGCTAGTTTTCAGGAATGAACAATGAAAGAAGAACTGTTAACTGCTTAATTAAGAGTTATGAGATACTGGCTTTGGAAAAATCTGGTCTTCATAAAACATAATGAAAGTCTTACAAGAGAAAAAGAAAGAATGGCCTTGGATACATCAGAGAAAATTGCTAGCATGTCTGTGTGACACCTACAGAATGCATTAGTCTCACGTTGAAAAAGTCATCCACAAAATCCTTTAGTCAATTACTTTGTCCAGATCTTTATCCCAGAAGGAGATCATTAAGTGATACCACAATTTTTACAAGGCTGGTGATTCAGAAAGCTTCATTTGTTATGTTTCTAAGTTTTGTATCCTCATCTGTACCAATAAGAGGATAAGAGTGCTTATCTCAGAGGGTGGTTGATGGTTGAATTAAAAAATGCATGGTTGTAGTTCACTTGCAAGGTCATGTCTGACTTTTTGTGACGCCATGGACTGCAGCATGCCAGGTTTCCCTGTCTGTCACTCTATCCCGGAGTTTGCTCAAATTCATGCCCTCTGAGTCAGTATGCTATCTAAATATCTCCTCCTCTGCTGCCCTCAGATCGTTTTGCCTTTAATCCTTCCCAGCATCAGGGTCTTTTCCAAAGAGTCAGCTCTTTGCATCAGGTGGCCAAAGTATTGGAGCTTCAGTTTCAGCATCATCCTTCCATTGCATATTCAGGGTTGATTTCTTTTAGGACTGATTCCAGCTTGTAATTCATCCAGTCTGGCATTTTCCATGATGTACTCTGCACATAAGTTAAATAAGCAGGATGACAATATACAGTCATATCATACCTCCTTCCCAATTTTAAACCAGTCAGTTGTTCCATATAAGGTTCTTACTGTTGCTTCTTGATACATATACAGGTTTCTCTGGGGACAGGTAAGGTTTTCTGATTTTCTCATTCTTTTAGGAATGTTCCACAGTTTGTTGTGACCCACACATGAAAAAATGCATTAAAGTATTTAGTACTGAGTCTGGCTCAGAGAAAGTGTTTAATAAAGTCTGGCAGTTTAAATGAACTTCTCCTAATTCTCTTCAGATACTCATATCTTTATGAACTTGTTCACCACATGCTTAAGCTTGCCTTAGTTTTTCATGTTTACTATGAAACATTACTATTACTATGAAAACATAGCAATAATTTGAAATATCCATTTCATCTCAATAAAATTTTCACAACTAATGAGAGAATATATTAAATTTATCAAGAAAATGGGTCAGCACAAATTTAGGAATAGTTATACTTATACTTATTATAATTAGACTTAAATTCAGAGTTAAATTGAAGAAAGTAGGAAAAACCACTAGACCATTCAGGTATGACCTAAATCAAATCCCTTATGATTATATAGTTGGAAGTGAGAAATAGATTTAAGGGACTAGATCTGATAGACAGAGTGCCTGATGAACTATGGAATGAGGTTCATGACATTGTACAGGTGACAGGGATCAAGACCATCCCCATGGAAAAGAAATGCAAAAAAGCAAAATGGCTGTCTGGGGAGGCCATACAAATAGCTGTGAAAAGAAGAGAGGCAAAAAGCAAAGGAGAAAAAGAAAGATATAAGCATCTGAATGCAGAGTTCCAAAGAATAGCAAGAAGAGATAAGAAAGCCTTCTTCAGCAATCAATGCAAAGAAATAGAGGAAAAGAACAGAACGGGAAAGACTAGGGATCTCTTCAAGAAAATTAGAGATACCAAGGGAACATTTCATGCAAAGGTGGGCTCGATAAAGGACAGAAATGGTCTGGACCTAACAGAAGCAGAAGATATTAAGAAGATGTGGCAAGAATACACAGAAGAACTGTACAAAAAAGATCTTCATGACCCAGATAATCATGATGGTGTGATCACTCATCTAGAGCCAGATATCCTGGAACGTGAAGTCAAGTGGGCCTTAGAAAGTATCACTACGAACAAAGCTAGTGGAGGTGATGGAATTCCAGTGGAGCTATTTCAAATCCTAAAAGATGATGCTGTGAAAGTGCTGCACTCAATATGCCAGCACATTTGGAAAACTCAGCAGTGACCACAGGACTGGAAAAGGTTAGTTTTCATTCCAATCCCAAAGAAAGGCAATGCCAAAAAATGCTCAAACTACCTCACAATTGCACTCATCTCACATGCTAGGAAAGTCATGCTCAAAATTGTCCAAGCCAGGCTTCAGCAATACGTGAATCGTGAACTCCCTGACGTTCAAGCTGGTTTTAGAAAAGGCAGAGGAACCAGAGATCAAATTGCCAACATCCACTGGATCATGGAAAAAGCAAGAGAGTTTCAGAAAAACATCTATTTCTGCTTTATTGACTATGCCAAAGCCTTTGATTGTGTGGATCACAATAAACTGTGGAGAATTCTGAAAGAGATCGGAATACCAGACCACCTGACCTGCCCTTTGAGAAATCTGTGTGCAGGTCAGGAAGCAACAGTTAGAACTGGACATGGAACAACAGACTGGTTCCAAATAGGAAAAGGAGTACGTCAAGGCTGTATATTGTCACCCTGCTTATTTAACTTCTATGCAGAGTATATCATGAGAAACGCTGGACTGGAATAAACACAAGCTGGAATCAAGATTGCCGGGAAAAATATCAATCATCTCAGATATGCAGATGGCACCTCCCTTATGGCAGAAAGTGAAGAGGAACTAAAAAGCCTCTTGATGAAAGTGAAAGAGGAGAGTGAAAAAGTTGGCCTAAAGCTCAACATTCAGAGAATGAAGATCATGGCATCTGGTCCCATCACTTCATGGGATGGGGAAACAGTGGAAACAGTGTCAGACTTTATTTGGGGGGGCTCCCAAATCACTGCAGATGGTAACTGCAGCCATTAAATTAAAAGACACTTACTCCTTGGAAGAAAAGTTATGACCAACCTATATAGTATATTCAAAAGCAGAGACATTACTTTGCCGACTAAGGTCCATCTAGTCAAGGCTACGGTTTTTCCTGTGGTCATGTATGGATGTGAGAGTTGGACTGTGAAGAAGGCTGAGCACTGCAGTATTGATGCTTTTGAAGTGTGGTGTTGGAGAAGACTCTTGAGAGTCCCTTGGACTGCAAGGAGATCCAACCAGTCCATTCTGAAGGAGATGAGCCCTGGGATTTCTTTGGAAGGAATGATGCTAAAGCTGAGGCTCCAGTACTTTGGCCACCTCATGCAAAGAGTTGACTCACTGGAAAAGACTCTGATGCTGGGAGGGATTGGGGGCAGGAGGAGAAGGGGACGACCCAGGATGAGATGGCTGGATGGCATCACTGACTTGATGGGTGCGAGTCTGAGTGAACTCCTGGAGTTGATGATGGACAGGGAGGCCTGGCGTGCTGGGATTCATGGGGTCGCAAAGAGTCGGACACAACTGAGCGACTGAACTGAACTGATAATTATACTTCTATTGCTGTAATTCAGGTGAATAAGTCCTTAATATTTTATAACTAATTTAATCCATAGAAAGAGTGTCTATTGTTGGTATAAAAATTTATCCAAGAGATAATGTTTATGGTTGTTTTTAAGCATCTGAGGCAACTTTCAAAATTAGCTGCACTAAGCTTCCCTGGTGGTAGAGTGGTTAAGAATACATCTTGCAAGGCAAGGGATGCTGATTTGATCCCTGGTCTGGGAAGATACCACATGCCACGAAGCAGCTAAGGTGTGTGCCACAACTACTGAGCCCATGTGCTACAACTACTGAAGCCGGTGCACTTTGAGCCTGTGCTCCACAGCAAGGGAAGCCAACGCAACGAGGAGCCCACACACCACCATGCAGAGTAGCCCCTGCTTGCCGCAACCAGAGAAAGCCCGTGTGCAGCAATGCAGACCCACTAGGGCCAAAGAATAAATGAATGAATTAATTAATAAACAAAATTAGCTTCATTTAAGATGCTTAGGAGACTTCCCCGGGTGGCGCTAGTGGTAAAGAACCTGCCTGCCAATGCAGGAGACAAGAGGTGCAGGTTGATCCCTGGATCGGGAAGATCCCCTGGAGGAGGGCATGGCAATATTCTTGCCTGGAGAATCCCATGGACAGAGAAGCCTGGTGGGCTACAGTCCATAGGGGTGCAAAGAGTTAGACACAACTGAAGTGACTTAGCATGCAAGATACTTAAAGTATGTGAATGTAAGAAAGATAAAAAATAATTTAAATACCGAAAATCTTTCTAAAATTTTTTTCAGCCTTTCAAAACAAATCTTTAAAGCCACCTACATAAAATAAAGCAGAATTGGAATAAGGAGCAACAGCACACAAAAATAAATATTTTCCAAGAAGCTGCTACCTATCCTGGAAAGCTGAAATGTTCTGCAATAGAGTTCTGGGTGAGTGGTCTAGCTACCCAGTAGTTGGCTCCATGCTACTGATTGAATAAGACACCTTTGCAAAGCCTTTTGGGAGGTACATCACTCTAGTGAGAAAAAGGGCACTCTTGTTAAGCAACAACGGGCACTGATTAAGGCTGTTAAAAGTGCTGATTAAATAATAAAGTAACTTAAAATACAAACAAAATGCTGAGTAAGTGAAAACCGACTAGGTTTCAAGGCATAAATTAATATCCTTATCAAGTATTCCACGTCCCACCCCACCCCCCAAGCCCACCAGTTGCAAGGCCCTGTCAGTTCTAGACAAACTGTCCAGACATTCCACCCATGGGGCTGCCCATGGGGCAGTTTATTTTTCCTTCTCACACCTGTGCTTAATGAGCAGTTTTGCAAACTCAACTGTTTTCAAGGGAAGATGTGAAGGACTTATGCCCCCAAAATAAAATCAAGATAAGAAACAAAACTACTGTAATTTGTCTCTAGTCAACCTACCCAGAGAAGACTATGAAACAGTAAAAGACACTACAGGCTCTTAAGGCAGAAAATTCCAAAGGTCACCTAATCAATGGCCTCCCCTCTAACAGAACTGAAAGAGATTAAGACCAGGATAAAAGCCAAAGGTTTTCAGGAAAAACAGCCCACCTTCATTTAAATGTAACCCTTGGGGTCAAGAAGTTATTTCTTATCAGGGATAAGATTTTGTTTTTCAACAGGAAAGGGATTTGACTAGGATGGGTACTGTCTGCCCTGTGTGTATTCCTGTTAAAGAAAAGTCATTTTTCACTTAGGAAAAAACTGCCTTTTAAAACTATTCCTTAAATTGCTTTAATTTCAGTCTTCTCTAAATGACTGGCTCTGATCAATTCCTTTTGTGCTTAACCATAATGTTCAACTCAAATGAAGTCAATTCACTTCAGATTTCCATAATTGCCCATGTTCCTCATTAGCCTTCTTCAATAATAAAACATCCAAATGATCCCCCAACACACAAATATTTGTGTTCCTTTTTGTTACTGAACATTTAATTTGACCCAAGTCCAAGAAGAAGCCAAGCACAGTTGTCAATGAATATATGTCCTGTCTCTACCACACACATTGACATCACACAAGTACTAGGTTTGGTAAGAGGTTGCTGGTGTAGAAGAAAGAATCTACTATTGTATTAATGGCAAATTTCCTGCTGGAAAAATGAAGAAATGAGGCTACCCTGTATATGCTGCTGCCACTTGAGTGCATGTCCTTGAACAAAATCAGAAGATGGTACAAGTAAAAATGATTAAAGATATCCTATGCTTTAATCGATATTTTAAAAACAACTTTGTTGGGGTATAATTTATATACCAGGGCTTCCCAGGTGACTCAGTGGTAAAGAGTCCACCTGCCAATGCAGGAGATGAGGGTTTGATCACTGGGTCAGGAAGAATCCCTGAGGAAGGAAAAGGCAATCCACTCCAGTGTTCTTGCCTGGGAAATCCTATAGATAGAGGAGCCTGGAAGGCGCCAGTATAATGGGTCACGAAAGAGTCAGACATGACTTAGCAACAAAACAATAACAATCAACTCACATATCATAAAATTCACCCATTTTAAGTTTACAACGTGGTGAATTTCAGTAACTTCATCAAGTTGTGCAGCCATCACTACAGTCTAGTTTTAGAACATTCCTTTCCATCACCCCTTCAAGATTCCTTATGCTCATTTACAGCTAATTCCCATTCCCAGCCCCAGTGCCAGCCACCTACCAATCTACTTTCTATCTCTTTTGTCACATTTCCCTCTCCAATTTGAGAGGAGAAAAAGAAATCCAAAGATATGTTCAATAAATAGGAGGACACTGTTTGCTGAAGAAGCAATCCTTGTCAAAATAAACTTCAGAATTCTTACAGGAGTGCAAGAGAACCTTGGACACCAGGCATGGATAGTTTGAGCAGGGTTAGAATGGAGAGATTCAATTATCTCTCCAGTTAGAGATAACAGACTTACACAATTACAAGGAACTTTGATAATGAAAGAATACTACAGCAAGCCTTGCTGTCTTAACTAAGAAAATGCTTCTGTCTCCAAAGTTAAAAAAAAAAAAAATCCACTTTTAAGTAAAAGGGTAAACTGTCAATGATTTCTATAACAGTCAGAATATTGTATATTTTTGCTTGTAAGACTTTACAAATATACCATATCCTTAAGCAAATTATATTTCAACAGACTCAAATATCAGTTTCTTCTGAAATGTAAGTCACTTAGGCTATTTCCTGCAAGCTCTCATGTGTATATTATTCTTATGTATTTTGAGTACAGTAAATATGTCAAACTATTATGGTTTTGGTTGGCAAAATACTTTTTAACCACCGATTTCCTTCCCCCAGAATCTGTATATTTTAAGAAAGCATTAGCTTCAAGTTTATCTTATTTACATCCTGATTTCCAGGTACCCTTCCCTCTGGAAGGAACATCAGCTTCCCAGAAACTTAAGAATTTTACAGGGGCCCTTTTATGTGTGAAAGAGAAAACTGGTTTGTCAAGTGATGATGAGAAATTGAAAAAACAAACAAACAAACAAAAAAAACTCTAACCCAGACAGGACTCTAAATTTGGGGAAATTTGTGGCACTCTTTCAACTTGCAAAATTGGTCACAAAGATGCCTTAGGAAGTTATTTTACACTTCTTGTAGGAAACTGATATTTGCTGTGTTTTTTCCTCTTTAAATCCCTGTGTTAATGAAAAGAAATGTTAGTTTTGTGCCTTTGATGTTGGGCATTTTATAGACCAGAGTTCGAATTACCCATGGCAGTTACCAAAGGCAGAACTTTTTCTTTAAGTATGTGCAGAAAAAGACAAACCTGCTTGCAGCCTTCATAGATTCTCAAAACCAATGGGAGGTCTGCACTACTAACAAAACTAGAGTCAAAACTTTGAGTTTAGATCTTTTAGGAGTTGCTGAAGAAAGTTGAGGACTCCTTTTGAAGATCTTTAAAAACCAAGTGTGACTTGTGTTTCTCTGTAAAAAGAACTGATGTGATGAGTTGCTAAATGCTAGCGACTTCTCAGATTCCCTTTCTACCCATGCATTTAGAGGGAAAGACTGGGAAATCTTAATTGGGAACTTTCCACATTTCTTAGAGTATTACTTACTTGAAAAAAAAAAAAAGTCTGGCAGCGGGGCTGGGGGAGGGGAATTCTATGATGAAACCGATGTCTACCAAATGAAAATGCCAAATAAAAGCAAGGAAGCTACCGTAAGAAGGAAAGACTGGAAATGGTCTTTTCTCAACTTTTAATGACTCAACGATCTCCGTTCTGTGTAACGGTGAACATGGGCAAGGACATTACGATCTTTCTCTCTCCAAGGTCGGTCCAACTTTCCAGTTTTCAGCGGTATCAGGCATCCCATCCCCAGGACAAGAAGACTTTCTTGCATATTTGGGCGGGGTGGGGGGCGGGGGCGGGAAGCAAACGGCTGCTCTGTCCTTTCCAACGAAACCTCGTTCACCGAGTTTCCGTCTAGATCCTCCCCGCGGAATTCCTGGTACTTAGTAGAAGCTCATTAAAGGGATCCTTTCTCCCTTCCGCCCTCCGTCGCCTTCCTCCCTTCCCACCCCCTACCCTCAGTTAAAACGTCCTCAGAACCAGCAGGTACTGCGTTTAGAAAGGCAGAAGACTTGAACAGGAAGCTGTGAAGGCAAAGTGAGTCCCCAGTCATTGCACAGACCCAAGAGAGGGAACCGCAGGAAAGCCAGCCGCTCCCCGGGACGGCAGTCTACATTCCTACCGCTGCAAGGTGGTGGCTACTTTATGGTTTTTCCTCCCCGTCGAAGTACACTCCAGTGAGCGGAGGTTTCTTCCCCCCACCCCCATCGGTGACGCAATCTGAACTCTCCCCCCCTCCGCCTCACCCCAATAAAATATTTAAAAAGGGAAGCGGGGGTGGGGAGGGAGGATGGACTTGCGACCCCTTGGCTACACGGCACTCCAGCCCCTCCCTTCCCTCCCAGTCTACCCATTTCCAGACGCTTCCCATCCCTCCCCTTCTGCCCCCCAAAAGTTTGACGACCGCAAAGGAAACCGAAAAAAGTTCTCTTGTCCCAATCCTGGCGGGCGATCAGCATCTCTTTTGTTCGAGGCGAACCCACAGTTCCCCTGACGTCACCCGGAGCCCGGGCCAATGGGCGCGCGGTCGGCGGCGGCTGCGGCCGGAGGAGGGTGGGAGGGGGTCAGGCCGGTCCCTCCTCCCCGGCCCCCGGGGCCTCGCGGGGGGCGGGAAGGGACCGTCCCATATAAACCCTGGTTCTCTGGGCTCGGCCGCTCGCGCCGGCTGCGCTTTGCACGGGGAAGAGGGGGACCCCTAATCGCGAGCGGGGGCGAGGGGACCTGCAGCCACAGCTTCTTTCGTCCTCTCCTTCCCTCCGTCCTCTACCCTTCCCTTTCCCCATCCTCCAGCCCTGACTCTCCAGGCGGTACTGGAAGGGGACTCCGCCCGCAGGTTGCGAAGGGAGCCAAACTTAAGTGGCAAGTTGCCTCACCGTCTCAAGATGCTCGGGGGTCCGGGGCCCGGGCTGCTGCTGCTGCTGGCCGTCCTGTCCCTGGGGACAGCGGTACCCTCCGCGGGAGCCTCGAAGAGCAGGAGACAGGCGCAGCAGATCGTTCAGCCCCAGTCCCCGCTGACTGTCAGTCAGAGCAAACGTGAGTACTGACCGTGGGCTGGAACAGGCTGCCTCAGGACCGGGCCAGAAAGCCAACCAAAGTTGTGACTGAAGTTTTGTGCGCGCGCGCGCGCGTGGAGTGTGTGTACTCCTACATGAGAGGGGGACATAAAAGACTGGCTTTGAGCAAGCTGGTTTTGTGGGCTTAGGTAAGATAAGGCGTTGGAAGGCGGAGCTCAGCGATGTCCAGCAGGGCTGGTACCGACTCAGGTCATCCTCCTTTGAATTAACCAGAACTCGTCTTTAAAGAGAAAAATGATGCACCCCTTTAAACTTTTATTTTTGGGATTAGTGTGGTCCTTACGCTTATTTTCTTTGTTACTAAGTAATCGGTTAAATACTGTCAAAATGGGGATGAGGGGAGAGTAGCTGAATGATTATGCTGTTCCAACTTTGAATGAGATGTAATTGCTTCAAAATGCTTTCTCAGGATGCTTCTCCAAGAACAGAGATTGGAATTCCTCTTCCAGTTTCTCGAAGACACACCCTCCCTTTTCCTTGGCTAATGGAAACTGCTTAGCATTACCCTTCTTGACTTATTACCCCCAAAGAGGGCTGAAATTCCTTGCACGTTTTAAAACGTGATTCCCAGTTATCTGCTTTTCAGAATGTTTCCATTCCTGTGGTGCAGACCCCTGGCCAGATGGAAATGACATCATTGTATAACATTTAACTAAAGTCAAAAGAAAAACAAAAGGAATACCTAAATATCTACATGTACAAATGTGTGGTTAACTCGTTAGATATCTAGTTGCTTTTAATTCTTCTGATGCTTTGATGATTAACTTTTCCCCCCTTCGTTTGTTGCTTAGGCTTATCAGTTTAGTTGTGCAAGAAAATTCCATACTTTGGAAAAAGGAAGGATCCAAATTTAATGACTTTTTTCTTCATTTCTTACAGCTGGTTGTTATGACAATGGAAAGCACTATCAGATAAACCAACAGTGGGAGCGCACCTACCTGGGCAGTGCCTTGGTCTGTACCTGTTATGGAGGGAGCCGGGGCTTTAATTGTGAGAGCAAGCCTGAACGTAAGTGATGGGGAGCCTGCCTAGTTCTTAGTATCTTCTAATTATTATAGTTATTAGAATCTAATAGATAGAGAAGTAGTGCTTGTTGATTAAATTTAGGATTAGTAGTAAAATTATATATCTCATTTCCCTAATAAAATTATCTTTAACAATGTTTAATAACTGTTTATATTTGCTTTTCAAATTATATTGTTCTTTTTACTTTTCAAACAAAATAACAAATATATCCCAAAGTAGTTTCTAGGGTCTTCTTTCTGTTTTACTTTCCCAAAACATGAATGATATGTGTTCTTTTTCCCTTCAAAAAGAAAGAATTGCTTATAAAATTCTAATTTATTAGAAAGTAATTCCAAATCTTAGACTGTAAGAGTATGGGGCAGAAAGCACTTTGGGCAGTACATTGTCAAACGATTTGTCAGCTGCATTTCAACGTAAAACCACTGACCACTTCAAAGTTCTCATTCCTTTATGACCCTTGATCTATTTCTTATAAATTATGGCAACTCCTGCAGAACCACTGATGAGGCTAAAATGGAAATAGTAGGATTAACAAGGGCCAGTGCTGGGGTGGGGGTGGGAGCTCTTCAGACTGTTTATTTTTAAGTGGACCTTGGTTTGATTTTCTGAGCCAGAGAGAGGAATCTAAAGTCCTTCCTTCACAATCTAGCTGGTTCTAAGGTTGTGCTTTATAGCTTTTTTCCTAAGCGCCTGAGAATCCTTTCCAATGGAAATTCATCACCAGAAAATTAGAAAACTTGTCAAAGGTTGAAAACTGAGGCTTTGTTAGACCCTAGGGTAAAATTGAGATCTGCTACTTCAGGTTTTAAAAACTTTCCACTTGTCCCTTGCTACTCACAGAATAGAAAAGTAGGTTTTCCCTTGGATGAGAGTAGTGGAATAGAAAAGTTTTTCCCTATATAAGGTTCACATGGACTTTCCTTCTTCCCTCAGCTGAAGAGACTTGCTTTGACAAGTACACTGGGAACACCTACCGGGTGGGCGACACTTACGAGCGCCCGAAGGACTCCATGATCTGGGACTGTACCTGCATCGGGGCTGGGCGAGGGAGAATAAGCTGCACCATTGCAAGTAAGAACGGCCTCTGTCCAGGAACGCTGAGATAACACAGTGTGAACTTTTCCATTCCCATCTCTGTCATTTTCTGTTATCCATGACTGGATATTCCTAGTGTGGGGATTTATCCCAGGTGAGCAGACACCCTTCTATGGCCACACAGCTGATTCCTGTGCCTCTGAAAGGTGGCTCTGAGCACAGATGGAGGCAGTGTTCAGTCTGTTTGCATTTATAAGAGAGAGAGAGAGAGAGAGAGAGAGAGTGTGTGTGTGTGTGTGTGTGTACACATATGTCCGTAGCCTAACCAAGCAAATCTCTTGGGTTCCATCCCATTCTTAGAGGAGTTGCCCATTTTATGTTATCTGGGCATCTTCAAGCCAGACTGCTCATGTGGTGATCCGCAGTGATCGGAAAGATGGTCACGAAGAATGAATTAGCCGTTGTGTGCTCTGCTAGTCTTGTTAGCAATGTACACACTGCTTGGATCTCACAGAAACAGTCTGGTTTCTTTGTAACCAGTAGTTTATAACCAGGAAGCAGAGCTCTCTATTCCTAGGAATAATGTGGAATGAATTTTCCAAGGTACTTAGGGATCTGGACTTACTCTCAGCAATTCTAGTTTAGCTAAGTCAAACTTTCCAGTATGATTCATTGGGAATAGCTTCTATTAACACAGCACTTAGTGTTTTTTAATCCATCGTTGTATAAGTCTCTTAAAGGCTCAGTCTAAAAGACAAATCAGACTTCCCTGGCGGTCTAGTGGTAAAGACTCTGAGCTTCCACTGCAGGGGGTGGAGGTTCAATCTCTGGTCAGGGAAGTAAGTGGCACCCCCGCCAAAAAGCATGATGTACAGCCTTCTGGAAAAGACAAATCAGTCTCTTGTGAATAAGCCCAATCAGCCTGTCCTATATTTAATGTTAGAATTTATCCAAGATTATCGGTATATGTTAAGAGTCAGTGTTCTATAGTGTTTACATACTGTTTACACAGTGGACAGTTTAACCTTTGTATGTGCCCTTGTGTTTAACCAGATTTCCACACTTGCGATGTATACATCTATTTGCTTTCCATCAAAAAGACATTTCTATCCTAGGGTGAAGTACGGACTCTCCACATCCTGAAAGCTGGAATTCTAGGTCTAGTGTGCCTTTTGCATTGAATTAGTCTCAGGCTAAACCCACTATGTGTGTGTGGAGGCCATGCCTGGCAGCCTTTCTTTTCTGCTTTAGAACTCAATTTCCTGTGATCTCTCTGGGGATCCAGGATTTATGACTCCTTTCTTTGCTATTCAGATTTCCTCTGTGGTTTCCCATTGTGCTTAAACCAGACATTCAACTGAAGGACCCCAAATGACCAGACCTGTTAACTTTTCCCCTGTCCCCGATGGGAAAGCTGCTCTCTTTGGCCAGCCGAAGGGGTTGGAATATGAGACTTTTTCTGCTTTAAAACTATTTTCTGTCCCACTGTCTGTAACATTTGCTTTTTATCTTGAACAGACCGCTGCCATGAAGGGGGGCAGTCCTACAAGATTGGTGACACCTGGAGGAGACCACACGAGACTGGTGGTTACATGTTAGAGTGTGTGTGTCTGGGTAATGGGAAAGGAGAATGGACCTGCAAGCCCATAGGTGTGTGCTTGGGGATAAATGGGGGTGGGATACACAGTCAAAATGTTGGGTTGAGTCAAAATTGACATGACAAGATACCTGTCTTCCAATAAAAAAGATAAGAGACTGAGAATTCTATTTAAAATAATGAAATGTTGTGTAATCCATAGTCTTCTTTAAGGAATCGGTTCAAATTCCCAACCATGTATAGAAGTCTTAGGGATTCCCAGGTGGCGCCCTGGTAAAGAATCCGCATGACAGTGTAGGAGATGCAAGAGATCTGGGTTCCGTTCCTGGATCTGGAAGTAGGAAACGGCAATTTCAAACAGTATCCATTATCCTTGCCTGGAAAATTCTGGAAACAGAGAATGCTGGTAGACTGCATACAGTGCATGGGCTGGCAAAAAGTCGGCCATGACTGACTATACACGTATCAATAGAAGTCTTAATTGTTTTTCAAAGCTTAAGATAGAGTTGAAAGATTTAGGAAGAAGTCATTTGTTTTCTCTAAGATCTGTTCTCAGATTTCTCCTTGGTCAAGATGTAAGTTTTTTAAAGGAAAAAAAAATGAGACTTTTAACATCTTTCTTTATTGGAACGCGGCAGATAGAAACACCGCGTGTTTGTATGTGGTGTGTGTTCTATCATCTCTTGCTCATTTTTTGTCAAAAATTGCTGTTTCCTTTGGTGTCAATGTTTAGCTGAACTCTATAGATAGAAATCTAAGAGTTTCTGGCTATAAATTTTATTCTGATTGATCTCTAATACAGAGGTTTTTATTTTCTTTGTGTTGCCTCTATTTTTACAGAAATCCAGATTTTAAATAGCTTTCTTGTCATTTTATGCAGGCATTCATAATTGGTCATTTTTAATTAAGATTGGAATTTTGCATAGTCTCACTATGCAAGAGATTCATAGATCCACAGGAGGCACATAGATCCTTTTTGCTCAAAATACTGGTGTGAGGAATGGTGCTAGCTGAAGATGTACAACCCGTGTACTTGTTAGGAGAACAGAATTTCTGCCTGCCAACTTGGCTAGAGCTTCCTTTCACTTTGGTTACTTGCTCTGTGCTTAGTTACAGGGCGTGCCTTTCTATTTGAACAGAGTACCACTTAAAAAAATGTGGTTAGGTTTTTGCTTACACAATATACTTTAAATTACAGGGAGACAGCACAGTTTGAAATAACTTCTTTCTTTTTCTTTCTGTTTTTCCTTCCAATTTCCCCACAGCTGAGAAATGTTTTGATCAGGCTGCTGGTACTTCCTACGTTGTCGGGGAGACCTGGGAAAAGCCTTATCAGGGCTGGATGATGGTAGACTGTACTTGCCTGGGAGAAGGCAGTGGACGTATCACTTGCACCTCCAGAAGTACGTTTTAGATCTGTATGTTAAAGATGAAGTCAGGCATTGTTTTCTGGATTCCTAGAGAGAATTGTCATATGATATCACGTACAACATCCATTCCATCAACATGCTAACCTTTGGATGTCAAGAAAAATTTTGTAACCAACTTATTCTACTTCTTCAAAGAAGACTAAATTAAAATAAAACAGCTTATTTCAGTAAGGTCTTAGGTTATCAGCTACTGAGAAAAAAACTTGATGTTCATTTCAGTGCCAAATGTGTCGAAGACCTGAAGATAAATTGCCAGTGTTTCATCTAAGTGATCACTGAGATATTTTCTAAGTAGCAAGGAAATCTTTAAAATAACAGGCACATGCATCTTTGGGCATATGAGTGCTCTTGACACAGAGAGGAGCAAAGCTCTAAAGTTTTGGGTTTCCATCTATGCTTGACATTTAAGTAAGGCACATAACATTAGCAAAATTGCTGAAAATAAAAGGTACTTATCCCATAGGTTAAATTATGTTTAACACCAATTCTGAGGTCAAGGACAGTGTCTCTGTAGGTTTTTAAGTGCTGTGAAGAAGCTAAACTTTGAAAGTTTCTGAAAGAAACACTGGTATCTCTGTAGCTCCTTCTAAGATTGCCCCGAGGCCTTACTTTTTGCCTTAGGGATTCAATGCTCCTTTTTTGAAGTGTCAAACTATAAAGTTTGTGGAAGCAATACAGCTATCAACTATCAGTGTTATACGTTTAAAATCAAATTAAATATTTTGAACATGTCTTATCTAGCTGGAAGTTTTAACCATCTCATCATGTTCACCATCCAAATTTGAATTCTTTCAAGCAAAAAATAATCTCTTTTAAATAGTGATAGCAATTTAAACTAAATGTTTTTGAGTATCTTGCCAGTTCTCTTACATTTAACATTTTATTATGATTATCAGACTTCCAAGACCTTGGTGGCAGTGTTTTAGTTTAAGACAAGTTAGATGTTTGACTCAAACTCTTATCTATTATTTAAAGCTCTTCTAATAACAAGTTGGGAAAAGCTTCTCAAAGAAAAGTCATTTCTTCCATGAATTTCTTTAAGTCCCTACTTCATTCAGGATGGTGTAGGGATGCAAAAATGAACTGGACATTAGCCAACTCATCAAAGAGAACTTAGTAAGTAGATGAGAAAGGCTTATATATATCATCTCCTACAAAGCACAGAATTAAAACACTTTGAGACAGATACTGAAATAGTACTATGGAGGTTCAGGGGAAGACAACACTTGGTTGGAGATTTGGGAAAAAGTGTCACCAGCAATGCTATCTTTATTCAGACTTCTGCTGTGGTGGGAGATCAATATGTGTCTGTATTTGTCTGAACTTAACATCAACTAATTATTTTTTATCTAACCCAGTGTAGTTCTGTTTCACAAACCAAGCAAATCCTTTCTATCACATTGCAGCATATGGGCAAAGCTGGATTATAATTGAAACAGTTTATTTGCCAGATAATCATAGGCTGATGGTAATTTAGTTACAAATTATCATTTTATTTTCTTGTCTGTCTAATCCCATGGACAGAGGAGCCTAGTGGGCTACAGTCCATAGGGTCACAAGAGTCAGACGTGACTAAATGAACATTAAACAAACATTATTTTATATTAATAATCTCACTTTCCCATCAAAGAGTTAACACCATGAGCAATTCAAAAGATGCCATTTTATTAGTAATGTTAAATAGGTTTGTGTTTGGTAGGGGGTGGGGTGGGACCAGGGGAGAGAATATTTTAGTCAGAGAAGTTGGTGGTGCCTTGAATTGTTTTACATAACAAATGAAAAAACAGATGCTGCTTTCTTTTAATAGCTCCTTTGGGGCGGTTGGTTGAGATCCTATGAGACCTACTTGCCTCCCTATTGTTTCTAGTTTTCTAAAGAAAATCCCTTATGATAAGGCAGGTTGTGAACAGTCATGACTCAAAGCCAGGAGAGCCAGAGGATACAGAGGGAAGACTAGAAAGCGAGGGGATGAATTTAATCAAATAAACAATGTGAAAAAATATAATGAATGAAAGATTTTTATCAAATTTAATGAACTGAATGACTAAATGAAAATTTAATGAGTGAAAAATGGCATTCTGGCAAATAGATGAGTGGAATTAGACTACATCGTATAGCTTCCTTCACACTGTTTTAAATGCAATCACATCTTTCAGAAGTTTACCACCCATGGCACCACAGCTGAATATAAAGGTATCATCCAAAAACAGCTTACCAAACTTGAAGCACTGTATTCTCCTTTTTCTTTTTTTAAACTTCTTCTTGGAGTATAGTTAACAGTATTGTGTTAGTTTGGGGGGTACAGCAAAGTGAATCAGTTTTAGATCATTTATTTAGATCATTTAGCTCAGTCGAAAGAATCTGCCTGCAATGCAGAAGACGCAGGTTCGATTCCTGGTTTGGGGAGATTGGAGAAGGGTATGGCTGTCCCCTCTATTATTCTTGCTTGGAGAATCCCATGGACAGAAGAGCCTGGCAGGCTACAGTCCTTGGGGTCACAAGAGTTGGACGCAACTTAGCGACTAAACCACCACCATTACAGACTTATTACAGAGTACTGAGTGGAGTTCCCTGTGCTGTACACTAGGTCCTTATTAGAAACAACTCTATTGTTATTTTAGGTTTGCATCAAGCCCTTGCCAAGCTCAAACTGATTTACATGTTTTAATGCTTCCTTTCTGCCACAGACAGATGCAACGATCAGGACACTAGGACATCCTATAGAATTGGGGATACCTGGAGCAAGAAGGACAACCGGGGGAACCTGCTTCAATGCATCTGCACCGGCAACGGCCGTGGCGAGTGGAAGTGTGAGAGGCATACGTCCCTGCAGACCACATCTGCAGGTGAGGCACAGGGCCCCGGGGACCCAAACGGGGCACCTTGCACAAAGCATTCCGCAAAGCCATCTTTCCCTTGGTGTGCCCTTGAATGATGATGTGGCTATGAAGCTGAGTTCCTTTGCAGACTGTTAGTTAAAACTTTGTTTACTATCAAGTTTTTTAAACTTAAATAAAAATGAAACTAAAATGGATCTGGGTGGGGGGGGAGGACTAATTTTAGTTCCAAGAGGTTAAACTGATGGCCAAGAAAAATTACTAATATCATGAAACCTACATGATTTATATACAAAGATATAAATAAATATATTGAGATCTGTAGATCAATACACATGTGGATATTCATATACATACCCTTGTGTGTGTATGTTGAATATCTAAAGTACATTTTAATAGAAATGAGAAACTTTTGCTGAGTTACGTGATCCCTTGATTCCTCTACTGGGAAAAGTGGGGAGAAGTACATTTGTTCTTTTTCAGAATGGCATATATCTCCTTACCCTGTCATTCCATTCTTTTTGTTGTGGAAACAATCCTTTATGTGTGGTTTCCATGCTCCAGCAAACTCTGTTGCATTCCGTAAAATAATGCACAGTCATTTTCTTCATGTATTGGCTTTCACATTTGAAAAATTCAGAGTCCTAGACATGGGAAGGAATGACATAATATTTAAGCTTTTTTAAAAAAATAGGTTTTAATTATTTCTAGTACAAGACTAGGATCTTTGCATTATAGCTTGTCTTGTAAGAATCCAAAGAAAGAAAGAGGGCGGTCAAGAATGTGTACTTCTGTTGTTATTCTTGCTCTGTTTTATCAAGTTTTCACTATACAGTGCACTAGCCTTATGGTTTAGTCTTTCATCTAGGTCATTTAGCAAAAAGTATTAATTACTTACTTGGATTTTCCTCCTTTTGATGAGTTTTCATCTTGCCATGAGCACTTAGGAAGGAGAACAAGATTGGACTTGATAACATTTCTTGAGTTATTTGATTACTTTCAGTAAAATTGCTGCTAACCTAAAAAAGAAACAATTACTAATCTCAGCCTACTGAAGCAGTTTAAATTAAAAAGAGTAGAGGTTAATTGGGAGTAAGCATTCAATGATTGCTATCTATTTTTATTAGTATTACTAATATTAATACTGAAATGGCTCTGTTCAAAAAAGTTTGAGAGACATGGAGTTAAACCAATAAAAACTTTCTTCTACAGGAGCTTAATATTCCTTTGCGTTGTGACCCTCCCAAGTGGGGTGTATGAAAACAGATGCCATGTTCCCCTGATATGTGTGACCTTGGGACCATTGTCTATGAAGTATTTGGGTTCCAGTGTTGCTCAGAAAGGAAAGCTGTCTTAAGGGGCCTGTCTTAGAGAGATGCTAAATTCAGTCTACCAGCATTCTAGCTTCAGTTCTAATTCTGCTCCTCCTTGGGCCTGACCCCCAAGAGAACAGATTTCTATGTTTAAAGAAAAGATCGGCATATTCTGTTGTCTTACTCTGAAATGAAAGCTGTCTTAAGAGGATTGATTGATTTTAGGGAAAAAACCATGACAGAGTTCCCAAATAATCTTTGGAGGAATGAAATGTAGGAGGAGGAGGGGTAGTGAATAGAAAATCCAATATGGCTGCCCAGGGCACGGTCTGAGGAGCTCAGAGTTACATCGATGGCGAGAGGTCTGCTGCAGAGCTACAGAGACTTCTCAAAATAATATTAGGAAGAGAGATGCCCAGATATATTGGGCTAGTGGGAGCTGCTAAGAGATGGTGAGACAGACCATTACCGGCCAAGGGAAAAGCCTGGGGACAGCTCAGGGTACAGGAACGGATAATGAGAAGATCAGTGCAGATGAGGCATAGAACAAAGGATAAAGTGATCTGAACTGAATGAAATGGAAAGAATGAAGTCAGCTGATGAGGTGTAGAGGACTGTAAAGTCATAGGCTTTGGCTTGCTGAAATGAGTAAGCAGTCATTGGAGGTACCTGCTCTGTGGAGTGGCAGAATAATGTTGGTGATTTAGAAATACACTCTTGGTAGCTCCAGGTAAGCTGGAAGGTAGAGAACACTGGGTAGCCTCTTGTGGTTTATTTCTTAGGCTGAGTGCCAAAGCTAATGCAAAGAGGGAGGGGCATTTCTTTCCAATCCCAGCTCAGTAACAAGACGGATTGTAGAGTCATCTGGATGAGACCGTGAAGATCCCAGAAAACTACTCCAGGAAGTAGTTTTCCCTTAACCAGCTCTGTGACTTTTCTTTCTCATGTCCTCAGGATCTGGCTCCTTCACTGATATCCGACCGGCCATCTACCAGCCCCAGCCTCATCCTCAGCCGCCTCCGTATGGTCACTGTGTCACAGACAGCGGTGTGGTTTACTCTGTGGGGATGCAGTGGCTGAAGACACAAGGGAATAAGCAAATGCTGTGCACTTGCCTGGGCAACGGAGTCAGCTGCCAAGAGACAGGTCTGTGTTATCTTTTTTGAAAAGAGGACCGGTAACTTTCTTATTATTTAGGCTTTGAAAGGCAATACATTCATTTACCAAAAAATGTAAAACAATAAAACAAGAAATGTTTATAACCTTACCAGCCTATGATAACAGCCATGGTTGGCGCTTGATATATATTTTTTCAGTCTTTTTAATCTATGTGTTTTTTTTCCTGTAGTGAGTATTAAGCTACTGTGTACTTTTATCTGTCTAAAATGTTAAAAGAGGTTACTTTCTGAGTAAACTAATCCATCCCTATTTAGTACTCTAAATCCCAAAGTTCTGAACCTTTGTGATGTAAACTTCTTTCAACAACCTGATGAAACTCTTCCAGGGTATAAAAGTGGTGATAATTGTAGCAATAATAATTGGTGCACTTGACTTTTCCCCTAGTACAGCCTCTTGTGTTAATTCTGACAGCACCAACAGAATCATATATACCCCTCCAGGATCACTTGAGCAGCATCCTTAATTAACCCGTAGTAATATATTGGGTTGGCCAAAAGTTCATTCGAGTTTTTCAGTAACACCTTAGAGAAAAACCCGCATGAACTTTTTGGCCAACCCAATAGCTTTGCAAATGGGAAACAGGCATGGCAGCTGAGGTGGTAACAATGGATGTCAGAAGAAGAACTCAGGTGTTCTACCCACAAAAAACATGTGGCTTTCTGAGTAAGGTGTTTTGATAACACTATGATCTGGTCAATACTTATAGCTGGTCATATTCATGGTATTTTTCCCCCCTTTGAGGACACAAGGTCAGCCTCAGTTAAGCTGAAAATAAGGAACAATAGTGGAGACAAGTGCAACTATGTTTACTGAGACCCTTTCGGTTATGCTTGTAGCTATAACCCAGACTTACGGTGGCAACTCCAATGGAGAGCCGTGCGTCCTCCCGTTCACCTACAATGGCAGGACTTTCTACTCCTGCACGACCGAAGGGCGGCAGGATGGACACCTCTGGTGCAGCACAACTTCCAATTATGAGCAAGACCAGAAATATTCTTTCTGTACAGACCATACTGGTGAGTATCCCAGGGGGAAACACAAGTGAGAAAACCCCATTTCTCATGCTCTGTTTTTATTGGCTGGCAAGCTGGGCGTTCCTTTCAAGGCTACACTTGAAAAGTACCACCTTTGTGTCGTCTGGACCCAGGGGACGTGGGACTAACTTCACAGTTAAAGATCCTCTCAAGTTTCCCAGTCGTCTTGGGAAATGACACCAAAGGAAAAGCCCTCCGGTGCATTTATTTTTGACACATTGGGATCATTGTGTGATTAAAGATGCTTGTATGGGAAAATCAGTAGGCAATCCTACAGGCTGAAGACTACATAGGAGGCAGGCCTGAGTGCGCTTGCTTTTGTTTTGGCTAAAACCATGATTTATTCAAAGCGACCATTTAATCTTTTTCTTTTTGGCTGGAAAAATGAGAGCAAAAATTGGATTTAAATCTGCTTGAAAGATGAAGGTGAATACACTAAGTAGGCTTAGAACTGTATTATTAGACATCTTTTATTCTGAGACACACTCTGAATTAGTTGCAGAAACTTGGCTAATTTAGTTGCAGTAATTCCTCACTGTACATTGGAAAGCTTGGTTGTAATCTTTTTCTTCTGACATGTGTGTTGTTTTGGACAGTTTTGGTTCAGACTCGAGGTGGAAATTCCAATGGTGCCTTGTGCCACTTTCCCTTCCTGTACAACAACCGCAACTACACGGACTGTACTTCTGAGGGCAGGAGGGACAACATGAAATGGTGTGGAACCACACAGAACTATGACGCTGACCAGAAGTTTGGATTCTGCCCCATGGCTGGTAAGACGAAGCCCTTGTAGGCAGCTGTGTTCGGCTTACTTCTGTTTCATGCATTAAGGCTTAATTTTTAGACAGCAGAAAACTTCATGATCTATATGTAATCAAATATTTAAGAAATATATAATTATTCATATGATTTATAAGAATTATACAATTATTTAAAAGTATAGGAATTATATAATTGTTTATATGATTTAAAAATCCCACTGTTATAAAGTCCAAAACATGTAAATACAATAAAAATACTTTTTAAAAGTCTGGAAATACACTTTTTTTTTTAAACAGATATGTCTTTTGTAAAAAGCACACAACTGAGTAGCTTAAAACATTGACGTGACTGCTGCAGGTACAGACCTGCAGTATTTGCACACAGCTTTAGAATAAGGTCTATCACTTATTAAACAACAAAATGACCCAGACTCTGTATTTTCCAATCAATAGGGATCTTGTTTTAAAAGGCTGTGCTCCAGTTTGTGTGAATGAAGAAAGGAGAACCAATACCTTTTGTTTTCAGATTTCGAGAGCCACTAGACTACAGTTGACTTTCTGAGAGTAGAATTAAGAATCCATGTGCTGCTGTCAAGTGTGAATATGAGGCAATGAAACATCAGAAGGAAACTATTAATACTTAGGCTTACTTTCATTCCTCTCATTTCAGCAAAAGGAAATTTGGATTTAGAAGGAAAACACGTATTAACTTACAATTCTATACCCATACACATTGTTTCCCTTTGATCTAGAATAAACTGAAACTAGAAAATGTTATGGGACAGTAGTCAAATCCAGACTTCTAGAACATTACAAACCCCTTGAATGGGTAGGCATAATTGTGGTTTACATCCTTTAACCATACTGTAATTTTTCCTTAAAACAAACCTCATCTTCGGACTATGTTTTCTCTCTCTGGTAGTCAGAGCTCAGTGAATTTTTGAGGCACAGAAGACTTCCTTCCAAGAGAGTTCTTAGGATCACCAAACCAGCCTGATGATATTACATACATTTTAGCCCTTGTGATCATTTATGCAGTAATGCATTTCCCTTCTGTTTCCAAACAGCCCACGAGGAAATCTGTACAACCAATGAAGGGGTCATGTATCGCATTGGAGACCAGTGGGACAAACAGCATGATATGGGCCACATGATGAGATGCACATGTGTTGGAAATGGTCGGGGAGAATGGACGTGTGTCGCCTACTCTCAGCTCCGAGGTATGCTCACTTGTTAATGAAAATAGTTGAGAGGGCAGAGAATACAGAGAAGCAGACTTCTTCGTGAAAACTTGTGCTTTACCAAAAGCAGGAGAAGAAGTATGCAATGCCACTCCATTAGTCTACTGTGTTGGATAGATTTTGCATGTTAGACAGCCAGTTAAGAAAATCTGGTAGAGCATTTCTAAGATTCTGAAACATTCCCAGGATGTAAATACTTAGGCTGAGCCAAAAAGATGACTTCAAAGAACAGAACATGATCACTTGATAGCACTTGATCCTTTTAGCTTAAGGAAATGGCAGCCCACTCCAGTACTATTGCCTGGAAAATCCCATGTATGGGAAAATCCCATGTATAGCCTGGTAGGCTACAGTCCATGGGATCGCAAAGAATCAGACATGACTGAGCGACTCTACTTTCTTTCTTTATGCTGTTGGATTCTTGTCTAGAAAAGACTGGGCAATTTTTGTAAAGAAAAGAGACCGTGCTATTCTAAAATCAGATCTTGGCAGATTTCCTTTAATTCAAGGAGAAAAAGACATAGAGACCAATTTCTTTTGTTCACTCTAGTTTTTCCCCTTTGGACCCTGGTGTATGATATAAGGGTTGTTGATCTATTAAAACTATTTCAGTGCTTCTATTTCTTTGGTTTGAAAAATAAGGCTTAGGTAGAGCTCTGGGCTGATAAATAGTCCATGTAGCCTCTGTGTTGACATTGGCCTGGACTCATTCACCTTTTACGGGGCCCGATGGATGACACAATCCAGGTCTAATACATACGATGTTGCAGAGCTGAAAAGAACACTCGGAAGGCATCCAGACCAACTCCTCATTTTACAGAGGAAGGAACTGAGGCCCAGAGAGGGAAGTAATTTCTTAGGATCGCAGCAAGTTAACAACAGAGTTGGCCTGATTTTGTTGTTGTTGTTGTTAACTTTTCAAATGTCACTTATGGTATTCTATTTACACATTCCAAGAATCTCCCTAGCCCTGCTATTCTAGAGATGAGACCATTGCATCATTCTGGGTATCCTATTAGAATGTTTAATCTGCCTCTTATTTATTGTAACAAGCAGAGATCTAAAGGTCATTTTGAACCCAGCAAGAACTTGTTCTGAAAGTTAAAATGTGTTGTATATACTTGGATCTCTAATCTGTACAAGTTTATAACAGAGAAATGTTTTTTTTTTTTTTTGCAAAAAGTATAGTACTGACTAAGCTTTGGAAAAAAAAGTTTATTCTATGTCAGTAGAAAAGTTATTTTAGTGGAAGATGTTGCTAATTAAGTGGAAGGAATTGTATGCTTTGAAAAGTATAGCTTCTTTTGTTTTATCAGTGAAACAGAAAAATTCTCCATCCATCCCACTGTTTCCTAAACAGATCAGTGCATCGTCGATGGCATCACTTACAATGTGAATGACACATTCCACAAACGTCACGAAGAGGGACACATGCTGAATTGTACCTGCTTCGGTCAGGGCCGGGGTCGGTGGAAGTGCGATCCTGTTGGTAAGTAGCCTCGTGTCTCTAGCTGGATTTAAACACTGAGTATAGCTAGCAAGTTTCAGATAAGGAGAGTTCTTTGATATTACTTGATTGAAACTGGCTCTAAACTTTGATCATGGCCTGCAGAGAGCTTGGCAAAGTCTTTTCTCTAATCATGGACCGATATCTAAACTTGAGGGTGGTAATCATTTATTTTTGCTGAATTTGGTAACACATGAAGGTTTACTTTAATTGAAACAAATTTTGTTTTTTGGTTCTGAGTCATAAAGATAATTCATGTCTGAAAGAGAACTTTCCTTTGCTGACTGTGCAATAATGTGGACAAATGATTATGCCAGTAAATATCTCCCTCCCAAATTCCTCATTTTTCTTGGCTGCCCTTTTAATAGATCTAAGCAAATAGTGAGGGTTGGGCCTTAAAAGAGCTGTGTTACCAGCTTTAAGGTAATCCATTAATATTCCTTTACTCAAAGAGACATGTTGCTCACCCAGAAAACAAACCGATCAGATGCGTATTTTTGACCTACGATTGCCAAAGCTGTGAGAGGCCTGAGACGCTTTCTTAGAAGCTGCTCAGCAAGTTATTAACTAGTTGAAATTTATCTCAGTTCATTTATATGTAAAATTAAATCATCCACATTTTGAAGACATGTATAAAGTGATATTTTATCTTTGCTCTTCAAATGGTAAACTGTTTGCATTAAGATGGGTAAAATATAAAATTATTTTTCTCAAATTAAGATTCAGGTTGTCAATATATACTGAAATCTAAATCTTAACGTTTTTATTTAGAAATGTTATTCTTTTAGAAAGCTCATTATTTCTCCCAATGGGTACTTGTTGACCATTAACTGTCCAGTAAGGTACAAGATATGAATAAAACATTTTTGAACTGCTATATTTGTAAGGACAGTTGCAAGTTTTTGTTAAAACTAAGAATCTGTGCACTAGCATTTTATTTGTGTATGTTTTAGATCAGTGTCAGGATTCAGAAACCCGCACCTTTTATCAAATTGGAGACTCATGGGAGAAGTATTTGCAGGGGGTCAGGTACCAGTGCTACTGCTATGGCCGCGGCATTGGGGAGTGGGCCTGCCAGCCCTTACAGACCTACCCAGGTGAGTAGCTTTATTCCACTGTGTGATAAAATACACGGTAACATCAGTGTTTATTAACACTCTGAAGCCTAAATTGGTATCTCCTCCTTTTCCTATCTTTTTCTCATTTCACTAATCATTAATCGAATATTTTTTACTTAAATGGTTTTCCTTTTTTCTCAGTCAAGTAGGAGTAGAAGGCTGTGGAAAAGTGCCTGCATGTAAATTTGTTTCTTAACATTAGGTTAAAACACTGGCTAAATTTCATTTCTCATCTGTACCTGTAAATAGAAACCATGGAGTAACTGATGCTGGGAGTAAAGGTCAGGATTTTATGTTATGTTTCTTAACAGAAAGATTACATGGAGAAATTGCATGAAATGTATACACATTCATTCATGTGTATCATACACATGATATGTATTCATTCTGTGTTTCATCCAGGCCCTCTTTTTGTCAGAATGTTCATGTGTTTGATCTTTTGGAGTCTGGAACAAAATATCCCGGGTCCAGAGTTGAGTAACTTGGTCAGTTCTCTGCCCATGCTGTTCAAATACTCGAAAATGTTTATTGCTGGAGTTTTTTCAGGTCATGGGACATAATGCCTAGCTGGAAGTGTTATTCATTTTTTAAAAAACTGAATTTAATTTTTGCTGAATGATGAGTCAACAGTAAGATGGGTTGAATTCTGAAACTAATTTTTAGGCATTATGGACTTCCCTGGTAGCCCAGTGACTAAGATTCTGCCCTTCCACTGCAGTGGGCGTGGGTTTGATTCCTAGACAGAGAAGTTCCACATGCCTTGTGGTGTGACCAAGAAACAAAATTAATTTTTAGGCATCAGTTACTTGAGCAATTACTGAGATCAAAGTCTCTTAACTCTCTGCTGAGTTAAGGTGTGGCCTGTATTCAGAAATAGCAAGAGAGATCGTCAGAACATTGGAACCTGCCTATGACAGAAATCAAGATTCAGTTAACTAAGTCCCTTTTTAATGTGATAAGAGATTTACTGTCATAAAGAAGAAGGTATGGAACAACTTGGCCAAAAACAGTGTTTGCCAAGACATGGGTCCAGGTTTGTACATGCTGCTAAGTAAAAACAAGTCAAGCTTCATTCATTATTTCCTCATCTGTAAAACGGGGAGAGTTTAGCTGATTACCTTTAAGTTCCGTAAACTAATAATTTATGATCCTGAAAACCATTCATATATACCCTTTCTAAACTTAGAAGAGACTCTCCTCTCCCCTGGCTTCAGAGGCTGTCTGGGCTGCTGAAGATGACTTTGCTTAACAGGTTCTCAGCACAGATTGATCTGGTTCTTAAACTGTATTTTGTGGTAGTTTTGTGTGTAGGAATCACTTAAAATAATTTTTTTTTGTTCAATAATTTTTAAAGCTCTGCAGAATTACTGTAAGTTCAGAAGGTATTTAACTGAAGCTTTTTTTTTTAACGATACAACCAAAAGATAGACATTTCTAAAAAATCTCTTACTGTCTATTTATGGTTCTTACTGGTGTGGTGGTCTTGAAAGTGATTTCCTTCTCGGTGAATTAGAGAGAACTTTTTTCGCTGTCTCTTTTAAAGTAAGCCTGTTCACATAACAACGTGCTGGAAGCCTGTAGGTTGACACGCCAGAGATGAAATCTAAATGGGAGGGAATCCTCCTGTGTTGGATTTTTATGTGTTGACCTTGTTTCTACTCTTCATAACAGAAGAGCCCATTGAGTGTAGAGGCGATTTCAGCGGAGAGGGGATTGGCCTCAGTACACAGTGTGGGTCTTATCTGTGTATTTGGTTTACTCAATGGTTCCTGCCTGGCTTGTGGGGCTTTCAGAGTGTGGGCAGGATGACGGAACAACAGTTCACCAGTGTGTTGTCTCTGAGCCTTGCCCTGTTTGTTCCTCCTACAGAGGATTCAGTAGAGTTGTTCAAACTAACAGAAGATAAGAGGCATTTGGTTTGTCAATAAACAACCAGGAAAGCACAGATCTCAGCAAACTAAATAAACAAAAAAAGGGCTGCGTTGCAAATGCATAAATGTTTAACTTCTCCAGGGTCACCATTGCTGGAAATTATTCATTTGGGCCTTATTTCAAACTGGTTTTGAAAGTATAGACATTTTGTCATATCTCCTCATAACTATTTCATAGTTAGTATGATTATATTGAATAAGAGAGGGAGTCACGTTTTCACAATGGTGTGAGTCATTGCTCAGGTTACTTTACAAAGTTTTACCGATTAACCACTATCAAAAGGATTATCAAAATGCTAAGTCTAAATAATGTAAATGATGTCAGAATTTTCAAATTTCTTCTCTTCTAATCATATGTAGAAAAAGTGGCGTAGAGTGATAGCTGGAATTTAATTGACCTTACAAATCATGGATAGTTGTTTACTCTCTGAACAAAATTGTGCTAAATGCAAGATATCTTATTATTGTTTAGGGTAGTTCCCCTAAAGGTGAGATATGGTACAAGCCTAACATTGAAAACATAGGGTTTCAAACCAGCACTTGAAATTTTAGAGGAAACCTTATGTTCTTTTGCTCCATCACTGAGTAAAAACCTCTGAGTTGCCTGTTTCTTTTTCCTCCCCTTTTCTTTACTATCCCCCTCCTTGTGGACATAGCAGCATGATTAAGCTTAAAGGTAGGCAGTAAAGGTCACTTATGTTATTTAAAACTTAATCTTGATAAACATGTAACCATCATAATTTTTTTAAGATTTATTTATTTTTTATTGGAGGATAATTGCTTTATAGTATTGTTTCTGCCATACATCAACATGAATCAGCCATAATCATCATGATCTTTTTTTAAAATTTAAGACTATTTTTAAGCAGTTTTAGGTTCACAGTAAGATCAAAAGGAAGGTACAGAGATTTCCCATGTTGCCTCTGCTCCCACACAGCACAACATCCCCTAATATCAACATCCCCACCAGAGTGGTATATTTGTTACAATCAATGAACCTACATTGGCATTTAATCATCCGAAGTCCTAGGTTAGCTTTAGGAATGACTCTTGGTGGTGTACATTCATGGCATCATAAACTTTTTTCTCTCAAAATCATGGTTGTTAAACTAAAATACATATCAGACATCTCTTTACATGAGGAAATTATGGTAGGATTTCTTTTAAGGATCAATATTTAAATAGCCTTATACCAATAATTGTAATATAAAAATGTGATAGTTCTATATTTACTGATTATGGGAGTACTTTAAATAATCACATCTCTAAAATTTTACCTCAATGTTTGTTTTTAAAAATGTATTTATATTCATATATATATATATAATGGTGAAGGAGTGATTCAAAGAGGGCTGTGGAATTGACTTCTGCCAGTTAATTAAAACAAACACCCTGCCATGGTCTATGAAATATGCACTTTAGAATTAAAAATTGAGAATTTTATTTATTAATTTTGGTTTTCGTACAGCTTACAAATATGTGTATTAGATGAAATTAAGATTTAAAGAATGTTTATTAGTCTTTAGCCAAACTTTGAATTATTCTCATCATGAAAGTGAGTATATTATTCTAGAACTTTTGAGTCTATCCAGATATGTAAGTTGTATATTTGTTCTGCTAGAGAAAACTTTATTTTCAAATAAAATTTAATAGTGAAGATAATAATTGTTTGAAAATCAATATATTTTCTACAACCTTATGGAAAATTTAAATCTGTTAATAATCTGCTGAACTGCTCTAGCTAACATGCAAAATTTTGCTCTGTTTAACAGAATGTCAGTTAGAAATTCTTGGAAACGTTATTACAAGGAACTTTATTTTTATTTCTAATAAGTTGAACATTGATTGACATCATAAAAAAGACAGTATTTAGTGTTCTGTTCTGCAGGCATAAATTTTCCACTTATTTAATAATTATCCTAAATAGAATCTACCCTATTAAGAAATTCGTTCTACTTCTCTTGTTTTGCCTTAAAAAAAAAAAAGGGCAGAAGAACCAAAACCACACACTAAATTTGTTGATAATAGTTTTACACATTAAGATGTGGGAATATTAAATTTAGTATACACTTCAAAATGTCATTTTGTTGATAACTACTTTTGAAAAAATATAATTTTGATCTCAGCAATTTGACCAATCAATGGAATGATTTTAGAGCAAACTTCTTGAATAAAAATAAAACATTTTCCCAAACTGATGGGATCTTAGGCTGAGAGGATGAAAAATAAAATTGAGTCTTTAATTATTACCTTTGTCTGTTTGTCTAAGATTCTACCCCATTTAGAAATGTGTTTGTTTTACCTCATGTCATATGGCCTTTGGAATGTTTTTTCTTGATGGTAGATTTGTCCTTGATGAAAAGCTCCACAAGCTAGAATTTCCTTCAAAGAAGTTTAGTATAAGTAAATGAAGTTTGTGTTCTGTATTACATTATTTGTGTTAGAGTGGTTCCACAGTTTTCTCACAATTCTTTGAAAATGGAGAAGAAAGCAAACTAAGTGGCATTTAAAATTTATTTTATTTGCTTATAAATAAGTTTGAGTTGCATTTTTCATGTGAAAGACAAGAATCTATCTACTAAAAAAGGATTTGTCTCAGAGAGAACAGACCTGTGGTTGGCAAAAGGAAGAGCGTGGGGAAGGCATGGAGTGGGAGTGAAGGGTTAGCAGGCGCAAACTATCATACACGGAATACATGAGCAGCAAGATCCTACTGTTTAGCACAGGGAACTATATTCAATATCCTGTAATAAACCATATATGTGTGTGTGTGTGTATGTGTGTGTATAACTGAATCACATTGCTGTACAGCAGAAATTAACACAATATTGTTATTTGACAGTGATTAATTAAGAAAAAAAGGATTTGTCTCATTGATTTCCAGTGTCAATATGTTAAAAATTAACTCCAGATAATTTTTATTGTGCTCCCATTTACTGATAAGCAAAACTGTCTTTACTGATGGCCGTGTGCACTAAATTTTAAGTTGAAGTAAGGGAATGCTCAAGATCACCAACTCTCATATTGTCATTTTCAGATGCAAGTGGTCCTGTCCAAGTAATCATCACTGAGACCCCAAGTCAACCCAACTCTCACCCCATCCAGTGGAATGCACCAGAATCATCTCACATTTCCAAGTACATTCTTAGATGGAAACCTGTGAGTATCCTGCTCAGAAACCTTGGATATTGAAGCTCTTGATTAACAGATTCTGGGGACTTCCTGGTGGTCCAGTGACTAAGACTTCCTGCTCCCAATTCAGGAGACTCCTGTTCAATCCCTGGGCAGGGAACTAGATACTGCATGTCGTATCTATTCTGTGTGCCACAAGTAACAGATGTCATGTGCTGCAACTAAGACTAGGTGCAGCGAAATAAAGAAAAGTAAATAATCGAATATTTTTTTAAAAGGAGAGGGAAATGAACAGATTCTGAAAATGTGTTTCAGTTTTTGAGCCAGTAGATCACTTGGCACTGTATTTGTTTAGTGACCAAGCAATATGTGGTCAATCTAATTGACATATAGACTTAGCTGTCTTTTGGTATTTAGGAGAACTTAACTCTTCATGTTAGAAACATCTTGTTTGTGAGGACTTAGAAATGATAATGCTTAAAATTATTCTTACCCAGCGTGGGAAGAGAATCTAAAGTTTGTAAAAGTCTTGCAGCTCCATCAAAGAGAAAGAAAACTACTGGCATCATTCTCCATGATTTGTAAAACAAAATAGCTAAGTTAATATCTTTCTTTTTTGGTTCACTTTTTAAGTGATTGTTTCTTCTTTTTTTTCGACCACGCCACATGGCCTGAGGGATCGTAGTTCGCCAGCAAGGCGTTGAACCCAGGCCATGACAGTGAAGACCCCAAGTCTTAACCACTAGACCTCCAGTGAATTTCCATGATCATTTCATAAAACCTTACTTTCTAATCTTTGCAGTTATTTGGATAGAAGGGAGAGATGATGAGAGAAAAGTATAGATGAAGGATAGTTAGTATATTTAATGAAAGACTTTGTGACTTCCTACTAGTCATCTAGAAATTGAAGAAACCTCACTAGGGAGGATATTGATCTATTAAGTCTCACTAAGGAGGATATTGATCTATTAAGTTGTAGTTTCTCTTACCCTCTCAAGCCTGCCCTTATATCTCTCCAAAATGTATGACATTAATTTGAGAAACTGTTTACGCACAGGAGAAAAATGCCCATTTTAAATCACAGCTATTGGTTTCTAGGAACTAAAAAAGCAAAGCAAAATAAAACATTTGACCAACTCATGCAATCGTATTCAATCCTTTTTGAAAAATTGAAGCTGTTGAAATCATTCTTTTTCTTCTCTCACCCTTTTTTTGTTAATGACCACAGTATATGTAGTAGCCCATTTGCAGAACTTTTTGTCTATTGATGTTAGTCGATGGGATGAATATATTTCCCCTCTAACACTTTCTTGTCTCTCATTTCTCCTCACCGATTTTATTTACTTTAAACTTAAGTATCTGTGTGACCACAGTAATAAGGGATAATTGCACATAGGTATAAAATGTATATCAGGGTGATGCTAGTGGTAAAGAACCCATCTGCCAATAAAGGAGACTTAAGAGATGTGGGTTCGATCCCTGGGTCAGGAAGATCCCCTGGAGGAGGGCATGACAACCCACTCCAGTATTCTTGTCTGAAGAATACCATGGGAATACCATGGACAGAGGAGCCTGGTGTGCTACAGTTCATAGGGTCACACAGAGTCAGACATGACTGAAGCGACTTAGCACACATATAAAATGTAAATAAGTTAGAAAGTCTCCAAAGAGTGGAGGTTATTTCTTTGACATTTTTTTTAACACTTTTGGGTTTTTCTTTAATATTTATCACCTGAGCGTTTTATTCTTGAGTATTTTCTTCTAATAACAAACCAAAAAAGTTCACATTGAATGAAAGGCTTACTATTAAATCTGAGCTAATTATAATGACTAATGTAATGTTTTTCACAAGGTGTTTAAATTTAGAGAGTACTAGAATCACTTTCATTTATTTAAAAATTATAAAGGGGCTCTTAAGTATCTGAATTATTGAGGAACTGGTTGATTGGATAATATTGTAAAATTACTGGGTATTAAAAATGTATTTTGACTTATATTAGTGTAGAATATTTATACTTAAAATGATCTCAACTTGTTTGAAGTAAGGATGTTTCTTTTTTACACATTTTATTGCCATACATTTTGTGATCCATGATATATTAATAAATACGAACAGAATGTGAAAATATAAACTGGAGACAAAGATTAAATAAACTGAGATCGCATTCTTCTGCAGTCTTACCCGAAGTTGGCTAACCACTTTTGACGGAGTAGTTCATATCCAAGAATGAGTCATAAAACCAGAGCAGCATTAAGCCTCGTATGTGATGGTCCCGGGAACTGAGTCATGAAGGAATATTATGCCTTTGCTCTGTAATAAACTTGGTTTGTAACCCACTAAATAAATATAGACTATAAAGCCTTTTCCCACTTCAGAGAGGAATATATCCCAGTTCATTGTGGAAACTGAAAAATTGGGAACGGCAAAACTTGGGTTATCACCTTAGGGTGCTGTTATTAAACTGAATAGTTAATCTGGCAAAAAGGAAGGAGCCGAGGGCCTCCCTTTGTGTAATCTTGGGCATGTCACATAACTCTGTTTCTTCATCTGTAAAATCAGGATGGTAATACCACTAACTTGGAGGAGGTAAGAGATAAACTTTAAATAAGAGAATGGAAGGAAAACAGCACGGAGCATGGTACATAGTAAACCGTCAGTAAATATTAGCTGTAATAACCATTATTATTAACATTAACAAATTCTGCTACAGGTTTCTATTCTGATCCCAGTTTTCCATGATATCCCCCTCAAATGGAGCGTCATAGACTCCTCGTTCTTCTTTGAAGAATGCTCCACATCATCTCCCAGTGATCATCTTTGTAAAGTCTTGTGTGATTTTTTTTTTTTTCACTTAAATTTTTAGAAAAATTCTCCAAACCGCTGGAAGGAAGCTACCATTCCTGGCCACTTAAACTCCTACACCATCAAAGGCCTGAGGCCAGGTGTGGTATATGAGGGCCAGCTTATCAGCGTCCAGCACTATGGCCAAAGAGAGGTGACGCGCTTCGACTTTACCACCACCAGCACGAGCCCAGCGGTGACCAGTATGTACCCCAGCAGCCCATCCATCTGTGCCTGCCTTTCTCAGACCTGGGCTCCCCACAGGGAGTGCTTTCCTTCTCGATTCATATTCTCCCGCGGATGAATATGGATGCCCACATTGTATTTTTCTCGTTGCACTGGTCTTCACTGCTGCACGGGCTTTCTCTAGTTGCAGTGACCTGGGGCTGCTCTTTGGGCTTCTCACTGCGGTGGCTTCTCTTGTGGAGCATGGGTGCATGGGCTTCAGTAGTGTGGTGCGTGGGCTTAGTTGCCCTGTAACATGTGGCATCTTTAGTTCCTGGACACAGGGATCAAGCCTGTGTCCCCTGCATTGGCAGGTGGATTCTTAACCACTGGGACTAATGGGGAAGTCCGGCACCTACGTTTTTTTTTTTCAATGGTATTTTCCAGATGATAGTAGTAAGTTTTATCGGTGGCTGAAGGCTCTTTGTCCTCTCTGTGACTCTAGGCAACACTGTGACGGGAGAGACCACACCCTTGACTCCTGTTGTGGCCACCTCTGAGTCGGTGACTGAAATCACAGCCAGCAGCTTTGTGGTTTCCTGGGTCTCGGCTTCGGACACTGTGTCTGGATTCCGGGTGGAGTATGAGCTGAGTGAAGAGGGAGATGAACCACAGTACCTGGGTGAGCTCGATGTGTTGATGACCAGCTGCTGGGAGACTCTGCTGGGGGTGGGACTGGGCAGGGGGGGCATCCACGCAGGTGGCCTGGGAAGTTTGGAACTAGTTGACCCTTCAGTGTGAGGACGACAAACAACTGACCCTTTTTAGAACTGAACTGGGTTTTTCCTGAACCGTGCTCACTTTCCTGGTCCCTGGTGGGAGCTGTGTTATGTGTTAGCCTGGGCACAGGTCCACATAACAATAGTGTGTTCTTCCTGGAAGTAATTGCCAGCATGGGGACTGTTAGCTTTGGGAGAGACACAGTACCCTTATTCATGCTTTTCAGATTCTCATGTTTAACAAACTTTTAAAAACTTTATTGTGGAGAAATATACACACTGAAAAGTACACAAATCATAAACATAGAACTCAGTGAATTTTTATAAAAAGAACACACCCACGTGACCAGGACCCAGTTCAAGAAAAAGAACATCCCTCCTCCCCTATCCCCCATCATTCCTCACCCATAACCACTGCTTGGACTTCCAACTACAGAGGACAGTGCTTACAAATTTGGGGGTGGTTTAAAATTATATATCCTTAGAGAAAATATTTGGGAAAAGGGGAAAAAATTATCTCATAGTGCATTGATAATTACTGACTATACATTAGTATATTTCTTTATAGTTTTCTTCCTTCATTCCCCCCACCCCCATGAATATATAGTGTTAAAACTATCCTTCTCAAAGGTTATGGAGTCATTAGAGGGATTGATATGCTCTGATAGTAACCTTTCCCTTTTATTTCAAAGATCTTCCCAGCACAGCCACTTCCGTGAACATCCCTGACCTGCTCCCTGGCCGAAAATACACTGTGAATGTTTATGAGATATCCGAGGAAGGAGAGCAGAATTTGATCCTGTCTACCTCACAGACAACAGGTATGTGTGGTGTGAAAAGACTTTTTTTTTCCCCTGTGAAACAGACTTGTAGCAGTATTTCCTGTTTTTCTCATTTCTTCCTTTCTTTGTTAGCACCTGATGCCCCTCCTGACCCTACCGTGGACCAAGTTGATGACACTTCTATTGTCGTTCGCTGGAGCAGACCCAGGGCGCCCATCACAGGTCAGCTTAGCTGCCTCTTCCTGGCTCCTATGTTAATCTTGATGCCGTAAGAGGTGAGGGAGTGGATTCTGATCTATGAGCAGGCAAATCACTTATATATCTCTATTGTAATTACTGGACCAGAGTGTAGATATATGTGTGTCTGTGTGTGGTATTAATTAAGTCTTACAGCCTTACCTTCTTATGATTAACTTCCTCTTAAATATGTCTTAATTAATCTTTTTCACACAAACATGCACACACACAATCACACAGGCACAAACCTTGAAATCCAGCTCATGGATTTATTAAACCAGGCATTCCTGTGATAGAAGAGGGGTAATTCTTCTGAAAACCTCACTCTGAGACTTATTCTTAGAGGGATCTGAGGTGCCTTATTAGCTCATTAGGTGACTTAACTGTTTCGGAGGTTCTTAAAAGACACAGACAGGCTAGACAACTCAGGCTCAGAGTGGTTCCTTGATTGCTCCCATCATCTAGAGCTCAAAGAAAAAGAAATCAATTTAACATGAATAATTTCACCTCCTGGCTTCTCTAATAGACATTTATTAAGGATCTCGGTCTTCGAGGATGATATTTATTATTAAAGAGCTTTGCATGACTATTCTTATTTTATCTTTGGACTGAATAGTCCTTATAAGAAGTAGCACTATTGGATGAGTCCAAAAGAATTGCTCACTCTTCAAGAGTGATCCACCAAGATGCTAAGGGCTATTAGGAAAGGGGAATTTATGCCTTTTGAAGCCTGTGTGTCATCAGTGAGTTTTATACTGGTTTCCTCCTGAATCTGCAGGATACAGAATCGTCTACTCCCCATCCGTAGAGGGTAGTAGCACAGAGCTCAATCTTCCTGAGACTGCCAACTCTGTCACTCTCAGTGACTTGCAGCCTGGCGTTCAGTATAACATCACCATCTATGCTGTGGAAGAAAATCAAGAAAGTACTCCTGTCTTCATCCAGCAAGAAACCACTGGAGTCCCACGTTCAGGTAACCTAAAGACGCTTCCTGTGCTGTCTTATCTCTTAAGGCTTAAGAAAGTCACATCTTGAACCTCCCTTTTGCCAGAGGAACAAAACCAACCTTGGCTTGTGTTCACTCCATGAGCCTACTAGGGACAACCAGACATGTGAGATCAAAGAATAATTGTCTCTCTGGGGGGTTTATTTAGTCTCTGTCTATGGTTCCTATATGGAAGTCGTCCTGTAGATGACTCTATCCCTGAACTTATGAAATTCAGCTGAAATGTCCTCACTGTAAAGTAACTAATAAAAGCTGGCTATTTGGCTTTCCTGATTAAAAATTGACAGCATAAAGCCTTCATATTTTCCCCAAGAAACCCAAGGGGTAGTTCATCTGTTGTTCTTAAGTATTAAGAAAAGATTCATTAAAGTAAAAACCACATTTTTTTCTGTTGTCACAAGAGTTTGCTGAGGGGTTTTGGGGGGTATGTTTATTTTAACCCCCACAATAGGACTGTTCATTTGATGGAAACTCATCTGCTTACATTCACGTCTTACGTAATAGTTTTAAATGTCAAATGTAAACAAGATGGCTAAACCATGAAAATATAACCCCAAAAATGTGTTCTTAGATTTAAAGAGAAAACAGCTTTGCTCTGAAGAGAGGGGCTCTATGAATTGCCTTATACACATCTGGCAAACTGGTTTTTTAAAAATAATCCTCAGCAGGAATTGCAAATGACTGCTTGGCTCTTGTCTGTTAGATAAAGTTCCCCCTCCCAGGGACCTGCAGTTTGTGGAGGTGACAGATGTGAAGATCACCATCATGTGGACACCCCCAGAGAGTCCAGTAACCGGTTACCGCGTGGATGTGATTCCCGTCAACCTGCCCGGGGAGCATGGGCAGAGGCTGCCCGTCAGCAGGAACACCTTTGCAGAAGTCACCGGGCTGTCCCCTGGGGTCACTTATCACTTCAAAGTCTTCGCCGTGAACCAGGGGAGGGAGAGCAAGCCCCTGACGGCACAGCAGGCAACCAGTAGGTTTGGGGTCCTTTATCTCCACCCTCCCTTTCCACTTGTGGTGAATGGGCAGCACTCCATTCACTCCTGGGTTCACAATTAGAAATAGGAACATACTCAGAGGACAGGAAATGTATAGCCTCCATAGAGGCTAAATGGTAATCCATTTCCCAAATACATGGGGACATGACACTAAAGGAGCAAAACTTAGCCTAATTTTCCTTGCTAATGGAGACATGGATTGAAAATTTGAGTACTATTTGTGTAACTAAATATACCTAAGTCAGACTTCAAGTATAATCTTCTAATCCTTTTATAGCAGAATTATTTATAAATAGTAATTGCTAAAACATTCAATGAGTATTAAGCATCAGGTCATATGCTCAGTTCTTTATTATCCTCATGTTTAATCCTTATTTTGAGTTAATAAGGAAGGTCTTATTATTATCCCTATGGGATATGTGAAGAGACTGAAGCTTATAAAAAATTCTGCAACTTGTAAAGTAACAGGGCTGAGAAATGATGGAGTGGGGATTCACATAGACCTATGTCTTTTTGACTCCAAAGCCCATGCTTTGTTGTTATACTTGACTACCTCTTAAACATTTCCTCCCTCTGAAAAGTGTTTTAAATTATTGCAGGGAAATTGCCAGTTATCACACTCAAGAAGAAAACCAACAATTTATGTGATTCTTTGTGCTAGGGCAAACAGACCAGGGTCTTGCCATGAGTCTGAGCTTCTGAGTATATGTTATCATTTTTGTCTAATCTGAATCATGTGAAAGTTACTTTTATTATTCAAGCAAAGGATTAGTCATTGAATAAATGCAGAAAACGTCACTGTGCTCCACGTGGAACTTTCTTCTTACCCTCATTTTAATGGGTTTATTTCTCTTTTCTTCACCTGTTTGGCTCAGAGCAGAACAAACTATAGCTTCACAAGTCCTGGCTTTTGTTTTTAAATACCATCTCTGCCATGTTAGTGTAATTTCTGAGGGTAATGGGAAAATCATGCTGAAAAATCATAGACTTCCACAGGATCAAAGTCAGCCAAACACAGCGAGTAATTTCTCATGACTGATAAGAGTTCTGTGAAGTTCTCTGTAGCACTCAAGCTCTTCTTCATGGCTTAGTATTTCCAAGGTTTTGACCTTTGTTTCAACCTTGAGAAGAAAGAACTTAGAAAATTCAGTCTAGCTTTAGGATTTCAGTATGATAATTCTGAAGTGCAGCTATTTCTTGACGTGTTTCATCTCTCTTTCTAGAATTGGATGCTCCTACCAACCTCCAGTTTATCAATGAAACCGATACCACGGTCATAGTGACCTGGACTCCACCTCGCGCCCGGATAGTCGGGTACCGACTGACTGTGGGCCTGACCCGCGGAGGCCAGCCCAAGCAGTACAATGTGGGGCCTGCAGCCTCGCAGTACCCACTGAGGAACCTGCAGCCTGGCTCTGAGTATGCTGTAAGCCTTGTAGCCGTAAAGGGCAATCAGCAGAGCCCCAGAGTCACCGGAGTCTTCACCACTTGTAAGTCAAAATTTAAATGTCTCTTCTTGGTGATGTCTCATCTGTATTTACATTCTCTCTCCTTCATCCATTTTTTAAGAAGTTAACTTAGGGAATTTCATGGCGGTCCAGTGGTTAAGACTCTGTGCTGTCCCTTCCCAGTTCCCTGGTCGGGGAGCTAAGGTCCCACAAGCTGTGCCGTGTGGCCAAAAAAGAACAAAGTTAACTTAAAAAACTTGGTACAAGTTTTAAATAATCATTTTTAATTTGAAAAAGAGATATTTACAGTGGTCCTATTCAAAGTGTGATCCGTGGATCCACTGCTGCTCTGTGAGTTGTTTGTTACATGGACTAATGAGCTTATGCCAGAATGGATCAGGGAGCACACTGTTCAATTTAGTTAATACTTTTTTAAAGCAAAGTTTTCTTGATGAAGGAAGCAGTGGGTTATATGACATATGTTACCAAGATCCTTATTTCCTCCCAAACCAGTACTTTGAGTAGCATGGTTTAAGACACCCAAGTTATTCGAAAATTGAATGCTACTGAATTAAATGAATTTATTCAATACTAGTTAAGGCAAGAAAAAAATCAGCCACTGTGTCTACATCCTGATACTTTGAGCATCGTATGACAGCCTTAAATGTGGAAGAAAAACATCTACCAGTTGAATAGAAACCAACAGAACAAGAAGCTAAGGAAGTGATGAGTGTTGACAACAGCAGATTAAAGTACTTCTGCAGAACAGGATAGCTTTTTTTTTGTTTTTAACTTTTCTTAAATCACTCTTGAAATTCCACAGAAGGAAAAATACTGACTAATTTTTGGTCATGTCTGTCTTTTGCTCAACACTTTACAGGAAGTGACCTTAAATCTCTTTCATATCTATATCACAATAGAGGACTGTATTCATGAGTTGATTTCTATTAAATGCATATTCATGAATTGATTTCTATTAATGCATCTCATTTACATTACAAAGAAATATGAGACCCATAATTTCTAGATAAGCATTAATTGCTGTTTTTAGCTCATTTTGAATTACAGAAGGACTTAACACTTAACTGTGAACTAGCTTGCAATTTCCTAAAAGCTTTCCATAAATCTTAACTCTAACTTGAAAAATAGATGTTAAAAAGCATTCAAAAAGTGAATGTAAGTTTAGTTTATAAATTACTGTGAAATTTATTTCACACAGAAAAGTGTCTATAAATTTCCTTTGTAGGAATTAATAATTTACTAAAAATTTATTTCCATTTAAATTGCATGTATAAGCTTGGCAGTAAACGCTTTTTCCTAAGTAGCTGCTAGTCATAAACAAGTAAAATCTATTTTTCATCTATAAGCTGACCTTTGAATTTTGCTATTTTATGTGACATGTTACTAAGACTCTAAAATCTATTAACATGAAATCAGTATTTTTGTATTTCTTATAAATACCTGTTTTTATAGATGACATTCATTGCGTTAGAACGGAGAGTTTAGTAGTAGTCTTTTTCTGACCACATGTTATCTTTTTTACTTTTTAACATGAAACGTATTTTACATAGTTTCTTTTGTTGGATAAAATGCCAGTAAAAGAATAAGCATCTTGTTTATTTTATTGAAAAAATAGTTGATTTACAATGTTGTGTTAATGTCTGCTGAACAGTGAAATGACTCAGTTATACATATGAATATATATTCATTTTCATATTCTTTTCAATTATGATTTATCACAGGATATTGTATATAGCTTCCTGTGCTATACAGTAGGACCTATTGTATATCCATCCTATATATACTAGTTTGAACCTTTTAATCCCAAGCTCCCAATCTTTCCTCCCCCACCTCCTCTTCCTTTGGCAGCCACAAGGCTGTTCTCTGCATTTGTGAGACTTTTTTTCTGTAGATATGTTCCTTTGTGTTGTGTTTTAGATTCCACAGGTAAGTGATATATGGTATTTGTCCTTCTTTCTGACTTCACTTAGTATGAAAATCTCTAGGTCCATCCATGCTATTTGCTACAAATGGCATTCATTCTTTTTAATGGCTGAGTAATGTTCTATTTTAATGTATGTACCACATCTTTATTCGTTCATACGTTGATGGACATTTAGGTTGCTTCTGTGTCTTGGCTATTGTAAATAGTGCTGCTGTGAATCTAGGGATGCATGTATCTTTTAGAATTATAATTTGTCTGTGTATATGTCCAGGAGTGGAATTGCTGGATCATATGGCAACTCTATTTTGAGTTCTTTTGAAAAACCTCCATACTGTTCTCCATAGTGACTGCACCAATTTACATTCCCACCAGCAGCGTAGGAGTGGGTCCCTTTTCTCCACACCCTCTCCAATGTTTTTTATTTGTAGACTTTATAATGATGGCTGTTCTGATAGGTGTGAGGTGGTATCTTATTGTAGTTTTATTTATATTTCTCTAAGAAAAAGCATTTTTAATGATATGATAATAAGTGGAATGGGTGGGGCAATTATTGGCTATTTCAAGTACTTTTGGAGACTTTGATATACTGGACATGTTACTTTGTGTACATTTATAAAAATAAAATTTTATTTGAGTTAAGTGACAAAACTTCTTTTATTAGATAAAAGTGGTGCCTTGCACATAGTATCTTTCAAAAAAATATTTGTTGACTAGATTGTGAAAACAGCTCAGTCAAAGTTAGGTGTAACATTTTTTTCTTTGGCCACACTGTGCAGCATGCAGGATCTTAGTTCCCTGACCAGGGGTAGAATCCATGCCTGCTAACCACTGGACCACCTGGGAAGCCCCCCCACACTTTAGATTTAAATAAGCTTCTGTTAGCAGGGAGTTCTGAGGTTGTGAACATCAGTTGGACTTGCATATTTTTGGAATTGCTCTAAGTTTCTGTAGTTTTTTTACTGTTACCAAACTAAATTCTGGAATAACTTTTCTGGGTTTTATAACTTGTACTAAATTCTTAAGAGCATATGGTGGGGGTAGGAGAGCTCTTTCTGGGGGGAAACCAGCCTACTCCTTTATAAATAGGGCAAATTTTATTTTTTTTAACATCCAGGCTGTCCTTCACCTAACAAGACCTGCCAGAATCCATAGCTCATACTTACAGTCACATTCTTTGTTTGCCATCAGTTTGTGGGTTTGTGGTTTGGAGGGTTTCCCGTAATGGTGTTCCCAGGCAGACAGCATCATCTTTAACTTGGGAACCTTTTAGCTGCCTGGCTCAAGCAATAGAAAACACCCAATCATAAAGCCCAAGACAGTTGAGAATGTTTTTTTTTTTTTTTAAATTGTGGCTTTCCCAGATGTTCAGTGAAAGAAACTGACCGCTCCCTGAATTGTTTCTTGTGGTCATTAAATGGTCACTCAGGGATGACCATGGCATTTTGGCAAAGTCAGTGGCAACCAAATAGTGTATGATTTCAGTGACTCTGGGAAGGCATCATGGATCACCCATCCTAATTCTCCTGCAAACATCATCAAAATAATAACATACTCACGAAACATGCCTCTAAACCAGTAGAACTTCAGTCCAGCCATTAGAGCAGTCATTACAAAGGAGCCCACACACATATTTTGTTTTTTTCAGACAACAGGATTTTAAAAGTAAGTTTTTAAAAGTTGCACATGAAAATCTAGATTGGAAGCCAGTTGCAGTGCTGGGCCTGAATTTTCCCATGACTGGAGCTGAGTAATAATAGAGTAGTCTTAAAGACTCTTAATATTCATTTGTCTAAGTCTGCAGGATGTCTTTGTCAAATCAGCCATTCCTAAATGCATAAAAATGCATTTACTAGGTTTTTCTCGGTGGGTACAAAAATTTGGTTGGGATGCAAAGAGGAAGAAATTATGAAGGCCATGTGCCACGGCCACATGCTTGAAAACCTGGAATTTGATTCACCTGATACAAATGCCTTGACGTCTAAGACCTCACCTTTCCCATAGCAGCCAGTTATTGAAATGCTTGTTCCCCTTATTACAAGATTTAGTTCTGCCAATTATATTTTAAAGAGTTTAAGTTTATGATAAGGTCTGTAAGACTGTTGCAAATGTGTATCTCAACTTTGTATACACATACTCTTCCTTTTTTTTAAGTAGTATTTTCACTAAGAAATAAAAGTGATGTCAGGATCTAGGAGATTTGAAATCAACTTTTCTTATAATACCTAAATCCAGTGGCAGAGTGCTAAATTTCTGTAGTGTGATTATTCTGAATGAATAATTATATATTTAAAGAAAGACTGTTTAGAATTTATAAGTTCATCCACGGTGGCAGATTTTGTTTAACTTTCATATGGCATCTCTTTTTGCAACCAAAAATAATTGGCCATCAGCTTGAAGGGGAAGGGAGTTTGGGGGACAATGGATGCATGTATATGTATGGCTGAGTCCCTTTGCTTTCCACCTGAAACTATCACAATATTGTTTGTTAGTTATTCCTATATGAAATAAAAAATAATAATTGGCCATCATTATGGAATGACTCAGCATAATCGTCTATAATTTAGCCATTGTTCTCAAAATAATGATTAAGAAGCAGAGTGATAATCAGTTTGTGATGACCAATTTTACATTTTATATGGGATTTTATACTGATGATAGGGAAAGTTGTTGTCATCAAACTCAAATCCCAAACATAATGAAAATGCACAGATTACAGAATCCAAGGAGTTGAAGGGTCCTCTGTGGTCATCCAGCTCCTCGTTATTCAAATATGATTCATGGACCTACAGCATTGGTGTTACGGAAATGCAAACTACCCAGCCACATACGCACCTATAGAATCAGATCCTGCATTTAAGCCAGGTCTCAGATGATTTGCGTGGTACATGAAAGATTGAAAGGCACTGATCTACTCCAAATTTTCATGTATGTTACATTTTGGATCGTTAGTTGACTGAACTGAGGTACTGGATAAAAAATACTGATCTGCATTCTCTGTGATTTCGAGGTTTGAACACATGCTTTTTTTTTTTATTCCATTTCACAGTGCAGCCTCTGGGCTCCATCCCACCTTACAACACAGAGGTGACTGAGACCACCATTGTGATTACATGGACACCTGCCCCAAGGATTGGCTTTAAGGTAAATTGCAGATGTTCCTAATCTCTTGTGATACAGACCCCTGGTGCCCTCGTGTTTCTGGATCTGGCTAAAACAGGACGTTTCAAGAATCGGGTGACTTGGGTTTTGTCCTGTTTCTGTTCATACCTCACTGGCCACATTGTCAGGGCATCACAATACTTCTGCCTCCCTGAATTGCTGGAAAGATGGATTGAGGCTGTAAAAGTGCTTTGCAAAGAAGAAAACATTAGTATGAAGCTGTTAGTTGTTATCTTATTTTCTCTATCCTTTCCCCAGGGAATTACATTTAAAGATATATATAGGGAAACCACATTTGTTGTGTTGTTCTAAACAGGTATCATGTTCACAGAAACCAATTTAGGGAGGCCAATTAAACTCAGAATAGCTCAAAAATAACATTTTCATCCGATCAGTTTCATCCCAATTTGTTCAAAGCCCTTGGGTGAATCTCTTAATAGAAGTTAAGATTAAGCTCTTCTCTATAGAGCTGGATACTTGTTTTTTTAAAGTAATGGTATTAGGGAAGTGAGGAATACAAATGAATGTGTTTAAAAGATTTCCTTTCTTTGGAATTTAGAGTGTGGAGAGAGAAATATTTATTATACTTGAAAATCATGACTAAATCCTAATGATTGTTTTCAAATATATACCAAAGACCGCTTCTTTTTTGAAATATGCAATAGCATATTGATAATTACACTACTTAAATACAGAGAATCTCTTTTTGAAGATTGTCAATGTATCTTTTAAATTTCCCTTATTGCCTGGAGAATCCCAGGGAAGGGTGAGCCTAGTGGGCTGCCATCTATGGGGTCGCACAGAGTTGGACACGACTGAAGCAACTTAGCAGCAGCAACAGCAGCAGTGTCATTTGGCCTTATACTTTACTAAGGCTGCCTCCAGAGTTGAACCCTGATGACACAATATTACCTAGGTTTTTTTAAATAAAATACTGAAAGGGTTGAAAATTCTGGGCATAGTAATCTTAATTCTCCTTTTGTAACATACCAATCTTGCATTTGAAGCTGTGAATATACTTCTTCAAAAGGAGTGTTTTTGGAGTACAAAGTGTTACAGGGGCTGGTACCTAAGTTGAATGTTAGTAACTCATTAAAGGGAGAACTCGAGGATTTCTTCCAGCAAAAGGAAAATAAGAAACAAACAGACATGTAGCTGAAAGCCTTTGTGTACTTCTGGTTTGTACCAGGTTATTTATCAAGCGAAACAATATGTAATGATGTTTCTCTAGAACCTTCCATTAGAAACTACCTTAACTTAGTTTTGGAAGATACTTGCCCTAACTGGCACCCTCCCCCCAATTCTGGGGAGTTTCCAGTGGAATTGTTTAATAGGGCTAAAGTAAGGTCCCAACTCATTCCCAACTAAAAGCAGAGTACAGTTCCTGAGGAGTCTACATTATGCGAAGCATAACCACAACTTCTCAGCAGTAACGCAGCTCTGGAAACATTTGTCCTTGGTGTTTATTTTGTGTTCTTTCTCCTAGCTGGGTGTACGACCAAGCCAGGGAGGAGAAGCACCACGAGAAGTGACTTCAGAGTCAGGAAGCATCGTTGTGTCTGGCCTGACTCCAGGTGTGGAATACGTTTACACCATCTCTGTCCTCAGGGATGGGCAAGAGAGAGATGCACCAATTGTGAAGAAAGTGGTGACACGTAAGAGTTCTTTGCTTCTTTTCATATTTTAAACCATTGCACTTTTTAAAGGTCACTTATAGCGGTATTGCTTTTTTACTTACGATAATGACGCGAGGGAAAGATTTCATTCCTACTTATATTATTAGCTATTGTCTAAGTCTGGAGTAGCCAGTTCAACTGATGTCATATAATTCATGACATCAGAAGTGTTCTTTCCATATCAAAAATTATCTGTGAATTGACAACACAGAAAAAGATTTCAGCAGTGTTGCAAAATTTAAAATTGTAACAAAAAAAAAGTGCTTTCAGAGAATTGCTATCCATCATGGTTTTACAGTACAACTGCTTTATTTTTACTGATACTTGAAGGAAGGGAGAGAGGGAGGGAGTGCGGAGGAAGGGAGAGAAACATTCTATAGCTCAAACACTTTATGCTAGTTTTGTGTGCATGTGTGTGTGCATGCTAAGTCACTTGAGTCGTGTCCAACTCTCTGTGACCCCATGGACTGTAGCCTTCCAGGCTCCTCTGTCCATGGGATTCTCCAGGCAAGAATACTGGAGTGGGTTTCCATACCCTCCTCCAGGGGATCTTCCTGACCCAGGAGATGAACCCACATCTCTTACAACAACTGCACTGGCAGGCAGGGTCTTTACTGCTAGCATCACCTGGGAAGCCCCATCCAAACGTTAACTGTTAATTAAAATTTTTTTCTGTGTAGCACTGTCCCCACCAACGAACTTGCACCTGGAGGCAAACCCTGACACTGGAGTGCTTACCGTCTCCTGGGAGAGGAGTACCACTCCTGGTAAGCCCGCAATGTATTAGAGGACAGAATTCTAAGGGTAATGAAAGGTAGAAATGACCTCACTTTTACAGAATGAAAAAACTTGGAAAAAATTAACTTATATCCATTGTCACAAATGTTACAGAACTGGGATTGAAACTTCAGTGTTCAGTCTCGCTCTCACACTCAGCATCATGTATTTGGATCTTAATTGTCAGTTTTACTTATACTCAATACTGAGAAATTTGGCTAAATGGCATTCCGTGATTGTTTGATTGTTTTTTTTAAAGCTTTACATAAAGTTTTAATCTAAACTCAATCACACATATTTATACCCATGGACTGTAGCCTGCCAAGTTCCTCTGTTCATGGAATTTTCCAGGCAAGAAGAATACTGGAGTGGGTTGGCATTTCCTCCAGGAGATCTTCCCGACCCAGGGATTGAACCTATGTCTCCTGCATTTAAGGCTGTTTCTTTACCTGCTGAGCCATCAGGGAAGCCCCATATAATCATAATATGTGTAGAGATACCTATGACAATATTCAAGTATCATTATGGAATGGGGCAATGGCAAGAGAAATTTTAGATATTCCTGATCTTTGTCAAGTCCATGAGAAATGTTAACTAAAATATTTATCATTGGTTATATTGGGGAAATTACTATTGAAATATCAGGATATTCATTATTGGGAAAATTCTAAATTAGAAACAAATGCCAGCTAATGTTGATGGCATCCATAACTATTCTATGTACTTATTAGATGGCTTTGTTTTGCTTATTATTTCACTATTCTGATTTGTACTTTCATTTTTTAAAAATAGTCCTTACCTTTGCTGGGGTACACAATTGAGGCAGTTATCTCTAAATCAGATCAATATGTGCTGTCACACACAGTAAAGCTAGCTCAAAATATCCTTTTTAATTCCCTCTGAAGTAAGGTGATTTTGGTGAAGTTTTCGTTACCTGTAGAAGCATCATTTAAGCCCAAACTACACCATTTCCAGTTGAATCACTCTTAAGTTGAAACTTTTAGGTTGGCGAGTTTCATGCTTGTCAGCAGCTAGATCACTAATATTTAGTCTTAATGGATGGGTTAGTCTGTCCATCTGAATGGTCATTAGCACACGTAATGACCCATTTATTTCCCATCCAGTTGGAAATCCTTGTATATACTACTTTAGTGGTCACCTTATTCCTAATTATAAAATGTACCATCATTTTCTCCCTTTTTAGTAAGTTTGACTTAAACATACTTTCTCACTTTACTCTCAGTCTGTCCCTGTGACTCTCTGGCCATTGCTATTTTAATTCGAATGTCTCTCTCCTCCCCGCAACCCTCTCACTGCCCCACTTCGATGATTTCTGAAGTCTTCAGCAGTTAATACACTATTTTTTTAAATTTGGCCATGCCATGCAGCATATGGGATTTTAATTCCCTGACCAGGTATCAAACCCAAGGCCCCTACATTGAAAGCGTACAGTCTTAACCACTGAACCACCAGGGAAATCCCAACATACTTTTCCTCGAATAAAGAGTCACTTTTGTTTTTCACTTTTTCTCCTTTCCTTATTGTTGAATAGTATTAGTCACTCAGTCATGTCTGACTCTTTGCAACCTCATAGACTGTAGCCTGCCAGGCTCCTCTGTCCATGGAATTCTCCAGGCAAGAATACTGGAGTGGGTAGCCATTCCCTTCTCCAGGGGATCTTCCCCACCTGTAAATCCCCTAGGTTCAGACCTTATTTTAATAAATGAGGAGAACCTATTTTGGGGAGTATGCCTAAGGGTGAGAGCCAGTTCCGTCTTAAGCAGGTATAATAGAATATACTTCAGCTGTCCTGCAAATGATCCACTAAGTAAAATCAGGTACATATGGTAGGAGGAACATGGAATTTAAGACGGAAGAGCCTTTGGTAATCATTTTCCCTTTCTAAGATTTTCTTTAAACTGAGGATATTAGTATCTTCTGCAAAGGGTTGTTGTAAGCACTGAATGACAGTAGGTGGAGTCTTCAGCACGTAAATATTGAGTCCTTTCCCTGTTCCCCTTCAAGGGTGCATCAGTCTAGTAATTGGCTCTGGGTGGCAAAGGTTCTGGGCAGTAACTTTCTCCTTTCTGTTTTCTGCAGACATTACTGGCTACAGAATCACCACCACCCCCACAAACGGCCAGCAGGGATACTCTCTTGAGGAAGTGGTCCATGCTGATCAGAGTTCCTGCACCTTTGAAAACCTGAGTCCGGGCCTGGAGTACAATGTCAGTGTTTACACTGTCAAAGATGACAAGGAAAGTGTCCCTATCTCTGATACCATCATCCCAGGTAATGGAAAAATCAGCTGTTATCTTCAGAGAGGCAGTTCCAATAAGAGTGGGGATTAACCTCTTCATCCCCAGATGATTGAGTGTGTCAAAATATGTTTGGGATTTAATTCTGACCTCCCAGCCACACTCTCTAGAACCATGACGTCAAAGCCACTGTTTGGACAAATGCTTGCTGTTAACCCTGCTTGACTGTCTGTGCTTCACTGGGATGCTCTTTGTCGCAATGGTATGCAGTGGAGTGGCAACCATGGCATTAACTCTGTACTGTCCGCTCACGTGGAAATATTACTAAAACGATGTCATATGTCTGTATTCAGTACCAACAGGCAAAAAGTAATATGGTAAATGCATCCCATCCATACCTTTTTGCCTGACCTTACAGTCTCTAAATGTGAGCACTGAAATAGCTCTTGGTTGACACACACGTTCAGTTCTTCATCTTGCTATTTCAAATCCCTCTTTTTTTTTAATTGAAAAAAAAAAAAGGAAAAAGAAAGGCCGCACTTTTAGGGTGTACTTTCTTGTGGATTGAATGACAACATTGAAGAGACCTACCTTGGGATAGGTCTATTGTTCGTCCAAAATTGAATCATGACAGAATGAAAGTGTTGGACAGATTGTGTTCTTTGCACGATTTGGTAGAATGCATTTACTAATACTAATTAAATAACTTTGATTATGAAATGAACAAAATATTAACAGTGGCCTTGGACTCAGGCCTGTCTTTCACCTGAATGTGCTTTTGAATGGCACATTTTATACCATACATTCATAATGCCGTAGCATTATGGCCCTGATGTTGTCATGAGTTTTTCTATGGGAAAACAAAGAAGAACTCATCAGTCAATTTTTTTGACCTTTTTCATGCAAGCTTTTTTCTCCTACTAAAAAGTTTTAGATTATTTTTTAGACTTTGCTGTTACTTACTATAGATATTATATCTAGGTTCTAAGAATGGTTTTGATATCCCAAACAGGACTGTAATCTTTAGAACCTGAGAGGTTCAGACTTTACTGTTTTGGGGATTTTCAAAAAAGAAACAAACCAAAATCTCTAAAGGAATATTGTAGCCTGTTTTATTCTCCCAGAGAAGCAAACTATTCATGGTGCTTAAAAGTCTTTTCAGATAATTTGGAACAGATTGCATATTACCATCATTGCTTTAACACTATCAGTTTTACCACTAGTAACCTGATGTACACTGCTTTATTTTTTCCTCTTTTTTGCCTCTGTTTTCCTTTTGCCCTCCTTTGCTTTGTAACTCAATAGAGGTGCCCCAACTCACTGACCTAAGCTTTGTTGATATAACTGATTCAAGCATCGGCCTGAGGTGGACCCCGCTAAACTCTTCCACCATTATTGGGTACCGCATCACAGTAGTTGCGGCAGGAGAAGGTATCCCTATTTTTGAAGATTTTGTGGACTCCTCAGTAGGATACTACACAGTCACAGGGCTGGAGCCCGGCATTGACTATGACATCAGCGTTATCACTCTCATTAATGGCGGAGAGAGTGCCCCTACTACACTGACACAACAAACGGGTGAATTTTGAAAACTTCTGTGTTTAAGACATGGATGGTGTTGCATGCTGCCCCCAGTCACTCTGGTTAAATGTGGATGTTTCAAGGGAAAACCCAGCAATTTCCCAAAGATTACGAGAGGGTAAGGAGTGGAAGGCATATGCTTCACTGATTGGATGAAGACATATGCAGTAGTCTTAAGTACATTTTCACTGAAGCCATGAATATGAATTTGTATAAAGCTAGAGAAATATAGATATCTGATCTATCAAATAAAAAATACCAATGGTTCATTGAATTTGCAGACCTGGAATTTTTTTTTTTTAATCTAACATTTATACCAAACTGTATCAAGAGCAGCAGTTAATAAGAAGAAATGTACTTCCAAAATGTACCATTAGACTCTTCCTTCCCTGTTTCATAAACTCTACCATCTTTTTTGTGAGTGTCTAAAAACTAATTGAAATTTAGGTTAGAGTGGAAGGAGGGTTTTTTGGTGGTAGGAGAAAAAGAGACTTTGGTACATTCTAGGTTTTATTGCCATGATAAGGTGAAGAAACTCCTCTTTAACCACAGACTGGGGACCAGCATGCAACATTATAAAGGTTCTCTGCCCTGCATGGTAAGAAACATGCTGAGAACCCATTTGCATGAACCCTTCTCACTTGTAAGTAGAATTCACTGATGGAACTGTAGCTGTGGCGTAGCTGTAGCCACTCCTGTCAGGGGGACATTTAGGACCTCCTGTCTTGTTGTTTGTGTGCATGTGTTTCTTTGGAAAGTATCGCTATGTTTCTCTTTGCTGTGTGGCAACTTAAGCCTCTTCAGCCTGGGATCAAATAATCATCAGTGGTATTAATCATGTACCTTGATTTTATGTATTTGAAAGTGGATTAAAATTTTTCTTTAAAATATATGGATGGCAGAAAGGTTAAAGGGGCCTAACAGTACTGGGTGTAGTGTTTTATTTTTAACAATAGTTCACTATGACTTAGATTAGATGAGACTATTTGCATGATAACTCGTTTCCTTTATGCATGAAATACTGGTTTTTACCTTTCCAGCTATCCTTGTTAAGCTTTATTTTTTAAGTGACATTAACTGAGTCTTTCTTCTTACTTGAAACCAGCTGTGCCTCCTCCCACTGATCTGCGATTTACCAATGTTGGTCCCGACACAATGCGTGTCACCTGGGCTCCACCTTCATCCATTGAACTGACCAACCTTCTGGTACGCTACTCGCCTGTGAAAAATGAGGAGGATGTTGCCGAGCTGTCAATTTCTCCTTCAGACAACGCAGTGGTCTTAACAAGTAAGCATTCAAGTGTATTTGTTCAATAAATACTAGGCTAGCACATAAGGAAAAGAATTTTGTGTTCTTGGGTAGGGGCAACAGAGATTAAGACAGAAACAACAGAACTACAAACTAGATTCCAAATCTAATGCACAGCTCTGTAATTTTAAAAGATGTTATATTTGTTGTTATTTTAACATATCTTTGATATCTACAACCTTTTAAAAATCGGTGGAAAAACACCAACTGTGAAGTTCAAAGACTTCAAACACGTTCTGTTTCCAAATAAGCACATTAAAGACAAATGTGTGCCAAGAGACGTTGCATGACTAAATCTCAGTGTTTAGCAAGAGAAAAAAATGAGGATTGAAGCTGGTGTCATGGCATCTGTTTTATTCTCATATAAGTGTCAGCAGGTAATCTGTTTGGTATTTGAAACTTAGAAACAGTGACTGGTCACTCAGGATAGATCAGGATTTTATTTTGAAGACAGAGCCAGAAGTTTAATTTGTACTTCAAAAAGAATCTGTTAGCAGGATTTCTCTGAAGGCGGAGGACTTTTGAAAATAACTGACACTAAAATAAACAGCCACAGTTTATGGAAATCGTTTCTTTCTAATTCCTACCCTTTTGAAATTGATATTTTTTATTAAAGAAAATAAAAGGAGACTACTACATGTTGCTTTTCACATAAATATTGCTTCTCATTATTTTTGCTGTAATAGTAAAATACACATATAAGAACAGCAAACATTTTTACATAAGGGAAAACTAGCTCACACTTAGGTACACTACCTAATGATGGTCTGAAGACATCTTCCATCTTTCAGACGTATTTTAGAGAATGAAATACAAAGAAAAAGCAACTCAGCATGACCATAGTCCTGGTTTCTCATTTTGTGGCTGAGGGTGAGAAATCTTTATGTCTGCCTTTCAGTGGGACTATGATTCTGTTCTGGAGCATTCTGGAATCAGTAGTTACAGCATTACCCACTACACAAGGCTCTGCTTCAAGACCACTGTCTGCCCCACATTAGCCACAGACCTGTCACGTGTTCGAATGTTCTAAGGTCTTATTCTAGATCCAATTCTAGATCTCAAGGTAGCCATTTTCCCCCAGAGAAGCCATTAATTATCCTGATTATACAGTTGAAGCCACTGAGGTCTCCAGTGGCTAAGTCCATTGCCCCTGGCCAAGCAGGAAGGAGGAAACAGGAGTCCAAACATCCTGTTCCCTAGTCTCGTGATTTTATAAAACTTTCAGTGGCCCCTGAAGAAGGGGAGATGGTGTAGTGGGGAAAGGGTCTTGGGAATAGGAATTCAAAGGTTAGAAACCTTACTCTGTATCTTTTTCATACCTCAGAATGAAAGGAGACCCAGGAATGTATATTCAACTCTTGTAGCCCTCCAGACTCCTCTGTCCATGGGATTTTCCCAGGCAAGAATTCTGGAGTGGGTTGCCATTTCCTCCTCCAGGGGATCTTCCTGATCCAGAGATCAAATCCATGTCTGGTCCATCTCCTGCACAGCAGGCAGATTCTTTACCAGTGAGCCACCTGGGAAGCCCCTTAAATTTTCTGTTCTTATCTTAATATGGCAAAATCCATCACTCTCAATAATAAGTATGACTCTTTTCAAGTAAAGGTTAATTGTTAAGACGATTGGTCTTGGCTTGGGTCATCTCCTGCGTCATCTTGGGCACATATATCAGAAAAAATAACTTCTCTGTGCCTTATTTTTCTCATTTGTGAGCTGGGGATAATTTTAAACCAAACTTTTGGAGGTAATGGATATGTTCATTGTCTTGAATGTGGTGGTGGTTTCAGAAGTCTACAGATTGTCAAAATCTGTCAAATTAGACCTTTTAAATGTTGGCAGTTTATTGTTTGGTAACCAACCAGTTTTAAAAAGCTGCAGTCTACCTCCTTGTGTTGCTGCAAGGAGTATAAATGATAGCTGCCGTGCCGTAGTCTCAATCACGTGCCCTCAACAGACATGCTGTTAAGTGAATGACAGAAGTATTACTGTGCTGCAGAAGCTCCAGCTTATTTCAGATGCAGCTGAGTCACACCCGCAGAAGTGGAGTTGAGGGAAAGGCTTAAAGATGCTACAGAGTAGGGCGGCCCTTCCTCATCACTGCCGACAGCCCCTCTCCAGGTAGCAACGTTCACTTCAGTGTAAATAGGCTGTAGAACTGGACTCTTGGATATTTTATTAGCTGAAATAGTACCGAGGGTGCTTCGGTTTTTCATTCTTTCAAGCACATTATAAAAATAATTCTCACTTGTCTTTTCAGATCTCCTGCCTGGGACCGAGTATTTAGTCAGTGTCTCCAGTGTTTACGAGCAGCATGAGAGTATACCTCTTAGAGGAAGACAGAAAACCGGTGAGTCATGTGGGTGACACGCTTATAGAGTGGCTTTCACCTACCAATTCTGAAGAGCAAAATTTGGTGCTGCTTCTAAAAATACATCTCCATTTTTGGGGGGAGCGGTCATTATCTTTAACCACTAGTCTTAAAAATTAAGACACCTTATGGGGATGTAAATGGGTACAGCCACTGTGGAAAACAGTGAGGCGATTCCTTAGAAAACTGAAAATTAAGTTACCATATGATCCAGTAATCCCACTCCTGAGTGTATACACAGCCAAATGATAATTCAAAAGGTCACACACAACGCTCTGTTCATAGTAGCACTGTTTACAATAGCCAAGATATGGAAATAGCCTAAATGACCATCGGCAGATGAATGGCTAAAGAAGAAGTGGTACATATATACAATGAAATACTACTCAGTCATTCTAAAACAATGAAATCATAATGCCATTTGCAGCAACATGGATGCAACTAGAGATTATCGTAGTAAGTGAAGTAAGTCAGAAAGAGACACATACCATGTCACTTATATATGGAATCTAAGGTATGACACAGATGAACATATTTATGAAACAAAAACAGACTTACAGATATAGAAAACAGATTTGTGGTTGCCAAACAGAAAGGGGTTGGGGAGGAAAGGACTGAGAGTTTGGGGATTAGCAGATTCAACCTATTACATATGGATGGATAAACAATCAGGTCCTACTCTATAGCACAGGGAGCTATATTCAATACCCTATCATAAACCATAATGGAAAAGAATATTAAAAAATAGAATGTATATATATGTATAGCTGAATCACTTTGCTGTATAGCAGAGATTAACAAAACATTATAAATCAGTTATACTTCAATTAAAAAAAATTGATTTTTTAAAAAAATTAAAACACCTTACTCAACTGTTACTCTGACTTCCAGTCACTAAGATTGTACTCTCTGCCTCCAGGAAGATTGAAAATAGTTCAGAAACTTTGTTGTCTGTCTTTTTAAAACTATCTCCCAAGAATAATATTTTATAGTTTCCATTATTGAGACATAGTGAAATTCCTTTTTATTAGACAGCTCTGTCTAATGGCTGACCCAACACTTGTCATTGTCATCTAAGTATTTTCCCTCCTTACTAAGCCACTATTTCTTTTTTTCTTATTTGATGGAATATTCATTTACTATATAAAGGGAGTAGAACAGAATCCCATAATATTATGCCCTTCTTAAATATGAGTGTTTCTGTTAATTTTTCCCTTTAAAAAAGTGCACTTTAATATAACCACTTACTTATTTTTTATAGTCCACTTGCTTCCAAGAAGAAGTTGTGGTATCTCAATTTGATTTGAGTATGTTATTGAAGTAAATGTTGTAAGTAAAATGAAAATTGCTGGAAATCCCAGAGAAGTTAAGTGCTTTGAATTTGGGACCAGCCCTAAATTTTGTTAATTTTTCTTCAATGCACTAAATTCTCAATTCATAAGGAATCAGGTGAATTGTAATTTGTCCAGGATGAAGTCTTATTTTAGTTTTAGAAAGTTTTTTGTTTGGCATTGTTAGCACTGTGTTGCCATATCAGTTCCCTCTTGAGTGTAGAAAGCTTCTTTGAGAGCCAAACACTTGCCTTGAGAGTGGGCAGGTCTTGCCTTACTTTGAGAGATACACTTAGAGGATAGAAACAGAATTTTGGAACACTGAAGCATTTGAAAACTAGCAGTTCCCAGAATATCTAAAACTCCTGTCCTCAAATGTGATGCAGAATTACCTGGATTACTTAGCCAAAGCAAAAAGAACAAAAAATGAGTTGGACAACTTGAGCAGAGTCAGTTTATTATTTTGAAATATATCTGTGCCTTAGAACCAGTGTGAACCTAAGGTTCATGACAATTCATTGTGTTAGTAGAAAAGGGTTGAAACATTGGATGGATATTACTTTTCCCACATTCTTCCTCAGTTCCTAAGTTGGTGCTATCTTTTTTTCCCCTTTATCTCTTCCTCCCCTGGATGGGAAAAACAGCTCTCGACTCCCCAAGTGGCATTGACTTTTCTGATATCACTGCCAACTCTTTCACTGTCCATTGGATTGCTCCGCGAGCCACCATCACTGGCTACAGGATCCGCCATCATCCTGAACACATGGGTGGAAGACCTCGGGAAGATCGAGTGCCCCCCTCTCGGAATTCCATCACCCTCACCAACCTAAACCCAGGCACAGAATATGTGGTCAGCATTGTTGCTCTTAATAGCAAAGAGGAAAGTCAGCCCTTGGTTGGCCAGCAATCAACAGGTAACTTGTTTTCCCATCTGCAAAGAAATTCAGAGGACTTTCCTATGCAGGCAGTAGCTTCTGTGACACAGCTTTGTGTTGTCTGAGTCATCATATCGTAAAAAAAATAAATTATGGTGATGAGATAACTTCTTTATTCCAAGAAATTTCTTACTTGAATTAGATGTATGTGCATTTTTAAGAACTAAAGTTTTATTCGAAAAGTTGAAAATGTTCTGTTTCAAAGTTCTCTTAAAAACAAAATCATTTTAATATAACATTGTAAATTGTTCTTAGGCTATAGATGCTTAAATACTTAGGGAAGAAGTATCATCATTTCTGTACTTCAGTCTCACATGGATTAACAAAAAGGCATAGAGGCAAGGAGATGCGGCAAATATCACCAATTAGCAAATACCTAAAGACAGGAAATATGGGTGTTCATTATATTATTTTTATAACTTTTACTTTGTTCCAAAATTTTTTCAGAATACTCTTAAGAAATACTTTTCAGAAAAGTCTTCAATAAACTTGAAATAATCATCTTGCTACAATTTGAATCGTCTCCTTGACCCCTAATCTAGCATTGTTCATAACTTTTAATTTTGCTGATTTTGTATAGCATTTACATTATTATATGGAGGAAGCATAAAAGCAGTGTTCCAGAGAGTGAACAAAAGGTGGATCAGGGCATCCTTTGAGAGTTACCGATGTGAAAACTTTCCCTTGTGTTTCTAGTTTCTGATGTTCCAAGGGACCTGGAAGTCATTGCTGCAACCCCCACTAGCCTGCTGATCAGCTGGGATGCCCCTGCCGTCACAGTGAGATACTACAGGATCACCTATGGAGAAACAGGTGCGTTAGGGAAGGGCTTCTTCACACCCTGATCGAGCCTTCTGTCATGGGTAACCTTAAAGCCCAGTATTGGATGCCTAATTAAAGAAACTTTGGCAAGTCCATTCAGTGGAGCCGTGATTTTTTTTTTAAGAGTGTGTAGGAAATATGTTTTATATAACTGTTGGCAAAATCAAGATAAAACATTGTTTGTATAATGCTAGAGGGGAACTAAGCGACTTCACTTTCACTTTTCACCTTCATGCATTGGAGAAGGAAATGGCAACCCACTCCAGTGTTCTTGCCTGGAGGATCCCAGGGACAGGGGAGCCTGGTGGGCTGCCGTCTGTGGGGTCGCACAGAGTTGGACATGACTGAAGTGACTTAGCAGCAGCAGCAGAGGGGAACAGTAGAGCTGCGGAAGGAGGATTGTTAAATTCACAACTGTATTATCAGTGGTGAAATGATAAGTAATTTGTATTTCTCTTCCTTTTACTTTCCTGTATTTTCAAGATTTTATTTAACATGAATGTATTCCATTAAGATTTTGGAAAAGGACCCCAACATGTGAAACTGTGGCTGTGCTGGGCCTTTGTTGCTGCACAGGCCTTTTTCCAGTTGTGGTACACGGGCTTCTCATCGCAATGGCTTCTCTTGTTGAAGAGCGCAAGCCCTAGAGCACAGGCTCAGAAGCTGTGGTGCACGGCATGTGGCCCATGGCGTGTGGGATTTTTCCAGGGATGTGGGTTCAGGGATCGAACCCAAGTTTCTGGCCTTGGCAGGCAGATTTTTTTTTTTTTTTTACCACTGAGCCACCAGGGAAGCCCAATATGGGCAGTCTTGAGTTGAGGACTTACCTTCTTTCTCCTTCTAATTTTAACCTACCACATGTTAAAGCTGCAAGGTTAAAATAGCATTTTAACTGCAATTTTTCTCTCAATTTTTACACACTCAAAGCTTACTACATACATAAATAAATACACTTTTCTGTTCAGGATCTGTTAATAGCACTCTTTAAAAGTGAATAAGCAAAGGCGTAACTTACATGCTGCTCTCAGTATGTTAATTCAGCAACTCAGCAATCCCCAAGTGTCTGTCAGTCCCTCACACTTTTAACTAACCCCGTTTCAAACAGGAGGGAGTAGCCCTGTCCAGGACTTCACCGTGCCTGGGAGCAAGTCTACAGCTACCATCAGTGGTCTTAAACCTGGAGTGGACTACACCATCACTGTCTATGCTGTCACCGGCCGTGGGGACAGCCCAGCAAGCAGCAAGCCCGTTTCCATCAATTACCGAACAGGTACTTGTCTTCCTCTCGGATGACCCAGGCTTGTTTACTCAAAAAGTTTTTACAGTGTTCTCCCAAAGTATTTTCCTCATTGTGGAACTGATTTTCTTTTGTAAAAAGATGAAGCAACAGCTACAGAGTTTTGAGCCGGATATATAAGAAGCACCCCAAGGGCAGGGATTTTTGTCTGTTTTGTTGATTGCTGTGTTTCATGTGCCTGTAATACAGACAGGCACAGAGGATGCAGTAAATATTTGTTAATGAATGAGTGGATGAGCTGATAAGATAAGGAGACGAGCCTCTATAGGAAATATAATTTCTTTGTGAATGAAATAGTCATATTGAAAATAGGCAATTTATCAAGATCCAAGCACCAGCTCTCAAAAGTTCTCTCTGCATCTTCAAAAAAACATCTAAGAGTCAGTAGTAGTAGTAAGAAATTATTCTGTCTATACCAGAACTGGAGACAAAGAGTAGTTTAGTCTTGTCCCTAGGAGCTGGGGCTTCATTGGTTTCTCTTGGTTTTTATTTGTAGAAATTGACAAACCATCCCAGATGCAAGTGACTGATGTCCAAGACAACAGCATCAGTGTCAGGTGGCTGCCTTCAAGTTCCCCTGTTACTGGTTACAGAGTGACCACTGCTCCTAAAAATGGCCCAGGACCATCGAAAACGAAAACTGTAGGTCCAGGTAAGAAGAGCCAACCTCTCACAACATCAGGATAAACAGTAGGACCACATGATATGTTTTTGTAAATAAATGACCAGCTGGCTCTGAGTACTATATAGTCCGAGTTTCCTCATTTGTGAATTCGGGGCTCAAAGTTGTTACCAACTCCCTATACAGTAGAAGTTTTAGGGGGAGTGCATTTCTGTTTTTATATGTGTAGTAGTGTTTGATGTGCACATCTTAAATTACTAGATTCATCTTGGTGATTTTGTGTATCATGCCCATTAAGAAGAGACAGATGGGCCTAGCTGACTTTTAAAGATTCTTTTAGCTCTTGTTTCTGTTTTCATATAAAACAATTGTTAAATTAGGATCCTCAGGTGATATCTTAAAGTCCAGTTAGTTTTCATTTTTTCAAGAGCAGCATCATTCATTGTTGGCCCCATCATATTCAATTTTAGAGTTTATCCTTTGGTGTACTTCACTCCAATATGGTAATTTGTATTAGCAATGAACATGTTTGTCCAAGAGGAAATCCATGTGTGAGTCCTCTAATATTTTCATGATAATTCCGCACATGAAAATTCCTGGCCACTGCACATTTATTACCGAATTCTGAAAGTCCTTGGTTGTCATAATGAATGACGTAGAAGGTGCATTTGCTTTTCACTCCCTTTGCAGATCAAACAGAAATGACAATTGAAGGCTTGCAGCCCACAGTGGAGTATGTGGTCAGTGTCTATGCTCAGAATCAAAATGGAGAGAGTCAGCCTCTGGTTCAGACAGCGGTAACCAGTACGTAACCAGTGTCTGTTTTCCATGTTCAGAGTCACACTTTGTTCTGAGGTGTCTGGATACCTAGTTTGTATCTTGAGCTGAGCCCATTGAAACATTTTTCCTTCTCAGTGATGAACGCACAGGGAAAGAAGTTGGGGAACTACCATAGTTAGCTGTGCTATGCTTTGAATTGCTTTTGCTCAGATGGCCTCAGCAAAATCTTATTAGCCTATAGCAAATCTATAAAATGTTGTGCTTGCGCCTCCTTTTCGACAGCTGGATGGTAAAGTTGATTGAAGTTTGCCACATGAAGCTATTATGTTTGGAGCATTTGTGTGGCTGGACCAACGTTTAATTTAAATACTCAATGGGTGGGGGAGGGAGTTAAAGATTATAACAATCTGAATCTAACATTTAAAATCAACTTTACCACTTCCAAGTATAAAAAAAATCCAGGTCTGTGAGACTAACATCACATTGCCAAAACAAATCTTGGTAGAATATCCTAAAATGTATATAAATAAATCCTCGTTTGGGGACATTTTGCAGGGTATCTTCGCATCTCACATACGCTTATGTTTTAGTAAGTGATGCGACATTAAATATTTTCTGAACCAAAAAGCCTTAAGCAAGGGTCAAGTAATTTTCTATTTAATAGTGGGTTAATTGGAATTTAATTCATCAAAGAAAAAATGGTATCTGTAGAACTGCTTTGCATGTTATCAAAATGCTTATTTCACAACTTGCTTTTCACATAACCTCTTACCATTAATTTGCCTAACAGACATTGATCGCCCTAAAGGACTGGCATTCACTGATGTGGATGTCAATTCCATCAAAATTGCTTGGGAAAGCCCACAGGGGCAAGTTTCCAGGTACAGGGTGACCTACTCGAGCCCTGAGGATGGAATCCATGAGCTATTCCCTGCACCTGATGGTGAAGAAGAGACTGCAGAGCTGCAAGGCCTCAGGCCAGGTTCTGAGTACACAGTCAGTGTGGTTGCCTTGCACGATGATATGGAGAGCCAGCCCCTGATTGGAACCCAGTCCACAGGTATATCGTTCATCGCACCACTGGGTGCTCTTGGGAGCAGTGGCTTTATGCCCTGCTGAGTGCATTACACTTTTATCAGGCTATTGATTCCAATGTAAGGGGGTACCCAGAAACACAGCCTCTCTATTAAGAAAGCCCCTCTTTAAAGGAGAACAGTAATAAGCAGTGAAGTGTAGATGACATAGAGAAATTCTAATAGGAAATTTTGGAGTGGCTTGGCTTACTACCAAGGCCATAAAGCAAGACATTTGAAGTTAACATGAAAATTGTCGATTATTTCTTGTCTCCCTGTGGTTATGCTCACTGTGTATAAAAGAAAGAAATCTGGCATCTTAGAGCCTACTCTCAGAAAGGAACTCAAACTGAGCCATTTCATAGTAGCAGGATTCTGAGAAAACATGGGTGAGCCCTTCCTTCTGTGGTTAGAGATCACATGCTCAGTGTATAATTTTGCTCGATGGCCTAAGAATCAGATGCATAGGAAAGAGTTGGTAGGGCAGATGCTTTCCACCATGCCTTATCTTCTTGTGCTTTGTCTCTGAAGCAGCGTGGAATGCTAAAGATGTCCCGTTGTGACAGCATAAAACCTGGAGGTGACAATCTGTATTATTGCTCTCTGCTTCTCCTCTCTGCTTCTGTTGTGAGCCAATTTTCTTCCTATGCTGCACCACGGAGAATACTTCAGATTTAGCAGTGATATCTTCCATGGGGTCCAAATAAAGGGAATAAAAACATAATTCTATCTTTGGAATGGAATACTCTGTGAAATGGTTTTCTGCACAAAGATAATTTTTGTCAGAAAGGGGCTGCTGCTCATCTTCCCTTAGAAATGGAAAATCAATCCTAATGGTCAATAAACCAATGTGACTTTTTTTTTTAATTCGTTAAGGGAAAGAAAAAAAAAAACCAAGCTACTAAAACCTAAATTCTCTTAGACTGTTGGCATTTACCCAGATGTTTTCAGTGATCCTGAGCATTGCTGGATTAAAAAGCACTTTATTTTTCAGCAAGCCTTTTCTTCATTTTGCATCCCCTTTTGTACTTTTCTATACTGAATCTTTGCTTGACTAGGGTACCTACCATACCAAACAAGCACAACCTATGTACTCGTTGGAATTCACTTTATTTCCCCCCTTCCCCCATTTACATGAGATAAACTCTAATCGATAACCATCCCAACAGCCATTCCTGCACCAACCAACCTGAAGTTCACTCAGGTGACACCAACCAGCCTGACCGCCCAGTGGACGGCACCCAACGTTCAGCTCACTGGGTATCGAGTGCGGGTGACCCCGAAGGAGAAGACCGGACCAATGAAAGAAATCAACCTTGCTCCCGATAGCTCATCTGTGGTTGTGTCAGGACTCATGGTAAGAAGTGTCTGCTTTTCACTGGAGTAAAGAAGTAGGTCATCTCTTACACAGTTGACAGTGGTGGAAATAAAATGTCATAAGAAATCTGTGTTCTTTGCTGTCAGATTAATTTTGTCATAATTTTGTGTCAAGTAGAATGTAGCTTTTCCAGATGACTCATAGGGACAGGATTTTATGAGGAGCACTGGATGTTGCATAGCTCTTACATGTATTCTATTTATTTTAAAATATTGTGTGTGTGTGTAGTGGGGGGAGCAATTTAGATAGCCATAGGCTGAATGCATAAATCCATTTTATTTATGGCTTTTCTGAGTGTTATTACCCTTGCAAGAAATATTCTCCAATTTTTACCAATGCAGCCTAATACCACCTTCCTGAAGTCATTTTTTAACCTCTAGAGGTACATGCAAAGAGCTAGCCAGGTACCTAGGAAACTAGTGTACTTCTTAACATAAGGCCAATTTTAGGAGAAACTATAGAAAGAGGGTTCAGAGATAAGACTATTCTCTTCCTCTCTATGATCAGACAAATTCATGATTTGCACCTTTCAAGTCACAAAAGAGAAAACAGGCTAATAGCATTTTCCTCATTTTGTGTCAGCTGAGTGGAACTATCTAAATTATAGCTTACTTGAGCTTAACCCTAAATACATTTTTAAATTCATGTAGTTAAATATGTTGTTGATCATCTGCAAATTAAGCTAAGAATGTACAGTTCTGTGGTTTTCGCTAGCTTTGTCTTTTTCTTTTCTAACCATTGCATTTTTTTTGAATGCTAGAGTGAAAATTCCCAGGCTTCAGAATAGCTCATTGCTGAAGCTTACCGTGCCCTTCTTTCTAGGTTGCCACCAAATATGAAGTGAGTGTCTATGCTCTTAAGGACACTTTGACAAGCAGACCGGCTCAGGGAGTCATTACAACTCTGGAGAGTGAGTAATCAAACTTTTTAGTGTTGATTAACTTTCTTTATAAACAAAAATTAAAGAATGACAGATGCTTTCTAGATCACTAAGTTAACAATGGAATGATTCCCGGTTTGGAAATTGATTGGCTTGCCTATCTTTTTGAGTTACTTCTGTGGCCCTCTCCAGAAAGTGGTGTACTGGCACACATATAGAATCACTTCATGGTGTGATAGTGTTAGTGCAGTGAACTAGGACTTACACTTGGGTTATGTTCTACTGGTTAGATTTGTTTTCATAGAGTGAAGGTTGGGGAGGGCATGCTGGCTTCTGTTGTATCTTTAACAGTGTAGTAAGCGTTAGACGATGGTGGCCCAGATTCTAGTTTTCTGCCATATCAATAACCCACAGTTATTCTCTTTCAGAAATCAAATAAAATGTCAAAGTTTTCTGATCTACAAAACAGGGATGGCATCATACCTGTTGAGAAAAAATATGAATCCTTATAAGAATGACAAAATACTAGCAATATATTATTATATATATTATATACACACATATATAATTTATATGCCTTCCTTATGTTACTACATGTATTTTATATTGTGATAACAATAATTTTAACACTTGCTGAGGTATTTATAGATACCTAAAGCTAGCCCTGAAAAACACTGGCCATATCTGTAAAGCTTTTCATTTCTCAAAAAAAAAAAAAAGATACACGAGGGGAATATTTTCTTTTTTCCTGATTACTGGCAGCTTTTCTCTCTGGTGGCCACAGGAGAAAATCTACACATTATTAGTAATATATAAAAATGGATATATTTGGTATATAAAAAATAATTGAATATCAAAACCTTAACTATATGAGCCAGGCAGGCACTAATACTCATCTGTGGCTATCACCCCATGCAGATATCAGCCCTCCAAGAAGGGCCCGGGTGACAGATGCTACCGAGACCACCATCACCATTAGCTGGAGAACTAAGACTGAGACGATCACCGGCTTCCAAGTTGATGCTATCCCAGCAAACGGCCAGACTCCAATTCAGAGAACCATCAGGCCAGATGTCAGAAGTTACACCATCACAGGTCTGAGAACCCACTCTTCTGACCACATCTGTTAACTGCAATTCACAACATAAATTAGCTTATTAGTTTTTCTACCACTTACACTGATTAAATTTATCCTCAGTGTTTTATGATAACCCAGTTCTATTGTTTACAACCTGTTTCCATCCTGTGATCAAAAATTTTGTCCTGCAAATGCCTGGTTTTGCTAATGTTTGCCAGAGAAATGGCATAAGTCCCATTCAACAAATTTGATCTTTCACCAATGAACCCTTTCTTATGGAAAAAAAAAAAAAACAAAACATAATGTTTGACATCCAAAAGAAACTCAGAAAGAATGTATAGTTCTTAACATTTATGTAGATTTTAAAGCAAAATTAAATTTAAAAAGGAAACAGTACTATTTCACAGAGATCGAAGTTGTTGTCAGAGAATGTTTACTATCTGGGTCAGTTTAGAACTTTTTGAGATTTAAAGTTCTGATCTCAGTTACCAACCAGTGACCATCAGATTAAAACACAGATAATAGGTCCTCACCCCTATTTATCACCAAAATGGCCACTTTTAACACAGCATTTTTGTATTTTAAAATTTATTTTAGGAAGTGTCTTTGTGTGCATCAGTGCCTTTCTTTTGAGATATATTTCTCATGGACAGTTAGCACCCATACCATGCTCTAATTTATTCAATTTGAACCACTTTAGTGGTTTGTATAAATAGGCAACGATAGGAGGAATCATGAAAATCACAGATGAGTTTGAAAATTTTCCTAGTAAATGGAGATCAGATAAAAATCATCTCTTTACCAATTTCAGGTTTACAACCTGGTACTGACTACAAGATCCACTTGTACACCTTGAATGACAATGCCCGGAGCTCCCCTGTGGTCATCGATGCCTCCACTGGTAACTACACTTTCTACTGAAGAAATGTCCCTTTGTATGTATGTGTGATCAGTCATGTGGACCTGAGCAACAAAAATGAGGTTGATACTTCTGTATTAAGATCACAGTGAATCATTTTTACAGTTTGTAGAATTCTTAGATCCTCTCAAGTCCATTTTTAAAGGCTAGGAAAATGGATAAATGGTTATTCATTTTCTTAAAGAGACCTAATTTTGTTTTCTTTTAGCCATTGATGCACCATCCAACCTGCGTTTCTTGGCCACCACACCCAACTCCCTGCTGGTATCATGGCAGCCACCCCGTGCCAGGATTACTGGTTACATCATCAAGTATGAGAAGCCTGGGTCCCCTCCTAGAGAAGTGGTCCCTCGGCCCCGCCCCGGTGTCACAGAAGCTACTATTACTGGTATTGCTGCATCCATTCTACCATTTTCCTTTTTACTCTTTGGGACACACAGAGTGCTTAGCAGACTGCAGCTGTGTCTTTGGTGCTCTACCATCAGATCAAGAAGCCCATTTCTGATCACTTCAAAGGGCATTGTCTACACAGGAGCTGTTAAGCACAATACATCTCAGAAGTCATGAATTCATGAAAATGCAATAACTTCAGTACTGTCATATTCTGGAATCCTTTTATTTCCTGTATGTTTGCCAAACACATATCAGTTCTTCCTAGAAAAAGACATTTTTCAACGCAAACTACCAAATGCTAATACTGTTCTCTTACTCAGCAACCTAAAGAAAGATAAGCTGGAAGATTTGCCAGAGTGCCACCTCTCATGGCTTTCATTATCCAGTTTCCCAGGATAGGTCTCGAGGCAAATTGATTCTCATACTGGAGAGTGTGCTTGGGGTGGGAATAAGAGATCATAGGCCTCTGGTATCATTTTTGTCTAAGAAATTAAAACTATATGTGTATAGGGTATCATCTTGACTTAAAATATCCTATAGAACACACAGGTACCAGGAGACACTGCTTTTTTAGAAACTTTGGAGTTAGGAAAACAGAATCAGATATGGAAGGTGTTGATTTGGATACTTCCTGCCAGGACCACACAAAGAGTGATCATTCTTTCCTGCAGAGCACGTTCTGTAGTCTGACTTTTCATTGATCCTGCCACTGAGAGTGGTCTGGCCTAGGCACTAAGTAGATTCATGTATGCAGTCTGCACTGATCGCTCCTAAATGTGTATTTCGCTGGCAGTGTACAATGCTGATAGGTTTTCTTGAATTCAAAGAGCAGATGAGACAACATGTTAAAAGTATACCCCAGAGAAGTTAAAGTGCTTATTCGGGTGTCAGATTTGATAGGAAGATAATTAATTTGCTAAGTGCCCATTGTATACAGAGTATTTGAGTGTTTACAGAAGCAAAGCAAAGTCTCCGTTGCCTTTCAAGAGGCCAGCAACCAGCTGAAGAGAGGATGCTGGCTTCAGAGATCAACTTCCATTTGATGAGCTGAGCCCACAGATGTAATGTGATGATTTGTCCTTCCATCAGGTCTGGAACCAGGAACAGAGTACACAATCCAAGTCATTGCCCTCAAGAACAATCAGAAGAGTGAGCCTTTGATTGGGAGGAAAAAGACAGGTAACAAGCACCTTCTGGGTAATGGGGAGCTGGCCATGACAAAACTAATTACAGATGATGTATCTTGCAGTGCAAAAATGCTCCAGGTTTTGATGTATTTCTCATGGAACTTTTTTTTCTCTAACAGCCTAGCATGTATGTTGTGCTTTTTGATAGCGAGAATGACCTGACCATCTGCAGAGTTCAGTTTCATTTTTTTCCTAGCCAGTCACTATAAAGACCTTTTATTCATCTTTAGAAAGTTCAAACCAGATATTAGAATGTAAAAGCCAAGTTTCGATCATTGCTGTTTGTCTGTATATTCTTTTGGAGTTAAAAGTGTTTTTATAAAAAGGGGGGAGGGAAGAGAAAACTCTTTCTCATTTGTCTTTATTTACTATTTGATTTCTGAGGCTTGAACTAAATAATGTCTTACTTTTTATCCAATTTCAGTTTAATTTGAAGAAAATGCTTTATTTATGCTGATAGAATTTTTAAATGAATTTTATGTTATGTGCTTTAACCTATTCTAAACATTTCAGACGATGAAAAACTACTGCACCAAACCTCTGATATTCTCATACTTCAGATGCTGATATAATTAGTCTAGATTCTAGTCATTATAACATGATTCTCAAGTGAGAAAGAGGGGAAAAAAGCCTGCATATTTCAGTTCCATTAGGCTTAATTTGAGCAGAGGCAGCTTTTATGTGGCTTAGCGTTTCAAAGCTTTGTATGATAAATTCATACTAACACTTTTTTTCCTTCTAAACTATAAAGAAAACTTTGAGAAAAATCATAAAGATTTCTTTCTGGGGGAAAAAAAGTGTTTTGTGATTTAAGAACTGCTAATTTTTCAGGAGCTTTGATCAGATTGTAAAATAGTCGTTGTTGCCTGAATTGATAATGACTTCCTGAGGCTACTTCTGGGAGCTTAACACGCTTTGCTTTTTTGGCTCTAACCTCTCTTGGCTAGATGAGCTCCCCCAGCTGGTAACCCTTCCACACCCCAATCTTCACGGACCAGAGATCTTGGATGTTCCCTCCACAGTTCAAAAGACCCCTTTCATCACCAACCCTGGGTATGACACTGGAAACGGTATTCAGCTTCCCGGCACTTCCGGTCAGCAGCCCAGTCTTGGGCAACAAATGATCTTTGAGGAGCATGGTTTTAGGCGAACCACACCGCCCACAACGGCCACCCCCGTAAGGCATAGGCCAAGACCGTATCCGCCGAATGTAAATGAGGAGATCCAAATTGGTCATGTCCCCAGGGGAGACGTAGACCATCATCTCTACCCTCATGCTGTGGGACTCAATCCAAATGCTTCTACAGGACAAGAAGCTCTCTCTCAGACAACCATCTCATGGACCCCATTCCAGGAAAGCTCTGAGTATATCATTTCATGTCATCCAGTTGGCGTTGATGAAGAACCCTTACAGGTAACTCATGCTTCCTTTTACTTCTGGGACACTTGGGGAAAAAGTAAGCTAGGCTACTGAAATGACCAGCTCTGATGTCCAATGACCCTACTTCTAGGACCTCTTAGAAATGTGATTAAGTCTTGATATTTTTTTGATTGGAGTTTAATTGCTATACAGTGTTGTATTAGTTTCTGCTGTACAGCAAAGTGAATCAGCTATATGTATACAGTTATCCCTTTAAGTCCTGATTTTTTTTTTTTTTAATCTCAAGAAGACTCTACTTTAAGAGATGTACCAGAGAGTGTCATTAGCTTTCGTTTAGTGGAAAGAATAAAATCACTTCTGTTACTCTCAATTGTTTGAGGTTCCACAGTAATATAGACAAAGAAATGATCTTAGAAGAGAGAGAGAGATCCTGCCTGAATTGACTTTTGTTTAGGAAGGGCTCAAATGCCATCATTATGATTTGTCCTTTGAAGAATCAAATCCCATTTTCTACCATATGTCAAAGGAGAAAGACTTCGGCTGAAGCTGTGCCTATAAGTGATTGATTCACTGACTAAAATTTCTCATGTTTTGCTGATATCAGTTTTTACTGTTTTCTTAGTTTTAGGAAAGTGGCAGAATTGTAAAAACTGAAGACTTTTGAGCTTAGAAATAGGAGTTTGAGGATTTGCCCCTCAGACAAAGCGTTTGAAGGACCCCATGTTGGAATCAAATGCCACTTGGGTAGGATGAATGTCTCCCAGAGAGCACAGTGTCCCCCTTTTATGTGAGGGGGGATGGCCAGGGCTGCCACTGGGCTTGCCCAGACTTGCAACTAAAGTAGAACGAAGAGGAGGCTGTCTCTAGAATTAGTGAGGGTTCCTGGTAACTATGGAGCACGTAGGGTAGATTTGGGGCAGGAAAATCTGGCAGGCAGAAATGACCCCTCACTTAAATTCCATTTCTCTCCTTGGTTAGTTGGGACCTTTGCACTCTCTGTTTTTATTTGTCTCCCTTTGCTTGGTTACACAGTAGGAGTTATTGAGAAAAGAACAGAGGAAGTCATGTCAATTCCTCACTGTAACACTTTGTCCCCCACTTTGGATATGCTAATCATTGCAGTTCCGAGTTCCTGGAACCTCTGCCAGTGCCACCTTGACGGGCCTTACCAGGGGGGCCACCTACAACATCATAGTGGAGGCAGTAAAAGACCAGCAGAGGCAGAAGGTTCGCGAGGAGGTGGTCACCGTGGGCAATTCTGGTATGTGAATGTCCGGGTTATTGGGGCACACTGTGGACCAGCCCAGTGATGCTTCTTCAAGTGACTGTTCTTTTCCTCTTTTTGTCTTTTGACTTTGGGAAATAATTCCATGAAGAAAATGAGCAACTTTAAATTCCATCCTTTTTCCCTCAAAGTATCCTAGTATGTTTGAAAATACATAAGAATAAGAAAGAGAGTCTCAAACATGATGTGGTGATAGGCCTGGAAGGGACTTCAAGTATTGTTTAGTCCAACACTCTGAGTTCCAGCCAGGTGTGATACAGGACACAAGTCTCCAGTTCTCTGTTCCCAGACCCTCTTCATCTTACTAGGTTGCTGCTCCTGAGTCATGTTTAAGTACTGAAAGGATTGAAGGTGAAAGGGTTACTTGCTTCAGTCATGTCTGACTCTTTGCAAGTCCATGGGCTATAGCCCACCTGGCTCCTCTGTCCATGGAATTCACCAGGCAAGCATACTGGAGTGGGTTGCCATTCCCCTCTCCAGGGAATCTTCCCAACCCAGGGACTGAACCTGGGACCCAGGTCTCCCATATTGCAGGCAGATTCTTTACCATCTGAGCCACCAGGGAAGTCCTGGTGATTACCTGTAAAGGAAATTCCTTATCTGCATATATCAGTGCCTGCTGGGTTTTGTTCCTGATGTAAAATGCTACCTTATTCCCACATTATTTCATGATTGTATGTATATGCTTGGTCGCTCACCTGTTTCTCACTCTTAGTGACCCCATGGACTGTAGTCCATCAAGCTCCTCTGTCCATGGGATTTCCCAGGCAAGAATACTCCAGTGAGCGGCCATTTCCTCCACCAGGGGTCCTGACTCAGGGATTGGTTGAACCTGCATCTCATGTGTTGGCAGGCAGATTCTAGCCCATATTTCAAGACTATAGAAGCCCAAAACTGCAATAGAGTTTAAATGGTCATTGACTCTTCTTTATAGCACCTGGATATTTGTTTGTTTTTGTTTTTTGGCCATGCCTTGTGGCTTGCAGGATCTTAGTTCCCTGACCAGGGATTGAACCCAGGCCACGGCAGTGAAAGTGCCAAGGCCTAACTACTGGACCACTGGGGAATTCCCTAGAAAGTCCTTTTAAACCAGTAGTGTATCAGCTGGCTTTTCAAACTGCAACAGCTACAGATTCACCAGAAACATGAAATAGAGAATAATCAGAACCGTGAATCTTCCCACCGGAGAGTTCTCTATTCCCTATTAACAGGGAGTGCTAAATTCTATCCGCCCAGTGATAGGTTTTATTTCTATGGCCAGATACTTAACCTCAACCTCAGCCTTCTTTCTCATTTTACAGATGACTGTGTTCTTTTACATAGAAACTCCTATGAATTGCAGTTGAGTTTTTTTTTGGGGGGGGGGGTGGATCATTTTATGCTTATTGAGTTATATATCCATTTAATGTGCACCTTTGCTTCGTGTGGTTTTGCTAGTAGAATGCCATGTGAAAGGAATTTTCAAGAGCACAAAGGACTTTGTGCTTTTTCCTCATCATTTTTTAAAAAGAGTCCATCTCCAAAACTTTACTCCTGGTTATTTTTAGGAGGGTTATTGAAACCCTCCTAGCAGTTTAAATTCCTTCCATTTTTCCTTCCGACTCATTACCAACAGCAATATTCTGCATTCTAACCAGGTTCTCCCAGCTCTGAGATGTTTCAGATGTCTTAGTTTTGACAAAACTCTTATTTTCTTCCAGTTTGATCCCTTTCAAAATATTAGGCACTTCAAATATTATTGCTTTTGAGTTTTTTTATTTTTGCACTGTGAGAAGAAATGTACGCAGTGGGATTCAAAGTCACAGAAGTTAGTTTATTTAATTTTTAGAGACTGAATTGAAGCATGCTTTATTTGTATAGATTATTTTAAAATCAGCTTTCACAAAACATAAAAGACCAGATCTTAGACAACATGAAGAGATTCCATTAGTGATTCCTAAGTCACTGATATTCCACTACCTCCTCTTACTTGGAACAGTTGGGTTTATTGATAAAGTAAAGCAGTCTGACCATTATGACAATAATGTACAAAATCTAGGCTTTTTGCATTATGCAAAACATTCAGTGAAAGTGAGTATCACATTTATGTGGTTACATTTTAATGGTATATAAAATTGCTATGACTTTTGCATTAAAAGCAAAAGGCGCCCTCTAATAATTACTCTTTATTTGGTGAGAATGTTCTAAGTGTTGGCAATAGGCCAATACCTGGAATTCCTGATCACATGTGATCTTCACAAGATCCTCAGCAGGAGGAAGTATTTTTATTATTATCCTCACAAGCTTAAGGTCACTCAGATACTGATGGAGAGGAATTTCCAGCCTTTGCACCCCATGAAGTCCTTAACTGCCTCACGATCTGTTCCATGTTCTATGAATTATATTTACCAGAAATGATGTGGCTTTTTGTTTTTAGAACTGAGGGCAAAAATGAAGATGGGCTCCTTTTAAGAGGCTGTGGCAAGTGTTCACCAGCACAATCTAAGCATTGTTCATTAGAGGAGCTGATTCACTGATGGAAACATGAGTGCTTCTTAATGCTACTGGGATTTTGGGTTTAGAATAGTCATCATATACGATAATCTGGTTTTCTTCTTATGGTCCAAAGCTATAATAAAATGTCTTCCCTTCTCTCTTTCTTCACGCAGTTGACCAGGGCCTGAGTCAGCCCACAGATGACTCCTGCTTCGACCCCTACACGGTCTCCCATTATGCCGTTGGAGAGGAGTGGGAGCGATTGTCTGATTCTGGCTTTAAACTCTCGTGCCAGTGCTTAGGCTTTGGCAGTGGTCATTTCAGATGCGATTCATCTAGTGAGTAGCTTGCTTTGTCCATCTCTTGCAGTTCCATGCAATCGCACAGGGTGCCAGGAAGCATGTTTGGCAGACAAGGCTCTTCCAAACATGAAGCAAATGAAGGGAGATTGCTTGACTCAAAGTAACATTTTGCATCATATAAAAATGATGGGAAATTTTACTTGTTGAATATGGCTTCATCTCAAAGATTGTATTTCAGTGACTATTAAACATTAATTTGCAATGGTAATATGATTTTTAAAGTTTTCTTGTTAAATGAATAAAGTCAGGTTTAATGAGTCAAGTCTAATGAAGAGTAGCAGAGACACAAAGAAACCTCAAATCTCTTTTAATCTTTGGTGTTTAGCATGGTAAGAGATGAACATTTATACTCACAAACACTCTGTTTCAGTTCAAACCAGATATACACATATCATAGTATATAAACACACTTAACTCTTCCACATCTCCCATACACAGATATCATACACACACATACACACACTGGATAGCTTGAACCTTGCCAAGTAATCTAGAGAGTAAAGGTGATCCATTTGTAGATAGTCAAGAATCAACTTCAGTTGAAAAATATTTTTAATTAAAAGAGATTTTAATATTTTAAATTATGTTTTAGTTAATTCTAGGAATTGCTTATCATGCTTTGAGATTTAGTATTAGCATTTATGTCTTTGTTTTTAGGAGATGTGATTATTATTGAAAACTGGTTTATTTTTATAGGTGTTAACCATTATGCCTTATAACAAGCCTCCTACATACATATACAAAAATTGTATTCAGAAAAATACAACATAATAGACTTTTTAAAGATTTTCAGAGGACTTTACTTATGTATTTGAAATGGTTTAATTCAAACAAATATAAAAACAACTGATTTTTTCAATGCAGATCTACTATGCTTGACCGTTTGAAAATGGAAAGAGCAGTATAAGTGTTGTACTGCTGTTTAGGAGTTGGAAGTTTTAACACTTGATATCAATTAGGTGGTTTTTAATTTCTGAAACTGAATTGTTTTTAAGTCTATGTATTTATTACCTATGTAAGTACTTAGGCGCAGTTATGAGAGCAGAGCTATAAGCTGATTTATGTGATTCTTTGGCTCAACTTACATAGTTTTTTCCTTGATGTCATAATTATTGAATAATATTTTTAAAGTTTTAGGAATGACTGATTTGTTGATAAAATAGAAGTCATGTATGTTATGCAAACTTCTGAAGTTTGTTTTTAGTACAAACTTTGAAGATTAAAAAGTTATCTTTTATGTATAGAAGTTAAAGAATATATAACTGTGAATTTTAGATATTCCTTGGAACCAGTTTACTTGTAAGAATGACAACCATTGATTTATCATTATTTTTGTTTTTATTTTGATATTTAGGCTTATTCTTTCACTTTTCATATTTACAAGAAGCCAACTGATCTTTGTTTTTTGGTTAACTGAACTTTGTACCCAGGATCTCTGTGAAAGTGACTTTTCATCTATGATCTATTCCTAAAAATCTACTCAAATCCTAGTTTAGCCTTCCTAATGTTAAATCTTAATAGGGAGAAGTCAAATGAAGGTCATTGTCTATTCTTGTGAAATGATTATGATGGAATAAATTGGTTCTTAAAATGTCCGAGAAAATGCTAAGCTGCAAAGATAATAATTGTAAAATCCAACCAAAAAAGTGGCTTGTCAGAGGAATCGTGACCTTCAACTTTCCTTACTACTCCTTCCAGATACTGGGCTTTGAAAATCCGGGGGCATGTCCCATTTCACTCAGCATCGTGTGAGTCAGAAATGCCAATAACTCCTTGCCTCTGATTCTCCCCACCCCCCAGAATGGTGCCATGACAACGGAGTGAACTACAAGATTGGAGAGAAGTGGGATCGTCAGGGGGAGAATGGCCAGATGATGAGCTGCACGTGTCTTGGAAATGGAAAAGGAGAATTCAAGTGTGATCCTCGTACGTTGCCACAGATCATCTTTAGTGCCTATTGAACACTCCCGCTTTTCATTACTAAGCTGTAACTCTCATCCCTGGAAATGACTGACTTTAGATCTTCTTGAGGAGTGAACAGTGGGTTTGTTAATTTTCTGATTTGGGAAAGCAGAGACAGGCTTCAAAAATGAGCCATGATTTAATGTTACTGTAGGGCACTTTAGCACTTCTCCGACCTGAGTATTTTGACTACAAGTCTTTGGATTCAACTTTTGAAATATGATCTCTGTCTTGGCATTGAACTTTTTCTAGTTCATTATATCTGGTCTTTGGAAATACTGCCCTAAGATCTGTACAGCAGTACCTCTTGTACGGATGATTCCTATTAACACGTGGAAGGTGGGCTGTGATGATACAAACTTAGGAAAGAAACAGAACCCACCCTCACAGAGGGATCAAGTCTGTATTATTGTTACCGGTCTTGTAAACACTTGTGACTTGTGTGTCTGTGTAGATGAGGCCACGTGCTATGACGATGGGAAGACTTACCACGTGGGAGAACAGTGGCAGAAGGAATATCTTGGTGCCATTTGCTCCTGCACATGCTTTGGAGGCCAGCGGGTAAGACCAGATAGTCCAGGCTCCCTGCTATTTAGATAAGGGGGGAGGCTTCTGTGCTAATGATTAGTAAGAGTTACACTTCCTATGGGTACCCATTTCCTGTTGGCACGTAAGACTACTGCATACCCCTTTCTAGTTCTCCCCTTTCTTGGCAACCTCAGCCTCTCCCCCACACCTTCTATTCTCAGACTGCCTCCATTCTTCAGCAACTAAAGTGTTAAATGTTTGGGGAGCACTAGGCCTCCTGCTCCATTCTGATGGGCAGGTGCCCCGTGACACCACTGTTAAATATTCTGAGTAATACCCAGATATTAGAAAATATCACTTCTTTATATCCTCTCTTAATCCCAAATAGATGCCTACCATAGGTCTGGTGGTGTGCTCAGGAATATGGGACAAATAAAAAGAGTGAAAGATGGTCCTGGATCTTAACAATACAGTTGGAGGCATTAAATTAGCATACACTGCAAGTCAGGCTGAGTAAGTCAGGTGCTGAGTAAGTCAGGTTCTGAGTGGGTCTGACAAATCCAGCTCCCAGGTAGGCTGATGTCAGCAGGCAAGTTTTGGTGGAAAAGAGAATCATGAACTGGCTGGGCTTTAGGATGAGCAAATTGTGGTCGAGGCAGCAGGGAAGCAGAGAGAGCACACCTCCTGGGATGGCAAGGAGCTGGCACAGGTGGGCTCTGGGGAAATCACCCTCTGCCTGTTGTCAGTGGTAAGACATTAAATGGGAAGAAGTGGGGGCCACTTACTTCTCAACCATTTCTAATCTGTCTTACTTCAGTATAACAAGAGTCCTGTTCTTTCCTCTAATCCAAAGTCCTGTTCTTTCCTCTCATCTTTGAAATCTCAAAATAAAATGCCTTTGTAACTTACATAAAAGCAACGGAACATAAAATTCTTTTATTTTTAATGAAAACATACCCTCCCCAACAGCTTTTTCAAATTCTGGTACCTTAAGAACATGCTCACACTCCTGGGTAGGACTCAGCAGTTGATGCCTTTGGTATTGGCCAGTTGCAGGTACCCAAGAAGAAAGGGAACGTGATGGAAGATGGGGTTTCTTTTTTTTTAGGAAAATTAAACTGGCAGCAGGGAAGGTTCATCAGGAGTCTGGCTGAGGGCAGCCCCAGAAGCTACTCTGATCTTATCCCACCACTTGTAGTTGGGTAGGGGGGGACGTCTTGGTCTCTCATTAACACGTATAAAGATCACAGAACCTAGTCATTTCTAGTCATGTGCTCAGTGAATAAATGGGTAAGTGAATTTCATTTCTAGTCATGTGCTCAGTGAATAAATGGGTAAGTGAATTTCATTTCTAGTCATGGGCTCAGTGAATAAATGGGTAAGTGAATTTGTTACACAGTCAGTTTTGGTCTCACTTTAGACTCTCTGCCTCTTGATTTATGCACATAAAATCTTTCATGTGTGACACCTGTTCTAAAGCAAAGTGCTAAATGAAACACTAGAGACAGGAGTAGGTATTATTACATCATTTATATGAAAGCAAGATTCGTTGATTCTATAATACGTATTTACCTGTATTGTCTCGGTAATGTATTATGGGAATATGCTTTTAAATGGAGAAATATGTCTGAAATATTTAACTGGCAATATAAAAAAGAAAGTGATCGTATTATTTAGGTTTGTTCGGGTCATAAGAAAAAAAGGCTCAACTCAGGTTAATTTAGGGCAAAAGGAGGCTCACTTGACTGGAAAGTCCCAGGACCTCCCAGTGAAAGACCATGACTGGTATTCACCCAGCTGTGTGGCAGGTCACTGTGTGATTTTCAGGCTCCTCACAGCCAGTCATTTCTCTGGATCTCTTTACTCTTACATGTGAAATAAGGGTGTCTGTCCAAGTGATCTTACGTCCTTTTTAAATGCCCTAGGATTCTAAGAAAACCTCTCCCTTCATCTAGTGTAGAAAGCTTATTAAGAAAGTCAGGAGTGGAATGAGCCTTGCCAGATGGTTCCCAGGTGGTGCTAGTGGTAAAGAACCCACCTACCAGCGCAGGAGACTTGGGAGACACGGATTCGACCTCCGGGTTGGGAAGATCCCCTGGAGAAGGACATGGCAGTTCTCTCCAGTATTCTTGCCTGGAGAATCCCATGGACAGAGGAGCCTGGCGGCTGTAGTCCATAGGGCCGCAAAGAGCCAGACACAACTGAAGCGACCTAGCATACATGGGAGTTTATGGGACATTTCAGGAAAAAGGAAAAGCATAAACAAAGGCAGTTGTACAATGGTGAGATACCAGCCAGAATGTATTCTCTGAGTTATAAATGCATGAAATCATCATCAGTGCTTCCTTTATGGTTAACTGCGTGTATTCTGCCAGCTTGAGCGCTGAAATTCTTCGACACAAGCACTGAATTGCGATGTTCTTGTGTCATCCTAAACCTCTTCTAACTTAATGCCTTTGCTCTCTCAGGGCTGGCGTTGTGACAACTGCCGCAGACCAGGGGCTGAACCGGGTAACGAAGGCTCCACTGCCCACTCCTACAACCAGTATTCTCAGAGATACCACCAGAGAACAAACACTGTAAGCACATTGGTGCCCTGCATGTTTCTCCTTAAAAGGCGATTGGGCACACAGTGGGCAGTCTCTTTCTATAGGCACCTTTCTTCTGAATGAACATTTTTAAAAGCTTGTATCTTATAACACAATGTGGGTTCTCTTGAGCATCTCCTGTTGCCCAGTGTATAGCTAAGTGCTTAAAGCCAGAAGTCTTCTCCCATCTATAAGTAATTGTCAGAGAAGCCACCCTTCCCCTTTTTTCTTCTGTAGGCTTTACAGTATTTGCTGTTGATTTTTTTCTTCTCTCTTCTATTTTTACAGAATGTCAACTGCCCAATTGAGTGCTTCATGCCTTTGGATGTACAGGCTGACACAGAAGATTCCCGAGAGTAATATTTCCAACCCAGAGAAACAAGTGTGGATCTCTGCCAAGGTCCATCCAAACTGGAGTGGTGTTAGCAGACCCCATGTTAGTGTGTTTCTTTCTTAAGCCCTTTGCTCTGGAGTAACTTCTCCAGCTTCAGCTCAACTCACAGCTTCTCCAAGCATCACCCTGGGAGTGTTTTGAGACTTTTCTCATACATGGGAGCAGTAGGTTATCTATTCTCCAAAATATTTGATGATGCCGCTCAGTATTTTAAATGAAGTGATTCTAACTTGTGATTTGGATTGGGATCCATAGGGAAGCACATGCACCAACCAAGATACAAAATGTCTTGAAATGATATTACCAAGATTTTAAGTAGGAAAGTTACTTGAACACTTCTGCTTCCACTTAACTGTCTGGCCCGCAATATTGTAGGAACAGCATGTCCTTTTTACTGTGGTATTCAGAACAGCCACAGTACTCACTTTTTCCAAATGAGTCTAGTAATTGCCTAGAAATATCTTTTTCTTACCTGTTATTTATCAATTTTTCCCAGTATTTTTATATGGAAAAAAATTGTATTGAAGACACTTAGTATGCAGTTGATAAGAGGAATTTGGTCTAATTATGGTTGGTGATTATTTTTTATACTGTATGTGCCAAAGCTTTACTACTGTGGAAAGACAACTGTTTAATAAAAGATTTACATTCCATAACTTGAATATTGTATCTTCTTTTTTACACAGAGAAATTGGCGGGGGGTGGGCGGCAGGGGCGGATTTCCCTGGTGGTCTAGTCGCTAAGAATCTGCCTTCCAATTCAAGGGAAACAGGTTTGATCCCTGGTTGGGAAACTAAGAGGCCACATGCCATGGGGCAACTAAGCCCATGTGCCAAAACAGAAGATCCTGCATGCTGCAACTAAGACCCGATGCAGCCAAAAAGAAAGAAAAGAAAGAACTTCAGGGGGAAAATAAAGAATCCGCCTGCATGTTTTTTTTTCCTTTGTTACTCAGCAAACATTTGAAAACCTATGTACATGGCTCTAAATTTTGGTGATTTAAGGTGCCTTGTTAGCACAGTAGGTTGTGCTTCAGTCTCATATATTCTGGTGATTTAAATACAAGCTTTGCTAAGTCTGTCAGTCCCTAAACCTAGATTCGGTCTTATCCTTTTGTCTCTTCCAGTGTTGGAGATAATTTTATATTTTCCATTTTATCAGATTTAGGTGGATTCAAATATTTAACTTGCTAGCTAGCTCTTCAGAAGTATAATCGAAATAATCTTTTCACTGTTATTTTCTAACCATTATAATTCTCTCCTCTTTCCCACTTCCCTTCTGTCCTTCATCAAATACACATCTATTCAAAGACGGAATATAAGGGAAAGAAAAAGATGACTGAGGTATTCAAACTACTTAAATCACATGGCCTAGAGGAGTCTAATCTTAGGGAAGCACTGTGGTGTAATAACCTCAATCCAACTTGCCTTAATAAGTGCCAGCTGACCCTGAAGTGCCCAGATGAAGAAAGTTTGCATAGTCCTGGTCTGGAAAGGCTGTTTCTTTTCAGTTTAACTTTGAGGAACCCACAAAACTTTGAGATTATATCTAGCATTTAGAATAGTAAAACAGCACTGGAAATAAATTAGTAAACAGTAAAAGATTAGTAATTCATAATATACAAGACATGGAAAATACTTTTTAATATATCATTGTGCAATGAAAGAAAGTATTTCAAGAAACACCTGGCAATGAATATTAAGACTAAATACAGAAAGAGATTTTCTCAGGGTTTATTTGTTTAGAAAACCAAAACCTCATGTTGGAACAGGTTTATAGTACAGTTTACAAAGTTCCTTGCCATTTAGCATCTCATTTGGGAGAGGTCTTATGGTCTTACAGAGACTACAGCCCAGATGAGTCCTAAGCAGGACACAGACCCCACACTTCTGTTAACATCACTAAATGTACAGCTTTATCAAGCCAGTAGTTGCCAAGATAGCTGAACTGTACATGTGAAAGATAGGAAAAATCATTCAGGAAGAACAGATCACAGTGATACTAAGTGACTATCTCACATAACGTACATCAGTACTTATGGAGAGAGAATGTGACCCAGTACAAATCTACTCACAGTGTAAGGGGAAACCCTACTGTAGACTTGCTAAAGAGAAAGTGGCTGTTACCTCCATCTTTAAGGTAAAGAGGCCCAGGAATTACACTAGTGAAAGTCTGCACCCCAGCTCCATCCTGTTGAAAAGTCTTTGCATTTAAAAACGTAAGGAGGAGGCTTCCCTCATCCAGTGGCTGAGAATCTGCCTTGCAATGCAGGGTACATGGGCTCGATTCCTGGTCCGGGAAGATCCCACATACTGCAGAGCAAGGAAGTCCCCACGCCACAACTATTGAGCCTGTGAGCCACAACTGCTGAAGCCCATGCACCCTGAAGTCCGTGCTCCACAAGGGAAGCCACCACAGAGAGAAGCCCAAGCTCCTCAACTAGAGAGTAGCCCCCCTCTCTCTGCAACTAGAAAGACTGAGTGCACCCCAAAATAAATAAATTACTTAAAAAAAAAAAGGTGGGACTTCCCTAGCTGTGCAGTGGTTAAGACCCCACACTCCCACTGCAGAAGGTGCAGGTTCAGTCCCTGGCTGGGGAACTAAGATCTGATATGCCTCTTGGCATGGTCAAAAAAAAAAAAAAAAAAAAAAACGAGTTGAGACTGACTTGGCTTTAAACTACTTATCTAATGACAAGCCTAAAACTATTTTTTCCAATGTGCACTTAAGTAAATCCAACTGGACTATATTAAACACATAGTGAGCCTGTCAACAACTTGCACACTGAACTGTAAAACCTGCAAGTTCCGCATTTAAAATTTAAAAAAAAGTACCACCTTTCCAAAATGCCTGCTAGATTCTCAAAAGCAATATACCAAACTTACAAACAAAGCTATTTCAATAGTGAGTCAGTAACTACATTTAGATAATTAGAACAAATTAAACAAAATCAGTGGCCTTTTTTTATGTGTTGGTATCACAATGCAAAGTGGTAAAACTTTCTTGTTTACTGCTTCTCAGCAAAATCATTCAAACACGAGCATTTCCAAAGATCTTTTACAGTTTTTACTAACTCATGTTACTGTTGTCCCTGAGAACAGTCTTAAGCAGGCCAGATTGAAAAGGCATAATTAAAATACCGATCTGGATATAGGCAAGACATTGGCAATTCAAGCAAAATCAGATAAAAGTCATAAACATATCAGACTTAGAAAACTTGCAGTTTTGAAGTTATACTTTGTCTTGCTGCACTTGATTTGTAGGAAAACTTATTATGTATTTTTGTTGTTTTCAGCTTTAATGACCTGAGTGAATTATGCAAGTTAATGGGTATTAAAATATCACTACATTCCTTGGTGGCTCAGATAGAAAATAACCTGCCTGCAATGCAGGAGACCTGGGTTCAAGCCCTGCGTTAGGAAGATCCCCTGGAGAAGGAAATGGCAACCCATTCCAGTATTCTTGCCTGGAAATTGCATGGACAGAGGAGCCTGGTGGGCTACATCCATGGGGACGCAAAAATTCAGATATGACTGACTGACTAACACTGATGACAGAAGCCTGTAAGGCAGATATTCTGTGGAGGTGAATAAAGAAATGATCAGGTGGGAATTACAAGTATAGGAAATGACTTTTCCATTTAATTATACTTCCACTGAAAATTCTACTCCATTTCTAGTTGTATGAAACTCATTAAAGTGATTAAGAAACAACACATCAGCACATTTAAGGCTGAAATTGCTTCCCATTCAGTAAACTCCCATTACTGTGGTAGGAAAAGTGGCAAGTTCCAATTAAAAAAACCCATTTTCAGTAGATACATTTCAACCATTAAAAAAAAAATCACTCTTGGGACTTCTCACGTTTGGGGACATTTAAAGATAACCACATAGGTTGACAAAGCAGGTACAGCACAAAAATGACATTGCCCTAGATTTTTCAGACTAAGAAATTTATTTTTAAAGAGTATATATGGCAGTAATATTGGAGATGGAAGTTATTATCATTGCCATATCATGCTATTTCATATCCTCATTAAAATTAAAGAGATTCAATTTAAATTGCAAACAAAAATCTATATAAATTACAGAGGAAGTGAAGAGAATACTGTAAGTAATAAAATAGCAAGAGAAATGATGCTTCAGCTGAAAGCCCCAAATGGGAAATTCATTTTTCAACATTCTTCAGTAAAGTTAGGTATGAGATATTAAAGCATGTTTTACATTTCCTTGAATCCTCTTTACTTACTCTTTAGAGACTAGAAGTTTTAGCAATCTTAGGAGCCAACTTTTTCCTAAAATGGCTCTTGTGTGGGGCCTCCAAAGGCCTGAAGTTACTTTGTTTGGAGGTGGCCAGCATAGGGTGATTGTCAGCACCCTGTATGGGTTGAGGCTGGAATCACCCATCCTGCAGCCTGACCATCTCAGCAGACTGCCCTTAGGGAAAAAAACATCACAGGCCAAGGATGTGCCCAGGGAGCTCTTTGCATCACATTACTTTGGAAACCATCGGTTAGTTCCAGAAAGAAACACTGTCTCTGCCAGGAGACTGCTGGACAGGATTTTACAATGAAACCTGCTGTGCTGTATAATTCTGCATTAGCTGTAACATGTGGAGCCAAGTGCTGATCGTGTCACTTTGGTGGAGAAATTGGAACCCTAACATACACTGCTCGTAGAAAAGTAAAAAGAGTGCAGCTGCTGTGGAAAACAGTTTGGTGGTTCCTAGCTAAGCATCGGACTTTTCTGATGGTCCAGTGGTTCAGAATCCTCCTGCCAATGCAGGGGACACGAGTGTGATCCCTGGTCTGGAAGGATTCCATATGCTGAGGGGCAACTAAAGCCAGGCACCGCAACCACTGAGCCTTCGTGGCCTAGAGCCTGTGCTCTGCAACAAGAGAAGCCTCCACGATGAGAAGCTCGTGCCCTGTGACTGGAGGAAGCCCTCACAGAGGAATGAAGACCCAGCCAAAAATAAATACATTAATTCGAAAAAAAGCTAACCTTTGGGTTATCACATGACCCAGCATTTCTACTCCTATGTATATACCCAAGAGAACTGAAAACATGTGTTCAAATAAAAACTTGTACTCAAATGTTCATACCGCCGTTTTTCTTCCAAACAGTGAAAACAATTCATATGTCTATCAACTGATGAATGAATAAAGATGTGGTATATTCAAATAATGGAATATTATTTAATCATAAAAAAGGAATGAAGTACTCATATATGCTATGTCATGAACCTTAAAAACAGGCTAAATGAAAGAAGTCAGGCACAAAAGACCACACAATATATGTTTCCATTTCTACACAGTGTCCAGAATAGGCAAACTAATAGAGACAGAGAATATACTAATGGTTACCAGACAGAGAGAACAGAAAATAGCTGGCAATCAGAATGTGCCTTCTTTTCGAGGTGAGGGAATGTTCTAGAATTAAATAGTGGTTGATGGCTCTACAACTTTATGAATATACTAAAAATCACTGATTTGCACAATTTTAAAAGTTTAGGATAATAAATTGTATATGTGCATTTTATTTCAATGGAAAAAATGGCACTTTAGTTACAGAAAGCCTCCTTAATATCCTGTTGCTTACTGGTAATGTTATCAAGGCTGTTACCCCAGAATTACAGCCCTGCCCCTCCCTCAAATGGAGACCGATTACTCTTATCTAAGTTTCAGAAGGAAGCTGCAAAGAGAAGAAACAAGAACTGTTTAGAATCACCTAGGCCCAAGATGGCGACATATGTGACTTCCACTAGCCCTGGAGTCTCGTAATATGCTCACTGTAATATATTAGTATATGCTGACATACCCACCAGCACCCATATGGATTGAGAAGGGGTGTTGCATTGGTCTCCAGATCCAAACCACAGCCTTTTCCTTGGATCAGTTCAGTTCTGTCACTCAGTCGTGTCCAACTCTGTGAACCTGTGGACTGCAACACACCAGGCCTCCCTGTCCATCATCAACTCCCAGAGTTTACTCAACCTCATGTCCATTGAGTTGGTGATGCTATCCAACCATTTCATCCTCTGTCATCCCCTTCTCCTCCCTCCTTCAATCTTTCCCAGCATCAGGGTCTTTTCCAATGAGTCAGTTCTTTGCATCAGGTGGCAAAAGTATTGGAGTTATAGCTTCAACATCAGTCCTTCCAATGAAGATTAGGAATGACTGGTTGGATCTCCTTGCAGTCCAAGGGACTCTCAAGAGTCTTCTCCAACACTGTAGTTCAAAAGCCTCAATTCTTCGGGGCTCAGCTTTCTTTATAGTCCAACTCTCACATCCATACATGACCACAGGAAAAACCATAGCTTTGACTAGACAGACCTTTGTTGGCAAAGTAATGTCTCTGCTTTTTAATATGCTATCTAGGTTGGTCATAACTTTTCTTCCAAGGAGTAAGTATCTTTTAATTTCATGGCTTCAATCACCATCCGCAGTGATTTTGGAGCCCCCCAAAATAAAGTCTGACACTGTTTCCCCATCTATTTGCCATGAAGTGATGGGACCAGATGCCATGATCTTAGTTTTCTGAATGCTGAGTTTTAAGCCAACTTTTTCACTCTCTTCTTTCATTTTCATCAAGGGGCTCTTTAGCTCTTCACTTTCTGCCATAAGGGTGGTATCATCTGCATATCTGAGGTTACTGATATTTCTTCTGGCAATCTTGATTCCAGCTTGTGCTTCATCCAGCCCAGTACTTCTCTTGATGTACTCTGCATATAAGTTAAATAAGCAGAGTGACAATATACAGCCTTGACATACTCCTTTCCCTATTTGGAACCAGTCTGTTGTTCTGTGTCCAGTTCTAACCTTTGCTTCCTGACCTGCATACAGAATTTTCAAGAGGCAGATCAGGAGGTCAGGTGGCTCAGCTGGTAAAGAATCTGCCTGCAATGTGGGAGACCTGGGTTCGATCCCTTGGTTGGGAGGATCCCCTGGGGAATGGAATGGCTATCCATTCCAGTATTTGGGCCTGGAGAATTCCATAAACCAGTGCTGTCCTTGGATAACTCACAAATATTCCTCCCCCCCTTTCCAATTCCCTCCCTTTTACCTTGAACCTTCTATATATTTGGTGTCTCCACTCAAACTGGATTGAGAAGTTGATCTGCAAACTAGATTCCTACTTCTCCATTCTTTGGCCACTGAATCAAGTTTCTGCTGTTTTAATCTCAGCATCAGTTTGTGCTACTCACTGCATGAATCCCATCAGAGAAAGAACATCTCTGACCCAGACGAGGGGTCACGGCCTTGGCTAGGACCCTGGTGCAGGTCCAGCCAACCAGTTTGGTAGCTGTAAGAAGTGGGGTTTGGGAAAACAGAGTAGATGAAAGATTGAAGGAACTCAGAAACTTTCTGGCTACCAGTTCAAAAACTGAGGCAAAATCCAATTTCCATACACTAATATCATCTTCCGATACCTTTTATGCCCCATACACACAAAAGCATTACGAAAGCAACACATAGCTTTTTTTATGAATAGTATTTATCTATCACACCCCAGGTGGTATTCTAAGTGCTCTTAAACAGTTTATTCCACTTACTCCTTAGGGCAACCCTAAGAGTTGTGTACTGCAACATCACTTTACAAGTAGGAAGTGAGGGAAAGTCCAGGTGAATCACCTAACATCACACAGCTTGTTAGTAACAAAGCTGGAACTTGAACCTGATAAACCAGCCCTGGATTGCATGCTAACAATCAGGAGCTACTCAGCCTCTCTGAGAGCAAATCCAACTCCATTTTGTAGATGCGAAAACAAAACTCCAAGAGGCTGGTGACTTAGTGGTAAAGAATCTGCCTGCTAATGTAGGAGACGTGGGGTTGACTGCTGGGTTGGGAAGATCTCCTGGAGAAGGAAATGGCAACCCACTCCAGTATTCTTGCCTGGAAAACCCCATGGACAGAAGAGTCTGCTGGGTCACAGTACTTGGGATCACAAAGAGTTGGACACAACTGAGCAACTAACACAAGGCATGTGCCCAAGATCACCACAAACTGATGAGTATCAGAACGGCCTAAAGGTAGTTTCCTAGAAGGAAAGCAAGGAACGTAATCAAGAACAGGTATGGTGACGAGGGGGCATGGCAGGGCAACTGCTGGCAAAATTCTTTTTCACCTCATTGATGGTGATATATGTGTTTGTTTAAAAATGACTCTTGGGAATTCCCTGGTGATCCAGTAGTTAAGAGAACTTTTTGCTTTCACTGCTGGAGCCCATATTCAATTCCTAGCCAGGGCACTAAGATCTTGCAAGCCACGCAGCATGGCTGAAAAAAAAAGATTCTTCAAGCTACAGATGTTTAATGCACTTTCCACACAGGCATGGTTTATTACATTTATTTTTTAAAGTAAATTTGTTGGGTCATAAGGCAGCTCTATTTGCAATTTTTTAAGGAATCTCCACACTGTTTTCCATAGTGGCTGTATTAGTTTGCATTCCCACCAACAGTGTAAGAGGGTTCCCTTTTCTCCACATCCTCTCCAGCATTTATTGCTTGTAGACTTTTAGATCGCAGCCATTCTGACTAGTGTGAAATGGTACCTCATTGTGGTCTTGATTTGCATTTCTCTGATGAGTGATGTTGAGCATCTTTTCATGTGTTTGTTAGCCATCCGTATGTCTTCTTTGGAGAAATGCCTATTTAGTTCTTTGGCCCATTTTTTGATTGAAAAACACCAATACAGTATACTGACACATATATACGGAATTTAGAAAGATGGTAATGATGACCCTGTATGCAAGACAGCAAAAGAGACACAGATGTATAGAGTGGACTTTTGGACGATGATTTGGGAGAATGGCATTGAAACATGTATACTATCATGTAAGAAACGAAGTGCCAGTCTATGTTCGATACAGGATACAGGATGCTTGGGGCTGGTGCATGAGGATGATCCAGAGAGATGATATGGGGTGGGAGGTGGGAGGGGGATTCAGGATTGGGAGCTTGTATACACCCATGGTGGATTCATGTCAATGTATTGCAAAACCAATATAGTATTGTAAAGTAACATAAAGTAAAAATAAATAAATAAATAAAATATTGCAAGGAAAAAAAATTAAAGTAAATTTGTGCCTAGCAGTGTTTAGCAAAAATGAGCTTTAAGAGTATCCAAGAATGGAAGCACTGGAAACGGAAGACCTGCAGGAACTCATGCTCTCAGGAAGGGACAAAGACTGGGCTTTAGTAAGAAGGTGCTCCTAGAGGTATCAGGATGCTGCCCTCAGGGAACGGTTCATAAATGAGTGAGGGCTGATGTTTTTCTTCCTGGGCCCTAGGCGCTCTCGCAACTTAAATACACTGTTTACTGATCCAGATGTTTTGTTATGGGTTTTCTGCTCAGACTGCAGTAAGCTGGAAGTCCTGGCTCCTTTTAGATAGTGGTATTAGAAACCACGACCTTAGCATTAGTTATGTCCATTGCCCCTAGGGTGTCACACTTCTTGGTGCTCTCAGTTGATAGAAGTAGTCGTGTATTTTCTAAAGTGTGAGAATATTCCTTTAAAAAATTTTCTACTTTATTTTTATATTAACTGATTGAAATATTTACAAATGAAATATATAGACTTTGCTTCAAAATAGTGTTTAGGCATTGCAAGTAGGGTAGATAAAACTTGAGCAGTCATGAAATATAGATACGTAGAATTTTACTATTTTGTGTTCATCCCAAAACATCCATAATAAAGATCTTTCAAAAATTCAGAAAACTGCTTACAACTATATGCTAATTAACAATTTTGAAAACTTAAAACAGTCAAATTCCTAGAGGGGAAAAAAATACTTTGCTAGAAATTACTTAGAAATATAAAAGCTATTTAAGCTAAACCAATTATTAGAAATTATTATATTTATTGGTGTAAATTTTTGGACTAATCCTCCTGGCAGGTTATTACGAACACTGGCCGAAAGTATTTAAAAGGTCTATTTGAAGCTCCTGTAAAGCAACTAAAAGCTGGTGGGAACCAAAGGGGATCAATCTTCAAAGGGAGAGAAGATGGTACGTCAGTTCTCCACAAATTGATCTACAGATTCAATGCAATGCCAATTAAAATCTCAAGAGGTTTTTTCCTGTAAAAACAGAGACTAACTGATTCTAAAATTTATATGGAAATGCCAAGGACCTGGACATAGCCAAGAAATCTTTCCAAAAGACTACTGCGAAGGACTCACACTACCCAATTTCACAATTTACTATTAAGTTACAATAATCAAGACAGTGCCTATAACTAAGACAGTGTAGTCTGAAGATTATGAAAACTTTATGCTTTAGTTTTAAAAAAGGTTATTTTCAAAATTCCATACATGATTTTTCACCTACATACAGGCAGGGTATAAAATAATGTATTGATGAAGTCAGTGATGGAAGAGCCGGAGATTCGTGTGAGCAAGGATTATTCCCAGCTCATCGCAAGCCTCGATCACAACTTTGTCAGCAGCAGAACCGGAAGGGGCAGCGATGTAGGCCACGCCACTCTGGGAGGGGAAGACAGAGACCGACTCTCAAAATACAACCTCATGACAAAACATGCCAGAATCAACCACTACCACTGCCAGCTCCAGTAAAGAGAGTAAGCTAACAACAATTCACACTGCATACTGACTCATTGTCAAAGAGGCAAAATAACAGAATTCGGGCTATCCACAGAGCAAATGATTCTCTAGCTATTATACTGATACATCGTATCATCACAACTTACATATAACTTACATATAACTCATAGAACTGAAAAAATCAGAAGCACTATTTCAAAATAGTTAGTACATAATAACCAAATCTATGCAAACACACAGCAACTTCATACTTACCCTTTTAGCTCTGTCTATATTGTCCCGGAAAGGAAAGAAGGCATCAGAGCTGACAGAAACTTCATTAAGTTTGTCAACCCATTCCTTTTTTTCTGTCTCGGTTAACAGCTCAGGGACCTCCTCAAACAGGGCCTTCCACTTGATCAAATCTTCACCCTGTAAGTGGGGACAGGGAGGAAAGACAAGTATTACACCATTTTCAGTACTATCTGATACAAATCAGAATGCTGGGACGTACTCTGCAATCTACTTTTATTCTTATTCATATATGTTAAGTCCTCTTCCAGGACTTAGAGCCCAATCTGCTGTGTAATAATCAAGCAGAAAAATCAAGTATTAACGTCATTTTTAAAAAAGACTGTTTGAAGCACCTCCTGGTTACAAGGCATGTTCTCCAGCAACACCTGTTGATTGTATTGTGGATTCTTATCCCTGGCTGGACAACCTAGTGGAGCTGACTCACCCCCTCAGAAGACCAGAACTTAATTTTTATTTTGTAACCACTACCCATTAAGCACTTGTATTTACAGAAACTGGGCTAAGTCCTACGTTTTTTAGCAGGCTACCTAATACCTGCAATTTTAATGCTCCCTCCTACCTTCTTTAAGGTAGAAAACATTAAAGAACATGAACCATAACACAAGTACACTGAGTTGTTAATGGAGTTTCTGGAGAATGTGGGGGGCATTTGCTACCTGCTGTCAAGTAACCTGTATGCAATGCTGAATACACATCCATCACATAGCAAGCAACATGCCTGGCACTGTGACAGACATCCAAGATGGGTGAAGAACAGTCCCTGCCATCAAAACTCAGAACCAGCAGGGGGTACAAGCACACAAAACTAAACCAGGGGCTATAATCTAAGACGACAGATGATCTGTGGTGTCAGAAAGGGATAAAGAATGCCAAAGAAAGGTAAATGAGACAAAGGTTGTTTAGATTAGTAATTTTAGACAATTTAAAGCTTCAAGGAAAATATGATGGCCAAAAAGTTCACTCAAGTTTTCCCATAACATCTTACAGAAAAACCCAAACAAACTTTTTGGCCAACCTGATACCTTTTCTCTTTGTAGTGATGATGACAGTTAACCAGGAAAGGGTAAACCCCACTCAATAACAGCCCTTTTACCTCGCCGATAGTTCCAGTAACATACTGATCGATGGCATTGGAGATTTCTGCTCTCTTCACGCCAGTTTTAAACTTCATGGAAAGCACTTGTGGGTGATGTCTAAGCCACCAATAGTTTGCCTTATCACCTGCAAGGCGTGTGCAGTGTATTCGAGACTGCTGTCCTGCTCCGATGCCAATAACCTGAAGGACATGGGCATTAAAATGAATACTTCTCCAACAACATGTTTCTTAATGGATTTCTTTGTGCATAGTCCCCTCAAATCTATCAACTTTGTGGGGAGAAAAAAAAAAATCAGGCCAAATGAAGTATAAATAGTTTTAAAAGGTAGGGTAACATGTTTTATAAATACTATTCATATTTTACTCCTCAGTGACATTTGAGGCATGCTATTAATACTACAGAAGTTTCTAGAACTTTTGGATATCAGCAGTAAAGTATGGTCTTACTGGAACTTATTAGACCAGCAGCCACAATCTTTCAGATTTTTGTTACTACAGGTTAGCAATCTTTCAACAGTTTTTACTCACTAAGTCGTGTCTAGCTCTTTTCAGACAGTAGGCAATCACTAAAATGCTGAATTTGAAAGGGTCTTCCAGGTTATTAATATTAATTAATTCCGATTAATATCCACTATCCCCTCTCACTTATGGGCTAAATAATTTAACAAACATCTAGAGAGGAGCTCAAGACACCATGAGAAGAAACAGTGCTAAAGTTATTATGGTAAATCCAGGTTCACCCCAGGGCTAGCAGAGTTCTGCTGATGAGCCACCCTGGTTCTGTACTCTGCGGGCTGAGGTGAGGTGAGCTGAAGTCACTCAGTCGTGTCCAACTCTTTGTGACCCCATAGACTGTAGCCTACCAGGCACCTCTCCATCCACGGGGTTTTCCAGGCAAGAGTACTGGAGTGGGTTGCCGTTGCCTTCTCCAGAGGATCTTCCCAACCCAGGGATCGAACCCGGGTCTCCCACATTGTAGGCAGACGCTTTACTGTCTGAGCCACCAGGGAAGCCTACTCTGTGGGCTGGTGCACTAAGAAAGAAGGTCTCTAGCTTAACATCAGTTCAGAAGAGATGTTCAACATCTTGACTGTGGTAGTGGTCAAATAATCATACACTGCGCAAAGTGTTAAACTTTTTAAAAAAGGGTACATTTTACTGTATATAAATTTATACCTCAATAAAGTTGATTTTAAAAGATGATGCTAACTCCCAACTTGCAGATTCTTAGTAAAATGACTTACAGAAATATAAATAAAAATACCCTTCAAGCTGAAAAATAATGGGCTAGTACTTTCTACTTCCTCTTCACTGGAAATACTACTGACAGGGAGGAGGGGAGCAAATAAACTAGTTCCATAGGAGCTATTAACAGTTTGCTAATCCAAAATGTGCCAACTCATTCCAGGTAAAGAACAAGAGGACCATTCTAACACTTAATGCCAACAATACTTTGTAGTCATCACCGAGTAAATACTGACAAACCCAAAGAGAAAAACTTGGCAACATCTTCCTTTTCAAGCCAGTCTAGTTCCCAAGGCAGATGGATTTTTGAGTATCGTTTTGTAAAACCACAGTTTCCCTCCAGGTGAGCCTGGCAGCCTGGTTACCTGCCCATTCTTGGCATAGCACACGGAGTTAGACTGCGTGTACTTGACAGCAACAGTGGCCACGATGAGGTCCCTGAACGCAGATTCCGGCAACTAGAAAAAACACAGAATAGTAAGTAAGTGGTGTTTCTTTCAAACTTCGCTTAACTTTTAGCATCCTATGCGTCATTTATTATAACAGGCCTATAATGCAGGTCTATCCTTCAGATGAGGGAATGAAAGTAACTGTTCATTCAGGTCAGCTGCTCAGTCATGTCCAACTCTTTGTGTCCCCATGGACTGCAGCACACCAGGCCTCCCTGTCCATCACCAACTCCTGAAGATTACTCAAACTCATGTCCATTGAGTCGGTGATGCCATCCCACCGTCTCATCCTCTTTCATCCCTTTCTTCTCCTGCTTCAATCTTTCCCAGCATCAGGGTCTTTACAAATGAATTAGTTCTTCACATCAGGTGGCCAAACTGTTGGAGTTTCAGCTTCAGCATCAGTCCTTCCAATGAATAATCAGGACTGATCTCCTTTAGGATGGACTGGTTTGATCTCCTTGCAGTCCAAGGGACTCGCAAGAGTCTTCTCCAACACCACAGTTCAAAAGCATCAATCAGCACTCAGCTTTCTTTATAGTCTTTATAACTGTTCATAGGAGACACTATCATGTTTTACTGAAAGGATCATATTTAACATATTTGTCATGGAACTCTGTGCAATGCCTAATACATCACAGACTCAAACTGACACCATTTTTACAGCAATTTTGGCTTAAGCCTGTTTACATATCACACTAGACATGAAAACTATATCCACTCCAACACTGACAAACAGTATTTTCTCTATCACAGGATCAACAAATAACTGGAGATGCTATTAAAATTTATGTTCAGAAACAACACTGAGAATAATTTGTACTGACACTACAATCAACTGTGATGCACACACATCCAAGGCTCTTCAGGCAAAATCATATTAGGATCATTTTTTGGTTTGCCTAGAATATTCTAAGTAGAAGGTATTAAAAAATGTATTATGAACTAAATACTGGTTCAAATAGAAAGAGACAACTATGTTAACTAAAACTGTCACTATCTTTACTATAAAGAGCAAATAAAATTGAAAAGAAGGATAATGATCTATGTTGGTATGCTAAGTGGACAGAATATATAAGCACCTAACTAAAAAACTGATAAATCAAACTTCATCAAAATTAATACTTCTGCTCTTTGAAAGGTACTGTATTAAGGATAAAAAGATAAGCTACAGACTATAAGAAAATATTTATAAACTACATGTCCAGCAAGGAACTAGTATTCAAAACATGTAAAAACCTCTTAAAACTCAGTCACAAATCTAATTAGAAAATGGGCAAAAGACATGAAGAGACATTTCAAGAAAAAGGACATACACATAAAAATGAACACATGAAAAAGGGAGAAGAATATAAAGGAAGATAAATCCAGCATTCTCAGCCATAGGTTTCCAAGTTTCTATTAAAAATACATGTGAACAAGTAGAGAAGAACTTAGATAAATGATTAAAATCACAGACTGGTAAAAATATCCAAGACAGCACAGCCAGAAGCACAAAACCTCTCAAGTTCCACTAAATTATTAATCAGTCCAATACCTATAAACCTATAAGGAAAACTTACAAAAATTATGATTCTCAGTAAATAGGCATGGTTGTCAGCATGGGTACCATGGGATTTGGCTCAGTGCCCTTTCAGTATTTTTAAAAATACGTTAACCAACAAGGTTAAAAAAAAAAGTGGAAAAAAAAAATCCAGAGCCCCATTTTACTGTTCAGTTCAGTTCAGTCGCTCAGTCGTGTCCGACTCTTTGCGACCCCATGAACTGCAGCACGCCAGGCCTCTTTGTCCATCACCAACTCCCAGAGTTCACTCAGACTCACACCCATCGAGTCAGTGATGCCATCCAGCCATCTCATCCTCGGTCGTCCCCTTCTCCTCCTGCCCCCAATCCCTCCCAGCATCAGAGTCTTTTCCAATGAGTCAACTCTTCGCATGAGGTGGCCAAAGTACTGGACTTCCACTTAACAAATACTAAATCAGCCACATTCTTCCTAGGAATTCATAGTTATGGTAAAGTATTTTTATAGATAGAACAGAGGAATTAAAAGTGAAACATTTTTATCTTCTTGTGGCTCTTTTGAGCTGAGTTGCTCTGGGCTTCTGAAAGGGTCTGATCTTACTATATCTGAATATTTTTTATTGTGGCAATAACTCCACTCGTGTTTTCAAAAAATTTCTTCTTCTCCCACTTCTTCTCTTTCTCTTCATCTTCTTCTTCTCCCCTCTCCCCCTTCTTTCTCCATCTCTATGTCTTGGTCTGTCTCTCGCTCAACAAAGACCTATGGTAATTTATAACATATAAAAAGAATAATACCTGTTTTGATAACATTCCAGTTACTTCATCGAGACAATAAATTTTTGACCTGATCTCAAGATAAATCTATAAATCTTTAATGCAGAGCTTCAGGAAAACTGTAAGGATAGTTGAGAAAAATTGCTAATCTGCACTCAAGACTTTCACATTATTTTCATCCAATTGACTACAATAATGTAAAACTGTGTTGTTTAATTTCCAAATGCTAGAGGATTTTCCAGATATCATTCTGTTATTGATTTCTAACTTGAATTTCTTGTGGTTAAAGAAATTTAAATTGATTGAGATGTATTTTATAGCTCAGAATATGTTCTATCTTGGCGATCGTCCCACGAGAACTCAAAAGAATTATATTCTGCTTTTGTTGGCTGAACTGTTCTATAAACGGTAATTAGGTCAACTTGGTTGACAGTGTTGTTGACATTTTCTATGCTCGCTCTATCGTTTGTTCTATCAGCTATTAAGTGACACCTTGAAATCTCAATCAAAAGGAGACTTGTCTACCTACTGTTATTATTTCTATCAGTTTTTGCTTCATATATCTTTAAACTTTGCTGTTAGGTACATCACATTTAGAATTATCATGTCCACTTGATGAATTGACTTTTATTTTAAAATGTCCCTCTTTTCCCTAGTAATATTCCTTACTCTTAAATCAACTTTGTATAATACTATATATTTGTGCTTTTTTTTTTAAATTAGTGTTTTCATGGTATATCTTGTTGTATCCTTTTACTTTTAACCTATACACTTTTTTTTCACATTTAAAATGAGTTTTGGACTCTGTGGGAGAGGGAGAGGGTGGGATGATTTGGGAGAATGGCATTGAAAATGTATAATATCATATCGCTAGTCAAATAACAAATCGCTAGTCTAGGTTTGATGCAGGATACAGGATTCTTGGGGCTGGTGCACTGGGATGACCCAGAGGGATGGTATGGGGAGGGAGGTAGGAAGGGGATTCAGGACTGGGAACACGTGTACACCTGTGATGGATTCATGTTGATGTACGGCAAAACCAATACAATATTGTAAAGTAAAAATAATAAATAAATAAATAAAATGAGTTTCTTATATATGGTGTATAGTTGAATCTTACTTTTTATCCAGTCTAATAATCTTAGTTTTTTATTGTAGTGTCTGGGCCATTTTCATTTAATGTGATTATCAATGTGTCTGGGTTTACATCTACCATTTTGCTGTTTATTTTCTAATTGCCTATATGTTCTTTTTCCTTTAGATTAATTTTTAAAGTGATTTCACTTTATCTCTACCATTGGTTTATTAGCCATTTTATTGTATGCATATGTACAACTTAATCACTTTGCTCTACAGCAGACTGTAACACAGCATTCTAAATCAACTACACTTCAATACAGTTTTTTTAGAAAGGAATGAAGACCACTAGGAATGGCATCTATGTAGGTAAATATGTGATAATGGCAGGTATGGTTGGTTAGATAGTGAATATGTGAGTAAATATAGAAAACAGATTTCCAGAAGAATCTCTACTATGTAACTGACTAATTTAAAGGACCAGTATCAATGCATTTGAGGTTTAAAACATATGAAAATGTCTGACAACAGTACAAAGGCTGTAAGGGAGGAGATAAGACATACATTCTAACCTCCTTACAGTATACTTTAAGTGGTATATAGACCATACACTGTAGAGAAGCTATTGTAAGAATAAAATGGCTAATAAAGCAATGGTAGAGATAAAGTGGAATCACTTTTTAACAATTAATCTGAAGGAAAAAGAACATATAGGCAATTAGAAAATAAACAGCAAAATGGTAGATGTAAACCCATTTTACTGTGAGCTGCTTCAAGGAACACTGTTAACCCAGGACCTCAGGGTCTTTACCAAAGGAGCAGATTCCCAAACCTGCAAGATGTGTTTACTTATGATTCCTACATGTTCTTTTACTTTAGGGCACCATTAACTTTCAACAATACAAATGAAATACCCAGTAAATCAACAAAGATCAGGCCTCAATCACTACATGCTTATTAACAGAACTATCCCCATAAAGATTTTAAAGCCTATTTTCAGCGTTCTACTTAAAGCCTCAGAACTCAGACCGGGGAACAATAGCCAACTAACTCATTGTCCACTTCTGTTACAAAATGTCTTGTTAAGAGACTAATCCTTTTCTAAGAACTAACAGAAATACTGAATACAGAGCTCATAAAATATCCAGTACCTAGAGGCAAGAAGCAAACACCCTGGTGATAAAGAAGCAACAGGGTGACTGTTTTCCCCTCCAGGCCTTTTCCTAGTTGCAAGGTGGAAACTAAGAGGTGAGCCCTATGCTCAGCTCTATGGAAGGAAAATAACACTAACCAGATGCTCAAAGTATCTTTATGAAGTATCTTTATGGTTTTTTCATATTATGGACAAAAAAACTGATCAACAGTCAACCTACAAAATAAATGGAAAATTCTGAGTCAACTTAAGGATTATAAACCCAGGAGAAAGCCTCTCAGAGAGCCTGGAGAACAGTTCCAAACAGGTAAGGGTGTGGCAAGCATGTATTTGATGTTGATGAAGGGGTATATGCAACCAAGCACACATTTCAGTAGCAGGTCACTGCTATCCTTGAAGACCCAGCTTAGTTGATGGTTTCAGTGCTCTTCTAAGGGTGGAATGATCTTCTGTGACGCAAGAAACTCGGTTTCATAAAATCTCCTGAAAATATCTAAACTATCTGAGGGCCAGTTCTGCCAAGTTTCTCTAGAGCACAAAGTCCCTCATCCTGAATTCCTTTCAGTGACTACAGTGGCTAAAGACTTGATTCTTATAGAAGCGGATGGTAGGTAAGCCTGTTAATTTTATGATCCACTCCCTCTCTGTCTTAATTTCAACCAGAATCTGAGAGGCATTTCTTGACTAGTTTGTTCCACGGTGCTACGAATGCTCCCTTAGTTCAGGCAAGAATTTTATTGCTCGGCCACCTGATGTGTTATTACTGGACTGGTCCCTTGTAATAGTAACCAAAAGCCTCTGGGCCACATGTCTTACTTGTCTGTTATGGTACAAGAAATGGTTCCCTCTTTTTGCTTCTTCCCGGATCTACAGTTATACTGTCACAATCATTGACTTTATAGGAAGATATATTTGGTCAATCATTTCAACTCACTGCAAAGTCATCATTATTTTTATCGAACGTTCAATCACACATCTGCAAGGCAGAATGATGATCGAGCAGGTAGTTCTATCATTGGGGAGGTATGGTAGGTATGGTTGGTTAGCACATAAGACAGGCACAGTGCACACTCGGGGGCAGACAGGAGGCCAAAGGGCAGAGAGTAAGTTTTATGTTTAAATTTTTCCTGTCTTGCCTTAAAAATATGAATTTTTAGTTCATCTGTATCTCACGTCAAGCATTCAGTCAAAAATGCCAGGCATATCAGCAGACAAGACCAGATAACGATGAAGTTAGTTACACATCCAAAGTAATGAAGAAAAAAAGTACAGCCAACATCAGATCCGGAGAAAATATCCTTTAAAACTGAAGGCCCAATCAGGAGATCTCAGAAAAACAAGTACCAGCTCAACCATTTCCTTACTGTGTAGCCAAATCTCTTAATTGTCCTCTATGTCACAATTTTGTGATCTTTACAATACAGATGACAGTGGTCATGCTCCACCCAGAGGCAGCTGTGCATATTAAAGGATATAAAACATGTAAATAAAAAAAAATAATAACACCACCCAATCCAGTATTATCCTAGGAATATGTCCTTCTAAAATATGACAACAGGACAAAAGCAAATTCATTACTATATGTAAACATGGACCACAGCACTGAATGTGGAAACAACCTAGATACCCATCACAGTACACATGGGCCTTTCTAATGACGATGTGGACCTATGCTTACTGATACAGAAACAGAGTTGTAGCTTAATGCACGGAAAAAGTCAAGTGATAAAAAACATGATCCTATTTATGCAGAACTGAAGATAACTAACCACATACACACAGATACACAAGTTTCTAACATGGTTGGTCTTCTGCTCACTTTTCTCAAACTTGCTTGACAAATCAAAGAAGGACCAGCTCTTTGCATATTGATCAGTTTTACGATATGGGCCTTAATAAATGCATAAGCATATAAATATTAGGAAACTGACCTACTGAATTACTGGTATTCAGTTACTTTTCAGACTTACATCTTTATTCTTGGTAACAATGTTGCTAAACAGTGACCTGTTGACAACACTATTATTTCTCTTCTGGCTTAAACGAAGACCAAACAGAGTTCGAACTTCATTTTCATCTGGATTGTAAGACTGGTCCATCTAAAGAAAACACAGATTTTAAAAGTTAAGAGTAAAAAAATCTACATCTCTCAAAATCATTTACTTAATTTATGTTCAAGGTATATAATTACAAGCAAGGTTATATGCATTTTTTTTCCCCCTGACTTAAGCAGGTACAAGATCATTTCAGGATGGATGTGATAGAATGGCCAGGCACCAATATTTTGCTCCAAAACTTTATAGGCTTTATAACCTCACAGGATTTTGTAACTTACACCAACATAATAGAACCAATGATTCCAACAGAGAATTTCTGGTTTTAGTAACTGAAAGCACTACCCACATAAATAAATAGATAAAACAGATTAGCTACAAAACAGGCAGTGTCACAAAAATTAACCACTAGTTTTCTTTCTAACAATTACAAATACTCAGCCAAGATTAAGAAGTTCAGTGGAGAATAGCATTTGTAGTATGTGTCTTTGTCATTTGGAAAGGGGTATGTCATTTATGGCTTTCTTGACCTCTTCCAGATTTTGATTTGAAATGATGGGACATGGGAATAACCTATGTCATAATACTACTCTCTCCCCAGACATTTTCCTATACTTAAACAGTACAGAAAGCACTGATAACCTGTAACTCAGAAGCAAGCCCTCATAGTAATTCTACTTAATTTGCATTTTCATGAATTCTAAAATGGTCCTTTTTTTTTTCTATTATAAAATTTCTAAAACTGAGATGTGCCCACCTATAACTTATGTCAAAAAACTTGTCCCTGGTCAGGCAGAGAAAACAGGTTTTTCATGGTTGTAATTACGTGTCTAGGTGCAAACTTAGCCAAATTCCCAAACAAAATATTGAGGAAGCCCTGGTATTCTTCTGACACCCTGAAACATGGTACTGTCTTGTGCTGAATATCAATCGAGTATTTGCTGAATATGCACAGACTATGTATTTCAGGAAAGATGAGCAAGAAATTGAAAATATTACTTTAAAAAAAGGTAACAGAGTGGCAGAAGGAAAGGAAAGATTTCAAATAACCTTTAAGACCTTTTGAATAGGAAACCATTTCAAATAAATTATTTTTTAAAAAATTAAAAGGAAGGATGAGAAAGCTATCTTGATCTGAAACTCAAAAAATTAATAGTAAGAAAAAATCTGCAGGATTAAGGATAAAGAAATCATAGTAAAGAAGGATAAATTAGAACAGTTATCAGTATAAAGGAAAGATTAAATATGGGGAAAAATAAAAGAGCAAATTACTACTGCAAATATGAATTGCACTAACCTGAAGAACACAGTAATTCCCGTTTTTCTTCTTGGAAAGTATTTTCAAAGCTTCATTTTCATATCCCGGAGCAATAATACCATCAGATACCTATACATGTATCAACATTAGATACTAATTTCTATTTTAAAAAATCAGAGAATACCTCCTAAACAATCTAGACATACTTATGTGTCATAAATAATGCAGCGGCAGTTTCTGGTTTCTACCTCCACTAGATAAGACAAACACTACACTTGGAAAAGATAAGTCTGTGCTAGAAGACAACCTTTTACAGCTGATCTTATCTCATTAGTGCCCCTTTGGTTGTCTGTTTCAATTTTAATGAAGAATATATGAATGACTTGCTGTGATACATGTATCTTAGGAAGACACATGACTTTTTTACTATTCTGTTCAGGGCTTGTTTTGTACTAATTAGACAGAGCATGTTCTTCCAGTTCTGGCTCTTCTAGAACTTGGCTAAATGATCCGAGGCAAGGCAGGCTCCTCGAGAGCAAGAGAAGGGGTTCAGAGGAAATCTGAGATTAACACAGTATAGCTAAAGACACAAAAGGTACAAAAGTCACAGCTCACACCCCAAGCCTCATGCTATATATAACGTATAATGCAGCATGCCAGCTCCACTGCAGCTGGGGATGGTAGGGGTGATGGTAAGAAGCCCTGAGATGAAACTAAATATCGTCAGGCCACTGGCCCTGTTAGTTTTAATGCTAACTGTTTCCTTCCAAGCTACCTGAGCTAACCTCATTCTTCTCTGTTTCCCCAATCCGCAACACCACCTCCCCACCTTTCTGGAATGCTTGCTTGGTACTCAATTGATGGGGGTTACTTTTTCAGAATAGGTTATAATTTCCCCCACTATACAGTCTCTTTCATTACAGACCTAAGGTATACAGTCAGCTTCAGAAATAATAATTCTGGCATTAAAATAATGACTAGAAAATTTAAAAGAATTAAATATGTAAAACTTTACATCACAAGAGCCAAATACAGACATTATACATTATGGTTTCAATAAACACTACGTAAAATTTGGCTCTACTTAGTTATATACAGATCAAGATACAGAATTCCACTAACCTCTCTGGAGATAATCTTGGCAGTAGGGACATCACAAACATCAGATAATGCAACAAAGTCACCAAACGAAGACATCCTATCAGCCCCTGTAAATAAAAACTAAAACGTCGTATTTATCACAGATTATCCTTATACAGAAAAAAATAACACTCAAAAATCCCCAAAGTGACCACATAAAATCTAACTTGAGATTTAAATAACAGATTAGTAAGTTGTTTAATCGAAATAATCATCATGAAATATTCTTTAATTTTACCTTCTAGAGCAACATTCAGCAAAGGGCCTGACAGTAAACATTTTTTAAGCTTTGTGATCCCTTCATGGTCCAACTCAGGTTGGAACAGTCACCGACATACTATATCACCCTACTCCAACTGAACTATACTGACAAAGATGGGTGGTGGGCTGGATTAACCTGTTGAATAATAGCTTGCTAACCCTTGCTGAAGAAGGTAAACTATGATAAAGTATCTCAATAACCTCCTATTAATGTTGTTATAATATTCATAGGCTATTAAACTTATGAATTAGACATCTGTGAATTATATAAAATATTAACTTTAACCAAATTCAGTGTACTTAAATAACCACAATTTAAGCAAAACAAATACATTCAATAGCCTAATCTGAAATTTTGTGCACCAAATCCCAAGTGTGTTCCCCTTTATTACATTAAAATACTAAAGCACACATTTTTATAAACAAATTTATTCCAAGGCTCTCATATAGTTATTCTGAAGTACTAGTAAAAAATGAATTAAAATAACTTGAAATCTTATAACAAAAAGGACATTTAAGATATTACCTTTCCTCCAAAAGAAAAAAGAGAAAAAAAAAGACAAACTACATGCTATTATTCGTCTGACCTCTTGCTCTTGCATATGCAGTGGCTATGGGTGTGAGGGTTTTGTGCAGATCATAGACCATGCAGACTTTGGCTTCATCTTCACTGAGTGGAATTCCAACAGCAGCACCTGGTATAGAGACCCATTAATAAACCCAAAATCTCAGTTACCACTTTTCAATTCCTACATTAGGACAACATTTTTCCAAACGTCTGGTCTATGCAGGGTACTTTCTAGTGCTTATGCCAAATTAAACAAAAACCTACTCGGCCAGATAATTAAATGCCAAAATAGAACTGCAGGGGAGGGTGAAGCAGGGGAGCATCTCTCCTCTCTGGCCTCTGAGATAGAGCCACCGAGTCTGCCAGCACGAGTCGTGTGTATGGAGCGACTTCACTTCACCACTGATGCTTTCTCTGTCCTGCCTGATATCACACAGTTTTCCTGCTGCTCCCATACGTGTGCATGTTATTGTTATCTGATTTTATCCCGTTACTACGTTGACACCATTATTAATCAAAAGTGGTTTCGGACTTCCCAGACTGTTCACATTTGCTTTAGAGTCTTGTCAAATTTCTAAAAACTTTAAAAAGAAGTTCATTTTGAACAGTTCCAGAGAATCCCAGAGTGCAATGCTTTACCTGCTGGGCTAACATGTTTGAAAGATGCAGCGGCTGGAAGGCCTAAAGCTTCTTTGAGCTCCTTCACCAGCTGCCAGGCGTTCAAAGCATCACACAAGTTTATAAATCCAGGGGCTCCATTGAGAACTATACATAAAAATACACATGAACAAGCAACGTCAATACGATGTATACATTTCCTAGAAAAGATGTTAAACACATAAAGACTGCACAAAAATGCTTCACAAGAAGTATAATGAAGAGGCGAACGGATATACATGAACATATAAGAACTCAGTGAGATGAGTGAACAGAGCACCAGAGTCTGAACCCATGTTACCAAACACACACACACACACACACGCACACACACACACACACACACACGCACAGAAATGCATGAACATAAATACGAGCACGCACCATGGGGACCAAAGCCAGCCAACCCATAAACAAATCAGCAGAGAATTCAGGAACATGAAAAAGTACAACTAGACTAGCCACCATCAGGGATCCACTTCAGTACAGAACTAAGATAAAATAATTGTGGTGACTTTACTGTACAATTTAGAGTATTTATAATATAATATTGGAGAAGGAAATGGCAACCCACTCCAGTATTCTTGCCTGGAGACTCCCATGGACAGAGGAGCCTGGGGAACTACAGTCCATGGGGTTGCAGAGTTGGACACGACTAAGCAACTGAGCATAATATTTTAAAGTTGAAAGTCGTGCCAGTTTAAGAAATAGCATTATAAACTAAAGCAGTTTAGTGGGTGGGAGAGATGGAGGGAAAAACCTCATTTGATGGACAGGGGAGGAGGTCCTTTTCTTTTAATTGGACTCAGCAGGCTTGGCTTCAAGCTGAAGTGCAGTTAATAAGGAGCCTACAAGTTTTTTGCTGCCTATTTTCTTAACAGTGGCAGGATTTTTAAAAGCCAAAATCTTATGAATAAATATTTATAAGAAGTTTAGCATACACACACAAAGTAATGGGCCACCAATTAAAAACAACTTAACAATTTCATTTCCTCTGTGTTATCTTGAATAGCAGATACTTTCACAAGCAAAACCTTGCCAAATATCTATTGAGTGCCTACTACAATGTTAGGCACTGTTCTAGGAGCTTGGGATATTATCAGTGAATAAAACAGTCCCTCCCAAATTACTGTCATCATGAAGATTATGAGGGGAGTCAGAAAGGAAACTAAACGTGAAATAAAATTATACAACAGAAAATTAGTTATTTACCCAAATGAATTGAAGGCTTGGGTCTATACAAAAGCATGTACAAAAATCTTTATAACAGCTTTATTCATAAACTGCCAAACAGCATCCATCTATTTTTGATGTCTTTCAATAGGTGAATGAATAAACTGGTACATTCACACACAGTAAAATATTATTCCGTAATAAGAGGAAATGAGCTACCAAAAGACATGGAGGAACCTTAAATACAGATTGTTAAGTGAAAGAAGTCAGTCTGAAAAGACTACATACTGTTTGTTTCCAACTATACGATATCTGGAAACAGCAAAAGTATACAGTGAAAAGATCAGTGGTTGCCTGTGGTTAGTTAGAAGGCTGAAGGGGAGGAGTATTTAGGGTGGAGAAACTATTATGCAAGATAATATCAGGTTTCCCTAGTGGCTCAGTGGTAAAGAACATGCCTGCCAATGCAGGAGACGTGGGTTCAATTCCTGGGTCGGGAAGATCCCCTGGAGAAGGAAGGAAATGGCAACCCACTCCAGTAATTTTGCCTGGGAAATCCCATGGACAGAGGCGCTTGTCAGGCTACAGTCCATGGGTCCCAAAAGAGTTAGACATAATTTAGCAACTGAACAACAGGATAATTTTCATAAGATGAATAAATTATGTTTGCCCAAACTTATAGAATGTACATTTTGAATCTAAACTATGGATCTTAGTTAGATAGGTGGTATGGGCAAAATATAAAATTAAAAAAAAAAACAACACCTGCTCTTTTTAATAAAATTATCTTGGAAATAAAGTTCTCTTAAACAAAAAAAAAGGACTATTTCCACAGAGCTCATGTGAGAGGCACCAAAGAAGCAAAATAGGCAACAGTAAACAACAGAAGTTGTCCCCTGCAACACTTCACCCTCAAAGTCTTTACACCTACAACTCTCTCCTCTGCCCGCTGGACCCACCCTTCCCTTGTACCAGGCAGTAGGATGTGCTTGCTCACTAAACAACCCACCTTAACAACAAGTCAGGGCTTCCCTGGTGGCTCAGATGGTAAAGAACCTGCCTGCAATGTGGGAGACCTGGGTTCGATCCCTGGGTTAGAAAGATCCCCTGGAGGAGGGCATGGCAACCCACTTCAGTATTCTTGCCTGGGGATTCCCCATCGACAGAGGAGCCTGGTGGGCTACAGTCCATGGAGTTGCAAAGAGTCGGACATGACTGAGCGATGAAGCACAACGAAACAGAATCAAACAACTGTAACTGTAAAACTCTCTTATTACTCTACAAATCCTTAAGCCCTGACTAATTTCAAAGAATTATCTTTATCATTCTTAGTTCTTAACCTCTCATTACTATTTTGGCTCATTTCAACCGGGCTGCCAGATCGATCCATCATTCCAAGGAAATCGCTTTTCTGTAACATTCTCAAATCAAATAGCCACTGCTCTCAGCAGCCCTGTTTCCTCTGAAGGTTCCTCTACTGCCAGCTCAAGGTTTGGTCCTAACTATCTTACTATGAAATCCAGACCATCTCATCCTGTCCCAACATCTTCAAAGCCAATATCCACACAAAGATACTTCAATCTGTATTTTCAACTTGACTTCTCTTCAAAACCCTGGATTATCGCAGTATTTTCTGTTTACAAGGCCCACTGGCAACTCACATTTCAGACAACTATAAGAGGTACCATGCAATTCATTTTCTAAAAAGTGAATTACGTCTCACACAATAGAAAGAAAGACACATACACACCCAGACATGGCAAACCATGCCACATAACACTCAGCCTTTACCTGTGATAGGGAGCTTGGGCTTCAGGGTATACAGCTGGGCAGGAGTCTGATGAGGGTTCATTCCATACCTCAGGGGCATCTGAGATACTCCTTTACTGTACTCTTTCCTGAAGTAATCTGAGATGGCTTCATCATACTGTGCTGTATGAGTAAAAGCCTGAAAAAAGAGTTAAGGTTTGTGAAATACCCACAGTATTTCCCAAAGTGAGGTTAAAAATGGTTTTCAAGTGCTATATATCCAACTACACCCACCCGCCCACACACACACTCATGCAGGAAAGACACCAACTAATACTAACAGCACAAAGAATTACGCCCTGCCACTTCTCTTTCAATTCTTAGACAGAAGACCTCTCTGAATGTTGGTCTCTCCATTTCTAATAAAAGGATAACGGCTCCAAGCAGAGCCCCGGGAGGTGATGTGATGTGGTGAGAACGGAGTACTGCTGGTTTTGCAAACACCACACCAGATAAAAGCGTGTTCCCACCTTCAAGGCTAATTGACGTCTTGTCTCCAAGGACGTGTCTTTGCTGTCAGAGTCCCGCATCTCTGAGGCTACAGCTGCATAGTCCTCTGGCTCACACACTACTGTCACTCGAGCGTGATTTTTGGCTGCGGCTCTTAGCAGAGTCACTCCTCCTTTGAAGAACAAAAGACGATTTGCATTTTCATCAGTTTAACCTCTTTCAAATCAAGTGACTGTACATGCTGTGCGTTGGTGAAAACATGCTCAGTCATTTCTGATTCTTTGTGACCCCAAGGACTTTAGCCTGCTTGGCTCCTCTGCTCGTGGGATTTTCCAGGCAAGAACACTGGAGTGGGTTGTCATTTCCATCTCCAAGGGATCTGTCCAATGCAAGGACTGAACCCGTGTCTCCTGCTTGGCAGGCGGATTCTTTACCACTGAGCCACCTGGGAAGCCCCAAAATTAAGAAAAATAATATGTGCGTGCTAAGTCATATTCGAAAAATTAGCCAGATCAATCTCTACATCAAGAGCTCTGAAAACATCAATGAATTAATCACCAGAGAAACAGGAGACGCTGGTTTGATCCCTGGGTGGGTAAGATCCCCTAGAGGAGGAAATGGCAAACCCACTCCAGTATTCTTGCTTGGAGAATCCCATGGACAGAAGAGTCTGGTGGGCCACAGTCCATGGGGTCACAAAGAGATGGACACGACTTAGTGACTAAACAACAACAATCCCAGAGACTATCTTCTACTCCTTCAACAGTGCACACTGGGACTTCCCAGGTGGCTCAGACAGCAGAGTCATTTCATTTACAGTATAAACAGTCTGCAAAAATGGTTTTTTAAACTTACCAATATCAATATGTTCAATAGCCTCTTCAACAGTTACACCTGGAGAAGCCACTGTCTTCCCAAAGGGATACAGATTACAAACAACAACTCTGAAATAAAGAGGAATTCAGCTATCTTTAAATACTGGAAACTTCCACCATTTACATTTCAGTAACTGCTAACATTAAAACATTAAAAAGAAATTTACAAAAGCAGCAAAATGGCTGTCTGAGGAGGCCTTACAAATAGCTGTGAAAAGAGAAGCAAAAAGCAAAGGAGAAAAAGAAAGATATAAGCATCTGAATGCAGAGTTCCAAAGAACAGCAAGAAGAGATTAGAAAGCTTTCCTCAGTGATCAATGCAAAGAAACAGAAGAAAACAACAGACTGGGAAAGACTAGAGATTGCTTCAAGAAAATCAGAGATACCAAGGCAACATTTCATGCAAAGATGGGCTTGATAAAGGACAGAAATGGCATGGGCCTAACAGAAGCAGAAGATATTAAGAAGAGGTAGCACGAATACACAGAAAAACTGTACAAAAAAGAGCTTCACGACTCAGATAATCACGATGGTGTGATCACTCACCTAGAGCCAGACATCCTGGAATGTGAAGTCAAGTGGGCCTTAGGAAGCATCACTATGAACAAAGCTAGTGGAGGTGATGCAATTCCAGTGGAGCTATTTCAAATCCTGAAAGATGATGCTATGAAAGTGCTGCACTCAATATGCCAGCTAATTTGGAAAACTCAGCAGTGGCCACAGGACTGGAAAAGGTCCGTTTTCATTCCAATCCCAAAGAAAGGCAATGCCAAAGAATGCTCAAACTACTGCATAATTGCATTCATCTCACATGCTAATAAAGTAATGCTCAAAATTCTCCAAGCCAGGCTTCAGCAATACATGAACCGTGAACTTCCAGATGTTCAAGCTGGTTTTAGAAAAGGCAGAGGAATCAGAGATCAAATTGCCAACATCTGCTGGATTATGGAAAAAGCAAGAGAGTTCCAGAAAAACATCTATTTCTGCTTTATTGACTATGCCAAAGCCTTTGACTGTGTGGACCACAATAAATTGTGGAAAATTCTGAAAGAGATGGGAATACCAGACCACCTGACCTGCCTCTTGAGAAACCTATATGCAGGTCAGGAAGCAACAGTTAGGACTGGACATGGAACAACAGACTGGTTCCAAATAGGAAAAGGTGTATGTCAAGGCTGTATATTGTCACCCTGCTTATTTAACTTCTATGCAGAGTACATCATGAGAAACGCTGGACTGGAAGAAACACAAGCTGGAATCAAGATTGCTGAGAGAAATATCAATAACCTCAGATATGCAGATGATACCACTCTTATGGCAGAAAGTGAAGAGGAACTAAAAAGCTTCTTGATGAAAGTGAAAGAGGAGAGTGAAAAAGTTGGCTTAAAGCTCAGCATTCAGAAAATGAAGATCATGGCATCTGGTCCCATCACTTCATGGGAAATAGATGGGGAAACAGTGGAAACAGTGTCAGACTTATTTTTGGGGGCTCCAAAATCACTGCAGATGGTGATTGCAGCCATGGAATTAAAAGATGCTTACTTCTTGGAAGGAAAGTTATGATCAACCTAGAAAGAATATTGAAAAGCAGAGACATTACTTTGCCAACAAAGGTCTGTCTAGTCAAGGCTATAGTTTTTCCAGGGGTCGTGAATGGATGTGAGAGTTGGACTATGAAGAAAGCTGAGAGGCAACGAATTGATGCTTTTGAACTGTAGTGTTGGAGAAGACTCTTGAGAGTCCCTTGGACTGCAAGGAGATCCAACCAGTCCAGCCTAAAGGAGATCAGTCCTTGGTGTTCTTTAGAAGGACTGATGCTGAAGCTGAAACTTTAATACTTCGGCCACCTCATGAGAAGAGTTGACTCACTGGAAAAGCCCCTGATGCTGGGAGGGAATGGGGGCAGGAGGAGAAGGAGATGACAGAGGATGAGATGGTTGGATGGCATCACCGACTAGATGGATTTGAGTTTGAGTGAACTCTAGGAGTTGGTAATGGCGGGCTGGCGTGCTGTGATTCATGGGGTCGCAAAGAATTGGACATGACTGAGCGACTGAACTGAACTGCTAACATGACCAAAACCCCTAATGATTGAAAATATGAACTCTGAGTTTGACACTTTAAAGTTCTAAGAAGTTACAGTGAAACATCAGGACTTCTCATGCTTGCAAGAGCACAGGGAAACAGAAGGGGCCAGAGTCAGCAAATGCTCTCAATACACATTATTCCCACCAAATCATAATAAAATGTTGCTGCCTGGGTAACCTTAGCTAGCCACTGTACTATCAAGCCCTAAAAATTTAAAAAAAAAAAAAAAAAATATATATATATATATATAGAGAGAGAGAGAGAGAGAGAGAGGCATAAATCTTCATTATATTTTAAAATGGATCCTTAGAAATAACATCTAAAGCATAAGCATAAGCTGGATATTACCATAATTTAAAGCTTTTATGATGGTCAAATGATACTATTAAGATTATGAAAACAATCTACAGAATGGGATAAAATGGATTCTTACAACTCAATAATAGATAAATAACTCAATATAGCAAATACACAACATTGTAAAGCAATTATATTTCAATTTTTAAAAAATGGGCAAAGCGTCTGAACAGACATTTCTCTGAAGGTACACACATGAAAAGATTAGGAAATACAAATCATAATTACAAGAAACCCGTGTTATACCCACTAAAAATGTTAAAAGGAAAAAAAGAAAAATGTTGGTGATGATGCAGAGAAAGAACCTCTCTATACTGCCAGTGGGAACATAAACTGATGAGGCCTGGAAAATAAGTCTGGCAGCTCCTGCAAAGGTTAAAGAGTTACCAGATAACCATGAAATTAACATTCCCAGGTATATGCCCAAGAGAAATGAGAATATAGGTCCACACAAGAACTTGTACACAAACGTCCAGTTTCTTTAGTCAGTATATCCCAAAGTGGAAACAATCCAAATATCCATCAACTGACGAATAAATGAGAGTATATCTATATGTGATGTGATTAGTCACACAGTCGTGTCTGACTCTTTGCAACCCCATGGACTGTAGCCTACCAGGCTCCTCTGTCCATGGGATTTTCCAGGCAATAGTACTGGAGTGGATTGCCATTTCCTTCTCCAGGGGGTCTTCCCGACCCAGGGATTGAACCCAGGTCTCCTGCATTGTAGGCAGATGCTTTACCATCTGAGCCACCAGGGAAGTCCAATAAGTGATTACTTTTCAGCAATAAAAAATGAATCAATGATATATGCTGTAACACGGATGAACTCTGAAAACATGCTAAGAAGCTAGTCACAAAGGACCATGTATTATACAAATCCACTGACGGGCAGTGCTCATAGAAATCCACAGAGACGGAAAATAGGCTGGTGGTGGTCTAGGCTGTTGGGGAATATGGAAATTGAAAGTTAATGGGCAGAGTTTGGGGCAGGAGGGAGAGTGCCAGAGGGAAGGGCAGGGATGAATATATTCTAATATTAACTGTGGTGGTAATTGTGCAACTCTAAATATACTAAAAACTACCGAATTATCTACTTTAAATTGAGGAATTATATGGTATGTGAATTATATCTGAATAAAGCTAAAAAGCAAGAGAGTTCCAGAAAAACATCTATTTCTGCTCTATTGACTATGCCAAAGCCTTTGACTGTGTGGACCACAATAAACTGGAAAATTCTGAAAGAGATGGGAATACCAGACCACCTGACCTGCCTCTTGAGAAACCTATATGCAGGTCAGGAAGCAACAGTTAGGACTGGACATGGAACAACAGACTGGTTCCAAATAGGAAAAGGTGTATGTCAAGGCTGTATATTGTCACCCTGCTTATTTAACTTCTATGCAGAGTACATCATGAGAAACGCTGGACTGGAAGAAACACAAGCTGGAATCAAGATTGCTGAGAGAAATATCAATAACCTCAGATATGCAGATGATACCACTCTTATGGCAGAAAGTGAAGAGGAACTAAAAAGCTTCTTGATGAAAGTGAAAGAGGAGAGTGAAAAAGTTGGCTTAAAGCTCAGCATTCAGAAAATGAAGATCATGGCATCTGGTCCCATCACTTCATGGGAAATAGATGGGGAAACAGTGGAAACAGTGTCAGACTTATTTTTTGGGGCTCCAAAATCACTGCAGATGGTGATTGCAGCCATAAATTAAAAGACGCTTACTCCTTGAAAGAAAAGTTATGATCAACCTAGAAAGAATATTGAAAAGCAGAGACATTACTTTGCCAAAAAAGGTCTGTCTCGTCAAGGCTATGGTTTTTCCAGTGGTCATGTATGGGCCTGAGAGTTGGACTGTGAAGAAAGCTGAGTGCCAAAGAATTGATGCTTTTGAACTGTGGTGTTGGAGAAGACTCTTGAGAGTCCCTTGGACTGCAAGGAGATCCAACCAGTCCATTCTAAAGGAGATCAGCCTTGGGATTTCTTTGGAAGGAATGATGCTAAAGCTGAAACTCCAGTACTTTGGCCACCTCATGCGAAGAGTTGACTCACTGGAAAAGGCTCTGATGCTGGGAGGGATTGGGGGCAGAAGAGGACAACAGGATGAGATGGTTGGATGGCATCACTGACTCCATGGACGTGAGTCTGAGTGAACTCTAGGAGTTGGTGATGGACAGGGAGGCCTGGCGTGCTGCGATTCACGGAGTCGCAAAGAGTCGGACACGACTGAACAACTGAACTGAACTGAACTGAACTGAAAGCTATTATACATATGCAACAAAAAGAAACTATGAGTATCGTTATGCAAATAACTAAGCTACTTATATGTACCACAATTAGATAATTTTTAAAAAAGCAAAGGTAATTATGTTTGAGTAATATGAATTTGGCAAAATCAAAATGCTTACCCACATACAATGTCACAAACAATGTCCTCAATAAACGTTTACAGTAAGTAATCAGAAAGCTAAACCTCATGTTAACCTTGATATTTAAAAACAGATACCAGATTTGGCTTTTTTTGTCTTTGATCCTTAATGTACTAAAAGTTCAACTCTGAAAATTTTTACCTTATAAGACTGAAATCAAGTTTGGCCATGTCAGCACTATCTTCTGGGATATTACGAGCCAAGATTCCTAATTCAACAAAGTTAAAGTATTAGGTTCAAAAAACAAGTCAGAATAAGGCACTTCTTTCCAACATGACTGCATCAATCATGTTAAAGCCCCCAGCACTGCCTAATTAAGAATACCAGACAGTACAAAATTAGGATTAGTGAGTACACTTAAAAACTGTCTGCATCCGTTCCCTATTCCCTTTGCTTAAGCAACACAATGTAAAAGGAATTTCACGTAACTGTTGTCAGTTCCATCAGTGCATATACTCTCATAGGTAGTAAAGCATTTTAAAAGATTCCTTTGAAAGTCAGTTACCATGTGATGCTTTATTCCAAGCTTGAACCATGGCAAGAGTTTTTTCAGACTCTAAAACCTAAGTATTTTCATTAACTCCAGCAGGAAATAACAAACTCTAAATTATTTATCAGGCCAGGACTAACAGCTACCAGAAGAATCCATCAGGTAATAAAGCAAGCTAGATTGTATTTTAAACATTCTTATGTAGTATGAACTTTAGCAGCTGATGTGACAAAAAAACATAACCTCACAGATTTTTTTTTTTTTAAGCTATGATCTGCCTTTTTCCTTATTCCTGCTTATTCTATTAACCATAAGATGACATGGGAAAACCCCAACAAACTTTGTGGCCAACCCATTGCAAAGTTTATTGAAAACCACTATTTAAAATTGAAGATATCCAACCACTTACCAGCATGGACTGCAGGATGCAAGGTTTTTACACGCCCCCCTAGCATTTCAGGAAATCCAGTTAGCTCAGATACATCTCTGAAAACAGATAAACAGAATATTGCTATTGTTTCTGTGAGTTTCATTTTACACTTTATACCATTTCAAAGCATCTTCCAAGATTTTTTCAGAGCCTGGATTTTCAGAATTCAGAAAATGAATCATAAGCCATACTAATGAAATATTAAGAAATAAATTCACTCACAAGTAGTTTGACAATATACAACAAAATTATTAGTTATCTCTATCTCAGTAATAGATTAAAAGGGATAGCAAGGATTTAGCCTTTTGGATTGACCTACATAAAAGTTAAAAACCTTTACACTGAAAAAAGAAAAAAAATTACGTAAAAATGTAAGCTGGAAAAGATATTCACAAAGTATGACCCAGGGTCAAATAAAAGACAGCATTTAAGTATCAATCCATATCCCCAAATTGACCTGAACACTTTCTCTGGCTGAATTTACAAGCAAATTTTTATTTTTCTTAAAGATTTATTCATTTATTTTGGGCTGTGCTTACTGGGTTTTCCTTGCTTCCCACAGGCTTTCTCTAGTTGCAGCAAGTGGAGGTTATTCTCCATTTGTGGTAGGCTTCTCATTGCCATGGCTTATCTTGCAGAGCCATGGGCTCTTAGACACCCGGGCTTCAGTAGTTGTGGCACAGGGGCTCAGGTGCTACATGGCATGTGGAATCTTCCTGGAGCAGGGATTAAACCTGTGTCCCCTGCACTGGCAGGCGGATTCTTCACCACTGTACCACCAGTGAAGCCCGCCAAGTTTTTGAAAACCCACAATATGTGGGGGGAAAAGCAAAAAGCAAAACTATCTGTTCTCTGTATGGGCTATGAAATAAAGACCACACTTATAAAAACTCTGGAAGAAAAGACATCAACATGTTGTACACGGTTACCAGATACTGGGGGAAGAGAGGGTGAATCTTAATGAATTTTAATGATGTGAACAGTTTCACTAAAGAGCCAGTCAAAGCAGATCATGTGGGGCAAATAAGCCCCAAAGCTACAACTTTCAGTGAAGCTTGTGAGCCCTAGAGCCCAAGGCTTCTCTTGTGAGTCCAAGAAAAGACAGGGCGATGAGAAGCCCCTGCAGTATAACTAGAGATTAGGCCCCCCATTCACTGCAACTAGAGAAAGCTTGCTGGCAGCAACAAAAAGCCAGCACAGCCAAAAATAAATCATTTCTTAAAAAAAAAAAAAAAGATCATAGGCATCCTGAAAATCAACTCCCTTCTTGCACAACAAACAATGCACCTAATATGCGCTGTGTTTTAACATTAATGTGTTATAAGATTCGGCTGAGCGGGGAGGGGCTCTGAAGGTTCCAAATCCTTACTCTGTAAACTTGAAAATAAGTTTAAGCTTCCTGCAAAAGGTGATTTAACTTACCAATCTCACAGCACTGTTGGGAGGAGTAAATAACGTTATTTCATGCAGTGAATGGAATACCGTAGTTTCTGGTCAACGTCACCAAACTACATTTGGCTTGGACTTAACTTAAAAAGCAAGTTGTGCCTTACCTGACTGCCAAACCAGCATCTCTGAGGGCTTTTGCAGTCCCTCCAGAGGCGATCAGATTCAAACCAACAGAAGCTAAGTTCCTGGCAAACTCCACAAGGCCAGTTTTGTCAGAGACACTAAATAAAGCTGAAACAAAAGACATTTCGCATCACTCTCGGTTCAAGACATTCTGCGCTTCAAAGCCCAGGGGATCGAGGGGAGGGGGAGCAGTTTGGAGAGGGCATTCGCGAATCTTATGGTCCCCACTACTCAGACTTTGACCCGGGGTCTGGTCCGCCGCCAGCGAGCCGCACTAGAGCGCGCGGGCCCGGGCCTTGCTGACCGCAGCGCCGCCCCCCAACCAGCCAGGGCCCCACAGCTCCCATCTGGCCGCCGCCATCGGCAGCGTGAGGGAGCCACGGGGCACGGAGGCCGATGGCGCGGCTCCACCAGGGCGCCGAGGAGCTCACCGAGCTGGCCGGGTGCCATGGCTGCAGGCTGCAGGGGTCCGCGGACAAGTTGGGAACAAACGCGGCAACAACACGTGCAGAAGGAGACGGTGCGACCAGAATTTATACCGGAAGGAAGCGGGGCGGGCCTGGTGATCACTTGATCCGTCACGTGATCCAACCCGCCTCTGTTCAGTTTCAGAATTGGAGCCTTAGGGCTGTAAGGGAAAGAGGCATTGGCGGCAGCTGGCTTTTAAACCCTTAACTTTAAGGGATCTTCGCCGGCAGTCTCATTCTCTGAGAGTTTTTTATCACTGCCATCAAACTGTGGCCGCCCCAGGCCTCTGGAGCTGACTCTTGTTGCCCAGGGCAATCTGTCCTGGAAGCTGCTGCTGCTGCTGCTGCTCAGTCGCGTCCGACTCTGTGCGACCCCATAGACGGAAGCCCACCAGGCTCCTTTGTCCCTGGGTTTCTCCAGGCAAGAACTCTGGAGTGGGTTGCCGTTTCCTTCTCCAATGCATGAAAGTGAAAAGTGAAAGTGAAGTCGTTCAGTCGTGTCCGACTTTTAGCGACACCATGGACTGTAGCCTACGAGGCTCTTCTGTCCATGGGATTTCCCAGGCAAGAGTACTGGAGTGGGGTGCCATTGAGGCTGAAGTGTAGTTAAAAGTGTTGAAAGCTCTGACAGAAAAGTCAGTTCAGTTCAGTTTAGTCGCTCAGTCGTGTCCCACTCTTTGTGACCCGGTGGACTGCAGCACTCCAGGCTTCCCTGTCCATCACCAATTCCTGGAGTTTACTCAAACTCATGTCCATTGAGTTGGTGATGCTATCCAACCATCTCATCCTCTGTCATCCCCTTCTCCCGATTTCAATATTTCTCAGCACCAGGGTCTTTTCCAGTGAGTCAGTTCTTTGCATCAGGTATCAAAAGAAATGGAGTTTCAGCTTCAGCATCAGTCCTTCCATTGAATAGTGAGGACTGATTTCCTTTAAGATGGACTGGTTTGATCGCCTTGTAGTCCAAGGGACTCTCTAGAGTCTTCTCCAACATCACAGTTCAAAATTATCAATTCTTCCCGCTTAACTTTATTTATAGTCCAACTCCTACATCCAGACATGAGTACTTGAAAAACCATAGCTTTGAGTAGTCGGACCTAGTGGGCAAAGTAATGTCTCTGCTTTTTAGTATGCTGTCTAGGTTTGTCATAGCTTTTCGTCCAAGAAGCAGACATCTTTTAATTTTATGGCCACAGTCACTGTCCACAGGACTAAGAAAGATGTCACTATTATGTTGATGGACAGTGTATCTCATGGGATAAACAATGTTTCTAAACTACAGGATTTAATAGATTTTAAAAATTATATTAAGATGAAAAATACAGGTATTACTTGTGCAGTCAGGAAAAAAGAGTGGTGTCTTGAAACTTGGCAAATACTTGACTCAAGCCTGGATAAGAGGAATGATAATGGGTAAGGAGGTAAGGGGAACTACCTTTCATATTTTGGCTGTACCTTCTGGCATGAGGGATCTAGTTCCACCACCAGGGATCAAACTGGGCGCATGGCAGTGAAAGCCCAGAGTCCTAACCACTGGACCATCAGGGAATTACTGGGGATGCCTTTCTTAATCCATTAAAAAAGGGAAAACAAAACTGAACACATTCACTGCTTTTTGAAAGTAACATTTTTGCCACAAAATATATACATGTTACTGTCTACATTTTTAAAAAATGTTCTTTATTATAATTATATTACAAAATAATAGTGCTGCCTATCTTATTCTTCTTAGCCTGGGGCTCACAGCTGCAGAAAAAAAGTTCCTCTCTTACCAACATGCTATTTATTTCTGTTTTTCCTCTTCCCCCTCTAATTCTTCCACTCTCTTCTTTACTCCCCAAAGTGAATACCTATTGGCTAGAATTAAGCGCTGTCTTGTATAATCTCTGAGTATGTGAGCTCTTTGCTCTGAATATTACTCACATTTCTCAGAGAAATATATTATTATAGTGTCTTCAGAGTGTGTTTGCCAACTTTGAATTTAAAAATACAAGGTTCATTATAGTAATAAAGAAAATTTCCTTGGCCAGTCATTGTAGGTTTTTATAGGAAACAAAAAGCAGAAAATAATGCAGAGATTTAGTGATAAGAGGAAAACAAACAGTGCTTAAGCACTAAGCATTTTTCCTGCAAGTGAATTTCAAATATTCAATTTAATAAATATTTATTGAGCCCTATCTGCCTGAATGGCAGAAATATAGCGTCAGAAAGACAAACATGAATATCAACTAACCACTCTTCTCAAGAAGCTCATGATGGAATGAAAGTTTAAAAACAGTTAAGTACAACTAGAAAATACTAATAGAAAGAGAAAACATGGGATTAAACTGATTTTTGCAGCAGTCCATTGGAATAGTAGACTAAAATAGAATGAACTGTGGGTTTCAGACCAAGACATAATTCTTCTCATTTAAAGATGTTTGTTAACAGTTCTAACTAATGCTGCTATGGTATTAAAGTTTAGACTTGGATAAGTATCTCATATGTTAATAGCAAGAAGAGTAAATGAAATTTTCACTAACTTTGTGCTACTGGCCATATCACTCCATCTTTGAGGACCTTAGTTGCCTTGAGCGTAATATGGACATAATATTTATTCTGTAGGCTTCAGATTGTAAGAAGCAAATTAATGTATTGAAGGTATAAACTGTGTGGTTTCCCACATGGCGCTAGTGGTAAAGAACCCATCTGCCAATGCTGGAGGAAGGCACAGCAACCTACTCCAGTATTCTTGCCTGGAGAATCCCATGGAGAGTGGAGCCTGGTGGGGTCCATAGGGTCACAAAGAGTTGGGCATGACTGAAGCGACTTAGCACACATACACATACAAACTACAAAGTGACTAATAATGGTAATGTGCCTGGATATAGCGGAAGATAATTATCTCTGACTCCCTACCCAAATTATTCTCCCTTTAAAAACTTTCATGGTTGAGCAAAATCTTCGGAGTTGGTTTCTGGACACGAGTTCACCTTCTTTCCAGGTGGCTGGCCTCCTGAATAAAGCAACATTTTCTTTTCCAACCAACACTTGAGTATTGGCTTTCGAATAGTAAAGACGCTGAACCTGGGTTTGGTAATACACTCTATTCTCTACACTTTGTGTAGATAACTCATTTATCAGGTGTACTTTCTCAGAATTTATTCAGAAAAGTCAACTTTTAATATTACATCATATTTTCAGAACTTGAAATCAATATCCTGTGTTTGAAGAGAAAAGGTCAGTCTATAAGGTTAAACTAAAATCTTCAATCTAACATCTGGAAAAGTTCCATATAAAAATCATTAGCAAAAGAAAAAATATTTTAGAGCATAATAAAACACTTAGATGCTTTTCTTGGAGCAACCCTTCAAGAGTAGGAACAAGACTCCATATACTTAATAATAAATGAAACACAATTGTCATCTGTCATATGTCTCATTTCCCCCAAAAGAATCAAGTTCAGGATTAAGATTAAATATGAGGCTGAAGAGACCCCACAGTACAGCTATTTATTATTGAACCTGAATGTCAAAACAACTCCCAAGCAGAAGAATTACTTCACCATAACATCAAAAAAATTTATTACCACTTTTTTTGTCATTAGTTGCTCAGTCGTGTGCGACTCTTTGAGACCCCATAGACTGTAGCCTGCCAGGCTCCTCTGTCCATGGGATTCTCCAGGTGTGAGATTGCTGGAGTGGGTTGCCATTCCCTTCTCCAGATGATCTTCCCAACACAGGGGTTGAAACCAGGTCTCCTGCATTGTGGGCGGATTCTTTATTCTCTGAACCACTTTATAGGTTTGCCTCTCCCCACTAAAAATTCATGTTTGCTAATACATTAAGGGCAAGGAGATTGTAATGGATGGATAAAAGTAGGGCAGGGATGCTGTGCTAAGTTGCTTCAGTCATGTCCAACTCTTTGCTACCCCATGGTCTATAGCTTGCCAGGTCCTCTGTCCATGGGATTCTCCAAGCAAGAATACTGGAGTAGGTTGCCATGCCCTTCTCTAGGGAATATTCCCAAACCAGGGATCAAACCAGAGTCTCTTGCATCTCCTGCATTGGCAGGCAGGTTCTTTACCACTCGTGTCACCTGGGAAGCCCACAAGGAGGGCACTTAGGACATTTAAGCTTAACAAGGGCTGAGAAATGGAAAAGTCCAAGAAAGTGCAGTCACAGAATAATTAAACCATTGCCTGCTTAGATTATTTTCTATGTATTATTTATGTAATGAGTTCATGCAGTCTACACAAAATATTAAGCATGTCAAAAGAAAAGCATGCCTCAAAGAGTAATTGAAGCAAAGATCATTTATTTCTAGAACAGTGTTCCCAGGAGAACATTGCTGCCACTAGGGAGCAGCAAAGGTTGTTCTCTGGGTCATCAACAACAAACGTGTAATTTCAAAGTCAAAGATGGTAAGTCCATCAGTTGTATTTGCATAATGTTTTCCTGTTAAAAAAGTGCTCCTGTATCTCATTTTCTTTATAACACACTAAGGGACATTCTATTATTACCCCCATTTTTCAGATGCAGGACATAAAGACCTTAAAAGCTCAAGGTCACAGTGCCAGAATGGAAACCCTGAGTGTCTTGTACTGGGCTTCACAGGTGGCTCAGTGATAAAGAATCTGCCTGCAGGTGCAGGACAGGTGGGTTCCATCCTTGAGTGGGGAAAATCCCCTGGAGTAGACTATGGCAACCCACTCCAGTATTCTTGCCTGGAAAATCCCATGAACAGAGGAGCCTGGCGGGCTACAAAGAGTCAGACAGGGCTGAGCACGCACACACATGTCTTGTACTAGATTAGTATCAGGAGCATTAAGGTAAAGAAACAGTTTTCAGACAAAAGAAAATTAAACAGAAAACTTTCCAGGGACACATGATAAGATCAAGACAGTGTCAACATTAAATGGAAAATGTGTATGAGTAGCTTTGAAGAAAATTCTTTATCCCACCTTCCTTATGCAAGAAAATACAGTTGACCATTGAACAACCCGGGTTTCATCTGCATAGATCCACTTCCACAAGGACTCGCTAGCCCGCGGTGTTCTCCGGTTGGCATTTGTATCCGCAGATTCGAAATTTCCACCCCCAGTGGGTTGAATCTGCGAATGTGAAAACGTGTGTACAGAGGGCGGCGCATGGGACTGAGCATGCGCAGATTTTGGTGCGTGGGCCTTCTGGAAACAATTCGCCTCGTTTATTTGAGGGATGGCCATAATAGCAAAACACTGTTTAACAAATGCTGCGTTATCCATTATCTTGACTGTATACAGAGTTGTGCCAGAAAACATGGGAATTGATAAAAACTGGCTTGCTGTTGTCAGCCTCCCACGTAGTCCCAGAAGATGCCCACCTTCTGGTCTCACCTTCGTGGGGTCCTCTCTCACACTAGCAAGGTTAGTCTGGTGACGGACATCGTGGCTGAAGTGAGGGGGCCGCTTTCAACTGGGACTGTATGGCTTCTTCCTTGAATGGCAAGCTGGGCGACGCAGGCTGCAGGGCAGCGAGCAGCCCTGTGGCTGGAAGCCAAGGTTGGGGTTTCTCCAGCTGAGGTGGCAGCTTCAGAGAAGTGAAGCCTCCGTTTGAGACCCTAATGTCTTACCACCCAGGACAGCCATTGCCAGATGTGAACCCATAAATGGTAATGAATGTTGTTTGAAGCTGCTCAATTTTGGAGTAATTTGTTAAACAGTAACAGAGCAGGAGTGACTATCTAGGCCCCGGATGGAGGCACTCCAGCCCCGGTGCCACAGGAGCAAATGGAAACGTTCAGGTCTCTGTCAGTGCCTGGCTTGACCGGAAACGCAGTCTAGGCGGTCAGCCAGTCCCCACGCCCAGGCAACCGCCGGGCTCTGTCCTCACGTCCTCATTCTCTCTCACCTCAAACTGGCTTGACTGTGTGGCCCCAGCCAGATATTTTCTATTTGTCTCTTTCTAGTTCTTTATTCTTTGTCCTAGAAAAGCTGCCCGCCTTTCACCTCATTTTGCAGTTCTCTAAGGGGAGAATTATCAGCTTCATGAAGTGGTAAATAAAGGTGTTATATTACCTCAGTTGTCTTCTTTCTTTAAAAAAAATTTTTTTTTAAACAGTTTTCGGCAACGGGAAATGAGATCCGAAGCTGACTGCTAACGATCTATGGGACAGCGAGACACAGGTGATGTGCATGCTGTACCCTTTGAGGTCACTGTCCCATACTTACAGGCGGACTGTGGGTAAGTCACTCTCAAATTGGAGCTCCATAGCCTGAGTGAATATCTCCAACACAAACTGTATTTAAAACAAACAACAACTATATATATGCATATATGGGGCTTCCCAGAGGGCGCAGAGGTAACAAATCCACCTGCCAGTGCAGGAGAAGCAAGAGATGTGGATTTGATCCCTGGGTCAAGAGTGAGAAGATTCCCTGGCGTAGGAAATGGGCAACCCACCCCAGTGTTCTTGCCTGGAGTATTCCATGGCCAGAGGAGCCTGGCGAGTTATAGCCCATAGGGTTGCAAAGAATCGGACACGACTGAAGCAACTTAGCACACATGCAATCCCAGAAAGTTTCTGGGTTTCTGGAAAGGCTCCAGGGTAGTAATATTGGAAGCCTCCAAAAGTAGCAGTCACTGAGGGTCTCTGTGAAGCCTTAAGGTAAGTCCACAGCATAAACTACCGCAGAACTTGGGAAAATAAATTAAGGCAAGAAATGTGAATTGTTTTGACCATCAGAATCAGTATTTAGCAGAAAAAAACTGGTTTTCAGCACTTTTTTCCACCCTCCCCTCCCCCACCAATAATGACTCACAAAGTCTTTACATCTCATCACTGCATGTGTATCCAACCACTTTTTGTGGTCAAACACCTTGAAGTTGCTGTGAATTTCTTTCTCTCATACCAAACATCCAGTCTGTCAGTAAATCCCATCAGCTTTGTCTTCAAATGTGTGCAGAATCTAGCCACTTTTTACAACCACCTATTTGGCCAAGTAACTGTCATCTCCTTCCTGGACTATTGCAACATCCCGGTAACTGGTTTTCCCACTTTCTGCCCTTCCCCCTGTAGCCTGTTCTCAACAGTGTGACCAGGTGGAGAAATCCTTTTAAAAGCATGTACAGTTGTCATTCAGCTCTGCCCTAATCTTTCCAAAGGCTTCTCTCACTCTCAGTAAAAGCAGAGATATTTATAATGAGCCACAGACTATACAATCCTGTCTCTTAACTTCTCTTCCTCTTCCACTGTTCTCATTCTTGTCTCTTCCACTGCAACTGCAGTGGAATTGCTGCTGCTTCAACATTCCAGGCATGCATCTACTTTGAAGGCTCACTCCCTCTCCAGTCTCACATCTTTCCTCATTGTTAACTTTTTGGAGAAACCGTCTCTGACTACACTTTTCATTCGTTCCATAGATATTTATTGAGCACCTATTCCGTGTCATGCAATGTTCTAAAATCTTGGGATACAGTAGTGACTCAAATAGACAAAAATGCCTGCCTTCATGGAGTAAGAGGTTGCAGATAATAAGCAATGCACATAATAAAGACATAAATTCAGCCTTAAATCTTATAAAAAAGAAAGAAAACGTAGAATTCTTTATGGAGGATCAAAAATGACATGTTCCAGTGATCAAGGCAGGCCTCACTAAGAAGGTGATATTTAAGGAAAGACGAAGAAGAGGGAGTAAGCTACTCCAGTTCAGTTCAGTCGCTCAGTCGTTTCCAACTCTTTGCGACCCCATGAACCGCAGCACACCAGGCCTCCCTGTCCATCACCAACTCCCAGAGTTTACTCAAACTCATGTCCATTTAGTCAGTGATGCCATCCAGCCATCTCATTTTCTGTCATCCCATTCTCCTCTTCCCTTCAATCTTTCTCAGCATTAGGAGCTTTTGCAATGAGTCAGCTCTGTGCATCAGGTGGCCAAAGTATTGGAGTTTCAGCTTCAGCATCAGTCCTTCCAATGCACACCCAGGACTGACCTCCTTTAGGATGGACTGGTTGGATCTCCTTGTAGTCCAAGGGACTCTCAAGAGTCCTCTCCAACACCACAGTTCAAAAGCATCAATTCTTTGGCAATCAGCTTTCTTTATAGTCCAACTCTCACATCCATACATGACTGTTGGAAAAACCAGAGCCTTGACTAGATGGACCTTTGTTGACAAAGTAATGTCTCTGCTTTTTAATATGCTATCTAGGTTGGTCATAACTTTTCTTCCAAGGAGTAAGCATCTTTTAATTTAATGGCTGCAATTACCATTTGCAGTGATTTTGGAGCCCTAAAAAAAGAAAATCAGCCACTGTTTTCACTGTTTCCCCATCTATTTGCCATGAAGTGATGGGACCGGGTGCCATGATCTTTATTTTCTGAATGTTGAGCTTTAAGCCAACTTTTTCACTCTCCTCTTTCACTTTCATCAAGAGGCCCTTTAGTTCTTCTTCACTTTCTGCCATAAGGGTGGTGTCATCTGCATATCTGAGATTATTGATATTTCTCCCGGCAATCTTGATTCCAGCTTGTGCTTCTTCCAGCCCAGTGTTTCTCATGATGTACTCTGCATATAAGTTAAATAAGCAGGTGACAATATACAGCCCTGACATACTCCTTTTCCTATTTGGAACCAGTCTGTTGTTCCATGTCCAGTCCTAACTGTTGCTTCCTGACCTGCATATAGGTTTCTCAGGTGGTCTGGTATTCTCATCACTTTAAGAATTTTCCGCAGTTTATTGTGATCCACACAGTCAAAGGCTTTGGCATAGTCAATAAAGCAGAAATAGATGTTTTTCTGGAACTCTTTTGCTTTTTCATGATCCAGCGGATGTTGGCAATTTGATCTCTGGTTCCTCTGCCTTTTCTAAAACCAGCTTGAACATCTGGAAGTTCACAGTTCATGTATTGCTGAAGCCTGGCTTGGAGAATTTTGAGCATTACTTTACTAGCGTGTGAGATGAGTGCAAGTGTGCGGTAGTTTGAGCATTCTTTGGCATTGCCTTTCTTTGGGGTTGGAATGAAAACTGACCTTTTCCAGTCCTGTGGCCACTGCTGAGTTTTCCAAATGTGCTGGCATATTGAGTGCAGCACTTTCACAGCATCATCTTTTAGGATTTGAAAAAGCTCAGCTACTCAGGTATTTGCAAAACCCTTCACATCCTTCCATACTTCCTTTCCCTCCCAATTTTCTGTATACGTAGTCTTATTACCATCTAATATACTATAAACTTTACAAAGAAATAAGATGATTTTATTATCATATTATATCTTCCATAATTAAATAATGGAATAAAGTTGGCTTCTGAGAAGCCTCTGAGAGAAGCCATCTTCATTTGAATCTGTGTGAAATGTTGCTTGAAAAAATATGATCTTTTAGATCATACTTTTTAGAACAGATAGAGTTTGGCAAAAACCAAGTATCAAATACTGCTACTTTTGATATGAAATCCTGTTGGACCTGGTGTAGGAAATCAGTCAATAAAAATACTTGATAAGATGTAAGAATATTTCATGACATCATGAAAGGACTCCCCCCCTCCCACATCTTTCTCTCTCAAGTTTTGTCACATGGAACAGAAAAACCAATTTCTTCTTTATGTACAGAAACTAAGGAAAATTGAGTCCTTAGGTAGAGAGAGGAGTCCATTCTTTAAAAAAAAAAAAAAAGCCATGAAAAGCCTCTGGCAAAGAAAGAACAGCTGTAGGGGTTTTTATCACTGTTAGAATTGGTTTGGCGAAAGGGAAAACACATCCCTGAATAAGCCAAATAAGTCAGAGTGAGCTAAATGTAAGCTGAGGATAAGTCAGCCTCCAATAAAGCTCCAGTATAACAACTGATAGTTAAAGCAAAATCAGTTTTTCTATGCAAGAGAACTCCTATTAATATTTTGGAAAATGAACTATTAAAACTAAGAATGATCAATATTTTATAATTAATATTATTCTTGACTTTCATTAGTTAAACAGTCATTGGCTAAAGTTGGCTCTAGGTTTGATGTGTTTCTGAGTCCCACATCATGATAAAGAATGCTGTCAAACTGAAATTTGGGGTGTACAACTGGAGTTACTTGGAGGCTGATGGACTGATGCTGCTTCATCCAGATTCTTACACATCAGTAAATCCTCTTGCAACTAATAACCCAGAATGAATTTGCAAGATTTGTTCGATCATCTGGGGACCATAGCTGAGGCCTTGGCCTCGTTAGCATAACTAGCAAGCTGTACGAATTGGTCACACACCACAGTAACTTACAACGTTTATATATGGATGTCAAAGATAAAATCTTAAAGTATATTTCTGTCAAGTACATTTTAGTTTATTTATAAAATTGAAAAGTAATAACAATAGTAAATGGAATAGTATAACATATATCCAGGACATAAAGTTTATAATACTGAACAATTTCCTAAAGGAATGTTTTCTTACTTGTTTCAAATCTATAACCCCCTTTTTAATAAACATAAAATTATTGTGCTTCATTTGTAAATCATTGCTATGTTTACATATTCCCATTAGCCAAAATACATTCATGAAGCTTTAGTTACTGTGGTCAGATATAAAATATTATAATATTGTTTACTTTTACAAACTACAAATATACTTCCTGAAATGTCTGACACATTCTTTCCTCTTCTTCCTCTTCTGTCTGTTTTATCTGTAAACAGCCAAGCTCAGAATTGAAAGCGTATATCTTTTGATATGATTTTCTGCAAATGTATGCAGATTTAATGTATAATTTCAAAATGTAAATATAATTTGTATATAAGTAGATAGCATGGATCAAACTTTTATTTAGTTAGTAGGTTGAAAAAGGGCTAAATAAGAATATGAGATTGATATGTATAATAAGTAAAAAAGTAAATAAGGAATCATGAAATTAGATTGCTAAATTATATGTAAATCTGGCTAATGTCCTACATACATGGCAATAAACTGTAACCTTCAGGTTACAAATCATTTGCAATTGATTTGTTTCCGTAAATTAAACATCTGACTTCACAGAACTTAGACCCAAATGAGTATTGATGTTAAAAGACAACAGAATCATGTTTTCTTGAAGTTTCTGGTAACTTTAAAAAATACAAGTTATAAAAATGCAAGTATATGATGCAGATAGTAAATGATGAAGTTTTGGGGACAAGCTTTACAGTGATTATGCAATATCACACTACCTTTCCCTATCCATCTTCCCAAATCACTTTTTCCTGGAATATTTTGAAAATTTTGTTTTATCCTACACCAATTCCTAAGCAATCTTCTTAACTCTTGGCCTTTCTTGGCTTACTGTCCTTTCCATCTCTTTTTGTTCTGCCTTAGGACTGATCACTACTCTTTTTTGGTGCTAACAATGCTTATATATTCTGGAAAATAGACCTCCTATGATTGGATGCAGAGGGATAGATAAGCACTAACTATACTTCTCCTTATAACTCCTTTCCTTAATTTCATACCTTGCCACACTAGGCTATGCGAATGGATCTGATTCACCTATTGTGTTGGGAGCAAAGGGAAATTAGGACATAGAGAAAAATTTTAAACTGTCTGCTGCTTGTTCTTATTGCCATTCCCCAGGGTAAAGCTCCCGTTCTTGAACCTCTGTGAAGTTGCCTTTGTGGACACAACTCCTTCCTTGATCTCCTCTCAGTTCCACTTTTCTTGGCAACTGCTTTCTTCTTCATACCTATACTCTGTGAACCTCTAATTCCCCTTTGGAAAACCCTCTCTCTTAATCACCAGGACGTGTCTGATCTTCCTCTAGCATGTAATCTCTAGGCATAACATTCCGCAGCATGACTTGTCTGAATATTTGAGTTATTCAAACTAGAAAATCCCCCCTGGAGCTTCACCATGACAGTCAAAGATGGGCACTACACTCCAAGTTAACCCGCATTCTCCCTTCCCTCTTTCCCACCCCTCCTCCAGTGCTAAATAGAGATACACTGTTTATTTGGAAGCTTCCCATTATCAAATCTAATATACACAGACACACCTGGTTCCCAAGGCCAAAAGCACTTTGTAGAGAGGAAGAGAAACCTTTAGCTAAATATAACAATTTTCCAGTATCCCTGCTCTTTTTTTTTGTATGTATCACTTTATATTTATTACGCTGAGTGGTAATTGGTCCCTTTATCAGTTTCTCCCAAACTCTGCTTTTTCCTGGCACTCTTGGGCCATCTGCCCTTGGTTTTGTACCTTTTAATATAGAAGGAACTGAATAAACTTTGAAATGAGTGTGTTAGTGAGAACAGAATGGTGCATTTCCATTTTGCTTTTTTTAAGCAGAAGGAAGAGTCATAGAGGATTTCTTTTCCTCATGTCCAGGCACCATTTCTACTGTGCCCTGGTATCGGCAAGGGAGTTCTTCTAGTTAAACTCACTCTCTTTGGCAAGAACATGGCAGAAAGTAAGCATTTTAAAGCATTGTTATGGGTTGAACTATGTTCCTCTAAAATAAATTTTGAGGACCTATCTCCTGGTACATGTTAACATGACCTTGTTTTGAAAGAGAATCTTTGTAGATGTAATCAAATTAAGATGAGGTAGGGACCTAGTCCAACGTGACTGGTGTCCTTATGATAAGAAGTGGAAAAGACACATGGATAGGTAGCGCGCCCAGGATGGAGAAAGGAGCCGGGGGCTGTGACTGCGCCACCCGGCACGCCGGGCCTGAGGGGATGGACCAGGACGATCCCCACGCCAAGGAAGCGCTGCAGGCCCCGTGCCAGGAGCTGAACCTGGACGAGGGGAGGGGAGTGCGGCCGAAGCCCTGGACGACTTCACTGCCATCGGGGCAACTACAGCCTAGAGGGAGAAGTTATACACTGGTTGGCGTGTTCGTTGTATGTTGCTTGCCGCAAAAGCATCATTCCCACAGTTGGAAAGGGTATCATGGAAGGAAATTGCGTTTCCCTTACCAGAATACTACCTTCAGCTAAACTAAGATCTGAAAAAACTGCTGCATGACCCTGAGCCATCTCTGCGCATCATCGCCTCCCAGGCTCTATTCCGAATCCAGAAGGCGGGGGCTGAACTACATTCCAGGCAGACACTGTATGGGCTGAGGAAGGTCATAGGTTGTTTGCCTATCTAGAAGCCCAAGGCAAGCAGCACTAGGTAAAAACAAAACAAAACAAAAACAAACGAACAAACAAAAAAAAACCCTACTAATCCCTTCAGAAGCGCCAGAAGCACCTGGTGCTCCATTAGCAAGAAACTTTTTCCACCCACTTCATCACCTCACAACGTTGTTTTTCTTTTTTGCTGTCAAAACCTTTAAGGAATGGCAATATAGGAGAGCAGCTTCTGGTGTACCTTTGCAGAAACAGTGAAAATCCACTGAGATTCTGAGGCATGCCAGAACACCCATAAAGTTCTAGTCTTGATAAAGAGGTCGAGGGAAGCTTCGAGAGGTTTTCAGTATTCATATTGCGGTGTTGGCTCTTTCTTCGAAGCTCAGTCTGCTTATCAACCATCTTAAGAATCAAGTAACGATCAGTTCTTATGAAAAAAAAAAAAAAAGACACATGGATACTACACAGAGGGATGACCAGGTGAAGATGGAGTCAGAGAACTGAGTTATGCTGCCACAAGCTAAGGAGTTTCTCGGACTACCATAAGGTGGGAGAGGCAAGTAAGGATCCTTCGCTGGAGGCTTCAGAGGGATCATGGCCCTGCCAGCACCTTGATTTTGGACTTCTAGCCTCCAGAAATGTGGGGCAGTACATTTATGTGTTTGTTTGTTGGCCTTGCCATGTGGCTTGTGGGATCTTAGTTTCCTCACCAGAATTTGAACTCAGGCCCTTGGCGGTAAGAGTGCAGAGTCCTAGTCTAGACTGCAGGGGAATTTCCAATTTCTGTCGTTTTAAATCTCTCATTTTGTGTTACTTTGGCTGGTAACTAGCAAACTAACAGAAGAACCGTCGTCACCATCAGTTGTAGGTACCGTTGATGACATCTGCTATGTGTCAGTTACTGTGTCATTTGCTTGACTGAGTCGTGTGCCAGATGGAAATGTAAGTTCTGGAGTCAGTGTCTGGGTTCAAATTCTGGCTCACACTAAGGTAAGTTATGTAACTGTTACTTATTATTCCTATTATTTTCTCAAATCATTATAATTGTTTTGAAAGGTAGAAATTAATAACTCCATGTAACATTAGACCCTTCTGAGGCATAGAGAAATTCATTCTTTACCCATGGAAACTTAGTTGGATATATTTGGAATATTTAACTTTTTATTTTGAAATGATTTCAAGTCATAGAAAAATTATAAAATTAACACAAAGAACTCTCATATACTCTTCACTCAGACTCCCCAGCTGTTAACATTTTTACCACATTTGCCTCATTGTTGATTTTGTCTCTCTGTGTAACTTATATATTTTATTCTCTTGAGAAGTACAGACATGTGCCCCATTTCCTCTTAATACTTCAATATTCAGTTCCTAACAAGACCACTGTCCTGTCTAATGTCCCTTCATGTTCAGTCATGAACATCAGGAAATTAAGGATGATATCTTACCATGTAAGGTATTGTTTTCTAAGTGAATATTTTTTATGTAATGCCGGGGTCCAGCCCTGGTGGATCCAGGGTGATTCGAAGGTCAGGGGACGGCGTCGGCGTCTTTGGAAAAATACATATTTAATTACAGATATAGAGAGAGATTAGAAACGGATAGTGTAGTAGGAAGATTAGTGGAGAAAAAGAGGCTGAATAACTTGGTCTACGTGGAATAGCATCCATGCTCCAGATGGGAATTCAGCCAGAAAAACAAGGAGCAAGAAAGAACGACATGGGGGTATCAGTCTTTCCGGAAACTGATCCGATTTCTTTATTTTTGGGTTTGCTTATATACCTTTTGTTACATATAGGGATGAATACAGAGTCACGTGGGGGTCAGTAGTCCTGACCTTTATCAAAATCAGGTGCTTCACATAAATGTAAAAAAAAAGGTCTTAGGAATATTACATCATCTTCTGGCCATGAGACCTGATGACATTTTATGATCCTTTCTTTCTGATAACCAAAAAACTTATTTTTTCCAAGGGTGTTTTTTCTTAAACCAGGCACCACCCTCCAAATAAAGTTACATTCCTGTAGGGTGAGGGTGTAGTGAGTTACAATCAAGAAAGGAATCTATTTAACCCAAGGTTAACAGGATTAATCTTAAAGGTTAATACTTACTTCTCCTATATGTTAGTTATATTCATTATAAGGGCAGGGAATATGGAGATTTAGCAGCAAACATCAGCCCAACAAATGAAAATCCTTTCACCAATGTTCCCCTTAAGATCTATTTAGTCTTAAGATAGTGATAACGTTACATTTTTACATAGCAAGGACACAGTGATTTATAACAAAGCATAGTGATCTATTACAAAAGAGAAAATCCATTAACTCAAAAAGTCTAGTATTGCTAACCTTAAAAACTGCTATATTTCCTTTTCTATAGTCCAAATACATTGATTAATATATTCCCAGGTGCCTAAGGATATGGAGGCCTGGCGGCAATCTTTGACTCAACAAGAAGAAAAAGCCCTATGCTAATTAAGACTCTCAAAATACTCCAAAACTCTCTGTGCTGTTTATGGTTGAGAGGTAGTAAACAATCATGTGCATAGTGGCAGGAGTATGGATAATCCTGTCACACAAGCTAGTCTGTCAGCAGAGAGGTTTGACCTGAGACACCCTTGTCCCACCCAGAGCAGGGAATTAGCAGCAATTATTGACACAACAAATGAAAAACCCTTCACCAATATAATTCCTAACCAACCCAGTATACTAATAATTTCTAACTCCCCAAAACAATTTGCCTTTAGTAAGTCTAAAACATCTCGTGCCTCTCAGATTGGGAGGCTGTAAACAATCACATGTGGCCAGACGAACCTATACAGGCGGGCTAGATAACCTTCAGAGGAGTCAGTAAGCTGAAACACTCTTGTCAAGGAATTTTTATTGCCTTTGAGCTGCACGTTAACTCCTTCTCCGAGAGAAATGGTGATGGGGGAGAGCCCCCCGTAAAGTCAGAGGTGTAGGGGAGAGCATAAAACAGACTCTGGTTTTGGGGTAGATGCTTGGGAACAGGGGGTTTCCTGAGGCTTGATCATGCCTTTGCTAAGCCTCCTTCCTCATGACCTTTGCCATGGGTGGAGTTCCTCACGCTGGCCCCCGGCAATGTAAGAATAACCGGCATATAGAAAAGTGCAAAAACCATAGATATACCACTTAATGAATTTCCACCAAATAAATATATCTGTGTAACTATTAATGAATTTCCACCAAATAAATACATCTGTGTAACTACCAGACAGGTCAAGGAATAGGTTATTATTAGTACCCAAAAGGTCTCCACCCTCCGTCCCTTCCCAGTCACTTCCTCCTTCTCCTCCCCAAAGGAAACCATTATTCTGAATTTTATCACCATGGATTAGTTTTGCCTGCTTTTGAACTTTACATTACTAGAATTACATTGATGTCTTTTTTTTTTTTTTTTTTGGTCTTTAAAAGACTGGCTTCTTTCACTGTGCTATATATGCGAGGTTCATTCTTGTTGGTGTGTAGCTCTGTAATTTATTTTTTATTGCTGTATAGTATTTCCTTGTATGGATACATCCAAGTTTACCCATTCTACTGCTATTGGACATGTGAATTGTTCTTAGTATTTGACTGTTAACATTTTTAACAGTCTTTTGGCATTTTTAACGGTCTTTTCTACATGTCTTTTGGTGCATATATGGGTACATTTCTGTTGGTTTTATTACCAGGAGTGGAATGGTTAGGTCATAGGATATGCATAAGTTCACCTTTAGTGCATACTACCAAATAGTTTACCAGTGTGGTTGTACCCTCTTCAGTAGTGTATAAGAGTTACAGTTGTTTCATATCCTTACTAACACTGGGTGTTATCATTATTTTTAATTCTAGCCTCTCTAATGGGTATACAGTTGTATCTCTTTGTGTTTTAATTTGAATTACCCTGATGACTAGTGAATCTGAGGACTTTTTCATTTATTTACAGACCATTTTAATAACCACTTTTAGGATGTTGTTGGAAATTGCCAGAGTTTAATTTTCCCTACCTCATCTCAAAGTTTATTTTTTAGTTCTTATCCTAAATTCTTTTTATACATCATGGTGTAAAATTTAATTGGTCAGTATGAACTGTAATATGGTAGTGCTGTAAGCATACCAGCTTTCATTGTACCATCAATTTATCACTTCATCAGTGTGTCTCATTCATAAGGCTGATGTGCTGATGCTTACTGGTGGCAGGAGACCTCAGCTCCTCACAACATGTACCTTTTCACAGGGGAGATTGTCTCACTTAATGTTTGGTGACTGGCTTCTACCAGAGTGAATGATCCAAGAGAGAGCAAGGTGGAAGCTGCAGCATGTTTGATAACCTGGCCTCAGAAGTCACATTCTGAGGGTATCTTGTTGGGTGCCCATGTTAGCCTTGTTTGATGTGGCCATACCAGGGTCATCTTGGGGTTGGCGGCCACAGTTGTTCTTATAAACTAAATTTAAAAGCCTCAGGTCTTTTAAAAATGTAAATTTTTAGAAAAAATTACTTAACATATGTGTATTCTTTTGACGAATGTAATAAATTGATTTATGGGTAACTAACTTCTCTTCCTTACAAGTGTTTTAGAGATTTGTGGGAGTGAATGGGTTTGTTTTCTTTTTAAAAATAATTTTATTTATTTTGATTGGAGGCTAATTACTTTACAATATTGTATTGGTTTTGCCATACATCAACATGAATCCGCTACGGGTGTACACGTGTTCTCCATCTGAAACCCCCTCCCACCTCCCTTCCCATACCATCCCTCTGGGTCATCCCAGTGCACCAGCCCCTCTGGGTCATCCCAGTGCACCAGCCCCAAGCATTCTGTATCTTGCATCGAACCTGAACTGGCAACTCGGATATTTTTGATAGTTTTTTTTTTTTAAACCATTTCATTCCTTTTCCCCTTTCTTATATTTCATAACTTATGGAGTAAAGAGACTTTGTGTGTATAAATGTATTTTGTGGTGAAGTCAGCATCTGTGTAGAAGATCAGCAGTCAGCAGCTGCTTCTCTAGGTTGGTTGTGGGGTGAGGAATGAGAAAGGAAAGAAGGGACGGTTAAGACAGATGATGAACTAAGGCAAGTGAGGATTATTGCCCATCAAAGTTTTTATTTTTTGGAAAATATGTGCAAATTATTGTATGCTTCCTATCTACCATCTATTTTTAACATCTTTTACTGAGTGTGCCAGTCACATGTTCATTTTTAGAGTTATCTGAGGAATGTATGAATAATTCCAAGTGAAGTAGGCATTCACAAAATGTTTTTGGTCTTTTAAAATTTAGATACATTAACTTTTTCTATATTGTCTTATCAGTTTGCTTATAATAATGTAGCATATTATAACACAGTTTAGTCACTATCTATTAGCTTCTCTTGGTTGTACTCAAAGCTGAAAAGTACTCTTTAAAATGTACTTTTCTATTTCTAGTCTTCTTGACATATGTCTAAACTAAATTTAAAAAAAACCACTAGACCAAAGCTGTATGACCTAAGATGTTCACCTCAACATCAAAATAATTAATGTTTGCTGAGAAAAGCCAGGGACTGTGCTTAGCTCTTTTATATACATCATCATATTTACTGTTGCAACTCTATACAATAACTTGTATTATTATCCTAATTTTTTATAACTGAGAAAATTGCTGTTTAGAGAGATTAAGTAGCTTGACTAAGGTCACATAGCTAATAAATGAAAGAGCCAGTCAGGAATTGAATGAAGTCTGATTTTAAAACTTCTTAATCTCTATAAAAAATTGTGTTCAACAATACAAGAATGCCCATGTGCATTATAACTTCAATACAACAGGACATTATGGCATTGGAAATTGTGTATCCAAATAATTTGTGTTAAGTTTGGAAAATATATTTTAATAGCAAACAGAAGAATAAAATACACACTGATATGTTATGATAGTCATATTATTATCTTTGCTGTATAGAAAATTGTGTGTGAATATCTATAGAAAAGAAGGGCAGTAGTAAATACAAGCATTAATAATGTTTATTTCTAAATGTGATAAGACTATGAATGTTTTTTGCTTTCTTATTATGCATTTCTATAATGAACATTATTACTTTTATAATCAGGAAAAAGATAAAAATTTTTAATTCTTACAATATGAGAGAGAAAATATAATGACTTGGTTTTTATGATTAAAGAAATGAGTCCATTTAATAACTTCTGGATCCATTTAAAGGTGCAGTCATTCAATTTGAGATCTGTTTTTGCTGTTTATGTCTATCTGATGTTCATACACAATGTGATATTCTCCTGCTGTTGGATTCTTGTTTTTATTTCTGTCTTATGTTGGAGATAAAGCAGGAAGTGTGTGTTTCTCATTGGGAAACTAGCATTTGAATGAGACAGTTGCTTTTCTCAGTTTAGAGAAGATAAAAGGAGTTATCAAATAATGTTTTCTTTCACCTAAGGATGTTGGTCCCACTTCAACAATTGGAATTGATTGAACTCCAGTGCTTGCAAATTTAAAAGTCTAACACAGGGGATCTGCTCACTCTGAACTTTACAAATCAATGGATAAACTCAAAACAAAAACCCATTACAAAGCACCTTAATGTTTATCTGTTTGGCAAGATAAGCATTTGTAAACAAGTATTTTTAACTGTGAGCGTCAATAATAACACTATGAGATCTGTATTGGATGTTAAATTTGCATGCAACTATAAAGATAGGACAAAGCCAAAGGAGAAAATTACTTTGTAAAAAGTGGTCTTCTAGTCCATATTCTCAAATTGTTTTTCATTTATCTAAACTAGTGTCATTTCTCTTGACTTTTGATAGCATTTTTCTTGTTGTCTCTGGAATGTAGCATCTCATGTGACGAGCATGCCTTTGGTAGTTGATTAAAGAGTATTGCTTCGTGGAAGCCTATAAACCAATTGAACCAGGCCAAATAAATGATACTAAATTGACTTGTATCTGATTAGTATGTGTGTGTGTGTGTGTGTGTGTGTATAGTGATTGCTAATTAGTTTGCTATTTAGCTCTGAAATTGTCAAATCTAAATCTTTATGTTAAATTTGGAGTTCGTGTTTTACTTACTGAGGTTAACCAAACTGGAGGGAAATTTTTCAAAAAAATATTATCTATGTGGAATCAGTACTTTTTCATAAAAAGATTAACTATTGGGTTTCAATCAATAGGTCTAAGGGCTCTGCCATCTAGATCAGTGTTTCATAGGTTGTCTTTGGATCAGACAATGGACCAGATCCCCTAGCACCCTCCAATTTGTTGCTGACCATTACTTTTATAAAATACAATATTTGACATACTAGAACAATGGAACAGAGAAGGCAATAGCACCCCACTCCTGTACTCTTGCCTGGAAAATCCCATGGACGGAGGAGCCTGGTAGGCTGCAGTCCATGGGGTTGCTAAGAGTCGAACATGACTGACCGACTTCATTTTCACTTTTCTCTTTCATGCATTGGAGAAGGAAATGGCAATCCACTCCAGTGTTCTTGCCTGGAGAATCCCAGGGATGGGGGAGCCTGGTGGGCTGCCGTCTATGGGGTCTCACAGAGTCAGAGACGACTGAAGTGACTTAGCAGCAGCGGCAAAATGGAAAAGTGAAAAAAATAAAGACATACAAAATAGAAGCATATGTTTTAAATTATTAGTTTCAATAGATGTACAGTTATCAGCAAATTTTCCCCAAAATTTTAAATCCTTACTTTCAATTTCTATAATTATCTTGTCATGAACCAGTAACAGATACTTCTCAGACCTGCAGCAGTGTACCAACCACACTTTAGCTCTTCTGTGGATTTCTCTGCTCATTTCTCAGCCCCACACTGCTGCTTGGCTTGTGCTGGAAATCAGATTAGGGAGCGGAATGAAGCTGACTTTATTATCCTCAGCGCCACCTCCCCTTGAGAAAGCCTGTAGACTGTAATTATATCTGTGTGATACTGGGGTCTATCAAGTGTGGTGTCTTGATTTTATCCATGTATTTATAAACACTGTGGCAGGTGTTCCCAAGGTTCAGCTGCCTGTGGTTTCACATGATCACTTCAACTAATAAATGGGCCAGTGTCGGGGGATCCCCCAAATTGAATACACAACTAGGGGAAAATATTACTGAGTGTTTTACATCTGTATGGATGAAATAGCTAATAGCCTCTGCAGTGTGTAGGACAATCATGGCCACAACAGTGAAGTTTTAAAACATTGTTAGAACTCAGTGTAATTGTTGACACTGAGTCCCTTGCTGTGGCTCATGTAGACAACTTAAGCTAATTCGTTTAATTTTCTCCCAGTTTAAAACTGAGTTTTCAGGTTACCTCAGGAGTTAGATGGGAGAAGGCAATGGCACCCCACTCTGGTACTCTTGCCTGGAAAATCCCATGGACGGAGAAGCCTGGAAGGCTGCAGTCCGTGGGGTCGCTGAGGGTAGGACACGACTGAGCGACTTCACTTTCACTTTTCACTTTCATGCATTGGAGAAGGAAATAGCAACCCACTCCAGTGTTCTTGCCTGGAGAATCCTAGAGACGGGGGAGCCTGGTGGGCTGCTGTCTATGGGGCCTCACAGAGTCGGACACGACTGAAGCGACTTAACAGCAGCAGTAGCAAGAGTTAGAATCCATTCAGAATTTCAAAACTTCTTCCCGCTTCCTCACTAGTTGATTCTAACCCCTCAGGGAATGAATGCAGCCTACAACCCAAGTCTGCAGGGGAGCAGGAAGGTGGAAGACATTTCTCTTGCTTGATCTTTTCTACCAGACGTAGGTACACTGGCTGTCATGCTGCTCTCAGCACAGTCAGTGTGGCAGCTGCTTCATGAGATGGAGAATTGGCATTTCTGCCGTTGTTCTGCTTCTGTTGAATAATTCGCTGGTCATAAGATATCAAGACCATCCCCATGGAAAAGAAATGCAAAAAAGCAAAATGGCTGTCTGGGGAGGCCTTACAAATAGCTGTGAAAAGAAGAGAAGCAAAAAACAAAGGAGAAAAGGAAAGATATAAGCATCTGAATGCAGAGTTCGAAAGAATACCAAGGAGAGATAAGAAAGCCTTCCTCGGTGGTCAATGCAAAGAAATAGAGGAAAACAACAGAATGGGAAAGACTAGAGATCTCTTCAGGAAAATTAGAGATACCAAGGGAACACTTCATGCAAAGATGGTCTCGAAAAAGGACAGAAATGGTACGGACCTAACAGAAGCAGAAGATATTAAGGAGAGGTGGCAAGAATACACGGAAGAACTGTACAAAAAAGATCTTCAGGACCAAGATAATACGATGGTGTGATCACTCACCTAGAGCCAGACATCCTGGAATGTGAAGTCAAGTGGGCCTTAGAAAGCATCACTACGAACAAAGCTAGTAGAGGTGATGGAATTTCAGTTGAGCTATTTCAAATCCTGAAAGATGATGCTGTGAAAGCATTGCACTCAATATGCCAGCACATTTGGAAAACTCAGCAGTGGCCACAGGACTGGAAAAGGTCAGTTTTCATTCCAGACCCAAAGAAAGGCAATGCCAAAGAATGTTCAAACTATGGCACAACTGCACTCATCTCACATGCTAGTAAAGTAATGCTCAAAATTCTCCAAGCCAGGCTTCAGCAATACATGAACCATGAACTTCCAGATGTTCAAGCTGGTTTTAGAAAAGGCAGAGGAACCAGAGATCAAATTGCCAACATCTGCTGGATCATTGAAAAAGCAAGAGAGTTCCATAAAAACATCTATTTCTTCTTTATTGACTATGCCAAAGCCTTTGAGTGTGTGGATCACAATAAACTGTGGAAAATTCTTCAAGAGATGGGAATACCAGACCACCTGACCTGCCTCTTGAGAAACCTATATGCAGGTCAGGAAGCAACAGTTAGAACTGGATATGGAACAACAGACTGGTTCCAAATAGGAAAAGGAGTATGTCAGGGCTGTATATTGTCACCTGCTTATTTAACTTATAAGCAGAGTACATCATGATAAATGCTGGACTGGAAGAAACACAGGCTGGAAACAAGATTGCTGGGAGAAATATCAATCACCTCAGATATGCAGATGACACCACCCTTATGGCAGAAGGTGAAGAGGAACTAAAAAGCCTCTTGATGAAAGTGAAAGAGGAGAGTGCAAAAGTTGGCTTAAAGCTCAACATTCAGAAAACAAAGATCATGGCATCTGGTCCCATTACCTCATGGGAAATAGATGGGGAAACAGTGGAAACAGTGTCAGACTTTTTTTTGGGGGGGCTCCAAAATCACTGCAGATGGTGACTGCAGCCATAAATTAAGAGACGCTTACTCCTTGGAAGAAAAGTTATGACCAACCTAGACAGCATATTGAAAAGCAGAGACATTACTTTGCCAACAAAGACCTGTCTAGTCAAGGCTATGGTTTTTCCTGTGGTCATGTATGGATGTGAGAGTTGGACTGTTAAGAAAGCTGAGCATCGAAGAATTGATGCTTTTGACCTGTGGTGTTGGAGAAGACTCTTGAGAGTCCCTTGGACTGCAAGGAGATCCAACCAGTCCATTCTAAAGAATATTAGCCCTGGGTGTTCTTTGGAAGGAATGATGCGAAAGCTGAAACTCCAGTACTTTGGCCACCTCATGTGAAGTGTTGACTCATTGGAAAAGACTCTGAGACTGGGAAGGATTGGGAGCAGGAGGAGAAGGGGACAACAAAGGATGAGATGGCTGGATGGCATCACTGACTCGATGGACATGAGTCTGAGTGAACTCTAGGAATTGGTGACGGACAGGGAGGCCTGGCGTGCTGCGATTCATGGGGTCGCAAAAAGTCGGACACAACTGAGCGACTGAACTGAACTGAACTGAAGATCCCCCCGGAGAAGGCAATGGGAACCCAGTCCAGTACTCTTGCCTGGAAAATCCTATGGATAGAGGAGCCTGGTGGGCTGCTGTCTATGGGGTCTCGCACAGAGTTGGACACGACTGAAGTGACTTAGCAGTAGCAGCAACATCCCCCAGATGCAGTTGCATCCCCTCACCATGCTAGGGTCCAAGTACATTTCTCTGTGGGGCAAGAGCTTCTCTTAGCTGACATCTAGGTTCTTGGATAACTTTTGTCCTTCACTCAGAGGACCTATGGAGATGTCAAGACCAGGTTGTCTGACTTTGAAGCTTGGCCTTGACCCTTCACCTCTTCTTCTCCTTTATAAACCCTACCTTCATAAAGGCCAAGAAATAGGAAATCCATCTAGTGAAGCTCTAGCCATCAGGAGTCTCTTAGAAGTAGAGGTATATGGGTTGAGATGCCAGGGAGAGAGTGAGGGATGAGGGAAGGGAGGAACCCTTCTATCCTAGTACCTGGGCCCCAGGACCAGAATCTAGTTACCCTCATGGCTCTTTTCCCAAGGTAGGAATGATTTTCATTGAATCATCCAGCCAGGAAGCTTGGAATCATCCATGAAAGCCTCATGTGATGAAAATAATCTATGATGTTTAGAAATCAGAATAGTGAGTACCTTTGTCAAGGGTAGAATCTGGGGACTTCTGAAGATGCCGATAACATTGTTTCTTGATCAGCATGTTGTGTTCTATGAAATTTTAAATTTCATAATATCACTGAGCTCTATACTAATGATTTGTGTACATTTTTGTATTTATGCTCTACTTGCAATAAAATTAAGTTTTAAATTGTACTCCTTTTAATTTATATTAATAAATGTTGGCATTGACAGGTGGCAGACTAGTATGACTATGTAATAGTTGTATTTGTTTTTTACTTTGCTGTCATTGAACTCAATCAGAAAATGTTTGCGATTTGTCAGCATTTTGAGTCACTTGTTTTGAATTTAATACAATGGACTTCTTCATCTGTGACAGGGACTATACCACCTGAAATCTGTATTTTGTTCTCAAAAGACTTGAATCTTGGCATTTTTCAAGTGATGTATTCTAGAAAATAATTTCTTAAAATGTAGCCTAGGGATCCCTAAGACTCTTTTAGGGGGTCTGCAAGGTCAAAATTCTTTTCATAGTAATAATAAGATGTTGAAGAAGGAAATGACAACCCACTCCAATATTCTTGCCCACAAAATCCCATGGACAGAGGAGCCTGGTGGGCTACAGTCCATGGTATTGCAAAAGAGTCAGACATGACTTAGCGACTAAACAATAAGATGTTACTTGCTTTTCCACTCTTATTCTTCCATGAGTTGAGTTTCCAGTGGCTCCATGACATGTGATGACATCATCTTTCTGACAACTACTGAGCTTGTACTTATGTATTCTCTTGTGTATTCTTTATAAAGTGCTGAAAGTGTTAGTCACTCTTTGTAACTCAAGTGAAAGTGAAAGTTGCTCAGTGGTGTCCAACTCTTTGTGACCCCATGGACTATACAGTCCGTGGAATTCTCTAGGCCAGAATATTGGAGTGGGTAGCCTTTCCCTTCTCCAGGGGATCTTCCCAACCCAGGGATCAAATCCAGGTCTCCCATTTTGCAGGCGGTTTCTTTACCAGCTGAGCTACAGAGGAAGTCAAAGAATACTGAAGTGGGTAGACTATCCCTTCTACAGCAGATCTTCCCGACCAGGAATCAAACCAGGGTCTCCTGTGGATTCTTTACCAACTGAGCTATCCGGGAATCCCTTTGTAACTGAGCTATACAGGGAACTATTTGTAATCCCACCCTTAATTTTGGATATAAGTATTATAGATACAGCCTCCATAAACTATAGTTGTTCAGAGTCTTCAATAATTATTTAGAGTGTAAAAATTTCTGAGACCAAAAAGTTTGGAAGTGCCACTCTGAAAGAATCAGGCAGTTAATTGTGTTTACAATGAAATGCAGAGACAATTTGACTATGAGAAATTTAGGAGTTTTTGCTATTTGATACTTGGTGTACAGTATTCCATAGTAGTAGTTAGGTAGTGTCCCGACAAAGAAACAAATTCTTCCTTAGAACTTTCAGAAGAAACACAGCCTTGTCAACTCCTTGATTTTAGGACTTCTGACTTCCAGAATTACAGCAAAACTAATTTGTGTTGTTCTAAACCATGACGCCTCTGGTAATTTGTTGAGGTCACAATAATAAACTAATATAGGCTTGTTTCAGAGGAAACTATGATTTGTTGAATTTCTCCTGTATACCAGGCCCTGAGCAAGATCACATAACCAGCAATTAGAAAAACTAAGGTTCAAATTCAGGCTTACCTACTTTCGAAGAGTAAGCTCTTTTCACTGAACTACGTTTTCCACCAAAAATATAATGTTAACTTCGGTAGGATCAGTTCTGGAAACTTTTGAATTCCCTAAGGAGGATGATCTGTGTTACTATGTATCATTAACACAATTAAGGTCCCGATGCCACATTGATCTTGCACCTTTACTTGGCTATTAATGATCCGCTCAATATATATAGTGCCGTGAGTGGCTTTATTGCCATTCAGTATCTTCCAATTGGGAGTTATTTTCCTTCACATTCCTCCATTTATTCCTAAGTAGAAATTAACTCTCAGACTACAGCATGTTCATTTACCTTTGAAAATGAAATGTGTGAGCGTTGAATGTCAGGCTCTGTCTCATGAGACGGATATTCTAGAATGAATTTGCATTCAACATGGGTAAGATAAGATTATTTGCTTTATCTTTTAAAAAATTTGTTGGCGAAATATGCTGATTCTTCTAGTCTCAAGCTGAATATTTACCTATTACATAGATATTCACCACCAGCTTATCTGGAGGAATATTTTAAAGGTGGGATGGGTTTTAAAACAAATCATTTAGGATAGATGGAGCTTGCTTTTTTTTAGGTAGCTTAACTGTAAGTGAAGAGGAGCTAAAAAGCCTCTTGATGAAAGTGAAAGAGGAGAGTGAAAAAGTTGGCTTAAAGCTCAACCTTCAGAAAACAAAGATCATGGCGTCTGGTCCAATCACTTCATGGGAAATAGATGGAAAACAGTGGAAACAGTGTCAGACTTTATTTTTCGGGCTCCAAAATCACTGCAGATGGTGACTGCAGCCATGAAATTAAAAGACGCTTACTCCTTGGAAGAAAAGTTATGACCAATCTAGATAGTATATTAAAAAGCAGAGACATTACTTTGCCGACTAAGGTCCGTCTAGTCAAGGCTATGGTTTTTCCTGTGGTCATGTATGGATGTGAAAGTTGGACTGTGAAGAAGGCTGAGCGCCAAAAAATTGATGCTTTTGAACTGTGGTGTTGGAGAAGACTCTTGAGGGTCCGTTGAACTGCAAGGAAATCCAACCAGTCCATTCTAAAGGAGATCAGCCCTGGGATTTCTTTGGAAGGAATGATGCTAAAGCTGAAAGTCCAGTATTTTGGCCACCTCATGCGAAGAGTTGACTCATTGGAAAAGACTCTAATGCTGGGAGGGATTGGGGGCAGGAGGAGAAGGGGACGACTGAGGATGAGATGGCTGGATGGCATCACTGACTTGATGGACGTGAGTCTGAGTGAACTCCAGGAGATGGTGATGGACAGGGAGGCCTGGCGTGCTGTGATTCATGGAGTCGCAGAGTCGGACACGACTGAGCGACTGAACTGAACTGAACTGAACTGAACTAACTGTAAACATGTTTTAAAAAACAAAGACAGATAAAAATATCCAAATGTTCAGACATGCAACTTAAATGCTCCAGAAATACCACTTATTTGGGGAAAGTGAAAGTGAAAGTCGCTCAATCATGTCCAACTCTTTGCAACCCCGTGGATAGTCCATGGAATTCTCCAGGCCAAAATACTATTTGGGGATGTAGTATTTGGGGAAGCCACATTGATAGGCCCATGTCTTAAGGTGGTGGTAGCAAACAGGATATTTTCATTTTGCCTTAATCTTTGCTTTTCCTCTACTCCTTTCCATACTGTTCCAAGAGTTATGATATTAATTTCTGAGTTGATATTAGACAGAACTCAAAATCACTAAATCCCTAAACAGCTACCTGTTGTGATTACAGCTACTTCTAGATTCCTCATGGGAGATCCTTTCACTGAGGATGAGGCCAAGCCCATGAGTACTGTTTATCACTTTATAGGTTTGGTGGCAGCATCTTACATGGAATTCCTAGGCCTGATGAGTTATGCTGGGCTACATAAGGGTTGAAACCATTCCTATGTGTCTTTTGTTTAAGGCCTAACTGAAAACAGTTCCGTCTGATCTTTTCACTTTAGTGGCAAAGGAAAAGGATAAACCCAAAGAAATAAGAGGGTGGAAGGGATGATTTTTCTCCCTCTAGGACCAAGAGTAAAGCGATCTAATGCTCTGCCCCAGGCCAGGCCTTCTTTTCACAAGACGGGAAGCAGAGTTTGGGTGGGTGGTCAGAGGAGGCAGTTGAGGGAGTTGACTAGTAGGTGGAAGCAGTCTTTCTAGAGCTGATGGAAAGTCATTTTAATGAGACAAGTCAGAAAGGACAGGACATCTGAGGAACCAAATCCAGCTGGAGAGCATCATCAGGAGATGTGGTGCCCTTGCCTTACCATAACACTGGGAGTTCTTCCCTCTGTCCCAACACCATGGCCCAACAATGATCCTCAGAAATTAACACTGCTTCTCCTTAAGAGTGGAGGGCAGGGGGACTGGAGCCTTGATCTGACCCCAGAGGCCAAAAATGTATAGGTATTTTCCAACAGATGGTTAATGCCTGGTCAAGACTTACCTCCCCAGGCATGTCTAGGGTCTGTCAGGTCTGTAGAGAGGTGAGACAGAAGCTCGTGCTCTTCCCTACCAGCCTTCCACAGAGCCTGTGCTGCCTCATTCCTCCAGCACTCCATTTAAATCAAGGGAGGCAGTTTGCATTGTTAGGTGGTGTGTGTGATCGCAGCCTCTGAATGCTCTGGGATGCTCCATGGCAGCGCAGCAATAACATGGTTGGTTTAGTTGCTCAGTCGTGTCTGACTCTTGCGACCCCATGGACTATATGCTACCAGGCTCCTCTGTCCATGGGATTCTCCAGGCAAGAATACTGAAGTGGGTTGCCATTTCCTTCTCCAGGGGATCTTCTGGACCCAGGAATCAAACCCAGGTCTTCTGCACTGCAGCAGATTCATTGCCGACTGAGCTACAAAGGATTGATGCAGCAATAAGTACGAATCAATTAAGTGGTTATTAGGTTCAGAGTTTCAGGCAATGGCACAGTTGGCTTCACACTGACTTTGTTATATGTGAAATCCCCATAGCTTTCACAAAATTCTCAACTCTATTTTTGACCTCCTAAATCTTTCTTCAAAATTTCGAGATACCATTAGTCTACAAAGCTTCTTTCTAACTGTGATGTGGGAGTAATTTTCTTATTTTGTCCTATAGGTTCTATTGTGGTTCAGCATTTAAAAAAATTGATGACTCTATTGTGCATGTGTATATATTGGAGAAGGAAATGGCAACCCACTCCAGTGTTCTTGCCTGGAGAATCCCAGGGATGGTGGAGCCTGGTGGGCTGCCGTCTATGGGGTCGCACAGGGTCAGACACGACTGAAGCGACTTAGATATATTATTTTTTCCCTACTCTTTTGGGTGGTCAAGCACGTTTTGAAGGCACCTATCGTTACTGTTCAGTTGCCAAGTTGTGTCTGACTCTTTGCGACCTCATGAACTGCAGCACGCCAGGCTTCCCTGTCCTTCACCATCTCCCAGAGCTTGCTCAGACTCATGTCCATTGAGTCGGTGATGCCACCCAACCATCTTATCCTCTGACATCACTTTCTTCTCCTGCCTTCTATCTTTCCCAGTGTCAGGGTCTTTTCCAATGAGTCGGTTCTTTGCATCACATGGCCAGAGTATTAGAGCTTCAGCTTCAGCATCAGTCTCTAAATTTTGTACCGGTTACAACCATCTGAAAGCGGGGAATGATTTAATAAAATGGCAGGTACCGTACTGACCGCTGGAGGGCACTAGCATTACTGAAAAAACAAAGAAAGCATCTTTTTGGAGTAAAGAAATACAAATACCAGAGGAGCTGCTTGCAAGATCTTCACATATTTATCTATCTCTATTTACAGATTTCTACACAGAGCTTCTAATGTGTTCTAAAACTTTCATGTTTAAACTATTTTAATGTTATCGGTCTCATAAAGCAAATTTAAAGCAGGCCTGAAAGCAGGACTTTAAATAAATGAAGAACATTGCAGCTCGATTCTGGCTACTTATCTGGTCATTGTTGAATTTTTGGGATACCAATTACTGGTCAGTTAATTGCTGTCTTTATTAATAAAAATAAATAACATGATTTAGGAATTTACATAGAAAAAGCAGCTGTTTCATGTAAGACTTTACTAGAATGCTTTGTCATCATTTATGTAATCTTTCTACATATTCATTCTTTGGAATATTCTGTGTATTTCTTTTGCCAATTAGGAAGGTGGCTGTGGCATTTTGCATCCTTAAGGCTGTACTGCTGGAACTCTAGCAGAAAGCAGTTATTTCACCAGAGACCTGGCCTGTCCATTACCCACCATCTTTTCTTTGTCCTCACTGAAGAGCTAAGATAGGCAGGGATCAATTTTGCTTCTCCTAAATGAAAACTACTCAGGGATTTTTATGTTGTAACTGCCAATTGTCAATTAAGAGCCAAGAAAAGCCAGTCTAAGCAAGTATTTCAACACCAGAACATTAAAATAATTCATGTTTATGAAGTACTTTAAAATTTATGAGTATTTGCCTACAAGACTGACAAAAATTTCTTGAGATAAGAAAGTGATAAGTGGTTTTTCCCATTTTATGGATTAGGAAACATTGACTCAATGGACATGAGTTTGAGTAAAGTCCAGGAGTTGGCGATGGACAGGGAGGCCTGGCGTGCTGCAGTCCATGGGGTTGCAAAGAGTTGGGCATGACTGAGCTACTGACTGAACTGATTCCTATAGTATTACATGCCACAAACCACTCCTGATGTTGGTTATCCTTACGGTTAGCAAGTGCAAGAGTACAGTCTTCTCTGGAGATCTTCTGATTGCTCGTCTTTTCTACTCAGATATCTAGAAGTCTTTTCTACTCAGGTATCTATTATTTTCCTTACTCACTTTAATGCATTTTTTTAAGTTTAAAATAATGTTATTTAACTCATTTTCTTTATTTTTTCCTGCATTTCCCCCCAAATCTTTAATTCTATTTTAATCATTATTTTGACACAGTCTCAGAATTATCTAGTGAGAATGTAGCTCCTTATTAATTCATTTACTCTGTTGAGCAAAACAAAGATCTGCATCCATTTGGAGTTTATATTCTCGAGGAGAAGGACACATAATAAATAAAAATACAAATGTGTAAAGTATGTCATATATTAGAAGGTACTAAGCACTGTAGAAAAGTAATAAACAGCAGAATAAGGAGCACGTAGAGTTGGGGAGGGGGTGTAAGTGAGTCAGGGGAGAGGTTTAAGTGTAAAAAAAGACAAATAGGTCTGTAATTATAGCAATCTAGATCAAAGGTGATAGGCTCGGAATTGGGGCACCGGTGGCCGAGGGGTGAGAAATGGGCCGCTTCAGGGCACTCTTTCAAGGCAGAGCCAACCCAGTTTTCCTGATGACTGAATACAAGATGCAAGTGAAGGTAACAATGGCTTCCAAGTGTGCACCTGAGCAAGCAGGAAGTTGGTGTTGCCGTCAACCTGGAGCGAGCAGCTTTGTGGGTTGAGTTGGGTAGTTCAGAGGTTTAGTTCTGAATGATATCCACTTTAAGATGCAGTTAGGCATGGAGTGGAGAAATTGACTAGGTGGTGAAATGTGGGAGCTCAGTGTTTCAGGAGACAGGTCAGACCTGGACGTGGTGTGAGAGCTATCAGTGTTGAAGGCATGGGGCTGGGTGTCACCGGTGAGAGAAGAGCACCAACACCCTCTTCCTGGTTTCTCCACTGTCAAGAGGATAAGCCGAAGAAGAAGAGCCAACAAACGAAATGGAAAAGCAGTGGATATAGCAGGACAACCAAGAGAGTCCAGCATCCTGGTGAGGAATGCAGCTGCCTATGGCACTCCTCCTCTAGACCCTGTGGCTCTCAGGCCTTTTCCCACCCAGAAGAATTATTAAGTGGCCTTGGAGCATGGAAATTTTTCTCTGAAGGGAAGCAGAGATGGGGATTTTGTCTTATTCCAGCTGTCTTTTTTCCTCTCTCTCAGTTACACATTTGCTTATTTTTTTTAAAGTTTAGTATCAATTTTCATTATCTAAGAATAAAAAGCAGTAAATAGGAACTTGCTGAAGTATTTTAAATCATCAGGTCTTACTTCTGAGGTAATAACTCTGCATTTTATACTTTCTTCTTATGCATTTGTTACTTCAATTATTTCAATAGCTCTCAGAAGAGTTTATATTATCGCACTTCATAGATGCAAAAGACTGAAGCTTAGAAAAGTTATTGTAACTGCTTTTTACGTGCAGTCAGTGTATTTGGTTTCCATAAAGCATATACTTTAAAAATTTTGAATCACTTTTCTTTTAATATTCCTTTATTTATTTGACTTCACTGGGTCTTGGTTGCCTCATGTGGCTCTTTTGCTGTGGCACATGAACTCCCTAGATATGTCATGGATGAAGGCTCAGTAGTTGCGGCATGTGGGCTTAGTTGTTCCAAGGCATGTGGGATGTTAGTTCCCTGTGCAGGGATTGAACCTGTGTCCCCTGAATTGAAAGGAAGATTCTTAACTACTAGACCATCAGGGAAGTCTCATTCATAAAGCTTATACTTTTAAAATGTGCATCTGTGACCAAGATTTGAAGCATGTCTATAAGAAGAGTATATATTTTAGCAAATTCTCTTAACAAGGATAATTTTAAAAGATTTATTCCAAATGTTCAAGAAGAACCTTTGGGGAATTTTCACCTAAGAAATATACAGTCTTTTTACATTTAAAATTTATAGCAAGGTGGTTATGATATAAATAGGGAGAACCTCTTTTTGAGGCAATTTTGCAAAACTTAAGCAGATCTGAAATCTTTTGAATGTACAGTTTTGATCCAACAATTCTATAGTTGGATATCTACACTAAGGAAATAGAGATATGAGCAAAGGTTTACAGTGAAGACTTTTTATTACCTAAAAAATTGGAAATGACCTACATAAATTTTTTTATATCCAGGTGATGGAAAGCTACACAACTTAAAAAATAATGCACTGTAACATTTAATGACATAGAAGAACATCCAGTATACAGTATAAGAGAGAGAAGAAAGCAGGTTATTAAACAATATGTATACTATCACTGTATTTTATTGCAAATTTTATTATATTGAGAAAAAGCTAGAGGTCAGCAAGCATTTTCTGTAATGGGCCAGGCAGTAAATTTTAGGTTTTGTGGGCCACAGTTCTGTTGTAACTATTTAGCTTGGTTGTGTAAAAATATGTATATATAAATAAATATGCCTGGCTGAATTTAACTATTGGGCTGTAGTTTGCCAGTCCACGTGCTTTGATAGTTTGCTGACCCCTGATCTATAATTGTAAACCGTGATTAATATCTAGGAGCTATAATTCTAGATTTAATTTTCTTTTTTTTTGCTTGTCTACAAGATCATATAGGTAGTTCTTTGTTGCCAACAGAAATATAAGATTCGATGAAATTATGATAAAGAATTTAATTAGATTTCACTTTTATATTATCAATGATATATTGCTATTGTTACTCATTCAGTCAGAATAGGATTGATTTTTATCAGAAGAATAAATTAAATTAAAATAAAGGCAACATTGGTTATTCGGATACCAAGCATATTGTGTTATAGCCTAGTTGTTTGTGATGTTGAAAATTCAGGACCAACTTTCCTTATGACCCAAAATACTTCCTATGATGTATGGTGCTCCCAAATAAAAGATGATTTTGATTTTAGCTTCTGAAAAAAACATGATGAGGAATTAGAAATTTTGGTTGGTAGGACAAATAGACATGGCATTTCAAAGAATTTTCCAAAAGCTTCTAAATTTTGATTATCAGCAGCATTCTTTGCTTTACTGCAAGAGCAAGGCCAGTTGATTGTGTAAATCAAATATGTGCCAGAGTTCTCAAGTCTTTCTGCTTTACGGAGCCCAGTCAGTGCTGTGTTGGTAAATACTTAACGACCAACCTCGGGTGGGGGAAGGTGGGAGTGAGGGGTTGCTGGCTCCTCTGTAGCATTTGCCAGTTTCTGTAGTGTAAATATTTCCAACTGTAGCCAGTTTCAAACTACCAATGGGACTCATAAAATTCCTGAATATGTAATAATTCCATGTGAGCCAGCTCCAGCACGTCTCTGGGTCAAATTACAATGAATCCCAATCCCAGTTACTATAAAGACACCAGCTGCTACTCTTTCTCCTCCCTCCCCTCCACCAAAGCTTTTTTGGAAGCCTGAAGTGTTTACATTCTCCTGGTAAGGACATCCTGCTGCTTGCTTTTTCAGAATTGCTCTGCTCTTATCAATCCCTGTGGCTGCTGAGGCTCCTGCTGTTTACTGCTGTGTGGGACTCAGCACTGCTCCTTCCTTATGAGGGCTGTTGTAAATAACTGCCTAGGTGGTCCTCCTTGCCTCTATTCCGTCAATTCTTGCCAACTCAGCTTTACTACTGAACAGGGCTTTTTGTTAGAGAGGTCACCTGAGAAACAACAGGGAATCAGAGTCTCATTGGCCTGACCTAATGCTGGTCACTATAGATTCCAGGATGGCGTTGATAGGAAGGACCACAGAGAAGTGGGATGAGGGCAGAACTGCACTTTAGGAAAAACCATGAGGGCATCTGAACGCATGTTTGTGGTGGTGATAACTGCCTTCCAGAAGCCCAGGCTCTGGTCTGGCAGCAAAAGCGTGGTTCTCTTGCCAGCTTGGATTATGCATCATAGTTTCCACTAGACCACAGAAGGTTGACGCCAGCCAGTCCCTGAAAGCTGGGGATGGCACAGGAGGAGTGGAGTAGAGAACGACAGTCGCCCATTTGCCGCACTGGGAGTGAAGGACAGAATCTGGGAATTGTGTGGTCACGAGGCTGTGACCCGCTTCTGCCTGGGGCCAATCAGGTCTTTTATCATATAGCTCAGGTATTTCATCCACTTCAGCCTGCTCCACACCAAGCTGCATTTTGTCTAACGTTTCCATTACCCTTATGATAGGGCTGGCTATGGAATCATCGGCGTTATTTAAATACAACTTTCACAATAAAACTACAGGGCATTGAGCTATGCTGTCTTTGTATTTCAATTTTATTATAATGGAAGAAAGGGCTTATTGACAATATTTTTTTTTCTAACAATAACTCATTAGGTGCTGTCAACAGCAAAAATCTTAGTGGGCTTCAGCTACTTGAGCCATATGTGTTGTTTCTTTCTCACCCTCAGGGCCATTTGGAATGAAGGATACTCAGGAAATGGACAACATATTGTCAAATTTAAAAGCATATGGGGCTGAACAGGATGCTACTGAAGGCTCATGGTCTTATAATCTAATATTTATAAGCAATTAAAGTTCACCAGAGTCTATAAAAACATGCCATAGCTATAAGTCAAATTAGTGCCTTGACCTACCCAATTAGACAAAGAAAACATCAGTATCATCATTAGATGGCCAAGTCCCTTCTTAGAATTAATGTAAATAGTGATTATGCTTACAAACCAAAGGAACACTGTGTTTTCAAACCAGAATAAATAAACTTATGCTAAAAAACATAAAAAATCTGGGTGGGAAAGAGTTTGTTCCTGTTTGATTAGTGAACTGACAAAGGGAATTGTCTTTTGGTATCTAAGCAAAATTTTCCTTTTGACTCCAGTCTATCTTTCTCTTCTTTTATGGGGACTGACTGCTCATAGATTTAAAGTCATTACTTTGTCAGTTGAGGTTGAAGAGCAAAGAATTTCAAGCCTTCCAGAGAGTCCTTGATGAATTAGTAATTTCAAACCACACCCAGATGCAGGTGTAACAACCAGTCATCTCCCTGCTGAGGTCTTTCATCCTGGTATGTGAGAGAAAGATGTTTCAGAGCTAGGGCGGGAGCTTCTATTGTGATAGAACAAGTAAAATTATACAAGTGCTCACTTCCTGTCTCTAATTTCCTGTTCTCATGATTTCCTCTCTGCTTTCTCTATTCATTGGTCAGAGTTTCCAATTACAGAAACCATTCAAGAAGATGCGCTTGCCAATAAATTTAAGAAAGGCAGGTGAATGAGTGTAGAGTAAGGAAGTTACTGTAAATTATCAACTTTTCAATTGCAAGAATATTTTGAAGACCCTTTTCTAGAGAAAAATAGGATTCTCATCAAAATAACTTTGTTCTTTAAGTAGAAACCGAAAGATGCTTTGCTTTAAAATTTATGAAAACAAATGAACTTTTAAAAACTGTTTTGCTAAGAAAGGATAGTGGGGCAACAGTAGAAATCTTTTTGTTGTTTTTTTTATGATACCTATTTAATGTCTGTATATACAAAATAACCCTAAAATTCTGTAAAATAAGTTGGTCTGATTATTCTGATTATCTTCAGTAAGGCCATTAATAGGTTTGTAGGATGTTTTACCAGCAGCATGTGGCATAGTCTTGACATCTTCATTATTCTTAGGATTTAAGGATCACTTTATTCTTTATTGGGGCTTCCCTGGTGGCTCAGATGGTAAAGAATCTGCCTGCAATGCAGGAGACCCAGGTTTGATCCCTGGGTTGGGAAGATCTTCTGGAGAAGGGAATGGCTGCCCACTCCAGTGTTCTTGTCTGGTCCAGAAGCCTGGTGCCTGGTCACAGAAGCCTGGCAGACTACAGACACTGAGTAACAGAGTGAATTTATTCAATGTCGTACTTTAGTCATTCTTAGTCATCATTATGCTGTACTTATATTTTCAGTTTAAATAAAATTTGTAGACACTCATGAGGCATTAAATTGAGTGCTTTGTGTAAGCCACGCTGTAGTGCATTAATGTTCAGTTAACATATTTCATTTCTGCCACTATCCATTTTCCCTCCCTCTTTTCCTTTTTTCTCTTTCCTTCTTTACTTCTCTATTTAATATTTGCTAAATATCTATAGTGTTTTATTCAAAGTTGAGCAGATAGCCCCTATCTTCCCCTTGTCTCCAAAGAGTTTTCAGTTGAGTGAGGCAGCTGATGATTTCCCCTTTGAATATCTAATCTATTTCATGACTCACCAACTTTCCTTGGTAGGGATGTGTTACCTATTATTCATTTGTATACAGTTTTTTCCTATTATTTTCTGCTGTGTTGCAAGCTATTTTTTGTGACTTATTTGATGTTAATTGCTTCAATCACCTCTTTAACAGATACAATTACATTTGTTTTCTTTCAGTCTCTTAGCAACTTCTCAGTTCTTTAAGACCTTACAAAAATAATTCAGGCTGTGGTGAATTCATTAACAAATTTGCTTCATAATTTAGGATTCTTGTTGGATCTGCCAATATGTGCAGAGCATATTTCAAAATAACCATTTTCCTGAACTGTTTATATAACAAAAATATCAAACCCTTATTTTTTAGTATTCCTGTTTTACTTTGAAATTGTTCACTGTTGTTTTCTTTAAAATGAGAACATTTTGATTTTTTCTCAACCATCTTAGACCATAATTGTTTTCAGAATTTTCATATATCGCTAGATGCAGTGTTTTAAGGAAAACATGCTTTATGAAAATCTCATTTATTTTCTTAAAAATTATTGAACTGACATCAGTTTTATGATATTTTTCAATTGTTAATAATTATTAATCTGAGAATGGTTGAGGTCATCTTTCCTTTTGATTTTCCTAGAAATTAGATTTCTTGCATAAGTTTACTTGCATGTATGTGTACAAATATGAATGTATGTATGTATCTAGAAAGACGTATATATATACACACACACACAGATTTAAATAGAGATATAACTTTTTTCATGAAACATTTGAGGGTAAATTTTAGGGGTCATGTTTTATTACTGCTGTAAAGACCTCAGTGTACATCTCATGAGAATAAGAACTTTATTTATTTTTTTTTAATTTTTACTTTATTTTATAAGAATTTAACTTATGTAACTGCAGTACCCAAATTAGGAAATTTAATGTGAATCCAATAGTACGATATAATCTATGGAACATTTTTAAACGATGTAATTTCCACTAATTGTTTCAATATTGTTTTTTATATAGTTTTCTACCAGTCTCAGATCCAATTCAGGAACTACATTACATTCCGTTGTCATATCTCTTTAGTCTCCTTCATCTGGAACACTATCTTGGTCTTTCTTTGTCTAAAAATGACATTAATATATATATTTTCTGGTTTTAGATTAATTTTATCTATCTTTTAAATCAGAGCATAATTGATTTATTATATTAGTTTTAGCTATCCAACATAGTGATTCAGTATTTTTATAGATTATAATTCATTTAAAGTTATTACAAAATAATGGCTATATTCCTTGTGCTATACAGTATGTCCTTGTTGATTATTTATTTTATATGTAGCAGCTGTGACTCTTAATCCCATATCCCCATTTTGCCTCTCCTCCCTTCTCTTTCTGCGTTAGTAATCACTAGTTTGTTCTCTATATGTCTGAGTCAGTTTCTGTTTTGTATATTTGTTTGCTTGTTTTCATTTTTAAATTCTACATGTGATAATGTACAGTATTTGTCTTTTCTGACATTTCACCAAGCGTAATACCCTAAGCTTAATAAATATAATTTCTACATCCATGCATTTTTCCATACCTGATAGGACTTCATTCTCTGTCATGGCTGGATAATACTATTGAATATACCACATCTTCTATATTCTTTGATTCATTGATGGACACTTAGATTATTTTCATACCTTGGCTATTATCAGTAATGCTGCAATGAATATATGAGTGCAGTATCTCTTTGGGATCTTGTTTTCATTTCCTTTGGATATATACCAGAAGTGGGAGTGCTGCATCATATGGTATTTCTATTTTAAATTTTTTGAGGAACCTGAGTACTGTTTTCCATAATGGGTGCGCCAATTTGTGTTCCCACTACAGTGCACCAGGGTTCCTTCCCTCTTATCGACATAAAATGATATGGCTATTTTTGAAGAATACTGATTATTGTATAGAATGTACCTCCATTTGGACTAGTTTGAGACTTCCTTACAGTTTTATTTAGGTTACATTTCTTGGGAGCGATACTTTTGAAGGGAAATTTTGTTCTTTTCAAGATACACACCTTCCCATATCAAAATATCTCTGTAATTCACACTACTTTATAGTTTATAACCAATTGATGGGATGATAATTTGAGATTATATAAATATCCTGTTCTTCATGAAATCTTCACCCACTAGTTTAAGCATATATTGATGATTCTTGCCTTAATTATCTATTAATTATTGATTGTTTAACATGTGATTTTCTATATCATTTATTCCTTCTACATTATAATATAAGGAAGAATTTTCTTTTCTCCTTTATTCATTCACTTATATCAGCATGTATCCTTGGATTCTTATTTTAGTTATTTAGGTTCTATGCTTTTGCTTTCATTTTTTAAACCAAATCATGGATAGTCTCAGATATGGTTGATAGAAGCTCCTTTTGCACTTTGTTATTCTCATTTTCTTTTATTCAGTGATACATCGATCTGTAAGAGCTTTCTTTGCTTATATTAATTTACTGTCTGAGTCACAAAAGTGCCTGCCATGTTAATGAAATTATCAAAGACTATTAGGTAAAATATAATTTTCAAAAGGTTAAAAACGTGACTCATATTTAGTCATGATGAGTGTGTATTAAATAATTAGTTACCTCATTAGTGAAGGGAGCAGTAGGATGGTAAATCTGACTGAAAGAATTTGAGAGTCTGAGTACTTATAGTCAGTGAAAAAGAATGCAGAATAAGATTGCAGTTAAGTTTTCAAACTAGTTAATGTGCTACATAGCATAAAATTGTAACCATTTATATATTCTTTCTGTGAATAAAAATCTGCAAATTAACATCTAATTTCAGAGAGACAAGACAGTTAACAATATAAAACAATAAACTAAACAAAGATGCATTCTTCTAGAAATTTAAATAATCCTTGGTTGGGTTTGTTATACAGTGGTTCATATTACATTGCAACAACAGACAGTATTTGTTGCCTTATTTCTGAATTTCAGATAATTTTCCTTATTACATCAGAGCTATATTTGTTTTAAAATGACATGTCAGAACTTTTGGGTTCTAGTCATCAATTTTAATGGAAAATCTAAAGTTTCCATTGCTGTCTTATGTGGATCTTTGTATATTTCTGTTACTGCAATGTAAGCCCATTTCACCTGTGAAGTTAGAATTTGTCTGCTGTGATAATACAACTTGAAGGTGAAGACAGAGTAGACCCTTGGCCTCCTGTTCTTTAAAATAATTAACTACCCATCATTTTATTCTATCCACCTTATCTCATCATTTCTAGTATTTTTCTTCTTAATATTTGCTTCTGAGTATACTGGTGGCTACTTATACCGTACTCCTTCAGAGATGATTTACAAATTTTCCCCTTCAGCTACTTATGCTTATCTTTTTATAATTCATTGGATATTACAATTGAATTTCCTTAAGTCCCTGCTGCTGCTGCTGCTGCTGCTAAGTCACTTCAGTAGTGTCCAACTCTGTGCAACTCCATAGACGGCAGCCCACCAGGCTCCCCCGTCCCTGGGATTCTCCAGGCAAGAACACTGGAGTGGGTTGCCATTTCCTTCTCCAATGCATGAAAGTGAAAAGTGAAAGTGAAGTCGCTCAGTCGTGTCTGACTCTTGGCGACCCCATGGACTGCAGCCTACCAGGCTCCTCCATCCATGAGATTTTCCAGGCAAGAGTACTGGAGAGGGTTGTCATTGCCTTCTCCACCTTAAATCCCTAATTGACTGTCATAAAGCAAAATAGACCTCTCAAGCTTACTTCAGTCACCACACTACTGTTTGTGACCTGTCATGATATCTAGTTCCTGACATATTACCTCATTGCCAATTCCTGTACTCTATAGAAATTCTTATCTCTGAAACCAACTTAAAATATCAATATTTTCTCCTTCAATAATTGGTCTATATACCTTCTTCAGTGTAAACATGACTCAAACACAGTACTGCATTTTTTCTCTAGTCCTTACTTCCTCGTCGACATGGAGTCAGGAAGAGTCAAGAGAGGGAAGAACGTATTAAAATCTGAAAGAAGATCTGTTAGTAGCATGTGACCAGTAGACCTGGGGTCCTGCCTGTACTCATTAAATGATCATTGATCTCTAATATATATATATATATTTAAATATTTAAAAAATTATTTTACTCTTTTATGTTCTTGCCTGGAGAATCCCATGGACAGAGGAGCTTGGCAGGCTACAGTCCATAGGGTTGCTTCAGTCCATATTGAAGCAACTTAACACATGCACACATACATCATACTTACATATGTTAATATGTGTGGAAGTTGCTTAGTTGTGTCCAACTGTTTGCAATCCTATGGACTATATAGTCCATGGAATTCTCTGCGTGGCACTGGAGCAGTGGCTGCATGGCACTGGAGCGGCTTTGAGGAGAAACCCCATGTCTAAGGTCAGAGAAGCCCCAGCAAGATGGTAGGTGCTAGAGTGACTTTGAGGAGATACCCCACATCCAGCAACAAAGGAGAAGCCCCAGTAAGATGGTAGGAGGGGCTAATTCATGTTTAGAATTAAACCCCATTTCCTCCAGAGACGCTCAGAGGCCTCAAACTAACCTTGTGCACGCTAGGACCCAGAGACCCGACAGAGACTGAGACAGAACTGTGTTTGAGCATCTCCTGTGGAGGTACGGGTCAGCAGTGGACTGCCACAGGGGCAGGGGCTCTGGGTGCAGCAGATTGGGTACGGCATAAGCCCTCTTGGAGGAGATTGCCATTAACCCCACCACAGAGCGGCCAGAACTTACACAGGACTGGGAAATAGACTCTTGGAGGACACAAACAGAACCTTGTACACACCAGGACCCAGGAGAAAGGAGCAGTGACCTAAGAAGAGACTGACCCAGACTTGTCCATAAGTGTCCAGGAGTCTCCAGTGGAGGCGTGGGTTGGTGGTGACCTGCTTCAGTGTTGGGGGCAGTGAGTGTAGCAGTACATACATGGGACCTTTTGAAGGAGGTTGCCATTATCTTCATTACCTCCACCATAGTTTGGCCCCAGGCAAATAACAGGGAAAATTCTTAAAGAGATGGGAATACCAGACCACCTGACCTGCCTCTTGAGAAATCTGTATGCAGGCCAGGAAGTGACAGTTAGAACTGGACATGGAACAACAGACTGGCTCCAAATAGGGAAAGGAGTACATCAAGGCTGTATATTGTCACCCTGCTTATTTAACTTCTATGCAGAGTACATCATGAGAAACGCTGGGCTGGATGAAGCACAAGCTGAAATCAAGATTGCCAGGAGAAATATCAGTAACCTCAGATATGCAGATCAAGGCTGTATATTGTCACCCTGCTTATTTAACTTATATGCAGAGTACATCATGAGAAACGCTGGGCTGGACGAAGCACAAGCTGGAATCAAGATTGCCAGAAGAAATATCAGTAACCTCAAATATGCAGATGACACCACCCTTATGGCAGAAAGAGAAGAAGAACTAAAGAGCCTCTTGATGAAAGTGAAAGAGGAGAGTGAAAAAGTTGGCTTAAAGCTCAACATTCAGAAAACGAAGATCATGGCATCTGGTCCCATCACTTCATGGGAAATAGATGGGGAAACAGTGAAAATAGTGACAGACTATTTTTCTGGGCCCCAAAATCAGTGCCAATGGTGACTGCAGCCATGAAATTAAAAGACACTTACTCCTTGGAAGAAAAGTTATGACCAACCTAGACAGCATATTAAAAAGCAGAGACATTACTTTGCCAACAAAGGTCTGTCTAGTCAAAGCTATGGTTTTTTCAGTAGTCATGTATGGATGTGAGAGTTGGATTATAAAGAGGGCTGAGTACCGAAGAATTGATGCTTTTGAACTGTGGTGGAAAAGACTCTTGAGTGGTGTTGGAGAAGACTCTTGAGAGTCCCTTGGACTGCAAGGAGATCCAACCAGTCCATCCTAAAGGAAATCAGTCCTGAATATTCATTGGAAGGACTGATGCTGAAGCTGAAACTCCAATACTTTGGCGACCTCATACAAAGAACTGACTCATTTGAAAAGACCCTGATGCTGGGAAAGATTGAAGGTGGGAGGAGAAGGGGACAACAGAGGATGAGATGGTTGGATGGCATCACCAACTCGATGGACATGAGTCTGAGTAAACTCCAGGAGTTGGTGATGGACAGGGAGGCTTGGCATGCTGTAGTCCATGGGGTGGCAAAGAGTTAAACACGACTGAGCAATTGAACTGATCCTGATACTGATTCTTCCGTCCAGAATACTGGAGTGGGTAGTTGTTCCCTTCTCCAGGGGATCTTCCCAACCTAGGGATCTAACCCAGGTCTTTTCCAATGCAGGTGAATTCTTTACCATCTGAGCCACCAGGGAATTCCAGGAATACTGGTGTGGCTTGCCTGTCTTCTCCAGTGAATCTTCCCTACCCAGGAATCAAACCGGGGTCTGCTGCATTGCAGGTGGATTCTTTACCAGCCGCACTACTGGGGAAGCCCATGTATATACGTATAATACATATGATGTAATGTGTATTATGTGTGTGTATTATGTAATATGGTGTGTGTGTGTTATATATAAACCTAATGTGTCGTGTTATGTTTTATGTTATGGTAAACGCAGTCCATTCATTTTCTCTCAGGAAGTAACTGAAATTGTGGTAGAATCAGACTAATGTAAACCATAAGCTGACAAAAACTCAGAACAGATCTCTTTCGGTAGGGAAAGTATCAGTGATTTCCACTAGGCTAATTCCTAGCCATTAATTACTCATTAACCTTTCACTTAATTCCTTACATTCTTTAGTTGTATATATGTCAACCTGTGGTAATTTGATGTTTCTTAGAAATCACTGCTCCTGTAGTATCTTGGGATAGTAAAAACAGGGCACTATGTACTCAAACATACAAATAAAAGTTCCAGTTATAGTCTATCATTTTATTTCTATTCTGAGACAACATCTCTTGAGTATAAGAATTGGAGAGGGTGTGGAGAAAAGGGAACCCTCTTACACTGTTGGTGGGAATGCAAGCTAGTACAGCCACTATGGAGAACAGTGTGGAGATTCCTTAAAAAACTGGAAATAGAACTGCCTTATGACCCAGCAATCCCACTGCTGGGCATACACACCGAGGAAACCAGAATTGAAAGAGACACGTGTACCCCAGTGTTCATCGCAGCACTGTTTATAACAGCCAGGACATGGAAACAACCTAGATGTCCATCAGCAGATGAATGGATAAGAAAGCTGTGGTACATATACACAATGGAGTATTACTCAGCCATTAAAAAGAATACATTTGAATCAGTTCTAATGAGGTGGATGAAACTGGAGCCAATTATACAGAGTGAAGTAAGCCAGAAAGAAAAACACCAATACAGTATACTAACACATATATATGGAATTTAGAAAGATGGCAATGATAACCCTGTATGCAAGACAGCGAAAGAGACATAGATGTATAGAACAGACTTTTGGACTCTGTGGGAGAGGGCGAGGGTGGGATGATTTGGGAGAATGGCATTGAAACATGTATAATAGCATATAAGAAACGAATCGCCAGTCTAGGTTCGATGCAGGATACAGGATGCTTGGGGCTGGTGCACTGGGATGACCCAGAGAGATGGTATGGGGAGGAGGAGGGAGGGGGTTTCAGGATGGGGAACATGTGTATACCTGTGACAGATTCATGTTGATGTATGGCAAAACCAATACAGTATTGTAAAGTAAAATAAAGTAAAAAAAAAAAAAGAATACAATATTGTTTATATTTTTTAGCTGGACAAGAATAAATGCTAAAAGTTACTAACAGTTGAATATGATTGTGAATAAGACCAACAGTTGAATATGACTTGTAAAACTTAAATTGTGACTTAAAGTATATATTTGGGATAATATTTAAGAATTTGGTATCATTCTACTTCTTGAGACCCATATACTGAGAGATTTTTGGCTGTAAATTATAACAAATAAAACAGTAAGTATGTGACAGAAATCTGTTACGTTCATGACTGTAGCATTATAGCACAATGCTATCAAAGTGTGTTCTTATCTGGTAGCATCTCAATATCTGGGAGCTTTTTATAAAGGAAAATTATCTTTGAAATGGAAAAATTCATTTCAAAGATAGAAATTCCCAAATGAACCCAAGAAAAAATGGAAAACTTGAATGACCTTATAATTATGGTAAAACTTTGCTGAAGGTAATTAAAGAAGATCTAAAGAAAGGAAGATATTTACCATGCATAAATTAAAAGCGCCAATATTATTAAGATGGCAGTTTGCACCATAGTGAATCAATACAATACCAATCAAATCCTGGCAGCACAGTTTTGAAGAAATTGACAAAACAGGCTAAAATATATATGGAAAGTCAAAGAAACCAGAACAGCCAAAAGTTTTGAAAAAGAAGAATTTTTAGAGGAATAACTGTACCTGATTTCAAGGCTTACAGTAAAGCTACAGTATTTACACAGTTTGGAACAGATAGAGAATCCAGATAGATTTCGGCATATGGAGTTCAGTTGATTTTCATGGATATGCTAGAGTAATTCAGTGGTGCTAAAACAGTTGGATATGAATATGGGAAAAAGTGATCCTCAATTCTCACTTAACATTATACCCCAAATTAACTTGAAGTGGACCCAAACTATAAAACTTCTGGATGAAAGCATGATAAACAGAGCATAATCATTGTGACATTGGGTTAGGCAAAAATTTCTTAAAGAGGACAGAAAACACAACTCTGAAGGAAATATAGTTTCATAAACCTGATTATACCTACAAAATTAAAACCTCTGATTGGTGTAACTCAGGAATCTCTTTTGACAAGTTCTCCAGGTGATTCTTTTACATGCTAAAGTTTGAGATTCACCATGATAAGTATAAAATAGATTAACATGTGTATGTTCAAATCTCTCCTCACTCCTCCCTTAAAATATTTGAGGGTAGGAGAAGCAGGGAAAAGAAAAGATCTGTATTTCTTCAAAAAATAAAATACTCCCAACCCCAAAATAATGAGACAGTGAGAATTGAAAAACTACAGTGTCCAGCATGAAGTATATTCCAGGAAGCAAGAGACTTGACAGAAGAAAAGGCTATATATGTATTAGGATTTAAGGAGTAAGAACCATCAGGAAGTTGTCTTGAATATCGAATGTTTTTTAAAGCAAGAAGTAAAGGCTATTGGATTCACTTTAGCAGTCTTCAAGAAACTAAAGTTAATGATTTTAAAATGTTTTTGAAGTTTTCTGGTGACTGGATAATGTTTTGTTGAACTCAGCACATACAAAATTTACCACATGGGTCTCTGAGTTTGTAAGAACCACAGAAGGTCTTTTTATTTGCTCCTCAATTACCTAACATTTATTCATTTCATGAATGTGTAACATAATTAAAGGTATACTTCTCCCAGCATTGTCAGATATTGTTTAGAGAGGAAAATCTCACACATGGGTCCACATCAAGATGGATGTATTGCCATTAACTTCACAGAGTTTTGTCATCTCTCTGCACACTACAATTTGGGTGTTCAGTTCAGTTCAGTTCAGTAGCTCAGTTGTGTCCAACTCTTTGCAACCCCATGAACTGCAGCATGCCAGGCCTCCCTGTCCATCACCAACTCCCGGAGTTGGCTCAGACTCACGTCCATTGAGTCAGTGATGCCATCCAGCCAACTCATCCTCTGTCGTCCCCTTCTCCTCCTGCCCCCAATCCCTCCCAGCATCAGAGTCTTTTACAATGAGTCAACTCTTCGCATGAGGTGGCCAAAGTACTGGAGTTTCAGCTTTAGCATCATTCCTTCCAAAGAAATCCGAGGGCTGATCTCCTTCAGAATGGACTGGTTGGATCTCCTTGCAGTCCAAGGGACTCTCAAGAGTCTTCTCCAACGCCACCGTTCAAAAGCATCAATTCTTTGGCGCTCAGCCTTCTTCACAGTCCAACTCTCACATCCATGCATGACTACAGGAAAAACCATAGCCTTGACTAGGCGTTAGGTGATAAATTTTAGGGTGGTAAGTAAAGTTCACAAGAAAGCCTTCTAAAAGTTCATCTTTATAAAGGCCCAGACTGTCCATTTAACATGTGTCCTTCAGGTCACAAATTTGAAGTAATGTTGTATAAAATACAGTCCAAAATCAGCAGCTGAGCGTACTTTAAAAGAAGATAATAGAGCATATAGATTATGTAATTTAACATTTAAAAAATATTTGGAATGGTGTCTAGAACATGGTAAACACTGTACAAGTGTTTGATAAGGAAATAGATTCAATAAAATGCATATACTTATTATTGAAAGTATACCATATAGCAGACACTGAGCAAAATGCTGGGCTTAAAATGATGAGCCAAAAAGAGAAGACCCTTAAATTCATGGAATTTAGAATCTAAAAGTTAGACATCTTATAAATAAAGATATGGTTATTCATAAGAGTGGAATAAAAGATAACTGGTACAGTGAGAATATATGATGTAGTCTGATGAGTCAAGAAGGGTTCTGTTCAGTTTAGTCACTCAGTCGTGTCTGACTCTTTGTGACCCCATGAATTGCAGCACACCAGGCCTACCTGTCCATCACCAACTCCTGGAGTTCACTCAAACTCATGTCCATCGAGTCGATGATTCCATCCAGCCATCTCATCCTCTGTCATCCCCTTCTCCTCCTGTCCTCAATCCCTCCCAGCATCAGAGTCTTTTCCAATGAATCAACTCTTCGCATGAGGTGGCCAAAGTATTGGAATTTCAACTTCAGCTTCAGTCCTTCCAATGAACACCCAGGACTGACCTCCTTTAGAATGGACTGGTTGGATCTCCTTGCAGTCCAAGGGACTCTCAAGAGTCTTCTCCAACACCACAGTTCAAAAACATCAATTTTTCAGTGCTCAGCTTTCTTCACAGTCCAACTCTCACATCCATACATGACCACAGGAAAAACCATAGCCTTGACTAGACAGACCTTTGTTGGCAAAGTAATGTCTCTGCTTTTGAATATGCTCTCTAGGTTGGTCATAACTTTCCTTCCAAGGAGTAAGCATCTTTTAATTTCATGGCTGCAGTCACCATCTGCAGTGATTTTGGAGCCCCCAAAAATAAAGTCTGACACTTTCTACTGTTTCCCCATCTATTTGCCATGAAGTGATGGGACCAGATGCCATGGTCTTAGTTTTCTGAATGTTGAGTTTTAAGCCAACTTTTTCACTCTCCTCTTTCACTTGCATCAAGAGGCTTTTTAGTTCATCTTCACTTTCTGCCAGAAGGCTTAATAAAGGAAATAATATTTAAACTAAGACCTGAGTTAGGAGTAGAGGTTTAACTAGGTCAAGGAAAGAGCATGGGTTTATTCTCTGGGTAAGGAATAAAACTGGTGCCTTTCTGAAAATGGAAGCAGATTTGTTGGACTGTAAAGAGAATGAAGCATAAGGGGGCTGCAGTGAAGTTGGGGGAGGTAGGCAGGCATCATTTTATTCAAATTATTGTGAACCATGCTAAAATAAGGATGTAGACCTTCATCCTGAAATCAGTGAAGGACATCAGAGGTTTTAAAATACAGAATGACTGTGTCTGTGGGAATGTGTGTATAATTGCAAGTATGCATGTGTATGAGAAGAGACAGAGAGAGAGATGTTCTAATTGAAAGAGAACTCTGGCCCCAGTTTGGAGAACGGGGTACAGGGGCAAAAGTGAATGCAGGGAGACAGTCAGGTGGCTAATACTGTCAACCAAGAGAGAAATAACATCCTCGACTAAGGAATTAAGATGGTGGCTGTGGCTCTAGGGAGTAGATCAGTTTCCTGATTAAATGAATAGAATTTGTCGCTGGACTGGATTTGGGGGAGACCTGATGAAGAAAGTAGTATCAAGAATGATCATGGGTATGTTAATTTTTTCTTTAATTTGTTGATTAATGGACTATGCTGATAGATTTCCAGTACTGAATGATATTTGCATTCTTGGAATAAACTGTACTGATTTTACTACACTTAGATACATTAATAAATTCTTGCTATATTTTAGAAATTTTGCATCTACATTCATATGTGATCATTGTCTATGACCTAAACTAGTTTATAAAACATTTGTACTATCCTTTAAAAATGAAGAAAAAAAAAACTTGCTTGTAAAAAAAAATGATCATGGGTTTTCTTATTATGTCCTTCATTGAAACAAGGAAGAGTGGGGGAAGCTGGAGGTTTTGTGGAGGAGACTATATATTAATCATTTGATTTTAGATATTTTAAGTTTGAGGTAGCTTTGTGACTTTTCAAGCAGAGCTATCAAGCAGGCACTTTCCATTTGGGATTTGTGCTCAGAGATGGTGTTTGGGGTTCAGTTCAGTTCAGTTCAGTAGCTCAGTCGTGTCCGACTCTGCGACTCCATGAATCACAGCACGCCAGGCCTCCCTGTCCATCACCATCTCCTGGAATTCACTCAGACTCACGTCCATCGAGTCAGTGATGCCATCCAGCCATCTCATCCTCTGTCGTCCCCTTCTCCTCCTGCCCCCAATCCCTCCCAGCATCAGAGTCTTTTACAATGAGTCAATTCTTCGCATGAGGTGGCCAAAGTACTGGAGTTTCAGCTTTAGCATCATTCCTTCCAAAGAAATCCGAGGGCTGATCTCCTTCAGAATGGACTGGTTGGATCTCCTTGCAGTCCAAGGGACTCCCAAGAGTCTTCTCCAACACCACAGTTCAAAAGCATCAATTCTTCAGTGCTCAGCTTTCTTCACAGTCCAACTCTCACATCCATACATGACTACAGGAAAAACCATAGCCTTGACTAGATGGACCTTTGTTGGCAAAGTAATGTCTCTGCTTTTGAATATGCTATCTAGTTTGTGTCATAACTTTTCTTCCAAGGGGTAAGTGTCTTTTAATTTCATGGCTGCAGTCACCATCTGCAGTGATTTTGGAGCCCCCCAAAATAAAGTCTGATGCTGTTTCCATTGTTTCCCCATCTATTTCCCATGAAGTGATGGGACCAGATGCCATGATCTTTGTTTTCTGAATGTTGAACTTTAAGCCAACTTTTTCACTCTCCTCTTTCACTTTCATCAAGAGACTCTTTAGTTCCTCTTCACTTTCTGCCATAAGGGTGGTGTCATCTGCATATCTGAGGTTATTGATATTTCTCCCGGCAATCTTGATTTCAGCTTTTGCTTCATCCAGCCCAGCGTTTCTCATGATGTACTCCACATAGAATTTAAATAACCAGGGTGACAGTATACAGACTTGATGTACTCCTTTTCCTATTTGGAACCAGTCTGTTGTTCCATGTCCAGTAGTAACTGTTGCTTCCTGACCTGCATACAGATTTCTCAAGAGGCAGGGTAGGTGGTCTGGTATTCCCATCTCTCTCAGAATTTTCCGCAGTTTATTGTGATCCACACACTCAAAGGCTTGGCATAGTCGATAAAGCAGAAATAGATGTTTTTCTGGAACTCTTGCTTTTTCAATGATCCAGCAGATGTTGGCAATTTGATCTCTGGTTGCTCTGCCTTTTCTAAAACCAGCTTGAACATCTGGAAGTTCACGGTTCATGTATTGCTGAAGGGTTAGAGACATACATTTGGAAGTTAACTATGTTAAGATGGTAATGAAAGCCAAGTGCACGCATGGGTTTGTATAGAGATAGAGTGAGAGAAATACAGACTTGATTTTGAATCCTCAGGAACTTCAATGTTTAATGACGAATTAGTGGGAACAGAGCCTTGCAGAGAAGACAGATGAGTAGCAGAAAAACAGGAGGCTATCAAGCGAGGAAGTATTTCTAGAAGAAAGATATGTTCAACAGTGTTGAATGCTGGTGAAAACTGATGGAAAAGGACTGAAACAAAAAAGAGCAATAAAACAATCACTGCTGACATTGGACAGAATAGTTTTGGGCAAGAAACGGGGTGGATGATAGACTTAAGTGAATTGAAGAGTATGTTCTGGAATATAGCTGATTGGATAAAATAGACTAATTTCTATTTAGAAGTGAAGAAGGCCTATTTTGACCATCTGCTTATAGATTACAAAACGTGTTGTACTAGGAACTTGTAGACACCATCTTAACCAAGTGATCCAAGTGATTCTCATCTTCAGTAATAGGATAAACTGACATTTTGTGCCTCCGAAAGTAATTATTGTCCAGGATTACTTATGTAGACTCTCTGCCAACAATGCATAATCTGAATCCATGAGTAAACAATTAGACAAACCTGAATTTAATTCTTCTATTCTGAGAAATCCATGTCATGAAAGAAAAGGAGGGCTGAGGCACTGCTTCAGCTTAAAGGAGACTAAATAGTCACATGACAAAATTCAATGTGTGATATTAAATTGGGTCCTGAATCCAAAAGGAAAAAAATTCTGTAGAAGACATAATCGGGACAACTGATGAAATTTGAATATGTACTTTGTATTAGATAGTAATCTTACAATACTAGGCTTCCCTGGTAGCCCCTCAGTAGAAAATCCGCCTACAGTGCAGGAGACCGGGGTTTGATCCTTGAGTCAGGAAGATCCTCTGGAGAAGGAAATGGCAACCCATTCCAGTATTCTTTCCTGGAAAATTGCATGGACAGAGGAACTTGGTGGGCTACAGTCCATGGGGTCTCATATGACTTGGCGACTAAACCACCACCAATGTTAAATATGCTGAATTAGACTTTTTCTTATGGTCATGTAAGAGAACATCCTGTTCTTAGGAAATACTTGCTGAATTATTTAGGGATAAAGGGTCACAAATTGCAATTTACTTTCAGATGACTCAGTAAAAGTAATATGTGTATAAACATACAATGTGCACACACACACATAAAGTAAATGTGACTAAGTGTTAGCGGTTGCTGACTCTATTCTTGAAACTTGTGGTATCTGCAATACATCTATAAATCTGAATTTTTCACAATAAAACATTAAAAATTCAGGAAATATCAGAGCTCTATATCATCTGCTAGTTTTATTATTCTTAAAATGTATCATATATATTAGATTAGAAGAAAACATTTTGGATATTATAAGTGTTACTAACAGCATTTATTTAGGGCCATCAATATAATTTCAGTGAAACGTAATTTCAGTGGTTAACAGGACATGACCTTTCCTTAATGAAGTATTCTACTGAAATTTTGAGATTAGCTTTTCTGTCAACCATCATCACAATGATCCTACCTGAGAACTTAAGTAGACTCAACTAGCATCTGTGGCCCCACTCCAGTGTTCTTGCCTAGAGAATCCCAGGGACAGGGGAGCCTGGTGGGCTGCTGTCTCTGGGGTTGCACAGAGTCGGACACGACTGAGGTGACTTAGCAGCAGCAGCAGCAGCAGCATCTGTGGAGAACATGCTAAACATAAATTTGGATTCTAGATACTGTAGGGAATGTGAAGATGAACGTGGAGTGATCCAGTGTGGAGGCTCAGACAAGATCACACTGTCACAGAAGGTCATGAAAACACATGACCTTCAAAGGAAGAGGATGGCTACACAGCAACATTTTCCAGAGATTCTTGAAAAATATTCTATAATGTGGTACAGTGTCATCACCAACAAAATGTTGGGGAAATTAACATACAAGAAGGATATGAGGAAACAGCCACCACTGTCCAATTTCAGTAGAGAAAAGTAATTTTAATGTAATAAAAATATCAAGGAAAATATCAAAGTAAAATTCTTAAAAAGGAAATGAATTTCTTTTATTGAGAAAAAAAAGCACTAATAAAAACTGCATGAATGGTGCCAACCAAAAAACAAGAAGTTCTAAGAAAGTTGAAGCAGTTTTTTTTTTTTTATTGAGAGGAAATAAAACTTTCTTTTGGACAATTCAATGAACTCACCATTTAATTAGAAAGGAATCATGTGCATGATAATAAAGCAAGTTTGTTGAAAGGGGGCTTTTTTTGAATCTTGTTCCATTAATAACATATTTGAAAGCAACTAATTTACTCAAACCCTAAAAGATGATGCTGTGAAAGTGCTGCACTCAATATGCCAGCAAATTTGGAAAACTCAGCAGTGGCCACAGGACTGGAAAAGGTCAGTTTTCATTCCAACCCCAAAGAAAGGCAATGCCAAAGAATGCTCAAACTACCACACAATTGCACTCATCTCACACGCTAGTAAAGTAATGCTCAAAATTCTCCAAGTCAGGCTTCAGCAATACATGAACTGTGAACTTCCAGATGTTCAAGCTGGTTTTAGAAAAGGCAGAGGAACCAGAGATCAAATTGCCAACATCCGCTGGATTATGGAAAAAGCAAGAGAGTTCCAGAAAAACATCTATTTCTGCTTTATTGACTATGCCAAGCCTTTGACTGTGTGGATCACAATAAACTGTGGAAAATTCTGAAAGAGATGAGAATACCAGACCACTTGACTGGCCTCTTGAGAAACCTGTATGCAGGTCAGGAAGCAACAGTTAGGACTGGACATGGAACAACAGACTGGTTCCAAATAGGAAGAGGAGTATGTCAAGGCTGCATATTGTCACTCTCTTTATTTAACTTCTATGCAGAATACATCATGAGAAATGCTGGACTGGAAGAAACACAAGCTGGAATAAGATTGCCAGGAGAAATATCAATAACCTCAGATATGCAGATGACACCACCCTTATGGCAGAAAGTGAAGAGGAGCTAAAAAGCCTCTTGATGAAAGTGAAAGAGAAGAGTGAAAAAGTTGGCCTAAAGCTCAACATTCGGAAAATGAAGATCATGGCATCTGGTCCGATGACTTCCTGGGAAATAGATGGGGAAACAGTAGAAACAGTGACAGACTTTATTTTTCTGGGCTCCAAAATCACTGCAGATGGTGACTGCAGCCATGAAATTAAAAGACGCTTACTCCTTGGGAGGAAAGTTATGACCATCCTAGACAGCTTATTAAAAAGCAGAGACATTACTTTACCAACTAGACTTTACCGTCTAGTCAAAGCTATGGTTTTTCCAGTAGTCATGTATGAATGTGAGATTTGGACTATAAAGAAATCTGAGCGCTGAAGAATTGATGTTTTTGAACTATGGTATTGGAGAAGACCCTTGAGAGTCCCTTGTACTGCAAGGAGATCCAGCCATTCCATCCTAAAGGAGATCGGCCCTGGGTGTTCTTTGGAAGGACTGATGCTGAAGCTGAAACTCCAACACTTTGGCTACCTGATGTGAAGAGCTGATTTATTTGAAAAGACCCTGATGCTGGGAAAGATTGAGGGCAGGAGGAAAAGAGAATGACAGAGGATGAGATAGTTGGATGGCGTCACTGACTCAATGGATATGAGTTTGGGTAAACTCCAGGAGTTGGTGATGGACAAGGAGGCCTGGCGTGCTGCAATTCATGGGGTCGCAAAGAGTCAGACACGACTGAGTGACTGAACTGAACTGAACTGAACTGAATTTACCCATAGTTAAAATGAACATGCAGACATTGAATATGTATCTGTTTTGCATTGTGTTCTTAAATTACTTTCTGCCAATTACCCCAATAAAAGCTGTGTAGCAAACTACATTTCAAACTTTCCCAGTTATAAATTAGGTTCAGTATTAAAATTCCTTCATTTTGTAACATCTTGCCAAAACTTCCAGCAAGTTCACTAATGATGAATGTTGTCTTCTGGCTTTCTGCCTGCTGTATCCTGGAGATGTTTCATAAAGAGAGAAGTGAATATTTAACAGTCAGGAGGAAATCCTGCACCAAGGATGGCTGTCAGTCAAACCAGCTCTCCTACCCTTTTTATTTTCATAAAAATGCAGATAAAGATGGATGCAACTGACAAAATAAACAGGAATACAAAACTGCAAAAATCTGACATCTCCCTTACTATATCATCTTAGAGATCATCCAAATGCAGTTCTATTATGATGTCATTAGCATCAGAAATATATTTTATTATTGGCTTTGTAGACAGAAATATTGCTTAATATTCTCAAAGCATTTTGACTTTGTATCACTTGTCTAGTCCAGCCTCTGGGACTGAATAAGAGACTTGTTTGCTGATCTTATCCACTGTACCTTTAATGAGTGAATCCATTACTATAGTTTCCAGTCATTGCTACCAAGATCTGGGTTTTATCTGTGTTACAACTCCTGACAGAGGAAAAGGGACTATGAAAGGGTGATGTCTGCATATTGTTATTTTACCTTGCAATCTTGATAAATCATCAATACTCTGCCTCAGTTTCTTCAACCCCCTCCACTCCCTCCCCCTACCAGGGTATGAGCTAATAGCACCTCCAACATTGTGCACACTAAATGAGTACCTTCATTAATGAAATGCCTAATCTAGGAAAATAGCGCATGTGAATCGAAAGTTTTGAATAGAATGCAGGAAAATTTGTGCTACAGTGGCTCTGGGAGAGTGCCCTTAAAGATTTTACTCAAAGCTGCGATGGAAAGACCAATAGCACAAGCAATCAGTTTGAATTGATTATATCTATTACTCTGGTATTTACTAAGTTTTTCTTATCTGCCCATATTAGGGAGAAAATTTTGTTGTTCAATCTCTCAGTTGTGTCAGACTCTTTGCAACCCCATGGACTGCAGCACACCAGGCTTTCCTATCCTTCACTTCTCCCATAGTTTGCTCAAACTCATATCCATTAGGTCAGTGGTATCATCCAACAGTCTCATCTTCTGCTGTCCCCTTCCTCCACTGCCTTCAGTCTTTTCAAGCATCAGGGTCTTTTCCAATGAGTCAGCTCTTTGTATCAGGTAGCCAAAGTATTGGAGTTTCAGCTTTAGCTCAGTCCTCCCAATGAATATTCAGGGTTGACTTCCTTTAGGACTGATTGGTTTGATCTCCTTGCAGTCCAAGGGACTCACAAGAGTCTTCTCCAACCCACAGTTTGAAAGCATCAATTCTTTACTGCTCAACCTTCTTTATGGTCCAGCTCTCACATCCATACCTGACTACTGGTAAAACCATATCTTTGACTATACGGACCTTTGTCAGCAAAGTGATGTCTCTGCTTTTTAATATGCTGTCTAGATTTCTCATAGCTTTTCTTCCAAGGAGTAAGTGTCTTTGAATTCCATGGCTACAGTCACAGTCCACAGTGATTTTGGAGCCCAAGAAAATAAAATCTGTCACTGTTTTCATTTTTTCCCCCATCTATTTGTCATGAAGTGATAGGACCAGATGCCATGATCTTAGTTTTTTGAATATTGAGTTTTAAGCCAGCTTTTTCACTCTCCTGTGTGCTTTTATATATATATATATATATATATATATATATATATATAAATATACACATACAGGCATGTGTATATAAATATATATATATATATATATATATACACACACACACACACATACAGGCAAATGGTCTTATATAAACTCCTCTGCAACTGATTCATTTGAACAAAATATCAGAAACACTTTTCCCATATTCTGGGTATAATTATGTAAGCAGTCTTATAGTGAGGTTGTCATCTACCTCCATTTTTTCCTATTTTTAAAAAAAATTTTATTGAGGCATATTTTATTTACAATATTAGTTTTAGGGGTACAGCTTAGTGATTATTTGATATTTCTAGAGATTATACTGCATTAAAAGTTTTTACACAAAAATGGTGATAATTTCCTGTGCTATACTGTATCCTTGTTGCTTATCTATTTTATACATAATAGTTGATATCTCTTAATCCCATACTCCTATCTTGTCTCTCTCCTTAAATCTTCCTTAAGGTTGTTGATTTTTAGGCCTTGCTTAAGAAATCCCTTTCTACCCCGAGGTTGTGAAGATATTCTCTTATATAATCCTCTGAAAGTTATGTATTTTGCCTTCTAGTGAATAATAACTCAATCTGAAATTGATTTTTTTTAATCTAGTGTGAAGTAGGAGCCAAATTTCCTTTTTTTTCCATATGGATATACTAAATTATTTCAGAACTATTTCCTGCAGTGACTTTTTCCCACTTCTCCAGTGCCAACTATATAATATGGTCTGTGTGGCTCTGTTTCTGGACTCTGTTCTATTCCATTGGTCTGTTTGTCACACGGTACCAATACTGCAGTTATAATTATGTAGCTTTATAAGATGGCTTGAGATCTGGTAGGGCAGTCTTGATCTTGGTCCTAAGCTTTTCTATATACATTTTTTTTTGAGTAAGTTGCATGATTTCCCAAAAATAACCTTTTGAGATTTTGATCAGAATTGCATTTAATCTCTAGATCAATTTGGAAAGATTGATTTGCTTTAGATTAGAAAGTTTTCCTAGCCCTGACAATCACATCTCTGGAAATAATGACATTGTTTTTCTCCCTTTTTTATTTTTCTACTTCTTTCACATTTCTCTACTATGATATCCTAGAGAAGATATCAAGAAAAATCTTGATTAGAATGACGACTCTGGACATCATGTTTTGTTCCTGATCTTAAAGGAAATCTTTGCAGCTAATTATCACTAAGTACTATGTCTGCTTGTTTTAAGTATTGTTATTGTTTGTCAACACTGTTTTGTGCTTGATATCTTTCATTACCTCTTTAGATTACTCTCCACTGTTCCCACTTAGCTTGGGGGCTTGGATAGCTGACCTCTGTGCCACAGCTTTATGGTTTTCCTTAGTTTCCATTGACTTCCTCTTAGGTTCAGCCACTGGGGATTACTGGCAGTAGAAGATGGAGAGCAGCAGGAGAGAGAAGGGTAAGAGTCTCTATTCCTCTGGCCCTTTCACTGTGGATTCCTTGGTGGTTCAGTTGCATAACTAAGTAGAAAGTCTAGCTCTTTCCTATGTCTGTGTTCTCATTTTTCTACTTAATTGTTTAAAGCCTTTTTTTTTTATATGCAGTTTTAGGTTCACAATAAATTTGAGAGGAAAGTACAGAGATTTCTCATATCTCACCTTTCCCCACATATACATATACACATAGTGTCCCTCATTTTCAACAGAAATCACCAGAGTGTTACATTTATTAAAACTGGTAAACCTACACTGATACATCATAACCATACAAAGTCCGCAGTTTACTCTTGGTGTTGTACATTCTATTGGTTTGGACAAATGTATAATGGCATATAGCCAGCATTATAGAATCGAATAGGTATCTCCATTGCCCTCCAAATACCTGTTAATCCCTCCCCTCATCCCTCACAATTACTCATCTTTTTACTGTCCTCATAGTTTTGCCTCCTCCAAATCTCATATAACTTAAATCATATAGTATGTAGTGTTTTCAGACTGACTTCTTTCACTTAGGAATATGCATCTGTCTTTTTATGGCACATTCCTTTTTAGCTCTGAATAATATTCCATTGTTTGGATGTACCAGAGTTTACTTATCCATTCACCTGCTGAAGGACATCTTAGTTGTTTCTAAGTTTTGACAATTATAAATAAGACTGCGGTATATATCATGTGCAGGTTTTTGTCTGGACATAAATTTTTACCTTCTTTTGATAAATACCAAGGGACATGACCATGGGATCATACGAGTATGTTTAACTTTATAAGAATATGCCAAACTGTCTTCGAAAGTGGCTGTATCGTTTTACATTCCCACCTGAAACGAATGAGAGTTCCTGTTGCTCCACATCCTCTCCAGTATTTGGTGTTGGCAGTGTTTTGGATTTTGACCATTCCAATAGGGGCATAGTGGTATTTAATTGTTATTTTAATTTGCATTTCCCTCATGACCTAGGATGAGGAGCATCCCTAGTTAAGTTTTAGTTAGCAAATCTAACTTAATTCTACCGTGGTCAGAAAGTATGATATGTTTAATATCTTTGAAATTTTTTGAATTTTTAGGCTTTATGGCCTCATTCACAGTCAATTTTTGTATAATTTTTGTGTCTACTTAAAAAATTGTATCCTCCCAAATGCAATGTTCATTCTGCAAACCAAGCTTTATTAGGGGTCTACTGTATGCTAGACACTGTTTTAGGTGATCTAGATACAGAAGTAAACAAAGAGACAAAAAAATTACTGCTTTTTTGGAGAGCACATTAGAGAACGGAACAGAACCCAAAATTAAAAAGCGGAACATACAGTAGACACAGTAATGATAAGTGCTACAAAGGAAAAATAAAGCAGGAAAAGAATAGGAAGTGCTGGTGGTGAAGTTTGATAGTGTTAGTTAAAAGATTGCATCATTAAGGATACTTTGAGTCAAGGCTAAAGAAAGAAAGAAAGCATGCAACTATTTGTGAAGTTGAATGAATAAATGTTAGCTGTTATATTAGCACTTTATTTCAATTATTTTTATTAGCTGTATATATATGAGGTATTTATTCTATTTATTTTGTAAGGCCTTTGAAAATTTCTAAAATTTCCTTTCAACATTACTATAAGTATTTACATTTTCTCCATCAAACTGAAAATAAGCCTATTCCTATTCTTTTTTTTTTTTTTAAAGAAACTACATTCAAGACAAATTTTGGAAGTTTCTCCCAGTTTAGATAGCTTTGTTTTTTTCCCCAAATAATATTGTAACAATGATGTTTTATACAATTGTTTCTAGTAAATTTGAAGTTTTTAAATGATTCAACCAATCTACTAATATGGGCGTTTATGACATTTTCCTGCATAGGAAGGTATCTTCCCAGTTCTGAAGAATTAATTTATAATTGGATCAAATATTACTACACTCTGTGTATTTAATTTGTGTTTTACTAGATTAAAACTTTCCCCCTGATCCTATTATAGAGATTTCAACGAGACTGAAGGAACTCATTTTAATACTTAATTTAAATTCTCTAGTTCAGTCTCAAATTTTATATATTGTAGAAAAGGCATATTTTCTATAATAATATATTAAGTATTTGAATATATGTGAGCAAATAATTTCTGGGTTACGAGATGTAACCCAGGCTCAATCAGTCTTGTCTGGTTTTTCATCTATAAAATACAAATTGGTCTGCTGGTTGATTTTCCTTTTCAATCTTCTCCAGTTTCGCTTACCAGGATATCTTCCAAGATAAAGTTGGCACTATTCTTTTTCTTATGGAGGAAAGATTTTTATTTTGTAGACTAATTCTTCAAGTCTCCTTATTAGGAGCTTGGGGAACAGGATACATACAGGAGAGTTATTTGCATAAGGGTAGGGGAGAGTAGAGAAAACAAAAGAACCTGGAGCCTAACAACATGGTTGGAGTTTGGAACCTGAGTTGGTTAAACAGCTAAAAGAGGTTTTAAGGAGGATGCTTAATATTAAATTTAAAATCCTTTGTGTTTCTTCAATATAGATATTGTCCATTTCACAAATGGTCAGAGTGTTATAATTTTTAAAGTTAATATAACTCTCATGCAAATATAAAATGAACATGTATCAATGTTTTATTCAACTCATTAATAATGCAGGAAACTATGATATGAAGACTAGTTGAAATGAGAATTTGAAGAATAGCAATAAATATGAAATCTGGAATGCTTAAATAAATTTGCTGATAGATGTAAAACTAGCTAATTTCTTACAGAGCAGTAGCATTTTATGTTTGTGGTCAGTCTTTTCTACAAGGCAGAAATAAATTCTATCTTAAATGGGCAAAATATTACCATTGCTTTGGACAACAATCATTGCATTGCTGTCTTTTTTTTTTTTTTAACCATTCTGAGACAGTTGTAAAACAGTCTAATTAATAGAAAGATAGAGATGAACACCTGTGTAAAATCAGATAATTTCAACAGAGTCCAGTAGACCATACCCAGTCCTTCACTGAAAGGATATGGTAGTCTCACCAATCTCTTTTGTTCATTTCCAAGTCATAGAGAATTCTTCTTGGCAGAAGAGACAATTAAATACATACCAAATTGGATAAAAATTATGGAGGAGGATTGAAATACCTGTTTCAGTTGACGTGATAAAGGAAAAAAATAGCATGAGCAGAATGGTGTGATGGTCTATGCATGAGTCTAAATCAGTGGAAACTGGAGTTCAACACTTAGGTAATCATAAGAATAGAAACTGATTGGAAAGTCTTCAGGAGGACACTGGACTTCTTGCAAGATGTAACCCAGTCTCAATCAGTCTTGTCTGAATTTTAATTGACACCATGATCACAACCATGGCTGACATCTTGTCTGTACTTTTACACAATTATATTCAATTGTGAGTTAAGAATTCTACTTCCTTCAACTTTCATGGGGAATTTTTGGAATATAAAAAGCTTCAAACCTATTCAGTAATGGTAACATCTTCAGACCCAAGACTAAGTCTCATTGCTTCTCTGAAGGTTCATATAGCACTTCAGTATTCCTGAAGACTGTAGTTGCTCCTGGCTTAGCAGCTAATATTAAGGAAACAATGAGTAGATGAGATGTGCTTTTGTCAGCAATGAATTTTTTCCTCTATGTTATTATTTTTTAAATTGGAGAATAATTGCTTTACAAGGGTGTGTTAGTTTCTGCTGTCCAACAATGTGAATCACCATAAGTATACATATATCCTCTCCCTCTTGGGGTTTCCCTGGTGGCTCAGACAGAAAAGAATCTGTCCGCAATGCAGGGGACTGGGGTTTGATCCCTGGATTGGAAAGATCCCCTGGAGACAAGAATGGCAACCCGCTCTAGTATTCTTGCCTGGAGAATCTCATGGACGGAGGAGCCTGGTCCATGGGATCGCAGAGTCCCTCACATCCACTCCTGCAATAACTTTGAAGTACACCCACCCACAGTGGCTGAGGATTCTTCATTACTGTTTGATGAGTTTGGAAGTAGCTGGAGAGATCAGTGATCTAGCTGAATTTGGTTCCAGCAACCACATCAAAATCTGAAGTTGGATATTCCAGACTTATTAATGCCATAGTATCATTTGGTAGCCTTTGGGAGAAATTCAGGACTGATTCCAAGAGGCAGCAAATAGTGAGGTGGTTACAGAGTTCTAGTTTATGGCCACACTTCCTGAGTTTGAATCATCATTCTATGTTCTACCAGCCACATAACCCTGAGGAAGTCACCTAAATTCTCCTTGCCTCAGATTCCCTAATTGTAAAACAGGGTAATAAGGATACCGTTCTCACAGAGTTGAAGTAAGTGTTAAATAAATCAATTTGTATAAAATAAGATGGACACATATTAAGTACTATATATATATATATATATATATACACACACACACACACATATTCGCTTTTATTCTAATCTGATAGTTTTAGCTTACAAGATCAAGGTTTATGAAATCTTCCCATGCGTGATAGATTTTCAGATATGTTTAAATACACAGAGATGGGCTATCTAAGTCTCTTCAGTAGTGTCTGAATCTTTGCAACCCTATGAACTTAACCCGCCAGACTCCTCTGTCCATAGTATTCTCCAGACAAGAATACTGGAGTGGGTTGTTATTCCCTCCTCCAAGGGATCTTCCTGAAACAGGATTCAAACCCTCATCTCCTGCGCCTCTTGCATTGCAGGTGGATTCTTTACCACTGAGCCACCAGGAAGCCCATCTATCTATCTATATTTATAGAGGTGTATGCCTCATTGGAAAAGACTCTGATGCTGGGAGGGGTTAGGGGCAGGAGGAGAAGGGGACGACAGAGGATGAGATGGCTGGATGGCATCACTGACTTGATGGATGCGAGTCTGAGTGAACTCCGGGAGATGGTGATGGACAGGGAGGCCTGGAGTGCTGCGATTCATGGGGTCCCCAAGAGTCGGACACGACTGAACGACTGAACTGAACTGATGACTTTGAAATCTACCAGAAAAACAGAACCAGTAGAATACACACATACTTTATTTATATATTTATATATATATATATGTATGTATATATACACACACATATATATAATATGTAAAGAGAAAATGTAACATGTATCATATATATGTAGCTATAATATACATAGAGAGAGAAAGAGCAAGGGTAAGAGAGCAAGGCAGATTGATTTCAAGGAACTGGCTTATGCAGTTGTGGGGTCTGGTTTGGCAAGTTCAATATCCGTGGAGCAGGCCAGTAACCTGGAACCTCTTGGGCAGCAGCTAACACTGCAGTCTGCAAGAAGAATTTCTTCTTCCTCAGGGAAACCTCAGTTTTCTTATCAAGGCATTCAAATAATTAGGTGAGGTGCACCCATATTACTGTAATTCCCAGGTGACTCAGTGGTAAAGAATCTTAACTGCCAATGAGGGAGATATGGGATACACAGGTTCAATCCCTGGGTCAGGAAGACCCCCTGGAGGAGGAAATGGCAACCCACTTCGTTATTCTTGCCAGGAATATCCCATAGACAGAGGAGCTCAGTGGCTACAGTCCATGGAATTGCAGAGTTGAACATCACTTGAGCACACACACATGCACGCACACACCCATATTATAGAGGAGAATCTTTTTTACATAAAGTCAACTGATTGTAGATGTTAGCACCTGAAAAATACCTTTACAGCAATATCTAGATTAGTGTTTGAATAAGTGGTTACTGTAGCCTAGTTACGTTGACACATAAAACTAACCATCACAAGAAGGTTTCAATTCTAGATTCTGTTTCCTGGTGACTAGGCTTTGTAATAAAGGATTAAGAGGGAAACTTTCATCCTGGCACTAGTATTACTACTTTGCTGACATCATTTGTTTTTGCCTCTGAGAGAATCAGTTAAGTAGCTGTTTGTCAACAATAGCCAGCTACCAATGTGCAGAACCTATTTTTCCCACTTGAGAAACACTTTAAGAAAATCATCAGGAAATCAGTTATTCTTGGCATAAAGCTTTGTCATTTATAATATCCACTTGAGGGTACAACTTTTTTCATAGTAAATGAGGGACCGTTGGAGCTGGGAGAAAGACCTTGCTTTTCTTTTATTAAGAACCCTAGAATTTGGAGGAGAATGGATCCATGTATATGCTTGGCTGAGTCCACTTGAAACTTTGCTGTCTGCCTGAAACTATCACAACATTGTTAATTGGCTGTATTCCAATATAAAATATTTTTTTTAAAGAACCCTAGAATCAGAATGTCATCTTTCCTCATTTTACAGCAAAGGTGCTGAAACCTAGGGAATCTGACATGACACAGCAAATCATTGTCTGAAACAGGAACACAGCCAGGTTTTCTAATCCCAAGTTGAGTCTTTAGTCTCTCCTGATATTTTCCACTCTCACTTTTTTGGTCTACACATTTTCTTTCTCTATTCAAAGTATGACAGAAAGCGCCAAATTAAACCCAATGATGCTGCAGAATATCTTCAGACTTTTTCAAGAAAGTTAGTATTAAGTCAAGGTATTTATAATTTCATTATTTTTGCTTCTTTTCTTATAGTAGTAGGATGAATGGTGAAACACTTGACAATACAATGCTGTGGACAAGTACAAGGAAATCTAAAAAGAAAAGAGATACTTCCATTTGAATCACTAAGAATCTAAATGAATGTTCATCTCTAAAATTTCTCAATCTGTGTAAAAATGGGTAAAAATCATTGTTTCATTAGCATCTAGACCAGTAACAGCTACAAAAGGTGTCATCCAAAAACCAGAATTCATTTTAGGTAAATACTCATCTGTATGGACATAGAAGACATAGTCAGCTTTATATTAAAATTACTTATGATGTTGTCTGTCTTCTTACATCCAGGAACCTTTTAATAATCATATAATAATCATATACTATTTAATAATCATATACTATTAAAACCTAGATAATCATATACTATTAATCTTTTACCTTCTAATGCCTAGAACAGTCCTTGGCGCTTACCTGGAAATTAACATATGAAATGAATTACGTGCATTCCTAGAATTAAGATCTACTGCTTACGTTGATATCGGTGGTTGGTGATGGCAAAACATTTCCTAGTTCTTTTGAAACAGAGCAAATAGCCATCACTTATTCGTTATTTGTAAGATATACTTTCAGAAATAGGCTCAACATATTTTTAACTGGAGCTGTTGTCAAATGATTACAAAGAAGAATGACAAAGCATGAAGATAATCTGACAATAAAAGTAACAGCTGAATTACTAATTGAATGGAACATAAGATATATTGTAAATTTTTGTGAATATTTGCCCCTTTTCTACTAAAAATGGGCTTAATGGTAAAGATACAACATATGAGTATTTAATATTTACTTAGTACTTTATGGCACATCTATTTAAACTTTGGACTTATATGACAAAGTAATTATAAGCAGTGATTCAAACTTTATAGCACTATTACATGTCTATAGGATTTACAAAGTTACATTTACTCTACTGCTGAGTTAGAAATGCCAGAAGGAACAAGTAGAATGGTTAAATATGCAAGAGAGTTCAGGTTAGCATGATCCCATCAGCAGACACTCTAATACAAGCAGAACTTACACTTGTCCAAACCAAAGACAGATGTCTTTACTCAAGATCTTAGCTAGCAAGTCTTTTGTGGGTGGTATTTGTGGAAGGTTGAAATTATTTTCAATCTGATACAAATTGTGTTTTGATAGACCTGCATTTCTTAAAATGACTTTGACTTCTAGGACAAACTCAGTATCAGGGAGTTATTTTTCAATATTTGCCACCAATCTTGTATCACTACGAAGAAGATTACATGTTTCTCCATAATGTTGTGAGCCACTGGAGGGCAGAGACAGTGTATTTGTCTCTCATGCACTGTGGTACTTGGCATGTGTAATATTGTAGTAGTAATTTCTATTTATTGAATATTTATTTAATGGTCAGTAATTATATTAATAATATCAAAATGTTAATTAATTTTCATTCTATATATTTTGTGCAGGCAAGGGTCTAGGCACTTTAAACACATTGCAGTGTTTGATGCTTACATCAGCTTTGCAATGTAGATTTGTTGTCTCCATTTTAAAGGGGAGAGCTAGATTCACTAGGTATAAGAATCTTACTGCAAAGTGGCAGAGCCAAATTTCAGGGTGAGATTTGTCAAATTTTACTAGGTCTGTTTCCTTTCTTACATGCGGTCTATACTCAATAAATGTTGAATGAATGAATGGTTTTCTTTAAAATCTTTATAAACTATATGACAGTTGCCTGGTATGCATTTAATTTTAAACCAATGGGACATTAAAATTTTAAGGAGTCACTGCCATGACCTAAAATAGACATTTTGTTTCTAATACCACAGTAGCAAGCATTACAAACCCGGACATGACATTCATTCATAAGCTTTGGGTGTGTTCCAAAGATTCTGATACACCTTGTTTGTTCACACCCCCGCATATGACACTGATTTGCTATCATATCCCATCAGGGAGGAGACTCCTTCTTACTCACACAAGATCACTTCTATTTACATCACCGTTTTATCAAACGTATGTTCAACTGAAATCATTTTGAGTAGGATTAGGGATGTAAAAGTGTGATGTACTGACATACAATTCTCATCATGATTACAAAGTGCAAAGTGTACAGAATCCATTTCTGATCTCTCTAGGCAGAGAGTTTTACCAGACACTGTCGAAGTGTCTCATCACTGTTGGAAAGAAAGCCTGGACAGTCTGCAAACCAAGTCGTTGACTGTCAAGCTTGAATCACATCTTGAGATCAAACAAAGAGGAAGTGATTCTGTGTTAGATGAGGATAATCGAGCATTTTTATATGGGCCTTTATCTTAAGTCAGGTTGAATAAGGCAATGAACAAAGAGGAAGATTTATAACTTTTATATGCCTCTACTATATTCCAGGAAATACTCAAAGTAATTTACTCAAAGTTTATATTTTAACCCTTTTATTTAATCTTCCTATGAGGGAGGCACTGTTGGCTCCATTTTAAAGGTGAAGGTACTGAGCAGAGAGCATAGCCTGCCAAGAGTCACATCAATAGCAAGAAGTGAAGGCAGGACTCAAACCAGTACTAGTCTAACTTCAGGATCCACATTCTTAACTTCTTCTGAAATTGCTGCTGAGAAGTCTTCCTTGACTCCGGGATTGAGAAACTTTGACTTAGCACAGGATGTCAGCAAACATCTAAAACTTAAAATGTTCAGCACTATTTCCTCTCCACCCTACCATCCTAGCCCTAATTGTCTCTTCTTTTCTTCCTTTATCCCTTATTTGTTTTCACATAGTACCCAAACTTGAAACATAGACATCTCTCAATTGCCTGATACTTAATTTGTTATCAAGCTTTGCAATTTCTTCTTGCAGTGTGCCTTGAATCTACTTCTTACTTTTCCTGCTTAATTCCCACTTCTTCAGTTCAGAGCTCATTAGTTCTCATCCAAGCACTTGTAGTCATTTTCTGACTAGTTCTCCCACCTTCTTGTTATTAATGTTGTTGTTATGATTGTCAGTACATCATATCATCATTCTAAGATTAACCCTAAAGCTAACCTGTGATGATTCCTGTTCCCTGATTAAAACAACAACAACAACAATTTCCTCTCTTTTGCATGTGGAATTCTGTCCAAATTTCTCACCTAGGCTGTGGGGAGATGAATTGAGACCTCCCTGCTTCCCAGCTACCATCAGAAAAGACTTGAGAATTTTCCCATCCATTTTCAAGTAAGGTTGTGGCCCTCCAATTCAAATAGCAGCCATAGGAATCAGTCACATACTTCTTATCATAATAATTCCTGGATTGTTATTTCACAAGCAGGGCTCTCAAGGCCAAGTTACAGAAATAAATATGATTTTGTCATAGGAGACTAGACTGTGTTGTTTTAGAAGAAAATTAATATTTGTCACAGTGAGAAGAGTTTGTCTTTGATGGTAGAGCTTCTTCTTGCACCTTGGGGGAGCAGAGCCCATTTACCCTTCTTCAAGGAAAAAGGACTGTTTTAGTTTTTGGTTAACGATCAGGTGGTGCAGTGGTAATGAATCTGTCTGCCAGTGCAGGAGATGCAAGAGGTGCAGGGGTCTGGGAAGATCCCCTGGAGGAGGAAATGGTACCCACTCCAGTATTCTTGCTGGGAAAACCCCATGATCAGAGGAACCTGGTGGGCTACGGTCCATAGGATCGCAAAGGGTCGAACGTGACTGAGCAGCTGAGCACACACAGAAGAATGCTGGCAAAATACAAAAAGCAAGTAGCTTTCTTTTTTCACTGGAAAAGGGGCAACACTCTGAAATGAAAGGGATTAGGGTTCCATATGTAGAGAATTGAGACTGAAAAGAGATTATGAGATGATTGTAAGAAGGATTTAAAAGATAAACCATGGCTGGGAATGAGAGGGGTAATCTTCTCTTCAGTCTCTCCGAATTTAAGCTCTTATTCTGATTTCTTTCCTTTCCTCCTCCTTTTCTCTTTTTTTTTTCCGCATTTACCTTGTGATTTATAAGTCAGTTTGTCTTACTATTTTCTATCTCCATATACTAAAACGTAAGCCCCATGAGGATAAGGAACTTTATAATTTGCTGCTCACTCCCTAAAATCTGGAACAGAGTCTGACACAAGTTAGTTGCTCTTTAAATATGTGTTGAAGGAAGGAAGGACAAAAGTTAGGCATGAAAGAACCACAGAAGGCACAAACTATGAAGAGCCTTTCCATATTGTGTACTAAAAGAGACTGAGTTGTATTCTGTTTTTCTATGCAATGCTGCTTTGGGAAGCTTATCTAATCTTTTAGGAAGTGAGTTGCCTCAGTTCAGTTCAGTCACTCAGTCGTGTCCGACTCTTTGCGACCCCATGAATCGCAGCATGCCAGGCCTCCCTGTCCATCATCAACTCCCTGAGTTCACTCAGATTCACGTCCATCGAGTCAGTGATGCCATCCAGCCATCTCATCCTCTGTCGTCCCCTTCTCCTCCTGCCCCCAATCCCTCCCAGCATCAAAGTCTTTTCCAATGAGTCAACTCTTTGCATGAGGTGGCCAAAGTACTGGAGTTTCAGCTTTAGCATCATTCCTTCCAAAGAAATCCGAGGGCTGATCTCCTTCAGAATGGACTGGTTGGATCTCCTTGCAGTCCAAGGGACTCTCAAGAGTCTTCTCCAACACCACTGTTCAAAAGCAGCACAATAAACTGTGGAAAATTCTAAGAGAGATGGGAATACCAGACCACCTGACCTGCCTCTTGAGAAATATGTATGCAGGTCAGGAAGCAACAGTTAGAACTGGACATGGAACAATAGACTGGTTCCAAACAGGAAAAGGAGTATGTCAAGGCTGTATATTGTCACTCTGCTTATTTAACTTCTATGCAGAGTGCATCATGAAAAATGCTGGACTGGAAGAAGCACAAGCTGGAATCAAGATTGCAGGGAGAAATATCAATAGTCTCAGATATGCAGATGATACCACCCTTATGGCAGAAAGTGAAGAGGAGCTAAAAAGCCTCTTGATGAAGGAGGAGAGTGAAAAAATTGGCTTAAAGCTCAACATTCAGAAAACGAAGATCATGGCAACCGGGCCTGTCACTTCATGGGAAATAGATGGGGAAACAGTGGAAACAGTGTCAGACTTTATTTTTGGGGGCTCCAAAATCACTGCAGACAGTGACTACAGCCATGAAATTAAAAGACGCTTACTCCTTGGAAGAAAAGTTATGATCAACCTAGATAGCATATTCAAAAACAGACATTACTTTGCCGACTAAGGTCTGTCTAGGCAAGGCTATGGTTTTTCCAGTGGTCATGTATGGATGTGAGTTGCCTAAGCATGGATAAATCTCATAAACCTAATATAGAGCAAAAGAGGAAGAAACAAGAAAAGGTGTGCAATATGCAGGGAAATTGTTATCAAAACACCAGAATAACTAGAGTTAGAAAGTGTGATTGCTGGGCTATTTATCAGCCATTGTGTGCCCCAGCCCTACATGTTGATGCTATTCTGACTATTCTGATGCTGGCCTTCAGTTGGTGCTATTCTGACTTTTCCATGAACTTTAAAATATCTTGAGAAATATTCCCTAGTGAGTTGAAGGTGTTACAGTTACTATTATTGCATAATAAAGCACCCTAAAACTTAATAATATAAAAACCCATTTTATTATGCATACAGATTTAGCCAAAGATTATAGGACTAATTAATAGCTGAACTAGGGCTTGAATCAAAAGACTCCTGAATTTCAGGAGTTACTTTGTACACTCTGGCTCTTTTCTTTCCTTTCATTGCATCATTTCCTCATCAAGTTTTTTTGTTTTCAGGTAACCAGGCAAAATAGGGGAGGCAGTTATTGTCTCAGGCCATTCGTTAACTAGGTAAATTTCAAAGCTGGAGATGGCCTTTGACCCATCTATTGTTTGTCTGAAAGCTTTAATCCAGCAGCCTCTGGTCACACCGATATTTGGTCAAAATAAGTAGCGAAAACAAAAACAGTGGTAAAGGAAGCAAGTCATCTGAAGCATCAACTAAGAGTTTATACTATTATACTTATGATAGGAGGAAGGAGGAATGGTTTTTCCTAAATAAACTGATCAAAGAAAAGTTGTGGGTGAGGTTAGATAAAATCATATGCACATCCTGGAATTCTAGACCTTTAAACAGGTTTCTTATTTTGATTCTGTAAGGCATCAGTATAACTCATACCAAAACAAAAGCTAGGATTCCTGTTGTGTTTCTCTGTCTTCGCGCCGGAAGTGCTCCCTTACTTGAATGTGACAGACTTGTTGACAGGTTGGCCCTCCCCTCTGTCAGGAACACAGACAGGTTCTGTACGTGGTGTCCAGAGTAAAATCCGTATCATAGAAAGAGCTTCAGAAAAGTAACGCAGTGGAGACCAGACTGGCCCTTCACACTCAAAAGTGTTAGCTGCAGGTTAGCTTTCTTAAAAGTGGATTCTCAAAGCAAAAGAAACACATACACCCACAAAACACTGCCAGAACCCTTATACTCATGCTAGGTTTGGGTCTCATTTCAAAATTTTCTCATATGCACATTTGTCTACCCAGTGAATAAGACACTGTCATAGAGCATGCGGTGAAATGTTTGTATTTTTTTAAAAAAATTAGAAGCAAAAGAACCATAATATCCCATTGCTTTGGAACTGCTGCAGAAGTAAAGCATCAGAGAATTTGTCCAGACCACTTGCTCCAGTTACTTCATGCTTGCCATGAAAATAAAATTTCAGTGTTTAAAAAGTTAAAGAGAATATGAAATATCTCTTAAAATGTTTTTTTTTTAATTTGACTGATAATTTACCACACAAACCTGTGGGTTTTAGCATCACTGTGTAATTTTTCATAGTAATGACTTCTAAGTTCTTTGTCTTCAGTGTGAATGGCCTTTATTGACTGCCCATGAAGGGACTGTCTTCACACTTGTGCCCATCATGCAACATCTCTCGCTCATTTCTGAGGGGCCAACTGTGCTTGTCTCTGCTCCTGTGCTTTCTTGTCAACCACCTTGCTGGCTCTAGATCACCCAAACGTCTCTGGACCTCCTGACTGCCATGAGGGCAGAGGGAATCTGCATGAGAGAGGTCTCAGCTCACATTATCATGCTCTTCTATCTGGCTCTCCTCTGTGATATGGATTTTAAATGACTGAAAGACACATGGCAATGCAAAAAACAGGCAGTAGGTAGGCTGAAAAAAGAAAAGCCAGAGAGATCTGGATATCCATAAATTATTGTTAGTCTATACTGTTGTTAACCACTTCTTCTTTAGAAGGTGGTAGAAGTAGAGTTTTAGAAGTTGGAATATGAAGAATATTTCATTTTGGGTCAACCAAGCTGATTGTGAAATCTTCCAGAATCAAATTCGCTCTTCATCTCTCTCTCTCTTGATGATTTTTTTGCTACATTTTTGTTCATGGTATTTTTGAAGTGATGTATTAATTATATGTAAAATACAGTAGTTGAGCTTTATAGTACAAATTGTTCAACAATCTCTAGTACATTTTATTGCTTGCCCAAGGGTTAAATGTGATTGTTTTAATTCTTTACTTAAAGGAAGAGAAAGTGAAATGATTTGCACATGAGGTCGCTATTTTTTGGATATGTGTAACCATTTATAAAATATCTGGAATTAAAGACAATTATTTTAATAAGAGAATCCAGTTTTCCATAAAAGTCTGTGCAGTGAAATATATCTGCAGACTAATTAAAGGTACTGAGACATTTTAGACTATCCAGTAACTTTAAAAAATTCTGACAGTTTGTTATATACAAGCCTTATTTGAACTTTCAAATTAGTTTTTAGAGGATAAGCATAACTTATTCTGCTAGACAGCCAATCACCAGTGTTGCATTTAAAATTGAAGCCAAAAATCAGCTTGTAAAGGTGAAAAGCTATTGGGAGACATGGCCAAAATGGAGGAGATCATTAGAAAGAATCCAGAGAGTGTGAATATTTTGTAGTTTAAAGCTTCATAAGAAAGCAGCAATTTATATTTCAATACAAGCTAGGTACTATTTATACAGTTGTCCTGTTAAAATTGAAACAATATTGTAGTTGGTCCTCTGCATTTAGGAGCTTTATTATGGAATAAATTAAAAATCAATAATGTGAAGTTCAACAGAGGGTTACTGCATGAAAATGTTAATAGTGGTAAAAAGTCCTTCAATAAATGCAAGACTAAAACATTAATGTTTACCCTAAACTTTCCATTTAGAAATGAAGCTAAGATACAGGCTAATATATAAAAATGGTCCTGTGTAAAGAATTCTTGAGACCTAACTACTGGACTGCAAGGAGATCCAACCAGTCTATCCTAAAGGAGACCAGCCCTAGGTGTATATTGGAAGGACTGATGCTGAGGCTGAAACTCCAATATTTTGGCCACCTCATGTGAAGAGCTGACTCATTGGAAAGGCCCTGATGCTGGGAGGGATTGTGGGCAGGAGAAGAAGGGGACGACAGAGGATGAGATGGCTGGATGGCATCACCGACTCGATGGACATGTGTTTGTGTGAACTCAGGGAGTTGGTGATGGACAGGGAGGCCTAGCGTGCTGTGATTCATGGGGTCGCAAAGAGTTGGACACAACTGAGCAACTGAACTGAACTGAACTGAACTCCTGAACAAAATTCTGTCATTTTCTTGCAAAAAAAAAAAAAAAGTCTTTCCTCTTATCTAACCCTCACCCTCACCCTTGGAACCTGCTTAACAACAAAGCTAAGTTCTTCTTTGCTGTTCCTCAGGGTTAATCTTTCACAGATATTTTGGTAAGAAGTTGGGGATTTCTCTCTGAAAGTCCATCCAAAGATAAACAGTACTGCTTTGTTCCTTCCTGTGATTTCCCTCCTCACAAATTCAGTTGTTTTTTTTTTAATAGATCAAGTGCACTTCTTTTTATCATATGAGGTTATATAGCCTGGACTAGATGATAAAGCTTCAAAAAGTCTCTTCAGCCACTGTGACTCAGCTTTCCTTGAATTTTGAGGCCCCCTGATAAGATATTTGCCACTGAGATCAGTTGTATTGTCCTTTTTTTTCCTTCTTGAAATGAAAAGAACTTTGTTTTTTGTCTTTATTATTAAGCTTTGTAACAATCCTCCTTTTTGTTGATGTGGTTTTGGTTGGTTATGCCAAAGATCAAAGCTTATGCACCCTTTAGCCTTCTGGGATTCTTCCTTTTTTGGTTACCAGGCAAAACCTGCACTGATCCATCCCCTCTGCCATTTTATTCTCTTGTTTGGAAATCTTGGGCTGATCTTTCTCCTTATTATCAGAACATAGCTTTTTTTTTTTTTTTTTTCTACAAATGTACTGAGCTGAACTGATTGTCTATCCCTGAAGTACTTTGGGACTCTCTCTTCTGCTTTTCCACCAATAACATGAACATTTAGCACATAGTCTACAAAGTAAAAATATAAAAAAGAATTGAATTCATCAGCTATCAGTAAACTATTGAAGAAGAATTACTTCTAATTTTCTAATAAGCTTGGAATTAAAACACAAATTAATGAGTATTTTTCAGAGTGATTTTTTGTTAACGTCAATTTATTTTTGATTGAATTCATTTTAGATTTTTTAAAAATTCCCTTTTCATTTTAGTCTTTGAATAGGCAATGTTTATATGGTTCAAAACAGAAAAGTATATTAAAAATACATATTCAGAGAAGTCTCACTATCATTTACCCATTTCCACATACATGCATATTTAACCTTTGCCATTAGTTTCTGGTTTATTTTTCCAGAAATTTTTGTCTCTTTTTGCAAAAGTAGAAAAAAATGTGTTTGCTGCTGCTGTTGCTGTTGCTGCTGCTAAGTCGCTTCAGTCGTGTCCGACTCTGTGCGACCCCATAGACGGCAGCCCACCAGGCTCCCCTATTCCTGGGATTCTCCAGGCAAGAACCCTGGAGTGGGTTGCCATTTCCTTCTCCAATGCATGAAAGTGAAAAGTGAAAGTGAAGTCACTCAGTCGTGTCCGACTCTTAGCGACCCCATGGACTACAGCCTACCAGGCTCCTCAGTCCATGGGATTTTCCAGGCAAGAGTACTGGAGTGGGGTGCCATTGTCTTCTCCGAAAAATGTGTTTATGTATTATTATATATATTATCTTTCTTTTTTCTTATACAAAAGGTAACAGTGTATACATTCTTTTATTCTTTTTATATTTATTCATTCCAGTGGGATAAACACCTAGGTCTAGAGTTACTGTTTCAAAAGGAACACACATTTATAAAGTGGACAGATCATGCTACAGTACTACCCGAAACCAGAGCAGACACATCTACACGGGGAATGATGACCAGCCTCCTGTTTTCCACACTGATACAGGTATGGCATATTAACCAGGTTAGACTTTAATCCATCTGAGAGTCAATGTTTGTTATAAATGTCTAATTTTCTGACCAGTGGGGTTAAGAACCTAAGACACTTTCTTTACTCGAGTTCTGCAAGCATGACACACGTGTTGGTATGCACCACCTGTGTGCCTGGCTGCTTTGTGTGTGCCATAGCACTCTGTTTTTAAACGACGTGTGTGTTCATACCAGTTGTGATTTTCTGCCAGTTATCTGTTACATCTTTTTGGCAGCTTTTAAAGCCTTCCTCCTTTCTGTGTTTGTCTCTAACATTACTTCATAATTAGAGCTGCTAATAAAAATAATTGTCTCATATTTCTTTGTAAGGTCTAGGTATGCTTTCTTTTCTTTCTTTTTTTGGAGAGTAGACAGCCAATTGTTAAAAATTTCCCCAGTGATGAAAGACTAATCTTATTACATGTTGTTTATTCACTAAGTCGTGTCTGACTCTTTGGGACCCTCTGGACTGTAGCAGCCAGGCTCCTCTGTCTGTGGGATTTCCCAGGCAAGAATAATGCTGGAGTCGGTTGCCATTTCCTTCTCCAGGCATTCTTTTATTCTTTAACAGTAATAGTAGTTCATACAGATCTTTTTGGCTTTTTGTTTGTTTCTGCATATTACTCTATTATATAAATATTATAATAAATATTTTGGATAAAATTATTACCAAATAAAACTTTGTTGTTCAGTCATTAAATCATGTCCAACTCTTTGTGACCCCATGGACTGCAGCATGCCAGGCTTCCTTGTACTTCACTGTCTCCCAGAGTTTGCTCAAACTCATGTCCTTTGAGTCAGTGATGCCGTTTAACCGTCTCATCATCAGCCACTCCCTTCTCCTTTTGCCCTCAGTCTTTCCCAGCATCAGGATCTTCTCCAGTGAGTCAACTCTTCACATCAGATGGTCAAAGTATTGGAGCTTCAGCTTCAACATCAGTCTTTCCGATGAATATTCATGATTGATTTCCTTTAGGATTGACTGGTTTGATCTCCTTGGAGTCCAAGGGACTCTCAAGAGTCGTCTCCAGCACCACAGTTTGAAAGCATCACTTCTTCAGTGCTCCGTTTTCTTTATGGTCCAACTCTTTCATCTGTATATGACTACTGGAAAAACTGGAGCTTACAGTGAAGAAAATGAAATGTTATAAAATTTGTTAAAGATTAAAAATCTGTGGAAAAATAATATTGGGGTAGATGAAATTAGAATTTGTAAAAATACTTCTCATAAAATAAAAGAGCTAGAATTTTACATGATGAAGTTTATTAATCACTAAGATCTGATAACCAGAATCAAATATTTTTGACATTTAAATATATTAAATTTGACATAGAGAAATTGGGCTTGTTAGAAGAGCTGCCAGAGAAAGTCACAATGGGGAAGCTATAATTGGGAAAATACAATGTTCTCAATAAATTCAGCAGAATAGTCATAACTTCTGAGTACTATATAAATTAGAAAGAGTCAATCTCAATAAAAGTGATTTTAGTTATATTAAAGATCAAAATGAAAAAACTACACTGTTATAAAATTCACCAAAGAATCAAGTCGGTTTAATGGAATAGCTCTAGAAAATATTTTCTTGATGAAAATCTATTGTGTTTTTAAAATTCTGTTTAAAATACTATACTTACTACCTAGGATCGAATTACCTGCTGGTGCATAAAGTGGTCTCAAAACAAACTATACTACCCTGACCTGGACTTTTGCTCTGTAAGTTCTGCCCTTAGTTTTTGTTCATCTCCTATTTCCTTTTCTGTCTTTGCGAGTCTTTGAAGTTTCACTTCAGAGCTGCTTAGCTGCTTAATCTTTTCTTTGAGGCAGTTCTTTCTCTCTCCTGCATCTCAAAGCTGCTTTGCTCTTCAAGCCCTTGGTGTCATCAGGTGGGTTAGACGCTCTCTCCTTCCTCCTGTCCCCATCAGGAGTCACAGCTCATCTTGGCTGACATTTGCATACTTAAATATTCATTAGCATGTTGAAAGCAGCAACCAGCCTTCCCTGCAAGTGCCCTTACTGACTTCCATTAAACCTCATCATGACATTTCTGGTTCCTTTCCCCTCTCTTTCTCCTAACCTGAATTCTTGATTTCTCAAGGCATGTTTTGTGTGGCTCTCACTGGGTCCAATCCTATTCTTGGCTAGGGGAACTCTAGAAACCCTTGGTGAGGAATTCCATCCTCATCAAGCATCCTCACTAAGCATCTCACTAATTCTGCTGCCATTTCCAAATTGGCACTGTGCCCTGCCTTGGTGGTCATATTTAGGATTATGCTTTGATAGACCTCCACCTTGTACCCCAATTCCAGACTGTATTCCCTCTTCTCATTTGTGCCTTAATTTCTGTTTTGATAACCCGTTACTCACGATGACTTCATTGTCAGTCTTTGGAGGGGTGTGGAATTCTACCTTTGAACTTGAGCTACGAGATTTCATTTCCTGTTTCCAGAACTACCTGATGCCCATCAGCTACCTACCAGACTAAACCTCTGAGTATTACCTGCTTCAGACTACCCATCTCCAGGTCCTCCTATCTACTGCAACACTCATCTTGTATCTCATGTTGAGACTCTCATGGAATTGATCACTTGACTAGAGTCCTCCCCTCATCCCCACACAGTTTTATTCAGGTAGGATGTAGGTCAGCTTACACTTCTTTCCATTACTAATAACTGGTTTTATATTGTAGCATCTGCTTAATTCTAGGAAGTAATTTCTTATCCAAGTCTCTGGTTAAGACTTCATTCCAAATTCTCATTTTGAAAAAATGTTTAACATATTTAAATACCTAGATTAACATTTTATTATGTCATTCTCCACTGTTTTTGGGGTTTATCCATTAATGCTTATTCCTTTTCGGGAGAAGTGTTTTTTTTTTTTTGTTTTTTTTTTTAGTATTTTGTTCATTCTACAATGCTCCTAAATATTCTTAAAGTAACAAATCATTCACCTACTGTTTACATTTGTCCAAAGTTTTCATGTCATCACTTTTCTTAAAATAGAAAAATGGTCCATTATTTATTAAAAACTTGCTCTGTGCCAGAGCATATGGAAGCAAAGATAATAAAGTATAATCCTTCTCCTTAGGAAGTTTGCACACCCCACAATTAAAATATAGTATGATAAAATTTCCATCAGGTGGGATATGTGAAAAAAAAAAAAAACAAACAAACCCAAGAGGTAAGCTTGACTTAGCTCCCTTTGAATAAGAGCCTCAAGGATTGCTTCACAGATTATTTAAGCTGGTTCCTGATGGATGAGTAAGAATTTACCATAGAGAACAAGGCTATGCCTGGCAAAAGAAACAGGACCAGAGCTCGGGCAATTCCACTGGAGGAAGTATGAATAATTTGGGCGGCCCCATAGTAAACTCTGCTGAAGGGCAAGGGGCAGGAATTATGGCTGGAGCAACAGGTTGTGGGGACTGCTGGTGAAAAGATCTTACAATCTATGCTAAGGAGTTGGAACTTGATTATGCTGGTGATAAGGACCTATCCCTAATAACTGAGCAGTATCTCAGCTGCCTTATGGGTTAATCCAATCCATCTAGCCTGCTAAAAAATATATTCACAGAATTTTAAAGAATCAGCTTTGGAAGTTATACTGGGTTGGCCAAAATGTTTGTTCAATACTTTCATAAGATGGTACAGAAAAACCTGAATGAACTTTTTCGCCAGCCCAGTGTGTTGGTATGATTCTTGCAAAAGGTAGGTACCACTGTAGACTTTATCCCTACAAATCTTTTCTCACATTTTACATACAAATATTATTCCTCACTTTGTGAACACCTTGTAGAAAACTACCTTAATACTGGTTTGTTTATTTAAATGTGAATTTTATGTTGAATGTAGAAATTTTTTAATGGAAATAGTAACCATTCATGTGTGTATATGTTTGAGAAAGAGGGGGAAAGAGAGAGAAAGTGTTTCCTGGTTTGGCGATACATGTTTTGTGTTTCTGAATGTAAGACTTCTTCCCTGTATTATTATTAGGACAAGCTCTCAAAATTTTGTGACAAAAGACTAAGAGTTTTAATTTTATCATATAGTTCTATGAAAGGAATTATCTGTCAAATAACCATGAAGATATTTTAAAAACTCTTCCTTTTCACAGATATTTTTCAACAGCTGTGCTTTAGAGAAGCATCAGAAAAGTTCTCCGGAGAATGGTTGATTTTCTGCCTTGTTTGTTTATTCCTGTGAATCTTAGTGAAATACAGCAGGAGAGATCATTTATTTGTTCCACATATTTTTTAGCATTGGAGAAGGAAATGGCAACCCACTCCAGTATTCTTGCCTGGAGAATCCCATCAATGAGGGAGCCTGGTGGGCTATAGTCCATGGGGTCGTAAAGAGTAAGAAACGGCTGAGCGACTGACACTTTTTTTAAGCATTTAGTGTACACCAGGCATTTGGTTAGGTGCTAGGGGTGAGGTTTACAAAGATAAAGGGTGATTCCCATTTTTATGGTGCTGACTTGATCTCTACTTGTCACTTCCTTCTCTGTCCTCACAGCTTGAGGCTGCTTCATTCCTGTGGACTTGGCCCTGTATGCTTCCTCAGAAGACAGTGTTTGAGCCATTGACATCTATAGCTAGGACCAACCCGGAACAGAGTCCTTCCAGGAAGGCTGTAGGACTTCAGCTGAAATTGCTTCTTGCCTGGCTTCCCATTCTCTCTCTTGCTTCCTCCACTCCCTACCAGTTTCTCTTTGGAACACCAGAAACAATTCATTACCTGAGACAGTTGCCATGTGCATCAGAGTTCTCCAGAGAAAGAGAATCAATAGAAGATAGATAGATAGATACACATATGTATGTACGCATATATGTGTACACAGCCAGTTATTTTTGTCCACAATCCACAGTAGTTATGTTCTGTTAAACTGCTGTGAATGCCGAATTAGCAAACTCTTTTTTTTTTTTTTTTTGAATTAGCAAACTCTTAACCATGCGTCCTAAAGGAAGTACAAGGATGAGTTCCTGGAGTCACTGGTCCCAACATTTTCATCACCTGATCAATATGTAACTTGTTTTATGTGTGTTTCTGTTTGAGGAAAACGTGTGTGTGTGTGTGTGTGTGTGTGTGAGAGAGAGAGAGAGAGAGAGAGAGAGAGACAGAGAGAGAGATTCATTAACATTGAACTCATGGCCAACAGAACTATAATTCATGCCTGAATAAAGCTTACTTCACAGGCTTCTTTCACTTAGAAACATAGACAACACTTCAACTCTATGCTGGGGGCATTTTAAATGGTAAAATCAACAAAAATACAGAAAAAGCGACCCTAAATATAAGAAAGGGAAACTTGTTTATAGTATGAGAGCTGAAACAAAAAAGATTTGACTGTTTGACCTCAGATGGGAATGTGCACACTGGACAACTCAAATTTTTTGCTATTATATGCATGTCAGTGAACGACTGCAAAGCACCACAAGTATTGGTTTTGGGGTTACTAATAAATTTTGGTGGATTGGCAAATTATCAACTACAGAATTCATGAATAGTGAGGATATATATATATACAGTTGACCCTCATTTTATATATATATATACATCAGTTCAGTTCAGTCGCTCAGTTGAGTCCAACTCTTTGCAACCCCATGAATTGCAGCACGCCAGGCCTCCCTGTCCATCGCCAACTCCTGGAGTTCACTCAGACTCACATCCATCGAGTTGGTGATGCCATCCAGCCATCTCATCCTCTGTCGTCCACTTCTCCTCCTGCCCCAATCCCTCCCAGCATCAGAGTCTTTTACAATGAGTTAAATCTTCGCATGAAGTGGCCAAAGTATTGGAGTTTCAGCTTTAGCATCATTCCTTCCAAAGAAATCCCAGGGTTGATCTCCTTCAGAATGGACTGGTTGGATCTCCTTGCAGTCCAAGGGACTCTCAAGAGTCTTCTCCAACACCACACTTCAAAACCATCAATTCTTCAGCGCTCAGCTTTCTTCACAGTCCAACTTTCACATCCATACATGACCACAGGAAAAACCATAGCCTTGACTAGACGGACCTTTGTTGGTAAAGTAATGTCTCTGCTTTTCAATATGCTATCTAGGTTGGTCATAACTTTCCTTCAAGGAGTAAGTGTCTTTTAATTTCATGGCTGCAGTCACTGTCTGCAGTGATTTTGGAGCCCCTCCCAAAAAAAGTCTGACACTGTTTCCACTGTTTTCCCATCTATTTCCCATGAAGTGATGGGACCAGATGCCACGATCTTAGTTTTCTGAATGTTGAGCTTAAAGCCAACTTTTTCACTCTCCTCTTTCACTTTCATTAAGAAGCTTTTCAGTTCCTCTTCACTTTCTGCCATAAGGGTGGTGTCATCTGCATATCTGAGGTGATGGATATTTCTCCCAGCAATCTTGATTCCAGCTTGTGCTTCTTCCAGCCCAGCGTTTCTCATGATGTACTCTGCATAGAAGTTAAATAAGCAGGGTGACAATATACAGCCTTGACATACTCCTTTTCCTATTTGGAACCAGTCTGTTGTTCCATGTCCAGTTCTATCTGTTGTTTCCTGACTTGCATATATATTTCTCAAGAGGCAGGTCAGGTGGTCTGGTATTCCCATCTCTCTCAGAATTTTCCACAGTTTATTGTGATCCACACGCTCAAAGGCTTTGCCATAGTCAATAAAGCAGAAATAGATGTTTTACTGGAACTCTCTTGCTTTTTTCTATGATCCAGCAGATGTTGGCAATTTGATCTCTGGTTGCTCTGCCTTTTCTAAAACCAGCTTGAACATCTGGAAGTTCATGGTTCACGTATTGCTGAAGCCTGGCTTGGAGAATTTTGAGCATGACTTTACTAGCGTGTGAGATGAGTGCAACTGTGCGGTAGTTTGAGCATTCTTTGGCATTGCCTTTCTTTGAAATTGGAATGAAAACCGACCTTTTCCAGTCCTGTGGCCACTGCTGAGTTTTCCAAATTTGCTGGCATATTGAGTGCAATGCTTTCACAGCATCATCTTCCAGGATTTGAAATAGCTCAACTGGAATTCCATCACCTCCGCTAGCTTTGTTTGTAGTCATGGTTTTTAAGGCCCACTTGACTTCACGTTCCAAGATATCTGGCTCTAGGTGAGTGATCACACCATTGTGATTATCTTGGTCGTGAAGATCTGTTTTGTACAGTTCTTCTGTGTATTCTTGCCACCTCTTTTTAATATCTTCTGCTTCTGTTAGGTCCGTACCATTTCTGTCCTTTATTGAGCCCATCTTTGCGTGAAATGTTCCCTTGGTATATCGAATTTTCTTGAAGAGATCTCTAGTCTTTCCCATTCTGTTGTTTTCCTCTATTTCTTTGCAATGATTGCTGAGCAAGGCTTTCTTATCTCTCCTTGCTATTCTTTGGAACTCTGCATTCAGATGCTTATATCTTTCCTTTTCTCCTTTGCTTTTTGCTTCTCTTCTTTTCAGAGCTCTTTGTAGGGCCTCCCCAGACAGCCATTTTGCATTTTTTGCATTTCTTTTCCATGGGGATGGTCTTGATCCTTGTCTCCTGTACAATGTCATGAACCTCCATCCGTAGTTCATCAGGTACTCTATCAGATGTAGTCCCTTAAATCTATTTCTCACTTCCACATATAATCATAAGGAATTTGATTTCGATCATACCTGAATGGTCTAGTGGTTTCCCTACTTTCTTCAATTTAAGTCTGAATTTGGCAATAAGGAGTTCAAATCAATTCTCTGGCGCTCAGCTTTCTTTATGGTCCAACTCTCACATCTGTACATGACTGCTGGAAAAAAACATAGCTTCTACTAGATGGACCTTTGTTGACAAAGTAATGTCTCTGCTTTTAATGTGCTGTTTAGGTTTGTCATAGCTTTTCTTCCAAGAAGCAAACATCATTTAATTTCATGGCCACAGTCACAGTCCACGGTGATTGTGGTACCCAAGAAAATAGAATCTATTGCTGTTTCCAGTTTTCCCCCAATCTGCTTTCCATGAAGTAATGGACCACATGCCGTGATTTTAGTTTTTTTAATGTTGAGTTTTAAGCTAGTTTTTTCACTCTCCTTTTTCACCTTCATCAAGAGGCTCTTTAGTTCTTCTTCACTTTCTGCTGTTAGGGTGGTATCATCTGCATATCTGAGGCTGTTGATATTTCTCCTGGCAATCTTGATTCCAGTTAGTGATTCATCCAGCCCTATATTTCACATGATGTACTCTGCATATAAGCCCAATACTATATGAAAGTGAAAGCTTTAATCACTCAGTTGTGTCCAACTCTTTGCAACCCCATGGACTGTACCCTGCCAGGCTCCCATGTCCATGGAATTCTCCAGGCAAGAATATTGGAGTAGGTTGAAATGACCTCCTCCAGGGGATCTTCCTGACTCAGGGATCGAACCCATGTCACTTGTGTCTCCTGCGTTGGCAGCCAGATTCTTTACCACTAGTGCCACCTAGGAAGCCCAATATTATGTGAAAGTGAAAGTGTTAGTTGTTTAGTTGTGTCCCAGTCTTTGCAATGCCTTGGACTGAAGCCCACCAGGCTGCTCTGTCCATGGGATTTCCCAGGCAAGAATACTGGAGTGAGTAGCCATTCCCTTTTCCATGGTGTCTTCCCTATCCAGGGACTGAATCCAGGTCTCCTGCATTACAGGCAGATTCCTTACCCTCTGAGCCATCAGAGAATCCCATGGACAGAGGGCCTGGCAGGCTATGGTCCCAAGGGTTGCAAAGAGTTGGACACAACTGAAGTGACTTAGCATGCTTGAAGAATGAATTAGGATTGGAGGGGGCTGAGATAGACTGGGTATGATCCAAGGGAAGGGACAAGTGTGACTAAAAGTACAGGAGTAAGTAAAGTGCAGAGCATAGTTATGGAAGAGAAATTGGTCTGGACTGGCTAGACATTAAAACTCATGTGTGTGAGTGGTGGGAGCTGGAAAGGTCGGAATGGTCCATACTGCAGAGATTCTTCAATGAAATGATGAGTTATGAGAAGTTAATTGCATAAACACAGCAGCACAAACATTGTGTTTTTATTTTCATTTTCACCTACCCTTGCCAGGGATCATCCCCCTCCTCCCTCCTTAAAGAATTCCCTGCATGTTCAGCCATAAATTCTTTGAATGCAGACTTCTGCTATGCTGCTGCTTCTGCTGCTAACTTGCTTCAGTCGTGTCTGACTCTGTGTGATCCCATAGACAGCAGCCAACCAGGCTCTGCCGTCACTGGGATTCTCCAGGCAAGAATACCGGAGTGGGTGGCCATTTCCATCTCCAGTGCAGGAAAGTGAAAAGTGAAAGTGAAGTCGCTCAGTTGTGTCCAACTCAGACCCCACGGACTGCAGCCTTCCAGGCTCCTCTGTCCATGGGATTTTAGTGCAGGCTAAGGGTCTAGGAACCCTAGATGTAAAGGAAGAAAAAGATAATAAAACTGAAAAAGAGGATTTGGGGCCTAGACATTTAATAAGTTACTAAAGATATTTACTCCACTTCTCACACCATTTGAGTGAAAAACTGGGAGAAACTCTTACACCTGCAAATCTGGCTGTCAGGAAAAGTTGCAGCAGACTGAAGGGAAATTGAAAATTTCAATTACATTTGAAAATGTAAAAAACAGCCTTTTTCTCCCCATTTCAGAGAGTGACCCCAAAGAGAGCTGAGTGCATCCTCTATTCTATTCTCCAGCTTGTGAAATACAGAAATCACAAAGCGCTGGCTGAAAATGGCTGTTTCCTTTGTTCTCCCTGGTACAGCTAAGGGACTTTGGGAGGTATTTACAGGCAGTTCAAGTGCAAATGGATGTTGAGTGGTTCTCACTTTCCAGAAAAAAACCTCGAACAAGTTGCCTCCAGGTGCATCCCAAATGGCGTGTTGATTGACTTGGTTCAAAAAGAAATTAGGGATGTAAATGTGTTTGAGAAATTATTATCCAAATCACAACATCCTCTTCAGACAGTTGTTTGATTGAATACTGAAAAGAACATTAAAAATTTTCTAGCAAAAGCCTTTGCCTAAGTATTAAGTGATAAACTGGTATGAATTCTCTTCTTGCCCTCTGAGAAAAAGATCCTCCTTGCCTTTGATATTAATTCAGGTTGTTTGCATGTATAATTCAGACACATTTGTAGTTGGCCTTCTATCAAAATGTCATGAGATCTCATATTTAAAATTACTAATACTTGAAGTGATATAATGAGTATCAAAATTATTGGCCAAGACAGCTGTCACTAGTGTCTTAAAGCAGATGGGTATAGATACTCCCAAGTGAATATCCTCAGCCTAAACTGACAATAACAAAAATATTTTTCATTTGTGTATTAACCTTTTCAAAAAGTTTTTACTCTTATTGTCTTTTTTATGGAGACCTGAAGTTTCCCTTGATCAAAGATTTCTGCCTTATTAATTGATTCTCTCCTACAATAAAGGTCAGTTATGGTCAGATGCTAGAGATATGGGGGTGAACGCAACAGTCAAGACAGGGTGCTGTTTTTGTTTGAATTCCACTGTGGAGAGACAGACAGTATGAATTAAACAAATGTGTAAGGATGTTTCAGAACCTGAGTTTCAGTTCTCCCCTTCTATCATTAAATCTGCCATTGAAGAGTCATTTCATTAAAGAAAAAATCCATCATTTAAATTATTGCTGTTTATTTGATGGAGTTGCAGCAGTAATTCTGTAACATGTATGTGTGGAGTTAGGAAGAATATTTTCTGATGTTGACCTTTATAAGCATCTAGTAAGTTGGACTTTCCTATTCTCTCTCAAGGATGGTTAATGGATAATTCTGGAAAGATAATGCTGTTATTTTACTATTACATGGGTGGCCCTTTTATGATACTTTGTTCTTGAGACTTCTAGGGACTACAGAGCATGTATAGAAGTCCATAAACAACAACAAAAAACCTATATCAATCTGCAATGCATTAATTTGGTTAGTGAACCAAAATTATATATCGCAAACCTTTCTAAACAACATCCTGTAACCAATAACTGTAGTTTTCTCTACTCAACCAAGTGAAAAAAATCCATGATCAGTTCTTATTTGGACTGAGTCTCTCTCTCTCTCTCTCTTTCTCTCTTTCCCCCTCACTTTTGTTGTTCAGCAGTCTCTCAAGAACTGCAAGATAAAGGCAGGAGGTCAGCATCTACAGGGCAGGGCCATCTCTGGCCTTAAGCCATTATTCCTTTTGTTGGGACTTTGCACTCTTTCCAGGAACAGTACGTAATTTTTTTTTTTTAGAAGAATGAATAAATGCATACCAAGAACTGACATTAGGTGCACAATGAATTTAACAGTTTGAGGTTAGAGGGCAAATCTTAGAGCAAGCCATGCAGCAACCCACTTAACTGAAGAGCCTGCAATGTCCTCCTGTATGTAAACGTCACACTAAGTGCATGTTTCTGATTTGGTCTTTGTGCTGGTGTAACTTTTCAGCTACTAGAGGTGAGAGAGAGACAGCCTGTCTGAGAAATAATAATGGATTTTTTTTTTCATTTGACTGAGTTCTGAATATTACCAAATTACGGTTGCTAGTAACGGGACACTATTTAGAACAAATTGTATTTTAATGACATTTTCAAATGTACACCTGCCCCCCCCCAACCCTGCCCCATATCATAGAGTGTTTGAACTGTACATTTTGGTCTATATTCCTTCTCCGCTTTGGAAAGAATAGCAAAGTGTACTTTTGTAGGGAAAAACAAACAAACAAACAAACAAACAAACCAAAAGCACTGCATTTGGCAACAAAAGATTAAGTTATAAAATTTAATAATTCTGCGGCTTCTGGCAAGTCACTTCACATCTCTGGGCCATAGTTTTCTCATCTGTTAAACAATAGAGATCCTTCAATGATCTCTGAGCTGTTTCAATCTTACTAAGTTGAGCTATGCTAGCTTCCCAGATTCTGTCTCCATCTGAAATCCACGTCCTCTGCCGGGGGCCAGCGTGAGGAACTCCGCCCATGGCAAAGGCCATAAGGAAGGAGGCTTGGCATACGCAAAGGTGTGATCAAGCCTCAGGAAACCCCCTGTTCCCGAGCATCTACCCCCAAACCAGAGTCTGTTTTATGCTCTCACCTATGCTCTCTGACTTTACGGGGGGCTCTCCCCCATCACCATTTCTCTCAGAGAAGGAATTAACGTGCAGCTCCAAGGCAATAAAAATTCCTGTGCATGACAAGAGTGTTTCAGCTTACAGACTCCTCTGAAGGTTATCTAGCCCGCCTGTATAGGTTCGTCCAGCCACATGTGATTGTTTACAGTCTCCCAACCTGAGAGGCACAGATGTTTTAGACTTACTAAAGGCAAATTCTTTTGGGAAATTGTCAGTATAGTGGGTTGGTTAGGAATTATATTGGTGAAGGGTTTTTTCATTTGTTGTGCCAATAATTGCTGCTGATTCCCTGCCCTGGGTGTGACAAGGGTGTCTCAGGTCAAACCTCTCTGTTGACAGACTAGCTTGTGTGACAGGATTATCCATACTCCTGCCACTAGGCACATGACTGTTTACTACCTCTCAACCATAAACAGCACAGAGAGTTTTGGAGTATTTTGAAAGTCTTAATTAGCATAGGGCTTTTCTCATTGTTGAGTCAATGATTGCTGCCAGGCCTCCATATCCTTAGGCACCTGGGAATATATTAATCAATGTATTTGGACTATAGAAAAGGAAATATAGCAGTTTTTACGGTTAGCAGTACTAGACTTTTTGAGTTAATGAATTTTCTCTTTTGTAATAGATCACTGTACTTTGTTATAAATCACTGTGTCCTTGCTATGTAAAAATGTAACTTTATCACTATCTTAAGACTAAATAGATCTTAAGGGGAACATTGGTGAAAGGATTTTCATTTGTTGGGTTGATATTTGCTGCTAAATCTCCATGTTCCCTGCCCTTATAATGAATATAACTAACATATAGGAGAAATAAGTATTAACCTTTAAGCATATAGGAGAAATAAGTATTAACCTTTAAGATTAATCATGTTAACCTTGGGTTAAATAAATTCCTTTCTTGATTGTAACTCACTACACCCTCACCCTATAGGAATGTAACTTTATTTGGAGGGTGGTGCCTGGTTTAAGAAAAAACACCCTTGGAAGAAATAAGTGTTTTGGTTATCAGAAAGAAAGGATCATAAAATGTCAGCAGGTCTCATGGCCAGAAGATTATGTAAAATCCCTAAGACCTTTTTATGTGAAGCACCTGATTTTGATAAAGGTCAGGACTGCTGACCCCTGCGTGACTCTGTATTCATCCCTATGTGTAACAAAAGGTACATAAGCAAACCCAAAAATAAAGAAATTGGATCAGTTTCTGGAAAGACTGATTCCCCCATGTTGCTTCTTTCTTACTCCCCATTTCTCTGGCTGAATTCCTACCTGGAGCATGGATGCTATTCCACATAAACCAAGTTATTCAGCCTCTTTTTCTCCATTAATTTTCCTACTACACTATCCGTTTCTAATCTCTCTATATATCTGTAATTAAATATGTATTTTTCTAAGGACGCCGACTCTGTCCCCATCTTCGAATCACCTTGGATCCACCGGGGCTGGACCCCGGCAGTCCTCCTTGAAAATGAAAGTGTTAGTCACTCAGTCATGTCCGACTCTTTGTGACCCCATGGACTGTAGCCCACCAGGCTCCTCTGTCCGTGAAAGTCTCCAGGCAAGATTACCGGAGTGGGTTACCTTCTCGAGGGGATCTCCCCTACCTGGGGATTGAACCTGGATCTCTGTCATTGCAGGTAGACTCTTTACCAACTGAGCCACCAAGGAGGCCCACTTCTTCCTTATCCTCTCTTATTAGGTATGACAGTTGTCCTCCAGTGAGTTACAGCATTACCCATACTGTGAGAGGGGAGAAGACATATTAATTAATTATTTGGCCTATTTCTGTGAATATATTGTGTTTATATATTTTTATTGAAAATTATTTTCATATGGAACAACTATATGAGAATGCTAGAGAAAATGCTAAGTTCATTTAAAATCAATCCCAAGCACATTTTATTTTTCTCATTGTCTCCACCTATTTGTTGCATGGAAAATTCTTTCTGTGATTACTTTCCAGAGACAGAAATCAATGAGTAATTCTGAAATGATTTCTTAAAATAAATTAGAACTGATTTTCAAGTAAAGAAATGCTTCCTTTTTTTCATGACTGTACTCATGCCTAGCCTACATCACAGAGAAGTCCCTTCTAATGATCTTTTCCTTGTGCCCTGCCTGATACCATGATTCTTAGATCTGCTTGTCCTTGGTTCATAACCAGTTTTGAGCCTAAATTCCCCTACCTTTTCACATAAGTTCAGACTGCTGACTTCTAGGTGAATCTGCCAGTCTCTTCATTTTAAACAAATCTGGTTGTAAAGCTGTACATATTTTTACATTTTTTAAATTCACTTTTTTAAAATGTAGAGTTAAGTTCTAATAGATTCATAGCCATATATAACTAACACCACAATCAGGATACAGAACAGTGCCGTGACACCAAAGATTTCCTTGAGCTTCCCTTTGTTCTCAAACCCTTCCTTCAGTCCTAACCCTTGAAATTATGGATTTGTTTCTGCACTGTAAAGTATTGCATTTTCCAGAATGTCATATAATTGGAATAATATAGTATTAAGCTCATAATACATTTGAGATTCATTCCTTTTGGTTGGTGCATACCAATAGTTCTCCCCTTCTTATTGGTGAGAGGTATTCCACCACATAAATGTGCCATAGTTTGTTTGTCTGTATACTTGCTAAAAGAACATTTGGGTTACTTCTAATTTGGGGAAATTATACATATATTATAAATATTAATTATAAATAATATGCTGTAAAATTCAGAAAAACATGTACTTCTGCTTCATTGACTATGCTAAAGCCTTTGACTGTGTGGATCACAACAAACTGTGGAAAATTCTTAAAGGGGTGGGAATACCAGACCACCTTACCTGCCTCCGGTGAAACCTATTTGCATATAAAAAAGTAACAGTTAGAACCAGACATGGAACAATGAACTGGTTCCAAACTGGGAAAGGAGTACATCAAGGCTGTGTGTTGTTACCCTGCTTACTTAACTTATATGCAGAGTATATCATGCGAAATGCCAGGCTGGATGAAGCACAAGCTGGAGTCAAGATTGCTGGGAGAAATATCAATAACCTCAGATATGCAGATGACACCACCCTTAGGAAGGTGAAAGAGGAAAGTGAAAAAGATGGCTTAAAACTCCGCATTCAAAAAACAAAGATCAAGGCATCTGATCCCATCACTTAATGGCAAATGCTTGGGGAAACAATAGAAATAGTGACAGACTTTATTTTCTTGGGCTCCAAAATCACTGCAGATGGTGGCTGCAGCCATGAAATTAAAAGACGTTTGCTCCTTGGAAGAAAAGCTATGACAAATCTAGACAGTGTATTAAAAAGTGGAGACATCACTTTGCTGACAAAGGTCCATCTAGTCAAAGCTATGGTTTTTCCAGTAGTCATGTATCAATGTAAGAGTTGAACCATAAAGAAGGCTGAGCACCAAAGAATTGATGCTTTTGAGGTGTGGTGTTGGAGAAGATTATTGAGAGTTCCTTGGACTGCAAGGAGATCAAACTAGTCAATCCTAAAGGAAATCAACCCTGAATATTCATTGGAAGGACTGATGCTGATGGGAAGGATTGGGGGCAGGAGGAGAAGGAGATGACCCAGGATGAGATGGCTGGATGGCATCACGGACTCGATGGATGTGAGTCTGAGTGAACTCTGGGAGATAGTGATGGACAGGGAGGACAGGAGTGCTGCAATTCATGGGGTCGCAAAGAGTCAGACATGACTGAGCAACTGAACTGAACTGAACTGAACTGAACTGATGCTGAAGCTCCAATACTTTGGCCACCTTATATAAGGAGCTGACTCATTAGAAAAGACCCTGATGCTGGGAAAGATTGAAGACAAGAGAAGAAGAGGGTGACAGAGGATGAGATGGTTGGATGGCATCACCAACTCAATGACATGAGTTTGAGCAAGGTCCAGGAGATGGTGATGGAAAGGGAAACCTGGTGTGCTACAGTCCAAAGAGATGCAAAGGGATAGACATGACTGAGTGACTGAAAAACAACAACATAAAATTCATATACAGGTTTTTGTATTAATGTAAGTTTTTATTTCTCTTGAGTAAATATCTATGAATAGAATTGCTGGGTTGTGTGCTAGTAGTATATGTTTAATTTTATTAGAAACTTTCAACCTTATTTTACAGAGTTGGCTATACTGTTTTGCATGTCCACCAGTGATAAGAGTTACAGAAACTCTTCTGATAATACTTAGTGTGAGCCAGGATTGGGTATTTTTTTTAGGCATCCTAACAATTGTTTAGTGAGGTGTACCTTTTTTAATGATAAGAACATCTTTTACAGTATGAACAAAAATACTTACCAGTCCAGCTTGGTGTAAATCACCAGTATCTGGAGCAATCTCAAGGACCCTAACTGGGTATTTGACTTAAATCTCATCATTCAAGAGAATATATAAAACAGGTGCATCCCACAATAAAAATGGGCTCCAACAAAGATAAATTACATATCTTAAGCTATAGAAACCAGATGTACAGTAAATATATAGCTTTAGACTAGCTTTCTTGTCCCTGTAGCCTAATACCAGGGATTCAGAACTGACTGAAAGCTCCTCAGATCACACCACTACACAATTTAGGGAATATTTAAGATAAGAAAAGAGACATTTATTTATAGCACAAGTTAAAATACAGGACTGCCAAGTTTAGTATCAGATACATGACACCTTTAGTTCTATTTTTGTAGTTTATTTTTTAATTGAAGGGTAATTGTTTTACAGAATTTTGTTGTTTTCTGTCAAACCTCAACATGAATCAGTCATAGGGATACATACATCCCCTCCCTTTTGAATCTCCCTCCCATCTCCCTCCCCAGCCCACCCCTTTAGGTTGATACAGAGCCACTGTTTGAGTTTCCTGAGACACACAGCAAATTCCCGTTGGCTATCTATTTTACATATGGTAATGCAAGTTTCCACGTTACTCTCTCCATACATTTCTTCCTCTCCTCTCCTCTTAATAAGGATTACGTCTATATTCTTTCTTGGAATTGTCCCCTCATCTACTATCTGTTGACTACACAGAACCCCTGGTCTTTGAAATGAGGGAGTCCTCGCTTCAAATGTATCCCAGTTACACATTGGAATAGCTAATATCTTCCTCATGGCTTTTGTCCTCTTAGCATCTCAAAATCTTACTTAAATCCTCAGTTAAGAAACTAGCCAGCCCTCTTAGATTGCCCTATCTAGAGGCTGCTGATTAGAACTTGGTATAGCTAGGTTTGTGCTCAGTTGCTCAGTCGTGTTTGATACTTTGTAACATCATGGACTGTAGCCCTCCAGGCTCCTCTGTCCATGGGATCTTCCAGGCAAGAATATCGGAGTGGGTTGCCATTTCCTACTCCAGGGGATCTTCCCCACCCTGGGATCAAACCCACGTCTCCTGTGGTCTCCTGTGTCTCCCTCATTAGCAGGCAGATTCTTTACTAGCTGAGCTACCAGGGAAGCCCCGTAACCTAGTTTATTAGAACCTGGGTTTGTCAGTGGCTCAGTGGTAAATAATCTGCCTGCAATGTAGGAGACCCCAGTTTGATTCCTAGGGTTGGGAAGATCCCCTGGAGAAGGGATAGGCTACCCTCTCCAGTATTCTTGGGCTTCCCTGGTGACTCAGACAGTAAGGAATCTGCCTGCAATGTGGGAGACCTGGGTTCGATCCCTGGATTGAGAAGATCCCCTGGAGGAGGGCATGGCAACCTACTTCGGTATTCTTACCTGGAGAAATCCCTAAGGACAGAGGAGCCTGGTGAGCTACAGTCCATGGGGTAGCAAAGAGTCGGACCTGGCTGAGTACTAAGCATAGCACGTAGCTAAGTTACATCTTAGCTCAAGGTTGGGTTCTCAAGTTGGCAAGAAAGGAAAAACTGCCGATTAGTTAGTTACTATCAAAACTCCTTTTAGAATGATGCCAACTGGAGGCCACCAAACCGTCTTGCAGTTGGGATTGGCTCAGCCAGTTTTTCCTTGTGGTTTGGAATACATTGCTTTATCTTCTGTTGAGCACCAGATGAAGAAGTTGGCTTCTGTTTAGGGGCCATGTTGTAAGAAAACTATCTTGGTGTCTGAGTAGCAGAATTCTATTTAGTGCATCTGATTCTCACACTATGAGAAGCTCAGAGGAGCTAAGATAAACTGAGAGAACAGATTCATGTTTCTGCTTTTACTTATCTTGGGCTTACACACTCAGCATATTGAGAGAGATGGCAGGTGAGATTTCTGGCTCCATCTTATTATTTTTCTGTCTTTCTTGCTACCTTTTGCCCACTTTCCCAAGGTATATAGTTGGATTTCCACACACAGTCAAAAAATGTTAATAGGTATCTGTAATGCTGCTTTTCTGTACTGGCAGTGTAGTAACTGGCTACTGTATTTTTTTCCCCATTTCCCCACAATGAAATTGGAAAAAGTTGATGGATTTTACATATCTCTTAATGTCTAGTGGCAAATTTGGCCAACTCTATTCCCACCCCGGCTGGTGCCCCCTGCAAGTTGCCGCAGTTGATGAGCCTGCCCTCAGAACAGCCATACCCAGCACTGTTGTTACAGTAGTGAGAGACATTCTCTGCTGCTACTTTAGCCTAAAGCTCTAGAGTTCCCCTCCCAAGGTCTATAAATGCTCAGGCAGATTATAGAGCTGGGCTCATTAAAATCTGGCTTTCAAGCAGTGGTAACAGAATATGATGCTATCACTTCTATTTTCATTTTCTGAAATGACTGTGGCATTACTCACTGGAGGCATATTGGACCTTTTTGAACATGTTTTTATGCAATTAACTTCACAGACGTTAAAACTGCCAACAAGATTTTCAAAACACAGCAAAGCAAATTTCCAAATCTGGTTTAATAATACAAAATAACTGCTGTTTGTATGTAATAAACAACAGTATGTAAAAGAGGTAGACTTATAAATGCATTAAATAAACAAACTATTTTTAAAATAGGTAAAGAAAAATTTTAAAATTGCTAGTACTGAGCCTTACATAAGTAGGCGTTCATTAAATATTATTCCCTTTCATTTTCTTTCATTTTTAATCCTCCATATTTAGAAGATGGATTTTGATAAAGGACTTTGATGGTAGAAAGGAGAAAAACTGCTTAGATAAGAAGGGTTAGTCCTTGTATCACCCATTTCCTTGTTTATTCTGGGAAGGTAATGAGGCACAACAGAAATACTCTGAATCAGACAAACCTCTATTGACATTGAAGCTAGCTGTGTGACCTTAGGCAAACTATTAAATTTTCTGAGCATCAGCTTCTTATTCTTAGGATAAGAGAATATTCTGAATATTTAAGGCAATGAATAATTACACTGCCTTGCAGAATCATTGTAACAGTTTAGGATGAGGTCATTGAATTTGTTTACTTTTGGTTCCAAGCAACCGTCTTAACAGTGTAGATTTTGTGGCAAGTGCATGGGCTCTGAAACTTTTTAGCAGTTTCTCAGTGTAAGCCAGTGATTCTCATTTGCCTAACCATATTGCTTTCCCTTAGAAAAGGAATACACCATTTTTGCCGATATAGGCATCCTGGCTACCAGAGTGATGAGGACTCATCCTAAATTATTATGCCTCACCTCATGAGTATGATTGAGTTTCACTCCTTCCAGAGATGAACCTGATTTTCATGTGCAGGCAAAATGAAGTTTTGAGCTTGCAAAGTCGGAGACTCGAAGCTGAAGGTTATATATTCCGCATGGTGAAGAATGTTACCCATGGAGACCTTGACAGAATGGGCAAACCTCTTTCCAGACTACTCTGCTTCTGTGTACCCCTTAAAATTTAAATTTAATCTTTATTAAAGTAATGACTGGACATAATTTAAACATAAAAAGTAGTACTTTGCTTATAATGAAAAACTCCCAATTCCTGCTATTTCAACCACTTTCAACTCTTTAAGCTATTTCTTCTTCCTTTCATTGTCTGGTGGTTTCTAATTGTTCACTTGTAAAGGATACATTACTGGGAGCTCTGTCTCTGGACGTGGTTGGCCAGTTTGTGGACCTTGCCACGGGGTGATGGGATATGGAGCCTGGTTGTCACACTAGGTACTCTCAAAATAATTTCTGAAGGCTTTTCTTATTTTGAAAATTTTAACTTTTATTTTATATACAAAGAGCCAGTATTATTTCTGTGTAAAGACTCTGCCTGCAGTGCAGGAGACCTGGGTTTGATCCTTGGGTTAGGAAGATCCCCTGGAGAAAGAAGTGGAAACCCACTCCAGTACTCTTGCCTGGAGAATCCCATAGACAGAGGAGCCTGGCAGGCTACAGTCCATGGGGTCGCAAAGAGTTGAACATGACTGAGCGAATAAGTACACAAGGTAGCTGTGCTGAATGATCCATTCAAGGAGGTTCACTTGGTCCAACTTAATGAAGCCAATGTCACTGTACTGGCAGAAAAACTGGTGACACATATTGAGGCCGTATTTCCAGATGAGATCGTGCTAGTTTGAGCATACTTGGCAGGAGCGAGAACCCTGGCTGAATTCTCTCAGATGGCTCCAGTAGAGCTGCTGGTGAGCCATGTTGCTTTCTCGGCTACAAGGAGATGAAAGGAATGAAGGCTGAAGTCTTTTCTTTTGGGTGGATCAGTTTCTTCAGAAAGATAGTCTCCTATTTCCTACCTGATGATATAAAACTGGCTGCATGAATTTTGGGAGTCCAGCAGGGGAAAGGTGCTGGTGAAGGGGGTGGGTGGGGTGAGTGGGCAACAGACTTTTATCAGGGCTTGCGGTCAGAATCTGCCTACCAATGCAGGAGAGGTGGGTTGGGAAGATCTCCTGGAGAAGGAAATGGCAACCCGCTCTACTTTTCTTGCCTGGGAAATCCCACGGACAGAGGATCCTAGTGAGCTACAGTCCATGAGGTCCTGAAGAGTCTGATATGGCTGACTCAACAGCAAAAGTTATGAGCTCTTTGGAGAATGAGCTGGACCTTATTCATCTGGTATTCCTTGTGGCCCTGAGATAGATGTCTTACACATCCTGACACAGAAATGTGTGAGCAGATTGGCTGGGATATTTGTCTCACTATTATTTGTTAGGAGCTGAGTTGAGTGTTTGCTTGATACTCCATGTATATTCCTTTGAAAACTGAGAGAGAATGGTTGCCCTTCCCAGCAGAGAAAGACTGCTCTTTGATCACAGTGAATACATTGCTGAGCTGCCAGCTGTATCATAGAAAATAAAGGAGTCAACATATGTATAAAGTGCTTAAAATAGTTTTTGGTATAAGAACTATTATTACATTTATAGCTATCAATAAGTTGAAATAATTTATTAATTAAACAATTCTTTTAAGCCCACAGTTTTGCTAAAGTGGTCCTTAATTTGAGTAATAGCCTATCCTCAGGTAGCATACATTCTAGGAGAGACACATGAAAAATTGATAAGCTAAATAATTATATCCACAATAGCATTGAAAATAATAAAATACACAGGAATAAATTTAACCCAGGAGGTTAAATTTGATTTGTACATTAAATTTGCACATAAATTTATTAAATTTTAACACTAAAAATTATGTCATTTATGAAAGAAATTGAAGACACAAATAAATGAAAAAAAATGTCCAGAATCAGAATTAATGGACCCCAAGAATTAATATTGTTAAATGTCCATACTCCCCAAAGCCATTTATAGGTTCAGTGCAATCCCTATCAAAATTCCAATGACATTTTTAACAGAAATAGGAAAAAATCCTAAAATTTATATGAAACCACAGAAGACCCCTGATAGTCAAAATTATCTTGAGAAAGAAGAACAAAGCTAGAGTCATTATACTTTCTGATTTCAAACTTTATTACAAGCTGTAGTAATTGAAATCATGATGGCATGAAGATAGACATATAGTCATCCAGTAGAACAAAACTGAAAGCCCAGAAGTAAAAACACAGATATACAGTCAACTAATATTTGACAGTGGAGCAAAGACAACTCTGTGGGGGAGGAGATAGTCTCTTTAAAGAATGGTTTTGGGAAAACTGGATAACCACCAGAAAATGCAGAAAACTGGATAACCACCAACCACATGCAGAAAATGAAACTGGACCCATATATTACACTCTTCACAAAAATTAACTTGAAATGGATAAATGACTTATATGTAAGGCCAGAATCTATAAAACTACTAGAAGAAAAAATATCTAAAAATCTCCTTGATTTTGGTTCTAACAATGATTTTTTAGATGTGATACTGAAAGCATAAGTAACAAAACCAAAAATAAAACAAGTGGGACTACATTAAACTATTGATTAAAAAAAAAAAAAGCTTCAGCACAGTAAAAAGAAACAATTAGCAAAATAAAATGGCAACCTCAGAATGGAAGAAAATACTTGCAAACCATTTATCTGATAAGGGGTTAATGTTGAAAATATATAAGAAGCTTAGACAACTCAATGGCAAAAAACCAATCCAATTTAAAAATGGGCAGAGGAACTGAATAGACATTTTCCCAAAGAAGACATACCGATGACCAACAGATATATGAAAAGATGCTCAACTTCCCTAATCATCAAGGACATGCAAACTAAAGCCACAATTATACATAATCTCACACCTGTTAGAATGGCTGTTATTAAAAAGATAAGAGATAAAATAAGTGAGGTTGTGGAGAAAAGGAAACCCTTGTATATTGTTGATGGTAATGCTGATGCAGCTACTATGGAGAACAGTAAAGAAGTTCCTCAAAAAGTTAAAAGTAGAACTACTGTCTGATCCAGCAATCCCACTTCTGGGTGTATATCCAAAGGAAATGAACTATCTCAAAGAGATATCTGCACCCCCAGTTTATTGGAGCATTATTCTTAATAGCCACAATGACATCAGAACAACCTAAATGTCTGTCAGCAGGTGAATGGATAAAGAAAATGTGATATATATATACATACACACACACACTGAAATATTATTCAGCCAATAAAAAGACAGAAATCCTGCCATATGCAATAGTAGGGATGGACCTGATGGTATTATGCTAAGTGACATAATTCAGACAGAGAAAGACAAATATTGTATGTTCTCACATATGGAATCTAAAAAAAGCCTTAACTCAAAGAAGCAGAGAGAAGAATGGTAGTCGCCAGAGGCTTGGAGATGGGAGAAATAGTGTTTGTCAAAAAGTACAACTTGTAGCTCTAAGATGAGTTAGTTCTGGGAATTTAGTGTAGAACATAATGAGGGGATTGATCGAGGCGGTGGTAGGAGGACGTGGAACTCACCTTCACCAACGAAGACTTAAAAAATGCATCCACTATGGAAGAATTCTCATGGAAGACCAACTGGAAACTGACAAATCTTTGTATAGCAAAGGCTGTAAGACAGATCTACACGTAAGCAATCAGGTTGCCGTGGGAGTGAACTCAGAGGAAAAAGGAGGATACACAGGCACAGACCCACCCTGGAGAGTGAGTGGTAAGAGTTAACAATTAGTTCCTTGAGTCCTGGGTCCTACACAAGGAAGATAAGCCCCCTTGGCTGGTTGGAGGACTGCAGGGACTAAAAGAAGGGCTGCAGGAAGCCTGGACTCCTCTTGTGAGGAGTGTGCTTGCACTGGCTTGACCCCAGGTGAGGCAGAAGGTGAACAGATGTTTCTTGGGATCACCTCAGTGAGCACCCCAGCCCAATCCTAGTGAACATTCCATAAAAGGTTATAGCCCTGAGGTACCCACAGTTTAAGGGTTAGAGCCCCTAACCCTGGGTTAAAGTGCCAGGCCTTTGGATCTCTTTGTCCATTTTTGTCTTTGTCTGGCTGTTTTATTTGTTAGTGTTGGCTAATAGGGGTTGGCTCTTGGTTGACTATAGCAAAATTTTATTAAACCTTATATGAGGGACTTCCCTGGTGGTCCAGTGGTTACAACTCCATGCTTTCACCACAGAGGGTCAAGTTCGATCCCTGGTTGGGGAACTAAGATTTCACTTACTGAGACATGCAGGCAAAAAATAAAATAAACCTGATATGAATGAGGATTCTCTGACTCAGGAGATAAAAGACATTGCTCTGTGACTAGAAAAATTGCCTTACAGAGGTGATGGGATTTTTTCACCCATGCCTGAGATGATTGTCTGGAGGTATTGATATAGGCATCAATTCTTCTGCACTCAGCTTTCTTTATAGTCCAACTCTCACATCCATACATGACCACTGGAAAAACCATAGCCTTGGCTAGATGGACCTTTGTTGACAAAGTATTGTCTTTGCTTTTTAATATGCTGTCTAGGTTGGTCATAACTTTCCATCCAAGGAGTAAGCGTCTTTTAATTTCATGGCTGCAATCACCATCTGCAGTAATTTTGGAGCCCCCAAAATAAAGTCAGCCACTGTTTTCACTGTTTTCCTATCTCTTTCCCATGAAGTGATGGGACTGGATGCCATGATCTTAGTTTTCTGAATGTTGAGCTTTAAGCCAACTTTTTCACTCTCCTCTTTCACTTTCATCAAGAGGCTCGTTAGTTGTTCTTCACTTTCTGTCATAAGGGTAGTATCATCTGCATATCTGAGGTTATTGATTTTTCTCCCAGTAATCTTGATTCCAGCTTGTGCTTCATCCAGCCCAGCGTTTCTCATGATGTACTCTGCATATAAGTTATATAACCAACCTAGACAGCATATTAAAAAGGAGAGACATTACTTTGCTGACAAAGATCCATCTAGTCAAAGCTATGGTTTTTCCAGTAGTCATGTATGGATGTGAGAGTTGGACTATAAAGATAGCTGATTGCTGAAGAATTGATGTTTTCAAACTGTGATGTTGGAGAAGACTCTTGAGAGTCCCTTACAAGGAGATCCAACCAGTCCATCCTAAAGGATATCAATCATGAATATTCATTGGAAGGACTGATGCTGAAGCTGAAACTCCAATACTTTGGCCACCTGATGCGAAAAACTGACTCATTTGAAAAGACCCTGATGCGGGAAATATTGAAGGCAGTAGGAGAAGGGGGCAACAGATGAGATGGTTGGATGGTATCACTGACTTGATGAACATGAGTTTGAGCAAGTTCTGGGGAGTTGGTGATGGACAGGGAAGCATGGCATGCTGCATTCCATGGGGTCACAAAGAGTTGGACATAACTGAGTGACTGAACTGAACTGAACTGAATTGAAATCAGCTTCCAAGTTTGAAATTCCCCTTACTCCTTAAATTTTACCTGGGACCCTGGATGAGGAGACAAATTTGAGAGCCTCACATCTTGTCTCCATGATAGTTGGCTTCACAAAAAAGTTCTTTTCTTTCTCAAAAGCCAATGCCGTATTATTGGCTTCTGCGCATGCCAGGCAGCGAATCCTTGATGCTTAACAGTGTTTATTAACCTTATTGTGGTCATTATTTCACAATGTATATCCACTTAAACTTTAATATGTTATATGCTAATAATATCTTAATAAAGCTGGAGATAATCTAAATAAATAATTAGGAAAAATCCCAGAGGATGAAACAGAATGCAAGATAAGTATTTCTGTTGTTAAAGAAAATAACAGAGACCCAAAGAAATCATCTTGCTCAAGGATAGAACAAATCCTTTGTGTGCTCAGAGAGAATCCAGGGGTCCTTCTTTTCAGGTATCAGGGGTTTTAACCAGCACACTTCTGCTCTTCTTTTTATTCTACTTCAGAGAGCTGCTCTGAAGTCCTTTGCTACATGTAACTCAACTATTTTCTTTAAGAGGTGGACTCACTAAAATGTTTGTTTCCTCCTTGATAGATTTATATTTTTAAAGATGTGCTGACATTTAAGGACAGGTTTTATTTTTATGGAAATGGGAAGCATATACTACCCAGGATACTTTTGATAATTTTATCTATTTTCTGTTGCCCTTAAAGAAACAAGAAGTCCAGAAGACTTTAGCAATAGGAAGCTGAAATGGTTAGCATTATCCCACAAGAAGATTAAAGAGGGCAGAGGGAAGCATTAGCACATAATGTAAAATGATGGCAATCTAGGTTAGACCTTTTAGCAGGCTGGACTGTTGTCTTTTGAGGGGTGACTCTGAGACCTACTAATGGGTTTCCACCATGGCTGCCGATCATCACTGCATTTCTACTCCTTACTGAGATCAAGGGCAGTTTGTGTTCTCAGTAAAGATGCCAAACTCAAAAAAGAAGTTAGTTTTGCTGTTTTTTCTTAAATCTTATTTGAATAAAACTCTTGCATAGCTATAGCATCAATATACTGCTTTCTTGTTTGTAATGTGAAGTTAGGTCATGCAAAAAGGGAGATTCACTTGACTTAACTTGATTACAAGGAGATCAAACCAGTCAATCCTAAAGGAAATCAGTCCTGAACGTTCATTGGAAGGACTGATGCTGAAATTGAAGCTCCAATACTTTGGCCACCTGATGTGAAGAACTGACTCATTGGAAAAGACTCTGATGCTGGGAAAGATTGAAGGCAGGAAGAGAAGGGGATAACAGAGAATGAGATGGTTGCATGGCATCACCAACTCAATGAATATCAGTTTGAGCAAGCTTTGGGAGTTGGTGATGGACAGGGAAACCTGGCATGCTGCAGTCTTTGGGGTTGCAAACTGTTGGACGCACTACTGAGCGACTGAACTGAACTGACTGCCTTCAATTAGAGTAGTAATGATTTAAGTAAATACTATTCTTCAACAGAAGCTTATTGACAATCTCCTTTGGGTAAGGCACTGTGTAAGGCCTGGGACACAATGTGACCCAACACATCAAGGATTCTAATATGTTTAAAATCCAGTAAAGGATACAGAGGGATCAAAAAACCACACACAAAAATGTAAATTGCAGCAATAGTAAGTGCTGTCAAGAAGATCAGTGCAGTGCTATGGATGTTAGAATAGAATTTTTAAGAAAGCAACCAAAAGAAAAAAAAAAGAGGGGTTGGTGTAAGTAGGTACTAACTGGAAGAGGTTAGGAGGTATGTGTAAGGCTCTGCCCCTGGGGTGGGAGCAAGCATGGTGATGAGGCACTGAAGGAAGATGGTGGAGAGAATTTGGGAGGGTAGTATGAAGGTAGGCCTCAGACCATAGTAGATTTTGACCACAGCAGATTTTGTGGACCATTAAGGAGTTTGATCTTTGTCCTAAACCCAAAGGAAAGGCATTCAAGGGCTTTAAGAGGAGTATGTATGACGTTTTTACATGTGTGTTTCAAAAAGATCATTGTGGATACAATCTGGAGAACAATTTGGAAGGGCAAGAATGGACGACAGAGCACATATCACTGATCAGACCTTACTGAGAACTGTTTTATGAAAGCAGCATTCAGTTTATCAGAGAATAAAGCTATAAAGGATGTCAAGAAATTTAATCCAAAATTCTCCTTTCAGACCAGTGGATGTTACAAACTTTCAGGACAAATGACTTCATAAAGTCTCCCAGAAGAGAAAAATCTACCATATCTCTGGGGAACAGATACTGACATTTGACTTTATTATAGAGGAACCCATTTCAGTGTTTTAGAATGCTGTGCCTCTTACTGGATAACCTTCACAACAACATTGAGAAGCAAGTCGGTATCATAATTTTGATTTTACAGACATGGATTTTAAGAATTCAGATGCAGAGAGTATTGACATATCCTGGGTCATGAAAAGAATTTAGTACCTGTGCTAATTGGTGTCTTTCCTCCTAACCTTCCAGTTCTCTAAGTTATCTAGATGACTTTGCATTCATCAGAAATGTCCTGGAGCACATAAAGTTGGACAGAATTCAAGTTATAATGTTTTAGACTTGTTGGGTGTTTACCTTAAGTTATTCTAAGTGTGAAGCTATACTCTTGACCTCAGCTTATACTTTTTATGTACACATGTGCATTTTCCACCAATCTCAATATGCTTGTTAACTTTTAAAGATAAGTTGATATACAGTAGTTTTATGAATTTATGAATGGTTTTGCTAAGTTCTCAGCCCTACTCCATACAGACTCACAAAAACTGTGTGTTCAGTTGTAGTGCAAGTGATGGGGTCTTCAAAGGGTTAATGCATGTTAATCTCAGGGAAAGTCATGTACATAGGCATTCTATGCTGAATTTCTCCTTTTATCCCCCCTTAGGTAATAGCACATGAATTCTATGAACTGTTTTTAACTTGTCAAATTGTATTAATAACAGTAATATTCTTCCCTACTGTATCTTATTTGACCTAATTTGTGATATTTACTCCTAATTTTCTAGAGTTTCTAAGAAACTTTAAACATGTGTTATGTTCTAAAATAATTCCTGGAGAATGTCAATGGGAACATGTTCCTAATTTCTTTCCCTTCCCAATGCAGGCACACTTCTAGCCTAGAATCTGAACTCAGGACTTTTCATTAGCTCCTTTTAAATTGCATTATGAAAAGTAGTTTGAATAGTTTGGTTATTCACAATGGTAAGGCATTATCAGAGAAGAAAATAATTCACATCATAAAAAGACATTTTAATAGATACTGAAATGCATCTTTGAAATGCTGGCAAAGCATATAATGCTACATCTGGGTCAATTAACTATAACTACCTAGATAATTTAGGAAAAAGCTATTTATTTTTAACTAAAACTTTTGAGAAACAGAAAACCCTGGACTTTATCAAAATTATGTATATTTTTGCCTAAACCTCTATACTATGTTAGGCTAGTACTTCCTGAAAAGATTTCTAACTTTGCCATTATTTAGTCTCAAAGTAGTTTTAATTATTTGGACCTTTTAATTGGCTAAATAGAAGTCTAGAAGAGTGAATTTAGTGTGTAAAATTAGTAGACCATAGTAGAAGGAAGAGCAGTATAGTAACATAGCCTCAAAGTATCTCTCCCCAAATAGGAACTTTACTGGGTAGAAACCTAGCCGATTTGGTTCTCAGTGTTCATCTGTTCTGAATTCTAAGAATTCAGTTAGCATTCTTATTACTAATGCATTGAATTCTTTATCTGATACACGTTGTTTGTTTCTGTTTCATTTATTTTTCGGGGGTTTTCTCTTGCTCTTTCAATTGAGAACAGTTCCCTTGGCTTTTGATTTTGCTTAACTTTCTCTGCTTTTATGAATTTAGGTTAAAATTTATCTAGTGCAGTCTTGAAAGTGTGTCCTTATGTGGGAGCATCACCTATACAGGGTGCGTACCTTTGGTAGGTGGGCTGGACTTGATATGAGCAGAAGTCACCTCTGTCTTCATGATACGCGGGTGGCTATCACTGTGGTAGGGAGGGGAGCTGGAGACAAAGGAGCTAGAGCTGGAGCCAGTTGTGAGGTAGCATTTCCCCTCTGCTCAGTGGCTGTCACTGTCTTATCAGGGGTGGGGTTAGATCCCAGGTTGATGGAGCAGAAGCTCTGCAGATTGGGTCCAAGTTGACTCTGTTCCCTTTAAATATGTGTTCTCCCCTTTCCCAGCATTGGCACCCTTGCCACAGAGGGGAGCAGTGTTGGAGCAAGAGGGGCCCATGCAGACTCTAGGCTTGTGACCAGTCAGGGGCTATGGCAGGCCAGCCACAGAGCTCAAGTGGCCTCTAGTGTGCTGCCTGTGCCAGCGTCATCAGCAATGGCAGCCCCTGCTGTATCTGAGTCTCCTTTGCTCACCACAGCAATCAGCCTCCACAACCACCTGTCTGCTGTGGAGACATGCTGCAGGGCAGGTGGGGCCCAGGTGGCTCTTGGAGAGTACTGGGCATGCGTTCTGGAGGTCTGGCTGCCGTCAGAGATCAAGACCACCCCTGGTGCACTGCCTGTGTAAATACCAGCTTTGGCTGCCCATGCCCGTGCAGATGAAGCCTGAGGTCTGAGTCACCTCTGTGTCCTGTGTCTGAACTCTCTTCCCAGCCAGTCACAGCAGCCTTTGCTCTTATGTGGAGCTGCAAGGTGAAGTAGGTGGGGCTGGCATGTTTGCTTGGCTCAGGCTGGGATGCATGCCAGGGTGGTCTCAGGAAAACAGGAGCAGTCCTCAGTCTGCCCTCTCCACCCTGTACTGGGAGCAAGCCAGCACTCACATACTCCTCACAAGCGGAGCTCAGTCAGGCTTCCCACAACCCTCCGCTTAGTACCTGCAGCCCTTCAGCCAGCTGAGGGGGCTTCTCTTCTCTACGTGGGACGCAGGATTGGGACTCCTAAAATGTGGCTCAAACCGCTCCTGTATTCTCCTCAGAGTGGATCTCCGCTCATGTATTCTCCCTTTGTCTCTGAGTCTCCTCTCTTAGGGGAATAGATCCCAACCTGACTGCTTCTCTTCCGTTCCCTTCCTACCCAGTTACATGTGGATCTTTCTTATAGCCTTGTTTGTACAAAAGTCTCTCTGCCAGTTTCCAATTAGTTATCAATGAAAATTCTTCCACATATGGATGTATTTTTGATGTGTTTTTGGTAGAAAGTGAGTTCCACATCTTCCCACTCTACCATCTGGATTGATCTCCTACAAAGAAAGGTGGGTTCTATTAAGTATGGGAAGGTACTACACAAAGGCATGAATACTAGGATATGAGACCCACTGGTCGCCATCCACACAGTCTGTGTAAAAACACAAACTTGTGCATTCTCTCTTAACACTCATATTAACTGTCAATCTATTTTCATAGTTACTTAAAGACTTCAAGGTGCTTAATAACTGTTATTTTTACATTGAATTAATAGCTTCCAAAGCACACCATTGTAGCAACATTTTACTCTAATAAATATATATATGTGTGTGTGTGTATGTGTGTGTGTGTTAATTGACACAGAATTTCAGTATGTAAGCCAGCACATAAATTTTTATTCCGAATGATATCTAGAAAATTTGCCAGTATTTAAAAAGAACAATGAAGATAATAATAATACATCCAAGTGACATTTATTACTGACCATGAAATTCTGGTTAGGTACAATGGTAACATACATGATGATATAATACAACCATTAATCACACTGGTTCAGGGATACCTGAAATGAGACTCAGTTAAGTATTCAATGCTTCATCTTACAATGGCTGAGACTGTGGGGCATATTTTCGTTAAATAATGAGACTAAAGCCACAGTTCAGGACAGTTCCACTACAAAAGACCTTGGTGAATTCTGATATCAAGCTCCATTTCCTCCTTATCAAAGAACTAATGCTAACTCTTAAAGGACTCTGGCTGTCTTAGGGGGTCAATCTTAATCAGTTGAGATCCCCTTTGTCTTTTCCTTCCTCCAAGCTTACTCTGTGCCAGAAGGTTTGACGTCTGAAAATGACTGAGGGTCTTAATTCCTGATTATAAATGACTCAACTTTTGTTTGACAGGAAAACCGATCTCATTCTTTTAATTTTATGCTATATTTTATCACCTACCGAACAAGGAAATTTTGCTTGTACTCAATGTTTAATGAAATCTCTTGTGAACATTTCCATCAGTTTTTGGTTCTCAACCCTAAAACCTCAATGATTCAAATTTAGTCCAAGTTATCTGAAAAGAAACAGATGTCACACTTTCCATTCCATTGTCTTTCTATTCTAAGGCATCCTTTAATCTCTCTTGCCATAATTTTAAAACAAACAAACAAAAAATCCTTTAAGTATATGTGAAAGTGTTAGTAACTCAGTCTAACTCTTTGTGAGTCTGACTCTTTGTGACCCCATGGACTGTAGCTTGCCAGGCTCCTTTGTCCATGGAATTCTCCAGGCAAGAATACAGGAGTGAGTTGCCATTTCTCTCTGCATTTAAGTATATTCCTGAACACTATTCAAAGAACAGGTTTTGGTAAATCATTTGACATAGGTTACTACCTCAGTTCCAGTTATTTCAAGAAAAGAGCACAGAACACTTATATTATGATGAAGCTGAAACTTTACTCATGCTGCTATTAAATGTGTAACTAAATTGCAGCTTCTTTTCTCTAATAGAATAGATCTTCTTTATAGTATTTTAGTTCACTGGATAACATGGAGGGGAAAAAAATTCTACAAGCTTGCTGATAGGCAGTTTAACAGTCCTTTCCAGCTTACATAATGTCTTTATGATGCTGCATGTGTTTGGAATAAAGCCTCAGTCTTTTAAATTTCTTCTCATTCCTTGTGATCAATCCTCTTCAAGATGATGAGGGGTTTATTGAGCATTGGTTTTATGATCTGGAAGTATGAAGAGCCAAGGTAATGGTGGGGTTTGGGAAATGGGAGGCTCACAGATCCACATTTGTTATGGATCCTCATTGGTTTCTACTAGAGTGATGATCTTGTCTGTTCTCTGGACTTGTAACCCCTGAGACAGTTCTCTCACAGTTTGGAAACTCATTCTTGTACCCACTGCTAATGGCTGTTTGCTAAAATTATCTCTTTAGTGTTAGTTTCCCTACACTACAGTCTCTTTGCTGTTCATCCAATATAGTTTACAGTAATTGTCTGAAACTTATCCAGTTTTATGATCAATAATGCTTCTTCATAAGAAGTAGATACCATTTTTTTAAATTTACTGAAAGCAAGTTCTTTTTTTTCTTCTCTCAAGTATTTGAATATAAGCATAACTGTTTCAGAAACTTTTTTAAAAAGCAAGGGTTTAAAAAAGAAAATATGTGAAAAGTTAGTTTTTAAATAACTACCAAGTTCTTTTGGATTTAAATTTTTATTTGATATTGATTCCTTATGATTGCTGAACATATGCATGTCATCAGATTACTGGGGCACTGTATCACTTAGGGTTCTACCAGAAAAGCAGAACCAGCGGGAGATCTATGTTAAAAGATTTATTACAAGGAATTGCTTATGCAGTTGTGGGAGTTGGCCAGGCAAGTCTGAAATCTGTAGTACAGGATGTCAGGAAGGGCAGGCTGGAACTCTGTGCCTGAAGCTTCCATCCACAGGCTAAATCTCTTCTTTATTAGGGAAGCCTCAGTTTCACTCTTAGTCTTTTAATCATTGAATCAGACCCACCCAGATTATCTATTAATATCATACTCTTACTTAAAGTTAAATGTTTATGGACTTTACTATTTACATAAAAAAAAAAAAAAAACCTTCACAGCAACACCTAGATTAGACTTTGAATAAGTAACTGGAAATTGGGCCTAGACAAGTGACCCATATAGATCATCTCAGGTCCCAAAATGTCCGTCTCCAGAGTTTCTCAATGTTGCTTATGATCTAATTTTCTGTCCTTCATACCTTTAATCATAGATGTTATGTCCATTTACCTGCTATTTTTTGATATTTAAGTGGATTGATTCTAACCAACAAAGAAGAGGCAGTATAGTCAGTACATTCAAAATGTAGGAAATGTGTGTTCATACAAACCATACATGATGGTATTAACTATTTTAAAGCTTTGAAGCTGTTAATTAATTAAAGCTTTTAATTATTTTAAAGTTTTGAACTACCTTTGCTAGCTCAGACTTTATATTTAATCAATAGCCTTGAAAGACCAATATTCTCTGAATTTAAAGTATAACCAAGAAATCTTGGTTTATAGAGTGTCGTGAACAAGTCATTTCCTGCTAATTCTTTTGCTCTGTGCTGAAATTATAATTTTTAAAAAACATTTGTACATATTTGTTCAACATTATCATGAAAGTATAATTTCAGCATTAAATCTACTTCCACCTTTTCTTACTCACTGTAATTAGTCTTTTTATTTGCTTTACTATATCATGTTAAGGACTTAAAGCCTTAATGTATATCAAAAATAAAAAAAATTCAGTTATAAATATTGCCACAGAGTATTAATTTTACAATTTGAAAGGGAATTTAAAGATTCTTTTCAGTTTTAGTTATAATAAGAGATATGTGGTGATGGTGGTTTAGTTGCTAAGTCATGTCCAACTCTTGTGACCCCATGGACTGTAGCCTGCCAGGCTCCTCTGTCCATGAAATACTCCAGGCAAGAATACTGGAGTGGATTGATACTTCCTTCTCCAAGAGATATGTAATAATTGACATTTTCACATTAGAGAAAGGATCTAGATAAGTATATCAGTTCACTCAAAGGTTGAACATTTTTGTCATATCATTTGACACTTAATTGTTCACAAGATGGTCTTCCAGATGAGGTAGAATAAACTTACTTTAGCTTTTCAGAGTATCAGAAACATGAAAGACCCAAGATATTAAATCTTCAAAAGGAATTCATGGGCCCGTGAGAATATGTCACAGATTCCAGAAGGGTCTACCCTTCTACTCAAACTCCCTTGGCCATAGGTAACAGAAAATGACAGTATCTCATATATTCTGCTTTATGATTGAATGTTACTTTGAATTTGAAATAACTGCTATGGAATTAGTCTCATTATATTCCATGATTGTCATTGTTCTGGAGGTTCCAAGTGATCAAGCATTATTTTAGCCAGTAATAATAGCAATCACCTGTAAGGAGTTTGTGAAGTTTTTCCTGTTTCAGAAGCTACCAGAGTTTCTTATGGTGAGAAAATAGCCTTAATCTAGTGACTGGTAACCTGGAGTGTCAATGCATCCCTCTAGCATCTGGAGGGAAGGAGGCATCCAGGCCTCAGAGGAGGAAGTAAGGCTACTCAGAGAGAGAGAGAGAAGACTTTAACTGTCCCAGAATAGGAGGAAGAGGAGTGGAATGGAGAAAACATGAAGTGGGAGAGAAGAGAGGGTACATTGGTGAGACTGAGAGGTCACACACTCTCCAGTTTGTGAGCCACTCATCTCCGATAAGGGCAAGCTTGGTTTTTATTTTTCTATACATACCACCAATGGGTTGAATTTCTTATCTGGATTATGTAGGGTGTTATTTCAAGCCACAAATGCAGATGTAGGATCTGGGCTCAGGAAGGACCTAGTTAATATTCAGCTGTCTGCATTTGTTGGATCATTTAATTTAACTCCCCAACAAATCTGTGGGCTAAACATAACTCTTACCCCACTTTCTGGATAGAGCATTGGAGCCTCCAGAATTGAGGAAAAGTGGCCTCAGTGTCGGTCTCCTCGCTAAACTCCCTCTGCTCTTTTCCTCCAAATGCCCTGCTTCCTTGTTTGTCCAAACAGGTCTTTTAAAATAAGCTCTTGTAGTATTCTCTCCTTTTACAATAAGTCAGTGTCTTCTCTTTCAACATGATTTGACATTTCTCACTCGGTCCCTAGTTTAGGGAATGAAGTTGCTATATCAAAGTGGCATCTTGCCAATGACCTCCCGAGGCTGCAGAACCATAGTATCAAAAGAACTCCATTTCAGGGGCTCCTGGTGCTACACAAAATGCTTGTTGTTTGCTCTAAGCAATGAACTTTCATTATTGAAGGCAGGCTGAAGATTTGAAGGTCAAGCTGTAGGTGAGAATGGGATTATGTTTCCCATAAGAGCCTTAGTTGTAGGAAAGTTTCTGCAAGCCTCTCAAAGAGTTTTGAACAAGTTTCTTCTTTATTGTGGCCTTTGTATAGATCATAACCAGCTTTTAAAATAGTTCCATGGTCCAAAGAGAAAGCCTGAGTAGTAGCAGAATGAGCAAGATTAGCTTCATTACAGTCATTCAAATTGTCATTTTAGATTGAGATATATGTATTTTGTGCTATGTGTGTTTCCCCTAGGAAGAAGTTTAATGTATAAACAATACAAAATTAACAAATGTTCAGTTATTGAATTTAAATTGGTTTTGAATTTGTGAGTTTAGAAAAATACTGTGGGTAAATCTAGATGCTACAAAATTTGGTTCAAAAGATCTGTCCAGTTCTCTGTAGCAAGACTTCACTGATATGCCATATGCTCCATTTGTCACATGCTATCATTAAAGCACTCATTAAAATGCAGGTCTGGGGGGCCAGATGTTTCATTTTTATTATACACCATTTTCTTCATATTTACAATCCATGTGTGCTTATATAATGCCTAAAATTTAGTGAATTTTTTTATATACTTATGCATATGCTTTTGTATCTGTAAAATCTATATGGGCATTTTTAATGTCTATATACACACATACAGAAATAGATTTTTTGAGTATGGACCTGTGAATTTATTCCATTCTATTTAAAAAATACATTCTCTTGTTCAGAAGTCAAGCTATCATATATCAATATACATGAAAACAAATTACTCCCTTCCGTTTCCCTCTGTTATCTTTTCTTTTCCTTCATTCCAAATATGGCTTGTGGGGCAACCGATGAAAGGGAAATGCTGTTAAAGGAGCCACATGAAGGGGCATGAAAACAGAGTCTTTAACTCTCCATATGTGACAATTAGTGCTTGAATCACCAGACTTTTAAATAAAAAAATTTTGTTTTTGGTTCCAATTGAAATCATTGACCAGTCCCTTCTCTAATCTAGGAGTAGTGTTCTCTCCTAGAGAGAGCAATAAAGAAGTAATACTAGATAAAAACACAGATTTGTCTTTTGAGCTGTCTTAGGTTTCTTTGTGGGGAAAGACACAAGTTGAGAAGAAAACAATGATAGTATTTTTCATTTTCACTTTTTCTTCTAAAATGGAGAATTGATTAAAACTTTTATTGCAAAAAGTGAGTGTGGGGGGTTGGGAGGGAAACTGATAATATACATCAAATCTTCCCTTAAGTTTTAATGGGTTGACTAAAAAAGGACCAATTAGCTTCTGTTTCTTATCCCCACAAGATTATAACATCATATGTAGTAAAATTAATTCAACACACTTTACCAGTTTGACCAAGTAAATTACTACTCATCCTGGATGAGTGGGTGAGTAATTCTTTGCAAGATTGTTAATCACTCTATAATTCCCAGAGTCACATGGCTCAGTGATAAGGTAATCATTAGTTACTAATATAAAAATTGTTCTTCTTTCAAGACCATGTTGTTTGTGATGGGGCATTCTGTACCACTGTATCATCTTGAAGAGAGAAGCTGCCTTTTAACTTAGCTTGAAGTGAGTCTTGTGTAAACCTGCTTAAAATATGTTTTACTTCCTGATTTTGTGAATCAGATTTGTACCAGTTGCTTCTTGACTTCCCTGGTGGCTCAGACAGTAAAGAATCTGCCCTCAATGCAGGAGATGTGGGTTTGATTCCTGAGTCAAGAAGATCCCCTGGAGAAGGGAATGGGTATCCACTCCAGTATTCTTGCCTGGAGAATCCCATGGACAGAAGAGCCTGGTGGGCTACAGTCCATGGGGACACGGCTGAGTGACTAGCACTTCTTAATGCAATTCTAACCACATACTCATTGGAGTGTCTCAGTGTGGATAAAGCACCTGCAAATCCTGAATCTGATACCTTCCTCACACCTACCTGTTTCATAGCATTGGCTATCACCACCTTTCATCACAGGTCGATCTTAGGTAATGAGGTATTAGCAATTAGTGCCTCATTATCATAAGCCTCTGTTGGAACCCCACCCTCCTCATAGAAGGATGATGCTGTTATTTTTGCCATGAGTTGGCTTCAGTTTCCCAACTTATTTCACATTTCCACCTAGGTTGAATGCACACACTTGCCGTGTTTTCTTATCCATGCTTGCCTGTTGGAGAACAGGTTTTGCAAACACAGAGACTTGGGTTCAAATCACTGTCCTTACACTCATTAGCTGTGTAACCCAGAAAAGCTACTTGACCTGTGCCTCCTTATCTATACAGCAGAGGCTATAATCTGACATCACAAGTTTATTATAAAGATTAGATCCTAGGTGTGATGGGCATCTCATAGCATCTAATTGAAAAAGTCAGTGGTGAGGAAAAATATGTTGTTACTGATGCTATAAACAAAAACCAATTTGGAGGTGAAGGACTAAAATTATGGATCTGGTTCCCATAAAAATTCCTAAACTATTTCATTTCATCATTAACTCATTTCCACATTGTTTTCTCCCATTCAAAACAAGTTTCTGGTCTCAACCTGAATTTGTCATCCTGCTACCTTTTTTGTCTTCTCACAGCCTCAATTTCATCCCATCTGTTTCTTTAGAAGAGTTGCCAGAAACCTGCTGTTCTAAATCTTCAGTATGGCATCCTCTGATCTTCAATGTTAAGGTCCCCCACTCTACAAACTTTGTTGTCTACTACTTCAAACCAGCTCTTAGATTTAATCAGGCCAGAGTTCTCACCATTCTCCAGGGATGTAGAATTAATCTCTAACCCTTAGTTTTGATAGGGTGCAGTCCTTTTCTTCAAGGGGCTCAGAATATAGTTGAGGAGGTCAACTGACTGTGGCAAAGGCTAATTCAGGAATTGACTCTGAACAGAGGTCTATGATAAAACAGAGGAAGGAGTGATTACTTCAGCCAGGAGTGGCGGTGTGGTGGGTGGAGGGGCTGGGAAAGGCTTCAGAGAGAGAGTAACAACTGAGTCAGTCATTTAAGGAGCATGATTTTATTTTGGGCAGAGGGAGACTAGTAACCGAAGCTTGAAAGTAGATAGTCCTCATGCAAGGCATTACAGCAGATGGCAGGAGGGGTGGCTGAGACTGGAGAGACGACACCTGATGAGGCTGGCAAGTACCAGGCTGAGAAGTTCTGTGATGCTCTACCAGGAAGCCTGAAAAGAGCAGTGTTCCTTTTTCCTGAATTCCTGGTGTAGTTATTCTTTGTATGCTTATTTTGGGCATTAAAAAAATTTAACCCATGTGATTTGTAGGCCCCTGGAGAACCAGAAAAAAACCCTGAAGCTCTCTCCATTTCTCCTCAGCTCTCCCCATGCAGTGCATTGCACAGGACAGGAGGTAGCGAGACCCAGAGAGGAAAAGTACAGACGTAGAGTTTGGTTCCCTTTCTGCTGTTTCCATCGACCCCACTTCTACCTGGGTGAACTTAGGCAAGTTAAAGCATCTCTGTGAATGTGACTTTCTTCCTCTGAACATGGGGATGATGCCAGTTTCTATATAATTGACCTCATATAATGATTCAATAAATGTGTCACCAATGTTTGCCACTCAGTTGTTCAGTAAACATTAATTGACCACCTACTGCAGGATGAGACCTGTGCTAGATGCATATTATGTAGTGATTAGTTGACTATATACAAGATTTTAAGATCTAGTATTTATTATTATTATTACTGTAGACCTTTAACGTGTGTGTGTGTGTGTGTGTGTGCGCGTGTGTGCTCAGTCGCTCGGTCATATCCAACTCTTTGTGACCCCATGGACATGGCTTGCCAGGCTTCTTAGTCCATGGAATTTTCCAGGCAAGAATACTGGAGTGGGTTGCCGTTTCCTACTTCATGGTATCTTCCTGACTCAGGGATTAAACCCATGTCTCTTGAGTCTCCTGCACTGGCAGGTAGATTACTTACCACTGTGCCACCTGGAAAGTTCTTTAATAAATACTATTTTAAAATTAATGTATTTCTGCCACATTAATATCTTACCTGTGGTTGGATCAATTCCCTCTTGCCCTGGTCCTGGAGTGTGTTATTTGACTGTTTGACTGGCAAAAATGGCCACATCCAACATTTAATACAGCCCACCAGTTACATGATTGTATAGCTTTATCAGAATTCTTACCCTAATTAGGTTTAGTAGATGAGGACGACTTAGGACAACCTTAGCAGGACGACTATGCATGCTCAAATCTAATCCTCAGTATGGCTTAATTCTCCAAAACTTGGGCTTCCCAGGTGGCACTAGTGGTAAAGAACCTGTCTGCTAATGCAGGAGACAAAAAAGATGTGGGTTTGATCCCTGGGTCAGGAAGGTGCCCTGAGGAGGGCATGGTGACCCACTCTAGTATTCTTTCCTGGAGAATCCCCATGGACAGAGGAGCCTGGCAGGCTACAGTCCATAGAGCCACACAGAGTCAGATATGACTGAAGCGACATAGGATGCATGCACACAGAAGGCAGAAGTCTAGAAACCTTGAAAAACTAATTTTGCACAAGCTATTCCACAATAAAGCTATAGTTTTATTTTTATTGCTGGAGAAGTGAGTGTAAGCACTGTGCAAGTTCTGGCAGGTGTGATGACCCCTTGCTTAATAAAGGGATGCACCTTTCAGTTCCAAAGGCATAGAGTCACCAACAGCTGAAAATGGTGGGGAGCAGATATTGTGGACCAAGAATTTAAAATCATGACTACTGGAAAAACAATAGCTTTGACTAGATGGACATTTGATAACAAAGTAATGTCTCTGCTTTTTAATATGTTGTCTAAGTTGGTCTTAACTTTTCTTCCACAGAGCAAGTGTCTTTTAATTTCATGGCTGCAGTCACCATCTGCGTGATTTTGGAGCCCCCCAAAATAAAGTCTGACACTGTTTCCATTGTTTCCCCATATATTTACCATGAAGTGATGGGACTAGATGCCATGATCTTAGTTTTCTGAACGTTGAGTTTTAAGCCAAATTTTTCATTCTCTTCTTTCCCTTTCATTAAGAGATTCTTTAGTTCTTCTTCGATTTCTGCCATAAGGGTGGTGTCATCTGCATATCTGAGGTTATTGATATTTCTTCCGGCAATCTTGACTCCTGCTTGTGCTTCATCCAGCCCACTATTTCTCATGATGTACTCTGCATTAAGTTAAATAAGCAGGGTGACAATATAGAGCCTTGACGTACTCCTTTCCCAATTTGGAACCAGTCTTTTGTTCCATGTCCAATTCTAACTGTTGCTTCTTGACCTGCATACGGATTTCTCAAGAGGCAAGTCAGGTGATCAGGTATCCCCATCTCTTTAAGAATTTTCCAGAGATTGTTGTGGTCCACACAGTCAAAGGCTTTGGCATAGTAAATAAACCAGAAGTAGATGTTTTTCTGGAACTCTCTTGCTTTTTTGATGATCCAATGCATAGACATCACCAGATGGTCAATACTAAAATCAGATTAATTATATTCTTTGCAGCCAAAGATGGAGAAGCTCTATACAGTCAGCAAAAACAAGACCGGGAGCTGACTGTGGCTTGGATCATGAACTCCTTATTGCCAAATTCAGAGTGAAATTGAAGAAAGTGGAGAAAACCACTAGACCATTCAGGTATGACCTAAATCAAATCCATCATGACTACACAGTGGAAGTGAGAAATAGATTTAAGGGACTAGATTTGATAGACAGAGTGCCTGATGTTATGGATGGAGGTTCGTGACATTGTACAGGAGACAGGAATCAAGACCATCTCCAGGAAAAAGAAATGCAAAAAAGCAAAATGGCTGTCTGAGGAGGCCTCACAAATAGCTGTGAAAATAAGGGAAGAGAAAAGCAAAGGAGAAAAGGAAAGGTATACCCACTTGAATATAGAGTTCCAAAGAATAGCAAGGAGAGATAAGAAAGCCTACCTCAGCAATCAATGCAAAGAAATAGAGAAAAACAATAGAATGGGAAAGACTGGAGATCTCTTCAAGAAAATTAAAGACACCAAGGGAATATTTCATGCAAAGATGGGTTCGATAAAGGACAGAAATGGTATGGACCTCACAGAAGCCGAAGATATTAAGAAGAAGTGGCAAGAATACACAGAAGAACTGTACAAAAAAGATCTTCATGACCCAGATAATCACGGTGATCTAGAGCCAAACATCCTGGAATGTGAAGTCAAGTGGGCTTAGGAAGCATCACTACAAACAAAGCTAGTGGAGGTGATGGAATACCAGTTTCTATTTCAAATCCTGAAAGATGATGCTGTGAAAAAGTGTTGCACTCAATATGCCAGCAAATTTGGAAAACTCAGCAGAGGCCACAGAACTGGTCAGTTTTCATTCCAATCCCAAAGAAAGGCAATGCCAAAGAATGCTCAAACTACCACACAATTGCACTCATCTCACACGCTAGTAAAGTAATGCTCAAAATTCTCCAAGCCAGGCTTCAGCAATACGTGAACTGTGAACTTCCAGATGTTCAAACTGGTTTTAGAAAAGGCAGAGGAATCAGAGATAAAATTGCCAACATCCTCTAGATCATCAAAAAAGCAAGAGAGTTCCATAAAAACATCTATTTCTGCTTTATTGACTATGCTAAAGCCTTTGAGCATGTGGATCACAATAAACTGGAAAATTCTGAAAGAGAAGGGAATCCCAGACCATCTGACCTATCTCTTGAGAAACCTGTATATAGGTCAGGAAGCAACAGTTAGAACTGGACATGGAACAACAGACTGATTCCAAATAGGAAAAGGAGTACATCAAGGTTGCATATTGTCACCCTGCTTATTTAACTTATATGCAGAGTACATCATGAGAAAAGCTGGGCTGGAAGAAGCACAAGCTGGAATCAAGATTGCTCAGAAAAATATCTATAACTTCAGATATGCAGATGACACCACCCTTATGGCAGAAAGTGAAGAAGAACTAAAGAGCCTCTTGATAATGAAAGAGTGAAAGAGCCTCTTGAAAGTGAAAGAGGAGAGTGAAAATGTTGGCTTAAAGCTCAACATTCAGAAAGCTAATATCATGGCATCTGGTCCCATCACTTCATGGGAAATAGATGGGGAAACAGTGGCAAAAGTGGCTGGCTTTATTTGGGGGGCTCCAAAATCACTGCAGATTGTGACTGCAGCCATGAAATTAAAAGACGCTTACTCCTTGGAAAGAAAGTTATAACCAACCTAGACAGCATATTGAAAAGCAGACGTTACTTTGCCATCAAAGGTCTGTCTAGTCAAGGCTATGGTTTTTCCAGTGGTCACATATGGATGTGAGAGTTGGAGTGTGAAGAAAGCTGAGTGCCAAAGAATTGATGCTTTTGAACTGTGGTGTTGGAGAAGACTCTTGCAAGTCCCTTGGACTGCAAGGAGATCCAACCAGTCCATTCTAAATGAGATCAGTCCTGGTGTTCTTTGGAAAGACTGATGTTGATGCTAAACTCCAATACTTTGGCCCCCGATGCCAAAAGCTGACTCATTTCAAAAGACCCTGATGCTGGGAAAGATTGAGGGCAGGAAGAGAAGGGGACAATGAGGATGAGATGGTTGGATGGCATCACCGACTTGATGGACATGGGTTTTGGTGGACTCCGGGAGTTGGTGATGGACAGGGAGGCCTGGTGTGCTGCGGTTCATGGGGTTGCAAAGAGTCAGACACAACTGAGCGACTGAACTGAACTGAATGCATGTTGACAACTTGACCTTTGGCTCCTCTGCTTTTTCCAAAACCAGCTTGAACATCCAGAAGTTCATGGTTCAAGTAGTGTTGAAGCCTGGCTTGGAGAATTTTGAGCATTACTTTGCCAGCGTGTGAGATGAGTGCAATTGTGCTGTAGTTTGAGCATTCTTTGGCATTGCCTTTCTTTGGAATTGGAATGAAAACTGACATTTTCCAGTCCTGTGGCCACTGCTGAGTTTTTGAAATTTGCTGATATTGAGTGCAGTACTTTCACAGCATCATCTTTCAGGATTTGAAATAGCTCAACTGGAATTCCGTCACCTCCACTAGCATTGTTCGTAGTGATGCTTCCTAAGGCCCACTTGACTTCACATTCCAGGATGTCTGGCTCTAGGTGAGTTTCACACCATTGTGATTATCTGGGTCATGAAAATCATTTTTGTATATTTCTTCTCTGTATTCTTGCCACCTCTTCTTAATAACTTCTACTTCTGTTATGTCTATACTGTTTCTGTCCTTTATTGAGCCCATCTTTGCATGAAAAATTCTCTTGGTATCTCTAATTTTCTTGAAGAGATCTCTAGTCTTTCCCATTCTATTGTTTTCCTCTATTTGTTTGCACTGATCACTGAAGAAGGCTTTCTTATCTCTCCTTGCTATTCTTTGGAACTCTGTGTTCAAATGGGTATATCTTTCCTTTTCTCCTTTGCTTTTTGCTTTAGGCCTCCTCAGACAGCCATTTTGCATTTTTGCATTTCTTTTCCTTGGGGATGGTCTTGAGCCCTGCCTCATGTACAATGTTATGAACCTCCTTCCATAGTTCTTCAGGCACTCTGTCTATCAGATCTAATCCTTTAAATCTATTTATCAATTCCACTGTATAATTATAAGGGAGTTCATCTAGATCACACCTAAATGGTCTAATGGTTTTCTCTACTTTCTTAAATTTAAGTCTGAATTTGGCAATGAGGAGTTCATGGTCTGTGCCACAGTCAGCTCCCCATCTTGTTTTTGCTGACTGTATACAGCTTCTCCATCTTTGGCTGCAAAGAATATAATCAATCAGATTTTAGTATTGACCATATGGTGATGTCCATGTGTAGCGTCTTCTCTTGTGTTTTGGAAGAGGGTGTTTCCTATGACCGATGTGTTCTCTTGGCAGAACTCTATTAGCCTTTTCCTTGCTTCATTCTGTACTCCAAGGCCAAATTTGCCTGTTATTCCAAGTATTTCTTGACTTCCTACTTTTGCATTGTGTCCTCTATAATGAAAAGGACATCTTTTTGGGTGTTAGTTCTAGAAGGGTTTGTTCATCTTCATAGAACTGTTGAACTTCAGCTTCTTCAGCATTACTGGTCAGGGCATAGACTTGGATTACTATGATATTGAATGGTTTGTCTTGGAAATGTGTTCTTTCACGTATTGTATTGTTCTAACTTTGTGTATTTGCTGCTCAGTTTAGTTTTTGCTTAAAAAATATGTTTTTCATTAGCTGTGTGTCCTGGGTCCAGCATATTTCTGGTTGCCAAGTTTTTCTTTCTTCCCTCAGGGGAAATCTTAAAGTATCTGTCAGTAACATCCCAGTCTACAGTCAGGAGTGAGGCACAAACCTATATCTTCCTCTATGCAAAAAATAAAACAAAATTCATTATCTTTCATCATCTTGTACATTTTCTCCAACATTTCCTTTTGGTTGGTCTAAACATTACTTAAATCTATTTTTTCTTTTTTGGACAGGAAGGTAGCATTTATTGGTGAGGATGATTAAGATGGGGACAGCCCCAAAACTCTCATGAGAGTAGGGCCCACCGTTTGTCCAGAGGGCCACCATTACAGATACATTTGACCTCACAGCCATCTGGGATGAGCTGATTTTCTGCCACCATATTTTCAAATTCATCTACATTAAACTTAGTAAATCCCCACTTCTTGGAGATGTGGATCTTCTAGCGACCAGGGAACTTGAACATGGCCCTGCAGAGGGCCTCAATCACATGCTCCATGTTCTGCAACTCGGTGCGGATGGACATTACGACTCGGCCCATGTGGACACTGGCCACTGTGTACGCATACCTGTCTGAAGCCTAGGCTGGGGACAGCCTGCCAGTCATGAATGTCCACTGGAAATGTTGTCTCCAAGGTCCCTTGGCAACCAGTACAGGCATCAGGCTGTGTACACCACCAAGGAGGCTGCTGTTTTCAGCCATTGCACACTGGGCCTCTGTGGGGAAAAGAGCGCTGTGGGCTTAATAGGCTACAGATTCAAGTTCTATTTTGATCAGAGGTTATGATTCCTATTTATGTAAGATATAGATTCCAAGAGTAATGTTAAGCAAGGCTTTTTCCTCAATGGAATTTTAAAAGATGGTTTTAAACTCAAATTTAAAATGAAATCAGAAGATTGGGATTAACATATACACACTACTATATATAAAATAGATGATCAACAAGGACCTACTATATAGCACAGGGAACTCTACTTGATGTTCTGTAATAACCTACATGGGAAAAAAATCTGCAAAAGAATATATATATAAACACATATAATTGAATCACTTTGTTGTACACCTGCAACTAACACAACATTGTAAATCAACTATACTCCAATATAAAATAAAAATTAAAGAAATAGAAGGAGATTTGAAAAGCTTAAAGAAGATGTAAATGCCAAAACACAGATATTCAGAGTGGGGCAAATTTTGGAGATCTGATTGTCTATGTCATCCTACTTAAAGTATTTTGAATTATGTTTTGTGAAAGATTACGCCAGTCTTCAAGGAAGTGTAGGTGATGTTAGGAGCTATTAACATTGTTTGCCATCAAGTATAAAGGGATGAGTGCTGAGTGCTAAGTCACTTCAGTCGTGTGCAACTCTTTGTGACCCCATGGACTGTAGCCTGCCAGGCTCCTCTGTCCAAGGGATTCTCCAGGCAAGAATACTGGAATGGCGTGCCATGTCCTCTTCTAGGGTATCTTCCCAACCCAGGGATCAAACCCACATCTCTCTATGTCTCTGCATTGGCAAGCGAGTTCTTTACCACTCGTGCCACCTGGGAAGTCCATATAAAGGAATATCTTACATATATTGAACACCTCGTATGATTTTGAGATCGCTTTGAAGAAATAGATCTCCTGGGGGTCAGGGATCATAACAAAATACATTATCTTCATCAGAATATTAGAGGTAGTAGATGAAGGTATATGAGCAAGGGGACATCCCAAGAGAGAATCTTGAACTGAAGTTAAAAAAAAAATCGCTATGACTTCACTGAAGAGGTAATGAGCGGCTGCTGGGAAAAACCATCTGGGACTCTCTGAGCTGACCGCTCATCTGCATCAGTGGCACAGTGAGTCAATGCTTTTTAACTTGAAATAAGCTGAATGAATAAACTGATTCTGTGTCTATAATGTCTCTCTCGATATATGGAGTCATATCCCCAGATCCTACCCTGTTTCTCAGCTGAGTAATGTTTATTTGTGAACCAAACCATCAGTGAGTCGTAAACTGTGACAGATGGCAGAGAAAGAATTCGGGGAAGCAGGAGCTCAAGTCATCAGCAAAGCTTGAGAGAGCCAGATAAATTCTGGACGCTGCATCCCAGGAGTGGTGAAAAGGAGGGTATTTTTGCCATGGTCCTCAGCTGTCTGAAGAGCACCTTGTTTTTAATCTTGTCCAGAAAAGAATTAAAAGGCCAATTTCTATATATTCAAGACTGCCTGCCTCATGGAGATTAGGTTTAAAAGGGATTCATCACAGTAAGGAAAGAGCCAGAATTGGAATAGGCATGTGCCAAAATGGCTCCAGTCGGCCCTAGGCTGGCTGCCATCAATATAGCAGAGTTGGCATGGGGACCAGGAAGCTGAATCAGCATTTGCTCTGGGTTTGAAGGGAAAATTCAAACATTGCTTTAACTTATTTCAGAGTCTGGAGCAGTCATGGAAAGGCGTGAGGACCAAAGTGGAGTTTCCCTAGTCTTGGCTCAAATATTGTCTTCCATTAAATTCAGCAGCCATTATTGAGCATTGATCATGTGTAAAATATTGTGATATAAATCAGTCTGTTCTCTCAAAGCATTTACAATCTAGTGTGGGGAAAAAATGATTGTATAAAAATCACAATGGAGCAAAAATGCAAGTTCATTGAAAGAAATATGAACAAAAAACTATACTGGATTCAAAGACAGGAAAGAGGATATCCTCTGGGGTATACCTACAAAGCCTTCATGGAAGATGTCAATCTGGGGATAATTTTGAGAGGGAGGTGCTTTGAGAGGGAGGGATGCATCCCAAGTAGAGGAGTTAGCATGAGCAAGTCTGGATGGGAAAGCAGAGGTTATATTTGCATATTGTAATATACACCAGTTTGGCACGTGGGCAGGCATTTAATGATAGACTATTGGATTATAAAATTGGACTATACTGGCTACAGGCAGATAGTATAGGCATTGAATATCAGAGGGAATATGTTGTCATTAAGATGTTAAAGCAAAGTTATTCCTAAAAGTTTTTATGGCAGACTTCTGGATTGTGTATACCTTAAGTCACAATTAAAATTTGTTATTTATAATAAAATTATATTTATAATATCATTAAGTATACTTAATTATAAAGTACCTTGAATAATACAAGCACAAGTCCTTTTTCTTTTCCCTTAATCACCAGTAAATTCCTTCTGCTGATTTAGAGATTTCAAGTGCAGTTAGAACTCACTCATTATATCATAGCCTCAGAGATATCCTGGGTCAGCCTATGTCTCCTTGGACCATGAAGTCTGAAACAACATGGCTCTCCTGTAAAAGACACATGAATCCCTGGCCCCCAGATGAGGGAATCCACTGTATGTCATTACTGTCACCTACAGGTTGCCTTTTATTTTCTGCATTTTTTGTAACCTAGCAAATTGTGATAGAAGCCAGCATAGTTACTTTTGCCCAAATCAAAGCATTAACTTCACTTTAAACTAAACATTGAAACCTTCTCTAGGATATATCATGATGGGCTGAGCCTCAAAGTGTTTCAACTGAGCTCTGGCCTCATGGATGTAAAACATCTAATGACACTTTATTACATTATGAGAGTCACTAGTCCCAGAGTCTGTAACATGCTCTCTGTGCCCTGCGTCTGCCAGAGCAGGCACTATGTAGCGAAGAAGGTGAGAGAATGTAGGACAAGTCCTACTGGCCTGGCAAGGGTCCCACCTAATTCCTGTGACGTGTCCAGAGCAGGTGACACCTTCTCGAAGGTGTGGATAGGCAGTTAATTTTATGGAGAGTAGGAGGTGTGGGCTCAGCTTTTTTTCCAGTAGGGCATTATCTGTATGATATTCATTCTCTCTTGAGTCTGGACTTCATGCAACAGGCAGCTACTGGATGTTATTTTAAAATAAGCAAACACCACCAAAAGATCCTGGCCTGGATCATTGTTTGACGGGAAGAGCTGGTTGAGAAGTGCTCCTTGGGCAGGATTAACCCAAGAGAAAAATCCAGCAGGAAGAGAAGATCTGTGGGTTTCTTACCCCAGCTCCCAGGAAAGCTATGCCATGAATAGGCTTCTGACCCATTGACACACAGCAAGTTGGACGGGGAACCGATTCTTCTTTTGAGGGGTGGAGGAAAAAAGAGGAATTCTCTTGTTTGTGGCATCTTGAAGGATGGCTTCCCAGTTTCATCAGCTTCGGGTTCTGGTCTGGAAAAACTGGCTGGGTGTCAAAAGGCAGCCGGTGAGTAAAACAAGGGAATGGGGTCATGGGGGCAATGTTCCAGACCATTTTAAAATGTAGAGTTAATGAGAGGTAAAAAGAGAAGAGTTTTAAATCACTTTCTAAAGCAGGAATAAGACATTTAGAAATCATCTCTGCATCTGTTTTACAGCTCATGGGACGAGTCTAAACATGCTCCCAAATCTGCCTTTTGATTTCAGTAAATTAAAAGAATAAACCAGGACATGCCCCGGGGAAAGAAATGGATACATCTTGTTACTGGTTGAATTGGAACTTGTGCTGAATTTTAGATTTGGGGCCAAATGCTTTCAGGAATTTTCTTTACAAATTCTGTTAAAAATGAGATGAAGAAAAGTTTCAGATGAAAGTTTTCAATAAATGGGACTGAAATGTACTTGAAAAGCAAAAGTGATAGAAATGTGGGTTGATAAAAACATATAGAAAGAAAGTAGTTTGACGGCTGTTGGTATAGAAAATCATCTAAGAAATTTTGAGTATTTAAAAATTATTTACTTTAAATGACAAACAAGGGTCAATATATACGTCAAGCTTTAAGAGTGTTATTGAATCACTTTATTGCTTCAGTCTGCTTATTTTTTGAGCTCTTACATTCGTGTTTGCTTTTTAAATTATATAGCCAGCTGTGAAATCCTTACCAGATAGGGTGCCAGGAGAGACTGAGAAAGGACCTGACTTTAGTGAGGTATTGCATATTGAGAAGAATGTTAGAAAGTTGGAGAAATCCAAAATGGCACTCTGTATCCTTTACCCTAGCCTAAAATGAATAATATAAATATTTACAAATCATATGCCAAAGTTGTGTCTATATATCTTATCTCACTCTAGGTTTGCTTGCAGTGCCTGACACCTTACTAAAGTGTTCTGATGTATATATTAATAGGGAGAAGTTGATTTGCTTTTGTGAATTTGGTGGGTAGGATTTTAAATCACAAGGCATTCTGTGATTGTATGGGTGTGGGTATTGAATATAAAATTTTAAATCATTAATATTTTAATTTCAGTTTTTAAATTAGAAACAACACAAAAGTGAAACTTTCTATAATTTTTCCATGGTAGGTTCTGTGTGAAATTTAGCAGGGAAAGAGTCTGGTGCTTGTGGTCAGAAGACAAGAATTAGCTTCCTGGTTCTGTTCTTCACCAGCCACATGACTTAAATGTCATATCATAATTTCTCTGAGCACTGGTTTTCCCATTTCTAAAATGGGCATCAGGTCTACCGTATCTAACTCATAGGATGGAAAGAACCAAATGTGCTATATAAATGGTGAAACATTTGGCAAATAAATTATAGATGGATTTGGGGAAATGTCCATGTCATATTTTATTTAAAGAAATGGTGAAAGGAAATTCAGGTGAAGGGAGTATGGGAGAGAGGAAGAAATTTATATACAGTAAAATTCCTAAGTGATGAAAACTCAGTAGCTGAAAGAATAGAGAAGCTGAAGACTTGTAACTGTTGCTGATAAGCTGAATGCTGAAGTGGTACATTTTCCTTACAACTCCATTTTACCTAAAAATTAAAAATCCCTCAGGTAAATAAACTTTTTCGTTGAGAAATTTTATCTTTAGAAGCTTTAATAAGTTCCTTCCTATTCTGTAAAGTAGCTGGCATATCAACATTCTACTTTAGTGCTTTTCTCCATTTTAGTCAATTTCTGCTGGGCATGGCACATTTAAAGAAGGTGGACGTCAGGCATGCTAACATGTTTTCATTACGATGACTTATATCATTCCTATATAGCCAGAATCCTTGAAAGTCCCTAGTAATATACTTTGACTAGGGGAAGAGAATACATGAACTACTAGTTCATTTTGTGACATCAAATGATTCAGATCTTCAGTTCAGTTCAGTTGCTCAGTTGTGTCCGACTCTGCGACTCCATGGACTGCAGCACGCCAGGCCTCCCTGTCCATCACCAATTCCTGGAGTTTATTCAAACTCATGTCTATTGAGTCGGTGATGCCATCCAACCATCTCATCCTCTGTTGTCCCCTTGTCCTCTGTCGTCCTCTTCTCCTCCCACCTTCAATCTTTCCCAGCATCAGGGTCTTTTCAAATAAGTCGGTTCTTTGCATCAGGTGGCCAAAGTATTGGAGTTTCAGCTTCAGCATCAGTCCTTCTAATGAATATTCAGGACCGATTTCCTTGAGCACCTTGAAAGAATGTGACCTAGGACAGATAAATCTTGGTTTTCAGAAAGTGAGATCATTAAAGTCTAAAATTTGGAACAGTACCAAAGGCCCACTTGAATCCATTATGAGCAACTAGAGGGACACACGAGACCTTTAGAAAATGGTGGTGCCAAAAGGAGAAGGAAGGACAATTCTAAGTGGAGGGCTAGAGGACAAATAAAGGTATACTTTCTCATAGCTTTTAGGGCTTCCCTGGTGGCTCAGATGGTAAAGCATCTGCCTGAAATGAGGGAGACCCAGGTTCAATCCCTGGATTGGGAAGATCCCCTGGAGAAGGAAATGGCAACCCATTCCAGTATTCTTGCCAAGAAAATTCCACGGACAGAGGACCCTGGTAGGCTATAGTCCATGGGGTCGCAAAGAGTTGGACATGACTGAGTGACCTCACTTCACTTTCTCATAGTTTTACCTGGAGCCAATCCTCTATCTTGGTATCGGAAAAGAAGCTTGATGATAAAATAGGTGGAAGGACATACATGGATCAGTGTCACTTATGAGGGAAGAAAGAGAAACTCAAGAGGTCAGAAAATTAGACTTGAAAAATATTGAAGGAGATGAGTTTTACAAATGTTAAAAGAGAAAATATAGACAAATTAGAAGACTGAACGTGAAAAGGAGTATATAACTTTGAGAGAGGGTATAGTCTGCGTATAGGAACTGGACTTTAGTCATCCATCAAACAGTTATTTAAAGTGCAAGTATTTTTATCTCTACTTAGCAATTGTTCTGAATATGGCACTTTAAAAATATACTCTTAGGAAAATAGAAATTAAGTTGTGTGCACTGGAGATGTATAGTCCTTGTGTGTGTGCATGCTCAGTCACGTCTAACTCTTTGCAACCCTATGGACTGTAGCTTTCCAGGCCCCTCTGTCCATGGGATTTTCCAGGCAAGAATACTGGGGTGGGTTGCCATGCCCTTCTCCAGGGGATCTTCTCAATCCAGGGATCAAACCCACTTCTCCTATGCCTTCTGCATTGCAGGTGGGTTCTTTACTGCTGAGCTACCAGGGAAGCCCATGTATACTCCTTAGTGAATGTTATAGAAAAATGCTAGCATCACCTCCATGACATCCTCCTTCACTTTGTTTTCAAGCGAGTCTATCACAAAGCAAGGTAATGGGAAGGATAGTCTAGAGGAAGAAGTTAGGAATCTACCAATGGAGAAACAAATACAGGGAAAAAACAAGTGAAAATATAGTAAAATTATTAAAGTTGAATGGCGATTAGTTAGGAAGTTTATTATAAAAGTATATATTAGACTAGAACCTGAAAGAACAATTTTAAAACACTGTACAGTCTCAGAGGTGAGCTGGCTGCAAAAAAGGGAAGACAGAATCTTTAATTTTTGAGGTGACTTCCATCACAATTATTCTTAGAGCTAATGTTTCTCTTTTGTAAAATCAAAAGTTAGAATTCTGAACTATTTGGAATTGTCTAACTGCCTTGATTTTACAGGGTCCCCGATAGCTCAAGGGAAACTGTCCAGCGTCATACAGTGAATTTTAAAATGCAAAGTTAGATTTTACGAAAAACGGATCTCTTCTTTCGATTACCTCCTGCTGTTTCTCTGTTGCTCCTAAATTTAGTTTCCTTTCCCAATATTCTCTAATCCCTGCTCAGAGTTCAGCCCATCAGCAAAGAGATCATATTCACTAAGGGGACTTTAGATATTGCTGTTTTTTAACATTAGTGGTAATGTCAATTCTCAATTATATTGCAAAAAATGAATACTTGGAGGAGTATGAAAAAAATACATTAGACTCCAACAGAAATCTTAGGTAATAGAGAAAATCAATTAGATGGAGTTGCTACCCTGCTGAGCTTGTAATTTAACTCTAAAAAATAATGGAAAAATGAGCATACATTCCACCGGAGATGGTTAGCAACATGGAGGCTCACCTAATGAGATGACAGTTAATGACAGGAAACAGAGTCCTGGGACAGTAAAGAGATTGGAGGCTTGAAGACTAGGTAGTGCAAGATAAGAATTTATCCTTCATTAAGGAGATGGGTTCTAAATAAGCATATCAAGAAGTGACTACAAGTCTCTATAGAAGTGGACTCTAATTCCAGACTCATGACCTGAAGAAAGAAAAGTAACTACACCTATTTATTTTCTGCTTTTGTAATTATTTAGCTGGCAAATCACATTTTAGCTCAGTTGATGACAGATCTAATTTTTCTATCATGGATATTCCCACAACTTGATAAACTTTTAACATTGGATCAAATTTGACACTTCCTCCCTAATCCTCACCTTGCGCATTTAACTTTCTCTCACAGTGGCTAAAGAAAAAGGAAGACTTGAAAATTTTGAAACAAGTTGGTCCACGCATTAAAATAATGTTTGATTAAACAATTTAGAATTTAACTGAAATTCCAAATTGAATTCTAAATCAGATTAAAATGAATTTGATCTTGCACAATTCACTCAGCTACATGGTCAAATGTTCTGAGCCCTTTTATGTCTTTTGGATCCATACACATTTACTCCCTTAAGCCCTTTTAATTGTTCCAAACATTTGAATCTGCTTGTTCTTTATGGTGCCTGACACATAACAGACATGCACATTTTATTAGTGTCAGTTCAGTTCAGTCGCTCAGTCGTGTCCGACTCTCTGCCACCCCATGAACGCCAGGCATGCCAGGCCTCCCTGTCTATCACCAACTCCTGGAGTCCACCCAAACTCATGTCCGTTGAGTCAGTGATGCTTTTGTATTGTGGTGCTGGCGAAGACCCTTGAGAGTCCCTTGGACTGCAGGGAGGTCAAACCAGTCAATCCTAAAGGAAATCAGTCTTGAATATTCATTGGAAAAACTGATGCTGAAGCTGAAATTCCAATACTTTGACCACTTGATGCAAGGAACCGACTCATTGGAAAAGACCCTGTTGCTGGGCAAGACTGAAGGCAAAAGGAGAAGAGGGCAGCAGAGGATGAGATGACTGGATAGCATCACTGATTCAATAGACATGAATTTGAGCAAGCTCTGGGAGATAGTGAAGGATGGGGAATCCTGGCGTGCTGCAGTCCTTGGGTCGCAGAGTTGGACAGGACTTAACCTATGAACAACAGACAACAACATGATTAAGACTGGAGAGTGAATATCTGATTCACAGGCATTCAAATAACAGTAATTTTCTCAAATTTTTAAATATATAGTAATACAGTAATTTAAAGTTTACTGTATCTTATTTTATTATTTACTTTTAATGAAAATAATAAAAAATGGTGGCTACATACAGAATTAGGAGGACTAACAATAATTAAAATAAAAGGTTCTAACAAAGTAATGGAATGTGAATGACATAAAGTTGAAATTATGTGCTTTGCCAAGTTTTTTTCAGAAAATTAGATTTGAAAGTTTTTTTTAAAGATTTGAAACAATAGTTCTCAGCAAATACAGAGGTAAATGTTTCTAGGTAATTCAATTGAGTTAAAAATTACTACAGATCAGCACTAAATGGAAAATTTAGAATGAATTTACATTTGGTCAAGCAATTTATTAAGATTTAAACTTAGAATTTTCAGTGGATGACCTCACTGATTTCAAGGCCACTGAAATATGTCCTGTTATCATCATTAATTCTCCAAACCTTACCATATGCATGCAAAAGATAGACATCCTTGGATATAAAGCATTTTTTTTTTTAATCTCTTTTCTTGGTCCTTTGTCCCTTCTCTTTTGCTGTCTTTAAAAAAGTGGTTCTGGATTTTCAAAAGGAAATACTTTAAAAATAATTTCATGTTTTTTAAATTTTAAAATAATTTCAAATTTAAAGTTGCAAGAACAGTACAAATATATATATTTTTGAGAGCTCATTGAGGTTGATGCCCCATTATCTCAGATAATTTGGTGTGCATACTTCATAAACAAGGACATCTTCCAACATAAGCCTTCAGTTGCTCATTGTCCTTCAGTTGCTCAGTTGTGTCTGACTCTTTACAACCCCATGAACTGCCGCACGCCAGGCTTCTCTGTCCATCACTATCTCCCAGAACTTGCTCAAACTCATGTCCAATGAGTTGGTGATGCCATCCAACCATCTCATCCTCTGTTACTCCCTTCTCCTGCCTTCAGTCTTTCCCAGCATCCAGGTCTTTTCCAATGAGTCAGTACTTCACATCAGGTTGCCAAAGTATTGGAGTTTCAGCTTCAGCATCAGTCCTTCCAATGAAGAGTCAGGGCTGATCTCCTTTAGGATTGACTGGTTTGATCTCCTTGCAGTCCAAGGACTCTCAAGAGTCTTCTCCAACACCACAGTTCACAAGTGTCAATTCTTCAGTGCTCAGCCTTCTTTGGGCTTCCCTGGTGTCTCAGTTGGTAAAGACAATTGCCTGCAATGCGGGAGACCTGGGTTCAATCCCTGAGTTGGGAAGATCCCCTGGAGAAGGGAACAGCAACTCACTCCAGTATTCTGGCCTAGAGAATCCATGGATTATATAGTCCATGGGGTTGCAAAGAGTCAGACACTACTGAGTGACTTTCACTTTCACAACCTTCTTTATGGTCCAGCTCTCACATCCATACATGACTACTAGAAAACCATAGCTTTGACTGTACAGACCTTTGTTGCTAAAGTGATGACTTTGCAATTTAATACACTGTCTAGGTTTTTTATAGCTTTTCTTCTGACGAGCAAGCTTCTTTTAATTTCATGGCTGCAGTTGCCATCTGAAGTGATTTTGGAGCCCAAGAAAATTAAGTCTGTCACTGTTTCTATTGTTTCCCCATCTATTTGCTATGAAGTGATGTGACCGGATGCCATGATCTTAGTTTCTTGAATGAATGTTGGTGGCACATAAGCCAGTGCCACCGTTAAATTCTTAGATCCAATTCAAGCATCACCAGTTCTCCCAATCATGTCCTTCATAGAAAAAAGACATGATTCAGAATCATGTTCTGTATCTAGTTTTCATGTCTTTAGTTTCCTTCAGTCTGTGACTGTTCAGTAGTCTTTCCTTGACTTTCATGACCCTGACACCTTTTGAACGTCTAAGACCAGTTGTTTTGTAGAGTTTCTGTTGCTTTGTAGCTGTGCTTAGTTGCTCAGTCATGTCCAACTCTTTATGACCCCATGGATTTTAGCCCACCAGGCTCCTCTGTCCATCAGGATTCTCCAGGCAAGAATACTGGAGTAGGTTGCCATGCCCTCCTCCAGGAGTTCTTCCTAACCCAGGGATCAAATCCAGGTCTCCACATTGCAGGCCAATTCTTTACCCTCTGAGCCACCAGAGAAGCCCTGTTTTGTAGAGACTTGGGTTGTTTATCTCTGGAAGGAATACCGCAGAATGATGCTCTGTTCTTCATATTTCAACCCATCAGGTGGTGCATGGTGTCAATTTGTCTCTCTTTACGGTGGCTCAGAGGGTAAACTGTCTGCCTTCAGTGTGGGAGACCCAGGTTCTGCTCAGAGAATCTCAGAGAATGTTGGAGACACATCAATAAGGCACATTCTCTGAGATTCTCCGAGCAGTGTGACTGGCACCCTTCTATCTATTGATCTGCCCATCTGTTTCTTTAGATTTATGTATGTGTGTATGTATCTAACTATCTCTGTGTCTGTACACATTCTACAAATATTTTATAGCTCTCTTCAGCCTGGAAAACAGTGATAGCCCAATAGCAACAAGCACACTTATCTTCCATCCTCTGAAAGAAGCTAGTCTTTCTTGAAGAAATAGGTATTCCCAGGACTGGGACACAGAAATTATACAATGAGGCAGAAACTACTTGTGGGACTGGAAAGAAAGAAAGAAGCTGTACACACATTTCTAGCTATAGTTCATGAACTAGTAGTTCATAGCCTTCATGTCTTTCCTTCTAACCCAACACTACAGAGTTCATTCTAATTTCCCCCTTTTCCATGTTTATAATTTCCCTGTTGGATAGTGAGAAGCCCAGCTCCTCTAATGGGGGATATACTTACTTTTGATGAACCTTCCTGTGTGAAACCAATCACCTGCTCCTTGCCCTGCACAGACACCCTCCTTACCCAACTTGGGTCCTGACACCCCAATGCCCGGCTGCTGTATTGTGGGTATCCTCTTCACCTTGGTAGGGACCCACTTCCCTCACTGTGTCACCATGGTGCCCTGAGTCCTAGTGTGGACTGACCTTGCTTGCTTCATCTAAGGAATTTTGGGCACTGAATTTTTCAGAAAAAAAGAGTGAAGAGGGAAAAAAATGGAAGGGAACATATCAATAGAAAATAAACTGTGGCGAGATAAAAAGAGACAAATGCCAGGGTCCACTGCTGCTGCTGCTGCTGCTGCTGCTACGTCGCTTCAGTCGTGTCCGACTCTGTGCGACCCCATAGACGGCAGCCCCCCAGGCTCCCCCGTCCCTGGGATTCTCCAGGCAAGAACACTGGAGTGGGTTGCCATTTCCTTCTCCACATGGTCCACTAGAAAACTGTAAATTACTCAATGTGCATATGCCATTAGACGTCAAGAATGCAGGGGAGGTGGAATGCAAGTGAGGTATAGAGGCACATGAAATAAGATTAAAATGTTAGCAAAAGTATGAAACTCTTAAAAACTACTTTTCCCAGAGTTTTCAAGTAGCCCTGATGTATGTTTATGTAAAATCAATATTTCAGCATTTATTCCAAACAAACAAAGCTATGGCTCATTGGTTTAGTATTTAGATCCATGACATTGCATTTGCTTCTAGGTTGTTTATGATAATATTTAGAATGGTGTTGCAAGCAATCCTGCTGGTATGAACATTTAAAATTTGCTTATTTCTTGGTTTTGTGATTAACTTGTCAACCTTAACATTTCCAAGATCACAATGTGGAGGGCTTTGGATTTATTATCCCTCTATAGTGCTGTATGCAGAAATGTTCTCCAGACCTCTCTGACCTAAAATCCTGAGGGAAATCTTGTGATAATACATTGTTTATGGGCTTGCTGTGGATTTTACCTGTAACAAGGTCTAAATTACCTTAAATTACTCCAATACAGATTGCATTTTTTGTTTGGATTTAAATCATGTCTAAAATTAATCTCAGAATTTACTGAAACATACTCATGAAACCATCAGATTAGATCAACCAAAGGATAACTTAAAGATAACCCATGACAAATGTCCCTTATTTGAATGTGAATGTACATTTGTGTTGGTGTATTTGATTTCAGTTGCTCACTGAATTCTCAAGAGGTTGCTATTTAAAATGAATAGGTGTTCCTAAAAGTAGCTTTGTGGCACTAAACCTACTCAGATGAATAAATTTTTAAAAGAATAACTATGACTTTAAATACAAAACCAGTAAACCCACAAACATCAAATATTTTTAACCTTAATTCCTTATAGTCTACTTTTCAAATGAGTCACATAGGATAAAAATGGTACCTTGTATCTAGGATCTTCAAAGAATAGACTAATTTTTGAACATATCAGAGACTAGGCTAGAATAGTAACACATCTTATATTTTCATAGCACGTATTATTCCTATACACTTCCTGTAGTACTTTCTTATTTGTTCCTTGGAGTGGTATGATTTTTTTAAAATGCTAGTTTAAGTATCAGGTGTCCAGATCCTTGTCCCCTGCTCTGCTTCCCAACTGGGTATCTAACTTTGAATTAATTATGCTAACCTTCTGTGGCCAAAGAATAAAAAAGGGAGCTGGATCAGATCAAGGCTTCTTAACCACTTCTGTGCTATGAATGTCTTGGCCAACATGGCGAAGCCTATGGTCTTTCTAAGAATAATGTTTTTAAATCAAGAAAAAAATAGCATTACAAATAAAACCAATTATATAGAAATTCAGTTTTTAAGTATCAAAATGTAAGTTCATGATATGGTAATATATGTTTCAGTTCAGTTCTGTCAGTTCAGTCGCTCAGTTGTGTCCGACTCCCTGCGACCCCATGAATTGCAGCACGCCAGGCCTCCCTTTCCATCACCAACTCCCGGAGTTCATTCCAGGGAGTCCGTGATTCCATCCAGCCATCTCATCCTCTGTCGTCCCCTTCTCCTCCTGCCCCCAATCCCTCCCAGCATCAGAGTCTTTTCCAATGAGTCAACTCTTCGCATGAGGTGGCCAAAGTACTGGAGTTTCAGCTTTCGCATCATTCCTTCCAAAGAAATCCCAGGGCTGATCTCCTACAGAATGGACTGGTTGGATCTCCTTGCAGTCCAAGGGACTCTCAAGAGTCTTCTCCAACACCACAGTTCAAAAGCATCAATTCTTCGGTGCTCAGCCTTCTTCACAGTCCAACTCTCACATCCATATATGACTACTGGAAAAACCATAGCCTTGACTAGATGGACTTTAGTCAGCAAAGTAATGTCTCTGCTTTTCAATATGCTATCTAGGTTGATCATAGCTTTCCTTCCAAGGAGTAAGCATCTTTTAGTTTCATGGCTGCGGTCACCATCTGCAGTGATTTTGGAGCTCCAAAAAATAAAGTCTGACCCTGTTTCCACTGTTTCCCCATCTATTTTCCATGAAGTGATGCGACCGGTTGCCATGATCTTTGTTTTCTGAATGTTGAGCTTTAAGCTAACCTTTTCACTCTCCTCTTTCACTTTCATCAAGAGGTTTTTTAGTTCCTCTTCACTTTCTGCCATAAGGGTGGTATCATCTGCATATCTGAGGTTATTGATATTTCTCCCGGCAATCTTGATTCCACCTTGTGTTTCTTCCAGTCCAGCATTTCTCATGATGTACTCTGCATATAAGTTAAATAAGCAGGGTGACAATATACAGCCTTGACGTACTCCTTTTCCTATTCCTTCTAATAATCTTGTAGTTCCTAGCCTACATTTGTCATTAATGGAAATACTACATTAATTTCCATTAATGGAAATATTATTTCAGTCATAAGCAGGAGAAATTAAAAATATATATATTTTTTCTGTCCAAGTTTACAAATGCCCAGAATTCTGTTCAGTAGGTGAGCTCAAAGGAACTTTCCAGCAAAAATATTCCAACACTAAACAGTTCTGCTAGTTCAGTGGGGTAAGATGCATTTAGAATCACTCTATTCCAAGAGTGGTCCATGGACCACAGCAACAGCAGCACTTACCTGGAGCTTGTTAGAAAGAAATACAGTATCTCTAGCCAGCCTTAGATCTACTGAATCTGAATCTATGTGTTTACAAGATCCTTAGGTGATTTTCCATGCATATCAATGCTTGAGAAACACTGCTGTAGCTGTGAGCCTGTCTGCAAGCTTTTACGTTGTGGTTAAACTTAGTACCTTAGGATTGACAGTCAACTTGCTCCAGTTTTTAAAACGGCCCTTAAACCCAAAGCCTAAGAATTTGGTGACATATCTGCCAGCAAGGAGGTCAATGCTAACGGAGACACATGGAGATTTTCATGGAAAATTTAGGTTGAACATTACTTAAGGATTGGTAGTTGAATGGGTCTAGATTGTTTTGGAGAACTGAAGAGCCCCAGGCAGTACATTGAAATTTGGCAGAAGCACATCATCTCTGAAAAATGGGGGAGGAATGAAAATGCATCCGACTGCATAATCAGAAACATAGTTCAAGTTTGACTTACAGAAAAATGTTCTGTGTGGTTTGGTTTGAGCACTCTAACTGCTTGCATATCACAGTTAATATTCTTGTGAAAAGAAAAGTGGAAATCACTCAGTTGTGTCTGACTCTTTGTGATCCCATGGACTATACAGTCCATGGAATTCTCCAGGCCAGAATACTGGAGTGAGTAGACTTTCCATTCTCCAGGGGATCTTCCAAACCTAGGGATCGAACCCAGGTCTCCCACATTGTGAACGGATTTTTTACCAGCTGAGCCACAAGGGAAGCCCAAGAATACTGGAGTGAGTAGGCTATCCCTTCTCCAGGGCATCTTCCCAACCTAAGGATTGAACTCAGGTCTCCTGCATTACAGGCAGATTCTTTACCAACTGAGTTATGTTGTGAATACGTGTTTTTCACTGCTCTGGAACCAACTTTATAGGTATGTAAAATATTAAGCTGATGGTGTCTTATGAACTGAATCATGTTTACATGGGGAGGAAAGCTGCTCCTTAAGTGTCTTACAGTGAAATTCTCTAACAGAAATTTCTCTAACATTCATTGAGGGCTTCCCTGGTGGCTCAGCAATCATTCATTCACTTGTTCAATAATATTTATTGAGTCATTATCCAATGTCACAAACTAATCTTTATACCTGGGCTTAGCATGCTAATACTGGAAGTGGTAAGATATGTCTTGGTAGAAATCAGGTTGGGTTTTGTATGCCTTGTTTATCATGTTAAGCCTTATTCAACAAATAACTGGGAAGCTCTAAAAGATTTTCAAGTTAGGAATTTCCTGATCATACTTGACTTTTAAGATCTTCATTCTTGGGGTAGTTAAGAAAGGTCATTGGAAAGCGGGCTTCAGAAGATCATTTTAAGGTTTTAAACCTGGAAAATTCCTTCTTGCATTTATTTCAAGGTCTCTTACATTTAAAAAAATCTCATTCCTTTCTTATTAATAACATTTATAGGCAAATATCTAGCTTGTATTGGAATTTTGTAGAATAATGTACTTGTCAGATGTTTTGGTTTAGCAATATAATTAACATTTTTTCTGTCATTACTTTGCAGCTTTGGACACTTGTCTTGATTTTATGGCCAGTTATGATTTTCATAATTTTGGCTATTACCCGGACCAAATTTCCTCCAAGACCAAAGCCAACTTGTAAGTAAATAACATTTATTTCTCTAACTTTTGGATTCTGGTTAAAATTTATTTTGCTACCACTTTAGTGCTTTATTCTAAAATTCATTTTTTAAGTAATTTTTCCAATTGGAAACATCAATATTTGTATAAATACTTAATATGTCTTTTCCTCAGTCTTTTGAATTAAAGGAGTAAGGAGTGGAGCCTGTACCATTTATCTAGAAAAATATAATATGTAGAAGCCAGAATATATTTTAATCTTTATAAAATTTTAAATCACTTATCATTCGTCACAGATAACTCATAAATATCACCATGTTGTGTGCAACACAAACAGGCAGCCATCTCAAGCTAGATCATCCTTTGCTTTTGTATCATGGGAGAAGCCATAGACTGGAATTTAATCAACTGAATGATGAAATCCAGAGCATTATAAAAATCTCATCTCTCTTCTGGGCTAATATTTGAATGGTGCATATGTATCAAAACATTTAGTTTAAAAGAAAATTGTTTTCCAATTAATATTGGTTAGTTAATTTAATAATTACCAAGTTATAAAACTGGCACAGTGCCCAACTCAGTTCATGATTTCTTTTGGATCTTGGATGAAATGTGGAAGCGATTCAGAAAAGTCTTCAGAATTGAGCAGGATGAGCTTTTAACCCCGCAGATTTGACCAAGGTTGTTTTTACTTTCGGAGAAGGCAATGGCACCCCATTCCAGTACTCTTGCCTGGAAAATCCCATGGATGGAGGAGCCTGGTGGGCTGCAGTCCATGGGGTTGCTGAGGGTCAGGCACGACTAAGCGACTTCACTTTCACTTTTCACTTTCCTGCATTGGAGAAGGAAATGGCAACCCACTCCAGTGTTCTTGCCTGGAGAATCCCAGGGATGAGGGAGCCTGGTGGGCTGCCATCTATGGGGTCGCACAGAGTCAGACATGACTGAAGTGACTTAGCAGCAGCAGCAGTTCTTACTTTTGTTTTTAAACTTTGGAGTCAGTTTCTTGGAGAGGAGTAAAGTCAAGTCAGATGTCTCATGTTTCACAAAGGAGCCATCTCCTAGAAAGCTTGTAAATATGATTTCTGAGAAATCAAATTGCATTTTAGATAAATTATGGTAACTCACCAAATAAAAGAATACTGTGCTGAATTATTTGTAAAGAGAATAATGAGCTAGTGGCTTTTAAAAATAAGTACAGTGCTTTTCAATCACCTGGTCTTAAGAAGATGAGAGCCATGGTGGAATCTATTTGAATCATACGCAATATGATAATTCAAAAGAAAATATTGTTTTAGTTAGTGTGAAGCATTTAAACTCTTGGTGCTAGAATAAATAATTCCTTACATTTGAATTGCACTTAATCATTTCTAAAGGACTTTTGCACAAATTGTTATGTAGAGTTATTGATGAGATTTTATTAGGTTGTTTATAAAAACATTATAATTTTATTTTCTTCATATTGTGCATATATTAGTTCTTTATAACAGATTTATTCCATTGCATACTGTTGGAAGGGCTTCCCTGGTGGCTCAGATGGTAAAGAATCCACCTGCAATGTGGGAGATCTGGGTTTGATCCCTGGATTAGGAAGATCCCCTGGAAGAGGACATAGCAGCCTAGAGAATCCCCACAGACAGATGAGCCCGGCAGGCTACAGTCCATGGGGTCGCAAAGAGTCAGACACGACTTAGCGACTAAACACAGCACAGTAAGTTCTAGTGGAAAAGGAAATGACAACTCACTCCAGTACTCCTGCCTTGAAAATCCCATGGACAGAGGAGCCTACAGACCATGGGGTCACAAGAGTCAGACACGACTTAGCGACTAAACCACCACAACCAATAGGATTTAGAGATTCATGGGGGAAAATCATGGAGAGCTCTGATTATCCCACTAACTTATGAAGAAAAGCTTGAAAAAAAAACTATGTGACAAGTGCTTCATAGACCAAATAAAAGGCTGTGCAAAACACACAGTCCAAAAGGAAATTAACCATTTTTAACTATGAATCTGTTATCATACTCTAATGATAATTGGTTTTGAGGTGATTGTTTGTGGGGAGGAGGGAACAAAATTATAGAAAAAATGAAACATTAAAAGTATTTTTATTGGTCTCTCAAACCTTATAAGACTAAGTAGAAAATAGTCAATTTGTTTTTTATTAGAACTGAGTGGGACCCTCTTAATTTACAGATGGGAACACTGGTACCTAAAGATATTTTAATTTGCCAGAATTCAGTCATAAGCAATAAGAGAGAAAGGCCTTAAAAACTACTTTTACTAAATCATTTTCCATGAGATTTGTGTGGTATTTTATCCTCTTATTAGTGTTAGTTGCTCAGTCGTACCCGACTCTTTGCGACCCCATGGACTGCAGCCCTCTGTCCATGAGATTTTCCAGGCAAGAATACTGGAGTGGGTTGCCATTTCCTTCTCCACAGATTCAAATGTAAAGTATGTCCAAGATTTCAGCTCACCCTATAATCAATAGAGTATAAAATGTACTTTTATCATTGGAGGTACTATTCTGTAGAGTAATGTAGAGAATCTAAAACTGGTATAGATGCAGTTACTTTTTTTCCCCTCCCTTGTTATAGAGAGGGATTAACTTCAAAATGACAGTTTGAATTTAGGTTTTTTAATTCTGTTTTTTCAAATTATTGTTTTTCTTTGTTTCTTACATCTACTATACCAAAAGATGAAAATGAGCTAGTAATAATTATGATAAATACTTCCTGATTTCCTACTATGTAATGGCTGTGTCATTCATTTCACAGTCAAGAAACCCAAGGCACAGAGTGATGAAGTAACTCATCCAAGATTGCACAGTGAATAAGTGGTGGTGTCAGAATTTGAACCCAGACACTCTGGTTCCAGAATATGGCTTTAAGCTTGTGGATTGGCATTTTTTACATCAGTACTAATTTTTTCATGTTTCAATTAGTTAGGTTTTACAAAAGTAGACTAAAGTAGACTAAAAATTAGAAATTAGGGATATAAATTCCTTCTCCATCTCTATCATGAAATGTAAAAATATGGAAAAGAAGATTCTGAGCTATGTATAGTTTTTAATGTGAAATGCTGCCTCTGTTTGACAAATTCTGCATGAATCATTGCAGTTCTAGTATCACAGAAATCAACTCCTGCTTCGCAAATTAAAAGTCCTCTTCAGGCTACAGCGACTTCCTCAGTACTAGTTGGGCAATAGAGAAATGAGGATGAAACTCCAGACTACACCCCAGTTGAAACTCAGCTATGGTGAAAATGGGAGTTGTCATCCCGTGGGCATCTTCTGCTCCCAGATTAGCCAGGCAGGTATGTAGGACCGATAAATCATTCAGAGTAAATATCATCAACTCAAAGGACTCCCTCCATAGTCTTTCTGACTGAGGGCTCTGGAGAAGACTGGGTTTCTGGTGAGTAAGGGAGCTGCTGCAGTCCCTGCTGTGGTGATCGCCAGACAGGAGGAAAATGCGTACTTTCAGCATCATCTGCCTTTACTTAACTCCCTTCTGCACTGCCACCAACAGCTTAGGTAACTTGCTCATGCAAATAATAAGTTCCAAGTAAAGAAAACTTTCCATAGGCTGGCAGGAGTCCCAGATGCTTCTTGTTCACATGGAGAAGAAATGGGCTAAGGCGCCAAGTTTGAAATAGCTCTAACCTCTTGTAATCGCTACAGGTGGTGGCTTGTCAAGAGGCAAACATTAAAGCCAAAATGTTATGCTTAGGGAGCAAAAGCAAACAAAACAAAACCAAACTCCCAAATCACATTTAGGCTAAGTCAAGCTATAATGTGCAGTGAGTTACTTCTGTCTCCCTTTAATACGTACATTCTCATGAAAGGGCAGGCAAACAGTTCCTCATCAGTGAGGAGCCGACTGCTTTTCAAGAGTAGTAAGACCCTGCCATAGTGAGATAAGTGGTCTTCAAAAAAAAAAAAATGTAGTCTTGCCAACAAAAAGACACATTTTTATGAAGTTAATGAGAAGCATTATTTTTCTAGTGGAAATATCACTAAAAGCATAATGGAAATTCTACAAATATGATCATGAGATGAATGAAACTCCCACTGTCTCAAGACTATCAGTTTCGAATATCCCTGCCCCCTCAGAAGAGAAGAAGCCCAACCCATCCCACATCTAGAGACAGGGACTGTTGGAAGGCAAGGGAAAGTGCCAACTGGAATGATATCCAAACTTGTGTTATCAGAGGGTGATATTGATTCAACCCATCCTGATGTGACTCAGTAGCTTTGGGTAAATGAAAGGTCATCATTCCTACCATGTCTTTTGGTTTCCAAAGCATACTTTTTGCCTTCATGAATGTGATAAAAATAATAATTAGAGTAAACTTTTATTGACAACATCAGCAAGTACCTTGCTAAGTTCTTTGCATGGATTTCCTGAATTAATACTTAACATCATCTCCTTGAATATGACTATTCCTATTTTAAAGATAAGCAAGGCATAGAAATGTTAAGTAATTTACTAATGTTCACATAGTTACTATGTGCCTGAGCCTTCATTTTAACCACAGTTCCCTCCCTTCTCCCAGCCCACACAGTGGGTTTTTCCAGGTTACAAAGGCCAACAATAGCAATCCTAAAGTTTGACTCATTAGAGTTTACAACCTCTCCATTTTCTTCTTCATACCACCTGTTAGAGATATAACTATCTCTAGTACTATCAGAGATAGTACTATCAGAGATAGAACATGGTTGTAAAAGTGAACTCAATTTGTCCGCGGCTCTAGGGAAAAAACGTAAGAAGAAAGACTGGAATTATTGATTAATTGGCAGTTTGTGGGATACATGGCTGTTGTTATACTTTTGGGATCTGAATTGGTAAGAGGAAAGAGCTTATGAGGGCTCTCACTGATGAAGGCTGTGAAGGCCAAAGAAGTGAGGTTTTTATCTGGCCCTGTTCTTACTGCTGACTTTTTGTGTGGTGTGTTTTTATGGAAATAAAGACAAGTGCATGAGGACAGAATTCCAGGGTGTATCATGCTCCCCATAACACTCATGATTTAATAGTAATAGCTGAGGGACCTACAGTAAACAACATGCTTTTCTATGTTGCTTGGCTGAAATTAATGTAGGCTTTGTTCTGGGAAGCTCAGAACTCATCATCATTCGTCTTCTGCTGAGGCTTGCCCCATCCAATTTCTCCATTCTCAGGTGTGCCAGCCACACTAGGCTGTCTCTCAGGTTAGAACCATCTGAGTCATCTTGACTCCTCCCTTTACTTCACCTCCCCAAACCACTATCCTTCAGTTCAGAACCCATCTTGTGAAATGCATCCTGAAGTTATCCCTTCCCTTCCATCCTTCCTGCCACCCTTTGGTTCAAGATCTCATTGCTTCATGCCTGGATTTCTTCAAAAGGTGTTTTTTGTTTTGCTTTGTGTTTTTCAGGGGTTGTATCTCTGGAAGCACTGCCTCTAACACTTCCCACATTTTGTCATCAGATATATCCCTAAAATATTCTTCAGGTCGATCAAGTTTCAACTCTTCGTTGTCTCACTTTCAAGACCTTCATAATCAGGATTCATCCAACTTTCTGTTTTTTTCTGTGGGGCAGTATGTTGCGTGTGCTTAAAGAAACCGCGTCTGAAAGTCTTCTGCATGTCCCATGTTCATAGCTCCTCCTCATCATCTATTAAATGACAAGCTCCCATCTATGGCCTACTCTTTCACCTTCCTGACCATTCAAACTACAGCTATTTCTCCTTTATGTCTTTCTCGTGAATGTATTAGCTAGTAGTGGTTTTTGAATGACTTATGCTTAATCTTGACTCACTGGACAGATAGTACATGTATAGCAGAAATCATATCATAGCTTCAAATTCTTCTCAGATACAGCATAATTCCCAACATAGGGAACAAAATAAGAGTGAAATATATTGGTCAGAATTTGATAGTTTGAAAAATTGATATGGAGGCTTGGATTACAAAACTCACCCAGAGATGGATAATAATAAAAAAATTATCATTGTAAATCAGGTGAGTTAAGGACAAGAAGTTAACTTGTTTAGGGTTTGATTTTTACTTCTCTCCAAATAAATATGACCGTGCTATCAAAAATGTCTATATGGTTATATTAGGAAAAGAAAATAGATATAAAGCTCTGTCACTCCTCCCCAGGTAGATTCACCTGGGAATTTCCTTCACAAATTAATAAGTCCTTGTGAATGCATACAAGAGATTTTTGTGTGGGAGAGATTTACAGTCTACTTCTTGCTTAAGGTCCATAAAATGTTGGAACAGTTTTTGAATTTCAAAGCCAGAGTCCTGTCATTTACTTCTTCCATCTGTAAATCAGTGGTTAACTTTTTTTCTGAAACATTACTGACCCTTTAGATGATAATACGGAGATAAATTCTGGAAATTCATAGACACTGAGTCTGGGATTAGTCTGTGAGTGTGCTCTTGGTATTCGGGCAGATCGTGTGGAGCAGAAGGAAGGGGGACGTGAATACAGCCCCACCACTCTGTGCACAGGGCCGGCCTCAGCTCCTGCTGGCAGTGGCCCATCTCTCTGACTTGGAATTCTGCCAGTCTCTCACACAGTGCAGATGCACACCCTAGCATGACAAAAGGATTTCTCAACTAATCCCCTCTAAGGCTTGGTACCCAGAGTTGCTCCAGAGAACCGGAAATACCTTCAAGTACAGTAACACTTAATTTAACAAGTAGAAAGATAAAGAGTAAAGAATAGCTGTTGATTGCACAGTGGAAGAAGTGAGGAGGAGGAGGAGATTTTTTTTTTCTAGTCGTTTCACACCAGCCCTACTTTTGATGATTCACCTGTCAAGCTTCCCAGAGTTATTACCTCAATGAAAAGTGGCTCTGGGAGCCACATGTCTTCTTTTTCACTCCTTTCCCCTTTTCTCCCCTTTTCTTCTGGACCAGAGGAATTCCTATTATGATCACATAGGGACCTCAAATATCCAAGCCTGTATGATAAATACAAATAAACAAATGATTTCTGATAAAATTCTTACAAGTATAGTAATGTCATTTGCCGAGGTGACTACTATCAGTTGATGTTTCCATTATACCCTTGAAGCTCAGAGCCTGAGTTAACGAAGTGATTTCAGCCAATTGTTTGCACTTGTCAGAGGGTATCAAGCCCACACACAGGCTCACAGGTGAGGGTCTGGCTTCATGGTTGGCTAACTGTGTGTTTTCCTGAGTGACTGCTTTATTAAACCTTCCTTTAAGCATCACCCAGGAAACCTGGCTTACCAAACCTTATTCATTTTTATACTACTCTCACTATTCAAAATTTTCTCATTCTCTTTGATTAGGTCATATCATGTCCTTTGCTTAGATAAATTAACCAGTGTATTTTTAGAGTGAAAGTATCTCTCATGGAAGAAATGTCACAGCATACAATATTGTCTTGTCTCAGGTCAGTTAGAATCTCATTGTGGGTTAGAATTAGAGTGACTTATGGACTTCCCTGGTGGCTCAGATGTAAAGCGTCTGTCTATAATGCGGGAAACCCAGGTTCGAGCCCTGGATTGGGAAGATCCCCTGGAGAAGGAAATGGCAATCCATTCCAGTACTATTGCCTGGAAAATCCCATGGACAGAGGAGCCTGGCAGGTTGCAGTCTATGAGGTCGCAAAGAGTCGGACACGACTGAGTGACTTCACTTCACTTCAATAGTATTTTCACATTTAGAAAATAAAATCTTTATTTCAATTATATATTTGCATATTTATACCTATATGTAAAATCATTACTATTGTAAGAGGCAATGTAGGGGCTTAGAGCACAGACTAGAGATCCAAACTGCCTGGATTCAAACGGGTAAATCTCTTGAATACTTGGAGCCTTATTTTCCATATCTGTATATTGAAGTTAATGACAGCACCTACTTTACAGAGTTGTGAGAATTAAATGAATTAATACTTGTTAAATACTTAGAAAAGTTCCTGGGACATAATAAGAGCTACATTCATGTTGGATATTATTTTTATATTATTTATGATATAAAATATTGTTTATATTTTAATATATAGAGATAGTATGATATCAGTAATTGAGTATCATTGAGACAATCTAGTTTTTCATTATTTGACTGATAAAGAAACCAGCTCAGAAAATTTAAGAGCTAATTAAAGTTTTACATTTATTCTTCTTATTGTCACATATTTAAAATGTATCTCTTATGTCTGTGCTGATCCAAAACATCATGAGGACTCAGAGCAAAAAGTTTGCACCAGACTATACATTAGGAACTATAATCAATAAATATAAATGCAATAAATTCCACAGTGGAGCTAGGACCAAAACCAGAAGCAGCAGAGAAGATGGAGTCCAGAAAATTTTACCTGGAATCAAGGCTGGGGCTACAAGGAAGCATATCCAAGGCAAAATTTGAAAGATTAACAATAACTCATTAATCAAGTTCAGTCATATTTTATATTCTAAAACATCAATTAATTTTAAAATTCTGTATACAGAAAACCAAAATTTTAAATAAAATCAAGGCCAATATTACTGCTCTTTCTTTTGCCTTAGGCTCCAGTGTGGCTCATATAGCACTGCCTGGGGTACCAGGAAAGGCTTCATAAGAATATCTGATGTCTTAGCATGGCTCTTGAGTAATGAGTAGGAGTTTGTCAACTAGACAGTGTCTTTGCATTCCTAACAGAGAGTGGTCAACGTGAGTGAGGGCACAGGACATGAAAGAGTTACATGTGCCAGGAATTTGGAGTTTGCTTTGCCTGAAAAAAAGAGAATGTTTATTGCGAGCATTGGGAGATGAGGCTTTTTGGTCAATATTTAAAGTATTGGACTTTATTTTGAAGAGGATGAACTTTTTAGTAGATTACTTTTGTTTAAATGTATTTTTTTTCTGACCATAGAAATACACACTAAATTTAAAATTTAGTAACATAAGTATTGATGTCTCAGAAAGAAGTAACGCATAAGTTTCCTCCTAAAGATAACCATTGTTAACAGTTCAGCTTACTTTTTCTTATACTTTTTTCTATGCATGTAACACAAAAATGTACACACAACTAAAATTTGAACATTGGGATCAGATAACATTTTAGAAAAAGCTCCTGCAGCAGAATGAAAGATGGTTTAGTAGAAACTGGTAAGTGGTTTGAGCAGAGTTCTGGTTCTAAAACTTGCGCTTCACTTTTCATTTTCATGATCTCTTGATTGCCCTGGAAATGGTAAAATTGTAAACACCTCCTCCTTCAATTCCTCACTTTCTTCCCAGATTTTCAAATGCAGATTTCTTTAGACATTCCATGGGATCGATAAGAGTTGGACATGACTGAGCAACTAAACCACCATCACCACTCTTTATAATATGGAGGTTTTCCATGAACAACTAGCTATAATCCTCTAATTTCATACTGTCCAGATGAGACTAACACAATTTAGGGCAACTCTGGGGAGTGGAATTATAGCTAAAGAGAAAATGATATAGGAATCACAATACTGACAGTAGTTTTTCTTATCTTTTCTCTACCTTCATGATTTGCAAACAGATAACCTTAACTACTCTACCTTAATCAAAATCATCTAAAGACACTTGATGAAAGATGTAGGTTTCAGGGGGTTGACTCTAGGCTTTCTGAATTGTCACCCAGTGATGGTGATGGAGAATGTGGTAGAGATGATGAGGTGATGAGGTGCCAAGTGTGGTGACTAGGGGTGGTGTTGGGGACCTGACAGTTTAAAGAACTCCTTAGATGATTCTTATGCAACCCAATGTTTGAGAGCTATCTTTTCCTTTCTTTTTAATTATCTTTTCTTATTTTAAGTCAGTTGCATTTTCTACTAGCTCCCTACTACTAAAGTGAATCAAAAAATGAATTTAATTCTTTGTGTAATCTTAAAGAAGAATCTGCTTTCACCTTCAGTTATCTTGCAGCCATTCCCAACATTTTCTGCCTCATTTTAGCATTGAATCTCTTGCTGCAATCCTAAAGATGTCCACAGGTTTACCACTTTTCATGTCTCATGTTGAAGACAGCATTTTCAGGACAGTTGAAGAGAAGGCCTCATCTCAAAGAGTACTGTCTGATTGGTGACTAAGGAAGGAAGTACTCATAATTTCCCGAAGTTTTCTGCACAGGTGTTTCTCCAAGATGATTTCATGGTTAAGTTACATACCCTGGGGAATCCAGTTTCACTTAAACAAGTGCTTCACACTGTAACACTGCAACACTGTGCTGCTAGTTTCATAGATATTAGGAGAATGAGAAAACTGTCCAAAAAGTTGTTTCATTGTTTTGGAATTGCTGCCTTCTGTGGAGATGATACAAAAATGTTTCTGGAGATTCATATCTACATGGCATGCCTACATCTGTAACAAGCAGGTCGCTGTTGTTTAGTTGCCAATCGTGTCTGATTCTTTACAACTCTATGGATGTAGCAAGCCAGGCTTCCCTGTCCCTCACTATCTCCCAAAGTTTACCCAAGTTCATGTTCATTGAATTGGTGATGCCATCCAACCATCTCATCCTATGTCGTCCTCTTCTGCCCTCAGTCTTTCCCAGCATCAGGGTCTTTTCTAATGAACCAGCTGTTCACATCAGGTGGCCAAAGTATTGAAGTTTCAGCATCAGCTCTTCAAATGAGTATACAGGATTGATTTCCTGTAAGATTGACTGATTTGGCCAAAGTAGAGTGCTAAAGAGTAGAGGAGATCAACTTGGGAGTCATTCAATCATGTAAGGTTTGTGGTTTGCTTTTTTTCTTTTAACATTCAAATTTTCCTGGGTCACACTCAACTTTTTTTTTTTTAAATAACTTTTTATTTTGTATTGACTATAGCCAATTAATAATGCTATGATAGTTTCAGAGGAACAGCAAAGGGACTCAGCAATACATATGCATGCTCAGTCATTTATTCCCATTCAACTCTTTGAGACCCCATGTACTGTAGCCTGCCAGGCTCCTCTGTCCGTGGGATTATTCAGGCAAGAATACTGGAGTGGGTTGCCATTTCCTCCTCCAGGGGACCTTTCCGACCCAGGGTTGGAACTTGCGTCTCCTGCATCTCTTGCATTGACAGGCAGATTCTTTTTTTTTAATTTTATCATTATTATTATTATTATTTTTACTTTACAATATTGTATGGTTTTGCAGCACTGTTTATAATAGCCAGGACATGGAAGCAACCTAGATGTCCATCAGCAGATGAATGGATAAGAAAACTGTGGTGCATATACACAGTGGAGTATTATTCAGCCGTTAAAAAGAATATGTTTGAATCAGGCAGATTCTTTATCACTATGCCACCTGGGAAGCCCAGCCATACATATGCATGTATCCATTCTTCTCCAAACTCCTCTCCCATCCAGCCTGCCACATAACATTGAGCAGAGTTCCATGTGCTATGCCGTAGTCCTTGTTGATTATCCAACAATCATGTACGGTTTTTAATACTAGACTTAGGAGTTTGGATATTTTTCTGTAGTAATAGAAGCCTTGTGAAAGTGAAAATCACTCAGTCATGTCCTACTCTTTATAATCCCATGAACTATACAGTTTGTGGAATGAATTCTACAGGCCAGAATCCTGGAGTGGGTAGCTTTTCCCTTCCCCAGGGGATCTTCCCAACCCAGGGATAGAACCCAGGTATCCTGCATTGCAGGGGGATTCTTTACCAGCTGAGCCATGAGGGAATCTCAAGAATACTGGAATGGGTAGCCTATCCCTCTCCAGCAGATCTTCCCGATCCAGGAATCAAACAGGGGTCTCTTGCATTGCAGGCGGGTTCTTTACCAACTGAGCTATCAGGAAATTGTGAGGAGGTATTTAATTTTTCTTTTTCCAATACAGAAGGTTCACCTAAGGGAAGTTTGAAAGATTTTCTGCTATAATTGTTTATCTTCATCCAGGTGTTTCTATCACAGGCTGTATTAGTTATCTATAACAAATTGCCTCCACAAACTAGTGGCAACAGCAGTAAATATTTTTTTAATTTATTTATTGGCTGTGTTGAGTCTTTGTTGCTGCGCACAGGCTTTCTCTAGTTGCAGCAAGCAGGGGCTACTCCCTCGTTGTGGTGCCAGGGCTAAGGGCTTCTCATTGTAGTGGCTTCTCTTGTTGCAGAGCGTGGGCTCTAGGGCATGGGGACTTCAGTAGTCAGACTCCAGAGCATGGCTGAGTAGTTTGATGCACGGGCTTAGTTGCCTCACAGCATGGCAAATCTTCCTAGACCAGGGACTCAAACTCGTTTCTCGTACACTGCAAGGTGAATTCTTTACCATTGAACCACCGGGGAAATCCAACAGCTAACCTTTATTATCTTCCAGTTCCTATGGGTCAGAAATTTTGTTACTACTTAACTTTAAGTAATTACTTAACTTTAAAACAGACTCAGTTTTAGCTTTGAGTCTGTCATGAGATTGCAGTTAAAATTTGGCTAGGGTTGCCTTCACATGACAACTTGACTAGGGCTGGAATGTCTGTTTTCCAGGTAGATTGCTTACCTGACTAACGGGTTGGTACCAACTGTTGATGAGGAGCCTCAGCTTCTGTCTGTAAGTTGTTTCAGCGTCCTCTTGACATGGCAGCCACTCCACCAGACCAAGCAATGAAAGAGACAGTCAAGTGAAAGCTGCCCTTTTTGTCACCTATCCTGGGAAGCCTCAGAGCATATTATCTACCAAGTTCTATTCATTAGAAACAAGTCAACAAGTCTGACACATATTCAGGGGCAAAGGAATTACGTTCTGCCTTTTGAAGGAAAGAGTGTCAAATATTCTGTGAACACATTTAAAGACCATCACATGGAATAGCAAGAGCCAGTGGTACAATAATAACATGCACTAGACATGCTTGAAATATCCAGCCCCATCATGGCAGAGTCCTCGTCTGCTGGAGGCTATGCTGCATTCCTTGCACGTGGCACAGATGTCCGCACATGGAAGCTTCATTAAATATTTTTTGAACTGTTGATTTTGAAAGGTTGTTGTTGAATCATGACGCTGGGATTCTTGGCCCCCGGAGGAGAAGAATTCAATCCGGGGCCAGAGACGAGGCTTGATCGCTCAGAGCTTTTGTGTAATAAAGTTTTATTAAAGTATAAAGGAGATAGAGAAAGCTTCTGACATAGACATCAGAAGGGGATAGAAAGAGTACCCCCTTGCTAGTGTTAACAATGGAGTTATATACTCTCCAAAGAATGTCTGGAGGTTGTAAAGACCTCATCAGACCTACTCCCATATTTTAAGATAACAGAATTAGCCAGAAGGTTTAATCCAGAGACTGTCCTCAGGCAGAATACACTGTTGTTATATAATCCTTGTAAAGAGCAGGTCTACTCCCATAATTTACAGAATTAGCCAGAAGGTTTAATCCAGAGACTGTCCTCAGGCAGAATACATTGTTGTTATATGATCCTTGTAAAGAGCAGGTCTACTCCCATAATTTACAGAATTAGCCAGAAGGTTTAATCCAGAGACTGTCCTCAGGCAGAATACATTGTTGTTATATAATCCTAAGGAATGTAGAGAAGGAAAAAAGTTTGTCCTTTCTTCCTCCTTGAGAATTCCAGACCCCTCTCTCCTTGGGGACCCCTAGACTTCTTATCAACCTGCCTAGGAAATGACTCTCTCAGTGTTTTGTAGATGAAGATATTCATTGTCAGATGTTTCAGTGACAGATCTCACTAAGTAAGTGTTGAAGCCAAGATGTAATTCGATCTTACTACCCAGTTTCTCTTTCTACTCACCTTGCTATCTGTCAAACAGAATCACTCATCTCTATTAGAAACACTCACTTTGCTCTTGGCAAAGCTAACAGAATCACTGTCTGGAATATTGCAGGGCATTTAGTAGTTACCCAACAAATATTTGTTGAATGAATGAACAGATTTGGTACAATAATACATGAAGACTTGAAATATGAAAAAACCCATTCAGATTTAATTACAAGTCAAAGAAAGACTGGGGAGAACAGGCCAAAATACTTGTTTCTTGTGCAGGTTATTATTTTATCATATTCGTTGAAAGGACATCTTGTATAAAGGGTAGAAGTTATAGATATAAAAATTATAGGAGATATGGAACCCCAGGATTCTGTGTAGAATGAACTTTGTATCATTGTGCCAATATTTTGGATACAGTCTTTTAAGAGTGAAAGTAGATTAGAGGGGAGAAATAAGTGCGGTTCAACTGGAATTTCTCTCCTATGAATAGTACTATGCTTTGATATTTAACCCACAGACAAAGGGAAACAAATGAATCCGAGAACAATATGGCATACCTAAGCCCTCATACACCTCTCTACAGAACTCTAACACTATATACTGTGGCAAAATTTTGTACCAAAATTGAACTCAATCTCCACTGAAAACTTCACCCACCTCCACTGAATCCTGTTACTTTCAATTAGCTGTTTTTAAGATTGCAAGCTTGACTTCCCTGGTGGCTAACTGGTAAAGAATCCACCTGCCAATGCAGGAGACAAGAGTTTGATTCCTTACCAGGAAGATCCCCTGGCAACCCACTCCAGTGTTCTTGTCTGGAAACCCCATGGACAGAGGAGCCTGGCGGGCTGCAGTCCTTGGGGTCACAAAAAGTCAGACATGATTTAGCAACCAAAAAAAAAAAACCAAAAAAAAACCCAAACAAACAAGATTGCATGCTAAGCAGAGCTCTGGAAACCAGGGGAAAAACCCACAGAGCTTTGTTACACAGATTACATTCCTCTCAGCAACATGCCAAGGGCTGAAACAAGATCTTTAGTTTTTTGTGGGAATTTAGCACTAAATATCCCTGGAGAAGGATATGGCAATTCACTCCAGTTTTCTTGCCTGGAAAATCCCATGGATGGAGGAGCCTGGTAGGCTACAGTCCGTGTGGTCGCAAAGAGTTGGACATGACTTTCACTTTCACTTTCAGCATTAAATATATAATCTGGAGAGTAAATGATAGAGACCAGTGAATTTCCTAGGCTGGCTCAGTTTTGGGGTTACTATAAATTCTGTGTTAACATTAGGTAATGTTGAACCAAACCTCCAGAACAATAGGTCGTCAGTTTTCTGCAATGTTAATACAAAGATTATCAATTTTAAACTCAAATAAAACCTAAAGCGAATGAGCAAGAGTGAGTGACGTTGCTCAGTCGTGTCTGACTCTTTGCAACTCCATGGGCTGTAGCCTACCATGCTCCTCCGTCCATGGGATTTTCCAGGCAAGAGTATTGGAGTGGGTTCCCATTTCCTTCTCCAGAGGATCTTCCTGACCCAGGGATTGAACTCGGGTCTTCCACATTGTAGGCAGACGCTTTACCGTCTGAGTTTAGCTTAATCTCAAACATTAGGAAGGTTACTTAATGTATTAGAACCATGATTCTGGTGCCTACTTTTGTTACTTACATTTTAGAAAGCTAGCTGTGTACAACTCCTGAATATTCAGCTATTCATTAAACAAACCCTCATTTATTATAACTCTATGTGGAATCTAGAAGAGAAGAACATGGGATTTTTAGATATGTGCATCTGTAATCAAGCTGTGGGAGCTGTTTGTTGTTTAGTCACCCACACCTCACCCTGAAACCCATAATCTATTGCATTATCAACACATAGCAGGAATGAAGAACCACAAATGCATGAGGATTTGTTAAAAAGTCCAATCTTCGGAGGCTGGAGAAGTTAGCAAAGCTTAATATTTTAAGTAGGACTTAAGTTGCATTCTGAGGAAGACTAAAAGGATTGTTGGATTTGCTGGAAAGGATCAGAAGTTTTTCAAGGGAAGGAAGAGAAGAACTAAGTTCATGGTGGTGGGGAATGTGAGATGAATGGTCTTATTTTGTTTCAGGGAAATTTCCCTGAACCGCTATACTAGGTTAGTTTTCACACTCATACCGTTCTTTCTTTATCATTGTAATTTACTATGTGTGTATTTATTTGGTGTGGGTCCTGGTCTCCCTTTCATGAGCTCTATGTCGAAGTCTGTCTTTTCCACCACAGAAGAGCAAGGCTTCACACAGGACAGATAATGTCCCCTCCCAATTCCATTAGGTTCTCCTGAGAAATGAGTTTGAATACATAATATAAGACCAACGGACCCAGAGTTCCAAATATCAGGGTGATGATATTAGAATGTCTTTAGCAGTAAACAGTAAAGAGTGACGCATGGTAACGGAAATATGGTGCTTTGTGTATATTAATCAGATAGTGTGAGAAGACTATATCAGGGTGAGGAAAGCTTGAGCGAGAAAAATAACCACACAGTTACCAAAATTTTAAGAAGTGATGAGCACTCTCACTTGCACAGTTGGAGAAACAGGAATGAAGAAGAATGAATAACTCTTGAAGATATTAGGAAGAACGGGTCAGTAGGATGGGAGGGTATTGAATTTGGGGGACAAAAGAAAAAAAGCTTTCCCCTATCTTTCAATCTGGGAATCAGAGACTAGAACAACGACTATAACAGTAATCCCTTTTTAAAGTAATACTGTGTTTTATAATAATTCTTGTAAAAATCTTGAGAGATTCATGACTATGATTTCTAGTTTACAGATGAGCAAATCAAAATTCTCAGAATCACAAATAGAGCCTAATGACCAAACCCATGGACCTTTGGGGTGCTCAATTCAAGTTCCAGTTTGACCTTGAGAAATCACTTAACTTCTCTGAGTCTATTTCTTCATCTGGAAAATGTGGATAATCATAGTATCTACCTCAGAGCATTTTGGGGGGAGTTAATATAGCACATCTAATATGATAGCATGTCATAAGAGAGTTTGTGATATTATAGAGAAGGATGCCTATAGTCTATAGAAGTATACAGTAAATGCTCTAGAAAAGATTATTATGATTAGATGACTTTCCCAAGTTTATACAGCTGTTAAATAGAAGAGCTTCAGACTTGAACTCAGGTTCCATGATGTATTTGTTATACATATCATGTTGCTATTGGAGAAAAAATCAAGACACAGACTAGAGCTATGAAAATATCAGTCGTTTACTACCTACATGACACTACTTATTTATTACAGTCCATGCTGTAAGAATCTTTGATCCAGCATTTGAGACAAAAAGAAATCGATGATTCTTATCTTAGTTCTGGCATTCTAAATTATCCTGAGATCTGAGAAAGGATATAACTTGTTCACTGGTTTCTGTATTTATGTACTAGATCATATATGTGAAGTTGTGCCAAGAAAAGCACACTGGATAAAGTCCTCTTAATGTGAGATTTGTCCTGTAATCTTTAGTGACAACCACTGTTAATGGAACTTTTCTCTTTTTGAGTCTGTACTTTTAAACTGCAGGCAATGAAGATTGTTGCATCAACTGTTTATAGTTGTGAAGCCAAGTACATTTTAATAGAACCAACATTTGAAAGAATTCTACTCCCTCCAGTAGGCCCTAGATAGCAATCACACAGAATTAAATTGATGAAAAAATGTTTTCTGAGAGCAGAAATATTTGGAGGCTTTCTGGTCTGCACACTGATCTGTAAAAGGGAGTCTTTGTTTTACTACCATATTTTTGCTGATATTTGTCTTGATTTTCTTAAACATAAAGATTCCTAATAGTTTTAGAGTAATAGCGGTCACTCTTCTCCTTTTGACGTGCTCTTTTCCCATTCTTAGAAGAAGGAATATGAGTATCATGAAGAAAATAAGCTCGCTCTCTCTCTCTCTCTCTCTCTCTCTCTCTCTATATATATATATATATATATATATATATATGGTTTGCTGCTGCTGCTGCTAAGTCGCTTCAGTCGTGTCCAACTCTGTGCGACCCCGTAGATGGCAGCCCACCAGTCTCCCCCATCCCTTGGATCCTCCAGGCAGGAATACTGGAGTGGGTTGCCATTTCCTTCTCCAATATATATATAAGGTTTATAAGGACCTTATTTGAACATAAGTAAACCTTGAGAAAAAAACAAAAAATGTGAGCCATAGCTAAAATAGTCCAGTCAAACCAGTGCTTGTGCTTAGTCGCTCAGTCGTGTCTGACTCTCTGTGACCTTGTGGACTGTAGCCTGTCAGGCTCCTTTGCCCATGGAATTTTTTCAGGCGAGAATACTGGAGTGAGTTGCCATTTCCTCCTCCAGGGGATTTTCCTCCTCCAGGGGATTTTCCAGACCAAGGTATCGAACCTGCATTTCCTGTTTGTCTCCTGCATTGGCAGGCAGATTCTTTACCCACTGAGCCACTGGGGAAGCCCCAGTCAACCCTGAGTAGGTGTTAATTCACTCTAATTATTCCTGTCATATCTCTAGATTCCATGTAGAATGGGTGTCTACATCTTTGAGTGTTCTGACCAAGATTTGTTGTTGCTTTTCTTTTAAAATTTGTCTAAACTCTCCCAGCTCTTTCAGTATGTATGGCTCTTAGCAGATATTCAATAAATATTTATTGGATGGATGGATATACCAGTGCTTTATGGAATGACTACATCAGCACACCACCGAAGTTTCCCCCAAAGCACCAAATCCCCATTTGCTCATTTGAGAGCCTCTGTGTTCCATCACCAATGTTGTTCAGCATGACCAACGACAAATGCAAGACCATAACTAGGAGTTAACAGGCTTCTCTCAAGAGCACTCGTCTTCACTCTTATTTCCTTCTCCTTTAATGAAATAAATTTTGCCTTCTCCCATTTATTAAAATTCTACTTTTTTGTAATGACAGATATCCCCAGACTAAGCTTCCGACAGCTCCATTTTCAAATCTCCCAGTCAATTCATGATAAATGAATCTAATCCCACTCAGTTCTAGCTATTGAAATCTAATGGTTTTTGCCATGTTAGACTAACCGAGTTGCAATACCCAAAGAGAGGTAATTAGGAAATGTGGCTTAGTTAAAATTGTTCAACAAATCTGTTACTAAACTCCCTACTAAACTCCTTTCAGACTAACCATTTCATAATGTGAGGAATGGATCTACTATCCTCCATGTCACTCAAAGTTGTAAAATGGTAACCATTTTTCCTCTTCACTCACATCCTTTAGTCACCAAGTGATCTCAGTTTTTTCTTCCAAATGTCTCTTGAAATTTTCTTGTCTCCATTTCCATATCACTGCCTTAGTTTAGATCATTATCCTGTTCCTTTGCTCTAACTACGATAGTTTTTTATCTGGTTTACATCTCCCTGTCTTAGCCCCTTCAGTTTATCATTTATCCTGATGCCAATTATTTTTCTAAATGCATATCTATACACACTGATTCCATGCTTTATATCCTTCTGACTCAACATTACTTTCAGGTTGATACCCAGACTGTCACATGCCACCCCAAGTCCTGTTATAATCATGCCCGGACCTAATTCTTCAGTGCCATCTCTGGCCATGAGCCTTTCCCCATCACTCACAGCCACGTACTTCACACTCTAACCACTTTCAGTGAACTAAAAGAAATGCTGCCATATCATCATAAGTGGGGTCCAGAACATGCAGCCATGTGAAATGCAGAAGCCTGTTTTGCAGGGATAATGAAATGACCTGGTGAGCCAATGCTTTGCATTTGAATTCGAGTTATTGCGTTATCTTGAGGTTTTATTGTACTTCAGATTCCTCAAGGGCTTTCTTACATATATGCCTTTGCATATATTATTCTCTCCCTATCTTGTCATTCTCTCTGCTAGCTTCAAGTTGTCCTTCAAAACTCATGGCAGGTACCACTTCTCTAACCCCTCCTTGTCCACATTACCCTCTGCCAACAAATGGTATTGAGTCCAAATTTCATACTTTAATAGATATGCAGTGCATGACCTCATTGTCATAGCAAACATTAGACCAATTGTAATTGTTCAGACACAAGCTTTTCTCTTTTCGATCTTCTGGAGCCCCTCAACACACAACACACATACATGTTCACTTGTGTGAGCACACACACAGAAAGCCTGTATGCCCACTTTGGTTAAGAATTTTGTTTTCCATATCTATATTTGCTCCTAATACCCAGCCCAGAGGCAGGCACAAAGAATAAATTTGTGGTCTAAATGGAACCTAAAGATTTGGATTTCTAGTCAACTATTTGAATAAATATTTGCTACTTTGTGCTTTCCTGTCTGTTTAGAATTTCCTAAGCCAATTTGGCCTTTCATAGTTGTTAGGATCTTCTTGGTAGACAACAGGAATAATTGTCTGATACCTTGAGAGAAATGAGTTCTGTGGGTTCCCTCCCTGACAACCTTGCTGGCAACTAGTGTATTTATAATGAAAACAAGTTCGTGGTTTGCCATCCATAAAAACATTTATTAGCAAACATGCAAAAAGAGGTCACATGAAACTGTTCATGAAGCTCAATGCAGTCCCAGCTCTTCATAGTTATAGGCACTCTGACAAGGACCTTGCCAGAAAGGTGCCCTGGAGACATATGCAGCACTCATTTAGTAGCAGTGGGCATTTGCCCCAGAATCATCTCGTTGGTATTAGAGCACAAGGCTGAATGGAAATGCTAGCCTACCGCCTGGTGATTCTTACATCCTGTTCATGTAAATATGGAAGTGCATTTGCACTATTTCTAGCCAAGCGACATCAACTTGAAGAGCATTCATTACATTAATGAAAATGTACTTCTGATGTCCCTTATACTACCTGACACGTTCTAGGACTGACTGAAGTTAAGGCCAGAGAAGCATTGCCCTTGCAAAATGCCACCTTGGCTCAGGTCCTCCTAAAGTTTTTCATTTAGATTTAAATATCCAAGGGCTGTGTGTTCCTGGTTTGGGAACGGTTTGAATTAACTTCAAAAGTTAAAGATAGTTGCTAGGTTAAAATTAATGAACACACAACATACTGTATCCTGATGTATTTTAAAATATAAGCTGTATGTATCCATTAACTTTTGGATCCTTTGATCAGACACAATGGTTTTTGCCAGCCTCCTCCTAAAAATGGTGGACCAGCACTGGTGCACTGCTGCAGCACTGGATTCTGACCAGGATAGGTTAGCTGAACAAATGCTCTCCTTTCATAGCTTAAATCTTTCCCATTCCTTACTCTCTCCCTGTTTTACTGTCAGTTGTCTTGTCTTTAATCCTGGTATCCTGATTCTTCTGCCACTGTTATTATCTTCTATGTTTTATATTAATATTAAAATTAAATATTTTTTTTAACTTACACTTGAGGTTTGTCAGTTACATATTTCTCGATTCTCCAAATGCCTATGTGCTTGAATTTCCTTGTGGAAGCAGAATGATGCTTCGTTAGACATTTCTGCCTTTCGTCCTCCCTTCTAATTTCACCCTTCCTAGTAACTGTGCCCAGCAGGCACTCTAACTAGTGCTAAACTATCTATAGGATGAATAGTTATAGAAGGGAGAAACAGAAGGGAGAAACTTATGCTTGTGTATATAATATTAAAAGGAAGAAGACAGAATTGCTCCATATAAAAGCAAATGAGCTTAGGCCAGGTTTTGCTGAAGTAAACCCCATTATAAAAAATATTTATATATGAGGAATTAACATTTATTGTACCCAGGACTATGGATGAGCTTTTACATACAACATCTCTTTTGATCTTAACAATATCACTCAAGGTATATGCCGTTGCCTCCTTTCTGTCCCTGAAGAAAAGAGGAGGTGAAGTCAAATCAGCTAAAGTCATGCAGTGATGAAACTGGAGCAGCATCATACAGATCCTCATTGTAACCTGTTGCCAAACAGATCTTGAAATCTTGATCTGGTTTCCTTCATTTCAGTTAGTGTTTACAACAGTGAAAGTCTGGCACATCTGAAATTCAGGGAGCTCATTGTAAATCAAGTGTGGATATCACAGCATTAGATTCTTCTATAGACGCCAAACACTGTGTTGTTCATTTGTCCATTCAGGTATAAGTTTTGAGCTCCTACTCTAGCCATCCTATATATGGCATGTATACACATAAAACTTTACCAGTAGGGCAAACTGGCCTTCATGGAGTTTTAACTATCCATGCATTCCTGGGATCAAATTGGCACATTGCTCTTTATGCAGTTGGAATAATAGTTATGAAAAGTTTCTGGCCAAGCTGTCTCTTTTGAGAGTTAAAGATTTTAATTTGGCCTTGGTTGAAAAGCTTTAATCTTGCAGCCGTTTCAGATCAGCAGAAGACTGTCTTAGTTCCTTCTCTAATTTTCCATTTTTTATTCTAAAGAATTACAGGAAGACAACTGCAACCATTTTGTTTGAGTAGTAAGACAATAAACTATATAGTTGTGGCTCAGGTTGACATTTAATAAATAAAGGATCATCACATTTTATGGTGTCTGAAAGAATCCTGTCTGTAAGCATAAGGTGTGATTCATATGTAAGGTACCTATTGATGTTTTAGGCACTGATTGAAACTATTCTTTATAAGAAAAATAAAATGTAAAAAGAGTAACTCCATAATAGTAAACATGAAAATCATAAAGACCAAGTTATACCAAAAATATTTCCATTTTGAAATGATGGCTTAAGGAGAAAATATGCGTCACAGTTAAAACTAAGGCATTCGGCATGAAATCCCATTTACCCTAGTCACTAGATTGAATACATATTCTAAACCACTTGACATGATACTTCTCTGCCTCAGTATACCCATGTGACCTGTGGGTTTTAACCTCCTTGTCCTCAAGAGAGCACCAAGATTGGTAAAGTATATAGGACTTTTACTTAGCATACTCTAGAGAAATAATGAAAGGCTGTATTACACTTACCCAAAAGTACAACTGAGTGTGGTTAGTTTTTTTTTTTTTTTCCCCCTCTCTCTCTTCTTGCAAATTCTTTCTGGTTGTAAAGGGACTTTCCAGTGTAAAGGGACTTTGACATACAATTGCTTTTGATTCCCGAAGACAATTAGTGTTTTCAGACCATGGGACACTCCCAGCCTCTCTCCCTAGCTTCCATGAATCATTCCAGCCCTCTCTGACACTTCTGTATTGAATCTAGAGCTATAATTCAAATGTCCTATTTAGGGACAGTTTCACGCTTAAGACAGTTCCCAGACTCCTTTCTCTGTCAAACTTTCACTTTGCACTATTTATTGGCACAGAGAGCTGTTCTCTGGTAGGTGACTCTACATGTTAACCATCTGAGCCACCAGGGAAGCCCATGTTCATGACTAACAGACAGTAATCCCTCTGGATATGTCAGATACCCAGTGTCTCAGTCACATAATTCATTGATCTGGTTTAAAAGCACACATATCTAGAAATGCCTATAATAATAAGCAAGTTAGGAAGAGATTTAATTAGAGGTGGGTTATTCTATACTTCAATCAGCTCTCAGATCACACAATGTAAATGATATGGGAAAGAGTGTGAGATTCGGAACTACAACTTGCAGTTTTTAAGTTACTACTTTGTTTATTTACAAATACCACTGAGCTTTTAATACCCAATCCATAAAAGGGGAAGTGATGTTTAGCTTCCATAGTCATGTGAATGAGGCTCAAATGTGATGTTATTTGTAAATGTACTTTTAAAGCTAAAGAGCATTAAAACACATAAGAGTTACAGGTACTTAACGTGTTGTGTGTGTGCTAAGTTGCTTCAGTCCTGTCTGACTCTTTGTTGTCCTATGAACTGTAGCCTACCAGGCTCCTCTGTCCATGGGTTCTCCAGGCAAGAATAATTGAGTAGGTGGCCATTTCCTTTTCCAGAGGCTCTTCCCAACCCAGGGATCAAAACCACATTTCTTATGTCTCCTGCATTAGCAGGTGGGTTCTTTACCACTAGCACCACCTGAAAAAGACACCCTCTTGAGCCAACTCTTTAGGGACATATAACTGATTATATATTCTAAGAACTACAGGACTGGTGGTTAGCAAGGGGCTTGTGTGTGGAACAAACAGACCTGATATTTATGTGCAAGCCTCATCTTGACTCTTCATGGGTCATTGATCTTTATTTCCCCTCAGTTCATCAGTCTTAGGACCTTCAGGCTAGACACAGTGAAGAGAAAGAAGGCAAACAGTTGAACAAGGAATATTAACTTCCTTGAGCCTATATTCCTATAAACTCTGTGGCACAATTATAAAGTCTTATTGCAAAATAGAAACAAAACTATCTATCTTAGTTGGTGGGAGAGCCATCCTGCAGTTGGGAGTTAGTAGAGGGTGGGGGCTTGCAGCAGTTTTACTCAATGCTGAAGTTTAGACTTTATCCTGAAGATGGGAAGCCTGCTCAGAAAAGATGGCATTAAACTGTTATTTAAGCATAATACCTATCTGCATTGTACTTGTTAAGAGGGAGTCTTTTCTTTATCTGAGGTCTACACAACTTGTGTAACACTCATAATGAGGACAGTTCCAGTCATCTAGTAACAGAAATGTATTCAGGGCCTTTTTGACACTGACTTTGTGTTAGAAACTTCAAGTTCCTCTACCGATTTCATGGAGGGACAAAACTCCATTCAGAAACTCTTCTTCCTAAATGCCTGCCTGTTCCCTGTGTCAATATTCCCTCTTGCATTCTCTTGGGCTCTCCTAAAGACATGTGTGTTGCATGGGTATATAATATGTAAACACACAAATATACTTTCAAAATACTATTTAATAAATGATAATATATATACAAACATACATACACTTAAATGTATTAAGTTTTTAAATATTAAATTGAACATTCAGTTCAGTTCAGTTCAGCCACTTAGTCGTGTCCGACTCTTTGCGACCCCATGAATCACAGCACGCCAGGCCTCTCTGTCCATCACCAACTTCCGGAGTTCACTCAGACTCACGTCCATCGAGTCAGTGATGCCATCCAGCCATCTCATCCTCTGTCGTCCCCTTCTCCTCCTGCCCCCAATCCCTCCCAGCATCAGAGTCTTTTCCAATAAGTCAACTCTTCGCATGAGGTGGCCACAGCACTGGAGCTTCAGCTTTAGCATCATTCCTTCCAAAGAAATCCGAGAGCTGATCTCCTTCAGAATGGACTGGTTGGATCTCCTTGCAGTCCAAGGGACTCTCAAGAGTCTTCTCCAACACCACAGTTCAAAAGCATCAATTCTTTGACGCTCAGCTTTTTTCACAGTCCAACTCTCACATCCATACATGACTGCTGGAAAATCCATAGCCTTGACTAGACTGACCTTAGTCGGCGAAGTAATGTCTCTGCCTTTGAATATGCTATCTAGGTTGGTCATAAATTTTAAGTTAACATCAAAATGTATTTAGTTCAGTCCAGTCGCTCAGTCATGTCTGACTCTTTGCAACCACATGGACTGCAGCATGCCAGGCTTCCCTGTCCATCACCAATTCCTGGAGCTTACTCAAACTCATGTCCATTGAGTCGGTGATGCCATCCAACAATTTCATCCTCTGTCGTCCCCTTTTCCTCCCTCCTTCAGTCTTTTCCAGCATCAGGGTCTTTTCCAGTGAGTCAGTTCTTTGCATCAGGTGGCCAAAGTATTGGAGTTTCAGCTTCAACATCAGTCCTTCCAATGAATATTCAGGACTGATTTCCTTTATTAAGTTGTATTAATGTATTTAAATGTATTAAATGTTGTTCAGTCAGTAAGTAGTATCTGACTTTGCAGTCCCATGGACTGCAGCATGCCAGGCTTCCCTGTCCTTCATTGTCCCAAAGTTTGCTTAAACTCATGTCCGTCAAGTCAGTGATACCATCCAACCATCTCATCCTCTGCTGCCCCTTTCTCCTCCTGCCCTCAATCTTTCCCAGCATCAAGATCTTTTCCACTGAGTCAGCTCTTCACATCAGGTGTTCAAAGTACTGGAGCTTCAGCTTCAGCATCAGTCCTTCCAATAAATATTCAGGGTTGATTTCCTTTAGGATTGACTGGTTTGATCTCCTTACAGTGCGAGACAAATGCATATTTTTATTTATTTTTAATTTTTTAAAATTATTATACTTTTATATATTAGCACTCTGATTTTTTTAGTTTTATTTTCTATTATTTTTATTTTAATTGGAGGCTAATTACTTTACAATATTGTGCTGGTTTTTGCCATACATTCACATGAAGCAGCCATGGGTGTACATGTGTTCCCCATCCTGACCCTCTCTCCCCCCTCCCTCCCCATCACATCCCTCAGGGTCGTGTCAGTGCAGCAGCCCTGAGCACTTTGCCTCATGTATCGAACCTGCACTGGCGATCTATTTCACATGTGATAATATACATGTTTCAATGCTATTTTCTCAAATCATCCCACCCTCGCCTTCTCCCACAGAGTCCAACAGTCTGTTCTTTACATCTGTGTCTCTTTTGCTGTCTCGCATATAGGGTCATTGTTACCATCTTTCTAAATTCCACATACATGCGTAAATATACTGTATTGGTGTTTTTCTTTCTGAATTACTTCACTCTGTATAATAGGCTCCAGTTTCATCCACCTCATTAGAACTGATTCAAATGAATTCCATTGTGTATATGTACCACAGCTTTCTTATCCATTCGTCTGCCAATGGACATCTAGGTTGCTTCATGTCCTGGCTATTGTAAACAGTGCTGCGATGAACATTGGGGTACACATGTCTCTTTCAATTCTGGTGTCCTCAGTGTGTATGCCCAGCAGTGGGATTGCTGGGTCATATGGTAGTTCTATTTCCAGTTTTTTAAGGAATCTCCACACTGTTCTCCATAGTGGCAGTACTAGTTTGCATTCCCACCAACAGTGTAAGATGGTTCCTTTTTCTTCACACCTTCTCCAGCATTTATTGTTTGTAGACTTTTTGATCAGAGAAGGCAATGGCACCCCACTCCAGTACTCCTGCCTGGAAAATCCCATGGACGAAGGACCCTGGAAGGCTGCAGTCTATGGGGTCGCTGAGGGTCGGACCCGACTGAGCAACTTCACTTTCACTTTTCACTTTCATGCATTGGAGAAGGACATGGCAACCCACTCCAGTGTTCTTGCCTGGAGAATCCCAGGGACGGGGGAGCCTGGTGGACTGCTGTCTGTGGGGTCACACAGAGTCAGACACGACTGAAGTGACGCAGCAGCAGCAGCAGCAGCAGACTTTTTGATAGCAGCCATTCTGACCACTGTGAGATGGTATCTCATTGTGGTTTTGATTTGCATTTCTCTGATAATGAGTGATGTTGAGCATCTTTTCATGTGTTTGTTAGCCATTTGTATGTCTTCTTTGGAGAAATGTCTGTTTAGTTCTTTGGCCCATTTTTTGATTGGGTCATTTATTTTTCTGAAATTGAGCTGCAGGAGTTGCTTGTTTATTTTTGAGATTAATTCTTTGTCAGTTGCTTCACTTGCTATTATTTTCTCCCATTCTGAAGGCTTTCTTTTCACCTTGCTTATAGTTTCCTTCATTGTGCAAAAGCTTTTAAGCTTAATTAGGTCCCATTTGTTTATTTTTGCTTTTATTTCTGTTACTCTGGGACGAGGGTCATAGAGAATCCTGCTATGAGTTATGTCAGAGAGTGTTTTGCCTATGTTTTCCTCTAGGAGTTTTGTAGCTTCTGCTCTTATATTTAGATTTTTAATCCATTTTGGGTTTATTTTTGTGTATGGTGTTAGAGAGTGTTCTAGTTTCATTCTTTTACAAGTGGTTGACCAGTTTTCCCAGCACCACTTGTTAAAGAGATTGTCTTTTCTCCATTGTATATTCTTGCCTCCTTTGTCAAAGATAAGGTGTCCATGGGTACATTGATTTATCTCTCAGCTTTCTATTTTGTTACATTGATCTATGTTTCTGTCTTTGTGCCAGTACCATGCTGTCTTGATGACTGTTGCTTTGTAGTATAGCCTGAAGTCAGGCAGGTTTATTCCTCCAGTTCCATTCTGCTTCCTCAAGATTGCTTTGGCTATTCATGGTTTTTTAGTAGTTCCATACAAATTGTGAAATTATTTGTTCTAATTCTCTAAAAAATACTGTTGGTAGCTTGATAGGGATTGCATTGACTCTATAGATTGGTTTGGGTAGTATACTCTTTTTCACTATATTGATTCTTCTGATCCATGAACATGGTATATTTCTCCATCTATTTGTGTCCTCTTTGATTTCTTTCATCAGTGTTTTGTAGTTTTCTAAATATAGGTCTTTTGTTTCTTTAGGTAGATTTATTCCTAAGTATTTTATTCTTTTCATTGCAATGGTGAATGGAAGGAATTTTCCCCTTAATTTCTCTTTTTGTTTTCTCATTGTTAGTATATAGGAATGCAAGGGATTTATGTGTGTTAATTTTATGTCCTGTAGCTTTACTGTATTCATTGATTGGTAATTTTCTGGTGGTGTCTTTAGGGTTTTCTATGTAGAGGATCATGTCATCAGCAAACAGAGAGAGTTTTACTTCTTCTTTTCCAGTCTGGATTCCTTTTATTTCTTTATCTGCTCTGATTGCTGTGGCCAAAGCTTCCAAAACTATGTTAAACAGTAGTGGTGAAAATCATCATCCTTGTCTCATTCCCAACTTTAGGGAAAATGCTTTCAGTTTTTCACCATTGAGGATAATATTTGCTGTGGGTTTATCATATATGGCTTTTATTAGGTTGAAGTATGTTCCTTCTATGCCTTCTTTCTGGAGAGTTTTTATCATAAATGGATGTTGAACTTTGTCAAAGGCTTTCTCTGCATCTGTTAATCGTAAGGTTTCTATCTTTTAATTTGTTAATGTGGTGTATCACACTAATTGATTTGCGAATATTGAAGAATCCTTGCATCCCTGGGATAAAGCCCACTTGGTCATGATGTATGATCTTTTTAAATATGTTGTTGGATTCTGTTTGCTAGAATTTTGTTCAGGATTTTTGCATCTATGTTCATCAGTGATATTGGCCTGTAGTTTTCTTTTTTGTGTGGCATCTTTGTCAGGTTTTGGTGTTAGGGTGATGGTGGCCTCATAGAATGAGTTTGGAAGTTTACCTTCCTCTGCAATTTTTTGGAAGAGTTTGAGTAGGATAGGTGTTAACTTTTGTCTGAATTTTGGGTATAATTCAGCTATGAAGCCATCTGGTCCTGGGGTTTTGTTTGTTGGAAGATTTCTGATTACGGTTTTGACTTCTGTGTTTGTGATCAGTCTGTTAAGATTTTCTATTTCTTCCTGGCTCAGTTTTGGAAAGTTATACTTTTCTAAGAATTTGTCCATTTCTTCCAAGTTGTCCATGTTATTGGCATATAGTTGCTGATAGTAGTCTCTTATGATCCTTTGTATTTCTGTGTTGTCTGCTGTGATTTCTCCATTTTCATTTCTAATTTTGTTGATTTGATTCTTCTCCTTTTGTTTCTTGATGAGTCTGGCTAATGATTTGTCTATTTTATTTATCTTCTTGAGGAACCAGCTTCTAGCTTTGTTAATTTTTGCTATGGTCTCTTTTGTTTCTTTTGCATTTATTTCTGCCCTAATTTTTGTGATTTCTTTCCTTTTACTAACCCTGGGGTTCTTCATTTCTTCCTTTTCTATTGCTTTAGGTGTAGAGTTAGGTTATTTATTTGATTTCTCTCCTATTTCTTGAGGTAGTCTTGTATTGTTATGAAACTTTCCTTTAGCACTGCTTTTACTGAATCCCACAGGTTTTAGGTTGTCATGTTTTTATTTTCATTCATTTCTATGCATATTTTGATCTCTTTTTTTATTTCTTCTGTGATTTGTTGGTTATTCAGAAGTGTGTTGTTTTGCCTCCATATGTTTGTATTTTTAAGTTTTTTTTTTTTCCTGTACTTCACATCTAATCTTACCACATCGTGATCAGAAAAAAATGCTTGAGATGATTTCAATTTTTTTGAATTTATCATGGCTAGATTTATGGCCCAGGATGTGATCTATCCTGGGGAAAGTTCCATGTGCACTTGAGAAAAAGATGAAATCGTTTTAGGGTGAAATGTCCTATAGATATCAATTAGGTCTAACTGGTCCATTGTATCATTTAAAGTTTGTGTTTCCTTGCTAATTTTCTGTTTAGTTGATCTATTGATAGGTGTGGGTGGGGTATTAAAGTCTCCCATTATTATTGTGTTACTGTTAATTTCCCCTTTCATATTTTTAGCATTTACCTTACATATTGCAGTACTCCTATGTTGGTTGCATATATATTTATAATTGTTATATCTTCTTCTTGGATTGATCCTTTGATCACTATGTAGTGCCCTTCTTTGTCTCTTTTCATGGCCTTTATTTCAAAATCTATTTCATCTGATATGAGTATTGCTGCTCCTGCTTTCTTTTGTTCGCCATTTGCATGAAATATCTTTTTCCAGCCCTTCATTTTCAGTCTGTTTGTGTCTCTCGGTTTGAGGTAGGTCTCTTGTAGACAGCATATATAGGGGCCTTATTTTTGTATCCATTCAGCCAGTCTTTGTCTTTTGGTTGTAGCATTCAACCCATTTACATTTAAGGTAATTATTAATAAGTATGATCCCATTGCCATTTACTTTGTGTTTTGGGTTCAAGTTTATAAACCTTTTCTGTGTTTCCTGTCTAGAGAAGATCCTTTAGCATTTGTTGAAGAGCTGGTTTGGTGGTGCTAAATTCTCTCAGCTTTTGCTTGTCTGTAAAACTTGTGATTTCTCCTTCATGTTTGAATGAGATCCTTGCTGGGTACAGTAATCTGTGTTGTAGGTTTTTCTCTTTCATCACTTTAAGCATGTCCTGCCATTCCCTTCTGGCCTGAACAGTTTCTATTGAAAGATTAGCTGTTATCCTTATGGGAATCCCCTTGTGGGTTATTTGTTGTTTTTCCCTTGCTGTATTTAAAATTTGTTCTTTATGTTTGATTTTTGTTAATTTGATTAATATGTGTCTTGGGGTGTTTCACCTTGGGTTTATCCTGTTTGGGACTCTCTGGGTTTCTTGGACTTGGGTGGCTATTTCCTTCCCTATTTTAGGGAAGTTTCAACTATTATCTCCTCAAGTATTTTCTCATGGCCTTTCTTCTTGTCTTCTTCTTCTGAGACTCCTATGATTCGAATGTTGGGGCATTTAACACTGTCCTAGAGGTCTCTGAGGTTGTCTTCATTTCTTTTAATTCTTTTTTCTTTTTTCCTCTCTGCTTCATTTATTTCCACCATTCTATCTTCCACCTCACTTATACTATCTTCTGCCTCAGTTATTGTACAGGTGGTTCCCTCCAGAGTGCTTTTTAATCTCAGTTACTGCATTATTCATTATTGACTGACTCTTTTTTATTTCTTCTAAGTGCTTGTTAAGCTTTTATTGCATCTTCTCAATCCTTGTCTCCAGACTATTTATCTGTAACTCCATTTTGTTTTCAAAACTTTGGATCATTTTTACAGTCATTATTCTGAATTCTTTTTCAGGTAGACTTCCTATTTCCTCCACTTTTGTTCAGTTTGGTGGGTTTTTATCATGTTCCTTTACCTGCTGAATGTTTCTTTGCCTTTTCATCTTGTTTAAGCTGCTGTATTTGGAGTGGTCTTTCTGTATGCTGAAAGTTAGTGGTTCCTCTTTATTGTGGAGGTTCCTTCCTGTGTGTGAGGTTGGACAAGTGTCTTGTCAAGGTTTCCTGGTTAGGGAAGCTTGCGTCGGTGTTCCGGTGGTTGGAGCTGGGTCTCTTCTCTCTGGAGTGCAGTGAAGTGTCCAGCAGTGAGTTTTGAGGTGTCTGTGGGTTTGGTGTGACTTTTGGCCACCTGTATTTTTGTGCTCAGTGTTATGCTCCTGCTTTACTGGAGAATTAGCTTGGTATGTCTTGTTCTGAAACTTGTTGGCTTTTGGGTGGAACTTGATTTCAGTGTAGGTATGGAGGCTTTTGGATGAGCTTTTGTCGATTAATGGTCCCTGGAGTCAGGAGTTTTCTGGTGTTCTCAAGTTTTGGATTTAGGTATCCTGCCTCTAGCTTTCAGTTTTATTCTTACAGAAGCCTCAAGACTTCTCCATCCATACAGCACTGATGATAAAACATCTAGGTTAATGGTGAAAAGATTCTCCACAGTGAGGGATACCCAGAGAGGTTCACAGAGATATGTGAAGAAGAGAAGAGGGAGGAGGGAGATAGAGGTAACTAGGAGGAGAAGAGGGAGAATCAAAGGAGGAGAGAACAGTCTAGCCAGTATTCAATTCCCTGTTTGCTCTCCACAGTCTGGAATACTCAGAGAGGTTCATGGAGTTCCATAGAGAAGAGAAGAGGCAGGAAGGAAATAGAGGTGAGCAGGAGGAGAGGAAGGGCAGTCAAAGAGGAGAGAGACCAATCTAGCTGTGATCAGTTCCTTAAGTTTTCTCCATGGTCTGGAACACCCAAAGAGGTTCACAGAATTAAGTAGAGAAGAGAAGGGGGAGGGAGGAGATAGAGGTGACCTGGGGGAGAAAAAGGAGAGTCAAAAGGGGAGAGGGCAATCAAGCCAGTAATCACACGCCTAAGTAAAAATGGATTCTGAAGATTGGATTCTTAAAGGTACAGAAATGATAACAAATACCAAAAAGTAAAGGTTAAAAATCTAGAGTAGAGGTTAGACTCTCACAAATACAATATTAAAAAAACAAAACAAAATCACAAAAGTTATATAAAAAATATGAAATTTGCTTTAAAAGTAGGGTCTTTTTTTCCCCAAGGTAGTAGTAGGTTTTAAAAATGAAAATTAAAGGAGTGATAAAGAACTTAAAATTTTAAAAAATTTAACAAATTAAAAAATGATAAAAGTAAAATATATCTAGGAATTTCTCTGGAGCTGTTGAGGGCAGTGTGTGGTCAGTCCAGTTTCAGATAGTTCCTTGTTCCACCTTATACTTCTACTCAATGTCTATAGGTCCCTTCCAATGGAGCCAGTGCTAACTACAGGGTTTTAACTGTTGCACCTGTCATTTCCAAAGCCATTCCCTCTTTGTTTGTTTTGGCTTCCTCTTTTTGCAAGTATCTTTAGTATCTAACTTGCTCCCTAACACAAGGAGGTGAAGGTGGTCACTTACTTAGACTCACTTGTTCAGTTGTGCTGCAGGGAGGGAGGAACACTGCAAACAAATATCACTGGCATGTGTGGGGAGTGCTCACGGTGACTGGGCTACACTGGGTTTGCTCCCACTCACGGCGTGTGTGTGCTTTCCCAGTCTACACTGCTCAGGCTCCAGGCTGCTCTGCTGGGGAACTGTCTAAAGCAGGCCCTGAGTTGTGTGCACTTCCCAGATCTAGGGTGCTTGGGTTCAGGTTCTTGGGTACTCCACAAAGGCTCTGTTGGGCCTGCATTTTGTGACCTTCCCAGGTCCGAGCAGCTCAGGCGACCAGGTGTTTGGCGAGCGCACTCTTCCCAGCTGGTCAGTGCATCTTATCACCTCCCCAATCCGAGCTGCTCGGTTTCCTGGGTGTGTAGCGGGAGCTCCATCTCAGGTGTGCTGTGTGTCTCCTCTGGGGAGCTGATCTCTGGCTGCAACCCTCCTGATGGATGTCAACCATCCAGAATCCCAGGAAGACTTGATTAGCAACTGGGAGCCTGCTCACAGTTTGGTAGGGGATGCTATCTCTGGGGCTGAGTTTGCCCCTTGCCTTCCAGCTCTGGCTGTCACTGGCCTGCATCCCTGCCTCCAGTGGAGGATGGGCTGGTCTGCAGCTGGCTAGCTCTCCTCTGGTATTCTCTCAGTCCTTTGTTTTGTGAGCGGGACGGACAGTGCCTTCAGTTCAGTTCAGTTCAGTCGCTCAGTTGTGTCCGACTCTTTGCGACTCCATGAATCGCAGCACACCAGGCCTCCCTGTCCATTACCAACTCCCAGAGTTCACTCAGATTCATGTCCATCGAGTCAGTAATGCCATCCAGCCATCTCATCCTCTGTCGTCCCCTTCTCCTCCCGCCCCCAATCCCTCCCAGCATCAAGGTCTTTTCCAATGAGTCAACTCTTCACATGAGGTGGCCAAAGTACTGGAGTTTCAGCTTTAGCATCATTCCTTCCAAAGAAATCCCAGGGTTGATCTCCTTCAGAATGGACTGGTTGGATCTCCTTGTAGTCCAAGGGACTCTCAAGAGTCTTCTCCAACACCGCAGTTCAAAAGCATCAATTCTTCGGCACTCAGCCTTCTTCACAGTCCAACTCTCACATCCATACATGACTACTGGAAAAACCATAGCCTTGACTAGCCGGACCTTAGTCGGCAAAGTAGTGTCTCTGCTTTTCAATATGCTATCTAGGTTGGTCATAACTTTTCTTCCAAGAAGTAAGCGTCTTTTAATTTCATGGCTGCAATCACCATCTGCAGTGATTTGGGAGCCCAAAAGAATAAAGTCTGACACTGTTTCCACTGTTTCCCCATCTATTTCCCATGAAGTGACAGGACCAGATGCCATGATCTTAGTTTTCTGAGTGTTGAGCTTTAAGCCAACTTTTTTACTCTCCTCTTTCACTTTCATCAAGAGGCTTTTTAGTTCCTCTTCACTTTCTGCCATAAGGGTGGTGTCATCTGCATATCTGAGGTTATTGATTTTATCCCGGCAGTCTTGATTCCAGATTGTGTTTTCTTCCAGTCCAGCATTTCTCATGATGTACTCTGCATATAAGTTAAATAAGCAGGGTGACAATATACAGCCTTGATATACTCCTTTTCCTATTTGGAACCAGTCTGTTGTTCCATGTCCAGTTCTAACTGTTGCTTCCTGACCTGCATATAGGTTTCTCAAGAGGCACGTCAGGTGGTCTGGTATTCCCATCTCTTTCAGAATTTTCCAGTTTATTGTGATCCACACAGTCAAACAGAGCTTTTCACAGGAAAGTTCTCTCTCTTTCCTTTTTTTTTCCTCTCTGGCTCTCCCATGGTTTGGATTGCTATCTCACGGTAGCTCCCTCAGATTGCCCTTAGGGTATTCAGGCCTGGTCCTTACCCTAAGCAATGCAGCCCATGCCTCCCTGTTGAGCCCCTGCTTGCAGGTGGCAGAAGCGAGTGTCTGGGCTACTTCTCCGCTGGGAGTTGCAATTAGGCATGCAATCTGTGGGGTTTATTTATTTGTTTTTTTTTCCTCCCGGTTATGTTGCTCTCTGAGATTTCAAAATTCCCCACAGACCCGCCGGTAAGAGGGTTTCCTGGTGTTTGGAAACTTCTCTTTTAAGACTCCCTTCCCAGGACAGATCTCCATCCCTAACCGTTTTGTCTTTCTTTTTATCTGTTATATTTTGTTCTACCTCCTTTTGAAGACAAATGGCTGCCTTTCTGGGTGCCTGGTGTCCTCCGCCAGCATTCAGAAGTTGTTTTGTGGTATTTGTTCAGCGTTCAAATGATCTTTTGAAGAATTTGTGGGGGAGGAAGTGGTCTCCCCATCTTATTCCTTTGCCATCTTAGGACCCCTCCATTCTCTTATGAATTATAAAGCAATAATGTATGCCAAAGCAACCCACTGTTTTAAATTCACTGTTTTTTAGGACAAAACTAAATCAAATCCTTCCCTCCTGAATTTTTGTTTGTTTTGTCAAGAAGTGAAGGGAGGGAGACTAAAGGGAGCTAATGAAGATGAGTTTTAACTGGAGCTTTTGAAGATAAATATGCAAAACAAAAAAATTTAGACAAGATAATTGATATCTTCCTTTTCCTGGACTGAAATTGGCACCATAAAACCAAGCATAGTGTAGGAAGCAAAAATTAATGATAAGCCAAACAATTCTTGTCTTCAATCAACTAATTCTCTTTCTTCAATTAACTAATAGGAATAGGAACATCCTAGAACTGGTCCAGAAAAGACTAAAAATGACATGATTCTGAGGGGAAAGGAAAGAAAAGCTTGATTTACAACTACTCCTTTTAAGGGTTACTGCATACTTCTACTACTGTCTATATGAAACTTCAGTTACTGCAGCAAGTAGAAAAATGGAGCTTTGAGTGGAATAGGGCACTTAAAACAAAGTCTTGACTCCTCAATCGAGCATCCCACTGGACATGGGAAGGAATGGATATTCCTTAAGGCCACTCACTGACTGGGCTGCCTCTGGCATGTCATTGACTCTGGCAGTGTCTCTTTTTTTAAATCTATAAAGTGTAAATAAGTAATGTTTCTCTTTTAAATAGCCCAGGGCAGTTGTTTTTTAGATTTATAAATGCTTTTGATAGTTAAGAATATGTCTTAGTCCTATGCTGCATGAATACTCAGTTGCTCAGCCATGTCCGACTCTTTGTGACCCCATGGACTGTGGCCCGCCAGGCTCCTATATCCATGGAATTTCCCAGGCATGAATACTGGTGTGGGTTTCCAATTCCTTCTCCAGTCTTAGTTCTGTAATAGATCCTTTTAAAGTTCATACTCATCTAGTTACATCTAAAAGAAGGGGTTCCACTTTAGTTTTTTAAAGGAGATTTTAAAAATCACACTAGAAGTTACTTATGATAGACCTCATTTTCCCATAAGCAAGCTGGAAAAATGTTTTGGGACTAAAAATGCAAAACAAGCCTTCCAAATACATGCAAAATAGTCCATCCAAGTTACTACATGTTATAAGGAAAAAGTCTCCACCCAGCAGAGCTATTATGAAAATAAGAAACAATATATGTTACATGAAGAAACATATATTAGGAATACAATAAATGTAGCCATCTGGTTATCAATTAAGGAATCCTACCCCAGTCAGTATTTTGATGTTAATCCTTTTGGTACATCTGACTTATTTCTTCCTGATTTTTTATATTATACCTGATTTCCTCACCTTTTAAAAATGTTGGCAGTCTCTTGCTTGGAGTTTAATTCCATTAATTTTTTTCCTATACATTTTATTAAGGAACACAAAATAAGATCTGTGCATTTTCCCAAAAAGTTATTTTTTTAAGTCTGATGCTTATGAAGAAATTTGTGCATGCCTAGTAGCATTAAGTAAAAGCTGGAATCTCATTTTGTTGACTTGAATGACATAAAACAACAGGGATAATGATCAGGAAAAACTAATGTTGAACTGGAAGAAATTAACTATTCCTTTAAGCATAGTAAGCAGTCAGTGAAATTTCATCAATCTTCAACTCAGTTCAGCCACTCAGTCTTGTCCGACTCTTTGCAACCCCATGGACTGCAGCATGCCAGGCATGCCTGTCCATCACCAACTCCCAGAGCTTGCTCAAACTCATGTCCATAGAGTCAGTGATGCCATCCAATCATCTCATCCTCTGTCATCCCATTCTTCTCCTGCCTTCAGTCTTTCTCAGCATCAAGGTCTTTTCAAATGAGTCAGTTCTTAACATCAGGTAGCCAAAGTATTGGAGCTTCAGTTTCAGCATCAGTCCTTCCAATGAATATTCAGGACTGATCTCCTTTAGGATTAACTGGTTTGATCTCCTTGTAGTCCAAGGGACTCTCGAGTCTTCTCCAACACCACAGTTCAAAAGCATCAGTTCTTTCGTGCTCAGCTTTCTTTATAGTCCAACTCTCACATCCATACATGACTACAGGAAGCACCATAGCTTTTGACTAGATGGACCTTTGTCAGCAAAATAATGTCTCTGCTTTTTAATATGCTGTCTAGGTTGGTCATAGCTTTTCTTCCAAGGAGCAAGGGTCTTTTAAGTTCATGGCTGCACTCACCATCTGCAGTGATTTTGGAGCCCCCCAAAATAAAGTCTGTCAATGTTCCCATTGTTTCCCCATCTATTTGCCATGATGCTGAAGAAGCTGAAGTTCTGTGAAGACCTACAAGACCTTCTAGAGCTAACACCCAAAAAAGATGTCCTTTTCATCATAGGGGACTGGAATGCAAAAGTAGGAACTCAAGAGATACCTGGAGTAACAGACTAACTTGGCCATGGAGTACAAAATCAAGCAGAGCAAAGGCTTACAGAGTTTTGCCAAGAGAACACACTGGTCATAGCAAAATAGCAAACATCAATCTTGTTTAATGATCTTGGAGATCATTATGAACTGTTGGATATCTTCCATGTTTTATTACTATTATTTATCAATATCCTCAGGCCTGGAGCTGAGTATTTGATATTGAATATTTAGTAAGGCTCCCTCATTTATACTTTATTGTCTCAGAGTCAGAAAGAAAGTGCTGTGATTTTCAAGTTTTAATTCTTCAGTTTCACATACTGTCACCTTTTTCTGGAAAGAAACCCACCACTGTCTACAGAAGGATTTTCTCGTGTGTTATACAACTGCATTGTGTTTCTTTCACCTTTTCCAGAAATTGAATTGGGAAGACAGGATAGTGTGAGGAAGGCAATTTTTGTTATGTATCATCTCTGAAAGCACTTGAAGACTTTTCACATCCTTCTGTTTCTCTCTAAGTCCTTAGGCTAAGACAAAAAGCATCTGCTTGCCTCTGACACAAAAAGGGCTTCTTTGAAGTTCACTGAATATACCTAAGAAGGGACAAGGAGGAAGAAACATAATGCACTATAATACTCACCTAGTTCATGTGCTGATTCTCATCTCAGTTTATTTTAATTATTCAATTTATGAGAAGAATTTAATTTTATTGTTGCCTCAGAAAATCTAATCCTGGAAGGGCAGTTCCAAAATACAAAAGAAGGGATAAATTGCCTGGAGGTTACTGATTCAATTGGATATAATTCTCAGGTATTAAAGCCCCAAAATAAAGATGGGGGTGACCAGGGTTCATTTTGCTAAATGGTGATCTCTGTGCTTTTTTCATATCTCTCATTAGTCTCTCTAATGAGAGGGAATTAGGGTAGAGACAGTTACAGGTCTCTTGCCCACCAATAACATTTCCATGTTATGTACATACAAGGTGTTTGCTGGTCATTTGCAGATTGATTGAGTGAATGAGTAACAATGTTGTATTGCTGATATAGAAATGCATATTGGAACAATATTACCCAAGAATGGATAGCAAAAAAGAAACTAATCATCTGGGGTTGCGTAAGCATCAGGGGGGATTAAAAGACAAAATTTCCCACAGTTTAAAAGAGTAACAGGAATTCCCTGATAGCATCCGTGTGGTAAAATCTCTTAGGTCAGTTCTGCCTCAGACAGTCCAGGCTAAACACTGTGCTTCACGATCCTGCAATACTCTTGTCTGCATGATGGTGGAGACCACTGACCTGAGTGGTAGTGAAAGCTGTAAGAGTCTGGGGAATTGAAATGGCCTTGCTTAACTTGGTTATCATTTAAAAAAATCTGAAGAGATTGCAGAATGAAACTGACTCACTAATAAGTTATATCATTTACCAGTAATTGTGAGAATATCTTTAAAGAGCTGCCAGCTGGCTAATGGCTAACCTGCTTCTAAAATGCAAGGAAAGAGATCCTGGGAATTCACATTAGGTGTGAGCACATTTTTCTTTTAGCAAGAAAAAGAAATGACTTCCTAAGCAGCTCACTTGGTATAGTTTTAATAAGGTAAGTTATGTCTTTCTAACCTGCTGCAATTCCTTGAAAGGATTAACTGAATATTTACAGTTGGGAAAGCCAGTGGTTGGTACTCTGTTGTGATCTTCCCACAAGGCTCACCATGTAGGGTTCTTTAAATAAGTTGCAGTATAACTTAATAGTGAGGCTCCCTGGTGGCTGAGATGGTAAAGAATAGCCCACAAAGTAGAAGACTTAGATTTGACCCCTGGGTGGGGAAGATCCCCTGGAGTAGGGCATGGCAATCCACTCCAGTATTCTTGCCTGGAGAATCCCATGGAAAGAAGAGACTGGCAGAACCCAGTCCTTCGGGTTGCAAAGAGTCAGACACAACTGAGCGGCTAACACTGTCACTTTTCACTTTCATAACTTAATAGTAGATAAAAGGTTAGATCCCAGGAGAGTTTCAAAAACCAGATAAGGTAAGCAAAAATGTAGAGAGCATGGCAATCAGTTTAAAGAGTGAGATGAATTTTAGAAACCAAGAAACAATTTAAAAACATATTTATTAATAATTCAGAAGCAATGCAAGTAAACGGTACGTATTTGCCAAACATGTTTGGAGGATTATGAGACACTCTTGAAGGACTTAATTAAGCTTGGTAATGGAGTAAACACAATAGCAGATGATGCTCAATGGAGAGAAGATGGAGGTAAAATATAATGAACAGTTTAAAGTCACGCATTTAATGAGTTATGAATTAGCCATGCCTCTCAGGTAGAGAGATTAATACACAGGGCAAGGACAGTAAGCAAAAAACCTAGGTCAGTGAGTTACAACATTCACAAAAAGTGGATGGAGTTTATCAATTCAAAGAGGATTGCTTTAAGCTATTTTTAAACTGGCTTGTTGGTAAAATTGCATTTTAATGAGTTTTCTCTGGTACATTAGTAACTAAAGTTCAGTTCAGTTTAGTTCAGTCGCTCAGTCGTTTCTCTTTGTGACCCCATGAATCGCAGCACACCAGGCCTCCCTGTCCATCACCAACTCCTAGAGTTCACTCAAACTCCAGGTCCATCGAGTCAGTGATGCCATCCAGCCATCTCATCCTCTGTCGTCCCCTTCTCCTCCTGCCCCCAATCCCTCCCAGCATCAGAGTCTTTTACAGTGAGTCAACTCTTCACGTGAGGTGGCCAAAGTACTGGAGTTTCAGCCTCAGCATCAGTCCTTCCAATGAACACCCAGGCTGGTCTCCTTCAGAGTGGACTGGTTGGATCTCCTTGCAGTCCAAGGGACCCTCAAGAGTCTTCTCCAACACCACAGTTCAAAAGCATCAATTCTTCGGTGCTCAACTTTCTTCACAGTCCAACTCTCACATCTATACATGACCACTGGAAAAACCATAGCCTTGACCAGATGGACCTTAGTCGGCAAAGTAGTGTCTCTGCTTTTCAATATGCTATCTAGGTTGGTCATAACTTTCCTTCCAAGGAGTAAGCGTCTTTTAATTTCATGGCTGCAGTCACCATCTGCAGTGATTTTGGAGCCCCAAAAAATAAAGTCTGACACTGTTTCCACTGTTTCCCCATCTATTTCCCATGAAGTGATGGGACCAGATGCCATGATCTTCACTTTCTGAATGTTGAGCTTTAAGCCAACTTTTTTACTCTCCTCTTTCACTTTCATCAAGAGGCTTTTTAGTTCCTCTTCACTTTCTGCCATAAGGGTGGTGTCATCTGCATATCTGAGGTTATTGATATTTTTCCCAGCAATCTTGATTCCAGCTTGTGCTTCTTCTAGCCCAGCGTTTCTCATGATGTACTCTGCATATAAGTTAAATAAGCAGGATGACAATATACAGACTTGATATACTCCTTTTCCTATTTGGAACCAGTCTGTTGTTCCATGTCCAGTTCTAACTGTTGCTTCCTGACCTGCATACAGATTTCTCAAGAGGCAGGTCAGGTGGTCTGGTATTCCCATCTCTCTCAGAATTTTCCACAGTTTCTTGTGATCCACACAGTCAAAGGCTTTGGCATAGTCAGTAAAGCAGAAATAGATGTTTTTCTGGAACTCTCTTGCTTTTTTGATGATCCAGCAGATGTTGGCAATTTGATCTCTGGTTCCTCTGCCTTTTCTAAAACCATCTTGAACATCTGGAAGTTCATGGTTCATGTATTGCTGAAGCCTGGCTTGGAGAATTTTGAGCATTACTTTAGTAGCGTGTGAGATGAGTGCAATTGTAACTAAAACCTCCCCCTTATTGTTGTTGTTTATGCTATGTTGTATTTGACTCTTTTGCAAGTCTTGTCTGACTCTTTTGCAATTCCATGGACTGTAGGCTGCCAGGCTCCTGTGTCCATGGGATTTCCCTGGCAAGAATAGTGGAGTGGGTTGCCATTTCCTTCTCCAGGGTGTCTTCCTGACCTAGAGATTGAACCTACATCTCCTGCTTGGTAGGTGGACTCTTTATCACTGTGCCACCTGGGAAAACCCCCTAGTTCAACCCTAATGTGGTGGTGGTGGTGTTTTACTCTCTAAGTAATATCTGAATCTAATGTAATTCCAGCATATTATCATTAAAATAAAGGTGTGAAGTATTTAAAACCCATTGGGAAGAAAAAAAAATGACATATTTACATATCCACTACCTAACTTTATCAAACCCTAGCATTTTTATGTCATATTTTTCAGAATTTTTTTGGTTGTTGTTTAAAAGAGATCAAACCCTAAGGTACCATTGAGGCCCTGTGTAAACCTCCAGCATCATTTTCTCTCCCTTCCTTTCTGTCTCCCTCCTTCCCTTCCTAAAGGAAACCTTTGTCGTTAACCCAGTGTGTAACATTCCCATGTTTATATTATATTTTCTACTATGTATATTTTTCCCTCACTACATTATGTTATTTTCCTGCCTTTAAGAAAAAAAAAAAGCTTTCATGATTTCTGGACTTCATTTAATTTTGTTGTTGTTGGAAAATCTGACTTTATTAATCCTTGGAACTAAGGAGAGTTCACACCATGAGGAACTGTGATTATGTCTCAGTGAGAGAGTGTTAAAGAGAACTTCTTGTAGGATTTAGACTTTGGGTGATAATTGAGGTCCTAGAAAGCAGGGCTTTGTTCTGAATTGGACATTATCAGGAATCAGGGACAATTCTGTAATTCTTTGCAGAAAACTGTTTCTGCTAATTTCCTTCCTGGCATATTAAGTGGTTCTTTTACTTCTTCTGTTATGAACAGTGCTAAATGAACCTTTATCTTATATGTCTCCTGGCATAACTATTAGTGTTTCTCCAAGTTTTAAAGAGCTATAGTTGATATATAATAATAGTTTCAGTTATATAGCATAATGGCACAATATATGTTTATATTGCTAAATGATCACCACAAGAAGTTAACATCCCTTGCCTCACATGGTTACAAATTGTTTTTCTTGTGATAAGGACTTTTAAGATCTACTTAGCTAGAAACTTTCAGTTTTACAATAAAATACTGTTAACTATAGTCACCATGCTATATATTATATCCCCAGGACTTGTTTATCTTATAACTGGAAGTTTATGCCTTTTGACCACAGGGTTTTAAAATTTACATAAATGGTATCCCTCTCTAGTATCCTTTAGAGTCATACTTTTGAAGCTGGATATTATGTTTTGCCTCAGTATTGCATTTTATATGTTTATTTCTGTTGATTTATACAACTTTACTGTATTCAGTTTGACCATGTACTCCATGCATAGATATATCACAATCTACTTATCCTTGGTCTTTGATGATATCAGTTCTTCATGTTATTTATTTATGATGGTATTGTGATGCATATTCTTTTATGTCTTTGTGCATATGTGCACATGTGGTCTAGCATATATACCTAGAGCTATGAGTATTTTCAGTGATGTTGAATGTGGCCAGATGCTTTCCACAGTGTGTGTGTGTGCGTTAATTGCTCAGTTGTGTCTGACTCTTTGTGACCCCACAAACTGTAGCCTGTGAAGCTTCTCTGTCCATGGGATTCTCCAGGCAAGATTACTGGAGTGGATTGCCATTCCCTTCTCCAGAGGATCTTCCTGACCCAGGGATCAAACCCTGGTCTCCTGCATTGCTACACTTCCACAGTGTAGCTTTACTAACATAATTCTTCCCCACCTTGGGATGAGAGCTCCCACTGCTGTGTATCCTCTCCAGCACTTGGTGTGGTCAGACTTTTTAAACTTTGGCCTATCTGATAGGTGTGAAATGGCATTTCATGATTTCAATTCTATTTTTCTGAGGTACATTCTTTTCAGAAAAAAAGAACTTTTTTTCTTAGAAAAAAATGGGAAATACTAATTGCTATGTTAATATTTTTGACTCTACAACTTAGGAAAATGCCACTGGGGAATTTTTCTCTTTTTTTCTCCTAATGAGACAGTGGCTTTGATGAAAAGTTGTTCTACAGAGAGGGAGGGGGAAGGCCAACAAAGCAAGCCATGGGTCACTTAAGTTGTCTCTGTGATTGGCAGAAGTCTTAGTAAGAGAATTGGCTTAGGAGAAAGTCAAGTTTGACAAGAAGATGAGACTGCTACTTGTCAGCAGCGCTGCTTGGAAGAAAAGGTTGTGACATACATTTTCCACTGGCAGGTTGTCACAAGAATCATTTGTAAATCTATGTAATATGAATACCAAAGATACGAATATTACACAAGCTGTTGAGGAATGATCAGATTTGGAACCCTGTGATCAGATCCTGTTCTTCCCAAGACCATCTATTGAATCAGAGAAGTTACTGTTCTGCCTTTATAAGACCTAATTCTTTTCTATACAATGCTCCTAGCAATGCATTGCTCTAACTTTTATTCTTATACTGTAATGCACAAAATTCTCTGTGATCATAACTGAATCAGCTTTCTGAATGAAAAAAAAAAAAAACCCAGTTATTAGTAGCATACTTCTGTAGGGATGACAACTGAAATTCTTTTCTCCATGTCATAACTCTTAATGGGTTATTGAGATCACATTTTAATTTTCAAACATAATTTTCATCTTAAATGCTTAATGCTTCAACATGGCTAATCACATTTTATAAGAGATTCCTCTACTTGTAATAGTTATGATGGATAGGTATCCAGATTTATTTTTCCTGCATAAGTGAGGAAATGACTCATGGTAGAGGTCATGGTTACATAGTAAATCACTTGCAAAGCTAGGATTAAAAAGGATAATTTTAAACTCTTGTTCCTGTCCTTTACTTCACTCACAAGAGTAATTCATAAAAGTTAACTCAGAACTTAACCCAGTTATCAGATAAGCAAAGATTTGGGGGAAAGTTTGCAGGGGATGTTTCTATCTAACAGCAAACAGCTTCACGCTATTTTTATTGCGTTAATCAGTATTTTGTATACAAGTACTATGATGATGGTGTCCCAGCTTGGAAATGACCTCTGTTACTAAGTGGTACTTTGGCCACCTCATGCGAAGAGTTGACTCACTGGAAAAGACTCTGATGCTGGGAGGGATTGGGGGCAGGAGGAGAAGGGGATGACAGAGGATGAGATGGCTGGATGGCATCACTGACTCAATGGAGTGAGTCTGAGTGAACTACAGGAGTTGGTGATGGACAGGGAGGCCTGGTGTGCTGTGATTCATGGGGTCGCAAAGAGTCGGACATGACTGAGCGACTGAACTGAACTGAACTAAGTGGTAAGGGAGCTCAGTCCCTCAGTTTCTCCCTAGTCTTTGCTGCTTAGTGGCAAACACTCTCAGGGTCTCTCAGTCACTCACCATTAAGGATGGGTTACTGGATGGTTAGTCATTTTCAAGGATGCTCCTGTGCTGGGTGGGAGCAAATGCACTAGGACCTACTGAAGTATAGCTCTTGATGCCTGAGAGTTAGTACTTCTCTCAATATAGGGAAAGCTGTACCTCTCCCAAAGCATTTATTTATTTTTATTAATACTGTGAACTGGCTAAATGATCATTTCTTTCAGTTCCTTAGGACATTCAGGCTCAAATTTGTGGTCCACCTCTAATAATATACAGACCTTTGGCACCTATTATGTGCTGATTCTGTTTTTTCTTGATCTTTGTTTGTTCTCATTCAGATTTCCTCATTACCTTATTTTTTTCCATTATAGAGTGTGTACTTTTAAAAGCCTCCCTAAATCCTTCTGGAATGAAATTCCCTTCTCCAAACAGTGGCTTAGGTTTTGCTGAAGGACTCCCACGTTTGTAATGCACAGCTGTAAGGGGCTCCCACAAATGAATACTAGAGTATTTGCTGAATTACTCTATCTAAGCTAACTTGGTGAAGGGAATTTTAGTATGGTGAGACTCAAAGCCAATACATTTCATTATATAAAAATTACACTCTTGGAAGTGGCGGGTGGGGGTTAGGGGGAAATCTTTCCAGTTCCAGGTCACTTTTCAGTTGGGAGTTTGTGAGGAAATGGGTTAAGGCACTGTTTCCCCATGGAACATTCATTCGCAAGATAGGAGCCAGTGCTACCTTAAGAAACAAGAAAAAGAAAGGAAATCAATTCTTTTTCCTAAACTCATTTGGTCCCAGAGTTGATGGAAATCCTGATGCTCCCTTTCTTCCTACTCCCCCAATCCCAAACATCACATGGAGAGAGGAATCAGTTCCTCAGCTCCTTCTTCCAGTGCAGGCTTTGTGGGTTAACTACCCACGTACCTGGCTGATATGCAGTGTGGTTAACAATTAGCACAGTCAGAACTCCTGCACAAGTCAGAACATATGTGGTGGCACTGGGAGAAATATCGCTCTTCTGGAGTACCCCCTCTTTTTGCTAAATTTTAGCTGATATTGCTGGATCTGTGTGGGAGGGGAGCTTATCTTAGGGGAGAGCCTGCAACTGATGTGGCTCAGCACAGTGGCTCTCAGCTCACGTCTCTATCAGGTCTTTTTGATATGACCAGTCCACACAGTCATACCAGTGTATACCCAGCTTCATATCAGCCCTGTCCCACAGGCCAGAAGGCTCTCTCTTGGTCAACCACATCCAGAGAGAATTAAGAAATTAAGCTTAATAGGAAGAATGTCCTGCAACGAAGTGAGGAGTCAGGATTAATTTTTTTTTTCTTTTAACTTTAACTTAGAAACAAATAAAACTGTTGCCAAGATTCTGTTTGTGAATGCCCATGGCAGGGAGTTTTTAAAAATGCAATTATGAGTCCCTCTGCATAAAAGACAAGTTTTAGAAAGGCAAAATACAGGTTATGGTTAGGCCATCTAACAGGACAAACAGACCCCACTCACCCAAGATGAACTGTAGAATTCAACATTCTTTGCCAAGCGGGAATATTTTTTAATAGTATTATGGAGATTCTTACTTTTAAGTTTCTCAACTCAGTCCATATGGGAGTTTATTATCTAGCATATATGTGTTCCTGTTGTGTGTCCTAGCCTTGAATCAAATCATTTTGTTTATGATTTGAATAGATCAGACCATGCCCTTTGGAAGCCATCACCCAAAGGGTCCCCTTAATATTCAGAAAGGAGGGATGTTCATTCTGTTCCAGAAACTTAGTAATGTGACTGAAGTAATGTGACTGACACTTAGTAACTTTTGACTGAACATCAACTCAAGTGTGTACTTTGAGGACTGAAGAGATAACATCCAAAGAGACTGCAAAATCCCTAGTCCAAACTGCCTCACCCTGTTATCTTAAAAAATAATAATGGTAATAAGCCAAAGATGCAAAGCAGGCAGGAATCATTCCCCACTTCCTCTCTTGCCTGCAACTGCATAGCCAGAGCCCAAAATTGTCTCCACAGGGACATTTTTTGCATCTTTCAAAATCCATTGACTGTGGTTCTTAGAAGCAGCTCCAGGGAGAGTGGGAGATGTGGGAAGGATCCCAGCATGCAGAATGCCATCTCAGTCAGTTTGTTGTTGTTCAGTTGCCAAGTCATGTCTGACTCTTTGAGACTCCATGGATTGCAGCACACCAGGCCTCCCTGTCCCACATCATCTCTTGGAGGTTGCCCAAGTTCATGTCCATTAATTTGGTGATTCAGTTCAACTGATTGGTCATCCAACCATCTCATCCTTTGCTACCTTCTTCTCCTTTTGCCTTCAATCTTTCCCAGCATCAGGGTCTTTTCCAATGACTTGGCTATTTGCATCAGGTGGCCAAAGTATTAGAGCTCTAGCCGTTAGACATATACAGACACCAACCTTTTGTGTATAGGACCTCCTTACCCACCGCTTTAAGGATTAGGCATTGTGCCTCAGCCCTCACTGCCAGGAACAGTCTACATTTGCCAATGGATTTGAACTTGGGAAAGCACTTGTGAAGCAAGACTTGTCTGGGGAGAATTAGGAAGGATGTGTCATGACACCACACCCACTGAGCATGCAGTAATTGAAGCACTACACCAGCTGATACAGGTGCACATTATGAATTACTAGGGGAAGAAACATGTCATGCAATCCTCTTATCCACCCATTGGTTCACAGCACAGAGATGAGAGACCAGGCAGAGCAACAGAGCCCTAGCCACTGTGTGTGAATTAGGCAAATGTTGCAATAACAGTGAGCATTGGTAACTCATGATTCTGTGTGGCCTTTCCTTCCTCAGCTTTCATAGGACTTTACACAAGCTGTATCCAATTAATCTTCCTTGTACCCCATGAGGTGACAAGGCCCATTATCCTCGATTTGGTGGATGTGAAAACAGAGACATAGACAGATTAATTTGCCCCGGGAACTCAATGAATTAACAGCAAAACCAGAGGTGGTACCTGTTCTTCACAGTTTCAGTCTGTTCATTCCAAGATGTACTGAAACTTAACTGAACAAAATATTTTTTTCATTATTGTCCTATGTCATGTAGCTCTAGATCCATCCCTGGCATCTTGTCTTTCATGTGACCTTGAGTAAAACTGTTTGGTCTCTCTGAGGTTATCTGTGAAATGGGTGTACACTTGCCTTACCTATCCTATAGAACTCTCATGGGGTTCACATGAAATAATAGCTGTTTAATTCTGTCAGATGTGAATCTTTTTTTTAAACCAATATTTTACTATGTATTTTCAATTATATTTTATTCATAGTATTTCTGACATTTCAGGAAAACAAATGACTTCTATGTACAGTTTATTTTCTAAAACCATGATGAGCTTTGAAATCAGACACTAATTTGCTTTCTTTCTAACACACAAACACACACATACACACATACAAATAACCCAGAGTTATATTTTAAAATGTAAACATGAAAGAAAATTTAATAGAAGAATGAACCTTACTTAGCACCTCCTCAGTGCCAGCCACACAGTATCTGCTCAGTAAACGTTTATTTAATAGATGATGGATGAATTCACTTTGTGGATAATAAACTGAGCAGTTGGTGTTAGAGATGTCAATGTGTACTAGCTAGATTTTTATAGAAACCAAGAACTATAAGGCCTGCAACAATGAATGTTATTGATTTCATTAGTCAACATCAGTCTATCTACTTTTATAAGATACATGAATATAATGCAATATTATCCTTTGTACTTATCCCACTGAGCTTACTATTAATATATTCATTGTTATCCTCTGAACTTACTATACTTGGGTGATAAAATTGGAAACTTTGCCTTACAAATAATAAGGATGTATATTATGCTAAAATTCTAAATCATTCTGTCTTACTGTGACCCTCAGGGGTTCATCTACTCATTGATTGATTTATTAATATAATTAATAATTGCTTACAATGTGCCAAGCATTGTGCTAAGAAATATGTTAGAACTTTTCTTTCTTTCACATGGCTTATTTTTCAGTCTTTCAAAAGGGCAATTTTATTGAGCTGATGTCTCTGAAGATTCTCAGTTCTATCAGTATTTAACCCCAAGCTAAGGCCTCTGTGGCTTCCCCCGTGGCTCAGGGGTAAAGACCTGCCTGCAATGCAGGAGATGTCAGCAGACCTGGGTTCAATCCTTGGGTCAGGAAGATCCCCTGGAGGAGATGGCAATCCACTCCAGTATTCTTGCCTGGGGAATTCCACAGACAGAGGAGGCTGGTGGGCCAGAGTCCATGGGGTCTCAAAGAGTCAGACAAAATTGAAGTGACTTAGGATGTACGTATGCAAGGTCTCTCTGGGCTGTGAAGGTAAAAAAAATAAAAGAAGTTTCTCAGAAGGAATAAAGTCAGAAAGATCCGCTGTATTTGATTTTACCTTGTGATGGGCAGGGAAACAGGACCAGGACAAGCTGATCCTCTAAGTGGAAAGTATGTGGGAAGGAGAACAAAGACAGTCCTGTAGTGCCTGACAATTTGAAATGTCAGGTTTTATGTCGTTCATAATTTTGAATATGTCTTTTACATGTAATTGAGAATAAAATTTGCTCAAAAACTAGAAGAAGAAAAAGACTTACTTAACTAAATTATTACATCTTTACTTCTGAGATTCATTTTCTTTCTCATATTTGTTTAATTCATATCAGGTTATTTGATCATTTGTAGGTAATGTTTCTAAAAATGCTTGTCCTATTTTGTGTGCTTGTCATGATGACAGATTGTTGCTGTGATGTTTCACAAGGCAACTTACCATTTGCCTGCTTAGAAGGACTGATACTTTTTTCTACAAATGTGATGCTGTATCCAAAAAGTTAAGAAAAACATAACCCCTCAAATGAATAACTCCATATTTTTAAAAGCCAGGATTTTATTCCAAAATTTATCATTCACCTCTTCACTAGGGTAAAGAACAAATCCTTTCACCTGAAAACACACAAAAAAATCACCTAGGTTGGGTTCTGACCTGCTTTGAGAAAAACACAAAGAAACACAGTGGAAGTTCTCCAATTCTACCATTATTATAATATTTACAAATGTCACCAAGGCAGCCTACAGAATGCTTTCTGAGCCTAATGATGTCAAATGGAAGTAGCTTCATTACCAAAAAGGCTGTGACATTTCTTTCTCTAAAAATACAATAAGTAGAAAATAGTACTTCTATAGATAGTGCCTGTGAGCAACAAGCTCCTGAATTTATTATGGAAGTGGGCAAAAATCCTTCTGTAGTGGAGAAAAAGAAAAAAAGAATAAGAGAAGATGTTGGGGAAAATGCATCTGTGGCTACATCAGTGATAAAGAGATAGAGGGCTAGGTGAGAGAAAGGGCAGTAGCAGGAGGAGGAGAGAAAAGAAGAAGTGGAAACAAGAAGGTGGTGTGTGGAAAGGAAAGACAGAAGACTGAGAAATAGAGAACAGGGAATAGTAAATAGATTAGTTGAGACAAGGGAAGAGGAAAAGAAGGAGTGAGGATGAGTGCAAGCAAGAAATGAACGAGGGACTTCCCTGGTGGTCCAGTGATTAAGAATCTACCTTCCAGTGCAAGGGATGCAGGTTTGATCCCATTCAAAAAACTAAAATCATAGCATCTGGTCCCATGGCAAATAGGTGGGGAAAAAATGGAAACAGTGACAGAGTTTATTTTCTTGGGCAACAAAATCATTGCCGATGGTGACTGCAGCCATTATTAAAAGATGCTTGCTCCTTGGAAGAAAAGCTATGACAAACCTAGACAGTGTATTCAAAAGCAGAGACATCACTTTGCCAACAAATGTCCGTATAGTCAAAGCTATGGGGTTTCCAGTGTCATGTATGGATGTGAGAGTTGGACCATAAAGAAGGCTGAGCACTGAAGAATTGATGCTTTTGAACTGTGGTGCTAGAGAAGACTCTTGAGAGTCCCTTGGACTGCAAGGAGATCAAACCAGTCAACCCTAAAGGAAATCAACCCTGAATAGTCATTGGAAGGACTGATGCTGAAGCTAAAGCTAGCTCCAATACTTTGGCCACCTGATGCGAGGAGTTGACTCATTTGAAAAGACCTTGATGCTGGGAAAGACTGAGGACACGAGGAGAAGGAGGTGACAGAGGATGAAATGGTTGGATAGCATCATTGACTCAATGGACATGAGTTTAAGGAAACTCCAGAAGATAATGAAGGACAAGGAATTCTGGCATGCTTCAGGCCATGGGTTGCAGAGTCAGACACGACTGAGTGACTGAACAACAGGGAACTAGAATCCCACATGCTGTGGACAACTAAGGCCATGCATGACAGCTAGAGAGTCCCTCACGAAGAGCTGATGTAGCCAAATAAATAAAATAAAAAAAATTTTTTTAAAGAAATAAATGAGGCGGGAGAGGGAGAAGGACATGTGTAAGAGGTTATCCTCCTGAGGGTTCAGCAAACTAAAGTCTATGGACCATATCGAGTCCATTGTCTTTTCTTGTAAATTAAGCTGTATTGGAATACAAGCTGGCCCATTGATGTGTATATTGTCTATGGCTGCTTTCATGCTACAATGGCAGGGCTGAGTATTTGTGATGGAGCCACAGCTTAAAATATTTACTATCTAACTCTAATGGAAAAGTTTGCAATCTAATGTTCAGTTCAGTTTCGTCACTCAGTCATGTCTGACTCTTTGCGACCCCATGGACTGCAGCAGGCCAGGCCTCCCTGTCCATCACCAACTCCCGGAGCTTGCTCAAGCTCATATCCATCAAGTCAGTGATGCCATCTAACCATCTCATCCTCTGTCATCCTGTTCTCTTCCTGCCTTCAATCTTTCCCAGCATCAGGGTCTTTTCAAATGAGTCAGCTCTTTGCATCAGGTGGCCAAATTACTGGAGCGTCAGCTTCAGCATCAGTCCTTACAATGAATATTCAGGATTGATTTCCTTTAGGAAGAACTGGTTGAATCTCCTTGCAGTCTAAGGGACTTGCAAGAGTCTTCTCCAACACCACAGTTCAAAAGCATCAGTTCTTTGGAACTCAGCTTTCATTATAGTCCAACTCTCTCATCCATACACGACTACTGGAAAAACCGTAGCCTTGACTAGATGCATCTTTGTTGGCAAAGTGATGTCTCTACTTTTGAATACACTGTCTAGGTTGGTCATAACTTTTCTTCCAAGGAGCAAGCATCTTTTGATTTCTTGGCTGCAGTCACCATCTGCAGTGGTTTTGGAGCCCAAGCAAATAAAGCCTGTCAGTAATCTAATCTTATTGTTCTTAAACTTTAGTGTGCATCAGAATTTCCTGGAGGGCTTGTTAAAATAAAGATTGCTGAACCCCATTCCCAAAGGTTTTGGTTAAGTAGATCTGAGGTAGGATCTCAAATTTTCATTTCTAATAAGTTTCCAGGTGATGCTGGTTCTGTTGGGCCAGGGCTTGCACTTTGACAACTACTGCTTTTATTTGTACATAATGTCATACACCAATATTGTCCTGAATAAGGAGATTTTTGCAGCTAGGGAAAGGAAAACCAAACTTTATCCTCTTTCTAGATAAACATAGATGTACAGATGGATATCATAATTCTTTACAAAGTATCTTTTTAAAAATTCTTAAACTGGATTTTTTTATAATGCCTATTTCATTCTTAAAACAATGACAACTGAATTTGATTTAGTTAAAAGCTTAGTTAACTGGTAGTTTACTACTAAAAATGTTTGGTTTGCATCCATTCCCTGTAATAACATTTCATGGCTACATGGGATACAATAGGTGCTTAACAAATCAGTGTTATTGTTGTTGCCACAGACTCTCTTATTTTAATGAGTATATGGTTCTTGTTAAAAGGTGATGGTAAAATACACAATTCTGGCAATTCATGTTCTTCACAACACTGTGTTAACTTTGTACACACATCAGCCTGTTCCTCTTTTCCTTGAACCCGTTGTAACAGGTTAAACATCAATTACCAAAAAACTGCGAAATGTGAACTGTCTATATTTTTTAACACAATAGGGTCTTGTTTCTGAAGAGATTCCGTAATGAATTTTCCCATAAAATAGGCATATCTATTATTAATCACATCAAGGAATGTTGTAGGTTTAAATTCTTTCAAATCTTTCTTTAATAATTTACAAACTGTGATTAGTTCCAGAATAAGTAACACTAGCTGTAATCTTCCACCTCTTCCTAGATCTTTTTCCCCTGACATCTTTTCCTTTCTTTTCCTCAATTCCTCTTCCTCTATTCCTCTGTTCCTATGGCTGAACTGCCATTGTTTTCAGCACTAGGTCAGTCACACCATCTGCTTAATGAGTGCTTTAGGGGAGAGGGATCATCTGTAGCCCTTCTATCTGCCTTCCATTCTGACGACGCCCTGCACATGCTTGAGATGGACTAGGGATAACCTAATGAGTGGTTCCAGGTGGGATCTGTGTAACAGGGTGACTTACCATTCATGGTGAAATTCCACTGCAGAACTGTAGAGGTCTGGTATGGCAGAATGTGACAGAGTGATGTGAATCGCAAACAGGCAGTTTGGTGCTCTTGAGCTTATTCAGGGAATTGTGCTACAATGAAAACAGTGACGGTTCAGTCCCGGTATCACTTGTTTAATATTAGGGAAGACACTGGTCTTTCTGGTGTCAGACAAAGAAGCTTCTTAGAAGGTAATTATGAGTCAGTCAGTTCAGTTCAGTCGCTCAGTTGTGTCCGACTCTGCGACCCCATGAATGGCAGCACGCCAGGCCTTCCTGTCCATTACCAACTCCAGGAGTTCACCCAGACTCACGGCCATCAAGTCGGCGATGCCATCCAGCCATCTCATCCTCTGTCATCCCCTTTTCCTCCTGCCCCCAATCCCTCCCAGCATCAGGGTCTTTTCCAATGAGTTAGCTCTTCGCATGAGGTGGCCAAAGTACTGGAGCTTCAGCTTTAGCATCATTCCCTCCAAAGAACACGCAGAGCTGATCTCCTTTAGAATAGACTGGTTGGATCTCCTTGCAGTCCAAGGGACCCTCAAGAGTCTTCCCCAACACCACAGTTCAAAAGCATCAATACTTCAGACCTCATCTGTCTTCACAGTCCAACTCTCGCATCCATACATGACCACAGGAAAAACCATAGCCTTGACTAGACGGACCTTTGTTGGCCAAGTAATGTCTCTGCTTTTCAATATGCTGTCTAGGTTGGTCATAACTTTCCTTCCAAGGAGTAAGCGTCTTTTAATTTCATGGCTGCAGTCACCATCTGCAGTGATTTTGGAGCCCCCCAAAATAAAGTCTGACGCTGTTTCCACTGTTTCCCCATCTACTTCCCATGAAGTGATGGGACCAGATGACATGATCTTTGTTTTCTGAATATTGAGCTTTATGCCAACTTTTTCACTTTCTTCTTTCACTTTCATCAAGAGGCTTTTTAGCTCTTCACTTTCTGCCATAAGGGTGGTGTCACCTGTATATCTGAGGTTATTGATATTTCTCCCTGCAATCTTGATTCCAGCTTGTGCTTCTTCCATTCCAGCATTTCTCATGATGTACTCTGCATATAAGTTAAGTAAGCAGGGCGACAATATACAGCCTTGACGTACTCCTTTTCCTATTTGGAACCAATCTGTTGTTCCATGTCCAGTTCTAACTGTTGCTTCCTGACCTGCATATAGGTTTCTCAAGAGGCAGGTTAGGTGGTCTGGGATTCCCATCTCTTTCAAAATTTTCCACAGTTGATTGTGATCCACACAGTTAAAGGCTTTGGCATAGTCAATAAAGCAGAAATAGATGTTTTTCTGGAACTCTGTTGCTTTTTTCGATGATCCAGCAGATGTTGGCAATTTGATCTCTGGTTCCTCTGCCTTTTCTAAAACCAGCTTAAACATCAGGAAGTTCATGGTTCACGTATTGCTGAAGCCTGGCTTGGAGAATTTTGAGCATTATTTTACAAGTGAGTGAGATGAATGCAATTGTGTGGTAGTTAGAGAGTTTTTTGGCATTGCCTTTCTTTGGGATTGGAATGAAAACTGACCTTTTCCAGTCCTGTGGCCACTGCTGAGTTTTCCAAATGTGCTGGCATATTGAGTGCAGCACTTTCACAGCATCATCTTTCAGGATTTGAAATAGCTCTACTGGAATTCCATCACCTCTACTAGCTTTGTTCATAGTGATGCTTTCTAAGGCCCACTTGACTTCACATTCCAGGATCTCTGGCTCTAGGTGAGTGATCACACCATCGTGATTATCTTGGTCATGAAGATCTTTTTTGTACAGTTCTTCTGTGTATTCTGGCCACCTCTTCTTAATAAGTTCTGCTTCTGTTAGGTCCATACCATTTCTATCCTTTATCAAGCCCATCTTTGCATGAAATGTTCCCTTGGTATCTCTAATTTTCTTGAAGAGATCTCTAGTCTTTCCCATTCTGTTGTTTTCTTGTATTTCTTTGCACTGATCGCTGAAGAAGGCTTTCTTATCTCTTCTTGCTATTCTTTGGAAATCTGCATTCAGATGCTTATATCTTTCCTTGTAGTCTGGTGGATTTCTTTCCACTTCCGTTTGAATTTTCAAAACTTTAATCCATACTGGTGTTATTGTGTTAGTTTTTCCTGTAGTTGCTGTAACAAATTACCACAAACTTTGTGACTTAGAAAAAGCACTAACTTATTAAGTTACCATTCTAGAGTTCAGAAGTCCAGGATTTATTTAATCTTTGTGAGTTAAAGGTGTTGGCAGGGCTGCATTCTTTCTTGAGGCTTTAGGAGGATCGTTTTCTGGCTTCTAGAGGGAGAAGGCAATGGCAACCCATTCTAGCACTCTTGTCTGGAAAATCCCATGGATGGAGGACCACGGTAGGCTGTGGTCCATGGGATCACGAAGAGCTGGACACGACTGGGTGACTTCACTTTCATTTTTCACTTTCATGCATTGGAGAAGGAAATGGCAACCCACTCCAGTATTCTTGCCCTGGAGACTCCCAGGGACAGGGAGCCTAATGGGCTGCCATCTATGGGGTCTCACAGAGTCAGACACCACTGAAGCAACTTAGCAGCAGCAGCAGAGGTTGCCCACTTTCCTTGGCTTTTGGCTCTTTCCTCCACGTTCAAAGTCTACAGTACTGCATCTTTCAGTCCCTCCATTTTGTTTCCTCTTATTTCCTGGCCAATTTCCTACTACCTCTTCCTTTTTATTTTCAATTTTTAGAAAATATCTGTATTTAAGTTACTTAAATTTCTACTTATTATTCTTTCTATTAATAATGCATACTTAGCCTCATTGCTCTTACTATTTTTTTGGGGGGGGGGGTTACATGCACTAACTTTATTTATTTATTTATTTATTTCAGTGCTCAGCTTTCTTTATTTTATTTTATTTTTTATTTATTTTTTTTCTTCTTTTTTTAATTTTAAAATCTTTAATTCTTACATGCGTTCCCAAACATGAACCCCCCTCCCACCTCCCTCCCCATAACATCTCTCTGGGTCATCCCCATGCACGAGCCCCAAGCATGCTGTATCCTGCGTCAGACATAGACTGGCGATTCAATTCTTACATGATAGTATACATGTTGGAATGTCATTCTCCCAAATCATCCCACCCTCTCCCTCTCCCTCTGAGTCCAAAAGTCCATTATACACATCTGTGTCTCTTTCCCTGTCTTGCATACAGGGTCGTCATTGCCATCTTCCTAAATTCCATATATATGTGTTAGTATACTGTATTGGTGTTTTTCTTTCTGGCTTACTTCACTCTGTATAATCAGCTCCAGTTTCATCCATCTCATCAGAACTGATTCAAATGAATTCTTTTTTACAGCTGAATAATACTCCATTGTGAATATGTACCACAGCTTTCTTATCCATTCATCTGCTGATGGACATCTAGGTTGTTTCCATGTCCTGGCTATTATAAACAGTGCTGTGATGAACATTGGGGTACATGTGTCTCTTTCTATTCTGGTTTCCTCGGTGTGTATGCCCAGCAGTGGGATTGCTGGGTCATAAGGTAGTTCTATTTGCAATTTTTTAAGGAATCTCCACACTGTTCTCCATAGTGGCTGTACTAGTTTGCATTCCTACCAACAGTGTAGGAGGGTTCCCTTTTCTCCACACCCTCTCCAGCATTTATTGCTTGCAGATTTTTGGATCGCAGCCATTCTGACTGGTGTGAAGTGGTACCTCATTGTGGTTTTGATTTGCATTTCTCTAATAATGAGTGATGTTGAGCATCTTTTCATGTGTTTGTTAGCCATCCGTATGTCTTCTTTGGAGAAATGTCTATTTAGTTCTTTGTCCAACATATTTTTTTCTTTTTTAAAAAATTTTCTTTATGTTTATAATGAAAACATCTGTACTGCCACTCATTTAATAGGTTCATGAGAAACTTAAGGTTTCGCTTTTTAGTCTTTCGTCAAAATTATCCTCATGATTTCTAAACCTTTTTTGAAAATTCATTGTATCTGTATTCCCCAAAGGAAGGAAGCCAGTGTTTTAGTACCAAACCTAATTTTGTGAAAAGATTTGTAATTCACAGCTTGCATATTGTCTTAACTCGTGTATGCTATCATCATATTTTATAAAGCAAATGTTAAAGGTTATAAAACTGGTTAACTGCTATAATAATTGTGTCTTTAATATTAGGGAAAATCTGCATATTCATTCATATCATTAATACTGGTTTTTAAATAGGAAGAAAATATTGTGTGTATAGGATAATTTAAAATTTTGAGGACATCAAAGATATTTCCTGTATCTGGAAGATTGGCTGCATTTATAATGCCTTTGATTACAAAAGAAGATATGTATAGTGTAGGAAAAAATAGTTAATATAGAGTCAAATGAAAGTAAACAAGGTCATGTGAAATATACCACTAAGGAAAAATAATTCCTCCAATTCAAAAGAAATGATACAAATGAACTTATTTACAAAATAAAAACAAACTCACAGATTTAGAGAATGAACTTATTTTTTATTTTTATTATTAAAACTTATTTATTGTTTATTTGACCTTGCCACCTGGCATGTGGGAATCTTAGTTTCCTGACCAAGGATCAAACCACTCTGCTTGTAGTGGAAGCACAGTCTTAACCACTGGACCACCAGGGAGGTCCTGCTCCAGATTTTTTAATATACTACATATATTTTTGAAAAAATTATGGCTATTCTGGTCATACTGCTTTCTGATCTACTCTTTTAAATTAACAATGTATTATAAATATCTGTATTATTTGACATTTTTGTTGGTTGCATTGTATTTTATTATATGGATAATATAATATGGATTTATTGTTAACACTCTGGCAAACATTCTTGCAGCTAGTTCCTTAGAATAAATCCCAGGAAGAGAAATTTGTGGGGCAACAAGCATTTTAAAGTCTTTTGATCCATAGGGGACCCAAACAGTCATAATCCAGAAGATAATTTCACAGAATGGTTACTGCACTTCTTCCCCTTCCCAAGGAAACATCATAGTGATTTAATTATTGTTTGTTTGTTTTTTTTTACTTTCAGGTTACCTTGCACCTCGAAACCTTCCTAGTACTGGATTCTTCCCATTCCTGCAAACCCTACTCTGTGACACAGACTCTAAATGCAAAGACACACCCTATGGGCCACAAGACCTGCTTCGTAGGAAAGGAATTAACAGTGCACTATTTAAAGACAGGTAGGGGCATTTTCCAAGTGTATTCAGTCACTTTGAGAGATCAAGTCTTGTTTCCTTATGAAATATATGGGAAGCCATCCTAGCTTAGTTATACAATTTTATTTTCTATATCTACAAATGTGATGATCTAAATATGAAAGAACAAAGTGGTTACAAACTGGAATTACCATGTTTATGTGGAATTAGGCATAATCTACTTTGGATGAATTACTCAGTTTTTGCTTATGCTCCCGTAAGGGATATAAAGTAGATGGCTATAAGAACCTGCTGTATAGAACAGGGAACTCTACTCAATACTCTGTAATGGCCTATATGGGAAAAGAGTCTTTGAAATTGGTGATTATATGTATATACATCTGTACACCTTTGCTATACACCTGAAACTAACACAGCATTATAAATCAACTACTCTGGTAGTTTAGCTGCTAAGTTGTATCCAACTCTTGTGACTCCATGGACCAAAGCCCATTAGGCTCCTCTGTCCATGGACTTTTCCAGGCAAGAATACTGGAGTTGGTTGCCATTTCCTTCTTCAAGGGATCTTCTGGACCCATGGATCCAACCCAGATCGTCTGCATCACAGACAGATTCTTTACCAACTGAGCTACCAGAGAAGCCCCCAAAATTAACTATAAAAAAATCAACTATACTCCAGTAAAAAAAAAAACAAAAACAAAAACTGGATAGTCAAGGCAGTCATTCTTAACTTCCCTCGGGGATTCTCTATCCTACTTCAAATTGTCAGTGGCATTGCCCGCCCTAAGACTCGATCACAAATGTAAGATATAGGACAAAGTCAAGGTTATTATCTTCTATGTGGTACTTCTGGATATAACAGAAACCAGGAAATGCAAATAAGGAAATTAGGGATCTAGAAATCAAAGTAATAAAGTTGGAAGTATACTTAATTGAAGAACCACCTTTAAATGAGGTTAATGTGTCCTATTTTATGGTATGAGAAGAAGCTGAAGTATAAAGATAGGGAATCTAGACCATTTACAACCTCAGTTTTCCATCCTGAGATTTTAAATATAAAGAGTCAAGAGCCTAACCATTTGTAGAACTAATAACACTGTAATCTGAATCAACCACGAGATTATTTTGGTAGAGATTTTTTTTCTGTGTTTCTCAAGAAAAGATTATATTTATCTGTAATCAGAGATATTTGGTCCCTCAAAATTTCATTTAAATTCATTGGCATATAGCACCATTTCTCCTTCAGTATTATCATCATGATTTTGATCATCAGTTAGTATGGATAATACTTTGAGAGAGTAAGTAACTGCAAGCTATTTAACATAAAATATCAACATGTCAAGAATTATCTTGGGAAATGACTTGAGATACAATGTAATTGTTGGGTTGCTGATTCACTACAGTTTTTATTGTGTCAATAAGTTATTTAGTCTTTATGCATAGAGCATTCTAATGTTCACTGATTTATTTATCAACATATTCAAGAAATAGTGGCTGAGAAATTTCTGTGTGCCAGGCATCATTCTAGGCACTATAATACAGAGATGAACCAAACAAATTCTCTACCCTTTTGTTACTTGTATTCTAATGGAAAAGCAAAAAAGCAGTCAAACGAATAAATAGCATAATCACCAATAATAGTAAATGTTCCAGCAAGAAAATAGAGCAAATTAAGAGGTAGAAACTGAAAGGTGAGCATTAAATAGCAAAAGAACGGCCTCTGTTGGAAGGTGACATATGAGTGGAGACCAAGAAGGACTGGGAAAAGCCAGCACTCGCATATGAACATCTAGAAGAGAAAGTCCCAGGCAGAGAAGCAGTCAGTGATCCTGAAATGGGGACACACTTGATCATTTAGAGGAATAGAAAGTTGCCTAATATGGATAGAACATAGTACAGGATGATGAAAGGGGCAGAGGATTTGTTGAAAAAATGAAAAACCCCAGAGAAACAGCATGAAGCATCAAACAGGTAAGAAAACGGAAGGAATTTGCCTTCTGTTTTTAGTATAATGAGAAGCCACTGGAAATTTTTAAACAGGGAAATGGCATGACATATTGTCTGTGAGACTAATGTTCTAAGCATATACAAGCATTGCCTCAACTAGCCACTAGTTGTGTATTTCTGCAAGGATACCAAAAGATGGCTAGAGCCTATTGTCCCCCTGGGTACTCAGTGTAGAGATAAAGTGAATGAATACTTTATTCATTCACCTAGCTCACAGTCTCTGTGTCCCTGTGTGAGTGATGAGTTAGGCATGATTTATGCCTGTGTTCTAGTAGGAGAAAAGTGAAAGGGAAAGTGTTAGTTGCTCAGTTGTGTCTGACTCTTTGCAACCCCATGGACTATAGCCCATCAGGCCCCTCTGTTCATGGGATTCTCCAGGCAAGGATACTGGAGTGGGTTGCTATTCTCTTCTTTCCGACCCAGGGATCCAACACAAGTCTCCTGCATTGTAGACGGATTCTTTACCATCTGGGCTAGCAGGAGAAGGTAAATGTTAAATGAGTGATAATAAGAGATAGTGCAAAAAAAGAATGCCAGGAGGAAATTGAAGCAAGACATCCTCCATATTTAAAGTAGAAAGAGAGCTTTCAGCTGATGTAATCAGGTAAACCTTCATGGAGAAGTTGTACTTGAGATGGACATTTTGTGAACCAAGTGTTGGAGAAGATATGAGGAAAATTAATGTCCATTATTTACAAACTGGATCCACTTGGCACTCTTTTCCTTGTATCTTTTTTATTTTTTCTCATGAAGAACTAAGTAACAACAAGGAGAATAGTTATCAGTATTTAAGAAGTCTATCTATACATATTACCACCCCCAAAAAAGTATTTTTCTGTGTATTTCTATGTATATGGTCCTCAGTAACATAATAGAGGACCAAATTCATGGAGCCCCCTGAGATGAAGCATTGAGTTGATTTTAGAACTAAGATTAAAGTCCAAGTTTATTTTTACCCTCTGTTGGTTACTCTCTAGCTAGTTGATCATAGCTCTTTTTTTCACTTTTATTCTAATCTCCAAGTATTATATAGAGCTCAAGCTGTATATTGCTGTATATTCAGTATTTTCTCTAAACTACCAAGTAATTGGAGCTTAATTTGGAAATTACATGCACTAATAAAATTGCATTAATGATATCTCCCACCATGCTATTAATTTTTATGTATTATATAGCCACACAATGAAACTGGGATGTGGTTACTAGGTAAGCCGTTCCTTACTGGGTAAGTCATTTCACTAAATTGCTTCCCTTTGGTGAAGAAAGATTCACTGGCATAGCCACATTAAGAAACAAAACCATCTTCCTTTTCTGTTTTCTAAGTGAGGGGAAAAAATGCTATCTTTGGCCTTATCAAAGGAGGCCCAGCATGTTTATTTTAATAGAATGCTCTTCTGAAAGACATGATCACACTGAGGTCACTACTTGCTGGCCAGTTGCCAGGTGTTTTGATGCATTTTTGCATTAGCACCAGTCTTCTGTTATTAAATTCATACTTCTTTAAACATTAGCTTCAGGATGAGGTGGTTTAAAAAAAATTCAACCATCAACTCAGCATCAACTGTAACTAGCTGTCTGAAAGAAGAGATGATTACATTTATTGTTTTCTTGCTCTTTTGCACAAGGGATGATCCAACATCATGGGACTTACCCTTATGGTCCTTCCTCCCTGCACTGCCTCTAAGAATACATCAGAACAGTGGGGGCTCTTGACTGTGCTGTTGCTCACACAGCTGGCAAATGGCAAAGATCATCTTGCAGAGCCCACAGGGTCATTATTTGGAGAAACAATTCAGCCTTCCTGCAGCTCCTGCTGGGGAATTGCCTCTATGGATTTACTCCTTGTCTCTGTCGTGTTGACACTCATCCATGACCCATGGTTTCCAAATTCATACCTTTGTTCGTAGTATTGAATGGCTCCTATAGAACCTGAAACACAGCTAATCTGATTCTATTCAGAGGCATTTTTTTAAAAAGTACCATGGCTTTTGTTTAGTAGTGAAAAATATGGATGTGTTTCGAAAGTAAAGATATTGTTGGGAATCTAAGGTAACTGGAAGTAGAACAGGTATGCATCCTCATTTGACTATAAACATGAAGTAAGATGCATTAGGTCTCATAACTGTATTAATTTCAGAGTAATGTATAGCTATCTAGCAATCACTTTAGTGAGTATCTGTATAAAAATAAAGGTGAAAACATCATTTATCAAAAACAAAGTAGAAGGAAGTCTTTAACTGCCATGCAGGCAAAATTGTTAATTCATTGAGTTAGAATGTATTGAACATGTACCATGTGCTGGAGACTATCCAAGTTACTGTGGATACAGATGACCTTACATGCTGGATTCCCATAAAAACTTAAAATCTGGTGAGAAAAAGACAGAAACTACTAAACAGGTAAATTAATCTGTCAAATGGTGAATGTGATGACTATTTGTTTCGTTCTCACTGTGCCTAAAACATTAGACAACAGATGGTGAATAGTTATATAGGTACTCTGAGACATTGTTTCTGTCTGAAGAATGTATATCTTACTATTGGATATTTTATTGGAGTGGAGAGAGGGTTGGGTGGGGAGATATCAGAAGAGTTCTCCAGAGACCTGTATGGGAGAGATCATTAAGGTCAGATAGGGTGGTAGTTACCAGACTAGAGGAAGGTGTCTTGGAGATAGAAAAAGAAGGGCTTTCCTGGTGGCTCAGTGGTAAAAAAAATCTGCCTGCGAATGCAGGAGATGTGGATTCAATCCCTGGGTCGAGAAGATCTCTTGGAGAAGTAAATGGCAAACCACTCCAGTATGCTTGCCTGGAAAATCCCATGGACAGTGGACCCTGGCAAGCTACAACCCAAGGGGTTGCAAAGAGCTGGAAACTACTTAGTGACTAAACAACAGCAACAAAATAGAGAATCTCAGAACCTAAGAAAGAAATTAACGGTGATCCTTATATAGTCAGTTTAGAGGAATAGGCAGACAGCTTTGCTACTGACTGTGATGGCAGAATTACAAATTCCTTTGTAATGTTGCCAGATTAATCTCTCTGTGTCAGGGCTAGGTAGAATACAGTATGTACAGGGTTATCTGAAAGCTACTGCAAAGGTGTCTCCTCCCCCATATTCTATGTGCTTCTGATGTACATCTGCCCCAAAGACATTTCCTCATCTGCCCCATCACGGTGCCTCTGAAAACTTTTAGAAATGTATTAGCTCAAATATAACATCTCCAAAGTCCCTCCAAAGAATATAAAAAGCCCTAGGACAGAGCAACATATTAAGGCATTTCTAAATCTTAACACCTTGACTGATTGTTGATTGGCAAGTGAGCCACCTAGAAGAGAGGTGCATGTTGAACATGGGCATGCAAGGATTATATCTGAATATGGAAGACCCTGAAGGAATGAACATGAGGATGAAGTTCAAGAAATCATGAAAAAGTTAAACTTTTCCTGTGAATGACTTATGCTTGGGGGTAGTCAGGAAGGACGACTGTATAACCAAGGAGGCCTCAAGGCCGTTATAACATTCTTGTTTGTCCCTAAAGTTAGTAATGCCTGTCATGGGAAGCTGGAGTCAGAACTGGGCCTGGGGCATATTTCACACCTTCTTTCCAGGTGTCACTGCATTACCTGTATAACTATATTTCAGGGGGAAAATGAAAAATAGAATAAGTTTAACTAATCCTTAGAGACAAAAAAAAAAGTCAGAATTTTCTTTTTAGGATTTGCCATATGTGTCTTTCCTAGACACATATTCCTTTCAAAGACAGAATTACCATGGTGCACATGGATGCCACCCACACAGGTAGTCTTTCCCACTCACAGGAAATACAAAGACATTCAGTATAAGTGCATAAATCCTACCGCTATGATGATATCTATAAATGTGACATTTCCCAAATGGAACTGTTGGTAGACATGTCTGAGAAGAAATAAAACTACTCAGCCTAGTTTCCCTCCCAATATCTTAAGTTTAACATTTTGAATCCAAGATGTTCCCCTTATTAAGTCCCTTTTGAAGTAGAGCACTATAAATGTGGTAGAGTCAGAATCTACTTCTTCAGCATCTTAGAGGCAATGCTCTTAACCATCTCCATGGTCCTGGACATGTGAGCTGGGTCTGGAAAAGTCAAAATGATGCCATGGGCCACTTGAAGATTTGACTCAGCCTTTCTTGCCTCACCCAGAAGATTGAATTTTCTGGATCCAGATGAGCTTACATGCTGGATTCAAGAGGCACCATAATATACCTCCCAGAGATATCTAGTATGAGAAAGATTCTCTCAGACTTCCTTACACCTATTCTGAATTCCTGAATAGGATTTTTAAATCTCCTGAGTTGGTCCTAGGGAGTTGATGGGAGCTGAGTTGTCACTGAATAAGTCCACTTCTCTGTCATAGCCTAGTGCTTGGGGCCAGATAATTCTTTGTTGTGCTGTGCATTGTAGAATGTTTAGTAGCATCCCTGGTCTCTACCCTCATCCCTGACCTCTAGATACAAGTAGCATCACTCCTATCCAGTGTAACAGCCAACATGTCTCCAGATATTGTGAAATATCCCCCAGGAGCAGGGGAGGGGCCAGAAATTGCCCCCAGTGGCAAACCACTAGTGTAGTAAAAGGATGAACAAAAAGATTTTAAGGTAGCAAGAGCCAAGAATTAGGTAATGATTCTAGGACCTTGCTCTATACAAAATGCAAATGATAACTCTAATTTAGCGCCCCCAGTCATGTGTAGTCATCATCCCCTGGCCATATCCTCCCTTAGCTATTACCATTAACATATTATAATCCCTGTTTTATTTTTTTAATTTGTCTTACCCGTATATGTCCTGGGAATTTAATAAATGTGTGTGAGTTTATGAATAAATATGGTGGCTACAGTGAAGACTGATTATATGTTTATGCATGTGTTGCCATCTTTGAGTGCTTCCTCTTCCAAGGATCTTTGCAGAGCCAGGTGTGCAACAAGGGAGGCAGACCAGGCTATTTTTAAAAGTTGCTTTTTTCAGGCAAAAATATACAGCAGGGCAAAGACAGCCTCTTTAATAAATGGTGCTGGGAAAACTGGAAACTATAAGCAAGATGAAAAGACAGCCCTCAGAATGGGAGAAAATAATAGCAAATGAAACAACTGACAGAGGATTAATTTCCAAAATATACAAGCAGTTCATACAACTCAATGCCAGAAAAACAAACAACTTAATCAAAAAGTGGGGAAAAGACCTAAACAGACATTTCTCCAAAGAAGACATACAGATGGCTATCAAACACATGAGAAGATGTTCAACATCCCTCATTACTAGAGAAATGCAAATCAAAACTGCAGTGAGATATCACCTCACATGAGTCAGAACGGCCATCATCAAAAACTCTACAAACAATAAATGTAAGAGAGGGTGTGGAGAAAAGGGAACGCTCTTGCACTGTTGGTGAGAGTGGAAATTGATACAACCACTATGGAAGACAGTATAGAGATTCCTTAAAAAACTAAGAATAAACCCACCATATGACCCAGCAATGCCACTCCTAGGCATATACCCTGAGGAAACCAAAATTGAAAAGACACATGTATCCCATTGCAGCACTATTTCCAATAGCTAGAACATGGAAGCAACCTAGATGCCCATTGACAAATGAATGGATAAAGAAGTTGTGGTGCAGATACACAATGGAATATTACTCCGCCATAAGAAGGAACACATCTGAGTAAGTTCTAATGAGGTAGATGAAACTAGAACCTATTTATTATACAGAGTAAAGTGGATCAGAAAGAGAAAGATAAATATCATATTCTAACCCACATATATGGACTAGAAAAATGGTACTGAAGGATTTATTTACAGGGCAGCAATGGAAAAACAGAGGATGAGATGGTTGGATTGCATAACCGACTCAATGGACATGAGTTTGAGTAAGCTCTGGGAGTTGGTGATAGACAGGGAAGCCTGGCATTCTTTAGTCCATGGGGTTGCAAAGAGTCAGACACTGAGCGACTGAACTAATGGAAAAACAGACATAGAGAATTGACTTACGGACATGGGAGAGGGCAGGAGAGGGTGAGATGTATGGAAAGAATAACATAGAAATTTATATTACCATATGTAAATTAGATAGCCTACAGAAATTTGCTGTATGGCTCAGGAAACTCAAGCAGGGGCTCTGTATCAACCTAGTGGGGTGGGATGGGGAGGGAGATGGGAGGGAGGTTCAAAAGGGAGGGGATATATGCTTATCTATGGCTGATTCATGTTGAGGTTTGACAGAAAACAACAAAATTCTATAAAGCAATTATCTGTCAATAAAAACAATAAATTAAAGTTAAAAAAAAACATAAATAAATAAAAACGTTGCCTCCTTAGCTATCCATTCTTCCAGACTGTATTCTTCATCATTAAATGTTTGTCATGTGCCATCTGCCAACAGAGTGCACTGTAGACTCTTCCTAAGAGTTTTACTGCCCAAAGAGAAAATTGATCATTCCTTCAAATGGTAAATTCCTCTTATGAGTAAACATAAAGAAATTAAATTTGAAAATGAAGAAAGAGCTATAAAATTCTGGGTTAGGCCCTTTGCCTCTTCCCACCTCGCCAGCCAGTGTGTGCAGGCCCCAGTTTATGAATAATAAGGGTGCATCCATTTGGTGTCCAGAGATCCTGAAGCTTCTAGTATTCTAGAAGGATCTTGTAAGGACCATAGATACATAAGTGTGGGGCTTCAGCTGCATACTGATGGTGAAGGCTGTGTCTTTGTACATCTTTGTGGGCGCTTTGACAGTTAATGTTGGTGAGTATCTATGATGTCAGGACCCCAGTAGGAACTCGATCAGCGCACCTCACACAATACTCACAATAGCTTTGCAACGTGGGTGTATCATTCCTAACTTATAGATGAGGCTGCAATTTTTTAGGAAGTGGCAGAGATGGAATTTGAAAGATACCTACTAACTCCAAAGTTCTTCTACACCCTGGCAATACCATCTATTTTTATTTAATCAGCTATTCAGTTTTATGGTTCAGAACTATACTAGATATTTCAAATAAAAAGATCATCATGGTGCCTACTTCCAAAGATGTCACAGCCTAAAATGGAAAAGTGATAGGAATAGGTACACAAGCAAACATAGTACACTTAAAATTGATATAAACTAAGTATGTACAATGGGGGCAGGAGGAGAAGGGGACGACAGAGGATGAGATGGCTGGATGGCATCACTGACTCGATGGACGTGAGTCTGAGTGAACTCCGGGAGTTGGTGATTGACAGGGAGGCCTGGCGTGCTGCGATTCATGGGGTCGCAAAGAGTCGAACACGACTGAGTGACTGATCTGACTGACTGACTGAAGTATGTACAAAGTGCTTCAGTTCAGTTCAGTTCAGTCGCTCTGTCATGTCTGACTCTTTGTGACCCATGAATCGCAGCATGCCAGGCCTCCCTGTCCATCACCAACTCCCGGAGTTCACCCAGACTCACGTCCATCGAGTCTGTGATGCCATCCAGCCATCTCATCCTCGTTGTCCCCTTCTCCTCCTGCCCCCAACCCCTCCCAGCATCAGAGTCTTTTCCAATGAGTCAACTCTTCACATGAGGTGGCCAAAGTACTAGAGTTTCAGCTTTAGCACCATTCCTTCCAAAGAAATCCCAGGGCTGATCTCCTTCAGAATGGACTGGTTGGATCTCCTTGCAGTCCAAAGGACTCTCAAGAGTCTTCTCCAACACCACAGTTCAAAAGCATCAATTCTTTGGCGCTCAGCCTTCTTCACAGTCCAACTCTCACATACATACATGACTACTGGAAAAACCATAGCCTTGACTAGATGGACCTTAGTCGGCAAAGTAATGTCTCTGCTTTTGAATATACTATCTAGGTTGGTCATAACTTTTCTTCCAAGAAGTAAGCGTCTTTTAATTTCATGGCTGCAGTCACCATCTGCGGTGATTTTGGAGCCACCAAAAATAAAGTCTGACACTGTTTCCACTGTTTCCCCATCTATATCCCATGAAATGATGGGACCGGATGCCATGATCTTCGTTCTCTGAATGTTGAGCTTTATGCCAACTTTTTCGCTCTCCTCTTTCACTTTCATCAAGAGGCTTTTTAGTTCCTCTTCCATTTCTGCCATAAGGGTGGTGTCATCTGCATAGCTGAGGTTATTGATATTTCTCCCGGCAATCTTGATTCCAGCTTGTGCTTCTTCCAGCCCAGCATTTCTCATGATGTACTCTGCATAGAAGTTAAATAAGCAGGGTGACAATATACAGCCTTGACGTACTCCTTTTCCTATTTGGAACCAGTCTGTTGTTCCATGTTCAGTAGTAACTGTTGCTTCCTGACCTCCATATAGGTTTCTCAAGAGGCAGGTTAGGTGGTCTGGTATTCCCATCTCTCTCAGAATTTTCCACAGTTTATTGTGATCCACACAGTCAAAGACTTTTGCATAGTCAGTCAAGCAGAAATAGACGTTTTTCTGGAACTCTCTTGCTTTTTTGATGATCCAGCAGATGTTGGCAATTTGATCTCTGGTTCCTCTGCCTTTTCTAAAACCAGCTTTAAATGCAAATCCATTCATTGTCTAAGAAGCATAGAATTCTCTGTCTATAAGCATGGTCAGAGATTACCCTGAACTCAGTAAGACTGGTTACCTTCTTGTCCTCCTTTAGCAATTTAATAGGGAGCTAAAAGAACCAATTGCCTTTCTTGGAGGAAATAAACTGAATTTCACCTTAAAGTCTTAATTCACGTTTTTTCCCACAATGCTTGCTGTTGTACATTTACTTTCTGGTTTCCATTTTGAGTTTACGGATAATAATTGTTCAGTAGCAGAGTACCCATACCGTCATACTACATGCTGTAAATACAAAATAAACCCGGGAAAATTTCAGGATGATGAACTGCAAAGCACATATGATATCCCATGCTCTCTCCCTGACAAAAAGCCATACCAGGACCACCTAAGAGGAGGTGAACCACCTCCCCCCTCCTGTAACATGGGATGCATGGACCACCATGTAACTAAGGCCACCTTCTGGTCAAGGCAGGTCCCCTTAGAAAAGAAGCCTCCAGAGTTCCTTGTCCAGAGGAGCCATTTTCTGTTGAGTAAGTTCAGAATTGCTGAGCCAGTGGCTTCCTGGGAAAGGGATGAACTTGTCTTTGATTTTGAAAGAATATTTGAAGGAGTAGTTTTAGGGCTTTTACCTGAATGTGGGGAAACGGGCAAGATGGCCCCTATGGAGGAGATGCAGTTTTTGCTTTTCCAAGCTCATACTTCCTTAGTTTCTTATCACCTCTTGTTTTCCTCCCCCACTCCCATTTATTACTCAGTCTTTTCTCTTGCTCTTTCTTTGCTCTTTTTCATCTTTGTTGCTTTCCCTTTGGTTTTGTTGCTGTCCCTATTCCTTAAAATTTTTATGAAGGTAGTTTTCCCTTTATTTCACAGTGTGTTGATATTCAGTAGTACTCCTTACAGTGTTTCAAGCTGAACTAAAAAAGTGTCAAGAAAAAAAAAGTGAAACTGACTTTCTCAAACTGTCTAAAACTTTCTGTTTGAGAGAAAGGAAAAGGTCCAGGTCAGTTCTTATTTTTATTTGAACAGTTTTCCCATCCAAATAAGGAATATAAGAAGATTTAGAGGAATATAGTCATGGTCATGAATAATTCAAATAAATATACATTAAGAATGCAGAACTTTGGGAGCAACCAGTACATTTTATAGAGGATACTGGAAGAACACTAGGGAATGAAGACAAATATCACCTTTTCTTATCATTTTTATTAAAAGGACACACTGGGGGAAAAAAGAGATTTTTTTTCCAATTATAAATCATAAAGTACCCTGGAACCAGGATTTGGATCTTGTTTCTTAAAAGGAAGTCAAATCAAACCATAATAGCAAGCAGAACTTCTTGCTTTTTTGCTCTTGTCTTTTTATATCTGTTCTTATGTACCTTCAGTAAGCTTTTTATAAACAATCAGACAAAACACATTATTCACTCCAGACATCTGGACTTATTTCATTCTTGAAATAGATACATTTATTTCAGATACATACTTTAGGTATATCAAGTTTTCAAGAAAATGTGATTATTTCTATTTAAAAAATGATAAACAGGAAGTTATTTAAAAAGAAAAAAAGAAGATTGCTGAACTGTGGGATGGTCCAATAGTGTTTTCTGCCAAAAGGTGGTGTGATCATGTTGTACAGAGATTCCTGGCATCATATGCTATCATTACAGCCTTGATACATTCAGTGAAATTAAAACGCTCCATGCATCATTCTTTCTTTGACATCTGGTGCCACCTGCCATGACACCAACCATAGTACCTAGCACAAATTAGATATTCCATAGATGTGTGTTCTTCCCCTTCTTCTTTGAATCTTTCTTGAAAGTGTTCATCTTTGATAATCTTCAAAATGGCATCTGTAATTTAACATAGAAACTTGTTTTCCTTTAAAGGTTGACAGATAAGCAGACCTTTATTTCAGTACCCAAAGCAGTCTTTGACTCTTATCTGTTTGGGATCCACCATCTTTTTAAAAGAAAATATATATATTGTAAATATTTTTAGTGTTTAGCGCTATGTCCTTTTTTACTGTAAGAATATAGTAAAAAAAAAAAACTATTTCAACCTTATCTAGGCCATTTTCTCTGAAGAAAAATTTACTTTGTAGGACCCTTATATACTTATTGATATATGGTGAAGTGAGTTTTGTCATAAAATCCTGGAAAGTAGATTAAAAATTTGAAAGTCCTAGGAGAACCCTGGAATCTGCCACATAACACTTTGCTGTAACTAACTGAAATTAATGTGAGTGATACAGAGTTCTTGCTTTTTCTTCTCTAGTGAAATTCTGAGAAAGTCATCCAACCTGGAGAAGGACAGCGATTTATCACTCCAGAGTACTGAAGTTCCACAAAAAAGGCACGCATCACTGGGTAAGCTATCCTCTTCTGTCCAGTTTAGAACAGGCCTTTTGGAACAACCAGTAAAGGTCTCATCTTTAAAAGTTGTACTTTTAACAATTCAAGCAAAGATGGAATGCCTAGCCTATCCTGAGAGATCTAATCACTCCTTACAGTTGCCTGAGTGTGGTGGTACAATTATGCAAAGGTCTTGAGAATAATTGGAACTTAAGTTATTACTGAGATACACACTAGAAGCAAAAGCCTATAAGTGGTACTAATATAATGTTAAGAATTACACACTGTCCAACAATTGACCAGGAACTCTTCCATTGTCTACAGTTAAATGACACTGGGATGGTTAGAATGCCTAGCAATAAAACATATTGAATGGAGTCTCAGAGATTTGTCTGAGCTTTACATTTTATTTGTGAGGAACATGAAGCCCAACAAGGTTAAGCACCTTCCCTGTTGCAGTCATCCAGCTGAGCTGGTACTAGACCAACTGTCAGGGTGGGACTTTCCAGCTGATGGTCTTCTTCCTCCCACTCCACTACTCAGTGGCACAGTCATTCATCGTGCCTGTGTGCTCCCTTCATTCACAGCTAAGCCAGTGGCCCTCAGATGTTAGTGTGCAGAATACCCACATGCTGAGCTTCCTGAACCTTCTGCTCAGGTTCTTCTGCTGCAGATGTTCCTGAGATACAGTTATTAGAAGCCACAACTTGAGAATAAACTCTCAAGACAGCAGGATTGTTTCATATTCATTAGCAAATATTCATTAGGTGCCTGCTATCATGTAGGTACTGTCTGAACTATTGGAGATATATTAGTGAACAAAACAGAGATTCCTCTATGTCAGAATATGATTGGTGCTCTGGTGGGAAAAAAAAGAACCTTTAAAAATGCCATGTGATATTTAAGATTCTATGACACTAACATTCCAGTGTAAGTTGATGAGCCACATGAAAAAAAAATATTTTGTTATTGTAGTAGGAATATGTTTGTGAATGGTTTTGAGGAGTTAACATGCTGTGGTGAATGATCTCCGGGTGTCTGATGGAGTAGGGTAAAGAACAGAAGAATAAGATCATACTGTCGTGGCCCAGTTAGCTTTGCTCTGTGCAATAGCCATGTATTACATTTCTGGCCAGTCATCTCACAAATGTATTGCTTTGGTCTAGAGGAATGTAAATTCTTCAGCCCAGTGAACATTTTAACACAGTCTACACCCCGCTGATGTTGGTCACTCTATCTTTGAATATTAAGATTCTTTGTTGTGAGGATAATAAAGTATTTCTATCCAAAATTTATAAGTCAATACACTGGCTAACGAATGCTATAGATCTGAACATAATTTTCCAGCTAATGCTCCTAACCCAGAACAGTGTGCCACATTATAAATGGTATTGGATGAGACCACTTTGGGAATTACTTAATTAGAGTATACTGTAGTCTGGACTAATTGCTTCCTCCCATTTATTTGATCTGAAATATCATTCAGAAACCACTTTGGGGAGGAGGGAATTTATGATGTTAAGCAGATTTTAGCCTCCCAATTGAATAATTAAAAAAAAAACCATTATCACCAGATGTGTATTGCTCATTGGCAGATTCTTCAAGCAGATGTTGGGTGTGATGGATTGTGGGGTTAGTGGAGCCACCTCAGATCCTCTTGGCTTGCACTAAAATGATTCCGTTTATTAGGCAATAATATTGGTGATAAAGTTTAATGATATAAACTGGAATGAAAGCAAATGACATCCAGAATGATTGGAAAGAACCCAAGAGCAGACCAAAACCATCACAGTTTTATGTGAAAGGAAAAACTGATGGAATTCAGCATTTTGCCAGTAGGAAAGTTTCATGGAAAAGGTGCATATTTGAACACATTTCTTGTTGTGGAGTATATGAAAGCATAAGGGATATTTATGGATTCTTATGTGTATGTGTGTGTGTGTATGTGTGTGTAAGTTTGTGTGTTTATTTTGCTCATCTTTTCTTTCTTTTTACAACAGCCACAATGTTTCCTAGTCCAAGTGCTGATTTGGAAAGTACTGAAACAGATACTTTCAATGGTAGTCAAGTGCTTGCCCGGATTCTTAGTTTGGAAAAGGTAATTTCAATCAGTTTATATTGAGCTCATAACAAAAAGCAGGTAAACAAGCACCTCTTAGGTTAATAGAGGACTCTTCCAAATAGGAAGAGCACTCCCATTTGGAGTAATATCTCAGAGAGATTCTTTTCTTAGGAGCTGTTTGATAAAAAGCTTAATTTAGAGACATTCTAAATTCCTTAAAGTCTTGGATATTTATTTACTTCCCTGTTAAGTCCCTTAATTGAACTTAAGATTTTCATTTGGTAAAAAAAAAAAAAAATAGGGTGGCATTATATGTGATCTTTTAATTTTCTGAAGCAGGGAAGAAAAAATGCTGTATGAAAGCAAATGAAGCTATAGCAGCCATCAGACTTGCTGCCTCATCCATACTAATAATGCTTTTGGAAAAATTGGAGCTATAAAAAAATCTCTCCCAAAAGTAATAAAAATCTCTTTCCTTAGCATGGCTTAAAGAGCTTACCTATGGATTTCTGTCTGGTTTACTCACCGTCTTCTCTAAGATTCCAGATTGCCAAATGATAAACATCATTTCTAAGAGGTGTACACTGGCAACCTATGAGCTACGTGTGCATGTGTGCACATATACAAGGATTGTAAGAAATTGAATTTGAATGCCTTTAGGCGGAAGAGGTACCCTTCTGTTAACTGAAATCCCCACTTTTCCTTATGGTCTTTTATCCAACCCGATTCATACATTTAAGTTACTTGGCTGGGCCCATGGGCATTTGAGTCCTGCTTTGCATGCTCTTCAGAAATTCAGAGGAGATCACTTTCAACATTTTGCCACCGAGGGACTGTTTCTCTCTCTGCCTCTGTCTCTCTCTGTCTCTCTCTCTCACACACACACACACAAAAGAATTTTAATAATACATCTACATCTTATCTAGATGTAGATATTTCTTCCATCTGAAACATGGAGACGTAACTCTGATCTTTATTCATGTTATTCATATTCCTATGACCTTAACCACTGCTACTTAATATGTGTCTATTAGTTCCCCTTGAGTTGACATTATGTATAACTGAGGCATCTTAATAAGCTTGTTTATGTCAGTAAACCAAAGAACAATTCAAAATGTATGGAAAAGGCACCATACCTATCAAGGCAATTCTGCCAGTGCTGGTTGATATATAAGACCTTCACAGTCAGTTCAGTCTAGATTTTTAAATCCTGGTTTATATAATAGTTGAGGTACCTAAATCACCCTGTGTAACTGAGGAAACCCCACCATGTGCCCACTTAATTCCAGTATAAAGCCTCCACAAGTCACATCAGGGTGTAAACTAGGAAAAGTTACTTTATTCCATTCCATTTCTTCCATATTCTAATAATTTTATTTTATTTATGATTTTATTCCAATCCAATCCTTCTATATTCTAATACTAGAAGCAGTCTTGTATTATATCAGCTAAATTCTTTAATAGCTAAAACAGCAATGCTATTCTCAAAAAAAATCACTGTATTGTATTGAAATTCCCAGGTTCTCTTTCTCAGATGGAATAAAACTTAAGAATTTTGTGAGGCAGCACAGAGTCATATATCCAGTGGAGATAAGTAAAAAATGAATTTTCTATGTATAGATACATATTTTCAGAGTAGTTGGAGCAGAGAAAGGATATAAAAATTAGAATGACATATTGATGTCTGTGTCAGCAATCTCTCTGATTCCTCTTTCTTTCTGTTTACTGCTTTCTGCAACCCTTGCAAGAATAAGTAGAGAAATCATTTTGGAGTGAATTTATACGTAACGTTTGGAAAGAGATATAGATGAATGACTAGAAGACCTGGCACTTAGAGTATATCCTAGAATAAATGGATCCTGTCTTATTTCATTATATTTAGAAGTTGAATCACTGGAAGGCATAGTGTAGATTTTGTGATATAAAAGGGGAAGGATGAAGGTAGTTAGCCTTCACCTGACAGGTTGTAAGAATTGATTATTAGGAAGGGTGCATTAAATATTGCAACTCACTGTAATTGGCTCTATAAATATCTAAACAACTTAATAATGGTGAATGTAATCAATATTATAGCTGAAAATAGTGCTACATTTGTGACTAGTCTGTACTGTGAAATATATGGAGGCCCTCCATTATAAAAATGCTTTCTGATTATTGCCTTTGGTAATTACACTGAACTGAACTGATGTATCTTCATATATGTTCTTTTTTTCTTTAATGCAAAACTCATAAATGAAATCATTGCTTTTCCAATGAAACATAATCCATGTTTTTCTACTTCTTCTAAATAAACACTGTTGATCTTGAGACTAGACTCTGAAGCTCATCCTCTTTGGAAGTCTTCCAGAAATCCTGGCCAGTTTCCCATGAGGTGTCACAAACTGTTAGGACCCCTAAATCTCTGATGCTAAATAGCCAGGAAAAGCTAAGATTTTTAAGCCTGAAGATTTTTGTCAGAGAAGATCTAGTATATTAGGATGTCTCATCAGATACAAGAAATGAGTTCAGTTAAAAAAAATCATATGTAAATATTTTAAATCCTAAAGATGACAATAATCACTACATTCACATATTCTCTCAGGGATTTTCATGGGTAAACCCAATGTATTTTAGTTTTAATTTCATAGTTGCTATAATGCAGGAACTTAAAATGGCTATTATGTAGACAGGTTTGTTTCCTTGAAGACTAGTATATTTGATATCTGTATTTACTAACATTGTTATACCGCTTTTCTCACATACATTTTTAGCTTTTACAGCAAAATTCAACTTCAGGAGATATACGAAGAGAACTGTGTGAGAACTATCCAGGTTATATTGCTGATTATGCCTTCTCTTGGACCACTCTAGGGAAAAATGTTCTTAATATATTTTGCCTGTCCAACAAGACCCTTTTAGAGTCTTCTCTCCAAGAACTAACAAACCAATTCTCTCAGGTGAGTGTAAACATTTTAATATGATCAGGGTCTCATAACAATAGCAGAAAATTTACAAAGCAACTCAAAGTGATTCAAAGAGCAAGTCCATAGGTCTCATGGACTAGAAAATGCTGACTGAAATACTGGCTCACATTTGGCATGAATTCATCACACAGAGGTTCACATATGATGTCAAATTCTAAGCAATGACTACTTTCCATTTAAATGTGCTGGATTGAAATGATCCATTAAACCAAAAATATTCAGTTCAGTTCAGTTCAGTTCAGTCACTCAGTCGTGTCTGACCCTTTGCAACCCCATGAATCGCAGCACGCCAGGCCTCTCTGTCCATCACCAACTCCCGGAGTTCACTCAGACTCATGTCCATCGAGTCAGTGATGCCAGCCAGCCATCTCATCCTCTGTCGTCCCCTTCTTCTCCTGCTCCCAATCCCTCCCAACATCAGAGTCTTTTCCAATGAGTCAACTCTTCGCATGAGGTGGCCAAAGTACTGGAGTTTCAGCTTTAGCATCATTCCTTCCAAAGAAATCTGAGGGCTGATCTCCTTCAGAATGGACTGGTTGGATCTCCTTGCAGTCCAAGGGACTCTCAAGAGTCTTCTCCAACACCGCAGTTGCTTTATGGTTAATATAGAGATGGAATCTCATCTTTGTAGATGAAATTTGACTTTGGTTTATGGTGAATGAAGATTGACTGTTTTTTTCTGAGATCTTTAAGTGAGATTACTCAAGATGTAATGTAAGTTTAATAATTAAACTCTCAGAGCCTGGTAATTCACAGAAGCTAGAATAATGGGTAAATGTTTCTTCTGAGATAAAACCTAATTTAAAACTTTGATTTTTATGAAAGAGTAACCCTCTTTCCAAAATATTATATACTAGAAACAAGAACTTTATAATATGAAGTGCTAATGACCTTTTTTATATGCTTAATTATGATGTGAAAATAAGAAAATATTTTTTATCATCTTTTTTTAATAAAATTCCACATACAATGAGAGTTCACAAAATCAAAATTTTTGAGTTCCCTCAAAATTTTATAAATGAGAATAAATTAAACATGTTCACATCTAGCATTTTCCCCTTTGATCCTATGAATTTTATTGTATGGATGGAGGTTTGTGACATTCCAGGAGGCGGTGATCAAGACCATCTCCAAGAGAAAGAAATGCAGAAGGCAAAATGGTTGTCTGAGGAGGCCTTAAAAACAGCTGAGAAGAGAAGCTAAAGGCAAAGGAGAAAAGGAAAGATATACTCATCTGAATGCAGAGTTCCAAAGGAGAGATAAAAAGTGAATAATGCAAAGAAATAGAGGAAAGCAATAGAGTAGGAAAGACTAGAGGTCTCTTCAAGAAAATTAGAGTTACCAAGGGAAAATTTCATGCAAAGATGGGCACAATATAGGACAGAAATGCTATGGACCTAACAGAAGCAGAACTTATTAAGAAGAGGTGGCAAGAAAACACAGAAGAACTATACAAAAAAGATCTCCATGACCCAGATAACCACAATGTGTAATCACTCACCTAGAGCTAGACATGCTGGAACGTGAAGTCAAGTGGGCCTTAGAAAGCATCACTACGAACAAAGCTAGTGGAGGTGATGGAATTCAAGTTGAGCTATTTCAAATCCTGAACAATGATGCTGTGAAAGTGTTGCACTCAATGTGCCAGCAAATTTGGAAAACTCAGCAGTGGCCACAGGGTGGAAAAGGTCAGTTTTCATTCCAATCCTCAAGAAAGGCAATGTAAAAGAATACTCAAATTACCTCACAATTATACTCATCTCATCTCCTGGCAAGGCTTCAGCAGTACGTGAACCGAGAACTTCCAGATGTTCAAGCTGGATTTAGAAAAGGCAGAAGAACCAGAGATCAAATTGCCTCCATCCGTTGGAACATCAAAAAAGCAAGAGAGTTCCAGAAAAATATCTGCTTCTGCTTTATTGACTACACCAAAGCCTTTGACTATGTGAATCACAGCAAACTGTGGAAAATTCTTCAGGAGATGGGAATACCAGACCACCTTACCTACCTCCTGAGATATCTGTATGCAGGTCAAGAAGCAACAGTTAGAACCAGACATGGAACAATGGACTGGTTCCAAATTCGGAAAGAAGCGTGTCAAGGCTGTATATCGTGAACTTGCTTATTTAACTTATATGCAGAGTACATCATGGAAAATGCTGGGCTGGATGATGCACAAGCTGGAATCAAAATTGCCAGGAGAAATATCAATAACCTCAGATATGCAGATGATACCACCCTTATGGCAAAAAGCGAAGAGGAACTAAAGAGCCTGTTGATGAAAGTGAAGGAACAGACTGAAAAAGCTGGCTTAAAGCTCAACATTCAAGATGAAGATCATGGCATCTGGTCCCATCATTTCATGGCAAATAGATGGGGAAACAATGGAAACAGTGACAAACTTTATTTTTTGGGGTGCCAAAATCACTGCAGATGTTGACTGCAGCCATGAAATTAAAAGATGCTTGCTCATTGAAAGTAAAGTTATGACCAACCTAGACAGCATATTAAAAAGCAGAGATATAACTTTGCCAACAAAGGTCCATCTAGTCAAAGCTATGTTTTTTCAAGTAGTCACATATAGATGTGAGAGTTGGACCAGAAAGGAAGCTGAGCACCGAGGAATTGATGCTTTTGAACCGTGGTGTTGAAGAAGACTCTTGAAATTCCTTTGGACTGCAAGGAGATCAAACCAATCCATCCTAAAGGAAATCATTCCTGACTGTTTGTTGTAATGACTGATGCTGAAGCTGAAACTCCAATACTTTGGCCACCTGATGTGAAGAACTGACTCACTAATGCAGGAGGAGAAAGGGACAACAGAGGATGAGGTAGTTGGATGGCATCACTGACTTGATAGACATGAGTTTGAGCAAGCTCTGGGAGTTTGGTGATACAGAGGGAAGACTGGCGAACTGCAGTCCATTGGGTTGGAAAGAGTCAGACACGACTGAGCAACTGAAATGAACTGAACTGAACTGAAGTACAGAGTGCTTAAATTACTCTTCATTAACCTGAGTTTTCCAAATGAACTGGATTAGAAACACTGTTATGATAATGCCAATTCAACATAGAGCACTTAGAATTCTATCTCAACAAACTCAGAAGCCATATAGAATGTATGGCTGAGAATACCTTATTCAAAATCACATTTTCAGCATGAAAGACCTTGAATTAAGATCCAACTAAAGCCTGACTACTAGTATGAATGAACTTATTAAGAAAATTGTTTGGGGTGGGAATATAATGAAGAAAATACTTCTAAAGGTATTATCTGGGACCTGGGATCCAGAGCAAGAGTAAAGATCATGACTTTCTTTTATTTGTTTGCTTAGAGTACAAGATGTGACTACAGGATATTCATTATAAATCATTATTATAACTAAAGTTCCTTGTATTGCAACAGAACTTTGGAAATATTTTGTTAAGTATGTGTAATTGTAATAGTAAACATTTTCATATATTTGTATATATATATTCACACATTTATACATAAAACACCTAAATTTTAAAGGTTTTCTATGCAAATAATATAAGGTCTACTAATGGATCTGCATGAGGAAATGGCAGCCCACTCCAGTACTCTTGTCTGGAGAATCCTATGGACAGAGGAGCCTGGTGGGCTACAGTCCATGGGGTCAAAAATAGTCAGACACAACTAAGAGATTGAGCAGGCACTACTAATGGATATAGAGAGTATTTTTCTATATGTCCTAAACTAGATTCTAGAGAAAAACAAACTTATTACTCAGAAGCTAATTTTATTTTAAGAAATTAATTTTAATTTCCCCAAACCCAATTTCAAGTATTTTGTTTAAATGGTTTTGTTAACCAAACATTAAATATGCCAACATCTAAAATTATAGGAAAAAATTCAATTATATGTAAAAACATTTGAAATGGTTACAGTTTTTCCAAGTAAAGGATTGCTAAGTCACTTCAGTCATGTCCGACTCTGTGTGACCCCATAGACGGCAGCCCACCAGGCACCCCCGTCCCTGGGATTCTCCAGGCAAGAACACTGGAGTGGGTTGCCATTTGCTTCTCCAATGCGTGAAAGTGGAAAGTGAAAGGGAAGTCACTCAGTTGTGTCCGACTCTTCATGACCCCATGGACTGCAGCCTACCAGGCTCCTTCGTCCATGGGATTTTCCAGGCAAGAGTACTGGAGTGGTGTGCCATCGCCTTCTCTGAAGTAAAGGATTACTTCAAACTAAATGAAAATCTGAATTATTTAACTGAAACTCTAGACTTTCAGTGTTTTCAAAGACAGTCAGCTCTGTGGTTACAGATATTGAAGTCTCGTCTCACCCTGTCTGTGGTTTTATTTTTTTAAGCTATCAAGTGATCCAAACAACCAGAAGACAATGTTTCAAGAAATGGTTAAGGTGCTATCCTTTTTCTCACAAGTACAAGAGCAGACAGCTGTGTGGGAGCTTCTCTCTAGTTTTCCAAATGTGTTCCAGAATGACAGCACACTGAGCAATCTATTTGATGTGCTTCGAAATGCAAACAGGTAAGAATTACTGTTCATAACGAAATCTTTTTTTTTTCTTCTAATGTTACCTTGAAGATCACTGCTGCTGCTAATTTGCGTCAGTCATGTCCGACTCTGTGCAACCCCATAGACGGAAGCCCACCAGGCTCCTCTGTCATAGCAAATAACCTTTCAGCACTCACTGCAGATTTTGGCAGTGAATGTGAGGGTATTAGATAAGCATAGGAGAAAGATACACTGTGGTCATCAGGGTTATTGACATGTATATAGGGAAATGAACACTAATCATAACATCAGTAATGTCAGTTGATATCCCAGAACTCTGAAAAGATGGTAGAGCAGGACCAACGGTTGATTGGAATGGCACAGTCTCATTCAGGGACAACAAAGGCTCTGTGCATCTAGTATTTTACATGCTCAAGATGAAAATATTTCATTGGATTTTTGGTACTACACGGTAAAAAAAATAACCTTGCATATTGGGTTGACTTTATTTGACATATATGACACGAAGATTTGAAAAACTTGCAGAAGAAATCCCTTTAAAGTCTGTTTTCCTCAAAAATGAGATCTGAGCATGCTAGCATTTAGAATTTGATGAACACATACTTAGGTTTTGGCTGTGATGCCTAGCTAATTTGGAAATGTGCATTAAACAAAACAACTGCATTAACAATCAGTAATTATTGGTGCCTGTTACACGCCAAACACTTTACTGGACCCTTCATATATTTCACATTGAAACTTAACAACAGAACTATCATTTATTTCATAAATGAGATAATAGAGGGTTGTAAAAATTAAATAATTGATGATCTTGCAGCTAAGAGAGTTTGAACCTGGGGTTTTATACTCCAGAAACCAGATGCCTCTCTAATATGTCACTAAGAGCACAGTGGATTCCATTGTTAATGTCTGAAGCACCAGAAAAGAGTTTTCTCATCTTCTCTGGAGAATCTAAGTGTTTATATCTGTTCAAAGACCTTGTAATAAACCCTCATGTTGGTACATTAATTTCATTTGATTCTCATAACAGTGCTTTGAGATTGAGACCACAGATATCTGCATTTATTAAAAAGAAAACACACCTTCATGGGGGTCAAATGACTTTTTCAGGAAGGTCAAAAGACTTCCTCAAGGTTCTACAACTAAGTAAGTAAGTGGTAAAGCTAGAACCTAAACTCAAGGAATCTGAATCCAAGACCTGTGCTCTTTCCACAATAAATAACATGTTGTAACTAAACTATAAAAGAAGTAAGATATTAGTAAATTTGATTTGGTCCTCATTTTGGCTCTTCGGGATATTTTCATTCACTCAGAATTTTGACACTTGGTTCTCTTCCTCCTTTGTATATTCTATTTTAGAAAACAAACAGGTAAATCGATTAAAGGAGAAACGGGATTGTTTGAGTTGTACAATGTAGCAATGAAAGGAGTCAAGATACTCTTGAGACCACAATAAGTTATCACTAACACTCACTAAATTGGAGAAGGAAATGGCAACCCACTCCAGTGTTCTTGCCTGGAGAATCCCAGGGACGGTGGAGCCTAGTGGGCTGCCATCTATGGGGTCGCACAGAGTTGGACACAATTGAAGTGACTTAGCAGCAACACTCACTAAAATGGGTTCAGTTTTCAAAGATGAGTGACCCCAGTTGCTGGCAAGAATGTAAAGCAAAGAGAATTCATACATTGCAAGTTAGAGTGTAAAGTGATATAACCATGTCAGAAAACAGTGTGACAGGTTCTAAGGAAGCTAAAAATAGAACCACGTGATGTAGCATTCTACCCCTGGTTATTTACCCAAGAAAATGAAAACATATGCCCACATGAAGATTTGTATGCTAATGCTTACAGCAGATTTATTCACAATAGCTAGAAATTGAGAGAAAAACAAATATCCCTAAACAGAATGGATGAAAAATTGGAATTCTACTCAGTTAAGAATAATAAACAGATTACTTTATCACACAACAGCATAGATAAATCTTATGAATATTATGCTGGCAAAAGAATCCAGACCAAAAAAAAAAAAAGGAATACATACTAGATGTGTAGATATTGTATTATTAACAAAATTAATATACAGTGTTAGAAATCAGAACAGTGGATATTGGGGCAACTGTTGGAGGCATGACAAAACTTTTTTAAGGTGATACTTTATATCACCTTAAAATAAGGTATTTTATATCTTATTTAGCATGGTGGTTACATAATTGTACATATTGTCAAAGCTTATTGAATAATAACCTTAAATATGCTCATCATGTTGTATGTGAATTATACCTTAATGAAATTTGGTTATTAAACAACAAATAAAAACCAAACTCCCACAAAATAATGCTCACTGAAAGGTGGAAGATCCAAAAAAATACCCTTTGGTCAAAAGTAAATTAATTAAAAATACATTAGACATCATTTTGATAGAGCAAATTACATAAGGACATTGCACTGTGGCTATTTTAATTCCCTTAAAATTTAAAATAAAATTATTGCATTATACCATAGATATGTTCTCAGGTAATGATTAGAATGTTGTAAACCAGTCTACATAATAATGAAAACAGCTTTTAAAAGAAATAGCTTCAGATTATTATAAAGCAGATGACGTATGACTTTTTCTAACCTGGATAACTTTCTTTAAAGCAGTTGATTTTTACTTATTTATTATTTAGCTAATTAATTAATTTAAAATTGTATTGCCAATTTATATAGTTCTTTCTAACATGAAAGCCTCTAGCTATTTGTGGGTTTTACATGTTGCATTTTGTAAATTTAAGGTGCACAGGGTGTCACATGATTTTGAGCATTTGGTGTGCTACTATCATCAAGGAATCGAATTTTAAACTTTATTCTGAATTCATTTAAATTTATTAGAAAAACTTTTAATATATTTGAAACAACATGGGTATGTGAATCTACTTTTCACTGGTAATTGCAATGAAATTCTAATACAGATTAAATATTTTCAATGAAAACTTAGCATCTGAGTTGAGAAGCTTCATTAGTGTAAAATATACTTTGAAATCTGAAGATAATGCAATAAAAGATAAAATACTAATATATTTTATATTGATTAGATGTTGAAATGATAATATTTAGATATATTGGGTCAAATAAAATATATTATTAAAATTAATTTCATCTGTTTCTTTAAATGTCTTGCATTATATTTATGTTAAAAGACCTTTTATGTCAACCATTTTTTAAAGTCAAATCTTCTTTATATTATTATTAAAGTGTCACTAAAAGCTGTTAATTCTTCACAAGTGACTGTATTTTGTCACCAAGTCATTGGTTTATCTTACTCTTTGTTGATCAAGTAATATGAACAAATAAACTGTATAAAAACTCATTGCTGTCATTTCCTCCAGCAGTTTTGTAAAGCTGTAACTTGTTATATAGTTCAGTCACCAAAACCAGATTGCAAAATGTCAAGATTACGACAGAGGTTAGCAAAAATGAGCAATCTCAAAAATCAAAAAAAGCATATGAAAAAACATAGGTGATAGTCACTATTTATGAGGAGGAAGTGGTATACTTAGATATGAATCACAAAAACCCCTTTTTAGATTACTTTACAAGGAGACTTGTTTTGGATAACTTCTATTTGTATATGATGAACAGGACAGAAAAACAAAACCAATGAAGTGAAGTAAAATTATCTTCATCAATAGTTTAAAGGATCTCATAGAGGATGGGGGTCAGGTGTCGTTTTTTTGTCGCGTTTTGATAGAAAAAGATGAATTACGTCTACTGACATTTTTATTAGTTATATTAATAACAATAATGCTGACAATGAGATTGCCAAATGTTCAGTCTTTGAAGGTGTTACTTTGAGACGAAAGATCAGCTGAGTCAAGCAGAGACCAAGCTGGGCGAAGGCTGGCAGAAATCTCCAACCTCAGAACGTTTACCTGGTCTCCATACTCACCAGGATTCAGAAACAATTCAAAAGTCTGAGAACCAGGAGATTCTTGGGGCAAATATAAAAATGCCTGACATATCAGCTGTTAGGTATACAAAGCACAGGCGAGAAAAATTCAGTCATCCCATCATGGCCAAACACACAGCTGGAATGACAAGCTAACAATGGCTGTAGCTCAGTGCAGAGATGGTCTGTCCTCCTCTTCTCTGCCATGCTGGGGCAAAGCACCAGAGCCAAGATGTAGAGGAGAAAGAGCAGAAACTTTGAAATTAGACACAATCAGCTTTATTAATTTGGATAACCTTGTGTAAGTTATTTAACTTTTGAACTTCAGTGTTCCATAACAAGACAAATGAATTGACTTTATGGAATTATTAGAGAAGCAAATAAAATTATAATTCTATAAATATGCATGCTAAGTTGCTGCAGTCATCTCTGACCCTTTGAGATCCAGTTGACTGTAGCCTGCCAGGCTCCTCTGTCCATGGGATTCCCCAGGCAAGAATACTGGAGTGGGTTGCCATGTCCCCCTCCAGGGAATCTTCCTGACCCAGGGATTGAACCCTTGTCTTTCTGCAGCTCCTGCACTGCAAGCAGATTCTTTACCACTGAGTCACCAGGGAAGCCCACAAATAAATAGATATATGTTTATATATCCATACACATACCTACTAGAAATTAGAGAACATTCAAAAGTTAACGCTCTGAATATAATAGTCATTCATGGTTAGGAGCTAAAATTAAAATGATCTTAATTTAAATATTAAAAATTCCAAAAATATTGTAGAAAGTATATGCACATGCTGTTGCTGATGTGACCTTTCAGTTGACTAAGATACATATGGAAGAGCTATTAGCTAATATGTACTACATTTAACTTTACAGTAGCAAATCCTTAACAAAGCCTTTTGTTCTAAGTGACCACTCATATATATATATATATATTTATATATATTGCCTCACAGTATTTGTGAAATTCAAACATATTTGTACAATGCTAACATTTTTTAAATGTACCAATGACAATAGGAGATAAAAAAGAGGCATTTCTTAAGTTGGTAATTGATTTTTTGGAAATACTGAATGAACTCAAGCATGAACAAGTAAATTTGCTGATTTTTCATTCCCAGTGTAGACTGCCCATCTTATTAGTAACATAAAAATCCTGGGAAGACAATGCCAATTAGTTTGGATATTTATTTTGAGCTACCCCTTGGAGCAGTGCCTGTGGGCTACTTAGAGGATAGAATGCAATCTCTAATTAGGGCAAGCTCCCATTTTAAAAAAAAATTAACATTTGTTTAGCAAAAGATAAATATTTATCAAATAATTAATAATTATTCTTGAAAGTGGATCCTTTATCTGGGCTTAATTTTTAATGAAAATAATTTCCAATATTTAATTTTTTTCCTTTGAAAACAAAAAAAGAGGTATCCTTTTATTAGAAACTGCTGTTTCTAATCACTTATTTTTAGATTTTAACAACAACAACAAAAAAAAACTGATGTGAACTTCACTCCTTACTTTAAGACCTTTTAGGCTTTAGAATCCTGTATGGTTCAAGAATACTTTGTTGGGATTTTGTGCATGAACAGACAAACAAGCAATTAAATGACAAAGCAGCATCCTGTCTTTTATGTTATAAGAATAATTTTCAATACTGTAGCTATTTTCTTCTTGAATAACCTTTTGTTTCTGTCTGCAAATGTTGAAATGCAATCTGGTTTAATTGTTTTTCGACTTGTTAGTGTGCTGCTGGTTGTGCAGAAGGTTTATCCACGTGTCACAACTAACGAAGGTTTCAGAACTCTCCATAAATCTGTTAAACATCTGCTGTATACCCTGGACTCCCCATCTGAAGGTATTATATTTCTATCTTTCTGTATTCAATTCTGCATTGCAATTCTGTATTCAGTTCCATTAGGAATAAAAAACAAAATGCAACTGAAGCAACCATTTATGCATGACATTATTCTTAGGTGGGAACATATGTTACCATTAAATCTGGATCTTTAGCTAACCAAAGTGTGGAGACAAGGAGAAATGGTTGGAAAAGAGGCTGTGACTCTCTAGGATTTTTATTTTTATGAAAATGGTCTCTCTTAGCTATATTATATAGCTATGTTTATGCTTGGTACGAAAAAATAAATATCAGAGAAAGGGACTAAGCCTCAACAAGTAGATTTCTACCACAACTTTTTGAACAAATGCCTACACTGAATTGCAGTACTTTTGCCCTTTTTCCCAAAATTTGACTTTTTAATCAGAATGAGTCTTTGGATAAAACTCACCCTTCAGCCAGCCATCTTGAAAATTCATGATGGATATCAGAGCGTGAATAGATCAGTATAGACCTACTGTCCCACCCAGTAAGACAAACGATAGCATCTTGCTAGTGAATCAGAAAAGATCATCTTTGCATATAGAGAAGTGCACAGACACACACACAAACACAGTCATATACAGACAAACATGTAGGACTATAAGGAATAAATCCCTACTTCACAAGTGAAATGTTTGGTTAGTATTTACTGCTTCTGAATGAGTTTAGGAATAGGCTTTCTCAACTGAGCTTGCCAGCTTTTAAGTATGTAGACTTGACTTTTGAATTATAGATAAGTAATCAGGTCACAAGCTGATTGTTTATTTACAAGATCTTAAACTATTTTCATATAAAATGCTGGTTTTAAAGGATTTAAAGACTTCTTGAAGGAGGATCTAACATACTCTTGGATACCAATTTCTTCAGTTCAGTTCAGTTCAGTCACTCAGTCGTGTCCGACTCTTTGCAACCCCATGAATCGCAGCACGCCAGGCCTCCCTGTCCATCACCAACTCCTGGAGTTCACTCAGACTCACGTCCATCGAGTCGGTGATGCCATCCAGCCATCTCATCCTCTGTCGTCCCCTTCTTCTCCTGCCCCCAATCCCTCCCAGCATCAGAATCTTTTCCAATGAGTCAATTCTTCGCATGAGGTGGCCAAAGTACTGGAGTTTCAGCTTTAGCATCATTCCTTCCAAAGAAATCCCAGGGTTGATCTCCTTCAGAATGGACTGGTTGGATCTCCTTGCAGTCCAAGGGACTCTCAAGAGTCTTCTCCAACACCACAGTTCAAAAGCATCAATTCTTCGGCACTCAGCCTTCTTCACAGTCCAACTCTCACATCCATACATGACCACTGGAAAAACCATAGCCTTTTCAGTCACAGAATTAATGACTAGCTTGCAGGATTGATTGTTGTTAAATTCAGTGGTCTTCATGAGCATTAGGGTTAAAAAAAAAAGCCTTGTGCTTTTAAGAAAAGGTCCAGCCCAGAAAAACCAGACAGTGCAATAACAAACACTAATTATTTCCTCTGTACATTTTTCTGTTTGCATTTTAAAGACTTGAGAACTTCAGATTTCTTCTTACCATTCTTTTCCTTTTCATCTTCAGACTCACACCTTATAATTGTACAGAGGGATAAAGTTGAAATTTTTGTTACAAAGGATGTAAGTTCTTTAGTGCCTTAGAAGCCAAAGAACCTTTTATTAACTGAGGCGGCAAAACACTTTTCCTGATGAACAATATAGCTCAATTTTCAATACTTAACAATGGCCATGTTGCATTTCTATGATTTCTATGATTTCATAATTTTGACATGTGTTAAACCATGCCATTGGATAATCAGAATGACAAGGAAATATTAATACATTAAGGATATATGTTTTTATTTTTAGAATTAGATGTGCTTATGTTTGTTTTTAAAAATTTCCTACACATGTGACTTCATCAGTCTAAATATACCAATGCCGTAGTATTAAGGTCAGTTCCTATGTCACTAACCCCAACCCCCTGCATGCATTCATGCTTGAGCAGAAATTTCATGACCTTTGAAAAATTATTCCAAGTATTTTTGGGAATCCTTCAGGAAACCCAAACTTGTTTTGAAATACAAATACCTGCCATGTTGCCCGAGCCACCCATGCTTACTCTTTATAGCATTTAGTGGTATTTGTGAACACATGTCCTCCCTTGGCTTTACAGTAAACAAACTGGAGTGAAATGGTCACTCAGATCAGAGTTGCTTGCTTGGGTCCTCTCTAATGATTGACAGGACTCAGATAGCTTTAAATGTCTCATTCTCTTCTTTCAAACGAAGAAAGTAGAAAAAATAAAAAGGTAGTGTTCTTTTTGTGTGTGTCGATGATAAATATTTTATTATCTTAAGTCCTTTCTATCACCAAAACAACTCTATAAGAGGTATTTATTATCCCATTTTGCAGACAAAACAACTAAGGCAAAGGAAGGCTGGGCACTTTGCCTATGCTATACATCCAGCAAGTGACTAAACTGAGATTGAGAGCCTGAATCTGTCTATGCCCAAAGCCAGGTCCCCAAGCTCTGTTAAATGGCCTTACTCATATTTACCATCTGAGACATGTACACACTTGCTTCTAGGATACTTCACACAAGTACTTGCCACCACTCAGCCTCAGAATGGCTCCACTTTCAGCCAGTCATAGAGTGCGATTCATTGTGCCAGCTCCCTTCCCACATGATCCATTTTTCAGTAGCCATTGCTCCATTCTTCTCTGCACTCCGTATCTACTTCTAATTCAAACTTCCACACCCCATGTCTACTTTTGATTCAGCCTTGATTATGAACACACTTCAAGGTTTTTTCGGAAGCCTCCTCAGCAACCATGACAATACGGAGATGCCAATAAACATTTGAGAAGATGTTTTAAGGAATCTTAACTTCCTGTTTTAAGGAATCTAATTCTCAGCTCTGACCCAGTAAGGATCCCTGCTTCACTGTTTAGTATTTCCATTTATAAAACTGAGTTTTGAGGGTGAAGACTACCTTTTTTGGCTCATTGAAGTTTATTCTTTTGCCAAGTGGTAAATTACATGAAATTACATCTTTAAACAAAAAGCCATGTTTACTGGTGAAAAGAAGTATCTGTGCACTAGATTTCTTTCTCTGTCTTTGGGCATCATTTTTATATATGACTAATTCTACAGATAAAAATTAAACCTTGCTTTTTAAAGGGCTGTAACAATTTCCACTTCATTAAAACCCATTCAATATGGTACTTCTCAGATACTTTAAAGTCCAGAAGGACAAGTGCCCAGAGGGCAAAGTCCATACTTAACATCAAGGTCAAGCCTATAATTGATATATACAAAGTTAATTTCTATTAGCTATTCATTTTAATAATCTGATGAAGAAAAGACATTCCATAACCATATAGTATACAAATGCTAATGGACTCAGTCATATAGTATACAAATGCTGATGAACTCATAGGAGTTCAAAGTGAGCAAAATTTGATCTTGGAAAAATGGTTTTATATACTTTTACACGGCAGAAGCATAAATCTTCACAGAGTCCTATCCTGGATTATTCTATTTATGTGCTCAGTTGCTAAGTTGTGTCTGACTCTTTGCGACCCCATGGACTGTAACCCACCAGGCTCAGACTCTGTCCATGGGATTTCCTAGGCAAGTGAGTTGCTATTTCCTTCTCCAATTCTATATATGGATGCCAATAAATAATGGTTATTACCATTATTAATTAGGTTTATTTATTCTGAGTATCTTCTTCTTGGTCCTTTCACTCATTGATACATTGCTGTCTTTAGAGCAATAATACTTAGCTGTCTTGAGCAGAGAAGAGAGGGACTCCTGCCAGAGAGGAAAACTGAAAATGCCATTCTGCCAAGTTACTAGGGATGGTACAGACATTACTCAGACATGACTGATACCGAGGAAGACAAGGAGGTTTTTAATTCTGTGAGTCTTTTACATGCATGCTTATTTAAATAAACAAAATGATCAGCATGAGAAAAGTACAGATGGCTACCTAGTTTTGTGCTACAACCTTTTTAGAAGACTTTAGAACACACTAACTAGAGACAATGGGAGAAGTATTAAAGCTATCGATAAAGTACCCTATTGAAAATGATAAGGCCAGTGTTGAAAAAATGACAGCACTGGAACTTCTGGATTATTTATGAGGAATTAAGAGTGTCTACAAGAACAGTGAAATAAGTAATACCATTTCCTTAAAGGAGCTGAATGTGAAAGCATTGGATTTCTGATGTTTTTATTTACACAATAGCCATTTTTAAATTTTGCATATGAATGTTGTTGGGCTTATATATATTTTTTTAATTCAGGAAAGTGTATTTTTAGAAAATTTTTTAATTGGAAGACAATTGCTTTTTGTGTTGGTTTCTGCCATACAGCAACATAAATCAGTCATAATTATACATATATACTCTCCCTCTGGAGCCTCCCTCCCCTCCCCCCATCCAGCCCCTCTAGGTCACCACAGAGTGCCAGACTGCACTCCCTGTGTTATATACGGACTATTAGTCAGCTGCACTTACCCTATAATGATAGAATGCTATGCAGCAAGCTGACTCAGGGACCCATTTAACTTCTAGGGGCAATTCTCTGTGTTGAGTTAGATCTTCATATATGGTTTCCATTAGACACAACTTAGTGATTGCCTTCCACACTCCAAACCTCACATTATTTGAGACCACTCAGAATGGTTCTATAAACATTAGTTAATTTGCATTCACAGCTGCATTCAATTGAAATCACTGGCTGGTTTTGAAAGATAAAAATATAGATTAGTGATGGCAGATGTTTCCTAAGGCTACATTCTAGACAACTGAAGGCAAACAAATGAAAAAATCCAGTGACTCATGAGATTGAAATTGGTTTCATTTGATTAACAAGTCACCAAGGTAGTCAATCTGCATTATGATATTTGAGTCATCTATGCATATAGGATAAAATAATGTAATGGTTTGATGCCCAGAGAAATAATTTGTTAGAAATGCATGTGCCTAACCATTGGGATTATTTCAGTTGGGTGGCAATTGATAAATACATATTTTAACTGTTTCCAACTGAGCTTAGACATCTCTGTAAAGTCGTTTGGAGAAAAATTCTGCAGACTGCCTGCTTTTCTTCCCATTAATTTGACCTGGGATGATTTTTACTTAGAAGAATAAATCCTTTAATGAAATGCTAAATGTTATCTCTTTAGGTGGCTCTGATAATACAACACATTTGTGGGGTGAGGAAGATAGACAGTCACTATCCCCAAGCAGCCTGGCTGCACAGTAAGTCTTTGTTGGTGTTTTGGTTTGTTTCTAAATTGGTAAGTAACTTGACTGAATAAGCAAGCAGCATGATTCATAAACATCATTCTTTCATCAGTGTGTAAGACCATGGAATAGAAAAAATCAACTATTGACTGACGAAAGAAAAAGTTAAAGTTGAAGTGCAGTAAAGTTGAAACTTGGTTTTTGGTATTATTCAGTGATACTTTTAGATAACGTGACATGAAGATCGGTTTTCAGTTCTAAGATTGCATAACTAGATCCCACATGTTCTGTCTGGATAGGTCACCTTATGTCTATGAGGAAAATCTAGCTGGAGGCCCAATTTCCAACTCTTTTCAAAGTCTTTCATCTTCATATGAAAGGTGTAAAAGTCTCCAGCTTTTTACATTACTGTTGATCTCAGTTTCTTAAAAATTGACATTAAAAATCAAAGCCCCAATGTAATGCAAACTTTGTTTGCTTCAGTAGCATTCAAGTAGCCAAGACTGTTTATAAGTTATTTAATTTTGGACAGTTTGTGGTTCATGTAAATGTTTATATATTTACCTATTTCTGAGACAGTGAATAGGCAGTGGAAATAACAGCAGTAATGTTGGCTTCTAAGGATCATTAATATAAGCAGTTCTCTGAAGTAACTAACAGTTATGGTAGAAAATTCAAGCAGTTGCCTGTAGAAGCTCACTGAAGTAAATTCACATAGTTCAAGGCAAATTTAGAGACTAGGTGACCTGTTATGTAAAAGTTGTTTTGGCCTGATAAATTATCCTATTGAAATTATTTGACTTTAGTTCCAAAAGATATGTTTTTGTGAGCTAATGAAAATGGAAACAAATAGTAGGAGTTATTTTTAACTATTCATTTCTTTTTCTAAAATAGAATCTATGCAATTGTTTATAAACTTTCTATTAATCAGTGAGAAGTTTCCCAACTCTGGGTAATTCTAGGAAAAATTCTTCCATCAACAACCACCTCCTCTTTCTGCCCCTATATCTCTCCTCTAAGGTGCCTGAACCAGATGTTCCTCCTTAGAGCAGTCTTGCAACCCTGGGCAATTTTCCCCCAGACAGGATTCCATATTCCAAATAATCAAGTCTTTTAAACACATCCCCTATATAGCCAGCAAAATATTAAAAAAACAAAAACAAAAACCTCTGACTTGAGACAATTGGATACTTATTGCTGAAGCCAGGTATCTTTATCAGAGCCTTGGGGGCATCCATAGCATTGATAGTGCTAGCTATTCAGATGTGAAAATTATACAACAAATGTAGTTGGTAGCTGACAGCTAGCTGACAGTTTATTAGGAAGAATTCATTACTTTTAAGTTAGCTCTTGTTGAGATTGGTGAAATTAAGGGATTTCTTACCTTTGGGCTCCCTTTCCATTCCCACTTTAAAATAATCACAGAATGGAAATACTTGGCATGAGATAAAAGTGTTTGTAGTCCAGAATTTTCTTTGGAAAGCTGCTCAAAAATATTTTTTCCCTCATAGCTCTTCTCCTTCCTCCTTATTTTTGCACTAAAGTTACTTCTTTTTTGTTGTGTGTGTACATGAACAACATGCACGGATATATCTGTAATTTCATCTTTTTTTGTAAGCATTCTTAGGATGTAGGTAACATTTTATATAAAATATGTAAATTAAATGGTTTAAAGAAATACTTGAGATGTTTATGCCAAAACAGTTGGCATATATATATATCTTAATTTTTGGTATATATTAAATATATTCTCAAAAATCTTGGTAATCAAATGTTCTTCATGGAACTAAGATAATGGCTGATATGATATTTCAAGGTCACTTTTAGCTCAATATTCTTTTATTTAAAGCTTGAAAACTTGTCATGAGAAGTTCTTGTGCTATTTCATTTGAAAAGTTAGAAAAATATGTTGCTATTGAACATGGCACTAAGATGGAAATGGCTCAATGCTATAATAATTATGACAAAGAAGAAGACAAACACAAAAGAAAGAGAGGCAATAATAAGAGGAGAGTCTCTGGTCAAAGAAGTGCCTGAACAAAAGCAAGAAAGCTCAGGAATGGGTGCAATTTTTCTAAACATGGGAGCTATGGACTATATTTAAATGAAAGTCAGCCATCTGACCAATAAGCTGTGCCCTGACCGGTAATTGTTAGAGACTTTTCTTGCTGTAGATTTTCTTGTTTAAGTTCCTCAAGGATCCAGTGTCGTTAACCCACATCCAAATACCCTGAGACTTTAATGTTAGTGCAAACATCATCCTACATGTTTACTGGCTATGCCAGGATGAGTCTCTTCCATTAGTATTTGAATAAAATCTAAGTTAACATCTAATATAACTAGTTAATTTGTGTGCTGTGCAGTTTGATTCAAAATAGATGATACCCAAATCAACCATTGACATTTATTCTGTCTCTGCTGTACATCAAATTCAATAATAGACAGTAAGGGAAGAAATTAAAAAACAGAGTTGCAGCCTCACAGATGAAGTGACTGAGCATGTGTAACATGCACACATTTACTCACATAGCTTTGCCTCAAAAATATCAGACTATGTCCTCACATGCAGTCGACTTGAAAGGAATATACAAAGTGGTTAATTGGGGAGCTCTGAGTTGGTTGCTTAAAGAGAAGAAAGGAACTGACATTACCCAGTTGGATTCTACCATTTCTTTTTAATCACAACTACATGAATTTAAATTATTTAGAGAATGTTATAAGTGGAGGGGACCTAGCAGATCACCCAGCCCCCTATCTCTCATTTGACAAAAGAGGAAGCTGAAGTCCAGAGAGAGGGTTGCCAGATTTAGAGGAAAAAGGAAAGGAAAGAAACATGCAAGACTTGTGGGATGTACTTACACTGAAAAATTATTTGTTATTTTGCTGAAATTCAGTTTTAACTGGGATCCCTGTCTTTTATCTGGCAACGTTAGCCCAGTGATTTTTCTTTCAAGTAAACGTGCCTAGAAATGATCTTAAGATCACTTAGATTGGATATTAAAGTAATTAAATATAAAGGTAATGCCCATGGAAAAGGTAAATACTCAGGGAATCCAGAGCAGTGCTGTCATTGTGCAGTTGGGCTGGATGGGGGAAGATATCCTACTTGCCAGGGTTTCAATGCTCAAGTCAACCAAACGCCAGACAACTAGGGACTCACAGAATCGAAACAAAATAGCTTTACTTTATTGCTATATGACTTAATTTGCGTCTTCTTTTCTAATTCTATAGGCTCCTAATACTGGAAAAGTTTGAAGATGCCCTCTTAAATATATCAGCAGATAGTCCTTATATTCCTTACTTGGCATGTGTGAGAAATGTCACTGGCAATTTAGCCAGGGGATCAAAAGGTAATGCTCTTCTTCCTTAAGAGTCAAAATGCTACTCATGGTTTCTAATTTTGTTCTAAAATAAAGTCTTATGTTTGCTTTAAAGCAGAAGAAACTTTTAAAACCTTCATTTCCATATCCGTTTCAGTGGTTTGATATACGAAGTAATATCTAATCATATTATTATATTACTACTCCTGTTGCAGCTGCTAGTACCACCTGGCCACCTGGACAAAATTTAATGTATAATAAGCATATAATAATGTGAGAGTAAGTAAGTGAAAGTCACTCAGTCATGTCTGACTCTTTGCAACCCCATGGATAGTCCATGGAATTCTGGGTAGCCTTTCCCTTCTCCAGGGGACCTTCCTAACCCAGGGATTGAACCCAGGTCTCCCTCATTGTGGGCAGATTCTTTACCCGCTGAACCACCAGGGAAAACCCAAGAATAATGGGGTGGGTAGCTTTTCCTTTCTCCAGTGTATCTTCCCAACCCAGGAATCAAATCGGGGTCTCCTGCATTGCAGACAGATTCTTTACCAGCTGAGCCATCAGGAAAGCCCAAGAATACTGGGGTGGGTAGCCTATCCTTTCTCCAGCTTATCTTCCTGACCCAGGAATCAAACCAGGGTCCCCTGCATTGCAGGCAGATTTCTTTACCAACTGAGCCGTCTGGGAAGCCCAAGGTGACAGTGACCACCAAGATAAACTTTCCATGTCTCCAGAATTAGGAGTTCACATAACTCTCCATGACATTTTCTATACCTTTAATCTTAATTGTCAAAAAATAATAAAAAGGATAATGAAGACTTCCAAAAGCAGATGTAAATTACATAAATAAAGGCATTTTTGTAGTAGACTATTTTTTACTTCCTATCCTTACACACTTTGTTTTCCATCTTCTACCTACACGGACAACTATGAAGATTACATTTAATCAAATATTTCTTTTTCTTTTTTAAAGATAAAGCGTCTATTTTTAGGAGATATACATTCATTATTCCTACACCAAAATAGTTTGTTTTTTTTTGAGACTTAATGGCAAGCAAATAGCACAACAAATATTTGAGTGTGATCTCTCTATACCGGGCGTGAATTAATCAAGGGTGGAAGGGCATATTTGTATCACAGTGATTATACAACCTATTCTCTCTCAAACCCTTCAGCTTAATAATATACCCAAAATAAAAGCATATTCAGTTCACAAAGAACCAATACTGTGTAGCAACTTTGCTGGAAATATTTTTGTCTCTAAGCAGAATATCTATGAATATTTTAAAAATAATGAATTCTATAGCCTCCATGGTTCAAGTAAAGATTAAATTTTCACTCATTTTATAGTTAGATTCAAGTAGGCTATTATCTTAGAAAAAAAGTAGTAATAAATTAGGATGAAGGTGTCTTTCAAATAGATTTCCTAAATGACCTTGCAGTTCACATAAGGTAATTCTTTTCTCCTCTTTTACAGAAAGTTTAAGAATGCTGCACTCTACAATTCGATTTAAAAAATCTTTTCTTCAAAATGGTTCCTATGAGGATTACCTCCTTCCAGTTTCTGAAGTCTTGAAATCAAAAGTAAGCCATGAAAGGGGAAAAAAAAAAGCCCTCAATACTTCTTGTAATTCTATAGAAAGATATATTTGTAATTTTTAACTCTTTATATTTATAAGTCCTATTCTTATTTGACTCTAGATTAGTGCTAGAAAGGGGGTGATGAGTTCTGGTTGGTGCTATGTAATTGTGTTTTGTTTTTAATTGGTGTCTATCTCTGTCTGAAATGACCCATAAAAGCCTAATTACAGAATGCAATATGTAAAGGAATGACTGCTGATATAGTCTCATTAAACTACATGATTTTAAAAGGCATTAAAAATTTGATTTCTAATTTGAGATGTCCCTAGATTTTAAAGCTATAAATGTTAATTTCAAAGCTAAATGTTTTAGACTTCACAGTATACAAAAATCTCAGAAATTGGCTCACCTTATTTTTATTATCATCAGAAGCAGAAACCCACAAATCATATTAAAATGTATGATATTGAAGAAAGGGGGAAGAAGCCACAGGAAAAAAATGTTAACTCTGAAGTTTGAATTGGTTGGCATTTGTCTCTTTTTCTTTGTTTAGCTCATGTATACACTATGCAGGTTCCCATGAAATCCACTCTATTTCTTAAATAACCCTATTAAATTTTGAAAGCAGCTTTCTGAGTAAGAACAGCAGTTTAATTGGATTTATGTAGCCATGGATAAAGTAAAATTAGAACTGGTTTATTCAGTGCAAGCAGGATGATGTCTGTATAGTCAACATGGTTTAATTAAGCAGGCATAGAAAACATGTGTCCCTGTATATTACAAATAAATATGCTAGTTATACTAGACTACCTACATTGTAAGCTTAGTCTTCTACATGAATCAAATTTCTAGTGTACTTAATTTAGCACTATCTTGGTTTGTATGAGAGACCCATGTCTTAGTTAAATACGAAAGAAGTTTTACATTCATCTGGAAAAGACCTGCTCATCCTTCAAGGACAAGTTTAAATGTCACTCCTATAATATCAGAGTATCTCCTTTCTCCCTGTTTTCAAATAAGGATAATGACTTTGTGCACATATCATATTTACCCATTCATTCATTCCATCCACCGTCTGTGCTCCCATAATGCTACTCTATTTATTTAAAAGATATAATCTCTAACCCCAGAGTCCTTGTAATCAATCCAGTGAAGGAGATGGAAAAGCAGACCAGTGATTATAACACAGTGAGACAAGTGTTGTGGTATGTGGTTGGACAGGATTCTGTATATGGAGGTGGTATATCTGACTTCGATTGCAGAGGATGAAGGTGGAGAGAAGAAATTTCATGAAGGAGATACTCTTTACTCTGAGTCTTGCCAGGCTGTGTAGGATTGTGTTAATAGTCCTACATTCCAGACATAGAGATGTAAGTTGTTAAGAAAACAGAGGTGTGAATCTGAAGGACAGCTAGGGGTTACCTGAAGTCATGAGTCCAGCTAGAGCACAGGGTGCTTATAAGAGAGGCAGGAAAGGAGGCTCAGATCCCCAAGGCCTGGGGGATCAAGGAGTTTGTTTAGTCAAGGAGTTTGAATGTGATCCTGAAAATTGTGAATTTGAAGAAGGTAAATTCCTCATTTTAGAAAAAGATCTCTCTAGGAGACTTGTGGAGGACAGACTGAAAGAAAGCCAAATGGGCTATTTTTGCAATAACCTAAGCAAACTGTGAGGCCCTGTAAGATGTCAGTGGCAGAGAACAGAAGAAAAAGAATGTCAAGAGCATTGTAGGAGGTTGAATTGACCCAGCTTAGCAGCCAGTGACATGTGAGGCATAGGGAAATGGAGTCTCCAATTACAGTGAGATTTCTAGCTTTTGGAATTTACTACTTAGTATTATAACTTCTTGTATATGTGGGATCTATTTCTCCAACTAGAGTGTAAAATCTGATGAAATTGTGCCTTCTGCTTTTTCAAAGTATCACATCTAGCAGTAGCAGGATCTTAAGACCGGACTCACAAATGTGTGAAGAAATGATGGTATTAAAGCAGAGTCCTGGTGATATAATAGTGTTACCAGGGTAATTACTCACTGTAGTTCTCAACTTGCAGAGCAACAGGGCAGCACACAATGTACACTGGGAAATGGAAACAACACATGCTCAATCATTTGCGCTGATGTCCTGGGAACAGAGCAAAGGATAATTTAAAACAGCAACCACATTTTGAGTATTCTGCTCCCCTTGTAGGTTATGTTATGAAAAAAATTTGAGAAGCCACAGAACGAATAAACTATAATTCTGTTCCTTAGGTCAGAATCTTTTGCTGTTTATAACAAGCATGGTTGCAATTTGCAATTGACAGAACCCATTCATTCCTAGACTACGAGGTCCATAGGAACATGAATAAGTGTGTTGATTTACTGTGTATGCTCAGCACCTGGCATTGAGTCCAACACATGGAAAATATTCAGTACATATCATTGAAAGGATGAAGACAAACTCCTAGAATTTGCTTGGAAACTCCTAGAACAAAATATGTTTTGCTCCCCTGTTTTGTCCTCCCTGGTAATCAGTATCTTGATTGTGATAGTCAGGGCCCACCCTAACTTCTTTATTCATGATATTTCTAAGAAGGTTTAGGCCCTCGAAAATACCAAATGTCTGTCACTCATTGGTAACTTTTTTTCTGTTCTAGCACTGAACTTTCTACTCTTCTTGAGCTTTCGAGTTTTCTCCTCCTTTCATTGTCTGTTTTCTCTCTTCTTTTCAGCCTCTCAGGTGGGAAGGATAACCTCCTGATTGAGAAACTACTGATAAAATGGATATTCCCCACATTAAGCAAAAATACAGATAGCACACTATTTATACTGTAACACTCTTACATTTTTTAAGAGGCCTTTTTGTTTTCATTCACCTGCTAAGAGCCCAGGAGCATTGCTGTTTCAGCATTTTTATGCATATGATATTTTGAGGTTTGTGCCATCATGTTACTTACAATTCTGATTCAAATGCATTAGGAACGGTAGACAAAAGTGAATTCAATCACAGCTGAACATGGAGTTAGTTATGGGTCATTGTTCAAGTTTAGGCTGAGACCTTACTATGTAGGTCAGGGTCTTGATACATAAGACTTTGACAAACCTGTAATCTGGACTTGACACATACTTTTGAAGAAAAATTATAATTCTCTGAATGTATGTTGATTACTAATAAACTATGAAGTTTCTAAAAGTTTAATGCATGTATTATTTTTACAAGAAAGTAGTTGTTCTTCAGCCACTCAGTCATGTTCGATCCTTTGCAACCGCACGAACTGCAGCACACCAGGCTTCCCTGTCCCACACCGTCTCCCGGAGTTTGCTCAAATCCATGTCCATTGAGTTGGTGATGCCATCCAACCATCTCATCCTCTGTCATCCCCTTCTCCTCCTGCCTTCAATCCTTCCCAGCATAAGGTCTTTTCCAATGAGTCAGTTCTTCGCATCAGGTGGCCAAAGTATTGGAGCTTCAGCTTTAATATCAGTCCTTCCAGTGAATCTTTGGGGTTAATTTCCTTTAGGATTGACTGGTTTGATCTCCTTAATGTTCAAGGACTATAAAGAGTCTTCTCCAGCACCACAGTTAGAGGGCATCAATTCTTCAGTGCTCACCCTTTTTATTGTTCAGCTCTTAATGACAAATACTAAATGACCATCGTGTTGCTCCTTGGTGGCTGTGCCTCACAGTGCAGGGTGCATTATTAATCCTTAATTAAATCCTTATTTCAGAGGACAAATTCTACTTCAGTAGCAGGGCTAGATTTCCAATTTATCTTTCTGTATATGTTGCCTTATCAAGCCAAGATTATTCTATATGGACATTTATTGGTTTCTGATACATGTATGTCAAACTTGCAATTTAAAAATATATTTCAGCCTCTACTGAGTAAAGTCATTCAAACTTACTACACCCCTAAAAGCTCAATTAGAAAAATAAATTGAGCTCCCTGTATTTATCTTTTTATTTAAGAAATCACCAAAATAAAAGTCACTGACAGAGAAGTTTGGCTCTATTCATTAAAAGTTTAATTATATCTAATATTTGGAAAATCAAAGGAATAAGTGATAAATATATCATTACATCTGGTAAAATGATTGAGTTTGTTACAGAATGGAAAGTTTCTCATAACAATAAGACTAGAATTTTAATACAATGAAACCATTTTATATAGTTCAAACCCAGAAGTCAATTAGATATTAAATAGACCAATGATATTTACTGTCTAAAATGATTTGTGTTTAATTGCTAGTGCCTACATGTAGTTGTTATAAATCTCTCACCCAAGACACATCATTGTACCTTTCCCATTTGACATATGCAAAGAAATATTCCTGAACTTTTTCTTGTATCATTTCTGTCAAAATGCAGCTGCTGATTAGAAACTGAGCTGTAATGAATGGCACATATATTTGCTTCTTTAGATGTTGCTCCAAATTATTTCACATCTTAAAATGAATAGCTCTAGGGTTGCTTCTGAGCACAACAGAACTAGCTTTCCCAGAGGCATAATGTTTTCCCCTAGGATATACAACTTGGGGATATATCCTCAGAACACACAGAGCATAGTGAACTGCAAGGAGGAATATACTTGACTGGGTAGGAAATTAGTTGATTTTCATTTTTCTCCTTTTTTTCTGAGTAAAGGATTTTAGACCCCTTTAAGCATTCCATAGAACAGAAGTTTCCCTCCATAAATAAGAGGATAGAAGATAATGACAGTCAGTAGCAGTGTAGACACTTGAAAAACCAGGTATATACACATCCATATTTTAAAATATGCGTGATTCTCATGCTGCAGTTTTAAAAAGTCATTTTTTTTTTGTTTTGGTCAATTAATTTTTTTAAACTTGTGGTAAAATGCATAAAACAAACTTTACCACCTTAACCATTTTTAACTCTGTAGTTCAGTTGTGTTAAATATACACACATTGTAGAACTCTTAAGCTTGCAAAGAAAAATCCTGTATGCATTAAGCGCCTATTTCTCATTCCCCTCACTGCCTAGTCCCTGGCCCCTGCAGTTTTACCTTCTGTTGCTATTAATTTGATTGTGCTCAGTACTTCATATAATGGAATCATTCAGTATGTCTTTTTATGACTGGCTTATTTCACTTAGCATAATATCCCAAGACTTATCTACATTGTAATATGTGAGAGAATTTCTTTAATTTTTAAAGCTGGTTAGTACTCCATTATATGTGTATACCATATACACATTACAAACATGCAAATTATATGTGTTTATCCATTCATCTGTCAGTGCACATGGAGTGCTTCCACTCTTGGCTATCATGAATACAACTGCTATGAACACGAGTCTACAAATGTCTGTTTAAAACCCAGCTTTTAATAAACACTTTTGAGTGTATTCCTAGAAGCAGAAATGCTGAGTATTATGGTAATTCTATTTCAAATTTTTTGAAAACCCACTGTACTATTTTCTTTTATAGCACTACATCATTTTACATTCCCATCAGGAGTGCACAAGGGTTCTAATTTCTCCGTATCCTACTAACATTTGTTATTTTCTGGCTTTATTTATTTGTTTGTTCATTTTTTTGTTTTGATAATAGCCATCTTGTGAATGTAAAGAAAACCTTTTTGAAGTTTCAAATCAAATCTGCTTTGCTGCCTGCCTTTACACATTTTTAAAAATATGCTAAAATGTAAAATTAGTTTAAGTATTTGTGGTTTAAGTGAGATTAAACTACATTGTTTTTAACCTGTGAATCTATAAGTTATGAATACTGTTGAGAAAGAAGTCTAATAGGTTCAAAAGTTTTATAAAACTTCTTGAGAACAATAAACTCAAATGACAGAAAACTGCTTTGTGGTAAAGCTGTTGCCACATGCCAACTAACTAAACACACAAGCAAAATGTTTTTAGGAACTAAATCAATTTTAGTTGCTTATTATCAAGAACTAAATATTTAGAATAATGTCACTAATATTTCCCACTCTTTCCCCCTCTGGAAAGCTGTCTCAGCTTCGAAACTTGACCAAGCTTCTTTGTGAACCTGAAACTTTCAATTCAATAGAGGAAATGTGCCAGCTCTCCAGTATGGACTTTGGGAACCTATGTGAAGAGAGTGCGTTTCATGTGCAGCTCCTGGAAGCCGCAGAGCTTGGCACCGAAATAGCCACCAGCTTACTGTATCACGACAATGTTCTGTCTGAGAAACTGAGGGATTTGCTTTCTGGGGATCCAAGCAAAATTAATTTAGATATGGATCGGTGAGTTTTTTTTATCGTCTTCTTCCTTGGCAAAATCTCTTCTCAAATAATTACTGATATTCCGAGTTCAATTTCTCTTCCTCTTCTGCTTTGTTTCAGGTTTCTAGAACAGGCATTGCAAATGAATTACCTGGAAAATATCACACGGTTAATGCCAACCATAGAAGACATGCTGCATGTCAATAACAGTGCAGACACCTTTGAAAAACCAGGTGTTTCCCCATCCATATTTTAAATGCTGTCTTATTAGAATGTGTGTGATTCTCTTGCTACAGTTTAGGAAAGGCTATTTTATTTTTTTTTAATACAAATTCATAGGAAAGGCTATTTTAAAGTTCCTAATGAAAGCTACTTTGTATCTGCCCTTATACATGAGACACCTAAAGCTTTCAAATATGGTCACTTGTCTAAAATAAACACAGAGCAAGCCAGCAGAGAATGAAAGAGCGAAATTTTATTTCATAGCAAAATGTCTTCAAAAATTTTACTAGTTAGACTATTCACCTTTTGTTTCTCTCATATATTAAAGTGCATTAAATAGTAGGTTGCAAGAGCAGGGATGAAATTTATTTACTTCCATGAGAAAATCTGATTTTAAAAATAAAAATGCACTGCTATCTACAGAAATATTGATTCAGAAACTCCTATTAGTATTCTGAGCATGACGCATCATGCAATACATTTCTTCTTTGCATAATACCTCAATACTGAAAAGAAAGACATTCAGAATTTTGGACAACAAGCAGCCACAAAATTGGAAGGGCACTAAGTCCAAAAATAAAGAAAGTATATTTGCATGAGGGATATTTCATAAAGAAACTGAAAAGGCATTTACAAAATGGAGATCACAATCTCCTAAAATAAAGTCAAAATATCATTTGTTATTCATCAAATGACCCAGATGTGAAATGATTTTAATAACTATTCTAAAAGAGAAGTTAAACACTTTCTATTTGAAAATTGAAATAATGATTGTGAAAACCCTTTATAAAACAAGGTGCTGGGCAAAGTTAAGAAAAAAGTGCACTGTGGCATTATGTTTCAGATTTAGCACACTCTGTCCCTAGCTGACAATATTATGTGATCTGAGGTGGAAAAGCATCTTGAATTTGTGTGATGTTTTAAATCAAATAGAGAGATATATATTTAGCAAATTGTGTGGTCAAAGTCTGCAAGGAAACCATATTTTCTTTGAATCAACCTTGCATTGTACACATTTAAGGAAAATTTATAATCCAGAGCAATATGTTACCTTGGGTTAATGATATCATACAGGAATAAGTCTAAATCAGATAGAAATATATCCTAAAGATGCAAAGTTTGCCAAAACTGAGAGACATCTGTTCCTGACACAAGGCTTATATGTTGAATATATATTTTAGTCTAGAAGCTTTCTTTATACTGGAATGACTAAAAAGAATTACATTGCAACCCACATGTGAGTTTTGTTTTGTTTTATTTTCTTGCAGGCCAGTTAATAGAAATGTTTAAAAATGTTGATGAGCTGAAAGAAGAACTGAGGAGAGTAACAGGAATGTCCAATCGGAGTATCAACAATTTGCTGGCCATTCCCATCCCTGACAACAGAGCTGAGGTGGGATGGAATATGTTTGTACTTATTTCCAGGTTTTTAAAAGTTTAAATAGCTTTTAGTATTTGTTGAGCACTTATCAGCAAAACCCGGAGAAGCTGAATGCAAATCTGGTGAATTTTCCATGCAAATGATAAAATTAGAAGCCTAATTCTTAGGTGAAAATAGAAGGAAAAGTCCTGAAGCAAGAACATTACTACTGTCTGCTCCTTCCCCTCTACTTTTCCTTCCCCTTCCTTTGCCCTCTTTGTCTTTTCTTTATCTTCACCCCCAGATGCTTTTTTTTTAAATAAGTGGTATCATCAGTAATTCTTTCAGTTCACTATCACAATCACATTAGCTGAGGTCAATTTTCACATTTTATTATGATGATATCAAAGCAAGTTTCAGTAATGTAATCAGGGGGAAAAAGGAAGACCATTTACAATTCGTTGAAACTAAAGTAAAAATGAATACTCTTTTTTTTTTTTAATCTCTGAGATAAGACTGAGTATATAAATAGATATGGTTGTGACAACTCTGGATAAGTTCGTAGGTATTCCAAACGTATTTTGCTGTGAAAATGAGTAATGGCATTTCCTCATAGGCTGATAATAGGGTTTTCCATTTGAAATGTTTTATCTTTTATCCCTTTTCCAAGTTCATTGTCTGAAAGTGTCATAGAAATTTTCCAAAAGAACTGCAGAGCTTAAGACCTCATCCATTCAAAACTTACATGTGACAGAGTGTGTCATTTCTAAACACAACCCAGTTATTCTCCAATATGGGATAAAGTTTTAAAATCCTCTAAGGCTGACTTTGGAATATTTATGTTTAGTTGTGTCATTTTAATTGGTTCCCCCAGACAAAAATTAAAACTGCTTTACCTTCACTTTTCTTCCTCTAGTTCTAACGATTAATATTTCTTTACCTTTACCCCTTGATTTCACCTTTCACTCATAAGATCCTAAAAGATCTAATTTCAGAAATCACATTTTTGGCTTCTGAAGAACAGGTTCAGTTTAGTAAATAAAAGCAGGTAGACAAGAGCACATACATTCATATTACTTTTAAAAGGAAAGAGAGAAAAGTTTCTATATTCTTGAATTTCATAAACATTTTGTTTACTTCACCTCGGTGGAAATAGAAATGACATCTTAAGTTCCCGTAGTCACATGTCACTTTCCAAACAAGATTTACTGTCCAGGATTCATACTATTGTGTGATTCTAGATTTTTTTTCTTCACCATTCACCTCTGGACCCCAGAGTTTACTGGGTAAGATTGTAACTTCAAATGATTATATAAATGAAATGCAACTTAAATAAAGCAAGAATAAAATTTTAAGGCAGCAAGAGTTTTAAACTAGTAATTTTCCCAAACTTAATCCAAACCAATTTTCTTTCTTGATACCACTATTTATCAAGTCTTTCAAGCAAGAAATCTTGGAATCACTATGGATTTCTTCTGTCTTTTTTCCCATGATATCTCTTAAGCTTTCCAGTGAACTATGTACTCTTTGAGGACTTCCCTCATAGCTCAGTTGGTCAAGAATCTGCCTGCAATGCAAAAACCCCGGTTAGATTCCTGGGTCAGGATGATCCGCTGGAGAAGGGATAGGCTACCGACTCCAGTATTCTTGGGTTTCCCTAGTGGCTCAGCTGGTAAAGAATCGGCCTGCATTGTGGGAGACCTGGGTTCGATCCCTGGGTTGGGAAGATCCTCTGGAGAAGGGAATGCTACCCACTCTGGTATTCTGGCCTGGAAAATTCCACGGACTCTATAGTTCATGGGGTTGCAAATGGTCGGAGCAAGCTTCACTTTCACTTTCATATACCCTCTATGGGCTTCCCAGATAGCACAGTGGTAAAGAATCCCCCTGCCAGTGCAGGAGACATGAGACTTGGGTTTGATCCCAGGGTGGGGGAGATCCCCTGAAGTAAGAAATAGCAATCCACTCCAGTGTTCTTGACTGGAAAATTCCATGGAGAGAGGAGCCTGCGGGCTACCGACCATGGGGTCACAAACCGTTGGACATGACTGAGTGACTGAACACACACATGGACTTTTTATAGGACTATTGATAGCAATTAGTGTTTTAGACAAAAAATTATTTGATATTTAAGGCTAATTTGTCTTATTTTTAAATGAAGTCTAAAAGGATAAGAAAACTCCAAGTGGACAGGTGGCTTGAAAGGATTCAGAGCTAAAGTATTTTTCTTCTTCCAATTTGCAGATTATTTCTAGTGTGTTCTGGCTGCATTCTTGTGATGGTAATATGACCGATCCCAAATTGGAAGATGCAATGAAGGAATTCTGCATCATGCCTCTTCCAGAGAGATCCCGTCTATCTTACCTCATTGGACTTACATTTCTGCACTACTTAGACGTTTACAACTTCACATACAAGGCAAGTTACTGTGGATGAAATGCTTTTAAACTTATTGTTTAGTATAAAAATATTTGATTATACCTGTATGCTCTCTGATACTATAAGGAATGCAATCTATTTATGCAGCTTTTGGAATTAAAGCTTTTAGAACTAAGTTGAACCTAATTTTAGAGCTAAGTGGAACCTTAGAGATCATATATTGCAAATTTGCATGTTTAATAGATGAGGAAATTAATCTTATGGCCTTATTGACTCTCAATTTGTATATTCAAGACCAGGAATTAAACTTAATATACACTAGACAATGAAATTCAAATGTTACAGTAACTTTTTTTTAAGTGAATAAGCATTAATTTGATAGGATAAAAATAAAGATTAGAACAAAATTTCTTTTTCAAGTGAAAGAATTGAGGGATTTTTTTTGTATTATAAAAAAATTTTTTTGTCTTACTTTCATTAGATTTAGATAGAAGCTATCATTATTTATCCAGTTCAGTTCAGTTCAGTTCAGTCGCTCAGTAATGTCCGACTCTTTGTGACCCCATGAATCACAGCACGCCAGGCCTCCCTGTCTATCACCAACTCCCGGAGTTCACTCAGACTCACGTCCATCGAGTCAGTGATGCCATCCAGCCATCTCATCCTCTGTCATCCCCTTCTCCTCCTGCCCCCAATCTCTCCCAGCATCAGAATCTTTTCCAATGAGTCAGCTCTTTGCATGAGGTGGCCAAAGTACTGGAGTTTCAGCTTCAGCATCAGTCCACCAATGAACACCCAGGACTGATCTCCCTTAGGATGGACTGGTTGGATCTCCTTGCAGTCCAAGGGACTCTCAAGAGTCTTCTCCAACACCACAGTTCAAAACCATCAATTCTTCGGCTCTCAATCTTCTTCACAGTCCAACTCTCACATCCATACATGACCACTGGAAAAATCATAGCCTTGACTAGACGGACCTTTGTTGACAAAGTAATGTCTCAGCTTTACAATATGCTATCTAGGTTGGTCATAACTTTTCTTCCAAGGAGTAAGTGTCTTTTAATTTCATGGCTGCAGTCACCATCTGCAGTGATTTTGGAGCCCCCGAAAATAAAGTCTGACACTGTTTCCACTGTTTCCCCATCTATTTCCCATGAAGTGATGGGACCAGATGCCATGATCTTCGTTTTCTGAATGTTGAGCTTTAAGCCAACTTTTTCACTCTCCACTTTCACTTTCATCAAGAGGCTTTTTAGCTCCTCTTCACTTTCTGTCATAAGGGTGGTGTCATCTGCATATCTGAGGTGATTGATATTTCTCCCGGCAATCTTGATTCCAGCTTGTGTTTCTTCCAGCCCAGCGTTTCTCATGGTGTACTCTCCATATATCCAGTCGAACTAAACAAATTGTCATTATTAGAACTGTAAAGTCAGCAGTAACTCCATCTTGCAATAAATAGATGCTTAAGTACATAGTGAATAAAAAACAAATAAAAATGTAAACATAAGAAAATTAAATACCTATATTCACTCAAATCTCTACTAGGTCAAAATTATTTACATGTTATTAAAAACACTGAAAAAAATTTTCTCTTTAAAAGAAAATCAGAAGCAACACAGCAGACTTGTGTTATTGAAACATTGTAGCAAAGGAGATGAAGACCTTTTAGGACTAGTTGTAAATATCCTGTTCCAGGTCATCCTTATCCTAGTTTATATTCTGCAGTGACCTCCTAACTGATCTTGCCTCTGTGCTTGTTCCCACCACTCCAACCCCACCCTACTACTCCCTAAGCAGCAAAAGCAATTCTTTTGAAACTTGAATCAGATTATGTCATTCCTCTGTTCAGCACCTCCCGTGGCTCCTCATTTTATCCCAGTAACCCTTGATTGCTGCAGGGGCCCTAGAGTCTGCACATCCTCTCGTTTCTCAAATCCCATTTCCTATGTGGCTACTCCCTAGGTCCAGGGCTGCTGCATAGGACCATTCTAGGAGGTGTCCTCCCTGTGATTTCCAGAACTATGTGTCTTTATTCAACATTGACCTCAATAAGGTACCATGAGAGACCTGTTTAAAATGCAACCAACCTCATCGACAGCACTCTCAAACCTTTCCTTGATCTGTTCGTTTTCTATTGCACCTCCAGCATACTATGTATTCTATTTAAAATTCACTTTTGTCTATTTTCTGTCTGCCTCTATTTGGCTATAAGCTCCATAAGGGCCTCTTTGTTCACTGAAATGTTTCAAATACCAAAAACAGTGCCTGGCCCGTAGAAGAACTTAACAAATACCCATTAACTAAACAATAGTTATTTTACAGAAACCATGAAACGTATGGCTTCCCAGGTGGCGCAGTGGTAAAGAATCCACCTGCCAATGCAGCAGAAGCAAAAAATGCAGTTTCAAACCCTGGGTCAGGAAGATACCCTGGAATAGGAAATGACAACACACTCCAGTATTCTTGCCTGGAAAATTCCATGGCCAGAGGAGCCTGGTTTGCTACAGCCTAGGAGATCACAAAGAGTTGGATATGACTGAGCATGAACATGACTTAAAATGCAGAAAAACTACAATTATTAAGTTTTTCATCTAAAATTTTAATATTTATCTTACAATATTTCTGCAGTGCATATATCAAACTATTTCTTATTGAGTATAGTAATTAAATATGTGCATTTTATAAGCAGAAGACCATTCCTAGTTCTTTCAGAACTGCAAATAAAAATAATGAAAAATTTCTCATCATTAGTCAATTTATTTCAAATTAATGTAGAATGCCTAGAATGTTAGCAGAACTGGAAGAAAAAAAATGAATCTGATTGCAGTTAATAGCTGTGTTATAGAGACAGCTCTGTCTTTGTAACATTTCTTCAACTGAATCTTGTGCTCAGAATAGTGGTCTTTGACCCCCTTGTACTTGCCAACAGCTTTCCCTCTTCAGGAACTTCACAGATCTTTACCCCTCTACTACGTATGTCTCCTTATTCTTCCTATGGTTTGTTCATTCTCTCCTTTGTGGTGTCATCTTGGAAAGACTTCTTTTGATTTCTCAGCTAAACTCCATACCTTCTCATATTACCCAGCCTTTTATTCATTGATTTGTCTCATTTGGTCCTCCTATTAATACAATACTCCCTGAGTGAAAGGATGATGCCAGTTTGGGCACTACTATATCCATCACCTCACCCAGTGCTGGGAACATAACAGGCACTCAATTAATGTTTGTTGAATAAAGGAGTGAATGAGAGTATAAAATGTACACTAAAAAAATAATTTCAGTGTTTTTTTTTTCCTGCAACAGAAATGCATTGTGGGATTATGATTAAGCCTGATAAATCATGTGAGCTTTTTGACAGAGCTTTTCTGATTTTGAGGAGCAATTGTGATTTTTGAATAACAGTGTATATGAAGAATTATGTAATTGACATTTGCCTTTCTGACTTTTAAAATCATTTATTTTTGGCAAATTTATTGAGGTATAATTTATATGTTATAAAATTCACCCACTGTAAGGGTACAGTTTAATGGGTTTTTTTAAAGCCAGTTATAGAATTGTGCAACTGTTACCACAATATGATTTTATAACAATCCCAAATACAATTTTCAACACAAAAAGAAGCTTTCTGCCCATTTACAGTCATCTCATTCTGACCTCTAGCATAGGCACCGCCTAATCTATTTTATGTCTCCATAAATTTGTCATTTTTAGTCATTTTATTTAAATTGAATCATACAATTTGTGGGTTTTTTATCTAGCTTTTTCATTTAGTATAATGTTTTGAGTTTCATACATGTTGTAACATGTCAGTGTGTAATTTCTTTCTTTTGTCAAATAGTTTTCCAGTTTACAGATATACATTTTGTTTATCCATTCATTTGAATTGTTTCCACTTGTTGGCTATTCTAAATAATGCTGCCATAGCCATTCTCATACAAATCTTTGTCTGGACATATTTTTCAAATTTCTGTTGAGTAAATATCTAGGAATCAAATTGTTGGTTGTATGGTAAATTTATGTTTATTTAGTAAGCTTCCAAAATATTTTACAAAACGACTGTATCTTGCTATTTTCACCAACAGTGTGGGAGGGTTCCAGCTTCTCCATAAAAAAATCATTTCTTTTCTTTTTTGTTCCTGTTAGGTATTTTTCCCTAGGGAAAATCAAAAGCCAATAGAAAAGATGATAGAACTCTTCATAAGGCTAAAAGAGATCCTCAATCAGATGGCTTCGGGCACACAACCGCTGCTAGACAAAATGAGATCCCTGAAACAAATGCATCTGCCCAGAAGTCTTCCACTAACACAGGTAGAAAACTCACCCAGTTATGTTCTTGCTGGAAAATTCCTTTTGTCATCTTAACTTTTGCTGCTGCTGCTGCTAAGTCGCTTCAGTTGTGTCTGACTCTGTCCGACCCCATAGACAGCAGCCCATCAGGCTCCTCTGTCCCTGGGATTCTCCAGGCAAGAATACCGGAGTCTTAACTTTTGAGATTAGTTATAATACATTCAACTACAGAGAGAGTACATTGTCCAAAGTCACTTACAGAAAAATTCTTCTACTATGGCAAAAGTTTTGCCACTTGAATTGGAGAAGTTTAGCATTCTGCATTTACATTTGGGATACTATTTTAAAGAAATTGCGGAATTGAGAGAATTCTCCAAACATTATCAGGTTTTCAATATTGTTTTCAATAGCATTTATAGCTCATACAATGTTAATAAATCATGTATTTTTATCTCACAGGCAATGTACAGAAACAACCGGATAAACACTCCCCAAGGATCATTTAGTACCATTTCCCAAGCACTGTGCTCCCAAGGAATTACCACTGAATATTTAGTTGCCTTGCTGCCCTCTTCTCAGAGGCAGAAAGGCAATCACACTAAAGACTTTTTAACTCATAAATTAAGTAAAGAGCAAATTGCTGCAAAGTATGGAATTCCCTTACATGCCAGTGAGTATACTTCAAAATCAGCATGGTAATATCACCTCCTAACATTGTCTACTAAATCTTAGTCTTTTTTTTATTGGCTGTATACCCTCTGTTGTACAATATATCCTTGTATCTTATTTTATACATAGTACTTTGTGCCTCTTAGTACCCTACACCATCTTGTCTCTTCTTCCTTCTCTCTCCACTGGTAACCACCACTTTGTTTTCTATAGCTGTGAGTCTGTTTCTTTTTTGTTATATTCATTATTTTGTTGTGGTTTTTGGTTTTCACATATAAATGATATACAATATTTGTCTTTGTCTGACATTTCACTTAGCATAATGTCCTCCAAGTCCACCCACATTACTGCGAATGGCAAAATTTCATTCTTTTTTATGGCTAAAATTCCATTGCGTATACATATACCACATCTTTACGCATTCATCTGTTGATGGACACTTAGGTTGTATCCATATCTTGGTAAATGTAAAACATGTCTTTATGAACATTGGGGTGCATGTATCTTTTTAAATTAGTGTTTTGGTTATTTTGGGTATATACCCAGAAGTAGAAGTGTTGAGTCATAGAGTAGTTTTTAGTTTCTTGAGAAAAACTCCATAATGTTTTCCACAGTGGCTATAACAATTTACATTCCCACCAATAATGTGCCAGGGTTCCCTTTTCTGCACATCCTTGCCATCATGTGTTATTTGTGTTCTTTTTGATGATGGCCATTATTACAGGTGTGAGGTGATATCTCATTGTAGTTTTGATTCCTGATTAGCAATGTTGAACATCATTTCATGTGCCTATTGGCCCTCTGCATTTCCTTTTTGGAAAAATGACTATTCAGGTCTTCTCCCCATTTTTAATTGTTTTTTTTTTTAATGGTGAGTTGTAATCTTAGCATTTTATTTTAAATGAAGCATTAATTTTCCCAAAGAAAACATTCATACAGCACTTGCCACACATCAAGCATGTTCTGCATATCAACTCATTCACTCTTCACAACAACCCTATGAGGTAGGTGCTACTATAGCTGCAACTTAGCAAGAGAAATGAGGCACAAAGTAATTGAGTAACCTGACCACAGTTGCCCAACATGAAAACTTCAAAGCTATGATTTGAACCCAGGCAATCTGTCGCAAAGTCTAGCTTCTTAACCACTACACCTTGCCAGTGAATGATACAATAACATGCCTTAAATCTGCTCAGCACTTTTTCTTAACTTTTTAAAATTAGAAATTTGTCTCACACATAAAAGAGTTTCATGACTGTAGGAGAATTACAAGCGTTCCGTGGCATATCAAAGCTGTTTATTTGATCTATAAGCTTTGAGATGTGAAATATGATCAGCTGAGTTCTTCCAAGCAATATGGGGTGTTTAGTAGAGCAATTGGATTGACACATTTATACATCTTTTTATTCATCCAGCAAACATTTATTGGACAGCTCTTATGAATCTGTTGTAATAGCAGAATTTTGTATATTTTGTAAAATTAAGTGAAGAAGATCTGTTGGAAAACATTCTGAAATGTGGTTTTCAACCTTTCTAACCTTTCCTCTTGGCAAAATGCCATCACTTATTATGCACTTTCTTGTTAGATTAAACTTACACCCAAAAAGGATGTGTTACTACGCTTTCTTACTTTGATACCAGATGTCTTGCATTTGTTGATAGCAAAGGACATACAAGACATGTATTTTGGGGTGTTGTAGCAATAATTTTTGTCAATTTACCATAAATAAATTTTAAATATATATATTAAATGATTTTATTGTGCTTTCTTTTTCCAGCACCATTTTGCTTTTCCCTTTATAAGGACATCATTAATATGCCTGCTGGACCGGTGATTTGGGCTTTCTTGAAACCCATGTTGTTGGGAAAGATTTTATATGCACCATACACTCCCGTCACAAAGGCAATAATGGAAAAGGTTTGACCATTAATACTCAGTTTCTATCTTAAGTATTAAGATGATTTTTAAAGTAGTCAGCTTCCAAATTTACTCTAGTTGGCTCAGATATTTTTCTAGCCTATGTACTGTTTACCTTTGGCTTTCTGCAACTCTTAATTCTCAACTTCTGCCCTGTATATGTGTAATGATGTAGATTGGATAGTAGCTCCTTGAAGAGAAATGAACCATGTTGACACTTGAGAATGAGGTTAGTTGTAGCATGACCTCAGACTTTTCTATTTATCACCCAAAGCAGGAAATTTTTCTATAGCTGGCATCTAACTTTCAAAGTGTGTAAAAATAATGGCACTAGAAAAAATAATATTGGGCATATATAGCTAGTTTGAACAAAAACAATTGCTAAATTATAGCAATTCATATAGGCTTCATATTTGGTTGTACAATTTAACATCCTATAATTATATACAACATAGATGTTGAGAAAGACAGCATTATTAACTAACTATACTTATCAACTACATAGTATAACCATAATAGCCTTTTTCTCTCATTCTTAAAGTTGACATTAGTGATTTGAATTATAAACTTGATGCTTTCAAAATGATAAGAGTGAAGGTGAAAAAATTACACTTTATCATTATTTGGTCATTAGACTGTATGTAAATATAAATTACTTTTAGGTCTATATAAAAACAGACATGAAGTCATCACTGATTTCTGGAATGATCTTTGCTTTTACTATCTGTGTTTTAATGTCTTATTTGCTTTATTGACTGCACACTTCTCCATAATTTTACACAAATGAAGTCGTTAAATGCTTATTTTCCAGAGGTAGTTTTTTTGTTTTGCTTGCCTCTCATCTTTTTCTCCTTGCTTGATCCTGCTCTTCCTTTCATGTAAACTAATGAGATGCTTGGGGCTGGTGCACGGGGATGATCCAGAGAGATGATATGGGGTGGGAGGTGGGAGGGGGGTTCATGATTGGGAACTCATGTACACCCGTGGTGGATTCATGTCAATGTATGGCAAAACCAATACAGTATTGTAAAGTAAAATAAAGTAAAAAAAAAAAAAAAAGAATGCTGACTTTCAAAGATGTGGCTTTTGATAATTTATGTACATTCCCCTAATCCTTTATATATTATTATACTGGATGCATTAATATGCAGAATGGTCACTGTTTGCATTATTAAAATAAGGCTTCATTATAATACTTTTCTACATATTACTTTAGTCACACAGCAATACCTTGTGGAAATTCTTCCAATTCAGTAGATAAAGTTTATTCATTCTTTTTGAAGACTGAACATTTTTTCATACTCAGTCAATTCTCAATTTTTGGACATTCTTTTTGTTTCTAGTGTTTACTTTTGTTCTTGTTGTTCATGTAAATAATGTGGCGATAAATACTTTGTGTATATAACTTTACACAGTGATATTTTTATTTCACTGAGGTGAATGTTCAAGATTGAGGGACTGAAGAATATTGTATTCTATTTTAATGACTGTCATTAGATTGCTTTCCAGAAAAAGCTATACCCATCCCTTTCCACCAGCATTATGTGAAAGCATCCATCTTATATCCTTGAACTAGAATGTTTCTCTAGTAGTAAGGTGAAATGTACCATTGGTAAAAGTGGGTAACTTGTGAGAATTCCAGAAGATGTACTTTCCTTTCAGCTATACATTTCCAGTGGACATGAAGTAAACCTTAAATTTTCCAGAATTTTTTTGTGTAACCTTGACCCTATAAAACCTGCCACTTAAAAAATTTTGACCACGTGGGAAATTTCTGACAATGCTTTACTAACTCTACTTTTTAGAACTGTTTCTTAGAGTAATATAACAAAACAACCTTGAGATATCTTTTAGAAATAACAATGGCCCAGATTTATTTCTGTTTCTTTGTCTTTTAGTCTAATGTAACCCTCAGGCAGTTGGCAGAATTAAGAGAAAAATCTCAAGAGTGGATGGATAAGTCACCACTTTTCATGAATTCCTTCCAACTATTAAACCAGACGATTCCAATGCTCCAGGTAGGAGACAGTTCTGTCATTCCCTTTCGTATGGATTATAATTCTTTGAGATTTGAATCACCTTCATTAGGAGAATGGGCAGTTAGCAATGTAGAATCCATATTCAACAGATTAAAATTGCCTCTCCTCCAGACAGCATGTGTGAGACAGGATAACAGTTCTGTCATTCATGTTTGTAACCTTCCTCACCTCTTATACCACAGTTTCTCTGTATGTAATTCTGAGATAAATCATTTTACAAGTTAATTCTGACACACACCTAGTGATATAAATCTATTTTCCAAAACTAAAATGCCATAAAATCTGCTTAAAATATGCTTATTTTATTTCTCTAAATTTTGTTTTGCTATTTTAACTGAACCAGAATTTCTAAAGTACTGATATTCTGAAGAAGAATGTTAAATTTAAGGAGTTCTTTGGTTGAAATATTTGACAAAGCACCTCAAATACAACACACACTAGTTGAAAAGTATCACCTCAATTCTCATAAAAGATGCAGAATTCTCTGAAAAGGATGCAAGTAGTGTTGGGAAATGTTCCAATCACCAAGAGAGCTATTGGCAGCTAAATATCAGGCTAGTGATAAAGAACCCACTTGCCAATGCAGGAGACGTAAGAGATGTGGGTTCAGTCACTAGACTGGGAAGATGCCCTGGAGGAGGGCATGGGAACCCACTCTAGTATTCTTGCCAGGAGAATCCCATGGACAGAGGAGCCTGGCAGGCTACAGTCCATAAGGTTGCAGAGAGTCGGACATGACTGAAGCGACTTAGTACGTATGCACGAACATCAGGCAGCAGAGTTAGACCCATTATCAGTGGGAGAAGAGAACATTTTCAGGAATGGTGACAACTTAGGAACTTCAAAATAGTACCGATTGCATATTCAAAGAATTGATAGAGGCCCTAAAATTGATTTTAAAATTGATTAAGCCCTAGAAGATTTTTGCAACAGCAACAACAAAAATGCCCTTCTTTATAATCATGGCTAAAAAAGTTAAACATAGAACAAAGAATTTGTGTCATATAACTTTGGTAAAAATGTTACACCCAAAAGATGTTTTACCCAGTCTTTGTTTTGCCTAATAATTAGTCATAATTACAATTACAACCTAAATTTTATTAGAAATATAACTCTAATTTCTAAATAGATATTCAGCACATTAATATAAGTGAAGTGAAGTGAAAGTCATTCAGTTGTGTCTGACTCTTTACAGCCCCTAGGATGGTCCACGGAATTCTCCAGGCCACGATACTTGAGTAGGTAGCTGTTCCCTTCGCTAGGGTATCTTCTCAACCCAAGGACTGAACCCAGGTCTTCTGCGTTGCTGCTACTGCTGTTGCTAAGTCGCTTCAGTCGTATCCAACTCTGTGTGACCCCATAGACAGCAGCCGACCAGGCTCCCCCATCCATGGGATTCTCCAGGCAACACTGGAGTGGGTTACCATTTCCTTCTCCAATGCATGAAGGTGAAAAGTGACAGTGAAGTCACTCAGTCATGTCCAACTCTTCACGACTCCATGGACTCCAGCCTACCAGGCTCCTCTGTTCATGGGGTTTTCCAGGCAAGAGTACTGGAGTGGGGTACCATCACCTTTTCCGTCTGTGTTGCTGAGCACCAAAGAATTGATGCTTTTAAACTGTGGTGTTGGAGAAGACTTTTGAGAGTCCCTTGGACTGCAAAGAGATCCAGCCAGTCCATCCTAAAGAAAATCAGTCCTAAATGTTCATTGGAAGGACTGATGCTGAAGCTGAAACTCCAATACTTTGGCCACCTGATGCGAAGAGCTGACTCATTTGAAAAGACCCTGATGCTGGGAAAGATTGAGGGCAAGAGGAGAAGGGGACAACAGAGGATGAGATGGTTGGATGGCATCACCGACTCAATGGACATGAGTTTGAGTGGATGGCATCATTGACTCAATGGACATGAGTCTGAGTAAACTCCAGGAGTTGGTGGTGGACAGGGAGGCCTGAGGCCTGGCGTGCTGCAGTCTGTGGGGTCGCAAAGAGTCAAACATGACTGAGAGACTAAACTGAACTGAACTCCCACATTGCAGGTGGATTCTTCACCAGCTGAGCCAGCAGGGAAGCCTACAAATACTGGAGTGGGTAGCCTATCCCTTCTCCAGTGGATCTTCCTGACCCAGGAATCAAACCAGGGTCTCCTGCATTGCAGGTGGATTCTTCACCAGCTGAACTACTAGGGAAGCCCATAATTTAAAATAAACTTTTCATCAAATGTCTTCCCCACAATTTTTATTTGTTCTGATTTTAAATATGTCCATTTTTAAAATATCCTACTTTTCTCTGATTTTAAGCACAATATTATCTTGATTAAATCTCAGTTTTCTCCCTCTCCTCACAGTTTTACTGAGAAATAATTAACATAATCAATGTATCAGTTTAAGGTGTAGAGCATGATGGTTTGAGATATATATAGAAATGATTGGGCTTCCTAGGTGGCGCTCATCGTAAAAAGCCCACCTGCCAATGCAGGAGACAAAGAGACATGGGTTCAATCTCTGGGTCAGGAAGATCACCTGGAGTAGGAAAAGCCAACCCACTCCAGTGTTCTCCCTGGAAAATTTCACAGACAGAGGAGCCTGGTGGGCTACAGTCAGTGGGGTCACAAAGAGTTGGACACACCTGAAGCAACTGAGCATTCTTTAGCATTGCCTTTCTTTGCGATTGGAATGAAGCCAGGCTTCAGCAATACGTCAACCGTGAATTTCCAGATGTTCGAGCTGGTTTTAGAAAAGGCAGAGGAACCAGAGATCAAATTGCCAGCATCTGCTAGATCCTAGAAAAAGCAAGAGAGTTTCAGAAAAACATCTATTTCTGCTTTATTGACTATGCCAAAGCCTTTGACTGTGTGGATCACAATAAACTGTGGAAAATTCTGAAAAAGATGGGAATAACAGATCACCTGGCCTGCCTCTTGAGAAACCTATATGCAGGTCAGGAAACAACAGTTAGAATTGGACATGAAACAACAGACTGATTCCAAATAGGAAAAGGAATACGTCAAGGCTGTATATTGTCACCGTGCTTATTTAACTTATATGCAGAGTACATCATGAGAAATGCTGGGCTGGAGAAAGCACAAGCTGGAATCAAGATTGCTGGGAGAAATATCAATAACCTCAGATATGCAGATGACATCACCCTTATGGCAGAAAGTGAAGAACTAAAGAACCTCTTGATGAAAGTGAAGAAGGAGGGTGAAAAAATTTGCTTAAAGCTCAACATTCAGAAAACGAAGATCATGGCATTTGGTCCCATCACTTCATGGGAAATAGATGGGGAAACAGTGTCAGACCTTATTTTTTTAGGGCTCCAAAATCACTGCAGTTGGTGATTGCAGCCATGAAATTAAAAGACACTTACTCCTTGGAAGGAAAGTTATGACCAACCTAGACAGCATATTAAAAAGCAGAGACATTACTTTGCCAACAAAGGTCCATTTAGTCAAGGCTATGGTTTTTCAGTGATCATATATGGATGTGAGAGTTGGACTATAAAGAAAGCTGAGCACTAAAGAACTGATGCTTTTGAATTGTGGTGTTGGAGAAGACTTTTGAGAGTCCCTTGGATTGCAAGGAGATCCAACCAGTCCATCCTAAAGGAGATGAGTCCTGTGTGTTCATTGGAAGGACTGATGTTAAAGCTGAAACTCCAGTACTCTGGCCACCTCATGCGAAGGGCTGACTCATTTGAAAAGACCCTGATGCTGGGAAAGATTGAGGGCAGGAGGAAAAAGGGACGACAGAGGATGAGATGGTTGGATGGCATTACTGACTCAATGGACATGGGTTTGTGTAGACTCTGGCAGTTGGTGATAGACAGGGAGGCCTGGCATGCTACAGTTCATGGGATCGCAAAGAGTCGGACATGACTGCATGACTGAACTGAACTGAAGCAACTGAACACACACACACATTATGAAATGATCACCATAGTAGATTTAGTTGCCATCCATCATCTCATGTACATACAATAAAAGGAAAGAAAAAAAGACTTTTCTCTTTGTGATGAAAACTCTTAGGGTCTATTCTAGCAATGTTCCTATGTGTGATACAGCGGTATTAATAGTCATCATGTTGTAGATTGCATCCCTGGTACAGATGTATCTTACAATTCAAAGTTTGTATCTTTTGACCACCTTCATCCAATTCCCCATCTACCCACTCCCTACATCTGATAATCACAAATGTTCATTCCAGGTGGCCTTTTTTAGTGAGTTTCAGATAATAAGGGCTACATAAACAGTACCTTATTGACACATGTATTTCCTCAGTGAAAAATTGCTCTTTTCTCCTGAAACTTTTTTTCAGTGAACAGATAAAAATCCCACACATGTTATTTCATTAAGGAAAGTTTTGCTGGCTAAAGAAGTGAATTAACAAGGGACATGATCTATGCATAATAGTTCCAAAGTACAGTAATTTGGTAAGAAGAAAATTGTGTGACCATGTTCATAAAGGGATCATCATTCAAGTCTGTGACCATGTTCATAAAAGTATCACCATCTAATGGGAGTATCTTTATTTTGTTCTAGACCGAAATAAATTATTGTTCCCAATTATTGAGGAAAATCTATTCCTGAAAATGTGTACAGAATTTGATATTTCAAGATTTTAGTACGTGACCTGGCTTTGCCATTGTGAACTCATAGGCAAATGACTTAAAATACTTTTTACAATTTATGAAACTCTAAAATGGGTCTATTGATAACTGCTTCACAGACTTGTGAAGATTACATTGTGTGGAAGCATTTGAAAATAATATTATATATCATAGACAAGTTTGATTGTAACAGGAACAGTAAGAGAATGGAAATAATTTGATGGATCATCTCTGATTGGAACTAACATAGTGCTTTATTTATTAGTAATGCTCTGATTCAGATTTTCTACAATGAGCAAATACCTAGTAAACAATTAGATTTTAAAGAACTTGGGTTATCATGGTATATAGTTGTGTGATAGCCATCTGTCTTCATGCTGCCAACTATGCTTAGATTCCTTAGAAGCTTTATGTTTAGCAAATTGTATTATATATGCTATATTAATACATATTACTTTTAATCATTTACCTCCATGATAACAAAATGAGATATTGGTAAGAAAGACAGAATAATAAGTGGTACTGAGCTATCCTCTAAGAAGAAAACAACTTAAGCCTAGCTCACATAAAAACGAAGTCATGAATTCATACATAAGATGAATAAACGTTTCTTTAATCAAGTTGAAGTCTCTCTCTTCAACTTTCCCCTTGGCCATTATTCATTTTACATTCTTAAGGAATTTATATAGCTTCTTGAGTCCTAGCCTTGTCCTCTATTAACTGGGGATAGTAATAGTACTTATGTCTAGGTATTAGGGAAAACTAAGTGAGAAAATCAAGGTATATTCTATTAGACAGTACCCAGCACATAGTAAGAACTCAATAAGTATTACCTAGTAGATAACTTCAGTGGTAGAAGTTATGTCTCCTAATTTGGGAGATAGCTATAACAGTCTTTATATTTTGAACACTTTTTTTTTTTTTTAATTTTTCAGTCTTGCCTACTGGGCATTCTGAAGCTGGAAAAGGCTGAGTGCTTGCTGAAAGCCTCACAGCTAGGAAGTAGTAGGACTAGAATATAAATCAGTGTGATGTCAAATTCCACATAGACATCATAGTTTTTAAAGCCTCTTTTGTTTGTTTCAACTGAACAAAGTTCAATTATGAACCATCAAAATTCTATAATGTATGTTAAAAACAATCGATATAGTAGCTATGGGGGAAAAGTGTTTTCAGTTTAAACATGGTTTTCCAATGTTGTTAATTATGGTTATATCTGGCTACTTCTACATGGTGACAAATTTGTGTCTACAGAGGAGCAAAAACTCAGAATTAGCAGTCACAAATCTTCTCTTTCTTTCTCAAAGATTTGTATGGGACCCTTTACAAGATGGTGGACTGAGAATGCCCAGTAGTGATACCTCATTTCATTGTGGTGTTATTAAAGAGACAGTGATTAAACATGTTCATTGAAACTGACTGCCTATTATTGTTTGTTAGAATACTCTAAGGAATCCCTTTGTGCAAGTTTTTGTAAAATTCTCCGTGGGACTTGATGCTGTTGAACTTTTGAAACAGATAGATGAACTCGGTGAGTCCAGATTCAAAAAAACCTTTATTTACCTGTCATGTCAGAAATGTGAAAAGCATTGTCCCATATAAGATCTTAAAATCCTGAGTATATCTATCCATCTTTCTCCTGGTAAATTGTACAGTTAAACGTAGTGATTATTTGGATACCCAGTTTGCATAGTTGGTCTCAATAATTATAATGCAATGTATTCCGTGTAAATGCAGCTTGTCCTTCAATCACAGGTAGATTTCTACCAGAGGACACTTTTTGGGGGGTAACTTGGTGAAAAGCAAGTCTTTAAAAGCAGAAGATGAAATGGTTTATTGCTGCTACATTTATAATTTTATCTCCACTGGCCTTAGTATTGCTTTGACTAACTCAGAATGTAACCAGAAGAGGTTATAGAGTGAGAAAAACAAAAGCAATGTGGAGACTCAAAAGAAAATAAATCTAAATTACTGTTCAAGGTCAGCTCCTCCTCTCATGATCATTTAAAAGGGACAGGCAGAAGAGAATCAAAGAAAGCTGTCTGAACTTATGCCTTCCCTCTACCACATTCCTACCCTCAACCTAAGGGATGCAAGATATCTAATTCAGTCTGTGTCTGATTCCTGGTTGCTATGCAACCATGGGTAAGAGGAAGGGATTGAAAACATCAGAATTTGCCAGCAGTAGAGCTAATGCCCCTCTTTCTCCTCTGCAGAGCTGCTGGGACTTAAGTGTTTAAATTGTAAAACAGTGGGGAGGAATTATGCCTATTTATATTATATATAATTGTATGTATTTTATGATATGAACCTTGTTTGATTAAATGAAGATATTAGTGATTTATTCTCTAAAAGTATCATTTGGGTAAGGAAACACTTGATCAAAATATTAGGGATAAACTACAAAGTTCTTATATAGTTTTTTTCATTCCTAACTTTAGATATAGGAGATGAGTCTCAGAGTTTAAAATAAGATTAAAATAACCATATAAGTGAGACTTGCTATCTGTGTAATTGTATATTTAATTTAATATCAAAGAGATTTTATACTGTTCAAATTTGGAGGCCACTGACTCTTTATAGCTTTTTGATTCCATCTACCAGCATTTCTGAAGAATCCTTTGCAGGTGTGTTGATTTTCAGTGGCCGCTGGAGGCCACTCTTCAACCACAGTTTTACCCCTCCCCCACAAACATCTACATCAAGCAAAACATTTCATTTTAAGTTATAATGAGAGATGTCCTTTAAGAAGCTGGCCTCTGTGAGAAATTTAATCATCTATTAGATGATGGTAGAGACCTGTCTGGGTTCTGTAAAGAGGAATTTATGACATTCACAGCCTTCTCAGTATTAGTGATCAAGTCAGTGAAAACTTAATTGGCCAAGTGATTTATGAACTTACAATTTTATATTTATCCTTTGTCTCAGTTGATTTCCTCATAAAGATTTATGAAATTGAAGAGCAATTAAATTTTTTTTCTTCCAGAGTAATTACCTGAAATAAAATCTTGATCATCTAGATTAACACAGATATGAGTAGAGATAACTCACAGAAGACTTTAAATCAAACAATAGCAGAAAGTTGTAACTATGTGTCGTAGATTGTCACAGTCTCCTAAGAAGTGCTTCTGTATTACAACTTATTGAATGATATTTTTTATTTGTTCCACACATGCTGCATAGACTTTCTTTGCTTAAATTCTTACATCAACACTCTCCAAACAAAGCAAGCATTTCTGTTTATTCAAACTTTTCATCTCTAGTTTTTAGTTTTCTTCCTAAATAATGCAAGTAGAATAATTTTAGAATTATTCACCGTTAGTCTTTGGTTAACTAAACTGTAGCAGAGTAGAATTAGCTTTTGAATTAGCTTGTATTAAGCACACATGCAAACATTCTTTGTATGTGAGTTTACTGTATCTATAACTAATTCAAAATTCTTCTCAATAAGCGTTTGTACAACTGGCTACATCTTCCCAGATATAGAGTATTTTACATTTTTAGAGTAAATTCTGTAAGTTTATATTATTTATAATCTAGTTTAAGGTTTAATACTTCCCAAAAAATCAGTATTTTTGTCCCATTACTACTAGAAACAACATTATAATATGCTTTGTGTCTTTTTTTTCTTCTTTAGATATTCTGAGGCTGAAATTAGAGAACAGCATTGACCTCATTGATCAACTTAGCATACTGTCTTCCCTGACAGTGAATATTTCCTCCTGTGTATTATATGACCGTATTCAGGCAGCAGAAAGCATAGATAAAATGGAAAGAGAGGCTAAAAGACTCTACAAAAGCAATGAACTCTTTGGAAGTAAGTGTTATTCTACTAGAATTTGAGCTTTTCTTTGTACTAAAATTGGCCAAATTCTTGTCGTCACTTCTTTCATCCAGACCTCAAAAAAAGTAGTCAGGGCTGGGGCGAGGGCACTGTCCCCTTTGATGTCCTTGGAAATAAGAACCTTTCATGTCGTCAACCAACTATCTTGGTTGAGGAGCCTTCAATATGTGTAATTTTGTTGATATGGTTAAAATTAAAGCTGAAAAGAATTACATATTACAGGGTAAAGTTGAGTCCATCCTTATAATCAGTCAAGATTATTCATTTTAATGTATATGTGTGTTTAATTTCAGTAAGTGGCTTAGAGTGAAATATTTAATCTGGCCACTTAGTTTGTGATTATATTCTCAAACTCCTGCTTTGAATCTCTGAGATTGTCACTTTCAATTAACCATCTTTTCTGTAAATTAAAAGTCTGAACTTACTGTCACATTACTAACTCAATTGCCTGTTTGGCTGCCCCCATGTGAACCCTCCAAACAAAGAATAATGTCAACCATAAAATAACCTTTCTGATGTTGCCATTTTATTTTTAGGTGTTATTTTTAAGCTTCCTCCTAATAGCAGCCGGCACAGAAGCTATGACTCTGAAAACGTCTCTCTTCCTCCAGTTGTAAAATATACCATCCGCATGAGTCTCAAGACCTCACAGACCACAAGAAACATTAGAGCCAAGATTTGGGCCCCAGGGCCACACAATTCTCCATCACACAACCAGATCTATGGCAGGGCTTTTGTCTACTTACAGGACAGTATTGAAAGAGCAATCATTGAATTGCAGACTGGAAGGAACTCCCAGGAAATAGCAGTCCAAGTCCAAGCAATTCCTTATCCCTGCTACATGAAAGACAAGTAAGTTCATGCACTTGCAGGCATTTTACATAACCACTTTTTTTGGAATTCATTTCTTCTCATTCATTCATATGCTATCAAGTGGAAGGGATAGTATTGATCAAATCTTTGTCAAATGCTTGTTTCCAGGGAGAGGTTCACAGTATAGGGCCCAGGTTCACTATAGCTGCTCACTGTTACCCAAATGATGCTAAAGTTCTTACCAAATGATCCATGTTTTCTTTATCATAACCCTTACCCTTCCAAATACTTTGGCCCCAAAGTTAGGAGCTGGACTCCAGACCTGAGTGCATCACTGCATGATTTTGATGTTACCCACTGGTTTTACTTTTCTCTAGTCAAATGAGAGTATTAAACAAAATAATCTTAAAATCCCTTCCAACTTTCAAATTTAATTAAAAATCTGTGAGTGCAGGGTTAGTTTTAAGGAAAAAGTTTAATAAAACACAGTATTGATCAACTCTCTAAGATAAATATTATGCTATCTGAAACTGTCTATTTGGTAGGAATCTTTCTCTAAAAAGTTTTTTCTAAATGAACAAAAGATGTAAAGATCTTGCTTTTAAACAGTTGACTTTGAACAGTATTTGCCAGTCAGGTGGGCACTGGATGGTTCCTCCATATCTGACCACAGTGAGACAATAAGTTTGGAGGGCTAAGTTTTTCAAGCTCATTCTCCTATACAAAAGCTTGAGGCTGAATATTACTTTAAACAAATTGTACTTGTTATTCAGCCCAGTTATAGCAGTTTATATACAATTCAGAAGAGTCTGTTTTTTTGTTTTGTTTTGTTTTGTTTTTTCTGTTTCTATCAATGCTTCTGTCTCCTTTGACTGCTTCAAGAGCATTAGAGGAGATGAGTTTATGTAGCCCTTTGTGCAACAGTGATACAGGATGGCAGGATTCTGTCTTCCTGACAAGCGAGGATTCTATCAGCCTGCTGTCAAGGTTAGCCACTTCTGAGCAGCCAGTTTAGATGTATGAACCATGAGTGACTTGCAACAGCTTGCATCAATAGTAAGGACTTGTGGGTTCAATTAAATGAAAATCCTTGTCTATTTTCCTGCTGACTTTTTTCCACTTGTAAATTTTAGTACCTAGAATGGTGGGTACCTGGATGTGTCTTTTGAGAGTAAAGTAGCTGTACTCTGCATTCTTCATGGGAGACAAACTAACATCTCAATGTACACATATAAACTCTCTGTTGCATACAAAGTGCTTTCACATATATTTGTTCATTCGTTCCACCAAACAACCTCATAAGGTGAGAGCAAATATTATCAGCCATACTTTCCAGATGAAAAAATTGAAATCCAAGTAAATTGCCCAAAGTTGAATACCTGATACTGCGCTGGTCCTTAATTTACAAACCAGAATTTTCTCTTTCATACTATATCAAACCTAAAATACACAATTACTTGAAGAAACATTAGTAGAGGGTTGTTATTAATGAATGAAGTCCTTTGCCTAATTCTAGAGCCAGAAAAAGCATCAAGGCTGGATCTGATCCAAGACAAAATTCATTCAGCAAGTATTCTTTAAGTGCTTTCCCCATGCTAGACAGTTCCCCAGGAACCAAAAAAAACTGGATATGGCCCCAATCCTCACTCCTCACCCACCAAAAATCCTTCATATCTCTGATGGTGATGCACTTCTGATGCTAAAGTGAAACTGAACGATGGTGATGTCATGTTCCATTAATATTTGCATTTTTCATGGGGAACTTGAAGGTAATTCCTTGGTCTTTTACATTAAAAAGAAAATGGCCTTGGGACATTTCTGCAAGTGAAAGTGTCAGTGGAGCCCAAGGTGTAAAACAGCTCAATTTAGAGTTTCTGTCATTGAAAGCTATTCCTTTGCCTTAGCCCATAGTCAGTGGCTAATGTAAGAATAATGGTTATTAGAGTGTGGTTTCTGGACTGGCAACATCAGCTTTACCTGGGAAATTGTTTAAAATGCAAATTCCTCACCCTACCTCAGATATAATAAATCAGAAGCTTATGGGTGGGGCCCAGAAATCTGTTTTAATGAGCCCTTCAGGTGATTCTGATATATGTTCAACTTTGATAAACACTTCATTTGAACATTCAGGTATCATGGGCCAACGATTCAGGAATATATTTGCGGTCCAGTGAAGTGTTCCAATGACCTGCTAGTTTAGCACATAACCAGAAAAAAAAACATTTCTATACTGTTTATGAAACATCCCCTAAAGCATTAGTTTGAGGAATCCAAGTTCTTTGCATTTTAAATATTATTTGAGTTTTATTTTATGTCATTTGGGAAATTTGGTTTAATAACTATGAGCTTCTGCTGCTGCTGCTGCTGCTGCAAAGTCGCCTCAGTCGTGTCTAACTTTGTGCGACCCCATAGATGGCAGCCCACCAGGCTCCCCTGTCCCTGGGATTCTCCAGGCAAGAACACTGGAGTGGGTTGCCATTTCCTTCTCCAGTGCAGGAAAATGAAAAGTGAAAGTGAAGTCACTGTCATGTCCGACTCCTAGCGACCCCAAGGACTGCAGCCCACCAGGCTCCTCGGTCCATGGGATTTTCCAGGCAAGAGTACTGGAGTGGGGTGTAATTTGAGAAAATAAAGCTTTTAGCTAGATAAACCAATCATCATCTAACGTTGAATCTGCCTATTACATAAGAATTTAGACAGAAGGCCTTAGAGCCTTGCAGTTATATCTATAGAATAACTATTTTCCTGAACAGGACATACTCAAACACCCTTTAAACAATTTGGCAATTTTATCTAACAATCTAGAACTGTTTTACTTTTATAGCATTACAGCAAGAAAATCATGCACCTACTGTTAAGTCAGCTTCACACTTCATAAATAAAATAGTCATATTAATAATTATTCTAAATATTAAAAAAGGAGTATAATTTCAATATAGGAGGGGGTGTGTTCTCTGTATATTACAATCAGCAAATGCAGCATTTGTTTCGGTCACTGAATTTTTGTTTTTGTTTTTCCTTACAGCTTCCTAACCAGTGTCTCTTATTCTTTTCCAATCGTTCTCATGGTTGCCTGGGTTGTATTTATAGCTGCATTTGTAAAAAAGCTTGTTTATGAGAAAGACCTCCGGCTTCATGAGGTATGTTGAGAATCTCTTATTACAAATAAGTTCTACTTGGATATATAATTAATGACTATGATTTTCATAATACCTGAGCAAACTCAGAAAGCCTAACCCATATCTGGCGAATTAGATGGGAAAATATTTTATGAATCATTAAGACTATGGAAATATTTTGTCTTCTCAAAAAATTGCATAGAAGTTGTCTAAGTGTTTCTGAAAACCAAAATCTGAATAAAATCTGAATACAGTTTATAATTCTGACAGTAATTTTTGCCCAAGAAGTTACCTGTAAGACTTAGGCTTTAACAGAGGAAGTTTAAATGCTAATAATAATAATAACTCCTAAGGCAGGAAAACTGTTGGCTTGGTAATTAAGTCCAAATAAAGATATATAGATATAAATACAGATATAGGTATAGATACAGACATGGACATGGGCAAAGATATATGTCTTGTTTCAGCTCTCAAAAAGCAAATTCTCATTCTAGTATACCTTGTCCCCTTCAATTCTCTCTCACTGAATTGTGATTTATAGAGACTAAGAATTTCATGTTATGCTACTGATTATGTTAAAAATATTACAATGAAAGACATGACTTGGGATATAAGCATGATCTCTTCTGGAGCATATTCTTAATCATTATCCCCAAATCCAAAATATCTTACTTCTTTTTAGGATTTATGAAACAGCATTGTGTGATTTTTTGATTATATTGTAATAGAATTATTTTATCTGCTAATTGTATAATGAACCCATTCTTACACTCATGAAGTGAGGTGAAAACATAGGGGAAGTGTTTCAAAGCCAGGGCACAATAATTATTGCAAGGCCTTCCTGACAATCTGAAATAATGAGATTAGAGTAACCTGTTAGCCCTTGTACTTTTCAGACTTACATTGCCAGTGCTTTTAGGCAATTGATTATTTCTCCTTACAAAGTACAAAACACTGCTTCATGTTTTTGTTAGCTCAACATCAGACTTCCGGGGTTGTCCTAGAATTTGAGCCTATACTTCTTCAGGTCAGTTCAGTCACTCAGTCATGTCCAACTCTTTGCGACCCCATGGACTGCAGCATGCCAGGCCTCCTTGTCCATCACCAACTCCCAGAGTTCACTCAAACTCATGTACATTAAGTCGGTGATGCGATCCAACCATCCCATCCTCTGTTGTTGCCTTCTCCTCTCTCCTTCAATCTTTCCCAACATCAGAGTCGTTTCAAATGAGTCAGCTCTTCACATCAGGAGGCCAAAGTATTGGAGTTTCAGCTTCAGCATCAGTCTTTCCAATGAACATTCAGGGCTGATCTCCTTTCGGATGGACTGGTGGGATCACCTTGCAGGCCAAGGGACTCTCAAGAGTCTTCTCCAACACCTCAATTCAAAAGCATCAATTCTTCGGTGATCAGCTTTCTTTGTAGTCCAACTCTCACATCCAGACATGACTACTGGAAAATCCATAGCCTTGACTAGATGGACTTTTGTTGGCAAAGTAATGTCTCTGCTTTTGAACATGCTATCTAGGTTGCTCATAACTTTTCTTCCAAGCAGTAAGCATCTTTTTATTTCATGGCTGCAGTTACCATCTGCAGTGATTTTGAAGCCCCCCAAAATAAAGTCTGCCACTGTTTCTACTGTTTCTCCATCTGTTTGTCATGAAGTGATGGGACTGGATGACATAATCTTTGTTTTCTGAATATTGAACTTTAAGCCAACTTTTTCACTTTCCTCTTTCACTTTCATCAAAAGGCTCTTTAGTTCTTCACTTTCTGCCAAAATGGTGGTGTAATCTGCATATCTCAGGTTATTGATATTTCTCCCAGCTATCTTGATTCCAGCTTGTGCTTCTTCCAGCCCAGAGTTTCTCATGATGTACTCTGCATAGAAGTTAAATAAGGAGGGTGACAGTATAGAGCCTTGACGTACTCCTTTTCTTATTTGGAACCAGTCTGTTGTTCCATGTCCAGTTCTAACTGTTCCAGTTCATGACCTGCATACAGATTTCTCAAGAGGCAGGTCAGGTGGTCTGGTATTCCCATCTCTTTCAGAATTTTCCACAGTTTATTGTGATCCACACCGTGAAAGGCTTTGGCATAGTCAATAACGCAGAAATGGATGTTTTTCTGGAACTCTCTTGCTTTTTTGATGATCCAGCAGATGATGGCAATTTGATCTCTGGTTGCTCTGCCTTTTCTAAAACCAGCTTGAACATCTGGAAGTTCACAGTTCATACATTGTTGAAGCCTGGCTTGGAGAATTTTGAGCATTACTTTACGAGTATGTGAGATGAGTGCAATTGTGCAGTAGTTTGAGCATTCTTTGGCATTGCCTTTCTTTGAGACTGGAATGAAAACTGACCTTTTCCAGTCCTGTGGCCACTGCTGAGTTTTCTAAATTTGCTGGCATATTGAGTGCAGCACTTTCACAGCATCATCTTTCAGCATTTGAAGTAGCTCAACTGCAATTCCATCACCTCCACTAGTTTTGTTTGTAGTGATGCTTCCTAAGGTAACCTTCAGCTGTGTTTTTATATTTCAGTTATAATTTAGTAAAGGTCTCATCAACTGGTTTGAGCTGTGTTGTTTTCAGAACTGTGTACAATGTTTTCTTAACCCCAGTTTCAAAGCTCAAATCCACATCCTGGACCATAACTTTGGTTGCAAGCTTGTACCTTATATTTTTCTGTCTGATTCCTAGTACTTAGAAGTGAATCTTTACAAATTAAAAGAAAACTCTGAAGTAGAAAACTGTGATAGACTCTGAGTTCTTTTCTATAGCAAAATAAACATCTACCTTAAAATGTTAGAAATGCAGTATATGTGTACATGTGTTATGTATCTGTCTATTCTATATGTGTGTGTGTATAATACATGCATATTATGTTATTTTGGCTTGAAAATGGTACTCTCTGAATGTAGAGATATTTTTGGGTGTCACCAAAAAATATCAAAGCACAATAAAGAGTTTTTCTCAATAGAAGATATGAAAGGCATTTTTAATGGTGAACTAGTTTCTGTTTGGTAGCTCTGTGTCTTCATTTTGCAGGCATCCACTTTCAAATTTTAACCAGCTAGTCTTGGGAGTCAAAGTTACATAGTGGAAGATTATTGAACTTGGAATCAGAACATCAGGATTTGAGTCTTTCAGTTGGTATTCAATTGTGCCCAATCCCTAAACTCTTTGAGTCATGTCATCTAGACTTTATTCAACCTTATATTTCCAGAATGTACTTTCTCACTGCCAGAACAGAAGAGGCGTTCAATTATTCATTTTTTATCAATTCAAAGATAATGATTTTTTGTTCACATTTTAAAGCTTCTGAAATTGAGATATATTTGATAGGGTGTCATAATTCATTTGGCAGTGATTTTTCTTTCTTGGTGGCAGTTATAGTAATGACACATCTTAAAATCAGCAGTGCCCCAAATTTAAAGGAATATGATCTATTTGTGAGATGAATTAATGGAAGCAAAATATTCCTAATACACCTGCTCACCTCCTTCCACCACTGACGGTTCTAAACTAGTTTCCTCCTTTTTTGAGATGAAAAAGCTGAGCCCAGAAAGTGAGAGATAACTTGCTAAAGACTATAGATTAGTGAGTGGTGGATCTGGACTGGCTTTTTTTTAACCCCAACAGACAGTGTGTGTGTGTGTGTGTGTGTGTGTGTGTGTGTGTTCATCTCTGTGTTGTATTTATTTAGAGTAATTTTTGGTTAATAATAATTACAAGGCATGCCATTTCTTGAACTTTGCCATGCTAAACTTTTTTTTTTTTACTTTATTTTACTTTACAATACTATATTGGTTTTGCCATACATTGACATGAATCCACCACGGGTGTACATGTGTTCCCAAACATGAACCCCCCTCCCACCTCCCTCCCCATATGCTAAACTTTTTTTTTTTAATTGAGCTTATTTATTTTATTCTATTTATTTTTTACTGAAAATTTATATATTACGTTATGCAAATTTAAGGTGTACAAATTGTTGATTTGATGCATTTATGTTTTGCAGTGATATTTAACACCCTAGAATTATGCTATACCTCTATTCACGTCATGTAGATATCTGTTCTTTTATGTGGTGAGGACAATCAAGATATGTTAACAGTTCTCTAGCACTTCTGACTAGTCCTTTTCCATATCGTAGCTGCCTTCCCTCTCACAATTTTATTTTAGTAGCATAGACTACTTAGGACTTTTGAAGATAATGGTGGACAATCTCTTAGATTACCAGCAACTCAAGACCATTTCTTAATATTATCATTTTAATATTCACTAAGATCTAAAGCTGCCCATTCTTTACTTCCTTCTCATTCCAATTGAATAAAAAAGTAAAAAACAAAACAAAACATCTTTTTTCCTTCTGTAATTGCTCTCATATTTGGACAGAGAAATCAGGTCAGTTGCTAATTCAACAAAGGCATTCATCTTTGACCTCATGATGGTATGATTCTAGTAAATTCCTTTAACTTGTTGAAGAGACTTAGTACAAATACTAATGCCCAATAAGTTTACTGATAAAATTAATTACATAGTTAGAAAACTATTTCAAAATGCCCTTCAGTTGAGCTTTATTCTGCATTTTTTGCTTTTTAAAATTAAAATATAAAACTATACAAAGGCTGATTTTATATCATGCAGAAGAGTTGTTTTTCACACTGTGTTTTGGTTTTATGGTTATTTTCATCTATTTGGTCTAAAATAAGTCATTTATGGGGATTTCATTTTTTATATTCAGTTTGAGACAAAATTTTGGAGTCCTTTCTCTCAGTTCAGACAGGTATCCTAAAATTTCTGTAGTCTGCAGAATGATTGCCAAAAATTATGCAAAAGTCTGTAGTTCTATGATACTTCACTTGAGACAATTTTTTGTCTCCTTTTTTTGAATACCAGTTTACTTCTTTTTATGTCTTGTTGGTATATGCTATTCATCCTACTCATAAGAATATGGAATATTCCAAGTAATGATCACAATATCCTTTATATCCTACTAAAAACAATAACATAAATATCTATAACAGAATATAAAATTTGAATACAAAAATATTATTAACCAGTTCTTGACATTCTTGTTGAATGAAAACATTGCTGTCAAGTAAAATATATGTATATTTATGATTTCTTTTCTTGATAGTATTTAATGTCAGTCCCTGTGCATAAGCTTCTCTTGAATATGATGACTCATTTGTCTAAAATCTCGCAGAATCTCTTTCTTCTCATTATTTCCTGCTGAGAACTGGAGCAGAGTTTGATCACTGTGCAGAGGGGTTTTCCTGAGCAACAGGTTATCAGATATTGATGAATTGCTCCAGCAGGTTTGGGAGACTTGAGACAAGTGGCTGTTTGATTAGAAGCTGGCACTTGCATCTGTCACTCTGAGGCGACACCAGCGACATCCAAGACAGCACAGCCAGTCGTTCTCTGTGGGCCACCTTCCATTAGCAAGCTTGGTCTTGTTGATTATCACAAAGTTGGCTGTGAATCTGGGTGATTTATGGATGACCTACATACACTCATTGCTTTTTCTTTTTATATATAACAGCTGTTCCTCTCATGGCATAAAATCCTGAAGTTTAATTCTGAAGTTTGATGCTAGAATGCTAAGTAGTAAACACTGTTGAAAACACCTAATCTGTGCTATTTTGATAAAAAGCAATGATCAGTCTCCAATGTTTACCAGTTCTTGGGAACAGAAATCTGATCTTGAGCCTTGAAAACTTCCAAATTACCTTGAGCCTTGAAAACTTCCAAATTACCTTGAGCCTTGAAAAGTTCCAAATTACCATGAAAAACATCTTCACTCCTGCTCTTTGGGTTTGCTAAATTATTTTTAACAAGGCTATGAATGGAGAATTGTCTAGATATATAAATGTTTTATACTGAAGCTATCCACTGTCAGGGAAGGAAAACACATTTATAAACATGAAGTCATCTCTGTTTCATGTCCTTGATAGCATTCTGGATACTTCATATCCACTTTGTAAAATATAGTGATACTGCCTCCTCCTGACATACATTGCTGTTGGGTGGAGGAGAAATTTTTGTATAGGCCAATGAAATTAAGTGGTGAATATCAGCTTTCAGATAGTTACATGGGTTCTATAACTTCCCATATAATTATATTCAAATAACATTAAAAACATTAAAATACAAATAATGGGAAAGGCCAAAATACAAAAAAAATTGGTATCTCTGAAATGAAGGCATCAAACATGACACAGTAATTTTGCAAACTGGGTGGGGTATAGGGAAATTGCTAAAATAAGATCTATGAGTTCTCTTTCACACCAAAATCTAATTTTCTTTTCAATGATAGATACATAGCAATTGGATAAAACCTTCCATAGTGAATCTTTACTCCATGCTGATTTTTTTTTTACTTTGACACACACATCTATTCCTATAGAAACATAGGTTGAATCTTTACTGCAAAATGTGCAGGGTCTGGGAGGAAAGGAGTAGTAGGGAGAGAAGAGGGTGAGGAAAAGGGCAAAGTTAAGAGGAAAAGACACAGACTTCCTTAGTGGTGACTAGCTTAAGGCCCACAGCTTAGACTAGTGGCAGTCAGGTAGCTGTTTCCATGGTAACAACTGGAGCAACAGAGTTATCAAAACTTGATAAATTGCAAAGGCAGAAAGTAAAAATCATATTTTGCTAGTATAGTAAAAGATTTGGCACATTCCCTATCTTTTTCCTAGACAAGTTAGATTTAAAGGGGAGGACATTGTACATCCTTGATTAAAAAAAAAAGTGGATTACAAAGCTGTTAGTGGAACATTTATTTTGTTCTTTTTAAGATGGAATATTAGATTCATAAACTTACTATTAATCAAGAGTTGTTACAACTAGAAACTGGGTATAAACTCAAGCCACTGATTCAAAACACCTAAGGTCCTGGGGGCTTCAGATCATTCAGAATCCTTTTGAGTTAATGCAAAAACACCTCATGTTGGTCTGTCTTTCCACCTTGATGGAATGCCTTGACCACTAAGGATATCACTGAGATAATACATAATATCAGTTGAGAGAGAGGTATAGATTATCTAAGATGTATGTGTTCATTTTGGGTGCATGGATTTTTTTTAAATTTTTTTGGAAAACAAAGATAACAAACCTGACCTAGATTGTTATTGATTTTAAGGATAGGGAAATTATGCCAAAAAGCAGAAAGTCTTCTTCAAAGTTTGCATAGTTTAACATCTTAGGAATCTAGTCTACTTTATTTCTTACAGGAATATGACTAATTATTGTGTTGTTCATTAAGGTTTAGTTGAAAATAATGGAGTTTTATTGTCTCAGTCCATATATTGAATTTGAAATAAATCATGAGTTTTCACCAACTTGAAATATTCTTACCTGCACAAATATCAAATTCATGTTGTAAAATTCTGCAAGGGATAACATAAATTTTTGTCTATTCTCAACTAGTTTAATCTGGAAACATCACTTAGATACCAGTTATAAAATGAGTTTGTCAAAAAATAAAAACCTCACCATCCAAATCATTCATTACTTTGGGGCAGTCTGGGAGCTACAATCTAAGATGGACTGAAATAAATAGCCACGTTAATGTCACATAGTAGCGTGGACAAATGCTATACTTAGAAACATCATTAAAATGCCTAGTTTCATGTGTTTGAAGAGTCTCACGGACACTTTGGAATGGTACAGGAATAACTGTCATCTGAGGATATATTAGCTTGAGAAGAAACTAACACGTTTTCGTTTTTGCAGTACATGAAGATGATGGGGGTAAACTCCTGCAGCCACTTCTTTGCCTGGCTCATAGAGAGTGTTGGATTTTTGCTGATTACCATCGTCATCCTCATCATCATACTCAAGTTTGGCAATATTCTTCCTAAAACAAACGGGTTCATTTTGTTCCTGTATTTTTCGGACTACAGCTTCTCGGTTATCGCCATGAGCTATCTGATCAGTGTCTTCTTCAACAGCACCAACATTGCAGCTCTGATCGGAAGCCTCATTTACATCATTGCCTTTTTTCCATTTATTGTTCTGATTACAGTTGAAAATGAGTTGAGCTATGTAATAAAAGTATTCATGGTAAGTCAGCTGTCACAACTGAATGGCCAGGGTATGAAAGGAATGAACTTTTTGTGTGTGTTTAGACCCTCTAAATGTACAAGTTCAGTAATTACAAAATATGCATAACTGTCCTAATCATTGTCTACCATACAAGCATAAAGCTATGAAAAGAAAACTTTTCCTCCACTGTTTCTAAAATCATAATGATCCTGTAAGAAAGAGCAGTTAAAATGTAATATATCATGTTTTGAAGATCATCAAGAATTCTGACTTATCTCTGGCCCAGTTCCATAAATATCTTGGAACATCTATTACTGGCATTGTTCTCATATATGACTAATTTTTGTGGTTTTTATGACATGTAACCTACAGGCATAAATACAAATGCACTGATAGCATATAATCAATTTTGAATTCTTTTCTGCTTTTTCAGTTCAAAGTATCAAATTAATTTAAGAATTTTAATGAAAGCATTAAGTTCACTGATATTGAAATTTGGAAAGCAGAAGTAAAGTTCACCATTGACTGAGGCTCATATTAGAACTTTGTTGTTTGTGGAAATAGAAAGGGATAAATAACTTTCATTTAACATTGGCCACCTTGTATTTAAACAACTTTTAAACTTTTTATTTGTTGCATTATAAGTACTCAATTGACATTTTAATATATTTTCATGCATAAAACTTCTATTATTGAAGACAATCTATGAAGTAAAAACATCTTCTGGCCCCTAACATTTCATTTGGTGTTAATCTTACATTGCATTACTCTATAATTACCAATTTTGTAAATTGCTGAACAACATTTAATAAGTTTAGATATGTATTTTGGATTTTTGACAAATATTTTTCAAGCTATAGTTTTCCTTCTTTTGTTTTCTGCTATTTCCTCCCCTCTTCCTCCAAAGTTGTAGTGTGCTTGGTAAGAGACCTCTGTGCTTTTAAATATGATTAGAGAGTTAGTGTTAGTTTTACCTATATACAGGCCTAAAGTTTGAAATAGGTTAAGACCTCTCTGGGTGAAATGTATGAAGTCTACAAGAACTATCATTGTGGTTCATTTTATTCACAGAGCCTGCTGTCTCCAACAGCTTTCAGTTATGCAGGTCAGTACATTGCACGCTATGAGGAGCAAGGCATTGGTAGGTTCACTTTCTTTTCAACTGGATTTTATCTTTCACACCTATAAAATGTTTCATGGAAAAATAAATGTATGTGTTCACTTAGGTCTTCAGTGGGAAAATATGTACAGTTCCCCAGTTCAAGATGACACCACTTCATTTGGCTGGCTGTGCTGTCTAATCCTAGCTGACTCTTTCATTTATTTCCTTATTGCTTGGTATGTCCGGAACGTTTTCCCAGGTATGATCATTCTTCCTACACATACATGCTTTTCATGATTGTCATCATTATAAAACTGCTAATATATATTTTCTAATATTTTATTTGCCAAATATCATCTCCAAAAAATACTTCAATCCCAAAACTAACCAAAATTTTCCAGCCTGAGATAATGCACTGTTGATTTTTTCCCCTGATATTCCTTTAAAGGATAGAATGAATTAAGAAGCATGGAGTCCAGTCTTTCTAAATAGGAGTATGAGATATTATAAAAGGCAAAATTCAAGTCTTTTAATTCTAAGGAAAATTTATCAAATTCAATGGAACAAGACTAGTGGGGTTCCCCTCCAAGGTCTCAAATGGTTAAAACTTCAACATGCTCAGAAGTTTTTCCATTAAGTCTTATTTATATTTGCATGTTTTTGATTCTATGAATGAATGAAAGAGTGTTACTCTATTCCAGTTATATAAAATTTCTGTAAAAGAGAAAAATGTGGAGACAAAGCAGATCAGTGGTTGCCTCTGACTTGGGTTGAAACCAAGGATTATTTGCAAAGCACATGAGATAACTTTTTGGAGTTATTGGAATCTGGGGATTGTTGTTCTGGTTGCAAAAATTTATTTACTAGAAATCATCACACTCTACATTTACAATGATTAAATTTTATAGTATATAACTGTACCCAGTGAAGCTGTTTATAAAGGAAAGAATTAAAAACTGGCTTTCTTTTTTACTTTACTTTGGAAACTGAGACAACTTTAGTTTTATATAGTATCAAAAAAATGAAAATATTCCCTAAATACTGCATAGTAAATACTGTTATTTAACTTCTGATACTTAATGTTAACAATCGACTTAAAACTACTTTTCCTAATACATTTTTGTTACAGGTACATATGGTATGGCAGCTCCTTGGTATTTTCCATTCCTTCCTTCCTATTGGAAAGAACGATTGGGATGTGCAGAAGTGAATCATGAGAAAAGCAATGGGCTTATGTTTACTAATATCATGATGCAGAACACCAACCCATCTGCCAGTAAGACAAGTAGGTCAACAACATGCATTATTATGAGAGAACTGATGTAAAATTTACATGACTAGTGATTTTAATTATGTTTTTCTAAATGGCAAAATTATCATCCTTTTAGTCATGGATGAATATATCTACACATATGTGTTTGGACTCGTAGGGAGATTAAATCGTGGCTTTTTCTGGGCTCATTAACTCAGTTGGTTAGCATATGGTGCTAATTAGGCCAAGATTGCAGATCCCTTTGTGGTCCAGTTAGATTCACACAGAGAAAAATTTTGTTCCTTGGCCACAGTCTACACCCCTCACTCCAGCCATCTGTCGCTAGTCATAAGGAGTAACCAAGTAACAAGTATGGATAATTTAGCATAACCCATCGCCAACCAAGAACAAACAATTTAAGCCTTGTGACTTACTGACATTGGGTGAGCAGTGTCAGTTTTATAAAGTAAGGATGACCCATATAACTAGTTCTTTTGTAATACATGAAGGAAATGTAGAGAGTAATTAGTGAACTGATTCTGTAACTACAGATCTGAGTAAGCATTGTCCACCAAGTATAGACATTTATTCTATACATAGGTATCACGCTGTTCAACTGGAAGACCAAGACTTAAACTTGTATTTTGAATATTTGAGATCTTTGATTTGAATAAAGGAGAATTCAGTATTATGATTCTATATTCTGAGACTGCTTTTTCTGACAGAGACAGGTAATATAAACCTTAGAGTGTGGTTCCAACACTCCCATTCATTTTTAAAACAAGTGAGAAAGTGGAAGACTATAATAGACCATTTATATCTGGAATTATTTTTTACTTTGAGGCTTGTGTCTATAGTCTTCAGTTTTTAATTAAGGAAAAGTCTAAATCTGGCTGCATTTTCTTTCCTTGTGAGCTTACAACTCTTCTCTTGATTTCTCTCCAGGTCCTGAATACAAATTTTCCTCCAACATTGAACCTGAACCTAAAGATCTCACAGTTGGGGTTGCTCTGCATGGGGTCACAAAGATCTATGGCTCAAAAATTGCTGTTGATAACCTCAATCTGAACTTCTATGAAGGTCATATTACTTCATTGCTGGGGCCCAATGGAGCCGGGAAGACTACCACCATGTATGTTACTTTTCAATACTCAGGTGTCATGGAAGCATATTACTTAATATTTCCTCAATCCTTTCATAAAAATAGAGTTGTTACAGCTCCCAGATAGGTTAAGATACCTCAACTTGCTTACTGTAGAAGCAAGGTCCAACCTGTGAGCTCAAAGTCTGGATCAGACCCCCCAGATAGGTTCATTTTGGTCTACCTAATATTGGCCCACTAGTACTTCTAAAATATTTTATTTCTGTGCCAGTTTTCAAATAAAAATAGGAGAGTTTTCAAATAAAAATGAACATTCCTGTCATCTCTTAAATATTAGAAAGTTTTGGTAACATTGGACCTACAGGCTTAGATAGAGATAATTGTTTTGGACTTACTAGTGACTGTTCTTAAAGAGGGTATCTGCTTTCTGGTTCATCCCAGCTCCCCACCAACTTTACTGCCTCATACAGTCAGTCTGCTTCACTTATTTGCATTTTTATTCTGGCCTGTATACCAGTTTGGATTCACAAATCTTGGTATAAACACACGCAGCCCCACCTGCTCTATTAAATGGATCCTTTGCCTTGATTCATGAAAGAAAAAAAAAAGAAAAGAATCACTAGCTATCAGATATAGATCAAAAAGTTCACAAATAGTACATGGGCTGTTCTTCCTCTCTCTTCACTAGCATTTTCCTGTGTCCTAATGGAGGAAAGATTTGAATGGTTTTAAAAGTGACATTGTTTTGAAATTGTTTCTGTGACTCGCCTCCAGTGCTCCACTAGGCTTTGCTTGGAGTGAGCTCTAAGATGCTGCTGGTGTTCTAGCCTTATTTGGGAAAAAGTATCCATTGTCAGATATGCTGTTGACTGTCATCATGAGTAAGCTCAGTGACTTGCCAAAACATATTTTTCAGTAATTAAAAGGGGACAAAAGAGAGTTATGAAAAGAGCAAACATGCAGCTGCTCTCATTTATCTGGCCTGTTTCAGTGCAGAGTTGGCTTTCTAGTGAGAATGTGCTGTGCTTGTGCTAAGTCTCTTCAGTGGTGTCCAACTCTGTGACCCTATGGATTGTAGCCCACCAAGCTCTTCTATCCATAAGGATTCTCCAGGCAAGAATGCTGGAGTGGGTTGCCATGCTGAGAATACAGTGCTTAAAAATTAAGATTTCTAATAAGCAATAAGAGGACAATAAAGAAAGGGGATGGAGAAAGATTTTGATGAGGCTATCATTTTAGCTGAGAAAGTCCCCATTGTAGTTTTCTTAGTATAAGGAATATGTAAAGAAATATGTTGTTTGATTTTAATGCATTTTTATGGGAAGAATCACACATTGTATTGATTCTCTTATTTAATCCACAGTAGTCCTTTAAGATCTATTATGTGTAAGACACTAGTTAGATGGTAAGAGTGGTACAAAAAAAAAAAAATATATATATATATATATGTCCTTTCCTTGACTTCATGGGGCTTACATTTTAGTGGAGAAGATGGATATTAAATAACTGCCCAGTTTACTGGCCATCTGAAATACGATGAGGAGTTCTGTAGGTGAGAATATTCTAGTCACAGGGTAGAGTGGGGGACTGAAGATGACCAAAGTTCACGTGGGAAATAGAAATTTGAGTCTCAATGGCCTATGGGAACTACCTGATGCCAGGGATGTGTGGGAGTTTGCTGAAGAAGGGAGTGCATTTGCAATTAAGAAGCCCAACCCTTTCAGTTATTATTGCCACCACCACCCACCATCATCATCACATGTAGTGCTTCTGTAACACCAAAGTATTAGAAGCTTAAAAGCAATTTTAATTCTTACTCCCAATTAATCCGATTTTACCTCATAGCTTGACCTGCCCTGGGAAGATACACTGTAACATTTTTTTGCTAACAACTAAGATATATTTAGTCCAAAAACCTAGATCAAAGTTTTGGTTCACACTTAACATGGTTTCTTCATTTCCAGCTCCATGTTGACTGGACTGTTTGGGGCCTCAGCAGGTACCATCTTTGTTTATGGAAAAGATATCAGAACAGATCTGCACATTGTGCGGAAGAACATGGGCGTCTGCATGCAGCATGATGTCTTGTTCAGTTACCTCACCACCAAGGAGCACCTTCTCCTCTACGGCTCCATCAAAGTTCCTCACTGGACTAAAAAGCAGCTGCATGAAGAAGTGAAAAGGTCAGATATGACAGGAATGAGATCATGTGCTGGTTAACTTCTCTCAAAAAGTCAAGTTACAATAATAATACCAGAAGGAAACAGTTTCTCAGGAAACAACTGTTTTCAGTTTTCCTACTTTCCTGCTATTGTATACATTTAAGGGCCTATGGGTTTGTATAAGGGCCTATGAGAATTGTATACATTCTCCTCCACAGCCAGTTATTACACTGGAAATAGCTGCCTTCATTTCTGGTTCCTGTATTGCCCCCATTCCTGTTTACAATCTCCATGGCCACCATACAAGTCTTAACTGGACCCCTGGCTTCTACTTTCCCTTGTACAGTCTATTCTTAAAAAACAGTCAGGGTAACCTTTTCAAACTACAGATTTGACCATGTCATTCCTCTGTCAAAGCCTTCTAATAGTTTCTCACCACATTCAGTGTGAAACTCAGGAATGTCCTTATCGAGGCCTGTGAGACTCTTCCTGACCTGCCCTCAATCTCGCTTTTGATTTTATGCCCTTCTGCTTCTTTCCCATTTACTCTGCTCCAGGCATGCTCGCCCAGGTGCACGCTCAGTTACGCTGGGCCTGCTCCCGCCTCCAGGCTCCCCATGTTCCCACTACTTAAAGCAGCCTTCCCCAGACAGCCCTTAGACTTACTCCACCCCTTTCTGGTCTCTGCTCAAACATCACCTTCTCTGAGGGAGCCGCCATGTGTAAAACAGATGCCTAAAATAGCACACCCCAGGCACTCATCTCATGTACCCAGTGTTATTTGTTTTTTCATTACACTTATCATAAAATAGAAAACTATAATCTTCTTGGGAATATGTTTATCAACTGAATTGCCCCTGCATTACTCCTGATACACAATCATACTAATATCATCATCTCCTTGTGGGTTAGGAACATTATCTGCTCGATGCTGTTCCATAGCACCTAAAACACAGTCTGGCAGAAAACAGGTAGGGACTCTATAAATAAAGACTTGTCAAATGAATGAATAAAATAATGAACCATATAGTCCTTATGGTGTTTTCTTAGTATTAATTTTATACCTCCAACTAGATGATAAACAACAGAAAACTGTCATGAATCCTCAATAGTTTACCTTGCTGAGCACATAATAGTTGTTCAATGAATACCTCTTATTTAGGGTGATTTTTTTCCAAAATTCAAATATTCTATGTGTAAAACATAACCACTGTCCATCATTTCTGAAGGACTTTAAAAGATACTGGACTGTATAGCCATCGTCATAAGAGAGTTGGAACACTGTCAGGAGGAATGAAGAGGAAGTTATCCATATCCATAGCTCTCATCGGAGGATCAAGGGTGGTAATTCTGGATGAACCATCCACTGGCGTTGACCCATGTTCTCGGCGAAGTATATGGGATGTTATATCCAAGAACAAAACTGGTATGAGTACCTTCTTATAACTTCTCTAGCCAGCAGTTATAGTTTTGCCCTCTGGGATGCAAGCACACAAGTTGAAGTCTTTTCTGTTTATAATCTCCATTAAACATCTAAGGTGTGTTCTTCCTTTTCCCAGGTCTTGTCTTCTAGCTAAATTTCTGGATCAATTAGTGTGTAATTATGTAGAGCCCACTGTGAATTGAGCTCTTAACTGACCTTTGTGAGAGTATGCAAATCCAACAGAGTTCCAAATTCTGCCTAGAGGAGCTTAGAATCCAATTAGAGATACCAAACATACACAAACGAAAATAAACTGAAAACAGACTAAATAAGTGCTAGCAGGATATGAGGCAAAGGAGCAATCAGAGTGGAGTGGATTAATCAGAGAGAAATTTTCAAAAAGTCTTTAAAATTACTGCTTTTTCATAGTGAAGAAAAAGAGGGAGGGAGAGAGAGAGACAGAGAGAGATAATGGAAGTGAAGGCAAGGAAGCAGAATAAGGGATTAACAGATGTTGCCCCCACTACAGAGTATGGACATTTAGCCTTACAGCATATTTGCTGTCAACTTATAAGGACACCGCCCCTGCCTCAGGTATTTAAGAACATCCCTTCTGAATTTCTCTTTGATCATTTTGGAAGCCCCTCCCATCAGTGTTTCCATTAGCTCATAAAATGTGACTCTTCATAAATCACAGGATTTACTTGTTTTAACTCAGTATATCTTGGCAACTGTAGCTTCATTTTTCATTTTCGGTTGTTCTCTGTGTTTTCAAGCCAGAACAATCATTCTGTCGACGCACCACTTGGATGAGGCTGAAGTGCTGAGTGACCGCATTGCCTTCCTGGAGCAAGGAGGGCTGCGCTGCTGCGGGTCACCGTTTTATCTCAAGGAAGCATTTGGAGATGGGTATCACCTCACACTCACTAAGAAAAAGGTTTGTAGGAGAGAAAGTTGGAGAAGGCAATGGCACTCCACTCCAGTACTCTTGCCTGGAAAATCCCATGGACCGAGGAGCCTGGTGGGCTGCCGTCTATGGGGTTGCACAGAGTAGGACATGACTGAAGCGACTTAGCAGCAGCAGCAGCAGCAGCAGCAGCAGCAGGAGAGAAAGTACACCTCATTGTAGGGTCATATTCAGCTTGGTGTGAAACAGAAGTAGAATCTGTCCAACTTCATACATTGCTAAAATTCACTATTAACATGTTAGATTCATGTTTCTCAAACTTGAGCAAATGTCAGAACCGCTGAAGGTCTTGGTTAAATCCAGACTTCTGGTTCCACCTTTGAGTGTCTCTGATTCAGTAGATCTGGGAAGGGGTTCCAGAATTTACTACACTTCTACCAATGTCCACATATGACACTGATGCTGCTGTTCTGGGATTGCACATTGAGAACTAACGTACTAGATAAAAGAAAGTCTATACTTAAAGCTAGTGATGAAGGATCAGCCTGTTAGTTTCCCTACATTTCAGCCTGTAAGGCTAAAAATTAGATTTTCCACTCAATAAAAAGCAAATGAAGGAATATACAGTCACATATTCACTTTCTGATCAGTGTTCCTCGACTGGTAATGTGGAGACTAATTCAGACAGACCAGTGATGCTTTCACATCTTCAAAGAACAAAACTGCTTAGTTACTAAGGCTCCCTTACTATCTCAAATAGTGCTATGTATCTATGTTGCGCAAAATGTATATGCTATGACTACTCTCATTTATTTTACATCTTATCATCCTAATGTGACTTCCAAAATGTAAAAAGTAGTTCATTGTCACATTCCTTAATTCAGTTAAAATTTTATTTATTAGTTATATATGATATCTTAATATGTGCCCAAGACATTGTCTTAGGCACTGGGGATACAGCAGTGAACTGATGATGCTAAGATCTCTGCCCTCATGGAGTTTATGTTCTGATGGGAGTGTAGGGAATTTGGGTGGTAAAATTGATAAGTATATAATTTAGAATATTAGCAAGTGATAACTACTATGGGTAGAATAAAGCAGAGGAAAGGGCATAGGGAATGCTAGGAAGTGCCATTTTAAGTAGACAGGGTCTCTGAGAAGGTGACAGATGAGCCAGGAGTTAAGGCCAGGCAGAGAGTGAGCTTGTCACTATCTGGGGCAAAGGAACAATTGCAAAGACCCTAAGGAGGGAGCGTGCCTGAGCCTGAAGCATTGAATAACCGAAAGTTTGTTGTTGCTGGGGTGAGAGAGAGAGGGAGGAGGTGAGCAAGGAGGCTGGAGAAGGGACAGGGTGAGGTGGGAGACGAAGCCAAGAGGATAGTGACTGACAGACAACCGTAGTGGGACAGAGACCCCCAGTGGGACAGGGAGCATGAGAGAAGTGATATACTCCCTGGCACAGGTCTGTACTGGCCTAAAAGAACTCGCCACCCTCTGACCGGGGCCCTTGGGCCCTATAGTGTGAAGACAAGGGAGTGTTTAACTTCTCTTCTCATCTCTAGAGTCCAAATCTAAATGCAAGTACAGTGTGTGACACCACAGCTGTGACGGCAATGATCCAGTCACATCTCCCTGACGCCTACCTCAAGGAGGACATCGGGGGAGAACTTGTCTACGTGCTTCCTCCATTTAGCACCAAAGTCTCGGGGGCCTATCTTTCACTCCTGAGAGCTCTGGACAGTGGCCTGGGTGACCTCAACATTGGATGCTATGGCATTTCAGATACTACTGTGGAAGAGGTACACCTGGACATTTCCTTTTTGCTTGAGGCTGATTAACTTGCCGTACCCCTAGAATAAATATGAACAGTTCTTTTTAAAAAGAAAAAAAATTAATGAATGTTTTAAGAAGTAAAGGGAAGCAAAAATAAAGATGCTTTTGATTATATAAAAATTATAAACAAACATTTTACCAAATCAGAAAATCTTAAAATTATCTCAGTACCATTCTTATGTAAGACTGACTTCTGAGAACAAGCATGTTGCTTCAGTTAGAGAAAACATATCTTTTACTACGAATATGTTCCTTTAAAGTCTCAATAAATGTGACAAAAATTTAAAATAAAAATTGAGCTTAAAAGCTAGAAAACATATACATTTTTTATGCTAATGAAGTGTTCCTGCTTCTCTTTCTAGGTCTTTCTGAACTTGACTAAAGAGTCACACAAAAATAATATGAGTCTTGAACACTTAACACCAAAGAAAATCGGAAGTTCCTGTACCAATGGCATCTCAACCCCTGATGATTTATCTGTGAGCAGCAGCAATTTCACAGACAGAGATGGTAAAATAAATCTAATGTACACATTTTGCTTAATTCCAATGAACAGCATAAATGAGAAAATCACAGGACAGAATTTTTTAATTCAACTTTATAATTTCTAAATTTAAAAAGAATAAAGAAATATAACCTTTATTTTTATATACAAAATATTTATCAAACCAAATTGAATTCCCTATTGGAAAAATATTTTGAAGAACATCAACTTCCTTGTTAGGGTAGTGATGTGTATCCTGTCTAGCTATGAGAAGTCATTTTCAGGATATGACTTATTCCAACTTGTGTTCAACAAGTTCAATACTTCTTATAACTGATGGTGTCCAACAGGGCTTCCCAGGTGGCAATAGTGGTAAAGAACCCACCTGCCAATGCAGGAGACATATGAGATGGAGTTTCGATCCCTGAGTCAGGAAGATCTGCTGGAGGAGGGCATGGCAACCCACTCCAGTGTTCTTGCCTGGAGAATCCCATGGACAGAGGAGCCTGGCAAGCTACAGTCCATGGGTCGCAAAGAGTCGAACATGACTGAAGCATCTGAGCATGCACTGAATTCATGAAGTTGGACTGAACAGTGAAGAATCTATAATAATAGGTTCCCTCCCACCTCCAATTCTTCACACAAGATATGTTTGGAAAACGCTGTTACTTGTCACAGCTTTGAGGAATTGGGCCCTTTTGAAAATAGCTTTTATCCTGTCTTATATTCTTTCTGACAGTTAGTTTATGCCTTTGGAAATGCTATTTACTTAAGGAAGCATATAGTAAAACCATGTATAAATTATGGAGTAATCATTTCAATAGTTTTGCTTAAATTGGGAAAAATCTCTAGGAATAGAACTTATGATGAAACATTTGCTTGACTCTAAAATTCAGAAAATATAATCGCTGGTGTTTGTATAACTCTGGAACTTGGGAGTCTCATTTTTCCTCTGCTAGATTCCTCAGATGTCACCTTTTGGAAATATAATTGTTGGGACTATGGAATTGAGAACTTAGAGCAGGGTCATCTGCTTCAGGAAGCAAATGTTATGCATTCGCCTCTGCATTTGTCTCCTAATTTGAAACTATTCTTCCGTCAGAATGTTCCCCTCCTTGACATTATCATTTAGAAAGCACGTATTTGCTCCATTTGATACACCTGTACGTCATCGACATGTAATGTCTCAAGAAACAGAAAAGCATACTGATTAACTTTCAATATTTAGCTCCTTCTGCCATTCCCCTTTCAGAGATATGAGTTCTCATTTAAACTTGTTCACTCTATTTAATTGGAATTCATTTTAAATTAAGCAGCTTTGTATTTTTTCTTATCAGCTAAATGAAGATCATAATTTTTGTGCTGCATAATTTGTGATGGAGGATTAAAAATATCCACAGAGTTGACAAATACTGTCATTTTATCACATGTAAAGGAATGCGTGGTGGCAGACCTTCAGAAGAAATGTCATATTTGAAACTATTTTTAGAGGGGACTGCTGAAATTATCTTGTTGTATGAGCACTACTGAGACATGCATTCTCAGTCACTAAGTTGTGTCCCGACTCTTGCAACCCCATGGACTATAGCCCACCAGATTCCTCTATCCGTGGGATTCTCTAGTCAAGAATACTGGAGTAGATTGCCATTTCCTTCTCCAGGGGATATTCCCAACCCAGGGATCGAACCTGTGTCTCTCCCAACCCCTGCATTGGCAGGTATATTGTTTACCACCGAACCACCTGAGAGGCCCAAGCCACAGTTTATGACCTCCACCACTGTGCAGCTCTCACTCTCAGAAGACATGGGAGTGGGGTAGGCTTTCTGGGGAGGAGGCTAGGCATTTTTTCCAATGAGCTCTTTTCTGTGACTGAAGTGGTAAAAATGGAGTTTTAAAATGCTATATAGTCAGTCCAGATTTCTAAAAACAATACAACAAATAAGTACTTGAACTAGAATTGTACTTTGGAGGAGAGCATTTTGCTTTTCCTACGTTTAAGGTGACTTCATTGGGCCCCATGCTGCTGCTGCTGCTGCTGCTGCTAGTCTCTTCAGTCGTGTCTGACTCTGTGCAACCCCATAGATGGAAATCCACCAGGCTTCCCCATCCCTGGGATTCTCCAGGCAAGAACACTGGAGTGGGTTGCCATTTCCTTCTCCAATGCCTGAAAGTGAAAAGTGAAAGTGAAGTCGCTCAGTCGTTTCCGACTCTTAGCGACCCCGTGGACTGCAGCCCACCAGGCTCCTCTGTCCACAGGATTTTCCAGGCAAGAATACTGGAGTGGGGTGCCATCGCCTTCTCTGACTGGGCTCCATAATGAGAGCCAATTAGACTTATGGTCACCAAGTTACTGACAACAGGGATGAGTTATACTGCTGCTGCTGCTGTTGCTGCAGCTAAGTTGCTTCAGTTGTGTCCGACTCTGTGAGACCCCATAGATGGCAGCCCACCAGATGTTTTGCTCTCTTGTTTATTTTATTTGAATTCAATCTTTTGATAGAAGCTACTTCTTTAATATTAGTAGTCAGTAATACATATTGATTCTGCACTGAGACTTTAGGAGATTGGTGACAATATTCACTTATATAATTCTAGAAGTCTCACTTTGACATTAAGATTACTATGTATATGACAAAGAATATTTTGTGTATAATAATTTATAATTTTCAAAGAACTTTTACATATGCTTTTAAGATGGAGAGACTCAGGCCCATAGCTGATCAATGAAGAAAGTGAAAGTGTTAGTCACTCAGTCGTGTCCAACTCTTTGTGACCGCATGATCGCAGCACGCCAGGCCTCCCTGTCCATCACCAACTCCTGGAGTTCAACCAAACTCCTCTGCATCGAGTTGGTGATGCCATCCAGCCATCTCATCCTCTGTCGTCCCCTTCTCCTCCTGCCCTCAATCCCTCCCAGCATCAAGAGTCTTTTCCAATGAGTCAGCACTTCACATGAGGTGGCCAAAGTATTGGAGTTTCAGCTTCAGCATCAGTCCTTCCATTTAACACCCAGGACTGGTTTCCTTTAGGATGGACTGGTTGGATCTCCTTGCAGTCCAAGGGACTCGCAAGAGTCTTCTCCAGCAACACACTTCAAAAGCATCAATTCTTCGGTGCTCAGCTTTCTTCACAGTCCAACTCTCAAATCCATACAAGACCACCGGAAAAACCATAGGCTTGACTAGACGGACCTTTGTTGGCAAAGTAATGTCTCTGCTTTTAAATATGCTATCTAGGTTGGTCATAACTTTCCTTCCAAGGAGTAAGCGTCTTTTAATTTCATGGCTGCAATCACCATCTGCAGTGATTTCAGAGCCCCCCAAAATAAAGTCTGACACTGTTTCCACTGTTTCCCCTTCTATTTCCCATGAAGTGATGGGACCAGATGCCATGATCTTTGTTTTCTGAATGTTGAGCTTTAAGCCAACATTTTCACTCTTCTCTTTCGTCTTCATCAAGAGGCTCTTTAGTTCTTCACTTTCTGCCATAAGGGTGGTGTCATCTGCATATCTGAGGTTACTGATATTTCTCCTGGCAATCTTGATTCTAGCTTCTGCTTCCTCCAGCATTTCTCATGATGTACTCTGCATATAAGTTAACTAAGCAGGGTCCATAGTCTTTGAAGTTACTTTATTGCTTGATTTATCAAGATTTCCCATAACCATGTTAAATCTCTCTCTCTTTTTTAAAATCAGACAAAATCCTGACCAGAGGAGAGAGATCGGTTGGTTTTAAACTGTTATTGAAGAAGATTATGGCTATACTCATTAAGAGGTTCCATCACACCCGCCGGAACTGGAAGGGCTTCATAGCACAGGTTATTCTCCCCATTGTCTTTGTAACAACCGCCATGGGCCTCGGCACGCTGAGGAGTTCCAGCAACAGTTATCCAGAGCTCCAAATCACCCCATCTCTTTATGGTACCTCGGAACAGACAACATTCTATGCGTAAGTGTCTTTCCTTTAACTGAAACAACATTTTCCCAATGCCTCCAGAGGTGCATTGTGCCTGAATGAATGTCATAAAATGCTGAAGAATAAAGAACTCAGAGCCACAATACCTGATCCTGCCAAAGAAATAGACAGTTTGATTTATCACAACATGACACTTCCCTCACCAGCAAACAACTGTAAGAATTTTTGTATTTGTCTAAAAATAAAGTTAAGGTAGATTTTTATTTTTAATGAATATTTAATCAGGAAAACCAGATTAGGTATGGGTTCTCAATCTGTTGTAATACGTGGCAAATAACTTTTTATTAAATACAGAATAGCAGTATCAGAATTGTGTATAATATAATGTTATGTATGCAGTAGGTGATCACTAAATGCATGTGATAGGAAAATAATAAGACAGCCAAATAGAGACAGGTGCTTATTTTTTTGTGTGACCTTCTTTCTGAGTCTACATCTCTCTTAGATTTTTAAGAAAATAGTCCTGTATTCAGCATATGTCATTTCTTCAAATTATTCATGAGAATGAGTTTAATATGGAACTCTAGTGAAGGAAACATAAATTTGTTTCTGTCCTTTAATATTATAGAAATTATCACCCAAGCACAAAAGACCTGGTCTCAGCAATGTGGAGCTTCCCTGGCATTGACAACATGTGTTTGAATATCAGTGATCTGTAAGTAGTTCTTTTTTTTTCCTCCAGCATTCCAGTGTGTGTGCACGGGCATGCATGTGTGTGGCAGAGTGTGGATGGGTGAGTGTGTGTTGTTTGACTGAGGAGGTCAGCACTCTGACTGAAGTCTATCTTTTAAGACTTTATTTATCTCCTTTAGTTCATTCCATGGTGAGGCTATACTGAAATAGTAAGAGGTGCTTTATAACTTGTAAAGTTTGTTTGTATACATATTTTCACTAAACAATCACAACCACCCTGTGAATTGTTAATCTCATTTTTAAGATGAAAAAAACTGAGGCTCATGTGAACTAGGATACTTATCAAAAGAAATCTAAAGAGTAGGTTGTGTAGCTAAAGCCAAGACACATGTCTTCCGACTCCAGTCCCCAGACTTTTGCACTATATAGTGTTGCTTATTCAAAATGATGTAGTAACTGAACAGCAACAAAAATTCAAACTTTCAAAATAGTATATGACACATGCAAACTTGACATTAGTGCATTATTTTTCTAAAAATCCCTTTCCCTTCAGAGGAGAGGATGAAAAGAGCAAAGAAAATAAAGGGATCAAGAAGTTCCATCCTGCCACATTGAGGCAATGAGCTTTGGTCTCAGCACTGCTTAATCGTTAAGTGCTGTCCCTCATTCCCCCATAAGATGTCAGATCACTTGGAAATGGTAGTGCAATATATTTTCAAGTTGTGAAAAATCAGTAAATTGAACTGAGAACTATACCTGAATTCAATACTAAATACCCGCTTATACATAAACATAAGAATGTACACACACCTCACTTTAATATCATTCTTACTTGCAGGAGGTGTTTAAACAGAGACAGTCTGGGAAAATGGAACAGCAGTGGAGAACCTATCACTAATTTTGGAGTTTGCTCCTGCTCAGAAAACACCCAGGTAAGATGGAATTTGCTTTCAGTGAAGTAAAAAAAAAAGGAACAAATATCAAAGCTTGAAAGATCTTTCTAGGTTCCCAAAGAGGGGATATAGTTTCATTTTACAGAAGCTAGTAGCTCAGCGATGTGGATCTGAACAGCTCAGAAACACTGAACTTCAGGTCACTGTTTTAAATCCATCTTAGGACAAACTTCCTGGGGTAGGTAACTCTATGACAGTCTTTGTGGAAACTGACTAAAAGTGAGTTTTGGGGCTCAGTTCAGTTGTAACCAGAAAGCTCTGTGTTCCACACAACAAAATGCCTCCATAATGTAATATTTGAAAGCACAGTGAGATTTCTATCATAGTGGTCAGCTGGGAAGTTAGTAGTGTTTAAGTCCAGAACAGAACTCTATATGCCTCCAAGCAACACCTCCAGGATGTGAGAATAATTCATGTCCTGAAAGAAACATTAAAGATTTTCCTACCAACACCCTGTCTGTATTCTATAGAAACACACTTTTGTTTTCTGTGCTTAGTTGCTCAGTCATGTCCGACTCTTTGCAACCCTATCAACTGCAGCCCGCCAGCCTCTTCTGTCCATGGGCATTCTCCCGGCTACAATCCTGGAGTGGGCTGCCATCCTTCTTCCAGGGGACCTTCCCAACCCAGGAATCAAACCCAAGTCTCCTGCATTGCAGGCGGATTCTTTACTGACTGAGCCATCAGGGAACCCCTAGGTCTATCAATTCAGTAAACTTTTAAGAAATTAAAGATTGCTGAAGAAAAGAGGTCACTGTTAGTTTCTGAGAGTCACTATGTTACCAACACTTCCCTATGGGGAGGAATCTAGCAATATTCTCTTCAAAGTGCCATATGATTACATCTTATATTGTAAGTGCAACCATTTTTTGTGGCCTCACGTAAGACAGTTACTAACAATAAAAACTAGAATCCAGCAGGCATTTTTGAAATCCTTGCATTATAAGTATTATTCTTACCCAGTTCTTAAAGTGTTTTCTAATCTCTCATCTAACCTAATTCTTTGCATGTTTTATTTAGTTCATAGTAAAAGTCTACCAACTTAGTATTTAAAAATAGAATCTGGATAGATTTTTTTTTTAAGTAAAGTTTTTTCAGCTTAATAGTCTGCTGATGGGAATCCACATTTATGTAAACAATTTTTAAAAGCATTGATAGTATCTGCTAATGCTGATGATATACATACCCTATGGACTCATCAATTCCATTCCTATTATATACCCATCAGAAGTGCTAGTTCACTGGGAGACATATACTGGGATGCTCATAGTAATAATATTTGTAATGGCCTCCCAAATTCCCAGCAACAGTCGAATCAGTTCAGTTCAGTTCAGTCACTCAGTCATATCTGACTCTTTGCGACCCCGTGGATGCCTCCCTGTCCATCACCAACTCCCTGAGTTTACCCAAACTCATGTCCATTGAGTCAGTGATGCCATCCAACCATCTCATCCTCTGTCATCCCCTTCTCCTCCTGCCCTCAACCTTTCCCAGCACCAGGGTCTTTTCCAGTGAGTCAACTCTTCAGATCAGGTCACCAAAGTATTGGAGCTATAGCTTCAGCATCAGCCCTTCCAATGAATATTCAGGACTGATTTCTTTTAGGACTGGCTGGTTTGATCTCCTTGCAGTCCAAGGGACTCTCAAGAATCTTCTCCAGCACCACAGTTTGAAAGCATCAGTTCTTCGGTGCTCAGCCTTCTTTATGGTCCATGTCTCTCATCTGTACATGACTACTGGAAAAACCATAGCTTTTGACTATAAGGACCTTTGTCGGCAAAGTGATGTCTCTGCTGTTGAATATGCTGTCTATGTTTGTCATAGCTTTTCTTCCAAGGAGCAAGCATCTTTTAATTTTGTGGCTGTAGTAGCCATCTGCAGTGATTTTGGAGCCCAAGAAAATAGTCTATCACTGTTTCCAATTTTTCCCCATCTACTTGCCGTGAAATGATGGTACTGGATGCCATGACTCTTTTTGCACAGTTCTTCTGTATGTTCTTGTCACCTCTTTTTAGTATCTCCTGCTTCTTTTAGGTCCATATCATTTCTGTCCTTTATTGTGCCCATCTTTGCATGAAATGTTCCCTTGGTTTCTCTGATTTTCTTGAAGGGATCTCTAGTCTTTACTGTTCTATTGTTTTCCTCTATTTGATCTACAACTATACACATCATGTTCTCACAAACAAATGATCAGTGAAAAAAAGTCCAGATATGAGAGAGTACATATGATACAATTATATTTGTATAAAATACAAAAATGGACAAAACTCTTCTGTGCTGGTTACTTTGGGAGTTATAGGGTTGAAAGGAAACACGATAAGGGGGGCTCCTAGGGTACTAGCATTGTTTTGTTTTCTGATCCAGTTGCTGGTTCAAGGGTGTTTTCAGTTTGTCAAAATTTATCATACAGTATCCTTATAGTATATATGCTTTTCTCTGTATAATTCAATAAAAAATTAAAGCTAAAAATAACATTCATACATATCTCTTTTTATGAAACCAGAGGCATTATAGAATGTGATCTTCAAATTTTATAACTTGATGCAAGGTGAAATTCAGCATTCTTTTTTTAGAGCAAGCTGTAACTTTATGCTCTTGATCCACGCATGTGGTGCTAGTCTCAGGCTCTGAGACACTATGTGGAAGATGGGAGGAAAAACTGGAAAAGTGCTAGGCTTTTTCCAAACTAAAGTTTGTGGCAGCGAAGCATGATACACTCCAATGGAAAGTAAGAAGTCAGGGAGTGCAGAAAGCTAAAACTTATAAGTAAGGGGTTTAAACTAAGCTCTGAGGTTGGTTAATAGTAATGGACCCAGGCACTGAATTTTGATGGTAACATAAGATGCTAACAATGGGGAAAACTGGGTGACAGGCATACAGGAACTCTCTGTACTATGTTTGCAACTTATATATGAATCAGCAACATGTATATAAGACATATATATAAATTAGATTTAGATATGGGTAAAATGGAATCTGACACCTAGGTTTAGTCCCTTAAAACTAATATAATATAAACTTGACTTCCCTGGTAGCTCAGACGATAAAGCATCTGCCTGCAATGGGGGAGACCCAGGTTCAATCCCTGGGTTGGGAAGATCCCCTGGAGAAGAAAATGGCAACCCACTCCAGTATTCTTGCCTGGAGAATCCCGTGGACGGAGGAGCCTGGTAGGCTATAGTCCATGGGGTGGCAAAGAGTTGGACACAACTGAGTGACTTTTCTTTCTTCTTTCATCCACTGTTGTTCATCCCTGAGAACTTATCTCTGTTAATGTTATCTTTTCAATTTGCTGCTGCTGCTGCTGCTAAGTCACTTCAGTCATGTCCGACTCTGTGTGACCCCATAGATGGCAGCCCACCAGGCTGCCCCGTCCCTGGGATTCTCCAGGCAAGAACACTGGAGTGGGTTGCCATTTCCTTCTCCAATGCATGAAAGTGAAAAGTGAAAGTGAAGTTGCTCAGTCGTGTCTGACCCTCAGCGACCCCATGGACTGAAGCCTACCAGGTTCCTCCGTCCATGGGACTTTCCAGGCAGAAGTACTGGAGTGGGGTGCCATTGCCTTGGGGCAAATACTTTTTTATTTCCTGTGAATAACTGAGAGAATTTTGAGTCATCATAAACTTCAATGTTGTTCTCCAGACATAGCAAGCTTGTCAGTACAGTGAAAGAAATATCTAACATTGGTTAGCTTGTGTTCTTTATTGGCTTTAAGCAAGTCTTAAACACAAGTATGCGCTCTATATAAATAATAACTTTGTGTTATTTCTTGGCAAAGGCAAGATGACTTCTTTTTCACAGCCCTTCAGAGGTAGAAGACACCCTTATCACACTCTACCAGTTGCACTAATAGACAGATCATGAGACTGAAGCTTCTTGACATTGTCTATTTAATTTGTACAGCATTGTCCCAAATGAACTTTTTTAACCTTATTTTTCAGGAATGTCCTAAATTTAACTATTCACCACCTCATAGAAGAACTTATTCTTCCCAAGTAATTTATGACCTCACTGGGCAACACTTGGAAAATTATCTTATATCAACTGCCAATGAGTTTACACAAAAAAGGTAAAAAAAAAAAAAAGTTTAAAAAAAATTTAATATAGAATATCTTGTTTTCTAATTTTAAGTTAACTGTCTTGAATTTGTGACAATAAAATGCAAATTTCTATTGATTATTTATGTGGGTAAATTCTGTTTTATCTAAACATCCTTACATATTAAAATTTAAGTAAATTAACTTAATAACTAAATTAAGATTTATTTGAGCACATTGTAAAGCATTTTTTTGGGATTCAAAAATGTATTGTTAAATTTGTACTTTTTTTTTCTCAAAGCGAAAAACAAGTTATTGACTGGATTGTGCAAACCTGGAGAGTTTTAAGGCATGGCTTTTGGTGACAGTTGTCCTTAGTTCCAATTTGAACATCTCCAAGCTTGGAGTATGATATCTGCATGTGAATAAAATGTGTTCTTATATAGCAAGTTCACAGGCTTGTTCCTAAGCCACCTGAACACTTGCCGTAGAGGCAAGTGTGGCAGGCTTACATTTTCAACAGCACGGATGGACCTGGAAGACATTATACCAAGTGAAATAATAGAGACAAATACTGCATGGTTTCACTTTTATAGGGAATTCAAAATAGTCAAATGCATAGAAACAGAAGAGTACAACAGTGGTTATTAGGGTCTGGGGAAGGGTGAGGTGGTAAAATTTTGGTCAAAGGGTACAAAGTTTCAGTAAAGCAAGGTGAATACATTCTGGATGTCTAAGTACAGCAAGTCTAGTTAAGAATACAGATTATTACATGAAGTTTGTTAAGTGGGTAGACCTTAAGAATTCTCAACATATACAGGAAAATGGTAACTATGTGAGATAATGGATATGTTAATTAGCTTGATTGTGGGGATTATTTCACAACATATACATATATCAAAACATTGTATGCCTTAAATATATACACGTTTTATCTGTCAATTATATCTTAATAAAGCCGGGAGAGAAAGGTGGCAAGTGTACTTGAATACATATTAAATATTTTCAACAAAATGAGGTTTATTATAAACAAACCATTCTATAACCTACTTTAAAAAAATGTGAAGAATATCCTGTAGTGTTCTTTGCACATCAAAAATATAGCTCTGCAGCATCACATTTAGGGTAATAGTAGCATGAAAATTATTTTAGTATAACTACTAAAATGTTATTTAGTATTTAGTAATTAACCCATTCTTATTTATTTATTTAACCCATTCTTAATTTGGTCAATGTTTAAACTAACCTTTCCTTAAAATTTCTATTTGAATTTTTTAAATACACTTTTTATTTTTAAGAGTCCATGAATTTCTAGTTATAATATGCATTAGACTAAAATATAATAAAAGAAATTGATAAAACTGTAAAATATTTGTCAGGTAGTATTTATTTCATACTACAAATGTATTCTTAGTGGAAAGAAAAAAGTGAGCTCTTAGTTAAACATTTTGGATTTATTTATGAATATTTTCTCATTAAAACAAATAACAATTTTTCCATGTAGATACGGAGGCTGGAGTTTGGGGCTGCCTTTGACTAAAGACCTTCTTTTTGATGTAACAACTGTTCCAGCCAATAGAACACTTGCCAAGGTAAATTGTGATCTTTCTTTTGGGATATCATACAAATGAGAATATGAACTTTAAATGTTCAAGCATTTTCAGGAGTTGAAAATAAAACATGGGTCAGTTGATTTGAAAATCATTTGGAATAATGTATACTCCATAATACAATGGTTCCAATCTTCTGTATTTAACCTAAGGAAGCATGTATACACAAGAACCCATTTCAGTTCAGTTCAGTTGCTCAGTCGTATCCAACTATTTGTCACCCCATGGACTGCAGCATGCCAGACCTCCCTGCCCATCACCAACTCCCAGAGTTTACTCAAACTTATGTCGATTGAGTCGGTGATGCCATCCTCATCTCATCCCCTGTTGTCCCCTTCACCTTCCACCTTCAATCTTTCCCAGCAACAGGGTCTTTTCAAATGAGTCAGCTCTTCTCATCAGGTGGCCAAAGTACTGGAGTTTCAGCTTTAGTATCAATGCTTCCAATGAATATTCAGGACTGATTTCCTTTAGGATGCACTGGTTGGACCTCCTTGCAGTCCAAGGGACTCTCAAGAGTCTTCTCCAACACCACAGTTCAAAAGCATCAATTCTTCGGCTCTCAGCTTTCTTCACAGTCCAACTCTCATATCCATATATGACTACTGGAAAAACCACAGCCTTGACTATACGGACCTGTGTTAGTAAAGTAATGTCTCTGCTTTTCAATATGCTAAGTTGGTCATAACTTTCTTTCCAAGGAGAAAGCGTCTTTTAATTTCATGGCTGCAGTTACCACTGCAGTGATTTTGGAGCCCCCCAAAATAAAGTCATGCCATGATCTTAGTGCCAGGTTACATATACAAAAATGCACATAGTAGCATGTCTCATATTAGCTGAAAATGCAACTCCAAATGTCCATACACAGTAGAATAAATAAATAAATTGTTATATATTCATTCAATAGAACTCTCAGCCATGGAAATGAATAAACTCATTTCCATACAATAGTTCAATGCTGTAAAGAGCAATATTATATAGGAACCTGGAATGTTAGGTCCATGAATCAAGGCAAATTGGAAGTGGTCAAACAGGAGATGACAAGAGTGAACGTCGACATTCTAGGAATCAGCAAACTAAAATGGACTAGAATGGGTGAATTGAACTCAGATGACCATTATATCTACTACTGCGGGGAGGAATCCCTCAGAAGAAATGAAGTAGTCATCATGGTCAACAAAAGAGTCCAAAATGCAGTACTTGGATGCAATCTCAAAATGACAGAATGATCTCTCTTCATTTCCAAGCCAAACCATTCAATATCACAGTAATGCAAGTCTATGCCCCACCAGTAACACTGAAGAAGCTGAAGTTGAACACTTCTATGAAGACCTGCAAGACTTTCTAGAACTAACATCCAAACGAGATGTCCTTTTCATTACAGGGGCCTGGAATGCAAAAGTAGGAAGTCAAGAAATACCTGGAGTAACAGACAAATTTGGCGTTGGAATACAGAATGAAGCACAAAGGCTAATAGAGTTCTACCAATAGAACGCACTGGTCATAGCAAACACCCTCTGCTAACAGCACAAGAGAAGACTCTACACATGGACATCAACAGATGGTTGACACCGAAATCAGGTTGATTATATTCTTTGCAGCCAAAGATGGAGAAGCCCTATACAGTCAGCAAAAACAAGACCAGGAGCTGACTGTGGCTCAGATCATGAACTCCTTATTGCCAAATTCAGACTTAAATTGAAGACAGTAGGGAAAACCACTAGACCATTCAGGTATGACCTAAATCAAATCCCTTATGATTATACAATGGAAGTGAGGAATAGATTTAAGGGACTAGATCTGATAGACAGAGTGCCTGATGAACATGGACAGAGGTTCGTAACATTGTACAGGAGACAGGGATCAAGACCATCCCCAAGAAAAAGAAATGCAAAAAAGCAAAATGGCTGTCTGGGGAGGCCTTACAAATAGCTGTGAAAAGAAGAGAAGTAAAAGGAAAGGAGACTAGGAAAGATATACCAATTTGAATGCAGAGTTCCAAAGAATAGCAAGGAGAGATAAGAAAGCCTTCTTCAGCAAAGAAGAGAGAGACTAGAGGTCTCTTCAAGAAAATTAGAGATACCAAGGGAACATTTCATGCGAAGATGGGCACAATAAAGGACAGAAATGGTATGGACCTAACAGAAGCAGAAGGTATTAAGAAGAGGTGGTGAGAATACATACCAGAGCTGTACAAAAAAGATCTTCATGACCCAGATAATCACGATGGTATGATCACTCAACTAGAACCAGACATCCTGGAATGTGAAGTCAAATGGGCCTTAGGGAAGCATCACTATGAACAAAGCTAGTAGAGGTGATGGAATTCCAGTTGAGCTATTTCAAATCCTGACAGATGATGCTGTGAAAGTGCTGCACTCAATATGCCAGCACATTTGGAAAACTCAGCAGTGCCCACAGGACTGGAAAAGTTCAGTTTTCATTTCAATCCCAAAGAAAGGCAATGCCAGAGAATACTCAAACTACTGGACAATTGCACTCATCTCACACACTAGTAAAGTAATCCTTAAAATTCTCCAAGCCAGGCTTCAGCAATACGTGAACCATGAACTTTCAGATGTTCAGGCTGGTTTTAGAAAAGGCAGAGGAGTCAGAGATCAAATTGCCAACATCTGTTGGATCATTGAAAAAGCAAGAGAGTTTCAGAAAAACATCTATTTCTGCTTTATTGACTATGCCAAAGCCTTTGACTGTGTGGATCACAATAAACTGTGGAAAATTCTGAGAGAGATGGGAATACCAGACCTGCCTCTTGAGAAACCTGTGTGCAGGTCAGGAAGCAACAGTTAGAACTGGACATGGAACAACAGACTGGTTCCAAATAGGAAAAGGAGTATGTCAAGGCTGTATATTGTCACCCTGCTTATTTAACTTATATGCAGAGTACATCATGAGAAACGCTGGGCTGAATGAAGCACAGGCTGGAATAAAGATCAGATATGCAGATGACACCACCCTTATGGCAGAAAGTGAAGAAGAACTAAGGAGCCTCTTGATGAACATGAAAGAGTGAAAAGGTTGGCTTAAAGCTCAACATCCAGAAAACTAAGATCATGGCATCTGGTCCCATCACTTCACAGCAAATAGATGGGGAAACAGTGGAAACAGTGGCTGACTTTATTTTTCTGGGCTTCCAAATCACTGCAGATGGTGATTGCAGCCATGAAATTAAAAGACGCTTACTCCTTGGAAGGAAAGTTATGACTAACCTAGACAGCATATTGTAAAGTAGAGACATTACTTTGTCAACCAAGATCCATCTAGTCAAGGCAATGGTTTTTCTAGTGGTCATATATGGATGTGAGAGTTGGACTCTAAAGAAAGCTGAGCACCAAAGAATTGATGCTTTTGAACTGTGGTGTTGAGGAAGACTCTTGAGAGTCCCTTGGACTGCAAGGAGTTCCAACCAGTCCATCCTAAAGGATATCAGTCCTGAATATTCACTGGAAGGACTGATGCTGAAGCTGAAACTCCTATACTTAGGCCACCTGATGCAAAGAGGTAACTCATGTGGAAAGACCCTGATGCTGGGAAAGATTGAGGGCAGGAGAAGAAGGGGACGACAGAGGATGAGATGGTTTGATGGCATCACTGACTCAATGGACATGGGCTTGGGTGAACTTCGGGAGTTGGTGATGGACAGGGCCAGGGTCCTGCCCTGGTGGATCCAGGGAATTCGAAGGGGAGACTGCGTAGGCGAGGAAAACTTATTTATTTAGAAATACAAAAGAAATTAAGAAGAAATAGTATAGTAGGAAAATTTAGTGGAGAAAAGAGGCTGAATAACTTGGTTTATGTTAAGAACTAATAAAATCTCAGGACAAGAGGTTTGCACCATCTACGTTGGGCCATCGGCGCCCGTTTGAATAGCAGAGGGTGCCCCGCCTTGGGCTCCCTCTCTCATGGATCTTAGAAGCCGGGGCAAGTAAGTAGACATGGCGAGCCTCCCTGCTCCAGATGGGAATTCAGCCTGAAAAGGAGAGGGTGGGAGAGGGAGAAAGAGAGAGAGAGACACCGGGGGAGCCAGATTTCCAAGAAACTAGTTCGAGAGACTAGTCCGAGAAACTGGTCCATCCTTTATTGTTCAGAAAGCTTTTTATACTTTTTGGTTGTACATAGAGATCAATGGATAATACAAAATTATGCAGTGTCAACAGCCATTACTCTGATCGCGACCAGGCTTTCTCTCTGCATACCTAGTTGTATACAGAAGTCCTAGGTGATTTACATCATCTTCCAGCCAGAAGGCCAATTAACATTTTACAGCCCTTTTCTGATAAGGGTAATAGTGTTGTTCTTCCCAAAGTCTGGTGCCAATCTCAGAAAACACTAAATAAAGTTACATTCTTACATAGCAAGGATACAACAATTTATAACAAGGAAAAAGGAGTACAATGATTTATAACAAAGAGAAAATTAATTAACTCAAAAGTCTAGTATTACTAACATCAAAACTACTATATTCCTATTTCTGCATCCCGTTTACATTGATTAATATCCTCCCAGGTGCCTAAAAGATAAAGGATATGGAGGCCTGGCAGCAAACATTAACTCAACAAACTCTTCACCAAACTAATTCTTAGCTCTAAAAGGCTCTATATCTTTAAGATGTTTTGAGCTTCGTACCTCTCATGGTTGGGAGCTGTAAACAATCCACAAACTGTAAAGACCAGTCAGATAAGTTAGAAAGCCATCAAAGGGGTTTTAAGCTGAGACATTCTTTTTATATGCAGGAGACTATTAACTGGAGCGCTGAATTAACTCTTTCCAGAGAAAAGGTGGTAATGTCAGAAGAGTATAATATAGCAGACAGTAAACAGACAGATTTTGGTTTCGGGGTAGATGCTCAGACAGAGGACCCCTTGAGACCTGACTCGCCTTGCCCATCAGGCCTCTCCACATGACCTTGTCATGGGTGGGATCTCCCGTGCTGGCTCCCGGCAGACTGATAGGCCTGGCGTGCTGCAGTTCATGGGGCTGCAAAGAGTGGGACACAACTGAGCGACTGAACTGAACTCTTCCAAACACTGTTAGTAAGCAAAAGCAAAAACAAAAAGGAATACACAACTGTAATTGCATTTACTATAAACTTTGACAGTAAGCAAAACTACCATATAATCTAGAGGAGAGAGAGAGTACATTGTGATTTGAAAGGACAAAGAGTATCAAAGAGAAGATGTTCTGGATGCTGGCAATTTCTGTTTCTCAACCTGAGTGATGGATATGTTCCCTTTGTAATATTTTATTAACTGTACATTGATGTTTTAGGCATTTTCCCTTGCATATGTGTCATATACATTTAGCTTTGCTTCTTGTGTGTTATTCGCTCAGTCATGTCCAACTCTTTCTGACCCCATGGACTGTAGCCCGCCAGGCATCTCTATCTATGGAATTCTCTAACCAAGTGGGTAGCCATTCCTTTCTCCAGGGAATCTTCTTTACCCAGAGGTCGAACCCAGGTCTCCTACACTGCAGGCAGATTCTTTGCTGTCTGAGCCACCAGGCAATGCTTTTAAAGAACACGGAAACTTAACAGAATTTGATGATATAAACAATTCTGTTGGCATTTTTCTTCTAGACTATATCTATGCTTTGAATGTGAAACAAGCTAGAGTCACAGAATCAGACACGTATGATTACCCATATGATCACAAGTAGTCTTTAAATCTTAAATTGGTCATAACACTTTTCTCATTTGTTAGTATGAGACATGTACAAACTTGTGGGAAGTGAAGAAACAAATACTCATTTAGTGACTTATAAACGAAGCACTAGTGTCACATTTTATACCAACTACCTATACATCCTCACAACATCCCTAAGAGATAGATACTATTGAGTATATTTTAGCTGGCTTTTATAAGGTCATATAGAATGTAAACACTACTGCCATGGACCTGAAAGCCCCCCTTGTTTCTTTTCTTGCTCTCTCCACACATAGAGTAAATATTCTTAGATAAGGGAGTTTAACATTAAATAATTTCTCTCTAAATCAGATTTGTAATTTCAAATTACTAATTGCCTTTCTTGATTTGAGGTATATCAATATTTTAAATATGGGCTTCCCTGGTGGCTCAGTGGTAAAATATTTGCCTGCCAGTGTTTGCCAGTGAAGGAGATGTGGGTTTGATCCCTGGTTCAAGAAGATCCCCTGGAGAAGGAAATGGCAACCCACTTCAGTATTCTTGCTGGAAAATTCCATGGACGGAGGAGCCTGTTGAGCTACATACAGTCCATGGGGTCAGAGAGAGTTGGACATAACTGAGCGACTGAGCAACAACATTTTAAATCCCTTTCTTTTCGACATAGAAGATAAAGTAACTCGCTTTCTTTTGGGTTATAACTAGGAATAAAAAGTTAGCGGGGGTATTTCGAAGTTATCAATCTTGTTGCTAAGAACACAATGCTTGTAAATGTATTAATAATTTATTTCTTGCTACAGCCTTGCCTATATGCCATTTGTTTTTGTTATTATTATTATTATTATTTAGAGACAGATTGCCTTACTTCTAGTTCCAGAATCACCATAGACCAGTCACAGAGATGAAGATAATAATGACTTCTGTTTATTTCAAGCTTTACCTGGAGAGAAAGTCTAGGATAACTACTGACTTGGTGCTATCAAGCAGGAAAAAGTTGGTTTCATGATCTCCACCCATCTCTAGGTTGGAAACTTAGAGTTTTGTGGTCAGCACTCTGGTGGGTGGTTCATAATCTGCCAAGATGAAATAAGTTAGTGGGGAAACTGGTGCATTTATTTTAAATATAAATTATATTGCCTTAAGATATAAAGACTGTCTAATTTATTTGAACACCCTACTGATCTTGTCTTCTTTTGGAATGTTCAGGTATGGTATGATCCAGAAGGCTATCACTCCCTTCCAGCTTACCTCAACAGCCTGAATAATTTCCTCCTGCGAGTTAACATGTCAAAATATGATGCTGCCCGACATGGTAAAGTTATTTATATAGAAGCTCCTTGTCTTGAAACTCTTGCTACTCTCCATGTGAAAATGTGCATTAGATCCCATTTCCTCCCTGTGGCAGCTATTTTATGGTATTTAAACCACAGATCTTTAAAAGGACTTTGAAAGTAGTAACTACCACCAGATGGAACATTCTGGATAATCCCCTCAATTTCAGGTTAATTTAGCCTCTTAATTTATCAAGTCAGGATAATAATGCTGACTTTATACTTATTTCTGTTCTCACACCTTGTAGTTATATCTCACAGGAAAGCATTTTATAACTATTTACTTGTACATAGGCTAAAAAATAAAGTGATAATGTCAATAAATGTTATACACAAATCTAAATGTGAAAACAAAACTTCAGAAGTTCTACCAGAAATGAAGTGTTACCATTAATTGAGTACTTACCATAAGAACACATGCTTTGTGTAAAATATTGCTAATACTTAGCAGCCTCTCATGATGAGTGTTATTGTTTCCTACTATTATTTCTCTGGGAATCAGAAGTGGGATTTGAACCCAGGTTTGTTTGGCTCCTGCCACTTCATTTTCCCAATACTTCTCTATACTCAACAAAGTCAACTTTTGGAAGCTTCTGCGTAGTCTTTTTTAAAAATATTTACTTCTTTGTTTGGCTGCAGCAGGTCTTAGTTGCAGCACATGGGACCTGTTAATTGCAGCATGTGGGATCTAGTTCCCTGACCGGGGATCGAACCTGGGCCCCTTGTATGGGAGGGTGGGGTCTTAGCGAACAGGACCACCAGAGAAGTCCCTTCCACATAAGTTTTTTTTAAACGGTTTGGAATTCAAAAGAGGCTGATATTTTTTTCTAATTCAATTACTCTCTATTTCATCTTCTTAAGCCTTGCTCAGATTATTTCCCCATACAGATCCCCCAAAATAATAATAAAGATGGAGAAAATGGAGTAACATGTTTGCTTGCCAACAGTTTCTAGCCTAATAAATAGGCTAACAGACTGTTTAAAAAAGAAACGCTATTGTCTTCTCTTTCATTTCCCTGTTGTCGGGCATAATAGCATGTGCTGGGCGTTCTGGCAATTGTGGAAGTAAACTGTGGAGTCGAATACTCATTCTAGGGACAGAATCTTTCAAAGTCTTCATTTCTGAGAAAACAGTATTTTTCCCCACTGCTTTGACATTTTCCTAGCAGCAGGAACCATGAAGAAAATAATAAGATTGATAGATAGTACTTAGATCCAGAGCATCAATAAAGAGTGTAGTCAAAGTGGTAAATTAAGTTAAATGATGAGTAAAGCCAGGTGAGTCTAGCACAACCTGGTTTGAAATACTATTGAATGTTTGACTTTCACTAGGATGTCTTATTGAGAGCAAAAGATATTTGTTGCTGTGACAATATAGGAACCATAGAAATGACTAGGAAGAAACATTGCAAAGGTATGTAGGTAAGAAAAAGAGGCAATGCCACTTTGAAGAATCAACTTTTGAAACCTATACTCAGGTTTCATTTATTATTCGTGTTCTTTACCAAGATGAAAGCAGTCAGAATCACTCTGGATCCCGGCAGGCTTGTATTTCTAAGTTACAGAGTATAAAGACTTAAGAATTCTGGAACATAAACTTTATGTATTGACCCTAAAAAGAAACATTTTTAATTTAAAAATAAAGCTTAGCTTGAATTATATGTGGAGACTGGTAGTAGTGTGCCTTCTATTTTTTTTAATTAACTTTTCTTATATAGGCTTGTGAAAGTGGTAACTTTCTACCCTATCAGTAAGGAGCTTGTTTTCTTTCAAGGAAGAAAACCATGTCACCTTAAAATACTTTTATTATATTGTAATGAGTGTATGGGATATACCATAATAATGTTGTTTTTAAAAATCAGTTAAAATTGCCTCCTGCCACCTCCCCCTACTACACAAGCTGTTTTAGGTCATCTTTGTTGGATTCTACATGAATTGAGATTTTGCCTTTAGTTGTAAAATTGATTCTCTGAATTTTAACATGCTAATAAAAACCTTTTAATTAGCTTTCCTTTCCAAGTCAATACCTGTTATATTCATGTGGTTCCCTCTAGTGGTTAATCTAACTTGAAAATTCTGTTTTCTTCCCCTAGAATACAAATTTACTTGTTTTCACTAACAAATGTTGTACAACCAGTCTCTTCTCCAAAAATATTGACACACTGTTCTCTCTACCCTAATGTTTATTCTTATTGCATTACTAGCGTTGGTCAATGGGAAATTACTCATTTTAGGCTTACAAGTGTAGAAACTACAGAAAATGTGTTATTTTTCATGTATATTGTATATGGGGGGATAATTGACATTTTGAGATTTTATTAGAGTCAATAAGCATTCATCGACTAATCACTGTACTCAAGACTGTGCTAGTTGCTATAGAATCCACAGAAAAGATGGTAATGTAGATGCCAAACTCTGATAACTTGATGTTGCTGCCAAAGATATAGAAAAAAATTGTTCCCACAGCATTTTTCATATTGGAGTAAATGTATTTGTAAAGATTTCTCTGGTGAAATAGAGTATTTCTTGATTCTGAAATATCAATATAAGTCAGGAATAAGAGAAATGACTTCCCCTTGCCTATAGTATAATCCAGCAACAAAGTTTAAGTAGGTCCCAAGGAAAGTTGAGTCTCAGTAAAAGACAACTCATTAATTTACACAAAAGATAAGAAAGATGCATTCCCCCAATGATTTAATTAAAAGTATACATCAAATTGATTATTATTGCTGTTAGTTTCTTTGTTTTGCTTTAACTTTTATATATTTTTCTTCAATACAGAACAGTTGCAGATTTTAACCTTAAAACATGTCATAATCTACTTAGTAAAAATTATAAATTTAAGTTAATGGAAAGAATAGAGCTTTAGAATAATCTATATTTGGTACCATGAAACAGTCTTAATATCTAATATAATGAACATATACTATATAAGCAGTAAGTGAGAAAGTTCTTGCTCAGCTTTTGACTATATGGGGGAAGTACGTAAGAGATATCCTCACTCCTACCCCTACTGTTTCCAAAGTTACTCAGACATTCACATCGTGGCCCCTTGCAATACTTCCCAGCCCATCTGGACCCTGGCTAGACAGTATCTTCTTGGGAAAGGAAGGAAAGCACTGTGGTACCTAACTCAGAAAATACAACCAACCCTGGGAGGTACAAGTAATCTAGGACTATATCAGAATTAATCAACTACTTTTCTGGAGCCAGCTAGTTTCTCTGAATCCTTCTGGATCTTTCTGTCTCAATAAAAACCCCTCCAGAAACTGAAGCTCCCAAACTCTACTCCTGGTAGAGTTCTAAAGCGATAGGTATCTTAGAAGCAGTAAAGGAGGAGAAGGGATCCTTTCAGGCTGCAGTATTTCCCTACGATGACCAATGGCACAATGAAGGGCTGGGTGGAAAGTGTCTGTTCTTTAGGGGATCCTCATGTAACTGGTCTCCCTTTGACTTGTTTCTTCAAATGTCATACATTTCTAAAGTGCCATAATACAAACATACATATTGCCAGATGGAGAGAAGAAACTGGAAAATAATAAATTAAATGTAGTAGATGGGAAGCATGCTATATAAAAAGTATAAATTCTTATCCCTTCCCCCCAAATTCCAAGCACAATGTGAAAAATGGTTTGGGTTTTTTTCTGTGTGCATTTGAGTGCCATCAGTTGTATGGTATTGATGAGGCTGGGGTTGGGGGGCAGAGGGGATCATTTTATTTTAAAAGGTAATCACCAAAGTAAAATTCTTTTATAAGTATTACAGATTATTCATGTAAAAATTGGTATTTCTTTTTAAAATTTTTATTGGAGTATACTTGATTTATAGTGCTATGTTAGTTTCAGGTGTATTGCAAAGTGAATCAGTTATATGTATACATATATCCACCCTCTTTTTTTTTTTGAGTCTTTTCCTATATAGGCCCTTATAGAGTACTGAGTACAGTTCCCTGTCTGTGCTATACAGTAGGTTCTTATTAGTTACCTATTTTATACAGTAGCATGGATAAAAATTAGTGTTTCTGATTAACTGAATACATACTAATGAAAAGAACTGTCTCCTCTTTAAGGTATCATCATGTATAGCCATCCTTATCCAGGAGTGCAAGATCAAGAACAAGCCACGTAAGCAGATATATCTGGCCTAACGCCTTTCTCCTTGGCATATTGAGAAGTGCTGTAATTAGCAATCACAGTTGTATCTGAATGAATGTTAATCTAGAAGAGCTGGTAATATAAGTCACTAACTGGGATAAAAGGCAGTTTCTGAAAGCCTGTAGAGTGAGGTTGTGAAGTAGAGCTTGTTGACTGTAGCTTCACAGAATCTACTGCTTTTATAAGTCAAGTGCATAAGTGCTTCATCATTTCAACTTCCCTGCATAGCATTTAAGTATTGTATGATTTCTATGCTCAAGATCTATGTATCTCTCGCATACACCCCATAACCCCTGGAGACTCAGGTCTTTCTATCAAATATCCCTAGTCGATTCAGATCCCAGGGTCATAGCCGAGTCATGTGCAAGATATTATCCGGCTGCCTTGTAGGAAGACTTATTTGTGTCACAGCCAACTCTGGTACTGTTTTGTTGATGGTTTTTGCCGTGAATCTTCCTGGAAGGAAAAGAGTTCCCCAAGCTTACGTGTGCTCTCGTCTCCCTATTGCTCACTCCAGAATGAGCAGCTTGATCGATATTTTAGTGGCGCTCTCCATCCTGATGGGCTACTCTGTCACCACTGCCAGCTTTGTCACCTACGTTGTACGGGAGCATCAGACAAAAGCCAAGCAGCTGCAACACATTTCAGGCATCAGTGTCACCTGCTACTGGGTAACCAACTTCATTTATGACATGGTGAGTCACTCGTCTTTGCAAGAAAGACAGGACTGATTTGGATAGTTGTTGTACAACTGCTAAGTCGTTTGTGTCTGATTTTTTGCGACCCCATGGACTGCAGCACAACAAACTTCCCCTCCTTCACTGTCTGCCATAGTTTTCTCAAACTCGTATCCATTGAGTCCATGATGCCATCCAACCATCTCATACTCTGTCGTCCCCTTCTCCTCCCCTCAATCTTTCCCAGCATCAGGATCTTTTCCAATGAATCGGCTCTTCTCATCAAGTGGCCAAAGTATTGTAGCTTCATCTTCAGCATCAGTCCTTCCAACAAATATTCAGAGTTGATTTCCTTTAGGGCTGACTGGTTTGATCTTCTTGCAGTTCAAGGGGACTGTCAAGAGTCTTCTCCAGCACCACAGGGGAAAAGCATCAATTCTTCAGTGCTTAGCCTTCTTTATAGTCCAACTCTAGAAGACAGGTTTTTGTTTTTTTTTTTTAAAACAAGTTCACGCTTTATTTCTCAGGCATCCTGCTGAAAGCTGCTAGAAATAGGGATCACAGCTTTGACAGAGGGCAGGGGTGGGGGAGACCACTCTCCTCTGTCCATGGAATTTCCCAGGCAAGAATACTGGAGTGGGTTGTCATTTCCTTCTCCAAGAAGACAGTTTTATGTTTGAGACTTATTTGTCTCAGTTTGTTCAGATTATTACCACAAAGACAGAAAATTAAAGGAAAAAAAATTCACATCAGGCTTATATTCATCCAGTGGTTGGAAGAAAGAGAAATCCACCTGCCCTGCCCTTATCTCCATGGTCTGAGGACCTTATATCAGATTCCCCAGGATACTTGTTAGAATGCAGGTCACTGGTCCTCTCTCTAGACTCATGTGATCGGTATCTTGGGAGTGGAACCTGGAAAATATGCTCCAACCCCTTCACCAAGTTATTTTAAGTATGTTGAAGTTTGAAATGAGAGAAGCGGAAGCTTAAAGCAAAATAGTCTTGCCTAGTGGCAACACATAAACAAGCTTATAAAAATTCAATCCAATAATATGAAAAATCTGAAGTAATAGCCTCTGCTGAATGACACATTAGAGAAGATTAATAGGGAAAATAAAAGATGAATTTCATTGATAACTCTCTTATTTGCATAAATTGGTCTCAAAGTTCAGATGGCTTTTCTTGACTCCAAATGTGCCAACCTTGACCAAATGCCTGGGATGGGTATGCATTTGCCTGGTAATTATGGCAAAATTGTCTGAGTTGCTGTAAAGACCATTGGCTTGAAGGACTGAAGAGCAATTAACTGCCTATCCATTTGGTTAATGACTCTAGTGAGGTCTGAAATGCATTTGCTGTAGAAGTCAAATCTTAAAAAAAAAATGGTAATGACTTAATAGGAGCTTTAATGTGTCAAGAAAGCTTAAGTGCACACTCCTATGAAGGGCTACTTACTACTCAGATTCTGTTGTTATATTTCTGGTGCTCATTCCAGTATTAGGACAATTTCCTCCCTAATTAAATTCCCATCTCTTTCACTGTGTACATCTTGCTGCAAACTCCTCAGCATTTACTGTTTCTCTTGCCAATGAAACACTGAATTCTTTGTTCATATCCCTGTGATTCCAAGAATGTGTAGTACCCACCATCCTGCTGTTTTGCACAGTGGCTCACACTGATAACCAAGCCTTAGAAATCGGCCATCTGAGAGAGTTCCAGCATTCAAAATAAAATAAATGTTTTGAGGACTGACTCTAATACCAAGATACCTGGCTGTTTTATCTTTTTCACTGAACCTCTGTCACCAAATGATCCCAAGTCTCAAAGTCTGGAGGCAGGAATGCCAGGGACTCGGAGTCTCTCTATAAAGATGGAGACTAGCCTGAACTCTTATGGCAGGAGATGAATTCAAGAGTGACATCAATGTAAAATGAACTGAACATTACAAGCAACAAGAACATAGATAATAATTCATTTCTCAAAGTGTTTCTAGGTCAATTTGTTACAGTTTTAAACTAGATGGGCTATCGATTCAAAAAAAGAAAAAACTTGCCATGTGTTAAACGTTGTTTTACATATTCCCATAGGCCTTCTACTTGGTGCCTGTAGCATTTTCAATTGGTGTCATTACAATTTTCAAGTTACCTGCCTTCTACAGTGAAAACAACCTTAGCGCTGTATCTCTCCTACTTCTGCTGTTTGGGTAAGCTGCAGTGAAAGAAGAATTTACAGAATTAAATGCTCCTAGATGCAAACCTAAATCTCATTAGCTAATTTACAAATGTCTTGGGGTTTCATTAGCCAAGAGTAATGATTAGCAATATATTACACTTGCTAGTCCATAGTTTGTAAAGTGTAATACTTGTGAAAATTAATGTTGTTATTAATAGTATACTTATTATTAATGAGTACTTAGTGGGTGCCAAATGTTACACTTAGCAATTTACATTTGTAATTTAATTTACATCAAATGGACTCTTTAAAATGATCAGAAAAATGTATAGATGTGTGAATTTATGTGTTAACAAATTGTGAGTATATATAAATATATATGATGTTAAATAGTGAATATATTCATGTATATTTATTTTTATTATTATGAATGCCTAAGAACACAGACATAAAATTGTTTCTGAATTAGGGTAATTAATAGGAGCGGTACAATTCAATATCAATACTTTAGAAGCAGTTCTTTTTGCCCTGAATGCATGAGTAGTATCCATTTAGTTAGCAACTGTAGCTGATGAAGGATCTCTTTGTCTCTAGTTTTACTTCTTTACCCCAAAGGTTACTCAAGTGTTTGCTCAAAACAGGATATGCAGTTTCTAAGCATGCTCTGTCTTCTTAGCTAGCCAACAATGATGTCATTTTTTTTCTCAAATTTAAATTATAATGCATATATCTATTAAACTCATATTTCCATCCAAAAAAAAAAATCTTGCCTGGGTGAGGTACCAGTATTATATTGTTTAGTCTCTCAGTCATGTCTGACTCTTCATGAGTAAAAATTAATTTGTGGTTGTAACAACTACTCAAGATTCCTTAAAAGTATGCTTCATGATTTAGTCATATGGTGACATTATAAAATACATAACATCTTTATTGTGGGGGTAAAAAAAATGTGCGCTTCAGTTTTTTTTTTTTTGGCTGTTGTTAAAAAGAGAGAAAAAAGAGGTCTAACCACAAGGCTTGACAACTCATCCTAATGTTTATTTTCACTTTGGAACACCATCTAAGCTATTTTTTATTTAGTAAAAGAGTAATCATGGTATGATTTTAATTCTTAGTATTATTAATATAAAGGTATGCCACATTTTCTTGGATGTACTTGCTGGCTGGGTTCTTCCATGATACAGGAATGGCTTTCATCACTTACGTCTGCATCAACCTTTTTTTTGGCATCAATTCCATTGTTTCCCTGTCGGTGGTGTACTTTCTTTCCAAGGAAAAGCCTAATGATACGGTAAGGTCCTTTATTAGTCTGCTAAACTTCAGTGATTGCTTCAACATGTTCAAGGTGGATAGATTTTTTGTATTTCACATTTTCTAAGTAGAATAGAGGAATTTAATTTGATTGTATCAAACGTAGTGGAAGGGAAACTACAGCCTTTAAAAATTCTTTTTAGAATTTTTAATTTAATATCTCTGGTTGTATGTATCTAGTTTAATGTCTCTGATTATATTTTTTGGTGAAACACGTGCATCATTTTATTGTAGAGTACCAAGCAAGGAGTCGAGTCAGCTAATACTTGAAGGGCCTAAATTCCCCTGGTGGCTTCCAGAGAAGGGTTTTTAAAGACAGGGTGAGGGAGACGATGTTGTGGGGTATGTGATCAGCTCATGAACATTCTTCTGATTGGTTGGTGGTCAGGTAATTGGGGTCAATCTCATCAGCCTTTTAATTCCAGTCATCTGGGGTCTTTGTGCTTGTGGGCAGCTTACAGGTTGACTTCTACCACCTGGTGGGGTTTCAGTATCTACAAAACAGCTCAAAGGATTTTGCTCCCTGATTGTATTTATGCAATGACAAAACTATTGACATTTGATAGGGCTTGAGTAGGGGAATGGAGATATTCAGTCAGATACTTTGTATGACACTGGAGAAATCATGCAGCCAATCAGTCAGCTAAACTTCTTATTAACAAATTGTTATGGTATGGTAGGGACAAAGACAACATGTCTTAGTTATATGACTATGAGTTAAGATTCATTTGAACATCCATAGAGAAAAAACCTAACTCATTCCCTTTCAGTCATGTATTGGAATCTACTTCATTATAAGCATCACTTTCCATTCATAGCTAACAATTATGATTAGTGAGAAGGGGAACCCTAACAATGCTGGACAATTGAATGGAAAAGAATAAAGAGAAAATGAAGTAAGGAATAGACAAGCATACTCCAGAAGGAATAAGAAAATTCATGAGCTGCAAGTGGTTGGTCCCAAGTGTAAATAGCATGAAAATGTGCCATTTGCTCCTCTTTGAGATAGGTTGTTTCTCCTTCCGTATCATTTTATCATTTTATTCCCTCTTCAAGTAGGAATTACCTTAGTTTCAAAACTTTACTAAATCCCTCTTTACTCAAGCACCTACCTATGTGTTAGTTGCTCAGTCATGTACAACTCTTTGTGACCCCATGGACGATAGCCCACCAGGCTCCTCTATCCATGGAATTCCCCAGGCAAAGATACTGGAGTGTATAGCCATTCCCTTCTGCAGGGCTTTCAGTCCCAACCCAGGGACTGAACCTTGGACTCCCACATGCAGGCAGATTCTTTATCACTTGAGCCACCCGGGAAGCCCCACAGATACTCTATCATACCCCAGTACCCTTGCTATTACTACATTCTGAAGTCCCCAGGGTTTGACCTGATACTTTAGACCATCTCAAATATATATATATAATCCTTTTCTGCTTTTATTTGGTAATAAATCTACACCATTTGGTTATAGTAAATGTTTATATGAAAATTCAGCATGTACATGCAATAATTACCAATCTAGATAAGCTTCTCAAATTTCAGTATTTATCTACATCTAGTTTCAAATTTTCATCAATTTGTTGGAAACTTAACACTGAACTTTATTTTTTTTCTCTCTTATTTCAGACTTTAGAACTTATTTCTGAAACCCTCAAGCGCATTTTCCTGATTTTCCCACAATTCTGTTTTGGCTATGGTTTGATCGAACTCTCTCAACAACAGTCGGTCCTAGACTTCTTAAAAGCATATGGAGTGGAGTATCCAAATGAAACCTTTGAGATGGATAAACTAGGTGCAATGTTTGTGGCTTTAGTTTCTCAGGGAACCGTGTTCTTTTTCTTGCGACTTTTAATCAATGAGTGGCTAGTAAATAAACTCAGGTAAATACAATGAAAACGGTGTTTGACATCCATGACAAAACTCAATTCAAAATGTTCAGAGAAGGGTCAATGGTCTAAGCTTTTCCATTAGTGAAATGGAAATGTTTTGCTCAAAAAACTTTAAAAGTTGTAGCACAATTCACAGTCTCTTTCATTCAGTAAATAGTTCTCAAGCCTTACTATGGTTCTGCAAGTATTGTAAAATGAGGTAGTAAAATTAAATTAGGCCAGTTGTTAGCCTAAAAGAGATCAAGATTCAGTGGTAGAGAGAAAATATGTGCAAAAACAGAAGATACAGTATTTGAGTTGTGTTTAGAAGGATAGAAGGTAGAAGTGGGAAAAGAGAATTGAGTGTGTAGATATTAGCAATGTATTCAGAAAAAGAAGATTGAGTAAAATGATGACAGAATTATAAATAAACATCATTGACCCAACAATTCTATTTCTAGGAATTTTCCCTACAGATATGCTAACAAATATGCAGAACTATGTATATATAAATTTGTTCATCATAGTAGCCATTCCTAATAGCAAAAGAATGGAAATAACCTAAAGGTACTACATTTGGGACTGGTTAAATAAATTATGCTCATAATTTATAAGTGAAACACTATGCAGCCATGAGAAAGAATGATGCAGTTCACTATGTCATATTTGGGATTACTTCTAATATTTGTTAAGTGAGAAATGCAAGGTTCAGAGCTACATATGAAGTATATTACCATTTGAGTTTTTAAAAGGAAATATATTTTTATGCATATGTATGCTTAAACTATTTCTAATTATGAACTTCTGCTAAAAAAAACTGTATGTATTTGAAGGAGGCTTTTCACTAAATATTCTTTAGTGCCATTTTAATGTTAATAAATGAAGTGCATGTATTACTTATTGGAAATTAAAATTTAAATTAATAAAAGGAAAGATAAGAACAAAGATAGAAAAATTGGGGTGAATATTTAAGAAATAAGTAATAAAATTTGATTAGAGCATAGACTAAATATAATGAAAAAGTAGGAGCTGAAGCATGGGGTTGAAAAATTATGGAGTATACTGATTGCTTGGTTAAAGAGTGATAGCTTGGACTTTATTCAATAAACTAATATTAATAGTAGCACATTGAAGTTTTTTTTTAACAGAGACCAACAGGATCAAATGGTGCTTTAGGAGCTGTGATTTTGTGGAGGTAGTGCAGATTGGAAGGAAAGATTCAGAGACAATGGAGGAGTTTGATGTTCCTGGATAAACCTAAGTGAGAAAAAAAATGAAAGCCTGTGAGGGTAACAGAAACAAAATGATAAATAACTGGCTGTTTTTAAGATATTTCCAATATTAGGATGCTGACTGCATGAGTGGATTTTAGAATGGGGAAGATTCAAAGAAAATATCATAATCGGAATCTCTAGGGATGTCATTAAAAGAAACAGGGACATTGGGAGGAAGACCTAAATTGGTTTGTTGGTTTGGTTTTTTTGGTGTTCAGTAGACAAGATACTGAAGTGGGTTTGAGATTTCTTAGAGTTTTCAGGACTGATAACCTTAATATACTGGCCAGGTCCTAGATAAGATATTCATAGTGAAAAAAAAAAAGACTATAGAATAACATTTGTATTATTGATGACCAAAGAATAAATAGGACAAACTAAAAAAAACAGTGATCATTGATCATGGTCTTGTAGGTGTTGAGTCCTACTAATGACTCTGGTCTCTCTGTTAGGAGTAACTTTCAAACCCAAAATAAAGTTCCTTGTTACTGAAATTAAGATTCTGACTTGTAATAGGGAATCTGTAAGTATTTAAGTCATTGAAAGCAAAAGCTGTTTCTCAAATATTATAACAAATATTATAAAGAACACCCATGCTAGTTTTTAAGTTATTTAGCAAAATGCATGAAAAATTTAAAACAAACTTGGCACACTTTTGTGAAGTGAGAACTTTTAAAAAGATGTCAAAACCGAGTGGTGTCATTTCAAAATTACTGATGCAAAATCATCGGGTTTATTTTTTAGACTCTTCTTTAGAAAATTTAGCTCTTCATCTGTTATTGAGACAATAGATGAAGATGAAGATGTGCAGGCTGAAAGATTTAGAGTTGAGAAAGGTGCAAATGATTATGACCTGGTCCAACTCCATCGTCTCACAAAAACTTACCAACTTATCCACAAAAAGATTATAGCTGTAAACAACATCAGCATTGGGATACCTGCTGGGGAGGTAAGGAACAATGTTTGTTTCTAACTATCCTTTATATGGAGGAGGAAATGGCAACCCACTCCAGTGTTCTTGCCTGGAAAATTCCATGGACAGAGGAGCCTGGCAGGCTACAGTCCGTGAGGGTTGCAAAAGAGTTGGATATTACTGAGCATGCAGGCATGCACGCACCCTTTATGTTGACTTGGTAAGTGACAAAAATTTTACCGTTCCTTAATTTTTTTCTATAAATATGAAGTCAGCCTTTAAATATTTTGATGGATTCTATATATATAATTTACATGTGTCTAAGTGTTACTTATCCTGTAACCCTCCCCTCTTGGCAGGGAAGACTCACCATATCCTGATCCCCTTCCCAAGTTACTATCCTTCTTGAGTGGACTTTCAGTCAAGAAGTCTGTTCAGGGAGCTCTTTTCAACTCTTAGTTTTTAGGCCTCTTGGAGAAGGCAATGGCAACCCACTCCAGTGTTCTTGCCTGGAGAATTCCAGGGACGGCGGAGCATGGTGGGCTGCCGTCTCCGAGGTCGCACAGAGTCGGACACGACTGAAGCGACTTGGCAGCAGCAGCAAAGACAGCATACAGAAATCAGTTGTCAGAACTGAGGTCCTAGAATTGCATTCATATTCATATTATTGCTGTTTTCATAGAAGCAGTAGGTAAGACAGTTTTGAAAGCAGAAAGAGAATGTATTTCCTGTTTTGCTGAGGCGGGCTGCAAACTAAACGCATCAAATTTATTCAATTGGATAAAGAGATTATTGCTTCAGTTGCTTATTTAGTAAAGTTGTGATTTTGTGTGAATAATTTTAAATTTATAAATACCATTACTTTGTCAGGTTAGCATATCTGCTTTATTGGATATTCTATCATGTCTCACAGAGGCGTGCTAGAGTATAATATGTAAAAACAAGTCCTAAGTATATACACAAATATTCAGATGGTTAAAGGAAAAAAAAGATACTTAAGTACCCATTTGTTTTAAAAGTGAAAGCTTTATCCAATGCCAGCAAAACACTGCAATAGCCAGTGATTTATTTTTCTTGATAATTTATTTCACCCAAGGAAAGGAAGCAAAGAGATATAATAGTAACTTGTCTTTGGTTTGAATTAGTTTACATCTTTTTTTTTTCTCCCTCAAACTAGTGCTTTGGACTTCTTGGGGTGAACGGAGCAGGAAAAACCACCATTTTCAAGATGCTGACTGGAGACATAATTCCTACAAGTGGAAACATTCTGATCAGAAACAAGACTGGGTATGAAAAACAAGTGCTTCAAGTTACCAAACACAACATAATTAAATTAGAAAAAATAATTAAAGTGAACTTTTGATGTTATTTTGTGGTTATATTATTAAATCCTTAGGAGAAAACCAGCTACTCAAGTGAGTAGAAATTTTTTAATTTTTCAATGTGACTATGATGGTGGGATCATTTTATATCTTTTTACCAGACTCACCAATCACCACAACCCAAACAGAACTACCCTCTGAACATCTGAGGGGCTTCCCAGGGGGCACTAGTGGTAAAGAACCCACCTGCCAAAGCAGGTAGATGTAAGAAGTGTGGATTCGATCCCTGGGTTGGAAAGATCCCCTGGAGGAGGGCACAGCAAGCCATTCCAGTATTCTTGCCTGGAAAATTCCATGGACAGAGGAGTCTGGCAAACTGTAGTCCATAGAGTCGCACGAAGTCAGACACAACTGAAGTGACTTAGCATGTACACACACGCAGCATCTGAGGGCTAGGGAGGAAATGTCTTTAGAAAGTCATTCATGTTTTTGATGCTTTTTATTCAGGTCTCTGGCTCACGTTAACTCTCACAGCTCATTGATTGGCTACTGTCCTCAGGAAGATGCTTTGGATGACCTGGTAACCATAGAAGAACATTTATATTTCTATGCTAGAATACACGGAATTCCAGAAAAAGATATTAAAGAAGTGAGTATAAGTGTGAAGAACTAGTTTATTTGAAAACCGTTTTTGCTTATGCTTCCCACCTACCCACACTCAAGACCAAGCTGACATCTGGAAAACTGACAATTTTCTCCTGACAGCGATAATGGAAGCAGTATTAGCTTGATTGTGTATATATCATAAACACACCTATGAACTCAGCTTTAGAAACATCTTGGCCCATATTTGTTCCATTATCTTTTAAAAACTGTTGAATAAAGAATAAGATTTGCCTTAAGCTCTGGATTGAGCCTTGGTTGGTGATGCCTATATATCTTTTAGTGTTCAGATAACTACTGAAACATGGGATTACCTACAAAATGGGCTTCCCAAGTGACTTGTGGTAAAAAATTTGCCTGCCAGTGCAGGAGAAACAGATGTGGGTTAGATCCCTGGGTTGGGAAGATCCCCTGGAGGATGGAATGGCAACTGAGTCCCATATTCTTTCCTGGAGAATCTCACGGACAGAGGAGCCTGGTGGGTCTAGAGGGTGTCAGAGAGTTGGACACAACTGAGTAGTTGACTGGGCATGTTCAAAATGCCCAAGTAAAATGGAATAGATTCCAATTTGCTTTTTGAAATGTGCTTTTGTACCTCACTACAATTATTTACCTTTTTAATGGAAAGACTAATCTTTTGGGCAGTTTTCTCTATTTTTGCAACCCTTGGGGACTTCTTAAATCCTCCTAGGATTCCACTATTTGCCAGAGCTATTTAACTACTGAAATAGCCACAAGAACCCAAGATTCCTAAGTTAATACACTATAGATTTGATACTGGGTCATTTTTAAATAAACTTAAAGCCTTTGTGACAGCTCACCCCACAATAAGAAAAAAGATGAAACAGTGATGACAATCAATAAGAAACCTGCCTTGTAAAGGGATGAATTCTGTTTTAGCTCTTCGAAACTTAAAAGTAAATCCTGTGTCAATACAGCAGAAAGAACCATTGTAAACACATACACACATACAAGCACATGTATTGGGGGGAAAAGAAATCCCATTTATGAATGAGCCTCCATGGAATTGTGTTTATCTTTAAATGAACTATTCATCTTTAAGTGAACCTTTGAAAATAAAACTAAAGTATGTATTTCTTCATTATAAAACTCTTCACAAGTAGCTCTTTTTCCATTTAATGCTTTAAGGGTTTTGGCAAGGGAAAATCAACAAATCCTTTTTTCCACCCACAGACTGTTCAAAAACTCCTTGGGAGACTTCACCTGGTGCCCTACAAGGACAAAGTTACCTCTATGTGTAGTTACGGCACAAAAAGAAAATTGTCTACTGCACTGGCCTTGATAGGGAAACCTTCAATTCTGTTGCTGGTAAGAGAATCATTGTGAAAAAGGGTACTGCCCAATTAGATTCACATATCCAATTGTGTGTATAACATTTCATTATCATTATTGCAATAAGCATTTACTGAGGTCCCATTAGGGGCTTCCCTGGTAGCTCAGCTGGTAAAGAACCCGCCTACAGTGCAGGAGACCTCCACTTGATTCCTGGGTTGGGTATCACTATGTGCTGGTTATTTTGTAAAGCACTTCACATATACTGTCTCATTAAGGAAATTTATACCAGGTAATTTGTTGCCATAATAATATGCCCTCAAAAATATTTTTTGTCTGAAGCTATGGCTCAGGTAATTTCAGAGGAGACATGGAAATAGGAAGCAGCTGAAACAAATTCAGGATATTCAGATGAGTAAGTAAAACTGTGACAGAATTTGATTCCCAGCTATTGAAGGAATCAGTTCTATTAGTAGCTGATCAGTTGAATTAACACATTTTCTAGCTTCTACTTAAAAGGAAATATACATTTTAGGACAATGTGTTGTACTAAAATGTTATCTCCTTGTTGCTTAAAAACATGAGTTACCTAGCTTGAGATGCAGTCTTGAAAATATGCCATTCTATTTTATCTGAATTTTTTTAAAGAAAGAAATACATGTCATGTTAATATTTTGATTAAAAGCTGAAAATTTAAATTGATCACATGGAAATATAAGTTACCCTAGGGGTGACAAAGCATTCTGTTCCCCAAGCCAAACCTTGTGAAAAGTGTTTATTTCAGAGAAATAAGCTGCCCTTTTTTGAAAGATCCCCTTTATTCAAGGACTTCCAAAACTTCAAAAGAGGCTTAACTATGCCATAAAATCACCAATTATAAATCATCACATTATTTCAGGAATTAAGTAATATAGAATATCAAATCATTTAAACTGCCCAGATAGAGTAATGCATAAGCCATCTCTGTATAATACCGGAAGCATATAATGCATTATGTTTCTGCCAATCGACACTCATAATGTAATTCTATTGTATAAATGTCCCTTAAATTTAAGAAAACAATTCTTAGGCACCTCTATGAGATAATAGATGTAAAGTACTTTAAAATGTTAGAAAGCTCTATGCAAATGTTATGCATTAATGAGCTGAATTGAAATCAGGCCATGAGAGAAAGATACTGTATATATTTTTTATATTTACTTACCATATATGTCATTGTCTTCAAAAATAGGAACAGTGACAATATAATCTTTACTGTTTCCCCGAACTAATACTCATTTCTTTCTTTAAATTTCAATTTAACCCCTTGCTATAAAAATAAGCCTCTGCTGATCCTATCCACATACTTTACATTTCAGACATATATTTTTAATTTTTACTTAATCTTGACCTACAGTTTGATTTTTTAATCATCTGTCAGGGTCTATTATTGCTTGTTTAGTTTTCCATTGCTACATTTCTAATTTTATGCCTGAATAATTTTTCAAAACATCATTTACTTTAAAATGCAATTTATATGTTTCTATTTGGCATTTTCTGCAAATCTTACATTTATTTCCCCAAGGAGTATTAAATTCCAATCAATAACATAAAATTGAAAATGCACCTCAATCATATTAACAGAAAAATGCATTCTCTGTGCTTCACATGGCATATTATCTATCACTCACAGGCACAATTCTACCATCAGGAGCAAGGCAACAATCTTGTTGATGTAGCTTCAGATACATATGTGATGATATAGTATTAAATATCAAAACTCTGGCTTTGTCGGTAATTGAAGCAGATTTTTTTTCCAAAGAAATATAAGAGACATGTGTAAAGTAACAGAGTGTCAACTTCACTGAGACACTGTTTAAAACAGATTGACAATTTAAAATGATTAATTTTGAGCTTTTTGACAGCAGCAGAAAGAAGCCCATTAAGTATAAAATAAGTTAGTCACAGGACCTCGAAAAGTGATTTCTGTTCTAGGCAAGTGAGATGCAATGATTCATGTAAAGAACCTCATCAAAATTTAATTAATTTGATAAATTCTTCTTGTAACTTTCCATTAAGGATGAGCCAAGCTCTGGGATGGATCCTAAGTCAAAACGGCACCTCTGGAAGATCATTTCAGAAGAAGTCCAGAATAAATGTTCTGTCATCCTCACTTCTCACAGGTAAATTGGGTGTGGAACTTTAGAGTCAGATGACAGATAATCCCGTGTAGCATATACTGAGAGTGAATTCCACAATTGGATTAAAGTATTTTATGTTCATAGTCAAAAGAGGAAGTCAAGAGGATTTCCTGGTGAGGTCCCAGCTCTTGTGTGGGGACAGGGCCTAGCAATCTATTAAAAAATAAAATTTCCGTAACTTTTGACCATCTTAACTCAATCATTCCTCTCTATTGCCTATCACATAAAATTTAGCATGTTTTGGGCTAGTATGCAAGGACTTTTATTATCCAACCTCATCTAACTTTCTAGTCTTTTCTTCCTATCAGTCAATCTGAGAGATCCATGGTTCCACATACACTCTCTGCCCTTTCCTATCACCATGCCCTTTCTTTGCTGTGCCTTCTTCTAGAGTTGGTCTTTACACAAAATCTTTCCAAATTCTAATCTTACTAATCTTTTCAGACCTAGTCCACAAGCCTCCTCCATGAAGTAGACCCTACCAATCAACTAAGTAAAAAAGCTACTAAAGCTTTTTATCTGTGCCTTTCTTATAAGATTGGCCTTGTATTAAGTTTATCCTTTCATTATAATGATCATATAGTAGGAAAAGAACTAGGTATGTTTAGAACTGAGGCTTATTTATATCCTATATACTAACCTTGCCCCCAAGCACAGTGTATGTTCTGAAGCCAATCACTGATTTCCCATGAACTTTTGTGTTTAAGTGGACAGGGTGATACCTAAGATCTCAAGATGATACTTAAGATCTCCTCCAGTATCATAGTCCATGAAGTCAGAATTATATAATCAAGTACAGGTTAACTGGTTAGAAATACAAAAACATAAAAGCCAACTGAGGGACTTCCCTGATGGCCCAGTGGTTAAGATATGTGCTTCCATTGCAGGGGGCACAGGTTCACTCTCTGGTAGGGAAATAAGATCTTGCATGCTGCAGGGTATGGCCAAATAAATAAATAAATAAAAAGTCATCTGAATATTGAGTATAAGGCATGATGAAAACAACTTAGTATTATTTTGGAAATATTTCTCATGAAATGTAGGTCTTAAGTCAAAGCTTAAAAGAGCTTGAAAGAAATACTGTTTGATAGAGCAGCAATCCAGGTGAGAAAGATGTCCCCAGGTTTGAAAAGAAACAGTAATAAATCCTATGCAAAGACATTTACAGTATATGTTAAAAGATTTTTTTGTTCTTCAAAGGAAAAGACAGTTTAAGGACTCGAATATTCAAACAGTATTCCTAAGGTGCCATAAAGAAAAGAGTTAAACTTATGCTTATGAACTTAAGCCAATTTTCTGTGCCCAGAATGCTGACATGATTCTGCCTTTCAGCATGGAAGAATGTGAGGCTCTCTGTACAAGGTTGGCCATTATGGTGAATGGAAGGTTCCAATGTATTGGATCATTGCAGCACATTAAAAGCAGGTAAAGAACAAATGTGTTGTTTAACACACAGTGTAATCAATCTACCAGTTCTATACTTGCCTTCAAAGATTATCTCAGCAGCCTATCCTACAATGCGTAGTAAAACTGGAACGGAGATGCTAACCATTGATTCATTTTGAAGTTAAATAATAGTACTGAGGATTGAATGTTTTTAAATTAATAACCCCCAAACCTAAAAAGGCCTAAAAGCTAATAATAATGATAATATAATAAGGATATGATTATTATTCCCCAACCAAAATACTCTCAGGAGGTAGTTTCAAGAGTTAACTCTGTAACAAATTAGATCTTGACAAGTACATGAAGGCATTGATTTTTGTCTAGTATGTTCATTTGTCATTTGCATAGGCTTTCAGTAAGCTATTTAACATTTTTACTACATTTAAAACCTTTTAACCAAAAATACATTGGGGAGATATACATAAATATCATACTATCAAATTAAAATTAAATAAATATATTTGCCAGAGTACATATGCATTTATACATATCCATGTTAATCTTCAAACACCGTGACATTCCTTTATATATTTATCTGTACAACAGCTTGACTTTCTCATAAAACAAAGTTGGTCAAGATACGAAAAAAGGATAAAAAAGAAGTTATATGTTATTCTCAGAGTCTGCTGTGACTTGTTTAACAAACACTACTTTTGATGCGAAAGTATAAAGTATAAAAGTTAGCAGTTATATTGGTTTATTATTTATTTTTAAAACCCTAATGATTTTAATCTTTACAGTTGATACCAAATCTTCAATAACTTTCCTCTCAAGACCTTCTTTGCTTTAAATTAGAAAGTATTTAGCCTCAAAATTGACATCAATTCCTGGTAGCTTAGATGGTAGAGAATCTGCCTACAATGTAGAAGACCCAGGTTCAATCCCTGGGTTGGGAGGATCCCCTGGAGAACAGAATGGCTACCTACTCTAGTATGCTTGCCTGGAGAATTCTATGGACAGAGGAGCCTGATGGCCTACAGTCCATGGGGTCACAAAGAGTCAGACACAACTGAAGGACAGAAGACACACCAATTCATGGATGCCAAAGAAAGCCAAGACTTTATGTTTCATTTCTAATGCGGCTTTTGTCCAAAGGATCTGACTTTATATTCAGTTCAGTTCAGTCACTCAGTAGTGTCCGACTCTTTGCGACCCCATGAATCACAGCACGCCAGGCCTCCCTGTCCATCACCAACTTCCAGAGTTCACTCAGATTCACCTCCATTGAGTCAGTGATGCGATCCAGCCATCTCATCCTCTGTTGTCCCCTTCTCCTCCCGCCCCCAATCCCTCCCAGCATCAAAGTCTTTTCCAATGAGTCAACTCTTCACATGAGGTGGCCAAAGTACTGGAGCTTCAGCTTTAGCATCATTCCTTCCAAAGAACACCCAGGGCTAACCTCCTTTAGAATGGACTGGTTGGATCTCCTTGCAGTCCAGGGGACTCTCAAGAGTCTTCTCCAACACCACAGTTCAAAAGCATCAATTCTTTGGTGCTCAGCCTTCTTCACAGTCCAACTCTCACATCCATACATGACCACAGGAAAAACCATAGCCTTGACTAGATGGACCTTAGTTGGCAAAGTAACAGCTTTTCAATATGCTATCTAGGTTGATCATAGCTTTCCTTCCAAGGAGTAAGCGTCTTTTAATTTCATGGCTGCAGTCACCATCTGCAGTGATTTTGGAGCCCAAAAATATAAAGTCTGACACTGTTTCCACTGTTTCCCCATCTATGTCCTGTGAAGTGATGGGACTGGATGCCATGATCTTCGTTTTCTGAATGTTGAGCTTTAAGCCAATTTTTTCACTCTCCTCTTTCACTTTCAGCAAGAGGCTTTTTAGCTCCTCTTCACTTTCTGCCATAATGATGGTGTCATCTGCATATCTGAAGTTATTGATATTTCTCCCGGCAATCTTGATTCCAGCTTGTGTTTCTTCCAGTCCAGCGTTTCTAATGATGTACTCTGCAAATAAGTTAAATAAGCAGGGTGACAATATACATCCTTGACGTACTCCTTTTCCTATTTGGAACCAGTCTGTTGTTCCATGTCCAGTTCTAACTGTTGCTTCCTGACCTGCATACAGATTTAGTGGTAGAAATAAAAAATCATAGCAGTGCACTATTTCTAGTTTGCAATATGCCCTGAACTTTTTATTGCAAAGTGATACTCTTTGTATAGGAAAAGGGCCCATAACTGTCAGCTTGGGTCCTGTTTCATTATCTAGAATTCCAGAAGATCTATTTCAGCAAAACATAACTTATATTGTGTTTTGCACTTCTTTCTAGATTTGGGCGAGGATTTACTGTCAAGGTTCACGTGAAGAATGCCAGAGTGAGCATGGAGGCCCTCACAAGGTTCATGCAACTGCACTTTCCAAAAACATACTTAAAAGTAAGTAAGAGGTTGACTGGTTTTGATATTTGTAATAGGGTAATGGATGTTTGTCATTTTCAAGTTGACCATACCTTTATTATTCATCTTAATATATTTATTAGTTCAAGATGGTTAAGATATTCTGAAGCATACTTAGTATGAACAAATAAAATCTTCAAATTAAGTTATAAATCTTTGCAGCTGCTTAAGAGTATCATAATCCTTTTACACACCATTATTTCTTCCTCACAAAGGCTTTATGACCATATTGTATTAGTTTTCAGGTTGGATTGTATACTTAAGTAGTTTATTGGTTATATATGTTAGAGAAGTGAGGGATGACAGATACATATGACCAAGGGCTTTCCTTCTTAGAAAAAAAAGAAATTACAGAGTTCCTGTCTGTATGTCACAGCTAGAAGAGATTATCTCCTTTGCTTTCCTCATTTGAAAAATAAGCCCACGAAGTTTTGAGGAGAATTGCTTGTAAATCAGTTTCTTCAATCACATACTACCTGAAGTGAAGTGAAGTCTCTCAGTTGTGTCCGACTCTTTGCGACCCCATGGACTGTAGCCTACCTGGTTCCACCATCCATGGGATTTTCCAGGCAAGAATACTGGAGTGGGTTGCCATTTCCTTCTCCAACTACCTGAAACATCACTCAATTAATTTAATCTTACATATATGTATTAACAGAATGGGCACACACAGATGTATACACATAAATCTCACATAATGCACATTTAAATGCACTTGATAAAAAAGTTATCATTATATCATCTCTGATGTGCAGGTAATTTGTACAAGATGATTATAGCAAATAATTGGTTTAAAATGAAAATTAGGTGTGGAATGATGAAAATAAATTAGAAGACTTGGCGTGAGATCCAGCTCTACCTGTGTGATTCCAGCAAGAGATTTAAAGTCTCTAAGCCTCATATTCCTATTTTATAAATGCTTTTGATATCTACTTCACAAGACTGGTGTGAGAACTAAATGATAAAATGTCCACAATGATGCTTCATGAACTGTCAGGCACCATATTAACATAAAGTGATTCTGGAAAGCAAAATAGAGAGCATTTTTAAAACAATTCTTTTATCTGTACAAAATACTTTTGCCTCAACCTCTGAAACCTAAACTAAGTTCTCCAGGAAGAAATAGCTTTTATGATTCTTATCAAAGACCATTTTCTATCATCTAAATTAAAATCAAATTTAAAATTAAAGAATGCTTTATTTTTGCACAAATCTCATTGGTCATAGTGCTTTTTCTTTCAGTGAACTTGAGATTGTATTTGTCCTGGTCTGTTCTTCATGGGACTAGAGCTTGCAAGACAAGTGCAAAGATGATAAAAGTTGGATGTCTTCCTGTGTAGACCATTCTTTACAAGCTTATGATGGTTTCCAGATCTCTAAAAAGGGAGATAGCAAAACAATAATTTGAAAGTAAAAATAAGTAAGATGGCCTGACTGCAGTGATAGGTGTGATATAAACACAAATCAATGAGAGGGGCTAGACAGTAAGCAAAGGTGTGAGAAGAGGGGTTTCCAGTATGTAACAATCTTGATCTGACCCATATAGGTTACAGGGGTTGATTATGGAGTTAAAAAACATTCTGACCAAACTAGTATTTAGGAAAGATTATTCTAGCTACTTTGTGCTGGAACATATGAGTATATATGGTTTCTAGGCTTCTGAAGAGGCTGTTGCAATAACTCAGGTATAGAATGATAAACATCAAGTTAATAATATTGATGGTGCACAGAGAGAGGAATGGTTACATTTGAGAGTTATTTTAAAGGGAAAAATAAATGGGACATGATAACTGATAAAATATTCAGAAAAGCAAGATGTTAAAGATACTCCAAGGAAATAAGAATAGAGTACTAAATTGATGGTAATACTATGATATAAATAAATGGAAAAGATTTTTAGAGTTAAGAAAGAATGTGGCATTATTTGAATGAGATTTCCCCTAGATAATGCTTTTGAAATCTGCCAACTTGAGCCAATATAAATTGAACAACTAATCCTTAGCCTTTCAAAACAATTCTAACTAAAACAAATTTTTACAAGTTATCTCTGAAAGAGCTTATGTGAACTTATTGTAATCTGACATCAGCAATATCATTCCACAATATTTTTTCTAGGCAAGACTATAGTCACTTTCTAAGTACACATGAATGTAAAATGTTTTGGAATTTTTATTAGCTTTCTAATTTGTTTTCTCTCAGACATTCACAAAACTTATCTCTTCTTTGAAAGCTGTTAGTTTCCAAACTACACATTATTTTTCCAGTTGATCTATTTCAAATCCTAAAAGATGATGCTGTGAAAGTGCTGCACTCACTATGCCAGCAAATCTGGAATACTCAGCAGTGGTCACAGGACTGGAAAAGATCAGTTTTCAGTCCCATTCCAAAGAAAGGCAATGCCTAAGAATGCTCAAACTACTGGACAATTGCATTCACCTCACATGCTAGCAAAATAATGCTCAAAATTCTCTGAGCCAGGCTTCAACAGTACATGAACTGTGAACTTCCAGATGTTCAAGCTGGTTTTAGAAAAGGCAGAGGAACCAGAGATCAAATTTTCAACATCTGCTACATCATCAAAAAAGCAAGAGAGTTCCAAAAAAACATCTACTTTTGCTTTATTGCCTATGCCAAAGCCTTTGACTGTGTGGATCACAACAAACTCTGGAAAATTCTTAAAGAGATGGGAATACCAGACCACCTGACCTGTATCCTGAGAAATCTGTATGTATGCCAAGAAGCAACAGTTAGAACTGGACATGGAACAACAGACTGGTTCCAAATTGGGAAAGGATTATGTCAAAGCTGTATACTCTCACCCTGCTTATTTAACTTATATGCAGAGTACATCATGCAAAATGCTGGACTGGATGAAGCACAAGCTGGAATCAGATATGCAGATGACACCACCCTTATGGCTGAAAGCGAAGAATTAAAGAGCCTCTTGCTGAAAGTGAAAGAGGAGAGTGAAAAAGTTGGCTTAAAGCTCAACATTCAGAAACTAAGATCATGGCATCCAGTCCCATCACTTCATGGCAAATAGATGTGGAAACAGTGGCAGACTTTATTTTTTTGGGCTCCAAAATCACTGCAGATGGTAACAGCAGCCATGAAATTAAAAGGGCTTGCTCCTTTGAAGAAAAGCTATGAACAACGTAGACAGCATATTAAAAAGCAGAGACATTACTTTGCCATCTAGTCAAAGCTATGGTTTTTCCAGTAGTCATGTATGGATGTGAGAATTGGACTATAAAGAAAGCTGAGCACCAAAGAATTGATGCTTTTGAACTGTGGTGTTGCAGAAGACTCTTGAGAGTCCCTTGGACTGCAAGGAGATCCAAATAGTCCATCCTAAAGGAAATCAGTCCTGAATATTCATTGGAAGGACTGATGCTGAAGCTGAAACTCCAATACCTTGGCCACCTGATGAGAAGAGCTGACTCATTGGAAAAAACCCTGATGCTGGGGAGGATTGAGGGCAGGAGGAAAAACGGACAACAGAGGATGAGATGGCTGGATGGCATCACCAACTCAATGGACATGAGTTTGAGTAAACTCCAAGAGTTGGTGATAGACAGGGAGGCCTGGCGTGCTGCAGTCCATGGGGTTGCAAAGAGTTGGACATGACCAAGCGACTGAACTGAATTGATCACTTCCAGAGGAATGAATTTCAGTGTGTTTCTTAGCTCTTGGTCAAGTTATGTCTAGGCTACTCAGTATTACCTGACATTGAGAAATAACTTTTTTCCCCCTTTGGTTCCCGCAGGATCAGCACCTCAGCATGTTAGAATATCATGTTCCAGTCACTGCAGGAGGAGTAGCAAACATTTTTGATCTGCTGGAGGCCAACAAGACCGCTTTAAATATCACGAATTTCTTAGTGAGTCAGACTACTCTGGAAGAGGTAAGCTGGATACCGTGGTCCCTGTACACAATCTCACATTAATACATTCTGATTATTTATTTTTTAAAAAAATTTAATTGTACATAATTACTTCTTTTTAATGGCCTTCAATTTATTTTTAATTGAAGCAATATCTAATCTTGCACCTGAAAAACTTAGCTTAATTTATTTATAAGTGCATTTTGGGATGTTATAAAAAAAATGTGAAGAGTTAACTAATTTTAATGGGGAAAAAATTTTTTTTTCCTTCTCTAAGACATCTGTACCCATCAGTTGTCTGTATATGTAAAGCAACAATTATTTTCATCTATAAAACAAATAGCTGTTATCACTTTCCTTTCTTTCTCCTTGGAATGTTTCTTAAATAACATTTCTATTGATTGGCTTCCTAGATTAGGGGAGAATGAGGTTATCTAATGAGATATTTAGATCTGCTAGATTCAGGCAACTAAAATGGTAAATGCAGGATTCTTTTGTTTCATTCAAATCATCTGTCTTAGTTACATTTATATACAGTAACTGGCTTCATGTTACTGTATATACTGTTATATACAGTAACTGAGGCTTCATGGAGCATCCTCCTTCACCTTTGCACTGTTTTAGTTTTATACAGTTCAACCAACCTGACATATAGAGCATCAGATTGTACCTGTCCCTGGAGAGGGCCTGAAAGGGAGGCTAAAGTGGCCTCCAAATCTTGCTGCATCTTAGAGTTTTATTTATGGAAAGTTAAGGCAATTATGGCTTTGCCAACACAGATTTATCCTTGGACTTGTAACCAATTACCAGGATCATGTCTCTCAATATTTTCTGTATGAATCTATGACTAATCTATGACTAATAGAATTAATGATTTTAAACAAAGTCATAAAGGTCTGCCTGATAAATAGCAAGCATACAAAACATACTGTGATATTTGTATACGAATTTTATTTCAGTGTATTAACTCTTAAAACTAGTGAAATTTCTCTCAACATCATCATGGAAACATTTCATAGGAGCTTGGATTGGGCTCTTATTTATACTTGAAAGATACTGATGCAGATCAAATAGACGCAAGCATGTGGCTGCTGCTGCTGCTGCTGCTAAGTCGCTTCAGTCGTGTCCAACTCTGTGTGACCCCATAGACTGAAGCCCACCAGGCTCCCCTGTCCCTGGGATTCTCCAGGCAAGAACACTGGAGTGGGTTGCCATTTCCTTCTCCAATGCATGAAAGTGAAAAGTGAAAGTGAAGTCGCTCAGTCGTGTCCAACTCCTAGCGACCCCATGGACTGCAGCCTACCAGGCTCCTCCGTCCATGGGATTTTCCAGGCAAGAGTACTGGAGTGGGGTGCCATTGCCTTCTCCAAGTATGTGGCTATAGGTATTCAATTATAGCTTTAGCTTTTATCATTTATTATGATTACAAATGTAGTTATAGGTACTGTTTTCAAACTCCGTTTAAATTTCAATACCTAAAGGAAAGATTCCTAATGAGAGTTTGTGTATATATTTGGGTGTGCTCCTATGAAATCTGGGGCTTCCCAAGTGGCACTAATGGTAAAGAACCTGCCTGCCAGTGGAGGAGTCATAAGAGACACCACCAGTCTGATCCCTGGATCAGGAGAAGCCCCTGGAGGAGGAAACGGCAATTCTCTCCAGTATTCTTGCCCAGAAAACTCCATGAACAGAGGAGCCTGGTGGGCTACAGTCCATGGAGTCACAAAGAGTTGGACACAACCAGAGCAACTTAGCACTATGAAATCTAATTTTCTTTTTATTTGCTCTCCCATTGTGCACACACCACACATGTGCACACCCCTTATTTCTTCCTTTGGTTTACAAGTGCTAATGGCTTCATTTCCCTTGAAAAATCAGGTTTTCATCAACTTTGCCAAAGACCAAAAGTGCTATGAAACTGTCGACACCAGCAGCCAAGGATCCGCCGTAAGCACTGATTCCCAAGACGACCAGCTGTAGACTCAGCACCTCCAGTAAAATCAGTCTCAGCAAGTGGCCAGTGACTTCATTTTGGGGAAGAGGCACAGAAGATACAAATTCCTAAAATATTTAATCTGAAAGTATGATACTGTATTGGAAAGTTGCAACTGTGTAAGACTAGCCAGTAATTATAAATGGAAAGTTTTCTTTCTAAGGTCAGTGAATGTTTTTGCTACTGAATTGAATTCCTATCTGCTTAACACTGTGAGCATGCTTGTGTGTAAGTTGCTGATTCTTATGCAATGGTGAAACCACTGAAGATGAATGTCTTAATTTATTACTTTCAATAAAATGACAGCTTAAAAGGCATGGTTATGAGTAGTTGAAAAGTAAGTGTGAAGAAGAAAAGTAAGGTAGCTTGGAGAAGGTAGAATTGGGAAAGCATACAAAATAATTTATTTTCAGAAAATAGCAGGATAGACATCATCATGAATACATGAATCTGTTGTGAGGTCTAAAGTGCCAAGGACCAGATTAATTAACCTTGGCAGTAAGGAGTGGGCTCAATGTCTAGAGTGTGTGTGTATGTTATTTTCAGTACCTGTAAATAGATGGAGACTTTACTGAACCCCCCAAAATGCCTTTCTGCAAGAATGTTATAGAAGGGCAGTTTACCCTGGTGGTAAACAGAACTACAATGTATTCCTGCATCGCCTTGCCAATAGTAAGGCACAGGGCAGAGCAAGAAGCTACTTGCTCTTCAGGGTAAATGGATGTGTCAGCTGGGTGGATAAAAGTCCTGAAAGACAACAGAGAATTCACATGCTGCTGGCAGGCAACATTTTTCAAAACTGTTCGAGAAAGCTTCATATTCTGGGTCTTTCTGCAGGAAACATTCCTGGGGAGGAAAAATGAATATGAAGATAATTTTCAGTTAATTACCCAGCTGACCCAGAATCATATATATGGCTATAGAATAGACTTTGTAATAATGCCAAACTATATGGCCCTCGGGGAAGGTGCTCTATATTATGTGTGTGGAGGCAGTGTGTGTGTGTGGAGGCAGTGTTTGTGTGTATGTGTGTGTGTGTGTGTGTGTCTGTATGAATTCTCAGCTTTAGTGCAACTGTTTCTGTTTTGAAAGTCAATAAAGTCAAAATTTAGTAAAAATAATTCATGAAGTCATTTTGTTAGAGAAGAGCCAGAAACTTAAAAATTGGAGTCATAGGGATGGCAGTGTCCCATGAGACCTAGCTACTGCTTACTTCTCCACCCTCATCAGTTTCTTTCTCCTCTTCCTCTTTAGGGTGTAGCCATACTGCCCTCTCTGGTTTTTCCAGTACATCAAACTCCCTCTCCCCACACTTTTGTGTGTATTTTACTATGTCCCCCTGCTTGAAGTGCCCTTCCCCCACAATTTGTGCCTAGCTAATGCACTTTAGAAATGCTGTTCTTTCTCAGGGAAACTCCTTTCCCTAATTTTTCAGTTTAACTCCCCAGTCCTAAAACTGTATTCTGTTGTACTTCATAACTTTCTTTTGACTACACTAAAGGCTTTGACTGTGTGGATCATAACAAACTGTGGGAAATTGTTAAAGAGAGATGAGACTACCAGACCACCTTACCTGCTGCTTGAGAAACCTATATGCAGGTCAAGAAGCAGGAGTTAGAGCCAGACGTGGAACAATGGATTAGTTCCAAACTGGGAAAGAAGTACATCAAGGCTATATATTGTCACCCTGCTTATTTAATTTCCATGCAGAGTACATCATGTGAAATGCCAGACTGAATGAATCACAAGCTGGAATCAAGATTGCCAGGAGACATAGCAATAATTCAAATATGCAGATAATACCACCCTAATGGCAGAAAGCTAACAGGAACTAAAGAGCCTCTTGAGGAAAGTAAAAAGCGTAGAGTGAAAATGCTGGCTTCAAACCCAACGTTCAAAAAAGCAAGATCATGGCATCTGGTCCCATCACTTCATGGCAAATAGATGGGTATGGGGGGGCAAATGAAACAGTGGCAGATTTTATTTTCCTGGACTCCAAAAATCACTGTGGATGGTGACTGCAGTCATGAAGTTAAAAGACACTTGCTGCTTGGAAGAAAAGCTATGACTATGACAAACCTAGACGGTGTATTAAAAAGCAGAGACATCACTTTGCTGACAAAGGTCTGTATAGTTAAAGCTATGGTTTTCCCTTTAGTCATGTACACATGTGAGCATTGGACCAAAAAGAAGGCTGAACACCAAAGAATTGATTATTTTGAACTGTGGTGTTGGAGAAGACTCTTGCGAGTCCCTTGGACTGCAAGGATATCAACCCTGAATATTCATTGAAAGGACTGAGGCAAAAGATGAAGCTCCAATACTTTGGCCACCTGATGCAAAGAGCAGACTCATTGGAAAAGACCCTAATATTGGGAAAGATTGAGGGCAGGAGGAGAGGGGGATGACAAAGGATGAGATGGTTGGATGGCATCACCAACTCAATGGACATGAGAGTGAGCAAACTCAGAGAGATAATGAAGGACAGGGAAGCCTGGCATGCTGCAGTCCATGGGGTCACAAAGAGTCAGATACAACTTAGCAACCAAAAAGCAACAACTTTCTGTTAGAGTGTGCATCCTAATTTGTAATATATCCTGATAAACTATATATATAGATATAGAGATATAGATATATATTAACAGATGGCAACAGAATTTCTCTTGGGATAGAAAATATCCTTGTTCCATATAATACATAGATAAGCCTTTTGGAGTAGAAAGTGAGATTCTGAGTGTTTTAGGAATCCAAATAAGCAAAAAAATGGTCAGGCTCTATGAGATAATAAAGGGATTTGTTTACTGCTCATTGTGTTTGTTATTGGGGGGGTTGGTTGCTTGCTTCTGAGCAGTTGTGGGAAGGGAAGCACAGGAGGAGGAGAGAAAGGAAGTGGGGAAAGGAGGAACGAGTGATATGATAGAGGGCTGAGTATTGTAGAGACATGAAAGTCCAATGAGAAATTCAATGGCTGAATGGACTTCTAAAATCATGACTATCCAAGTATGTTTTCACATTCATTTGCTGTGCCGCCATGCTGTGGACTGTCCTCCTACTCCCAAATCTTGCTTAAAGTCAATCCTACTTATAAACATTTTATGTGAATGAGTGTCCAGTGGAAACTGAGGAAGAGATGAGTTAATGTCTTCTTTGAAAGAACCACAGAACAGTGGAGGCTTCATCCCAGAACAGGAGAAGCCTGGCAGGAGGGAAGACCATGAGTGACATGGCTCTGGATATGTGCTGAGAGGAGCTTCTGACCGCAGGATGTGGATCTGGGGGGCTCCAGCCAATCATTCTTAGTAGGCACACAAGTTCAAACTGGCCTCTGGAAGACGGGGATTGCACTACTGGGTGTTTATGTAGTATTTCTCTCCCTCACTAGACACAAAGCTCTATGAGGACAGGAGATCTACTTAGATCTTCCTGATTTTCCCATTAGTACCTACACACACGATAAATATTTGTAACAATAAATATTTGTTGGTTAAATGGATGAATATATAAATAAATGAGAAACAAAGAGAAGCTGGCATGGTTGGTATGGAAACCAAGAGTTTCTATTCTGTTTATGAAATGCAGTGAAGTTTCCCATGAGGTAGTTTACTTATGAAGAAGAAAAAGGAAAGATGACCATAATACATTCCATAATACAGATATTACAGTGAATCCATTCGAATAGGAGGATTTAGGTACCTTCTTTGGAATCAGAATTCCAATGCCTTGCTTTTGTACACTTCTGCGCATTTATTTCTTGCCTTTTTATCTGTAAAGATGTGCTGTGTAAGAGTTTCACAGCACATTTTTATGTATAAGTAAGGGACATACATTAAGAAACTATTTCAACCCACATCCCTTTCAGGTTCTCTGCAGTAGAGAAAATGTTTTGAGAATTCCCAGTTATCAGAGGACTGTCTCCACTCTGAATAACCTGTACAGAACCTGCTTTTTCATATGAGTCACCTGAATTACCTCTGAGAATGGTGGCAATCTTTGCTTTACCTATAAAACCTGATTTTCATAATACTAAAACTCTTGGGGAAATTATATATACAACTACTTTCTCCAAATATGCTCTCTGCCTGAACAATTCATTCTTTTCCTTGGAGATGACAGTTCCCTGACAACAGCAAATACTCTCCTGGGTGCGGGTGAGGGAGGTGAATCAGGCTTGCATCTCCTTACCTCCAGGGGCCCCTGGGAGCCTGCTTGCTTCATTAAGTTTTCAAGTGTACTAACAACAAGGTAAAAGGGAACCAATTCAATGGCGTAAGTTTAAGCAAACTCTGAGAGATGGTGAAGGACAGGGAAACCTGGTGTGCTGCAGTCCATGGGGTCACAAAGAGCCAGACACGAATTAAGGACAGAACAACAAAAGGGAATGATATTATTTCCTCTGGCATCATTTGCGACAGTTAATCCTATCCCTCCCTATTTATAAACCCAGACTGGTTTTCCACACTCTGTGGAATGAAATGCAAACTCCTTAACTGATCTGCAGAGTGTTTCATAATCCAGCCTCACCACAGTCACCTATCTCTTCCTCATGCAGTCTATGCTTGACTTCAATGCATTTCTTGCTGTTTCCTATGATGACAGATCTTTTCTCACACTTGTGCTATTTTGCTCACACTACTTTTTTCTTGAAAGATGTCTTTCCTATTCCCACTTAGCTTTTACCTAGAAACTCCTCTTCTTCACCTTTCTCGTGGGTCTTTTCCTTAAGGAAATCTTTCCAGAGAGCCTCAGACATTGTTCCACCCTCATTACAAAAGCTGCTCAGGCCTCTGCAGAAGCATTTCCCACTGCATTATAAGCATCTCTCTACTGTCTGTCTCTTCCCATTACACTCCAGGGTCCTCAAGAGTAGTGACCTGTTATTCCTTCCTCATTGTATCCACCATACCCAGCACAGTGCTAATGTATGTTTTTCCACAAATCTTTGAAGGACCAGTGAAGTCTATTTCAATTGAGAAATATTTTCATAATTTTTGCTTTGTATTTTTCACAATTATTTTGTTTTACCTTTATAAGACTAGCTATTATACTTTAATGTTAACTGCTGGGGGAAAATGTGCATATGACCAAACATTTTACACTTAAATGTTTCTACTAAAGCACAGTTCATCAAAATGCCAAGCATTGAACATATCATTATTTTATTAATAGTATTGCTTAATTGGCATTTTCCAAAGACAGTAAAATAAATATTATATTTAAAAGCAAATACTTTTGCCAATATAGAGTTATGTTTAGTCACTCCCATTGCACAAGTGGAAAAACTAAGGTGAAGACACAGAAATAGTTATAAAAACACCAGCTATCAATTACTCAGAATTTGTTATGTGTGAAATACTAGGTCAATATTCTTACTTAATTCTCATAACATACTTTCAATTCATTAGCCCCTTTTTATGGCTGAGGACACTAAACTTTGGGGAAAAAAGTAATTATCTTGCTCAGAATCATATAACAAAAAAGTAAATTTGACTCCACAGACTATATTCTAACATAGTCTCTCTCCTCCCAAAATATAAAAATAAAGTCTTTAATATGTTGACATTTTCATATGTAAATTCACTAATAATTTAAGAATGAGATGCATTTATGTCTTTATTAACTTGATAAAGGAACTACTAACCTTATTAGCCCCAATTACTGCTCCCTTGACTTCTGAAGTACAGACTCTGGCACAAACAAGAAGACTCTGTCCCTGATTACACTTTCCCCCCAGAAACCTTCAGGAAGGCTCTAATCTTCCATCCTACCTCCCCCACGTCAAAATTCTTCACAAAGAAACCCAGGACCATGTCACCTAGATCTACAAAGATTTATTAATCCTTTACATTTATTTAAGCTCAAAAGAGTGCTTTATACTTACTGGGATTTTATGTTTGTTTGTAATTGAAATATATAATTGCGGTACAATATCATATAAGTTACAGGTTTACAGTTTAGTGATTCACAATCTTTTAAGGTTCTATTCCATTTTACATTTATTATAAATATTGACTATTGTTTTTAATAAAATAGATAATTTTTAATTTACTTTCCCATATTATATCTATTTCCACTTTATGTTTTACTATTCTATTCAAATGGGAATAAAACTCCCAGTGTAATGGAGCTAGCACTATGAAAAGGTCTATGCCCTGAACAAGTTATGTCCAGAGTGGCTCTTTTAATACCTCAGAACAGATTTTCAATTCTTGTTGCACAGAGTCCATTGAGAAATCTCTAGTAAAAAAGGAAAGCCCTCTTACTTAAACTATCATTCTTGGCAACTCAGCAGAATAATAGGCCAAAATCCTCAAAATTTCCAATAGCCAGGCTGAAAGAAATATTTAGTTACTATCACAGAAGTTTTCCCTGCCTTTGTCTACAACAATTCAGTACTAAATGAAGATATTTATTAACTAAATATTATTGGGTTAAAATATCGTAAGCAAGATGTCCCAACCAATGTACATTATAAATTAAGAAGGAAATAAATGGAAAGTCTTACCAAAGGAAACCCTCAGATATGATCCCAGAAAAACCCTAAACCTTCTTATCAGATTCTTTGGTGAGATGCACAAACTCACATTAACTAAGCTAGGGAATGTTCTTTTTTATGCTAACTTTTTATTCTCACTACTTCAAGAACTTTTCTGACTCCTTCTCAAGTTGAACTTCAAAAGTATTCTCCCATTTTGGAAGTCCCAAACTCTGGATGATGAAATTAACGTATAGCTTATTTTGTTAAATAATTTATCTTTATTTAAAGAGATAATTGATCATCTTTTTTAATAAGTGTGACCTGTCTAGCATTTCAAGAACCCTCCCTGAATAAGGGAGCTATAACATGATGTGAGAGTTGGACCATAAGGAAGGCTGAGTGCCGAAGAATTGATGCTTTTGAACTGTGGTGTTGCAGAAGACTCTTGAGAGTCCCTTGGATTGCAAGGAGATCCAACCAGTCCATCATAAAGGAAATCAGTCCTGAATATTCATTGGAAGAACTAATGTTGAAGCTTAAGCTCCAATACTTTGGCCACCTGATGCGAAGAACTGACTCATTTGAAAAGACCGTGATGCTGGGAAAGATTGAAGGCAGGAGGAGAAGGGGATGACAGCGGATGGATGGTATCACCAACTCGATGGACATGAGTTTGAGCAAGCTCTGAGAGATGGTGAAGGACAGTGAAGCCTGGCATGCTGCTGTCCATGGGGTCGCAAAGAGTCAGACATGACTGAGCAACTGAACAACAACCACAACGAGACTTACATATGTAGTGTATCATCTATTGAGTATAGAAAGTTAAGCAAGTTTTTTTTTTTTTTTTAACATTTTTTCTGCAGATCTGACCAAGGAAAGAAAAATAGGCTGCCATAGTACAGTAGATAGTCTAAGATGGCCCCTAATTATCCTCACCTCCTGTTTTTCTGTTCTTAAATGATCAATTCCCTTAACTGAGTTTAGGCAGGAATCATTTCTTGCGAAGGTGATTACTTACACACAGTTGTAATATTTTTCTTGTTGGGAGCCTCTCTCCCTTGTGGCTTTGATGAAGTAAGAGACCATGTTAGGGGGGCCACATGGCTGGAAATTGTGGACAGCCTCTGGCCAACAATTGACAAGGGACTGAGATGGTCTTCAGCTGATAGCCAGCAAGAAGCTGAGACCCTCAGTCTGACAACTTGCGAGGAACTGAGTGCTGCCAATAAACATCCAAGTTTGAAAACAGACTCTTCCCCAATTGAGTATGCTGATAATAACCCAGCCCTGACCAGCACCTTGGCTGCAGCCTTGTTTGATAACATTTCCCTCAAATAATCCTTCCCAAAACAGTCATCACTGCTGTAATGTATAACTAACAATCCTATTTACCCTGGCTTTCAAGATAAGTTTTCTTCCTCTCTCTCTTCTTGAGGTGTTAATCCTTGGTTAACTTTTGTCCATACTCATGCCACTGTAGTAAGTCATCAAGGGTTGTCCTCTGTATTCATCTATATTTCATCAGCCACTGATGGGTTAATCTCAGTTTAATAATAGCTAATGTATAAAATATTGCATATAATTTCATATTTCATGAAGCAACCGTATTTGGACCTCCTTACAGCAACCCTAGGGTTATTGCCCCAAGAGGCAGAAATCAAGAAATAAACACAGTGTATTCAATTATGGTAGCTAGCTAAATTTTCTGTCTGATCTAAATTCTTTCCCTTTTCTGATTTCTGAGGTCCTCTTGCTGCTGTTCCAGGTTGTCTCTGTGAGGTTGTCAATGACTGTGACTTTGCTCCATCCCAGCAGTTAAGGTGGTCACGTGACCCAGGATGGCCAGGTTTCTCATGACCACTTTGATTAGCTTAGAGGTTGACACATGACTCCAATAAAATGAGTCAATCATCCTCGAATTAATATTTAAGTTTGGGGAGAGAGAGTTTCTTTTCCTGGGATTGCTAAGCTAAATGGAAGTGAGTCAGTCTAGGGCTCGCAATTGCCATCTTGTTTACAACATAGGAAGAGCTCACATACTTAATAAAGTCAAGCAGAGACCAGCAGAACTGAAAAAGTGGCATAACAAACCATGTGCTAAGAACAGAACATTTTGTAATCACAGGTACAGCAAGCCTGAAGGACCACTCTGATAGCTTGGAGGACAGACTACAGGGAGGCAAAGTGGAAGTCAGAAACTAGCACAGCAGAATAAAGGTGGTAGCTGTGGAGACAGTATGACATGGTCAGGTTCTAGATGTATTACTTTGAAGGCATAGCTGATAGGACTTACTGCAGATTAGTGAGAAATGTGTAAGGAAAAAAAGTCAAGAATGAATCCAAGGTTTTTGACCTGTGCAACTGAATTAATAGAATTATCATTTATTGAAGAAGGTGGAAACTGGAGAGGCAAAGGCACGTTTAGGAGGGAATATTAAGAGCTGGATTTAAGGCACATTAAGTTCAAGATGCTTGTTAGACATCTAGAGGAAATGTTGATGAACTGATAGCTCTGTATACCTGGAGTTCAGGAAAAGGTCCATACTGAAAAACTAAAGCATGAAAATCATCGGCATAGAGATGGGCATTCAAGCCATAAGTCTGAATGGGGTTATTCAGGGAGATGAGTGTGTCTAAAGCAGAGAAACCATCTAAAGAGAGCATCCTGGGGCAATGCAGTATTTTTGAAGTAGAGAAAGAACATCCATAAATAATGTGTAACACGCAAACTGAGAAGAGAGTGTTTCTAAAAAGGAGGGAGTGGCTGACCTTGTCCAGGCAGCTGCTGGAAGGATTAAAATAAGAACTGAAAACTGACCACTGGATTTGACATACTCATGAGTGACCTTGATAAGAGACATTTCTGTGGAATGATAGAAGGGAAAAAAAAAACAACCTAGGAATAAGTTTAATAAAAAAAATAGGAGTTAAGGTGAAGATGAAATATATAATTAACTTTTTCAAGAGAGTAAGAGGAAAGAAGGGCTTTCTCCAGTAGCTCAGTGGTAAAGAATTCTCCTGTAATACAGAAGACAAGGGTTCAATCCCTGAGTCAGGAAAATCCCCTGGAGAAGGAAATGGCAACCTGCTCCAATATTCTTGCCTGGAAAATCCCATGGACAGAGGAGCCTGGCAGGCTACAGTCTATGGGGTTGCAAAGAGCAGGATACAACTTAGAGATTCAGCAACAACCACAAAAGGAAAAGGAAGCAGAGAACTATTAATAGGTGGTGGTTGGAGGGGAATTTCTAGTTATATCAGAACAGGGATTTTATGAGTGAAGATCTCCTAATGAGTGAAGGAAAGGGTCAAATTTGTCATGGGCAGTGTCCTCTGCCTACGATAGTCTCTGGGGTGAGCAATGTCCCCTGTTCCCTGGGCACTATATTCTGTTAGGATTAATGACTTAAGTCGGGCTGACATATTTAACAACTTGTGATCTGGTCTTCTTGGCTTGATCAGCGTGTGGTAATATCAATACTTCCTGGCTGACTCATCCTCACCCTCAAGTGTTTGTTACATCTTCCCTTTTTCCCATAGGCACCACAGTTCACTCTTAGCTCAGAGGTCCCCTAGTCATGCCAGCGTTAATACAGTGTTAGGAACACTGCCCTCAAGTCTGAGACCACGTCACACTCAACTTGAGGTGGCTAGCTTGAGGCCTGATGTCTCCTTCATTGTGTCATCCCGTGTGGTCTAGTTCACTTTGAAGTGGCCAAAATGATACACTGGGGCTCACCTTCCACATTAAGGTCGTTCAATAAATATTTAACACAGAGAGACACACACTCCTGCGTCAAAACCAGAGCAGAAAATTAGCACTACGTTCACTCTTTTTTCCATTTACCTACTTTCTCCTTTCTCCTGCCTTTAGTTACCCAGGATGGAGAACAAGCGAGCTTTGTCTACATCTGATCCCCATTCTACAAATGAACAGAACATCTGAAGACAGAAAATGTGTTTTCTTTACATGACAAGAAAACTCTGTAATTCTGAACTTACTCCCTAGTTTTCCAGGCTAGATTGTTAGTCTACTAAATGAAAGGAGAAAAGTCAAAGAAATTTAGCAAATCCCTTCTTAAACTAATACTCTGTCCTCCTGGGTTACTGTCCTGCCAGCTCACCCTACTAGCAGATAAATGCCTTAAGCTACAGAGGAAACACATGGTAATCAGAAAGGCAAATGAGAAGCTTCAAAGGAAGAGGGCTGGGTTAAGTGTATCCATGCAAGTGTTTCCCACAAGGAATGACAGGCATTACTTCACATCTCACCTTGGCTCTGAGGGCTCAGGATCATACCTTACCAGCATAAAGGGGCATATCTCCCATAGGTGAACTGATACTAAAGCTCAGAACACTGAGTGCCCGGTTATAGATTCACCAATGAGAACTGTAACTGAACTTTTCTATTCCCAGCCAATGCATTTTCTTTCCCTGCAAGCATAATACACAGGAAGTCAAGCTTTAATCAGAAGGTTGCTTGCTGACCAGAGAGACTCAGGGCAAAGCAAGTTAATTATATGACTTCATGTTCAATGTCATCAGGCTTCTCCAGCCTGAAGCATCCATCCCCATGGTAGGATACACCTTCAAAATATGCATCCTTGATTCTGGAAACTTTCCTTCCTTATCAGAGCTGAGTGAACCCTGAGCTCTGACATCAAAAGCTTTGTCTCTGAGAAGTTCTTTTCATTTCTTCTATGGTCAACCAACTCCCTTTTGATGGACCTATATTTCTTTAGACATAAAATAGTACTTTTGATCAAGATGCAGTTTTTCAGAAGCAGTGATTTTATATCATTATTTATTGATTGAAAAACTTAACTCAGAGCAGTATTTCCAAACTTCCCTCCTAAAAAGAATCACTTAGAGCCCTTTGTTTTCAAAAAAATTACAGTTTTCTAGGCCATTCCCCTGGATATTATGATTTAGTAGGTTAATGATTAGGGAGTATTTATTAACAAGTGCCTAGGTGATTTTTATCTTCAAGGAGTTTGGAGGATCATTGTTTTAGAGAAGAATCTAATTTACCTTATTTCTATGACTAGGCTCCTTATTATGGCCGACATATACCAACAACATGTACATTAGTTAAATCTGCACTTTTATAAGCAGCTCATAAAATTGATCCCATCAGACCTGGGAGGCACTATAAAACAGGAATTTAGAAAATAGCTTTTCAAACTTCAGAATACATATGAATCACCTGGGTGTCTGACTAAAATGCAGGGGGTTGGTGAATAGGTCTGTGCAGGAGCCCAGGACTGTTTCTACCAACCTCACAGGGATGCCCACTGCTGCTGCCCCCTCAGACACACTTTGAGGTTAGAGGCAGGCTTTTGAACCAACCGCCTTGGTTCAGTTTCCAGTTTTGAAGCTCATCACCCAGCTTTGCGGTTCACTTTCAGTTTTCCTGAGTGATCTTGGACATTCCACTTGTCCTTTCTGTAACTCAGTTTTCTTGTTTTAAAAATGGAGTTACTGCTAGTATCTACTGCACAGAACTATATTCCCTGGTGGCTCAGATGGTAAAGCGTCTGGCTACAATGAAGGAGACCCGGGTTCAATCCCTGGGTCGGGAAGATACCCTGGAGAAGGAAACGGCAACCCACTCCAGTATTCTTGCCTGGAAAATCCCATGGACGGAAGAGCCTGGTAGGCAACAGTCCATGGGGTCGCAAAGAGTTGGACACGACTGAGTGACTTTTCTTTCTCTCTTTCTTTCACTCTCTCTTTCTTTCTTGGTGCTGTAGGAAAAGAGCGAATTAGCCAAGATAGAGGTGGTCAGGCTCTCTCGCCGGACATCCTCTCGCTCACGCCCGACTACATGGTAACAGCTGAGCTCACTTATAGCACTGCGCATGTGCCTCAGGATGCTCTCGATTGGCCACGGGACACTTATGTTCTGTAAACCTACCTGAAAAGCCCTTGTGGCTGCATTATGGCTGCGTGTGCTGCCATCAGAGAATACAGCATGGCTGCATTCTGGCAGCTGAGCCAGCCATTAGAGAATAAACACGTCTATGGTTCCTATGGCTCCTTGAATCTTCTTCCAGTTTCCCAGCTTACTCCATGCCTACCCTGGGTTCAGCAACAGCGTGAACAGCGAGACGGGTGCTTAGAAGAGACCCTATGGTGAGTTCTGTGCAAATAATAGCTCTAGTGGACTGTTGGTGCCCTGGCTCGGTTCCAGCTATCAAGACCAGTAATAAATGCAAACTGAAGAACATTTTTGCTCACGGTGCCTCTTCAAAAGGAAAATCTTAAAATCAAAGTTTTCTATGGACAACATGAGTATTTTCACATAACAGTTTTACAAACTTTCTGCAGTTTTGAACAATTTGAGAGACTAGATCTTTATTATATATAATTTTATGTATTTTTGGCTATGCTGGGTTCATCGTTGTGTGGGCCTCTCTTGTTGTGGAGCAGGCGCTCCAGAGCAAAGGCTCAAGAGTTGTGGCTCATGGGCTTAGTTGCTTTGTGGAATGTGGGATCTTCCCGACCCAGGGATTGAACCCGTGTCTCCTGCATTGATAGGTGGACTGAGGCACAAGGGAAGCCCTTGTACTTTGTTGATTCCAGGAATCCTTTTAACTAGATTTTATTCATTCGATTCTCCTCAAAGCTAGAGTCCTCAACCCCCTGACCTCGGACCACTACCAGTCAGCCACCTTTTAAGAACCAGGCTGCACAGCATAAGGTGAGCGGCCGGTGGATGGGCAGGCAGACAAGCGAGCGAAGCTTCACCTCTCTGCCACTCCCCATCATTCACATTACCATCTGAACCATTCCCCCCATGCCCCATGGAAAAAACTATCTTCCATAGAACTGGTCCCTGGTGCCAAAAGATTGGGGACCGCTGCCTTAAAGTGTCTGTTCAAAGAGAAAAGTGTCAAAACAGAAGATCTCTAGTCAACAAAATTATTTCCACCTCAGTCTGAGCCCCAATTGTCATAAAACTGTTCCTTCACTTTATTTCTTCAGATTAAATTCTCCCAAGAAAGGATAAGTATAGTCTTGCCTTTAAAAAAATAATTACCCTAAATTAAATTAAAACTAAGCCAAATTTGGCACATATCAGAACTTAGTAAGTGCTTGTTGAATAAATCAGTGGATAGATGGACAGATGAAGGTATTAATTCCTAAAAACCCTGTTTCAACTTTCCTCTCAACAGAATCTGAGTAAAACTCATATTTTATAAGGAGAACATTATTTTAGGCATGTATTTTCCATTATGGTATATGATTCTCAATTTGAACTGCACATAGAAATTACCCAGGGAAATTACACTGACTTCAGAGCTTCACCTTTTCTAGAAATTTTGATACAATTGGTCAGGGTATGTTGTAGCCACTGGGAGTCTTAAAAGGTTTCCAATGTGCAACCAAGGTTAAAATCCATGGTTCTATCTGCAATGGATAACTGATATCTTATCAAAAAATTTTCAAAAATAATATAAAACTCCCCAGTCTTAATAAATTTATATTAGTCTTTGGTTCACATAGATAGAATTACATATTGTATTGCTGCAATATAGATCGAAGGTACTAATACCCCTTGAAAATGTGTATTATAATCATGTCACTAATATCAGATTTGGAAAGAAGAGCCTTTTGAGACATCAAACAGTGGTTTTAAATGATGTGGAAATCAAGTTATACCCTCACATTCTTTTTCTTTTAAAAATTATATTTTAAAACTAATGGAGCTTTTTCTTTTCTTTTTTTTTTTTTTTTTTTTTTTTGGAGCTTTTTCAGCAATGGAAATGCACCCAACTGCAATAGTCAAGAGGAGGACACCACAGACACTGCTGAGTTAGTTTGGGGTCATTTTCCAAAAGAAGCTCTTTCCAACCACTCTGCTATATAAGACTATTATGATGAACATTCTTTTGCTTCTTTAGCCAGGTGGTTCTACAGCACTTACAGGTGCTGAGACATCTTCTAAAGTATTTGTCCCATCTGCTTTCATAGTCATTGCTCTATTCTTTCTTGTTTTCTTAAAATATAGCAGAGTATGAATCATGTTGAGCTGTTCTTAGAGAAGAGGCTTTGTCTCAGCATCACATGTGAATCATTTAAATCCTACCTAACAATCCAGTTAAGGCATTAAGGCATTATGTTATGTATCAGTGAGTAAGAACTACTGCAGAGAAATGAGTTTTCTTAGTAAATTGATTACTTTCAGAAAAATGGCAACCCAGATGTATACTTTTATCTCTGTAGATTTTAGTACCAGAAGAGTAAATGGTTCATAACAATATTTCAGTGAGTTGTTCTTTGTGAATAATTTTTCTATTTTAAAATGTAAACATTTTAATAAAAAGTACAACAATGATATATGTTTTTAATATTTTTAAGGCTCCATTAAAGTAACATCATGTAAATAGATGGACTGAGGTTTAATAAAGGTAAAAATCATGCTTCTAAGTTGAAATCTGAAAAGAATAAAGCAACAGTTATTTATAAAATATCTCCCCTCATTCCTCATTATGTTTTATTTCATTTCTGTTTAAGTGAATTTTAAACTACCAAATTAATATTTCTGTAGTCTTCCTTAAAAATAGTACAGATAAAAGTGATTTTGACACTGCTTCCAATTTGAGCATCCTCATCTCCCCAGAGAAAAGAACCATCATGAATTTAGTGTATTTCCTTCCAGAACTTTTTAGAGTTTTAAATAACATTACAGACAGGCACATATATGTACCTGCCAATGGAATATAGAGAAGCTGGCTTGCAGTCCAAGCTCTGCCGGACTAACCTTTACTGCAAAAATAGAATAACAGATAAAACACAAAAGATACAACAAACCGTAACTGGTTTCAAAAACAAGATAAACATGCTTAGAGATCAGAAACAGCTGAAATAAAAGCAAGGGTAAAACTAATGGTAATCATCAGTAATATCCATTATACCTGGTACCTGGCTTGCTGCTCAAGCTGGCTTTAATTTTTGCTTCAAAAGACATTCAAGCATCACCTGCAAACAAGAGGTTTGCCCAGTTGATTTGCAGGTGCTAGGACTCAGCTGTGTCTAGTTTGAGCTTCAGCTGGTTAAGACCAGTTAGGACCATAGGCCCTCTAACTCTGAGAGTGACGGCTTGGTGAACTTTTGAAGTCATAGAACCCTGAACTCTGCCCTCAGAGCAAGTTTCTGCTGCCATTTTTCTGGAGGAGCATCCTGTGAAGACAACTATATCTTGTTGTGCCTGTGCAGACCAATGATTCCTTCAGCTTTTCCTATCTCCAGTTCCCTTTCTCCATGCTCCCCAGCCTCAGCTTCATCCCATAGATACCCAGAGCCCCTCGACTTTAGAAAGGCGAGATTTGTTCTTCCATCTTCTCAGTTATCTGCTTCATGAATAAACCCCTTCTCTGCTGCAGGCGTTGACATTTCAGCATTTGGCTGGCTGAGCATTGGGCAATACTAGGTTACAGAGCTCTGAGTTCAAACGCAGGCAATGGTGGCCCTGAATTAAGCCCCTGGGGAACAAAGGGGATTAAAATGACTTCCAGTGAGATGAGGGGTACAAGAGCTCACTTATTCAGCATCCTTAGTGAATCCTTCTTTAAATAAAAACAAGGACTTACCTTAGCATTTGTAGGCATCAGATTCAGAGAGTAAACATGAGACAGTCTGCAAATATCTCCTGGAAAAGTCGAGAGGGAGCATGTGGGAAAGATCTTGCGAGTATATCTTACTCTTTCTCATGTATTTCTTTTCCTCCCTCTGCTTACTACTGCTTTCCTGTGACCTTTCAAAAGTGGCAGTGAAAATCTGTCTGCCTCATGCAGATGAAATTCAATTCAGTTGCTCAATCGTGTCCAGCTCTGCAACCCCATGGACTGCAGCATGCCAGGCCTCCCTGTCCATCACCAACTTCCAGAGTTTACTCAAACTCATGTCCATCAAGTTGGTGATGCCATCCAGCCATCTCAGCCTCTGTCATCCTCTTCTCCCCCTGCCTTCGATCTTTCCCAGCTTCAGAGTCCTTTCCGATGACTTGGTTCCTCGCATCAGGTGGTCAAAGTATTGGAGTTTCAGGTTCAACATCAGTCCCTCCAATGAACACCCAGGACTGATTTCCTTTAGGATGGACTTGTTGGATCTCCTTGCAGTCCAAGGGACTCTCAAGAGTCTTTTCCAACACCACAGTTAAAAGCATCAATTCTTCTGCTCTCAGCTCTTTTTATAGTCCAAATCTCACATTGATACATGACTACTGGAAAAACCATAGCTTTGACTAGATGGACATTTGTCAGCAAAGTAATGTCTCTGCTTTTTAATATGCTGTCTAGTTTGGTTATAGCTTTTCTTCCAAAAAGCAAGCATCTTTTAATTTTGTGGCTGCAGTCACCATCTGCAATGATTTTGAAACCCAAAAAAGTAAAGTCTGTCACTGTTTCCATTGTTACCCCATCTATTTGCCGTGAAGTGATGGGACTGGATGCCATGATCTTAGTTTTCTGAATGTTGAGTTTTAAGCCAACTTTTAAGGAAATGGCAACCCACTCCAGTGTTCTTGCCTGGAGAATCCCATGGACGGAGGAGCCTGGTGGGCTACAGTCCATGGGGTTGCAAAGAGTCGGACACGACTGAGCGACTTCACTTTCACTTTCACTTTTCCCCTCTCCTCTTTGACTTTCATCAAGAGACTCTTTAGTTCTTCTTTGCTTTCTGCCATAAGGGTGGTGTCTTTTGCATATCTGAGGTTATGATGAGATTAGGAATTTAAAAATAATGATAGAAACACTTAAAGACTCTTAAAAATTTCATCTAGTTCCAGCAACTCCAAACATCAGTGATAAAATACTGCTGCCCAAAACCATTTTTTGCCATATAAGTTCTAAACAATTGGTGTGGTTACTAAGTTTTAATAATATATATAAAAACTTCAAATTAGAAGTTAAATTATTTATCCTTTGATAAATATTGTATTCTACATGAAGGAAAATTTGGAGAAAACTGGGTTATACGATGAAGAGAGTTCAGAATCCTTTCAATTTGCCTCAGTGGGATTTTGCCTCCGATGCCTCTGAAATTATATATTCCAGCCTTTAAACAGTAGGTTTTAAATAAATAATGATAACACTGTAATTGTAAAGATGAATAAAGGGCATTTTTTACTTCAATTCTGTCATTCTATGTAGGTTCCTCAGGTTTTTATGTTCAAAAAGTTTTGACTACATAAACATCTAAAGGCTGCTAGTATCAATCCCACAGAAAAAAAGATGCAATCAGTATTGACTTAGCTAAATTTATTGTGGAATGAAATTTTTAGAAATCTATGCCAAAAAAATTTTAAGGCTTTTCCTGCCTATGTAACTGTTGCATAGAAAATAGGAAACTATTTTGACATTAAAATTAAAGTGTTCTTTGATCAGCTGTGAGCAAAGATAGATTACTGGCTACACTTGCTAATGAACTTAAATGCACAAAAATTATTTTGATGAAGTCATTGATAAATTTGCAGAAGATTAGGCTTGAACACAGAAAGTGTGTCATTCATTTAGCAGCAAATTGCTCAGTCATGTCTAACTAGTTGTAACCTTATGGACAGTAGCCTCTGTCCATGGGGTTCTCCAGGCAAGAATACTGGAATGGGTAGCCATTCCCTTCTCCAGGGGATCTTCCTGACTCAGAGATTAGCCCAACTAAAAAGGTGTTTTTTCCCTTTTTCTAACAAACAAGGAATTAAGATCAGATCATTAAAAAGTATCAATCCACTACTCTTTTCTTTGTTGAACATGATTTTATTCTCTAAATTTATTAATTTTCTGTTTTTTACCGGCATAACTATATGTGAAATTCAATAAATAAGATAAATTCAATAAATAAGATAATAAATTCAATACATAAGATAAATCTTCAGTTTTCATTGCTTTTCTAGCTACTGTTAGTTTTATTTCATGATAATTTTTAAAATAATTTTGTTATTTTGAGAAGGGAAAAAAATGATTTTGTCATGTTGAGAAGGGAGATGTTTATAAATAATAATCTATTCTCAAAGTCAAGTATCTTATAGGTAAGTCCCTTTTCATCCGACAGTCAAATATCCAAGTTCTGGCAGTTAATAGCTACAAATATATTGATGCAACAAAAGTCATTGTTTTGAAATTGAGAATAAGAGGGATGATACTCTCAGCGTTATTTATATCAGGAAAGAAGAATTAATTCATCCTAGTGAATTTCAGTGGATGGAATTAGGATTCCACCAGAGGTCAAAAATGTGCAGCTGAAAAGCCAGTTTCTACATGAGATAGGTTTCACTTAATCTACACAGTATTATAGAAAAGATTAAAGATTAGAGAGCCAGCACATTGCATCCTAGGTATTGACTCGAGATTCAAATTTCTGGTCTTCAAAACTTGCAAAATCTGATAGCACTGGACTCTCCACCTTTATTTATTTAGCTCAGCTACTGGCTAGAGCTGGTGGGCAGCTGCAGGTTTCAGTGGACCACAACCCCCGCAGCCCCCACGTTGTAGGCAAAAGGACTTCTTCTGTATTCATTTCATTCTTTACCTGCCCTAAGAGACACTGAAAATTGTGGCCCTACAAAACCTTGCCGAGAATATCATCCTGTCTATCTCCTTTTCAGCTTTTCATTGAATAATACTTAGTGCATATGGACTTCCATCATTCATTCAACAAATATTTGTTGAGCACCTAATATGTTCTGGGCAATAGGAAGACAGCAATAAACATGAAAAAATATTTATGGGGCTCACATGGGTGGTTGGGGAGAAGTGGGGGACAGAAAGCAAACTGGAAAACAAATGTGCAAATGATATTTTCAGATAGTGGAAAAGAGTGGCAGAGAGAGCAGAACAAGAAGTTCTTGTACACTGTCCCTCTGTTTTGGTGAAGTAGGGATGTAGTATAGTCTAGTTACATGCACATTGGAGGAAGTTATTGATACTGAAAATTTGAGTAGACAGGGTTTCGCTATTTGTGGGGATTGGGAATTGATTGTTTTATTTGCTTTCAAATATGAACTCTAAATTCAAATGAGAGGAAGTTGCCTGCTTGGCTGAGGAAACTTAACTCTTCTTTAGCTTGAGAATGTGTTTGAGAAGCAGGGAGAACACGCATGCTGTTTTGCACAGGACAGTCCTGGTTTACATCCTTGGACTGAGCTTGGTTACTCGTAATGCTCCTTTACACTCCCAAATCCATTCAAAAACTTTATGGGCAATCGTTTACTATGAGGGTAATAACATATTAAATTACTTCAAATCTTTTTAAAATTATATGGTTACATGGGGGATTATTTAGAGGGCAATAAAATATCACATAATATTAATTATGTCAAATACCACTAATTATATGCAATGGCAATGCATTCCAGTATTCTTGCCTGGAAAATCCCATGGACAGAGGAGCCTGGCAGGCTACTGTCCATGGAGTCTCAAATCAGACACAACTTAGTGACTAAACCATATGCATCCTAACCCTAACTTGGAGTAAACAAAATACTTTCAGGTATTATATATTTCCCAATAGCTAATAATTAATTGGTCTCATGCGCATTACATCATTGTCATTTCCTGTGATAGGGATGAGACAAAAAGTTTGAGGTTGAGAAATGAGAACTTGTTGCTTAGAAGAAGGGTATTGACACTAGCATGTGTGGATAAAGAAGGAAATGGAAGTTCCTCCCATCAGGTGTTTTAATCGCTGGATGGAGCACCTTGGTTAGATTATGGAGCAGGTTTTATTTTATGCTGAAGGAAGGAATGATAAGTAGTTCTTTGGTGATAAAATGGTAGTAGTTTGAATATGGGAAATTTAGGAGGGTTTTTTGAGAGCTTATAGAAACCATGCACAGGAAGTCTGGGAGCTGAGTGTCGGGTTCACTCAGTTATTTGTTTACATTTTTTATGGTTGTGCTGGGTCTTTGCTACACGTGCACTCTCTCTAGTTGCAGAGTGGGGGCTGCCCTCTAGTTGTGGGCTTCTCGTTATAGTGACTCCTCTTGTTGCAGAACACGGGCTCTAGGGCAGGAAGACTTCCATAGTTTCAGCTTGCAGTCTCTAGTGGGCAGGCTCAGTAGTTGTGGCACAGGAGCTTAGTTGCTCCACAGCATGTGGGATCTTCCTGGACCAGGGATGGAACCTGTGTCTCTTGCATTGGCAGGTGGATTCTTAACCCCTGGACCACCAGAGAAGTTCCATACTTGTTTATAATCTAGATGTGACTTAACAATTAAATACTCTGCAGCATCCAAGCTGGAAAAAGATCAGGACCTTAAATATCTGCTTCCTTAGGCAAGATCCAAACCTGCCTGACAGCTCCATCCCACAAGCAAGTCCACACCCACAGCTCCCATCCAGATTCCAGCTTCTCTAAACAGTACAAAGTCTTTCTTTAAACCAAGATCTAACTTCAGTACAGGCTCATTTTGCAGAAAGAACAGCCTGAAGCCTATTATATGTCCAAACAGACAGTATGACAGAGAGGTCAAAGGCATTGTTCAAAAACAAACATTTCTCTTCAGTTTCTTGGAAAGGAAAGTCTATGCAGAGGATACTTTCTCCCTGAATCAATATAATGTATTTAAACCTCTTCAGAGCACTAAGATTTTCAAAATTAAAAAAAAAAAAGCAATTTGGAAGTGGTTGCATTCAGGTCATTATTGTTCTAGCTCCTCTCCTGGTCTGAAGAATGACAATGAAAATATAGAAAAGTGAAAAGCAATCAGCTAGAACAAAGAAACTAAAACCAGTTAAGACTTTTGAGTTGAGGGTGATTTTCATACCTGTGTGTAATCTCATAGGAGGTAGTCCTAGATTTTCATTCAAAATGAATTGGTTCACCTGGTAGTTTTCTAGCCACAGGGCAGATTTTTATCCTTATCCTCATCATCACTGTTATCATCACTGTCATTAGTGTGATGGAAGATCCCGTTGCCCTTAACCAATGCTATCTGTCCTTGGTGAACAGAAAGTTTCCTCAAAAAAGATGTCTGATACTCTTTTCCTTTCTTCCTCTTTCTTGTTTTCTTTTTTCACTTTCCTTTTTCTCCTCTGTCATCATAAACTAAAATCTAAATGGGGTAATTATTTCAATTATTAAATATATTTATAATGTAAATAATTTGTTTTATAAATTAGTTATCCTAGATAGTTTTTACTCAATTATTTTAATAGTGCTTTTCAAAGAAAGGTGACATTATTTAAGAAATTTTAGAATATAAGTAATTTTCATCAATTTCTCTAGATCTGACAAGTTTAAAAATAAAAAGAAAAACGAAACTTGGATCAAGTGTCTCAGAAGTCATCCAGAAGCTATAAAATTGAAAATAATGGAAGAAAAGGTGTATTTACTTATGGGAATACATAGAAGACTGTCAATTTTTTTCTTTACAAAACAAATAGAAACAAAACTAAACATATTTTTACTACACTATCAACTGTGCTCCTCAGTATTTACCAAAAAGAGTTGAAAACTATATCCACACAAAAACCTGCATGTAGGTATTTATAGAAACTTTATTTATAATTGCCAAAACTTATAAGGAACCAAGATGTCCTTTTGCAGATGAACAGATAAATATACTGTAGTTCAGTTCAGTTTAGTCGCTCAGTCGCATCCGACTCTTTGAGACCCCATGAACAGCAGCACACCAGTCCTCCCTGTCCGTCAGCAACTCCTAGAGTCCACCCAAACTCATGTCCATTGAATTGGTGATGCCATCCCACCATCTCATCCTCTGTTGTCCCCTTCTCCTCCTGCCTTCAATCTTTCCCAACATCAGGGTCTTTTCCAATGAGTCAGCTCTTCACATCAGGTGGCCAAAGTATTGGAGTTTCAGCTTCAGCATCAGTCCTTCCAACGAACACCCAGGACTGATCTCCTTCAGAATGGACCGGTTGGATCTCCTTGCAGTCCAAGGGACTCTCAAGAGTCTTCTCCAACACCACAGTTCAAAAGCATCAATTCTTTGGCGCTCAGCTTTCTTTATAGTCCAACTCTCACATCCATACATGACCACTGGGGAAAAAACATAGCTTTGACTAGACAGACTTTTGTTGGCAAAATAATGTCTCTGCTTTTTAATATGCTGTCTACGTTGGTCATAACTTTCCTTCCAAGAAGTAAGTGTCTTTTAATTTCATGGCTGCAGTCACCATCTGCAGTGATTTTGGAGCCCCAAAAAATAAAGTTTGTCACTCTTTCCACTGTTTCCCCATCTATTTCCCAGGAAGTGATGGGACCAGATGCCATGATCTTCACTTTCTGAATGTTGAGCTTTAAGCCAACTTTTTCACTCTCCTCTTTCACTTTTATCAAGAGGCTCTTTAGTTCCTCTTTACTTTTTGCCATAAGGGTGGTGTTATCTGCATATCTGAGGTTATAGATATTTATCCAGGCAATCTTGATTCCAGCTTGTGCTTCTTCCAGCCCAGCATTTCTCATGATGTACTCTGCATATAAGTTAAATAAGCAGGGTGACAATATACAGCCTTGACGTACTCCTTTTCTATTTGGAACCAGTCTGTTGTTCCATGTCCAGTTCTAACTTGCTTCCTGACCTGCATGCAGGTTTCTCAAGAGGCAGGTCAGGTAGTCTGGTATTCCCATCTCTTTCAGAATTTTCCACAGTTTATTGTGATCCACACAGTATAGCCAGACAATGGAATGTTATTCAGCAATAAGAAATGAGCTATCAAGCTAAGAACACATAAAGGAAGCTTAAATACATACTACTAAGTGAAAGGAACCAATTTAAATTATTTTATATGATTCCAATTCCATGACATTCTGAAAAGGGCAAATCTATGGAGACAGTAAAAGGATCAGTGGTTATGAGGGGGTTAGAGGAGGAGAAGAGATGACTAGGCAGAGCACAGAGGATTTTTAGGGCAATAAAAATATATACTCAGGATGATACTATAATGATGAATACACACTATTATACTTTTGTTCAGATCCATAGAATGTACAAAACCAAGAGTGAACCCTAAGGTAGAGTACAGACTTTGGGTGATGATGACATGTTCATGCATTCGGCCTTGCTTAAAAAAATACAGATGTGTCCCTCTAGTGAAAGATGTAGCTAATGGCGCGGGGGGCGGGGGGGTGGTGTGCTGTGCATATTTAGGGGGCAGAGAACACATGAGAAATCTGTGTACATTCCTCTCAATCTTGTTGTGAACCTAAAATTGCTCTCAGTTTAAAGATAGTTTAAAAGAAAGAACTAATAGAAAATTACTTATGATATTTTCTGTGCTTCAAGTTGAGAAGAGTACAGGCTCTGCTTAGAAATGGTGAGGCATTAACACTATGTGACATGATTTTTTCCAAGAATCAGAGCCAAGGTCTGACATTTATGCTAAGACATGATGAAGGAGTTAGACAGATAAAAGAGGCAATGGAAAATGATTCCAAGTAAACCTAAAAAGGAGCAAAACTGAAAATGCTACAGTTATATATCATTTGCTTCTTGCTATAAAGCATATGTTTTAATTTAGTTTCATTAAGGATTATTGACAATATCTACATAATATTTCCTTTTTAAACCAAGTAACCTGTGTCCAACTTTTATTTTCTTTCCTTCCACTTTTATTTAAACCATAAGGGAGGAGATGACCAAGAAGGTAACACAGTTGGAAATATACTTACAGTGATCCACTAAAAAAAAAACCACACAACTCTGGACAATCTTAATCATCAAGCTAATTACCATCAGTTTAGTTCCCATTGTTTTTGTGTCCACAGGTAGAAGGAGCATTACAAGAGATAAAGTGGGTCGAGGTCTATAGCTGTGACTTAAGAGACAGTGAGCCAGACCACTCTAGATCAACAATCTCCTTCCAGCCATGTCTTACAGCTCACATTTTAAGGGACGTCCCAGCCAAATTGTAAATATCATCTCTAGAAGATATGTCTTCATCTGCCATTAATATTTTTTGCCAGATTATTTTATTAGATTGGTGTTGGTGGTTTAGTGACTGTTGTGTCCAAATCCTGAGACCCTATGGACTGTAGCCCACCAGGCTCCTCTATCTGTGGGATTCTCCAGGCAAGAATACTGGAATGGGTTGCCATTTTCTTCTCCAGGAAATCTTCCTGACCCAGGGATCAAACCTGGGTCTCCTGCATTGAAGGCATATTCTTTACTGACTGAGCCACCAGGGAAGCCCCCAAAATGCCACTAAGTGGGTATACTGAGTAAGAAACTGGAGATACTGGGGATTGAACCTGGGGCCACATACATGCAAAAACTGTGCTCTACCACTGAGCTACATTTTTATTCAGTTCAGTTCAGTCGCTCAGTCGCATCCAACTCTGCAACGCCATGAATCGCAGCATGCCAGGCCTCCCTGTCCATCACCAACTCCCAGAGTTCACTCAGATTCATGTCCATCAAGTCATTGATGCCATCCAGCCATCTCATCCTCTGCCATCCCCTTCTCCTCCTGCCCCCAATCCCTCCCAGTGTCAGAGTCTTTTCCAATGAGTTAACACTTCGCATGAGGTGGCCAAAGTACTGGAGTTGCAGCTTTAGCATCATTCCTTTCAAAGAACACCCAGGGCTAACCTCCTTTAGAATGGACTGGTTGGATCTCCTTACAGTCCAAGGGGCTCTCAAGAGTCTTCTCCAACACCACAGTTCAAAAGCATCAATTCTTCAGTGCTCAGCTTTCCTCACAGTCCAACTCTCATATCCATACATGACCACAGGAAAAACCATAGCCTTGCCTAGACGGACCTTTGCTGGCAAAGTAATGTCTCTGCTTTTCAATATGCTATCTAGGTTGGTCATAACTTTTCTTCCAAGGAGTAAGCATCTTTTAATTTCATGGCTGCAGTCACCATCTGCAATGATTTTGGAGCCCCCAAAAATAAAGTCTGTCACTCTTTCCACTGTTTCCCCATCTATTTGCCAGGAAGTGATGGGACCAGATGCCATGATCTTTGTTTTCTGAATGTTGAGCCTTAAGCCAACTTTTTCACTCTCCTCTTTCACTTTCATCAAGAGGCTCTTTAGTTCCTCTTCACTTTCTGCCATAAGGGTGGTGTCATCTGCATATCTGAGGTTATTGATATTTCTCCCAGCAATCCTGATTCCAGCTTGTGCTTCTTCCAGCCCAGCATTTCTCATGATGTACTCTGCATATAAGTTAAATAAGCAGGGTGACAATATACAGCCTTGACATACTTCTTTTCCTATTTGGAACCAGTCTGTTGTTCCATGTCCAGTTCTAACTGTTGCTTCCTGACCTGCATATAGGTTTCTCAAGAGGCAGGTCACGTAGTCTGGTATTCCCATCTCTTTCAGAATTTTCCACAGTTTATTGTGATCCACACAGTCAAAAGCTTTGACATAGTCAATAAAGTAGAAATAGATGTTTTTCTGGAATTCTCTTGCTTTTTTGATGATCCAACGGATGTTGGCAATTTGATCTCTGGTTCCTCTGCCTTTTCTAAAACCAGCTTGAACATCTGGAAGTTCACGGTTCACGTATTGCTGAAGCCTGGCTTGGAGAATTTTGAGCATTACTTTACTATCCCTAAGTAATATGGACCCAGAGAAATATGTAGAGTAGAGATTCAAAGTACAGGCAGCCCTCTACCCTGATCTCATGGACTTATAGTATTAATTGGCAAAATATTTTAAATTTTATTTGACAATATTTTGAAAGCAATTTTCTTTGAAATCAAAATCTCTGGCTTCTCTTGGAGCAGCCACATCTGGCACTGTGGTCTCCCCCACCCTGCCCCATATCCCTTCATGACCAAGTGGAATTAGTCTGCACAAGTTCAGTGGCCCTGTGGGTCTCAGATGAAGCATTCTCTTACTTCTCTAGTTTGTCAAGTTGCCTCCACCTCAGAGTTTCTTCCAGTTCTGAGGCTAGTGTCAGATCCCTTCAAGTGGCCTTTTTTGATCATTTGAGCTAAAGAACTCCCCCATCCCCTGAGCCTGGTAGCTTTACCCCATTTCACCCTCTTTTCTTTTCTTGATGTTATGTCTGATTCTCTGAAATACCCTCATTCACCCACTTGCTTACTTATTTATTCTCTGACTTCACTTCCACTCTAGACTCAAAGTTTCAAAGTTCCCCCAGCACTTAGAACACTGCCTGGTATACCGCAGGCACCTGATAAATATTTGTCAGATAAGTGAACAAATTTATCATCATGCCCACATTGTTCTTTCTCACAGAGCAGAGAAATAGGTCTCCATACCGACACCATGAGTGAAAGTTCTTAAGGGAAGAAACTCCAATACAAGAAGAGAAGATTCCAACAGAGCTTTGGTTCTGTTGGTTTCTGGTTGCTTGGCTGCTTGTAAGAACGATGGGAACTAATTTGATGGTAATTAGCACCACAATCAGGATCCTTCAGAGGTTTTATTATTGACCGCTGGGGATATACCTCCAACATTTCTCAGTCATTATCTCTCCTTTAATTAAATTAAATGGAGGGAAATATTTTTACAAAATACTAGAGTTTAGGAAAGTCTGACAGGTTTATTAAGTTATATGTTTGAAGGAAGGTCTAGAAAGTTTCTCTGTATAAGCTTTACTTGAGCTGAGAACTAAAAGGTGTATATGTCATCTGCATGGGCGATTGTTGTTCAGTCACTCAGTTGTGTCCAACTTTTTGCGACCCCATGGACTGTAGCTCTCCAGGCTCCTCTGTCTGTTGAATTTTCCAGGCAAGAATACCGTGGGTTTTCTTTCTAAGTAGGTTGCCTTCTTCAGGGGATCTTCCCAACCCAGGGATCGAACCCTCATCGCTTGTCTCTCCTGTACTGGCAAGTGAATTCTTTACCACCGACACCACCTGGGTGATTATGTTTTTAGATCTGTTAGCATCACTTGAGATTCTTGCAAAAACAGGTTTTAGAATTCTTCCCTAGATCCTAAAGAGCAAGACAAACGGGGGAAGGGGACTGGAAGTTGAGGGCAGAACTGAGGATTCATTCACTGCTGTGTCCTCAGTATCCATGTACACTTGTTGTTCAGTCACTTAGTCATGTCTGACTCTTGGTGACCCCATGGACTGCAGCATACCAGGCTTCCCTGCCTTTCACTATCTCCCAGAGTTTGCTCAAACTCATGTCCATTGAGTCGATGATGCCATCCAACCATCTCATCCTCAGTTGCCCCCTTCTCCTCCTGCCTTCAATCTTTCCCAGCCTCAGGATCTTTTCCAATGAGTTGGATCTTCACAACATGTGGCCAGTGTTGGAGCTTCAGCTTCAGCATTAGTCCTTTCATTGAATATTCAGGTTTTATTTCCTTGCTGTCCAAGAGACTCTCAATAATCTTCTCCAGCACCACAGTTCAAAAGCGTCGATTCTTTGGCACTCAGCCTTCTTTATGGTCCAACTCTCACACATACACTAGTGTTCAATAAATATTTACTGGATTTTTGATGGTGGTGGTGGTTTAGTCATGAAGTCATGTTTGACTCTTTTGCAACCATATGTACTATAGCCTGCCGGACTTCTCTGCCCACAGGAAATCCCAGGCAAGAATATTGAAGTGGGTTGTCATTTCCTTCTCCAGGGGAATTTCCTGACCCATGGGTTGAACCCTTGTCTCTTGCATTGCAGGCGGGTTCTTTATCCACTGAGCCACCAGGGAAGGAGGAATAATCAGATGCTGGATTTTTCATGACTGCTGCTGATTCAAACACTCCACAGACTTAAATCTAATACCTTAGGTTCAATTAGTCTGCAATGAAATGACTACTGGTTTTGCTCTGTCGTCTTGGAGGGAAAGAAAATGGTTTATTACTGTGAACAAGCTTGATTCTTTTAAGATCTTTGAAATGACCTGTTAAAGTACATCCAATCCCAGCATGAGTGTGATGCCAATCCTATTTTTCACGTGAGGTTCCATGCACTGTTTAAAAAGCATATAAAAATGTTCTGTGTCTTGTCACCAAGCAAATCCAGAGAGAAGTAGATATAAATATTCATTAGAACTTTCTTCTACCTCCCCTTAAAAACCCTCCATTGAAATGGAGATTTTGACTTTTAGAATAATGAATAAAAAGGCCTTTATTCTTGAAAATTTAATGGATTAATTAAATGGTATTTCTCTATTTTCATTAGGATGAGCTTTGTTTTTTAAAAAAATTTCAATGTACTATGCTTATTTTCATCAGAAAAGCACCTTATCTTTTAGGGGGTGGAATGGTTCCTTAATAATGTGCTGTAATTTCTGCATTCTCTATTAATCCCCAATTAAATGCAGCCAGAATAGCATTCGTGTTGGTGCTTAGAAGAAACTTTGAAGGTTGCCTTTGTCTTTCATAAATATATAGCTGGGTTTAGACTCTGGTCCTATAGTAAGGGGCTTAACAAACAAGTCATTTCAACCCCCCTTTGCAACTCTCAGAATTCTTTTCTTTTTTTTTTTTCACATAAAAGAGGGAAACAATAAAGGAAGTCATTCTAAGGACTCATAAATCCTTGCTTACACAGTGTTCTTGAGTAATATGTTGCATTAAACCTTGTTTTATATTCATTTTGAGTAAAACTAGAAAATTATGAAAACAGAGATATGCTTTCCAAATATTTTGGAATAGAAGCATCCAGAAGAAGGAGACATCTCCTGGCTTTGGTGTTTTGTCTTCATTGTTGAGCTCTTTCCAGTTGTCTCTTTTCCTGAGTGGAATCGTCCCGCCCTCAGAAAATCTAGATGCTTCCCCAGTGAGTCAAGCCACATGAAGAGAGATGATTTGATGTTGTCCTCTGCCTCTTAAACCAAGTCTGTAAAATCCAGCTTTTATTTAAACATAACAGGTGTCTTACTGTTTTTAGTTCTACATTTGCTGTGAAATGTAGTAATAAGACTGATGTCTAATTAACCTGATTGGTTTCCATTATGCCTTGTTTATGTTCAGGCTCTTTTTTTCCTGATTCTTTACTAGTCAATTGATCTTTGCCACATTCCATTGAAAGAGTGTGATTTGGTTTCTCAATTCATCACATCCTTTTTTTTTTTAATTTCTTGGAATAGTATATCACAATCAAGTTCCTTTTCTCTTTCCAAGTACATTTAAAGGGGACTTCTAAACTTTACTTGAAAGGAATTCAAGAAGTTTAATTAGAATTGCTCTGTGACTCTCTTATGAAAAATATCTGCAATGTATTAATACAAATTTATTTGCCAAAAGAAAAAGTGTTTAAATAAAATTACAGTTAATTTTTGGTAACTTTATTTTACAAAAATAATGGCAATATGTCATATAAACTATAAGTGGTGACTGATGTCTTCAAATGGCATACTTCTCATTTTTCCCACTTCTTTTCCTCTGGGGTAGTGTTGGAGAGGCTGTCCCAGGTGGTGCTAGTGGTAAAGAACTTGTCGGCTAGTGCAGGATACATAAGAGATATGGGTTAGATCTCTGGGTCAGGAAGATTCCTTGGAGGAGGGCATGGTAACCCATTCCAGCATTCTTGCCTGGAGAATTCCATAAGGCCTGGTGGATTACAGCCCATGGGGTCACAAAGAGTCGGATGCAATGGAAGCAACTTAGCACGCACGCAGGTAGGGTTGGAAATGTTTCTACAAAGTCAAATAAATAGAGCTCAGAATTAAAACACACTAACATAGGAGTTGTTGGGGGTTTTTTATTCTTAAGATTTTGTATAATTGTGTGGGAACACACCCAGCACTGAAAACTACAAATTACCAATGATTGAGCAGTTTTTTAACGTGTCCCCTAGTGTTATAGCACAGTTAGTTTTGAGTACACAAAGAGGTCTTTCCTTATTTTTCTCACCATCTTTAACATACATTTCTGAAAAGAAAAGCTTCCAGTTATGTTAACACCAACAAAACAGGTGGTTAACCTATAAGCCTGCTGCTGCTGCTGCTGCTAAGTCACTTCAGTCGTGTCCAACTCTGTGTGACCCCGTAGACGGAAGCCCACCAGGCTCCTCCCATCCCTGGGATTCTCCAGGCAAGAACGCTGGAGTGGGTTGCCATTTCCTTCTCCAATGCATGAAAATGAAAAGTGAAAGTGAAGTCGCTCCATCATGTCCCACTCCTAGCAACGTCATGGATTGATTTTCCAGGCAAGAGTACTGGAGTGGGTTGCCATTGCCTTCTCCGAACCTATAAGCCTATCACTACACAAATTTACTGGTGACTCAGATGGCGGTGGCTCAGATGGTAAAGCGTCTACATAGCAGGAGACCTGGGTTGGATCCCTGGGTCAGGAAGATCCCCTGGAGAAGGAAATGGAAACCCACTCCAGTACTATTGCCTGGAAAATCCCATGCACAGAGGAGCCTGGTAGGCTACAGTCCATGGGGTCACAAAGAGTCGGACACGAATGAGCTACTTCACTTTCCTTCCCTTTCCTTTCCTTTCCAGATGGTAAAGAATCTGCCTACAATGCAGCAGACCTAAGTTCAATCCCTGGGTCAGGAAGATCCCCTGGAGGAGGGCATGGCAACTCACTGCATTATTCTTGCCTGGAGAATCGCATGGACAGAGGAGTCTGGCGGGCTACAGTCCATGGGGTTGCAAAGAGTCGGAACGACTGAGCAACTAACAGTTGCACACACACAATCCAGAGTAACTGAGTTCCCTGCTTTCTTGAAACAAGGTCAGAATAGAATCTAATCTACTGTAGGTAGTTTGGATGAAGAGGTGGACTTTAAGAAAAAAAATAAACAAGCACTCCACTTTGGCTGATAGCCTAGATAAATTTAATGTGTCAGTGGAGTCACAGAAATGGGATAAGGATTAATGGAGAGAACGAAACATGAATTTCACATTAAAAAGATTAGGGAAATCCCAACTTTTATTATAAAATATCTGTGAGCCTATAAAGATGATTTATAACAGTGGAAAAGCTTTAGATATGCTCTGGCTAATGCTCTTGGGAGGCTCAGAAAACATAATCCAATTTACTGGTGTTATACCAAAGAGACATACTTTAAAATAATTGCAATTTTAAACTGTAACCTTCATGGAGCCATTGGCATCTAAGCACAACATAAGGGTACCAGGAACTGTTAAACTACTGCTTTAAAATGTGATATTTTTGCATCCATATTCCACAGTGGATGGCATAGAAAAGCCAACTGCATTAAGGAATTATTGTAGTTAGTGTGTACACCTTACCTTGGCTGAGTCACAGAAACAAAACAAACTGGGAGTCAGGACCACCTCTCAGTAATCTTTTTGAGTCATCTAACCGCTCTTTGGGAAAACAGAGCTGAGGCTATCACACAAGGACGTAGGTTTTCAAAAGCACATCCTTTCTTTTGCTGCTGCTGCTGCTAAGTCGCTTCAGTCATGTCCGACTCGGTGCGACCCCAGAGACGGCAGCCCACCAGGCTCCCCCGTCCCTGGGGTTCTCCAGGCAAGAACACTGGAGTGGGTTGCCATGTCCTTCTCCAATGCATGAAAGTGAAAAGTGAAAGGGAAGTCGTTCAGTTGTGTCCGACTCTTAGCGACCCCATGGACTACAGCCCACCAGGCTCCTCTGTCCTTAGGATTTTCCGGGCAAGAGTACTGGAGTGGGGTGCCATTGCCTTCTCCAATCCTTTCTTTTAGGTGTTTCCCACCCCCACCCCCCACCCCCCCGCCAAACTCACTAAAAGATTCAGAAGAATTTTGATTCAGGATTAATTGTAGGACCAAACTGGGGGAATACAGGAGATGTATTTACATGTCTTACTTCTCAGGCAGTCTTATTTATCTCTTAACCAATAGAAGAACATATTTTTTGAAGCATTATGTTGTGAATTATGCCTTAGAATGAAGTAGCCTGCAGAAATTTGACTTACATCTTCTTTACTTTGGCCCAGTCATCAGTCTATGAATGTTTTTCTGCTACAGGCTATTCTGATTGTTTATTCCATCCTCACAGCCGGTTTTACAATTTATATATTAAAGGAATATCAAACCGGAGTCAATTTTGTTCTCAACCCATTATTGGTATGATGGACTGTTCAGTATTCAACCTAACACAGACTTTAGTAAACAGCTTCTGAAAGCTAGAAACTTACCATAATGGCCATTCATTTTCATGGCTGATTTATCCAGAGATACTCCCTCACAGCCAAAAAATCTTGGTCCCAGTAATCAAGGGATGTTGATCAGCTTAAAGGAATTTCAATATTGCTGAGCTTTAATCATCCCTCTGACAGTGAGAGAATGGGTACAGTTTTTAAAGATGGCTTATGAAATTTCTATTCAAATTTACCAAAAAAAGTTCAGCTCCATTAATCAACTGACTCAAAGTAATGGTCTGTCTTTAAGGTAAATATAAAAAAATAGTATCTAGCCATTCAAATAAATATTGAGTGCCTTCCATTTTGGGCATCATGCTAAACACTAGAGATAAATCTGTGAGCAAGAAATATACAGTATCAGACCTTTCTAAAAATGAATCTCTTGTGTGTGTGGTGGCAGCGTGATTTGGGAGATGGTAAAGATTAAACACGAAAAGCTTGGCTTGATAATTCTTACATGTGCATTGTGAATGCACAGTGTTTGTAAGTCACAATTTTTCTGTATTTTTGAAATATTCTATTAAAACATTTTTAAAGAATGAAGAGCATAGATGTCCTGAAATTTAAAATACAAAAGAAATAAACCAGTTTTTTCTGTCATGAAGTTTACAGGCTAGCAGGGAGAGAAGACAGACATTCTACAAGTACTTAAAGGTATTTAAGAGAGAATTAAACTCAGTAGCATTAGTCATGAAGAAAAAGAAAATTAAAATCACAATGAATACTACTAAAATACCCACTAGAATGAATAAAATTAATGACTGAAAATGCTTAGTTTTGGTGAGGACATAAAGTAAATGTTAACACTTAAACACCTCAAATGGAAAAGTGAAATTGTACACTTTGAAAAAACATTTGACACTTGGTTAAAAAGGTTAAATGTACACTTATTATATGACCTAGGAGCTTCCCAGGTAGGACTAGTGATAAAGAACCTGCCTGCCAATGCAGGAGGCATAAGAGACATGAGTTTGATCACTGGGTTGGGAAGATCCCCTGGAGGAGAGCATAGCAACCCACCCCAGTAATCTTGCCTAGAGAATCCCATGGACTGAGGAGTCTGGTAGACTATAGTCCAAATGGTCATAGAGAGTCGAATGTGACTGAAATGACTTAGTTGACCCAAACATTCCATTCTTGGGTAATGATCCAAGAAAATAAAATCATGTCAGCATAGAATTGCATGTGAATATTAATAGTAGATATTTATAAAAGCCAAAACTGAAAACAACCCAATTTTGCTATTTATAATAGTCAGAAGCTGGAAGAAAAAATAACCAAGAATGTTTATTAACTCTCAAATGGATTAAACCAATTGTGGTATATCCATATGATGGAATTCCACTAATAAAAAACAGTGGGCTACTGGTCAAAAGCATTATGGTAAATGAAAGGAAGCAGTCATGAAAGACCACATACTGTATGATTCCATTTATATGAAATTCTAGAAAAGGCAAACCAATAGTGATAGAAAATAGACCAGTGATTGCTTGTGGTAGAGAGTATTGATTGTAAATGGGCTTAAGGGATTATTTTTAGGGTAATAAAAATGTTTTATATCATGATTGTGGTGGTGGTTCTATCATTATATAATTTGTCAAAACTTGAAACCATTAACATTGGCGAGCTTTATTGGGTATCAATTGCACATTAGTAAAGCTGACCCAAAATCCCTTCACCTAATAGAGGAATTGCAGGGTGCCTTGGTGAGCAGAATGTCCCTGGTGGTTCAGATGGTAAAGTGTCTGCCCGCAATGCGGGAGACCAGGGTTCAGTCCTTGGGTTGGAAAGATCCCCTGGAGGAGGAAATGGCAACCCACTCCAGTACTCTTGCCAGGAAAATCCCATGGACTGAGGAGCCTGGTAGACTACTGTCCATGGGGTTCGCAAAGAGTCAGACACTGAGCGACTTCACTTTCTTTTGGTGAGCAGGAACCAAGGAACCTAATCTGCGGGTTAAGGAGTGGCCTCCCTAAGGAAGTGACATTTGAGATATTTAGGTTAAGACCTAAAGGATAAATAAAGGGTTAGCTAAATGAAAATAAGATGAAAAAAGTTTCCCAGTTGGGAGGAAAGGATATGCTAAGCATTTTGCTGAAGTGAGTCAGGTGCTAGTTAAAACAGGGAGGTTTTAATAAGGGGGAGTTGTTAATAGGAGAGTGTTATGGGCTGTATTGTGTACCCCATCCAAATGTATATGTTGAAATCTCAATCCCCCCATCTCAGAATGTAAATGTACTTGCGGGCTTCTCTGGTGGCTCAGACAGTAAAGAATCTGCCTGTGATACAGAAGACCTGGATTCCATCCCTAGATGGGGAAGATCTCCTGGAAAAGGGAATGGCTACCCACTCCAGTATTCTTGCCTAGAGAATTCCATGGACAGAGGAGCCTGGTGGGCTAAAGTCCATGGAGTCACAAAGGAAATAAACAGTGAATATTCACTAAAAGGACTATTGCTGTGACTCCGTACTTTGGCCACCTGATGTGAAGAGCTGGCTCATTGGAAAAGATCCTGATACAGGAAAGACTGAGAGCAAGAGTATGGGGAGACAGAGGATGAGATGGTTAGATGGTATCACTAACTCAATGAACATGAATTTGAGAAAAGTCTGGGAGATAGTGAAAGACAGGGAAGCCTGGTGTGCTGCAGTCCATGGGGTCACAAAGATTCAGATATGACTTACAACTAAACTACAACAAAAGTACTTAGAGACAGGGTTTGTAAAGAGGTGATGTTTAAATGAGGTCATATAAATGGGCCCTAACCCATATGATTGTATCTGGAGATAGGGCCTTCAGATAGGTAATAAAATTATGCTGAGACCAGTAGGATGGGACCCTAATTCAACCTGATTGCTAGTGTTATAAGAGAAACACCAGGGAAGCCTAAACAGAGAAAAAGCCCTGTGTGGACATAGTGAGAAAGAAGCCATGTGCAGGTCAAGAAGAGAGGCCTCAGGATAAACCAAATATGTCAACAACTTGATCTTGTACTTACAACCCTCAGAACTCTGAGAAAATAAACTTGTTTAAACTACCCAGTCTGTGATAGTTGGTTATGGAGTGTCAGCAAACTGACACTGAGTATGAACTTCAGAGAACAACATGAAAGGATCCAGAAGGAAGAAGGGGTAAGGGAGTTGGAATTAAGAGAAGCACGGAAATTGGAAGTGAAAAATACATGATGGTAGCATATCTTTATTATTCTTTATATTGTCAGGTATATGGAGATATACATAAAATTCAATATACTTAAGTGTATCATTTCCATATATTAGGGTGGTATATTAAGCTGTCAAAGCAACATCACATACAAAAATAAAAATTTTTTAAATGGCATAGTTCAAGGTATCTTGGGCGATTAATGCTCTCCTGTTGAATTAAGATATAATAATTTAAAGCTGTATATCTCATCCATAGTTACAATGGATTCTTACTCAGCCATAAACAATGTAATAATGCCATTTGCAGCAACATGCAAAGACCTAGAGATCGTCATACTGAGTGAAGCAAGTTAGACAGGGAAAGAAAAATATCATATGATACTACTTATGTGTGGAATCTGGGGAAAAAAATGGTACAAATGAACCTATTTACAAAACAGAAATAGTAACAGATGTAGAAAGCAAACTTCCAGTTACCAAAGGTCTGGAGAGGGGGAGGGATAAACTGTGAGATTGGGATTGACACGCACAAACTATTATATAGAAAATAGACAACTATTACTATATAGCAGATAAACGTGATGGTATGCTCACTCACACTCACCTAGAGCCAGACATCCGGGAATGAGAAGTCAAGTGGGCCTTAGAAAGCATCACTACGAACAAAGCTAGTGGAGGTGATGGAATTCCAGTTGAGCTTTTTCAGATCCTGAAAGATGATGCTGTGAAAGTGCTGCACTCAATATGCCAGCAAATTTGGAAAACTCGGCAGTGGCCACAGGACTGGAAAAGGTCAGTTTTCATTCCAATCCCAAAGAAAGGCAATGCCAAAGAATGCTCAAACTACCGCATAATTGCACTCATCTCACATGCTAGTAAAGTAATGCTCAAAATTCTCCAAGCCAGGCTTCAGCCATACATGAATAGTGAACTTCCAGATGTTCAAGCTGGTTTTAGAAATGGTAGAGGAACCAGAGGTCAAATTGCCATCTGCTGCATCTTCAAAAAGGCAAGACAGTTTCAGAAAAACATCTATTTCTGTTTTATCGACTATGCCAAAACCTTTAACTTGTGGATCACAATAAACAGTGGAAAATTCTGAAAGAGATGGGAATACCAGACCACTTGACCTGCCTCTTGAGAAACCTGTATGCAAGTGAGGAAGCAACAGTTAGAACTGTACATGAAACAGACTGGTTCCAAGTAGAAAAAGGAATACATCAAGGCTGTATATTGTCACCCTGCTTGTTTAACTTCTATGCAGAGTACATTATGAGAAATGCTGGGCTGGAAGAAGTACAAGCTGGAATCAAGATTGCCGGGAGAAATCTCAATCACCTCAGATATGCAGATGACACCACCCTTATGGCAGAATGTGAAGAGGAACTAAAAAGCCTCTTGATAAAAGTGAAAGAGGAGAGTGAAAAAGTTGGCTTAAAGCTCAACATTTAGAAAATGAAGATCATGGCATCCAGTCCCATCACTTCATGGCAAATAGATGGGGAAACAGTCTAAACAGTGTCAGACTTTATTTTTTGGGGCTCCAAAATCACTGCAGATGGTGACTGTAGCCATGAAATTGAAAGACACTTACTCCTTGGAAGGAGTAAACTATGACCAAACTAGAGAGCATATTAAAAAGCAGAGACATGACTTTGTCAACAAAGTCCGTCTAGTCAAGGATATGGTTTTTCCAGTGGTCATGTATGGATGTGAGAGTTGGACTATAAACAAAGCTGAGTGCTGAAGAATTGATGCTTTTAAACTGTGGTGTTGGAGAACACTCTTGAGAGTCCCTTGGACTGCAAGGAGGTCCAACCGGTCCATCCTAAAGGAGATCAGTCCTGGGTGTTCATTGGAAGGACTGATGTTGAAGCTGAAACTCCAATACTTTGGCCACCTGATGCAAAGAGCTGACTCATTTGAAAAGATCTTGATGCTGGGAAAGATTGAGGGCAGGAGGAGAAGGGGGTGACAGAGGATGAGATGGTTAGATTGCATCACCGATTCAGTGGACATGGGTTTGGATAAACTCTGGGAGCTGGTGGTGGACTGGGAAGCCTGGTGTGCTCCGGTTCCTGGGGTCGCAAAGAGTCAGACACGACTGAGCAAGGGAACTGAACTACATAACACAGGGATCTTGACTCCATCATCTGAAGTGAACTATATGGGAAAATAAAAAAGAGTGGATATATTTATAACTAATTCACTTTGCTGTACAACAGAAACTAACACAACATTCTAAATCAACTAGACTCCAATAAAAATTAATTTAAAAATATATGGAAAAGACATTAAATTTGTACAGTAGGATATTTTGAGAGAGAACCCATTTTCTTATTTTTACTCCAGTATATTGTTATAATTGTTCTATTTATTATTAGTTATTGTTGCTAGTCTCTTGCTGTGCCTAATTTATAAATTAGTGTCTATCATGAGTATGTATATATAGGGAAAATCATAGTATTTGGGAGTTTGGTACTATCTATGGTTTCAGGCATCCACTGAGGATTTTGGAACATAACTCCAAGGATAAGGGGAAACTACTATTATAGGAGATAAAGCAGAGATGCTCACAAATATAATTCTCGATGTTTGATGCTGAAATGCTGAGTTTAGTTCCTGAGGAAGGAGATTGGTGGTGCCTCTCTCATCGCTCAGGATTTGAGTTTCCTCTGAAACAGTGAATGCTATTTTCTTTTTGCCTTTTTTCATAAAGTGAAAATCCTCTTGGAATTTATCTTCACTGGTGAAAATGTAGGTCTTTGGTAAAATCGAAATGGTGTAAAGTGAATTTTTCAGAAGTGGAAGACACTTGCATTTAAATGGCTGGGAAGGAGAATGGAGCAGGCTAACATTTCTTAAAAGTCTACTCTTGACAAGTTATCATGTGTTCATTGTCGTTGTTGTTTAGTTGCCAAGTCATGTCTGACTCTTTGTGACCATACAGACTATGAACTTCCCAGATGGTGCAAGTTGTAAAGAATCTACCTGCCAATGCAGGAGGTGCAAGAGACAAGGATTCAATCCCTGGGTCAGGAAGAGCCCCTGGAGAAGGAAATGGCAACCCACTCCAATATTCTTGCCTGGGAAATCCCACAGACAGAGTAGCCTGGTGGGCTACTACAGTCCTTGGAGTGGCAAAGAGTCAGACAGGACTGAGCATGGATGCATACAGGACTGTAGCTTGCCAGACTCTTCTGCCCATGTTCATAGAGTGTGTTAGTCCCTCAGTCATGTCCAACTCTTTGCAACCCTATGGATGTAGCCCATCAGGCTTCTCTGACCACAGGATTTCCCAGGCAAGAATACTGGAGTGGGTTGCCATTTCCTCCTCCAGGTCTCCTACATTCTAGGCAGAATCTTTACTGTCTGAGCCACCAAGGAAGCCCATACAGGTTCATGCTTGGACATAATTCTTGCAGTAACTCTTGGAGAAAGGTAGCTAATGCAAAAATAAGTAACTCACCTGAATATTCTAGACAAGTGACTTGGAACTAGGTTTGACCCTAGTCTGTCTGCAACTTTGCCCCACACCATAGGCAACAAGTGAAACAAGTCCATGAAAGAGTGGTGAGCAAATATAAAAAACACTTGACGGTAAATGAAAGTGATCAAGTTGGCAAAGTATTAGAAGTGTGACTACAGAAAACACCTATAGAGTATCTAGCCTTGGTAATCTTTGAAAAACATAATGGACACCTCCATCTGTGGAATTTGGGAAGTGGAAATTGAGAAATGGGGTTTGTCATTCATTAATTTATTAGTCATTTATACATTCAAATAATAAACAGGATAATTATCTACTCTTTGCTGCAGGCAGACGCTTTACCATCTGAGCCACCAGGGAAGCCCAAAGAAACAAAGATGAACAAAGTTTTCTTTTGATTTCATAGGACTCCCAGTTCAGTTGCAAGGAAAAATGAACCATATCAATATTCAGAGCCTTATGTAACAAGTGCTATGAGGTGGCTATGATAAGGCAGCTTTAGAGGAGGGTTTTGCCAAGACTGAAGGTGAGAAAGTAAAGGAGTCAAGAAATAAAAGACCAACAGTTAAGTTGGTTTTGTGCAACATTTCTACATACGCATGTACAAGCTATAAAATAGAAATTGTGTCATTTTGGTGGCTCCACATTTGAGTTAGACACTTATTTTTACATTTAAAACTGGCAGTGTGCTATATAAACATAAGCAGTAAAATTTCTTCTAGTAACAAGATTTCTTTAATATAAATTTATTTATTTTAATTGGAGGCTAATTACTTTACAATATTGTATTGGTTTTGCCATACATCAACATGAATCTGCCACGGGTGTACATGTGTTCCCCATCCTAAACCCCCCTCCCACCTCCCTCCCTGTACCATCCCTCTGGGTCATCCCAGTGCACCAGCCCCAAGCATCCTGTATCATGCATTGAACCTGGACTGGCGACTCGTTTCACATATGATATTATACATGTTTCAATGCCATTCTCCCAAATCATCCCACCCTTTCCCTCTCCCATAGAGTCCAAAAGACTGTTCTATACATCTGTGTCTCTTTTGCTGTCTCGCATACAGGGTTATCGTTACCATCTTTCTAAATTCCATATATATGCATTAGTATACTGTATTGGTGTTTTTCTTTCGGGCTTACTTCACTCTATATAATAGGCTCCAGTTTCATCCACCTCGTTGGAACTGATTCAAATGTATTCTTTATTTTATTTTATTATTTTTTAATTTTTATTTTTACTTAATTTTACTTTACAATACTGTATTGGTTTTGCCATACATTGACATGAATCCACCATGGGTGTACATGCGTTCCCAAACGTGAACCCCCCTCCCACCTCCCTCCTCATAACATCTCTCTGGGTCATCCCCATGCACCAGCCCCAAGCATGCTGTATCCTGCATCGGACATAGACTGGCAATTCGATTCTTACATGATAGTATACATGTTTCAATGCCATTCTCCCAAATCATCCCACCCTCTCCTTCTCCCTCTGAGTCCAAAAGTCCACTATACACATCTGTGTCATTTTTGTTGTCTTGCATACAGGGTCATCATTGCCATCTTTCTAAATTCCATATATATGTGTTAGTATACTGTATTGGTGTTTTCTTTCTGGCTTACTTCACTCTATATAATAGGCTCCAGTTTCATCCACCTCGTTAGAACGGATTCAAATGTACTCTTTATAATGGCTGAGTAATACTCCATTGTGTATATGTACTACAGCTTTCTTATCATTCGTCTGCTGATGGACATCTAGGTTGTTTCCATGTCCTGGCTATTATAAACAGTGCTGTGATGAACATTGGGGTACACATGTCTCTTTCTATTCTGGTTTCTTTGGTGTGTATGCCCAGCAGTGGGATTGCTGGGTCATAAGGCAGTTCTATTTCCAGTTTTTTAAGGAATCTCCACACTGTTATCCATAGTGGCTGTACTAGTTTGCATTCCCACCAACAGTGTAAGAGGGTTCCCTTTTCTTCACGCCCTCTCCAGCATTTACTGCTTGTAGACTTTTGGATCACAGCCATTCTGACTGGCGTGAAATGGTACCTCACTGTGGTTTTGATTTGCATTTTTCTGATAATTAGTGATGTTGAGCATCTTTTCATGTGTTTGCTAACCATCTGTATGTCTTTGGAGAAATGTCTGTTTAATTCTTTGGCCCATTTTTTGATTGGTTCATTTATTTTTCTGGAATTGAGCTGCAGGAGTTGCTTGTATATTTTTGAGATTAACCCTTTGTCAGTTGCCTCACTTGCTATTATTTTCTCCCATTCTGAAGGCTATCTTTTCACCATGTTGTTTAATTAGGTACCATTTGTTTATTTTTGCTTTTATTTCCAATATTCTGGGAGGTGGGTCATAGAGGATCCTGCTGTGATTTATGTTGGAGAGTGTTTTGCCTATGTTCTCCTCTAGGAGTTTTATAGTTTCTGGTCTTTTGTTTAGATCTTTAATCCATTTTGAGTTTATTCTTGTGTATGGTGTTATAAAGTGTTCTAGTTTCATTCTTTTACAAGCGGTTGACCAGTTTTCCCAGCACCACTTATTAAAGAGATTGTCTTTTCTCCATTGTATATTCTTGCCTCCTTTGTCAAAGATAAGGTGTCCATAGGTGTCATTAATCTAAATTTCTGTCTTTGTGCCAGTACCCTACTGTCTTGATGACTGTTGCTTTGTAGTAGAGACTGAAGTCAGGCAGGTTGATTCCTCCAGTTCCATTCTTCTTTCTCAAGATTGCTTTGGCTATTCAAGGTTTTTTGTATTTCCATACAAATTGTGAAATTATTTGTTCTAGCTCTGTGAAAAATACCTTGGTAGCTTGATAGGGATTGTATTGAATCTATATATTGCATTGGGTAGTATACTCATTTTCACTATATTGATTCTTCCAATCCATGAACATGGTATATTTCTCCATCTATTAGTGTCCTCTTTGATTTCTTTCACCAGTGTTTTATAGTTTTCTATATATAGGTCTTTAATTTCTTTAGGTAGATATATTCTTAAGTATTTTATTCTTTTCGTTGCAATGGTGAATGAAACTGTTTCCTTAATTTCTCTTTCTGTTTTCTCATTATTAGTGTATAGGAATGCAAGGGATTTCTGTGTGTTGATTTTATATCCTGCCACTTTACTATATTCATTGATTAGCTCTAGTAATTTTCTGATGTAGTCTTTAGGGTTTTCTATGTAGAGGATCATGTCATCAGCAAACAGAGAGTGTTTTACTTCTTCTTTTCCAATTTGGATTCCTTTTATTTCTTTTTCTGCTCTGATTGCTGTGGCCAAAACTTCCAAAACCATGTTGAATAGTAGTGGTGAAAGTGGGCACCCTTGTCTTGTTCTTTACTTTAGGGGAAATGCTTTCAATTTTTCACCATTGAGGATAATATTTGCTCTGGTTTGTCATATATAGCTTTTATTATGTTTAGGTATGTTCCTTCTGTTTTTGCTTTCTGGAGAGTTTTTATCATTAATGGATGTTGAATTTTGTGAAAGTCTTTCTCTGTATCTATTAAAATAATCATATGGCTTTTATTTTTCAATTTGTTAATGTGTATTACATTGATTGATTTGTGGATATTGAAGAATACTTGCATCCCTGGGATAAAGCACACTTGGTCATGATGTATGATCTTTTTAATGTATTGTTGGATTCTGATTGCTAGAATTTTGTTAAGGATTTTTGCATCTATGTTCATCAGCAATATTGGCCTGTACTTTTCTTTTTTTGTGGCATCTTTGTCAGGTTTTGGTATTAGGGTGATGGTGGCCTCATAGAGAGTTTGGAAGTTTACCTTCCTCTTCAATTTTCTGGAAGAGTTTGAGTAGGATAGCTCTTCTCTAAATTTTTGGAAGAATTCAGCTGTGAAGCCGTCTGGACCATAGGCTTTTGTTTGGTGAAATATTTCTGATTACAGTTTCAATTTCCGTGCTTGTGATGGCTCTGTTAAGATTTTCTTTCTTCCTGGCTCAGTTTTGGAAAGTTGTACTTTTCTAAGCATTTGTCCATTTCTTCCAAGTTGTGCATTTTATTGTCATGTAATTGCTGATAGTAGTCTCTTATGATCCTTTGTGTTTCTGTGTTGTCTGTTGTGATCTCTCCATTTTCATTTCTAATTTTATAGATTTGATTTTTCCCCTTCAGTTTCTTGATGAGTCTGGCTAATGGTTTGTCAATTTTATTTATCTTCTCAAAGAACCAGCTTTTGACTTTGTTGATTTTGCTATGGTCACTTTTGTTTCTTTTGCATTTATTTCTGCCCTAATTTTTAAGATTTCTTTCCTTTTACTAACCCTGGGGTTCTTCATTTCTTCCTTTTCTAGTTACTTTAGGTGTAGAGTTAGGTTATTTATTTGACTTTTCTCTTGTTTCTTGAGGTATGCCTGAATTGCTATGAACCTTCCCCTTAGCACTGCTTTTACAGTGTCCCACAGGTTTTGGGTTGTTGTGTTTTCATTTTCATTTGTTTCTATGCATATTTTGATTTCTTTTTTGATTTCTTCTGTGATTTGTGGGTTATTCAGCAACGTGTTGTTCAGCCTGCATATGTTGGAATTTTTGATAGTTTTTCTCCTGTAATTGAGATCTAATCTTACTGCATTGTGGTCAGAAAAAATGCTTGGAATGATTTCAATTTTTTGGAATTTACCAAGGCTAGATTTATGGCCCAGGATGTGGTCTATCCTTGAGAAGGTTCCGTGTGCACTTGAGAAAAAGGTGAAATTCATTGGGGGTGAAATGTCCTATAGATATCAATTAGGTCTAACTGGTCTATTGTATCATCTAAAATTTTTGTTTCCTTGTTAATTTTCTGTTTAGTTGATCTATCCATAAGTGTGAGTGAGATATTAAAGTCTCCCACTATTATTGTGTTATTGTTAATTTCCCCTTTCATACTTGTTAGAATTTGTCTTACATATTGCAGTGCTCTATGTTGGGTGCATATATATTTATAATTGTTATATCTTCTTCTTGGATTGATCCTTTGATTACTATGTAGTGTCCTTCTTTGTCTCTTTTCACAGCCTTTGTTTTAAAGTCTATTTTATCTGATATGAGTATTGCTACTCCTGCTTTGTTTTGATCTCTATTTGCATGGAATATCTTTTTCCAGCCCTTCACTTTCAGTCTGTATATGTCCCTTGTTTTGAAGTGGGTCTCTTGTGGACAGCATATATAGGGGCCTGGTTTTTGTATCCATTCAGCCAGTCTTTGTCTTTTGGTTGGGGCATTCAACCCATTTACATTTAAGGTAATTATTGATAAGTATGATTCTGTTCATCAGGCACTCTATCTATCAGAACTAGCCCCTAAAATCTATTTCTCAATTCCACTGTATAATCATAAGGGATTTGATTTAGGTCATACCTGAATAGTCTGGTGGTTTTCCCTACTTTCTTCAATTTATGTCTGAATTTGGCAAGAAGGAGTTCATGATCTGAGCCACAGTCAGCTCCTGGTCTTGTTTTTGTTGACTGTATAGAGCTTCTCTATCTTTGGCTGCAAAGATTATAATCAATCTGATTTCGATGTTGACCATCTGGTGATGTCCAGGTGTAGAGTCTTCTCTTGTGTTGTTGGGAGAGGGTGTTTGCTATGACCAGTGCATTTTCTTGGCAAAACTCTATTAGTCTTTGCCCTGCATTCCGTATTCCAAGGCCAAATTTGCCTGTTACTCCAAGTGTTTCTTGACTTCCTACTTTTGCATTCAGTCCCCTATAATGAAAAGGACATATTTTTCGGGTGTTGATTCTAAAAAGTCTTGTAGGTCTTCATAGAACCGTTCAACTTCAGCTTCTTCAGCATTACTGGTTGGAGCATAGACTTGGATTACTTTGATATTGAATGATTTGCCTTGGAAACAAACAGAGATCATTCTGTCGCTTTTGATATTGCATCCAAGTACTGCATTTCGGACTCTTTTGTTGACCATAATGGCAAGGCAATGCCAAAGAATGCTCAAACTACCACACAATTGCACTCATCTCACACACTAGTAAAGTAATGCTCAAATTCTCCAAGCCAGGCTTCAACAGTACATGAACTGTGAACTTCCTGATGTTCAAGCTGGTTTTAGAAAAGGCAGAGGAACCAGAGATCAAATTGCCAACATCCGTTGGATCATTGAAAAAGCAAGAGAGTTACAGAAAAACATCTATTTCTGCTTTATTGACTATGCCAAAGCCTTTGACTGTGGAAAATTCTGAAAGAGATGGGAATACCAGACCACCTAACCTGCCTCTTGAGAAACCTTATGCAGATCAGAAAGCAACAGTTAGAACTGGACATGGAACAACAGACTGGTTCCAAATAGGAAAAGGAGTACGTCAAGGCTGTATATTGTCACCCCGCTTATTTAACTTCTATGAAGAGTACATCATGAGAAACGTTGGACTGGAAGAAATGCAAGCTGGAATCAATATTGCTGGGAGAAATATCAATAACCTCAGATATACAGATGACACCACCCTTATGGCAAAAAGTGAAGAGGAACTAAAAAGCCTCTTGATGAAAGTGAAAGAGGAGAGTGAAAAAGTTGGCTTAAAGCTCAACATTCAGAAAACGAAGATCATGGCTTCCAGTCCCATCACTCCATGGGAAATAGATGGAGACACAGTGGAAACAGTGTCAGATTTTATTTTGGGGGGCTCCAAAATCACTGCAGATGGGGATTTCAGCCATGAAATTAAAAGACGCTTACTCCTTGGAAGAAAAGTTATGACCAACCTAGATAGCATATTCAAAAGCAGAGACATTACTTTGCCGACTAAGGTCCATCTAGTCAAGGCTATAGTTTTTGCAGTAGTCGTGTATGGATGTGAGAGTTGGACTGTGAAAAAGGCTGAGCACCGAAGAATTGATGCTTTTGAGCTGTGGTGTTGGAGAAGACTCTTGAGAATGCCTTGGACTGCAAGGAGATCCAAGCAGTCCATTCTAAAGGAGATCAGCCCTGGGATTTCTTTGGAAGGAATGATGCTAAAGCTGAAACTCCAGTCCTCTGGCCACCTCATGTGAAGAGTTGACTCATTGGAAAGGACCCTGATGCTGGTAGGGATCAGGGGCAGGAGAAGGGGACGACCGATGATGAGATGGCTGGATTGCATCACCGACTCAGTGGACATGAGTTTGAGTGAACTCTGGGAGTTGGTGATGGACAGGGAGGCCTGGCGTGCTGTGATTCATGGGGTCACAAAGAGTCGGACACGACTGAGCAACTGAACTGAACTGATGATCCCATTGCCATTTACTTTACTGTTTTGGGTTCGAGTTTATACACCCTTTTTGGGTTTCCTGTCTAGAGAAGATCCTTTAGCATTTGTTGGAGAGCTGGTTTGGTGGTGCTTAATTCTCTCAGCTTTTGCTTGTCTGTAAAGCTTTGATTTCTCCTTCATATTTGAATGAGATCCTTGCTGGTTACAGTAATCTGGGCTGTAGGTTATTTTCTTTCATCACTTTAAGTATGTCCTGCCATTCCCTCATGGCCTGAAGAGTTTCTATTGAAAGATCAGCTGTTATCCTATGGGAATCCCCTTGTGTGTTATTTGTTGTTTTTCTCTTGCTGCTTTTAATATTTGTTCTTTGTGTTTGATCTTTGTTAATTTGATTAATATGTGTCTTGGGGTGTTTTGCCTTGGGTTTATCCTGTTTGGGACTCTCTGGGTTTCTTGGACTTGGGTGATTATTTCCTTTCCCATATCAGGGAAGTTTTCGACTCTTATCTCCTCAAGTATTTTCTCATGGTCTTTCATTTTGTCTTCTTCTTCTGGGACTCCTATGATTCTAATGTTGGGGCCTTTAACGTTGTCCCAGAGGTCTCTGAGATTGTCCTCTTTTAATTCTTTTTTTCTTTTCCCCTCTCTGATTCATTTATTTCTACCATTCTATCTTCTACCTCACTAATCCTTTCTTCTGCCTCTGTTAATCAACTTTTTGTTTCCTCCAGAGTGTTTTTGATGTCATTTATTGTATTATTCATTATATATTGACTCTTTTTTATTTCTTCTAGGTCATTGTTAAACCTTTCTTGCATCTTCTCAATCCTTGTCTCCAGGCTGTTTATCTGTGTTTCCATTTTGTTTTCAAGATTTTGGATCATTTTCACTATCATTATTCAGAATTCTTTCTCAGGTAGATTCCCTATCTCTTCCTCTTTTGTTTGGTTTGGTGGGCATTTATCCTATTCCTTTACCTGCTGAGTATTCCTCTGTCTCTTCATCTTGTTTATATTGCTGTGTTTGGGGTAGCCTTTCTGTATTCTGGCAGTTTGTGGAGTTCTCTTTATTGTGGAGTTTCCTTGCTGTGGGTGGGGTTGTATGGTTGGCTTGTCAAGGTTTCCTGGTTAGGGAAGCTTGTGTCGGTGTTCTGGTGGGTGGAGCTGGATTTCTTCTCTCTGGAGTGCAATGAAGTGCCCAGTAATGGGTTATGAGATGTCAGTGGGTTTGGAGTGACTTTGGGCAGCCTGTATATTGAAGCTCAGGGCTATGTTCCTGTGTTGCTGGAGAATTTGCATGGTATGTCTTGCTCTGGAACTTGTTGGCCCTTGGGTGGTACTTGGTTTTAGTGTAGGTATGGAGGCGTTTGATGAGCTCCTATTGATTAATGTTCCCTGGAGTCAGGAGTTCTCTGGTCTCAGGAATTGGACATAAGCCTCCTGCTTCTGGTTTTCAGTCTTATTTTTACAGTAGCCTCAAGACTTCTCCAGCAAGCAGTAGCAGCAAGACTTCTCCATCTATACAGCACATTGATAAAACATCTAGGTTAAAGATGAAGAGTTTCTCCACAGTGAGGGACACCCAGAGAGGTTCACAGAGTTACATGGAGAAGAGAAGAGGGAGGGAGGAGACAGAGGTGACCAGGATGAGAGGAGACAGAGGTGACCAGGATGAGATGAGGTGGAATCAAAAGAGGAGAGAGCAAGCTAGCCAGTAATCACTATGTGCTCTCCACAGTCTGGATCCCTCAGAGATGTTCACGGAGTTACACAGAGAAGAGAAGAGGGAGGAAGGAGACAGGGGTGGCCAGGAGGATAAAAGGGGAGAATCAAAAGGAGAGAGACAGATCCAGCCAGTAATCAGTTCCCTGTGTTCTCCACAGTCCATAACACACAAAGAGATTCACAGAGTTGGGTAAAGAGAAGAGAACAGAAGGGGGAGGGAGGAGATAGAGGCCATCTGGTGGAGAAAAAGGAGAGTCCAAAGGGGGAGAGAACAATCAGGCCAGTGGATCTCGCTCCCAAGTAAAAATGGGTACTGAAGATTGGGTTCTTAAAGGTACAAAATTGATAACAAATACCAAAGAGCAAAGATTAAAAATCTAGAGTAGAGGTTGGATTTTCAAAAATACAATATTAAAGGAAAAAAAAAGAAAACAAAGTCACAAGAATTATAAAAATATATATATATGAAGTTTGCTTTAAAAAATAGGGTCTCTCTTTTTTCTTTTTGCAAAGTAATAGTAGGTTATAAAAATGAAAATTAAAGGAGTAATAGAGGACTTAAAAATTTTAAAAAAATTAAATTAATGATAGTAAAAATATATCTAGGACTTTCTCTGGTGTTGTTGTGGGCAGTGTGGGGTCAGTTCATTTTTGGATAGTTCCTTGATCAGGTTTATATTTCTCAAGAGCTATAGGCCCCTTCCTGTGTAGTCGATATTAACTACAGGGTTTTAATCTATTGCACCTGTCACTTCCAAGGAGCTTCCCTCTGTTTTACCTTCTTCTGTTTGCTGGTCTCTTCAGTGTCTAATTTCTGCCCTGACACAAGGGGGCAGTGGTGGACACTTTTTTAGACTCACTTGTTCAGTTGTGCTGTGGGGAGGGAGGGACGCTGCAAATAAATAACACTGGCATGTGCTTGCAGTGTCTCAGCCACACTGGGTTTGCCCCTGCTCACGGCGTGTGTGCTTTCCCCGTCTACACTGCTTAGGCTCTAGGTTGCTATGCCGGGAACTGTCTGAGGCCAGCCCTGGGTTGTATGCACTTCCCAGGTCTAAGCCTCTCAGGTTCAGGTACTCAGATGGTCCTCAGAGGCACAGACTCGGTTGGGCCTGCGTTTTGTGCCCTTCCCAGGTCTGAGCAGCTCAGGTGACCAGGTGTTTGGTGCACGCAGTCGCTGTGACTTATCACCTCCCCCATCCCTGCTGCTTGGTTTTCCGAGTATACAACCGGCGCACCTTCTCAGGCGGATATTGACCGTCCAGAATCCCAAGAAGTCTTGGTTAGCAATGAAGCCTACTTGCAGTTTAGTAGATAATGCCTCTCTGGGGCCGTGATTGCTCTCTTCCAGCTCTGGCTGCCCTCTCCTGCCTGTCACCAGGCAGGGGGATGGACTGGGCTAGCTCTGCTCAGTCCTTTGTTCTGTGAGCCGGCCTGCTTGTGTCTTAGGTTAGGGCTTTTTGTGTGGTGGCTATCCCACAGTCTGGTTTGCTAGCCTAAGTTCGTTCCCTCAGATTGCCCTTGGGGCATTCAGGCCCAGTCCTTACTCTAAGCAATGCAACCCACACCTCCCTGCCCAACCCCTACTTGCTAGTGGTAGATACAGGTGTCGGTGCTGCTTCTCTGCTGGGGGAGTTACCATTGGGCGCGTAATCTGTGGGTTTTAATTATTTACTTATTTTTCCTCATGGCTATGTTGCCCTCTGTGGTTCCAAGGCTTGCCAAAGACTTGGCAATGAGATTGTTTCCTGGTGTTTGGAAACTTCTCTCTTTTTTAAGACTCCCTTCCTGGGATGGATCTCCTTCCCTACCTCTTTTGTCTCTCTTTTTATCTTTTATATTTTTTCCTACCTCCTTTTGAAGACAATGGGCTGCTTTTCTGGGTGCCTGATGTCCTCTGCTGGCATTCATAAGTTGTTTTGTGAAATTTACTCAGCGTTCAAATGTTCTTTTGATGTATTTACGGGGGAGAAAGTGGTCTCCCTGACCTATTACTCTGCCATCTTAGGACCGCCCTTTCCCCCCCACCCCCAACTTAAGATTTTAATTTATGTTTGTTTAGAAAGACATCCCTGGGTCAGGAAGATACCCTGGAGAAGGGAATGGCTACCCACTCCAGTATTCTTGCCTGGAGAATTCCATGGACAAAGGAACCTGGTGGGCTACAGTCCATAAGGTCACAAAGAGTTGAACGCTTCTGAGCAACTAACACACTTTACATAGTAAATAAAAACACTGACAAATTGAAAGACACAGCACAGAATAAGGAAAATATTTATATTCCATTACCTTTATGGCAACCCACTCCAGTACTCTTGCCTTGAAAATCCCATGAACGGAGGAGCTTGGTGCAGGCTACTATCCATGGGGTCGCAAAGAGTCAGGCACAACTGAGCGACTTCACTTTCACTTTCACCTTTAATGGCATTATTTTCCCTGCCTTTTTAACTGGAGAACTCTACATTTTCATTCTGTAATGGGTCTTACAAATTATGTAGTCCTGTCTGGACTTGACCCTGAAGGACAATGAGGAGCATGAGAAATTGTGTAAAGATTTTAAAAGGAAGTCGACAAGACCATATTTGTGCATTAGAGACTTGCCCTGGGAACAGGGTGGTACATGGATTTGGGGGACCAATGCACTGGAGACAAGGAACCCAATTAGAATAATGGCAATAGAGATAGATTGAAAGGATTGATAGACACAGTGGATTTTAAGATGTTAAAAGTTAGAATTGCCAAGACTTGTCCTCATGCCTTTTGTTACATGTCCCATTGTGATTAAAAGTCTGTATGCTTTCAAAATTAATTCTTTAAGTTAGTATTTTCAAGATTTTGTCATCTGTGGACTGTCTAGTGTATGTTTGGCCCCACAATTTTTAGTGTTCTTGCCTGGAGAATCCCATATGCAGAGGAGTCTGGCGGGCTATACAGTCCATGGGGTCGCAAGAGTCGGACACAACTTAGCAACTAAAACACCACCACCAAAGATTTGCCACAATTTAAAATAATAAAATGTAATCTCTTGCAATTAAAAATGGCAATTAAAAATTTTATTTACATCAGTGCCAGGAATAACATTACTTTCTGCATGTGCATACATGCTCAGTCATGTCCAACTCTGCAATCCTATGGACTGTAGCTTCCTAGGCTCCTTTGTCCATAGGATTATCCAGGCAAGAATACTGGAGTTGGCTGCCATTTCCTCCTCCAGGGGATCCTCCTGACCCAGGGATCACACCCGTGTCTCCAGCATCTCCTGTATTGACAGGCAGATTCTTTACCACTGAGCCGCTACTCTTCCCTAAAGTGATGATATCCATCTGGCTCAATGATTTGTCATCATTAAATCAGAATCCATGCTGAGATTTTTTTTCTCTTATTTCTCTTTATCCTAAATTAGAAAATGCTCACTCAAATTGTTGATCAAAATTAAAGTGACTATTGTCTCAATTACCCAGATTATACCAGTTGTCCAAGTACATCTATTAAGAGCACCCCTTTCACTCTTAACTGTCCATCTGGCATGAAAATTACTGATTCACCCCAGCCATCAGATAAAGCAGCAGATATTTAGGTGACTCTGTTCTGTTAGTTTTGGATATCTGAGTCAAGCACTAAACTTATGATTATAGACTGTTTCTAAATGAAAAGTATTTTCTGTTCTCCATTGGAAACTAAGTCAGTGAGCATATCATATGCAAAAACTGAAGTTTCAAATATTTGAACATAAGAGATAATGGCATTCTTAATCTGTCCTTGGCTGATTTCTGATCCAAAGAGTCTTTCTTTCTGTTCTGATTCAGTTCAGTTGCTCAGTAGTGTCCAACTCTTTGTGACCCCATGGACGGCAGCACACCAGGCCTCCTGTCCATCGCCAGCTCCTGGAGCCTACTTAAAATCATGTCCATCATGTTGGCAATGTCATGCAACCAACTCATTCTCTGTTTTCCCCTTCTCCTCCTGCCTTCAATCTTTCCCAACATCAGGGTCTTTTCCAATGAGTAGGTTCTTTGCATCGGGTGACCAAAGTATTGGAGTTTCAGCATCAGTCCTTCCAATGAATATTCAGGACTGATTTCCTTTAGGATGGACTGGTTTGATCTCCTTGCAGTCCAAGGGACTCTCAAGAGTCTTCTCCAACACCACAGTTCAAAAGCATCAATTCTTTGGTGCTCAGCTTTCTTTAGAGTACAACTCTCATATCCATACATGACCACTGGAAAAATCATAGCTTTGATTAGACAGACCTTTGTTGGTAAATTTTAAAATTTTAAACATATTAAAAATGTTATTTTCAATATGCTGTCTGGGTTTGTCATAGCTTTTTCCCAAGGAGCAAGCATCTTTTAGTTTCATGGCTGCAGTCACCATCTGCAATGATTTTGGAGCCCCCCACCCCCCCACAAAAAAAATAGTCTCTCACTGTTTCCATTGCTTTCCCATATATTTGCCGTGAAGTGATGGGACTCAATGCCATGATCTTAGGTATCTTGGGTATAACATTTAAATATGAAAACAGACTGATATAAAGGAGATTTCTTTCAGGCATTCAATATCTGTATTCCTCTTTTCCCATATAGAAATAGAACATTTGAATTTTAGCTTAGCAAGACCATCATAATAAGGACTACATTTCCCGAACTCTCTTGCTGCTAAGCAGTACTATGTGAATAAGTTCTAACCAACAGGATATAAGTGGAAATGGTATGTAACTTTCTGGAAGGATAATTAAGTGGGGAAGACACATAGTGTACTTCTAAACTCTATCTTTTCTTTTTAGCAAATTTAGCACTTTTAAGTAACACTACTCAAAAGCCGTGATGTTACATTAGCATATAGCAGGGGTTGGCAAACTTCTTCTTTGTCACATAGTAAATATTTTGGGCTCTTAGATTCTCCATCTCAACTACTCAGTTCTGCCCTTGCAGCCCCAAAGCAATTGTAGATAATGTAGCAATGTGTATGAATAGGTGTCACTGTGGTTCCAATAAAACTTTATTTTCAAAGTGGCCAGGCCAATAAGCACAGTTTGCTATCCCCTGGCTTAGATGAGTATTCTCAAGCTTGCTGTGTGTCAGAATTAACTGGGGAAATTTTAAGTACACCAGTTTCCAAGGCCTACTTCCTGAGTTTGATTTAATCATTCTGGGGTTAAGCCCAAATATTTGTTAAGAGGGCTCACTGTAATTCACAGATGATGACTTCCCTTTTAACCACTGCCAACGTTGGATACTTCTTAAGAAGGAACATTCAATGTCTGGAGGGTTTCTTTTTTATTTTTATGCATTTTTAATAACTCTATCTGTCCTTCTTGAGAAAAGATTTATGATGGCATAGTTTATTTAGTTAGACTTTCAGTGGCCCAAAGGCTGTGGATGCTAACAAGATAATTGGACAATAAACTCTAGATTGATGCAATTAAATCATGACCTGTAACAAACTAACTATACCTCAATTGTGAGGTAATTGGAGTTCATTTTTTAATAAATACAATGTAAGGAACATCATTCTCTTTAGTCACTTGGCCAAACTGTTAAAAAGATGAAATTAATAACTATTGTCTAAAGTTCTACAAATATGATACGGGAGGTGGGGGGAGAATGACCAATTATTTTTAGTTTGAGGCATATTGTCTTTTACATGTTTTACATGTGATTCTAATGTACTACTTTTGATTATTGTTGATCTTAGGTCTGAAAAGAGCTGTGTAATCCAAAAATTACATAGCATTGAAATTTGTTACCCCACAAATGAAAGTGTTTCTGGTGTAACTCCAGAAATATATTAATGTGTTAGCCTGTTCCCTGGAAAGATTCAGGTCTAAATTAAAGATGCAGTACATCTCAAGTATTAAATAGAACTGATGGAGAAAGTGCACGGTCATAAGATAGTAACAACACCCGAGTTCATTTTTCAGATAACAGGTGCTTCCCTTTGAAGTCCCATCAGCTTTTAATCAATTTTTAGATACTTATTTGAAATTACCTTACACAAGTTTACCCTCTAGCATTGAGCTTATATTTTTGAAGACTTGGAACCATCATTATGGACTTGGGTTATCATAACTAGACTAGGACACACTGACATCTTTTGAGGACTTAGAAAAATGAGTAAAAGTGATGATTCTGGGGAAACATCATTGACTTTGAAACTTAACTCCCCTCCCTCTTACTTAACCATGTAACCTGGACTAGTTACTTACAACTAGTGCTTTAGTACTACTGTACCAAGTTTTTGTGAGAATGAAATGAGTTGATATATATAAAGGGCTTAGAAGAGTGCCTGGCACATAGAAAGTGCCTACTACTGTTCTCATGATTCTTGGGGTATTTATTTGTTCATAAAATAATCCCACACTCTTTCTCTTGCTTTTGTATTTGTTTTATAGATATTTGTTTTCTTCCTGCTTCTTTAAATTGGAGATGTTGAAGGCATCAAGAGTCTGTCATACAGAATGAATTAAGCCAAAGAAAGAAAAACAAGCATCATACATTAACATATATGTGTAGGATCTAGAAAAATAGTTCAGATGAACCATTTCCTGGGCAAGAACAGAGATGCAGATGTAGAGAATGGACGTATGGACACCAGGGGGGAGGGAAGTGTGGGACAAATTGGAAGGTTGCTGCTGCTGCTGCTAAGTCCCTTCAGTCGTGTCTGACTCTGTGTGACCCCATAGATGGCAGCCCACCAGGCTCCCCCATCCCTGGGATTCTCCAGGCAAGAACACTGGAGTGGGTTGCCATTTCCTTCTCCAATGCATGAAAGTGAAGAGTGAAAGTGAAGTCGCTCAGTCGTGTCTGACCCTGAGCGACCCCATGGAGTGCAGCCCACCAGGCTCCCCTGTCCATGGGAGATTAGGATAGACATAAACACACTACTATGCGTAAAATAGGTAGTTGGTGGGAACCTGTCATAAAGTACAGGAAGCTTAGTTGGGTGCTCTGTAATGACCTAGAGGGGTGGGATGGTGGGGTAGAGGTGGAAGGGAGGTGCAAGAGGGAGGGGATGTATTAGACATATAGCTGACTCAATCCATTGTACAGCAGAAACTAACACAGCATTATAAAGCAACTATAATCCAATTTTAAATGGGGCATGATCATTGGCCAACCATGTAGGGCATGATGGGGAAGGCAGGGTGAAAAGCACAGGACCTGCCACGAGGGAAGATAAGTCCCATCAGTGGAAAGTGCTGGCAATGGAGGATCAGCCAGAGTGGCAAACATGGGGTCAGAACTGGTCACCCCCTCAATTCTTCAGCTGTGACCTGAACAGTCACAATAAGAGTTTCTCAGTGAAAAATCAGGACATTTTAACTTGAGGAAAATTTGACTTTGGGGTCTTGGATTAGAGATACTTATCAGTTCAGCTGATAGGAATTGGCTTTGAAAATATCTTTCATAGGGTAAAACAGCCCTGCTAACTAAACAGAGATTCCTGGGCTGTGGGACCCCTCAAGAGGGCAGAACCCCAACCCAGAAAAGATTTGGACATCAGGAATCAACACGACACCCTGAAAACAAAGACCTAGACTGAAGCCCAGTTAGAAGAATTAGAATTGGGAGACTCAGGAATGAGAGGAGCCTCAGTTATTACAACAACAGAGGCAAAATTTAAGGGTCAGATCCACACCAAAAATAACTCAATGCTGAGCCTCAGGAAAAGGTTTTTCCAATGTTTAAATGTGTTGACCTTGGGAACTGGGAATGAAGATGAGCCGGTGCAGTTGGCTCCAGGGTTTCCTGTGGCAAAGAATAGAGCATGTGAAAGGCGAAGAAGATGCTAGGGCCTGGAAGCTATTTAGGCTTAAAATCTGAGTTTTTCCTTATTGCTGCCAATGAACTTACTCCAGTAGCACTTCATATCCCTGATCCCACCAATCAACCAAGACACTTAAAATTTATAATCAGCTAAAATAGCACAAGCTGCATTTATGCTAATTGCATGTAAAGTAAGGGAGAATGAGCTCTCGAGAGAGAGTCAAGCCTGGAATGGCCCTCTTACAATTAAGTAAGTACACATTAACATCTGGACATCTACTATTTTGGCTGCTATGACACCTTTTCAGTTTTCTTCAGTGTTATATCCTGTGTTTGAGATAACCAGTTAAGTGTCATCAAGATAAGTGAGATGTTAGCATTATTGCAACTGATTCACTGCTTTCTATTCAACAAGCTCACAGAAATGATTAAGCCTCCCTCCATTCCCCTTTCCAATGTCAGCATTATTTCCTTTTTTAGGAGCAATTCAAAGGTTTGATCGTGCTGTCTTGGCTGAGAGGGTCCCCCTGCAGAGTTTTCCTGTAGTGTTATGGATCATGCCCCTCAGTTCCCAGCCCGACTGTGGAGTTTCCCCTTCTGTAATGTTAATAACTACTTGAAATCTGTGTCACACTGTACCCAGTAAGCTTCTAAGGCCACAGTGGTAGATTAAATATATCCACAAATCCTTCGCTGCTTCTCCCATTGAGAGGTATAGTCTAATTCCTCCCCTCTTAAATCCTTGCTGGTCTTAGAGACTGATTTGAGCAATAGGATGTTGCAGAAGTGATATTATAAAATCTCTAAAGTGAGGATGTTGGAAGTGTTGCACTCACCCTTGAAGTTCCCAGCTGGAATGTAAAAACCCTGACCTCTTTAGGTCACCTTGATGCAGAAACCACATGAAAAGGCCATGCGGAGGGGCCCTGAGACTGCATAAAGAGAAGGACATTCATGGTGGCTGCTCCAACCCTCAGCCATGTGAAGACCTGCCCAATGCTCAGATTTGTGAGCATTATAATATGGTTGCTGCTTTGTGGGTTACATTTTCAATGTGGTTGTTATTTAGCAGTAGGTAACCAGAACTGCCGCTCTTCTGGGGTGCCAGAAATTCCTGGAATAAGAAAGCCTCCTTCCCTGTGATTAACCCATCAGTTCAGTCTCTTAAAGACCACTACATCCGCTATTTAGCCAAATGTATATTTCTTTACTAAAATTAGAGAAATTTCAGAAGAGAGGTATATACAACAAAGGTTATACTTGAGAACTGAAAGTGAAGACACCTAAAAACTAGATCCTACAAAAGAGTTCCCCTCTGGGGTTTCTCCAAATCTCCTTTAGCTCCCATGTCCTCAGGTAACATCCTTGCCTTCAGACATCTTTACCTGCTAGTCATCTGCCTGAATTTCTACTTACCTCACAGAACATTCAACCTCTTCCTGAATCCATCACCTTGTTACTGAACCAAACTTGTCATCACCTGTTATGCAGCAAAGCTGCTCTACCGACACCAGGTTATCATTAAGGAAAGTGTAGTGTCTATTTCAAGGAACCTAGCAAGGAGAACAGGCAGCTCATGCTCAAAAGACTGAACTCCCTGAGAGCTTTCAGGGAACAGTTTTTAAAAGCAACATTTGGGGGTAATGTTTCAGGAATCTTGATCATCAACCTTCTGGTTCCAACCAGTCTGGGGTCTTTGTGCTCAGCATGAAGTCATCATCTTCCACTTGAGTGGGGATGGGGGGAGGGTCTTAGTTCTGCAGAACAACTCAAAGATATGTATCGCTTGTTATGTATATTTCTTGAGGAGGAACTAGGACTCTTTTACGCTATCATTACTTTTCTTGATTGACTGCTTTTCTTTTGTTTCTGTATTTCTTCACTTCCTGCATTAGCAACTGCTTGAGTCTGTGCTTTGGAACTCAGGGAAGGTTCTAGGAGACTAAAGCCTTTTTCTACAAACAAGAGATGGGGGACACAGAGGGGCTTTATACCTAGGAGGACCTCACAGAATCCTGCTTGGTATCACCTTTCCTCTCCTAAAACAAATACCTCACATCTCATGCTTGAAATGGGGTAGCAGCCCTAGAGTTTAGCATGATGTGCCGGGGTCCAGCCCCAGTGGATCCAGGGTGATTCAAAGGTGGGGGGACGGAGTCGGCGTCTTTGGAAATAACTTATTTAATTACAGATAGAGAGGGATTAGAAGATTAGCAGAGAAAAAGAGGCTGAATAACTTGGTTCACATGGGATACCAATCACCACCTACGTAGGCCGCAGGCGTCTTCCCATTCTCCTGAAGGAGAGGAGGCACTGAGGCCCCCCCGGTCCGATCTTAGAAGCCCAGGCAAAATTAATAGGCTTGGTGGGTACCCATGCACCAGATGGGAATTCGGCCAGAAAATAGTAGGAGAGAAAAAGGGGCTGAATAACTTGGTTTATGTGGGATACCAATAAAATTTCAAGACAAGGAATTTGCACCATCAACGTTGGGCCACTGGTGCCACTTGAATATCGGAAGGTGCCCCTCCTTGGGCTCCTTCTCACGTGGGCTTGAAAACCAAGGCAAATAAGTAGACTTGGAGGGCACCTATGCTCCAGATGGGAATTCAGCCAGAAAAACGGGGAGCAGAAAAGAACGACATGAGGGAATCAGTCTTTCCAGAAACTGATCCGATTTCTTTATTTTGGGGTTTGCTTATATACCTTTTGTTACATATAGGGATGAATACAGAGTCACACGGGGGTCAGCAGTCCGGACCTTTATCAAAATCAGGTGCTTCACATAAATGTATAAAAAAAGGTCTTAGGGATATTACATCATCTTCTGGCTGTGAGTGAGACCTGCTGACATTTTATGATCCTTTCTTTCTGATAACCAAAAAACTTATTTCTTCCAAAGGTGTTTTTTCTTAAACCAGGCACCACCCTCCAAATAAAGTTACATTCCTATAGGGTGAGGGTGTAGTGAGTTACAATCAAGAAAGGAATTTATTTAACCTAAGGTTAACATGATTACTCTTAAAGGTTAATACTTATTTCTCCTATATGCTTAAAGGTTAATACTTATTTCTCCTCTATGTTAGTTATATTCATTATAAGGGTAGGGAACATGAGATTTAGCAGCAAACATCAGCCCAACAAATGAAAATCCTTTCACCAATGCTCCCCTTAAGATCTATTTAGTCTTAAGATAGTGATAAAGTTACATTTTTACATAGCAAGGACACAGTGATTTATAACAAAGTACAGTGATCTATTACAAAAGAGAAAATCCATTAACTCAAAAAGTCTAGTATTGCTAACATCAAAAACTACTATATTTCCTTTTCTATATTCCAAATACATTGATTAATATATTCCCAGGTGCCTAAGGATATGGAGGCCTGGCGGCAATCTTTGACTCAACAAGAAGAAAAAGCCCTATGCTAATTAAGACTCTCAAAATACTCCAAAGCTCTCTGTGCTGTTTATGTTTATAGTAAACAATCATGTGGCAGGAGTATGGATAATCCTGTCACACAAGCTAGTCTGTCAGCAGAGAGGTTTGACCTAAGACATCCTTGTCCCACCCAGGACAGGGAATTAGCAGCAATTATTGACACAACAAATGAAAAACCCTTCACCAATATAATTCCTAACCAACCCAGTACTAATAATTTCCAACTCCCCAAAAGAATTTGCCTTTAGTAAATCTAAAACATCTCATGCCTCTCAGATTGGGAGGCTGTAAACAATCACATGTGGCCGGACGAACCTATACAGGCAGGCCAGATAACCTTCAGAAGAGTCTGTAAGCTGAAACACTCTTGTCACGCCCAAGAATTTTTATTGCCTTGGAGCTGCACGTTTACTCCTTCTCCGAGAGAAATGGTTATGGGGGAGAGCCCCCTGTAAAGTCAGAGATGTAGGTGAGAGCATAAAACAGACTCTGGTTTGGGGGTTAGATGCTTGGGAACAGGGGGTTTCCTGAGGCTTGATCACGCCTTTGCGTATGCCAAGCCTCCTTCCTCATGACCTTTGCCATGGACGGAGTTCCTCACGCTGGCCCCCGGCAATGATGGTCAGTGAAGCAGGTGGATAACCCAGCCTCACAAAACAGATAAGGGAAAAATTGTTCTGAGCCATTGTCAATGGTGATGCAGGAGCCTCTTTGTTGGATTAAATTTGATACTGTACCAGTATATGCTATAATTGAACAGATCTCCATAATTAAAGAACATTTAAGTGAAACACAAATCCAAGAAAAGTCATTAATTTGGGGGAGAATAGGGCATTCTAATTCAAGAATCACCAATTGAAGCATTTGGACCTTAAGCAGACAAATTAGTGAAATGGACTTTGTGCTATTAATGGGCACAGATGGGAATTATGGCAAAGTGGAATGAGTTTGTATGACTTTGTAAGGGCACACCTATGATGCACTTCCTAAAAATGGCTGTTTTGCAGGGATATAGAGAGAGCTGTCACCTCTCTCTCCTGTCGATTCTGAGATCTGGATTTACATGTGGAATGTTCAATTTTTAAACACTGAGGAGATCAAATAAAACACATGTCCATCCACTGAATCTGGGACGTGTGCATGCTCAGTCACTCTGTCGTGTTTGACTCTACTTGACCATATGGACTGTAGCCCACCATGCCCCTCTGTCCACGGGGATTCTCTAGGCAAGAATACTGGGGTGGGTTGCTATCCATGCCCTCCTCTAGGGGGTCTTCCCAACCCTGGGATTGAACCCACGTCTCCTGCATCTCATCTCATACATTGTAGGAACTTTACCTACTCAGTCACATACCAGATGAAAATATTCCCCTAGTTATCAAGACATGACTCCCTGCACCTTTCCCTGGACTGTATAACTGTACTGAGTAGCATTTAGAGCATTACTGTGCCTGAAGAGGAGGGAGGGCCTACCTGAATAGTTAATTCCTTAGTCTTTAATACTGACTCTTCTTGAAGAGAAACTCTAAGATAATGATTAAATCCTAAACTTTAGCCATCTCCTAGTGTGGAGAGTGAAGTGTTTACCAATTCTTTTCACTAGAAAAATGTCAGTGATTTAGAGATGAGACTTTCACTAGTGTATGTTAATTCTGAAACTCTGCCTCCTTTCATTCTTTGTTAAGCACTATTGTATTAACTAGGTAGTCACTGGTCCCTGTACTCAGTATTTCTGCTATATCCAACACTCAGTTAAGGCTCTTAATTCTACCCACTCCAGGCTAGAATATTGGAGAGGGTAGCAGTTCCCTTCTCCAGGGGATCTTCCCAATCCAGGGGGTTCGGATCTCCCACATTGCAGGTGGATTCTTTACCAGCTGAGCCACCAGCGAAGCCCAAGAATACTGGAATGGGTGAAAAAGAAAAGTGAAGTCACTCAGTCGTGTCCAACTCTTTGCAGTCCTATGGACTACTAGAGTGGGTAGCCTATCACTTCTCCAGCACATCTTCCTCACCCAGGAATCGAACCAGAGTCTCCTGCCTTGCAGGCAGATTCTTTATCAGCTGAGCTACCAGGGAAGCCTGGTAGCATTAAACTTAATAAAATCCACACTTAGAAACAGTTGTGAGAGACAGCAAGAAACACCCTTGTTGTGCTTGTTCAGAGGCCCATTCTATAATCATTTTAAAGATGTTTCAATGAAACAAAGACATTATCAACACTAACGTGAACTATATAAATGATAGCATCTTTGTCATACATAAATTTATGCATTAAAGACCTGACAAAATTCAGGTAGTAAATAATAAAGTATGGAAAAGAAGAGTGAAAAATAATAAAATCAATAGTATTTATCTTGACATCAAAAAGAAAATTAAAACAACAGCAATAAATAAATAAATAAATCAAATCATACCCAAAGCGTTAACTTCTGTTTGAGGCCCATACAAGTGAGGGGCCCTAAAACTTGATCATTATGGACCTCACAGTAAATCTACCTTTATTTATACTCTCTTTCATGTAGAATATATAGGTTTTGTAAAATCCAATGACAATTTTCTTTTGTCCTGTTTGGGAATAAAAAGGTATACATTTCTCCTCATCTGTAAGGCATGCACATAAAGATTTAAAAAAGAGTTTCTAACAAAGGCCCTTTAAAATGAAAGTTGTAGATGTTTCTCAAGCTCCCTTGGGGGCAAACATTTAAGTTCAGAAAGGAGATGACTCGTGTGAGAACAGTTGAATATCCATAGTTTCTCCGGCTTTCTTAAGAAGGAAAAATCTTCCCATCTGTTAGTGACATTTCAGACTTCAGTCACAGATTTTCACAAGGATCTTGGTTAAGTCATTTTCTTCTGTTTTCTTTATTATTATTTATTTTGGCTGTGCTGGGCTTTTGTTGTGTCATACAGGCTCTAGAGTGTATAGGCTCAGTAGCTGTGGTGTGTGGGCTTAGTTGCAGTATGTGGGATCTTAGATCCCCCACCAGGCACTGAACCTGAACTCCCTGCATTGGGAACCTAGAGTCTTACCCACTGGACCACAGGGAAGTCCCTTCTTCTGTCTTCTAAATCAACTTCTCTCACAATGTCCTAACTCATTCTACCACTTGAACTATCCCTTATCTCCAGGAGAGCATCTCCCTATATTTGTATTGCTCTTGTGTGTAAGATAGAAATATGCCTTTGCAATGAGCTCAGTATCTAGATATAACCACTTTTACTAAACTTCTGTTACCTTTAGTGTTAATCCTTAAAGTTTGTTTTACTTTTCTCCTTTTCTTCCTTTTTAAAACATTTTTAGGGGACTAGTTGCCTCAATGCTTTGACTTTTCTGACTCAAGGTTGTTTTTATTGAATTATTTCCTGTAATCTGTACCCTCCATGCTGTTTCTGATTCTCTCTGCAGGATTTCCCTCTTGTTCCTGACATTTGCCCTCAGGCTCTGCCTTTTATATTTTCTCCTTTGGTTGATACAATGAAAAGAGATATTTATATGCTTGTTGATTCACAAACTTCCTCAGGAACTTCCTGAGTATAATCTAAAATCACCCCCATACTTGGAGGGCAGGGAGAGACTGAAGAAAGAGGCAGACCCCTGCAGGTTGGTGGTGGCAGGATTGATAAGCAAGGGAACTTGCCTACCAGGCTTGTCTTGGGTGGTTGCAAGATGAGTAGACTTCCAGACCCTCCCACCAAATCTTAAAATTTTTATAGAGAGGTGTTAACTGGGTTCTGTTGCATGTAACATCTAGATGGTCTCAACAACACACTGCTCTCTCAAGGCTGAGTCCTTGAAAGCCACTCCCATTGTGGGAAAATGGACAGACAGTGCATTTTAGGCACCGGGAAGGTGGGGGAAAGTGAAAGTGTTAGTTACTCAATTGTGTCTGACTCCGTGACCCATGGACTGTAGCCTGTCAGGCTCCTCTGTCCATGGGATTCTCCAGGCAAGGATGAGGGAGTGGGTATACCAATTCCTTCTCCAGGGCATCTTCTGGACTCATGGATTGAACTCAGATCTCCTGCTTTGCAGGCAGATTCTTTACCACCTGAGCCACCAGGGAAGGTGGGGTGGTGCCTCTTATTGTTCAGGCCCAGTTCTTGGATCAACTGTAGTCATGACCTTTTGATGATCTTCTCCAGAAAGGCCCTTTAGGAAATGTGATCACTCAGCAAGAGAGTTCCAGAAAAACATCTATTTCTGCTTTATTGACTATGCCAAATCCTTTGACTGTGTGGATCATAATAAACTGTGAAAAATTCTGAAAGAGATGGGAATACCAGACCATCTGACCTGCCTCTTGAGAAACCTGTATGCAGGTCAAGAAGCAACAATTACAACTGGACATGGAACAACAGATTGGTTCCAAATAGGAAAAGGAGTACATCAAGGCTGTATATCATCACTCTGCTTATTTAAATTATATGTAGAGTACATCATGAGAAATGCTGGACTGGAAGAAGCATAAGCTAGAATCAAGATTGCCGGGAGAAATATCAATAACCTCAGATATGCCGATGACACCACCCTTATGGCAGAAAGTGAAGAGGAACTAAAAAGCCTCTTGATGAAAGTGAAAGTGGAGAGTGAAAAAGTTGGCTTGAAGCTCAGCATTCAGAAAACTAAGATCATGGCATCCGGTCCCATCACTTCCTGGGAAATAGATGGGGAAATAGTGGAAACATTGTCAGACTTTATTTTGGGGGGCTTCAAAATCACTGCAGATGGTGACTGCAGCCATGAAATTAAAAGATGCTTATTCCTTGGAAGAAAAGTTATGACTAACCTAGACAACATATTGAACAGCAGAGACATTACAATGCCAACAAAGGTCCTTCTAGTCAAGGCTTGGTTTTTCCAGTGGTCATGTATGGATGTGAGAGTTGGACTATGAAGAAAGCTGAGCGCTCAAGAATTGATGTTTTTGAGCTGTAGTGTTGGAGAAGACTCTTGAGAGTCCTTTGGACTGAAAGAAGATTCAACCAGTCCATCCTAAAGGAGATCAGTCCTGGGTGTTCATTGGAAGGACTGATGTTGAAACTGAAACTCCAATACTTTGGCCACCTCATGCGAAGAGTTGACTCATTGGAAAAGATCCTAATGCTAGGAAGGATTTGGGGCAGGAGGAGAAAGGGACGACAGAGAATGAGATGGCTGGATGGCATCACCGACTCGATGGACATGAGTTTGGGTAGACTCCAGGAATTGGTGATGGACAGGGAGGCCTGGTGTGCTCGATTCATGGGGTCGCAAAGAGCCGGACAGGACTGAGCAACTGAACTGAACTGCTTTCTCTCCACTTACCCTGGCTGCTTTTTTAGGATATTATTTGTCATTCACTCTAAAGCATCATTTTGGTCAATGATGTTCTATTTTGAGAGACAGAAATGCCATTTTGGAGGCTTTGAAAAGCTTTTTTTGACTATGCAATTATTTTTAAATGTGCATTAATTGAGAATAGCCAGAAACAAATAGCTGGCTAAAAAGGAATTTTCCAGTGATGCCCTCAGGTAAATTTGCTAAGACTCTACTGCTAGGAGTGCAGGTATGTGTGAGTACAAATTCTCTTCTCTGTACCCAGCATCATCCCTTCTAATAAGGGGAATAAGCATAGAATGTTTATTCCTATGACATTCTCCTTCAATGTCATAGGAATAAACTGTTCACAAAATATTTTTCTTTTCCATTCTACAGCCAGATAATCCATAGCATATCTTCTATCGAGATCCATACAACACTGGAGATAAGATTGTTATATAAAACGAAGAGTAGCCTCTCTAGTTGGAAAGGATTTCTAAAGAATGTGGTGATGGTCTGAGCTGTTTCTAACTGGCAGTGTCAGGGCAGTGGTTGTGGTGCAGAGGAGTAGCATTTGGTCATTTGAGATCTCCAGTCCATTACGGAAAGCATAATTGAGTTGTGTCACTGATAACACAAATTGTACAAACTAACTTACATATTAAATAATCAGTGCTATGAGAAGTTGTAATTATTTTTTTCTACCTCACTTTGCCAAACTGACTTTTGAAAATTCACCAGAAATGAATTTGCTCTATTTTCAGGGGAGCCAATTTGTATGCTTGCAGTGACTGGTTTGAATAGTAGTTCATCTCATGCACACATCCAATTACTTCTTATAGAAAGGGTTCAGAAAAGTTCCCAACCTACCAGAGCAAAGCCTTGACTTGAGAAAAGATGAATACTTTGGTGTGTTTCAACTATTTTATTAATAAAGGAAAAGAAAAAGTAAATACCAGCCATTCTGTAACAAAGTATCATTTTTCTTCAAGTTGAAATGACAGTAGAAATTTTTGAACTTTTTAAAGAATTTGTTCGTAATTAATATAGTTTCTCTCTAATTTTTAAATATTGTCTCAAACTTTAAGAAGAAATTCAACAATACTCTAATAACTGGGATAATTCTCCTGGAAAGACATGGAGTAACCCTAAATGTGAACCAGAGTCTAGGCCAGGTTAGATTTCTGGGATCCAGTAAAGATTTAGCGTGAACCAGTCAGAGGTTATGTCAGGAAGCTGTGATAAATGAATAGCAATTTATTGGTAACTGAGAGGATGGGATTCAAGTCACAGTAATATACTATGGATTGGTTCAGAGGTTGGCACTCTATTTAGTTCTGAATGTCTACAGCAAAGCAAGCTAGAAAAATAAGAAAAAGAAAGAACATCAATAGGAGACTTGGAGAGACATACAGACCACTAAGGTAAGAAAGGAACAAGAAACATAGGAAAAGAGCTATAAGAGTAACTGCAGGTAAAACTAGAGTATCTTGAACTGTCAGATTTTTAGAGTCAAAGTGTGCCTGTGTGAGTTGTTCTTGAGCTTTCCTGATTGCTTGTCTTCCTGTGTCTAGCTGTCAATACAGGCAGGAAAACGAGTTTTGACTTCTCAGATTCACAATCTCTGAACCCCAGGCACAGGGGAAACTATAGTCACATTCAAACACTGAGCATTGACCACAAATGTAACTGGTATCAACCACTGCTTACTGATTCAATATCCAAGAATATCACATAATACTGCCACCAAGGGTGCTACCAGCTATGACTATGATCAATATGATCAGTTCTTCCCTCTCTCCACTTAAACAGTAGCTTGGGAAATCAATCCGTTTTAACACAGCTGAGCTGAGGTTAAATCAATGCCCTGAAAACCTAAGTGAAAGTATGAATTTTTCTGAATATTCCTGAATGGTAAAAAGAGGCAACTATACCAAATTAAAGATAAACTTGAAAGCAGTTTGACCCACACCAGGATAAAACTGTGTACTATGGAGGTCTCATCATCTTTGTAACAATTCTGCTTCATTTTCCCTTGTGGAGACATCCTGTGTTCTAATACATACTAAGTGTCTGTGTTCCCCACTTCCACACAATGCGAACTTTTTATTCCTTTCAAGGTACAATTGGCTGACAATCTATTAGAGCATTACCCATGCTAGAGATGCCTTCATTGCAATAAGAAAGCAGTAATCCGAAGATCATTATCAATATACACGTGACTATTTTTCCTGTTTGATCATGGCAGACCTCTTTGATCATGGGGCTTCCCATGTGGCACCAATGATTAAAGAACCGCCTTCCAATGTAGGAGATGTAACAGATGCAGGTTTGATCCCTGGGTTGGGAAGATCCCCTGGAGGAGGACATGACAATCCACTACAGTATTCTTGCCTGGAGAATACCATGGACAGAGGAGCCTGGTGGGCAATAGTCCACAGGGTTGCAGAGTCAGATCTGACTGAAGCAACTTAGCATTCAGCAGGCAAACTTAAGGAAACACAGAACTCTTGTCCATTGAGAATAGAAGAAGAGCAGGAAATTTCTAAATATTGCTGTTCAGTAGCTACAAGCAGCTCAACAAAGTGAATAAGCAACATAAATGTCTATTTATAACTCAGTATCTATGTGATGAAATGGTAATGGTTAGTTCAGTTCAGTTCAGTCGCTCATCCTGTCCAACTCTTTGCAACCCCATGAGCTGCAGCACGCCAGGCCTACCTGTCCATTACCAACTCCCGGAGTCCACCCAAACCTAGTTCCATTGAGTCGGTAATGTCATCCAACCAATTTATCCTCTGTCTATCCCTTCTCCTCCGGCCCTCAATCTTTCCCAGCATCAGAGTCTATTCAAATGAGTCAGCTCTTCACATCAGGTGGCAAAAGTATTAGAGTTTCAGCTTCAATATCAGTCCTACCAATGAACACCTAGGACTAATCTCCTTTGGGATAGACTGGTTGCAGTCCAAGGGACTCTCAAGAGTCTTGTCCAACACCACAGTTCAAAAGCATCAATTTTTCAGCACTTGGCTTTCTTCACAGTCCAACTCTCACATCCATACATGACCACTGGAAAAACTATAGCCTTGATCAGACGGACCTTTGTTAACAAAGTAATGTCTCTGCTTTTCAATATGCTGTCTAGGTTGGTCATGACTTTCCTTCCAAGGAGTAAGCGTCTTTTAATTTCATGGCTGCAATCACCATCTGCAGTGATTTTGGAGCCCCCCAAAATAAAGTCAGCCACTGTTTCCACTGTTTCCCCATCTATTTCCCAGGAAGTGATGGGATCAGATGCCATGATCTTTGTTTTCTGAATGTTGAGCCTTAAGCCAACTTTTTCACTCTCCTCTTTCACTTTCATCAAGAAGCTCTTTAGTTCCTCTTCACTTTCTGCCATAAAGGTTGTGTCATCTGCATATCTGAGGTTATTGATATTTCTCCTGGCAGTCTTGATTCCAGCTTGTGCTTCCTCCAGTCCAGCATTTCTCATGTTGTACTTTGCATATAAGTTAAATAAGCAGAGTGACGATATACAGCCTTGACGTACTTCTTTTCCTATTTGGAACCAGTTTGTTATTCCATGTGCAGTTCTAACTGTTGCTTCCTGACCTGCATATAGGTTTCTCAAGAGGCAGGTCAGGTGGTCTGGGATTCCCATCTCTTTCAGAAGTTTTCAGTTTATTGTGATCCACACAGTCAAAGGCTTTGGCATAGTCAGTAAAACAGAAATAGATGTTTTTCTGGAACTCTTTTGCTTTTTTGATGATCCAGGGGATGATGGCAATTTGATCTCTGGTTCCTCTGCCTTTTCTAAAAGCAGCTTGAACATCTGCAAGATCACGATTCGCATATTGCTGAAGCCTGGCTTGGAGAAATTTGAGCATTATTTTACCAGCATGTGAGATGAGTGCAATTGTGAGGTAGTTTTAGCATTCTTTGGCATTGCCTTTCTTTGGGATTGGAATGAAAGCTGACCTTTTTCAGTCCTGTGGCCACTGCTGAGTTTTCCAAATTTGCTGGCATATTGAGTGCAACACTTTCACAGCATCATCTTTCAGGATTTGAAGTAGCTCAACTGGAATTTCATCACCTCCACTAGCCTTATTCATAGTGATGCTTCCTAAGGCCCACTTGACTTCACATTCCAGGCTGTCTGGCTTTAGGTGAATGATTACACCATCGTGATTATCTGGGTCATGAAGATCTTTTTTGTACAGTTCTTTTGTGTATTCTTGCCACCTCTTCTTAATACCTTCTGTTAGGTCCCTACCATTTCTGTCCTTTATCGAGCTCATCTTTGCATGAAATGTTCCCTGGGTATCTCTAATTTTCTTGCAGAGATTTCTAGTCTTTCCATTCTAGTGTTTCCCTCCATTTCTTTGCACTGATTGCTGAGGAAGGCTTTCTTATCTCTCCTTGCTATTCTTTGAAACTCTGCATTCAAATGGGTATATCTTTCTTTTTCTCCTTTGCTTTTTGCTTCCCTTCCTTTCATAGCTATTTGTAAGGCCTCCTCAGACAGCCATTTTGCTTTTTTGCATTTCTTTTTCTTGGGGGTGGTCTTGATCCCTGTCTCCTGTACAATGTCACATACCTCTGTCCATAGTTCATCAGGCACTCCGTCTATCAGATCTAGTCCCTTAAATCTATTTCTCACTTCAACTGTATAGTCATAAGGGATTTGATTTAGGTCATACCTGAATGGTCTAGTGGTTTTCTCCACTTTCTTCAATTTCAGTCTGAATTTGGCAATAAGGAGTTGATCTGAGCCGCAGTCAGCTCCCGGTCTTGTTTTTGCTGACTGTATAGAGCGTCTCCATTAATGGTTATATTTTAAGCATTAATCAACATGTGCAACTATGGAGAAAGTATAAGCTATATAGAAAAATGATAGGATATGGACTGAGTGATGGGTCATATAATTATAAATCTACTCCTTCTATTAGACATGGTATAGAAAGAAAAAGTTACAGAAATCAATAGTTAATGGCAGAACTCCTGGAAAGAGTATTGTAAACCCAAATAGCTGATAACTACAAAATGCAAAGAGGACATATTCAGGATCATAGGTATAGATGCTTGAGCAAAGATTGAAGCACTATTTAAAACCTTTTATTTAAATTTTCATTGTTGTAGTTGTTATGGGATGGATGGCTATTGTTTTTTGCGCTGTTGATATATAATGTTTCCACTGTTCAAGAAACAAAGCAGAAATTACAGATCCAAATTACTATCCTTCATGCAAGTAGCTTCCCTGACAGGATATACATTTATTCCAGTGAGACTGCTACTGCTTAAAATGGTTTTAGAACTCCTCCTGAAATTGCTTTCAGAGCCTGAAGCTAATTTCTTTGACTATCCTCAATAGTGGCAAATATCCATCCTTTGACAGAGGATTTGATTTTTTAAAGCTTGCCAAAAGTCAGGACTAGTGAGTAAAGTAGCCAGTTAAACTGGGTTATACTGTTTGGGTTTTTAAAAATAAGGTGAGCTAAAGCAATGAGCCGAGTTTTCTCATATAGCTCATAAACCACTTTAGAAGGCAATTACAAAAGGGAATTTTTCAAAGTAGATTTTTATTTCCTTTCTTTGTAAGATACCACTGCTGCTGCTGCTGCTGCTAAGTCGCTTCAGTCATGTCTGACTCTGTGCAACCCCAGAGACGGCAGCCCACCATGCTCCCCTGTCCCTGGGATTCTCCAGGCAAGAACACTGGAGTGGCTTGCCATTTCCTTCTCCAATGCATGAAAGTGAAAAGTGAAAGTGAAGTCACTTAGTCGTGTCCGACTCTTCGCTACCCCATGCACTGCAGCCCACCAGGCTCCTCCATCCATGGGATTCTCCAGGCAAGAATACTGGAGTGGGTTGCCATTGCCTTCTCCGAAGATACCACTAGTTGACTCTAAATGCCCTTCCAGCTTTATGATTCTGTGATTCAATAATTCATCTATTTAAACATCTTGAAAGATTTGGTGCTATTTTAAAGAAAAATAAAACATCTCAATGTGATTAAAAACTTTACCCTAAAAAAAAAAATGTTAAAAAGAGCATGTTTAATTACACTGGGGCTCATTTTCCTCTGCTGTAAGAGGAGGGAGGGTCTTGAATAGACGATCCTCAAGCTATACAATGATATGCTAGTATATTAACAGTTTTTTAAAAATAAAAAATTACTCCAAAATTTAGTGTCTTGAAATTATTGAATTTAGTGTCTTGAATTATTTCACAGTTTTTATGCAATCAAGAATCTTGGCACTACTATCTCTGTCCTCTGCGTCAGGATTTCCCACAGGCTACAATTATGGTGTCATCTGGGCTGCAGTCATTCCAAGGATCAACTTGGATTTGTTTCCAAGCCCACTCATATGGTTGTTGGCACTATTCACTATTCAGTTCTTCATGGGCCTGGGTTCTTGCTGGCCCATGATTGAAGGCTGCTGTAGGCACCTTTCCACACAGGCTTCTTTATTAGGCATCTCATGATATGGCAACGTGCTTTGTCAAAACAAGCAGGCAGTAACAGCCAAGGAAAAAGAGTCCAAGCCAGAAGTTAAGATCTTTATAACCAAATCTGAGATGTGAGAAGTCTTGACTTCTGCAATATCTTGCTCTGTAATTAGGCACAGTCTATACTCAGGGAGTATAGACCAACCTAGACAGCATGTTGAAAAGCAAAGACACTACTTTGCCAACAAAGGTTCATCTAGTCAAAGCTATGGTTTTTCCAGTAGTCATGTATGGATGTGAGAGTTGGGCCATAAAGAAAGCTGAGTGCTGAAGAACTGATGCTTTTGAACTATGGTGTTGGAGAAGACTCTTGAGAGTCCCTTGGACTGCAAGGAGATCCAACCAGTCCATCCTAAAGGAAATCAGTCCTGAATATTCATTGGAAGGACTGATGCTGAAGCTGAAATTCCAATACTTTGGCCACCTGATGTGAAGAGCTGACTCATTGGAAAAGACCCTGATGCTGGGAAAGATTGAAGGCAGAAGAAGGGAACGAGAGTATAAGATGGTTGGGTGGCATCACCAACTCAGTGGACATGAGTTTGAGTAAGCTCTGGGAGTTGGTGACGGACATGCAGGCCTGGCATACTGCAGCCCATGGGGTTGCAAAGAGTCAGACACAACTGAGTGACTGAATTGAAATGATACTCATGTGGAAGGGATTACACAGGGGAGAGAGAACTAGAAGGTGGGAGTGACAGGAACCATCTGATAAGCACATATTCCCCCACCCCTGGTGATTCTCATTCCTCTCACATGAGAACTATACTCACCACCTCCAGGTACCTGTAAAATTCAATCCATTACATCAACAAATCGAAGTCCACTATCACCTCATTTAAATCGTGTTCAAATGTAAACGAGTCTCCTTGAGCATAATTCTTTCAGTTCACCCCAGGAGTCTAGTCCCTTTATATCTGTGGACTTGTGAAAGCACAAGTTCTGGAACTGTGATTCTTCTATTGTCATTAACTTCACAGCCACCTTATCACAGGTGCCTCTAGACCACAGAGTCAGCTGCACAGAATTTATTGTTCTGAGTCCTACTGAAATTTGACAGAGTATTTTTTATTGCTAAGTGTGCCAAAAAGTGCTCTGAGTCCCCTAAAGCCACCAAACATTGTGTTTCTTCTAGTGATAGAAAATGTGGGGACATGATAACTTAACTGTTTTGGAGATGTTTTAGGATACCTCAAACCAATGAATCTGTAAACATTTGGTTAATGGGGCAGGTATCTGAAGCTTCATAATGTTTATCTCCTGCTCTCTAGAGCATGTGTCTTAATGAGGCTTCCAATATGCTTACCTTGTTACTTTTTGCTCAAGTGATCCAACTAATATGTCATCAGTATTATGGACCAAAGTGATGTTGTTGTTGTTCAGTTGCTAAGTTGTGTCTGACTCTTTGTGATCCCATAAACTGCAGCATGCCAGGCTCCTCTGTCCTATCTCCTAGAGTTTGCTCAGATTCATGTCCATTGAGTTGGTGATGACATCCAACCATCTCATCCTCTCAGTTCAGTTCAGTCATGTCCCACTCTTTGTGACCCCATGAGTCGCAGCACGCCAGGCCTCCCTGTCCATCACCATCTCCTGGAGTTCACTCAGACTCACATCCATCAAGTCAGTGATGCCATCCAGCCATCTCATCCTCGGTTGTCCCCTTCTCCTCCTGCCGCCAATCCCTCCCAGCATCAGTCTTTTCCAATGAGTCAACTCTTCTCATGAGGTGGCCAAAGTACTGGAGTTTCAGCTTCAGCATCATTCCTTCCAAAGAAATCCCAGGGCTGATCTCCTTCAGAATGGACTGGTTGGATCTCCTTGCAGTCCAAGGGACTCTCAAGAGTCTTCTCCAACACCACAGTTTAAAAGCATCAATTCTTCAGCGCTCAGCTTTCTTCACAGTCCAACTCTCACATCCATACATGACCAGAGGAAAAACCATAGCCTTGACTAGATAGACCTTTGTTGGCATTGTAATGTCTCTGCTTTTCAATATGTTGTCTAGGTTGGTCATAACTTTTCTTCCAAGGAGTAAGCATCTTTTAATTTCATGGCTGCAGTCACCATCTGCAGTGATTTTGGAGCCCCCAAAAATAAAGTCTGACACTGTTTCCACTGTTTCCCCATCTATTTCCCATGAAGTGATGGGACCAGATGCCATGATCTTCGTTTTCTGAATGTTGAGCTTTAAGCAACTTTTTCACTCTCCTCCTTCACTTTCATCAAGAGGCTTTTTAGTTCCTCTTCATTTTCTGCCATAAGGGTGGTGTCATATGCATATCTGAAGTTATTGATATTTCTCCCGGCGATCTTGATTCCAGCTTGTGCTTCCTCCAGTCCAGCATTTCTCATGATGTACACTGCACATAAGTTAAATAAGCAGGGTTAGAGCCACCCCCTTATTCTTTTGCCTTCAGTCTTTCTCAGCATCAGGATCTTTTCCAATGAGTCAGCTCTTCACATCATGTGGCCAAATACTGGAACTTCAGTTTCAGCATCAGTCCTTCCAATGAATATTCTGGGTTTATTTCATTTGGGAAAGACTGACTTGATTTCTTGCTGTCCGAGGACTCAAGAGTATTCTGAACATCACAGTTCAAAGGCATCAATTCTTCAGTGCTCAGCTCTTTATCATCCAAATCTCACATCCATACATGACTACTGGAAAAAAAACAGCTTTGACTAGACAGACCTTTGTCAGAAACTAACACCTCTGCTTTTTAATACGCTGTCTAGGTTTGTCACTGCTTTCCTTCCAAGGAGTAAGCGTCTTTTAATTTCATGCTTGCAGTTATCATTCAAAGTGATTTTGGAGTCCAAGAAAATAAAATCTGTCACTGCTTCCACTTTTCCCCCATCTATTTGCCATGATGTGATGGGACCAGATGCCATGGTCTGAGATTTTTAATACTGAATTTCAAGCCATCTTTTTCACTCTCTTCTTTCACTCTCATCAAAATGATGTTGTGTAGATGACCAGGTGCTTCTAGACAATAGCAAAATGGAGGGTGTGAAAATTAACTTATGAATGGGGCAAGTTTATAAGTGTTTATCCCACATGAATACTAACTGCTTCTGACCCTCCTTTCAGAAGTTATTCCAGTACTACTACGTGGTTGAGTTTGAAGCATTTTCATTGAGCAGGATCCATCTGGGCATTTTAGGGGATTAAAATAGTGAATTAAGTGAACATGTGGGTACATGCTTCCCAGGTGGCACTAGTGATAAAGTGAATTAAGTGAACATGTGGGTATATGCTTCCCAGGTGGCACTAGTGATAAAGAACCTGCCTGCCAATGCAGGAGACATAAGGATGCAGATTCGATCACTGCATTGGGAAGATCGCCTGGAGGAAGGCATGGCAACCCACTCCAGTATTCTTGCCTGGAGTGTTCAATGGACAGATGAGGACTACAGTCCATAGAGTCACGATTCAGACATAACGGAAGCAACTTAGCACGCTCACACACAATGAGTACTATTCCTCCTGTGATGCAATATATATATATATATATATATATATATATATATATATATATATATATATATATATATATATATATTTTTTTTTTTTTTTTACTTAATATGTTTCACAAGTGTGGCATAGGGGAAGGGGGAGTTTTAGAAATTTCTACCTGGCCTTCCCGCTGGAATAACTCTTACTCTGCAATTTAATGAACATTATCTACTATGGATATCCATTCCAACTACACATCCTGGAACCAAGGAAACAACCACTTTGTGAGTCAGTGGACCAACTACTGTGAGTTGGACTTGTGCAAGAATCTATGAATTACCTGGCCTCCATATGCCTTCATGTTAACATATTTATACATTCAGCAAACTTCACAATATGCTATTCTTCAATGGAAAATATCTTATTTATCCTATAAACAAATAGTTCAGAGAAGAAGAAATGAAGATATGACTTGCACATTCAATAAGCTATTCAATTTTATTAATATCCGAGACACAAATTGAAATAATACATTGAGATACCACTTCTTACCTATCAGGCAAAAATTCAACCTCTGATATATTCTGCGGATTAGGCTGTGGGGAAATAAGCCCTGTCATGTGTTGCCAGTGACAATGCAAAATGTTATAACTTCTCTGAAGGAGAACTTGGTGATATATAGAAAAATTACACAGGCATTTACCCTTTGACTTGGCAATTCTACTTGTAGAAACCTATTTCAAATATATGCTGACAAAATATGAAATTACTTTTTATGCTGAATAGTCTTTGTTCGCCTCTTCAGAATTATTCTCCATCCTTCTACTCTGTACCTTGAGAGACTGAATCTTGTGAACTGTATCAATGATCAGCAAACATTTTCTCTGAATGGCTATAGAGTATATGTTTTAGGCTTTAAGGGCTATATGGCCCCAATTGCAACTCCTAAACTTTGCTGCTATAGCAAGAAATTATCCACAACAATATGAACACATGAATACAGTTGCAATAAACCTTTATTTTTTGGGGGGACTTCCCTGGTGGCTCAGCGGTAAAGAATCTGCCTGCCAGTTCAGGAGATGACGGTTCGAACCCTGGGTCAAGAGAGTCCCCAGAAAAGAAAATGGCAACCCACTCCAGTATTCTTGCCTGGAAAATCCCATGGACAAAGGAGTCTGGAGGGCTACAGTCCATGGTGCTGCAAAAGAGTTGGACACAAATTAGCAACCAAAAACAACAAACCTTTATTTATAAAAACAGACAATGGGGTGAATTTAGCCTGTGGGCCACAGCTTGCTGACCTCTAGAGTACAATAACCATACTCTTCTGGCTTCCAGTTAGGTTTAACACATAGGAGGCACCCTCAAGAGATTGGAAGACAAGAGGAAAGTAACTTTGGAGTATAAATTCTCACCTCCCATCTTGCCAAGCCTGCCTTCCTCTATGGATGTTCCAGCTCACTTTAACTACAGTACCTGCTGTAGACATCCTGAGCTGCTTGAACAAAATACCATAGACTAGGTGGCTTATACAACAGACACTTATTTCTTGCATTTGTGGAAGCTGGCAATTCCAAGATCAAGGTATTAGCAGATTTGGTTCCCATTGAGTCCACTTCCTGGTTTATAGACATCTACCATCTCACTATGTGCTCAGATGCCTTGTCCTTAGTATACGTGTATATATATGCAGAAAGAGAGGCCTCATGTTTCCTCCTCCTCTTTATTCCCATGGCATTAATCCCATCATGAGGGCACCACCTTCATGTGCTGTGTGCTCTGCTAAACTGCTTCAGTTTTGTCCGAATGTTTGCGATCCCATGGACTGTAGCCTGCCAGGGTCCTCTATCCATGGGATGCTCCAGGCAAGAATACTGGAGTGGGTTGCCATGCCCTCCTGCAGGGGATCTTCCCAATGCCGTGATTGAGCCTGAATCTCTTACATCTTCTGCATCATTAGGTGAGTGTTTTTTACCACTAGTGCCACCTGGGAAGCCCCATGACCTCATCTAAATCTAATTACTTCCCAGAGGCCCCAGCTCCAAATATCATCATATTGAAGGTTAATGCTTCAGAATATAATTTTGAGGGGACACAAAAATTCAGTCCATGACACTTGACCTTTCTGTTTATACAGATCAAGTAAGAATTTAGCAGACTTCCTATCTATGTCACCTGCACACCGTGATGAACTAGTCAAGGCCATAGGTCTGTGGGAGTTACACGATTCTGATTGCTACTTTGACTCTGTTACAATGATCATGCCTGTCTGGCCTTAGGCAGTTGAGTGCTGCCACTTGACCCCTGCCACCTCAGGATCTTATTTGCTCCCAAAGAATTTAGATTTCTCAGTTCAGCAGATGCAGTTCCCACTGTGAAGTCTGGTCTACAGAGAACAGTAATCACAGAGCTCCAGGATTCCAGGGCTCACCTCATAGATTTATTTCTCACAATAGCTATGAAAGGCATGTATTCTGGACCCTCGCAGTGTGGGCGAGTAGGTGTTAAAAGACAAATCCACTCTAACATTCTAATCTCCCTAAGCTTTTGAATTGTTTCCTCTTTAAACCTAAGCAGGTTCAGCATTTCTAATACATTCATTCTGGGGCATCCTGTGCTCCATGTTTCAGCCAATTAACTAAAAAAAATAAAAAATAATCCCAGAAAGACTCATATTAGCAGAAAGTGAAAAGTGAAAGTGAAGTTGCTCAGTCATGCCCGACTCTTTGCGACCCCATGGATACTAGCCTGCACCAAGCTCCTCCGTCCATGGGATTTTCAAGGCAAGAGTACTGGAGTGGGTTGCCATTTCCTTCTTCAGGGAATCTTCCCAACCGAGGGATTGAACCCAGGTCTCTCACATTGTAGACAGACGCTTTACCGTCTGAGCCACCAAGGAAGTCATATTAGCAGAACTGACCCCAAATCCATTAAAGAAATTGACTTCATAGTTAAAATCTTCTCCACATAGAAAACTCAAGGCCTCGATGGCTTCACTAGTGAATTCCTCTCAACATTTAAGGGAGAAATAATGCTAATCTCACATGAGCTCTTTCAGAAAATAGAGGCAATAGGAGCACTTCTAATCCTACATGATTGGACATGTATACTTCCATATGTGTGTGCTAAGTCACTTCAGTCGTGTCCAACTCTGGGTGACCCTGGACTGTAGCCTGCCAGGCTTCTCTATCCACTGGAGTAGATGGCCATTTCCTCCTCCAGGAGTCTTCCCAACCCAGGGATGGAGCTCACATCTCTTATGTCTCCTGAACTGGCAGGTGGGTTCTTTACCACTAGCACCACCTGGGAAGCCCCATTTACATCCTTAAATGACTCAATTTATACAGCCAGTTTACACTGATACCCCACCTCCAAAAAAACAATAAAATAACAGCTTTAATTTTCAATCAAAAAAATTAAGGAAGTTTGAATATATAATAGATATTAACTCTAAACTCAACTCATTTTGAAAATCACTGAGCATTTCATATGTGCAAAACATTGTGTTGCTGCTGCTGCTGCTAAGTCACTTCATTGTGCTAGATACTAGAATAATTCAGAGCCCCTGAAAAAACTTCTCTTCCTCTTTTTCTTCTCTCTCCCTCCTTTCTTGTTTTCATTAACAAAACTTCTCCACACGAGCTCTGAAGATGAAAGTGACCACTAGCTTTACTGTGGCTTTACTGTGGCTTTACTGTGGCTTTACTGTTTCTCTGCCTCGTGAAAACTATTTGATTTTGTAACTGCAAAATAAAATGGAGGGGTTGTTGATGTTTGAGTTTTGAAGGAAACACTAAAGTGGCTCATATAATTAAACAAATTTAAGAACCACCTGGTTCAGTTTCTTTAGTATTGATATCAATCATCATTGCAAGTAACAAAATATTTTTTTTCGCCACTAACCAAAATTTTCACAATCTGTCTTACAGGTATACTTAAACCTAACAGTAAGATTTAATAACCACATCATTTTCAGTTCAGTTCAGTCGCTCAGTCATGTCCCATTCTTTGCGACCCCATCAATCACAGAACACCAGGCCTCCCTGTCCATCACCATCTCCTGGAGTTCACTCAGACTCACATCCATCGAGTCCGTGATGCCATCCAGCCATCTCATCCTCGGTCATCCCCTTCTTCTCCTGCCCCCAATCCCTCACAGCATCAGAGTATTTTTCAATAAGTCAACTCTTCACATGAGGTGGCCAAAGTACTGGAGCTTCAGCTTTAGCATCATTCCTTCCAAAGAACACCCAGGGCTGATCTTCAGAATGGACTAGTTGGATCTCCTTGCAGTCCAAGGGACTCTCAAGAGTCTTCTCTAACACCACAGTTCAAAAGCATCAATTCTTCGGCACTCAGCCTTCTTCACAGTCCAACTCTCACATCCATACATGACCACAGGAAAAACCATAGCCTTGACTAGATGAACCTTAGTCAGTAAAGTAATGTCTCTGCTTTTCAATATGCTATCTAGGTTGGTCATAACTTTTCTTCCAAGAAGTAAGCATCTTTGAATTTCATGGCTGCAGTCACCATCTGCAGTGATTTTGGAGCCCCAAAAAATAAAGTCTGACACTGTTTCCACTGTTTCCCCATCTATTTCCCATGAAGTTATGGGACCGGATGCCATGATCTTCATTTTCTGAATGTTGAGCTTTAAGCCAACTTTTTCACTCTCCACTTTCACTTTCATCAAGAGGCTTTTTAGTTCCTCTTCACTTTATGCCATAAGGGTGGTGTTATCTGCATATCTGAGGTTACTGATTTTTCTCCTGGCAATCTTGATTCCAGCTTGTGTTTCTTCCAGTCCAGCGTTTCTCATGATGTACTCTGCATAGAAGTTAAATAAGCAGGGTGACAATATACAGTCTTGACGTTCTCCTTTTCCTACTTGGAACCAGTCTGTTGTTCAATGTCCAGTTCTAACTGTTGCTTCCTGACCTGCATACAGGTTTCTCAAGAGGCAGGTCAGGTGATCTGGTATTCCCATCTCTTTCAGAATTTTCCACAGTTTATTATGATCCACACAGTCAAAGGCTTTGGCATAGGCAATAAAGCAGAAATAGATGTTTTTCTGGAACTCTTTTGCTTTTTCCATGATCTAGCGGATGTTGGCAATTTGATTCTGGTTCCTCTGCCTTTTCTAAAACCAGCTTGAACATCTGGAAGTTCATGGTTCATGTATTGCTGAAGCCTGGCTTGGAGAATTTTGAGCATTACTTTACTAGCATGTGAGATGAGTGCAATTGTGCGGTAGTTTGAGCATTCTTTGGCATTGCCTTTCTTTAGAATTGGAATGAAAACTGACCTTTTCCAGTCCTGTGGCCACTGCCGAGTTTTCCAAATTTGCTGGCATATTGAGTGCAGCACTTTCACAGCATCATCTTTCAGGATTTGAAATAGCTCAACTGGAATTCCATCACCTCCACTAGCTTTGTTTGTAGTGATGCTTTCTAAGGCCCACTTGACTTCACATTCCAAGATGTCTGGCTCCAGATTAGTGATCACATCATCATGATTATCTGGGTCGTGAAGATCTTTTTTGTATAGTTCTTCTTTGTATTCTTGCCACCTCTTCTTAATGTCTTCTGCTTCTGTTAGGTCCATACCATTTCTGTCCTTTATCGAGCCCATCTTGCATGAAATGTTCCCTTGGTATCTCTTATTTTCTTAAAGAGATCTCTAGTCTTTCCCATTCTGTTGTTTTCCTCTATTTCTTTGCATTGATCACTGAAGAAGGCTTTCTTATCTCTTCTTGCTATTCTTTGGAACTCTGCATTCAGATGCTTATATCTTCTTCTCTTCTTTTCACAGCTATTTGTAAGGCCTCCCCAGACAGCCATTTTGCTTTTTTGCATTTCTTTTTCTTGGGGATGGTCTTGAGCCTTTTCTCCTGTACAATGTCACGATCCTCATTCCACAGTTCATCAGGCACTCTATCTATCAGATCTAGGCCCTTAAATCTATTTCTCACTTCCACTGTATAGTCATAAGGGATTTGATTTAGGTCATACCTGAATGGTCTAGTGGTTAGCCCTCTTTTCTTCAATTTGAGTCTGAATTTGGTCATAAGGAGTTCATGATCTGAGGCACAGTCAGCTCCAGGTCTTTTTGTTGTTGTTGTTGACTGTATAGAGCTTCTCCCTCTTTGGCTACAAAGAATATAATCAATCTGATTTCGGTGTTGACCATCTGGTGATGTCCATGTGTAGAGTCTTCTCTTGTGTTGTTGGCAGAGGGTATTTGCTATGACCGGTGCATTTTCTTGGCAAAACTCTATTAGTCTTTGCCCTGCTTCATTCCACATTTCAAGGACAAATTTGCCTGTTACTCCAGGTGTTTCTTGACTTCCTACTTTTGCATTCCAGTCCCCTATAATGAAAAGGACAGAGTAAATCTTATTCATAAAATCAAACATAAAACTGAAGAAAATAGAAAGGGCTCATCCTCTCTTTTGTGAACATTTCTAAGTGACAGAAAATAGTCTTCTAAACTCACTCAAATGCTTCCATGCGTGTTTCTTAATTGCCATACTTATCCCTATAAATTAAAACCATAAAAATTAATATGGTGGCTGATAACTGGGTAAATGCATTATTATTTTAATTTGTGGTTGTTCAGTCACCAAGTCATGTCTGAGTCTTTGCAATCCTATGGAGTGCAGCACACCAGGCTTCCCTGTCCTTCCCTATCTCCCAGAGTCTGCTCAAATTCAATTAGTTTAATAAATCATATCAAATACATAAAATCTAGAAAACCCAAAAGAAAGGAGGAATTAACATAGAAATCGTACTTTTAGTGGATAAGTAAAATATATACTTTTTTCCCTATTTTAAATTTATCTTAATCAATAGTGTAGCTCTCAAGCAATTATTTGAAGCTGAATGCAGGGTGTTAAGAGATAAATGAAACATGGCACATTTTACATTATGGAAAGTCACCAAGAGGAGAAATGGATTCTATAAGTTACTCTTTTACTTTGTAACTTTCCTTTTAAATGTCTAATTTCCTTAAACTAAGATCTCTTCTTTCTGATGATAGCAAAATCTAGGAATTATGCACTTGTATGGGAGAAATCATAGCTGTCACATCTCCAGGCAAGGCTCCTGTGCCCCTTGCAACTTCAAAGCTGTCTGTAGTGACTCAAGTTCTGGGCTCGGGCCTTTACCATTACTCACCTAGGTCTGCCAAGTCCAAGATTCCCATCACTTCTGCTATTGCGTCTCTCAACACTGCCTTTTTTTTTTTTTTTGTCTCAGCTATAGACTATTATCCCTTGGACTGCAAGGAGATCCAACTGGTCCATCCTAAAGGAAATCAGTCCAGAATATTCATTGGAAGGACTGATGCTGAAGCTGAAACTCCAATACTTTGGCCACCTGATGCAAAGAGCTGACTCATTTGAAAAGACCCTGATGCTGAGAGGGATTGGGGGCAGGAGGAGAAGGGGACAACTGAGGATGAGATGGCTTGATGGCATCACTGACTCGATGGACATGAGTCTGAGTGAACTCCGGGAGTTGGTAATGGACAGGGAAGGCTGGCATGATGCAGTCCATGGGGTCGCAAAGAGTCGGACACAACTGAGTGACTGAGCTGAACTGAACAGACTATTAAAGTGGCAGTCTTAGTGTGTCATTAGTGTTGCTCACCAAATACTTTATCTTCCCCAGGATAGCGTAGTGTTGTACTTTCTCATCCCCTGTAGTTATCTATGGCCTTGGACTTGCTTTGGCAATAAAGTGTGAGTAAAAGGGATGTGTATGACTCTGGATGTACCTTTAAAAGCCAGTGTGCAATTCATCATGCTCTTTCTGCTGACTTTCGGTGATTGGCAGTGTTCCAGATGGTGGTTTATTGTTCAACTGGTGCTCCAGAGCCAGGACAATGGAGAGCAGAGACCAGAGCCAACACACAACAGATACATAATGTGAGCCAGAAATATAGTTAGTGGTTTTAAGTCACTGAGATTTTCAGATTTTATTTGTTTTAACATCAGAACAACCTAATCTATTCTGATTGATACCTGTAGTGATAGTTTTTGCACATCACTCACTTAGGCATCATCTGTGAATAATGTCATTCCTCTGTCCTCAAATCTATTCTTATAGTTTAAGAGAGTTGTTATTATTTTTCTTTCTGCATATGGTTGTAGAGTCACTAAGTCATATTCAACTCTTTGCAACCCCATGGACTGCAGCATGCCAGGCTTCCCTGTCACATCACTACCTCCTAGAGTTTGCTCAAATTCATGTTGACGATCCTATCTAACCATCTTGTCCTATGTTGTCCTATTCTCCTTCTGCCTTCAGTCTTTCCCAACAACAGGGTCTTTTCCAACAAGTAAGCTCTTCACATCAGGTGGCCAAAGTATTGGAGTTTCAGCTTTAGCATCAGTCCTTCCAATGAATATTCAGGACTGGTTTCTTTTAGGATTGACTGGTTTGATATCCTTGCAGTCCAAGGAACTCTCAAGAGTCTTCTCCTACAGCGCAATTCAAAAGCATTAATTCTTTGGCACTCCACTGTCTTTATGGTCCAACTCTCACATCCATATGGCTATTAGAAAAACCATAGCTTCAATTACAAAAACCTTTTTTGGTGAGTTGATGTCCCTGCTTTTTAATATACTGTCTAGGTTTGTCATAGCTTTCCTTCCAAAGAGCAAGCATCATGGTTGCAGTCACCATCCACAGTGATTTTGGAGCCCAAGAATATAAAATCTGTCACTGTTTCCACTGTTCCCCCATCTATTTGTCATGAAGTGATGGGACTGGATGCCATGATCTTAGTCTTTTCAATATTGAGTTTTAAGCCAACTTTTCACTCTCCTCTTTCACCCTCAATAAGAAACTCTTTAGTTCCTCTTTGCCTTCTGCATGGTATCACCTGCATATCTGAGGTTGTTGATATGTCTCCTGGCAATCTTGGTCCCAGCTTCGGATTCATCCAGTCTGGTTTGCATGATATACGCTACATATAAGTTAAATAAGCAGGTGGCAATATAGAACCTTGATGTACTCCTTTCCCAATTTGGAACCAGTCTGTTGTTCCATGTCCAGTTCTAACTGTTGCTTCTTGACCTGCATACAGGTTTCTCAGGAGGCAGGTCAGGTTGTCTGGTATTGTGATCCACACAGTCAAAGGTTTTAGTGTAGTCAATGAAGCAGAAGTAGATGTTTTTATGGACTTCCCTTGCTTTTTCTATGGTCCAAAAGATGTTGGCAGTTTGACCTCTGGTTCCTCTGCCTTTTCTAAATCCAGCTTGTACATCTGGAAGTTCTTGGTTCATGTACTGTTGAAGCCTAGCTTGAAGGATTTTGAGCATAACCTTACTAACATGGGAATTGAGCACAATTGCCTGGTAGTTTGAAATTAAAAGATGCTTACTCCTTGGAAGAAAAGTTATGACCAACCTAGACAGCATATTAAAAAGCAGAGACATTGCTTTGTCAACAAAGGTCTGTCTAGTCAAGGCTATGGTTTTTCCAGTGGTCATGTATGGATGTGAGAGTTGGTCTGTGAAGAAAGCTGAGCACTGAAGAATTGATGCTTTTGAACTGTGGTGTTGGAGAAGACTCTTGAGAGTCCCTTGGACTGCAAGAAGATCCAATCAGTCCATTCTGAAGGAGATCAGCCCTGGGATTTCTTTGGAAGGAATGATGCTGAAGCTGAAGCTCCAGTACTTTGGCCACCTCATGTGAAGAGTTGACTCATTGGAAAAGACTCTGATGCTGTGAGGGATTGGGGGCAGGAGGAGAAGGGGGTGACAGAGGATGAGATGGCTGGATGGCATCACTGACTCAATGGATGTGAGTTTGAGTGAACTCCGGGAGTTGGTGATGGACAGGGAGGCCTGCTGTGCTGTAATTCATGGAGTCGCAAAGAGTCGGACACGACTGAGCGACTGAACTGAACTGAACTGAACTGAACTTGAACATTCTTTGGCACTGCCTTCTTTGAGATCAGAATGAAAACATATTTTCCAGTACTGTGGCCACTGCTGAGTTTTCCAAATTTGCTGGCATTTTGACTGCAACACTTTCACAGCATCATCTTTTAGGATTTGAGATAGTTCAGCTGGAATTCCATCACCTCCACTAGCTTTGACTGTAGTAATGTTTCCTCAGGCCCACTTGAATTCACACTCCAGGATGTCTGGCTCTAGGAGAGTGACCACACCATCAAGGTTATTCCAATCATGAAGACCTTCTTTTTATATATTTCTTCTGCATATTCTTGCCATCTCTTCTTAATCTCTTCTGCTTCCATTACAGTTTCTTCCCTTTATTGTGCCCATCCTTGCATGAAATATTTCCTTGATATCTCCAATTTTCCTGAGAAGATCTCTAGTCTTTCCCATTCTATTGTTTTCCTCTATTTCTTTGCATTGTTCATTAAAGAAGGCCTTCTTATATCTCCTTGCTATTCTCTGGAACTCTGCATGTACATATTCTAATTTTCTATCTCTTCAGATTAGTGGTTTAACATATTAGTCATGAATATTTATCTTTCTCTGATCAGATTAGTATAGATCCAGTAGATTACTTCTGTAATGAAGGAATGAAAACCAGATTCTCAGGCTTAGAACAATAACAAGCAGCACCGACTCTTTCTGGCTCCACAACCTCAACTACCATTTTAAATCAGTTGTATCAGCAATATTTGGATACCCACATTCAATCCACATTACATGCTGCAGCTTTGATAAAACTTGGTATAATGAGTTTATTTTTCAGCCTATAAAGATGGTGTGAGCATGTCTGTAAGTTCATAGCTTTCATCTCACCTAAAATGGCATTGGGCTTCCCCTGATGGCTCAGCAGGTGAAGAATCCACCTGCCACTGCAGGAGATGCAGGAGGTATGTGTTCAGTCCCTGAATCAGGAAGATCCCCTGGAGGAGGAAATGACAACTCACTCCAGTGTTCTTTCCTGGAGAATCCCATGCACAGAGGAGCCTGGCAGTCTACAGTCCATGGGGTCGTGCAAAGAGTTAAACATGACTGAAGTGACTGAGACCGCACACAAAACTGCATGCAGCCATTTGGGGTTCTGCAGTTGAGCCTCTTGACAGGCAAACCGAATGCCACAGCATACCACATCTGTCTTAGATTCTTTTTTTTTTTTATGATGGATGATAGCATGTTTTTGAAAGCTTTGGCATGGAAATGAAGTTATCTCTGACCTTTCCTGGCTCTACTTGTAGCAATTATGTCTCAACTCTCACAAGAAAATGGACATAAAACAAAATTTTGAATCTCAACAAGAGCCCCTAATGTGCCTTAAAGCAATAATATGTGACTTACATTCTTACTTTGGAAGTTTCAATGTAAATAATATATCATTACCCAAAAGATTATCTTTTAAATCTGACAGATATTACCTTTCTAAAATCTTATATGGCCTACATAAGTTTCAATAAAAATAGTAAATTTTCCCATGTAGAAGCTAATATGTAGTTACTAGGTTGATCCACTTGAAATTGCCAACATTTGACAGTTTTCTGACCTATAAAAATGGCAAGTTCATATGATTTGGCCTAGTAACTTTATATATATTATATTGTTGTATTTTCCTTTATATACATGATGAAAATATACACAAAAAATCGGTCATTTTTCTCCCCCAAATTCTCCTATTTCTATATTCCTTATCTTGATGAATGTGCCATTGCCAACCCAGTTGTCCAAGTAAACCTAGAAATTATAATTAAGTCTTCCATTTCCCCCTTCCTTTTATATCCAATTGGTAATGAACTCTATTTTTCCCTAAAATATTCTAAAATGGCTATGCAGGCTTTATTGTTATTGCTACTTCCTTGGCTCAATTTGTAATCGGTCACAGATGGGGTTCCACAGGAAAAAGACTGCAATAGAGGTTATATGCATGGGATTTATTAGGGAGTGTTCGTGAGATTGCAAGTGCTATAGAGAATAGGTGGAAGTGATGGTAAATGGGCCACTTCTGTTTCTTATTCATGGATCCCAGATGAGTATTGATCTGGAATCTGTGAGTAAATTGTATTACAACTCCAGGGAAATTGTGCCATATGAGTCCGTCAGTTTAAAGTCAGATTACTCAACTTTGGTACTGTTGTTCCTTGGAGATGGATATTTCATTGTGGGGCTATCCTGTGTAATATAAGATGTTTAGTGGTATCTTTGGCTTCCATCCATTAGAAGCCAGCAGTAATCCCCAGCTGTGACAACCAAGAACATCTTTTAGAATTTGCCAAATGTCTCCCAGGGGACAAATTTGCCTCTGGTTGAAAAGCACTGATACATACTGAAGGCAAAAACTTGAGGAGGTAATTCAGATTTAAGAGATTATCTGAATCTTGGTTTGAACAGATTTGGGATCTGCATGTAATATTAACTAGGTCAGATAACCTTTTATATTTTCACATGTATACATAAGCTCTCCCTACCCTTGTCAACATCATCAGTTATTGAACTTTGTGAACTGGCATTGAAACATTACAGCAATGTTTTGTTGTACCAGTTGTATAAACTTTTACAGTGCAATACATGGTATTTTTCAGAGACAAACCAAAGGTTTATTTCTCAAGGTTCCTGCTGTTTGCTTTAGCAGCATTTGATGGAGAATCTTTTATATACATTTTTAATAGATGAAAATCCAGATTGCAAATCCTCTTTATTGTTTTTGTTTTTTGAAGCAAACCATGTACCAGGTTTTTGGTCCCAATTGTGTAGGATAAGTTAAATTGCATTCTATTAACCCTTATGAGTGTATTTCTGTAAGCATAGTAATGTTGAAATAAACTTTTCAAAAGCGAGAAAAGAAAAAAAAAACTTGAGGAGGTATTCCATCATTGCAGAGCTTTGCCTCCAGGCTGTCATTCAGCGTGATGTCAGCTTTCTTGCTGGTGTAGAGTACGGCATGCCCAGTGGATCCATTGGTCAGGCCCTCACCCCCACCCTGTGTCATCAAATGGGTTTCTTGTCTAACACAATGTATATAAGATGCCACATGAATGGAGCAAACACTATATAAACCTGAGGCCTTATGGGCAAGAAAGGTAAGTCAATGCCTGCAATCTCTCTCTCTCTCCCTCTCTGTCAAAAAAGTCAGCTGCTTCTTTCAGAGTAAAGATGATCTAATGTAATTAACTTGCTACCAAATAGCTGACTGTTCTCTTTGAGAAATGGTGCCATATTGAGGAACTCAGTATTAGTTTCTGCTGCTGGAAAATTGGACACTTGGTAGCATCAGTAACTACATCAGTCTTAATGTGATGATCTATGCAGTTGGGTCCCTGTATAGCCTCCAAGCTTGCCATCATAGCTACTCATTCCTGTGTCCATTGAGACAGCACTGCTCTAATGAATTTTTTATCCACCTGATTGTTTATTCCCTCTTCCATGGTGAATGCTTTGTGAGTACGTGTGATACAAATATTTTTACACTCTGTGCCCACATGCTTGTATCCACACCCATGTCTCTTTTCTAGACCTTCCAGCTCCTAATCTAGTTAGCCTGGGCATAAGCTTGCCTATGTTCTAGCTGCATAATATGTCTCCTTTCACATAAAGTAATGACTCAGTGTACCATCCAAGGTTCCTTTCATTGGAAGGATTTCCCCTCACGGTTTTCTTTCAAGGCCCTGTCTGAGTGGGCAACTCTGGTATAGCTACCACCCAGCTCATCCATGAACCAAGATTAAATGTTTTGCTACATTAGCTTGTCATCAGGGAACCAGCATGCAGTCCTAAGTGTGAACTGAAGGAGAGTTGATGATGAAACTGGTATGTGTACAAGCTTGTGCAGCACTCATGCACTTCCAGTTTTTCTCATGCTTAATCCCAGGTGTGCTACCTCCATCTTACCCTACACTACCTGACTTTATCACATACAGAGTCCCTCAGCCCATGATGGGCAGTTCTGACTACAAGATCCACTGATGTCACATGGTCAGGCATTTAGTTTCCACAAAGGCCTAGTAGCATGCCAGATCTTATTTTTGAAAGAGCATAATTCTCTGCTGTAGATGTTACAGTTTTTCTTCATGACCCTAGGAACCAATGTTGTGATTCTTCCATTGGGACTTGAGATAAATGCCATAGGGCATCTCTTCCCACCACCAATACCTCTAATACAGGAGGAAGCCCAAGACTGTGTGGCCAAAGAAGCAGGGCTACCATCACCATAGCCTGGACCTACTGCAAAGACATTCCTTGCCCATTTTCTGTTACCTGATATATAGCTTAGAGTAGTAGAGCAGTATTCCTAAATGTGGGAACTTCTGCCTCAAAAAAAAAAAAAAAAGAAAGAAAGAAAGAAAAGAAAGAAATGTTTATCAGGCATTGTGTTGTCTTCTTCATCATAGGAAGTTCAAAATATGATCATGGGTCCTTTGATGCCTCAGAACCTCCACCAAGTGTACGGATGTGTTGGGTCCAAGAATCTTTGTAGATTTATCTCCCACATCTGGGGTGTTTGTGTCTTACAAAAGCCTCCTAAACTGATGTGCTGGTATCCAGAGAGTGAACCAGAGAGATGTTCTGGGGAGAGTGCAGCCAGTCCAGTTCTGTTCTGACCATATGATAACAAAGGACAGAAGAGTTGCTGCAGTCCTGGAGAAAAACTTTAAACATATGCATTTGTCTGTTCTAAGTGAATGAAACATTTTCTGATCCTCTTTTTGACAGGGATGGGAAAAAATGCAATTAGCAGCTCCTTGTCTGCAGACCATTTACCTGTGGCTATATACATTGTTGTCATTTAGCTGCTAAGTTGTGTCCAGCTGTTTGTGACCCCATGGGCTGCAGCCCACCAGGCTCTTCTGTCCATGCGATTTCCCAGGCAAGAATACTGGAGTGGGTTTTCCTTTGCTTCTCCAGGGGCTATGTCCATACACTCTAGCAAAGACCTCATAGATCATTGATGTAGAAGCTGCAACTGGGAATACTATTTGGTTGAGTTTATGGTAGATCACCATAACCTTCAGAACCTGTCTAATTTTTGCAGCAGCGAAACTGATGAACCAAGTGGAGACAGGAAAGGGACCGTGACCCCTGCATCCTTAGATATTAGAGGATCACACTAATTTCTGCCATTTGTTTGGGATGCATTATTTGTTCCATTTCCTATATTGCCTGGGGAAAGGAGCCATTTCAGCACTTGTTCCATTCTCTGAGCCTTTTTAATCCTTTCTCCCACTGTCCTGCTGTGGCAATTGGGATATTTAATACCTCATTTATTGTGGGTTACCACCATTTCCATGCTTCTAGGAAAACACCAGACCCCGTGGTCTTTTCCGAGTATTAAATGCTATTAAGAGAGGTCTCAAATAAATAAACAACACAATGTTTTGCTCCCTTTAATCCAGCATGCTCAGAATCCAGTCCCAAGTGTACTCCCCAACATTTGCCTGTATATTTTGACTAAGTCCTATAGCAATGTGTGAGTGATATTAGCTTTTGTTTGCTGCAAAACAAACTGTTACCAGCTTAGTGGCTTAAAACAATACCTATCTCCTAAGTCATATTCTGTTGATCTGAAGTCCACTACAGTGTGGCTGGGTTTTCTGCTCTGAGTATCACGAGTCTGAAATCAGGGTGTCAGCCAGGCTAGGTTCTCATCTGAGGGCTCTAAGGAAATTTAAGACCTCCAAAATCTTACTTTTGGCAAAGTTCAGTCCTTGAAGTTGTCACACTGAGGTCCTGATTTTCTTACCAATGGTCAACCAGGATTTTCTCTTAGTAACTAGAGGCCTACTGCATTCCTACACACATAGATGCCTACACCTTTCAAGCCAGCAGTCCTCCTGTGTGTAATCTTTCTCCTTCCTCAAATCTCTGGTTTCCTCTTTCCCAAACATGTGAAGAAAGCTTTTCTTTAAAAGATTCATTTGAACAGGTCAGACATATCCAGATAGCCTCCCTACTTTAAGGTGAACTGATTTAGGGCCCTAATAATATCTAAAAAATCCCTTCAAAGCACGACTGAGCACACATACATGCAAGCAATACTTAGTTTCACATGCATACAAGCAATACTTAGTTTCGTGTCTGATAGACTAACTGGGAGAAGGTAGCAATGTTTATATTTCTTTGTATCTTTTAGATTGGGGGCTACTTGAAGGTAGAGAATTTTTCTTTTTGGCTTTATATCCTCATCACATCTCTAAATCTTCTCATCCATCCCTGTTCTTGCTACTTATTAGACACTCATTAAACATAAAGATAAACATATTTTCAATGATCCCATTTTTGTTTCAACAAATATTAATAGAATACCCCAAAAGATAAATATCAAGTTATGAATACTAATTATCTCAAGATAGTAGGGTTATGTGATTTTTACTTTTGGCTTGAGTTGCATTTCCAAATTTATGGGTAATAACCAGAAAACATTACTATAACAATTAAGACCAAACACAGCATTTACCCACTTTCCTGCCCAGGAATTTTTACATAACAGAAAATATATATTTTGCTTGGGACACACCAAATGGCATGTAGGATCTTAATTCCCCAGCCAAGGATTTAACCCATGCCTCCTACAGTGGAAGCTCAGTCTTAACCACTGGACTGTCAGAGAAATCCAGAAAATATCTTTTGAAACGAAATTTCCATCATGGTGCTAAAAAAAGGGTGCCATCAGTGAAGGAGAAAGTCCTGAATGGTAGAAAACAGATAGGAGCATACGGACAGAGAAACAGGCTGAAAAAAATAAAAGCACAAGCAGAAATGATTGGAGAAGTAAGAGAAAGTCCAGAGATATCCCAAGTTCAAAAACAAGAGAGATTGAGAAGGTATCAAAATACCATCAGGGTATTAATTCACTGTGTTTGGAACATGGGTGTTGGAGCATGGATACTGTTCTACAAGTAACATTCTAAACTTCAGGAACTGTCTACCTAGAATATGTCTCTGAACATGAGCACTAGACAGGCAAACAAAGCTCAATAAAGTCCTCAATAGTCTCCTTAAGAACAGCAAGACTGAAGAAAAGGCAAGAGAGAATTTTACTCCTCCTCCTTGTTGTTGTTGTTCAGTTGCTAAGTTGTGTCTGACATTTTGGGACCCCCTAGACTGCAGCCCACCAGGCTTCCTTGTCCTTAACTATCTTCCGGAGTTTCCTCAGATTCATGTCCATTGAGTTGGTGATGCTAGCTAACTATCTTTTCTTCTGCCACCCTTTTCTCCTTCTGCCTTCAGTCTTTCCCAGCATCAAACTCCTCCCTAGACTGACCTAAACCATGAGTATTATTTCTAAAGTAGAAATGCCCTTATGGGAAGGCACACAGAATGGGTGCTTGAGCTGGAGGAGGCCAGCGTCCTGAGACTTAGGTTCTCTGGGAAGAATGAGGACTCAAATGCCCTGATGCCAAACCATCCCTAGGTACCCTGGCTTTTCATACTCCCCCCTCCTACAGTCACCTAGGATAAGCTGCTGTAAACAAAACCCAGAGTCCCTGAGTAAGAAATATGAATTTTCAAATATTAATATAACAAAAAATAATAAAATCACCAAACACTGAAGGAAAATCTATGAGACAGAGGCACCAAACTCAAGAGGAAACTCACATCAAAGAAGAGAGTTAACATCAAAACAAGAGGGACTTCCCTGGCAGTCCAGTAGTTCAGGCTTCACCTTCCAATGTGTGGGATTTAGGATCTGACATGCCTCATAGTCAAAGAAACAGAAACATCAACAATGGAAGAAATATGTAACAAGTTCACTAAAGACTTTAAAAATGGTCTCCATCAAAAGAAAAAAAACTTTAAAGGAAAAAAAAGAAAACCAGAATTCACATCTATAGAAAGAACAAGTAAAGATCACAGAAATGAAAAATATGACCCCTGCAATAAAACAGTCAGTAGGTCTGCAGACTTGGAACCACCCAAGCCTAACTTAGTGAGGGGCCAACAGAACTAAGTAGATTTCTGAGAATATAGCTCAGGAGAAGAGGCAAAATGTACAGCAGGAAAGATAAGACTGGATAATTCATTCAGATGTTCCCATAAGTAGTACAAACAGGGAAAACAAAGGAAATGAAAGAAAGGAAATTATAGACAGAGAAGGAGGAGGAAGAGGAGAGGAAGGAGACAGAAAGTAAGGTGAAGGAAGAAATTCACCAGAGCTAAAAGGCCCAATAACACTGAAAGTCTGATGTAAAAAGACCCACATACAGACACATTGTACAAATATTTCAGCACCCTAAGAATAAAGAGAAAACCTCTAAAGACTTAGGAAAGAAAACAAAAAATATACCCCTATGTACAGTTGTGAGAGCTGGACTGTAAAGAAGGCAGAAATGTCAAAGAATTGATGCTTTCGAACTATGGTCCTGAAAGTACCTTGGACAGCAAGGAGATCAAACCAGTCAATCTTAAGGGAAATCAACCCTGAATATTCATTAAAAGGACTGATGCTGAAGCTGAAGCTCTAGTATTTTGGTCAGAGAAGGAGAACAGCTGACTCATTGGAAAAGTCCCTGATGCTGGGAAAGACTAAGGGCCAGAGAAGAGGGCGTGAGAGGATGAGATGGCTGGATGGCATCACCAATGCAATGGACATGAACTTAGGCAAACTTTGCATGATGGTGAGAGACAGGGAAGCCTGGCATGCTGTAGTACCTGGGGTTGCAAAGAGTCTAACATGACTGGACAACCAAACAACAACGGGAAGGAGTGAAAATTGAGTAAGTGTCAGGCTCAGGGCCCCTCCTGAGATTTTACATCCCCTGGGGAAACCACTCACTCTGTGCTCCCAAGGAACCAGTCCCATAAGACAGCCACACACGCTGCTGCCTGCAGTTGGGTAAGACAGCACCTTGGCCAGGCCTGTCACTGTTAACAAGAATAACTAGAAAACGGTGAGGCAAGAACTTCAAAATTCCAAGGGAAAATTGGCTCAAATCTTGACTTCTATATCCAGGTCAATTTATGGTGAGAGAGAAAAACAGACATTTTTGAGACATTCAGGGCTCAAAAAGGTTACCAGCTATGAGTTCTTTCTGAAAGAACTCCTCAGAATAAACTCCAGCAAGAGAGGGAAAAAAATCCAATTAGCAGAAGTAAGAGGAGATATCTGACTTGACAATGCACAACATTTAAGAAAAGCTAATGCGACTATGGGAATTGCTGAGAAAGGAATGCAGGATCTAACCAAAAGCAAACTATTGTTATCTTGTTGAGGGGAGACCGTTTAATTAAGAAATGCACTCAGCTTCAAGAAATAGAGAGATCCAACTCACTGAGAGATTTACTTTTCTCAGAACAGTTTTGAAGGAGGGAAGCTCCTGGCTCTTGGTCCAGTAGCTTGATGACGTCAGGTTCCAGCCTCTAGGATTCTCTTGGTCTTCACTTTAGCATCTCATGGTTGCAAGGATGCTGGCTGCAGCTTCTAATGGAATAGCCACATTGAAAGTCACAGTGAGTAGAATGGATGGTAAGTCATAATTGTCTTCTTATTAAGGAAGTCAGAGCTTTCTAGTATGTCTTATTGACCATCCCCAGCTCAGAGGGACCCTGGAAAAAGAATATTTAGCTTTTACCAGCACTACATAGAACAAGGCAAGGGAGAAAAGATTTGGGAATAACAATGACTCTTCTGACCAGAGTGTTTACTCAGAGGCTGAAGATGCTGATTCACTGTAGACGTTGGTAATGAGGGGACTGGGTGTGACACTACAAAAAATGCCACTTTGGCATAAAGACTATTCTGAGCTGAAGGCAATTAGGAATCAACAAATAAAAGAAGAGTTCTTTGCCCTCCATTCATCAGCCTAAGAGCAAGACATAATTCTCCACCCCCCATACCATCCTGTATCAAAATGACTCACAAGAGGCAGAAATTCAGTCACTCAGTTGTGTCCAACTCTTTGCGACCCTATAGACTGTAGCACGCCAGACTTCCCTGTCCATTGCCAACTCCGAGAGCTAGCTCAAACTCATGTTCACCGAGTCAGTGATGCCATCCAACCATCTCATCTTCTGTCATTCCCCTTTTCCTCCTGCATTCAATCTTTCCCAGCATCGAGGACTTTTCCGATGAGTCAGTTCTTTGCATCACGTGGCTAAAATATTGGAGTTTCAGGTTCAACATCAGTCTTTCCTACATATATTCAGGACTGATTTCCTTTAGGATGGACTGGTTGGATCTCCTTGCAGTCCAAGGGACTCTCAAGAGTCTTCTCCAACACCACAGTTCAAAAGCATCAATTCTTTGGCACTCAGCTTTCTTTAAGGTGCAACTCTCATATCCATACATGACTACTGGAAAAACCATAGCTTTGACTAGATGGCCCTTTGTTGGCAAAGTAATGCCTCTGCTTTTTAATATGCTGTCTATATTGGTCATAGCTTTTCTTCCAAGGAGCAAGCATCTTTTAATTTCATGGTTGCAGTCACCATCTGCAGTGATTTTGGAGTCCAAGAAAATAAAGTATGTCACTGTTTTCATTGTTTTCCCATCTATTTGCCATGAAGTGATGGGACCAGATGCCATAATCTTAGTTCTTTGAATTTTGAGTTCTAAGCCAACTTTTTCATTCTCCTCTTTCACGTTCATCAAGAGGCTTTTTAGTTCCTCTTCACTTTCTGCCATAAGGGTGGTATCATCTGCACATATGAGGTTATTGATATTTCTATTAGCAATCTTGATTCCAGATTGTACTTCATCCAGCCTGGCATTTCACATGATGTACTCTGCATATATTATGCTGCAAAAGTAGGAAGTCAAGAAACACCTGGAGCAACAGGCAAATTTGGCCTTGAAGTACAGAATGAAATAGGGCAAAGGCTTATAGAGTTCTGCCAAGAGAATGCACTGGTCATAGCAGACACCCTCTTCCAACAACACAAGAGAAGACTCTACACATGTACATCACCAGATGGTCAACACCAAAATCAGACTGATTATATCCTTTCTGCCAAAGATGGAGAAGCTCTATACAGTGAGCAGAAATAAGACTGGGAACTGACTGTGGCTCAGATCATGAACTCCTTATTGCCAAATACAGACATAAATTGAAGAAAGTAGGGAAAACCACTAGACCATTCAGTTTAGTTCACTTCAGTCTCTTAGTCGTGTCCGACTCTTCGTGACCCCATGAATTGCAGTACGCCAGGCCTCCCTGTCCATCACCAGTTCCCAGAGTTCATTCAAACTCATGTCCACCAAGTCGGTGATGCCATCCAGCCATCTCATCCTCAGTCATCCCCTTCTCCTCTTGCCCCCAATGCCTCCCAGCATCAAAGTCTTTTCCAGTGAGTCAACTCTTCATGTGAGGTGGCCAAAGTACTGGAGTTTCAGCTTCCGCATCATTCCTTCCAAAGAAATCCCAGGGATGATCTCCTTCAGAATGGACTGGTTGGATCTCCTTGCAGTCCAAGGGACTCTCAAGAGTCTTCTCCAACACCACAGTTCAAAAGCATCAATTCTTCGGCACTCAGCTTTCTTCACAATCCAACTCTCACATCCATACATGACTACTGGAGATGTGTATGTGACTACAAAGATGCAAGAATATAGTCCCTGAACTAATTCTTCACACAAGTAGATAAATTTAACTCTAAGACTTCTATTTTGCAGAATGTCATACCTAGAGCTGAATTGTTCAGAATTTTGAGAAGCAGGAGGACAAGGAGGAAAAAGGAGAGAAATTAGTTGCTGAAAGACAAAACTCAGGGTTTCTCTGATGGTCTAGCAGTTAAAACTCTGCACTCACAATGCTGGAGGCTCGGGTTCAATGACTGGTCAGGAAACTAGATCCCACATGCTACAACTAAAGATGTTTTTATGGCAATGAAGACCTGTGCAGCCAAAATTAATTAATTAATTTAAAAGAAAGACAAAACTCAACTGCAAATCTCTCAATACTTTCACTATTCCTCAAATATTTTCTGGTGCTCTAAACAAGTGCACTCCAAACATGTAAGCAACATAATCCTATCTGTAAAAATATATGAGCATGTACCCATTATGTAAGTGTTTTCAATTTAGAAATATACACATGAACTGTTATATGAATATTGTGTAAGAACGCCAATGTCAAATGATGTTTTATTACTAAGAGATTAGGCTTAATTTCTTATTTATTTTTAAGATGCAAAATAAATACACACATTCTAATATTTTTGTATTCACTCTAGAGACTGGTACTCTTGACACCAGGTTTGGAAACAATTTTGATTTCCATTTGGAAAAATAGACCAGCTTGATAGAAAAGCCCAGGCATAGCATAATGTGCTCTGTCTGCTCTAAGGAGGTGTTCTGATCCCAGCAACATAAGGTATTAAGATGGGAAGGCTGCCTAAAAGCAAGATTGTCTAGGGATTTCTTTGCATTGTGATTGTTCACCCTGGTGATTGTGAACAGAATTCAAATCATTTTAAGCAAGCAGAGGAGTTGCTGAGTCACCTTGACTGTAGGCTTGTAAAGCAGTGGCAACAACCAGGAAAGGCAAGAGTTTAAAAACTCTTGAAATTTTTAATGAGAAAAATGCAAAATTATATTTAAAATATTTAATCATAATGAATTATAAGTGAAAAATTATTACTTGCTGTTCTTTTGGCTTGTAATTATTCACAGGCAAAAATTAAGATCTATTTACAGTACTAATATTTTTAAAGAAAGGGCCCACCTTATTTTAATATGTAAGATAAAAACTCTTAATTTTCCCTATATGGTATTATCATTTGAGTTTACTGCTTTAATAGCATAGAACAAGCCTATAACCTTTACTTGATGCATATTTAAATGATGTCAAAATCTAATAAAATTTATGGCCCAATTCTTTGCAGTTGTTCCAATATATTTCCTTTCTTAAGCCTGTGTTATAATTAAAAATAAAATTTTACTTAAATGATTTTGCATAATAAAAATATGAAGTCTAGATTAAATTGATCTTTTGATTACTGTTTATTTTGCTATATTCTCTTAATCAAATTGATATTTTGTGTTCAATTATTTAATTTCAACTGAAATTGGAAGACCAGAGTAATTTAGGCTATATAATAACAAAATTGCCTCACACTGATAAAGTTTCATATTTTCAAAATCATTGTCTCATTATTGAATTTTGTCTTGTAACGAATCTATTTATTATTATTTCCCTTTTGATATACGAGGGAAATGAGGCACCAAAACAAGTGACTTGTTTTCATAACTGAAAACACCTAATTAGCTAAGGCTGGCATGGAGTGTCCCCATGTGTGCTACTGAGTTCTTCTCCACTCTGACTATTCCAAGAGTCTTCATATTTTCAGGGAACTGAGCCAAGCAGGAGAGTACCTCACCAGTGGAACTCTGAATTCTCAAAGAAAAGTTCAAGGAGATTGTCAGTTCTTGGAACAGTGTTTCAAATTCTGCAAGAGACTGTGGAAACTAGAAGGACATTGACAATCTAGTCTTTTTGCAAATGACATGGTTCAAGATTGTATAGGTCTTACGAGAATCAGATAAATACAGCATCAGGTGAATAGGTCATATTCAAGGGCAAGAAATAAGCTCATGAAGTAACAGACTAGAAGTTGATAGTTAACCTGGTTTCCGTGGAAGTTTTTAGAAAGTGGGGTGTTCCTGGAGAAAGATTGGAATCTAAAACTATGAGGATAATTCAGGTCCTTTCCCATACTTCAGCAGCTAGAGTAGGACTATGTAGCAGGTGCCTATCAAGTGAGAGCTACATGGTTTTAGAAAACACAAGCATTTTCAAGGTACTCAGTGCCAGAAACTGGAGGGGAGGATTTGGGGATAAAAATTAAAATATCAAGGCCTGGCACTCAGAATTAGTCAAAATTTTAAGGCCTGGAATGTCTCTTGTGGATTGCTTCTCAAGTAAAGAACTGGCCAGTGCAGGTTAGATATAAGAGATGCAGGTTCCATCCCCGGGTGGGGAAGATCCCCTAGAGGAGGATATGGCAGCCCCTCCAGTATTCTTGCCTGGGACATTCCATGGGCAGAGGAACCTGGTGGGCTACAGTCCACAGGATCGCAAAAGAGTCAGATAGGACTTACTGACTAAACAACATTTACGGGCTGGGTAGTTTTATAAGCTAACAAATGGGATGATTATTTCAACTATTTTGGGGAAGGGGGAGAGATTCATAGGAATTGGGCCACCACCCCCTTTTTGGCCTTTTGGTCTGCCTCAGAACTGTCATGGCACCTGTGGGTGTGTTCTTTAGGATATACTATATATTATAAGGATTTCCTTGGTGGTTCAGTGGTAAAGAAACTCTCCTGCCAATGCATGAGACACAGGTTTGATTCCTGGTTTAGGAAGAACCTCTGGAGTAGGAAGTGGCAACCCACTCTAGTATTCTTGCCTTGAAAATCCCATGGACAGAGGAGCCTTGTAGGCTACAGTCCACGGTGTCACAAAAGAGTCAGACGCGACTTAGGGACTAAACAACAACAACAATGTATTATAATGATCACACAATGAGGCTCAAGATCTGCTGGAAGTCAGGCATCTTGGGCCTGACTGGTTCTAACCAGTTTATATCATATTGTCAATAGCTGTGTCATTCTTCTTAAGACTATGCCCTGCCCCCTCCCTTCCTGTTTCATTCTAAAGAAAAAGGAGTGCTGGGAACTCTGGGTGTTTTTTTTTTTTTCCTATTATGAGACAAATAGACTTCTTGAAGAAGTGTATCTGTGAGGCAAAATTTACCCTTGTCCTCCAGAAATTGAGACAGGGAAATATTGCAGCTTGTACGGCATTCCAGCTTATTAGGCTAGCTAATAAGGGAAATATTGCAGCTTGTAGGCTAGCTTATTAGGTTTAGTACCTTCTCAGCTTCCTTTCCTCCTGCTAGATACAGAGAGCCTGCAGGTGGGGCTGAAACAAGCCAAGGTAGCCCTCAGAGACAATGGGAATCGGGGCTCAGGATGAAAGACCAGAAATAAGCCCTGGGCCCTCAGGTAACTGAGGGCAGAGCCTGGTTTCCCAGCTACTCTCCCAAGCAAAATTATGTCCTTGAGCTCCTGTAATGAACCAATAAAAATGTATTAATTATCCACTTTTGCATGAAGAACAGGAGAATTCTCCAGAGTAGCAGTGGGGCTAGTGGGTAGAGAAAATATCCTAAGAGAAGAGGTGAAAATATTTCCTGTATCCTGTATGCTTGCCCATCCTAGCACGTGTGGCTGAACCCTGAGGCTTGAGAACCATGTATAAATCTTGTGTTTCTTTTCTACTCATTCAGCCTAAAGGGACAGAGTGTCTATAAGTGATTTGTCAGCAAGGAAAAATTTTCTCAGGGGAATATGTAGTACCTGGAGAAAATGCTTCTTTGCAGCTAGAAGGAAAATTTATTTGTGGGAAAAGACACAGATTTGTTGAAGAGATACCAGTAACAGAGTCCAAGGAAGCTTCTTGAAAAAGGAAGCTAATTCGAATAGTATGAAGGGAAGGGCAAGGAGCGGAGGACATAAGGGCTGGTCTGATCCTGAATAAAGACATGTTAGCAGGAGATCCCAGTTCAATTCCTGGGTCGGGAAGATCCTCTGGAGAAGGGATAGGCTATCCCCTCTGGTATTCTTGGGCTTCCCTGGTGACTCAGCTGGTAAAGAATTTGCCTGCAATGTGGGAGACCTGGGTTCAATCCCTGAATTAGGAAGATCCCCTAGAGAAGGGAATGGCTATCCGCTCTAGTATTCTGGCCTGGAGAATTCCATGGACTGTGTAGTTTCCATGGGGTCGCAAAGAGTCAGGCATGACTGAGTGACTTTTGCTTTCAATTTGCTGAAGAAATATCTGGCAGTCTATCTACTTTAGGTCAACACTAGGATGCAGAGCATTTCCACTGCCCTATAAATCTTCTCTGCTCTCCTATACATCCCCCTCTCACAATGACCACTGATCTTTTTACTGTTTCCATAGTTTTACCTTTCCCAGAATGTCATATAATTGGAAGCATATAGTATATAGCCTTTTCAATTTGTTTTGTTTTACTTAGGAGTGAGCATTTACAGTTCCTCCATGTCTTTTTATGGCTTTCAACTTTGATTCTTGCCAATGAGTTTGGGCGAAAGGAACCATACTCACATTAAATAAAGGCTCTCGGTGGTAGATAAATGTTTGACAACTCGTTTCCATGGGGGGAAAGCCTAGGATTTGTGGCATTTGCTAGATTTCTGTGCTGTAAATGTTTCAAACTACCAATGGTGATGTCACCTAGTGCAGAGTTGGTAAGAGATGGGTATGATCAGCAAGAGCAGGGAAGAATCAGTGCCAGATCACCACAGGGTGTTTTATAGTAAGGACACAATAAGCAATGCCAGGGACGTCCAAGAACAAGGAACAAATTGTTACTTCCTAGGTAGCTTCTCAAGTAGCTCAAGTGGTAAAGAATCTGCCCACAATGTGGGAGACCTGGGTTCGATTCCCAGGTTGGGAAGATCCCTTGGAAAAGGGCAAGACAACACACTCCAGTTAGAACATAACTGAAGTATAAGGAAGGGCTCACTTTTGAGCCAAAGCTGCAGTTCAAATTATTGCTAGATCTCCTTTTAAAGCATTTGATGAGGAATCTTATACCCTTCTGCACTTTGCTTTAGACAGATTCACTGGTGTTACATGCCACTGGCACAGTTGCCTTGCTAAAGTACAACTTTCAGATTCCAAACCAGTAAAGGGAGCTAGTGTATAGAGTCATTTGCAAAGGTATCTTTCTCTTTATAAAGACTATAAGACCAAGTTCTAACTAATAGGACCAAGTTCCTATTGTTAATGGAGTGTAGAGGTGGGGAACATCAATGCTCTCCTGTATAACTCAGTGGTGTGCCACTGGGGATGACTATCTGGTGAAACACAGCTCTGAAATATGCAGCAAGAAAAGCTAAAATTCACAGACTCTTTTCTTTTCTAAGTCCTGGAACTTCTATCACAGCCGAGAGACAATTCTCTAAAGGATACATTTCAAATTCACTGAGAATGGACAGTTTCCCTATTAGAATGATGCTGAGAAGAAAAACCAGGAATAGGAATTATACTACCTTGGAAACTCCACTGACAGTGATTATGAGAATTAATATATTGTTTCTAGCATCCTTTGAAATAAATACTAGATTCTTAATGGATATTTTTGAATTGATAATTCTTTGAAGACTAACACATACAAGTATAAATTTTATTTCATTTGACAGAATTTCAATGTGATCAATCAAAACATTTAAAAATTTCACATATAACTTAAAGCAAATGTTTTTGTCTTTCTAATTTCCTGTGGCCATGTATGGATGTGAAAGTTGGACTGTGAAGAAGGCAGAGCGATGAAGAACTGATGCTTTTGAACTCTGGTGTTGGAGAAGACTCTTGAGAGTCCCTTGGACAGCAAGGAGATCCAACCAGTCCATTCTGAAGGAGATCAGCCCTAGGATTTCTTGGAAGGAATGATGCTAAAGCTGAAACTCCAGTACTTTGGCCACCTCATGTGAAGAGTTGACTCACTGGAAAAGACTCTGATGCTGGGAGGGATTGGGGGCAGGAGGAGAAGGGTTGACCAAGGATGAGATGGCTGGATGGCATCACTGACTCGATGGACGTGAGTGTGAGTGAACTCTGGGAGTTGGTGATGGACAGGGAGGCCTGGCATGCTGTGATTCATGGGGTCACAAAGAGTCGGACATGACTGAGTGACTGAACTGAACGGAATAGTTACCTTCCCATATCTTGGTGGAAAATTATTAATAATGTCTCTGCCAGTTGTGATGTCACTGTGAATCAGGTGAAGGGCTAGCCACCGCAAAGGAGTGATAGAAAACAGTCTTTTAGGAGCTTTAGACTAGCTTGAACTTTTCAATTAAAACTAAAAACAAGATTGCAAGACTTTGTTTCAATATTAAATTCAAATAAATTTTAAAAAGTCCTGTTTTGGTCATCTTAGTTTTCTGTCTTTAGGAGCAAATATCTGATAGTAATGCACTTTGTATGGGCTTTTCTCCCTCTGCTGGGAGCCAGCACAGGAGATCTCACCAATGACAAGGTCATGTGGAAGAGAACTGTTAAGCAAGGCTTCAGGACTCGAGGGGCTCCCTAGAGCTGCTCGAGCATCTACCCCAAAACCAGAATCTGTCTGTCTTACTATTTTGTGCCTTTCACCAACTCTCCTGACATACAGGGGGCTATCCCCAATCACCTTTCTCTGGAGAAAATCAACTTAGGGCTCTAGCTAATAAGTCTCCTGGACATGAGAGGAATATTTCAAATCAAACCCCCTCTGTTAGCATTCTAGCTTGCGTGGCAGGTTTATCCAGACTCTTGCAGCTATGCATATGATTGTTCACAGCCTCCCAACTGTGAGAGGCACAGGAAGCCTAAAACATAGAGCCTTTCAAAGAGTTAAAAACTATTAGATTAATGCTGATGTAGGATTTCATTATTGGGCCAATGCTTGTTGCTAAGTTCCCATATCTCTTTTCCACTGTACACCTGGGAGTACATTAGTTAACATAGTTAGAATGTAAAAAAAACAAGTGTAGCCTTAAAATTAACCACATCAGACTTTTGAGCTAATTGGTTCTTTCTTGTAACTCACTGCACCTTTGCTCCATAAGAAATGTAACTCTGTTTAACATTTTCTGAGCCTGACATAGATTAAAAAAAAAATTTTTTTTTTTCAAGAAAAAATAAGTTTTCTGGTTGAACAGCCAGAACAAAAGAGGGTCATAAAATGTTCACAGGCCTCCAAGGCCAAAAGATAACGTACACAATATTGTTTATGGAAAAGGTATACAGAAAAAATCCTGGTTTCGATAAAGACAAAACAGATATAATGTTTGGGCTGACTCTGTATGACTTTAAATCTTTTATTCCCCTCTATGTACAAATTAAGTTATAAAAGTCCCTTTTAAAAAATAAAATAATGGGCCTCGCTCACCAAAGAAGCCTGGTCACCCCATTTGTCTTTTTTTTTCTTTCTTTCTCTCTCTTACTCTCTTTTTCAGGCTGATCCCTTAGAACACAGAGGCTCTCTGAGTTCACTTTCCTGCCTGGGCTTCTAAGACTTTATTAGCTTTCTGTGTAAACCAAAAAATATCAGCCTCTTTTCTCGTTTATTTTCTTATCTACAGCATTCTTTCCTTATCTCTCTCTAAATCATTTGCCGACGTTGTTCCCCTGGATCCTGCAGGGGCTGGACCCTGATACCCTTCCTTACAAAAGCAATAGGAGTAATTCTTGTTAACTGATTAGCACAGATGACTGGCCTATTACACATCTGTATATCTTTTATTTAGGACTATGATGAGCAAGTTATGACAGCCAGTGACCAGAGCTCAGTCTTCCAGTGAACTTTTCTTTAAATTAATTAATTTATTTTAATTGGAGGCTAATTACTTTACAATATTGTAGTGGGTTTTGCCATACATTGACATGAATCAGCCATGGGTGTACATGTGTCCCCTCAATTCCTCTCCCACCTCCCTTCCCGTCCCATCCCTTGGAGTCATCCCAGTACACCAGCACTAAGCACCCTGTCTCATGCATCAAACCTGGACTGTCAATCTATTTCACACATGGTAATATACATGTTTCAATGCTGTTCTCTCAAATCATCCCACCCTTGACTTCTCCCACAGAGTCCAAAAGTCTGTTGTTTACATCAGTGTCTCTTATGCTATCTCACATATAGGGTCATTGTTACTATCCTTCTAAATTCCTTATATATGCATAAATATACTGTATTAGTGTTTTTCTTTCTGACTTATTTCATCTGTATAATAGGCTCCAGTTTCATCCACCTCATTAGAACCGATTCAAATGCATTCTTTTTAATAGCTGGGTAATATTCCATTGTGTATATGTACCACTGCTTTCTTATCCATTTGTCTGCTGATGGACATCTAGCTTACTTCCATGTCCTAGGTATTGTAAACAGTGCTGCCATGAAAATCAGGGTACATGTCTCTCTTTCAATTCTGGTTTCCTCGGTGTGTATGCCCAGCAGCGGGATTGCTGGGTCATATGGCAGTTCTATTTCCAGTTTTTTAAGGAATCTCCACACTGTTCTCCATAGTGGCTGTACTAGTTTGAATTCCCATCAACAGTATAAGAAGATTCCCTTTTTTCTGCACCCTCTCCAGCATTTATTTTTTGTAGACTTTTTGATAACAGCCATTCTGACTGGCATGAGATGGTACCTCATTGTGATTTTGATTTGCATTTCTCTGATAATGAGTGATGTTGAGCACCGTTTCATGTTTGCTAGCCATCTGTATGTCTTCTTTGGAGAAATGTCTGTTTAGTTCTTTGGACTATTTTTTGTTTGGGTCGTTTATTTTTCTGGAATTGAGCTGCTTGTATATTTTTGAGATTAATTCTTTGTCAGTTGCTTCATTTGCTGTTATTTTCTCCTGTTCTGAAGGCCATATTTTCACCTTGCTTATAGTTTCCTTTGTTGTTGAAAACCTTTTAAGTTTAATTAGGTCCCATTTGTTTATTTTCACTTTTATTTCCATTACTCTGGGAGGTGGGTCATACAGGATCCTGCTGGGATTTACGTCAGAAAGTGTTTTGCCTATATTTCTGCCTAAGAGTCTTATAGTTTCTGGTATTACATATAGATCTTTAATCTATTTTGAGTTTATTTTTCTGCATGGTGTTAGAAAGTGTTCCAGTTTCATTCTTTTATATGTGGTTTACCAGTTTTCCCAGCACCACTTGTTAAAGAGATTGTCTTTTCTCCATAGTATATTTTTGCCTCCTTTGTCAAAAATAAGGTGTCCATAAATGCATCCGTTTGTTCTGGGCTTTCTATTTTGTTCCATTGACCTATATTTCTGTCTTTGTACCAGTACCGTACTGTCTTAATGACTGTAGATTTCTAGTGTAGTCTGAAGTCAGGCAGGTTGATTCTTCCAGTTCCATTCTTATTTCTCAAGTTTGTTTTGGCTATTAGAGGTTTTTTATTTTTCCATGCAAATTGTGAAATTGTTTGTTCTAGTTCTCTGAAAAATACCGTCAGTAGCTTGATAGGGATTGCATTGAATCTATAGATTGCTTTAGGTAGTATACTCATTTTCACTCTATTGATTATTCCAATCCATGAACATGGTATATTTCTCCATCTGTGTCCTCTTTGATTTCTTTCATCAGTGTTTTATAGTTTTCTAAATATAGGTCTTTTGTTTATTTAGGTAATTTATTCCTAAGTATTTTAATTTTTTCATTGCACTTGTGAATGGAATTGTTTCCTTAATTTCGCTTTCTGTTTTCTCATTGTTAGTGTATAGGAATGCAAGGGATTTCTGTGTGTTAATTTTATATCCTGCAACATTACTGGATTCATTGATTAGCTCTAATAATTTTCTGGTGGTGTCTTTAGGGTTTTCTATGTAGAAGATCATGTCATTTGCAAACAGTGAGAGTTTTACTTCTTCTTTTCCAATCTGGATTCCTTTTATTTCTTTTTCTTCTCTGACTGGGCTGTGACTAAAACTTCCAAAACTATGTTGAATAGTAGTGCTGAGAGTGTGCACCCTTGTCTTGTTCCTGACTTCAGGGGGAATGCTTTCAATTTTTTACCATTGAGGATAATGTTTGCTGTTGGTTTATCATATATGGCTTTTATTATATTGAGGTATGTTCATTCTATGCCTGCTTTCTGGAGGGTTTTTTTTTTTTTATCATATATGGTTGTTGAATTTTCTCAAAGGTTTTATCTGGATCTATTGAGATAACCATATGGTTTTTATCTTTCAATTTGTTAATATGGTGTATCACATTGACTGATTTGCAAATATTGGAGAATCCTTGCATCCCTGGGATAAAGCACACTTGGTCATGATGTATGATCTTTTTAATGTGTTGTTGGATTCTATTTGCTAGAATTTTGTTAAGGATTTTTGCATCTATGCTCATCAGTGATATTGGCCTGTAGTTTTCTTTTTTTGTGGCATCTTTGTCTGATTTTGGTATGATGGATATTTGGTTTAGGGTGATGGTAGACTCAGAATGAGTTTGGCAGTTTATCTTCTTCTGCAATATTCTGGAAGAGTTTGAGAAGGATAGGTGTTAGATCTTCTCTAGATTTTTGATAGAATTCACCAGTGAAGCCGTCTGGTCCTGGGCTTTTGTTTGTTGAAAGATTTTTTATTACAGTTTCAATTTCTGTGCTTGTGATGGGTCTGTTAAGATCTTCTATTTCTTCCTGGTTCAGTTTTGGAAGGTTATGCTTTTCTAAGAAATCATCCATTTCTTCCAAGTTGTCCATTTTATTGTCATATAGTTGCTAATAGTAGTCTCTTATGATTCTTTGTATTTCTGTGTTGTCTGTTGTGATTTCTCCATGTTCATTTCTAATTTTGTTGATTTCATTCTTCTACTTTTTTTTTTTTTGATGAGTCTGGTCTATTTTATTTATCTTCTCAAAGAACCAGCTTTCAGTTTTGTTGATTTTTGCTATAGTTTCTTTTGTTTCTTTTTCATTTATTTCTGTGGTAATTTTTATAATTTCTTACCTTCTACTAACCATGGGGTTCTTCATTTCTTCTTTTTCTCATTTCTTTAGGTGCAGAGTTAGGTTATTTATTTGATTTTTCTCTTGCTTCTTGAGGTAAGCTTGTATTGCTATGAACCTTCCCCTTAACACTGCTTTTACTGAATCACATAGGTTTTAGGTTGTGATCATTTTCATTTGTTTCTATGCATATTTTGATTTCTTTTTTGATTTCTTCTGTGATTTCTTGGTTATTCAGAAACATGTTGCTTAGCCCCCGGATGTTTGAATTTTGGATAGTTTTTTTTCCTGTAGTTGACATCTAATCTTACCACACTGTGATCAGAAAAGATGCTTGAAATTATTTCAGTTTTTTGAATTTATCAAGTCTATATCTATGGCCCAGGATGTGATCTATCCTGGAAAATGTTCTATATGCACTTGAGAAAAAGGTCAAATTTATTTTTGGGGGGTGAGATGTCCTATAGACATCAATTAGGTCTAACTGGTCCATTGTATAATTTAAAGTGTGTGTTTTCTTGCTAATTTTCTGTTTAGTTAATCTATCCATAGGTGTGAGTGGGGTATTAAAGTCTCCCACTATTATTGTGTTACTGTTAATTTTCCCTTTCATACTTGCTAGCATTTGCCTTACATATTGTGGTGCTCCTATGTTGGGTGCATATGTATTAATAATTGTTATATCTTCTTCTTGGATTGATCCTTTGATCATTATGTAGTGTCCTTCTCTGTCTCTTTTCACAACCTTTATTTCAAAGCCTATTTTATCTGATATGAGTATTGCTTACTGCTGCTTTCTTTTAGTCTCCATTTGTGTGAAATACCTTTTTCCAGCCCTTCACTTTCAGTCTGTATGTGTCCCTTGTTTTGAGGTGGTCTCTTGTAGACAGCATATATAGGGGTCTTGTTTTCGTATCCACTCAGCCAGTCTTTGTCTTTTGGTTGGGGCATTCAACCCATTTACATTTAAGGTAATATTGATTAGTATGATCCCATTGCCATTTACTTTGTTGTTTTGGGTTCGAGTTTATATACTTTTTCTGTGTCTCCTGTCTAGAGAAATCCTTTAGCATTTGTTAAAGAGCTGGTTTGGTGGTGCTGAATTCTCTCAGCTTTTGCTTGTCTGTCAAGCTTTTGATTTCTCCTTCATATTTGAATGAGATCCTTGCTGGGTACAGTCATCTGGGTTGTAGGCTTTTCTTTTTCATCACTTTAAGTATGTTCTTCCATTCCCTTCTGGCCTGAAGAGTTTTATTGAAAGATCAGCAGTTAGCCTTATGTGAATCCTCTTGTGTGTTATTTGTTGTTTTCCCTTTGCTTTAATATTTGCTCTTTGTGTTTATTCTTCATTAATTTGATTATTATGTTTTGTAGGGTGTTTCTCTCTTGGTTTATCCTGTTTGGGACTCTCTGGGTTCTTGGACTTGGGTGGCTATTTCCTTCCCCCTTTTAGGGAAGTTTTCAACTATTGTCTCCTCAAGTGTTTTCTCATGGCCTTCCTGTCTTCTTCTGGGACTCCTATGATTTGAATGTCAGGGCATTTAACATTGTCCCAGAGGTCTCTGAGGTTGTCCTCATTTCTTCTAATTCTTTTTGCTTTTTTCCTCTCTTTTGCATTTATTTCCACCATTCTATCTTCCACCTCACTTATCATATCTTCTGTCTCAGTTATTCTACTGCTGGTTCCCTCCAGAGTGCTTTTGATCTCAGTTATTGTATTATTTATTATTGATTTGATTGACTCTTTTCTTTTTTTCTTCTAGGTCCTTTTTAAACATATCTTGCATCTTCTCAATCCTTGTCTCTAGTCTATTTATTTGTCACTCCATTTTGTTTTCAAGATTTTGGATCATCTTTACTATCATTATTCTGAATTCTTTTCCAGGTACACTCCCTATCTCCTCCTCTTTTGTTTGGTTTGGTAGGCATTTATCATGTTCTTTACCTGCTGAATATTTCTCTACCTTTTCATTTTGTTTAGATTGCTGTATTTGGGTTGGCCTTTCTGTAGGCTGGAAGTTTGTGGTTTCTATTTATTGTGGAGCTTGCTCCCTGTGGGTGGGGTTGGACTAGTAGCTCGTCAAGGTTTCCTGGTTAGGCAAGCTTGCACATGTGTTCTGGTGTGTGGAGCTGGATCTCTTCTCTCTGGAATGCAATGAAGTGTCCAGTAATGAGTTTTGAGGTGTCTATGGACTTGGTCTGACTTTGGGAAGCTTTAATGCTCAGGGCTGTGTTCCTGCATTGCTAGAGAATTAGCATGGTATGTCTTACTCTGGAACTTGTTGGCTCTTAGGTGGAGCTTGGTGTCAGTGTAGGTATGGAGGCTTTTGGATGAGCCCTCATCAATTAATGTTCCCTGGAGTCAGGAGTTTCCTGGTGTTCTCAAGTTTTGGATTTAAGCCTCCTTCCTCTGGCTTTCAGTCTTATTCTTACAATAGCCTCAAGACTTCCCCATCCATATATCACAGATGATAAAATATCTAGGTTAATGGTGAAATGATTCTCCACAGTGAGGGACGCCCAGAGAGGTTCACAGAATTACATGGAGAAGAGAAGAGGGAGGAGGGATATAGAGGTGACCAGGAGGAACAGAGGGGGAATCTAAAGGGGAGAAAGCAATCTAGCCAGTAATCGATTTCCTATGTGCTCTCCACAGTCTGGAACACCCAGAGGTTGACAGAGTTACATACAGAAGGGAAATAGGAGGAGGGAGATAGAGGTCACCAGGAGGAGAAGAGGGGGAGTCAAAAGGGGAGAGACCAATCTAGCCAGTAATCAGTTCCCTAAGTGTTCTCCACAGCCCAGAGCATCCAGAGAGATTCTCAGAGTTAAGTAGAGAAGAGAAGGGGCAGGGAGGAGATAGAGGTGACCTGGGGGAGAAAAAGGAGAGTCAAAGGGAAGAGAGCAATCAAGTCAGTAATCACACCCCTAAGTAAAAATGGGTACTGAAGATTGGATTCTTAAACGTACAAAACAGATAACAAATACCAGAAAGCAAAGATTAAAAATCTAGAGTAAAGTTTAGACTCTCAAAAGTACAAAACTAAATCAATCACAAAAATTATAAAATATATATATATATATATATATATATATATGAAATTTGCTTTAAAAATAAGGTATTTTTCCAAGGTAATAGGTTATAAAAATGAAAATTTAAAGAGTAATAAAGAACTTAGAAATAAAAAAATTAAAAAGTGATAATAGTAAAAATACATCTAGGAATTTCTCTGGAGCTGTTGAGGGCAGTTTGGGCTCAATTCAGCTTCAGATAGTTCCTTGACCCAGCTTATACTTCTTCTAAAAGTCTATAGGCCCCTTCCAATGCTTAGTTGATGCTAACCAATGGGCTTTAATCTGTTGCACCTGTCACTTCCAGAGCAGTTCCCTCTTCTTTGTTCATTTTGGCTTCCTCTGTTTGCAAGTCTCTTCAGTGTCTAATTTCCACCCTGACACAGGGGAGCGAAGGTGATCACTTATTTAGGCTCACTTGTTCAGTTGTGCTGTGGGGAGGGAGGAACATTGCAAACAAATATCACTGGTGTGTGGGGAGTGCTCGCAGTGTATGGACCACACTAGGTTTGCCCCAGCTCATAGAGGCATGTGCTTTCTGGGTCTACACTGCTGAGGCTCCAGGGTGCTCTGCAGGGGAACTGTCCAAAGGGGGCCCTGCATTTCATGCACTTCCCAGGTCTAAGCTATTCAGGTTCAGGTTCTCAGGTACTCCACAAAGGCACAGACTCAGTTGGGCGTGTGTTTTGTGTCCTTCCCAGGTCTGAGCAGCTCAGGCAACCAGGCACTTGGTGAGCGCACAGTCCTGGATGAGCTGTGCATCTTAATCACCTCCCTTGTCCCAGCCACTCAGTTTCCTGGGTGCATTGCTGGAGGACTGTCTCAGGTGTGCCATGTGTCTCCTCTGGGGAGCTGATCTCTGGCTGTGACCCTCCTGGAAGATGTCAACCATCCAGGATCCCAGGAAGACTTGGTTGGCAACTGGGAGCCTGTTTATAGTTTGGTGGAGGATGCCAGTCTCTGGGGCTGAGATTGCCCTTGCATTCTGGCTCTGGCTGTTGCCCACCTGCCTCTTTGCCTCCCTGCCTCTGGCAGGGGGATGGGCCAGTCTACAGCCAGCTAGCTTTCCTTTGGTATTTGCTCAGTCCTTTGTTCTGTGAGCAGGCCAGGCTGTGCTTAGGTTAGAGCTTTTCACTGGAAAGTTCTCTCTCTCTCTCTTTTTTTCCCTGTCTCTGGCTATCCCATAGTTTGGGCTGCTAACTCACATTAGCTCCCTCAGATTGTCCTCAGGGCATTCAGGCCCGGTCCTCACCCTAAGCATGCAACCAGTCCCTCCCTGTCCAGCCCCTGCTTGCTGGTGGTGGATGTGAGAATCTGGGCTACTTCTCCAGTGAGAGTTGTGGTTAGGCACATATTCTGTGGGTTTTTTTTTTTTTCTTTTCTCCTGGTTATGTTGCCCTCTGAGGTTCCAAAACTCCCCACAGACCCACTGGTGAGAGGGTTTCCTGCTGTTTGGAAACTTCTCCTTCATGACTCCCTCCCTGGGACAGGTCTCTATCCCTAACTCTTCTGTCTCTTTTTTTTTGTCTTTTATATTTTGTCCTACCTCCTTTCAAAGAGAATGGGCTGCCTTTCTGGATGCTGGTGTCCTCTGCCAGCATTCAGAATTTGTTCTGTGGAAGTTGTTCAGGGTTCAGATGATCTTTTGATGAATTTGTAGGGGAGAAAATGGCCTCCCCATCCTATTCCTCTGCCATCTTAGGACTGCCTCCTGCTATAGACTTTTTAAGAGAGTGTGAAATATGCTTCAGAACTGTACCACTGCATTCCAGGCAAGGCCCTTCCCTTCTTTGTTGAGAATTGAGTCACTACTACTGATATTAAACCTCTAGCATCTCTGGGAGGCATGAGTACCTCGTTCCCCTTTTCTTTCCATTGCCTGGGGCTCATGCAAAGACCTCTCCCAAGGTAGATGCCTCAAAAAATGGTGTTTCTCCTCCTCAAGATCTGTCTTCACCTCCCCTCTTTGCTTCTAGACCAATGACTGGGGTCAGATCTCAGCATGGATCAAGTGGGGAGAATACTGGATATAGAAAAGGCAGAGGAACCAGAGATCAAACTGCCAACATCCGGTGGATCATGAAAAAAGCAAGAGAGTTCCAGAAAAACATCGACTTCTGCTTTATTGACTACACCAAAGCTTTTGACTGTGTGGATCACAACAATCTGTGGAAAATTCTTCAAGAGATGAGAATACCAGGCCACCTGACCTGCCCCCAAGAAATCTGTATGCAGGTCAAGAAGCAACAGTTAGAGCTGGACATGGAACAACAGACTGGTTCCAAATTGAGAAAGGAGTACATCAAGGCTGTATATTGTCACCCTGCTTATTTAACTTACATTCAGAGTACCTCATGTGAAATGCCAGGCTGGACGAAGCCCAAGATGGTATCAAGATTGCCAAGAGAAATATTCTCAGATATGCAGATGACACCACCCTTATGGCAGAAAGTGAAGAAGAACTAAAGAGCCTCTTGATGAAAGTGAAAGAGGAGAAGGAAAATGTTGGCTTAAATCTCAACATTCACAAAACTAAGATAATGGCATCCAGTCCCATCACTTCATGGCAAATAGATGGGGAAACAATGGAAACAGTGAGAGACTTTATTGGGGAGGGGGCTCCAAAATCACTGCAGATGGTCACTGCAGCCACTAAATTAGAAGACACTTGCTCCTTGGAAGAAAAGCTATGTCCATCCTAGACAGCATATTAAAAAGCAGAGACATTACTTTGCTGACAAAGGTCCATCTAGTCAAAGCTGTGATTTTTCCAGTAGTCATGTATGGATGTGAGAGTTGGACTATAAGGAGAGCTGAGTACCAAAGAATTGATGCTTTTGAACTGTGGTGTTGGAGAAGACTCTAGAGAGTCTATTGATCACAAGGAGATCCAACCAGTCCACCCTAAAGGAAATAAGTCCTGAATATTCATTAGAAGGACTGATGCTGAAGCTGAAATGCCAATACTTTGGCCACCTAATGCTAAGAACTGACTCAGTGGAAAAGACCCTGATGCTGAAAAAGATTGAAGGTGGGAGGAGAAGGGGACGACAGAGCATGAGATGGATGGCATCAGTGACTCGATGCACATGAGTTTGAGTAAGCTCTGGGAATTGATGGACAGAGAAGCCTGCCGTGTTGCAGTCCATGGGGTCACAGTTGGACATGACTGAGCAACTGAACTGAACTGAACCCTTCTTTGCTTCTAGGCCAATGACTGGAGTCAGGTCTCAGCATGAATCAAGTAGGGAAATGCTGTCCCTGTTTTGAAGGAAACAGTTTCCCCAAAGTTCTTCAGAACCTGCTAGTATGTGTTGTCAAGAACCAGGAGATTCGTATCATGTGTATTTGAGGGGGACTGGGGGTAAGGTGGGGACAGAATATTAATTTACTAGTGAAGATTTTATCGATATGGGCTATTCTCCTGTGACTTAGAAGGCAACGCCTTGACAAGGATGCCTGGAGTCAGTCTCAGTATGCTGCCGGAATGATGCCTTGAAGCTTGAAAAACAAGGACTGTCTACAGTGGGGATGGAGATGAAAGCACAGGCTCAGGAGTGTTTTGAGAAAGGGGTCCTGATACTCAAAAAGATAGGCGTATTACTTAAGTCAAAGGAACCCATTAGCTGACTCTGGTATGTAGAAGGACCCGGGCAGACACTCTTTAAGAAAACTAAAGGATGCATTAGTGAAGGGATACTGGTATCATTGAAAAACAAAGTGATGGATGTCATCTCTAGATCAGGATTGACAATAGAGGAGTCTGAGCTTCCTAATGATGCTGGAGATGAAAAAATTTTGGAATAATTATAGTGGGATCATTTAACTAACACAGGTAATTACTATAACATTATTACTACAACAGGCAGAGACCATAGTGGGAACCAAGGAAACCCAACCCACAAAGATCTGTGGTGATGGTGAATTAACCAGGGTGTGCCTTGGACTAGATAAGCAGGCAATCAATAATAATTGTTGATTCATTTGTATAAGCAAAAACAATCAAAAGCTGGAAAGCAAATGTTTGATGTCAGTCATTGAAACAGCAAATCATGCTCACTTACCTTGTGTTCACATCTGAGTCTATTCTCAGACCCAAGGCTCACTGATCAAGAAGAAGGCCAGGTTCTCTTCAAAAAGGGGCTTGCAATGTCATAGCAAGTATATAGTAGAAATATTTCACCAAATCTCCAAAAGAACCTCAGGGCTTTTATCACATGAATAGTCCACTAGACAGATGGTAATACCCAGAACTTTCAAGGATTTAGCGTCAAAGATGACTGTGATGCTGAGGGACACAAAATGGCTTCAGAGCCCCTGTTCAATTTGGAATACACTGAGGCCATAAGACAAATAGAGGTCCTGTCCATGTCTATCTCACAGTGAGTCCATGAAGTCCCCAGGTAATTGATCATTTCCCCATTATAAATGCAAAACTGGATATATTTTGCAGATAGCAGAAACCTCCATTTACTCCTTGACTTGATAAGTAAGAGCCATGGTGGTAGGGAAAGGCAAGAAGTCTCTGAAACTGACCCTGCCACCTGGCCAAAACAGTAACTCAATATCAGTCCTTATCAGTTGGAATGCCAGAGATGTGTACCATCCTCAAAGTCTTAAAAGATGGACTTCATTGTGTTCTCATTTAAATCATTGGTATAGCCCCTATAAAAACCAGATTGATGACACATGATAGTGGACTACCACAATACAGACCTTATTCACAGCTGCTGTCATATGTGGTACTGCTACTAGAACAAATCAACACAGCTGCTCTTGACCTGAAAAATGAATTTTTAAAATTCATTACCAGGAAAGAGAATCAAAAGCATTTTGCATCCATGCGGACGGACTTGTGGTTATTCAGTCGCTAATTCATGTCTGACTCTTTGTGACCCCATGGACTGCAGCATGCCAGGCTTACCTGTCCTTCACTATATCCCAGAGTTTGCTCAAACTCATGTCCATTGAGTCAATGATGCCATCCAATCATCTCATCCTGTGTCTCTTCCTGCCCTCAATCTTTCCCAGGACCAGGGTCTTTTCTAATGAGTCAACTCTTCATATCAGGTGACCAAAGTATTGAAGCTTCAGCATCAGTCCTTCGAATGAATATTCAGCATTGATTTTCTTTAGAATTGACTAAAGAAACTAATTCCAAGGGACTCTCAGGAGTTTTCTCTAACACCACAATTTAAAAGCATCAGTTATTTGGCACTCAGTTTTTATGGTCCAACTCTCACATTCTACATGATTACTGGAAAAACCATAGATTTAACTAGATGAACATTTGTTGGCAAAGTGATGTCTCTGCTTTTTAATATGCTGCCTCAGTTTGTCATAGCTTTTCTTCCAAGGAGCAAGCATCTTTTAATTCATGGCTGCAGTCACCATTTGCAGTGATTTTGGAGCCCAAGAAAATAAAGTCAGCCACTGTTTCCACCGTTTCCACTGTTTCCCCATCTATTTGCCATGAAGTGATGGGACCGGATGCCATGATCTTAGTTTTTTGAACGTTGAGTTTTTTAAGGCAGCTTTTCACTCTTCTCTTTCATCATCAGCAAGAGGCTTTTAGTTCCTCTTTGCATTCTGCCAGTTCCTCTTCACTTTCTGCCATAAGGGTGATGTCATGTGCATATCTGAGTTTATTGATGTTTCTCCAAGTAATCTTGATTGCAGCTTGTGCTTCATCCAGCTCAACATTTTGCATAATGTACTCTGCATATAAGTTAAATAAGCAGGGTGACAGTGCACAGCCTTGACATACTCCTTTCTGTTGTTCTATGTCTGGTTCTAACTGTTGCTTCTTGACCTGCATACAGGTTTCTTAGGAGGCAGGTTAGATGGTCTGGTATTTCCATCTCTTAAAGAACTTTCCACAGTTTGTTGTGATCCACATAATCAAAGACTTTAGCATAGTCAGGGAAGCAGAAGTAGATGTTTTCCTGGAATTCTCTTTCTTTTTCTGGGACCCAGGGGATATTGGCAATTTGATCTCTGGTTCCTCTGCCTTTTCGAAATCCAGCTTGACCATCTGGAAGTTCTCAGTTCACATACTTTTGAAGCCTACCTTGAATAAGTTTGAGCATGACCTTGCTAGCATGTGAAATGAGTGAAATTGTGTGGTAGTTTGAGCATTCTTTGGCATTGCCTTTCTTTGGGATTGGAATGAAAACTGACCTTTTCCAGTCCTGTGGTCGTTGCTGAGTTTTCCAAATTTGCTGGCATACTCAGTGCAGCACTTTCACAGCCTCATCTTTTCAGATTTGAAATAGCTCAGCTGGAATTCCATCACCTCTACTAGCTTTGTTTGTAGTAATGCTTCCTAAGGCCCACTTAACTTCACACTCCAGGATGTCTGGATTATGGGTAGAGAGCCATACACATTTAGAGTCCTGCCCCAGGTCTTTGTAAACTTCCCTGCTTCCTATTGCAGTAGACTCTAAAGCAGAACTCCACAGAACTTCACACTGGTCCTGTAGGTGAATGACATTCATTGAACTAGTGACCATGAAGTGGCAAATGCTCTGGATGCTCTGATGAGTCATATGTCAACTGGAAAGTACATAAACCCCACAAATATTCATGGTACATCAGTGATATTTTTATGGTCCAATGTCTTGAGGAATGCCAGGATATTCCTTCTATGCTAAAGGACAAGTTATTACACCTCTTACCTTAAAAAAAGAGGCACAGCACTGTAGCTCTCCTTGAATTTGGGAGATATCCTATTGGTAGGGTTAACTATCTGACATTCCTTGCTCCTTGGTGGTAAAATTCAGAAATATGTTTTGCTTGGTTTCTCAGAGGATCAACAGCAAGACTGAGCCCCAGTTATCCACATGCTGACCTTCTTATTAACATTAAATCTTTTATTGGCTTTTCTTCTTACTCTTCTCTTTGCACCTCATCCTACAATGGTTCTTAGGAACATCTTCTACATAAATTATATCCGCATTCTCACTCAGGATCTGTTATTGGAGGCACCTAAACCAAGACACTTTATAGGACAGAGACAGGGAAAGCAGCTACAAAGTTATTGCAATAATACAATAGGAGATGATGATGATGGTTCATTCAGGGTGGTATTACTATAGTCAGGAGAGGTTGAATTCTGGATATATTTTCAAGTTAGATGCATAAAGTTGGATGTGTGATATGAGCTAATGAAGGAGTCCAGGATGTTTCCAAAGATTTTGCCTGGATTAATTGGAAAAATTGAGTTTCTTCCAAGTGAGACAGAAAAGATTTCAGGAGGAGCAGATTTTCTGGGGAACATACAGAACTCAGTTTTTGTCAGCCTACTACATATCCCTGAGAGGCTTTCAAGTAACTAGTTGGAAACATGAGTATGGAGTTCAGGAGGAAGACCCACTGAAGGGATACAATGATAGTCATGGGTATATAGATGATGTTTCCAGCAATGAGATCATCAAGAGAGTGATTATAGGGAGAAAGAGAAGACAACCAAACTCTGAGCACTGCATCCCTCCAATGTTAAAAGACTAGAGAGAAGAGAAGAAACAAGGGAGATCAGAAAGAAGTTAGCAGTGTAATAGGAGGAAAATCCAGGAAATGAGATGTCCAAATGGGAGGCCAAAGTGGCAAAGAAAAATGATAAATCAAGGAAGAAGTAGCAAATGCTGAAGATAAGTTAGATTACATAAGGACTAAGCATTTATAAGAGAATTTAGCAATGGAAAGATCAGTTCAAGCCTAATGACAAATGTTGGGTGTTTAAAGCACTTCATAAATCCAGTGAATGTCAGTGGATATCAGAGCATTCCTGGGACTAAAAACAATCCATGTTTTATCAAAAAGCTGAAGAGAAAATGCATGAAAAAAAGGACTCTTAAAATGAACTTTGGCTGCCTTTCAGTTTTGCTTAGGGTCAGCCATGTCATTGACAATAAAACATTGGATATAATATAAACGACAAATGAGTAAATTCCCCTTGGGTGCTCTGGGGAAAAACTGTAGCACTAGAATTTCCTGGCAGTCGAGCCAGATAATTAACGCAATGATTTCTGATAGATTTTACTATAAAATAAATTGAATAAACTGGATAGTAGGTTCTATTGAACAATAGTATATAAAATTTCCGATTGCAGAGTATTTTGACTTATTACAATCAATGAGAGGCTCCCAGATACTTTGGAAATGATGATTAAAAATAGGATGGTACAGCTGCCTGATAATAATGCTGGAAATCACTTGACAGTAAGCCTTTGTTGTTCAATGAAAACCCAAGAGAGATAATGCCAAAAAGCCTTATATACAATAAGCAACAGACTCCCAAAAAAGAGAGGGCAAAATAAGTTCATATAATCATGTCACCCATTCTCTATGTGGCAAAAAGTTGTTCTGTGTCTGGTTTTAATGTTGGTACAAATAATGGATTAGTTTTTCCTTATGATCGTATTTGACTTTAATCCAAGAATTACATTTAGCTTTACTTCACTGGTGCCTAATGTCATCTTCTTTCCTGTTGGAAAGTGTTACCTACACAGGATTTGCATTTCTTCATCCACTATCCTTCTCTTGGCAGTATACACTTAAGATAAAAGTAGCATCTCTCTATAGAGCTGTTAAGAGTATCATGCAACTTAATCCAGCTCAATCACTTAAAACAGTACCTAGAAAAAGTGGTGCTGTGTATATGTTTCCTGTTATTTTAACTCTTATGTGGTAAATGTTTTACCTTTGCATTGCCTGTGTTCGTATTGGTTTCTGGCCTTCGTGATCATGACAATTATAATATATAGAGTTTGCCAAATCATTATGAAAATGAATACTTATAATTCTAAATGTAGGCTTCCCAGGTGATACAATAGTAAAGAATCTGCCTGATAATGCAGGAGATACAAGATACATGGGTTCAATCCCTGGGTTGGGAAGATTCCCTGGAGTAGGAATGGCAACCCACTCCAGTATTGTTGCCTAAAAAATCCCATGGATAGAGGAGCCTGGCAGGCTACAGTTCATGGTGTCACAAAGAATCATAGGTGGCTGAGCACACACACATATTCTGAATGTATAAATGTGTAAAAATTGATGATCCTGAGACCTTTGGAAACCCTACTAATTCTGGAGACAGAAGTAAATATGAGCCACTCATATTCCAAAGGCCTGGATCAGAGCTCAGAATCTTAAGGTTTTTGAGTCTGAGATAAGCAGTCAACATATTCTAAATGAGTATTTACAGCAATTACATACTTCTAAAGGAAACTAGGAAAGTTATGACCAACCTGGGTAGCATATTCAAAAACAGAGACATTACTTTGCCAACAAAGGTCTGTCTAGTCAAGGCTATGGTTTTTCCAGTAGTTATGTATGGATGTGAGAGTTGGACTGTGAAGAAAACTGAGCACTGAAGAATTGATGCTTTTGAACTGTGGTGTTGGAGAAGACTCTTGAGAGTCCCTTGGACTGCAAAGAGATCCAACCAGTCTATTCTAAAGGAGATCAGTCCTGGGTGTTCTTTGAAGGAATGATGCTAAAGCTGAAACTCCAGTACTTTGGCCACCTCATATGAAGAGTTGACTTATTGGAAAAGACTCTGATGCTGGGAGGGATTGGGAGCAGGAGGATAAGGGGACAACAGAGGATGAAATGGCTGGATGGCATCACTGACTCGATGGACGTGAGTCTGAGTGAACTCCGGGAGTTGGTGATGGACATGGAGGCCTGGCATGCTGCAATTTGTGGGGTCGCAAAGAGTCTGACACGACTGAGCAACTGAACTGAACTGAACTAAAAGGAAACTAATACATCTATCCCTTGGCCAACCCCACCATATCTCAGATTTAGTAGGTGTTCTCTTTGGCCCAAATAGGTCCCTGTTTATTGTCCAAGCCTGGATTTTCTTTGTAAAGAGGCATCATTGGTAACATGAGTACTGAGACCCTTGCAGAAACTAGGAGCTTTGGTGATTGGGCCCAGCCATTCTTCAAGCTCCTGACAACTCCCCAGGATACAGTGAAGAGGTGGAGTGCAGATCTGCTACTCTCAGGACCCCTCATCATCAACCCTCCTAGGAGCCTCTTTCAATTTTGTCATGTCTGGTTCCTGATCTTATGACCTCAAAGCATATCTGCTTTCTTGGACTATTTTCTCTTACAAAAGAAAATTTTCTTTTTAAAACTATTTTTCTATTTGGTGGCATCAGGTCTTAATTGCATCATGAAGGATCTTTATTGCTTCATGCAGGATCTTTCCTTGTGGGGCATGGACTCTAGTTGTGGTGAGGCTCAGTAGTTGGGGCACACAGGCTTAGTTGCTCCATAGCACGTTGGATCTTAGTTACCCACAGGTATCCAACCTATGTCCTCTGCATTGCAAGGCAGATTCTTACCCACTGGACCACCAGGTAAGTCCCCCAAATTTTCTTAACTCTGCAAATCAGGGTCCAGGACTCTATCAATTGAAAGTGTAACTGAGACAGAGATTTGAAGAAGTAAAAAAAAATTAGTGCTTGTGCTTCTGATTCATCTATAGCTATGTAAAGAAAACACACATTAATTCCTCAGTGAAGAATTCTGGCACATAGTAGTAAAGTGGGCTGTACCATCTCTTGCCTCTGACTTTCACTCATGCCACTTTCTCTGCATGGAATACTGCTGCTTGCCCTTCCTTCTTCCTTCTTCCTTCCCTGGCTAGCTCCTACTCACTCTGCACATCTTAGTCTAAACCCTCCTTGAAGTGAAGTGAAATGTTAGTCACTCAGTCATGTACAACTCTGAGACTGCATGGATTATAGCCCAACAGGTTCCTCTGTCCATTAAATTCTCCAGGCAAGAATATTGGAATGGGTAGCCATTCCCTTCTCCAGGGGTTCTCCAAGGGATCTTCCCGACCCAGGGCTTGAACCCAACATTGTAGGCAGATTCTTTACCATCTAGGCCACCAGGGAAGCCCATCACTTAACAAATTTAAACTATGCCTTGACTCATTATCTTAAAAATTGGCACAGATGAACATTTTCCAGAACATTAATACACTGTCACACATGATGTTCACTGCTGCTTCTGCTGCTAAGTCGCTTCAGTCATGTCTGACTCTGTGCAACCCCATGGATGGCAGCCCACCAGGCTCCCCCGTCCCTGGGATTCTCCAAGCAAGAACACTGGAGTGGGTTGCCATTTCCTTCTCTAGCACAGCTTAAAGTGAGGATAGGGTGGCCCCAGCTGGCCTGTGGATAAGGCCAGGTTTCTCTTCCAGGGCTCCTGCTTATGCAAACTCCTCACTGGAGGAGGTCCACGTTTTCAGAAGTAGAGTGCTTGCAGGCTCTTTCTTTCATTTTTTCCCCAAATCTTCTGACAGAAAAGGATCTGTAATCATCTATTTGCATCTTAGTGGAAATGTAAATTGCTGCCTTGAGTGTCCCAGGGCTGCTGCAGGTTCAACCTATGTACTCTTGTGCAATGCAAAGCTTTATTCCCAAGTAAAATAAGGTTAAGCTGCAGAGTAGATTTTGCTTATTTCAATACAGGACAATACAGGAAAAGGGGACGACAGAAGATGAGATGGTTGGATGGCATCACCAACTTGATGGACATGGGTTTGGGTGGACTCTGGGAGTTGGTGATGGACAGGGAGGCCTGGCATGCTGCAATTCATGGGGTTGCAAAGAGCTGGACACGACTGAGTGACTGAACTGAACTGAATACAGTATTAAATGACTGGTTCAAAACTGGGAAAGGAGTACGTCAAGGCTGTATATTTTCACCCTGCTCAGTTAACTTGCATGCAGAGTACACCATGCAAAATGCTGGGCTGGATGAAGCACAAGCTGAAATCAAAGATTGCCGGGAGAAATATCAATAACTTCAGATATTCAGATAGCACCACCCTTATGGTAGAAAGCAAAGAGGAACCAAAGAGTCTCTTGATGAAGGTGAAAGAGGAGAATGAAAAAGCTTGCTTAAAACTCAACATTCAAAACATCAAGATCATGGCATCCGGTCCCATCATTTCATGGCAAATAGATAGGGAAACATTGGAAACAATGACAGACTTTATTTTCTTGGGCTCCAAATTCACTGCGGATGGTGACTGCAGCCATGAAATTAAAAGACCCTTGCTCCTTGGAAGAAGACCTGTGATAAGTGACAGTGAAAGTCTCTCAGTCGTGTCCCCATGGACTATACAGTCCAGGGAATTCTCCTGGCCAGAATACTGCAGTGGGTAGCCACTCCCTTCTCCAGGGGATCATCCCAACCCAATGATCGAATCCAGGTCTCCAGCACTGCAGGCAGATTCTTTACAGCTGAGCCACAAGAGAAGCCCAAGAACACTGGAGTTGGTAGTCCATCCATTCTCCAGCAGATCTTCCTGACCCAAGAATCAAACTGGTGTCTCCTGCATTGCAGGAGGATTCTTTACCAACTGAGCTATCAGGGAAGCCCTTAGACAGTGTATTAAAAAGCAGAGACATCACTACACTGACAAAGGTCTGTCTAGTGAAAGCAATGGTTTTTCTAGTAGTCATGTATGGATGTAAGAGTTGGATCTTAAAGAAAGCTGAGCACTGAAAAATTGATGCCTTTGAGTTGTGGTGTTGGAGAAGACTCTTAAGAGTCCCTTGGACTGCAAGGAACAGTCAATCCCAAAAGAAATCAACCCTGAAGGACTGATGCTGAAACTCCAATACTTTGGCTACATGATGAGAACAACTGACTCATTGGAAAAAACCTTGATGCTGGGAAAGATTGAAGGCAGGAGGAGAAGGTGATGACAGAGGATGAGATGGTTGGATGGCATCACCGACTCAGTGGACAAGAGTTTGAGCAAGCTCTGGGAGATGGTGAAGAGAAGGGAAGCCTGGTGTGCTGCTGTCCATAGAGTCACAAGAGTTGGACATACTGAGCAACTGAACAAAAACAACAATTAAGTAACTGTGTGTGTGTGTGCTGAGTTACTCAGTTGTGTCTGGCTGGCTCTTTGTGACTCAATGGACTGTAGCCCACCAGGCTCCTCTTTCCATAGCATTTTTCAAACAAAAATACTGCGGTGGGTTGCCGTTTCCTCCTCCAAGGGATCTTTCAGACCCAGGGATTGAACCTGCATCTCCTATGAGTCCTGCACTGGCAAACAGATTTTTATTGCTACTGAGCCATCTGGGAAGCCATTAAGTGACTTCAGGCCTGACCTAACTTCTGCCATCAGTTAAATATCATCAAATATATTCTGATTTTCCCAAGGGTCATTTTGAAAACCAAATGAGATAATGTATTTGAAAGTGTCCATAAACTATAAAGTATTACACAAATGTTAGTGCTATTATTAGTAAGTTTCATGAATTTGACATTCATTGGCATTCAAGGCGAGTCTAAAAATTCTTTATTCATGACTGCCAGATCTCAGACACACTTGCTGTATTCTTTTCTGCATTCAGTAGAATCTGTAATTCCATGTACATTTAGGGAGAGGTTCTGAATATTGTCATAAAGCAAGAAAGCATTTTTGTTTAAGAATAAACTGATACATCTGTCTTGCAATAATTTTTTAAAATCTTTTTTAATTCTGTCTTTTGTCTCCATGAGAATTGTCCCAGCCTTCCTTATTTTATCTCATAAGAGAATTTTATTTTCCTATGTGACTTGAATATTTTTTTCTGTCTGATCCAAGAGCTGAACTTCAATATTCAGTAAAATATAATAAATATTTTAAAATACATTAAAACAGTATAATTTAAATATAAAATTATATATTAAATGTATAATTTAATATATAAATATAATATGATAAATATATTAATATATTAAAATATAAAAACTCATTTTTTCATTTTTGATAAAAATGTATTATATCCTCTATTTACTCCTGGTTAATAGGAAAAATATTACATTTATTATATCTTATAAGCAAATTGCAGAGTTATAGAACCTTATCTTTTAAAGAACTATTTTTTTTCTTCCTACCAAATGTGTACAATTCAAACATTAGCATATATTTCATATTTCCTGCATATCACTAAGGTACTAAAATTTTCCTTTAATCAAATGTTGTACATTTACATAACTAAAAATGATCATTGTCTATTTGTTTAAAGATTGGCGTTTGTTTGAAGTGGTATTTGTTTGAGAATGTTTTTCTCTGAAGCCAGAAAATTGTTTCAGAAAACAGGCAGCAAATTATGAAACAAAAGAATCTGTTATTTAACCTCAAGCTCAAGTACCTACATCATGGGATTGAAGCCATTTACCTCAGGCTGAGATTTGAATCCATGAGCTGGGACTCAAACCCAGCCAAAACCCAGTTTGGGACTCAAATCCATGTGGCTGGGACCTGAACCCAGCCAAAACCCATGGTCTTTCCACTAAGATCACAGACTGGGTTTCAGGACCTATTGAAGCTCAGGTTCTTGATGTCTCATTGCAGAAAGAATTCAGTGAGAGACAAAGTGATAGGTGAGAAGTGGATTTATTCAAGAGAAACACACTCCACAGACAGATTGTTGGCCGTCACAGAGGGCAAGTGCAGTGGCCTCAAAATGTGGTGTGGTTAGCTTTCATGGGTAATTTCATAGGCTAATGAGTGGAGGGATTATTCCAACTATTTTGGGGAAGGGGTGGAGATTTCCAGGAATTGGGCCACTGCCCACTTTTTGGTCTTTTGATAGTGCCTTGGAAATGTCATGATGCCTCTGGGTATGTCATTTAGCTTGCTGAATGAGGATCAAGGTCTAGTCAAAGTTGACTTGTCTGCCATCTTGGGCCCATTTGATTCTGCTTGGTTTATGTTTTGTCCTCTGGGACATGTCATTCTTTCAAGTCGTGTCCTGCCCTCTTCTCTCCCGTTTAAGGATCATTTATGTATGGCAACCCACTCTAGTACTCTTGCCTGGCAAATCCCATAGATGGAGGAGCCTGGTAGGCTGCAGTCCATGGGGTTGCTAGGAGTCAGACACGACTGAGTGACTTCACTTTCACTTTTCACTTTTCACTTTCATGCATTGGAGAAGGAAATGACAACCCACTCCAGTGTTCTTGCCTGGAGAATCCCAGGGACGGGGGAGCCTGGTGGGCTGCCGTCTATGGGGTCACACAGAGTCAGACACGACTGAAGTGACTCAGCAGCAGCAGCATGTAGTCACTTAGCTCTGAGTGTCTGAGTGAACTGCAATGTCATGAGTTACGTTTATACTCTAAGCATATTGACTTTTAAAAATGAAAATTCATTCAAGTATTCATTTGCTTATTCATCCAACAAATACTTTTGGCCAAATATGTTCGAGGCACACATTTAGGTGAACAAGTGCCTGATCCAGGCATTCAGATGAATAATAGAGTCTCTTGCTTTCATGAAGATAATGATTAGGTGGATAGAAGTAGACCATAAAAAATACATAAAACAAGATCACAAAGAGCTGTAATGAGGGAAACTGATAAGTGAATGAAGTGAAGATGAGTTATTTAGATTGGAGCAGGGCATGGCAACCCATTGCAGTATTCTTGTCTGGAGAATCCCATGGACAGAAGAGCCTGGTAGACTGCAGTCCACAGGGTCACAAGGAGTAGGACATGACTGAGCACGCACACACTTAAACCACAAAGAACTGGAGTAAAATGTTTCTGGGAATAGAAATGCAAAGGCCCTGAAGAAGGAGAAGGCTTTTTGCCTTTTTGGTATTTCAGCAAGAAGCCAAAGTGACTGCAGCTTAGTGAGAAGAGGAGAGAGTGTAGGAAAGGAAGTTAGATGGGGGGGGGGGGGGGGGGGGCGGGTGGCAGGGAGCATCATGAAACTCATGAAGATCACAGAAAGGGATTTGAGTGGTAAAACTTCCACGTGGAAAAAGAAGCCACAGGAGAGCTTTAAGCACTGGAGTTACAGGGTCTGTTTAGATTTACAGCATCACTCTGACTTCTGTGCAGAGAATGAACAGCAAAATTCCAAGAGTTGAAATGGGAAAGCTAATAGCAAAGTGATTTCAGTGGACTAGGTGAGACATGGTGGTGGACCAGGTAAGAACAGAGGAGATGGAGATAAATTAATGGGTTTGTGGTACCTTTAAAGATAAAGCCAATGGTTATCAAAACATTAGATTAGATACTGAGGAGGGGATGAGAGAAATCAAGGTTAACTCCTAAATTTTTGATATAAGGCACAGTGTCAATGACCATGCCATTTACTGAGATAGAAAGTCTAGGGGAGGGATAAGTTTTTTGATAGAATATCAAGAGTTCCAGGAAGAGTATGAAACCTGGGAGGAGATGATAACATACCAGGAAATGAGGAGAAGCAGACAACAGAGGATGAGATGGTTGGATGGCATCACCGACTCAATGGACATGAGTTTGAGTGAACTCTGGGAGTTGGTGATGGACAGGGAAGCCTGGCATGCTATAGTCCATGGACTCGCAAAGAGTCAGACATGACTGAGCGACTGAACTGGACTGACTGAGACCAAAAACAAATCAGTCAACAGTAGCAGAACTACAATTAGAGGGGAATGACACACGGTTCTTCCAAACATGGTCTCTTTCTTATGCTTTGAAGACTAACTGACGGGCGCAAATAATTTCATGGGTTCTAGCTTGAGAGAGCTGTAGTTGTGCTTAGGTGCAGAATACATAGATTCACAGTTTTACAAACACTGATATATCCTCATATAAGTTAGAAATATTTTGCTATAAGAAATATACATATATTATAGAACTATACAGGTGCCTGATGTATAATACATGCTCAAGAAATATTTGTGGAATGAATGCAAACACATATAAAATATAAAATAATTATGAGTACATGTGCTCATGGAAAACTAGAGGAAGAATCATAAACTATTTATAGATGCATTTAGAAAAGCTATGGCAAACCTAGGCAGTGTATTAAAAAGCAGAGACATCACTCTGTCAACAAAGGCCAGTATAGTCAAAGCTATGGTTTTTCCAGTAGTCATGTATGGATGTGAGAGCCAGACCATAAAGAAAACTGAAATAATTGATGCTTTTGAGCTGTAGTGTTGGAGAAGACTCTTGAGAATCCCTTGCTGCAAGGAGCTCAAACCAGCCAATCCTAAAGGAAATCAAACCTGAATATTCCTTGAAAGTACTGATACTGAAGCTGAAGCGCCAATATTTTGGAGCTTCTCTCCATGATGAGAAGAACTGACTAATTGGAAAAGACCCTGATGCTGGGAAAGATTGAAGGCGGGAGGAGAAGGGAACAACAGAGGAAGAGGTGGTTGGATGGCATCACTGGCTCAATGGACATAACTTTGAGCAAGCTCCAGAAAATGGTGAAGGACAGGGAAGCCTGGTGTGCTGCTCTCCAAGGGGTCACAAAAAGTCGGACACAACTGAGTGACTGAACAACAAAAAGTAAATTGGTGAGCATAGAGAAAGCCTGAGTGGACACACATTAAGTGCAATCGTACTGTTGCTTATTCCAAAGCCTCGATCTTTTCAGTATTTTTTTTTTTTCAAATAGGGAAAATTACTCAAAGAACATGTTATTTTAAAAATCAGCTTTCACCTGTGATGGTGGTGGTTTAGTCGCTAAGTCGTGTCCGACTCTTATGAGTCCATGGACTGCAGCCCACCAGGCTCCTCTGTCCATGGGATTTTCCAGGTAAGAATACTGGAGTGGATTGCCATTTCCTTCCCCAGGAGATCTTCCCAACCCAGGAATCGAACCTGGGTCTCTTGCATTGCAGGCGGATTCTTTACCGACTGAGCTATGCTTTCACCTGGCATACAACGAAATCTTCATCCACAGGGAAACATGCAGATGTGGGCAAATGAAGGCTATTCCTGCCTGAAAGCTGTAAGAACTGATGTTGTAATTGATTTGACTGGATTCTAAGAATGACTAAGTGGCCATAGATCATTAGGAAATAGAAGATTAACTAGAGAATATGTTCTTTGCTAGAGAGTAATAAGCTGGGAGTTTACGGTTTCTGATAATTTCACTATCCACTTTACATTTTTATTAAATCTGTGTTATTGGAGTACAAGTTAGCTAACTTTAGATGTAGCCAGTTATTCATTGCACAACATAGCATTCAAGTAAATGCTAATATGGCTTCTAAAGGTTAAAGTTTCCAGTGCAAGATTTTCCTAGGCAATAGTTTAAAAGACTTGACATTTGCTGAAATGAGCCTCTTCTTAAAAGTGTTCTTCCTCCTGGAAAATAAGATTTGCAGGAGCTAGACCCATTCAATAAACATTGAGGGTCTAATAAACACTAGGCATTGGGTATGATACTTTGAGACAAGCCTTTTATCTGATATAGAGGTTAAAAGACCAACACCTATACCCTTTCCTTTTCCATCTGATTAATAGGAAAGAACACAATAAGGACTGGTACTCTGAGAGTCTAGAGGAGCAGCACCAGGCCCACCGTTGGAGCCTGGGGGCCCAGGAAGTCTTCCTGGAGGAAATGACAAAGTAGCTGAGTTTTCAGAGATGAGTAAGACCTCAGGAGTTTACATTTCTGACATCTATCATCACCGTCTATTAACTGTTTGTTTTTTACTTGAGAAATTTATGTCATGTAAATTTTCATCTGAAAACCAATATTGGTCTTAACCGAAACTTTGTATATTCAAACCATGAGAGTTCCAATCAGAGTGGGTATGCACTTATTCTGAAAACTATGGTTAACTCATAAAGATTGCATTAGCAAATGACATCCCAGAGCAAATATATCAGGGAATATCTTTAACCATAAGGTGAACATGTGCATGGGTGCTGTAGTTTCTCAGGCTTTGAGAGATAAACTCTATTCCTGGAAGTTTGTTGGGGAAGTAGGGAAGAATAGAAAGCTATTGACTAGCTAAGCCTTATAGAGACTTCAAATAATGTTTCTGAGTCAAGTAGCTTTTACAATATATTTTAAAATAGTAGCTTTTAAATGGAAAAAAATGTTTCTTATACTGAGGTTTGCTTATATATATACATACAAAGGTAAGACTAAGTCTAATTTCTTAAGCTAATAGCGCTTATAAACTAAAATAAATATGTAAATAAAATATAAAATCAACAAAATTACAAATTAAATATAAATTAATGTATTAATATAATTCAATTTAAATTGAAAACATTAACTATGTCTCATGCTACTATTTTGGTAAATTTAAATAAAAAACAAAATAATGAATAGATTAAATAATACAAAGATTTGAAAAATATAGACTCAGCCAGACTCTTATATTAAGTGTATATATATTTTTTACCACTGTGACAATTAAGGACATTTATTCTATTTTTCTCTTTTCTATCATCTTTACCTGCTACTTCTTACAGTATTATTTCAACCTCATGTAATGTATGTATTCATATTTTTAACACAGTAATACTAATACAAATAATACTAGTTCACGTTAGTATTGACAATTTCATGGGGTTGCTTTCTAGTTGAAAGTAATTAGATTTTGTACCTAACTAAATTTTGACCAGAGAAACCCATGATTGCCAATTTATTGAAATTTGCATTAATTAGGTACATAACTTGAGTTATCGGTGAGGAGGGAAAAGAAAAACTTTTTCATGTGTATCTCTTATTCTATTTGTTGTTTAGTCACACCGTCATGTCCAACTCTTTGCAACCCCATGGACTGCAGCACACCAGGCCTCCCTGTCCATCACCAACTCCCAGAGTTTACTCAAATCCATGTCCATTGAGTTGGTGATGCCATCCAACCATCTCATCCTCCGTCATCCCCTTCTCCCGCCTTCAATCTTCCCCAGCATCAGGGTCTTTTCCAGTGAGTCGACTCTTTGCATCACGTGACCAAAGTATTGGAGTTTCAGCTTCAGTATCAGTACTTTCAATGGATATTTGGGTTGATTTCCTTTAGGACTGACTGATTTGATCTCCTTGCAGTCTAAGGGACGCTTGAGATTCTTCTCCAGCACCACAATTTGAAAGCATCAATTCTTTGGTACTCAGCCTTCTTTATGGTCCAACCCCCACATCCATATATGATCACTGGAAAAACAATAGTTTTGACTATGAAGTTTACTAAATTGCTACATTTGAGGAATATGATAAATTTGAGGAAGAATACCCACATTTATGAAATCTTTTTCATTATCAGTTACAACTGTATACAAGACTAAAAGGATTGCTAAATACTGAAGGTGAAGAGGAAGGTGGGTTAAATTTGAGAAAACTGTCCAAGCATTGTTATATCTTTATTGATTTCTCACATGAGAAAGTTTCTTCTCTTTGGAAGAAAGGAAGGGAAAAATAATTTCGGTATAGGAATAAATACAGAAGCAAGTAAAAGTGAGAGAACACAAAAGAAACATCAAGATGAAATTTGTCTGATTTCAGCAGACAAGTTAAGTTGGAGCAAAGCAGGTGAGGGGATGCAAGAGAAACTTAAATTTATCAGTATTGTGACTTCCTTAGTGAAGGAGAGACCCACAGTTCAGGATAGTGAACAAGTGAAGTCACTCAGTTGTGTCTGACTCTTTGCGACCCTGTGGACTATAGCCCACCAGGCTCCTCTGTCCATGGGTTTCTCCAGGCAAGAATACTGGAGTGGGTTGCCATTTCCTTCTCCAACAATTCAGGATTCTTCTACCATAATTTGATGTCTGTCATTTATTTTGTCATGAATTTGAAAGCTTCAGAGAGGGAGAGTAAATGGACAGAGGATGTTTGCAGTTTCCATAGAGATTGTTTGGAAGAAAGACATAGCTGTTACCATGGTCTAGTGGTTTTACAACCTATTTTTTCTCAGGCATCTCTCATAGTAATATATAATTTTTTAAACCTCCTTCAGTTTGGTTCAATTCAGTCGCTCAGTCATGTCTGACTCTTTGCAACCCCATGGACTGCAGCACACCAGGCCTCCCTGTCCATCACCAACTCCCGGAGCTTAATCAAACTTATGTCCATTGAGTCGGTGATGCCATCCAACCATCTTATCCTCTGTCGTCCTCTTCTCCTGTCTTCAATCTTTCCCAGCATCAGGGTCTTTTCAAAAGAGTCAGTTTTTCGCATCAGGTGGCCAAAATATCGGAGTTTCAGCTTTAACATCAGTCCTTCCAATGAACACCCAGGACTGATCTCCATTAGGATGGACTGCTTTGATCTACTTGCAGTCCAAGGGACTCTCAAGAGTCTTTTCCAACACCACAGTTCAAAAGCATCAATTCTTCAGCGCTCAGCTTTCTTTATAGTCCACCTCTCACATCCATACATGACTACTGGAACAATCATAGCCTTTACTAGACGGACCTTTGTTGGCAAAATAATGTCTCTACTTTTTAATACGCTATCTAGGTTGGTCATAGTTTTTCTTCCAAGGAGCAAGTGTCTTTTAATTTCATGGCTGCAGTCACCATCTGCAATGATTTTGGAGCCTAAGAAAATAAAGTCTGTCACTGTTTCCACTGTTACCCCATCTATTTGCCATGAAGTGATCAGGCCAGATGCCATGATCTTTGTTTTCTGAAAGTTGAGCTTTAAGCTAACTTTTCCACTCTCCTCTTTCACTTTCATCAAAAGGTTCTTTAGTTCTTCTTGGCTTTCTGCCATAAGGGTGGTGTCATCTGCATATCTGAGGTTATTGATATTTTTCCCAGCAATCATGATTCCAGCTTGTGCTTCCTCTAGCCTGGCGTTTCTCATGATGTATTCTGCATATAAGTTAAATAAGCAGGGTGACAATATACAGCCTTGACGTACTCCTTTACCTATTTGGAACTAGTCTGTTGTTCCGTGTCCGGTTCTAACTGTTGCTTCCTGACCTGCGTATAGATTTCTCAGGAGGCAGGTTAGGTGGTCTGGTATTCCCATCTCTTTCAGAATTTTCCACAATTTATTGTGATCCACACAGTCAAAGGCTTTGGCATAGTCAATAAAGCAGAAATAGATGTTTTTCTGGAACTCTCTTGCTTTTTCGATGATCCAGCGGATGTTGGCAATTTGGTCTCTGATTCCTTTGCCTTTTCTAAAACCAGCTTGAACATCTGGAATTTCACGGTTCATGTATTGCTGAAGCCTGTCTTGGATAATTTTGAGCATTAGTTTACTAGAGTGTGAGATGAGTGCAATTGTGCAGTAGTTTGAGCATTCTTTGGCATTGCCTTTCTTTGGGATTGGAATGAAAACTGACCTTTTCCAATCCTGTGGCCAGTGATGAGTTTTCTAAATTTGCTGGCATATTGAGTACAGCACTTTCACAGCATCATATTTTAGGATTTGAAACAGCTCAACTGGAATCCCATCACCTCCACTAGCTTTGTTCTTAGTGATACTTCCTTCTTTGGAAATTTAGTAATTTAAACCTTCTTGGGAAATTTAAATCATTTGGTAATTTTTTATGTACTGCTAAGTTTCTAGGAACTTGCTACGTTTTGATATCCATGAACTAAAATAACTGATTGAGTTTATTGAAACATTTAATTCAAAGCAAGACTAACAATAATCAAGAATCATCCTAAAATATCACTACTGTTTCTATTATCTCCCTGGCCTTTCCTAATGTGAGGCCACTTCTTTGTTACTCATTGGAAAGTGAGAGGAATAGTGTGTATGAGACAGAGCTTTTTGCACCTGCCATGGATCAAATGGCAAACAATGGAAACAGTGATAGACTTTATTTTCTTGGGCTCCAAAATCACTGCAGAAAGTGACTGCAGCCATGATATTAAAAGATGCTTGCTCCTTGGAAGAAAAGCTATGACTAATGTAGACAACACATTAGAAACCAGAGACACTACATTGCTGACAAAAGCCCATCTTGTCAAAGCTATGTTTTTTTCAGTAGTCATGTATGAATGTGAGAGGTGGACTATAAAGAAAGCTGAGCACTGAAGAATTGATGCTTTTGAACTGTGGTGTTGGAGAAAACTCTTGAGAATCCCTTGAACTGTAAGGAGATCAAACTAATCATTCCTAAAGGAAATCAGTCCTGAATATTCATTGGAAGGGCTGATGCTAAAACTGAAACTCCAATACTTTGGCCACACGATACAAAGAACTGACTCTATAGAAAAGATCCTGATGCTGAGAAAGATTGAAGGCAGGAGGAGAAGGGGATGACAGAGGATGAGATGGTTGGATGGCATCACCGACTCAATGGACATGAGTTTGTGTAAGCTCCGGGAGTTGGTGATGGACAGGGCATGCTTCAGTCCACGGCGTCACAAAGAGTTGGATGCGATTGAGACTGACCTGAATTAATTTATCAAATTCTAACAGAAAATCTTCTGGCCATTGTTCTAGGGAAAGTGATTAGTCATTTCTCAAAGTTACTAGAGCATGTTTGTGGCTGACAGGGAAAAGTGAAGCCAGTAGTGCATTGTCTGAAGTGTTCCCCACTGTTTAAAGCAATGAGAAGGTTCACAGGATTCTAAATAAAGAAATGACTGAAAAATATAGATTGCTTCAAAATTGGCAGGTTATGAACCAAATTATTAGAACTTAGGCATTAAAGGTGGCAGAAAAGAGTGCATCTCTATTACATCTTTTCATCTACTGATTATCTTTTGGCCAATAATGGCTTGTTTTCTAGTGATCCAAATGCAAAACAATTTGGGCAATGAAGGTACTTCTTCCAAAAGTAAACCTTTTTCTTTTTTCCCAGTAAAATCAAACAAGTCAATTTTATGATGCATTATGATGATTTTTCCTGCATCACTGGTACAAATGGAATGTGGAAATTTGATATTATAAGTGGGATTTTGTCAGACTACCCATTCTTAATTATTTTTGAAAAGCACTGGATAGATTTAACTTTGATTTATAATTTTTTTTATCACCTTGGTTCTTATGTAAACCCCATTTGAAAATCCAAATTAATCCAGAGAAACTTTCAAAATGAAATAATACATTCATTTAATAGAAAACTTCCAGGAATACTAATTGGTAGTGAGAGCTTTATTTCCTAGCAACAAGTTTCTTGCCAATGTTATATTTTTCTGACTGTGAATACGCATTGTATCATCAGATTATAATTGCATTTCAAATTGTCATAATTTATAGTTACCCTTTCCCTACGTATATTTGTACAAACAACAAAGTTGACAATCTGACTAATCATTTTTTTTACCAATTTAAACTTCCACAAAGAAAAGCAATTAAAATAGAGAATCTTTTGTTTGTTTGTTGACAACTCACCAGTCAGATAGTGGATAAGCAAATATTTTTCTGCCATTTTTTTTTTAGTTAAATTTTGAGATAAACAACTAACTTGCTAAAGACTAGACATATATTGCAAAGATACACTATTATGACATGAGAATAGCATAAAAAATTTCTGAGGATGAAATAGAAACATACTTCTCAATGATTATGTTTCATCTATATAAAAATCTAGTCATTTATAGAATGTTCAGAAAGACAGGCCATTCTTGATTATTTAGAGATCAAAGAGGTATTTCTCTTGAGTTTTCATAATCAAATTCCTGGATGTATACAGGATTGTATAGGAAAGAAAATACAAAATACTTACAAATACATATTACAAAACTGGCCTTTGGAAAATTAGTACTCACTCAAAGGGAACAGAATTCTGTACACTTAACACTAGATTCTATTTTGCCCAGTGCTTAAAACATCAGCATCTGGAGAATATGATATAAATGCAACAGCAAATCAAATTCAAAGTGAAAATACAAATATTGCATAAAATGCAAACTTTCTTGAAGTCACTGAAAGTGATAATAGATAACTGCTAGAAACTTGAGCAAATGGCAATTTCACTACCCAACCACTGGAGAGGAGCAAAAAAAGTAGGAGGCATGAAGACAAGGGAGGAGCTTCAAAAAAGAACTATTTGACTATCAAAGGATTAAGAGAGGCCCATACATGGATTAAAACATGAATTAAGAATGCCATGTCTGACTATCAAAAACATTTCTTTGCCATGTTACACCCCAAAGCAGTGAAGTTTTGTTTCATACTTTGTTCATTCTAAAGATGAACACGTAATTGCAGTTATAACCTGTTGTTAAATAATTTATTTTCACAATTTTGATTTCATTTTTAAGTTAAAGAACCATCATACCTCTTTTATCCCCCTCTTCTTCTTTCTCCTTCTCCTCTTCTATCTTTTTTTTTTCCATTCTCCTACATTAGTATTTATTATGAAATTCTGCCCTGGAGTTAAGAGGACCCACCTCAAGTAGACCGTTTTTGTTATTGTTTAGTACCTTAGCCAAGTCTCTTTTGAGACCTCATGGACTATAGCCTACCTCACTCTGTCCAAGGGATTTCCCAGGCAAGAATACTGGAGTGGGTTGCCATTTCTACCTCCAGAGAATCTTCCTGACCCAGGAATCGAACCCATATCTCCTGTGGCTCCTGGGTTGGCAGGTGGATACTTTACCCCAAGTGGACCTACCCCTTTCAGAATACTGAGATTTGAAATAGCTCTGGCTCATTCCTGTTTCTGTTCCCCGCCACCCCAAGAGGGTCTCCAGGATCTGACACTATTTGGTATTAGTCCCCAGTTTGTGTATTGCATCAGTGATGCCATCCAGCCATCTCATCCTCTGATGACCGCTTCTCCCTCTGCCCTCAATCTTTCCCAGCATCAGGGGCTTTTCCAGTGAGTTGGCTGTTGGCATCAGATGACCAAAATACTGGAGTTTCAGCTTCAGCATCAGTCCTTCCAAGAGTATTCAGGGTTGATTTCCCTGAAAAGAGCTTTCTAAATATTGATACTTATTTGACCAAAAACATTTTTTTCTACATGAAAGTCAAGTTTTAACAAACTGAACAGGTACTACATGGAGGAAGCCATTCTTGTTGCATTGCTATTCTGCAACATGTGGAAATAAATCTCTCATATCCTACCTTTTAATTCTGGACTTGAAATGGAATCTCTTTCTATTTGATGTATTCTTTTCGTTAATTCTAAATATCAGAGAAAATCATCACCAGAATAAATTTTCAGTCTCTTCCAGACTTAAGTAATTGGAAAGGAGGATATGACTGACTAAACAGCTTTGCTCATTGTGATTCAGTCAAGATCATCCATACAAGTGAGGAATAAAAACTATTGGAACCTACCCTTCTAGTACTTTCTAAGGAACCCTGGGTCATTAATACTGGGTTTTTTGTTCACCCCTAGTTCTAATATAGATGCCCAATAGAAATATTAAACATAAATTATAGGTTGAATTTGCATCTTAAGAAGAGATCCATATTTGCAGTTTATTTTCTTCAGTACCTTACAATTAATCTTAATGGAGTATTTTAAAGAAAATCTCACCAGTGATGGATGTAGCTTCAGTATAAGATGTGAAATGATTATTCCTCATAAAAACATAATTTATACAGGATTTTATTATATTTCACTTAAATATTAAGTAAAATGTGGTTCATTGACTGTGATTATATGCTTTTATAAATTGTTTCATGACATTCTTTGTTTCATATTCTGTTTATGCAGAATATGAATAATAGAAAAAAGAGCTGCAATCCTTTCTAAAGTCATGTTGGAAAGCAATAAAAGGTTCATTATTTTAAAAATATAGTTACAATTGTGAAATTGCTCTCCCTGTACTTATTTCAGTGAGTTAAAATATTGATTTTCACAAAGATGAATATTTTTAACTTTTACTATATTAAAAAACATACCAAACCTTGTAAAATAGTGAGTACCATATTTGTATTCAAATTTTCATTAGGCATTTTAATAAATAAACTATTTGTATTAAGTAGTACATAAAGATGATAAGTGGAGCTACTTTAAATACAGAGGCTGTAGTACAATCTATTTGGAATATGATTGTAATTCTCTTCCAAAGTGCTATTTTTCTCTTTAAATTTGTTCTTTAAGAAGTGCGTTGCTTGGAAATCATATCACTCTCTTAGCAAGGTTGGGTCCATTGTTACTTTGACAGGATGTGGACGTCTTGATTCATGTTCACACAGAACTAAGCTATCACATATATCACACTACGCTTAAACACTACATAAACCAAATTCAGTGATCTGTTTATTCTTTATGCTTGTATAGGCCCAGTTGTTCACACTTTGAAATATTCAACTGTCTGCAATAATTTACTGCAGAAAAAACTCTTTCCTGTATTTCTAAAGTCTGTAACTCTTCAACCTTGTGAATTTAAGAATGAGTCAGTTAAATCTTATATACTACTACAATAATATATGTATGCACATACTATTACTTTTATGTGCCTTTGATCTTGGTTGTATTATGTAGTGGTTTGTTCTATGTTTACTTCGTTGTAAATTTAAGTAAAGCCCAATATAGAAATGCATACACAAACCAATTTATTCACAAGTCTGCAGGCATATTTCAGTTTGTAAGAAAGAAAATGATGTCTTATGGTAACTTTTATTTTCAAAAGTTAGTGGCAACTTTATTTAGAAGATCCATGGATCAAATACTATCTAAAATAGGTACTACCACTACTTCAAAACTGGTGTGTTTGTCAGCAAGTAATACTTAAAAGAAATACTCATTTCCAGTAATACTTAACAATTTTTGATTAATTATAGAACATTTACCAGAGCAGAGCTTGTCCAGATTGCTTGAGCTACAAATATGTTAGTGCTAGAATTTTATTTAAAGAAATATAGCATATGAATGAGAATAAGGGAGGATATGGGGTTATGGTTCTGTTTGACTTGATATTAAATTTAGTCCCTGAGTAGGCATATTAAATTGCTATTTTGTTTGTTTTTATTTATTTTTTGTTATTTTAATTCAATATTTAAAAAATTATCTTTAGATATACTTTTCTTTTAACTATGCTGTAATGATGTTATGTAATTAAAAACTAACTAGGTCTGAGGATATCTCTATTTAAATTATAGGGGGTTATTTTGTCTGTGGTTCTAGTATTAGAACAGAATGAGTGTGATTTTGTGATTCTCCCCCAATGCTTCAACCATTTATTCTGGCACCCTACAATTCAAGAAAGGAAATTTTATTCCCGTTTGGAAATGAAATCCAGATGAGAAATTTCAAAGCAAGCCACATTGTCTATTGATCATAATGGGAGTTGCACAAAATCTTGATAGATTTTCTTTTTTTAAAAGAAGGTATTTTCTTCAGCAGAAGCCATTGCGCACTGACAACTGAAGTTTAAAAAATTTGTTTCAATTTTAACAAATGTAGGGTTGGCTGAGTACCTCTTATTTTGAGTTCAAGTAAGGAGAAGTATTTGGTCTGATCTCCTTGCAGTCCAAGAGAGTTTCAACAGTCTTCTCCAGCACCACAATTTGAAAGCATCAATTCTTTGGCACTCAGCTTTCTTTATGGTCCTGCTCTCACATCTGTACATGACTACTGGAAAAACCATAGCTTTGACTATCAGCAAGGTGATGTCTTTGCTTTTTAATATGCTGTTTAGGTTTGTCATAGCTTTATAATAATCATTAGTGTGTATAGCTTTCATAGTGTTTTTACATAAGATATTCTCATTTGATTCTCACAGCAACGCTATGAGAAGGTAATTATTATTTTTTCCTATTATAGAGTTAATACAAGGGAAGCAGAGATTATAAAATCTGTGACGGGAGTGGGAGAGAGATTGGTTTTCCAGCACCTAATAGAGTGATGGCATGTACACGCTCAAGAACCATGTGATGCATGAGATGCGTTAAATGACTTAACTAAAGTCAGCAGTACTAGCAAATGGCAAGGCAAGGGCTTGACCATGTATCTTTTTTTTATATATATAATTTTTTGGCTGTGCCAGGCAACATGTGGAATCTTAGTTCCCTGACTAGATATTGACTTAGTTCCCTGACTAGAGGGTCCCTGCACCCTCTGCTCTGGACCAAGTCTCAAGTACAATGTCCTGTTTTCATTTTTGGTTTGTTTTTGATTCTTAGCCCATTCATTAGTCGTTATTCCATCTCTCCTATTTTTTTTTATCTCCCTACTCCTACCCCAAAAGATGCACATGAATCCTTTTAAATATATGTATACATTTGAAGTATATTTCTCCTTTTTGTTATAAGTAGCCTTAGCCATTAAAAATAGTTGGAAAACAAAGGGTCTTTTTCCTTTTCTTGTTCTTTCTGGGTTTTGATAATTACTGCTCTCATAGCACCTACATTCACCAAAAGTAATAAGCCAGAAAGGTGCGAAAATCTTGGACATCATGTCACTGAATGTGAAAATAGAACTCTATTGAGAAGATAATATGATCAGAAAGAAATTTCAGGTAATGTTTTTACCCACACAGACTCTCATCTCTTGCCTCTTGCAGAATAAGCACACATTTGGTGGGCTGTTTGGATGGTTTTGAGGGTGAAATGCTAGGAGCCTGAAACAGCTTCCAACACCACAGTCTTTGTCCTTCTTGTTCTGTGAGCAAAAGTTTTCGCCTTGGGGGCAGAAAGTATCTGATGTTTAAAAAGTAATAATGAAACAACAAAAAACCCAGAATCTTCTTACCCAGTGGCCCTACTGAGATAAAACAAAAGATTAGATTTCAAAGCAGACTTGCTCAAACTGGGTTCTCACCATTTTTGCTAACAATTTCATACTTTCCTCATCATTTCAAGGTCCCAGATTGCCAGCCAGCTCCTATCTGTATTTTTTTTTTTTTTTGGTGTCAGGGGCTGGGCTGCATATGATGATGTGCTCTGATCTAAGCAAAAATATAAGCAAAAATATATTCAGCTACTTCACTGGCATAAGAGACATGAAATACCATTATCTCTACCTCAGTGTACATAGGGAGCATCCATAGCATTTTTCAGGGAGCCAGGCCCCATAAATACATGGAATTCAGATTTGTTTCCATAGTAATCCTATAGCCGGCTAAAAGAGTTCCATTATTAAGGACTTGTTCTTAAAGTTCTCACCATCCAACTCCTGGGACTCTTCATTGGCTGCCTTTTATGTTGTAAGTCCTATCCCTTGACAGTCTTGTTGGCTCTTCTTTCTGCTCCCCCCTCCCCCATTTCCTCTTTCCCAGGCCCCAAAGCTAATTTTTTTTCTCCTTGTCCATAGTAGTTTAAACACTGCCTGTTGCTGCTTTAGCTTTTATGAATACCCTTCTCAGCCAAACATCTTATCAAGAATTTTACCAAACCATCTCACAAAAGAAATTCTGATTTGAACCATTAAGGAAATCATTTTTTTAAAACATTTGGGGGGTTATTCTGATTTTACACACTCATAGGTTTTATTTCTCTTCAGACAGTTAAAGAACAGAATGGGAAGGATGAGAGATCTCTTCAAGAAAATTGGAGATACCAAGGGAACATTTCATGCAAAGATGGGCTTGATAAAGGACAGAAATGATATAGACCAAACAGAAGCAGAAGATATTAAGAAGAGGTGGCAAGAATACACAGAAGAACTGTACAAAAAAATCTTCATGACCCAGATAATCACGATGGTGTGATCACTCATCTAGAGCCAGACATCTTGGAATGTGAAGTCAAGTGGGCCTTAGAAAGCATCGCTATGAACAAAGCTAGTGGAGGTGACGGAATTCCAGTTGAGCTATTTCAAATCCTGAAAGATGATGCTGTGAAAGTGCTGCACTGAATATGCCAGCAAATTTGGAAAACTCAGCAGTGGCCACAGGAATGGAAAAGGTCCGTTTTCATTCCAATCCCAAAGAAAGGCAATGCCAAAGAATGCTCAAACTACCACACAATTGCACTCATCTCACATGCTGCTTGGAGAAGGAAATGGCAACCCACTCCAGTATTCTTGCCTGGAGAATTCCATGGACAGAGGAGCCTGGCGGGCTACAGTCTATGGGGTTGCAAAGAGTCGGACATGACTGAGCGACTTCACTTCACATGCTGCTAAAGTAATGGTCAAAATTCTCCAATTCAGGTTTCAGCAATATGTGAACCGTGAACTTCCAGATGTCCCAGCTGGTTTTAGAAAAGGCAGAGGAACCAGAGATCAAATTGCTAATATCTGCTGGATCATCGAAAAAGCAAGAGAGTTCCAGAAAAACGTCTATTTCTGCTTTATTGACTAGGCCAAAGCCTTTGACTGTGTGGATCACAATAAACTGTGGAAAATTCTGAAAGAGATGGGAATACCAGATTATCTGACCTGCCTCTTGAGAAATCTGTATGCATGTAAGGAAGCAACAGTTAGAACTGGACATGGAACAACAGACTGGTTCCAAATAGGAAAAGGAGTATATCAAGGCTGTATATTGCCACCCTGCTTATTCAACTTCTATGCAGAGTACATCATGAGAAACGCTGGACTGGAAGAAACACAAGCTGGAATCAAGATTGCTGGGAGAAATATCAATAACCTCAGATATGCAGATGACACCATCTTTATGGCAGAAAGTGAAGAGGAACTAAAAAGCCTCTTGATGAAAGTGAAAGAGGAGAGTGAAAAAGTTGGCATAAAGCTCAACATTCAGAAAATGAAGATCATGGCATCCGGTCCCATCACTTCATGGAAAATAGATGGGGAACCAGTGGAAACAGTGTTAGACTTTATTTTTTTAGGCTCCAAAATCACTGCAGATGGTGACTACAGCCATGAAATTAAGAGACGCTTACTCCTTGGAAGAAAAGTTATGAGCAACCTAGATAGCATATTCAAAAGCATAGACATTACTTTGCCGACTAAGGTCCGTCTAGTCAAGGCTATGGTTTTTGCTGTGGTCATGTATGGATGTGAGAGTTGGACTGTGAAGAAGGCTGAGCATCGAAGAATTGATGCTTCTGAACTGTGATGTTGGAGAAGACTCTTGAGAGTCCCTTGGACTGCAAGGAGATCCAAGCAGTCCATTCTGAAGGAAATCAGCCCTGGGATTTCTTTGGAAGGAATGATGCTAAAGCTGAAACTCCAGTCCTTTGGCCACCTCTTGTGAAGAGTTGACTCATTGGAAAAGACTTTTATGCTGGGAGGGATTAGAGGCAAGAGGAGAAGGGGACGATAGAGGATGAGATGGCTGGATGGCATCACTGACTCGATGGACGTGAATCTGAGTGAACTTCGGGAGTTGGTAATGGACAGGGAGGCCTGACGTGCTGCGATTCATGGGGTCGCAAAGAGTCGGACATGACTGAGAGACTGAACTGAACTGAACTGAACTAAGGCACGAGGCAACATAATTAGTTCAGAATAGGTACAATATTGAAGTGAGTGAAAGTGAAGTCGCTCAGTCGTGTCTGACTCTTTGCGACCCCATGGACTGTAACCTATCAGGCTCCTCTGTCCATGGGATTTTCCAGGCAATAGCACTGGAGTGGATTGCCATTTCCTTCTCCAGCGGATCTTCCCAACCCAGGGATCGAACCTAGGTCTCCCGCATTGTAGACAGACGCTTTACCATCTGAGCCACCAGGGAAGTCAGAAGTGAAAGTGAAAGTCACTCAATCTTGTTTGACTCTTTGTGACTCCATGGACTACACAGTTGGTAGAATTCTCCAGGCCAGAATACTCGACTGGGTAGCCTTTCCCTTCTCCAGAGGATCTTCCCAACTCAGGGATTGAATGCATGTCTCCAGCACTGCAGGCAGATTCTTTACCAGCTGAGCCACAAAGGAAGCAAAGAATACTGGAGTGGGTAGCCTACCCCTTCTCCAGGGAAACTTTCCAACCAGGAATTTAACCTGGGTCTTCTGCATTGCAGGAGAATTCTTTACCAACTGAGCTATCAGGGAAGCTCCCAGGTACAATATTGCAGAAAAGGAAATCTCCCTATTTTAATAAAGCAGTGTTGACCCAGAAAACTTTTCAAAGGTAGCCACTAGAGACAGTTTTGGACTGCGGTTGTGGAACCCAAAGGAGTAAGAATCTAAGGATCTCAGAGCATATGGCAGCAGGAATCACTGTGGGACTCTGAGTCAAAGCCTGGGAAGAGGGGAAAGCTAGATGCCAGTACTATAGCCAACAGTACCAGGTCTGTGAATGAACGTGAAATGTAGCCTGAAGACATTCATGGCAGGGAAGTGGGGGTGTGTATGGGGGGTGGGGTGGGAGGGTGTGGGTGTGTATGGGGGGTGGGATGTTGGGGATGACAAGGGAGACACCAGATGGGAAGATGCACTGTTCTGCTGGTAAACGTTGAATAACTGACTTTATGAGCATAATTCCCACACATATTGGATGATATTCGTGTTAAATTCATGAATAAGATAAAGTGAAACCTGTTTATCAGTGATGTGAGTGAATTGTTTGCTGACTTAGTTTTGAATACTGGAAAAACAAATCATCAATTTTTTGTGCCAATTCATGATATAAGAATTACAGACATGATATATTATCTGTAACTAACATAGATTAAAGCTCAACATTCAGAAAATGAAGATCATTGCATCTGGTCCCATCATTTCATGGGAAATAGATGGGGAAACAGTGGAAACAGTGTCAGACTTTATTTTGGGGGGCTCCAAAATCACTGCAGATGGTGACTGCAGCCATGAAATTAAAAGACGCATACTCCTTGAAAGAAAAGTTATGACCAACCGAGACAGCATATTCAAAAGCAGAGACATTACTTTTCCAACAAAGGTCTGTCTAGTCAAGGCTATGGTTTTTCCAGTAGTCATGTATGGATGTGAGAGTTGGACTGTGAAGAAAGCTGAGCGTCGAAGAATTGATGCTTTTGAAGTGTGGTGTCGGAGAAGACTCTTGAGAGTCCCTTGGACTGCAAGGAGATCCAACCAGTCCATTCTGAAGGAGATCAGCCCTGGGATTTCTTTGGAAGGAATGATGCTAAAGCTGAAACTCCAGTACTTCGGCCACCTCATGCGAAGAGTTGACTCACTGGAAAAGACTCTGATGCTGGGAGGGATTGGGGGCAGGAGGAGAAGGGTTGACCAAGGATGAGATGGCTGGATGTCATCACTGACTCAATGGACGCGAGTCTGAGTGAACTCCGGGAGTTGGTGATGGACAGGGAAGCCTGGCGTGCTGTGATTCATGGGGTCGCAAAGAGTCGGACACAACTGAACAGCTGAACTGAACTGAACTGAACATAGATTTCAAGCCACCAAGAGGAGGTTACTGATCATGAAATTGGCAAGAAATGTGCAGGGCCACACCTTTATGTACTGTAGAATGTTCATCATAGAAATTTCTAAAAAATATAATTCACACTAAGAAGATAGATAATTTTTAAAATGTAGGAAAACATTTAGGATGTGATGAGTTTTAAATATTTACTACTTTTAAGGAACAATTTATTTAATTCTAAGCTTACATAATATGTTTTTTGATAATGGATATGTTTAACAAATAGCTAGTAAAATTCCTACAAAGTTAGTGTTGAATCTTTTGAACCTGTATAAACCAACTACCCCACATCACTGATAGATGCCCAAACCACATATATGTGAATTGTTGTTTTTAATAATGTGAGTTAATTTTTATTCTCATGCTCAAGTTGCCTTGAAAAGGCAAGTTAAAAAAAAATTCAGTCCTTTAATTTTATTCAATTTGCTTTAATTGAACCAGGGCTTTTATTTGAATATCTAAGCAACCTATTTCCAAATCTCTCTTACAGTGCATAAATGAGCAAATAATAATCTCAGCAATTATTAGTTCATTCCTGCTTGCTTCCCTCTCAAGAAAGTGGATTTTCATGGACTCCTCTCCCAAATTCCTAAAATTCTTTATTGCACTCAGCTATGTATTATACATGGGCTTCCCTTGTGGCTCAGCTGGTAAAGAATCTGCCCTCAATGTGGGAAACCTGAGTTCAATTCCTGAGTTGGGAAGATCCCCTGGAAAAGGGAAAGGATAACCATGGTGATTGCAGCCATGAAATTAAAAGACGCTTACTCCTTGGAAGAAAAGTTATGACCAATCTAGATAGCATATTCAAAAGCAGAGACATTACTTTGCCACTAAGGTCCGTCTAGTCAAGGCTATGGTTTTTCCTGTGGTCATGTATGGATGTGAGAGTTGGACTGTGAAAAAGGCTGAGAGCCAAAGAATTGATGCTTTTGAACTGTGATGTTGGAGAAGACTCTTGAAAGTCCCTTGGACTGCAAGGAGATCACAGTGCATTCTGAAGGAGATCAGCCCTGGGATTTCTTTGGAAGGAATGATGCTAAAGCTGAAACTCCAGTACTTTGGCCACCTCATGTGAAGAGTTGACTCATTGGAAAAGACTCTGATGCTGGGAGGGATTGGGGGCAGGAGGAAAAGGGGACGACAGAGGATGAGATGGCTGGATGGCATCACCGACTCGATGGACGCGGGTCTGAGTGAACTCCGGGAGTTGGTGATGGACAGGGAGGCCTGGCGTGCTGCGATTCATGGGGTCGCAAAGAGTCAGACACGACTGAGCGACTGAAATGAACTGACCCATTCTAGAATTCTAGCCTGGAGAATTTCATGGATTGTAAAGTCCATTGGGTTGAAAAGAGTCAGACACAACTGAACAACTTTCACTTTCATGCACTCTAGATAATCACTACTATTTAATATGTATTCAGAGTCGGACACGACTGAAGCGACTTAGCAGCAGCAGCAGGAGCAGCAGCTCGAGCCAGCTGAAATTGCTGTTACCTGACCAATTCTGACCTACAAAAACAGTCATTTCATATGCTTCAGTCTAATGTTTTCTTCTAGTCAAATTGGTGCCGTTCCCCTATCATGTGTCTCTTTGTTATATGATTCTGCCGGTTTGAAATAATCTTCCTCTGCTTTTCTACTACTTCAAACTTTTATCTTCCAAGACTAAACTCCCACTTTCACCTCTCCCATAAAAACATCCACCATCACCCCAGTCTTCTATAAGCAATGTTAAACACTCTATCCTTTGACATTTTGTGATACTTACAGATGCGCTGCATAATGAAACATTTAATTATAACCTGTCTCATATAATTTGTATTGTTTCTTATATTAGTCTTATCTGTAGACAGAAAATTTTCTTGGGAGAAAAGACTATGAATTAAACTTCTTCTATAATTTTATAATGAGGAATTGTGCTGAAAGTCAGTATGCGCGCTGGTTTTTAATTTGGAATTAAAAATCCTTGGAAGTTAAATTTAATTAAAAGTAGGTTATGCAGGTGCTTAAAACTTGGGTTTTGAAGACAGGCAGACCTGGATCTATTTCCCACCTCTGCCATTTATAAACTGTGTGTCCTTGGGATGGTTACTAAACAATCTGAAGCCTCTTTTCTGTCTATTGAAGAGATAATGACACCTGTACCATTAGGTGATTGTTAAGATTATATGGTAAGTCTGCATTTGATAGACTGTTTTTGGAAATTAAAAACCGATAGAGTTGACTGTTGAATAACGGGTTTGAACTGTGCAGGTCCACTTATACCTAGAATTCTCTTAGTAAGTGTGTAGTTGGACCCTCTTATCTGTGGCTTCTTTATCCTCAGATTCAACCAACTGTGGGTCCCAAACTTGGTACATGGTCCAAGGTTGGCTTATCCTTGGATATGGAACCCGCACATGCAGAAGGCTTACATGACACTTGAGCAACCTCGGATTTTGGTATCCATGGCAGTTCCTGGAACCAATCTCCCCCTCCCTACCCTATGACTCCTGCCCCATAATGAGAAATGACTGTATATTTTTCTCAATGATTTGAATACTTCTTGTAAAGATTATCTTTGTGTTATGTCTGGCTTAACAGTGAAAAGTGTTGGTAGAGTTATTTTTAAGATAAGCTTTTATCATTTGAGGCCACTTCCCAATCTCCCAATTAACATCTAAAAATTGCATGTGTGTTCTCAATCACTTAGCCGTATCCGACTCTTTGGCACCAGATGGACTGTAACCTGCCAGGCTCCTCTGTCCATGGAATTTCCCAGGCAAGAATACTGGAGTGGGTTGCCATTTCCTTCTCCAGGGGATCTTCCTGACCCAGGAATTGAACCTGTGTCTCTTGAGTCTCCTGCTTTGGGAGGTAGATTCTTTACCACTAGTGCCACATACATACATACATACATACATACATACATACATACACACACACACACAGAGACACACACATATATACACAGACACAGAGAAAGAGGCTGAGGGAACGTATATTTTTAAAAGTTGAAACATACTGGATTCCAATCTGAGCATCAAAGAGTATATTGTCATTCTTATTACTTAAGAATAAATTTCTTATCACTTTATTATTCTTGGACCTAGAGTTTTGTGCAGTAATAAGTGATAGTATTAAGAGTTTACAATGTATCAGTCAAGGACTTTGCTCAGGGTATTAGTTTACTTTATTCGTACAATAGCAATGAAGTATTTTCTATTATCCCTGCTTCACAGATGAAGAAATATTTAAACTATCTTTGAAATAGTGAGAAAAGCAACTAAATGAAGGCATATGCAAAATATTGAGAGATTTGATAAACTTTCTCTCATAGAGTGACTTTACATTGTAACTAAATTTTAATTCAATGTTCTAAACTCTAAAATCTATTTTTGAAGGGCTACTAAGGGTTATTACCAACACTAGCAAAATGAGTTCAATATGTATAAACCATAATTTTCAAAACAGTATATGTAAATGGAAAAAAGCTGAAATGCACTTTGTAATTTCAGGGACAGTGGTATACAGTAATTCACTCATTTATTTCACTATTAAACATGTACTGTGTCTAAGGTGTACTTAAATATACTGATTACCTCTCACTTGGCCTTGGAAAGAAATTTAAATTATTGTATGAATTTTGATTAAACTGATAACAAAATTTTGAAACACAGTGGAACCCAAACTAGGTCCAATTCTTGTTTCCTAAATGAACACTTTATGTGCAAACAAACAGCTGCTGGAATTCGACAGAATTTAAAACAAGCTGTTTGTAAATTTTACTGACAGCTGTTTTTGGTGATTTTCGTCAACAGAATTTTTCTGCTTTGCATCACAACATTCTTTTATTATGGTGTCCTCTCAAAGAATAACTTGCTTGCTTTAATCACGATTACAGAGATTTATGACTTGATGCTTATTCATTGGTAGAGCTTCTCGACACAAAATGTCAGTGAGCCTGTTATAAATTGCGTCTGGCATTCCTACTCTATCTTTTATTTGGCTGGGAGTATTTCCACCTGAAAGTGATAAATTCCTGCTATAACTACTTTATGTGCTTCAATAATTACACTGCACAGAAAAAGAAGGTTTCTACTGAGGTATCTCCTTAAAAATAGCAAGCCATAAAAGGCAGTGGAATGGGCTGAACTCTGAAGTCTGTTGAACAAAAAACAATGACCAGTGAAATATCTGTGTCAGACTGAATTTGATAAGTGATCAGGAAATATAGAAGACACGAAAACCTTTAAATTCTCCGCTGAAGGGACTTACTAATATACCCGTGCCTTTAGACTAGTTACTTCTGGTCCAGTGACAGAAATTTGGTAGGTACCCACAAGAATGGGGTTAACATCCTATCAGAAACCATTTCAAACTATCTACATGCTTCTAGAGACGTAGGCAGTTTTTCAGTAAATGCCAAGGTCTACGTGACCTTGCGACTGTGTCTATACATGCAACACAAAGAGGCTGCAGCCACTAACTTGATCAATACAGGTATGCACAACCGTACTAATCAAGAGGGGATCCACCTTCATCACATGGTTCTGTAGGGGGTGGGTACTGATTAGTTTTGGCCATACTGTTTGGTTTGTTTCATAATGCATAATGTACAGAGAACAAAATTATTGGTTTTTTTTTTTTTTGGCTGCACTGCACAGCATATGTGATGTTAGTTCCCTGACCAGGGATCAAATTTGTGCCCTTTGCATTGGAAGCACAGAGTCTTAACCACTAGACTGCCATATGAAAGTCCCCCAAATTACTGTTTTTAACTGCTGAGGTGTTCTTGCTCTTAAAGGAGGAACAAAACATTGTAAATAAAAGATCTCCAAGTTAACTGAACAAAAACTATAAGGATTTTATTATCAAGTCCTAACACCATGCCAAGAATGATGTTAGGAATTCAGTAGATACTGCATCTGCGAAGATACTAAGAGAGATTATGGGCATTAAACAGAATTCAAGTTTCTTTTCAGAGTTATGACATCATATTTGCAAAGGAATTGCTACAGCCAGTACCTCGGTTCCATAGGCACGGAATTGAGTGGCTCCTTCTCGTTCAGAAGAGGTACTCTTTCGTAAGAGAATTTTAAAGCAAGCGTAACTGGCTTAGTGTAAATCAACAATGCTAAAACTGGTTCTAAGAATGGGAAAATGTGTTGTGCACTTTCTGTGACATAAGCTTTAATATATGCATTAAGGTTTAGGACAGCCCATTGTGAAGGGATTTGCAATGGTTGTGCTGCCTTCTTGGTTTAGAAGAGTTTCAGTTTGTCATTCCTTTCTCACAACAACCCTACGAATGTGAGGCTGGTATACATTAATCTGAGGTCTGCAAAAGATTAAACTAAGTTCCAGGATAGGTTAAACAATGAGCCCATGGACACAATTCTAGGAAATGACAGGGCTTGGTTTTTAACCCAGTTCTGCTTGACTCCAGAGCTCCAAGGTACTTAATCATTATGCCACACTTGTTTCCAGAAAAAATGGCACAGAACTTATGACTTTAACTTGGGTTAATGGCATTTTCACATCATAGGAAGGCTGGCTCAGTTATAGGTAGAGAGAAGACACCACCCTCCTAGATGCGGGGGAGGTTTGTTCTACTCCATCAGTTACCACATTCAATTGTTCTTTGTCAATTGTTTTCAAACTGCATTTTCTGGGGGGAGCTCAAGGTTTCATAGAGGTCCTTGAAAACAAAATTTATATCTGTCAAGGAGAAAGTGCTCAAAAGAACTGAGGTGGTGAGTTCACTGCATGACATCATAATTAAAGGCCAGAGAAGAACTAGTGTACGTGCTAAATTTGTGGGATAGCTTACATTCCATGGGCTGAGAGTCTGGGTATTATGCTTCTCCCATTTTGCTTGTTATATATGTTCATCTGAATGAATATGGGGAATTTACTATTTGTAAAATACTGCAAACACAACAAACAAATTAGCATTTAGACTGTTTTCAACAAATGGTTATACTGAGCCTGAATATTGGGAAAGAGGTCCAGCCACAAGATGCCTTTGGAATAAGTAAAAGTGGTTCAGTCATGTCCGACACTTTGTGAGCCCATGGACTCTACAGTTCATGGAATTCCCCAGGCCAGAATACTGGAGTGGGTAGCCTTTCCCTTCTCCAGGGGATCTTCCAGCCCAAGGATTGAACCCAGGTCTCCCACATTGCAGGAAGATTCTTTACCAGGTGAGCCACAGGGGAAGCCTATTTGGAATAAAGTAGAATTCATGCTTGTGCTCAGTCTCACTCTTTGAGGCTTCTCTGTCCATAGGATTCTCTAGGCAAGAATACTGAAGTGGGTTGCCATTTCTTACTCCAGGGGATCTTCCCAACCTAGGGATGAAACCTATGTCTCTCGTGTCTCCTATGTTGGCAGGCAGGTTCCTTGGCACTGTGCCACTTGGGAAGCCCAAAGTAGAATTATAGATGATAGTCACAGTGAGGAGGGGGTGGGCATGGAGAGAGCAGAATGGGTAAGTAGGCTAGAGCAAGCCAATTTGTATCATTCAGATTACCTCTACTGGTACCAGAGTGTTACACTGGGGTAGGATGAATAATTTTGGAAGAGTCTAATGTTCTGGGAAATAATGCTTAATTGGAAGAAGAGAACCAAAGACTAGGAGTGAAATGAAGCAGCAAACCTGAACTCAAGGATTCAGGAGGTCCTTGCAGGGAAACAGAAAGGGACATAAGATACTATTTTGTTGTTCAGTTGCTAAGTTGTGTCTGACTCTGTGATTCCATGGCCTGCAGCATGCTAGGCTCCCCTGTCCTTCACATCTCCCGGAGTTTGCTCAAACTCGGGTCCATTGAGTTGGTGATGCCCTCCAACCATCTCATCTTCTGTCGTCCCTTTCTCCTCCTGCCCTCAGTCTTTCCCAGCATCAGGGTCTTTTGTAATGAGTTGCCTCTTCGCATCAAGTGGCCAAAGTATTAGAGTTTCAGCTTCAGCATCAGTCCTTCCAATGAATATTCAGGGTTGATTTCCTTTTGGATTGACTGGTTTGATCTCTTTGCGTCCAAGGGACTCCTTGTCTTTTCTAGCACCACAACTAAAAAACTTCAATTATTTGCCACTCAGATTTCTCTATGGTCCAAATTTTACATCTGTGCATGACTACTGGGAAAACCATAGCTTTGGCTATACAGACCTTTGTCAGCAAAGTGATGTCTCTGCTGTTTAATACGCCATCTGCTGCTGCTGCTGCTGCTAAGTTGCTTCAGTTGTGTCTGACTCTGTGGACCCCATGGACTGCAGCCCACCAGGCTCCAGGCAAGAGTACTGGAGTGGAGTGCCATTGCCTTCTCCATTAATAGGCCATTTAGGTTTTCATTTCGGAGAAGGCAATGGCACCCTGCTACAGTACTCTTGCCTGGAGAATCCCATGGCCAAAGGAGCCTGGTAGGCTGTAGTCCATGGGGCCACTAAGAGTCGGACACGACTGAACGACTTCACTTTCACTTTTCATTTTCATGCATTGGAGAAGGAAATGGCAACCCACTCCATTGTTCTTGCCTGGAGAATCCCTGGGACGGGGGAGCCTGGTGGGCTGCAGTCTATGGGGTCACACAGAGTCAGACACGACTGAAGTGACTTAGCAGCAGCAGCAGCAGGTTTCATTTAGGTTTGTCATAGCTTTTCTTCCAAGGAGCAAGCATCTTTTAATTTCATGGCTGCAGTCAGAGTCTGCAGTGATTTTGAAGCCCAAGAAAATAAAATCTGTCACTGTTTCCTTTATTTCTCTGTCTATTTGCCATGAAGTGATGTGAAGATACCATTTTGCCCTTTTAAAGCAGAGAAGGGATATTGTTAATGCCCTAAGCTAAAACTCCACTGGAATCCTATATGTGGACTAGATTTCCCAGGGGAGGTTTTCTTTAGGAGCAGAATTTCAGGATTTCACACATTGTTCATGGACCTAATCCTGAAATGTTGCTCATCTTTTTACCTGCACGCCCAGTGGACGTGTGAGAAAGAACCGGCTCTTGAAATTCAGGATCCAGGGCTGGGAGGAAGAGTTGGTTTAAAAACACATATCCCATCTCAACTAAAAGCTAAGCATCAGCCAGCTGAACTGCAGCACTGCGGGGTTGGGAGTAAGGGAATGGAAGGGGAAGTGGCTGATGGAAGAATAACTGCCTATTCTTTTGACCAGTTAACTGTGGCCACCACAAAACAGCTGCCAAGAATTTTGTGAGGTTAGGGGGTGGGAGGTATTGGAGCAGTGGTGGTGGTTTAGTCACTAAGTTGTGTCCAACTCTTGTGATCACATGGACTGTAGCCCTCCAGACTCCTCTGTCCATGGGATTTCCCAAGCAAGAATACCGGAGTGGGTTGTCTTCCTTCTCCTGGGGATCTTCCTGACTCAGAGATTGAACCTCTTACATTGCAGGTAATCTCCTGCATTCCTGGAAGATTCTTTCCTGACTGAGCCACTGGGGAAGACCTATGAAGCAGTGGTAGAGGGAAGGAAAAAGGAAACAAATAGGAGAAAGAACTCATTGCACCTGCATCATAATTTACTTAATAGCACTATGAGTAGACCAGTAACAATTATTTGGTTCTCAAAGCATTTGACCAAAATGTGAAATTTTCATTTACGCTGATCACAAAGTAAAGTATGCCCTGATAAAAAATAAAAGGCATCTGATAAAAGTATTCAATGTGTTTTAGGATAAGTAAAGCATTCACAGTACCAGTCATCTTCACATTGGTTTTGGGTACTTATGATGTAGGCGATTTTACATTTATTGTATTTAATAATCTGGCAAATCTACAGGATAAATCCCTATTTTGCGAGTAAGGAAACAAATGCTCAGAGAACTTAAGACTTAGTGTAAATCACACAATTATTCAGTAGAGGAAGTGGGATTAGAAGTAGGGCTGTCTGAGATGCATGGAAAAAGACAGCCTTGTATGTATCTACAATGGAATACCATTCAGCCATAAAAAAGCAATAACACCATTAGCAGCAGCATGGAAAGATCTAGAGATTATCAACTAAGTGAAGTCAGAAAGAGACAAATATCATATGATAACACTTTCTGTAATCTAAAGTACAACATAAATGAAACAGAAACAGACATTAAAAACAGACTTGTGGATCCCAAGGGGGAGGGGGTTTGCGGGGAGGGACTGAGACTTTTCCAAACTATTACATATAGAATGAATAAACAATAAGGTCCTACTTCATGGCACAGGGCATTATATTCAGTATCCTGTGATAAACCATAATGGAAAAGAACATAAAAAAGAATATATACATATATATATTATGAAAAGTGTGGAAAGTGTCATTGTCTTTCCAACTGTGTTCCACAGTTGTGTCCAACTCTTTTCCACCTCATGGACTGGAGCTGCCAAGTTCCTCTGTCCATGGAAGTCTCCAGGCAAGAATACTGGAGTGGATAGCCATTCCCTTCTCCAGGGGATGTTCCTGACCCAGGGTTCAAACCTGGGTCTCCTGAATGACAGGCAGAGCTTTATCTTCTGAGTCACCAGGGAAGCCACAGATGAAATTAATACAACATTGTAAATCAACTATACTTCATTAAAATTTTTAAAATTATGATAAAAAAAGACTGGCTCCTGAAATTGCCAACTAATTCTCTAAGTTCATTTAACATTTTAAGTTTGCTAAACAATAAACTGTGGAAAATTCTGAAAGAGATGGGAATATGAGACCACCTGACCTGCCTCTTGAGAAACCTGTATGCAGGTCAGGAAGCAACAGTTAGAACCAGACATGGAACAACAGACTGGTTCCAAATAGGAAAAGGAGTACGTCAAGGCTGTATATTGTCACCTTGCTTATTTAACTTCTATGCAGAGTACATCACGAGAAACACTGGGCTGGAGGAAGCACAAGCTGGAATCAAGATTGCAGGGAGAAATATCAATAACCTCAGATATGCAGATGACACCACCCTTATGGGAGAAAGCCAAGAAGAACTAAAGAGCCTCTTGATGAAAGTGAAAGAGGAGAGTGAAAAAGTTGGCTTAAAGCTCAACATTCAGAAAACTAAGGTCATGGCAGATAGACAGGGAAAACAGTGGACGCAGTGGCTGACTTTATTTTTGGGGGCTCCAAAATCACTGCAGATGGTGATTGCAGCCATGAAATTAAAAGAAGATGCTTGCTCTTTGGAAGGAAAGTTATGACCAACCTAGACAGCATATTAAAAAGCAGAGACATTACCTTGCCCACAAAGGTCCATCTATGGTTTTTCCAGTAGTCATGTATGGATGTGAGAGTTGGACTGTGAAGAAAGCTGAGCACTGAAGAATTGATGCTTTTGAACTGTGGTGTTGGAGAAGACTTTTGAGAGTCCTGTGGATTGCAAGGAGATCCACCCAGTCCATCCTAAAGAAGATCAATCCTGGGTATTCATTGGAGGGACTGATGTTGAAGCTGAAACTCCAGTACTTCCGTTACCTGATGCAGAGAGCTGACGCATTTGAAAAGACCCTGATGCTGTGAGGGATTGGGGGCAGGAGGAGAAGGGGAAGACCAGAGGATTAGATGGTTGGATGGCATCACCAACTCGATGGACATGGGTTTGGGTGGACTCTGGGAGTTGGAGATGGACAGGGAGGCCTGGCATGCTGTGATTCATGGGGTTGCAAAGAGTTGGACACGACTGAGCGACTGAACTGAACTGAAAGCTTGTTTTGTCTGCAAATTGTAAACAATGGCTTAACAGGGTTAAAAATCAAGGATTAACTTCTTGGCTACCCCTGAACTTAAATGTATTAATAAATGCATGCTCAATTGCTCACTTGTGCTTGATTGTGCACCCTCGTGGACTGCAGCCCACCAGGCTCCTCTGCCTATGGGATTATCCCAGCAAGAAAACTGGAATGGGTTGCCATATGCTCTTCCAGGGTATATTAATAAATGTTTTAGGCCACAATGGAAAAAATTACTGTAAAAAGAATATCCTTATAAAATTTTTGAAATTTATAACATATAAAAATGTAAATATATACTTTTATATAAATAGAAACATATGAATAATATATATTTCAATATAATTTATATGGCTTCCCTGGTGGTTCAGACTGTAAAGAATCCACCTTCAATGTGGGAGACCTGGGTCCGATCCCTGGGTTGGGAAGATTCCCCTGGGGGAGAGCCTGGCTACCCACTCCAGTATTCTTGCCTGGAGAATCCTATGGACAGAGGAGCCTGGTGGGCTACAATCCATGGGGACGCAAAGAGTCCGACAGGACTGAGTGACTAAGCACATAATTTATATACATACATATGTGTGTGTGTGTGTGCTTAGTTTCTCGTGCTATCGTAGGTCGGTTAAAATCTTTAGTTTTCTCCTTCCACTTCTACTAACCATGGGTTTATTTGGAAATGTTTTAGACAGTTGCAGTGTAGCTTAAAAATTGAAGGGGACTTGGGGGGACACTGGGGAATCAGCTAGAAGGTGATGGGGAAAATCTAGGCTATGATACAAAATGATACAACTGGACCTGTTGTGACGATAGAAATGGGAAAATTTGCGAGTAAGTTAGGGGGGAAAAATGCAAAGATTTGGCAGTGGAGTGGATGGGGGCGGGTTGAAGGGGTGAGTAGTAGTTAGTGTCTGGGTATATCTAAGTGAAGTTGCTCAGTCGTGTGCGATTCTTTACAATCCCATGGGCTGTAGCCTAACAGGCTCCTCTGTCCGTGGAATTTTCCAGGCAACAGTAGTGGAGTTCCTTCTCCAGGGATTTTCCCGACCCGGGGATGGAACCCAGGTCTCTCGCATTGCAGGTGGACGCTTTACCCTCTGAGCCACCGGGGGAGTCTGTCTATATATATGGCGATCACAGAAAAGCGTGAGGGTGGGGGTGAAAGAGGAAGTAGGGAAAGAAAATAAAGATACTTTCTTAGGAATCAAGAGTGGCATCTTCAGTGTCACAGCAAAGCTTTTCCAAACAAAGCAGCTGTCGAAATAGCACTCCTTATAGGGCTTCCCTGGTGGCTCAGACGGTAAAGAATTCGCCTGCCAATAAGGAGACCCAGGTTCCATCCCTGGGTCCGGAAGATTCCCTGGAGGAGGGCATGGCAACGCACTCCAGTTATCTTGCCTGGAAAATCCCATGGACAGAGGAGCCTGGCGGGCTACAGTCCACAGGGGTTGCAAAGAGTCAGACACGACTGAACGAGCAACATAGATAATACTTAAAACTTCTCGGCTTGTGACTTTCCATTGATTAAATTCAGTGAAAGTTCCTTAGAATCGTCAGTTTTTTGCATTTATCCCTCCAGACAGCCTGTGGCCCCGCCCCCTTTCCCTCCAACACAAGGGTTCTGCGGCGGCCGCTCCCCCTGTCTAGGCCCCGCCCCACCAGCTAGCGTGCCCCTACTTTTGGCGCGTTTCGGCCTTGCTCCGCCCACCCCGCGCGCCCCGCCCATCCCGCGCGCCCCGCCCCCTTGGCGTCCCGCTGGCCCAGACCTAGGAACTGCTTGGGCTGGGGGCGAGGAGTCGGGTCGCCGGTCTCCGGTGTTTCGGAGGTTGCCCGAGTTCTCTCAGCCTCCCGCCTTCGGAGGAGCCTACTCCGCGAGGGCGGGGCGATGCAGGGGAACCGGCAGCCGAGGGTCCGCTCTGGGAACCAGTCTCATCCTGCGCCCGCCATGAAGCCGGCAGGTCTCGGGGCCTGGGCCCACAGCCGAGCCGCGCTTGACCGGCTGGAGAAGCTGCTGCGCTGCTCACGCTGGTAAAGACCGATTCTCGAGGGGGCTTCCGGGAGGGCCGCAGCGCGGCCAGGGGTCTCCTCAAACCTCCGATTTCCTCCTTTAATTCCCGCTTCCCTTCCCGCCCCCTATTTGGGCGGGCGAGTAGTGTTAATACATGCCCAGGGATCTGGCCTGCTGCAGTCTAGGGGGTCTCAAAGAGTTCCACACGACTTACGACTGAACAGCAACAGGGATCTGGTGTTCGTTCTTTCTGGCCCCCATTCAATCCTTTTCGGGCGACTTTCTGCCTTTCAGTTGCACCAAACACCATCTAAGATGGTAGTTTTTGAACTTTAGCGGGCAAAAGAGTCTAGAGGTGTGGCTAAAGAGGAGGATCCCAGTTCCCGCCTGCACAGTTTGAATCGGTAGGGCTGAGGCATCTGCACTGTTCACCTTGCCCCTGGTTCTTGTGTCCAGGGTAATTTCAAAACCTTAGGCCCAGGGCTGTAAGGTTTGAAGAGGCCCCCTAAATATAAAGCAGCAGTCGCTTTGCTGAACTGGCTCCTTTGATCAGTTCTCCGTCGCAGCCTTGTTTGGGGAGGGGGAGTTTTGGGTACCCTTGTTGGCGATTGAAGATGCCAGTGTAATGGACACTGCCAATTGCGCATTCAATTCCACATTTCCTTGGTTTGATCAAAGACTGTGTGGCTTGGGATTCCAGCTCCTAGAGATGCTGTGTGTTATTAACTTTTGCTTGTTTTCCTTCATACTGTTAGACACCATGGGAATACTTTCAAGGTTTTCATTCCATCATTTTTATGACTGGTACTCCTTGCTTCTCCTTTTCCTGTAGCTTCTCCTAATATAGAGGTCAAGAAGGTTTATAAAACCAGAAAAGGGTTTATCTCACTTTTCCTGCTCAAAAATCATTTATTGAGCCCCTGCTGTGTGCACAGCTCAGTATTTCTGCATCACTATCACTTTGGCAGCTTTTCTCCCTGCTTGTGACTGTTCTATCATATTTCTTTTTTGGACTTTGTTTTCTCACTGTGATTTCCAACTTGCAGAACTTAGTTGTACAGAAAGCATAAGTAATATAGCAACTTTTTCAAACTGAAAGGACTTAACTGTCAGAATTTTGTACTTATATTTTGTTTTCAAAAACTTTAAAACTTGTGATGAAATGACATCGTGACACTAGAAAAGTGGCGTGTTTGTATATGAAGACATTCTGATTGTGTGTGTTTTCCCATAGCTCACAGGTCATCCATCTGAGAATAAAAAATTTCAAACAAACTGGCTCTTCCAGCTGTTAAAACAGAGGCAACTGTAGTAACACCTTTAAAAGTCAATGAAAGTTAGACATTAAGATGGTACATTTCAGTATGGAAGGCGCGAGGGTAGCAACATGTTGCTTCATTAGATAGTAGAGTTCAACTGTTGGGGTGGTCATTGTGATTATCATAGAACAAGTGATTGACAATAGTTGTCTTTTTTTTTTTTTTTGGCTACACTCGGTCTTAGTTGCTTCATGTGGGACCTTTTTCTTTTTTCGTTTTGTTATGTGAGAGATCTTTCCTTGGCGGCACATGGGGTCAGTAGCTGAGTCACTTGTGGGCTTAGTTTCTGCAAAACTTATGGGATATTAGCTATCCAACCAGGGACGGAACCACATTCCCTGCATTGCAAGGCAGATTCTTAACCACTGGACATCAGGGAAGTCCTACAACAAGTGTCTTAAACATACAAAAATACAGTCTGCTTGCTGAATGGTGTGGGAGGAAGGTGGACAAAAGAGGTAATCTATAGGAATAATCTATAGATTGTCCTAAAATCTAATAAGGCCAGTTTCAGTTTTATCCCCTACCAGTATTTTTCCAGTTTTATTAAAGTGAGCAAACAATAAGAGCCAAAAAAAACTGAAAGTAGACATCGGTAACTAGGTCTAGATTTTTAATACAACTCATCCCGCATGGTTAATAATATTTAACTCCAGTGATTGAAAGCACAAAATTAATATGTGAACCACTGATGGATTAACTAAATCTTAGCTATTCCTTTTGTGCTTATTTTAACATAGGGCTCTGCAAACTCTCTAAGGGTCATATGGTATATATTTAAGGCTTTGCTGGCCACACAATGTTCTTTTGTTTTTTACAACCCTTAAAAACGTAAAAAAATTCTTAGCTCAGTTCAGTCGCTCAGTTGTGTCCAACTCTTTGCGACTCCATGAATTGCAGCACACCAGGCCTCCCTATCCATCACCAACTCCCAGAGTTCACTCAAACTCACATCCATCGAGTCAGTGATGCCATCTAGCCATCTCATTCTCTGTCATCCCCTTTTCCTCCTGCCCCCAATCCCTCCCAACATCAGAGTCTTTCCCAATGAGTCAGCAATTCGCATGAGGTGGCCAAAGTACTGGAGTTTCAACTTTAGCATCATTCCTTCGAAAGAACACCCAGGACTGATCTCCTTTATAATGGACTGGTTGGATCTCCTTTAGTCCAAGGGCCTCTCAAGTGTCTTCTCCAACACCACACTTCAAAAGCATCAATTAAAAACATAAAAAAGTTCTTAGCTCAAAGGCTGTACAAAAATAGGCTTGATTTGGTGCATAGGCAATAGTTTGCAAAACTATTTTAAAACATCTTAAGGTTAAAAAATCCTTTTTGATGGAAAATTTAGCATCAGATAGGGTTTAGTGTTTAGAAATGATTAGTGTTCCTCTTCCTGTCACTGCACATTTGACATTGTCTGTGGCGAGTAAAGTATGGAAGAAAACCAGCCCAGTCTTCCCACTTATGCTTTGCTTAGTGGCTGTATCATAGCTTGAAAGGAGCAACTCAGGATGCCCTGTTTCTTGCTTTTGCTACCCATCATTCAAAACAAAGTCATATTATCTGCAATTGTGTGTCAGTATGTCCTTTTTATAGAGCTTCACAGTTTTACTCAGTGGGCTAGTGATTACCCCAATTACCCTCACATTCAGCTTGCAGCTGTTATCCATCTCCCGTTCCCAGCTGTCACCTGTCCTGTGTAGAACATTATATCTGTTTTGGAGCAAGCATTACTGGTGGGTGAGGGTGGATTGGCTACATTACAGGGCATCCTTTCTTGACCTTTAACAGGAGTATGACTTCAAGGCGAAGCTGATGAAATTGTTCAAGAGGCCAGATGTGACATTTGTGTTAAGTGCGTGCTTCACAACCAAATAGTAGCTATTTAAAGATTTGCAAAAATGCAACAGGAAGACTGTCGTTTGAGAGGCTGACAGAAAGCATGAGAATAATGTGTTCCTAAAGGAAGCAGGAATTAGGAAATGTAGTGTGAAAGCCCAGGTGTCATTTGACACTGTTTTGTGAGATAAAATAATTAGATACCTCTTGATCTATTTTTTTGGTGGGGGTTGGAGTTTAGCATCTACCACAATTTTTGAAATTCTAGTGACTTTAAAAAAAATTGAAGTGTAGTTGATTTACAACGTGTTGTGTTATTGTCTGGTGTACGGCAAAGTGATTCAGTAAATATAAGTACATTTTTTCATATTTTCCATTATGGTTTATTACCATAAACTATTGATATTGAATATTCTCTGTGTTATACTGTAGGTCTTTATTAGGTCCTTATTCTAATGATTTTTTTAAGTCAACTTTTAGTAAAAAGTAAAAATGTAGTTTTGTGTTTTTTAAGATAGGTGATTTTATTTTTCTAAATTATCTCTGGTCATTTTATTAATAGTAAAGGTGATTGACATTGTTTTGAAGTTGCATAGCTTAGTGGTTAAGAGAATGGATTTTGGATCCTAGCTTCAAATCCTGGCTCAGCGATTTTGGACAAATTATTTCATCTTTATATATTTCCTTTTCTTCATCTGTGAGATGAGTTAGTAGTTTTTACTTTGTAAGTTTGTTAAGGGAATTAAATGAGTTAATATTTATAAGGTACTCAGAGCAGTGTGTATTCTGTTTGAATTGCTATATGGATGCTTGTAAAATAAAGGATAGAATTCCTGATGCCAGCATCAGGAATTTGTCTTTCTTCATTAGTTCTGATTGTTCAGAGGCGTTTTTACAGGCCATCTATCCTTTGATGGGATGATTATTGCCTTCTTTGTTAGGACAATGAGCAACCAGGAGGCACCTGTGTGTTCTGATGCCCTGAGGCTTTCCACCCTCAAGGAGGGTATCTTGAGCTGTAAGAGGTGAAATGTGTTACCCTAACACACAATCCAGGAGAAGGCAATGGCACCCCACTCCAGTACTCCTGCCTGGAAAATCCCATGGACGGAGGAGCCTGGTAGGCTGTAGTCCATGGGGTCGCTGAGGGTCGGACACGACTGAGCGACTTCACTTTTACTTTTCACTTTCATGCTTTGGAGAAGGAAATGGCAACCCATTCCACTGTTCTTGCCTGGAGAATCCCAGGGACGGGGGAGCCTGGTGGGCTGCCATCTATGGGGTCACACAGAGTCGGACAGGACTGAAGTGACTTAGCAGCAGCAGCAACACACAATCCAGGGTAAATTAGGGGATGCAGAAATGAATACTTGTGCAGGGCTAATGGAGGAAAGCTTCCTTTGCTTTTGAATTGGGGTTTAGATAGATTTTTATAGGTGGATCCAGATAGAAGATTATAGCACATGAAAATATGCGGAAAATTATATAGAATAGGAAGGGAGTGAGTCAGGTGGGCACAGTTAGGACAAGGTCAGATCCTAGATTAGAAGCATTGTTACTCCCTAAGGAGAGCCACTTGTGTAACTTTCCCTGGACTCTGGCATCCTCCTAAGTAAAACGAGGAAAATGGATGACTTGATTTTTCGAACTCTTTCCTGTTCTCAGATTCTGGAATTATTAGCATGTTTTGGATGCAAAATATCATTTAAAACTTTTTAGTTAAGTTAGATATACACATAGAAAAAGGCACAGACCATTGTATCATGTCCTCCAAATTGTGGGATTTATTTACTTCTGTGGCCTTTTGGTTTCTTTGATGTGGCACCTTTCTCTTTCACTGATACTACACATTTCAGAAGGGTAGGTCCACATTTGCCACAGTGTTGGACATATAGTTTCTTAGTGTTTGTTAAATTAAGATATTAAAGCATCTAGGTTAAGATTACATTGCAGGTGGGAGTACCAGAGGACCTGGTCAGTTCATTTGAAATGCCAGGAATCCTCCATAGGTTCCTGGGGGATAATTACCCATAGTAAACAGTGACTAAGGCTTCATCATCACATCCGGTCCCATCATTTCATGGCAAATAGATGGAGAAACAATGGAGACAGTGACAGACTTTATTTTCTTGGGCATCCCAAATCACTGCAGACAGTGACTGCAGTTATGAAATTAAAAGATGCTTGCTCCTTGAAAGAAAAGCTGTGACAAACCTAGACAGCACATTAAAAAGCAGAGACATTACTTTGCCGACAAAGGTCTGTATAGTCAAAGCTATGGTTTTTCCAGTGGTCATGTACAGATGTGAGAGTTGGACCATAAGGAAGGCTGAAAGCTGAAGAATTGATGCTTTTGAACTGTGGTGCTGGAGAAGACTCTTGAGAGTCCCTTGGACTGCAGGGAGATCAAACCAGTCAATCCTAAAGGAAGTCAGTCCTGAATATTCATTGGGAGGACCGATGCTGAAGCTGAAGCTCCAATACTTTGGCCATCTGATCCAAAGAGCCCAATCATTGGAAAAGACCCTGATGCTGGGCAAGATTGAGGGCAGGAGGAGAAGAGGACAACAGAGTATAAGATGGTTGGATGGCATAACAGACTCGATGGACATGGGTTTGAGGGAGTTAGTGATGGACAGGGAAGCCTGGCGTGCTGCAGTCCCATAGGGTTGCAAAGAGCTGGACAGGAGTTAGCAACTGAACGAAACAACAACAAGGCTTCAGGGCAGATGTAAAGGTGCAGGTCTTTCCCCTGTGGATTTAGAGCTAGAACCAAGACATGCACAGTCCTGTTACAGGCTACACAGACCTGGTGTTATATAGGGCTTGTGACTGCTGGGGAAACTTACCAGAGACATTGAGCATCTTTTAGTTACTGACCTCTGTAGCAGAGGAGATGGTCTTGCAAGTGAAGTTACTGTTATGCAGGTCTGAGGCTGAGGAGAGTTTCAGGCTCAGTGCAAATTTGAAAGTTATCAGCAAATACATGGCAATCGAAAGCATACTCCCGGAAGTAAGTGGGAAAGAGGGTATAAAAATGTCGACTTAAAAAATAGTCACAACCTAGAATTTGAGTTATGTTTTATTCAGTGGGAATTTTTAGGACTTCAAGCACTGGAGACAGCTTGTCAGGTAACCCTGAGGGTATTGCTTGGGGGCTGGGAGGAGTCAGTTTACATAGAAGTTTGCAACAAAAGGTGGGTAGTCTGAATATCAAAAGCATTTTTGTGAATTAAAATCAGATATCTCAGGTTAAGGAATTTAGCACTTTTCTGTGTTTGGGAAGATGCAGGTCTGGGCTCACAGAAGACATTCCTTTCAGAGGCATCTCAGCTATTTGGGGCCAGTAGCATCTGGGCTCCCTGTAGGGAATGGCTGCAGGCTACTAACTGCTGGATTGGAGGTATTGTTTTCCTTCCTGATTGCCCTTCAGGCTCAGACATTCAGGGTTGAAATCACTGATGACTGTGATCCTTGTTTACTGATGTGGCTGGAATACTTCATCTATCAAAGGTGAATACCTGTGTCTAAGCCTTAAAACTCCAGAGAACCCACTCTAGTACTCTTGCCTGGAAAATCCCATGGATGGGGGAGCCTGGTGGGCTGCCGTCTATGGGGTCGCACAGAGTCAGACACGACTGAGTGCTTTCCCTTTCACTTTTCACTTTCATGCACTGCAGAAGGAAATGGCAACCCACTCCAGTGTTCTTGCCTGGAGAATCCCAGGGACGGGGAAGCCTGGTAGGCTGCTGTCTATGGGGTCGCACAGAGTCGGACACGACTGAGGCGACTTAGCAGCAGCAGCAGCAGCAGCAAGCCTTAAAACTCAGTATATGAACATCAGGTAGGTGAAAGCAGTGAAGTGAAGTGAAGTTGACTTGACTTGTGTCCGACTCTTTGCAACCCCGTGGACTGTAGCCTACCAGGTTCCTCTGTCCGTGGGATTTTCCAGGCAAGAATACTGGGGTAGCCATTTCCTTCTCCAGGAGATCTTCCTGACCCAGGAATTGAACCTGGGTCTCCCGCATTGCAGACAGATGCTTACCGTCTGAGCCACCTGGTAGGGAAAGTGATGCTTTAAGAACAGGAGTATCAGTGGTTACTTAGATACTGTTTTGCTTTGATAGGGAATATATCGGAAGACAGAATAACCGAAACTATTTGAGTTGGATATACATAATATTCTCTGTGGCTTATCTGTCTCCTAATAGTAGATTCTATTCTATTAGACATTAGGGTATAGAATTCTATTAACCCCTTTCATGTTTGACTCACTGATTTATTCAATATTTATTGACACTAAATAATTAGATATGCAGATGACAACACTTACGGCAGAAAGCGAAGAACTAAAGAGCCTCTTGATGAAAGTGAAACAGGAGAGTGAAAAAGTTGGCTTGAAACTCAGCATTCAGTAAACAAAGATCATGGCATCTGGTCTCATCACTTCATGGGAAATAGATGGTGAAACAGTGGAAACTGTGAGAGACTTTATTTTTGGGGGCTCCAAAATCACTGCAGATGGTGACTGGAGCCATGAAATTAAAAGATGCTTGCTCCTTGGAAGAAAAGTTAAGACCAACCTAGACAGTATATTAAAAAGCAGAGACATTACTTTGCCAGCAAAGGTCTTATCTAGTCGAAGCTGTGGTTTTTCCAGTAGTCATATATGGATGTGAGAGTTGGACTGTAAAGAAAGCTGAGCATCGAAGAATTGATGCTTTTCAATTGTGGTGTTGGAGAAGACTCTTGAGAGTCCCTTGGACTGCAAGGGGATCCATTCTGTCCATGTCCATCCTAAAGGAAATCATTCCTGATTATTTATTGGAAGGACTGATGCTGAAGCTGAAACTCCAATACCGTGGCCACCTGATGCGAATAACTGACCCATTTGAAAAGACCTTGATGAAAAAAAAAAAGAAAATGAAAAGACCTTGATGCTGGGAAAGATTGAAGGCGGGAGGAGAAGGGGACAACAGAGGATGAGATGATTGGGTGGCATGACCGACCCAATGGACATGAGTTTGAGTAAGCTCCGGGAGTTGGTGATGGGCCTGGAGGCCTGGTGTGCTGTAGTCCATGGGGTCACAAAGAGTCGGACAACTGAGTGACTGAACTGAATAATTAGACATGAATTATTATTTTTCCCTGTGATTTACTTGAATCTGACATACAGAATAACTGTGCAAAATAATATGCTTTCCTGTCATTGTCCATATTCCTTTATTTGCTAACAATTTTGCTTTTTTCCCCTTAAGAAAAAAACCCAGATTGTATAGTTCACTTGGTGAGCCTTTGCATTTTGGTAAGTGTGTTGGTCCATGCTTAAAAGAGCATGGGGATTTTCTGAAATGCTTGAGCACTGTAGTAGCTGTCTAAATGAGCTAAATCAGGTCTAGCTCTTTTGCAACCCCATTGACAGAAGCCCTCCAGGCTCCTCTGTCCGTGGAATTTCCCAGGCAAGAATGCTGGAGTAGGTTGCCATTTTCTCCTCCAGGGCATCTTCCAGACCCAGGAATTGAACCCAAGTCTCCTACTTGGCAGGCGGATTCTTTACCACTGAGCCACCAGGGAAGCCCAGTAGCTATCTTGAGTGAGTGAGTGAGTGAGTGAAGTTGCTCAGTCGTGTCTGACTCTTTGCGACCCCATGGACTGTAGCCTACAAGGCTCCTCTGTCCATGAAATTTTCCAGGCAAGAGTACTGGAGTGGGTTGCCATTTCCTTCTGCTATCTTGCCTAATACTAAATAGCAGTTGATATCTCATGGAAATTTAGGGACCAGTTCAGTTCAGAAATAGGTCTGCCTCAGTATTGTGATCTCAACTGAATTTACTTTCTTTTTCTTCTCTGCAAAGAAAATTTTCTGTCAGTAAGACCTTTAAAAAAAAAAGTCTGTTTTCCCTACTTATTTCTTCACTTAGTTTTAATCCTCTGATTACAGGTCTTTCTAAATCAACTACATGTAAAGTAACAAAAGTATGACGGCAGATGGAAAAAAGTAAAGTAGCTGAATTTTCAAGGTGCAGAAATCCTGTTACCATGCAAATGTATTTTCTTATTCCTCTGGCTTTTTTCCCCTGTATATCAGACAAAATACAGGGTGAGGATAAAATAGAATTGCTAATATAAATGCATTTTTATATGTAGTCTTCCACTTGATTCATGCACTAAGGATTTATTGAAATCACATGGCACCATGCTAGGTAGGTAATGGTGTGTTGGGGAGCTCAGAAAAAGTGAAAGTCAAGATTTCTTGTCCGTAGGACTATGATCTATATGGAGACTTAAAAAGCAATGAGGAAGATAAAATACAAAATACTTAGTTTTCAACATTGGTTTCCAGAGCCCCCGCTTGATGCCCTGTGTGAAACTTTAGATTTTGTACTTAAGACACATGTTAACTTGGCTTATAAAGCTACCTAACTAGATCAGTAAGCCCCTTAGGAAGGAGTATAATGCAGTCAGCTTTGCGTCCAGTGTGTGTCTGCTGCGGGGTACAGATTCTGCAGAAGTGAATGGTATGGAAACAAAATTCCAAGTGTTTCTATGCTTCTTTGTTTAGTGTCATTTTATTCTGTCATCCTGGAGAGTATTTGGAAAATGTGTTGGAAGAGGAGGAACTGGGTACAGTCTGAGCAGTCCTGGGCTTGGCATTGGACTTAAAGTGTTCGAGAAATGTTAACAGACACTGACTGGTGTGATAAGAGCAGTTTTTGCTTTGGAGTAACCAAATTGTGAAGAACTGTTTAAAACTGTGTTTTAAAACCTGAAAGTAATACATGTATATGAATTAACACAGTATATAGTCATTTAATATTTGTTAAGTGAATGACAAGTAAGTCTGAACCTTCTTCAAGAACCCACTGTGATCAATTACTTGTGTGTCCCTTAAGTGGTTCTCTATTTATATAAGCACTTTGTACCTCAGATGAGAGGATACAGTGACCAGGTAGATGTGTCATGATTTATTTAACCATTTCCTTGGTAGAAATTTAGTTTTCAGTCTTGTGCTATATAAACACAAGACTTCGCCTAGAGTAAATGTCCTTGTCCATGTGTCTTTACATTAAAAATTTTTAAATTGAAATTATGCCTGAACACGGTTGACAAAATCAGTGGGACAAAGACTGTACTACTGTAATGAAACATTCTTTCACCTCATTCCTATCACCTTTGAGTTCTATACTCCAGGTACAGCCTCTTTCATCTGTTAATTCTTTAACTTCCACGTGACCAAATGTGTTTCTATTGCTAGTTCTAGATTTTTTTTTTTCTGTTTTGGACATTATTTGCTAATTCCCTAACTTCCTACTCTGAAAGATGACTTTTCTGATTACCAGTGATCAACTTTCTACTGTGGAAGATGACTGTGTATCGTATTCAAAGTACAAAATAATTTTTAGTCATTACTCTGAAGACCTAATGCTTGTTGTCTCCCTTGAGATGACTTATACTATTCTGAATTCTTTAAAAAATATGTGTGTATATATATCTAACATTTTATCTTAGTCTCTGGAAGCTTTTGGTGTCTTGTTTAGATAGACATCTTTACTATTTTGAAGTTTCAGTTTTGCAAGCATCTGAGATTATCTGAAAAATAAATTGCTGGCAGTAGAATAGTTGAGTTAAAGTTTGGCACATTTAAAATTTTGATAGGTATTGTCTGGTTGTAATAAGAATTCTTTTATTCCAGAGCATCTTCTCAGCGAAGCTCTAGACATTTGAGAAAGTCTCACTATTGACAGAAATCAGTGTCACCCTCTGTGTAGCGAATCTATTCTTTGAGCTCTTCCATGAGAATTCTTTTGAACTACTCCCAGCTTTGGCTATAACACTCCTCTCCCTGCTTCTTCCCCTAACTCACACATGCACGTACTTTTCATTCACTCTTCCAGTGTCTCTTGTCATTTATTAACAGCAATAAAAAATATTTTCAAGGTCATTAATTAAAATAATTACTATAGTTGACCAGTTATTCATAGTGCTAGATTCATTGCTAATTGCACTGTAGTATCTTGTTGCTGGGGTGAAGGGTAAGAACTGTAGATCAAGAAATTCAGAGTCATTTTAGGAAGGAAATTTAAGTTTATAAATAGAATCAAGTCATTGAGTCAGGTATTGGCAGAGAGAGCCAGAAGGCTGTGGGCTGCATCCTGAGGGTACACCTCCATTGAGAAATAGGAAAAGAAGCAGCTAAGGAAGTATTGAACTCAGCAAATTAAGAAAATTAAAACTCAGGGAAGGTTTCAGGAAAGAACGTGAGGTTGATGTTATTTCACAGGGATGTCGGGGAGAGTGAGGACCGAAACGTGTTTTGGTGAGCAGTGTGAACAGAGTGATGGGAGTTAAAGCTAGGAAGAAAAGGCAGATTAGCTAAGGGGTCCCCAACCTCCAGGATCTAACGCCTGATGATCAGAGATGGAGCTGATGTAATAAACAATAGAAATGAAATGCACAATAACTGTAATGCTCTTGAACCATCCTCAAACCCCACCTACTCCCCAGTTAGCGCATGGAAAAATTGCCCTCTACAAAACTAGTCCCTGCTGCTATAAAGGGCCCTGGATTTGCTGGTGAAAGTGAAAGTGGAGATGAAGTCGCTCAGTCCTGTCCGACTCTTTGCAACCCCATGGACTGTAGCCTACCAGGCTTCTCTGTCCATGGGATTCTCCAGCAAGAATACTGGAGTGGGTTACCATTTCCTTCTCCAGGGTATCTTCCAGACTCAGGGATCAAGCCCGGGTCTCCTGTATTGGAGGGAGACACTTTACCTCTGAGCCACCAGGGAAGCCAGGGAAGGATTTGCTGGTGAGATTCCTTATTTAAGATCTTAAATATACAAGAAAGGGAAGAGGTAGGGCAGAAGGTAGAGTGGAGGGTAGAGTCTAAAGGTTTTTTTTTTTTTTTATGTTGCAGGAGAGATTAACTTTGGATGTTTAGATGCAGCTAGAAGATGAAAGGTGGCTATAGTCATGTGAATAGACTGTTTTAGAAAGCAGAGAAGATAAGGGATCCAAGGACAAGTCTGAACCTGGAGGGTGGGGAAGTAGGAATAAATCTGGTGGGACAAAGCTCACACTGTTTGGCTTCAGTAAGATTAATGGGATTTAGAGCTTGGGCATTGCTATTCTATTCGTTTGTTTGTTTACGCACAGAACATCTACTACATCATTTTGGTAGAGATACAACGGTGAGGAAACTACCTGATGAGTTTTAGAGACAAGTTTGTATATATTTCTGTCTTTTTATGGTGGTTATTCAGAGCCTGAGTGCAGGCATAGAAAGAGCTGACTGGGGGGCCTGTCTAGCATTGTAGATTGGCATTCTTGAGTGTCTGAGAGGTTAGTAGAATTGAGGTGATGGTGAAGATGGTGCTGAAGCAGGTAAAACTCTGTGACCTGGGCTGGTAGGGAATCCAAGCAGCTAATACTGAATGGAAGTCTCTCCAGATGGAGAGCAACCTGAATGTGGAGGTTTGGTCAGGGTGATGGGGTAGAAGAGAGGGGGGATATTATGATAAGAGGACTTTTGGTCACACCACTCTTGAGATCTCAGAAGCAGAGCTTATAATGAAGTAGAATTTAACACACTTATTCGGAGGTCAGAGGTTAGGTTTGGTAGCTCAAATAATGAACAGAAATTATAGGGCTAGCATGAGCATTGTAGCAGAAATCATCTGAATTGCCAGCAGTTGCCAGCACAAGTCATATTTTTATCACTATGTTCTATGTAGTGTGATAGAGAAATCAGATATTCTGAGTTTTTAAAAAGTGATGGGTTTTATAATGTCAGTGAGCACCATTTTCAATATCTTGAGAATAACATTGTGGGTGTGCTCTGTTTTTAGCACTCTTGCTGAAAACTCAATTTCACTTTAATGTTCATATCTACTAAAATGTGCAGTGTGATGCATTTGATCTTTCGAGAAACAGGAAACTATTTTTATTGGTATGTGAGATGTGTGCAGAGATAATTGGATAATAATGATGTAAATACCTAAAGGTCCTAGGGTTAGTATAATAAGCCAAAAAAAGTTCATTTTTAAAAAGCTTTACTTCTGTTTTTTCTTGCCACATTACGCCGTCTGACTAATGACTTGATCTGTGTTTATTAGTTAAGTAGCTTTACCTTCTTTGGATTATCAAATTTAGCAGGTGTTTTTTGATGGACAATGCTGGGGATACTTAATTTTCTGCAGACTGCCAACCTGATGATTCCTATTCCCAGTTGCTTTAAAGAATAAAACAATTTCCTGTAAATAGAAAGAATTGCTGCATTTCTGAAAAGACATCTGTGAAAAATAGATGGCTACTTGACAACAACTGGAAAGCAGTTTTTTTTTTTTTTTTAATGGGAAACCATAAATTTTTATGGTCAAGGGGAGCAGATGTCCTGTTTTTCTACGACAGTCTTGGTTCACACCTGCTGTTCTATCCAGTTATCACTCCCCTTTACTCTCAGAAGTATTTTCGTTTGGACATTACACTGTATAGTCATTCTATTTGTGAGTCTCCTTTTGAGATTTATGGTCTACACTTTGAATCATGAATTGAAAGAAGTGGCCAGTGGTTGGTTTTACTTGAAAGAGGTTCAGAGATATTGAGCAAAGTTGCTTCTTTCTATGATTTCACAGCATATGCATTATAAAAAGTGTTACAGTTTGTCCTGAGTTTGGTAGTTGCTATTTGAATTCAGCAGATGTGTGATGATGCAATATTTAATCAGGGAGTTACAGCCTTTCAAATGAATATGACCGTAATATCTTATGTTTTGAGAAACAAGTACAGTAGTGTTGGGTCTTGGACTTGTGAAATGTTGGGTAAAAAATGTTTAACAGTGACCTAAGTCTTGATTATTTTTCTTTCTTCAAACAGCACTAATATTCTGAGGGAGCCTGTGTGCTTAGGCGGATGTGAGCACATCTTCTGTAGGTAAGTAATGATGGCTTATGATAGATAGACACACACATTTAATGTAAGTGTATTTTTTACTGAGGTAATAGTCACGTGATCATGTTGATACTGGTATTACTTTCTGTTGTATAATTCTCATGGACTGCAAAATGACTTACTGTACATTATCTCCTTTTGATCCTTTTATCTGTCTTAATTTACTAATCAGAAGCTAAAAGGTCAAAGAGGATAACTTACTGACAGGTACAAAGCTTAGAAAATAGCTTTACTAAGTATGGGGAGAAAATTAATTATTATATAATTCAAATATGCCTCTCTTGCTCTTCCAGTTAATGTTAAATCTAGGCCTCTACAAACTGTGAAACCTAAGTTCTTTTCATTTACTGTATTAGTTTCGGAAGGCTGCCATAACAGGGTGCCAAAAACCAGGTGACTTTGAGAACAACAGAAATTTATTGTCTCACAGTTGTGGAGCCTAGAAGTCTGATAGCGAGGTGTTAGTGAGGTTGGCCCCTTCTGAGGGAGGTAAGGGAGTATCTAGCATGCCTCTCTCCTGCCTTCTGGTAGAAAGTCTTTGGTTTCTGGCAGTGATCCTGTTAGAGATACATCACTCTGCTCTTAGCCTGCAAGTTCACATGGCAGTCTCCCTTGTGTGCCTTTTGCCGTTGCTGAGTCACCAAGTTGTATCCGACTCTGCAATTTCATGGATTGCAGTAGGCTAGGCCTCCCTGTCCCTCACCTTTTCCCAGCGTTTGCCCAAGTTCATGCCCTTTGCATTGGTGATGCCATCCAGCCATCTCATCTTCTGTCGCCCTCTTCTCCTTCCACCTTCAATCTTTTCCATTATTAGAGTCTTTTCCAATGAGTGGGCTGTCCACATCAGGTGGCCAGAGTAGCCTCTTTGTGTCCAAATGTCCACTTTTTATAAGATTAAAATACCAGTTGGTTATATTGGATTAGGGTGCTCACCCTAATGATCTCATCTACACTAGATCATTTACGAAGACCTTGTTTCCAGATAAGATCACAGGTCCTGGGGTTTAAGACTTAAGCATCTTTTTGTGGGGGGACACAATTCAGGCCATAACAGTTGCTATGAAATTATCTACTAAAGCCCTGTCTGAGAGGTTAGAATGTTAGATTTTCATTTCATCTTATTTCTTAGTCAAGAGGAAATCAATTAAAGGAGTGAATGTCTTAGTTTAATTGTCTGTGAGACAGGGTTAATATATCCTCCTTTGAATCAACCTTTTAATTATTTCAAGTTATGACTGTGATTATCTGGCATGAGCAAACTGCAATATGAAGTTTAAGCACATATGAAAGTAATTTACAGTGTCACTTGGGTGTGCTGGGGACTGTGGGAGGCGGCTATGGTTAGGGTCCAGATTTTGTTCCTATGTAGAAACATAGGTCTGCTCCATGGGGCACATCCGGCAGGAGGATGGGGTAGGAAAGAGTATCTCTTGCCTACCTGATAACTCCATTTGGATGATGAAGTGGGATTCCAGGCTTGGTATGTTGAGAGCAGATCTGCTGCTCGTCCTTGCCTTTACCCTGTTCTGCCTCGGTAATCTTCATATCAGTAAACCGTGCCGTTGGAATAAATGGTACCAAAGTTGCTCAAAGCAGAAACCAGGCATACCTGGCTGCTGTTTTTCTTGCTTATCCCTTATCATGAAGTTCTCAGTTTCACCTGAAAATGTACCCTAAGTCTTTCATTTTCCCACTTTTCTATTTCCTGTTTATGCTTTTGTCCAAGCCATGATCTCTCCCTGGCCTATTGTAAGACGTTCAGAACAGGTCCCCTTCTCCATTTTCTACATTCTTGTGAGTGACCTTTTGAAAATCTGAATCACATTCATATCATTACCACTCTTAAAATCATTCAGTGGTTTCCTTTTACAATCAGAATACTCTGCGCTGGGGTCCACAAGACTCTGCACAGGGCAGAGTCTCTGACTGCCTCTCGGACCACACTGTTCAGCCACCATCTCCTTTTGGTTCATTAAACATGTCAAACTCACTCCTGCCCCAGGACTTTGGCACTCACTGATTTTTCCATCTGAACTGTACTTCTGCCAGATTTTTGTGAGGCTAGCTTTTCATCAGTTGCATTTCAGCTCAAATATTACTTCCTCCAAAAGGCCTCTCATAATGCCTGTCTAAAATTTGTCTGCTCCCTGCCTCCACTCTGGAATAAGCAGATTTACTTCATTTCGGGGTTGTACTCACTGTATATAATAAATCAGTTACACATCTAGAGCATAACAAACTTGAAATTGTATGTAAAGCATGTGTATATGTGTGTGTTCCATACCTTTAATTGGATTCTGAAGGGGTCTATATGTAAGGCGTGTGTGTGACCATACCTTTAATTGGATTCTGAAGGGATCTGTAATTTAAAACAACCAATGAAAGAGTAAGAGAGGCATGAGAACCATCTTAAAAGAGAAAATGGTCATCTGTATGTGAACAGAAGAAAGAACTGATTCAGTGTAGTTTTGATTCATTTTCATTTTATGGTGCCAAGAATTAGGGTAGCTGTTTGTGTTTCCTGGTGATTTGGAGATATTAAAGCTGTTGACCAGCACTGTAAATGCCATGAAGTTTTGTTTTCATTTTGGGGTGCTGTGCTGTGCATCCTTGTGGAATCTCAGTTTCCCAACCAGGAATTGAACCTGGGCCATGGCAGTGAATGCCTGGAATCCTAACCACTAGGCCACCAGGGAATTCCTGCCATGCAGGTTTTTAAAAAAATTAATTAATTTATTTTAATTGGAGGCTAATTACTTTACAATATTGTGGTGGTTTTTGCCATACATTGACGTGAATCAGCTGTGGGTGTACATGTGTCCCCTGATCCTGAACCCCGCTTCCTTCTCCCTCCCCACCCCATCCCTCTGGGATGTCCCGAAGCACTGGCTTCGAGTGCCCTGCTTCATGCATTGAACTTGCATTGCCCAGCTGTTTTACATATGGTCATTTACATGTTTCAGTGCTGTTCTCAAGTCATCCTACCCTTGCCCTCTCTGACCGCCATGTGGGTTTAAAAGATGGCTTTAATATGTCACAGTGCAGCTGAAGCCTTGGAGTCAAGGGAAGGTTAGCAGGAACACAGGTCTTTATCTTACTGACACATTCTGGCAGCTTCAGAATATCATACTTTCGTGCCAGTCCCTGATAAAAGTAGTTCATGAACTCTCAGATATAAGTCTTCAAGATATGTGGCAGGAGGACCCAGACATTTTGGGCTCAAACCACTTTGCATTCTTGAAAATTGAGCCCTGCTAAGAGCTTTTGTTTATGGGTGTGTGTTTTTCCCATGTAAAACTTAGACATTTAAACAATACTAATTCACTTAAAAATAATGAGGATAAACACGTTGCATAGTAATATTAAAGAACACTTTTTAAGGGAAAATAACTTTGGCAAACCAAAGGAAAAATGGCAGGGTGGCACTGTTTTTACGTTTTTGCAAATTTCTTTGTTTTGCTGAGTAGCTGCCACTAAGTTGCCTCAGTCGAGTCCAACTCTTTGCGACCCCATAGACAGCAGCCTATCAGGCTCTGCTGTCCCTGGGATTCTTCAGGCAAGAACACGGGAGTGGGCTGCCAATTCCTTCTCCAATGCATGAAAGTGAAGTCACTCAGTTGTGTCCGACTCTTTGTGACCCCATGGAGTGTAGCCTACCAGGCTCCTGTCCATGGGATTTTCCAGGCAAGAGTCCTGGAGTGGGTTGCCATTTCCTTCTCCTTTGCTGAGTAGAAGTCAGGTTAAATATACTGAAGGGGCTCCTGTGGGAGGAGTCCTCTGCCTGCAGACAAGAGGGTCACAGGAAAAGGGGTGTGGTGTTTGGAGAAGATGTGGCTGCTATGGCTATTATTTTACCCCTTCCTGCTGCAGCCCATCTGGTGAAGCTAAAGAAGGTGTGGAAGGCTTTTTTATTCATTTTTTCAGCTGTGCTGTACAGCTTGCAGAATCTCAGTTCCCCAACCAGGGACTGAACCTGCGCTCTGGCAGTGAATGCCTGGAATCCTAACTGCTTGGCCACCAGGGAACTCCCACCATGCAGTGTAGAGGGTTCTTGTTTCGGGATTCACAGATAGGTTTCAGGGGGGAATTGTAAACAAAAGCTTGTGCACATCTTCATCGGAGTCATAAATGGTGTTGTTGTGTTGGGTTGTGTTGTGTTTAGTTGCTCAGTCTTTGTGACCCCATGGACTGTAGCCTGCTAGGCCCCTCCATCCATGGGGATTCTTCAGGCAAGAATACTGAAGTGGGTTGCCATACCCTCCTCCAGGGCATCTTCCCAATCCAGGGATCAAACCAAGGTTTCTCGCATTATGGGCGGGTTCTTTACCGTCTGAGCCACCAAGAAATTTAATAAAAGCCTTTCTAATTATGAGATTATAACTCTTGGACAGATAATCTGAGGTTGTTTAACTGAATCTACAGATTAAAAGTACCTGAAAAAACCAAAATCTTTTCTCAAAAACTACTTTAAAAGCCTTTAGACACTTGTACACAAATAAAAGAAAAAATACCTTTACCTTTGTCTTTGCAGTAATTTTGGGAATTTCTATGAAGCACAGTGTTAGGTTTAGAACAGGCAGGGTTCATATGCATGGCTTATACGCATTGGGGACTAATTTTTTTTTTTTAATCTCCCACTGTACTCTCTTTTGGAGAAGGCAATGGCAACCCACTCCAGTACTCTTGCCTGGCAAATCCCATAGACGGAGGAGCCTGGTAGGCTGCAGTCCATGGGCTTGCTAGGAGTCGGACACGACTGAGTGACTTCACTTTCACTTTTCACTTTAATGCACTGAAGAAGGAAATGGCAACCCACTCCAGTGTTCTCGTCTGGAGAATCCCAGGGACAGCAGAGCCTGGTGGGCTGCCATCTGTGGGGCCGCACAGAGTCGGACATGACTGAGGCGACTTAGCAGCAGCAGCAGCAGTACTCTCTTTAGAAGCTATAGATTATCTACAGGGAAAAGTTATGCAGACTTTTGTCTGGCCTGGTATAGTCTCTTCGTAGCAGTTACATAAGCAACTTTAGATGTGGATTGCATGATGTCTGTATTAGTGTCATATACTCTTTCAAAAACACTATTTTAACTAATATTTTATGATTGCCCAATGTTTATTAGAACAGCCTCTGCTTCATTTACTTCTGTTCATACTGTTTATTTTTTTGAATTTAGATCCTGCTGAATGTATGTTGATATCTATATATTTTTTTATCCTTTTTAAGTTATTGTGTAAGTGACTGCATTGGAAGCGAATGTCCAGTGTGTTATACCCCAGCCTGGATACAAGATGTGAAGATAAACAGACAGCTGGACAGCATGATCCAGCTCTGTAGTAAGCTTCGGAATTTGCTGCACGACACTGATCTTTCAGGTAAGAAGGAAGTATCACTGTCTCTCTTAAACAACTGAGGTTCATATTGATTTTATAAATATATAAAATATGAATGACTTATTTCAGATTTGAAGGTTTATAGTGTTATGAATCAAGAGGTGATAGCTACCTTAGAGGTAATTAAGTCTGACTACCTTATTTTATAGATGAGAAGCCAGAGTCCAGAGAAGTTACATGATCTTGCCTGAAGTCTCCCATAGTTAGTACCAGGAGCAGGAGAAATAAAGCCTGTTTCTTTTGATTCTCAGTTCAGAGATTTTTCCTCACCTATACTACCCGCTTTTTCAGTTCAGTTCAGTCACTTAGTTGTGTCTGAGTCTTTGCTACCCCATGGACTGTAGCACGCCAGGCTTCCCTGTCCATCGCCAACTCCTGGAGTTTTCTCAGACTCATGTCCATGGAGTCAGTGATGCCATCCAACCATCTCATCCTCTGTTGTCCCCTTCTCTTTCTGCCCGCTTTTTACTGTTAAATAATTTCTGTATAATATATATGGAGTAGTGATTTCTGTCCCTGGTAATAATGATTTTGTCCTTAAAACTCACTTAAATATCATTTCACTAGACAGAATGCAACCTTCTGTGTATCATTTTCCTACAGATTTATTAGATGTGCATATTTTGAAAGAGCAAAACCTAATATTCATTTTCTTTTATATTTAAACAGAGGTTAATGTTTTTCAAAATTGTTCTTAGGCTCTGTGTGTTAACTATGTATCTTCCCATTTTGCTTTCTGCCGAGAGCTAATCAGCTGTGGAAAGAAAGTAAAGCATTTTAAATCTTCATAATCAGATATTGGAATTGGTTTTTTTATTGACCAGGTAATACCATGTTAGCTTGTGTTTATGGGAGAACCTTTTCTTGACTGGTAGGATGCTATGAATGATTGATTAGGCTCATATAAAATGGTAGAATTTCTATTTTTTAATATTTATGATCTTATTTTCCAACATGATAACGTTGTTGTCAACTATTAAAGGCGAAGTTGTTTGAGCAAAATAAAGAAATAAGACAACTACTTTGAGTCTTACTGACCAGGTCCATATTTTTGAGAAGACTTTGAACCATAGTTTACCAAAGAAAAGTTTTCTTTATCTAGTTTGCTGATTATTGTATTAGATTCTATTCTTTCATGATAAAATGTGCTATGGTGATAAAGTTTTTCTTATTTTCAGATATAATTTTATATGCACATATTTTTAAAAGTACTTACCTTTAAAAAATAGCATAACCCTATTTAAAGGCACAATGAGGAAAAGTTTTATTAGTTCATCTGTGTTCTTTTCCTTCTTTATCAGAGGCAGTGCTGATAGTGTTTTACTTTATATTTAGAAAAGATGGGTGTATGATCTGCTCCCTCCCCATCCCCATACCGTTGATTAGTCAGGAATTCTTAATCAAGAGTCCACACATCTTTAGCAGTGTTGAGGGTGGGGATTAGTGATTCTCTTAAGTGTATGATATGAAAAATGTCATGTCTCTGTGAAAGTAGCTTGCATCAGGTTCTTAAAGATGTGTGGCCTTTTAGGAATGTCGGCCAGGCCTTGAGATTTGGGTGCTATTTTGTTTGTAGCTGTCATAATATTCTGATCTGATTCTTCTTCAGCTTCTATATCGTCAGATATTAGCTTGCTAGGACTGCTGTAAAAAAGTCCCACAGACTGGATGGGTTAACAATAGAATTTATTGTCTCATAGTTCTGAAGGCTAGAAATCAAGGGGTAGGTAAGTTTGGTTACTTTGAGGTCTGTGAGGAAAAGATGAGTGCCAGGCTTCTCGCTTTGATTTGTAGAAGGTGGTTTTGTGGTGTTCTCCATATACGCATGTTTGTGTCAAATTTCCCTTTTTTGTTTGATCAGGGTTCATATTACATTAGAGCCCCATCTTCCTCATCTTAACTAATTATATGTGCAAATGACCTGGTTTCCAAATAAGGTCATGTTCTAAGGTAATGGTATTAGGACTTCAAAATGAGAATTTTGGGAGAGACACAGGTTAGCCCAAAAGAAGCACTGACAACTCTGATGATACTAACGAGGGAGCAGAATAACCTTCAGTGGGTTGCTTGTAGTCACTTCTGGCTCACTGAGGTCTGTGTGCCATGTGATGCCAAGAGGAATCAGGGGGCTCCTCAAGAAATTTTACTATTAGTTAGTGATGTTTGAGTTATCAGTATGTTTTTCACATTTCATGGACCTTGGAATATTAAATGCCTTGATATTTCATCATTAAAAAAGAGATGCAGGAAAATTGCTGAGTAGAGAACAAGTTTTCGTGTGGAGCCTGAGGCCTTCTGGAATTCTGTCTTTCTCGTCTAAGAGCAGAGGTGGAGCGTGGGGAGTGAATTACAGTGATTCACTTTCCAAAGGCCACTTTGTGTTTATTTTCCTTTTTATAATGAATGATGACTACATTAGTCATTATCAGACTTGAGCTGTGCTGGCTTTAACATTTTACTTACTTTAAAATGAATTGAAATTTCACTGTTTACCTAACCTATATCACAATTTTAGGATTTTAATTCTATAGGTGAGGAAACTGAGGGCCTAGGTTATGCAGGATGATAATATTGTCAGTGTCTCGCCTATTGTTTTATCATTTAGCACAATACTTTTGTTAGAAGTGTGGGTAGTTCATTGAATTGTGTTAGAAAAAAATTGGCAGTGTTAAGACTAATTCATATCCTAAAGACTAAACTTAATTAAAACAATATTAAAACAAATTCTTACATTTTGGTTTCAGTAATCCATTTTATAATGGTAAACATCTCTTTTGCTATATTTAGAGAAGATGAAATGTATCTAGAATATAAATATATTGAAGTATAAATTTCTATCTGGATGTGTTATTTCCATGGTGCAAAGTATTTTCTACTTCTTGTAAGTTGCATCATTATCACCTTTTCCTCTCAAGGTTTAGCCACCCAAAACAGATTTAGTCTTGAAGGGAATTGAGGTGGTTTCTTTTGGTATATCCCTTTGTGTCTTTATAGTTTATTCCATATATTTTTTATCTAGCAAGTACTTCTAAAGCCAAAATATTATAAGGCAAACTAGATGACTATGTAAAGGGAGCTAATAGTTGGTGACAAATAATGGTTCATCCTCTTTGTAATGAGGAACTTGGAAAATAATATCATTATAAGATAAAAGTATTAGATTAAGTGATTCCTGAGTTCTAGCTCCAAAATCATATGGTTCTATTAAATGGTAATCTGTTGAATATGATTAATTAAGTGGAATGGTTGGACATAGCCACATTTTCTCTAATTTTTAAAAACCTGTAATTCATAATTTATCTTCCGAATGAACCTGGTTACTTTCATTTACTATAAAATATATAATTACTGTAATTAAAATGGGTAATTAGGAAGAACTTGTCAAATCATGGACATGGTATATGGCATACTGGAGACAAAGAAGCCTAATTTATAGTAATCCTTTCTAAAATGAGCTTTTAAATACTTGAACAGATTTTTCTTGGTTCAGTGTTCTTTAAAGAGAAGGGATTGTCATAAATTTTTCTGACAACCATTTATGGGTAATTTTACCTTATTCTTTAAAACATAATCTGCTTTCTAAGAGTGGCATTAAACTTTTAAGTTTTTATTTTCTCTTGCCCCCCATCTTGTTAAATCAGACATTGCAGGTGCTGGTCAGGTTTTGTGAAGCATATGTTGGTATTGGTGACATTTAAAAAAAAAAAAACAGCAACACTTTGATTATGCTTTCATGGGTCTCAATTTTCCTTTCTGTTAGGAAAGGTTTTGGGAGAGATACTGGTCTTTCTGTAGCGCATTGCATAGTGTTTCATATATGCTATGACTTTTTTATAATAGATGAAGATGAGCATTTGAATAGCTGTGTCACTGCTGCTTTGTTTTAAATAGAGCTGAATACTTCTTAACTTACAAAATAATCATTCTTTAGTGAAGGCGTTAATGTTGCACAGATGGTAGCAAAGTACTTTCCTTTGATTTTTAATAAGGGGCTAGTTTGTCAAAGAGATTTCTCAACTTCTGTTGTGAAACCTATAATAGAGAATAATTTGAAAGGCATACAATGTACATCATTATAATCCTTTGATGTAGATTAATGATAGCTAAATCGCATTTGTTAATTGCTTCCCTTTTCTATAGTTTATTATTAAATTTTAACAAAACTCTTGGCTAAGCAGCTCCTTAGCAGCATGTACATCTCCGTTCCTCGGTGTTTTGTGGAGTACTCAGAAATACTTAAATTCAGAGAATAGAATTCTTTTATATGTCATTAAGAAATTTGCTATGTAGAGGAAGAACCAATATTTTTCTTCATGAAATGAATATGATAATTCATGCTTAACGGCATTCACCCATAAAGCCTGTTGTAGCTGTTGATAGTTTGATTTATGTTCCAACAGCAGTGGTGTTTTCTCTTTTTACACTCTTAACTTAGTTATGCTGTGTAGCTTAGTTATGCTGTGTAAAATCCAAAACTTAAAATCGTGTTTGCTATAGTCATTCTTGCTTAGTTAGGACGAGATGCATAATCAAAATCATCCTGAGTAAATTTATTGCTGGATGATTAGTGAGATTAGTAAGATTATTGTGTACATGTAAATTGCATGAGTATATGCTATCTTCATTTACTCCATTATTTGTGTTCCGCATTTTAAAGTCTGTTGTTGATTATGTTGTTACTGAAGAAAACATGTGCTCTTCAGTTTGAAGTTCTGTTGTCTTTTTAGGTTTAGATTTTTTTTTAGTTAATTATGTTATTACTACCTGCAAGTCTTAATTTTCTTTTAAAATGCCTAATTCTACATTTTGTAAGTTTTATAACTGTTAAGGACTTCAGAACTCAATGTTTTTAATTGAAAATGTCATCACCTGTGTTTAATATTAAATTAAAAAATCAAGTATGAGTTTTTACAGACTAGCAAAGGATTAACCTTTAAGTCTTTGTAATTCCGAGTCTTTCTTAAAAAGTAATCCTGATAACATTTTGACCTTTTCTCTCGTCTCCAGATTATGTTAGAAAGGACTTAGTTTTGAAATCTATTTGTCACTGCAGAGAAAAGTGACATTTAGATGTTGAATTTAGATGTAAAGTCTGTGTGAATGGATCTTCATTTGGATTGCCTTTATTTCCAAGTTCCTGTCTTAATTTCACTTTTCTGAGCATCAGTTCAGTTCGGATGGAAAAAGGGTATTAGAGGGTCTGCTTTCACTCTGATACCCTCTTCTCCTTCCAGCTGGTTTATTGTTAACTGGCTTTTCAGTGCAGTGGCTTCCTTTTCCATTCCCAGGAGGAAGGAATAGCTTCTTTGGAGTGAGTGGGGGTTTCACGGAATTTTTTTGCTTGACAGGGATCATATCTCTGAAATTTCTCCAGAGATAAATACAAGTTGATTTTTAAAATCCAGTGTTTCATTTTTCTTAATCTGTCTAAAGTGCTGTTTTTTACTTGGCAGATCTATTTATAAAGATAGGAATTTTGTACTTCAGAAACATGAGGTGAAAGAATACACCAAAGGGGTTTTGAACTTTAGGGAAGATCTGAGAGTTTATTAATCCTCTCATGTATTAAAATAATTTTAAACTGTTCTTTGTGAATAAAGAGTATCTAAAAGGAATTCAAAAATAACATTTCATAACTTCATTTTCTCTTGCTAATATTTTAAGACATGAGAAATGTTGAAATGTATTCCCAGAAACAATAGAAAAATGAAATTAAAATTACTGTGTATCTCTTTAAGTATGAAAGCTTTGTAGGAATAATGCACTTGACAGTTTCACTGTGGTAACATCCATACACGCTTACTTCCTACTCAGTGGCTGTTACGGTCCTCAGGAGTAAGATGCATAGGTAGGTTTTCTTCTCAAAGCAACTTAGTGTTAGAACTTCATTAAAATTTTTCTCTAGATTCCATAATGTAAGAAAGATTTTATATAGAACTCTTGGAAAAGAGTCTGCCTGGCAATGCAGGGGACACGGATTCCATCCCTGGCTCGGAAGGTGCCCTGGAGGAGGAAATGACAACCTACTCCAGTATTCTTCCCTGGAGAATCCCGTGGATAGGGGAGCCTGGCGTGCTACAGTCCATCGTGTTGCAAAGAGCCAGACACAACTGGGCACTCGTGAGTGCTCCAGCTTGAATGAAGAGTGACACCTTTCAAGAGAAAAACATTAGTCAAATGACTTCCTTAATTCTTTTTTAAAACAGGACAAATAAAACCTATTCTACTGTCCTAGTTAGTTATGGGAGACTCAGTCCATGTTAATTCGGGGAGTAAGCATTAGGAAATGTGAAGTTACTTGTTGGTCATTGTCAGTCCGGTCAGGTGGTCCTGGTGATTGTGGTTTTTTCCCAGTTTCTCTGCTTTTCTGGTGTTCTTCTTCATAACTGAAGTGGCTTCTTGATAATCAATTGTGTGTGAAGAGAAGAGTATTGGATTGGGAGCTGGGAGACTTCCTGTTCTTTCTTTTTAACTTTGAATTCCTTATATTTAAAATGAGAGAATTGGACAGTTCCTCAACTTTCCTCTGGCTCTTAAATTGAATTCTAACCTCCCTTGAATAAATACCAGTCAAGATTTAAGAGAGCATGAAAGTGAAAGTGAAGTCACTCAGTCGTGTCCGACTCTTTGCGACCCATGGACTGTAGTTGGCTAGGCTCCTCAGTCCGTGGGATTTTCTAGGCAAGAATACTGGACAGGGTTGCCATTTCCTTCTCTGGGGATCTTCCTGACTCAGGGATTAAACCTGGGTCTCCTGCATTACAGGCAGACTCTTTACCATCTGAGCCATCAGGGAATTTAAGAGAACATTCCAAATAATTTATTCATCAATTCATCAGTGTTTTCTGAGCACTGTTTATGTGCTCACCACTGTGCTGGGCTGACTGGATTGGTTTTACCTGTCCATATGGAGTGAGAAAAGAGAATGTTAAGGGAATATTTTTGAATAATGGTTGACTCATTGGAAAAGATCCTGATGCTGGGAGGGATTGGGGGCCGGAGGAGAAAGGGATGACAGAGGATGAGATGGCTGGATGGCATCACCGGCTCGATGGACAGAAGTTTGGGTGGACTCCGGGAGTTGGTGATGGACAGGGAGGCCTGGCGTGCTGCGATTCATGGGGTCGTAAAGGGTCGGACACGACTGAGTGACTGAACTGAACTGAACTGAACTGAATGGGCTTAAGGGCAAAAACAGAACAAGAGAGCTTGAAGAGGGACCACTGCCAGAATCAGAAAGTGAAATTCTGTACAGTTATTCTCTATTTCTGGAGCCTCTGTTAATAGGCAAGATTGGTAGGTCTGAAAGAATAAAATACACATAAAGATTATATTATAAGTTGTGTAAAGAAAAGCTTTCTTCCCCTTATGTGTCCTCTGCTCACCCGACTGGGCTTCCCTCACAGCTCAGTCAGTAAAGAATCTGCCTGCAGTGTAGGAAACCCAGGTTCGGTTCCTGGGTTGGGAAGATCCCCTGGAGAAGGAAGTGGCAATCCGCTCCAGTGTTCTTGCCTGGGAAATCCCAAGGACAGAGGAGCCTGGTGGGCTACAGGTTGCAAGAGTCGGACACGACTTAGCGACTAAACCACCACCACCACCACTCACCCTACTATTACATACAGTACTGTTTCTCTTCTGACACCAGATGTGTGGGTTTCCACATGTCAAGCCATTATGTGACATCAGCTGGGTGTCAAGTTTACCCAATTCTGACGCTGTCTACCTGGAGATAGTGTCAAATCTTACAGGTTAGGAGTCCGTAAGACCACCCCCACTTCCTCCTAGGTGCCACCCTCAGGTCCAGTTTCTGCTTCTGAACCCACTGGCTATAAATTGTAGGCTCCTGTCAACACCTCGAATTTAAATGATTTGCTAGAGTGTCTCACAGAATCCAGGCATACATGTTACTTATCAGATTCTTGGTTTATTATAATAGGATATACCACAGGAACAGCCAGGCAAGAGGAGGTCCATAGGGCTAAGTATGTTGAAGGGGCAAAGGGCTTCCATGTCCCTTCTGGGTGTGCAGCTTCCCCAGCACCTACACACGTGCATCAGCCCGGAAACTCACCATCTGTGTTTTGGAGGGTTTTTTTTTTAATGGAGACTTCTTTATATAGGGGTGTGTGTGTGTGTGTGTGTGTCTCTCAGTCGTGTCTGTGTGTGTGTGTGTGTTAGTCGCTCAGTCGTGTCTGACTTTGTGACACCATGGACTGTAGCCCACCAGGCTCCTCTGTCCCTGGGATTCTCTGCGTAAGAATACTGGAGTGAGTTGCTATTTCCTTCTCCAGAGGATCTTCACAAGACAGGAATTGAACCTGTGTGGATCACAATAAACTGGAAAATTCTGAAAGAGATGGGAATACCAGACAACCTGACGTGCCTCTTGAGAAACCTATATGCAGGTCAGGAAGCAACAGTTAGAACTGGACATGGAAAAATAGACTGGTTCCAAATAGGAAAAGGAGTATGTCAAGGCTGTATATTGTCATCCTGCTTATTTAACTTCTGTGCAGAGTACATCATGAGAAATGCTGGGCTGGAAGAAGCACAAGCTGGAATCAAGACTGCCGGGAGAAATATCAATCACCTCAGATATGCAGATGACACCACCCTTATTGACACCACCCTTATGGCAGAAAGCCAAGAAGAACTAAGGAGCTTCTTGATGAAAGTGACAGAGGAGAGTGAAAAAGTTGGCTTAAAGCTCAACATTCAGAAAACAAAGATCATGGCATCCGGTCCTGTCACTTCATGGCAAACAGATGGGGAAACAGTGGAAACAGTGGTTGACTTTATTTTCTTAGGCTCCAAGATCACTGCAGATGGTGATTGCAGCCATGAAATTAAAAGACACTTACTCCTAGGAAGGAAAGTTATGACCAACCTAGATAGCATATTCAAAAGCAGAGACATTACTTTGCCAAAAAAGGTCCGTCTAGTCAAGGCTATGGTTTTTCCAGTGGTCATGTATGGATGTGAGAATTAGACTGTGAAGAAAGCTGAGCACCAAAGAATTGATGCTTTTGAACTGTGGTGTTGGAGAAGACTCTTGAGAGTCCCTTGGACTGCAAGGAAATCCAATCAGTCCATTCTGAAGGAGACCAGCCTGGGTGTTCATTGGAAGGACTGATGCTGAGGCTGAAACTCCAGTCCTTTGGCCACCTCATGAGAAGAGTTGACTCATTGGAAAAGAGTCTGATGCTGGGAGGGATTGGGGACAGGAGGAAAAGGGGACGACAGAGGATGAGATGGCTGGAATGCGATTCATGGGGTTGCAAAGAGTCCGACGTGACTGAGCGACTGAACTGAACTAAACTCCTGCATTGCAGGCAGATTCTTTGGTCTTAGCCACCAGGGAAGCCTGATCAAAGTTTTGATTGATTAAATCATTGGCCTTCGGTGATGGGCTCAACCTCTGTCCCTCTCTTCCTGGAGGTCAGGGGGTGGGATTGAAAGTTATAACCCTCTAATCCAGGTCGGTTCTCTTGGCAACCAGCCTCCAACATTAGGGACTTTCTGATATCTTATTAACATAAACTCAGGTGTGGTTGAACCAGGGCTTGTTATGAATAATAAAAGACACCAATTTTATCTTTTTACTGGAGCTGTTTCGGTAACTAGGAACACAATTAAATGTAACAAAAGAAGCCCCTGTGGTTCATGTAGGAAATTTCAAGGGTTTTAGGAACTCTGTGCCTGGTTCATTGGGCTTCCCTGGTGGCTCAGTAGTAAATAATCTGCCTGCCAATGCAGGAGACACAGGTTCAGTTCATGGGTTTGGAAGATCCCCTGGAGAAGGAAATGGAAACACCCTCCAGTATTCTTGCCTGGGAAATCCCATGGACAGAGGAGCCTGGCGGGCTGTAGTCCATGATGTCGCAAAAGAGCTGGACACAATTTAGTGACTAAACAGCAACAACAATGGTGGACAAAGACCAAATGTATATTTCTTATAAATCACAGTATTACATATAGCATGTATTTAGTGAAAAGTTTTAATTTTTACATAGTGAGAACTTAGGAATTCAAGTGCCAGCTCAGTCACCAATTAGGTATATAACTTGTATTATACAAGTTTTATTTTCTTTTTGTTTAATTTACATAAGAAATATAAGAGAACATTCTATTAGCAACTGAGTAAGCAGTATGAAAGTGTGTAGAGTAACATGTGAAAGTCCCCCTCTACCCTTTATTCCCAACCAAAAAACACAAAATCTTTTTCAGAGGTACTGTTTTTAGTTAACCTTCCTAATCTTTCTTTGCATGAAATGTTCCCTTGGTATCTCTGATTTTCTTGAAGAGATCTCTAGGCTTTCCCATTCTGTTCTTTTCCTCTATTTCTTTGCATTGATGACTGAAGAAGGCTTTCTTATCTCTTCTTGCTATTCTCTGGAACTCTGCATTCAGATGCTTATATCTTTCCTTTTCTCCTTTGCTTTTCACCTCTCTTCTTTTCACAGCTATTTGTAAGGCCTCCTCAGACAGCCATTTTGCTTTTTTGCATTTCTTTTCCATGGGGATGGTCTTGATCCCTGTCTCCTGTACAATGTCACAAACTCATTCCATAGTTCATCAGGCACTCTGTCTATCAGATCTAGGCCCTTAAATCTATTTCTCACTTCCACTGTATAATCATAAGGGATTTGATTTAGGTCATACCTGAATGGTCTAGTGGTTTTCCCTTCTTTCTTCAATTTAAGTCTGAATTTGGAAATAAGGAGTTCATGATCTGAGCCATAGTCATCTCCTGGTCTTGTTTTTGTTGACTGTATAGAGTTTCTCCATCTTTGACTGCAAAGAATAGAATCAATCTGATTTCGGTGTTGACCATCTGGTGATGTCCATGTGTAGAGTCTTCTCTTGTGTTGTTGGAAGAGGGTGTTTGCTATGACCAGTGCATTTTCTTGGCAAAACTCTATTAGTATGGCATCCGGTCCCATCACTTTATGGGAAATAGATGGGGAAACAGTGGAAACAGTGTCAGACTTTATTTTTCTGGGTTCCAAAATCACTGCAGATCGTGACTGTAGCCATGAAATTAAAAGACGCTTACTCCTTGGAAGAAAAGTTATGAACAACCTAGACAGCATATTCAAAAGCAGAGACATTACTTTGCCGACTAAGGTCCGTCTAGTCAAGGCTATGGTTTTTCCTGTGGTCATGTATGGATGTGAGAAGTTGGACTGTGAAGAAGGCTGAGCACTGAAGAATTGATGCTTTTGAACTGTGGTGTTGGAGAAGACTCTTGAGAGTCCCTTGGACTGCAGGGAGATCCAACCAGTCCGTTCTGAAGGAGATCAGCCCTGGGATTTCTTTGGAAGGAATGATGCTAAAGCTGAAACTCCAGTACTTTGGCCACCTCATGCGAAGAGTTGACTCATTGGAGAAGACTCTGATGCTGGGAGGGATTGGGGGTAGGAGGAGAAGGGGACGACCGAGGATGAGATGGCTGGATGGGCATCACTGACTCGATGGACGTGAGTCTGAGTGAACTCCGGGAGTTGGTGATGGACAGGGATGCTGCGGTTCATGGGGTCGCAAAGAGTCGGACACGACTGAGCGACTGGACTGAACTGAATCTTTCTTTATGAATTTATGAAAATATATGAATATAAACACAATAGAATTTTTAAAATTTAAATAGGATTGTACTACTCTTAAAGTGTCTTGAGGATCTTTGCATGTTAGTTGATGTGTATAGCAGCTCCATAAGATTTTGTAATATAAATGCTCCATAGTTAACTGATTTCCAGTTGATAAACACTGACTTTTTTCCTCATTTGGGCTATTACAAATATTGCTGCAGTTAGCATTCACACATCCAGATTTGCAGACACATGTATGAATATTTTGTATATTTTGTAAGATAGGTTACTAGAGATAAAATTGCCTTGTGAAAGAGTACATGCGTAAAAAAATTTGCAAATATTTTATCACATTCCCATTGAGATTCCTCAGTGCACCTTTGCATTTGTGATGATACTTGACAAAGGGCCCATCATGGATTCCTACACATACAGGTGGTTGCGATACAGGAAAGGAACTCAGAGCTTTGGGGAATTGACTATATAACACTAGTACTCTTGCCTGGAGAATCCCAGGGACAGAGGAGCCTGATGGGCTAGATTCCATAGGGCTGCACAGAGTCAGACACGACTGCAGTGCCTTAGCATGCACAGAGAAAGCAGAAATGGACCTGCTTTTTTTCCCTGGGGAAACACTGCTCCTCCCTCAGGTTTGCTTGCTGCACACAGTCCTGAGAAATGGCCTGGGAAAAAGCATCCAGGGCCTTACCCTCTTGGTACACCCCACAAGAGCATGTCAGTGTGCTCGGGAGCCTGAGCAGATTGTCCCTGCCAGCATAAGTGTTTTTTCTCTAGGTGCATCCAGTGCTATAAGCCAGAAACATATGAATTGTTTTTTCACCTTTTTCTTTATTCATTTCATCACCAAATCCTGTAAATCTTATCTCCTAAATATTTTTCAAGTAATTCTACTTCTTTCTCGACTGTCACCTCTCTAGGATGTTATCTTCTCCTTGTATTAATACTTTGCCTCTTGACGATTATTCTTTCATCCGTTCTTGCCCTCTTCCAACCTGTTCTCCCACACTCCAGCCAAGAGGGATCTTTTAAAAACACAGATATAGTCATGCCACCGGATTGACACAAAACATTTTAGTGGTTTTCTTTTGCTCTTAGCATATGTGTTGAAGTCTTTAACATTGCCAACAAGAATTTGCATTGTCTGGTAGTTTACATATGTTCATTTTTAGTGTGTAGGAATACAGTTGCAATTGAACTTGGTATATTGATTTTGTATTCTGTGACCTTGAACAGTCACTTGGTTTATTAGTGATTTTTTAAGAGATTCTTTGGGATATTCTGTATAGCTAATCAAGTTAGCTTTGAGCAGATACATTTTTATATCTTCTAATTCGTGTGATTTTTATCTTTTTCTTAACCTTGGTGTGCTATCACACTTTCAGTGTGATGTTGAATAGGAATGATGAGAGTGGACATCTTTGCCTTGTCTTGATGGCAGAAACAAGATAATAGGAACAAAATAGTAGTCCAGTTTTTCTCATTAAGGATGGCACTAGCGGTGTGTAGTTTTGTAGATGTCCTTAGCAGGTTGATGAAGTTTCCTTCTATCCCTAATGCTGAGCCTTTTTAAAAATAATGAATGGATACTGGATTTGGCCAGTGTATATATTTTTCTATATCTGTTGAGAAAAACCACCTATTTTTCTTTTTAGTTTGTTTTATAGTGAGTTATATTGATTAATTTTCAAAAGTCCTCTTTTAAAATTAAGCATCAGCTAATGAGTCTGTTTTTTTTCTTGACTTTATTCCCTCCCCAGCTAATAAGTCTTAATTTTTTTGACTACTGTTTATTAAGTCTCACCTGTTAATCTGTTTATTTAATATAGCTTTTCCCCATGGCTGTACTTCCATACAGCAGACTGTATGTTCTAATTATTTGTTTGTATATTTCGTCTTTCCCAGTGGACTGTAAGTTTCTAGAACACGGTCTAAAATCAGATAGGACTCTGTAAATATTTGTTGAATGAGGCTATCTGCTTTCATAATCTAGGAAGGAAGGAAGAGGTACACAAATAAAAGGTGATACACCTTAGAAGAACTATCAACACAATTCTTTGGGAGTTCAAGATAGGAGAGATTAAGTTCATGTAACAATTTCTTTTCCTTTTTCCTATCAGATATGAAAGAAGAAACATCTAGGAAACGTTTATTTAAAGATGCACAAAGTAAGAAGAATTCAATAAAAATGTGGTTTAGTCCTCGAAGTAAGAAAGTCAGATATACTGTGAGTAAACTTTCAGTGCAAACCCACCCTTCTGTGAAAAATGATGAAAATGCTCAGCAGACCTCCATGTATGAATTTGTCTCTATGACCCCTCCGGTGGAGGTTTCTGAGAGGCCTAAGAAGCCTTCCACAAAATCTAGAAAAAAACAGAAAAAGAAAACCTTAGCTGAAGTCAACCAAAAATGGAATTTAGAGGCAGAAAAGGAAGATGGTGACCTTGACTCCAAAGAGGAAAGTAAGGAAAAGCTGGTATCCTTCTGTAGCCAACCATCTGTGATTCCTAACCTGCAGATAAATGGTGAAATAGACTTATTAGCAAGTGGGTCCGTAACAGAATCTGAATGTTTCGGAAGCGTGGCTGAAGTCTTTTTACCATTGGCTGAGCATATAGAGTCTCCAGAAACTGAAAGCAAGAATGAAGTAGTGACTCCTGAAAAGACAGTCTCTGCAAACTGTCCTCCGTCCAAGAAATCTTTGCCATCAGGTTGTAATGGGCAGCGTGGGCATCACAACAGAATTTCCAGTCTTGTTTCTAAGAGATGCAGAAGCAGCAGTCGGAGCACTGGTGGAAACTCTGTTAAGCAAACAGTGCTCTCAGAAAACATGCCATTGCCTGCATGTTCTTCACCACCTTCAAACAAAAAAGCTGGGGACACATTAAGGAGGAGAAGCCATACTATATTGGATGAATCCATTAGCCTGTCACCAGGTACGCCGCCTTCTGCCCTGAACAGTCCAAGTTACAGACGAATGATGTGTAGTCCCTCAGCAACAAAGCTGTGGCCCGTTAGCCTTACAGCTGTGAAGAGAAATCATCGAGGAGAGACTTTGCTCCATATTGCTTCAATTAAGGTAGGATGCTTACTGTGAAATACAGCTTCACAATGAGACCCAGTATAAAATGTTTTCTTTGGAGTTTGTGAAAAATGACACGATTACTAGGCTAATTAACCTGACCATAAGTGGTACTTCCTGTGAACCGGGGAAGCAAGAATTGATAAGGACTTGAACCCTACCTCAGAGCAGGGTCCCTGGGCCAGAGGAGCATGACCTTGCTGGAGAAAACCAGCATTTCCATATTTCAGCTTCAACTTTGCCAAGTGCTTTTGTTTTTTTCTATTCCATAATGGTTTTGTTTGGGCTTCCCTCATAGCTCAGTTGGTAAAGAATCTGCCTGAAATGCAAGAGACCCTGCTTCGATTCCTGGGTCGGGAAGATCCCCTGGGGAAGGGAAAGGGTACCCACTCCAGTATTCTGGCCTGGAGAATTCCATGGACTGTGTAGTCCATGGGGTCACAAAGAGTTGGACATGACTGAGCAACTTTCACTTTCAATGGTTTGTTCAGTTTTTACCATTTTTTTTTAACCCATTCTTCTTATGCTTTATGGATATAGACACAACATTGCCAAGTTTACTGCTGGCAACATGTCTTTTACCCAGCTTCTGAGCTCAGGGCAGTTCGAGAAGGCATGAGCTTCTGTATGTTTGACCCTCCTAGCGGGCCTGTGCAGAGTCCGGGAGGTCTCACTGCATGGCCTGGGCATTCCTCCAGTGACTGGAAATTTGAGTGTCATGAATGACTCCTGTGGTTCACCGCAGAGGGACTTCTCTGGGCCCCACAGCCAGCCTATTCCTTTCAATAGCCCATTCTTTGAGTTATGTCTGTTTATTGCCTCTGTACCTCAGAAGTGGCAATATTTGTTTTTTGGAAGCTACCTCTTTTGCTGAGCATGAGGTGTACTTGCAGTGGTTACTCTTTGAAATTGACACAAGTGCTGGACATAGAGGGAGCGCTTAGTGACACAGCTTTATAGACTTTGGTTTGTGAATTCATGCAGGTATTATGAAACGATAATATAGGGAAGATTAGCACTGAATTAGGATAGCTTTTTTTTAATCGTACATTAAATTCACTGGGAAACTTAGGTCTTTTGCATGGGTAGAGAACTTTGGGAGGTCTGGAAAGAACCCCTTGAGACCCGTGAGCATGAAGGTGGTGAGCATCATAACATGTTTGGGAGGAACATGGAGTAGGCCGAGTCCAGATATATTCTTTCTGGTAGAAAGGGAAAAACACAAAAGTAAGTTTCTTCTAATGTTTTTCTTTTCTTCTAATACATGATGATTGTAGAATATTCTTTGTCTGGTTCCCCTGTAAGACGACTATTTTCTAGGCCGTCCATATACTTTGAACAACTTGAATTTTTGGACTTGGCTCTAGTTCCATTTCAGTCTGATTTTTGCAAGGTATGGTTTTAAAAAATCAGACTTTATTTTGTGTCTTCTTTATATATATATGTGTGTGTGTGTGTGTGTGTGTGTGTATGTTCATGTGTGTATTACAGTAGGTATAACAGTATTAACATTATAGTGTTATTAATGCTTTATAGATATAAGTAGTTAGTATAGTAATCAATGTCTTTTGTTCATTTTTCTAGCTAGTACATGAATGTAGATTGCTCTAGTTTCTACATTCTGCTTTCTGGGAATTATTTTCTGACCACTAGTTAAGCATCCACTTACTTTGGTAGAGAATTTTTCTTTCAATCATAAGAATCATATATCTTTATTAGTGGGGATCTCTAGGACCTAGAGTCCAGGCCGTGGTTTGTCAAACACTTTATTAAAGGAGAATAATAGTGAATATTTTCAGCTCTGTAGTAATATGGTCTTAACTATTCAACTCTATTTTAGTGCCAGAGTAGTCATAGACAATATTGTAAACCAATAAAGTTTTGTACACAAAATCGGGTGTCGAGCCTTCAGGCCATAGTTTATCGATGCTCAACATGGGCCGTGGAAAAAAGCCCAGGGGAATACTAAGGCAGGAAAATATGGTGGCATGATGCTGTCTTGGTGAATTTTCTCCATTGATAATGTTCAAGATTGCTTCAATGCAAGTTTTGTCAGATTGTCATTTTACTTAGAAATTGTAATGCCAGAACTAGAATTTTGATTCTCTCCAACTTATCAGATACTGTTTTGTCACTCACTGGCAGATTCTGATACAGTACCTTTAAGAAAAGTTAATTGATTGCTATTGTTTTTAAAATACCTATTTAACAGTAATGTTCTTTGAAAAATTTTTTATAAGTAGAATGTATGCTCCCATCTCAGCTTGATTTTAATAGTCAAAACAAATACTTGAAGAAAAATCAACAAATTTATCAGTATATTTATCTTTTTATAAATAGTATTCATTTCACTTACTATCTTGATTTTTTTGTTTGCAACCCAGAATGAATAATCCGTTTGTACTTGAAAACCGATTGCTGCGGTACTGCTGTCTTGTTTATGCTTTCTATCCACCTACTTCAGAAAAGGATTTGAGGTGACTCTAAAGTTAAAATTGCAGTTGACCCTTGAACAAGGCAGAGGTTAGGAGGGCTGACCTCCACACAGTCAAAATCCACGCATAACTTTGGATTCTTTAAAAAGTTAATAGCCATCTATTGACTAGAAGCCCTTACTGGTAATATAAACAGTCAATGAATACATATTTTCTATAAGTATTATATACTATAATCTTACAATAAAGGAAGCTAGAAGTGAAAGTTGCTCAGTCATGTCTGATTCTTTGTGACCCCGTGGTACCATGTAGTCCATGGAATTCTCCAGGCCAGAATACTGGAGTGGTTAGCCATTCCCTTCTCCAGGGCATCTTCCCAACCTAGGGATCAAACCCAGGTCTCCCGCATTGCAGGTGGATTCTTTACCAACTGAACCACAAGAGAATCCCAAGGAAGCTAGAGATAAGTGTTAATTAAGAAAATCATAAGGAAAACATTTATGATACTGTGCTGCTTTTATACAATACAAAAGAACATTAGTTTATGTTATAGTCAGTCAGTACATACATCAGTGTTGTCTTGTACGATATAAAATAGTGTACTTGGTATATGGAATACTAACACTAGACATCAAAAATGAGATATTGTGAAAAAGAAATTCATATTTATTAACAGGTATAATGATTCATGCATTGATAGTGAAGCAGCAATGTGATTGCTTTATGGTAGACTAGTGTAATTGATACAGTTGCATCACTGTAGCCCAGCCTATACTCTGTAAGTGAATCATAAGATTTTTATGGCCCACAGTGTCATACTCTTAATACACTATTGGAAATATTGTTACATTTTTTAAAAAATGACTTACCTGTGATGATAGACTGATGTGCAGTTTCTCCATTTGCAAGAGAGAGGCATGCTGTACAGAGAGGCATCTTGAATGGTAGTGTAGTTCTTTGAGAGCAAAATTATAAAAGAGTAAGAATACTAATGCATTATTAATTTAATTTAAATGCCAGCATAGATCAGGGTAAGGATCAACTGTTATCTACATATATTTTATGCATTCATGACATACCTAACTTTTCTTTATTCTTTTCGACAGTTCTGTGCTACCTGGTGTGTCTGCAAGTTGTTTCAAAATGTCACAAACTTTGAAAATTTTCCCAGTATATTTATTGAAAAAAATGTGTGTTTAAGTGGACCCATGCAGTTCAAATCTGTGTTATTTAAGGGTCAGCTATACTATAACGTGGGACAAAGCGCAGGGAAAAGGAAGGAGTGACAGCAGCCGCGTGATGAAAACGGATCTGATGGCATTGGAGGTCGACAGAACAGATGCAGTGTTTTGCTGTCAGAGACAGATTTTGTTGTCGTTGTTATTTTCTCGAGAAACATCTTGTAAACATGCAGTACCCACATTCTTGTTTCCCCCAGATGCTAAGAGTGCACCGTTGCACGGTGTACACCTGGTGGATGTGCTGAGGTCTGAGAATCCCATAGGAGTTCTACTCTTCTGTTGGGCTGGTTAGCATCCCTTGCTACAGTGATGGCTTTATAGAAGGACCTTTGAGCTTGGCCACATCATTACTAAAATTCTTTAATATCTTGCCCCATACCTACTTTGGGCATCTTTGTTGGCCGTAGCTATCACCCTAGTGGAAGTTACTTGTGTTTTCTTGCCCTAGCCACTTGAAATAGCTTCCTGTTGCTGTCATAACTAGTAACCACAAATTTAGTGAGTTAAACAAGCAAATTAGTTTTCTTACAGCTTTCTGGGTCAGAGTCTGGTGTGAGTCTCACCAGATTATAATCAGTTCATCGGCTGTGTTATTTTCTGGAGGCATTAAGAGAGAACCCATTTCCTTGCTTATCTGGTTTATTTGCAGGAACTGTATACTTCCTTGTGGTTATAGTGCTGAGATCCTGTTTTCTTGCTGGCTCATAGCTAAGAGCTGTTCTCAGGTTCTAGAGACTCATATTCCTGGGTATGTGACCCTTTTCCTTTGTCTTCAAGTTGGCAACAACAGTACTTAATTGCTAAAAGGAGAAACGTTAGGTACCTGGTTAATTCATTTATGTGTAAAAACTTAACCGTTTTGGGTGTTGCTGTGTGTAAGTACTCAGTCATGTCTGACTCTTTGTGACCCCATGGACATTAGCCCACCAGGCTTCTCTGTCCATGGGATTCTCCAGGCAAAAATACTGGAGTGGTTTGCCATTTCGTACTCCAGGGAACTTTTCCGACCCAGTTATTGAACCCACATCTCTTGAATCTATCACGATGGCAGGCAGTTTCTTTACAACAAGTGCCACTTTGGGTAGGTATTATTATTGTTGTACTTTACTGTCCTGTATTATTTTTATACAGATATTTATTCTAAAGCGCTTACCTTTATAAGGAAAAAGTTTTGTTTGTGTGTGAGTGTGTTTGTTTTTGAAAAGTTAATTTATGTTGATGCCATATGCATGAATACGTGAAGAATATTTCCTTTGAATGAAAGGTTAGCAATAAGAAGATTCAGTGTGACACATGTTCCCTTTAAGGTATTATTTGAAAACATCAAGTCTGTTTAAAAATTTTTATAAGCCTTGGTAAATACTGTTTCCTCTGATTTTTCCTCCTTCTGTGGTTTAAGAGAATCTCAATTCTTGTAAGTTGTAAGAAGCCTAGAAGTTCTTATTACTCAGAAAATATTCTGTTTGAGAGTATTTCTGTTTTAAAGTAATTCCAAGAAATCGGAAGCCGAAGTGAATTTATTTCCTGGAAACTATATATTGGTCCAAGCTTACCCTGTTACTGTGGATGCTATCAAATTATCATAATTTTATTTATGCGCATGACATTACATCTACATAAAGGAGAAGGAGAAAATATGACAGACTTTTCAGAATTAGGGAGGAAAAAACAGATTGAGTATGAAAAAGAAGCAATCTGCAAATCAGCTATACATTTCAGGGTTCAGTTCAGTTGCTCAGTCGTGTCCGACTCTTTGCGACCCCATGAACCACAGCATGCCAGGCCTCCCTGTCCATCACCAACTTTCGGAGTTTACCCAAACTCATGTCCATTTAGTTGGTGATGCCATCCAACCATCTCATTTTCTGTTGTCCCCTTCTCCTCCTGCCCTCAATCTTTCCCAGCATCGGGGTCTTTTCAGGTGAGTCAGCTGTTTGCATCAGTTGGCCAAAGTGTTGGAGTTTCAGCTTCAACATCAGTCCTTCAATGAACACCCAGGACTGATTCCTTTAGGATAGCCTGCTCGGATCTCCTTGTAGTCCAAAAGACTCTCAAGAGTCTTCTCCAACACCACAGTTCAAAAGCATCAATTCTTCGGCGCTCAGCCTTCTTAATAGTCCAACTCTCACATCCATACATGACCACTGGAAAAACCATAGCCTTGACTAGATGGACCTTTGCTGACAAAGTAATGTCTCTGCTTTTTAATATGCTGTCTAGGTTGGTCATAACTTTCCTTCTTAGGAGTAAGCGTCTTTTAATTTCATGGCTGCAGTCACCATCTGCAGTGATTTTGGAGCCCCTCAAAATAAAGTCAGCCACTGTTCCCATTGTTTCCCCATCTATTTCACATGAAGTGATGAGACTGGATGCCATGATCTTAGTTTTCTGAATGTTGAGCTTTAAGCCAACTTTTTCACTTTCCTTTTTCACTTTCATCAAGAGGCTCTTTAGTTCTTCTTAACTTTCTGCCATAAAGGGGTGTGTCATCTACATATCTGAGGTTATTGATATTTCTCCTGGCAGTCTTGATTTGATTACAGCTTGTGCTTCCTCCAGCCCAGTGTTTCTCATGATGTTCTCTGCATATAATTGAAATAAGCAGGGTGACAATATACAGCCTTGACATACTCCTTTTCCTATTTGGAACCAATCTATTGTTCCATGTCTGGTTCTAACTGTCACTTCCTGACCTGCATACAGGTTCCTCAAGAGGCAGGTCAGGTGGTCTGGTATTCCCATCTCTTTCAGAATTTTTCACAGTTTATTGTGATCCACACAGTCAAACACTTTGGCATAGTCAATAAAGTGGAAATAGATGTTTTTCTCTCTTGCTTTCTTGATGATCCAGTGGATGTTGGCAATTTGATCTCTGGTTGCTCTACCTTTTCTAAAACCAGCTTGAACATCTGGAAGTTCATGGTTCATGTATTGCCTAAGCCTGGCTTGGAGAATTTTGAGTATTTCTTTACAAGTGTGTGAGATGAGAGCAATTGTGCAGTAGTTTGAGCATTCTTTTGCATTGCCTTTCTTTGGGATTAGAATGAAAACTGACCTTTTGCAGTCCTGTGGCCACTGCTGAGTTTTCCAAATTTGCTGGCATATTCACAGCACTTTCACAGCATCATCTTTTAGGATTTGAAACAGCTCAACTGGAATTCCGTCACTGCCACTAACTTTGTTTGTACATTTCAGGGTAGTCTAGGGGTAAAATGTTAACATAAGACACCTTTGATAATATGAAGAGGTGACTTGAAAGAAAACTGCCACCAGCTAGCAACTTTAAGAGATTCTCCTTTTAGTTTCCAAATTGTCGCTCTAATTGTCTATGTGACTTCCATATGACTCTTTGTTCCACAGTTGTGTTTGTATTATTTTACAGGCTTCTTTAATATGTTTTTGTGACTGCTGTGTAGAATTAGACTGAGGATATTTTTGAGAAGGTTTTTGTGTATTTTTTGTGTATACTTTGATTTTGAAGATTGGGAATGTGTATGGTTCTGGCAGTTCATCTGCCTCTGTATTCATGGGATTGTTTTAAAAAATAAAATTTGTATCTTGACAGATGTTCCTGAGCTCATTTGGAACTGACTTAAACATAGTGCAACAGTAGCTAAATGTACGCTAACTTGCACCACAGGTGTAGAATTGCTCCTCTGAGGAACTGTGGGAAAAATTTTTTTTATTGGATGTGGTGCAACTGATTTGAAACATGTGGAGTGCTTGCTTTTTAGACCCATTGAGTATTTAAGGTATTTTTGGTAATCTAGGAATTTGAGAATATATATTGCATGAAGATTTGTTTTTTTTGTATTTTCGAAAACTGAGTAAGCTACCAGCTTAGATTTGCTGTATTTGCGAGGTAGTCTGAAACAGCCCAGTAAAAGCAAATGTTACTGTCTTGAGGGGATTTAGTGACTTCTACGTTTTCCAACCATTACAGAATAGCTTATTTCATAGAGTTGGGGCTGCTTATTGTAGGAGAGAGATTTCCTTCTCCCCGAAGAAGCTCTTCTCAAAACACAACATTGGTGTATGTAATTTTTATCACATGTAACTTTTATTTATTCAGCATTTCAGAGTAAGCTGTCTTTTTTTTTTTTTTTTTTTTTTTGGAGAAAATAAGCCTTTCCTTTGCCTGAAAAATAACTTTGAGAAAATAAGGTGAATAGGATCACTCACACTCACCTAGAGTCAGACATCCTGGAATGTGAAGTCAAGTGGGCCTTAGGAAGCATCACTACGAACAAAGCTAGTGGAGGTGATGGAATTCCAGTTGGGCTATTTTAAATCCCAAAAGACGATGCTGTAAAAGTGCTGCACTCAATATGCCAGCAAATTTGGAAAACTCAGCAGTGGCCACAGGACTGGAAAAGGTCAGTTTTCATTCCAGTCCCAAAGAAAAGCAATGCCAAAGAATGCTCAAACTACCACACAATTGCCGTCATCTCACACACTAGTAAAGTAATGCTCAAAATTCTCCAAGCCAGGCTTCAGCAATACGTGAACCATGAACTTCCTGATGTTCAAGCTGGTTTTAGAAAAGGCAGAGGAACCAGAGATCAAATTGCCAACATGTGCTGCATCATCGAAAAAGCAAGAGAGTTTCAGAAAAACATCTATTTCTGCCTTATTGACTATGCCAAAGGGTTTGACTGTGGATCACAATAAACTGGAAAATTCTGAACAAGATGGGAATACTAGACCACCTGCTCTGCCTCTTGAGGAACCTGTATGCAAGTCAGGAAGCAACAGTTAGAGCTGGACATGGAACAACAGACTGGTTCCAAATAGGAAAAGGAGTACATCAAGGCTGTATATTGTCACCCTGTTTGTATAACTTCTATGCAGAGTACATCATGAGAAACACTGGGCTGGAGGAAGCACAAGCTGTAATCAAGATTGCTGGGAGAAATATCAATAACCTCAGATATGCAGATGACACCACCCTTATGGCAGAAAGTTAAGAAGAACTAAAGAGCCTCTTGATGAAAGTGAAAGAGGAGAGTGAAAAAGTTGGCTTAAAGCTCAGCATTCAGAAAACTACAATCATGGCATCTGCTCCCATCACTTCATGGCAAATAGATGGGGAAACAATAGCTGACTTTATTTTTGGGGGGCTCCAAAATCACAGCAGATGGTGATTGCAGCCATGAACTTAAGAGATGCTTACTCCTTGGAAGGAAAATTATGACCAACCTAGACAGCATATTAAAAAGCAGAGACATTACTTTGTCAACAAAGGTCCGTCTAGTCAAGGTTATGGTTTTTCCAGCGGTCATGTATGGATATGAGAGTTGGACTATAAAGAAAGGTTAGCGCCGAAGAATTCATGCTTTTGAACTGTGGTGTTGGAGGAGACTCTTGAGAGTCCCTTGGATGGCAAGGAGATCTAATCAGTCCATCCTAAAGGAGATTAGTCTTGGGCGTTCATTGGAAGGACTGATGTTGAAGCTGAAACTCCAGTTCTTTGGCCACCTGATGCGAAGAGCTGACTCATTTGAAAAGATCCTCATGCTGCGAAAGTTTGAAGGCAGGAGGAGAAGGGGACAACAAAGAATGAGACAGTTGGATGGCATCACCGACTCAATGGATATCTGTTTGGGTGGACTCCGGGAGTTGGTGATGGACAGGGAAGCCTAGCGTGCCGCAGTTCATAGGGTCGCAAAGAGTCGGACCCGACTGAGCCACTGAACTGAACTGAAACTAAATTGGTGTTTTGAGGATAAGTTGATTAACTACCAGTAAGACTCCAGTTTTGGGTTTAACATTGGCTTCACCAAGATGTCCTCTTGGCTTTAATTTTGTTTTAAATGATAATAAGAAACCATTTTCTTATATGCTCAAAAAGGATGTTTTTCACAAATGAAATGGTGACTTTAAAAACTTCATTATGATCAGATGAACTTTGGCTACTGTCCTTGGTATTTTGACATGAATTTTGATACAGGTTGCTAATATCAGAGATATTGGAGTCTGTTCAGAGATGGACTACATGAGTTTGAGTTGGTATCTCAGAACAATCCATGAATGAGTAACTTATTATTTATTGACTCATGAGCAATGGGTATAGAACAGGTTTAAATTGTATCTTGAAGAAGACAGAAATCTTAAAGAAGAAATACAAAATCGTGAGTTTTTTTTTCTTTCCTTTACAATTTTTAATTTTACTTTCTCATTGTTCTACTAGGGTGACATCCCTTCTGTTGAATACCTCTTACAAAGTGGAAGCGACCCCAATGTTAAAGACCATGCTGGATGGACACCAATGGTAGTTTTCTTCTTGTTTGTTTTTTATTATCTTTCTGTTTATGGTTTATAGTTACCATAGTTATGTAGGTTTCTATATATCCCCCCTCCCATATATATAGTCTCTTTTTAATCTGAAGAACTCATATTTTAAATAAATAAGGGTAAATGTCATGTTTCATCGAGCTTTTCAGTTGTGCCAGGTGAAAAATTGCCTACCTTTTGACTGACTGCTTCTAGATTTAAGAGTCTGGTTCCACTGTATTGCTGAATTTACCACATGTATGGAAAGCTAACTGCTACAACAGACATTAGGCTCTGTTCTGCAGCACTGCATGTCATTGGAACCACAATTTTCGGGAAAAAGAAGTCAAGAACTGGGTATAGGAATGTAGCACAAGGCAATGGTTGTTACTGAGGATCTGTCTTGGCCTCAGTTATAGCCTGTCCCATTACAGACACACAGAGGTAGTAGAAATCTTTGCTCACATTAAATAATTTTTAAAGTCTTTGCTTTTTATTGCTAAAAATACAATGTAAAGGACAGTCTGGAAAAAGGATGGCACAAGTACATGGAAACAAGTGCTCTATGGACCATTGGGACAGTTAGCATGTGGTTTGAATACAACCATAGAATGTCAAGAGATGAGATGGATACCCTTATTCTGTGAACTGTAAATTCAAAGAAATGGAGAGATTCTCATTAGACCAGGTGCAAAAAAGGTTTTAAACTCGTCTATACTGACTTCTCCCTGCAATGTTTTAAGCTGGGAGTGTTTATTCTGGATTAGAGTCACTTTGTTGTTTGGACTCCACACACAGTCTGGCTAACCTTTTCAAAGAAAGGTTGATTTTTCTTTTAAACAACTAAGGCAAACTTTAATAAAAATTGGAGAATAATTTAGGGGACATGAGACCTAATTTGGAAATAGAAATAGACCAGAAGCATTCAGTGTGGTGTTTTGCCTATTAAGATTTGAAGGTATGTACTTAAAGGCGTGGTATGCCAGAGATTTCTTAGAATACGACACAGTGGCATCGTTAGCAGATCATTAAACATAAGGAAGATTTGCAGTGTGAAGCGTCTTTGAACATTCCACCATTCCCAGTTATGTCATTCATTAAGTTCCTTCTGAGCATCTCCTCTATGTTATATCTTTTGTCACTGACACCAGCCGTACAATATCTGTAGCTTCCACAACTAGAGGCTTGTCTCGTCAGTTCTCATTCTAAGATACTCACTTTGCTGGGTGCTTACGTATATATATGCCACTTAGCTTATGACTAAGCAGTTGATTTAGTGAATACTGTTCAGCCTTGAAGGATTTCAGATTTTATGCATGATCTGGTTTTGAAATATTTTCTGTGGTTTTTTTTCTTTTGCCCCTTGTTTTAAATTTCTTGCTATAGAGCAATTTAGGAGCTGTAATTGGACTAAAGCTACTTTTTCTTCCAAGTAAAGAGCGTTTGACCCAAGGCTTAAATGAGAAAAATCTTTTTTCATGAATTGCGTAAGTGTTGGTTGCGACCTGTCTTACCTTTAAGACTGTTAAGAGTGATTTCACTCTGTCAATAACTTATGGTCTCTGTGAGTATTTAGGTAAGGACCACTTTTCTGATTCGAGGTTCGTATTGTTTTTCTGAAGTGTGGGCTTTGTTATTATTCATTGGTCTTCCTCATTACTCTTCTCACTCTCCTTTAATCAGCATGAAGCCTGCAATCACGGGCACCTGAAGGTAGTGGAATTGCTGCTCCAGCACAAGGCGTTGGTGAACACCACTGGGTATCAGAACGACTCACCCCTTCACGACGCAGTGAAGAATGGGCATGTGGACATTGTCAAGCTGCTGCTCGCCTATGGAGCCTCCAGGGAGGCAGTGTAAGTAGTTCACCTTAAAGCCCATTTTTTTTCTGCTGACTTTTTATTGAAACCAGGTCTTTGATGAAGCAGAGACTTTACTACCTAAGTTGATGACTGTTTCTTTTTTTTTTTCACAACTATATTTAAATGTGGCCAATATATTCTAGACTTAAAATCAGCATTCATGCCCTTTTCCTTTATAATTCTTACGTGTCGAAGGGAGGTGTACTCTTTTAATTCAGAAAGTTTTCAGATTAATTTTGGAAGCTTCGAGTTTCTGGAAAAAGTCATTCAGTTTTTATATAGATTGACTCATACTTATTAGTAAGGCAAGAGTTAGAAGCCTGTAAATAACTACTTTGTATGTTCCCTAGCACTTTAGAATTGTTGTAAATCTTCTGTTCCTTTTCTTTTCCTGAATATTTAGTATAACCCCATTTAAAATATGTAAGAATTCAGATGTTAGGGAAGTGCAGTCAAATTATTTCTTAGATTATTCAAATCATTCAAGTGAACCTACAGGTAAATTGTTTCCCAGTATTGGAGCACAGAGACACATCAGTGAATGCTGGCGGCTGCATTTTAAAGTTGCTGTTGTCAGGAGTGTCACAAGTAAATGCTGCATGTGGATTTTATATCTGTAATCTCTAACTTGGTTCATGTCTCCCTATATATTATTTTACTCTTTTTAATTAATGAAGTAGTTGGAATGAAAATGCAAGCATTGCCTCTCTGTTTACCCATTACTGCTGCAGGTTTGGAAGTAGCACACAGAAGTCAGGACTTGCTCTGTTTACAGAAGGGAATAAATATTACAAAATGCAGATCTTCTAGGTTTCATTTTATAAAAAAATAGGTAATCATAAAACATAGTTGAAAGATAATAATGCAGGAATCTACTATACCTTGGTGCTGTTAGTTTTGGTGCTTTTAATGTCCTTTATTTCTCATCACGTGATAAGGTGGTTGGGGCAAGCTCAGAAAATACATCTCTTCTATTTCTTAAATTTTTAAAAAAATTTTTTACACACACGTCACATACATGTGTATTAGACTAGGCCGTGTGTTTGTGTGTATGTGTACATATATACATGTGTAACAGGTATGACCCTCTTGTTGGGATAGCGATCCATTTGGTAGAGCAGGTGGTTGCTTTGTTCAGGTGAAGCAGAATAGTTCCTGTTCATGGGCGCTTAAATCAGCCATGACTACTCTAACGAATGGAGCACTGGTCAGGGTGTTAGGGATTCCAGCTTTTATTTGTGACTCCATTTTTGCCTTTATGGCTTCAGTCAGGGTCGTTTCTGTGCCTTGGTGTCCTCACCTATAAAACATGGGTGATGCCTGCTGCTTTTCTATTTCTTCAGAGTATAGTGGGGATTCATGAGCCAAAACACAGGGTCAGTTGTATGGTTTGTACACCGTGATTCTTCACTACACTGTGAAGCTCATTAATACACAGGGTGTGGGCCTAAAACGGTAAGCGGGTCTGCTTTCAGAAGTGCCTTCTCACATGGCTGTGTTGTTCCCAACAGGGCTATGGGGTGAAGCAGCAGGTGTCGGCACACCGCTAGCCCGTTACTGTCCAGTAGATCTTCCTGCACTGATGGAAACGCTCCGTGACAGGTGCAGGCACTCAGTAGCCACTGGACATCTCTTATTATTCAGCACTTGAAATGGAGCTGTTGCTACGGAGGAAATACATTTTAAAATATATTTTAATTAATTTAAATAGTCATATACGCCAGATGGTTACTGCATTGGCGAGCTGGTTGGTACCGTTTGGATAGCAGGGAAGGCAGGTTTATTTGGTGACTGAAGTCAGGAATGATTTGGGGTAGAGGTTACTAAGGGAACTGTAGGACAATTGCAAGAGTTGATTTAATTTAAGGTGTAACAGACCGGGAGCTATTTCTAAACATCATTATTCCTTCTGTTCTGGACTGTTGGTCATCATACTTAAGTATTTTCTGTATTTCTTGGTTTCTGTTTTATCTTGTGATAATTGCTGTTGACCTGATTAGCCTCGCCATCTCCTTTTCAGATTACTTTTCATACTACACAGCCCAAGAGCTTTCAAAATATACAGTTCTGGCCAAATGACTTATTTGCTTAAAACTCTTCCCGGTAACTCTTAACGTTTTTAAAACAGAAGTCAGACTTAAGAACTTGATTTGTAGAGCCTCATGTGGTCCAGCTTTCCTCGTCTCTCCAGCTCTGTCTCTCTAGTCCCTCCTGTCCCCCTTCTTCAACTTTTTTTGCACTAATGAAGTCGCTCAGCTGTGTCCGACTCTTTGCGACCCGTGGACTGTAGCCCACCAAGCTCCTCCATCCATGGGATTCTCCAGGCAAGAGTACTGGAGTGGATTGCCATTTCCTTCTCCAGGGGATATTCCTGACCCAGGGATCGAACCCAGGTCTCCCACATGGCAGGCAGACACTTTAACCTCTGCACCACCAGGGAAGCCCTTAAATACAAGAATATAGTCTCTCAGAAAACCTCCTATAGAGACACAGAACTTCAGATTCAAGTGCTAACATCAAAGATTTCAAGGGAGGAAAGGAAGCCAGGTTGAAAGACGAGGGGGAGGAGGTGGGAGTGGGGGGCCGTCTGGCCTTACAGACGTCTCCTGCCACCTACAGACACCCAGGTGTTATGGGACTTTTCCCTGGGCCTCCAGAGAAGGGAGGACTGGAACTCGGCCCTACCAGAAATCAGACCAGACCAGAACCAGAGGAGGTGATCAGTCTCCAATCCTCAGCTCAGGCTGAGGGCCCTTCGACCAGATTCCTGTGTCCAGGACCTGGAGACTAGAAAAACAGGGAAGGACAGGAGGGGTTAAGGAGAGGAAAGAGAGAGGGAAGGGGAGAGAGGGCAATAGAGTCTCTTGTTCCTTACTGGTCAGGGCACTCTGGCCAGGTTTTGCACTAGCCTTTCTAAATTTTTATTTCCTTAAGATGTGCAAAGCTGTTTTGTCTCCTAACCATCAAATATGCTTTTGGTCTGTGTGGTATGTTCTTCCTTTGGGTTTCATCTGAGGTATGGTTTGTTTTTCGCTGGCCTTTGCGAGTCCTTCGTATATGGTGCTTCCTCCTGGTTATAAGGCCCTCCTGAGTGCCTGATGTAGTCTGTTGTTGTTCCGTCACTAAGTCGTGTCCAACTCTGCGACATCATGGACTGTAGCATGCCAGGTAGTCTGAACCCACAGTTATTTGTAGAGTGAATTGGTAAGTCTTTGAATGCATAAAGAGTTTCCCTTGTGGCTCAGCTGGTAAAGAATCTTCTTGCAATGTGGAAGACCTGGGTTCGATCCTTAGGTTGAAAAGATCTGGAGAAGGGAAAGGCTCCCCATTCTAGTATTCTGGCCTGGAGAATTTCATGGACTGTATAGTCCATGGGGGTGCAAAGAGTTGGACATGACTGAACAACTTTTACTTTCATTTTTCTGAATGCATAAAGGGCTTCCCTGGTGGCTCAGATGGTAAAGAATCTACCTGCAATGCAGGAGACCTGGGAAGTTCAGTTCATTCCTTGTGTTGGGAAGATCCACTGGAGAAGGGAATGGCAACTCACTCCATTATTCTTGCTTGGAATATCCCATGGAGAGACTGGTGGGCTACAGTCCATGGGATCACAAAGAGCCGGACATGACTGAGCGACTAACACTTGCACTTTTCTGAATCCATAAAATGATGATATGTTTTTTCATCTCTTGGTTAAAGGGACAGACAAGGTGAAAATAGGAATTGCCTCCCTCTGCTCCCAACTTCACTATAACTATGAAGAGAATGTGTAAATCTAAGTTTCCGTAAGCTGCACCTTATCTCGGATGGTAGAACTGGTTCCCGGTATTCATCGGCGTGAACAAACGATGTATGCTCCCTGGGCAGAATTGTTAGTCTCTTGTCCATTGTTCATTCCTATTCCCTTTTGTGGGATCAAGGCCGCCCAAAGTAATTCTAGCCTTGACATTTTTAAGGTCTATTTTTCTTTCTGCCAATGTTCTATATATTGTTTTTCTAGAGTTAAGTATTAACAGGTGAGAACAGATGAAATTTGTTCCTGTGCTTTCCTCCATATCTGAAATAGAGCATGGGGAGGGGCTCGTGGAGACTTTGTAGGGTTTTTACTACTCTTGTGTTTTTTTCGCCTTAAGTTCATTTTCCATTTAAGCTGTTAATATCTCAGACTCTGAAATCTGAGTTGATAGGTGTGCTTCCACTTTTTTCTCTGCTTACCATGTATTTTACTCTTAATATATCTTGTCTCAGAGTAACCAGGACTAGACTTTTTCCATCTCTAGAAGAAGGGTAGAGACGAGAAAGGGCAAAAACTGTTCTTTTATCCTTCCTTCTTTGGCCCTTGGTGCTTTGGCTAATTGAAGTTGTAGATAAATAGTGTCCTTTTGCCTATTCTAAATACCATTCTTTAGCTCTAGAAGAGACATTTTGGAATCTTCATTATCTCAAAGCTAAAGGCTTCTTTCTATTTAGATGCTTTCTTTTCCTGAATTTCCAACAGAATGCGTGTTAGATTTTTCTCTTATCCTTTACATCTTCTTCTCCCCAATTGTTTTATCTGCTACTTTTATTCTAGTAGATGTGAACAGACATTTATGTTAGTGGTTACAGAATAGTATGATACATGTCTTCATAGCTCAATGCCCCCAAGATTCCATGAGTATCTAGGATAGGGGCTAGAAATAATGACTAGAGGAAATCATGCAAGGTTTCCTAGAGGATGTAGCACTTCAACTGAATTTGAAGAAGAAGGATAAGAGGGTGGACTTTGCAGAAAGAGGATGATGGTTGCTAAGGTACTAGGCACTTGTTTCACTTCTAGGAGCTGATACAAGACTGGAATGAAGGGAGGGAGGACGGTGAGACAAGAGGCCAGAGAAGGTGGGCAGAGGCAGTGAAAGGCCTTGTGTGCTAAAGAGTTCACATATGAAGTTGAAAATTTTCACCTCCACACTGGGAAGGAATCCAATTGAAAAGGTCTGTTCAATAATCAAGGGGAGAAGTAAAGAGAAGGATCAAATGATCATATATTAGCTTTTATTTTGTATTGCATTTGTCACAGTTTCCAGAGCAATATTATAAAATAATAGTGATAATCTTGGCATACTTGCTTTATTCTCATTTTAGAAAAAATATTGGCCATAGGTTTACAGGTCAATATTAAGGTTGTATTAAAAATAATGATCTTGTCGTACAGATGGCTGACAGAGACATGAAAAAATACTCAAAATCACTAATTATTAGAGAAATACAAATCAAAATATAATAAGATACCACCTCACACCAATCAGAATAGCCACCATAAGAAAAGTCTATAAATAGTGAATGCTGGAAGGGTGTGGAGGAAACACTGTTGATGGGACTGTAAATTGGTACAGCTACTATGGAAAGCTATATGGAAATTCCTTAAAAAAATAAAACTAGAGCTGCCATATGATCCAGGAATCCCACTGCTAGGAATATATCTGGAGAAAACTTTAATTGAAAAGATGCATGCCTACAAGTGTTCATAAAAGAACTATTTACAGTAGCCAAGACTTGGCAGCAACCTAAATGTCCGTCCACACAGACGGATAAAGAAGAGGTAGGATATGTATACAGTGAAATAATAAAAGCTGGAATACTAATGGAACATTACTCCAAAATAAAATAGAATGAAATAATACCATATGCAGCAACATGGATGGACCTAGAGATTCTCTTCAGTGCAGTTCAGTTGCTCAGTCCTGTCCAACTCTTTTCGACCCCATGGACTGCAGCACACCAGGCCTCCTTGTCCATCACCAGCTCCCAGAGTTTATTTAAACTCATGTCCATAGAGTCGGTGATGCCATCCAATCATCTCATCCCCTATTGTCCCCTTCTCCTCTTGCCCCGAATCCCTCCCAGCATCAGGATCATTTCAAATGAGTTATTTCTTCGCATCAGGTGGCCAAAGTATTGGAGTTTCAGCTTCAATATCAGTCCTTCCAATGAATATTCAGGACTGATTTTCTTTAGGATGGACTGGTTGGATCTCCTTGGAGTCCAAGGGACTCTCAAGAGTCTTCTCCAACACCACAGTTCAAAAGCATCAATTCTTTGGCTCTCAGCTTTCATTATAGTCCAACTCTCACATCCATACATGCCTACTGGAAAAACGGTAGCCTTGACTAATCAGGTCTTTGTTGGCAAAGTAATATCTCTGCTTTTTAATATGCTGTCTAGGTTGGTCATAACTTTTCTTCCAAGGAGCAAACGTCTTTTAATTTCATGGCAATAGTCATCATCTGCAGTGATTTTGGAGCCCCAAAAAATAAAGTCTGTCATTATTTCCATTGTTTCCCCATCTATTTGTCCATGAAGTGTTGGGATAAGATGCCATGATATTAGTTTTCTGAATGTTGAGTTCTAAGCCAAATTTTTCACTCTTCTCTTTCACTTTTATCAAGAGGCTCTTTAGTTCTTCTTGGCTTTCTCCCATAAGGGTGGTGTAATCTGCATACCTGAGGTTATTGATCTTTCTCCAGGCAATCTTGATTCTAGCTTGTGCTTCATCCAGCCCAGCGTTTCTCATGATGTACTCTGCATATAAGTTAAATAAGCAGGGAATATACAGCCTTGACATACTCCTTTCCCTATTTGGAACTGGTCTTTTGTTCCATGTCCAGTTCTAATTGTTGCTTCCTTCTCAAGAGTGAGGTCAGGTGATCTGATATTTCCATCTCTTGAAGAATTTTCCATGGTTTGTCATGATCCTCACAGTCAAAGGCTTGGGCATAGTCAGTAAAGCAGAAGTAGATGTGTTTCTGGGACTTTCTTGCTTTTTTGATGATCCCAGCAGCTGTTGGCAATTTGATCTCTGGTTCTTCTGCCTTTTCTAAATCCAGCTTGAAGGTGTGGAAGTTCATGGTTCATGTACTGTTGAAGTTCATGTACTGTTGGCTTGGAGGATTTTGAGCATTACTTTACTAGCGTGTGAGATGATTGCAATTGTGCAGTACTTTGAGCATTCTTTGGTGTTGCCTTTCTTTGACATTGGAATGAAAGCTGATCTTTTCCATTCCTGTGACCACTGCTGGGGTTTCCAAAGTTGCTGGCATATTGAGTGCAGCACTTTCACAGCATCATCTTTTAGGATTTGAAATAGCTCAACTGGAATTCCATCACCTCTGCTAGCTTTGTTCATAGTGATTCTTCCTAAGGCCCCCTTAGTTCACATTCCAGGATGTCTGGCTCTAGGTGAGTGATCATACTATTGTGATTATCTTGGTCGTGAAGATCTTTTTTGTATAGTTCTTCTGTGTGTTCTTGCCACCTCTTCTTAATATCTTCTGCTTCTGTTAGGTCCATACCATTTCTGTCCTTTATTATGCCCATCTTTGCATGAAATGTTCCCTTGGTATCTGATTTTCTTGAAGAGATCTGTAGTCTTTCCCATTCTGTTGTTTTCCTCTATTTCTTTGCATTGATCACTGAGGAAGTCTTTCTTATCTCTTCTTGCTCTTATTTGGAACTCTGCAGTCAAATGAGTGTATTTTTCCTTTTCTCCTTTGCCTTTAGCTTCTCTTCTATTCACAGCTATTTGTAAGACCTCCTCAGACAACCATTTGGCCTTTTTGCATTTCTTTTCCTTGGGGATGGTCTTGATCCTTGCCTCCTATACAATGTCAGGAACCTCTGTCCATAGTTCTTCAGGGACTCTGTCTATGAGATCTAATCCCTTGAATCTTATTTCTCACTCCACTGTAAAATTGTAAGAGATTTGATTTAGTTTATATCTGAATGGTCTAGTGGTTTTCCCTATTTCCTTCAATTTAAGTCTGAATTTGGCAGTAAGGAGTTTATGATCTGTACCACAGTCAGCTCCTGGTATTGTTTTTGCTAACTGTAGACAGCTTCTCCTTCTTTGGCTGCAAAGAATATAAACAATCTGATTTTGGTACTATCCTACTGAGCTATTTATCTTAGGTTGTCATATCAGAGGTAATCACAGCAGAGATTATCATACTGAGTAAATCAGAAGGAAACAGACAAATAGCATATGATATCACTTACATGTGAAATCTAAAATATGATACAAATGAACTTATTTATGAAACAGAAACAGACAGACATAGAAAACAAACTTATGGTTATCAAAGGGCAGTGGGGGTAAGAGAGGAATAAATCAGGAGTTTGGGATTAGCAGATACAAACCACTGTATATAAAATAAAGAGCAAGGTCCTACTGTGTAGCACAGGGAACTCCTGTAATCAATATCCTGTAATTAACCATAGGGTAAAAGAATATGAAAAAGAATATATATATATATATATGTGTGTGTGTGTGTGTGTGTGTGTATATGTGTATGTATTTATAAATGTATGTATGTGTGTATAACTGAATCACTTTGCTATATACCAGCAACTAGCACATTGTAAGTCACCTACACTTCAATTTTAAAAAAAGATTTTCCTTCCGGTTATTTTACCATTTTTAAACAAGACTGGATTTTATTTTATTAAGTGATTTTGAGATGATCTTGCACTTTTTGCCTGTTGATGTTACTACCACATTTAAAAATATTACTCCATGTTGCATTGTTGGGATAAACTTAGTGTATTGTGTTAATCTTTACACAAATAGTTCGTATTAGTTTCCTAGGATTTATTTAAGATTTTGCATCTATAGCTATAAATTAGAATAATTTGTTCTTTTAACTTCCATTTTTTACTTTCAGGTTTCGATGTTAAAATGATACTTATAGTTCTTAAAAATAACCAGGATGCTTTCCACCTTCTCTGGTCTTGGGTATGTGAATAGAGTATCTAACAGAAATAATTCCCACCCTACTTCCTGTTTCTCATTCCCTGTCCTTTGTCCCCAACCTGACATAACATTATTTATTTTGATCACTTTCATATAGTATATTTGGAAATATCTCTCAATTTGGTTACTACTAGTAGTTATCTCTCTGAAATTCTAATGTATTAACATTAGAATTTAATGTATTGAATTAATTAATGAAATTAATTAATGAAATTCTAATGTATTAACATTAACCTATATTCTACTAGGTTAATATAGGTACTAAAGAGAAGATGGACTTTTTCTTATCCTTTTAATTTATCCTGAAATTGTCCCTGTGAACTATGAAACTAAGTTATCTGTTTTGTAGTTAAATCTGAGACCATATAAATGTATACTTCTTACTTTATCTTTGATTTTGATTTAATTTTAATATTCTATTTCTTTACTGTTTTCTTATAGTCACATTTTGCTTAGAATACTTTCATAATGTGCTTTGAGCTTTTGCTGTGCAAACTGGCATTTTTCAAATGGCTCTTGCATTTGAATATAGTATTAATTTGCTTTTTCAAATCCTAAAAGATGATGCTGTGAAAGTGCTGCACTCAATATGCCAGCAAATTTGGAAACAAAGGTCCATCTGGTCAAGGCAGTGGTTTTTCCAGTGGTCATATATGGATGTGAGATTTGGACTATAAAGAAAGCTGAGCACTGAAGAATTGATGCTTTTGAACTGTGGTGTTGGAGAAGACTCTTGAGAGTCCCTTGGACTGCAAGGAGATCCAACCAGTCCATCCTAAAGGACATCAGGTGTTCATTGGAAGGACTGATACTGAAACTGAAACTCCAGTACTTTGGCCACCTCATGCAAAGAGTCGACTCATTGGAAAAGACCCTGATGCTGGGAGGGATTAGGGGCAGGAAGAAAAGGGGACGACAGAGGATGACATGGCTGGATGGCATTACCGAGTCGATGGACATGAGTTTGAGTGAACTCTGGGAGTTGGTGATGGACAGGGAGGCCTGTCGTGCTGCAATTCATGGGGTCGCAAAGAGTCGGACATGACTGAGCTACTGAACTGAACTACTCCTTCAAAGGAAAGTTATGACCAACCTAGATAGCATATTATAAACCAGAGACATTACTTTGCCAACAATGGTCCATCTGGTGAAGGGTATGATTTTTCCAGTAGTCATGTATGGATGTGAAAGTTGGACTATAAAGAAAGTTGAGCACTGAAGAATTGATGCTTTTGAACTGTGGTGTTGGGGAAGACTCTTGAGAGTCCCTTGCAGTGCAAGGAGATCCAGCCAGTCCATCCTAAAGGAGATCAGTCCTGGCTGTTCATTGGAGGGACTGATGTTGAAGCTGAAACTCCAATACTGTGGCCACCTGATGCAGAGAGCTGACTTATACTGGGAAAGATTGAGGGCTGAAGGAGAAGGGAATGACAGAGGGTGAGATGGCTGGATGGCATCACTGACTCAATGGGCATGGGTTTGGGTGGACTCCGGAAGTTGGTGATGGACAGGGAGGCCTGGCGTGTTGCGGTTCATGGGGTCGCAAAGAGTTTGACACAACTGAGCAACTGAACTGAACTGAACTGATAAATTAGCTTAGCTCTGAATTTACTGTGTTTTGCATGAGACATTTACCCATTGTTACCCAGGAGGGAAAATTTGTTCTAGTTTTAACTTCATATATGAAAATAAATTTCATATCTTCTGTGTTTCTTTGTTGCTTAGAAATATGTTGATAAGTGTTTAAAACCTCATAGACTGTCCTTTCCCACGGCTTTCTATGTGTCTCAGAGTGAACCTAAAACAGAACTATTCCAGAAACATGAGAAGTATGTTGAGTGTTTGGAGCATATCATATGCTGTTTTTTGTTTGTTTGTTTGTTTTAACAGAAATAGATAGAGTTCAGGATTTGATACTTGGTCAGAATAGGAAAGACTAGAGATCTCTTCAAGAAAATTAGAGATACCAAGGGACCATTTCATGCAAAGATGGGCTCAATAAAGGACAGAAATGGTCTGGACCTAACAGAAGCAGAAGATATTAAGAAGAGATGGCAAGAATACACAGAAGAACTGTACCAAAGAGATCTTCACGACCCAGATAATCATGATGGTGTGATCACTCATCTAGAGCCAGACATCCTGGAATGTGAAGTCAAGTGGGCCTTAGAAAGCATCACTGCAAACAAAGCTAGTGGAGGTGATAGAATTCCAGTTGAGCTGTTTCAAATCCTGAAAGATGAGGCTGTGAAAGTGCTGCACTCAATATGCCAGCAAATTTGGAAAACTCAGCAGTGGCCACAGGACTGGAAAAGGTCAGTTTTCCTTCCAATCCCAAAGAAAGGCAATGCCAAAGGATGCTCAAACTACCGCACAATTGCACTCATCTTACGTGCTAGTAAAGTAATGCTCAAAATTCTCCAAGCCAGGCTTCAGCAATACATGAACCGTGAACTTCCTGATGTTCAAGCTGGTTTTAGAAAAGGCAGAGGAACCAGAGATCAAATTGCCAACATCTGCTGGATCATGGAGAAAGCAAGAGAGTTCCAGAAAAACATCTATTTCTGCTTTATTGACTATGCCAAAGCGTTTGACTGTGTGGATCACAATAAATTGTGGAAAATTCTGAAAGAGATGGGAATACCAGACCACCTGACCTGCCTCTTGAGAAATCTGTATGCAGCTCAGGATGCGACAGTTAGATCTGGACATGGAACAACAGACTGGTTCCAAATAGGAAAAGGAGTACGTCAAGGCTGTATAATGTCACCCTGCTTATTTAACTTCTATGCAGTGTACATCATGAGAAACGCTGGGCTGGAAGAAGCACAAGCTGGAATCAAGGTTGCTGGGAGAAATATCAATTACCTCAGATATGCAGATGACACCACCCTTATGGCAGAAGGTGAAGAGGAACTAAAAAGCCTCTTGATGGAAGTGAAAGAGGAGAGTGAAAAAGTTGGCTTAAAGCTCAACATTCAGAAAACGAAGATCATGGTATCCGGTCCCATCACTTCATGGGAAATAGATGGGGAAACAGTGTCAGACTTTATTTTTCTGGGCTCTAAAATCACTGCAGATGGTGATTGCAGCCATGAAAATAAAAGACGCTTACTCCTTGGAAGAAAAGTTATGACCAACCTAGATAGTATATTTAAAAACAGAGACATTAGTTTGCTGACTAAAGTTCGTCTAGTCAAGGCTATGGTTTTTGCTGTGGTCATGTATGGATGTGAGAGTTGGACTGTGAAGAAGGCTGAGCGCCGAAGAATTGATGCTTTTGAACTATGGTGTTGGAGAAGACTCTTGAGAGTCCCTTGGACTGCAAGGAGATCCAAGCAGTCCATTCTGAAGATCAGCCCTGGGATTTCTTTGGAAGGAATGATGCTAAACCTGAAGCTCCAGTACTTTGGACACCTCTTTCGAAGAGTTAACTCATTGGAAAAGACTGATGCTGGGAGGAATTGGGGGCAGGAGGAGAAGGGGACGACCGAGGATGAGATGGTTGGATGGCATCACAGACTCGATGGACGTGAGCCTGAGTGAACTCTGGGAGTTGGTGATGGACAGGGAGGCCTGGTGTGCTGCAATTCATGGGGTCGCAAAGAGTCGGACATGACTGAGCACCTGAACTGAACTGAACTGCTATTAACAGAATTTTCATTTGAAAGATGTAGAATTCTTAGAGTATAGTATATACATTGGACTTATTCCACTACTGTTGTTAATTTTTAAAATATTCATCTTCAATAACAGATAATTTATATTTTATAGCTGTTAGGAATCATGTTGCTGTTTTGAATTTCTCTGCCGTTTCTTGTTTCATCACAAATTAAGTGACTTGAAAAATTAAAATCTGTGTGTGTGCAGTTTCATAGTTGTTCATAAAGGATTTCATCGTGCACCGTCTTGGTATCCTGTCATATGTTATAGGTTTAGTATTAGTAAAAGTGCTCTTTCATGTGTTATTTGGGATAGACTGATTTATACGTGCAAGTGCAAGTTTAAATTAGCCCATCTCTCCTTCTCCCCTTGTACTAGTGGTCAAGTTCATCTCCGGGACAGCTGTAGGTGCATGTCTATTCATCATTCTTTTTTTCTTTTAAGTTTTTATTGGAATATAGTTGATATAAAATGTTGTGTTAGTTTCTGCTGTACAACCAAGTAAATCAAATAAACATATACATATTTCTTGTTGTTCAGTGGCTAAGTCATATCTGACTCTTTGCTACCCCATGAAGTGTAGCCCACCAGGTTCCTCTGTCCTTCACTGAATTTCAGAGTTTGCTCAAAATATATACATGTAACCACTCCTTTTTAGATTTTTTTCCCATTGAGAAGAGTTCCCTGTGTTACACAGTAGGTCCTTATTAATTATTCTGTCATTCATGAGGGGGAGGACATTGAAGGCCTATACTATATTCTGATCTCTGCCTTTGGGGTAAAACTGAAATGTTAAACACCTGAAAAAAAGGCTGAAATGTTAAAACACACTCCAATAAGTACTTTCTTTTTATTAGCCTTAGTGATGAGAAAGAATCCGAGTGAGGATTGTGTCTTTCATTTTTTTTTATCCTTGTATTGTATCCTATGTGTGTGTGCTTAGTCACTAAGTCATGTCCAACTCTTTGTGACTCCATAGACTATAGCCCACCAGGCTCCTCTGTCCATGGGCTTTTCCAGGTAAGGATACTAGAATGGGTTGCCATTTCCTCATCCAGGGGGTCTTCCCATCCCAGGGTTTGAAGCTGCATCTCCTGTGTCTTCTGTGTCTACTGCATTGTCAGGCAGATTCTTTACCACTGAGCCACCTGGGAAGCATGTAGGACAACATAAATCTGCACGTGTTTTAATGTTGCTAAAAAACCAGGCTTCTGTCTTTCTTTCCCTTTAGTGCACATCCATATTGTCATTACTGTACATGCATGAAGTATGTCATAAAATTGGGGAAAAATGAAGAGGCCAATACTTGAAATATAACTTATATTCCCAAATCTTCATTTTGTTTTTGTCTCCTCAAAAATGCCAATCTGATAATATTAATAACAAACAAATATTGAGCTCTTACTGTTTTCCAGGTGCTGTCTTAAGTGCTCTTGATACATTAATTCATTTGGTCCTTATATATATTAATCCTACAAAGTGAGTTATATTCTCATCATACAGATGAGAAAAGAGACATAGGAGATTCAGTTCAGTTCAGTTCAGTTCAGTCACTCAGTCGTGTCCAACTCTGCGACCCCATGAATCGCAGCACGCCAGGCCTGCCTGTCCATCACCATCTCCTGGAGTTCACTCAGACTCACATCCATCGAGTCCGTGATGCCATCCAGCCATCTCATCCTCTGTCGTCCCCTTCTCCTCCTGCCCCCAATCCCTCCCACCATCACAGTCTTTTCCAATGAGTTAACTCTTCACATGAGGTGGCCAAAGTACTGGCGCTTCAGCTTTAGCATCATTCCTTCCAAAGAAATCCCAGGGTTGATCTCCTTCAGAATGGACTGCTTGGATCTCCTTGCAGTCCAAGGGACTCTCAAGAGTCTCCTCCAACACCACAGTTCAAAAGCATCAATTCTTCGGCACTCAGCCTTCTTCACAATCCAACTGTCACATCCACACATGACCACAGAAAAAACCATAGCCTTGACTAGACAGACCTTAGTCGGTAAAGTAATGTCTCTGCTTCTGAATATACTATCTAGGTTGGTCATAACTTTTCTTCCAAGGATTAAGCGTCTTTGAATTTCATGACTGCAGTCACCATCTGCAGTGATTTTGGAGCCCCAAAAAATAAAGTCTGACCCTGTTTCCACTGTTTCCCCATCTACCTCTAAAGTCATACAGCTATTGAGTGGCAGAGTGAAAAGTGAAAGTGAAGTCGCTCAGTTGTGTCCGACTCTTTGCGACCCTGTGGACTGTAGCCTACCAGACTCCTCTGTCCATGGGATTTTCCAGGCTTTAGTACTAGAATGGATTGCCATTTTCTTCTCCAGGGGATCTTGCCAACCCAGGGATCGAACTTGGTTCTCCTGCATTGTAGACAGGACGCTTTCTAAATTCAGGCTGTCTGGTTGTATAACCCCAGCTCTCAGCTGTCCTGCTGTGTTGATGCCTCCCGCCTGCTGATAGCCGTTCAGGGAGCTGTTCAGGTTCCTTAGTCCACCTCTTCAGCTCCTTCCTTTTCGTTTCAGGTCACAGTTTACATTTCCAGAACACTGCATTCTTTGTCTTCTCTGTCTTTCTTCCTCTTTTCTTCTTTCTTGGTCTTCTCTCTATATTTTTTGGTGTTTCTCATTTTCCACACTAGCTCATGTCAAGGCCTTCACACAAGCTTTTCTCTCTCCCGGGAGATTCTTATTGTACTTCTGTATCTCCTTTTATTGTTTCTCTTCTCATGTCTATGCACCTTTACCAAGCTTTAAAGTTCTTCTTGTTTTCTTTCCTTGGCTTTTGCCCCACTGAGCTCTGTGAGGCCCTTTTATCTCGTTGGTTCTTTAGTGACTAAGAGAACTTAGAAGTACTTGAGTGCATGACTGTTTGCCAAACTGATCACAAAATGACGTTTGTAGCTTTTCCCCTAGGTGGACAGAATTGCCTCTTGGTGTCCACAAAGGACTTGGAACCGTCCCCCCATGGATACCAAAATCTGGTACTCAGGTCCCTTAAATAAAGTGGCATGGTATTTGCATATAACTTACACATGTGCGTGCCCCTGTGTGTCAAGTTGCTTTAGTCGTGTCCAGCTCTTTGCGACCCCATAGCTTGTAGCCCACTAGGGGCTCCTCTGTCCATGGGATCATCCCGGCAAGAATACTGGAGTGGGTTGCCATTTCCTACTCCAGGGTATCTTCCTGACCCAGGGATTGAACCCAGGTCTTCTGCATCTCCTGCATTGGCAGTCAGATTCTTCACCACTAGTGCCACCATGCACTTCCTCCAGTGTCCTTTAAAGCATCACTAGATTACTTATAATACTTAATACAGTGTAATGCTATGTAAATAGTTGCTAGTACATGACAAATTCATTTTGTTTCTGGAATTTCCTAAAAAAAATTTTCTTTCTCTTCTTTCATGTTTTTGATCCACTCACTGTTAGTTGAATCCATGGATATGGAACCTGTGGAAATGGAGGGCAGGCTGCATGCACATATACTCAGTCTATGTGTGTTAAATAAATAAGTAAATAAATAAATGATTATTACCAGTTGTGATATATATACATTATGTATACTAATACATATATGCACTTTTGTGTTGAATCTATTTACCTCGGTCAGTTACAGGTCAGCAACAATGACCCTCCAACATTTCTTATTAATTTTTCTGTAGTAAAAAAGCAGTAATTTATGGACACTTAGATTGTCAAGATTTTAAACTAAATTTTTGAAGAGAAATTTAAAATCGTCAGTCGTACCTTCAAAACTTTTATGTGAAATATATTTAAAATTATTTACAATCAGCACTAAAGAAATAGAGCAGGAATATATCAGAGGAAAAAAGGTGGTCAAATTGGCTAATATAACGTGTTGTGAAGAAACCAAAAAAAATTGGAACCAGAAAGATACTTCCCTGGTTAGTGACTATATAAAATGTTTTACTTATCAGTTTTTATGATTTAGTATTGATAAAGTATGTTATCTATATGTAGTCATTTGCCATTCACTGAATCATAAAGAGATTTCTTTGATAGGTCGTAAGAGAACTGAACTGTCAAAAATGGTGCATATGAAAGTTGTTAATATACCGTCCTGCACTACGTGTAAATTCAGCACTGAAGATGTTGATGTGTTCCTATATTCTGAAAATAGTTTTAATTATACTGGTGTTACATTGACCCATAGTTTAGCCAGTAGACATTTATGTTTTTCTGCTTTCACAGCTCCATGCTGTCTTTGTCTCTGATGACTGTTGCTTTATGCCTTATTTGTGACATTCAGTTGCTCAGTCATGTCTGACTCTTTGCAGCCCCATAGCCTGCAGCACTCCAGGGTTCCCTGTCCTTCATCATCTCCTGGAGTTTGCTTAAACTCATGTCCCTATCATCCTCTGTCACCCGCTTTTCCTCTTGCCTTCAGTCTTTCCCAGCATCAGGGTCTTTCCAGTGAGTTGGCTCTGCATCAGGTGGCCAGAGTGTTGGAGCTTCGGCGTCAGTCCTTGCAATGAAGTCAGGGTTGACATCCTTTAGGATTGACTGGTATGAACTTGCAATCCAAGGGATTCTCTAGAGTCTTCTCCAGCACCACAGTTCGAAAGCATCAATTCTTTGGAGCTCTGTCTTCTTTATGGTCCATCTCTCATGTCTGGACATGACTACTGGAAAAACCATAGCTTTAACTGTACAGACCTTTGTCAGCAAAGTGACGTCTTTGCTTTTTAATACACTGTCTAGGTTGGTGATAGCTTTTCTCCCAAGGAGCAGGCATCTTTTAATTTCATGTCTGCAGTCATCTTCTGCAGTGATTTTAGCACCCAAGAAAATAAAGTCTGCCACTGTTTCAATTGTTTCCCTATATTTGTTTGCTGTGAAGTGATGGGACCAGATGCCATGATCTTCATTTCTTGAATGTTGAATTTTAAGCCAGCTTTTTCACTCTCCTCTTTCACCTTCATCACGAGGCTCTTTACTTCCCCTTCACTTCTGCCATTAGGGTGGTGTCATCTGCATATCTGAGGTTACTGATATTTCTCCTCACAGCCTTGATTCCACCTTATGCTTCATCCACCCCAGCATTTTGCATGATGTACTTTGCATATAAGTTAAGTAAGCAGAGTGACAGTGTACAGCCTTGACGTACTCCTTTCCCTATTTGGAACCAGCCCATTGTTTCACGTCTGGTTCTAACTCTTGCTTCTTGACCTGCATACAGTTTTCAATTTTCCATGTTCTATTTGGCTTAGACACATGAGCAAAAAGTAATTAGGCTCTTTAACCTGCATTAATTCCATCCATTTCATAAATCACATTGCTTATTCCCCCAACAAGCCCTTCACATTCATCTTCCAAATTCTAGTTTCTAGTCCTGAGTTTGAATTCATTTTATTTGTGTGTGTGTGTGTTTTTAACCTCCTGTAAAATCCATCTCACATTTCACCTCATTATTTGTGCCTTGATTAATACTTTTTAGTTTTATACTTACCTATTGGAAGAGTATTTGTCCTCAGTAGGATTACAGGCAAAGACAGTGTTTTCTAAGTATTATGTATTCCTCCAAAATAATCTGTTTTAAGGTTAAGGTTTTAGATTAAAGTATGTCAGAAAATAAAGAACATGCTATATTTAAGAACATTTAGGAAAAAAATTGTTCTATAAGCTCCCTTGGTAACCCATTCTAATAGCAAATTATTGATACTTGTTCTGCATCCATGATATTGCAGTAAATCTAAAGCAAACATAAAACACTTCTTCCTTATATAGTGATGGGGAACGATTGATTTATCATGTCGTCAGTTAATACTTGATCACATCAACAGTCCCTTGTGGCTTTTCCTCTATGTATTACCTATTTTTTTTTAAAAAGAGTAAATCTAAGTATATTTTAAACTGATTTTTGACATAAAATGTAAGCAAAGTATTCATTCAAATATATCATCCTGGGGAAAAAGTTTTATGCCTTTTTTGTGCCCACATAATAAAGGAGAAATCTTACATATGCTCTGTCTTCTCTTGCTATGGTTTTTGAAGGTGTCACATAAAAACTTGTGCCTAATTCCAAATTTCAGTGGTCCATGGCAAAGCAGTATCATGACAGAATTTAATAGACTGCATCTCCCATGATGCAGGACTAAGGGTTAACTGATTATTTCAGTAGCATTTTTAATGTGCCATTCTCCAGTTCATTAGCAATGCAGGAAGGCTAAGCGTTTAGCAAATTGTGTATAAGCAGAAGCCATCGATAATCCAGGAAGAGAAATCACATGTTTAAAAACAATATTGAGGTAGTATGCTTTGTGTAGTAAGGACTCTAAATGACTAGAATCTTGCTAGTCATTTTATGAAGCAGTTTTTTAAAAATTGTAAAAGCATCTTCCTTGTTCAGAGACCTTTTTTTTTTTTTTTTTTAATTTAAAGCCTTTTTAAGCTGATTTGGTTCTTTGGAAAGTACTTTCATTTAACATTTTTAAATGTTGTCATGGTTCTCTTCAGTTTGTATTTGTATAAAATAATTATGCTGTAGTTACTGTGCATTAAAGTACACTTGATTGGGCTCTTAAATTTCATTTCCTTGGAGAAATCTACATTTGTCTTTGATAAACAGTCTCTATGTCTGCACTGATTGATTTTTTTAATGCATATAGTGTGACTTTTTTTGTTTATTTTTGCATCTGGGGATAGAAGATCTAGCATATTGATTCCTTTTTGATTGTCATACTTACAACGTATGTATGTGAGGAGATTGTGTATTTGGTACATGGGCATAACAGATAATAAAATTGAGAAATGTCAAGTGTAATAGATGAGATCAGCTCTCTTTTGAAAGAAAACGAACTTATCTGCTTTGAGAGTGAAAGTGAAAGTCGCTCAGTCCTGTCCGACTCTTTGCAACCCCATGGACTATACAGTCCGTGAAGTTCTCTAGGTCAGAACACTGGAGTGGGTAGCCTTTGCCTTCTCCAGGGGATCTTCCCAACCCAGGGATCGAACCCAGGTCTCCCGCATTGCAGGCAGATTCTTTACCAGCTGAGCCACAAGGGAAGCTCCCGCTTCTGCTTTAAATGTATAATAATTTGGGAGGACCCAATTTCCAGTGCAATAACTGGTGTCATTCTTTTTGTAGTCAGAAAGTTGAAATACAGATGATTGTATTATACTTTGGTTTGAGAAAAACTATTGCCAGAAGAAAGACACATGCTATAAGACTTGAGCATGTAAGGGAATCTGAGAATACACGTTGATCAGAGTTTACATAGCACTTGCCCAAGGAGAAAGAGTGACTGAGCCTGATAGTCGTGAATAGCAGTCATTAGAGAAACATTTGCTGTGGTTCATTTCTTTTCCCAATCTACCATCAAAACAGCTTTCTCTAAGATCATTAATGACCTTGACTCTAAACCCAGTAGGTGCTCGTATCTCTCATCCCTGCGCTCTCAGATTTGACACCTTCATTTCTCTCCCTCTTAATGTTTCCCTGTTTCCATGCAGATCTTTTCCTGCATGTTTGATACAAATTTAAAAGCTCATATTTTACCAAGTTTATAATTTTATATCCTATTTAACACATTGCATTTTTTTTACATGAACAATAATGACTGCTGTATGGATATCCCGTACTCTGAAAACCAGAGAAGGTTTCAAAAGACAGGTTCAGTTTAGAAAAGTTTTCTGCCATGATATAATGCATTAAAATCATTTTGAAACTGTATGTAAAGAAGTAGACTATTAGACAAAGTGCTGTAATTTTAACAGTGTCCTTATTGAAATATGGGCGATATGGAATATTGTTAGAAAGAATAGAAGGAAAGTGAGACCTTTGTCAAGTCAGTGGAAGCTTTCTTTCAGTGAAGTAACAGCCATATCATGTGTCTGAGGTCTCTTGCATTGTAATGTTCTGTGACTCTCAAATTAGTGCAGCAGGGAAGTCTGGGTCGCTTTCTGAACTCCATCAGTTTATTCTGTGATGGCTGTAATTATTATAGATTGTAGTGTACATACACATTAAAAATTAATTTTAAAATGCCCTGTTTACTACTTTATTAAATTGTCATGTGGCATAGTTTTCCTTCTAGTGAATCTAAATACCTATCTTGTGAATTTGTCTAATTTTTGTATTTGTTTATATAGACTACAGAGCCTGTAACAGCTATAGTAAGTGATTTTTATTTGCATTTGGAAGCATGTAATCAGCCCATAGTGATTAATGATTATGAAGCTATATTTTCAAATAAGAATTTGAATACCAGTACGGAGTTGTGAAAAAAAAAAATCATGTTTAAGTAACAATATATTCAGTTAAGAATAGTTCCTATAATGGTCTGGTGTTAAATTGAAATTTCACATCTTTTTTTCTATTTTCACATATTTTTTCTATTTTTCAGCAGATTGTAGTTCTTGATTCTTATGCCTTATATGAATTCTTTAGTCATTTATTTTCAAAAAATTGTGTCTTATTAGGGAAGTTGAAAAAATTGTTCCGCTAGTGTATTCATTTATTTAAAAATCAGATCGCACATTTTATTTACTTAAACCCATCTGTACTTATTTTACCAGCAACATATTTGGTCTGCGGCCTGTGGATTATGCAGACAGTAAAGATATGAAATCACTGTTGCTGCTACCGGAGAAGAAGGCGTCCTCATCAATCAGCCATTGCTCAGTAGTGAGTATGGATGTAGCCTTGGGACATTTATGTGTTTTATTTAAATTGGTTATAAAATTTCTAGTTAGTGAACTGCTTTCATTCACCAGTTGAGCACTTTCTATAAAGTAGCTGTTGTGATTTCAAAGACATAATCAGAATAAATCAACAAATATTTATTGTTTTCCCCCCTCCATATATTAGGTAGCATTCATATAGCAGTAAATATGACTGATAGAACTCTTATTCTCAAGAAGTATACTTTCTAATGAGAGCTAGGAAAGATACAGACTGTTGATATATATACTAATATAAATGAAATAATTTTTGAAACTTACAAATGAGTTCTTTGAAGAAGACTTTATAAAGTGTAACTAGACTGGAGGTTGTGGGCTTCAAGAAAGGTACCATTTTACCTGGGTCATCCAGGAGAGCCTTTAAACATCTGATATTTGGTCGGAAACCTGATTGATGTCAAGGGAGCACCCAGGTGAATGTCTGGAGGACAAGTGTTCTAGCAGGGGGAACAGCAAGTGTGTAGGTCCCTCAGTGGGTGACCTTGGTGTGTTTGAAGGTTAGAGAGAAAGTCATTATTACTGGTGACTCAGTTCAGTTCAGTCGCTCAGTCGTGTCCAACTCTTTGCGACCCCATGTACCGCGGCATGCCAGGCCTCCCTGTCCATCACTAACTCCCAGAGTCCACCCAAACCCATGTCCATCGAGTCGGTGATCCCATCCAACCATCTCATCCTCTGTCGTTCCCTTCTCCTCCTACCCCCTATCCCTCCCAGCATCAGGGGCTTTTCCAGTGGGTCAGCTCTTTACATCAGGTGGCCAAAGAATTGGAGTTTCAGCTTCAGCATCAGTCCTTCCAGTGAACACCCAGGACTGATCTCCTTTAGGATGGACTGATTGGATCTCCTTGCAGTCCAAGGGACTCTCAAGAGTGTTCTCCAACACCACAGTTCAAAAGCATCAATTCTTCAGCACTCAGCTTTCTTCACAGTCCAACTCACACATCCATACATGACCACTGGATAAACCATAGCCTTGACTAGACAGACCTTTGTTGGCAAAGTAATGTCTCTGCTTTTTAATATGCTGTCTAGGTTGGTCATAACTTTCCTTCCAAAGAGTAAGCATCTTTTAATTTCATGGCTGCAATCACCATCTGCAGTGATTTTGGAGCCCAAAAAAATAAAGTCTGACACTGTTTCCACTGTTTCCCTGTCTATTTGCCATGAAGTGATGGGACCAGATGCCATGATCTTCATTTTCTGAATGTTGAGCGTTAAGCCAACATTTTCACTCTCCTCTTTCACTTTCATCAAGAGGCTCTTTAGTTGTTCTTCACTTTCTGCCGTAAAGGTAGTGTCATCTGCATGCCTGAGGTTATTGAAATTTTTCCCAGCAATCTTGATTCCAGCTTGTGCTTCCTCCAGCCCAGTGTTTCTCATGATGTACTCTGCATAGAAGTTAAATAAGCAGGGTGACAATATACAGCCTTGACGTACTCCTTTTCCTATTTGGAACCAGTCTGTTGTTCCATGTCCGGTTTTAACTGTTGCTTCCTGACCTGCGTATAGGTTTCTCAAGAGGCAGGTCCGGTGGTCTCGTATTCCCATCTCTTTCAGAATTTTCCAGTTTATTGTGATCCACACAGTCAAAGGCTCTGGCACAGGGCATGTCTAAGAGTAATGGGAAAACCACTGAAAGAATTTAAAGCAAGGAATGGTATAATCTGATTTATACTTTAGAAAGTTCACTCTGGCAGCTTCTAATCAGAAGATGAGGCAGCAGCAAGAATGGCAGCAGGGAGATTACTTGGACTCTTTCTTGGTAAAGAAGAGAGAGAGACCATGATGACCTGGATTAAGGGAACAGCAATGGAAGCTGTGAGAAGTAATGAGATTGGTATGTATTTTTGAGTTAGTGCCAACAGAACTTTTGGATAGATTATAGGCGAAGTGTGGAGAAAGAGTAGAATTAATATGACTTAGGCTTCACTGTTTTCTCAGATGGTAAAGAATCTACCTGCAGTATGGGAGACCCAGGTTTGGTCCCTAGGTCAGGAAGATCCCCTGGAGTAGGAAATGGCAACACAGTCCAGTATTCTTACCTGAAGAATTCCATGGACAGAGGAGCCTGCGGGTTATAGTCCATAGGATCGCAAAGAGTCAAACCCCACTGAGCGACTAACACTTCTGCTTTTTACTTTAGCAATGGAGGAGATGTGGGTGCCATTTGCTGCCTTGTGGAAAGAATGCCTATTTCTTAGGAACCTGTAGTTTAGTCGGGAATATGGATGTAAAAAAAATTAATATACACTGCAGTGAATTTGTAATAGATGCCATACAAATATATAGTAGAGTCTTAAAGAAAGAAGCTGATTTTAGGAGGGATCGGAAGAGAAGGTAACATGATGTCTAAGTAAGCCTTTAAAGGTACAAGTTTTAGCAAGATATATAATACTGTGTTATATTGGCTGCAAATAACAGAAAACATTCATTCAAATACTTAAAGAGTGTATTCTCTTAAATAATCTTAGTATACCACAGCTCTTGTTATAATTTGGCTTAGCAATTACAAGGCTGCACCAAAGATCTAAATTCTTTCTGTTCTTCTGCTTCACTATCTTCAGTGTGGTGGCTGTGTCCTCACTAATCTCCCTCCTGGTGATTGTAGGGTGATTGCCACAATTCCAGATACAACAGTGTCCAGCATTAGGACTGAAACCTTTCCCAGAAGCCTTCAATGAACTTCCTCTGATGTCTTATTGGTCAGAACTGGTCACATAATTACTTTTGACATACATTGTGGTTGAAGGTAGGGTCAGTCTTTGAAGATCTGAACAGAATTGGGACTCTACTAGAGTCTAGAGGGCGTGAGGAATGGATTTTCATTGCCCACTGCAGTCAGGTACACGAAGCAGAAATAGAAGCCTAGATCTAAGGAACAGCTGCTCAGAGACAAGGAGACATAAAGGACCTTAGAAATTTGAGAAACTAGAATTTAGTGTGAGAGGAGCATGAGGTGCATTAAAGAGAAATTGGAAGTAAAGACCTGGGTTGGGATCAGATTGTGAAAGACCTTGAGCTCTCTGTGGAGGAACAGAGACTTTATTCCCCAGTTAGTGAGGCACCCTCAGTAGAATGGGACTCTGGGGGATAGTGAGGGTGGGCTGGGACTGAAGACTGGTGAGGAGGCTGTTGTGTGTCCATGTGAAGTGGAGAGGATTGGAACTACAAGTGGTGTTGGGGATGGGGGTATGAAGTGAAGATGAGAGGCTTTAAAGAGAGAGGGGTGATGGACTCAGTGTATCTTAACTGCTCAGATGGGCGAGAATGAGAGAAAAGGGTAAACTGAGATCTAGAACTGTTCAGAGAAGGCTTCTTGTCCAGTAAGGGCAGCAGGGTAGTGATTGACCTGATTGTTTAAGATAAGGAGGTAATTGAAGGTGTTTATTTTTTGAGGTGGTTGTTTCTTGGGCTCCAGAATCACTGCAAATGGTGACTGCAGCCATGAAATTAAAAGACACTTGCTCCTTGGAAGAAAAGCTGTAATAAACCTAGACAGTGTATTAAAAAGCAGAGACATCACTTTACCAACAAAGGTCCATCTAGTCAAAGCTATAGTTTTTACAGTAGTCATGTACAGATGTGAATGTTGGACCATGAAGAAGGCTGAGCACCGAAGAATTGATGCTTTTGAAGTGTGGTGCTGGAGAAGACTGAGAGTCTCAGACAACAAGGAGAACAAACCAGTCAGTCTGCAGTCCGTGGAGTCACTAAGAGTCAGACATGACTGAGCGACTGAACTGAAACTAAAAGGAAATCAACCCTGAATATTCACTGAAGGGACTGATCCTGAAGCTGCAATACCTTGGCCATGTGATGCAAAGAGCCAACTCATTGGAAAAGACCCTGATGCTGAGAAAGATTGAGGACAAGACGAGAAGGGGGCAGCAGAGGATAAGAGAGCTGGCTGGCATCATCATCACAGTAGACATGGGTATGTGCAGACTCCAGGTGACAATGAAGGACATGGAAGCCTGGCGTGCTGCAGTCAGTCCCTGGGGTCGCAAAGTGCTGGACATGACTGAGCAACTGAAGAACAGTAGATGCTATCACAGGCTGGTTGCCCTTATTCTTTGAAAACTCTTAATCTTCTTGCTCCAGGCATCAGCCTTGGAAGTGTGCCCTACCTATAGACCTGGAAGAGAACCTAGAAATCAGCAGTTTAATTTCCTTGTTTTATAAATGAGAAAACTGATATGTAGTGTGATTTGGTCAGGGTTAGCGCACCACAGGAGAAAAAAAAAAAAAAAAACCCACAATTTTTCCCCCCAATAGATCAATTAGAAGTTGAGTGAATTCAGAATATTAAGAAAATTTTAGGTCAGTATTGATTCGGTCCTATTGTACTTAACTATAAATTGATCCTTACTCTATTCGTTTGGACTTGGATTCTGCTGGCAGAACATAATGTAACTAAGTTGTCATTTGCCAATATTTCTTTTATGTTAGAAACGGGAAAAGGATTATTTTAGATGTGTCAAAAATAAAGATATGTTAATGGTATTATTGGAATCTGAGAGTGGCAATCTTCCTCTTAATTTAGCCTTCCAGTTACTCTTGTGTTTTTGTTAAATGTAAGAAACCTACACTTTCTGCCTGTCACATGGACACTGCCCGTGAGTGAGTATCGTTATTTACTCTCTTAATGGTAGATACTTGGCTAAGGAAATGATCATGAACGGTAACAATTCCTTAAGTTTTAAAGAGTTGTTTCTTTGTGTATACTCACTAAAGACAAAATCTTTGCCAAATAGCATCAGTCTCCCTTTCACTCACCTCTTTCAGCCACATAGGCTGCCTTGCTGTTTCTTGAATCCCTCAGACACGTCCCCATTTCAAGTCCTTGGTGCTAGCAGTTTTCTCCACCAGGAACAAATGTAGGAAGCCAGATGTACACGTGGCATGCTTCCTCACTCCCTCTTGCTCTTGTTGTAGTTTTTTAAACTGTTTTTTATAAACTCATTAATTTTGATAAATTCAGAGTAACTAATTTTTCCAAGAAAAAGTTTCATATCAAATTATTCCTTAGATAAGTTTATTTAATGCCAGTGTACATAGTATCTAATATCTCTAAAAACAGATTATTGACCCTTTGGATTATTTTCTGAACAGCTTTTGAATCTCCTGATTCTGAGACCTCCGCTTACTCAACTCAAATGCCTCCACACTCCCACCTCCTGCCCCAAATTAAACATGTGGCTCAGACAGCTCTTTGCTTGATTTTGTTTATTTATTTTTAATAGCTTTCCTTAATTATGAGAAATTAGTGCCAGTGTCTATTTTTTATTCAAACTTAGAAACTAGATAGAAAAATGCTTGACCCACTTTGGTGCTTTCCTGAGCTTGATGGAAGTAGTACCATATGCTATATTTACAATTGATATATTTTCACTTTTTATTTTGTGCAGAGAACTCATTTAGCTGAAGTGGAGTTATAAAAATTGAAAAGTAATGTGTTCCATTTAGAACTACTTTATGATGCTCATTTGTAAACTGACAGGAATATTTGAAATACTGTTTTTTAACATGATTGTAATATAGTAATTGATTGATAAAGTAGACTGAACTATTTTCATGCTATGGAGTGTTTACAGTGTTTAGGTTAAACATAGTTACCTCATGTTATAACTGAGTGACTAGGAAAGATAAATGGACAGAAATGTGATGTCAGTATGTGTGTGGTGTCTGCACAGCATGTCCAGTAAAATCTCTGTAATTTGAACCTTTGAGAAAAGTAGTTCAGGAAGCTGAAACTTTAAGTGCTGAATATTGTCATAAAAAAAACTGTATAGAAATGTTTTTTAAAATGTCATGAATACATACTGGCTTAATATATAATAGAATCCTATTTAATGCATTTTGGGTGAATGAATTATTGAGATCAGTCTGTTTAGAGATGTAGCCAGCAATTTACATGTAATATTGTAGGGCATCAGACCAGATAAATTATCATTATTCAGATATGTGAAGTGAATATTTAAATATAAATTTTCTCTAATCTAGTTGCTGAACTATACTGGTAATTATACCTGCAGTGTTTCACTCATGTTCTGTGGAACTTCTGAGAGCCCATTCATACATGTAGGAGGGTCCTTTGTGTTGTATTTGAAAATTAAAGTATTATGTCTTGCTTTTTATCTTGCAATACAGTAGTGCTCATTTACCCTTTCTTTCTCATCTGTTGGATCATTGCTTTTTTTCATCAGGTAGCTTTTGGCTAACTCTCATCCCAGTTTCTTGGAATTAAATTTCTTGTCTTTTTTTGTCTCCTGTAAATTCTTTCTATTAAAGTAAAAATACTATTCTTTGTTAGAGCACTTTCCTTTTCATAAACTGCAGTGACTTATTTCTGTTGGTAAATCCGATATAATAACTTCAGTATTCCCTTGTCTGTTTTTACTTTGTTGGTTTTGAAAAATAATTCTTTCATTGTTAAAATTTTGTTTTCTGTTTTTGAAATTAGTGCTGTTCTAGAAGCCTTGGTGTTTTTTTTTTTTTTTTACTTAATCTCAGTTTAAATTAAACACATCAGGCTGGATTTAGCTCTGTTGGAATAAGTTAGGGAGGGTAGAGAATTGATCATTTTAAGTTGGTATTTGGGGTTATTTTATAAAAAGGTGGGGCTTACTGGTAACAGAATGAAGTTAGAAAATCCTAGAGAGATCCACTTTAGAATCGAGGAAACAAGACACCCTAGCTATAGAGAGGTGTCCCAAATGGTGTTTTACTGGGGGCAAGGGGTAAAGAAATAGAAAAACAGTTATCCAGATGCATTGAGCTTTAAGGTTCTGAGTGACAGTTCAATGGAAATTATTGGGAATTACTAGATAAAGTAGAGAAATCCAAGCTCATATCAAGTGAAACTCAGTTTAATCTTTAGCCTTTAAATGTTTTTGACACTATGGCATCGCCTCTTCTATTGACAGGTAAACACTGGTCAGCGTCGGGATGGGCCTCTTGCACTTATAGGCAGTGGACTTTCTTCTGAACAACAGAAAATGCTCAGTGAGCTTGTAACGATTCTTAAGGCTAAAAAATGTGCTGAGTTTGACAGTACAGGTGAGGATTATTGATTTATTTAGTTTTGGTAGAAGAGAATTTTAAATGGGTAATTCCATTGTAGAACTCACCTTGATAATTTATACATTTTACCCATTGGAATCTGACTATATACTTTGAATCTGGTAATAAGTTCTAAAATGTTTCTACAGTTATAAATTACTTACAGTCTTCATTTAATCAGGAAATATAAAGTTTAAAGCTTTGCCCCTATTTTAGGGCATATGTCAGAAGAGCAATTTTATGAGTTTGCTAATGACAGATAAATGGTCAAACAATGTAATGGCTTTATTTAATTCCTTAGTTGTAATTGGAAATAGAAAAGAAATTTGCTTTGGCCAATGTGGCTTTGGGCTTCTCAGGTGGCTCAGTTATTAAAAAAAATCCACCTGCCAATGCAGGAGATGTGGGTTTGATTCCTGAGTTGGGAATATCTCCTTGGGGAGGAAATGGCATCCCATTCTAGTATTGCCTGGAGAATCCCGTGGACAGAGGAGCCTGGGAGGCTATAGTTCATAGCATCACAAAGACCCAGACACGAGTGAGCATACACATACACTCTGTGGCATTAAGATTTATGATTTATGATCTAATTTTTCATGTTGGTAGCCATAATAGAGAATGAAACTAAATAAGTCTTTACCGAAGTATAAAAATTGTTGCCTTTGAAGAAAATTCACATGTAAGTGGACTAGTTAAATAATTGTTTTGGTTTATATTTCTGTTTCTCTTACTGCTTTTTTTGTATTGTAGTAACTCATGTCATTGTTCCTGGTGATACAGTTCAAAGCACCCTGAAATGTATGCTTGGAATTCTCAGTGGATGCTGGATCCTAAAATTTGAATGTAAGTACTGGATTTGGGAGAATTACAAAGGGAATTAAATAGACTAATTTCATTTTTTAATTGCAGTATTGCCAGTAATTATTTAAGGACCTTATGCTAATGTTTTTTACCTCTGTTTAGTTCCTACATTTGAAAAAGCTTTTCATATTAATGGTATCATTTAGGTATTCTTGGTAAAAGTATACAAGGATGTTCTCATTTCAAAACCTTCCTGTAATACCAACTATTTTAATCCAGAGTAAATGGATCCTGTAATAGACCTGTAAGCTTAAGCAATCTGTGTTACCATTATTGTTGCTGTTGTTGTTTAGTCGCTCAGTCATGTCAGACTGTTTGTGGCCCCATGGACTGTAGCCAGACAGGCTCCTCTGTCAGTCAGTGGGATTTTCCAGACAAGAGTACTGGAGTTGGTTGCCATTTCCTTCTCCGAGTCATCTTCCTGATCCAGGAATCAAACCCATATCTCCTGCTTGGCAGATGAATTCTCTACCACTGAGTTATCTGGGAAGTCCGTATTACCAATGTATGATATATTTAACTCAATAAATGCTTGTTTTACATATGACTATTAAATGAAATTAGTTTATTGCTTTTCCTTGTGATGTCTAAAAACTTACCTGCATAACTCTCTTTAGCTCTCTCTGCTAATATGGTTTGTTTTAGGAAGGTCTTTGGAAATTGAGAGTGCCTTGTACCACCTGCTGCTGCTGTTAAGTCGCTTCAGTCGTGTCCGACTCTGTGCAACCCCATAGATGGCAGCCCACCAGGCTCCCCGGTCCCCGGGATCTTCCAGGCAATTGTACCACCTGATTGGGGGCAATTACACTAGCAATTCTCAAAACCTCTGATGAAAATGTGTTCCTGTTACTCCTTTCCAGTTAGCAGTCAACCACCTTCACCTTTGCTGCTGCCTCTCACCTTCCCAGCTCTCACCTGTTTGTTTTACCTAGGACTTAACAAAATAAAAAGAAAGTTTGTACAAGGTTATTTTCTACTCCTCAATCACTAAAGTATCTTCTGCTTTTGATATGACAACTAAAATAGGAGAATGAAATGACCTTTTTGCTAACTGATTGTTTGTAAAAAGAAAAGTGTCTGTTAAAGAGGGACCTGAGAAGTCCTGTCATGATACAGTTGAATATCTTGATCTTAGAGGTGGTTGTGTTATGTAGTCTACATCTATGATTAAATGTCAAGTCTGTGTGTGCACACACACACAGATGGTGAATGTATAACTGGTGAAATCTGAATAAGTTCTTCAGACTGTATCAATGTCAAATTCTTGGTGCTGATAATTGTGCTATTGTTGTGTAAGATATTAACACTAGATACTAGAAAAAGAGTGCATGATGCTTTCCTGTGCATGTCTTTGCAATCACCTGTGAATCTATAATTATTTCAAATTTAAAAATTAAAGAATAGTGAGTGTTTTTAATGAAACTTTCTTTGTAAGAAGCAAATGATGGGTTAGAGTTAGTTTTGAAAAATCTTTTGTTTTTAAGGTTTGTACTTTCAAGGTTTTATGGTAGAGTTGCTTGATTGAATCAAAGCCTTAATTATATTACTAATTTAATCTGTTGTTTTAAATTAACTTGGTTGGTAAGAAGTTTTCTTTTAGCAGTTGGTATTCATCTCAGTGAAGTACAGCTACCACTTTTCTTTTGATGGTTGTCTCCACTGATTTGGTCTGTGACATATATAACTGCAGTGCCACTCTTGTCTGTTCTAGTCTGTGCCTGTTACTCCACTCTGCCAGTCAGCCAAGCTAAAAACTATGAGAATGAGTTGGACTGATTGGCCACTTATGTAGAAAAAAAGTTTTTTCTCTAGTCCCTTATTTTTGGTCCTTTGTTTCCCTTTCAGACCTGTATCAAGTCTTATTGGGCCTCAGTATTTTAAAAATTGACCTAAAATGTTTCCATGATTATAGATGTTTTTGTACTGAACTTTTGCCAGAAAGCTTGCCAGTGGTTATAGAAAGAAATGGATTTTCATAGTAACAAGAATCTCAGTAATAAAGAAGCTGTGTAAAATTTTAAATATTAAGGCACTTACCACTTAACCCTGTAAGTCTAGTTGTGAATTTGCTGAACTTGCATCTTGTTACATATACAGACTACATGATTCATTTCCATAAAATCTGCCTTCTTAAGAAATGGAGGTTTTGTCACTTTAATGGCTTGGCCATGTCATTTTTATAGAATCACTAATGGACTCAAGCTGACTTAATAGTGTGCCATTTGGTGATTGTCACAGTAGTGAATAACAGACTCTAATATCAATGGTTCTTTTAGGATAAAAGGTGGATGGAATCTCTTACTGAACTTCATATCCCCATATTTTCTAATTCAAAGTGCAAAGAGGAATAGGTTCAGGGTTGGAGACAATGAATTTAAATAGTTGCTGGGTTTAGTTGCAAGAAATAGTTGCAAGAACACTTTCTTTCCTAATATATTTTTCTATTGTTTTGTGTTGTTCTTAATGTCAGGCAACTTAGTGTGATTTTTAAAAACATGTTGAGAGCTATTCAAAATTAGTTGAAAATCATCTATATTAAGGAATGATATGGTGGGCCAAAGCTTTCAAAACTAATCACAAAGATCTGTGAGTTATTAAAACTAGATTTTGTGTTTGAGATATTCACTGACTTGCCTGAAAGACAAAATCTTTACTGGCTGAACTCTGTAGAATGTTTAGTATTAGCTTTTTCAGTATTTTCTATAAACCAAGTAGACTGAAAAGGAAGTTTCATGTAAACTTTCTCTGTAGGGAATTGACTTACTTTAAAAATTAAACAAATTTAAATAAATTAACAAAAATATAAAACAGTCTGGATTCCTTGGATCCAAATTTAACTGGAGGTTTTCTGTTTAAATGTATTTTTCTCTTAACTGGTTAATATCTCTTATTTTTCTATTTCATATATATATGGAGCATATGGAGCAGTGTCTTAGTTAATGAACTGTGCATGAACATTCTAAGAAAAGGCCATAATTATGCTATTGTACCAGGCATTCTTTCTCATCATGTTTATTTTACAGATATTTTATTGGATGGTATTTATTTTGTAGAAACAGGAGGTATAGATAGGAAAATTCCTTTGTCAAGATTTGAGTTTGTGCCTGAGATTCTACTTTCGTCCTAGTTTTGGTGACAGTTGCTCACAGGAAGCTACTAACCATCCCTGTACAGGGTGATTTTGGTAATTAAAGAAGTGGCTAGAATGAAAAATGGAAGATGAATAAATTGTATTCATCTCTTAGAGAATGAAGAAGATGGAACTGCATCCTAAAGGTGTAAACTAACCTTCAGAAAGAGAAAATGTGTTTTACTGAACTGTTCTTTCAGTACACTGCTTTCAAATCTCCTCTAGTCTAACCTTTTTTTTTTTTTTTTAAATTGAATTCTGCCTCTTCACTTCTCATCTCATTGTGGAGGGGAGAGCAGATGGCTGTCATCTTTTCTTTCATAATCTCTTTGTCTTCCCCACTATCATCTGAGTTGAAATAAAATGTAGAAGTTTTGAAAGACCTTAGCACCTAAGGAAATTGGTGTGGGAATGTGCCAAACATTTTACTCTGGACTTTTATCTGTGAGGAAAGGAAGGGCCAGATACAGTATTGCTTTGTTTTAGTTTTAGATGTGGAAGATGGAACCTAAAAGGCAATCACTACATCATTTTATAAATAACTTCATAATCAGATTAATGAACATGCTTTTTAATTAAAATTTTCTTTAAATGGATATTAAGAGTGCTGTGGAATTTTTAAAATAAAGAAAAATTTTATTCATATTTTGCTAATTATCAAAAAATAAATATACCAAAGCATTTCTATCAACTAAGATTAGTTAGGCAACTTCATGCTTGCAGAAATCTTTTACCAAAGATTGTCTAAGAAAAAAAATAATAACATCTGTTAATATAATAATAGTCCTATTTCTGAGATATACCCCAAGCAAGTAATAGAGACGGAAAAAAACCTGATTTCTATTGTTATTTCTCAGAGAATTAAGAAAATTCTGAAATACTTAAAGATATTTTCTGAAAAAAATTTATATTTTTATATGATAACTTAGGTCTGAAATATGAAAAGCAAATTTGTTTAAACTTTTTAAAGAGCATAAAACATTTATGTCTCTTCTATCAATATTACATAAATGTGTGAGTATGTACAGGCGAAAGAAGTAAACAGTCATGGATTGGATTAGGTAGAGGTCTGTTTATAACAGTTTTAACATCAATATATGTCTCTTAAATGTTTTAGGAAGAAATTCAAATTCTTAAATTCTAATAACAATTAGATCTTCTTTTTGATCTTTTCTCAAAATTTATTGAGGAGTTAATGGTTTCATTCTTAATCAGGGAAATTAGAACCTATGTGTGTATATTGCTTGAATCTGATACAATGAATTGTTTATACCTGTTAGGTAGATCTAGCCAGATACATTTTAATATGATTATTGTCCAATGAACATAGAAATCTTACATAAATAATTTGTGTTAAAAATATGATAAGAAAAGAGCACCAAGTATGAGTTTTTAAAGTATTTTATTAGGAAAACTTTTGGCCATTAGAATGACTTTGTTCGTTAACCACAGTTATAAAGAAAAGGATTGTTTTAATATTATTATTCATAATACAAGGATTTAGAATTGATACCAAATTTTGCCTAAGCAAATTTTATGATACAGTAATATATTTTTGTGATAGAAGTTGACCTGCTTCTCAGTATGCATTAAGTAAAATAAATAAACTTAGCACACTGTCTTATGAAGAAACATATTTTTATGTATAAATATGCTTGTAATTAGAATATTGGCTTAAAATGTAGCCAAAAATAAACAATTGTTCAATGATATTTATATGAAAATGCAAAATCTAGTGATTTGTGACAGTTGATTTCTAAATTCAAATGTTTATGATGTCATGAGAGGAGCATTTACCTTTTATGTTTTCAGCCTTCATTTTATTGGCCTTCCATCCTCACTGTGGAATTTCATAATATTGGTTTTAGCTTTTACTTGCCATCCAATTTTTTAAAAATAACAGTAAGAATAAAAGTTGTTTTCCCATTTTTGTCATTGTTGTAGAAAGTTTCCTCTTAAAAACAATTTCCTTTTGTCTAAAATTTAGTGATATGATAGCCTATTTGACTAAAAAGCCCACTAGAAAAGAACCTAAAAAATAATTTTTTGTTTTGTTTTTACAACTTGGGTGTTCATAGAAAGGAAATTTACTAATATGCAGTTTTCTTGAGTTATATTAGTGCCTAGTTTGGATCTAATGACATATTTATTAGGATTTTTGATTTTGACATAAAATTTTTGATTCTGTATTTTTATTTTTTTTTTAGGATACCATTTAGCGTTGGCTGAGAGTAATATTTAATTCTAATTGTCAATGCAAATAGCCACTGGCTCCAGAAGAATAACAGTTCTTTAAAATAAGAGTTTGTTTATTGCTCTGGCTTTTGAAGAGAGTGAGCACGTTCTGTGGCTTCATTGAGGGATCATTTCCCCTTTGGACATTTGGAATTTGGAGCATTTGACAGATTTCCATTTTAAAGCTTTATTCTGTCTTCATTGAATTCTATAGCTGTGGATTCAGGAACCTACTCCCATTTGTGTAATCCTTTTTTTCCTTCTAAAACTAGGAAAAGTGACTAAGCTTAATAGAAATTAATGAACATCATCAGTGGTTCATGTAGCTAAAATGAAAATACACACCCATAGATTTGTATGGTTTTATGAAGTAGGAGGCAAGAGTGGTTACTGGAGATTTAGAATAAAGAAGTACATTTCTGGATGGTACAAGACTCTTTTTAAAAAACATCATATCCCAGAATTCATAAGCTGCATTAGTATGCAGGTTCCAGACGTTGCTTAGGTAGCTGGAGCTGCCTTAATGAGTTAGAGTTAATGACTTTGAGTTAAGCAGTAGTTTGGGAATTGGGCTGCTTACTTCTATATCAAAAAGTAATAAAATCAGGGCACAAGGAAAGCTTACCTAAAATGGTACACATGATCAAGAATACATCTGAACTGAAAAGAATCTCTTCCTTTTAATAAGATAGCTAGTTCATTTCTATGTCTCTGCAAAATGATAGCTTCAGTCACAGTCTTAAAATACAACATGTGACAAGTAAAGATGTTATAAAGCATACATTTTACAAGAGTAGTGGCTTGACACATTTTAAAGTATGTATCTTTCTGGCATATTCAGAAATCTGTGTTTATATAAGCAATATTAAGTTACTCATGTAAAGTCATTTCAGTTTGGATTCAGATCCTCCTATTTAGCTGAGAAAGTTAAGCAGTGATCTTGCATATATTTTTATTTCTGCTGAACTATTGCAGATGATGAAATAATATGGACTTTATTAAGTACAAATATAAAATGTAATTTGTTTCAGTTTTAGAAAGTATTTTTATTGCAGTATAATTGGTTTATACTGTGCTAATTACTGCTTTTCAGCAAAGTGATTCAGTTATATGTATATATGCATCCTTTTTAAAAATATTCTTTTGAACTGTGGTTTATCATAGGATATTAAGTATTGTCTCTCTGCTATACAGTAAGGAAATATTAAGTTGGTGAAAATGGCCTGTTTTAAAGTCTTTATAGAGATTAATGATTACAGTATATATTATTACTTTAGATGAGTTTATGACTAGGAATATTTTGAAAGTTCTGATTGTTTAATATGGAAAATAGATTTAATAATTCTTGCTGCAGTTTAGTTAACTAATTTATAGTATTGAGTAATTAAAACTGATTATTATTAATAATTATCTTAATCTTAATAATAACTACCTTAATGATTATCTATTTAGGTTTGTTAAAGTAGTAACTTTAAATAGTATTTTGGCTTGTAGATTCATCCATTTCATTGCTTTGGATAAATGAAATTGGATTAGATAAATATCACCATTTAAGTTACTGAAAGTTTAAAGTATTCTTTTCATGTTGTAGTAAATCTGTTCAATTAGTTTATTGCAAAAGAAGTCAACTAGGAAGTTGATATGAAGTGTAATTATAAATGTCTACTGACAAGTATTACTATTCTGAAACTCAAAGGGTACAAATGAGAGAGTGGCAGCTTTGGTTTCAAATTAAACAAACTCATTGATTCACTAAAGACAAAGCCAAATGCACTATTCTCTCTGCTCCCAATCTCCCAGGTAGTCAGCAGTTTTTGACATTTTGATACACTTTTTGGCTAATCTCTTAAAAATAAGGATCCTCCTATTTAGTCATCTGTTTAGTGGTTAGGTCATTTATTTTAAGAGAGCTATAATATATTAAATCTGAGTAGAGAGTACCTGGCATTTCCTAAGATGCTTTATTTTTTTAAATAAAATAAAGATAGGAAAAAACTGATCTAGGAGTTGGAAGATATCTGAATTTTTTTCCCACTTATGTCACTTAAAGAATTTAACTTTCCTTTACCTGTGAAATGAAGAATTTGATTAGATGAAGCATCAGGAGTTTCAAATTGGCAGTCTTTAGTCCAAAACAGGTACAATTTATGTGATTTAGTTCATCATAATCATTTAATTTCTGTGTCTTTGAGTAAGATGTGCATATTATGATTACAGGCTCTATAACTTCCTCCCAGTTAACATGAGATACCCAACATGGTTACGTCATTTGAAAGGCTCTTGTAGGCATCATTCTCACCCAGGCTTCAAAAACTTCTCCATGTTTTCCGTGCAGCAGTAATTCTATCATGTTATCATAGAACTGGAAACTGTTCCTTAGTTTTCAGCAGGGGGGTGTGGGAAACTATATAGTCTCCTTCTTTAGTTGATATTAAATGGCAGAGGGAGTTGGCAAAATGTTTCTTTTTGTAATAAGAGAATATCAGAGGAATGCATTCTTCATTTAGCTCAACAATTATAATTAGAGCCTTGGATTTTTCTGACTACCTTTACAGAAATGTACTGACCAATTACAATAAAGCTGGAAGTTTTATGATTTGAGGCATATTTACACTGAAAAAGCTGCCCTCTTGGTGTCTGCCGTCTCATTTCTCTTGATGCCGTGCTTGTCTCATTCTGCTATCTGTTAAGGCTATATTCTGTTAATTGACTAATGCTGGCATATCCCTTGGGTCAATTAAAATAATTTTAGTATGATTTTTTGATAGTTTAAATAACCAATCTTATAAACCCATAAGGTGGGTAAGCAGCCAGCACAGGCACAGTGTATTTATTTATTTTTGTAGTTATACATTAGCTGTTTACTTGTTACAGTTAGATATCATAGGGGTATTCAATGTTCAGTTCTTGGCTTTATGTACTGGCATGTACAGTTCATCTAAAGAAACCAGTATAAATAAATGCTCTGCAAATGTCATTAGGAGAAGGGGGCTACATATTTAAGTGACATAAAGTAAAAGGAGTAATTTATATGTGAAATAATAAGTCTGAGGTAACTCAGTTATTTGGTTATATTGGTAATGTTTTTTGTATTGATATTTAATATAGGATATCATGTAAGCACACTGTCAGAATTTCTGGTATGATTTTGACCTAGTCATAATTTTTATTTTGACATTCATTTTTAATAAATGGTAAAATTGATAGTTTAGTGTTAGCTTCATTGGAAAGATAGTTTTTCATACCCTGTGAGTGGTTATTAAAATTATATTTTTAAAATAAAGTTTTTAAGTACATACAAAAAAACAGTTTTTATAAAACTATCATATTTATAAGTTATTGATCAGAATAGGATTCAGCATAGCAGACTTAGCTAAATAGAATTCTTGTATTGAAAACATTGGGGGAAGGGGACCTCAAAACACAGGCAAAACTAGCAGAAAATTAAGAATCACATGATAGAGAAGTACAGCTATGCTAGCGCTGAGCACTGAATTGTAATGTACATTCATAGCTCCAAGTTAAGAAAAATTCAGTCCCTTGACAAAGATATGCTTTTGAAGAGATGGAGTATTCAGTCATTAAAATATTCTGACTTTTGTTATACTATATAATATCTTGGAACATCTCAACTGAAGCAGCTGTCAGTTCAGTTCAGTTCAGTTGCTCAGTCATGTCTGACTCTTTGCGACCCCATGGACTGCAGCACTTCAGGCTTCCCTGTCCATCACCAACTCCTGAGGCTTGCCTAAACTCATGTCCATCGAGTTAGTGATGCCATCCAACCATCTCATCCTCTGTCATCCTCTTCTTCCCCTGCCTTCAATCTTTCCCAGCATCAGAGTCTTTTCCAGTGAGTCAGTTCTTCACATCAGGTGGCCAAAGTATTGGAGTTTCAGCTTCAGCATCAGTCAGTCCTCTTCCAATGAACATTCAGGACTGATTTCCTTGAAGCGGCTCTAAGGCATTTGAAATACTCACCAGTCATCCCTTGGTGACTGCGGTGTGTACCTGTTGATTCCAAACATGTCAGACTCTGCTTTACTGTTTACTTTAACAAGTGCTATAGAGCCCCTGTATGTCAGATCACTTATAGTCTAACAGGAGGTTAGACATGGGATTGCCAGGATGAGTGGGGCAGATGGTTAGATCTCAGAGTCAGATCATTGTGAGCTGAACTTAACGTGGGACTTTTTATTCACTCTAATTTTGATCATGGCCATAAACTAAAATTTAGATTTTTACTTTGTACATGGAATAATGTATTGAGTTAGGTTTTTTAGAAAGAAAACTCAAATTTGTATTCAGTACTGCCTCATTGCTTACTCTTCTGAAGGAAAGATCAGTTTTACTCCCTTTTGTTTTGGCATAAGTTAGGTTTCTTTTTCTGTTTCGGAGCAATACTTAACCATGAAGAAGAAAAATCGCTTAGGTAAATGGCTTCATTTCACTGTGAAAGAAATAGTTTTCACTTGATATTTATTTTGCTTTTATCCTTGGTTTTTGCCAGGGGTGAAAGCATGTCTACAAAGCAAAGAATGTGAACAGGAAGAAAAGTATGAAATTCCTGAAGGACCACAGAAAAGCAGGCTCAACAGAGAACAGCTGGTATTTTCCTTTTGATTCTACTTTCATTGTTCTTATCATAAATTAATACGGTTATTACCATCAGGAAAAACTTCTGCCCTTTTAACAAGTACAGGTGACTGATTAAAAATTTTTGTAATTATTTATTTATTGGCTGTGTTGGTTCTTCATTGTTATGCAGGTTTTTCTCTAGTTGCAGCCAGCAGGGGCTACACTCTGTAGTTGTGCTCCAGCTTCTCATTGTGGTGGCTTCTCTTGTGTGGACCACAGGCTGTAGGGCCTGCGGGGTTCGGTAGTTGCTGTTCCCGGGCTCCAGAGCCCAGGCTCAATAGTTGCGGCACACTGGCTAATTTGCTCCACAGCGTGTGGGATCTTTCCCAATCAGCGATTGAACCCATGTCTCTTGCCCTGGCAGACGGATTCTTTACCACTGAGCCACCAGGGAAACCCCTGGTTAAAATATTAATTGTGCTCATTTCGAGTGCTTGATTCTGAGAGATGATAACAATGAGCAGTAAAACCCAGAAGGTAATAATTTCATATGGGTACTGCAGTTTGGGCATTTCAAACATTACCATAAACCTTTCAGAACCTGAGGAGTCTTAGATACAAGTAGTTTGAGAGAAGACAGAGCTGCTGCTCAGGTTTAGTTAACCATGTCTTTATTACCACATATTGAGATTTTAATGGACAAAATTCCATTTTTCTGTTGACAAACAAGTGTATTAAAAATGTTGAAGAAGAATTTTTGTAGAAGGGACTTGTGAAGCTTTTTTTGTAAACACAGAAATGTGTTTATAGCTAAGTGGCTCTCTGGCTGTGGCTTTCTAATGTGTTGTGCTGTAAGGAAAATGTTTCTAGAACCCTGGAGGCCACCCTCCCACATGCTGCCCTGGGGGAACCTGGGTTGGTAGTATATAGGGACCTGAATGTGGATGGGCAGAGTTGGAAAGATCCATGGACAAGCTGTCACACTTACAGTGAAGTTTAGCTTGGTATACGCAAAGCATATTTTAGATACAGTAGGGAGGAACTCTTGAGGCTTTAAGTCCTAACAAGTATGAATAAAGATTCTGATACAAGAAGTTTGAGGAACGTGGATGTGTACCAAACACACATATACACACACATTCATAACACACCTAAAATGTGAGAAGAGTGAAAAGGACCAGAGTCTTCAGGAGAAAAAAATTATAGGAAACCTTTATTTTCATGAGTATTTTTCTTAACCCAAAGAGTTACTTAACCCAAAGAGTTCTTGAAGTGTGTCTTGTCCTTGCACCTCATTAAATAGCTTCTTAACTGCTTATGACTTTTATTTCCCTTATTTCATGTGCAGTGTTTTAAAATATTTTTGTCTGCTTTTAATGAGCTTTTTTTGTTTGTTTTTTTTTTCAGTTGCCAAAGCTGTTTGATGGATGTTACTTCTATTTGGGGGGAACCTTCAAACACCATCCAAAGGACAACCTTATTAAGCTTGTTGCTGCCGGTGGGGGCCAGATCCTCATTAGAAAGCCCAAGCCAGACAGTGACGTGACTCAAACCATCAATACAGTTGCGTACCATGCCAAACCTGATTCTGATCAGCGCTTCTGCACACAGTATATCATCTATGAGGACTTGTCTAATTATCGCCCAGAAAGGGTTCGGCAGGGCAAAGTCTGGATGGCTCCTTCCAGCTGGTTTATAGATTGTGTGATGTCCTTTGAGTTGCTCCCTCTTGACAACTGAACTCGCACAGTGTGATAACCTGTGATTGCACTGTTTTCATCAGTCACATTTTTACAAATAGGTAGACTCATTCATTGGAGAAGGTGATGGCACCCCACTCCAGTACTCTTGCCTGGAAAATCCCATGGACAGAGGAGCGTGGTAGGCTGCAGTCCATGGGGTCTCGAAGAGTCAGACACGACTGAGTGACTTCCCTTTCACTTTTCACTTTGATGCATTGGAGAAGGAAATGGCAACCCACTCCAGTGTTCTTGCCTGGAGAATCCCAGGGATAGAGGAGCCTGGTGGGCTGCCATCTATGGGGTCACACAGAGTCGGACACTACTGAAGTGACTTAGCAGCAGCAACAGTAGCAGACTCATTCATATAGTTTTTTCCCTTGAATTAAAAAAAATATATATATTCTTTGCCAGAGTAGGAATTCGTTCTGTATTTACCATTTACATTCACATACTGAGTGCTGAGACTGCTTTAGAGAATTTTTCTTTTTAAAACAAGCATATGTATTGATTCATCATGTCTTTCTATTCACATTGTGCTCAGATACTCAGTCATGTCCTGCTTTTTGCAACGCCATGGACTGTGCCCACCAGACTCCTCTGTCCATGGGATTCGCCTCTCAAGAATACTGGAGTTGGTTGCCATTTTCCTCCTCCAGGGGGTCTTCCAGACCCAAGGATAGAACCCGCATCTCTTGCATCTCATATAGGCAAATTGTTTACCCCTAGCACCACCTGGGAAGTCACTATTCATGTTATTAGATGTCAAAGATTTATGAGACAATATCAGAACTGTTGGTTACATCTACAAGTGGTATCATCATGTCTGTCGCTTTTAATGTTCTTTGATGAAAAAAAATCCACACTTGCCACCAGCAAAAATATTTGCATTTGTTTAGTAAGCAGATAATACTGTCAAATAATTTATTTTGGTTTTATTATAATGAAAATAGTTTACCTGGTCTAAATGTGTCACCATAGGTGTTAAAATTCTTTTGCTTTCTACAGTTCTGTTTTAATTACTTACAATTTACCTGGATGTCTGTTCCTACATTTTTATCCCCCTTTTCTAAAAAAAAAGTCTTTTAATCAGAAAATCATGATTTGAATCTTCACATTACTGCTTTTTGGTGAAAATCAACATTGGGCTCGTGATATTTTATTGTATATACTTGCTTATTAATAATCAGCTTATAACTGTGTTAATAGTATATGTATCTATCTGTGTAGAACATTTTCTCTTAACATTTTAATTTCAGTATTTCTTAGGAGGTCTCACTAGACTAACAAATTTTTAGTCAAGTATAAGTGAATTAGAATGCAGTCTTTCTGGTAGACCTTAACATACATCCTTAACATAATTTTTTCATGGATCTTAATTTCTTTCTTCATAAATTGTTTTTCATGTTTAGGTTTCTGGGAGGGCAGAAGTTGGTAATTGATTTTGAACAGAGTTTGTCCAGATGATACAAATGGTTGTGACAATCAGTTTAATGATAGCAACAAAAAGGGCTCACTCATGATTCCAGTACTGCCAAGGCTGCAGAGTAGTGGACAGGACATCTTCTGAGAATGGGGAGACCTGGGAAGGTTGCTGTGGTCTGAGTGTTCTTATTTGTGAATCAGCAAGGTAGATTGGACCATTTAAAACATTTTTCTAAGAAGTAGAATTCTTTAATAGTCTTTCTAGAAATTTAATGTACTTACAATATTGAAAACATGGGAAGGGTGTTACTGTTGAGACTTGCCAGCGTTGTCCCTTTTGGTAACCATTAGGTTAGAATATGGACAGTCTGAAGTTCATGAATATTTTAAGATCCATTTATTTGAAGTTTGAAATTTGGCTGATTGTTTCAAAATAAAGTTTACTTTAATTTCTTCTTTGCAATGTTATTTTTCCATATTAAGAAATGTATTATGTGAACACAATACTGCTGATCCTGACCTTCAAAGGGTGAATTAGCTCTGAAACACTCTCTTCAACCAGTAATGTGTTTGTTTTGCATTTCATTCTAATGGAGAAAGATGAAGAACATATTTAGCAGGAAGCCATTCTGAGGGGTTAGATAATGTCTGGATTAAATAATTTAAGACTCTCTGGGATTTTGGTTGTCATTTTTGATTTATAACTGACTTTTGGTTGCTTTCTATTGCCTCATTGGTCATATCCTAGACAAATTTGTGTTTGTTTTCTCTGATCTGAATCCCTATTTGTAAAAACACTTCTGATATTTACATCTCGCCTTCCTTCGTTCATTCTCTTGATTTGTCCTCCCTCTTTGTGCCCCACTATTAAGCATTTTTATATTTGGTTTCCTTAACTGTTTATTTTGACAGCAGCTAATTGATGTTAAGCTCTTATATTTTCTGTATAGATACACTTGTAATTATTTTCATTTTTCAGCCAGAGATTCAAGCTTCCTTCTTAATTACCGTAAACCATTACAGTGGTTTGTGCTTGCATATCTCTGTTTCTTCTATAGAAGGGGCCTATTCTGCACTGTTGAAGAACGAGGCTCAGCAAGACATGTGAGGAAATCTTTCAGCTGACAAAAGCTTAATCTTTTTGAGTACTATATTTCAAATGTATATTAAGTACTTTATTACTTAAATAAAATGTTTTGAATACAGTGTAACGTTGGTAATTTGGAATCGTGATTAAGAGTGTCATTTATTACACAGTGATTCCATTGTGGTTTTTTTTTAATTGAAATGTAATTGACAGAGTATTGTATTAGTTTCATGTGTGCATCATAGTGATTCAGTACTTTATACATTTCAGATGGTCACCTTGTTAACTAGTTGCTGTTTATCACCACAGTTATTACAATATTATTGACTATATTTCCTACACTGCATATTACATCCCAGTGACTTAAATTTCTTTTATAACTAGAAGTCTTTACTTCTTAATCCCCTTCACTGATTTTGCCTGACTCCCAACCCACCCACCCCTTTTCCCTCTGGCAGCCACTGGTTTGTTTGCTGTATCTGTGAGTCATTTTCTGTTTTGTTTTTTAGATTCCATGTATAAGTGAAATGATAGAATGGTTGTTATTTCTCTGTCTTATTTCACTTAGCAAAATACCCTTTAGAGCCTTCCGTGTTGTCATAAATGACAAGACTTTATTCTTCCTTATGGCTGAATTTGTCAGTATTATACATTTACATTGTACGTATATGTCACTTCTTTTTCCATTATCTGTCGATAGGCACTTAGGTTCTATATCTCGGTTATTGTAAATAATGCTTTAGTGAACTTTGGGGTGCATGCATATTTTCAAGTTTAATGTTTTTGTTTTCTTCAGATAAGTACCCAGAAGTAGGATTGCTGGATCATAATGGTAGTTCTATTTTTTAACTTGTAGTGTTTTCTATAGTGGCATCATCAATTACAGGGCTTCCCTGATAGTGTTGGTAAAGAATCCGCCTGCAATGCAGGTAGACCCTGGCTCAATTCCTGGATCGGGAAGTTCCCCTGGAGAAGGCACAGGCTACCCACTCCAGTATTCTTGGGCTTGCGTTGCGGTTCAGCTGGTAAAGAGTCTACCTGCAATGTGGGATTCCATCCCTGGGCTGGGAAGATCCCCTAGAGAAGGGAAAGGCTACCCCCTCTGGTATTCTGGCCTGGAGAATTCCATGGACTACAGTCCATGGGGTCGCAAAGAGTTTGACATGACTGACCAACGTTCACTTTTCACCAGTTACATTCCCATCAATGTAGCACAAGTATTCCTTTTTCTCCTCATTCTCTCCAACACTTAAAAAAAAAAAAAATTAGGTTGGTACAAAAGTAATTGTGGTTTTGAGTTGTTGAATCTTGCTGTTTGATACTAGAATACATTCTTAAATGTTATACATCATTTTAATGAGCATTGCTTGCTTTATGTTTTTTTGCTAATGACATTACTTGCTATATATTTTGTATGTATTTTAGACTATAAAAATGATGTTAGAAAAAAAGCAAATTGGAGCAATTTTCTTATTTGAGTTCAAAATGAGTCACAAAGCATTGGAGACAACTCAATATCAACAATGCATTTGGCCTAGAAACTGCTAACAAATGTACAGTGCAGTGGTAGTTCAAGAAGCTTTGCAAATGAGACAAGAGCCTTGAAGATGAGTGTAGTGGCTGGCCATCAGAAGTTGACAAGAACCAAATGAGAGCAATCATCAAAGCTATACTCTTAAAGCTATACTAGAAGGTGTCAAAGAACAACCATTCTAAGGTCATTTGGCATTTGAAGCAAATTAGAAAGATGAAAAAGCTTGATAAGTAGGTGCCTTATGAGCTGACTGAAAATCAAAGATTGTCATTTAAAAGTGTTGTCTTTTACGCTATACAACAACAATGAACCCATTTCTCAGATTGTGATACGTAATGAAAAGTGGATTTTATACAAGTGATGATGACCAGATCGGTGGTTAGACTGAGGAGAAGCTCCAAAGCACTTCCCAAAGCTGAACTTGCACCAGGAAAAGGGCATGGTCACTGTTTGGTGGACTGCTGCAGGTCTGATTCACTACAGCTTTCTGAATCCTGGCGAAAACATTGCATCTGAGAAGTATGCTCAGCAAATTGATGAGGTGCACCAAAAACTACAAGGCCTGCAGCCAGCATTGGTCAACAGAATAGGCCTAATTCTTCAGGACAACGCCTGGCCACATGTTATACAGCCATCACTTCAAAAGTTGAACAAATTGGGCTGTGATGTTTTGCCTCATCCACCATATTCACCTGACCACTAACCAACCACTTCTTCAAGCATCTTGATGACTTTTTGCAGGGAAAATGCTTCCACAATGACCAGGAGGCAGAAAATGCTTCCCAAAAGTTTGTTGAATCCCAAAGCACAAATTTTTTATGTTACAGGAATAAACAAACATTTCTCATTGGCAAAAATGTGTTGATTTTACTGGTTCCTATTTTGAGTAATAAAGATATGCTGAGCCCAATATCTTTATTGAAGAAATTGTCTTTTCACCATTGCATATTCTCTTCTCTTGCCATAGATTCATTGACCATATATACATGGTTATTTCTCAGCTAGTATATTTTGAAAGCAGGGAGTATGATCCCTCCAGCTTTGTTCTTTCTGAAGGTTGTTTTGACTATTTGGGTCTTTTGTGGTTCCATACAAATTTTAGGATTCTTTGTTCTAGTTCTGTGAAACATGCCATGGGTATTTTGATAGGGATTGATTGTACATTGCCTGGGGTAGTATGAACATTTTAACAATGTTAATTCTTCAAATCAATGAGCAAGGTATATTTTCCCATTTAATTATGTTGTCTTCAAATTGCTTAAAAATACAGGTCTCACCGCCTGGTTAAATTTGTTCCTAGGTGTTTTATTCTCCTTATACAGTTGTAAATTAGACTGTTTTCTTCTATTCCTGGTACCTTGTTTTTGGTATATGGAAACACAACTTTTGATACCTGGAAGTTTCTATTAGAATGGTGATGTGGGAGAAGTGGGGAAAACACTTAACTGTTCAGACTCTGACCTGGTTAGAGAAGGATTACTTTGGCCACAGTGCTCCAGTTTGCCTGTGCATGCCATTCTGAGAAGGGTCAGTAAGCCTAATGGCAGGCATGAAGATTGGATTAAAGACCCAGGAAGGGCATGCCTCCTGCACAGGCTTTAAAGTCAGTTGGACTTGTTTACTGTATCTTTACTAGTTTAGTTAACCTGTGTCTACAGTTAAAAAGGTGGGAAAATGCTGTCTGTCGCCCATGGATGTCAAGGTGGATGAAAGCACAGCACCGTGCAGGCACTCACAGGATCACTTTGCATTCCTCTGTGAGCAGATGGATCAGAGACTTCTCTAAAAGCAGCTCATTGAGAAGTCGGTCGGTCCTGGTCTTGATCGTCTTGGTCCTGATTCATTCTTGCCATCGTCATCGGCTCTAGCTTAAATGCTGCCTGTGCTGTCTTCACTTAACTCACGTTAGCCTTAACAGCGTCCAGGACCTGGCTTCTCTGGCTAATTTCTCTCCTCTGACTTCTCTCCCCGGCTAAGTGAAGCTTCCCCAGCTATGTAGATTCTCCTGCCCATTCAGGTAAGGTTTTATTTAGCTTTCATTCCCTGAATTGTGTGTATTATGCTTTGGTTACCAAGATTGCTTAGGCTTCTATCCTTACTATGTACACCTTAGAAAGCACTGGCCAAACCGTTCCTGTCGGCTTTGTGTCACAGTACTTTCTGGGCACTTCAGTCTTTGTGCTGTATGACTTTAGGATAACCTTACTTTCTGGGCTCAGTCGCATCCAACTTTGTGACCCCGTGGACTGGAGCCTGCCAGGCTCCAGTCCATGAGGATTCTCCAGGGAAGAATACTGGAGTGGGTTGCCATTTCCTCCTCCAGGGGATCTTCCCAATCCAGAGATCGAGCTCATGTCTCTTGTGTCTCCTGCATTGGCAAGTGGATTCTTTACCACTAGCACCACCTGGCCCAATCTTTACACATCGCTTAAATAAAGAAAGTTGATTTTTTTTCTACCTTTAGTTAATAATTTGTAAAATAATTTGTGAAAATCATATTTTCATTATGAATACTACAGAATTTTCAAAATCACTCCCCATTGCCTGCTGCTAAAATAATAGTGCCAAAATATTCTTCCATCAGTGAAATATATAGGTCTTTTTCTGAATTTTACCAACGTACTACCTTCAAGTTTTTAAGTTCTTACAGAAATATTACATAATTACTGTAGAAAATTTGCAAGGTATAAAACACAAGGAAGACAATAGTAGCCAGATTCAGGAATCAAACTGACAAATTAGTTTTTGGCTTTCATAATGTGAAAAAAAAATAGAATGAACGCTATTAAAAGGGCTTGAGTGCTTCAGTTTTCCACAGCCTCCATCATTCCTTACTCTCCTGCCTCTCCACTTCTTGGACCTTGGGAGTATTGAGTTAGTCCACAACTCAGAAGCACAGTTATTAACATTCTTTTCTATTCAACCACACACACACATACAACTTTTATAACTAAGGAATTAAATCCTAAATGTACTTCCCATATTTTCCCATGTGATTAAATATTTTTATATGTAATTTCCTATTTGTATAGTTGCCTACTACAAACGTGTTAACAATTTTATCAAATTCATGCTATTGAATATTTGGGTTATTTCTGTTACAGAGATTGGAGAAGGAAATGGCAGCCCACTCCAGTACTCTTGCCTGGAAAATTCCATGGACAGAGGAGCCTTGTAGGCTACAGTCCATGGGGTCGCAAAGAGTGGGACATGACTGAGTGACTTCATTTCACTTCACTATTACAGATAAAGCTGTATAGTTCAGTCGCTCAGTCCTGCCCAACCCTGCGACCCCATGAACCGCAGCACATCAGGCCTCCCTGTCCATCACCAACTGCCGGAGTCCACCCAAACCCATGTCCTGTGAGTTGGTGACACCATACAACCATCTTATCCTCTGTTGTCCCCTTCTCCTCCTGCCCTCAATCTTTGCCAGCATCAGGGTCTTTCCCAGTGAGTCAACTCTTTGCATCAGGTGGCCAAAGTATTGGAGTTTCAGCTTCAACATCAGTCCTTCCAATGAATATTCAGGACTGATTTCCTTTAGGATGGACTGGTTGGTACTCCTTGCAGTCCAAGGGACTCTCAAGAGTCTTCTCCAACACCATAGTTCAAAAGGATCAATTCTTCTACACTCAGCTTTCTTTATAGTCCAACTCTCACACCCATACATGACCACTGGAAAAACCATGGCCTTGACTAGATGGACCTTTGTTGACAAAGTAATTTCTCTGCCGTTTAATATGCTGTCTAGCTTGGTCATATATATACATATTTATATAAACATTTTGGTCCTGGGGAAAGGGAGAGAATTTCTTTAAAATGTAAAGCTAAGTCATTATCATCTCTATAAAATGCAGTGCACACCCTACCTATTTAAGACTTACAGTTATGCTTAAAATATAAAAATTAAAAAGAGCCTTAGTTGATTGCTGCAATTTTCATGAGTTGATGAAGCTTTACTTGTAAGAGTCAGAACACCCCAGCTCTTACAGGTTAGAAGCTAAAAGGAAAAAGAGGCAAAGGAATTTTAGGCTTTTTGGTAGAGATCTTATGGATCACCTTGCCAGTGAGGGAGTTCCGCTGGTAGCTCAGACGGTAAAGAATTTGCCTGCAATGCAGGACACTTGGGTTCGATCCCTGGGTCAGGAAGATCCCCTGGAGAATGGCAACCCATTCCAATATCCTTGGAGAATTCTATGGAAAGAAGAGCCTGGCAGGCTCAGGTTACAGTCCATGGGGTTGCACAAGAGTTGGGCACGACTGAGTGACTAAAATTTGACCAGTGAGGAGCTCTTCTGTTAAGATGAGGAAATGGGTCTGGAGACCTTTAGGTCACATACCTCATTATTGGCAGGGCCCACATTAAAAGCATGTGTTGTTCTGCTTCTGCCATCTCACCTTCCAGGGTACATTGTTTCTTTAAGAAATCCAAAGCATTCACTGTTACAGAGCCTATAATCTGATTTCTACTTGATTGAACTTGTCAAGCTGATCTGGAAGAGGAGATAGCATTCATCCCACATTTGCTGCAGCCCTACCCACCTCCACCTCATTGCAGGCATTGCATGTCATTGCATCTGTATTTGAGACCAAAAAGGATCTTCAAATCCTTCTTTAAATCTTTCTTATTTCAGGCAGTCACAGCCAACTAGTCAAATTGGTTTTTCAGTTAGAATTATTTACCTTCACTAAAACCAGCCATGCTTGATGAAAACCTAAGTAAATCTTTATATGTGTGTTGCTTTCTCCACAGTGTATGGGAAGTATAGGACATATTCCAGTCAGTAACTGTGGCTCAGTCGAGAAGTGATTCTCAACTAGGAGGCCATGCCCTCCTAATTGGTGGTTGAAGGGGGGAAAACAAGCTCAAAGGCAGCAAGAGAGTCGAAAGGAGGAAGATAATTTGAAAAAGCTCTCTAGGTGATCTTTATGCCTGCACTTCCCACAGTTGCAAGTTACATCTTTGGTACCATTTCTTGTTGGAAATTTGTGATGTGGTCACACCATTTAGAGATTATTTTTTGATTCAGGCAACTATTGTAATGCAAAATGTGCGTGGTATAATTTGACTAAATGTAGCCATATCTTATGTATGTAATATAGCTCATCTCTCAAAACACACATTTATAAAGCTAAGGTATGTGGAATTTGCTATAGAATGTGATTGATGCGTGTGTCTTAAAATCGTCACCGTTCTCACTGTAATAATCATTTCTTTTTTCCTATAAGTTCTAGAGGTCTGATACCTAGTGGTAAATTCATATATTTCTTGACTCTGGAAGTAATGATAACAGGTATGGTGTTTTAATTTCTTTTAAGAAGGAATTAATACATTCTGAAAAGTAAATGAAATCTGAAGCTGTTTTTCACTGGCCTTTCTTTTACAGATGCATGACAAAAGCACAAAGGGCAGACAGTTAAAAAAGTATCCTCTTTTTAAAAGTGGTATGCAAAGATGCACTAGTAATTACACATATGCAGTTTATCCTTTTTCTTTTTAAAAATGTAGATCTCATTAACATTTTTAAAGGAGGCTGAACAAGAGTCTGATACTGATTCACTCACTAGTTTGTACATTGATGCATTAGATATTTATTGGGAAACTGCTGGATATCACATCTCGCTTGGGCTTCCCTGGTGGCTCAGAGGGTAAAGCGTCTGCCTACAATGTGGGAGACCCGGGTTCGATCCCTGGGTCGGGAAGATCCCCTGGAGAAGGCAATGGCAACCCACTCCAGTACTTTTGCTTGGAAAATCTCATGGACTGAAAAGCCTGGTAGGCTACAGTCCATGGGGTCGCAAAGAATCGGCCACAACTGAGCGACTTCACTTCACTTTGGAGCAGTGAAAAATGAATGATGAGGCCACAGTCCTCAAAGGGCTTACACTTCAGTAGGAAAGTCAAGCAAGTAGACAGATGGCTGCACAGATACTGTGTCTGGCAAAGCAGGCCACTTTTACCAGTTCAGGAAGAAGGGCTTGGAGGAGCCATGTACCCTAGGGGGCATTTCTATGTCAGGACATCAGGAAGGCTGTCTCACACACAGCTACCCATGACTTACTTGGCAAAAGAACCCACGAGTGTTTGCTCTGGACATGCAGCTTAATGTTTTGAAAAGGGTTCTAGGACTCATTCTTAGGATCAAATGAATTAATATTCACTATGATACTCACTAAACATTTTTTGATTCCCCTTGAGTGATATTTGTAAGAGAATGACATTTTATCAATATTTTATTAGAAGGTTTTTTTCTTTAATTAGAAAGTCAAGTCAGAAATAAAAATGTATCTTACTGAAGCCATGAATAGGAAATAAGAGGTTTTTTTGTTTGTTTGTTTTTTGGTGTCAGTGTTTAATTTGCTCAGTTACCAAAGTTAATTTAAACAGCAGTTAAAGCTATCCAGATTTATTTCATCTACCTTTTCCTCTCCCCAAACATATGCTTTTAATATTCATGCTGGTTTTCTCTGAATTCAGATGTAGTCATTAAGACTTTTTTTTTAAATGTATTGTAAGAAAGCCTTTTAATATGGATCATTGGTGGTTAAAAGAATTTACATTTTGCAGAGGAGTAATGTGTGTACATAGTTTAAAAAGTCAAATAATACTAAAAGATTCAGATGAAAAAGCATCAGTTTCCTGAACTTCTCTCTTTGTCTCTCCCCAGAAGCAATCATTCTGTGCACTTGCAGCAGTTCACACTGGTATTTGCCTTCTCCATTAGTAAGTATGTATGCTCTGGGTTCTCCTGATTCATCCATTCTAGACATGTATTGATTTTCTCTTCTGGTAGATGGTCGGTCATCTCGGCACTCCTGGCACATCTTTCCTCTACAAACCTTCCTAATAGGTGGCTTAAATCTCTCTTCAGGGCTTTCACCATAAGGACTGGAAATATTTCTTGCTCTTCCAAGTTATCTGCAGTGGTTGCATTTTTTTTTTTTTTGCAAACCTTTTTGGTTTTATTTTTATTAGTTTCTAAAATTTACACCCAGATGTTTAACCTATGTCTGTATCTTCCACTACTTCCTGAGATCTTTGAGAAAGGTCTCATGATATAATTTTTCTCCAAGAAACACCTGGTTAGGCAATAGACTGGCTTCAGTGTTTTCCTGAACACTTCCCTCCTAACTAAGCCTTCTGTCTTCCCTTCTTGAGTGTTGACTGCTCACTTGTCAGATCTGCTGCCAGCTTTCATCCTGTGACTTCCCTTTCACAGGTCCTGGGAAGCCCCCTGCTTCTTTTCTCTATTGGAGTCGCTGTTTTCTGCTTTACATCAATATTTTGATGGAGAATATCCTCCAGTAGCTTCATAAGAAAGAATCCAATCTCTAAATATTTTGTCTGAAAAATATTTTATTCTCCCATCACCACTGACCTTTGGCTTGGTAAATAATTCTTAGGTGGTAATGGACTTCCCTCAGAGTCGAGCTTTAAGGGGTTAATCAACTTCTGACTTCTTGTCTGTCTTCCCTCTAAGGCACTGGGGTTTGACCTTCTCCTATCTATGAAGTTGTTTTCATAGGTTTCTCAGTGTGGTTTTCAGGCAAAGAAAGGGGCAGTCAAGGGTATAAGGTCTTCAACATCTATTTACATCCCTCTGAAAACCAGAAATTTTTACCTTTTATATATAGTTAATAAAACAGTACTTTGGACTATTTCTGCCATTTGGAAATAATTGGACATACCCTTGTTTAGAAAGATGTAGACTAACCTTTTAGAGTAATATTTGACAAAATAAGCAGGCTAGTCGTGTGGGACTTGGAGCAACTTGCCGACTGATATAAGTTCTACAATTTATTTTCCGAATGAGATTTGGGGCTTTGAATGATGATTTTAAATGGCTGACTCATTCTTTGCTTAGAAAAGTCCACTGATTCTATCTGTAATATTCTATATACAAAGTACCATGATATTCATGGTTAATCTTTTAAGCACTAAGCCTTCTTATCTCATGTTTCCTGGCCAGGCATGCTTTTACCTTTGCTGTTGTTCAGTCACTCAGTCATGTCCGAGTCTCTGTGACCCCATGGGCTGCAGCACACCAGGCTTCCCTGTCCTTCACCATCTCCTGCAGTTTGCTCAAACTCATGTCCATTGAGTCAGTGATGCCATCCAACCATCTCATCCTCTGTTATCCCCTTCTCCTCCTGCCTTCAATCTTTCCCAGCATCAGGGTCTTACAGTGAGTCTGCTCTTTGTACCAAGTTTTTTTGTTAGGTAGTACTATTGAGATTTATAAGCCTTAGTGCCTAAAAGTAAAGGCTGTATTCACAGGAGATCTGGTAAGATGAAATGGAAGTCATCTAGGTGTAGGGGAGGTGATGGGGATTTTAAAAGTGTGTATGAAGAGGAAGCTATCAGGTAATGATGATACAAAAAGATAAGGCCAATTGGTGATGACCATTTGGACATTTTGGAAGATGGAAATACCAAGTGGAAAGTCTATCTATCTCCTAGGACTATGGTTGAGGGAAGAGGAAGAAGGAGTAAACAAAATGAAGCATACACAATAATTGCTTTATGTCATTTTATGTTATGCTGTAATTTCTTAAATATTTGCAGGTAAGCCAAGCTTCTTTATTCAAAGATAAGCTTGTGGTTTTGTAATTTTTTATCCTTAAGAAAATAGTCATTCAATTCTGAGCATATCGGTACCTTGTGGGAGTTTAGGGCAATAGACCTCTTACCCTGTGTTGGATGATAAATAATCCATAGAAATATCATATTCAGGTGGCTATCTGGAGAATATTTTAATATTTTATAATAACTTTTGAAGAAAAAGAATCCATAGAACAACAAAAAAAGTTTTTCGAAGTTCAACATGTCCTTGATGGGCTCATCCCTTGTAATATTGTCAGCTGTGTCGAGTGTCAGAAAATGGTGATTTAGAATCTTGGTCCTCAGCCGTTTCCTTCTCTTATTTTGAATCTTTTCCAAAATTCTGTTCCATTATTAATCATTTCTGTTTGTAGGTGATCCTAAGGATCACTAAAAATAGCTTATTCTTTCAGTTGCCTTTGTGTTTAAAATGTTACATCACATGTAAACTGAAAGGTTACAGAGCTGGACCTCAGGAGTTTTTCCCCATTATTCGCCACTATCTATTTGAGTGTTTTCTTACTGTCAGCTCTGCCACCAGATGTCTTGAATATGTTCTTCCTTAATAGAAAGGTCTCTGCCTCCATCCCTGTGCTACACCTCGAGCAGAAGACTAATTGCATTGTCTTCAGCTAGACTTCCATTCCCCCTGTATCACCGTTCTGCTCTCTCTGTATTTTTACCCTTCATTGACCGGTCAATGGCATTCAGTCTCAAAACTGAGCTTCTGTGCTCTCTAGTTATTTTCTAGCTTTGTCATCTAAGAGTAAGCAAGCTTCCACAGGATTCTTGGAATTGTCTAGTTTTATAAAGCCATCAGATGTTCACCCACTTGTGTAGATAAAACACTTTTTTTTGCCTTATGAATTATTAACTTTTTTTCCTTCTCTCTTTTTTCTCTCCAGAATTTAGGTTTTACTTCAACATTAACATAGTGTAGCTATCAGAAATTACCAAAAGCTCTTATTTCCAGTTACTGGTGAAGGTCAATGGTCCTTTGGCTCTTGCTAAAGAAACCATGACCTAATTTGTATAAGCTTCTTAAAGTCAGGACTATATAGTAATGAAAGAAGTTAATGTCTTCTTGTTGCATGCCTACCATGATCAAACACCATTTTCATTGGTTTACATGTATTAAAAATTCTTGCAACAGCCTTGATTTCCCCAGAACAATTTTTGTCCCATTTGAAAGATAAGAAAACAGACTTTGAAAGTTTAAGCACCTTGACCAAAGTCATACAGATAGCTTTAGTCCTGCTGAGAGTTGAGTCTGCATAATCTGACTCAATAGTGTGAACTATTTACTACCACCTCAGCCCCCCACAACATCTCTGAATCCAGATGTGGCTCCAGAAGAGTTTTTGGTGCAAAGAATCAATGCCTGATCTCACTGAAGCAACTCACTAAGGAGGATGAACCAGGAAAAGCATGTGAAAGATACAACGTAGTGTAGTGGTTCATAATGGGCTAACTTTAAATTATTAGGTTAATTTGAATGATTCATGTCTGGCTCTCAATTTCCTCATCTGTAAAATGAGGAGAAACATATCTTGAAGGGTCATGAAGATTAAATGAATACATATAAGTTGCTTATTGTGAAAAGAGTAATACAGGGAATCTATCTTAGGAATGGATCTGAAAGGCAGCAGTCTAAATTAGGTAGGGAATTATTTTTATCTTATGTAATACAAAACCTAGAGGCAAATGGTCAAGGCTGGTACAGTGGGTCCGATTCTCTACCTTCAGTTCAGTCGCTCAATCGTGTCTAACTCTGTGACCCCATGGACTGCAGCATGCCAGGCTTCCTTGTCCATTACCAACTCCCAGAGCTTACTCAAACTCATGTCCATTGAGTTGGTGATGCCATCCATCCAACTTATCATCTGTTGTCCCCTTTTCCTCCTGCCTTCAATCTTTCCCAGCATCAGGGTCTTTTCCAATAAGTCAGTTCTGCACATCAGGTGGCCAGAGTATTGGAGCTTCAACTTCAGCATCAGACCTTCCAATGAATATTCAGGACTGATTTCATTTAGGATGGACTGGTTGGATCTCCTTGCAGTCCAGGGGACTCTCAAGAGTCTTCTCCAACACCACAGATCAAAAGCATAAATTCCTCGGTTCTCAGCTTTCTTTATAATCTGACTCTCACATCCATACATGACTCCTGGAAAAACCATAGCTTTGACTAGATGGACCTTTGTTGACAATGTCTCTGCTTTTTAATATGCTGTCTAGGTTGGTCATAGCTTTTCTTCCAAGGAGCAAGTGTCTTTTAATTTCATGGTTTCAGTCACCATCCGCAGTGATTTTGGAGCCCCCAAACCAAAAATCTCTCACTGTTTCCATTTTTTCCCCATCTACTTGCCATGAAGTGATGGGACCAGATATCATGGTTTTAGTTTTCTGAATGTTGAACTTTCAGCCAACTTTTTCACTCTCTTCTTTCACTTTCATCAAGAGGCTCTTTAGTTCTTTTTCACTTTCTGCCAAAAGGGTGGTGTTATCTGCATATCTGAGGTTATTGATATTTCTCCCAGAGATCTTGATTCCAGCTTGTGCTTCTTCCAGTCCAGCGTTTCTCATGATGTACTCTGCATAGAAGTTAAATAAGCAGGATGACAACATACAGCCTTGACATACTCCTTTCCCAATTTGGAACCAGTCTGTTGTTCCATGTCTGCTTCTAACTCTCAGGAGGCAGGTAAGGTGGTCTCATATTCCCATCTCCTGAAGAATTTTCCACAGTTTATTGTGATCCATACAGTCAAAGGTTTTGGCATAGTCAAGAAAGCAGAAATAGATGTTTTTCTGGAACTCTCTTGCTTTTTTGATGATCCAGCAGATGTTGGCAATTTGATCTCTGGTTCCTCTGACTTTTCTGAATCCAACTTGAACATCTGGAAGTTCTTAGTTCATGTACTGTTGAAGCCTGACTTGGAGAATTTGGGGCATTATTTTGTTAGCATGTGAGATGAGTGCAATTGTGCAGTTATTTGAACATTCTTTGGCATTGCCCTTCTTTGGGATTGGAATGAAAACTGACCTTTTCCAGTCCTGTGGCCACTGGTGAGTTTTCCAAATTTGCTGGCATATTGAGTGCAGCACTTTCACAGCATCTTCTTTTAGAATCTGAAATAGCTCAACTGGAATTCTATCATTTCCACTAGCTTTATTCGTAGTGATGCTTCCTAAGGCTCACATTCCAGGATGTCTGGCTGTGGGTGAGTGACCACACCATCGTACTTATCTGGGTCATGAAGATCTTTTTTGTATAGTTCTTCTGTGTGTTCTTGCCACCTCTTCTTAATATCTTCTGCTTCTGTTAGGGTCATACTGTTTCTGTCATTTATTGTGTCCATCTTTGCATGAAATGTTCCCTTGGTATCTCTCATTTTCTTGAAGAGATCTCTAGTCTTTCCCATTCTGTTGTTTTCCTCTTTCTTTGCCTTGATCACTGAGGAAGGCTTTCTTATCTCTTCTTGCTATTCTTTGGAACTCTGCATTCAAATGGGTATATCTTTCCTTTTTACTTTTGCCTTACCTCCTTTTCCTTGTCTTGTTTGCCTTTCTCTCTACCTTACAGCATTGTTATTAATATAGGTGTTCCTTATAGCTGTAGCCATCATGTCTGCATTTTAGACTGAAAGGAGAGAGCAAAAGAACTGCTGGCCCTGTAAGGCACCCCCAAAATCTGCTTCTTTTGTCTCACTGATCAGAAAGTCACATGAGCACCCCATCTGCAAAGTGTTGACTGTAACAGCAACAAAAGAAAATGGAACTGTTTGCAAAGAATCAGGAGCTAGCCAACATAGGTATGTGACTACATGTGTGTTCATACATGGTGATACATGTGTGTATTGTGTACCAGAGGCCATAGCATCAGGAAAAAACTACCACAAAACTACATGTATGCAGGTCAAGAAGCAACAGTTAGAACTGAACTTGGAACAACAAACTGCTCAATATTGGGAAAGGAGTATGTCAAGGCTGTTTATTGTCAACCTGCTTATTTAACTTCTATGCAGAGTACATCATGTGAAATGCAGGGCTCAATGAAGCACAAGCTGGAATCAATATTCCTGGGAGAAATATCAACAACCTCAAATATGCAAATGGTACCATACTAATGTCAAAAAGTGATGAGGACCTAAAGAGCCTCTTGTTGAAGATAAAAGAGGAGAGTGAAAAAGCTGGCTTAAAACTCAGCAGTCAAAAGATGGAGATCATGGCATCTTGTCCCATCACTTCATGGCGAATAGATGGGGAAGAAGTGAAAACAGTGACAGATTTCATTTCTTAGAGGGGCTTCCCTGGTGGCTCAGATGGTAAAGAATCTGCCTGCAATGTGGGAGACACGAATTCGACCCCTGGGTTGGGAAGACCCCCTGGAGAAGGGAATAGCTAGCTCTTCCAGTATTCTTACCTGGAGAATTCCATGTACATAGGAGCCTGGCAGGCTAAAGTCCATGTGGTTGCAAAGAGGTGGACACGACTGAGCTACTAACACAACATAAAATCACTGTGGATGGTGACTGTAGCCATGAAATTAAAAGACACTTGCTCCTTGGAAGAAAAGCTAATGACCAACCTAGACAGCATATGGCAAAGCAGAGACATTACTTTGCCAACAAAGGTCCATATAGCCAAAAGTGTGGTTTTTCCAGTTGTCATGTACTATTGTGAGAGTTGGACCAAAAAGAAGGATGAGTGCCGAAGACATCAACCCTGAATATTCATTGGAAGGACTGATGCTGAAGCTGAAGCTCCAATACTCTGGCCACCTGATGTGAAGAGCCAACTCATTGGAAAAGACTCTGATGCTGGGAAAGATTGAAAGCAGGAGGAGAAGGGGACAACAGAGGACGATATGGTTGGATGGCATCACCAACTCAATAGACATGAATTTGAGAAAACTCCAGGTGATGGTAAAGGACAGAGAAGCCTGGAGTGCTAGAGTTGGACATGACTTAGGGAATGAACAACAACCACCACAAAACTAGGGAAGAATTGAAGCAATAGTATCCTATCTAGCAGCAAACCTGAGGAGCAGAAGCACCTCATAAAAAGCTGAGGGAAATAAGTTGGAGAGGGTATGAAAAGATGTTCCTACTACATATGTTAAAATATTAAGACAAAAAATGTGCTTGACCATTGTAAAAGGATGATGTATAAATGCCATTATATATATGTCACATATATAGATCTTAAGGTCATATCTAAAGGTCACATCCAGGTCTTAAGAAGTTGCCTTAATTGGTTAGGCAGAATTATCACAAAGCCTCGGTCCTGGGCTTGAACTCCACAGAGATTAATTACCATCCCCTTATAATCGGTCCTTGGCCAGCCTTCTCATAAATGAATGTAGTCCAGACAGTAATGAATGTAAGTTTTTTTTTTCAACCTATATCCACTCCCAAACCACAGAACATCCATTCAAAGAGACAGTGAACTGATAGCATCATCTTTGTTCTGAAGGACAAGAGGAGGTCTGTGGTAACAGAAGGCATATGCTTGGCTGGGGCTTAGCAGCCATCAGAAGGGGCCCATTTGTCATCAGCCCACTGCACACTGGATTCATTTCTGGAGAAAACTTTTCACATCGGAGGTCTCCTGACCAGGATGAACCAGAGGATTACCTGACATTTGCCTTGCCAGTGGTTGATTTCATTAGCCTTATTGATCTATAATGAAAAATAAAGATTTTCAGTGCCTGGGCTACATTGCTCAAACAATTATATAATCAAAGGTTTATTTAACCTTGGATACTTGATTGGATTATATTTAGATGACATTTTGGTGTCTTTTTGCTTGACAAGGCTTGAGTTCATTTGAGGGTAAGTGCACATTTCTGAAGTTGATTTAAAACAAGGAAATGGTAGGTAGAAAACAGGGTGATTTTAAAGATACTGAGTTTCTTTCCTTTTTTTGGCCACAGCTTGTGGCATGCAGGATCTTAGTTCTCTGACCAGGGACTGAACCCATGCCGCCACTGAACCACCAGGGAAGTCCCAATGATAGTTAGTTTCATTAAAAAAAATTTAGTCATCAATATTTAATAGCTAAGATGATAAACAAGAAGTTTATACATTTTTTCAGCTATATATATATATATATATATATATGTAGTGGGTTAAATAAAGAAGTCTTCAGGAGTGGCCATGCAAGATGGATGGAATAGATAGAAATAGAGCCCACAAAGAATAATGCCCAGGTTCACTGCTAATGGTGAATTTCTTATAATGCTGGGAAACATCCTGGCTGAAAAAGACAACTGACTTTTTCTCCCTATCTGCTTTAAAATATGAAGGTAATGTGATTTTAATATGCCTGCATTTGAGAGCGGACAGTGACCTATATACATTTCTTTTGCCGTTGGTCCAAGAAATTAATTTTTACCATTTCATAAGATAGGCCATTTCAGAGAAGATTCTTGCTCATTTATACAAAACAAACTAGTAACAAAAGAATGCAGAAAAGAGGCAAACTTTATCCCATCTAGTGAACAAGGAACATGAAAAAAATTGAAAAATTCTTAAGTGCTGGGCTGTCTGGGGAATTTACTAAAAAATATTCTAGAACCAAGCCTTTCATGTTTGAGTCATCATCACTCTTGGAGGAAGACAGGAATATTTGTGTCCTGCAGTTATGAGTTGGGCCTGTTTCATTGTGTCATTGATGGAGTTTGCTGGCTTCAGCCACTGGGTGTTTGCCATTATAAAGATAAGAGCTGATGCAGTCATACAGAAGCTCTGATATTTATGTAGATGTACTGTCTATAGCTTGAATGATTTTGCTTTACCTAATTTCAAATCACTGCTAGGCGTGATTAGGCCAGGACAATGCTTCTCAATTTTTTTAGCTTTGCTACGTGTTTCTACCCCACAAAACTCAAGAATTTTAAATCACCACCTCCTGATAATAAGATCTGCGACTGCCGCTCTTGTGAGCATACTCACATATCCATCACTTAAGATGTCAAGCATTTCTGTCTCTATCAGAACAAATTCAAGTATTTCTGAAACAGGGTTCAAATACAACATCTTTCCAAATGTTTTCATTTTATACATTAAAACATAACACCGAAACCATTTGTTTTAAACAAAAATTCTTTTGGCTTATGTATCATTGCCAACAATGGCGACTCTGAAATCAGAATTTAGGCAGCTCTATTTTTGATTTGTAAGGCAGAACAGCATGTATTTTGCTCTTCTGTAGCAAGATTGGTTCCACAGAGGAGGTGGTAGTAAAAAATTTATTTTTCCTGAGTAAGCTATGCAGACGTGAATCAGAAGACACATGGGGAAGAAATATATGTTCTTCTGAGGTGCTGTTTTTGCAAAGGCTCTTTTTGACAGTAACCACACTTTATGTCCCTGCCCTTTACAATATTCTGTAATTTCTAATAAAACATAAAATAAATTTACACTTCTATTTAAAGTCAGCAGTTGTAGGTTCTGCTATCAATCCCTCAAGCTAAAGTATATTGTGTCATCGGGAACAACATGATACAGTAGCGAGTGCATTAGACAAGGTGTTAGATATTCTGGACTGAGATCCCACTGGGCCATTTACTGTCGATTTGGACAAGGCTTTTCACAGCCTCCTTTTCTTGACCTATATCACAAGAATAAGCATCTTTGCCTATCCCATGGGGTTGCTTTGCACATGAAGTAATGTAAATGTAAATTGTTAGTTCCTTTATAGATATAAAAGAATTCTAGTTGGTTTTTAACACCACAGTAGCCTTTCTAATTCAGGGTTTATTCTATCAAGGGAAGAAATTCACTGATGGATATAGAAAACAAAGTTACTGGCTGTAGAAGAAATGGGAAGAGTTTTTGACATCAAATAGGTATGATATTTTAGAAATGGATAATGTCTCCAGAAGGTCTCTAGTCTCAAGATATAGAATTGCAATAATTGTAAAATTATTATCAGAATATTAGCCACCTGTCTAAATTTGAAATATGTTATAGATGTTGGGTAATAAAAAAAATCAATGGTAGCTTTAAATGAATGCTTTATACTATTGTTACCAGGATACAACTATTATGCAGTTCTGATAATCAGATGATTTATGGTCATGAGTTATTTCTTGAAAAGGGTTATTTACATTGTTAGGTAAGGAGAAATACTTAGGCAAAAATGTTTTATTCCTATTCCTTACATTTTTTTAACCTTAAGAATAGAAAGAATATCTTCTTGAACTGTTCTTCATAACTGTGTGCTCTTACTGGTATCAAATAATCTTAAATTGCAACCAAGGTTGATCTTTACATTGGATTCTCAGTCATACATAGATTCACCTTCAAGAATTAAAAAGGGGGACTTCAATGGCATTGACTATTGAATTCACAAAGTAATCACATGAAAATCATCTAAAAAATGCATGTATTCTTGTTCATTTCAGTGTAGTAAAATAGGCAAATTTGAAATTTGGATCTGAACTTAAAAACTTGCAAGACTCTAATAGTACAGGAAATATGTTCTCAAAAGTAGTCAGCCATCAGAGGTCAACTCAATATGACTAACAGATTACTAAAAGTCATTTTTTTTCTTTCTTCCCTTTTTTTGATTATTTTTGAAGGAAATCATTCTATGTGTCATTCTTAAAATGCTCAAAATAATTTCCCAAAGAATGTTTTTATCAAGATTCTTATGCTGCTTATAAAAAAATCTTCATTCTTTACACTCCATTTACTTTTGACATTGTAAGTGTATATTTTTAAAAAATCCTCATTTCTTACATGATGACCAGGTGTACTACTGGTCAAGACAGTATGGATTTAAAGATAAAACACAATTTTTGATTTGTGCAGATAAGTTGTGTTTTCCTGATGATTTAACAAATTTAAGAAGCATTTTAAAAAGACGAGAAATATTTTAAGTCTAAGTCAATGAGAGCAAATTATATATTTTGTCCTCAATCTAACATGGGAGGGTGTGTGTCAATTATTATTACACTAAAGAAAGATTTAGTGACTAAAATGTATCATATTTCATGAAGCTGGGCTTGATTGGACTCACCTGGGTGGTTCTATTCCACATAATATCAGCTGGGACTGCAGATATCTGTAACTTGGAATGGGCTGGGCTATTCAATACATGTCACCACAGAATGGACAGCCGCTATTGGCTGCATAACCTCTTTGTGTGTTGGTTCTCTACGTGACCTCTGAAGTTAGACTGCTAAGACTGTGTCAGCTGGGCTCAAAAGAGAACAGTATTTCAAGTAGTGAAGGAAAACACGGCAGACCTCTTGATGCTTTGCCTCAGAAGTTACAGCATCACTCATGCTGCATTCTGTTGATCAGAGCATATCCCGGGACCAGCCCAGGTACAGGGGAGGGAAGACAGAGCACATATGTCAATGGAAGGAGGGACTGAAGGGTTTATAACTATCTTCAGTCCCCAGGGACTTCCCTGGTGGCTCAGACGGTAAAGCGTCTGTCTACAAAGCGGGAGACCTGGGTTCCATCCCTGGGTCGGGAAGGTCCGCTGGAGAAGGAAATGAAGATCCTGGAGAAGGAAATGGCAACCCACTCCAGGACTATTGCCTGGAAAATCCCAGGGACAGAGGAGCCTGGTAGGCTACAGTCCATGGGGTCGCAGAGAGTCGGACAGGACTGAGCCACTCCACTTTCCTTTCCTTTCAATCCCCAGTAGGGGGAGAAGTCTCCATGTTTGGTGAGAAATTGTCATGGCATCCTATAAAGAATTTCAGATGCTGTCATTACTTAGATGGTTATTTGTTTTTTCTAAATGTCTGTTCTCATTGTGTAATGATTCAAAACAAGAACTCATTGTATACGTAGAACATTATGACTTTTTGATCTAGCATACAACTTTTAAAATATATATGTTTGTAAATGGCTGCAGAGTAGTTACCATCACTGCATAAAAACAGAAGAAAAAACGTAAACTGTTTATGCTTGTTGTTTGCTTAGACTTGATGAGCTGGCAAATTTTCATCATTGTTGCACTTAGTCTTTATGGCAGAGGCTTCTAGATGTTGTCACCTTTTATGCATTTTTCCCTCTCTTAGTATAGATTTGCAATCTTTGAATCTAATCAAAAGACTACATTTCCTAGTGTCCATTGCAGTTTTTTTTTTCCTGTGATTAAGTGCCAGCAATCAATCAAAAACTGTTGGATGAGTTGTTTTTGTCTTGTTTCGTTTTACTGTTGAAAGTGGATAGATTTGCTGCTGCTGCTGCTAAGTCACTTCAGTCGTGTCCACCTCTGTACGACCCCATAGATGGCAGCCCACCAGGTTCCCCCACCCCTGGGATTCTCCAGGCAAGAACGCTGGAGTGGGTTGCCATTTCCTTCTCCAGTGCATGAAAGTGAAAAGTGAAAGTGAAGTCGCTTAGTTGTGTCCGACTCCTAGTGACCCCATGGACTGCAGCCTACCATGCTCCTCCATCCATGGGATTTTCCAGGCAAGAGTACTGGAGTGAGGTGCCATTGCCTTCTCCGGATAGATTTGCTGGTAGCTTCATTGAAAGAAACATTGTGTATTCACACACGGTCATTTTATGCAAGGAAAATTAAGAAAACTTTAAAGCTGGCCTCAGATAATATCCCACTGTGTCATGGTAAATAATCCTTTTTCTGTATTGCTGGATTCTTTTTGCTAGTATTGTGTTGAATTCTGTGGCTATATTCACAGGAGATGTTGCCATGTGGTTCTATTTTCTCATGATGTCTTTGCTTGATTTTGATGTCAGGGAAATTCTGGGCTCAAGAGTGAGTTGTAAAGTTGCTTTCTTTCCCAATTTTTTGGGGAAGGATTGGTAGAAGACAAATGTTAAGCCTTCTTTAAATATGTGGTAGAATTTACCGGTAAAGTCATCTTGGCCAGGGATTGTTCTTTGTAGGAAGTATTTTGATTATTAATTTGATCTCTTTTCCTGTTATGGATATGTTCAAATTTTCAAAAAATCTTCTTGAGTTAGGTTCAGTAGCTTGTGTTTTTCTAGAAATCTGTCCATTTCATATAGGTTACCTAATTTTTTTGTCATATAGTTGTTCCTAGTATTCATTTTAAATCCTTTTTATTTCTGTAATCTTGGTAGTAATATACCCTCTCTCATTCCTGATTCTAATAATTTTAGTCTTCTCTCTGTTTTTCCTTGGTCAGTCTAAACAAAGTTTAGCCAATATTGCTAATCTTTTCAGAGAAACAACTCTTGATTTTATCGATTTTCTTTCTTATTTCCTGTTCTTCACTTCTACCCACTCTGATCTTTATTATTTTTTTCTACTTGCTTTTGGTTTAGTTTGTTCTTTTTCTAGTTTTTTCAGATATGAACTTAAAACATTTTCTTTTTGTAATACAGAAATTTATAGCTATAAATTTCCCACTAAGTACTAATTTATTTGCATCCCATAAATTTTGGTATGCTGTATCTTCATTTTCATTAATATCAAAGTATTTTTAAATTTCCCTTTGCTGCTGCTGCTGCTAAGTCGCTTCAGTTGTGTCCGACTCTGTGCGACCCCATAAATGGCGGTCCACCAGGCTCTGCCATCCCTGGGATTCTCCAGGCAAGAACACTTGAGTGGGTTGCCATTTCCTTCTCCAGTGCATGAAAGTGAAAAGGGAAAGTGAAGTCACACAGTCATGTCGCACTCTTTGCAATCCCATGGACTGCAGCCTACCAGGCTCCTCCGTCCATGGGGTTTTCCAGGCAAGAGTACTGGAATGGATTGCCATTGCCTTCTCCGAATTTCCCTTTGGATTCTTCATTAATCAATTGATTATTAGGAGTATATCTACTCTTGATATCAAAGTATAGGATAACAAAGGGAAAAATAAAAAAGAAAAGTTAATGATTTATAGTATGAACCAGATCCTACTCTAAAAGCCATTACTTGCATTTAATAGAACATGCCATTGTTCTTTTTCATCTTATACCTGTGTTCCTTTATTATTACATATTCTAAGATGGTATGGATGGATCTTCCCAAGGTTTTATCATGTTTTCTATGATACTTGATATGTCTTCACCTTTGATCTCAGTTTACCTGATTGTTTAACAATCAGTGAAATGTAACAGTTTTTCTCTTTCTCCCTCTTATGGAGGCAATATGGACAGCAAAGAAAGTTAAGTGTAGATTATATCTCTTACTTTCAGCATAACAAGAATTGCAGGAAAAGAACTGACACTTAATGGTCTTGTATCTTTTTGTGTGTGTATTATTTTAATTAATTGTTGTAATACCATGTGGTAAGGCAGGTTGTTCTTATTTTTCATATGAGACTCAGGAAAATTAAGTAATTTTGCATTGTATTACCTTGATAAATAATGTATCTGGGGCTTGAATGCAGTTCTGACTATGGAAAGAGCCCATTCTCTTTTCACTGATCTTTCCAAGAAGCAAAGGAAATAGCTCCTCCTGACTACATTCTGGAAGTTTTTGCAATAGGTAATAAGGATCTATTAGCCACAGCCAGGCTATACAATGTGTTCTCTACTTTGATCTCAAAACTCTCACTTGTTCTTCCTTTAATTCTCACTTGAATATTTTCCATCAAATGGTCCCACTCTCTTTGGTACCTTCTTTGCATATTATATCTGATTATTGTATTATCCACATTCTAGCCATAATTTCCATGCCAGCAAAAGATAACATACATAATTTTCCTGTACAATTCTATCTCCATTTTTTCATGTTATATCCCAGTACACTTGAAATTAAGATGATTATTTTTTTATCATTTACCCTCCTTTCTTTTTTTTTTTTGGTTGAACTTCCCTGGTGGCTCAGACGGTAAAGCGTCTGCCTACAATGCAAGAGACCTGGGTTCAATCCCTGGGTCAGGAAGATCTCCTGGAGAAGGAAATGGCAACCCATTCCAGTATTCTTGCCTGGAAAATCCCATGGATGGAGGAGCCTGGTAGGCTATAGTACATGGGGTCGCAAAGAGTCAAACATGACTGAGTGACTTCACTTTTTTTTTTATTCTTAATCTTTTTGCCACAGCTGTTGACTTTCCATCATCTCATTATCCTATTATTAACAGTATTTTCTCCATTTCCATTGTCAGCTTAAAACTAACAAGTTTTAAGTAAAGTTTAAATAAAAATTCTTTGAGGAAAGAGGATAAATTCTGAAGTCTGACTTTTAGATTTCAGACCCTTTCTGCCACTGATCAATCCTAGCTGCAAGAACCTGGAAAAATTACTTCATCTCTTAAAACCTACCTCTTAGGATTATGGTAAGATGAAATAAGTAGATTCATGTCAGGTTCTTGGACAGAGCCCAGCATAAACTTTATGTGGCATAAAAATTATGCCATAACATTATTATTTTTTTAATTAGTATTATTTATTGTTAGCCACTATTGATCCAAATATATATAGTATTTTTTTCAATGAAGGCATAGCTGAAGCCTAGCTTTATAATATTTTTAAAAGAATTTCTGCAAGTTTAATCATTAATTTACCCAATTCCTTCATTTTTTCACTATTGCATTCATAGCTTTTCCTGAAGAAATTAAAAAAATTCTAGGACGAAGCATGCCAAAATGAAAGAAGCTCCACTTTGGGTTTTGAGAAGAATTTTATAAACTTGATAGGGTCTAATTCTTCCTTGTCTGTCAAGTACAGTGCAATTAATGATCCTTCAGAAGATTTGAGTTACCTTAATGGAAAATGAAGATCATGGCATCCAGTTCCATCACTTCGTGGGACACAGATGGGGAAACAGTGGAAATAGTGTCAGACTTTATTTTGAGGGGCTGCAAAATAACTGCAGATGGTGACTGCAGCCATGAAATTAAAAGACGCTTACTCCTTGGAAGAAAAGTTATGACCAAATTAGATAGCATATTCAAAAGCAGAGACATTGCTTTGCAGACTAAGGTCCATCTAGTCAAGGCTATGGTTTTTCCTGTGGTCATGTATGGATGTGAGAGTTGGACTGTGAAGAAGGCTGAGCGCCGAAGAATTGATGCTTTTGAACTGTCGTGTTGAGAAGACTCTTGAGAGTCCCTTGGACTGCAAGGAGATCCAAGCAGTCCATTCTGAAGGAGATCAGCCCTGGGATTTCTTTGGAAGGAATGATGCTAAAGCTGAAACTCCAGTACTCTGGCCACCTCATGCGAAGAGTTGACTCATTGGAAAAGACTTTGATGCTGGGAGGGATTGGGGGCAAGAGGAGAAGGGGACGATAGAGGATGAGATGGCTGGATGGCATCACTGACTTGATGGACGTGAGTCTGAATGAACTCCGGGAGTTGGTGATGGACAGGGAGGCCTGGTGTGCTGTGATTCATGGGGTCACAAAGAGTCAGACACGACTGAGGGACTGAACCGAACCAAATGGAAAGGAATGCATCCTCATATATTACTAGAAGGACTTCCCTGGTGGCCCAGATGGTAAAGCGTCTGCCTACAATGCGGGAGACCTGGGTTCAATCCCAGGGGTCGAGGAGATCTCCTGGAGAAGGAAATGGCAACCCACTCCAGTATTCTTGCCTGGAAAATCCCATGGATGGAGGAGCCTGGTGGGCTACACAGTTCATGGGGTCGCAAAGAGTCAGACACGACTGGGTGACACTCACTCATAGTACTAGAAGGGCCCACCTCCTTCCCTTTCCCCTAGTCAGCCTCTTCACAGTATTTTGATCTTCTCATTATATAAATTGCCAACATCTGCTGCATCATTGAAAAAGCAAGAGAGTTCCAGAAAAACATCTATTTCTGCTTTACTGACTATGCCAAAGCTTTTGACTGTGTGGTTCACAATAAACTGTGGGAAATTCTTCAAGAGATGGGAATACCAGACCACCTTACCTGCGTCTTGAGAAATCTGTATGCAAGTCAGGAGTTAGAACAGCAGTTAGAACTGGACATGGAACAACAGACTGGTTCCAAATAGGAAAAGGAGTATGTCAAGGCTGTATATCGTCACCCTGCTTATTTAGCTTATATGCAGAGTACAGCATGAGAAACACTGGGCTGGAAGAAGCACAAGCTGGAATTAAGATTGCTGGGAGAAATATCAATAACCTCAGATATGCAGATGACACCACCCTTATGGCAGAAAGTGAAGAAGAACTAAAGAGCCCCTTGATGAAAGCAAAAAAGAGGAGAGTGAAAAAGTTGGCTTAAAGTTCAACCTTCAGAAAGCTAGGGCTTCCCTGGTGGCTCAGATGGTAAAGTGTCTGCCTGCGATGTGGGAGACCTGGGTTCAATGCCTGGGTTGAGAAGATCCCCTGGAGAAGGAAATGGCAACCCGCTCCAGTACTCTTGCTTGGAAAATTCCATGGACTGAGGAGCCTGGTAGGCTACAGTCCATGGGGTCACAAAGAGTCGGCCATGACTGAGCAACTTCACTTTCACTTCATAAAACTAAGATCATGACACCCAGTCCTATCATTTCATGGCAAATAGATGGGGAAACAGTGGCAGACTTTATTTTGGGGGGCTCCAACATCACTGCAATTGGTGACTGCAGCCATGAAATTAAACGATGCTTACTCCTTGGAAGGAAAATTATGACCAACTTAGATAGCATATTCAAAAGCAGAGACATTACTTTGCCAACAAAGGGCCGTCTAGTCAAGTCTATGGTTTTTCCAGTGGTCATGTATGGATGTAAGAGTTGGACTATAAAGAAAGCTGAGCACTGAAGAATTGATGCTTTTGAACTGCAGTGTTGGAGAAGACTCTTGAGAGTCCCTTGGACAGCATGAAGACCCAACCAGTCCATCCTAAAGGAAATCAGTTCTGAATATTCATTGGAAGGACCGATGTCGAAGCTGAAACTCCAATACCTGATGAGAAGAGCTGATTCATTTGTAAAGACCCTGATGCTGGGGAAGATTGAAGGCAGGAGGAGAAGGGGATGACAGAGGATGAGAAAGTTGGATCACCAACTGAATGGACATGAGTTGAAGTAAACTCCGAGAGCTGGTGATGGACAGGGAGGCCTGGTGTGCTGCAGTCCATGGGGTCACAAAGACTCGGACATGACTGAGTGACTGAACTGACTGAACATTATTAAACAAAGCATAAAAACTTCAAGATATTGGCCTACCTCAGTTCAGTCTTGATGTGAAATATAAAATTTATGTTTCCCCTTGGATACAGCTTTTGAGCATTTAAGGAATAGGGGGTGGCAGAAATGCTTTTGGAAAGAGTACTCATTAGCTTTTCCAGGTTTGTCAGTTTTCTTCTCTTTTCTACATTTATTTCTACCCAAACCTCCAACCGAAGATCACTCCAAACAGTAATAGCCTTTTTCAGCAACTGCACTAAAACCAGAATCACTGAGGCGCTTGTAAAATTATAGTTGCCGAGGTCTGACCCTTGATCTCCTGAATCAGAATCTTTGAGTACAGGGTTGTGCAGTTAAGTATTTTTAAAAATATCATTCAGAATGTACACATCTTTTGTATTCCTTTTTTTCCTTCCTTTTGATATGCCCATCAGTTCAAATGTAAACTCTAGGTCTTTTTTCTTCTTTTTTTTCTTCCTTCTTTTCTTTCTTTCTCTTCCTCTCCTTCCTTCTTTCCTCTTTATTTCCTCCTTTTTTACTTTCTTTCTTGATAATTTTCATACTTGTGTCTTTAAATCTATCTTCTGAGAGATTTGCTTGTAAAATTTATTTAAAAATATTGAAATTGTTTAAGTGCTTTTGTTTTCTAAATATCATAAATTACTGTTCTTTTTTTTTCTTAATGTTATCTCAAGTGATACAATAAATTGATTTGGAATTAACATATTTCCTTTAACTTGTAGAATATTTAAAACAAAGATGAGGGAAGAAATTACATAAATTTGAAACCTTAAAGAAAGTTTCTGACTTTAAAATTTTAGTGAAAATTTTCCTTTCAGCTTTATTATTAAAAATGATAAGACTTGAAAAAAATCATGGCACCAATTTTGCTTGTATCTTCTGCATGCAATATCTTAATGAATATCTTCAAAGATGCAAAATCCCTTTCATTTTATCTGGAGTTACTTATCTTGGTTTTCATCATTAATGTTTTAGATTTTTTGCAGCTTTTTATGACCTTGGATATTAAGTAAAATTCTAGAAAATGGGATTGATAGGTGGGGAGCTCTATGTATAAGGGAAGTATTAGTATTTATACCACCAAGCTTTTTTTGCTTTGTTTTTTTGTCTCCATAGGGACTGCTGAGACAGCTATCTATTACTGCCAAGTGTCAGATTTAGCAGAACTATCCTCAAGGGCCTGAATACATTCACTAACTACCCTAGTTATCCCTACATCTCAAAATCCCTACATCTAGGAATTTTCCCTGCTTTTTCTTTTTTCCCTCGGAGGTAAATACCAGCCACCTTTACTCTATATGCAAGTGCGGGATGTGAGGGTAAGTGGGCAGTGAATCAACTTTTCCATGGTGCACACAGACCAGCAATCAATTACCTATTATCTGCTTTCTCTCTCCCTCCTGTCCTTTGTCTTACCTGCTCTTTGTCTTTGTCCTAAGTCTGGATATTTTATTATCTCTACTGCACCGAATCCTACTTGGTTTGAACTCTTCAGTTCAGTTCAGTTCAGTCTGCTCAGTCGTGTCCGACTCTTTGCAACCCCATGAATTGCAGCACGCCAGGCCTCCCTGTCTATCACCAACTCCCGGAATTCACTCAGACTCATGTCCATCGAGTCAGTGATGCCATCCAGCCATCTCATCCTCTGTCGTCCCCTTCTCCTCCTGCCCCCAATCCCTCCCAGCATCAGAGTCTTTTCCAATGAGTCAACTCTTCACATGAGGTGGCCAAAGTACTGGAGTTTCAGCTTTAGCATCATTCCTTCCAAAGAAACTCTTACAGCTCCCGTAATTTTATCTCATTTGTCAACACTCTTCCATCTGCTTTTTCTATTCTAGAAATATATTGAAATAGCTCATCTGCTTAAGGCCTCATCTAGTCTTAGAAGACTTTTCTCCTTTACTGTCTTTTGAATGGTAAGATAAGCCGGTCCATTGGACCTTTCGGCAGATTTCCTTTAAAGCTTTTAATTGTGGTAAAATGCACAAAACATAAAGTTTACCATTTGAACTATTTTTAAGTCAACTGTTACACAGAATTAAGTACATTTGCATTGTTGTGCAGTCAATCTCCAGAGCTCTGTTCATTTTACAAAACTGAAACTCTATACCCATTAAAATGATTACTCCAGAGTTCCCTTCTAGTGGTTAAGATTCCAGGCTTTCACTGCTGTGGCCTGGGTTTCAGGCCCTGATCAGGAAACTGAGATCCCACAAGCTGCACAATGTGGGCAAAAAGTAAAACAAAATGACAACTCAACACTCCGACCTTCCCCTGAATTCCTGTCTCAATGAATTTTACTCCCCTAAGTCCCTCCTATAAGTGGAATGATACAGTTTTGGGGACTGGCTTATCTCCCTAGCATGTTCTGAGGCAGTTCTTATATAATGGGATTCCAAACTCATCCCAGTCACTCTTCTTTGAATTCTCTCTTGTTTTTCCATGTCTCATTCAGGGAGGTGAGGTACAAATAGCACATATTAATCTTGGAAAAGACCCTGATGCTTGGAAAGATTGAAGGCAGGAGGAGAAGGGGACAACAGAGAATGAGATGGTTGGATGGCAATACTGACTTGATGGACATGAATTTGAATAAGCTCTGGGAGTTGGTGTTGGACAGGGAGATCTGGTATGCTGAAGTCCATGGGGTTGCAAAGAGACACGACTAAGTGACTAAACTGAACTGAATCTAGGTACAGTGTGCAAGGCAGAGAAAGAACTCATTCTGAATATTACGTTTCTAATAAGGAATGTATGAGATTTTGTGATTGCCTCCTACTGCTGTTGACTCATATTGAGCTTTGCTATCAACTCAGACTCCTAAATACTTTAAGCCACTTCTCTGGTGCCCTTCCCTCACCATTTTGTCTCACCAGGCACAAGGAACATTAGAAATTGCATATTAAGGTCATAATGAGATTTTGAAGATCTGCATGATGAATTAATTTTCTTATGCAATTTCCCCTATAATAACATTTCACATTTTCATTAAAATCTAGTCCACAGGTAGAATGAATGCTGTGACTTTGGGAGATAGAAAATAATAAAAATTATTAATACACACTGACCCTGTTCTCCAAATGCATGTTCTATAATGATCCAGAATTACTATGCTGAGCATGTCTTTTTTTCCCTGAAGGCACAAGCATATGAAATTGAATTTTTTCTTTACAAACACTTTAGTCTGCCTTTAATAGGCTAGCAGTTCTCAAAAATGATGTCAAGCCACACTTACACATCTGTGATAAAATGGATTGTGGACCCAGGTATAGGTCATTTATTACTAACAAGAGTACTAAAATTTATACATGAGTTATCTTTTGTTGAAAATTAAGGTATACCCCAAATTCTTCTCTTATCAGCTTTCTAACATGGGAGGAAAGGTGTTGAGTTGTAATGCATTAGTTGAGTGGGAAATGTTCATAATTCACAACCTTGTCCTTGAAATGCAACTGCTATTACTGTGCTGATAATATGTGAGTGATTATGAGTTATTTAAATCCTTAGAGGTTGCAATTTTAATGATTATTGTTTAGTTTTACCAATAAGGAAGAATATAAGGATAAAGAAAGGATGAATAAAAATATGAATTGTAACTGCATCACATCCAGAGGTCCCAGCTATTTCTTTCTTTGTATCAGCAAAATCTATAACGAAGGAAATGAAACTTGTGAACACTGTCCATTACATATGTTAAACCTGAAAAAAAATGTTGAGAACCACTAATGTAGGCAATTAGGATAAAATACATACACATATAAGATATATATGTATAACTGAATCACTTTGCTGTAAAATTGAAACACACACATTGTTCACTAACTATACTTTCAAAAACATATCTGAGGACACAAATATAATTTTTACATTAAAAAAAAACATGCCTGCTAAGTCGCTTCAGTCGTCTCCAACTATGCGACTCTATGGACTGTAACCTGCCAGGTTCCTCTGTCCATGGAATTCTCCAGGCAAGGAAACTGGAGTAGGTTGCAATGCCTCCTCCTGGGGATCTTTCTGACACAGTTATCAACTTGTGTCTCTTATGTCTCCTGCGTTGGCAGATGGGTTCTTTACCATTAGTGCCATCTGGGAAGCCAGTTTGTATTTTATGAGGCACCCAAAGCATTTGTATTTAGGCAAGCAATTATGTTGTACTGCTGAAATTCCCTAAGGCTGAAATTTCCTAAGGATGTAATTCACTGGTCCCTGCTAGAGTAGCACTTTTGTAAAGTAGTCCTTAAAGTGGATCACATTCCATAAGAGCATAAGAAGACTCCCCTGCAAGTAACATCAACAGAATTGCTTTCCCATCTCAATGGTCAGAACTGCATTGTTGGACCAGCTCTGAAACTAGTCACTGAGGAGGGAAATGGACCTGCCATGACTGATCTCTCCCCGATCTGGGGAGGGGCCCAGCTTCCACTAAATACAAGGGTACAAGTACTTGTGCAGAATCAAGATTTTCTTAGCAAGAAGTCAGGGATGGGATTGGCTATTGGCTAGGCCACAACTCTATCTTCTATAGGAATGAAGACATTTGATTGAACATGACTAGGTTCAGATAGGGGCTTCCCTGGTCTCTCAGACTGTAAAGAATCTGCCTGCAATTCAGGAGACCCAGGTTCTACCTCCTGGAGAAGGGAGTGGCAACTCACTCTAGTATTCTTGCCTGGAGAATTTCATGGACAGAGGAACCTGGCAAGCTACAGTCCATGGGTTTGCAGAGTCGGACACAACTCAGTGACTAACACACACACACACAGGGCCAAATAACAAATCTAATTTGAGAAACTATTGTATCTAAAGGAGTTTCTTTCAGGTCAATCAGGGTCCTTTTGATTCCTAAAGCAATTGTTGATATAATACTGACACTTAGCGTGTCTGAACTTTTAGAGTTAATTGTACTCTCATGTATGTCTATGTTTTGTTTTCCCCCATATAGGTGATAGTGGTAGATAATATTTTGACATGTGAAAATCAACAAAAGGACAATTTAGGGGTTAAGTTCATGACCTTGTTCCTAATCTCAGTCACACTTGCAGAACAGAGATTAGCTCAGTCAGAGTACTGAATGACTGACTCTTGCCTTCCTCTCATCCATCCGGAGGCTGTAGACTGCCAGCTGTGGGTGTGTCAAGTTCACAGACATGCTTTGTTTCAAAATTACAGTGTTTGGGGAATATAATTTGAGTTTTTATATTTACAAGTTGAGAAATGTTACTAAAAAAATCCTGATTTCTCATTTCTTTTGAAAAATCTGATGCTATGATGCCATTGGGTCTGCATTCTTCAGGGCCACAATTGGCTTGGGCTGGCCATTGCTGGCCTTTTGAGAATGGAGCCTGTGTTCGCCTGTCCTCCCAAGATGGTGTTCTTTATATTTTTTTTCAAACTTTAAACTTTTTATTTTGTACTGAGGTGTACCCAGTTAACAATGTTGTGGTAGTTTTAGGTGAACAATGAAGGGATTCAGCTGTACTTACACATGTATCCATTCTCTCTCCCCCAAGCCTCTGTCCCATCCAGGTTGTCACATAATACTGAATAGAGTTCCATGTGTGTTCTTTTTATACTATGAGCATTTCATTCACTTAAGGTACCTGATTGGCCCCGAGAGCATTTATATTTGCAACTCTTATTCCAAATCATTCCTTACAACACTGTTATATTAATTTTTAAAAACATTCTTCTGTTCTACACTTTTGAGTGCTTCCAGTTGTTTTAAATATTTTTCAGCCTCCCTTGTAGCATTTTGTCCTACTGCTTGTCCTGCCTCTATTGCATAGACTCTTCCGTAATCATTCCTCCAGGGGCAATATCCCCATCTGCTTCCATGCCTTTCATCGAAAGCATTGGTGTCCTGGAACACTTCGTGATAGGCTGAATAACGTCTTCCCTACCCCTGAAGATGGCTACATCCTGATCTTTGGAATCTGTGACTGCGTTACTCTGTATGGCAAAGGAAACTTTGCAGATGTGGTTTAGTTAAGAATCTTGGGATGGAGAGATTATTTTGCATTACCCAGGTTGGTCCCATGTATACACAGGGTCTTTACAGAAGAGACACAGGATATCAGATTGGGAGAAGATGAAAGGAAGACAGAAGCAGTGATTGGAATGATGTTATTATGAGTTTAAAAAGTGCCGAAATAGCGTTGAAAAGATGGAAGAGGCAAGGACTGGATTCTTCTCTGGGGCTTCCCAGGTGGTGCTAGTGGTAAAAAATCCACCTGCCAATTCAGGAGACACAAGAGACTAGGGTTTGATCCCTGGGTTGGAAAATCCCCTGGAGTAGGGAATGTCAACCATTCCAGTATTCTTGCCTGGAAAATTCCATGGACAAAGGAGCCAGTGGGTTCAGTTCATGGCACTACAGAGAGTTGGACACGACTAAGTGCATACTAGAGCCTCAGAAAGAAACCGGCCTTATCAACAACCTTGATTTTAGCCTTTTTACACATGGTGAATTTCTGACTTCCAGAACTGTTTACTGTGAGACTGTATTTACTATAAGTTTGTTCTGTTTTAAGCCACTAAGTTAGCAATCATTTGTTACAGCTGGAACTAGAAAAAAATTACAGTAACCTCCTTTTCTATCTTTCCTTATAAATGTTACCTTCTTGAAACACTGGTAACTTATCAAAACAATGCACAATCTCTCACTTATTTTGTGTGGATATATTTCTTAGTTCCCCTACTGGGTTCCAAGCTCATTGACAATAGGCCCTTGGTGATTGATTGCTGTTTTTTCCCCTGGGATTTATTGAGTGTTTCAGCCCAGTTAATAATTAAGAACTCTTTGCTGAGTGAAAAGATTAAGGATCAGTTCAGTTCAGTTAGTCGCTCAGTGGTGTTGAGGCTTTGCGACCCAGTGGACTGCAGCATGCCAGGCTTCCCTGTCCATCACGAACTTCTGGAGCTTGCTCAAACACATGTCCTTCAAGTCAATGATGCCATCCGAACATCTAATCCTCTGTCCTCTCCTCCTCTGGCCTTCGATCTTCCCAGCATCAGGGTCTTTTCAAATGAATCAGCTCTTTGCATCAGGTAGCCAAAGTATTAGAGTTTCAGCTTCAGCATGAGTTCTTCCAGGACTGTTTTCCTTTAGGATGGACTGAATCTCCTCACTGTCTAAGGGACTCTCAAGAATCCCTTTTGCAACACCATAGTTCAAAAGCATTAATTCTTCAGCACTCAGCTTTCTTTATAGTCCAACTCTCACATCCATATGGGACTACTGGAAAAAAGATAGCTTTGACTAGAAGGATCTTTGTTGGCAAAGTAATGTCTCCACTGTTTAATATGTTGTCTAGGTTGGTCATAGTTTTTCTTCAAAGGAGCAAGTGTCCTTTAATTTCATGACTGCAATCACCATCTGCAGTGATTTTGGAGCCCCTCAAAATAAAGTCAGCCACTTTGTTTCCATTGTTTCCCCATCTATTTGGCATGAAGTGATGGGAACAGATGCCATGATCTTAGTTTTCTGAATGTTGAGTTTTAAGCCAACGTTTTCATTCTTCTCTTTCATTTTCATTAAGAGGCTCTTTAGTTCCTCTTCCCTCCCTGCCATAAAGGTGGTGTCATCTGCATATCTGAGGTTATTGATATTTCTTCTGGCAATCTGGATTCCAGCTTGTGCTTCATCCAGCCCTGCATTTCGCATGATGTACTCTGCATAGAAGTTAAATAAACAGGGTGACAATATACAGTCTTGATGTACTCCATTCCTGATTTGGAACCAGTCAGTTGTTCCATATCCAGTTCTAACTGTTGCTTCTTGACCTGCATACAAATTTCTCAGGTGGCATGTCAGGTGGTCTGGTATTCCCATCTCTTTTAAGAATTTTCTACAGTTTGTTGTGATCCACACAGTCAAAGGCTTTGGCATAGTCAATAAATCAGAAATAGATGATTTTCTAGAACTCTCTTGCTTTTTTGATGATACAACTGGATGTTGGCAATTTGGTCTCTGGTTCCTCTGCCTTTTCTAAACCCAGCTTGAACATCTGGAAGTTCACGGTTCACATACTGCTGAAGCCTGACTTGGAGAATTTTGAGCATTGCTTAGCTCACTTGTGAGATGAGTGTAATTGTGCGGTATTTTGAGCATTCTTTGGCATTGCCTTTCTTTGGGATTGGAATGAAAACTGACCTTTTCCAGTCCTGTGGCCACTGCGGAGTTTTCTAAATTTGCTGGCATATTGAGTGCAACACTTTCACAGCATCATCTTTTAGGATTTGAAATAGCTCAACTGGAATTCCATCACCTCCACTAGCTTTGTTCGTAGTGATGCTTTCTAAGGCCCACTTGACTTCACGTTCCAGGATGTCTGGCTCTAGTTGTGTGGTCACACCATCATGATTATCTGGGTCATGAAGACCTTATTTGTATAGTTCTGTGTGTTTTTGCCACCTCTTCTTAATATCTTCTGTTTCTGTTAGATCCATACCATTTCTGTCCTTTACTGTCTCCATCTTTGCATGAAATGTTCTCTTGGTATCTCTAATTTTCTTGAAGTTATCTCTAGTCTTTCCCATTCTATTGTTTTCCTCTTATTTCTTTGCATTGATCACTTAGGAAGGTTTCTTATCTCTCCTTGCTATTCCTTGGAACTCTGCATTCAAATGGATATATCTTTCCTTTCCTCCTTTGCCTTTCACATCTCTTCTTTTCTCAGCTATTTGTAAGGCCTCCTCAGACAACCATTTTGCCTTTTTTGCATTTCTTTTTCTTGGGGATAGTCTTAATCACTGCCTCCTGTACAATGTCATGAACCTCTGTCCATAGTTCACCAGGCACTCTATCAGATTTAGTCCCTTGAATCTGTTTGTCACGTCCACTGTATAAACCTAAGGGATTTGATTTAGGTCATACCTGAATGGTCTAGTAGTTTCCCCTACTTTCTTCAATTTCAGTCTGAATTTGGCAATAAGGAGTTCATGATCTGAACCATAGTCAGCTCCTGGTCTTTTTTTTTTGCTAACTATATAGAGCTTCTCCTTCTTTGGCTGCAAAGAATATGATCAATCTTGTTTCAGTATTGACCATCTGGTGATGTCCATGTGTAGCGTCTTCTTTTGTGTTGTTGGAACAGAGTGCTTGCTATGACCAATGCATTCTGTTGGCAAAACTCTGTTAGACTTTGACCTGCTTTGTTTTGTATTCCAAGGCCAAATTTGCTTGTTACTCCAGGTATCTCTTGACTTCCTACTTTTGCATTCCAATCCCCTATAATGAAAAGGACATCTTTTTTGGGTGTTAGTTCTAGAAGGTCTTGTAGGTATTCATAGAACCATTCAATTTCAGCTTTGTCAGCATTACTGCTCAGGGCATAGACTTGGATTACTGTAATATTGAATGATTTGCCTTGGAAATGAACAGAGATCATTCTGTCATTTTTGAGATTGTATCCAAGTACTGCATTTTGGACTGTTTTGTTGCCTATGATGGCTACTGCATTTCTTCTAAGGGATTCCAGCCTGCAGTAGTAGATATAATGGTCATCTGAGTTAAATTCCCCCATTCCAGTCCATTTTAGTTCGCTGATTCCTAGAATGTCAATGTTCACTCTTGCCATCTCCTGTTTGACCACTTCCAATTTGCCTTGATTCATGGACCTAACATTCCAGGTTCCTATGCAATTTTGCTTTTTACAGCATCGGACTTTACTTCCATTACCAGTTACATCTATAGCTGGGTATTGTTTTTGCTTTGGCTCCATCTCTTCATTCTTTCTGGAGTTATTTCTCTGCTGATCTCCGATGGCATATTGGGCACCTGTTGACCTGAGGAGTTCCTCTTTCAGCATTTTATCTTTTTGCCTTTTCACACTGTTCATGGGGTCTGCAAGGCAAGCATACTGAAGTGGTTTGCCGTTCCCTTGTCCAGTGAACCACATTTTGTCAGAACTCTCCACCATGACCCATCCTCTTGGGCACAGACAAAACCTTGTGTTTACCATTATGCAGGAGAAAGGAGCAGTGACCCCACAAGAGACTGACCCAGACTTTCCCGTGAGCATCCAGAAGCCTCTGGCAGAGGTGTGGGTTGGCAGTGGCCTGCTGCAGAGTCAGGGGCACTGAGTGCAACAGTGCATGTATGGGACATTTTGAAGGAGGTCACCATTATCTTCATTATCTCCACCATAGTTTAAGTTAAGTTAAGTCGCTCAGTCATGTCTGACTCTTTGCGACCCCATGGACTGTAGCCCACAGGGCTCCTCCATCCATGGGATTCTCCAGGCAAGAATACTGGAGTAGGTTGCCATTTCCTTCTCCAGGGGATCTTCCCAACCCAGGGATCGAACCCAGGTCTCCTGTATTAGGGGCAGACGCTTTAACCTCTGAGCCACCAAGGAAGCCCATAGTTTGGCCTGAGGTAAATAACAGGAAGGGAACACAGCTCCACCCATCAAAAGAAAATTGGATTAAAGATTTATTGAGCATGGCCCCGCCCATCAGAATAAGACCCAATTTCTCCCTCAGTTAGTCTCTCCTGTCAGAAAGCTTCCATAAGCCTCTTACCCTTGTCCATCAGAGGGAAGACAGAGTGAAAACCACAATCACAGAAAACTAACCAAACTGATTGACTTGTCTAACTCAACGAAACTATGAGCCATGGAAGGTAGGGCTGTTAGGTATGTAGAATAGGGAAAAGGAGTCAAAAATGGCGGTGGCTAAAAGACAACGAAGGGAAAAGCCCACGAAAATAGAACAAAAGAAGGTCCGAGGACCAGAGTGAAGACTTCAGGTAGAACAAACAGCACTCCTGGCTGAGCCCAATTTGCAGAGGGCAGGCCCAGGTGGAGGAAAAACATACAAAGGGAGGAGCCAAAGCCTCTCTCTCTCTCTCTCTCTCTCTCTCTCTCTCTCTCTCCCTCTCTCCCTCTGTCTCTCTGTCCCTCTGTCCCTCTGTCCCTCTCTCCCTCTCTCTCTCTCTCCCCCTCTCTCTCTCTCCCCCTCTCTCTCTCTCCGCCTCTCCCATGCGTTCCTCCACTCTCTTCCATTCAAATCTTTGGGTTGGCATGCCCTCACGCTTCGAGGATGGATTCTCCTGCTATCTTCTAAATAAAATAGAGCTGTAACACTGATTTGCCTAAGAGCTATAACATGGTTTGTCCAAGACCAGAAAGCTGTGACGTGCCGAGGGCTTTAATGTCCGTCACTTCAGATCTTTGTTGTGACAAGACAAAGAACCAAGGAACATTCACTCGCGTGACAGGGCCACACAAGACTAAGGATGTTGGTGGCTAAAATGATCATGAGGAGTAATTGTTGGCAAGCCAGATGAAGGAGGCTGGTGGGCTGCCATCTATGGGATCTCACAGAGTTGGACATGACTAGGCTAGGAGGTCCCCTGGAGAAGGAAATGGCAATCCACTCCAGCACTCTTGCCTGGAAAATCCCATGGATGGAGCAGCCTCACAGGCTACAGTCCCTGGGGTCGCAAAGAGTCGGACACGGCTGAGCGACCTATGGTAAAGCAACTTATCAGCAGTTGATTAGGATGCCTAAATAATGAGGGGTTATATGCTTCAGCATCTTGGAAGTTTAGTACATCTAGGTTAATTGCATTGGCCCAGTGAACCCACATCCAAGGTAAGGAGCAGTGGCTGTGCTTTGCTGGAGCAGCTATGAAGAGATACCCCACGTCCAAGGTAAGAGAAACCCAAGTAAGACGGTAGGTGTTGCAAGAGGGCATCACAGGTCAGACACACTGAAACCATACTCACAGAAAACTAGCCAATCTGATCACATGGACCACAGCCTTGTCTAACTCAATGAAACCAAGCCATGACATGTGGGGCCACCCAAGATGGGAGGGTCATGGTGGAGAGGTCTGACAGAATGTGGGGTCCACTGGAGAAGGGAATGGCAAATCACTTCAGTTTTCTTGCCTTAAGAACCCCATGAACAGTATGAAAAGGCAAAATGATAGGATACTGAAAAGGGAACTCCCCGGATTGGTAGGTGCCCAATATGCTACTGGAGATCAGTGGAGAAATAACTCCAGAAAGAATGAAGGGATGGAGCCAAAGCAAAAGCAATATCCAGGTGTGGATGTGACTGGTGATAGCAGCAAGGTCCGATGCTGTAAAGAGCAGTATTGCATAAGAATCTGGAATGTCAGGTCCATGAATCAAGGCAAATTGGAAGTGGTCAAACAGGAGATGGCAAGAGTGAACATTGACATTCTAGGAATCAGCGAACTAAAATGGACTGGAATGGGGGAATTTAACTCAGATGACCATTATATCTACTACTGCAGGCTGGAATCCCTTAGAAGAAATGGAGTAGCCATCACGGTCAACAAAAGAGTCCAAAATGCAGTACTTGGATGCAATCTCAAAAATGACAGAATGATCCTTGTTTCCAAGGAAAGCCATTCAATATCATGGTAATCCAAGCCTATGCCCCAACCAGTAACGTTGAAGAAGCTGAAGTTGAATGGTTCTATGAAGACCTACAAGACTTTTCTAGAATGAACACCCCGAAAAGATGTCCTTTTCATTATAGGGGACTGAAATGCAAAAGTAGGAAGTCAAGAAACACCTGGAGTAACAGGCAAATTTGGCCTTGGAGTACGGAATGAAGCAGTGCAAAGGCTAATAGAGTTTTGCCAAGAGAATGCACTGGTCAGAGCAAACATAGAGAAGACTCTACGCATGGACATCACCAGATGGTCAACACCGAAATCAGATTGATTATATTCTTTGCAGCCAAAGATGGAGAAGCTCTATACAGTCAACAAAAACAAGGCTGGGGGCTGACTGTGGCTCAGATCATGAACTCCTTATTGACAAATTCAGACTGAAATTGAAGAAAGTGGGGGAAACCACTGGACCATTCAGATATGACCTAAATTAAATCCCTTAGGTTTATACAGTGGAAATGAGAAATAGATTTCAGGACTAGATCTGGTAGACAGAGTGCCTGATGAACTATGGATGGAGGTTCATGACATTGTACAGGAGACAGGGATCAAGATCATCCCCATGGAAAACAAATGCAAAAAAGCAAAATGGCTGTCTGAGGAGGCCTTACAAATAGCTGTGAAAAGAAGAGAAGTGAAAAGCAAAGGAGAAAAGGAAAGATATAAGCATCTGAATGCAGAGTTCTAAAGAATAGCAAGAAGAGATAAGAAAGCCTTCTCCAGTGATCAATGCAAAGAAATAGAGGAAAACAACAGAATGGGAAAGACTAGAGATCTCTTTAAGAAAGTTAGAGATACCAAGGGAACATTTCATGCAAAGATGGGCTCGATAAAGGACAGAAATGGTATGGACCTAACAGAAACAGAAGATATTAAGAAGAGATGGCAAGAATACACAGAAGAACTGTACAAAAAAGGTCTTCACGACCAAGATAATCACGATGGTGTGATCACTCACCTAGAGCCAGACATCCTGGAATGTGAAGTCAAGTGGGCCTTAGAAAGCATCACTACGAACAAAGCTAGTGGAGGTGGTGGAATTCCAGTTGAGTTATTTCAAATACTAAAGGATGATGCTGTGAAAGTGTTGCACTCAATATACCAGCAAATTTGGAAAACTCAGCAGTGGCCACAGAACTGGAAAAGGTCAGTTTTCATTCCAATCACAAAGAAAGGCAATGCCAAAGAATGCTCAAACTACCGCACAATTGCACTCATCTCACAGGCTAGTAAAGTAATGCTCTAAATTCTTCAAGCCAGGCTTCAGAAGTACGTGAACCATGAACTTCCAGATGTTCAAGCTGGTTTTAGAAAAAGCAGAGGAACCAGAGACCAAATTGCCAACATCCTCTGGATTGTTGAAAAAGCAAGAGAGTTCCAACAAAACATGTATTTCTGCTTTATTGACTATGCCAAAGCCTTTGACTGTGTGGATCACAATAAACTGTGGAAAATTCTGAAAGAGATGGGAATTCCAGACCACCTGACCTGCCTCTTGAGAAATCTGTATGCAGGTCAGGTAGCAACAGTTAGAACTGGACATGGAACAACAGACTGGTTCCAAATAGGAAAAGGAGTACGTCAAGGCTGTATATTGTCACCCTGCTTATTTAACTTCTATACAGAGTAAATCATGAGAACCGCTGGGCTGGAAGAAGCACAAGCTGCAATCAAGATTGCTGGGAGAAATGTCAATAACCTCAGATATGCAGACACCACCAGCCTTATGGCAGAAAGTGAAGAGGAACTAAAAAGCCTCCTGATGAAAGTGAAGGAGGAGAGTGAAAAAGTTGGCTTTAAAGCTCAACATTCAGGAAACTAATATCATGGCATGTGGTCCTATTACTTCGTGGCAGATAGATGGGGAAACAGTGTCAGACTTTGTTTTGGGGGACTCCAGAATCACTGCAGATTGTGATTTCAGCCATGAAATCAAAAGACACTTACTCCTTGGAAGGAAAGTTATGACCAACCTAGATATCATATTAAGAAGCAGAGATATTACTTTGCCAACAAAGGTCGTCTAGTCAAGGCTATGGTTTTTCCAGTGTTCCATAATGAATGTGGGAGTTGGACTGTGAAGAAAGCTGAGTGCTGAAGAATTGATGCTTTTGAACTGTGGTGTTGAAGAAGACTCTTGAGAGTCCCTTGGACTGCGAGGAGATCCAACCAGTCCATTTAAAGGAGATCAGTCCTGGGTGTTCATTGGAAGGACTGATGTTGAAGCTGAAACTCCAATACTTTGGCCACCTCATGTGAAGAGTTGACTCATTGGAAAAGATCCTGATGCTGGGAGAGATTAGGGGCAAGAGGAGAAGGGGACGACAGAGAATGAGATGGCTGTATGGCATCACCGACTCGATGGACATGAGTTTGACTGAACTCCGTGAGTTGGTGATGGACAGGAAGGCCTGCCGTGCTGGGATTCATAGGGTTGCAGAGAGTCGGACACGACTGAGTGACTCAACTTTACTGAACTGAATGGACCTGAAGAAGAGGAGGACACAACTGAAATGGAAAGAGTGACTTCTCCTTCAATTTGGTTGTGGTATAGATCATGAAAATCCTACATTGCCTATTGGATCCCAGGAGAAGCGGTTTTACTCAGTGAGTTTTAAATTTGACTTCTGTCAATGTCTCCTCTTGCATGACATGGCTCATGGATTTCTAAAGCCTTGTTTCCTTGTGGGGCCTTTGGTCTAGAAGGCTATTCCATTCTAGAAACTATAGATTCCATTTGCAAATGAGGTCAAGATCATTTTTCTGTGTCTTTCTGACACTTTAGATTACAGCTGTTGAAGTGGACAATGTGTTATTTCAGTGAAAGCCAGACAATGGCCTCCAGGTAGAAATTCTCCAGAGAAGGTGATCCATTTGCATAATGTCACTGAAGGTTTGTGTTCCTGTATTAACTGACAGAGATGGGTGATGACAGGATGCAATGATGACAGAGCTCCGAAAATAGAGATTGCATGTTCCCTCCAGATGACATCAGCCTTCAATTACTGGAAGGTGGAGGACGCCCAGACGAAGGAGACAGGGAAAGGTGGAAAAGAGCTGCTGAGGCGCTGAGAGGGTGAAGAGCAGTGTGTGATCACTGCAGGAAGGAGGGAAGCAAATGTTATAATTATGTTAAACTCTGATAACAGAATGAGGAACTTGGCACAGATGGGTTAAGCTTTTTATATAACTAAAGTGTTAAGGAAAGAGGAGAAGAAATAAGATTAGTCTAATATATGGCTGTTGTTTTTTTCAGTTCCATCTTGTTGATTACAACTTAAAATCATGTATTTTATATTTGTGCATGCGTGCATGCTCAGACACTCAGTCGTGTCTGACTCTGCAACCCCATGGACTATAGCCTGCCAGCCTCCTCTGTTCATGGGATTTTCCAGGCAAGAATACTAGAGGAGGTTGCCATTTTCTTCTCCAGGGGATCTTCTCAACCCAGGGATTGAGCCAGCATCTCTTGAATCTCCCACAATTTTATATGTGTAACCAGAATGAAATCCCTAAATCTGTGCCTGTATAGGTTCAGCAGAGCAATATCTGCATTTATTTCTTGCTCCTCCTAATGAAAAACTCAGCACATGGCCTGTTCTTAAAAAGAATCCACTTGTGTGTATGAACATCTTAAAGGGTGACATAGAAATTATTTGATATTTTATGGAGATGACTTGAACATATGTATGTCTGGGAGTGGTTATATCACACAAATACCAGCTCTGTCTCAGCTAAATTTAAATTCTCAAATCCACTGGAACAATGGGCTCTCCAGTTAATAGGCTCTGCCAATGTCAGAGAGTAGGTTGCCTTTTGTTACCTAGGAATTCTTTTCTTGTTGCAGCTAACAACTGAAGCAGTTCCCTGTCTTAGGTTGTGTTCTCAGGAGCAAACCCTGAGAGGAAAAGTCAAGCTCAAGTGATTTATTTAAGATTCTCTCAGGAGAAAACCAGAGAAGTGATGGAAGTAAAACACAGAACAGGAAGAAACCAAGCAAAGGTGTAACCACAAGTGAAGCCCTAGACTTGACCTGAAACTGTGTGATACAAATTACGCCTCATATTTTGTGACTTGGGGCAATAAGACTGGGCTTCCATGCTCTGGTACTTTCAGTCATTGGCCAAGGACCAGCCTGAGGGTAATAAACTCTCATGTATTTGAGGCTGTCCATATGAGCAAGTAAAGGACTGCTGGACCCTAAGTGCAGTCCCTTATAGAAGAATACCACCATGGGCCTATCACAGTGTCTGCTACCCTATCAAAGTACTCTTTCCAAATGGTGACTGCCCTTTTCAAGAGGAATTCTTGATGACTTCCTCTGTCTCCTATTTAATCTTTATTGCCCCTCGCCACATTTCCCTGTTCCTGAATATTATGATGGGAATTGATTAAGGCAAATTGCCCTTTAAAAATGGCATGGAGAGTGGGACAGGCTATATGGGTCAAAAATTTTCTTTCTATGTGAACACTTCATCCTTTTGACTCCATTTGAGTAGTTTGTCTAAAGTGACTTTTTGGGTTCTGGTCTAGTGTTCCCAAGCCCCTTAGCTGTGGTGTTTCTGCTGGTTTTCTAAAGCTTTGTTGGTTTCGGAGTGACATCTAGATAAAATGCTTTCTTTCCGTGATCTCTCTGTCCATGGGGATTCTCCAGGCCAGAATACTGGAGTGGATAGCTATTCCCTTCTTGAAGGGATCTTCCCAACCCAGGGATCGAACCCAGGTCTCCCACATTGCAAGCAGATTTTTTATTGTCTGAACCACCAGGGAAGCCCAAGAACAATGGAGTGGGTAGCTGAATTACTGAGATTCACTCCTCCCTTTTTAACGATGATGATACTAATAAAAGTGACAGCTATCATTTATGGAGTGCTTTGCAGGCAATTTAGGTATAAATTCTCACTAAAATCTCACATTGGCCCTGAGAAATGGTATTATTATCTTCCTTTTATGGGTGAGAAAGCTGAGAATAAGTAGGAAAAACAGACAAAGACAGAAAAAAACTTTCCTGAGGACCTTTCTACTCTCCACATGGTACACAGGGTCAAGGTTGTATATTGTCACTCTGCTTATTTAACTTATATGCAGAGTACATCATGAGAAATGCTGGGCTGGAAGAAGCACAAGCTGCCATCCAGATTGCCAGGAGAAATATCAATAACCTCAGATATGCAGATACCACCACCCTTATGGCAGAAAGTGAAGAGGAACTAAAAAGCCTCTCGATGAAAGTGAAGGAGGAGAGTGAAAAAGTTGGCTTAAGCTCAACATTCAGAAAATGAAGATCATGGCATCTGATCCCATCACTTCGTGGCAGATAGATGGGGAAACAGTGGAAACAGTGGTTGACTTTATTTTGGGGGGCTCCAAAATCACTGCAGATGGTGATTGCAGCCACGAAATTAAAAAACGCTTACTCCTTGGAAGGAAAGTTCTGACCAACCTAGACAGCATATTAAAAAGCAGAGATATTACTTTGCCAACAAAAGTCCATCTAGTCAAGGCTATGGTTTTTCTGGTAGTCATGCATAGATATGAGAGTTGGACGGTGAAGAAAGCTGAGTGCCAAAGAATTGATGCTTTTGAACTGTGGTGTTGGAGAAGACTCTTGAGAGTCCCTTGGACTTCAAGGAGATCCAACCAGTCCGTCCTAAAGGAGATAAGTCCTGGGTGTTCATTGGAAGGACTGATGCTGAAGCTGAAACTCCAATACTTTGACCACCTCATGCAAAGAGTTGACTCATTGGAAAAGACCCTGATGCTGGGAGGGATTGGGGGCAGGAGGAGAAGGGGACGACAGAGGATGAGATGGTTGGATGGCATCACCGACTCAATGGACTCTGGGAGTTGGTGATGGACAGGGAGGCCTGGTGTGCTGCGATTCATGGGGTTGCAAAGAGTCAGACATGACTGAGTGACTGAACTAAGCTGAACCCTGGGTTTATTATATCAAGAACTCTTCACTCATTCTCCCCTCATACAGATACTCAGCCTTCTCTCCAATGCAAGTGACTTTTGAATTTTACATACACATTAAGGGCAAATTAAAGGCAAAAACATGTTCCCTCAAGGTCAGTAGTAGGTTGTCTTCTTTCGATGAATGACAGTCTATTATTTGACCCCTATGTGTGGGCTGTCAGGTAACAGCAAAAAGGATAGTTACCCATTCCTTTTGAAGCCTGATGTTTTTTTGAATTGATGTTTCTGTCCTTATTTAGAGGCTCTCAGCCTATAAAAAGGTATTTTAAAAATCACTCTGAGAATCCAAAGAGCAAACACAAGCACAATCTGATGTATTCATAATGAGGCTAGTTACTTCAGTTAATAAACAGGACACAGCACTTTGAACAGAAGTGCCCCCCAAAGGTCCACACAGATGAATCTAGTGATGTGCAAGCTGCTGAGAGTTCAGCCTTTCTACTGTGCTGTGACTCTTGTGACTCCATGGAGTGGTAAGAGCAGGGAAAAGGCCATCTGTATTGAGACCGGTCTGGGCAGCTTTCACTTTCCTTTTAAAGTCTAGATTAAACTCTTTTCGATTATTTTTATTTTCTTTTCAAAATCTAGACTGAAGTTTTATTTATCTGTCTCTCAAAGTTGCAACTTCATTTACCACCATCTCATGATGGTCTGGGGAAGGAAATGGCAACCCACTCCAGTATTCTTGCTGGGAAAATCCCACAGACAGAGGAGCCTGGTGGGCTACAGTCTGTGGGGTCACAAAGAGTCGGACATGATTGAAGAGACTAAGCACGTGATGGTCTAGTTATCAATTGTTGTGTAGCTAACTGGGTAAGAATTAGTGGCATCTTTAAGAAAAAAAATGTATTATCTTCCACAAGTTTTTGCATGAGGGATTAGGTTAGAGATCACCCAGGTATGATCTCTTGATTACACTATATAACATCAGTGACTTTGACTCAGTAGTTTTAAGTTAACATTTAAGCGGTTGAAATAATTTGATGGGGGGGTTCAAGTGAAGAGAAAAAGCAATTGAAGTAAGACTTAGTCGGTTGGAAGATTACATTGAGGGGCTTTCTTTTAAGGCATCAGATAAGTATTTAAAAAAATGGAAGGAATGAAAGAAGAATTAAGAGATATAAAGCTTAAATGTAGAAATGCCAATACCTTTAATATTAATCCCAGAAAGGAAGGGAAAAAAAAGAACAGAAGATAGAAGATATCTAAATAAATAATGATGGATACTATTTCCACATGCAAAATCAATATCTTTCTTCTGCAAAAGAGAATAAAAACTAAGTAGAAAATATAAGAAAACAAAATGCCTTTCATAAGAGCAACAAAAACAATGAAATGTTGAAAATACAACTAACAGAATTTACAAGATCTTTCAGTAAAAAATATTTTTGAATTATTAAAGTTAGCAAAAGAAGGCAAATGAGGTCAAAAGATATAATTTGTTTATATCAATTACACATAAAGATGGTACATTAAGGGTATATTTTAAATACAGTAAAGTAGATGACTAGAGATGAGAAAGTGAATGGGATGTGAACAGAGACAAAGCAGATATGTAATAGAACAAAGTGGATAGCTAGGGAAGGTGATGGGCTATTATGAGGAGAGCCTCCTTATCTTAACTGACTGTATCTAGTTCCAAATAGGAAAAGGAGTATGTCAAGGCTGTATATTGTCACCCTGCTTATTTAACTTATATGCAGAGTACATCATGAGAAACACTGGACTGGAAGAAACACAAGCTGGAATCAAGATTGCTGGGAGAAATATCAATAACCTCAGATATGCAGATGACACCACCCTTATGGCAGAAAATGAAGCAGAACTAAAAAGCCTCTTGATGAAAGTGGAAGAGGAGAGTGAAAAAGTTGGCTTAAAGCTCAACATTCAGAAAACGAAGATCATGTCATCCGGTCCCATCACTTCATGGATCAAACTTTATTTTTTGGGGCTCCAAAATCACTGCAGATGGTGATTGCAGCCATGAAATTAAAAGACGGTTAGTCCTTGGAAGAAAAGCTATGACCAACCTAGATAACATATTCAAAAGCAGAGACATTACTTTGCCGACTAAGGTCTGTCTAGTCAAGGCTATGGTTTTTCCTGTGGTCGTGTATGGATGTGAGAGTTGGACTGTGAAGAAGGCCGAGCGGCAAAGAATTGATGCTTTTGAACTGTGGTGTTGGAGAAGACTCTTGAGAGTCCCTTGTACTGCAAGGAGATCCAACCAGTTCCTTTTGAAGGAGATCAACCCTGGGATTTCTTTGGAAGGAATGATGCTAAAGCTGGAACTCCAGTGCTTTGGCCACCTCATGTGAAGAGTTGACTCATTGGAAAAGACTCTGATGCTGGGAGGGATTGGGGCAGGAGGAGAAGGGGACGACAAAGGATGAGATGGCTGGATGGCATCACTGACTCGATGGACGTGAGTCTGAATGAACTCCGGGAGTTGGTGATGGACAGGGAGGCCTGGCGTGCTGCGATTCATGGGGTTGCAGAGTGGGACACAACTAAATGACTAAATTGAACTGAAAGATAAAGGAACTAAAGATCAAAAAGGGAGGGAGGGGTAAAGTAAAAAGACAAAAAGCAGGAGAGTGAAACAGAATGAAGGGATCTTGTGGAGCAGGGGACTCATGAGGCAAAATTGAGGCATTTCACTGACTGGCCAAGCAAATCATCTACTTATAGTTCCCTAAACTCCTACAGTCCTTGTAATTCATTCGTCCAATCCATAGCCATTTCCCTTCAAATTTGCTGATGAAAATGGGGCCAATGACAAATATTCTTGGTACAAATAGCATTAGAAATATTTAAAACAGGAAATAAACACAATACCCTTTTTACTAAAGCCTCTGAAAGCAATCATACAATTCTGCTGACTGTAGTCCAACTTTTATTAAAAGTGATCTGGTTTTGAATTTTTTTAATTAAAGTTGTAGTCAGAAAAGTCTATTTTCTAAGAACTGTTCTTAACGTAAATGTTGATTTAATCATGGACACCAAGAGTGGGTGTTTTGTTTTTTCTGTGTTGCCCATCTTTACTTTGCACTGTCTTTAACATACTATCAAATGAGAAACTGAAAAGCCACTCAAGTGTGAAGTTATTTTCTCCAAATGACTTTGTATCACCTTGAAATTGGAAACGTGTATTGACTGACATGCATTCCCAGAACCTCTTCTGATGAAAACCCATTGGCAATTGTTTTGGGAAATGGGAGATGGCAGATTTCTTTCAAAATAGGAAATAGACAAAGAGCATCTGTTGGAAATATTTGAGATTTTCAAAAACTTAAACGACATGCCAAAAATCTGATGACTTTTACACAATTGTTTGGCTTCAAATTCTACTGTCTAAAGAAGTCAGACCAAAATAGAAGATTGTGAGAATTGTAGTTATATTTACTTATTTCATGAGATTACAATGCCAGGAACTTTATACCACTCCTGTAGCATGTTTCTTTGAAGGATAGTCATCAATGCATTATAAAGAGGGAGGTTTGTGGACCAGATACATAGAGAGCAGACATCCAGAAACACTTAATGTAGCTCCTGCTCGCAGAGCCCTTTAGACATTCTGCACCCTGACCTCTGCCTTGATGGATTTCTAAGAAAGCATTGACATCTGGGGTTTTCTTACCGTGCCTCATAAAGAAGAACTGGATTCCATAATGAGACAAATAACAGAATTATTCTGCCTAAAATAGTCCCTCATTTTGCTCTTGGGTAGCTGTGTCTTTTGAGTACAGTATAACTAAGAACACATTTTAAATTGTTCCCAAAGAGACAGTATATCTAAAAATGACCAAGTTACTAAAAATAAAACCATATATACATGTGTATATACACAGAGTTATATGTATATACATATATACACACTTGCATACATGTATCCATATATAGGTATATATGTAAGTTGCCTGTAGTGTATCTAATCCAGTCATGTCTGACTCTTTGCCACCCCATGGACAGAGGAGCCTTGCAGGCTACAGTCCATAGGATGGCAAAGAATCAGGTAAGACTGAGAGACTAACATTTTCACACGTAAGTATGTGTGTGTGTGTATATATATATTACACATTTACACATGTATTTATACATGTCTCCAACTGACCTAGCCCGTTTGATCTGTCAAATATCCTTTTGCAGCAATCTGTAGCATCCAGTAGACAGAAGAAGGCGAGCGACTATTGGTTCCATTTTCTTGGACCAGATTCTCTTTGTGCCTATTATTCTAGTGTACCATTCAGTTTAATAGCTTAGCACTCTTAAAAGTGGCCTGCTTGGGCACTGTTTATAATAGCCAGGACATGGAAACAACCTAGATGTCCATCAGCAGATGAATGGGTAAGAAAGCTGTGGTACATATACACAATGGAGTATTACTCAGCCGTTAAAAAGAATTAATTTGAATCAGTTCTGATGAGATGGATGAAACTGGAGCCAATTATACAGAGTGAAGTAAGCCAGAAAGAAAAACACCAATACAGTATACTAACACATATATATGGAATTTAGGAAGATGGCAATGACGACCCTGTATGCAAGTCAGGAAAAAAGACACAGATGGGTATAACGGACTTTTGGTCTCAGAGGGAGAGGGAGAGGGTGGGATGATTTGGGAGAATGGGAATTCTAACATGTATACTATCATGTAAGAAGTGAATCGCCAGTCCATGTCTGACGTAGGGTGCAGCATGCTTGGGGCTGGTACATGGGGATGACCCAGAGAGATGTTGTGGGGAGGGAGGTGGGAGGGGGGGTCATGTTTGGGAACGCATGTAAGAATTAAAGATTTTAAAATTAAAAAAAAAAAAAAAAGGAAAAAAAAAAAAAAGGAAAAAAAAAAAAAAAGTGGCCTGCTTGGATGATAAATTATATGGTTACCCTGCTTTGATCTCCTCCCCAGTAACCTCCTTACTGGGAAGTATATTCTGTAGGAAATAAGTCTTAGGTCCAATTTTGTCACATATAAAAACATTTATTAGCAAGCAGGCACAAAACCTTGCAGCCTATTATGAAAGCTTGATCAAAACCCATCTCTGTTCTTACAGGATCCCAGGCAGCACCTTGTCTAAAGGTCTTGTGCGGTCTAAAGCTTAAATACTTCTGAGAGCTTTCTTTAAGAAAAAAAAAAAAGTACATAATGCCAAATTCAAAACTGCAGGTAAAAATAAGTATGTATTTAGAAAGAGAAAGCAATCACAGAAAAGTCATTCATTTTTTGTGGAGCTGATAGGTATCACAAGCAATACAAAATTCAGACAATATATTCTACCTCACTCTGGACATTTCTTCATATATGAAATTTCATGTTATATAAATTATAAATTTTATTGTGTTTAGCTTTTCAGAATTATGTCTGCTGAATTCTAATTATTATAGGATTTTTCATACCTATTTTTAACTTATCTGAGTCTAACATTATATTATATAAACCTTAAACAGCATTATGTTCATTTCTCCCTCCTGTCCCATTTGCTATCATTGTTTCATTATATTTTTTCAACTGTTATAAATCCCACAATATATTAGTATTATTTTTAATAGGTAAAAACTTTGGAATATAAAAATTATATGTTACCTACATGTTAACTGTAGATAATATTACATACATTTTTCTTGCAAACAGGTCTTCTAGTGACAAGTTTCTCTTTTTTGTTGTCTGATAAAAGCCTTATTTTTCCCTTCATCTTTGAAGTCTAATTTCACTGGACATAGAATTTGAGGTTGATAGTTTCCTTTCCATCACTTTAAAGATATCATTCTACTGTCTTTTGGAATGTTTTCCTTAAAGTGATGTGTCTCTTTTCTCTGGTTGCTTGTAAGACTGCCTTTTTATCACTGGTTTTCAGCAATTTGATTATGATGTGCCTACTGGGGATTTGTTGAGTATATTGGATCTCTGTGGGTTTCTGTTTTTTCAACAAATTTTGTGAAAACTGACCATTAATTCTTCAATGCCTCTTCCTTTACTCTCTGCTGATTCTTGAATTTCAGTATTTAAATTTTGTATATATTTAAAGTCTTGATACTGTCTCATTTTGCTAATTTTTAGACTGCTTTTTTCTTTTTGTGATTAAGTTTGGATGGTTTGTTTTTCCATATCTTCAAGTTAGGGTATGTGTCTTATTTGATAGTAAGCATATACAGTGAATTTATCATTTCATACTTTTTATTCCTAGAAGTTCTTATTACTTTTTTTCCCACAGGTTCCATTTCTTTCTTCATTTTGCTTGTTTTCCTTTAAATCCAAGAACATGTTTATAGCAACTGTTTTAAAGTTTTTGTGTACTAGTTTAATTATCTCTGACATCCTGTGCCTTTTCCTTTTGATTGATTTTCTTGGTTATGGATCACATTTTTTCTGCTTCTTTGCATGTATAGTGCTTTTTTGATGGGATGCCAGACATTGTAATGATAAATTATTGAGAATCAAGTTTTTATTGTCTTTTTTAGAAAGAGTGTTGCATTTTGTTTAGCAAGCAGTTGGGATATTATGATAGTTTTGAGGCTTATTCTTAAGATCCGTTTGAGTGAGTCTTGTGTAGCCCCTACTGTAGGACTAGTTTAGCCCCGTTACTAAAGCATGGCCCCTCTCAGGTCTCTGTTGAATGTACAGGTGCTTCAGTGATCTCCCCACTTTGGCTCATTGGAACTTGGATGTTTCCCAGTTCTGTGTGAGTATGGAAAATTATATAGCTTACACCTTTCAGTTTATCTGACTCAAGAGGATGCTGAAGCAGGTTTCTTGAGTTCTTCCTTGGTGTAGAACCTTTCTCTCAAGCGTTCTGCCCTGCAAATTTCAGGGGTTTCCATGACTCTGATCTTTGTCTTTTCTAGTTAGCAAGACCACTGTGGTTTGTCGAGGGTCCCTGTTTCTGTGCTACTATCTGGAAAGTGACTCTGGGCAGAAAAAGAGGGAAACATACTGTTCATCTTATTTGTTTACCTTCCCTTAGGGTCCACTGTCTGGGCTTCCTGTTTTTCCATGTCTATAAGTACTTATTTGTGTTGCTTAGTTTCCTGATTGAGCTGAAAGGACGGGCGACAAGTCAGGTGCTGTTTGAAGGAGTCTTTTAGGCCTAGAAAAGAAAACAACAGTTTCAAAGGCCCTTGCTGAATCATCTAACTGCAGAGAAAACAAAACAGAACTTTAGGTCCCGCCCTGATGCTCCAGGCCGGTTGCATCTATCTGAGACTTATCACCCCCTGTCCAGAAACCTTCCACCCCCTACACCTGCCCAGAAGACTTATCACCCCCTGCCCAACTACAAATGACATCTCAACTAAAGAAAACCCAAAACGTCCTGCCTGATTAACGTTTCCCTTATCGCTTACACAAACCTCCCTATAAATATGGAGCCTCCCTGATCCCTCTCTGAACTCAGCCTGGTCCTTAGGCTGACTGTCACCCCTCCTTGCCTGAATAAAGGTAACCTACTTCTGTTGAGGTTGTCTTTCCTGTTTCTGCCTCAGCCTGAACTATACCTTACACTGTTTAATCCATCATTGCTGAAAGCAAAGGTCAAACCCACTAATCTAATTAAGAAAAAATTTAGTATGTTAGATTCCTACAAGAACATAGATTTTTAAAAATTTTTATTGTTTACTGATTTGGGCCAAGTGCTAAAAATGCCTGTTATTATGTAGTTGCTCAATAAGTATTTCTTAAATACATAAATAAATCAACAAAATCTATTTTTTAAACTAACATGATCTTTTCTATTAACCAGAAAGCAAGATTGATGATATGATATATATGCTTATCTGTGGAATGTGGGCTTTTGATTAGTACTTTTAAATACAAGTTATTATTAATAGTAATAGTTACCATTAGTAATTATTTAAGTATGTATTCCTGATTAAGATACTTCAAATATTAACTAACCTCCCAGGGTATAGGAATAAGTGTAAAATATTGAATGTGCACATACATACCACACTATCTATGTTAAAATCTTTTAGAGAAAACTACAGACAAACTACAGACAACTCAGAAAAGGGAAAAATTCTTTCTGCCTCTAATTCCTCCTGTCTCTCAATCCTTTTCTGCATGATTATTTTTTAATATCAACTTATACAAGTTATATCTACATATCTAGTCCTCATTTGTCCCACTAAACTGCACCTTTCTAATTTCATATAACTAGATCTGTTAAGAAGAATTTCATAAATCACTTCATTATTTTAATACTTGTCTAGATTTCATTAAGCAGATATGTCATAATTTATTTAAAATATTTCCTATTGACAGATATTTAATTTTTCCCCAATTAGGTACAGTTCCAAACAGTGCTGTAATCAAAAGCCTTGCATATATGTTGCTGTGCTTTCATGTGCCACAGATTCCATCATACGATTATACAAAGCAGCAATAAAAACATACCGCGAAGTAATGAACAAGTAAGCATTCAATATAATAGTCCTTTATTGCTGTATAACAATTGTATCTCCATAGTTAAAATTATTATAGTAGGAAACTTCAGACATATAAATTTCCACAAAATATAAACTCTACCTTGTAACACCACCCTAACTCTTCTCAATGGATTCTGTGTCATAATATGAGGTATTATTGGATTTCCCTGGTGGTTCAGATGGTAAAGCATCTGTTTACACTGTGGGAGACCTGGGTTTGATCCCTGGGTTGGGAAGATCCCCTGGAGAAGGAAATGGCAATCCACTCCAGCACTGTTGCCTGGAAAATCCCATGGACGGAGGAGTCTGATAGGCTACAGTCCATGAGGTCGAAAGAGTCGGACATGACTTCACTTTCACTTTCATGAGGTATTATTACGGTAAAATTTCCTTTTACTAAGAAAAGAAACTACATCCTTACCCTTGTTTGGTCTTTGGATTAGAAAAAAAAAAAAAAACTTGAAATGTGAGACTTTTGCGTGTAATGTGCAAAAGAGAGATAAATGGCTTCACATACATTAAGAGTCAGAATCTTATTTGGATTTGCATTTTTTGTCCACTGTGTAATTCATTAAATTAGCTGTTTGCAGTCACAAGAGAACTGTGTTTTTCTTGCTTTATTTTCATATCATGTTGTCTTGGGATGCTACCTGTGATAAAGGAAGTTCTTTTTTGCAGTTCCAAAACACATGATACTCTTGTGCAGATAGAATTATGGCTACAGCAAGTTATCCCCGAGAAGATGAGGCACAACTATTCTTTCATATGTTAAAAAAATCCAATTCTCCCCCAAAATAATTGTAGGGCATGAAGTCCTTCAAATACTTTTCTTGTTCGCCAATTAACATCTTTGTGTATTGAAGAAATTCCCACTGGAAGACTAAAGACGTTATTAAGATAAAGCAGAAGGCTGGATTTTGTAATGTAAAGATTCTAGATACACACACGAGAGCCTGGACGTGGAATAATTCTTAACTATTCACAATTAAAGGTTATTTGGTATGACATTGGAAATGTAATTTTCTTAAGGCTTTGATCCTTAATTGTTTTTTTCCTTATCAACATCTGGAGGGCTCCCTAGACCTTGCATACTTGAGTGTTCCTTCTATAACAGCTGTCCCAAATGTTCAGAGCAGGTGATCCTAGAGATGTTAGGAGGGAGAAGAGCCAGAGGCCATTTCTCTGGGAGACAGTTTGCTGGGTTAGGGGTTAAGTTAACAGCACGTGTTAGCTATGGGGAGGGATAGAGGGTGGCTGCAAGATGAGAGAGACCCAGATTTTCTGGAAAGCTAATGGAGCCATGCAGCTGTGGGAAAAATCAGGTGAAGCTGCAGGAACTACTTCCGTTGACTTTCCACTTGTACCTTCACTACCCTGGGGTCCATGGTAAACTCTGATTTGACTAGTGCTGTGATGTCCAAATGATTGGAACTTGCTGAACAAAGCCTCTCCCCTAATACCCAGCTCTATAGTAATAGCTATTAAAATAACCTGACAGCAAGCCATTGTTATTATTTAGCATTTATAGGACGTCAACAGCTGGTGCTCTGAAAAATGAGGACTACACTACTGAGATAGCTTGATGAGTTTATGTTGTCAAGTGAATAGCGGCAACTAGAGCACTTAGCTTATCCCCGTGAAAGGGACAGGACAAATTTGCTGAATTCAGTGACTTGTTTTCCTTTACCTCTTTGCACCTTCTTTGCTGGATGTCTTGTATCTCACAGCTGAGAGTTTCTGACTTGGCTACTTATAGGTATCATTCAGAGAGTTTTTAAAAATATATTGGTTCTTGCTTCTCATGCTTAAAGACACTGAGTTAATAGATTAAGGTATGTTCTGGGCAACAGAATTTTTAAAAGCCCTCTACCTAATTCCAATCTGCAGCTAAGGATGTGTGCCACTTTTGTGGTTTTGTTATTGTTATGGTAGCTTGCTCATTTTTAAATCAACTGTCCCCAATAACACTTCAATTAAAATCATCCCTTGGTCCTTATTATCCTTTTTGTCTCTTTTCTTTGTGCCTTTAGCAAAAGAAAGAAAGAAAGAAAATTAACCTCAGTAACTCCCCAATTTGTTCTATACTCTTAATGGAAGAGGTTTTTGCTCCTCTTCCACGTGGCATGTGCATTTTAACTGGGGTCTTTGGAGACAATGTCTTATCTCTATGCAAAGCTGTAGGTCTAAGGTTATACATTTTAAATGAATTATTTGTTAATATCTCTCCTTAACCTGAGAATTGTATTCCAGCCCTTAGACTGCTTGGAACAAATATGTAAGTAAGATATCTGTTGGAATCTCTGTGTCTCACCAGCTTTAGGTACTTGTTCTGAATCAGAAGGATGTCTCTCCTTTGCTAAGATCCTTTACACAGACCCAAAGAGCTGAAATCAAGTTACATCTGTGCCTTTGCACACCCCACATCCTTCCTTTAATTCTATCATCCAAGGAGCATATTGGATCATTTGTAGGCTCTGGGATGCCATCCTAGAAGTAGCTCTTATGTTGGGGTGTGGATATCCTAAGACCCCGTACATAGGAAATATTGTTCAGTCACTAAATTGTGTCCAACTCTGGGACCCCATGGACTGCAGCGTGCCAGGTTGCCCTGTTCTTCACTATCTCCTGGAGTTTGCTCAAATTCATGTTCATTGAGTCAGTGATGCTATCTAACCATCTCATCTTCTGCCACACCCTACCCCTTTTGTACTCAATCTTTCCCAGCATCAAGGTCTTTCCAAAGAGTCAGCTTTTCACATCAGGTGGTCAAAGTATTGAAGCTTCAGCTTTTTAATATGCTCTCTAGGTTTCTCATAGCTTTTCTTCCAAGGAGCAAGAATCTTTTAATTTTGTGGCTGCAGTCACCGTGCACAGTGATTTTGGAGGCCAACAAAATAAAGTCTGCCCATATTTTCCTCACCTATTTGCCATGAAGTGATAGGACCAGATGCCATGATCTTAGTTTTTTGAATGTGTAAGCCGGGTTTTTCCCTTTCCCCTTTCACCTTCATCAAAATATTCTTTAGTTCCTTCTCGCTTTCTGCCATTAGAATGGTATCATCTGCATATCTGAGGTCATTGATATTTCTCCCAGAAATCTTGATTTCATATTGAAATTCATCTAGCCCAGTATTTCACAGAATGTACTATGCATAGAAGTTAAATATGCAGGGTGACAATATATAGCCTTGTAGTATTCCTTTCCCAATTTCAAACCTGTCAGTTTTTCCATGTCCAGTTCTAACTGTTGCTTCTTGACCTGCATACAGGTTTCTTAGGAGTCAGATAAGGTGTCTGATATTCCCTTCTCTTTAATAATTTTCCACTGTTTGTTGTGATCCACATAGTCTAAGGCTTTAGCATAGTCAAAGAAGTAGAAGTAAATTGTTTTTAGAACTGCTGTCCTTTCTCCATGATCTAACTCATGTTGGCAATTTGCTCTCTGGTTCCTCTGCCTCTTCAAAACTCTGCTTTTACACCCAGAAGTTCTCCATTCATGTACCGCTGAAGCCTAGCTTGAAGGATTTTGAGCATAACCTTACTAGTGTATGAAATGAACACAATTGTATGATAGTCTGAACATTCTTTGGCATTGCCCTTCTTTGGGATTAGAATGAAAACTGACCTCTTCCAGTCCTGTGGCCACTTCTGAGTTTTCCAAATTTGCTGACATACTGAGTACAGCACTTTCACAGCATCATCTTTTAGGGTTTGAAATAGCTCAACTGGAATTCCATCACCTTCACTAGCTTTGTTCTTCCTAAAGCCCACTTGACTTCACACTCTAGGATGTCTGGCTCTAGATGAGTGACTACACCATCATGGCTATCCAAGTCATTAAATCCTTTCTTGTAAAGTTCTGTGTATTCTTGCCAACTCTTCTTAATATCTCCTACATCTGTTAAGTCTTTATCACTTCTGTCTTTTCATGCCCATTCTTGCATGAAATGTTACCTTGATATCTCCAATTTTCTTGAAGAGATCTCCAGTCTTTCCCATTCTATTATTTTCCTCTATTTCTTTGCATTGTTCATCTAAGATGTCTTTCTTATCTTTGCTATTCTCTGGAACTCTGCATTCAGTTGAGCATATCTTTCCTCTTTCATTTGCTTTATGCTTCTGTTCTTTCCTCAGCTGTTTGTAAAGCCTCCTTATACAACCATTTTGCCTTTTTGCAATTCTTTTTCTTTGGGATTGTTTTGCTCACTGCCTCCTGTACAATGTTATGAACCTCTGTCCATAGTTCTTCTGGTACTCTGTCTACAAGATCTAGTCCCTTGAATCTACTCATCACCTTCACTGTATAATCATGAGGGATTTGATTTAGGTCATATCTGAATAGCCTAGTGGTTTTCTCTACTTTCTTCAATTTAAGCCTGAATTTTGCAATAAGGAGCTCATGATCTGAGTCACAGTCAACTCCAGGTCTTTTTCTTTTTCTTTTTTCTGACTATATAGAGCTTCTCCATTTTTGGCTGCAAAGAACATAGTCAGCCTGATTTTTGGTATTGATCATCTGGTGATGTCCATGTGTACAGTTTTTTCTTGGGTTGCTAGAAAACTGTTTGCTATCACCAGAGTGTTTTCTTGACAAAACTCTGTTAGCCTTTGTTCTTCTTCATTTTGTACCTTAAAGCCAAACTTGTCTGTTATTTCAGATATCTCTTGACCCCCTACTTTTGCATTCCAGTCTCCTGTGATGAAAAGAAATCTTTTTTTGGTGTTAGTTCTAGAAAGTCTTGTAGGTCTTTATGGAACCATTCAACTTCAGCTTCTTTGGCATCAGTGGTTGGGACATAGTCTTGGTTACTTTGATGTTGACTGATTTGCCTTGGAAACGAACTGAGATCATAATGTCATTCTTGAGATTGCACCCAAGCACTGAATTTTGGACTCTTGTTGACTATAAGAGTTATTCCTTTCTTCTAAGGGATTCTTGCCCACAGTAGTAGATAAAATGGTCATCTGAATTAAATCCGCCCATTCCCCTTCATTTTATTTCACTGATTCCTAAGATGTCGATGTTCCATCTTGCCATCTCCTGCCTGACCATGTCCAATTTATCTTGATTCATGGATCTAACATTCCAGGTTCCTAGCCAATATTGTTCTTTATAGCATCAGACTTTATCACCAGACATATCCACTGCTGAGCATAGTTCCCAGTTTGGCTCAGTCATTTCATTCTTACTGGAGGTATTAGTAATTCCCCTTTGTTCTTCCCCAATAGCATATTGGATACCTTATGACCTAAGGGCCTCACTTTCTAGTGTCACGTCTTTTTGCCTTTTCATACTGTCCATTGGGTTCTCCAGGCAAGAGTACTGGAGGGTGGTTGCTATTTCCTTTACCAGTGGATCAGATTTTGTCAGTACTATTCACTATGACCTATTTATCTTGGATGGTCCTTCATGGCATTTCTCTTGTTAAGTTATACAAGCCCCTTCCCCACAACAAGGCTGTGATCCATGAAGGGGATAAGAAACATAGGCAATATCTAGCTCCCAACATTTCAGGAGTAGGTTGGTATACTAGATACCTATTGCTATGTAACAAATTATCCCATAACTTAGCAGCCTAAAGCAACAGACATTAATTATCATCTCACTCAATTTCTGAGGGTCAAAAATTCAGAACTGACTTAGCTGAGTGATTGTTGTTCAAGATCTTTTATGAGGTTGCAGATAAGCTGTCCCCTTATTTCAAAATTCAGACTTATCTTGAAGAAAGTAGGGAAAACCACTAGACCATTCAGGTATGACCTGAATCAAATCTCTTACAATTATAGAGTGAAAGTGACAAACAGATTCAAGGGATTAGATCTGATAGACAGAGTGCCTGAAGAACTATGAACAGAGGTTTGTGACCTTGTACAGGAGGCAATGAACAAGAGCATCCCCAAGAAAAAAGAAATGCAAAAAGGCAAATGGTTGTCTGAGGAGGCCTTACAAATAGGTGAGAAAAGAGAAACTAAAGGCAGAGAAGAAAAGGAAAGATATAGCCATCTGAATGCAGAGTTCCAAAGAATAGCAAAGAGAGATAAGAAAGCCTTCCTCAGTGAATGCAAAGAAATAGAAGAAAACAATAGAATGGGAAAGAGTAGAGATCTCTTCAAGAAAATTAGAGATACCAAGGGAACATTTCATGCAAAGATGGAGACAATAAAGGACAGAAATAGTATAGACCTAACAGAAGCAGAAGATATTAAGAGGTGGCAAGAATGCATAGAACTATACAAAAAAGAACTTAATGACCCAGATAACCTCTGTGGTGTGATCACTCACCTAGAGCCAGACATATATGATATCTGGGTTGGTCATAGCTTTTCTTCCAAGGAGCAAGTGTCTTTTATTTTCATGGCTGCAGTCACCATCTACAGTGATTTCAGAACACAAGAAAATAAAGTCTATCACTGTTTCCATTGTTTCCCCATCTGTTTGGCATGAAGTGAAAGGACCAGATGCCATGATCTTAGTTTTTTGAATGTTGCATTTCAAGCCAGCTTTTTCATTCTCCTCTTTCACTTTCATCAAGAGGCTCTTTAGTTCCTCTTCATTTTCTGCCTTAAGGGTGGTATCATCTGCACATCTGAGGTTATTGATATTTCTCTCAGCAATCTTGATTCCAGCTTGCGCTTCATCCAGCCTGGTATTTCGCATGATGTACTCTACATAGATGTTAAATAATCAGGGTGACAATATACAGCCTTGACGTACTCCTTTACCAAATTGGAACCAGTCTGTTCCATGTCTGGTTCTAACTATTGCTTCTTGACCTTCATACAGATTTCTCAGGAGACAGGTAAGATAGTCTGGTATTCCCACATCTTGAAGAATTTTCCACAGTTTGTTGTGATATACACACTCAAAGGCTTTGGTGTCAATAAAGTGGAAGTAGATATTTTTCTGGAACTCTCTTGCTTTTTTGATGATCCAACCAATGTTGGCAATTTGATCTCTGTCTCCTCTGCCTTTTCCAAATACAGCTTGAACATCCAAAAGTTCATATCTCAACTGATATTCCATCACCTCCGCCTGCTTTGTTCGTAGTGATACTTCAAGCTGATCTATGTCAAATGCTAAAAGAGGATGCTGTTAAAGTGTTGCACTCAATATGCCAGCAAATTTGGAAAAATTAGCAGTGGCCACAGGACTGGAAAAGTCAGTTGTCATTCCAGTCCCAACGAAAGACAATGCCAAAGAATGTTCAAACTACCACACGGTTGCACACACTAGCAAAGCAATGCTCAAAATTCTCCAAGCCAGGCTTCAACAGTACATGAACCAAGAACTTCCAGATGTTCAAGCTGAATTTAGAAAAAGAAGAGGAACCAGAGATCAAATTACCAACATCCATTAAATCATAGAAAAAGTAAGAGAGTTCCAAAAAAACATGTATTTCTGTGTTATTGACTACACCAAAGCCTTTGACTCTGTGGATCACAAAGAAATATGGAAAATTCTGAAAGAGATGGGACTACCAGTCCACCTTACCTGCCTCCTGAGAAATCTGTATGCAGGTCAGGAAGCAACATTAGAACTGGACATGGAACAAACTTGTTCCTAATAGAGAAAAGAGTGTATCAAGGCTGTATATTGTCACCCTGCTTATTTAATTTATATGCAGAGTACATCATGCAAAATGTTTGGCTGGATGAAGCACAACCTGGAATCCAGATTGCTGGGAGAAATATGAATAAGCTCAGATATGCAGATGACTCTCACCTAATGGTAGAAAGCAAAGAGGAACTGAAAAGCCTCTTGATAAAAGTGCAAGAGGAGAGTGAAAAACTTGGCTTAAAATGCAACATTCACAAAACTAAGATTATGGCATCCAGTCCAATCACATCATGCCAAATAGATGGGGAAACAATGGAAACCATGAGATATTTTATTTTCCTAGGCTCCAAAATCATTGTAGATGGTGACTGCAGCCATGAAATTAAAAGACACTTGCTCCTTGGAAGAAAAAGCTATGACCAACCTAGACATCATATTAAAAAGCAGAGACATTACTTTGCCAACAAAGGTCTGTTTAGTCAAAGCTATAGTTTTTCCAGCAGTCATATATGGATGTGAGATTTGGACTCTAATGAAAGCTGAGCACTGAAGAATTTACTCTTTTGAACTGTGGTGTTTGAGAGAGTCCCTTGGACTGCAAGGAGATCAAACCAGTCCATCCTAAAGGAAATCAGTCCTCAGTATTCATTGGAAGGACTGATGTTGAAGCTGAATTACTTTGGCCACCTGATGTAAAGAGCTAACTCTTTAAAAGACCCTGATGCTGGCAAATATTGAAGGCAGGAGGAGAAGGGGATGACAGAAGATGAGATGGCTAGATGGCATCACCGATTTGATGGGCATGAGTCTGAGCAAGCTCTTGGAGTTGGTGATGGACAAGGAAGCCTGGTGTGCTGTAGTCCATGGGTAAACAAAGTGTCGGACATGACTGAGCAACTGAACTAAACCAAAGGCTTGACAGGCTGGAGGGGTCCCACTCACATGGCTGTTGGCAGGTCTCAGTTTCTTGCTGGTTGTTATCAGATGTCTCATTTTCTTACCACATTCGCTTCTCCATAGGCTGGTCATAATGTAGCAGCAGGCTTATTCTGGAGTGCCTGTCAGAGAGAGAGGGAAGGAAACCAAGTTGTAAATGGAAGTGCCGTGTATAGTCAATGTTGGAAATCGCATCTGTAATTCCTGCTGTACAACACTGATTAAATATGTGAGAAGACTGTATAAGGAGAAGATTGTATGAGAAGACTATCAATACAAAGGTTTGAGGGGTTATTGGGGTCTGACTACCACATATCAGCTGGACCAAATACAAGAGAATTGCATGAAGTTTGGTGAGGTTTACCATCTTACTTATGCATTCTACCCAGCTGTCTAACTGTTCCGGTCCTGGCCAATTAAAGGGTGCAGATGAAATTCAGTACTCTCACATATGGACATTTCTTGGAAGTAGCTCTCTAGGACCCAGAAAACCCATTCACACTGATTGATAGGCACTTACAAGGTCCTTCTAAGTTTGAACAGTAGGCTTTTCTTCCAATGACAGATGGGCAAAACTTATTTTCCTCATCTCTGTACTGCTTTGGTTTGTTTGATATATAAAGAAACACCTTGTGCCTTATATCAAACCCGCAGAACTTGGGCTCTGAATCTTCCATCTAATTCTACTAGATTATTTTCCACCTAAAATGGTGGTCAATACATGCCTGGGATTATGCTTGGAAAGGAAATGTTGATTATCAGAGAGATCATGATGATATCTGAAAGCTATATTATAGTCCCTCTCGTGAATATGATATTTTTGAGTAAGAGAGGATTGTGAAGACCTTTGTCTCATATCATAGGGACCTTTTTTCATTGTCATTTGTCATCATCATTCTATGTGTACTGTTTCATTTAATCACAATGTCTTCTGGGCTTTTTGGGAACAAACTAACTTTTGTGTCATAGTACACAGAACACTCTCTAGATGCAAGGATTCTATAAAAAAAATAAGTTACATGACATGCTTTGGATTGTTTGATAAACATGTACTGTGTATTGTCATAGACTGTGCAAAATGAATGCAAATACTAGTACTTTAATGTTTTATAGACTCGACCTTGATGATAATCTTCCAAAGTGAACTAGATAAGTATTTTCATGTCAGTGAGGGAACAGCCAGTGAATGAAAATGCTAAATTTAGAAAAGGCTTTTGACCCATGCATTGTATAATATTCTATATACTATCTATTTTGACAATAAGACATTCATTCTCAGAAAATCTTCTGATTAGATATACTGATAAAAAAGATCCCTGTGGGATAAATCTCAAAATAATTATGCTGAGAGAAAGAAGCTAAGCAATAAAGAGTATGTATTTACATACCATATGATTTTATTTATATACCATTCTAAGATAGTGGTTCTCAATCAGAGCCAGTTTAGCCCCTAAGGGACATTAGGCAATATTTGGTTACATTGCCTGGTGGTTGTAACTGGGGCAGGGGACTATATACACATCTGATGGGTAGAGACCAGGGATGGTGATTAACTCCCTGCGATGCAGATAACAGCCCTCTACTACAAAGAATTATCTGGCCCAAAATGTCTATAGTGCTGAGGATGAGAAACTCTGCTATAGAAAAATGCAATTGAATCTATAGTGACAGAAAGGAAATTAACGGTTGCTTAGGGTTGGGGATGCCAAGGAGAGATGGGAAGAAGGAATTACAAAAGACCACCAGGAAACTCTGGGCTTCCCTGATAGCTCAGTTGGTAAAGAATCCACCTACAATGCTGGAGACCTGGGTTTGATCCCTGGGTTGGGAAGATCGCTTGGAGAAGGGAAAGGCTACCCACTCCAGTATTCTGGCCTGGAGAATTCCATGGACTGTATAGCCCATGGGGTCACAAAGAGTTCACATGACTAAGTGACTGTCACTTTCACCAGGAAACTCTAAAGGGTGATGGAGCATTCACAGTCTTGATTTTAGTCATCAGTTCATGGGCATAAACATATGTCAAGGATTATCAACTTATAAATTTAAATATGTGCAATTCATTATTTGTCTGTTATGTCTCAATAAAGCAGTTCCTTTAAGTAGTTGAAAAATTAAATGATTATATTTGGAGACTATAAATAGTTTAGAATTGATGTAGCATGAAACAAGAGATTGAATCCACATGGTAGGATGTGAGCAAAAAGAGTCAACTAGGAAGGAAATATTTTATCTTACTAATGAGCTTGTACTTTGTTTTATACATCATGGGAAGTTAGTAAAGTATTTTAAGCAAGAAACTCAAGCTGGTTAGTATTTTGGAAAGATTGCTTTGGTGCTAGTGTGGAGAATTGATTTAATGCCTGTTCTCATTACTGAAGTCTAGGGATTTTTATTTCGTCAAAAGTTTATCATTTCATTGTCATAAATTAACATTGATTTGTCTAATTATGTTTCATTACTAAGTGGCAAAAAATGACTCCTTAAAAAAGAAAAGTAATTCCTTAACATAGTTTCAATGTAAAGAGCCAGAAAGGGAAAACTTTCTTTTTTTTATTGAGGTTTTAGTTCAGTAATAACAGTGTGGGACTACTCTTTGCCCATATGATGACATTAAAAGTCCCCTGTGGCTGAAGAGCGAGTGGGATGGGGAATCAGGATGAGCAAAACAGCTCCTGACCTAGGGAGCAGCAGGAAGCCTCCTTTCAGGAGAGAGAAAGGGACAAGCTGCCCTTTAGAAAAATTGAGACTTTCAGCCTATTCTGTACTGAAGAGGAAAGCGGGATTCACAAGCCACAAAACTGTCAGTTTCAGGAAGAAAAATTCTCAACTAACAGAGACCATTAATATTTTGTCCTCCTGCACGGATATTGAAGCCGCTTTATATATCTGCATTGTCCTCTACTCCTGGACAAACATGGTGACACTTTATAGATCCTAAGTGTCCTCTCCTACAATTCTGTGACCTCCCTTTGATGTATATTATTGGTACCCCTTTCATAAAGTCTTTGTGCTCTGTGCTAACTTGTAAGTACACACTGCATCCTTTCCTGTTGAATGCCATGGCTTCGCATCTTTTTTTTTTTTTTTTTTAAAGATGAATGTCATGTCACCCCTGGCCCTTCTAACCACAAAGCAAACCTTGAAAGTCTTAGTCTGTGGCCATGTACCAACCAAAGCCTGTCATATAGCTGCGTTAGGAAACTGGTTATGTTCGTTCATTCTTTCAGAGCTCTTTTCTTCCTGTGAAACAGTTCTTATAAATAGCAAAGTGCTGTTTTTATATTCTGAGCCTGAATTAATTTTTTTCTACAACAGTATTGATTTAGCATATCGTGTGGGGGCCATTCTTTATCCTGAAATGGAAAACTGCGTACTGGAAAACTTAAGACCAGAGGAAGGAAATTAGAATGTGAGAAAAAAAAATTGGGGGATATAGGAATGAAATTTAGTTAAGCTTGAATCTTAGGCTTGCTGGGGCATGTTCCTGGAAACTTGAGTTTTTAAAAGTGTCTCGCAGTAAGCGCTTAGTAAACACAGTAAACAGGTTCATGATGCATTATTTGTTTGCACTTGTTGAGTATATAAACAAAGATTCCATCATAGGCAGGTTGAGAAGAGGCTGTGAGAATAGAAAATTTCCCAAGAAGATGCAGAAGTGAGCTCAATATGTCTGGCAGAATCCTCACTCTGAGAAGAAAGGTGAGTGGTATTCACATCTATTACTCTCACGGGAAACTTTGGAGACCTGGAAAGCTCTATCTCCTTTCAGAAGCATATAATTTTGTCTCTATAAATATTAAAATATGTGATGTTAAGGGACTTCTTAAGCCTCTAACTACAATTGTCATGTCACAGTTCTGTTGAAACATATATGCTAATGCAATATGAAATCTATAGAAAAAAGTGGTACTCTAGGAAAATAGAAAAGATAGGTGAACAAAAACATGATTAATATCATCAAATATTTTATGTGTATCATGAGCTAGAAGGATTAGACTGTTCTATGTGGTTTCCAGTATAGAACTAGGACCAAAAAGTAGATACTGGATCAAGATAGGAAATATTTTTGTATGTTTAGCAATTTAAGCTGGTCATACGCAGTTATTTACGATTGGAGGTGTTCAAATGGAAGTCTCCTGACATCCGGTTAGGTCACCAGAAAGTGAAAGTTGCTCAGTCACTGTTTGAGACCCCATGGACTATATAGTCCATGGAATTCTCCAGGCTAGAATACTGGAGTAGGTAGTCTTTCCCTTCTTCACGGGGTCTTCCCAACCCAGAGATCAAACCTAGGTTTCCCACATTGCAGGAGGATTCTTTACCAGCTGAGCCACAAGGGAAGCCCAAGAATCCTGGAATGGGTACCCTATCCCTTCTCTAGGAGGTCTTCCCAACCTAGGAATTGAACCAGGGTCTCTTGCATTGCAGGTGGATTCTTTACCAACTGAGCTATCAGGGAAGCCCTAGATCACCAGCAGGGCTTTCAAAATTGAGTCACACTAGATATCTTCTATGTGTCCTGAAAGTGGAATATTCTAGAACTCAAACAATATGATATGCTCAATGTCAAGATCATGAACTATGATCATATAATTTTGCATCATTGGACAGAATAATTTTTCTTTGCATCATGAGATGTCCTCCTTTCTCTTCTATGACTTATTTTTATGTTCAATAGCTACTTTAGTTATTTCATTTGTTTATTTGTTCATTCAATCACTTATTCAACAAACACTGTTGAGTTCCTCACCTATAGTATTAGATGTGCTAAGGACCAAAAGATGAAAGAAACAGTGTACCTGCTTTGTCCCTATGAGGTTGAGTCTATGCTCAGCTGCTATCAAAGTTGGAGCTTTACCCTTAAATGTATGTGGTGCTTTTAATTTTTTTTTTTTTTTACTGGTTGTTTAGACTCTCAAAATATGGTGTTATCCATTCAGTCTGATGGATCCAAGAAAACAAATGTTCCAGGAGTTAAGTGAGAAGACATTTGAGAGACATGATTCGATGTCATATTTTAATACTTCCTCCTTGATTATGATTGGGTGATTGAGCTTGTTGATGGTCAGGTCAGTTCAGTTCAGTTGCTCAGCTGTGTCAGCTCTTTGCAACCCCATGGACCACAGCATGCAGACCTCCCTGTCCATCACCAACTCCTGGAGTCTACTCAAACTCATCTCCATTGAGTCGGTGATACCATCCAACCATCTCTTCCTCTGTCATCCCCTTCTTCTCCTGCCTTCAATCTTTCTCAGGGTCTTTTCAAATGAGTCAGATCTTTGCCTCAGGGGAACAAAGTATTGGAGTTTCACCTTCAACATCAGTCCTTGCAATGAACATCCAAGATTGATTTCCTTTAGGATGGACTTGTTGGATCTCCATGCTGTCCAAGGGACTCTCAAGAGTCTTCTCCAACACTGCAGTTTAACACCATCAATTCTTCGGTGCTCAGCTTTCTTCACAGTCCAACTCTCACATCCATGCATGACCACTGGAAAAACCATTGCCTTGACCAGATGGACCTTCGTTGGCAAAGTAATGTATCTTCCTTTTAATATGCTGTCTAGGTTGGTCATAACTTTCCTTCGAAGGAGTAAGTGTCCTATAATTTCATGGCTGCAATCACCATCTGCAGTGATTTTGGAGCCACAAAAATAAATTCAGCCTTTGTTTCCACTGTTTCCCCATCTATTTTTCATGATGTGATGGGATCAGATGCCATGATCTTAGTTTTTTGAATGTTGAGCTTTAAGCCAACTTTTTCACTCTCTTCTTTCACTTTCTTCAAGAGGCTTTTTAGTTCTTCTTCACTTTCTGCCATAAGGGTGGTGTCATCTGCATATCTGAGGTTATTGAAATTTCTTTCAGCAATCTTGATTCCAGCTTGTGCTTCATCTAGCCTGGCATTTCTCTTGATGTACTCTGCATATGAATTAAATAAGCAGGGTGACAATATACAGCCTTGACGTACTCCTTTTCCTATTTGGAACCAGTCTGTTGTTCCATGTCCAGTTCTAACTGTTGCTCCCTGACTTGCATACAGATTTCTCAAGAGGCAGGTCAAGTGGTCTGGTCTTCAGTCTTTCAGAATTTTCCACAGTTTATTGTGATCCACACAGTCAAAGGCTTTGGCATAGTCAATAAAGCAGAAGTAGATGTTTTTCTGGAACTCTCTTGCTTTTTCGATGATCCAGCGGATGTTGGCAATTTGATCTCTGGTTCCTCTGCTTTTTCTAAAACCAGCTTCAACATCTGGAAATTCACAGTTCATGCATTGCTGAAGCCTGACTTGGAGAATTTTGAGCATTACTTTACTAGCCTGTGAGATGAGTGCAATTGTGCAGTAGTTTGAGCATTCTTTTGCATTGCCTTTCTTTGGGATTGGAAGGAAAACTGACCTTTTCCAGTCCTGTGTCCACTGCTGAGTTTTCCAAATTTGCTGGCATATTGAGTGCAACACTTTCATAGCATCATCTTTCAGGACTTGAAATAGCTCAACTGAAATTCCATTACCTCCACTATTTTTGTTTGTAGTGATGCTCCTAAGGCCCACTTGACTTCACATTCCAGGATGTCTGGCTCTAGGTGAGTGATCACACCATCGTGATTATCCAGGTCATGAAGATCTTTTTTGTACAGTTCTTCCATGAATTCTTGCCACCTCTTCTTAAAATCTTCTGCTTCTGTTAGGTTCATACCATTTCTGTTGTTTATTGACCCCATCTTTGCATGAAATGTTCCCTTGGTATCTCTAATTTTCTTGAAGAGATCTCTAGTCTTTCCCATCCTATTGTTTTCCTTTGTTTGCACTGATCACTGAGGAAGGCTATCTTATCTCTCTTTGCTGTTCTTTGGAACTCTGCATTCAAATGGGTATATCTTTCCTGTTCTTTGGTTTTAGATTCTCTTCTTTTCACAGCTATTTGTAAGGCCTCCTCAGACAGCCATTTTACTTTTTTGCATTTCTTTTTCTTGGGGATAATCTTGATCCCTGTCTCCTGTACAATGTCATGAACCTCCATCCATAGTTCATCAGGTATTCTATCAGATCTAGTCCCTTAAATCTATTTCTCACTTCCACTGTATAATCATAAGGGATTTGATTTAGGTCATACCTGAATGGTCTAGTGGTTTTCCCTACTTTCTTCAAATTAAGTCTGAATTTCACAATAAAGAGTCAAGGTCTGGGCCACAGTCAGTCCCAGTGTTGTTTTTCCTGACTGCATAGAGCTTCTCCATCTTTGACTGCAAAGAACATAATCAATCTGATTTCAGTGTTGGCCATCTCGTGATGTCCATGTGTAGTCTTCTCTTGTGTTTCTGGAAGAAGGTGTTTGCTATGACCAGTGCATTCTCCTGGCAAAACTCTATATTTGCCTGTTACTCCAGGTGTTTCTTGACTTGCTACTTTTGCATTCCAGTCCCCTATAATGAAAAGGACATCTTTTTTGGGTGTTAGTTCTAAAAGGTCTTGTAGGTCTTCATAGAACTGTTCAGCTTCAGCTTCTTCAGCATTACTGGTTGGGGCATAGACTTGGATAACTGTGATATTGAATGGTTTGTCTTGGAAATGAACAGAGATTATTCTGTCATTTTTGAGCTTGCATCCAAGTCCTGCATTTCAGACTCTTTTGTTGACTATGATGGTTATTCCATTTCTTCTAAGGGATTCTTTCTCACAGTAGTAGATATAATGGTCATCTGAGTTAAATTCACCCATTCCAGTCCATTTTAGTTCACTGATTCCTAAAATGTCGATGTTCACTCTTGCCATCTCCTGTCTGACCACTTCCAATTTGCCTTGATTCATGGACCTGACATTCCAGGTTCCTATGCAATATTGCTCTTTACAGCATCAGACCTTGCTTCTATCACCAGATACATCCACAAATGGGTACTGTCTTTTCTTTGACTCCATCTCTTCATTCTGTCTGGAGTTGTTTCTCCTCTGATCTCCAATAGCATATTGAGCACCTACTGACCTGGGGAGTTCATCTTTCAGTGTCCTATCTATTTGCCTTTTCATACTGTTCATGGGGTTCTCAAGGCAAGAATACTTAAGTGGTTTGCCATTCCCTTCTCCAGTGGACCACATTCTGTCAGACCTCTCCACCAAGACCCGTCCATCTTGGGTGGCCCGACATGGCATGGCTTAGTTTCACTGAGTTAGACAAGGCTGCAGTCCATGTGATTAGATTGGTTAGAGTCTGTGATTGTGGTTTCAGTCTGTCTGCCCTCTGATGCCCTCTCTCAGTGCCTACCGTCTTACTAGTGTTTCTCTTACCTTGGATGTGGGTTGTCTCTTCATGGCTGCCGCTACTGACCTTGGACATAGGGTGTCTCCTCTCGGCCACTCACCGCTCCATGTTGATGGTCAGCTGAGGGCAAAGGCAGGATTCAAATAGCAGAGTTCAAATTCTGCTGCTTCCTCTGTTGATTAGCTGTGAAACTCAGCTACCTAAACCTTCTGTGTCTTGATCTTTTCATCTGGCAAAGGGAATTATAATCTACCTGACCAACAAGGATTCTTATGCATTGTAGAAATAATTGTAAACCACATACCACAAGACTTTACAGGTAGCAAATAATTAATGACAATAAGCTATGATTATGTCCATGGGATTGCAAAAAGTCAGACATGACTGAGTGACTAATACTCACTCAGGTATATAAATTATATCTCAAAAAAGTTGTTAGAAACAAAAATGTTCACATATATAGTATGGTACACACACTGGCATCTTGTTTTTTGTTTTTTTTCCTCATGTAACACAGTGTGACTTTTTTCATATAAAATCATATAAAGATGCCTATGTTTTTAAATGATTATATAATATTCCAAATTATGGGACATTTTATTGTTTTCTATAATTTACATCAGAGAGTTTTCTGAAGTTAAAAGTCTTGTTCTTGGCCTGTCTGTACCCTAGAAATGACCACAATGAGGGGATGAGAAGCATTTAGGACCAGGACAGCAGAATATTAGGGTCAAGAAGTGATGAGGTCTTGTTGCTATTGATGAGGTCAGGAGTCCTGGAGAAGAGGCAGAATAGCTGCAGGACACTCATTTCTTTCTGAGAATTCTTCCTTGTCTGACCCCATAGTTTTCCAGATATTGAAAATGGACCACCATTACCGCCCCTAATATACGGAACTTCATCAGAGTAAACTCAGTGCACCTGTGTGGTTGATGATTTTGCTTTTTGATTATACCTGCTTTGCGGAGAAGGCAATGGCAACCCACTCCAGTACTCTTGCCTGGAAAATCCCATGGACAGAGGAGCCTGGTAGGCTGCAGTCCATGAGGTCGCTAAGAGTCGGACACGACTGAGCAACTTCACTTTCATTTTTCATTCTTATGCATTGGAGAAGGAAATGGCAACCCACTCCAGTGTTCTTGCCTGGAGAATCCCAGGGACGGGGGAGCCTGGTGGGCTGCCGTCTATGGTGTCGCACAGAGTTGGACACTACTGAAGCGACTTAGCAGCAGCAGCAGCAGCAGCAGCAGCAGCAGCTTTGCATTTCTTTGTGGTAGTCTATAGATTTTAAATATTTTATTGATTATGTTAATATTTTTGCCTTCTTTCTCAGCTCAGTCCACAAGTTAATTTTTATTCATAATTGAGTCCTTGGAGTTAGTAACTTCTTTTCTAAATATTTAGAAACATATTTTGCTGTTAGTTTCTGATAAGTCCTTTTATCAGGTTAATGATGTTTTCTTCTACTTCTTGATGAATAATTTTTCTTCAAAGTCAGGGATGGATTTGGAGTTTTACCCAATTTGGGGGGATATCTACCATAATGATTGTATATGTATTTATTTTTTTCTCCTTTAATCCGTTCATGTGATGAATTACATTAGTGCATTTCCTAATCTATTTTCAATCATCCATTTGGCATTCATTTCACACATATTTATTTAGTGCCTTCTACATGGCAGATGCTGTGCTTAGCACCAGTGATACAGTAATAAGCAAAACAGACATTTTTCTTTAAACACATTGCTAAATGCAATCTGCTAGCATTTCACTTTTCTTGCATTTAGATTTTAGAATATATCTCAAGAAATATTCAAATGTACACACAAAGATATATTATAAAAGATGGTTATGATGACATTGTTTTTAAATGTTAGCATGACCATTTATAGGAGAATATTGAAATATATTTTAGCTTCTTCATGGTATAGAATAATATATGGTAATTCTAAAGAACTAGGTAGCTTAGTACACACAAATATGGAAAGATTTTTTAAAAATCAAGTCTTAAGGTTTATGTATATATGATGTCATATCATTTTTGTAAAAATGAAAAAAAAAACAACACCCTGTGTGTTCATAGTTTCTACAGACATGAAAAACAAGTGGAAGAATGTGAAACAGCAAACTATCAGACATGGATTCCTTTAGGATCTAGGTTGAGAGGGCAGGGGGCATAGACTTAAAATTTTCAATGAGCAACTTCTGTATTGCTCTATTTTTATTTATTTATTTTTTACAACAAGCAAGTATTATTGTTGTAAGTACTAAAGGAGAAAAATTAATAGCGGAGCTTAAGGAATGGAAGGAGGGCAAATGGAAACACTTTGAACAGGACAACATGGTAGGGCCCAACTGTAAGCAACAGAATCATTGGAGCTAGTTTTAAGCAGAATGTATAAGATGGCTTACAATATTATTGGAAAAGTTGAAAGAAGGTGGTAGATGAAATTTCCAGGAACACCTCTAGAATCATCCTGTCTCCCTAGCAAGCTGGGCAAGTTACCATCCCTGTGGCAAGAAGCTAGAGAGTCAGGAAGCTAGGGAGTGGGGAATCAGAGCCATGGAATTCCTGCTGTGATCTGCTTTAGTGTGTACCCTACAGCCTGCCTCCTTTCCCAATCAACTGACTTTCAACTTCTAGTCTCATCTGACCATGTCTGACTGGCAGAACCTAAGTCTCATCTGGAGCCCTCTCTGCAAATGAAGCTAAGAATTATAATTTTCAGCTTTCCAATGCAGTGTAGCAAGGTGTACTAGAAAGAGGCTGGAATGGATATTAAACAGGCAAGCCACACAGTATCTGCCAGAATGAGCAAATAGCACACTGCTTTTCGAATTTAATAAATGGCTATTTCCCTACAAAGGCTGGGAAGATCATTGATTCACTGGCAGAATCTTTTAATTTTTTTGTATTATATAAAATATAATTGCATGTTGACATATATACATAAATATATATATATATAGTAAAAAAATGAGAAAATAAGTAAGCACAGATCAGAAAAAGGTAAATACAACACCTGAAATCTCACCATTGTTTTTCAGTTGCTAAGTTGTGTCCGACTCTTTGCAACTCCATGAACTGCAGCACACCAGGCTTCCCTGTCCTTCATTATATCCCAGAGATTGCTCAAACTCATGTCCATTTAGTCAGTGATGCCATCCAACCATCTCATCCTTTGTGGTCCCCTTCTCCTCTTGCCCTCAGTCTTTCCAAGCATCGGGGTCTTTTCTAGTGAGTCAGCTCTTCGCATTAGGTGGTCAAAGTATTGGAGCATTAGCTTCAGCATTAGTCCTTCCAATGAATGTTCAGTGTTGATTTCCTTTAGGATTGACTGGTTTGATTTCCTTGCTGTCCAAGGGGCTCTCGAGAGTCTTCTCCAGCACCACAGTTTGAAAGCATCAATTCTTTGGCACTCAGCTTTCCTTACTGTCCAACTCTCAAATCCATACATGACTACTGGAAAAAACATACCTTTGACTAGATGGACCTTTGTTGGCAAACTGATGTCTCTGCTTTTCAACACACTGCCTAGGTTTGTCATAGCTTTTCTTCCAAGGGGCAAGTGTCTTAATTTCATAGTTGCAGTCACTGTCCACAATGATTTTGGGACCCAAGAAAGTGAAATCTGACACCATTTCTACTTTTTCCCCATCTATTTGCCATGAAGTGATGGGACTGGATGCCATGATCTTTGTTTTTCTGAATGTTGAATTTTAAGCCAGCTTTTTCACTCTCCTCTTTCATCTTCATCAAGAAGCTCTTAGTTCCTCTTCACTTTCTGCCACTAGAGTGTTATCATCTGCATATCTGAGATAGAATGTTAATATTTTAATGTATGACCTTTCAAACACCTACATCCATTACCCTCTCCAACATATACACTTAAAAAAATAGCATATCACACATGGATAGAATCTGTTTTAAATGTGTAGCAGAGCTTAATGCGATGTTTAAAAAGTAAAGTTAATTAAAAATCATAAAGCATGCCTAATAACTTAATTAGAAAACTCATTCAAGTAATAGTCACTGAGCTTTCTTTACAGACACTGAGTATTTTAAAAAATGAAATTCACTTTTAACTCACTTTTATCAAGTCAAAAATTGGCTACCTTCATTTTAATGACCTCTAATTTTCAACTTAATCAGGGTTTGTTTTTAATTAACTTTTTTTTTAACTTGAAAAACAGCTCCCTTAATTCCTTGTCTGCCCCAGGACTGAGGGAAATTCTATACTCTACCTAATTTTAAAACAATGGAAAAAATACCTAGATCAGTTGTTAACCATCCACATGACCCACATAAGCCATAAAACCTCTCTGCATCTTGGTTTCAATGTTTGTAAAGTGAAGAGGTTGAACTGTACTCTCAGGTTCAGATCTAAGAGACAACATTCTATAAAGAAATTTCCATCCTTGGGTAGAGGTTTCAGTGTGCAGAATCTTGACTTTGATTTCCAGGCCTGCTTTCTATGGACCAGGTGACCTTGAGCTCATTATGAACTGCTCAATGCCTGCGTTTATGTATCTGAGCCCTAAGATTAAAAGCAGTTCCTATTTACTTCCTGGAGTTTGACAAGAGTTGCCAGCTCACTTGTAGAGACTGTCCTATTTACATATTATAACCAATTAAAGTAAGGACAGTAATGTGGTCCAAGAGATAACTAAACAGAGTTCTTTAATTTTGGTGTAGATTTTAATTTTGAGGTGGCTCTGTGAGACGTAAAAGCAACAATGTCAAGACTTTAAGAAAGCAAAAGAAATTTATTTCAGATAATGAATGGATTAAATCATCGCCCCAAAGGAAGAGTTTACCTCCAATGTATATTACTCTACCTGCATCTACCAATCTACTGACTTACGTTCCATAAATCTACGCATATCTGTTAAGACTTTTACTAATTAAATGTGTTTATTTCTGGGATGAAATTGAAAGTGATTTTCTGAATTTTCCAATTAAATTATTTACATTTAGTGAGCAGATGTAATTTTTGTATAGCTAGAAAAAATATAATCAAGTATATTTTTGAATGTATGTTTTAATGAAAAAAGTTGTGCTTTGTTGCATGTATTCTGAGATTGCAGCAGGTGGTAATAAGGAAGGAAAGAGTGTATACCTGTTGAGCTGTTCTTCCTGTTATGAGAAGAGAGTGAAAGAGAGCTGTTGGGTAGAGTTCCAAGGTCCTTTCAGTCATTTGTGACCCTAACTTCTCATCTGTCAGATGAGCTTAACCTTTCACTTAGTTTTAGATTTATCTGTTAGAATCAATGTTATCCTCTCAAAACTCATTTGTCTTCCCCAAGTTATATTTTTCAGTCTTTTACCGCAACTGAACTCATTCACTCTCTCTCTCTCTCTCTCTCTCTCTCTCTCTCTCTCTCTCTCTCGTTTCTTCATTCAGCGATCATTTAATCCCATCCTTTTTGCCCTTGAAGAGGTAAGTTCTGGGATTCCTAAGGAGCAGGATGACATGGGCCCAGAGGAGACTTTCTGCGGTCAACCAGGACTATTTCAATAGACCCCTGATTCTTACTCTAGTCCCTCCTCTAACCATTTGACAGTCTCTCTTCATTGTTTTCTGAAGCACAAGTTCTCATGGTTGTACTCTATTGCTCAATAATCACAACTGCATCCCTAGAGTAGGCAAACAAAAACAAAAACAAAACAAAACAAAACCATGAAACAACAACAACAAAAACCCAAGTACACTCATACAAGACACACATAAAAATTCCAAAACAACAACCAACCAAACAAACAAACAAAAAAGCACAAAAAAATCCTCCAAAGTCTTTAGGTGGACTTTCAAGGCCTTCTTATCTGGGCTGTGACCTATCTTTCCAAGTTATTATTTCTTCCCTCTATGCTCCCTCCCTTTCCTGCTGTTTGCCTCTGCTCTGGCCAGCTCTTTGGACTGCCCTTCTCCATCAGCTCCACACATCCACCTCTCTGTTATTTAGAATGCAGCTCAACCCCCTAGGAAGCGGTCCTCAGTTCCCTTCCTTGAAATTCTCTGAACTTGCCTCTCTCATCTCCTGTAGCAGTCCACCTTTTCTTCTGAGCACTTGCAACCTTCCACCACTTATTGTGGTTGTTTGGGCTCTCTGAGAGCCTAGCCATAAACACTCTGTCTCTGATCTGAGTTGGTATTTTCTCTTGAAGGCTTGTAATAAATCTATTCTATTAAAGAATTAGATCCAACATTGTTTCTGGGTTAGATCCCACCAGGGTAGCTATTAAGTGAATGCCTATAGGGCTTTGAGGGGAGACATGAACTTCCCAAGGCCACAGAAGCACCATTTAGTACACAGGGGCTGCACTTTATTAAATGACTCAAACTTAATTATTTTCTTGACAATGAATTGCCCAGAGTTCACACTACACTGTCTTTGGGGCAGGGGTGGGGTGGCGTTGTGAGCTCTTTCTTGGTACTAACCCCTAAATCTGCATGAGTTCTCTGAAACTAGAAAATGAAAAAAATCATTTATTGTGGCTTTTCTAAATCACAGGAAATGGGATAAATTTTAAACTTTTTATCACATTTTGTCCACTTTTCCTGCTTTGCTTCTTGCCCTTCTGATTTATTTGTTTGTGCTTTTCTTTCACATGCAGGTTGGCTCTAGGCTGTTTTTTATAGTGATTCCATTGGGGTAGGTGCCAACCTCTATTAATGACAACCTGTGAGTGCTTGAGGAGGTGGATGGTAATTTGGTGAGACAGAGGCAAAGAAGGCTTTTTTTTTTTTTTTTTTCCGGGCAAAGGGGTATTTCGTCAAGGATAGTGGAAGATCAGACCACACCCACCTCAGGTTATGTAAGCCATCCTCCCATGTTGTGCGGATACTCACAATCCATGAAGGTGATCCAAAATCAAGAGATGATCATGAAATGACCAGGATTAAGTTTCTTCACTCAGCAGCATGGTGTTTCAGAATAGAAAATAATCTGGATGAGAACATAAAGTAAAATTTCTTGGACAGCTAGGTTTATGATCTGAAATTTGATCACTACATATAAGTCATGCATGCCACTTTCAGATGATTTTGTTTGGTTATCCTGGAGTCTGATAAATTCTGGAGTCCCTAATCAAATTGATTTTCTAGAATGTGAAGAGCTGTGATTAAGTCCTAGATAATAGTCATTTCGCCATAGATGTTCTGTTCTTAAAGTCTTCCCTTTGTAAGCCTTTGAGCTTAACACTGTGACTCTTTAAATTACTACAGGAAATATTAAAAGGAGAGCAAAGGAGTGACATTGATGTGGGCATGGAGACATGTTGTAGAGGTTATTTTTTCTGGTTATATATATGGCAGAATTCTAAAAGAAACTCGTAAATATTTTTATAACATAAAGGAATTGATTCTATCTTTCAGTTAAAAATAATATTTAAAATATGTGTTGAACAAATATATGTAACTTCTGCCAAACTGTTTTGACAAAATTTGTCCTGTATACTCTTTAAAAAATACTCATTTTTCCTCTGATAGTTGACTGATTCATATGAATGTAAGAAAATTAAAAGAGAAAAACATACAGAAGAAGATAATGAAGCAATGTGGTTACAATATGGGGCTACCCAGGTGGCACTAGTGGTTAAGTGACCCGCCTGCCAATGCAGAGATGCAAGTTTGATCCCTGGGTCAGGAAGATACCCTGGAGGAGGCATGGCAACCCACTCCAGTATTATTCTTTTTTTTAACATTTATTTATTTTTAATTGATTAATGATTGGTTTACAATATTGGGCTGATTTCTGTCGTATATCAACATGAATTAATTATACATTATACATATGTCTCCTTCCGCTTGAATCTCCCTCCCACCTTCTGCCTATTCGCACCACTCTAGCTTATTACAGAGCCCTAGTTTGAGTTCTCTGAGTCATACAGAAAATTCTCATTGACTGTCTAATTATATATGTAGTCATGAACAGAGGAGCCTGGCAGGCTATGGTCCATAGGGTTGCAAAGAGTCAGACACAACTGAAGTAGCTTAGCACAGCACATGGTTAAAATGGTCCTTTAAAAAATAATCATGGAGTTTCAGCAGAAGTAATACAATAATACAATAGGTTTCAGATACCCCGCATTAAAAAGTGAGATGTGAACCACCTGTGCTGAATGCATGACATGATACAGAAACGGGTCAGTGTGATCACACCTGGTGAGCACTGGAGAGATGAGAACATTGAAAAGGTGAGTTGCTTCTCACCTACTAAAGTGAGACAAGGAATTTCAGAAGATCTACTTGGAGGACTTGATATTCATCCCCTGGAGTTTGCTGAACTCAGAGTGGAGGCCTGTTTCTTTCCAGGAGAAATCCTGAGGTAAGGACTGACTGTGGGTGCTGGGAGTAAGCTGTTCTTCCTTTGAAGGTGGGACAAAGGATTTTTTCTTTCTTTCTTTCTTTTTTACTCCATTGGAAGGAGCAGACTGGGATTATATTAAAATAGACTCTGTCCCAAATACTACATGGAAGGATAATAGGACCCTAGCTTGGATGTGGAGTGGTGGAATTCCAAGGGCCCAGGGGTGTCAGAAGTGAGTTAAAGGCGAGGCATTGAGGGGGTGAGAGCCAACCATAATCAGAGGAATCCAGGGATGAATGGATGAATGGATGAATGAATGGAGAGTCTACAAATGATCTCTATGAAAGAAGCAGTCAGCTCTGGGCTACCATTTCCCAGGCACCAACACCAGACTGTGAGTGAGCCATTTTGGAAAGCCCTTTCCTGCACCTCTGCCTCTTCTCATCCTTTACCCTCAACCAACCCCCAAGAGGCACACAGTTCAGATAGCAAGCTTTGGAGGATGCAAAGAGAGAAGAACCCTAGCTGTCATCCCTTTCCCCCTGTGCCATCTTTGTCCAAAAAGGGGCCAAACATGACTGCTCATTATATGTAAAGAGACACATTGGATACAAATTTGGAGTTTCAGTGTACCCAATTGGAATTGTGTGATTCTTAGATGAGACTAGACTTTGTATTACCCAGAAAAAGATGATTCCTTTATTATTTGAGTCACCATAAACAATATGGAAACTCTGTGAAATTTTATCCAAGGGCAGGTCTTAGAAAATTCGTAGAGTGGCTTTGTAGAAGCAGCACTGAGAAAATGTGTTTGGTTTCTGCTTGCTCTTTGAGTACCTATCTCCTGAGATAACAACCATCCACAGCTAACCAGTACAACTTCCCAGCTTATTTGCCTATAATACATTTTGTAAAAAACAATATTGGGATCATATTCTATATCATAAAAGTTACAGTTTTTTTTCCTTCTATTTTGCATAGTCTTTTACTAAAATCTTAAAGTTAGACAACAATAATAAAATCTTTTAAAAAATGAATTGGGGTGAATCTGGAAGAGGTAAGGCACTTTAATGTTATCAATTTTCTGTAAAAGTCAAGGCAGTATTGTGTAATTATAATGACTATCATTAAGGACTATTATACTGCTTTGCAAATCAGTTAGCTTTACTGGCTGAATTTTGTTGGCAGAAGTGAGGCATCAGTGCATCTGACAGATTTACACTCCATTTCTGTCCTGTATCAAATCCAAAGTGTGTGTGTACCTGGTGTGCCCCCTTCATAAGTCATCAGTCTCTATTGAAGTATTGGAAACACCTGGTAATTGCAGAGAGACAATAATCTTGGCACTATTTCATTAATTACGTCTCCTTCCCAGCTGGTGTTTTTATGCCCAGAATGTTTTTTTTCTTGCTTGTATAGACTTCATGCCCCCGGGCAGGTACCACATTTTCCATTTTGTCTTGTCTTCTGCTGTTGCCTAACAAACACTGGAATATAATTTTTAAAATGGCTTTGATTCACTTAATTAGGATTCATCTACAGAGATTGGCAATGCCACAGGTGCTTTTCAGCCTTGTGTCTTGCAAAGATAATATGCTCCAAAGTTTTAGCTTGCCCGGCATCTCTTCTTGTTAGAGGCATGTGGACAAAGGATTCATGACTTTTTTTTGTAAATGAGGATGCCAGATATGAAGGCAGAAGGAGAAGAGGGTGACAGAGGATGGGATGGTTGGATGGCATCACCAATTCAATGGACACAAACTTGAACAAACTCCAGGAGAGGATGAAGGGCAGGAAGCCTGATGTACTACAGTCCTTTGGGTCACAAGGAGTTGGACATAGTGACTGAATAATTTCAACATGCCAGATATCAGGGATAGTCATAATCAGAAAGGACTGCCCCTTTCAGATAGGGTTTCTCAGGTGGCACTAGTGGTAAAGAACCTGCTTGCAATGCCGGAGACAAAAGATGTGAGTTCCATCCCTAGGTCGGGAAGATACTTTCAATACCTAAGTTGTGACAAATGTTGGTGAAGTTGCTTGTTTTTTCTCTCTCATAGTTGCAAATTGACAGCCTAGGATAGGTTTGTTTCATTTGGTATATATGTTTATAAGTTGAATTGACTGATTACATATACAAATCAAGGGGCTCACATAAATTGTTTAAGATAAAACAAAAACTGTTGGCAACTCAAGGCTCGTATTCCTGCATGACAACAATCAACTGAGTAGCTATTTTGCTTTTGGATAGGGTGTGCACACTCCATAATGCTACAGTCTCTGTTACTCCATAGTCTGTTATCAACTCTGTGGAAATATGATATTTATCACTTAACATTGTTTGCATTTTTTCCCTAGGCTCAGCCTGCTTCAATCATTCAGATAGCTTGCTTTGTCCCTGTAAACATTTTACCTCTTTTTTTTTGTTTTTGGCTGTGCCTCGGGGCATGCAGGATCTTAATTTCTCCAAGTGGGAGTCACTCCCTGCAGTGGAAGCACAAAGTCTTAATCACTGAATCTCCAGGAAGTCCCTTTGTATGCATTTTAACTTTCTAAGTCCTGCTGTCCAAACTATCATCCTTTCTAGAAACCTCTCCTAACTTGTCCCCTAGAAGGTCTCTTGCCCTTCTCCAGTTTCCACAAGACAATCTTCCCATTATCTTCAGAACAAAAATCCACTAACATCCGTTATCATCTCTCCAAGACCCTACACCTTCCATTTCAGCTGGCATCTCCATCGTCTTTCCAGAATCCCTGTCTTTACTTCGCACCTCCAGACTTCCTCTCTGAGGACATCATGCATGCTCCTTGCTCATCCTGGAATACCCTTACCACCATTACACCCCTCACTTTACTCCATGTTTACTTTTCATGTTAAACTTTCTTTCTCAGCCAGTTCTTCATACTTGTGGGTGCTCTCCTGATATCTCATGGTTTCCATTCTGAAGCAACTATAACCTTTTAACTTATTTGTTCAATGTCTTGAGTTCCACTGGGCTGTAAGGTTATAAATCTATTTTTTTATTCACAATTATAACTCTAGAGCTTAACTTATGTTCTAAAACCTGTTTTTAGTGTTCAAATGCATAAAATGAATCAAACAGGTCATAAATTCTGTCAACATAAGAAGTATGTATGAAAGGTGAAAAACCTGAGTGAATTGGTTATTTAGCACTAGAAAATTGTGCAGTTTTGTTTCAGAAGTCAAATATAAAAATCATGAAATGCAGAAAAGTGAAGAAAATAAAAATCACTTCAAATCCTCCCTTCAAGATAAGTGAAAACTGTAAATATTTATGTATGAATCAACCCTGTTTATTCTGTGCACGTATAGGAATAGGTTGGTAATTTTTTTCTTGAAAATATGATGAAACTACCCCCATGCCATTTAAATATTCTTTCAAATGCCATTTCATGCCCATGGTATGTATATTTCACAATTGATACCCATGCTCTTACCTATTACAGAAATTTTCGATTGCTCATATTTTGATTTTTACTTTTGTTTATGCCTTAAGTGGGCTTCCTGGATGGCTCAGCAGGTAAAGAATTCACCTGCAATGCAGGAGACACAGGAGGTTTGGGTTCAACCCCTGGGTCGGGAAGATTCTCTGGAGGAGGAAAATGGCAACCCACTCCAGGATTCTTGCCTGAAAAATCCCATGGACAGAGGAGTCTGGTGGGTTACAATCCAAAGGGTTGCAAAGAGTCAGATAAGACCAAGCGACTAAGCACATTCATACACACATTTCTTAAGTATTTGTTTATTGAATGTCATGTCATGGCTATACTTTTTGCTTTAGGATTACTGGCAAGGAGAATATATTTTTGAAAAGTCTTAATATTGAGAATTCCTATAGCAGAATAGTTAAGAGACTAGACTCTGGAACTAGACTTTCCAGACTTGAATCATGGCTCCGTTGCTAACCAGTTCTGTGACTTTGACTATGTTACTCAACTTCTGGGTGCTTTAGTTTCCTTACCGATAAAATGTGACATGATGCCAAATCAGGCTTTCTGTAAACCTCACTAGGGCTTCCCTTGTGGCTCAGCTGGTAAAGAATCTGCCTGTAATGCGGGAGACCTGGGTTTGATCCCTGGGTTGGGCAGATCCTCTGGAGAAGGAAAAGGCTACCCACTCCAGTATTTTGGCCTGGAGAATTCCACGGATAGTCTATTGGATCACAAAGAGTCAGACACAACTGAGTGACTCACTTCAAACATCACTTGGACTATTTCCATCGACTTTTTCCTACTTTCCTTCAATCTTCCCTTCCCTTCCATTCCAATTTGTAATCTGTTCCCTATGGACCCTGGAAGCACTGCTCTGATATTTTTATTCTATTGTTCACAAATCACCAATACTTTTTATGTGGAAAAAATCTGTAGTCCCCTTAGCTGGCATTCAAGTTTCTCCAAGTCTATGCTCCCACTCTCCCTCTTCAGTCTTATTCTTTGTTTCTTGCTTTTCACCTTGGCTCTCATCGGTGCCTTGGCTTGGCATGCTATTCCTTGACTCTACTCATCCCTATGCTTATAATTAAGGACTCAGCTAAAACTTCTAGGAAGCTCAAAATTCTTATTTCCTGCATTTGAAGTGCTGTCTTTCCTCCTCCACATGCTTATTACACTTTATCTTTCCTTCTCTTTGGTCACTTAACTTTATTATTATTTTTTCTTCAGTTGAATTTTGGTTATTTGTAATTTGGGGAGCTAAGCATGTAGTGACATGTGTACCATCTGTCTCTGATCTAGCTTGATTTTTGCTACACGACTATGCCTTAGCAATAAATATGTGCTAAATTAACAAATGGATTCCAACGGGCTTGGGGACTAGATCCCACTATGCTTTAGGAAAAAAATAACTTTTCCAGCCTAAAGTCTAAATCATGTGGTTAAAACAAGAATGAAAGCAATTATACACACAAAGCACTTTCATCTCATTTAGTTCTGCTTGATGCAGCTTTTTCTGCACCTCCTACATTTTTCTCACATTCTATACCAATGGATTAAAAAAAGCATTTTTCATCAAGTTTATAGCAGCTTTTGTCCTTTTTTATTACCTCCAGGTATAGCATTTATCTTGTAAATAAGTGTGATGGCTATTTCCATGGCTCTCTTCTTTATACCTTTACCATCACATTTGCTGTGGCCTGGATGCATTCTGGAATATACTATTTGTCAACTCATGGTAAAAAATGAGGGTGAGGACAGAGTCATGAGTATAGTGTTTTGTTTGTCTTGAAAAGCAGTGCTCTCATGCAGTGGATAGGTGGTTGCCCAGGGTTTTGGTTGGCACCAACTATAGACCTTTAGACTCAGGGAATAGATATTAGAGGAAATCAACATGTCTTCTTACTTTAATTCATGCTGCCTGTGTTTCATGAAGCATAGCCTGGGTCAATTTTCTGCAGTTCAGCATCATCAGCAGCATCTCAGTCCACCTGCCTTGGAGTTAGGGCAGAGACCACCCAGATTCTGGCATTGGGCTATCTAAAAGCCTTAATTGTAAGTGTTGCTTGTAGACACTGAGTTTAAGGGAGAAGTGGGAAAGGTGTGCTTCAGGTGTTTCTTGGCAGATATCTTTGTCAATAGGAAATCATGCAAGATAATTTTTTTAAGTGTAAAATTTTTATAATTGAAGGTATATGTATGTAGCTGGTGTAGCCCATCATATATTTGTTCTACACATTGTTTAAATTAAATGCCAAAGTCACAGCAACAGTCTGTGAAACTCCCTGTACAGATGGCATCCCACTTACCCGATGGCATTTGGATAAATATCCAAATAATTTCCACATGGCATAGCTTTGATCAGGATGACAATGAGCCTTGTTGGTTGCATTTGGGAGGGAGAGTTCCTCTTCAGTTTGATGTCAGTTATGAAAAGCCAGAGGAAACGGGAGGAAAGAGAAAGGTTTGGTCCCAGTAGCTTAGGACAAATTCACCAAGTTTTCCGTGGCTCTGCTGGTGGAAGTCAAAGGACTGATGCAGAAACTAGGATTTTTCTTAGAAGTCAAACACAGAACTCCAAGTATCTATGCCTTTATTTTTATCAAGACCCCATTTGTCTACACAAAGGGAATGAAAGGAGTACATACATTGGTTTTTGAATTCAGAAGTCTGGATTTATTTTCTGTTAATGATTATAAGCCCTGAAACTTGCTTCTTGCTACATTGTAGTATCATAAATATGCAGAGACATCACTTTGCTGACAAAGGTCTCTATAGCCAAAGCTATGGTTTTTCCAGTAGTCATGTACGGATGTGAGAGTTGGGCCATAAAAAAAGCTGAGCACTGAAGAATTGATGCTGTTGAACTGTGGTGCTAGAGAAGATTCTTGAGAGTCCATTGGACAGTGAGATCAAATTAGTCAATCCTAAAGGAAATCACTGACTCAATGGACATGAGTTTGAGAAAACTCTGGGAGATGGTGAAGAACAGGGAAGCCTGGCATGCTGCAGTCCATGGGGTGGCAAACAGTTGAACACAATGGACTGACTGAACAACAGCAACAAAACACACCTAAATTTATCCTTGCATAAATATTTCTTAAATATTAGCATATGGACTACATGATGGTACTGAGCTAAAATTTTTAAAATCAAGCAATCAAGAAAAATAAGGTAATTGACATTATCACTTTATAATGAAGATTTGAAACTAGTAATTTAGTCATTAGCTGGTTCATGATTGCCGAGCAATCAGAAAGAGGAAAGTTCCATGAAAATTTCCATGTGAGGTCAGACAGTGTGTTTTAAGTATATTATAAAGCAAATGCAAAATGTGGTTTGGAATTTTTCTTTTAATAAAGTAATAATTTTGGAAACTCTTAAAATATTGCCCATTCAGTCAAGAGCTTTATCTTTTGTGTCCCCTGGCCTCCCCATCCAGGCATGTTCTTGAAACTGGTGAACAGTGATGAGTGGCAGCCCAGCAGTCACAGTGCCAGTCCACTTGAGGTGTGAGAGGCGTCTACATGGTGCTATGTCACAAAGATACGGAAGCCTTTCCTTCCACACTCATCCAGGGCTAAAACAACCAGCTACTCCTGATGCTGGGGCATGTTCTCCAACAAGCAAGCCCCAGCATCAGGCTGTGATCTGCAAATCCTGTTTGGCTACCATTTAGGATTCTTTGCCAGTGCCTCCAGTTTGTGTCTGAGTTTCCCTGGATTTGTTGGCATTCACCTAAGTTTGCTGTGGTGCCATATGCCCCCTTGTCCTCTGTGGAGCTACTGAAAACAAAGCTTCCTAGTCTCCACTCCAGACCCAGAGAATCAGGATCGCTGGCAGGGAGGCCCAGAAGTCAGCATAAGCAATTCCTTTGAAAAGATTTTAAAAACCCAACAGTAATATCACTGTTTATCAGATATACATATATCCCCCCCACTGCCAGAACTAACAGACTTAGTGTTTTGATTTTGGTTTTGAATTTCTCAAAGTGAGAATGCATTTCAGATATAATTTAAGCTCCTTTTATTTCTTTCTCACTACTTAACCCCTTGCCCCTTTCAGCTGTAATCACAGTCATGAATATGGTGACTCTTGAGTCTAGGCTTTATATACATATTATGGTTTCCACATGGGAATTCCTGTTCAGCATTACCTTCACTACACTTCATTGTTCTTTCTTTCTTTATGTAGATATGAGTTACTGACAATTCTAGATTAGAAGTGGGGTGTTTGTCTCAACACAAAATGTTTATTTCTACTCTTATCTTTGGTCTTCCATAGGTAAGGAATTTTTTCCTTCTGGCTTCTTGCAAGTTTTTCTTTATTCTCCTGTGTAGTTTGAAAATGATATGGCCAGCTATGGGTTTGTTTGGCATCTATCTTGTTCTCTGAACTTCCTGGATCTGTGGTTTGGCATCTAACACATTTTGGGGGAAATTCTCAGTCATTATTGTGTCAAATATTTGCACTGTCCCTTTCTTTCTTCTTCTGGTATTCTCATTACATGTATGTTACACCTTTTCTAGCTGTCCCACTGTCTTTGGATAGTCTATGTAATTTTTTGTAATCTTTGTTGCCTTTGCTTTTCAGTTTTCAAGGATTCTATTGATACATCCTCTAGCTCAGAGATTCTTTTCTCAGCTGTGTCCAGTCTGCTGCTAAGTCCATCAAAGGGATTCTTTCGTTTTATTAGTGTTGTTGTTGTTTTTTTAAATCTCATTCCTTTTTGGTTCTTTCTTAGGATTTCCCTCTGCTTACATTGTTCATTTGTTTTTGCATCACTGTCCATTTGAGCTGTCTAATGCTGTACATTAGAGTTCTTCACATATTAGTGATAGTTGTTTTAAATTCCTTGTCTGGTAATTCCAACATCCCTGCCGGGCCTAGTTTTTGATGCTTGCTTGACTTCTTTACATTGTGGTTTTTGCTTTTGGTATGCCTTTTTACATTTCTTCCTGATGGCTAGACACGATGTACTGGGTAAATCATCCTTGAGGAATATGGTGGTGAGCTGTCGGGGGAGGAAGCATTCTATAGTTTTATGATCAGGTCTCAGTGTTTTAGTTAAGCTTGTGCCTCTGGAGTGTGTGTTTCATAAGTGTTTCTATTTTTTTCTATCTCCTTAGGTGGGAATGGAGGGCTAGGGCCAGCTGCAGTTGGGTATTTCTCTTCCCCCAGGTTAGTTAGGCTGTAATATCATCTCAACAGATTCAGCTCAGTTCAGTCACTCAGTGATATCTGACTCTTTGCAACCCATGAACCACAGCACGCCAGCGCTCACTGTCCATCACCAACTCCTAGAGTCCACCCAAACCCATGTTCATTGAGTCAGTGATGCCATCCAACCATCTCATCCTCTGTTGTCCCCTTCTCCTGCCCTCAATCTTTCCTAGCATCGGGGTCTTTTCAAGTGAGTCAGTTCTTTGCATCAGGTGGCCAAAGTATTGGAGTTTCAGCTTCAACATCAGTCCTTGGAAAAACCATAGCCTTGATCAGATGGACCTTTGTTGGCAAAGTTATGTCTCTGCTTTTGAATATGCTATCTAGGTTGGTCATAACTTTCCTTCCAAGGAGTAAGCGTCTTTTAATTTCATGGCTGCAGTCACCATCTGCAGTGATTTTGGAGCCCAGAAAATAAAGTCTGACACTGTTTCCACTGTTTCCCCATCTGCTTGCCATGAAGTGACAGGACCGGATGCCATGATCTTCGTTTTCTGAATGTTGAGTTTTAAGCCAACTTTTTCACTCTCCTCTTTCAGTTTCATCAAGAGGCTCTTTAGTATTTCTTCTCTTTCTGCCATAAGGGTGGTGTCATCTGCATACCTGAGGTTATTGATATTTCTCCCAGCAATCTTGATTCTAGCTTGTGCTTCCTCCAGCCCAGCGTTTCTCATGATGTACTCTGTGTAGAAGTTAAATAAGCAGGGTGACAATATATAGCCTTGACGTACTCCTTTTCCTATTTGGAACAAGTCTGTTGTGCAGCTTAAATTATGTCAATTAGTTTCTCCTGAAGGCAGGGCTTATTAAGAGGAACAGAGGACACTGATGAATTTCAAAATAGTTCCCTTCTTTTCCCCGGCTGAATGCTCAAGGGGATTTTTCTCCAGTATTTACTGGATCTACTTGAGTTTCTGGAGGTAACTCTCATAGTGTTGTGGGAGCCCCCTGTGACTGAGCTCCCCTACAACTTGTCTGTGCTGAGCCTCCATCAATTTGTCAAGTGCAGTTCAGAGTCTCCTTTCTGGAGCTGGTTCTCAGTGGACTTCCTCTCCTTGAGTGTCTACTCTGGTAAGGCACAACTCCCTGTGTTTGCCTGTTTGTCTCTTCATTCTTGAGGGCTTGGATTTGCTCTGTGTACTCCCCTCCCACATTTATTTATGAATGTAAAAAGGGTTATTTTTTCAACGTGTTCAGCTTTTTGCTTGTTGTTTGTATGGAATGGGGACCTTCCAAGCTCCTTAAACTGGCAACTGGAAATCCACCATTGCCTTCCCTCTGTTGATGGGCATCTTTTTCCAGTTTTCCACTTTAAGAAATAAGCTACCAAGAGAAAGAGAAGTCACTCAGTTGTATCTGACTCTTTGGACCCCATGGACTGTGGCCTGCCTGGCTCCTTCATCTATGGGATTTTCCAAGCAAGAATACTGGAGTGGGTTGCCATGTCCTTTTCCAGAGGATCTCCCTGACCCAGGGATCAAATCTGGGTCTCCCACACTGCAGGCAGACTCTACCATCTGAGCCACTAGGGAATCCTAAGCTTCCGAGCACATACTCTCCTGTCAGTCGTCCCCAAACTTTTTAGCACCAGGGATCGGTTTTGTGAAGACAGTTTTTCCATGTACTGTCGTGAGGGGTGGAGATAGGTTCAGGATGACTTCAAGCACATTACATTTACTGTGTACTTCATTTCTAATCTAATGGCACCCCTAATCGGATTGGGGATACAGGTTCATGGCCGGGCTGGGAACCTCTGTTCTACTTAGGTTCACATAACTAGAAGTAGTATCTCTGGTTTATATACAAGGTGCTATACTGTCAAATCTACTATGCTTTCCCAAACTGTTTTCCAAGGTTAAACCAAATTACCCTCCCATGAGCAGTATTTGAGTGTTCTTACTCTTTATTTTCTAAAAAGTACCTGAAATCAGACCAAGAATTTCATCCTTGATCTGATAGATGTGGAATAATATCTTATTGTTGTTTTAATATGCTGCTGCTACTACTGCTGCTGCTGCTAAGTCACTTCAGTCGTGTCTGACTCTGTGCGACCCCATAAATAGCAGCCCACCAGGCTCCCCTGTCCCTGGGATTCTCCAGGCAAGAACACTGGAGTGGGTTGCCATTTCCTTTAATATGCTGATATCACATTATTCTTATTTTAAAAATGGATGTTAATACATAAAAAATTTAGTAACTTAAATTCATAGATGTAAAAAAGATTCCTGGACCATAGAAAAGGAAAGTTTGAACACTGAAATAAAGTCTTTCCCTGTTGATAATTCTTTCCAAGCCTGACTTGACTCATATTCAACAAGTTATGAGAAGAAAGTTCACCAAAAGCAATCTGATTTTTGGTAACTTTCAATCCAAAGTGGCCTCGATAATTTTTCTTTCTCTTTTTTTTTTTAAAGACAAAAGCTGCTGAGCCCTGTAAAATGTTTGGATAGGATGGTAAAGAATCCACCTCCAATGAAAGAGACCCAAGGTCAATCCCTGGGTCAGGAAGATGCTTTGGAGAAGGGAATGCTACCCACTCCAGTATTCTTGTCTGGAGAAAACCATGGACAGAGGATCCTGGTGGGCTACAGACCATGGAGTTGCAAAGAGTTGGACACAACTGAGTGACGAACAGTCACTTTTCAGCTGCAGAGTTGGGTGAACACTTAATCCATCTGTACTTAGTTTTCTCACCTATAAACTGGAAGAGTAGGACCAAAGAATTTTCTCATTTCAAAAATGAAATTTTAGGTTCCCCCGCCCCCAATTTATACAACACTTAAAAGCTGAGTGAGTGAGTGAAGTTGCTCAGTCGCATCCAACTCTTTGCAACCCCGTGGACTATAGCCTACCATGCTTCTCCATCCATGGGGTTCTCCAGGCAAGAGTACTGGAGTGGGTTGCCATTTCCTTCTCCAGAGGATTTCCCAACCCAGGGATCAGACCCAGGTCTCCTCCATTGTAGGCAGCCACTTTACCATCTGAGCCACTGGGTTTGGTTAAAAGGGTCAGGGAGGCCTGCTTAGCCTTCCCCTCTTTCTCTATGTCACTCATGCCAACTCTCTGGAAGTTTACCAGGATGCTGGGAAATACAGATTAAAAACTACCAGGCAAAACGGTCTCTTGAGTCCTATTCCCAGCACTAATACCCAGCAAAAGTGCATATAGCTATTCTCAAAAGTGGCTCAGTTGTCAAACACAAATGTTTCTTCAACTTGTGACCACTTTTATCTATGGTCTATGCCGTGACTCAATTCGCATCCTTTAAATATATGCCTGTGTGCTTAGTCTCTCAGTCAAGCCTGACTTATTGGGACTTCATGGACTATAGCCCGCCGAGCTCCTCTGTCTGTGGGAATTTTCAGAATACTGGAATGGTTTGCCATTTTCTCCTCCAGGGGATCCAGGATTGAACTTGCGCCTCCAGCACTGCAGGCGAAATCTTTACCCCTGAGCAATGGGGTGTTTCCTGTTACATCCAACCCCAAAATATAGTAGATGGAATCGCAGAAGCAGTTTTAGTACCAAGCATGATGGTTAGTTCTACTCTTTCTGTACTAACTATTTGAAATTGTTCTTCTTTAACTCTTTAGGAAGGGGAGAAAAAAACTGATTTAAGGAAGAGAATTAGAATATATTTTGCCTTCTTTTGCAGATTTTCTTTCAGCTTTCATACTGTCTTTTCTTGTGGGAATAAATCAGTTTACATTATGCATAGAGAAAGATCTTTGGCATTTTTAAATATTTAATTCCCAGCAAAATACTCTTCGATGCAGTAGAAAGCTTATAATAATTGGTCTCTCGGATCTGAAAAACATTCATGCAATTAAACCTAGCGATCGACACACAGGCACACATATTTATTAACTGGTATTTGAAGTATTATGGAACAGGAAAAAGTATATGTGAAACTGATAGAAAAAATTACCCAGGGTTTTAAGACTAAGCAACATGCTGAAGAATTTATTGCCTTTGGATAATTTTATTTTATTTTTTTTAAATTCAATTCATGAAAGCATGAAAAATTAAGCCACTGAACTATTTCTGCTAAGGGAAAGAAAACCACCAAAGCTATTAATATCACATCACTGTAAAAGAATTGAGTCACTTGAAAGTGCTTGGATTTTTAAGCCGTACCTTGAAATTTTATTGAGTGATGGTGGACTCTCAGACTAGGCAACTGAATGCAGAATAGTGCTGTGTAAGTCTGGTTGTGTTAATTGGAAAACAAGAGATGGTAAAATAATGAGGAAGAAGTGAGTTGCCTTTCTGAGAAAATTGAGACCCTCACACAGGAAAAATAAATATACGTAAAAAACAATATATTGAAAAAGGAGATTTAAAGAAGAAAATGAAGTATTTACTTTGTACAAGGATAAAAAGTAAAGAGATACTATTTAGGCATAAAGGCATATTTTGGAGATAATTTGGGGATTCAGAGAACTTCATCATTAAGTTTTCATCCTTTTCTTGCCTTGAATAATTGAAAAAGTTGAAGTATTTTACTTTTGCTCTAGGACCTGCCTAAGGTTTATTAAAAATATTGTTTTCTATTATGAAAAAGTTAGCATAAACATTAGGCAGTTGGGGAATAATTAAAATATTTTATAGCTTAACCATATGCTAGAATGTGCTCATTAAAATTACATCCAAAGAGCTACTAGGAATTTTTTTTTAAATAATATTTAAGGACATGGGAAATGCTCATCTACAATGTTATGTAATAAAGAAACAAACTTACAGAATGGAGTAAGAAGTATATTCCCAGTTCAGTACATATTTACATATTGCATATGTAGAAAAAGGACAGGCAAGAAATAAACAAAAATTCATTTTCCAAAAGCAAATACAAACATTACAGAAGTAGACAAGCGGTTTTCTTTTGGTCGTGACTTTACTCTTTTATGAGACAATCTTAGACAAACATTTTTTTTTTCTTGTTTCTCCTTAATTCTTTGCCCCATAACACAGTGCCTGATATCTGGTAGATTCTTAATAATTATTTACTGAATATGGAAGTATATTGTCATGAGTTTAAGACCTTAGAAATTTAAATGAAAATCCCAGGTGGTACTGTAAAGAATCCTCCTGCCAAGACTCAAGAGACACAGGTTCGATTCCTGGGTTGGGAAGATCCCCTGGAGTAGGAAGTGGCAACCCACTCCAGTTTTCTTGCCTAGAAAATTCCATGGACAGAGGAGCCTGGTGGTCTACAGTCCATGGAACTGCAAAGAGTTAGACACAACTGAGCCCACAGAAAGTGACTAATTTATTGGTCTTGGTACTGACTTATCTTAATCAGAGATTTATTAATTTTGTATGGATTAGTGCTTAGGACTGCAAGCTCTGGAATACAAATATCTGGGTTCAGATCCAGTGCAGTACTTAGCTGTGTGAATTGGGACAAGTGGCTTAACCTCTCTATTCAGACTCATTTTTTAATGGGTGTATTGGAAGTACTGAATGAGATGGCCTTTGTAAAGTGCTTAGCATCAGCTCACATACTGTGAATGTTTACTATATATTACCATTGTTTTATTATAAAAGACATTATAAACTCGGGAGTGATTTAATTTAAAATGAAACTGGAAAAAGGCTAGGTCACAGGAAAAAGCACAGGAAAAGGGGCTAGAAGATTACTGTTACAAATATTTTAAGAATCTGACATATAATCATTACTCTTTAAGAAACATTTGTACTATGTACATATAATTCCATTTATATGAATTTTAAAAGTTATCTTTCCTATCACCCTTCACCTAAACATCCAGTCATCCATTCACCCATCCACTTATCCATCTATACTGAGAGGTATCTAGAGTGATGTTTATACTGGTTATTTCTGAGTGGTTTCATTAAAGTGATTAATTTTCTTATTCTTTATGCTTTCCTGTAATTGAACATTTTATGAATATGTATAATTTTTTGTAAAACTGTAAAAAAATCATAGAATGAAAATCAACACCAACCTCTCCTCTGTAACAATAATTGTAGGTCAAACTTGGTGGAACAAAATTAACAATTTTTACTGTGTCTGTACCCTATAGGAGAAGAAGTGATGGAATTGAATACATACTGTTCTTTTCATGGTACAGAGTAGAAGCAGAATAAATTTAGCAGAATTTGTAATTAGAAAAGATGGAACTTTCACACATTTTTAAGGCTTCATTTTGCATCAGAAGAGGAATATGCTCTGGAGGGTTTGAGTAAATATGTCCTACTTACACATGAATGTAGAGAGAGCCTATTACAAGAAGATATTCATGTTGGCAAGAATTATTTGAAGTTATTTCTATGCCATTTGCAACACTAATAATATTTTTATTACAAATGAGAAAGAACCACCTCATAATTACTGAGTATCCTAGGAAATATCTATACAACAAAGCCCCAATGATTGAGTCCCATAATATGTAAATAACAAAGCCCTTAGAAACTGCATATATGCATATATGCACCAGGAGCGTGTGGCTTCTGAAATGGCTTAGCAGTAAAGAGTCTGCCTGCCAATGCAGGAGACCCGGGTTTGATCCCTGGGTCTGGAAGATTCCCTGGAGAAGGATATAGTAGCCCACTCCAGTATTCTTGCCTGGAGAATCCTGTGGACAGAGAAGCCTGGTGGTCTACAGCCCGTGGGGTCGCAAAGAGTCCAACACGACTGAGCATGTAGTAATGCATATGAGCTCTGAGGTATTAAGGACAACCACAGCTGCTCACTGTAGTGGATACTGTGGTGTAGCCCACATACACCCACTCCAGGACTGAAGTTCTCAGTCCCCAGCTACTGAATAAGGATTTGTCGATCCAAAAGGGCCCTACCCGTTCTTGGGAGGGTGGTGGGCGGCAATAGGGTGGATGTTTCTTAGCCTCCCATCCCATTCCTACCTCCAAAAATTGATTACCTCAGTAATGCTATATGGCATACATCTAAACATATTTTTGATTTAACGACTTGAAGTAACCTCTGTATAACCAGCACTAGAAAAACTGAGAAATTTAGTATCTGTGTTAGCAACTAATCACTTATGGGTTTTGAACTATGTTATTTCTTTTAGCTCTTCTAATTATTACTCTAGAACTATAAATTATGTACCTAAACCTCTGGCTTTTGAGTCATTAATTTTAAGCAGTATCTAATTTTGCAAAATTAGAGAATTAACAAAATACATTGTCTGCTACTTTTTCACGCCTCTGGTCTGCTATTCTATTTTTTTGTTTGTTTTATAGAGGAGATGTTTTTCTTATAAAACGTGTTTTCTAAGAATACACAGATACATACATGTATGAGTCTGTGTCATTTGTGCAGGCATAGACGTATATGGAAAATGTGTGTATATCTATACATGTATATATATGTAATTTGAGAGAGATTTATTCTAGACTTTTATAATTACCTATAGGTTAATGATAAAAATTAAAACAATGAACATTACATACTACATTATAATTATGTAAGATGTATTTATTGCAAAGCTAAACCAAGAAGTTTGTGATTAGATCCCGAGAGAAGGAAATATAATATCAGATTTCCCACTCCTGGACAATTTTAGAGCTTTCTCTCTAATTTCAGACCTTCAAAATTTCACCCCAAACCACTAAGTGTGAGCCTTTTGTCACTCAATCTTCCTGACATGAGGTGACTTTTCCATCTGAAAATGCTGTTTGTCTTTTCTTTTTAGTAATTTTTTCATGTTTTCCTTTAGATTCTCTGTATTTTCCTTATGGAATGCCTAGTAGACAGATGTTGTGTCTTCTGGATTGAGCTTCTGTATGCTTTAATTTTTCTCTGCTTCATCATTTTGCCTTTTAGCTTTAAATTCCAAGTGATTTATTTTCTGTTCACTTTCAAATGTCTAACTTGGTCTTCAGTCATATCCGTTTTAAGATTCAGTCTCTCTAGTGAATTTCATGTTTTAGTAATTACATATATATAATTTCTAGGGATCAGTTCTTGCTCTCAGATTCCTTAAAAATATGCTTATTTTATAGATATAATATTATCCTTATTATCTTTGGGGTAAATACAAATTAATCGGGCTTCCCTCATAGCTCAGATGGCAAAGAATCTGCCTGCAATACCGGAGACTCAGGTTTGATCCCTGGGTTGGGAAGGTCCCCTGGAGAAGGAAATGGCTACTCACTCTAGTATTCTCACCTGGAGGATTCCATGGACAGAGGAGCCTAGTGGGCTGCAGTCCATGGGGTTTCAAAGATTTGGACATGACTGAGGGACTAATTTTCACTTTCCCTCTAGAGGTGAAGGTCCATGTTCTTTCTCTCTTTGATTCTGAGTAAATTCTGTTACTGCTTCACTAATAGGAAGCAGCAGAAGTGATGTGCCAGTTTCTGAGACCAGGCCTTAAAAGATCAACTACTTCTACTTTCTGTCTCTTAAAGGAAAAAAAGAAAAAAGAAACTAGTTCTTGGAATCCAGCCACCATGCTGAGAGGAAGCCTGAGCAGCCGTGTGGAGAGGAACTAAGGCCCCTGACTGAGAGCCCCGGGCAAGCTCTCAGCTGGAAGCCAGCATTAGTTGACCTGCTATGTTAGTGAGTCATCTGGGAAGTGAATACCACCAGTCCACTGATGCCATGTGGAGCATAGATGAGCTGTTCCCATCAAGTTTGGTCATTTGACTGACTCTTAAGAATAATAGGTGCTTATTGCCATTCAGAATTAAGTAAGTTTTGGGGTGGTTTGTTACACAGCAATAGGTAACTGTAACAGAGACTGTGAAGGGGCACAAATTCTGTTGATGGAGGAGTTTCCTTTCAAGGTACATGGCAAGGAGCAGCAAGGCAAAATCAAGCTCAAGAAATTGAGTCAATCGAGCTAGAAGCAAAAGGATAAATACTGTAGAACTCCATTTACATAAATTTGCAGAACAGACAAGATGTATCTATAGTGACAGAAATCAACAGTTGCCTGGGTAGGCAGTGGAGGAACTAACTGGGAAAAGTCCAGTTATGAGGGAACTTTTGAGGTGATGGAAATATTCTGTTTCTTGATGAAGATGGTGGTTTCACAGTGTATACATTTGTCAGAATTCATCACGCTCTTAAAAAAACAGGTACATGGAATCCATGCTGTATAACTATAGTAAATATATCCGGATTGCTTTCTTTGGGATTCCAGGCTTCCATAATCTGGCAAATGCATTCTCCATGGCCCTTCTGATTCATCCTATGCCCGTTCTTTGTAATCTTCTCACCATTCCTGAGTATGAATGTTCTTTCCTAGCACACGTGCTTTCAGTTCTGTTCAGGTGCTTAGTTGTGTCAGACTCCTTTTGACCCCATGGACTGCAGCACGTCAGGCTTCCCTGCCCATCACCATCTCTCAGAGCTTGCTCAAACTCATGTCCATTGATTTGGTGACACATGCTTTAGCTCTCCATAGTCTCTCCTCACAAAGGGCTTTCTCACTATCATTTCTTAATTTTCAAATCCTAAGGATAAAGGCTAATAACGTCTTTCTGGATTCTATTAAAATCTGAATTGTCTTTCTCTTTTTTGGCTACCACAAGTTACTAGGGGCTTCCCAGGCGGCTCAGTGGTAAAGAATCTGCTTGCCAATGCAGGAAACCCGGGTTTAATCTCTGGTTTGGGAAGATTCCCTGGAGAAGGAAATGGCAACTTACTCAGTATTCTTGTCTGGAAAATTCCATGGACAGAGAAGCCTGCTGAGGCTACAGTCCATGGAACTGCAAAAAGAGTCACACACGACTTAGTGACTAAACAACAAATTACTTGCCTCATTCCCTTAGAATGCATGTGAGGATACCTTAAATTATAATTAGATCTTCTATATGTTTGACATGCTGGTCATCTCGCCCATCAGACCTAAGCTCCTGGAGAACAAGAATGTCTTCTTGTTCAGCTTCTAACTTCAAGAATTCTTTGTCCACAGTAAATGCTCAACAGATGCTTGTTAAGTTGAAGTATCTCACCAATTCTAAAATATCTGGTTTTAGGATAGGTCTGACTGCTAATTAAGATTATATTCTTACTTTGTACAGCAGTTGTTTCTCCTGACATTTCAAGTTAGCTTTGTTTTCATCTTGGCATATGACTCTCTTGTCATATACATCCCTATGCACGCTGTAGGCTGCCTCATTTCTAATTTTCTTTGTTGTTATGAGTTTATATTTAAAAATACTGATACTTTAATGGTATAAAAAGGAGATAAACATGAGTGTTCAATCTACTATTTTAAACAAAATTCTGTTATAATACTCTAGCTATCTCAATTCTGTACAATTATATACTGTGTTCTCTTACTATGTTACCTGTGCAAACCATCTCTCTCTATGGGGCTTTGCTTTCTCATCTGTAGAATGATTGGAGCAGACATCATAAACTTTTAAACATTTCAGACTTAACATTTTTGTGCATCGGGGTTCTAGGCAGATATTTTTCCAATATTGAAAGTTATTTGTGTACACCTGCCATAAGATGCAGTTACTGGGGAGAAGGAAAGAATGATGTAGATTTAAGTGAATTTACAATGATTGTTGTTCTAGCAATGATCCTCGTTAGCAGCTTTTGAATGAGATAGGAGAACATCCTGTATTTTTACACAGAAAATCTTTGTGTCTATTTTGCACAGAGATCTGGTCATCTTTCAAGAACCCAAAACAGATGCTAAGAAACTGATTCAGTCTCTTGTAATCCCCAAATGACCCTATGTATGCTGTGGCAATGCTCATGTGTAGGAGTAGCTTTTTAGAATGATTTATTTACAGTGTATGAAATGGGGTCATCTTAACTGTGGTTCATTGAAATGCTTTACAAAGAAACAGAAGTTGTAACACATAAGGTCTACCATTCTGAACAAGCTGTCTCATATTCAGTTCAGTTCAATTCAGTTCAGTTCAGTCACTCAGTCGTGTCCGACTCTTTGTGACCCCATGAATCACAGCACGCCAGGCCTCCCTGTTCATCACCAACTCCCGGAGTTCACTCAGATTCAGGTTCATCGAGTCAGTGATGCCACCCAGCCATCTCATCCTCTATCGTCCCCTTCTCCTCCTGCCCCCAATCCCTCCCAGCATCAAAGTCTTTTCCAATGAGTCAACTCTTCGCATGAGGTGGCCAAAGTACTGGAGTTTCAGCTTTAGCAACATTCCTTCCAAAGAAATCCCAGGGCTGATCTCCTTCAGAATGGACTGGTTGGATCTCCTTGCAGTCCAAGTGACCCTCAAGAGTCTTCTCCAACACCACAGTTCAAAAGCATCAATTCTTTGGTGCTCAGCCTTCTTCACAGTCCAACTCTCACATCCATACATGACCACAGGAAAAACCATAGCCTTGACTAGATGGACCTTTGTTGGAAAAGTAATGTCTCTGCTTTTGAATATGCTATCTAGGTTGATCATAACTCTTCTTCCAAGGAGTAAGTGTCTTTTAATTTCATGGCTGCAGTCACCATCTGCAGTGATTTTGGAGCCCTCAAAAATAAAGTCTGACACTGTTTCCATTGTTTCCCCATGTATTTTCCATGAAGTGATGGGATCGGATGCCATGATCTTCGTTTTCTGAATGTTGAGCTTTAAGCCAACTTTTTCACTCTCCTCTTTTACTCTCATCAAAAGTCTTTATTTATCGTAATTATAATATTTGCTCACATATTTTTTCCAAATTTTAAAAGATGTGTACTACTAAAACAGAAGTGGGAGGTATGAAACTGCGCTCATGAAAGAGAAAATAGATCATGGCAAGTAGAATACAGGTGTTTTTTCTGGTGGATTGCATTTTTCTGGGACCTTCATGTGTGCACTTAAAATACTATGTTTTAGTTAACATTTAATTAAACCTAGCTCCCATAATTCAAGGATCTAGGATTGTTACTATTGGAAATTATATAATTCAGCATAATACAAGGATGGGAGAAATGGAAGGAAAGAACCTTTTATAGAGGGAGGATGGAGGAAGGCAAATTGTTGTGTAACCATGAAATGATGTATTTCAATATAGGCTGAGTCTGGGCTCCTTCTGACCTATGAGAAAAAGAGGAATCTGCAAGAAAATGCTAACAGATTTCAAAGTCAGGAAACAGAAGCAGAACTGGGGGGTACTGTCAGTGCCGCGAGAACACTCTGGGGAGAAGGGTTGCTTGCTAAGCAAGTACACTGAACTCACTATTAACATTAATACTTTGGCTATACAGAAACAAGATCACGTTTCTGCACCTTGGCATCCCCTCGAGGTGTGTGGTAGCTTGCCTTTTATTTTCCATACAGACTCACATTATTCATTTAGTATGTAAACTATTCTGGTTGACTTGTGGCTCAGCTGGTTAAGAATCTGCATGCAATGTGGGACACCTGAGTTCAATCCCTGAACTGGGAAGATCCCTTGGAGAAGGGAAAGGCTGCCTACTCTAGTGTTCTGCCCTGGAGAATTTCACGTACTGTATAGTTCATGGGGTCACAAAGAGTCTGACACGACTGAGTGACTTTCACTTTCACTCTGGTTGAGGACCTCCTCATGCAAGAGGTAAAATGTTAGCAAGTTCCCCATTTGGAATGGGAAACTTGAAAGCTACTGTTTGATTTTAATTTTCTTTAAAATGACACAATAAACAACAAAGTCAAAATGAATCCATCAAACACATTCACGTCTGTAATTTACTGTGTGTACAGTAGTGACGTGAGGCACATGCATTCTGAAAACTCACTCTGACTACTGCAGCTGCAGTGAAAAAAAAAAAAATCGCAGGCACCTGACATCTATAACAGATGTTTTGAGCCTGGTGAAGTAAAACCAGCATCTTCTTCAGTATCATTTCAACCTGAATCCTTTACTTTTCTCAGATGCTACTCAAGTATTACATGACACATACAGCAAATTATCAATGTACTCCCTAAATAGAGCAAACCCTTCCTTTTCTTCTCAGGTCTAATGGGAACCTTGTAGCAGTGGCTACCTCCTTTGTTCTTCCAGATTTCTAAATATGAATTTTTGAGTACAGTACCATTCAGTTTTCAGAGTGCAAAACCTACTTTCAAAGTTTATTTCAAACCTCAACAGTAAGGTCATTGTGTGGGTGACTAAGACATGTGTGTTCCCAGGACACACAGGTTTTATTTCTGAATGTCCTCATAAATTTCATGCTTTCAGAAGCAGAGGTGCTTTTTTAGTGATTATAAAGAAAGTCAGGCAACCCTCCTCTTCCACAATGAGACTTATGATACTTCTGCTGATCAGAGTTTCCAAGGTTGACTATAATCAACCTTCAGTTTCCCTACATAAAACAAGAGAACTCAGGACCCATTAACACAGGTGAACAGAAAGGAGCAGCATGGTGAGGATAACTTAATAGCAGAGGGCAAGCTGAAAGCTCTTCTCAGTGCTTAGAGATCAATCGCCTTTCCACATAAAATCAAGTGGTCATATTTCTAAGCATCTCCTCAACAGCTTCACTGCACTTTTATTTCCACCTTGACTGCAACATGCCCTATTGGGTTTCATGGGGATGATGGCATAATTTCCAAAAGAGCCTTACAAGTCAAGATGTAGGTGACTCAAGGTTTTAGAGGAAATCTGCTTTCAAGAGGGATGAAGTGATTATGAGGGCCCATTTCCTTCCCAAATTTATCACTGCCTAGATAGCTTACTATATTAATTTTATGCATGAGTGCCTTATTTGTTTCATATGAGATACAGCATGAGGCTGCTGGAGCGAAATATCATTAGGTCTGGAAAAGGATTGGGTCACGAATGCTTTGTCATCAAGGATCACTGGACAAAGATTTTGTGTAACCTTTCATGTATTAAGTCGTAAATATAAAATGAAGCATATTGGTATGTATGTACAAAGGAAAGACACTTGAAATCTGTTAGTGAAGTGATGGTCTACTTAAAAGCAAGACATGAGTGCAGCCATGTTTGTTACTAGTCTACTCCAGGGAACCTGTAGCAGAGGGTTTCCCTCTTCTAGTTTTGACTCTGGAATTGGTAGAATAGGTAATCTTGGTCCAAGTTCACTGGGACATTTTATCATGGCCTACCTTATGGCCTAATTACTGCTTTGAAGAAAAAGGAGGGGGCAGGGACTTCTTTGATGGTCCAGTGGTTAAGACTCCATGCTTTCCCAGCAGGGGGCACAGGTTTGATCCCTAGTCAGGGAACTAAGATCCTGCATGCTGTGTAGCACAACAACAACAGAAAAGACAAGGTGTGAGGGATAGTTATAGGTGGTTCTGGATGTCTCTGCCTATCATAGAGATAAGTATTTTCATATATAATATGTGTATTATAAATTTGTGTGTAAAGTTGCTTTAGTTGTGTTTGACTCTGTGTGACCCTATGGACTGCAGCCTGCCAGACTCCTCTGTCCATGGGATTCTCCAGGCAAGAATACAGGAGTGGGTTGCCTGTTCACTCTTGCAGGGGATCTTCCCAACCCAGGGACTGAACCCGCATCTCTTAGGTTTACCTGAATTGGCAGGAGGGTTCTTTACCCCCAGCATTACATAGTGGTTAATAGCAGATTCAGGTTGCCTGGGTTTGGTTTCTAGCCCTGCAGGTTTAAAAGATTGGATAGGTATTCAATATCTGTTTGTCAGTGACCTACTCACCATGCAACTGTACCTTATCTCCATTTGATTAATGGAGAAACTCAGGTACAGAGAACTTACTAGTTTTCCTGACCTCACACTTTTAATAAATGGTAAACCTAAAAGTTAGGGCCATGAATCAAGGCAAATTGGAAGTGGTCAAACAAAAGATGGCAAGAATGAACGTTGACATTCTAGGAATCAGCGAACTAAAATGGACTGGAATGGGTGAATTTAACTCATATCACCATTATATCTACTACTGCGGGCAGGAATCCCTCAGAAGAAATGGAGTAGCCATCACGGTCAACAAAAGAGTCCGAAATGCAATACTTGGATGCAATCTCAAAAATGACAGAATGATCTCTGTTCATTTCCAAGGCAAACCATTCAATATCACAGTAATCCAAGTCTATGCCCAACCAGTAATGCTGAAGAAGCTGAAGTTGAACAGTTCTATGAAGACCTACAAGACCTTTTAGAACTAACACCCCCAAAGATGTCCTTTTTATTATAGGAGACTGGAATGCAAAAGTAGGAAGTCAAGAAACACCTGGAGTAACAGGCAAATTTGGCCTTGGAATGCGGAATGAAGCAGGGCAAAGACTAATAGAGTTTTGCCAAGAAAATGCACTAGTCATAGCAAACACCCTCTTCCAACAACAGAAGAGAAGACTCTACACATGGACATCACCAGATGGTCACCACTGAAATCAGATTGATTATATACTTTGCAGCCAAAGATGGAGAGGCTCTATATAGTCAACAAAAACAAGACCAGGAGCTGACTGTGGCTCAGATCATGAACTCCTTATTGCCAAATTCAGACTGAAATTGAAGAAAGTAGGGAAAACCACTAGACCATTCAGGTATGACCTAAATCAAATCCCTTATGATTATACAGTGGAAGTGAGAAATAGATTTAAGGGCCTAGATCTGATAGATAGACTGCCTGATGAACTATGGACTGAGGTTCGTGACATTGTACAGCAGACAGGGATCAAGAACGTCTCCACGGAAAAGAAATGCAAAAAAGCAAAATGGCTGTCTGAGGAGTCCTTACAAATAGCTGTGAAAAGAAGAGAAGTGAAAAGCAAAGGAGGAAAGGAAAGATATAAGCATCTGAATGCAGAGTTCTAAAGAATAGCAAGAAGAGATAAGAAAGCCTTCCTCAGTGATCAGTGCAAAGAAATAAAGGAAAACAAGAGAATGGGAAAGACTAGAGATCTCTTCAAGAAAATTAGAGATACTAAGGGAACATTTCATGCAAAGATGGGCTCGATAAAGGACAGAAATGGTCTGGACCTAACAGAAGCAGAAGATATTAAGGAGAGGAGGCAGACAGAACTGTACAAAAAAGATCTTCACGACCCAGATAATCACGATGGTGTGATCACTCACCTAGAGCAATCCTGGAATGTGAAGTAAAGTGGGCCTTAGAAAGCATCACTACAAACTAAGCTAGTGGTGGTGATGGAATTTCAGTTGAGCTATTTCAAATCCTGAAAGATGATGCTGTGAAAGTGCTACACTCAATATGCCAGCAAATTTGGAAAACTCAGCAGTGGCCACAGGACTGGAAAAGGTCCGTTTTCATTCCAATCCCAAAGAAAGGCAATGCCAAAGAATGCTCAAACTATTGCACAATTGCACTCATCTCACACGCTAGTGAAGTAATGCTCAAAGTTCTCCAAGCCAGGCTTCAGCAATACGTGAACTGCGAACTCCCTGATGTTCAAGCTGGTTTTAGAGAAGGCAGAGGAACCAGAGATCAAATTGCCAACATCTGCTGGATCATCGGAAAAGCAAGAGAGTTCCAGGAGAACATCTATTTCTGCTTTATTGACTATGCCAAAGCCTTTGACTCTGTGGATCACAATAAACTGTGGATAATTCTTCAAGAGATGGGAATACCAGACCACCTGACCTGCCTCTTGAGAAACCTGTATGCAGGTCAGGAAGCAACCATTAGAACTGGACATGGAACAACAGACTGGTTCCAAATAGGAAAAGGAGTATGTTAAGGCTGTATATTATCACCCTGCTTATTTAACTTAGATGCAGAGTACATCATGAGAAATGCTGGGCTGGAAGAAGCACAAGCTGGAATCAAGATTGCCGGGAGAAATATCAATAACCTCAGATATGCAGATGACACCGCCCTTATGGCAGAAAGTAAAGAGGAACTAAAAAGCCTCTTGATGAAAGTGAAAGCAGTGAGTGAAAAAGTTAGCTTAAAGCTTAACATTTAGAAAACGAAGATCATGGTTATCTGGTCACATCACTTCATGGGAAATACATGAGGGAACAGTGGAAACCATGTCAGATTTCATTGTTTTAGGCTCCAAAATCACTGCAGATGGTGACTCTAGCCATGAAATTAAAAGATGTTTACCCCTTGGAAGAAAAGTTATGACCAAACTACATAGCATATTGAAAGGCAGAGACATTACTTTGCCAACAAAGGTCCATCTAGTCAAGGCTATGGTTTTTCCAGTGGTCATGTATGGATGTGAGAGTTGGACTGTGAAGAAAGCTGAGTGCCGAAGTATTGATGCTTTGAACTGTGGTGTTGGAGAAGACTCTTGAGAGTCCCTTGGACTGCAAGGAGATCCAACCAGTCCATTCTGAAGGAGATCAGCCCTGGGATTTCTTTGGAGGGAATGATGCTAAAGCTGAAACTCCAGTACTTTGGCCACCTCATGCAAAGAGTTGACTCTTTGGAAAAGACTCTGATGCTGGGAGGGACTGGGGGCAGGAGGAGAAGGGGACAACCGAGGATGAGATGGCTGGATGGCATCACTGACTTGATGGACGTTAGTCTGAGTGAACTCCGGGAGTTGGTGATGGACAGGGAGGCCTGGCATGCTGCAATCCATGGGGTCACAAAGAGTCGGACACGACTGAGTGACTGTACTGAACTGAACTGAACTGAAAGCTGAGGTTTGAACCCAGGTTGCCAGTTTCCAAATCCATGTGTTTTACACTACATTGTATTGCCTTCGGCCCATGCAAGTGTTTAAACAATATCTGGGACTTAGAAAATGTATATTATATGTATGAGAAAGTTAGGAGCTGCTGCTATTTAAAAAATTTTTGCATAGCATTGCTATAGGCCAGTCACTCAGCTAGATGTTGGGAGTATAAAAGTGAACCAAAGCTGACACTATCCACATGGAGATGATGGTTAATTTGCAAAGAAGGATAATTAAAATGAAACAAAATTCTAATTATAAACTATAATAAAGGCTACAAAGTGAAGATACTGGAAACTCTAATAGTTATAACAGGAGAATCTAATACAAACTATGGAGAAGCGAAAACCTTCCCCAAAGAAATGATGTTTGAACTGAGATAGAAGAAGGAACATACATTGACTAGAAAGAGCCAGTAGGTGGGGCAACAAAGTGGAGGTTGAAGCCCTTTCAATCACAAAGAGAAATAAGGAAAACTATTCAGTTAGAGGAAACTGAAGATGGCTGGTGGGTTAGGCAGGTCAGTGGTTGGAGGAGATGGAGACATAACATGGGACAGGAGAGGTATTGGCAGTGAAAGATACTGCTGGACCATGTAGGCAATGTTAAGGGGTTTGGATTTTTCCTAGGTATAACAGGAAGTCATTTTAAACTGTTTAACAGGGACCGTTTTAAACTGTGGAACAACAGGTTTGACTTATTAAAAAAAAATGACTCTAATGTCAAGATTTTCATACATCCCACTTCCCCAGAAGACTTAATCTTCCGTATCCTTTTCTAAATAATAACTTTAGAAGTTGGTGCTTTTTTTTTTTTACGTTGCTTTTTTTTTCTTGCTCCTGGGACCACAAATATCCTATGAACAAATTCTTTCTTATTTTCTAGCAACCTGTAAGCTTATGTGTTATAACCTGCTTATGCTAAGTGTTAGACATTTTTCTATATCCTACATAGTAGTAATGCCACTGGTTTTAGATGGTTTTCTTCCTCTTGCAAAGTATAATTTGCGTTATTTAAGATTCTGAGGCTATGGTTTTTCCAGTAGTCATGTATGGAAGTGAGAGTTGGACTATAACGAAAGCTGAGCACTGAAGAATTGATGCTTTTGAACTGTGGTGTTGGAGAAGACTCTTGAGAGTCCCTTGGACTGCAAGGAGATCCAACCAGTCCATCCAAAAGGAGATCAGTCCTGGGTGTTCATTGGTGGACTGATGCTGAAGCTGAAACTCCAATCCTTTGGCCACCTGATCCGAAGAGCTGACTCATTGGAAAAGACTCTGATACTGGGAAAGATTGAGGGCAGGAGGAGGATTGAGGATGACAGAGGATGAGATGATTGGATGGCATCGCTGACTCAATGGACATGAGTTTGGGTAAACTCCAGGAGTTGGTGATGGACAGGGAAGCCTGGAGTGCTGCGGTTCATGAGGTCGCAAAGAGTTGGACATGATTGAGCAACTGAACTGAACTGAAGATTCTGTATTTGATCCCTAATTTTGACATCATTATACTTTGCTATCCTAACCTTTCCTTTGGTTCAGCTATAATCTTCATTCTTTTATCCAACAAAAATTTTCCCTATTATGGTCAAATTTTACATCATTTACCCTCACATGCTTTGTTAGTTCAAAAACTAAAAGAAGGGGAGTTTAAGTATAATTCTCCCCATCAGATTTTACAACATGCTCTCTTTGTAACACAAAATGCAAAGCCGTTGGTAAAATGGAAGGACCTCCTCTCCAGACAATGGAAAGGTCCTGAGCCATTGTTAACTAGCGGTCAAGGATGTGCTCCTATTTTTCCACAGGACGCAGATTCACCAGTTTGGATCCCAGACAGACTGATTCGCCATTGCTTAGAAGGGCACTCCTCTGCCCCTTCCACCTCCGATGCACAGAACAGCCAGCCGCGCGCCGGAGCCATGGGCAGGGCCAGCCTGGTTGCCAGGGGCCCAGTGCGCCACGCTTGCAGCCGGTAGCCCCGCCAGTGTCTGTGCTTGCTTGGCCGCAGGCAGGAGAGGCAAGATAAACATCGAGGTCCCGGCAGGACTGACAGCTGCTGCAGCATGAACTCTGACCAGAAAATGATTTTACTTATTCTATTTTGGCTTGTCTACTCTCTCCTTATGTTTTTCTCTTTGTTAACGATTCTGGGAAACTTAATGTTCATATGAATTACACAGGTGGACTTAATGCCCTATGCTGATTAAGATTTTCAAAATACTCCAAACTCTCTGTGCTGTTTATGGTTGAGAAGTAGTCACACAAGCTAGTCTGCCATCAGAGACTTTTGACCTGAGACACCCTTGTCATGCCCAGGAATTTTGATTGACTGGAGCTGCAAGTTTACTCCTTCTCTGAGAGAACTGGTGGGGGACAACCCCCCATAAAGTCAGAGGTGTAAGTGAGAGCATAAAACAGTAAAGTAGGTAGACTCTGGTTTTGGGGGTAGATGCTCGGGAACAGGGGGTTTCCTGAGGTTCGATCCTGCCTTTGCGTATGCGGAAGCCTCCTTCCTCATGACCTTTGCCATGGGCAGAGTTCCTCACGCTGGCTCCTGGCATTTCCCCAGATTTATTAAGATGTAATTGACTTATGACATTGTGTAAGTTTGAGGTGTACAATGTGTTAATCTGATACAGTTGCATATGCAAGATGATAGCCACTTAACACCTGAATCACATGACATTACCATTTCTTTTTTGTGTGTGGTGAGAAAATTTAAGGCCTAGTCTCATAATAATTTTCAAGTATGTAATATAGTATTGTTATCTACAGTCACTATACTGTACATTAGAGCCCTAGAACTCATTCTTCCTGCAGTTGGAAGTTTGTATTCTCTGGCCGACATCTCCCCTTTCCCCACCCAAATATTTCTTCAGTCAATATTCTTAATAGTTACCAGGTTTTATATTAAGTATTCAGCAGTGAGGAAAACAGACACAGCTTGTCTTCATAGAACACAGGCTTAGGTTTGTAGGTGACTTCAAAGTCCAGACCTGTTCATCCAGTGGTCTATTGGGCCAGTCTCCAAGATCAACACTTGGAAATTATGTAGTATATTTTCAATAAGTTTCACTACAATGATTCCAAATTTCAAACTTCACAGCTTTCTTGGGCAACTCTTCCCCATCCCTACTCTCCCATTGTCCCCTAATCACAGATTCTCTCCCTTGAGACTTTTGGCAAAAGCTTCCTCTACCTTGTTCTTCAAATTCATTCCCTCTTTATTTCCAGAGCTGCTGTCCTAATGAAGGTTTGTTCCTTTGCACTTGGATCATTGCTTTAATAAACTACCAGACCTCATGGATCTGTGGTCACTCTTTCCTACATCATGATACTCCTTTGGCAGATTCATTTTCTAGATGTTCAGTTCTGATATAGCACTCTCCTCCTCACACCTTTCTGTGGGGCCACATTCCTACTAAAAGAAACCCCAATTCTCCAGATGGACCCTCCAGATCCAAAGTTTAAGCACATTTCCTCCCCACCCCAGGCTTCCTACACTGCAGTTAAACTGTACTACTGCTCTTCTCCAAACACACCTCATGCTTTCCTATTTCTGTGTCTTCTGCTAATGAGGCTCCCTCCATCTGAAATATCCTCCTGAAATATGTCATCTGTCAAATTCGTTCAAGACCCATCCAGAATGCCATCCACTTCATTAAGCTGTTCTTGACTTCCCCAACCAGATATGTTCACTTTTCTTTTTAGCCTGTCAGCAGATGAATACTTATAAGAGACAGCTTGTAAACAGGTGTTCATTTTGGCAGCTACTTATTAAATATCAGCTTAAAAGAAAACTCTGTACCAAGTACATACTTTCTTGTTTCTCATGTATGTACTTATCACATACTATCTTATCCTGTAAAATAGTAGCTAAGCCATCCATCCATTCATCCTACAAATATTTGTCAGGCATCTGCTGTGTGTTCTGTTTTCTGCTCCTGACTGGATTGAAATGGAAAACCCCCAAGTGCATAGAACAAATACGTGTAAGGAGAGATGTCTCAGCGCTGGCCCAGCAGGAGTTTTAAGAACTGGAACTGGACATATGTTCCTTTAAGTGGCAGACTTGTTTTTTTGTATAGCAAGTAGGTGTGTTTGGGTGCTAAAATGGGAGAGGGTGTAAGAGACTGCAAGCCCACACACAGTTTGAGCTCCTTTGAAGCGGTAGTTAGTTGACTGTGTCTCAGCTGGCAGCACCCTGGGGGAGGGGGAAGTGGTGACAAAGGAAGCCATGCTATTCCTTTATATCAGTGTTTGTATCTTTGTCCCCTGTCCATCCCATGTCCTGTTCATCTGAGAGTAAGTTCAGTTCAGTAGCTCAGTCGTGTCCAACTCTTTGTGACCCTGTGAACTGGAGCACGCCAGGCCTCCCTGTCCATCACCAACTCCCAGAGTTTACTCAAACCCATGTCCATTGAGTCGGTGATGCCATCCAAGCATCTCATTCTCTGTCGTCCCTTTCTCCTCCTGCCCCCAATCCCTCCCAGCATCAGGGTCTTTTCAAATGAGTCAGTTCTTCACATCAGGTGGCCAAAGTATTGGAGTTTCAGCTTCAGCATCAGTCCACCAATGAACACCCAGGACTGATCTCCTTTAGGATGGACCAGTTGGATCCCATTGCAGTCCAAGGGACTCTCCAACACCATAGTTCAAAAGCATCAATTCTTTGGCACTCAGCTTTCTTTAGAGTCCAACTCTCACTTCCATACATGACCACTGGAAAAACCATGTGGTCTTTAACTAGACAGAACTTTGTTGGCAAAGTAATGTCTCTGCTTTAGAATATACTGTCTAGATTGGTAATAACTTTTCTTCCAAGGAGCAAGCATCTTTTAATTTCATGGCTGCAGTCACCATCTGCAGTGATATTAGAGCCAAAAAAAAAAAAAAATCTGTCACTATTTCCACTGTTTCTCCATCTATTTGCCATGAAGTGATGGGACCAGATGCCATGATCTTAGTTTTCTGAATGTTGAGCTTTAAGTCAACTTTTTCACTCTCCTCTTTCACTTCCATCAAGAGGCTTTTTAGTTCCTCTTCACTTTCTGCCATAAGGGTGGTGTCATCTGCCTATCTGAGATTATTGATATTTCTCCCGGCAATCTTGATTCCAGCTTGTGCTTCCTCCAGCCCAGCATTTCTCATGATATATTCTGCATCTAAGTTAAATAAGCAGGTTGACAATATACAGCCTTGATGTACTCTCTTTCCTATTTGGAACCAGTCTGTTGTTCCATGTCCAGTTCTAACTGTTGCTTCCTGACCTGCATACAGGTTTCTCAAGAGGCAGGTCAGGTGGTCTGGTATTCCCATCTCTTTACTCTCATCTGGGAGTAAGCCAGAATCAAAACCCATTTTGAACTGTGATAGCTCTCCCCGTGATAGTTCTCACACGGGAGATTTCTGTTGAGGGTCTTGAGTACTCTAGTTTTGAACAGTCAACCCTCACAAAGTAGGAAGCAGGCTTTGGTGCTCCACATAGGAGACATCTTGGCCTCAATTCATTATTTACAAAATTACACTAGACCCCGCAGGGCCTTGTCAGTTTCAGATGATGAAGCATCACACTTTTTAGAAGAATAGAGGGATGGGAGTCTGGTCATGTGATCTGAGTAGACTGCATGCATTTCTCAATACATGGGTAACCACAAAGGCTACTCTTCTCTTCTCTTTCAGGGGAACAAGGATTTCCCCTAAACTTTCCAGCCCTCTGTACCAGTACCTTCACCCCACAGAAGTAGAATGAGTTGCCTAGGTGGTGGGCTAACTGGAAAAGTCTGTACAAAGTAGATTTAGCATGAAGTAATGAAAGCATTAGATTGCTCCTTTGCACAGACTACTTCCAAGGCCCTGATTAGAGACTCTTCAAAGAGTATTTAAGGTTAGTTGCTGCAATAAAATACTTAAAATGTCCTAAAATCCTACATCTCAAATGTGGATGAAACTTGACAGAGATTTTCCCAAATTCAAGCCTGAAGACACCTATCTAAACTCTCAGTTTTTTTTTTTTTAATGTCATTCTAGGAAAAGAATGAATTATCATTTTTATCTCTATAGAAAATATTACAATTATTCAATTATTATCCTACAAAAAGACAACCAAAGAGTATTCAATGAAAAATTGGAGAAAAGAAGATTAAGAGTCCTATGAAATAAATTAATAAAAGTATTATGTTGTCCTGTAGTTTGATACTTGTTAGCACTACATTTTTGTTAATTTTGTTATTTTTTTGACTGTAAAGGAATATTTACTTCATATCTCTCTATTTTTTTTTTTTTCCTCAAAAGAGATCTTGAAATTGTGTTGATCTCAAGCTCCTCAAAGCCTGGATCTACCCCTGGTTTTCTGCACTTTCCATTACTGGCTGGTGAGAGGTGACAGTTTCAGGTAAGTGTGTCAGCTGTGCAGAGCCAGACTTTCTCTGTTTCAAGCTTCAAATTGGTGATTCTCAAACTTCATCAGAATCACCTGGATTGTCTGTCCCACTGCCCATCTCCCCAGGGGTTCTCATTTAGGAGGTCTGACCTAGATTTGCATTTCCAACAGGATCCTAGGTGATGCTGAGGCTGCTGCTCCAGGGACCCTACTTTGAGAAACACTGCTTTAAACCAATGATTCTCAATGTTGGGGGCATGCGGAAAGCACCTGGAGGGGGTTTAAAACAACTAATTCCTGGTGCAAGTCCTTCATGAGTCTTCTGATTTAATCATCCTGGGCAGAGGGTATTTTACAAGGTTTCCAGGTAATTCTAAAGCATAGTCAAATTGAGAACCAGTGGTCTAGACGGTGGGTTGGGAGTAGCAAATCTTAACTATGTTCTTCAATATGGTGTTATCAGTAACAAGGGTTTTCATACATTTTATACATCATTTATTGTGCCTATGATATTCCAATGCTGATAGTGTATGAGATCTATTAACTAAGAAGCCTTTGGTATATGAAACAATTGCACATACCATTTTACCACCTACAGATTTTTATATTTTAAAAAATGTCAATATATATATGGAAAACCAGTGATTAATATTTTGAGGTAAAATTTTGGCAGAGATCATGATAGATTTCTTTATATAAAAGACATTCTATAAGAATTCAGCAAACTAACAACCTTCATTTCAGATGAGGTGTTGGACATTGTAGACTTTGGTGTACATATTACCTGTCTGTATTACCATGCTCTGGAAATTTGAACTAGGTTGAAATTTCCTAATAGTATTTTTTGAATTATAATTTTATCTTCTTAACTAATTTCATGCCATTTCCCTAGTTGATCTGGTTTAGCAGCTCTAAGAAAATGTATTATAATAGTTTATTTAACACTCAATTTATAATTTTTTCTCACTGGAAACTAAATCTCCTATGATGATTTCTCTAAAATGTAGCTGTTAGCCTCATTCACTAAGAACCAAAAGGACTGTGGCATCTTTAGATTTCTTTTTAGCAAGGCCCTTAAACAGCTGGTCATTGATCCTCTGGTGAATAGTGGCTTGAGAATGAAAGTAATTTCTTCCTTTGAATGTCCGGGTGCCTCATGGAGATGGAATGGCTTTAACTACATATTACATCTCTATACTTATTATCATTCCATTTGGAAAAACATGTCACATGGGGCCAAAGAGATCCAGTTAGGCTGTGGATTCTGCTTAAATGAATACCTGATGAAGTGATAAACCAGTTTTAAAATGAATTTGCTGCTCCCATCAATTCTTTGCGACTCTGTTGCAAGCCTGAAAAATGTATCAAATAATGAAACTTGATAATCTGACCTTGCTAAATGCTGCAAGCTATGTCTCAGGTTGTGCATATGGTGAACCCTTTATTTATTTAATTCCTAAAAAAAAATGCTCTCTAAAGGAATGTCTTTTGCATATTCCAGATAATGCATTCAGTCTAGCTACATGTGAAACTTAAATTATTTTGGGTTATTTGGACCAACAGAATTAATTTGCAATAAGTACAGAGTGACACTGTCTTTAATTATGATTAAGTATAGTGTTACAATCTGGAGAAGGCAATGGCACCCCACTTCAGGCCTCTTGCCTGGAAAATCCCATGGACAGAGGAGCCTGGTGGGCTGCAGTCCATGAGGTCGCTAAGAGTCGGACATGACTGAGCGACTTCACTTTCACTTTTCACTTCCATGCATGGGAGAAGGAAATGGCAGCCCACTCCAGTGTTCTTGCCTGGAGAATCTCAGGGACGGCGGAGCCTGGTAGGCTGCCGTCTATGGGGTCACACAGAGTCGGACACGACTGAAGTGACTTAGCAGCAGCAACGGAGTGTTACAATGGGAGCAAAAAAAAGCTTTATTCTTTTTTAAAAAATTAATTAATTTGTTTTAATTGGAGGCTAATTACTTTACAGTATTGTTGTGGTTTTTGCCATACGTTGACATGAATCAGCCATGGGTAAAATGTGTTCCCCACCTGAACCCCCCTCCCCCCTCCCTCCCCATCCCATCCCTCAGGGTCATCCCAGTGCACCAGCCCTGAGCACCCTGTCTCACACATCAAACCTGGACTGGTTGATCTGTTTCACATATGATAATATACATGTTTCAATGCTATTCTCTCACATTATCTCACCCTTGCCTTCTCCCACAGAGTCCAAAATTCTGTTCTTTACATCTGTGTCTCTTTTGTTGTCTCACATATAGGGTCATCATTACCATCTTTCTAAGTTCCATATATTTGCGTTAATATACTGTATTGGTGTTTTTCCTTCTGACTTATTTCACTCTGTATAATAGAAAATGCTTTATTCTTATGGCCAACTTTTCAGCTGGGCACATCATGCAAGGAGGCCAAGTTTCCAACAGGAGAGCTGCCCGAATGGGCAGTTGAAAAAGCACACCTAGTGAGGTTATCTTCTGTTTCATAGGCTTTTGAACTCTATGTAAATAGTCTTTGGGGTGAGGGAATTTATCTTGATCCAAAAGTCATTACTGAGGCTGGATATTCATGCCTCCCAGAAGCACAACTCTTATGCAAGTGCCCCATTTTACCCCCGTGAGAGATTAGCAGGTCTCACAGGAGCCCTGAAACTAATTGTTACAACAAATTAATTAATGACATGTACAGAAGGAGTTATTCCCTTGGATGGAGAGGCCTAGAAAGGCAGCATATATCATTTTTCTTAATAATTTAATTATAATGGAATGGATGGTGATAGCACCTTGTTTCTGCCGGTCTTCAAAAATTGAAGGCTTTGGTGTGATTTTTATTGCTGGCTGGGGATGTGTTAAGGAAACTTTCAGTGTCACTCTTCATTTGCTGTTTTCCCATGCCTAGAGTGGCTTGCAGATGATAGCTACTACTTACCATAATTACTTGTCCATATGACAGTGTAGTGTGGACCCTCCTGAAGTAGAAAATGGGTTTTTATCTTTTTCCACTTATGATGATGAGTTTATACTGAGCTTGCTATGCTTTCTGACTTTACCCTCTTTGTGACTAATGGTGTTTTTTCTCTGAGATAACAACTTAAGCCTTTGATGGCTATGTAATAGTTTTGCCTGCCATTTCCCCTTCTGATGATAATACTCCAACTTTGGGGGTAGAACAGCCATCATGCATTTAAATCCATTTGGTTGGGGTGGTTGATTCCTCTCCTAGACTGGCACATGGATCAGACATCAGAGATGAGAACCCAGCATATGCTTAGATACACTGAATGGTTGAGGGAAAGGCATATGATCATGAAAAATGGGACACTTGATGGAAGTTTTAGAAAAGAGGTTTCATGTGTTTCTTCTGGTTTTGCTAAACTAGTAGGATGTGATTTGAGAGCTCCTGCTGAACCTTTGTGTTGTTCTTTGAGGGGAGCATATCTGAAGAAAGTAGGTAGGAGCTGGGGAGAGTACAGATGCCTGAACTTTGAGCACCTGAATCCAGCTGTGCCTGAAGCTGACTGCTGAACTCTTGAATTGTGAGAGGTCAAAAATCCCTCATTTGGTTGGATTGAGTTGCCTTTCTATTACGTGCACCCAAAAGAGTCCTCTCATATACATGTTCTGTGGTCATTATTCTGAGGATATTAACAAAGAGAAAAGTGTAAAAAGAGTCCTCTTAAGCTATATCTGTATAATGAGTCCAGGGCATGGCATTTCTAGTTGATTTTTCTGCTGTATAATCCAAATCCATGTGTAGACTGTTTTATTCTGTAAAGTTGTTTTTTTTTTTTTTTTTTTTGAGGGGGGATCAAGGTGTTAATCATATGGTCATGGAGATCTGAAATAGCATGAGAGGGGTTACTTGAACTGGGATAAAGGTAGCCTCCATTTGCCTTTTTTCTGCTATTAGTTTATAGATTCTGGAACTCAGAAGTCAAGGCTTTGTAAACAGCCAGTGCCTTCTTTTTTATCAGCCTTAGTTGTTCAGTGGGTCAGTTGGCAATGGCTAGTGGCTAATGACATGGAAGGATGAGGGAAGCTAATTAGCTCTGATGCAAATCAAACTTAGGAGCTTGGCATTTCTGACCTTATCCTCCAACCCCTGAGCACACTGGATGTAGAGCAGACGAATGAGAAGCCGGCAGCTCCAGCCTTTTGTTTGGCCCCAGGGTTCACCAACACTGGTGTCATAGTGCATCTGAAAGGGAAGCAGCTGAACTTAGAGACCTCATTCTGCCATTCCTCAGCCCCCCTCCTAACACTTGATCAATGAACTAATATCAATAAAACAGTGACTTACTAATAGTTGGGGATGAGCTTAAACTTCTTAAAGAAAACATTTTTAATGTTTTTATTTTTTTTTCCTTAATGTACTTTAAGTATTGACTATATGCAGTAGGCACCATGGGTTGAACTGTGTACTCCTGAAATTCTTTTGCTGAAGTCTTAATGCCGTGGCTCTCCAGCAGTGACTGTATTTGGAGGATATGGTCTTGACAGAGATAACCATGTTAAAATGAGGTAATTAGGGGAGGCCTTGCTCCAGTATGACTGGCATGCTTACAAAAGGGGAAGTTTTGATACAGACATGCAGAGGGAAGATGACGGGAAGAGATAACAGGGAGAAGGGAGAAGGCAGCTATTTATAAACCAAGAAGAGAGGTCTGGACCAGCTCTGTCTCTCATAGCCCTCAGATGTGACCAGTCCTGCTAACACCTTGATTTTAGACTTGTCGTCCCCAGAACTGTGAGGCAATAAAAATTTGTTGTTGAAGCCATGCAATCTGTGGCTCACTGTTAAGGCAACTGATCCAGTTGGCTGGTATCCAAGGCCCTGTAATTCAGGCTATCTCATTGAATCATCCCCTGTGAGCTAGTCATTACACTTCCAAGTAAAACTCAGGAGATTTGCCATGGCAACACAGCTATCTAGTAGAAGAGCTTGGGATATAAATCAGGCATTTAATTCCAAGTCCAGTGAGTTTTTTTCTCCCAAGGAACAATTTCAGGAAGCTAAGGGAAATATATATATATATATATATATATATATATATATATATATATATATATAACTTTTCTTATAAATGGGGGGAAAAGACAAAAAAAAAAATAAAAGTACACAAAAAATACTGTCTCTGAAAGCCATTTAGGTACCATCCAAATTTAACAAATGATAACATACCATTGTGTTTTCTTCAGATTTTTTTCTTTCAAGACATTATTGTTGTTTAGTCACTGAGTCATGTCCAACTTTTTGTGACACCATGGACTGTAGCCCACCAGGCTCCTCTGTCCATGAATTTTTCCAGGCAAGAATACTGAAGTGGGTTGCCTCAAGACATAAATCATTACAAATAGTTTTCTTACGTTTTTATTTATAGATCATTTTCCTTTCTTCACTAAAGTCAAACAGAGGCATTAATTTAGTGTATATTTGTCCCATATTTTGATATCTCACCATATTTTCTAGTGAAAATAATTCTGCACAAAGTAATGCTTCAGTGAAAATCATTGAGCATGTTCCCTGTGTATATTTGCAGGTTTTCTTGAGATTAATATAGCAGGAAAACAAATGGATGGGTTATAGATAGGCACTTCTCCATTTTTCCTAAATATTGTCAAGTTGATCTCAAGTGGGTCATACTAAATCATATTCCAACATATAGTATATGAGAATTAGTTTCCCACAACTTTGGTATTATTAGACTACAAGTTCTAAGCAATCTGATATAATTTTAAAATGTCATATATAGATGTAAATAGCATACAGTATTCTTTCCATGTTTTAAAATTTATGCTAAACGTATAATACTTTATGTATTCAACTGCAACTTAGTTGATGGTCTTTTTTTTGTCTATTTTTTATTTTAAAATACTTAATAGTTAAGTAACTAATCAAGTGCTTCTACCTGAAAAGCTTTTTCTCTACAAACACTGTGTTATAAATAAAAGTAAGCTATACTTGCTCAGCTTTCCACCCCTCAAAAATGTGCTATTTTCTTCCTGTGTCACTGATAACACTTTCTTTTTTTTTCCTTTTAAACTTTTTATTTATTTATTTTTAACCATTTATCATGTATTTATTATTATTATTATTATTATTATTATTATTACTTTACAATATTGTATTGGTTTTGCCATACATCAACATGAATCCACCATGGGTATACACGTGTTCCCCATCCTGAATCCCTCTCCCACCTCCCTCCCCATACCATCCCTCTGGGTCATCCCAGTGCACCAGCCCCAAGCATCCTGTATCCTGCATCGAACCTAGACTGGCGATTCATTTCTTATATGCTATTATACATGTTTCAATGCAATTCTCCCAAATCATCCCACCCTCTCCCTCTCCCACAGAGTTCAAAAGACTGTTCTATACATCTGTGTCTCTTTTGCTGCCTCGCATACAGGGTTATCATTACCATCTTTCTAAATTCCATATATACGTGTTAGTATACTGTACTGGTGTTTTTCTTTCTGGCTTACTTCACTCTGTATAATCGGCTCCATTTTCATCCACCTCATTAGAACTGATTCAAATGTATTCTTCTTAATGGCCGAGTAATACTCCATTGTGTATATGTACCACAGCTTTCTTATCCATTCATCTGCTGATGGTCATCTAGGTTGCTTGCATGTCCTGGCTATTATAAACAGTGCTGCGATGAACATTGGGGTATATGTGTCTCTTTCAGTTCTGGTTTCCTCGGTGTGTATGCACAGCAGTGGGATTGCTGGGTCATAAGGCAGTTCTATTTCCAGTTTTTTAAGGAATCTCCACACTGTTCTCCATAGTGGCTGTACTAGTTTGCATTCCCACCAACAGTGTAAGAGGGTTCCCTTTTCTCCACCCCCTCTCCAGCATTTATTGCTTATAGACTCTTGGATCACAGCCATTCTGACTGGCATGAAATGGCACCTCATTGTGGTTTTGATTTGCATTTCTCTGATAATGAGTGATGTTGAGCATCTTTTCACGTGTTTGTTAGCCATCTGTATGTCTTCTTTGGAGAAATGTCTATTTAGTTTGGCCGATTTTTTGATTGGGTCGTTTATTTTTCTGGAACTGAGCTACTTGTATATTTTTGAGATTAGTTGTTTGTCAGTTGCTTCATTTGCTATTATTTTGTCCCATTCTGAAAGCTTTCTTTTCACCTTGCTTACAGCTTCCTTTGTTGTGCAGAAGCTTTTAAGTTTAATTAGGTCCCATTTGTTTATTTTTGCTTTTATTTCCAGTATTCTGGGAGGTGGGTCATAGAGGATCCTGCTGTGATTTATGTCAGAGAGTGTTTCTCCTCTAGGAGTTTTATAGTTTCTGGTCTTACGTTTAGATCTTTAATCCATTTTGAGTTTATTTTTGTGTATGGTGTTAGAAAGTGTTCTAGTTTCATTCTTATATAAGTGGTTGACCAGTTTTCCCAGCACCACTTGTTAAAGAGATTGTCTTTTCTCCATTGTATATTCTTGCCTCCTTTGTTAAAGATATACAGTGCCTCTTGTACCATTCTGATTCGTTCATTTTCACTGCTGTGTAACATGAGGGAGTGAGTGCTCAGTCACTAAGTAGTGTCTGACTCTTTGCAAACCCATGGACTGTAGCCCTCCAGGCTCCTCTGTCTACGGGATTTTCCAGGCATGAATTATGGAGTGGGTTGCCATTTCCTTCTCCAGGAGATTTTCCTGATCCAGGGATGGAACCAGGGGTCTCTTGTGTCATCTGCATTGGCAAGCAGATTCTTTACCACTAGCGCCACCTGGGAAGCCCCTGTGTGTATATATATCCCAGTGTATTTATGTAGTTTCCTCTTGATGGGTATTGAGAATGCTTCTGATAGGAACATTCACAGTCAATATTGCTGTGAATATATTTACACATACATGTCTTCTCATATATACATATGAGGGTTTCTCTCTACGCCCTAGGAAAGAAATTGCTGAGTCATAGGATAAATGTTAAACAATTTAATATCACCATCCTTATTATGCCTTGCCTTTTCTATTTTATTTCTTCATGTCTCAGTGTTTCATCCTGGATGAATACTTTCATATCTGCCTTCTAATTAATTATTTCTCATTTTAGGTGCAGTGTGTCATCTATAACCTATATTGAACTTTTTATTATTTTTAGTTTCTAGGAATTCCAATTGGTTCTTTTTTCCTAATCTGCTTATTCTTGATTCCTATCTGACTGCTTTGGTCTCACAATTTTTGTTCTTATTTTACAAAACTTTTTTATTTCTTTGAAACATATCTATTTTAAAGTCATTTTTGACATTTTCTATTTGAATTTTCTTCCCTTAGCCTTGTTATTTATCATATACTGGTAATATTAGTTTTGAAGCTCATGTTGAGTGACAATTTCTTTTCACATTGTCTGTGTTCATTCCTTCCTGTCTGTTTTGTAGAGACATCTACATTGACTCTGGTTTTTCCTGTCTTGAGCCAGTCTCCACAGTGATGTCTTTCTACTGTTGTCCCATGGTGATGCAGAGAAAGTTCAGGCCTAATTATGAACTTTTGGGAAGCCTGGCTGAGGTCTGACCCACACGATCCCACCCACCCTCTGCTTCCTTTAGGCCCTCCTCCCCGACCAAAGTGTAAATTATATATTGCTTCATATAAACTGATGTTCTGGGAATTTGCATAGCATTCCTAACTTCTTTTTAGTGCTTTAATGCCTTATTTCAGGTCCCTGGTTTAATGGAATTAGTCTGGTTCAGGTATTTCCCCACATCCTACAAGAATTTAAAAAAAAACTCAGCTGTTCTTTCTATACACACACACACACATACACACAAACTTTTATGTGCTGAACATTTGCCACCCCCATTCATAGACTGCTCAATGTAATGATGTTTGGAAAGGGGGGTTCTTTGAGAGATAATTAGATTCTGATAAAGTCATGAGCATAGGGCCCTTTTGATGGGATTAGTGCCTTCATAAGAAGAGTATGAGGCATGAGTGATTTCTTTCTCCAAGAGTATGCACTGAAAAAAGGCCACGTGAAATGCAGCAAGAAGGTGCCACATGTGAATCAGAAAGAGGGTTCTCTTCAGTAACTGAATCTATTGGCGTCTTGATCTTAGACTCCTAAGACTCCAGAACTGTGAGAAATAAATTCTGTTGTTAAAGCTGCCACTGTACAGGATTTTGCAATAGAAGCTTGAGGTAAGACATGTGCTGTATATAATTCTGGAATCTGGTTGATCTGGTTGGCTGTAGCCCCTACTTATCTCTGTTTCTGTTCTATTTCCAACTCTGGTGCATATTTACATACTTCCAACTCTTGTTCATATTTTAAATGACTGTTATTTTAATACTTTTAAAACTAATCAAAAAGTGTACTATGAATTCACAGTATTCACAGTATACTGTGAATGTGTCAAACAGAAAGTTGAAGCATTAATCCAAGGTGCCATTTTGACTGGAAGCCTTGAGGCTATTTCTCTAGGATGTTCTGTTAAATAAAAATGTAAGCTCAAATGGTGCAACAGAGATAGAGGTACTGGATTAATTAGTAGAATGTTTAGGACAGAGACAACTATGTGCATTGGATTCTCTGCAGCCCTCACCACAATGTATTGCATGTAATAGATACTCATTAACCATTGAACCTCTGGCATTTGCAGATTTAACATTTGTGGGTTTGAATTTTCCCAAGTAACCTCCAGAGGGCCCTGGAATTTTACATGTGCATCTCAGCATGATTGGTGGCCCTTAGCTCTTTATCAAGTGATCATTATTGCATATCATCAAGTGCTCACAAGTGAATTTTTTAAAATGTGTGTAAAATAGAGGTGAAAATTTAAAAATAGAAAAATTGATTACTTGGATAGGGAGAGAAAACAGGTTACTTTTTCAATAGAATATAGTTCTGGAGCAAACCAAAATCCTTGCCAAGATATTTTGAAATCATGAATTCAAGGTTATGTAGAGAAGCCTGGAAGAACTCATGAATGCCAAATGTCTGTGGTAAATATTTGTCCATTGAAATAAGTTGAATTGATCTTTGAAGGTACACATGTGAGAAACAATAGGAACACTCCACTGTCTTGAATTCCCCCCATACTGTAATAGTCAAACTATTAGTCATACTGATACGTCATCCTGTGAAATTGATTACTTTGTGCTAAGTATTGACCCTTCTCTAAAGACCTCTCTTAACATTAATATCCATGATTGTGAAGGGAGCAAGTACATTGTCACCAACACTTTAGGCTAAAGTTTTTCAGATCCACAGACCCAATACCTCTTGAATATTTATCATATGCCAGACCCTTCTAGGTACTGCAAAAGCACAAAGATGAAACATAGGTACTTGTTCTTGGGAACTCCTGGTCCAGTGGAAAAATGGATTGAATGAAATATTAAAATATGAAATAATAGATGACATTAAAATGTATGAATAAAGCTATCCTCTGATAGTCTAGAGGAGGGAACAATGAATAATTCCAGGAGAAATAAGGGCAACTTTTAGAGAGGAAGCAAAATTTGTGTTTTATGAAAGTCTAGGGGAATTTTCTTACTAGGAAGAGCTGGAAATGATTCATCCTAAGATTGAGAACCTTAAGCCCAGATCTGGAGGGCAAAAATACGAAGGTAAAATGGGGCTCTTGGGGAAGGAATAGGAATGTCACAAAGTTCATTCCTCAAATTTGTCATCTGTTCCAGCTAGTTAAGAATCCTAAGAAAAACGCTTTGTTCCATAACACTAGGTGCTATTCATAGCCTGTGTAAGACCTCAGTGATTTTATTTTGTGCATGTATGAAAGTGAAATTTGCTCAGTCACACATGACCCCATGGACTATATAGTGCATAGAGTTCTCCAGGCCAGAATACTGCAGTGGGTGTCCATTCCCTTCTCCAGGGATTTTGCCAATCCAGGGATCGAACTCAAGTCTCCTGCATTGCAGGCAGATTCTTTACTGCCTGTATGTGTATACATATATACATATATGCATGTATATGTGTGTGTGTGTGTGAAAAAGCTGTCTTAAAATTCAACATTCAAAAAACCAAGATCATCATATCTTGTCCCCTCACTTCATGGTGAATAGAAGGGGAAAAAGTGGAAACAGTGACAGATTTTATTTTGTTGGGCTCCAAAACCACTGTGGATAGTGACTGCAGCCATGAAATTAAAAGATGCTTAGTCATGTATGGATGTGAGAGTTGGACTGTGAAGAAGGCTGAGCACTGAAGAATTGATGCTTTTGAACTGTGGTGTTGGAGAAGACTCCTGAGAGTCCCTTGGACTGCAAGGAGATCCAAGCAGTCCATTTTGAAGGAGATCAGCCCTGGGATTTCTTTGGAAGGAATGATGCTAAAGCTGTAACTCCAGTACTTTGACCACCTCATGAGAAGAGTTGACTCATTGGAAAAGACTTTGATGCTGGGAGGGATTGGGGGCAGGAGGAGAAGGGGACGACAGAGGATGAGATGGCTGGATGGCATCACTGACTTGATGAACATGAATCTGAGTGAATTCCAGGAGTTGGTGATGAACAGGGGGGCCTGGCGTGCTGTGATTCATGGGGTTGCAAAGAGTCAGATATGACTGAGTGACTGAACTGAACTGAACTGGCTTTTTGAAAGAAAAGCTATGACAAACATAGGCAGCATATTAAAAAGCAGAAACATCACTTTGCCAACAAAAGTTTGTATAGTCAAAGCTATGGTTTTTCCAGTAGTCATGTATGGCTGTGAGCGTTGGACCATAAAGAAGGTTGAAGAAGACTCTTGAGAGTCCCTTGGACTTCAAAGAGATCAAACCAGGTAATCCTAAAGGAAATCAACCCTGAGTACTTTGGAAGGACTGTAGATGAAGCTCCAGTACTTTGGCCACCTGATTCAAAGATTTGCTGGAAAAGACCCTGATGCTAGGAAAGATTGAGGGCAGGAGGAGAAAGAGACAAAAGAGATTGAGATGGTAGGATACAATACCATCACCGTCTCAATGGATGTGAGTTTGAAGAAACTCTGGGAGATAGTGAAGGACAGGGAAACCTGTTCATGCTGTAGTCCGTGGAGTCACAAAGAGTTGGACACAAGTTAGTGACTAAACAACAACATATATCTTTAGTACGAGCTTGGGGTAGAGTGGAGATAAAGTTCACCTAGAAGTCTGAAGACTTAGCTTCTAGACCAGTTCCATCATTAGTTAATCATGTAATTCTGTGCAAACCATTATATCCTTTGGAGCTTCAGTTTTCCCAACATAACAATGTAACAAATAGAGTTGCCCTGTCACTTACAGTGAAGTCTTGGGATAGAAAGCTAAATAGCATATATAAAAATACATCGAAAATTGCAAAGTAGTACACAAATATAAATTTAGGCTTGACGTATCATTCAGCAAGTTAAGGGGTCAGACTAATGCACCAGGGGTGACATGTCAGCCAAGAATGAGTTTAAGGCACATAAGCTAGTCAAATGGTATGGAAGATTTTCTTTTGCCCTGCAGATACTTTCTGAATTGTGTTTGAGCTGTTGCCAGGATGAGTGTTCTTGTACTCTATACTTAGTTATCCCAGCCGTAGTCCTATTCTTTTTTAAAAATTTTTATTTGTTGGAGTATAATTACAAAGTTGTATTAGTTTCTGCTGTACAACAAAGCAAATTTGCTATATATATATATATATATACATATATCCCCTCCCTCTTGAATTTCTTTCTCACCCTCAGTCTCATCTAGGTCATCACAGAGCATTGAGCTCAGCTCCCTGTGCTATACAGCAGCTTCCCACTGACTATTAATACCTATTTGACACATGATAGGGTATATATGTCAGTGCTACTCTCCCAGTTAGTCCCACGCTTGCCTTCACACCCTGGCCCTGTGTCCACACGTCCATTTTCTATTCCTGCCCTGCAAAGAGGTTCATCAGTACCATCTTTCTAGTTTCCAAACATATATGTGTTTTAAATTAATTTATTTATTTTAATTGGAGGCTAATTACTTTACAATATTGTGGTGGTTTTTGCCATACACTGACGTGAATCAGCCACAGGTGTACATGTGTCCCCCATCCCAAACCCCCATCCCACCTTCCTCCACGTCCCATCTCTCTGGGTTGTCCTAGTGCACCGGCTTTGAGTGCCCTGTTTCATGCATTGAGCTTGGACTGGTGATCTATTTCACAAATGGTAATATACATATTTCAATGCTCTTCTCTCAAATCATCCCACCCTCGCCTACTCCCACAGAGTCCAAAAGTCTGTTTTGGTATCTGTGTCTTTTGCTGTCTCACGTATAGGGTTGTTGTTACCATCTTTATAAATTCCATATTTATGCATTAATGACATGAGTTTGAGTGAACTCCGGGAGTTGGTGATGGATAGGGAGGCCTGGTGTGCTGCGACTCATGGGGTCACAGAATCAGACATAACTGAGTGACGTGACTGAACTGAACTGATACTGTGTTGGTGCTTTTCCTTCTGGCTTACTTCACTCTGTATAATAGGCTCCAGTTTCATCCAACTGATTAGACCTGACTCAAATGCATAATTTTTAATACCCTAGTAATATTCCACTGTGTATATGAACCACAATTTTCTTATTCATTCATCTACCGATGGACATCTAGGTTGCTTCCATGTCCTAGCTATTGTAAACAGTGCTGCAATGAAATTGGGGTACACATGTCTCTTTCATTTCTGGTTTCCTCAGTGTGTATGCCCAGAGTGGGATTGCTGGGTCCTTTGGCAGTTCTATTTCCAACTTTTTAAGGTATCTCCACACTGTTCTCCATAGTGGCTGTACCAGTTTGCATTCCCACCAACAATGTGGGAGGGTTGCCTTTTCTCCATACTCCCTCCAGGATTTATTGTTTGTAGACTTTTGATAGCAGCCATTCTGATCCACATGAGATGGTACCTCATTGTGGTTTTGATTTGCATTTTTCTGATAATGAGTGATGTTGAATATTTTTTCAAGTGTTCTTATCCATCTGTATGTCTTCTTTGGAGCAATGTCTATTTAGTTCTTTGGCCCATTTTTTGATTGGTTCATTTATTTTTCTGGTATTAAACTATGAATGGTTTGGATATGTTTGAGATTAATTCTTTGCCAGTTGCTTCATTTGCTATTATTTTCTCCCACTCTGAAGGCTGTCTTTTCACCTTGCTTATAGTTTCCTTCATTGGGTAAAAGCTTTTAAGTTTAGTTAAGTCTCATTTGCTTATTTTTGCTTTTATTTCCATTACTCTGGGAGGTGGCTCATAGAGGACCTTGCTGTGATTTATGTCAGAGAGTGTTCTACCTATGTTTTCCTCTAGGAGTTTTATAGTTTCTAGTCTTACATTTAGATCTTTAATCCATTTTGAGTTTATTTTTGTGTATGGTGTTAGAAAGCATTCTAGTTTCATTCTTTTACAGGTGGTTGACCAGCTTTCCCAGCACCACTTGTTAAAGAAATTGTCTTTTCTCCATTGTATATTTTTGCCTCCTTTATCAAAGATAAGGTGTCCATAGGTGCATGGATTTATCTCTGGGCTTTCTGTTTTGTTCCATTGATCTATATTTCTGTCCAGTACCATACTGTCTTGACGACTGTAGCTTTCTAGTATAGTCTGAAGTCAGGCAGGTTGATTCCTCCAGTTTCATTCTTCTTTCTCAAGATTTCTTTGGCTAGTCAAGGTTTTTTCTGTTTCCATACAAATTGTGAAATTATTTGTTATAGTTCTGTGAAAAATACCATTGGTAGCTTGATAGGGATTGCATTGAATCTATAGATTGCTTTGGGTAGTATACACATTTTCACTATATTGATTCTTCTGATCAATGAACATGGTATATTTCTCCATCTATTTGTGGCCTCTTTGATTTCCTTCATCAGTGTTTTACAGTTTCTATATATAGGTCTTTTGTTTCTTTAGGTAGATTTATTCGTAAGTATTTTGTTCTTTTCATTGCAATGGTGAATGGGACTGTTTGTTTAATTTCTCTTTCTGTTTTCTCATTGTTAGTGTATAGGAATACAAGGGATTTATGGTTACTAATTTTATATCCTGCAACTTTACTATATTCATTGATTAGCTCTAGTAATTTTCTGGTGGTGTCTTTAGGGTTTTCTATGTAGAGGATCCTGTGATATGCAAACAGTGAGAGTTTTACTTCTTCTTTTCCAATTTGGATCCCTTTAATTTCTTTTTCTTCTCTGACTGCTGCTGCTAAAACTTCCAAAACTATGTTGAATAGTAGTGGTGAGAGTGGGCACCCTTGTCTTGTTCCTGACTTTAGGGGGAATGGTTTCAGCTTTTCACTGTTGTGGATGATGTTTGCTGTGGGTTTATTATATATGATTTCTATTATGTTGAGATATGTTCCTTCTATGCCTGCTTTCTGGAGGGTTTTTTTTTTTTATCATAAATAGGTGTTGAATTTTGTCAAATGCTTTCTTGAGCAGTTATTTCTTTAGCATGTACTTGTTAATTCAGCAAAACTGGAACCCACAACTTCCATTACACCATTATCTTTTGTATTTTGAGGAAAACAGCATTTCTCCTTTTTTTTTTTAACATGAAAAAAATTAGCAAAAGACTAATAAGCTAAAGCAGTAACCTTGAATTTTGTGAAAGTTAAGGGAAATTGAATGCTGAGAATTACAAATCTGCAACTGAAATTAGTCCCAGGGCACCCCTTCTGCTCTCAGATTCTGGGCACACCAGTAAAATATCAGAAGACATGCAATACCATGAAAATGGGTTCTTTGGGTATTGTAGCATCTTGAAGTAGATGAGCTTTAACCTTGGCCTCATGCTTCTTGTGGGGCCTGTTGCTGATGCTTCATAGGTGCTGGAATTATCAAGCAGCACTCAGAATTTTTCATCTGAGCAAAATTAAAAATGAAACCCTCAAAGTCCTATTGATTCCAAACATGTTCTTTATGCATTAAATAGAACCTCATGGGCTAAGAAATGTGGCTGAGCATTTTAGCCACATATAAGTAAGAATTATTTGTATGAGAGTCAATTACTCACATGCCCTTTATCCAGCAATGTATGTACATGCATAGGTAATGACAGAGCATCCTGTTGAATCTCTCTGAGATAGCTGAGAATCACTTTTCATTCAGGATGCTTAAGTTTGGCTCAGTGTTAGTCCACCATTAGCTCTTGGCTTTCCTTGTATAAAATGTATGTGAAAACATTTAGTGAATATTTTGACCATTGGAAACACTGAGTAAGGACTTTAGCAGTGTTATAATTGATATTTTTCTAGTCTTGTAGTCTTTTTACTTGTTCACACTTATCTGGTCCATGTCTTTTATGTTCTTAGGACTCTTTATCCTGTATTTCTATCTTAAGTTTGGCTTTGAACTTTATGTGAGCTTGAGCTCATATATCCAATGATCCTGTTGGAGGAAGTGAAAATTGTAGTCACTCAGTTTTGTCTGACTCTTAGCAACCCCATAGACTGTAGCATGCCAGGCTCCTCTGTCCATGGAATCCTCCAGGCAATACTGGAATACTGGAGTGGGTAGTCTTTTGCTTCTCCAGGGGATCTTCCTGACCCAGGGGTTGAACCCTGGTCTCTTGCATTGCAGGCAGATTCTTTACTGTCTGAGCCACCCAGTTACTTAGAAATCTCACAGCGACCTGCTATTCAACATGCTTAAAGTTGAAAGTCCTGCTCTTACAAACCCAACCTGTTCTTCTTCTTGTATTTCAGCTGTCACCCAGACTACACTGCTTCCTCCTTTCAACACTCATCTTTAGTTTTCAAGTCCTCATTTTATTGCTTGAAGCGAGCTCAGATGGATTCACTTCTCTTTATCCCTGTAATAAGGCTTGAGTGTAGACAAGCTCTTGTTTTGAGTACAGTTGTCCTCTAATTCTGCTTCAGTAGAGTGTCACTGACCCAGATGCATTCTTTTTTATTTTTACTCATTTAAAAATTTTTTGATATGGATAATTTAAAAATCTTTATTAATTTTTTACAATATTGTTTGTTTTATGTTTCGGTATTTTTGGCCAAGAGACATGTGGGATCTTAGCTCCCTGACCAGGGATCAAATTCACACCTGCTGCTTTGGAAGGTGAAGTCTTAACCACTGGACTACCAGGGAAGTCCCTGTTTTTACTTAGTTATTAAATTTATTTTTAATCAGATGTATTTTCATGGTGTAGCCAGAACCAGAATCCTCTCTCCAACTTGCACATTTAACTATGTTGCTTCCCCACTCCAGAATCTCCCAGTGGTTTCCCAAACATCTATTAATACAAGCTGAAGTTTAACTTCTTAACAGGGCTCATAAGATCCTTTGGGACTTGGCCAACACCCGCCTTATTAGCTTTCCCTTGCAGTCAGAGGGTACCATGGATTTGCTTGTAACTCTCCACACTTGTAGTGCTGCCTCACATTGCATGTCCTGATTTCAGGTGACCCCTTGGCTGCAACCGCCTGCTCACCTCTCCACATCCTGTTAGCCCTTCCAAGACTCAACTGTGACATCTTTTCTCCAGAAAGCATACTCGAAAATCCAATGTGAAGTAATCCTCTTTTATGCTCCATCACATCCTGTGCAAACCTCTGTATATTGAAATTTTATTGACAGTTTTGTGTCTCTATTTCACTAGGCTATAAAGTTTTTTGAGAAAAAGACTATTTTGTATTCATCTTAGTACCCTCAACATGAAGCCGAGTGCCTTCCATTTGGTAAATGATTTAAAATGCTCATTAAATTGTCTTTGAGTTAAACTGATACACTTAACAGTTTTACGTGAGATTTCCTTTGGCTGAAAATTTTAGGTAATTGGCCAGGTTATGGAAAAAACTGTGGAAGGATTCTTAATTTAGATACTCTCTGTGTAACTTATAGGTTGGAAGCAGGTTTTAGGAGCAAATGGTGTGTGTTAAGGTCCCAAGGGATATATACACCAGCAGTTCAGCTTAGTTTTTAGGATACTGGCTAGAAGTTTCTGGGAACTGCTCGCATTGCCAGTTTTATAGGATTGTTGTTATCATGTAGTAACATGTACTATGAATGCATTTTGATAATTAGAAATATAGATACCTTTATGTGTAAATTATCAGTAATAATTAATGCTCATCAGATTAAGAAATTCATGGCCTATGAGGCCCTTCCAATTCTAGAACTCACCCCTATAAACAAATCAGAATAAAAATTGTTTTAACTTTCCCATACCTGACAAATTAGACTGTCACTTGGTCATGTTGGTTGTCTGTAACTGCAAAAACTGAACCCATCACCTGACCATCTGAATCACTTTTGAAGAAAGCCCAAGCACTTTGTATTAACGTGCTTTCTTGGTCATTTTAGTCAATTTCCTCAGAGTCTAAGAGTCCAAAGAAGGAGACGAAAGTCTTATTTCTCTGAAGAAACACGAGGTTAACATGAAATGCACAATACTTCAGTTGTCTCTGCTCTCTGGTAAATACATCCTCCTGAATGGACCCACTGGCTGTGAGGAGGTGTATGCAAATTACACATCTTTTTTTTTTTTAAATGTAATTTAATACTCTCCATGGATCCATTTTTCTGAAATGGGGTAATATGCTCCTTTTTAGGCAAATGTGTTTGCTCTTCTGATTTTCCATTCATTTGGTGGGTTTTGGCACCAAAATTCTGAGCAGCTGGACCTCTAATTTAAGGAATCTATAATGCACACATTCCTGGAAATGAGGGAACATTTTGTGTTTAGAAAGAAGTGGATTTATTTGACACTCAAGAGTTTCTAGTTTGTTTAGACAGACTGACATACCTCTCCTGACATAAGGACACCAAGAAGGAACAAATCAGAAAGTTTAGGGATAAAAAGGATTTTATATCTTAAGGATACCTGCAATATATTATCTGTCCCCTTTTTAATTCACTCATTCAAGAAATACTAGATGAATACCTGCTATTTGCCAGGCACACTACTAGATGACTCATCAACTTAAAGTCTGGTGGAAGGGACAGTGGAAACATAATTTATATATGGGGTCATAAATTTTGCAAAAAAGTCTAGGGTGCTAGGGAAGAACTCCTGAGGGACCTGACCCAATCAGGATAGGAGGCTAGTGCTCCCTAAGAAGTATCCTTTAGGCTGAGAACTGAGGGCTGGAAAGAGGAGTCAGAGTGAGGGTTAGTCCATGGATTTCAGGCCAGATTACAGAGCCCATGGTTCCTGCTAGGATGAGTTGTCCCCTTTGGGAAATGTTTGACACTTTCTCTAGTCTCCAATGACCCCACCTCCGATGTCACAATGCTTTTTTCTTCTCTATTTGAGAGCTGACCTTTCTGAGCTAACTTGTCAGGGAGTCTTATCTCTCTTTCTAGGCCAGTGTAAGACTTTACTGATGAGGGAAGGAAAATGGTGATAAATGACAAATTCGGCTAGAGGTGATGAAATCTACAATGAAGGACAATCTCTCTCCTTCAAAAATAGAAACTGAACTTCCCTGCTGGTGCTTTTTAACATTCAACTCTGCTGTGAAGTGGCTCCCTATGTAGGCATCCAGTACCTTCCTAAATTAATGTATATTATTAAATACCTCAAAGCAGAAGAAAAAGTAAGCTTATAGAGTTTTTCCCCCATTTCTGATCTCTGGGTGAGATTTTAGATTTTTTAATATTAATAATTACATTCCTCCTAGTAAATCAAGGCCTGTAGCTCTGGCAATGAAATTAAATCTCCTTTTCATAAAGGAAATAAAGGGATGCAATAATATGGATGAATTTCATAAGCAAGATATGGAATGAAAGAAGCCAGGTTCATAAAATACAAACTGTATAATTTGATTGAATTTCGAAACAGGCCAAAGTGAGCTGTGCTATTTGGAAGTTCACCATTCTTGACGGGAGCTACCCTTGGTGGTGGTGAGGGAATTAATTGGAAGAGATCATAGGGTGAATTTGGGGTGTTAATAATATACCCTATTTATCCCGTATCATAAGTATTGTATGTGCTTGTATGTACATATGGTATAAGTCAAGAAGAAGCTGAAAAGAGGTTCACTTACAATGAATACTTTATACAAAGGGAGAAAACATTTGGCCTTGCAAACATGGCTCTGTAGATAATGCTAGAATCATTACAAAGTGGCCCTTTACAGTGATTCAGTTTCTTTGATTCAGCTCAACAGACAAAAATCATCTCTCACAAAAAAATTTTTTGGATGAGATTATTTAGTTTAACCTTAAGTCTGATGATGCTAAAGATGTAATTGCTCAAACTAAGCAAACAATATTAGAAATCTGTTCTCATTGTGTCGGAGCCAAGGCCAAGATAATATGTTTCTATGCTGTATTTCATCACATGCATGATACATTTCCCAATACTCTTATTTCTCCAGGAAATAGCTAAAGAAAACTGTACAATGCTATGTATGCAGTCTGTATACACTGGGTTTATATGTCCTGAAATACTATTTGATGGTAAACAATATTTTTTTCTGAGTTGACATTATTTCAATAGGCATATGAATTTGATGATTGACCTTCTGTTTTCTGTGAGAGCAACTCCATGGGATGGAATATGTGATTAGAGATATATGTTCTGGTTTTGCTTCCATAAGTGCAAAGAAGGAGTGTATCATTGCATGCTACACTGCTGTTATGAAATATCACAATTTTGTTCACTCCCCTATTTTTTAAGTTACTTTATGCTTTTCAGATGTATCATTTCAAAAGTCTCTCACTGGAAGATGGCTAAAGGTTTAAAAGAAAAAGACCCAGTCATAATCACTAAATGAAGCCATGTAGACTCCTCACTCTGGAGTCTAGGTAGCCGGCGGGCTGTCTGCTGATAAAAAGCATGGTCCTGAGGAAAGGGAGTCAGGGGGATAGAACACTGTTCTCCTGCTCTCCCTCATGAGTGGTGCTGGGGCCTCTCCCACTACTATTTTTGCCCAGAGATGCTGTGTAGAGCTGTTCAATCACTCATGATCTGGAGATACGAGTGGGTTTCTAAAGCACACTCAGGCGATTAAAGTCAACATTCCTGAGGACAATGGAGTGGTGAGAACCTCCTGAAACACTGCTGGGTTCTCTGGAGAACCTAATGTGGCATCCAGCCAACAGGAGAGGAGTGTGCTTTATGGAAACACATGAAGTGTCTTGCTGAACATTCTCCTCTGACTGCATGTGGGTAAATTCTGCGTACTTGGATCTCCAGGGGAGTCCTTCCCTGTTTGTCTTCTAGCAGTGCTGCCCTGCAGGGCCCCATCAAATAGTAAACAGAGCAGATAAATGGAAGATAAATCTTCTTGAGCAGAAAAAAATGACTCTCTAGTTGCTAAAGAAAAAAAAGCAATCAAACAAACCCCCCAACTGCATGCTTATGTGAATACCTTACACATTAAATAAGAAATTGTTTTCCACTGTATACGTGTGTCACATGTCACTGTAGTGAGTTTTAGTTTCTGCACAGCTTGGTTTTCATTCCCCTCTCCAACTCTCCTTTGCTTGTGGTCAGCCTCCCTCTGAAATCAGTGTACCACACGAACCACAAATGATTAGGGATGGGAAATTAAATCTATGAACAAGCAGAACTAACGAAATGCTTCCCTGCAAGGCAAAGGTGGGATAAGAATGACTGCAGGCTAAAGAAGCCTGCAATTGTTAGGCACAAAAGTGGGAGATACAGCAAGTATGTGATCTTAATGACATAGCTGTCAGTCAGTCCACTGTAATATCCAGGGCTTTTTACGTTTCTATTGATATATAGTCCTGTACTATTAACACATGGATACAAATACACATGCATATGCATCTTAGACATTTTCTCCTTGCAGTTTAGAGATTCAATGCCTTATATCACATTTAATTCACAGAACAGCTCAATGAGATGGTAGTGCTGTGATTCCCTTTTTGGAAATGAGAAAGCTGAAGCACTCATAATGACAAAGGTCCATCTAATCAAAGCTATGGTTTTTCCAGGGGTCATTTATGGATGTGAGAGTTGGACTAAAAAGAAAGCTGAGCACCGAGGAATTGATGCTTTTGAACTGTGGTGTTGAAGACCCTTGAGAGTCCCCTGGACTGCAAAGAAAGCAAACCAGTCAATCCTAAAGGAAATCAGTCCTGAATATTCACTGGAAGGACTGATGCTGAAGCTGAAGCTCCAATACTTTGGCCAGCTGATTGAAGAGCTGACTCATTTCAAAAGACTATGATGCTGGGAAAGATTGAAGGCAGGAGGAGAAGGGGACAACAGAGGATGAGGTGGTTGTATGGCACTGCTGGCTCGATAGACATGAGTTTGAACAAGCTACAGGAGTTGGTGATGAACAGGGAAGCATTGGCGTACTGCATGGGGTTGCACAGAGTCAGACATGACTGAGCGACTGAACTGAACTGATGCCTTATATTTATGTATCCAATAACCACAAATCTCTGTAAGACTTTGTCTAGCATCTTCTTTATTATCTCTCTGTAAAATTGTAACCAAGGAAACTTCTTGACAGTTGGTTTCAGGCTAGTCTTGTGAGTTTATAGAGCAGGTGGTCATCCCCTCAGGTTGTCATTTCTGAACATTTGGAAAGTGCTCCTTGCTCAGCAGTCCGTCTTTCACTTGCTTTCTGATGCTTTAACAGGGACCACAGTTGAGTCTGGTACCAGGTTAGGACAAGTCAATAGATGAAGTTAAAAAACACAAACACCATGGAAGGATGGCATTACCCAAATTCCTACAGAAAATTCAAGGACAAGCTTTCATAAAATGCAGTACACTGAGTATCCCCAATTGGGTAAAGGAGAGAGAATTCCATATGTCAGTAAGCTGACTATAGAGAAATGGGCAGATGGTACTAAGCAAGTGATTCCTTCACAATAGGAAGGTGACCTGTATTGACTTTATTTGCTCAAAGTCCTTGGTTTGGTGTCAGGCACATATTTACTTATTGGGTTGATTTCACTGTTAGCAAAATGGGAGCAATTATATGGTCTGAACTGAATCAGTAGAAGGTTCACCTTATATATACTGTGTGAGCGTAATTGGTTATTTCCTTCACTCTTTTGTTTAGTCTTTTGTTCTTTTAAAACTCATATTGCTGTTCCATTTCTCAGGAAGTCTTCCCACAGATCCAGGATGTTGGAAATATTCCCAGAGTACCTGTTCCTATCTAGAGCCTAGCACTTCCCACTCTGATAATTGCGGACTTGGCTTGTTCTTTGCCCCACCACACTGTAAACTCCTTGAGAGCAGGAAAAGATGCTCATTTAGTCCTAGCCCTAGTGCCCAGTTTCCTAACTGGAACATCATTTATTGAATAATTGAATAAACTCTTTAATGAATCTGACAGATCAAAAGAAAAGTCTGGATGCAGTGATGGGTTAGCCACAAGACAACGTGCAGAAGCAGGGAATTTGAACATTTACTTTATCTACCTTTTTAAAAGGTAGAACCTATTTTTCTAAATTAAAAAAGGCTTTATGGTATTTTTCTCAGAGTTCATTTGCCTAATAAACTTGCAGTGGAGAAATCAGATTAAGAGATTCCAGATAAACTCTCTTGTGATAATTGAAAAGGCCCTAGAGAATGGTGACTTCTGAAATGGCCACTAAGTCAGGAGAATAGTAGGTGGGTGAGGGCAGCTACTGCCTGAAAGCTAAATAACCCATGTGTGTGGCTACCTCTCCCTTGAGATGGTAGCTACTGGGAGTCAGAAACAGACCTTTCAGCAAGATTAAAGAGATGCTATTAATTGCTATCGGTCATGGTCAACAAATTAAATTGTATCTGCAACCACATCTCTGAAAGGTCTAAATGAGAAATGCAGTTAATGGATCTGGTTGACCCAATGTTGTGATTAATTAAACAGAGAGTGGAGTCAAAAAACAAACAAAAACCAAGAAAAATGTAATGGGAAAAGGGTGGGCATTCTTGCAAATCTCAAATCAAAATGCTCTCCTAGGACCTATTTTGCCACCTAATCCTGTATGTTCTGAAAGAAAAAAAGAAAAAGAAGAAGACCACAGCAGATGGTTAAAAATTTTCTTTTCTTTTTAATTTCCAAAACCCTGGTGAACAAAAATACAAAAATAAAACTGACACTTACATTCTGAAGGGGCATCAGCAGAGAGAGGTGTTGGAAATTTATAAGCAGTTTGTATCTTAATATGCAAAATAAATTATTTCACCATGGTGTGAGATTAATATTTACCACAAATTAGTAAAGAATTCTTTTCTTGCCATGCCAACCTTTGACTTCCATTTCAAGAATACTATGAAAACATGTAAAGAAGACTGAGTGCCGAAGAATTGATGCTTTTGAATTGTGGTGCTGGACAAGACTCTTGAGAGTGCCCTGGACTGCAAGGAGATCAAACCAGTCAATCCTAAAGGAAACCTGAATGTTTATAGGAAGGACTGATGCTGAAGCTGAAGCTCCAATACTTTGGCCGTCTTGTTAGAAAGACCCTGATGCTGGGAAAGATTGAAGGCAAAAGCAGAAGGGGAAGACAGAGGATGAGATGGTTGGATGGCATCATTGACTCAACAGACATGAGTTTGAGCAAACTCTGGGGACAGTGAAGCATAGGGAAGCCTTCCCATGGGGAAGCAAAGAGTTGGATATGACTTAGCAACTGAACAACAACAACAACAGTGAATATATGTATGACCAGTGGAGGACTATGGCTATTCAAACCAAAATGAAAAGAGGATTGGCAAGTAGAAACAGAGGAGCTGCCCTGGAGACAAGCATATCTGAGGTTGATTCTAAAAACCTGGTCATTGCCAGCACCTTCAGTGTGAAGTCTAAAGTTGGCTATGTGCCACTCCCAAAGAAAGCATAGCTCCATGTTTTTGGTGGCTGTTATTAGTATCCATATCCTTCTAGTCACCGGAACTAGAAATGTGGACTGTTTTAATTGTTGATCTATTTGATCCTGCATGAAGTCCTGTTGCCCCAGCCAGTCTGTTTCAGGGTCATCATTATCAGATCAGATCCTCATTATTCCTTCCTGGACTCTGGTAATTGCTTCTCATTAGTGTCCACACCTTTGTGTCCCCAGACCCTAACCCATCATTCACTCAGTTGTCAGAATTTTTATTCCAAGACTTACATGTGGTCATATCATTCTCTTTTTAATGTTAATGAATCCACAGTATCAATAAAAACCAAGTCCAATTTTCTAAACGTGACTTTCTGATCCCTGACAACTAGATTTCCTTCCCAGATACAACTCTCACCGTGTCCCACCTATCTCCAACCTCACACTCAAATCACAGTTGATTGCTTGTCACACACTCCAAAGATACTATTTATCTTTTTAATATCAAACCAGAAATTCCTGCACATCTTGTACTCAAGCTATATGATCCAAACCCAGGGTTACTTTATCTATGAGATTTATCGTACGTACCATAATCAGACCTCATAATGATAGCTAACACAAAAGAGACTCTTCTTATGTGCCAGGCTATAGTCTAAGCTATTTTATGGGTAGCATTCTGTTCGATACTTACAATTCTGATATAAAATTGTGTGAGTCTGAGAAAATGACAGAACCTCTCTGAATCTCACTGTTCTAGTCTTCAAAAATGGGTTTGCCAGTTCATGATTCCATAATATTAATAGTTATGAGAATGGTTGAATTGATGAATGCAGGTCATTATCTCCTATAAAGTAATGAATATAGTGTCTCGATGCCCAGACGGGGCTCAAGGTGTGATAGCTGAATAGCTGAACTTTATATCCAAATTTCTCCCCACCTCACCTACTCATTTGAAAGGTTTTAAAACTTAAACTTAATTCTAAAAGGGTAACTTTTTTTTTGAAAGGATCCTTATTTAAGGCTAAGTGGTAAAGTAAGCACTGGTATTGGTTAAACTGGGAGTTTGGACTTCAAAGAACTATGAGTTAAAATTTTTCAAATTTAAAGAGAAAACCATCAAGTCATCACCACAAGCAAAATTTTTTGGCATATAAAACAAATTTAGAGTCCTTAAAATTAAATAAAAGAAATCCTTTTAACTCAGTGTATTTAACTCTTTCTCTGTGAGAGGCACTAAGGAACTAACTCCTCAAAAGAAAAATACGCCTTCTGGGTGTATAAGGTTGATCAGGAGAATGAGATATCCACATCAGATAGTTCAGTTGGAGCCTCACTAATAATGTTGCCCTCCACATTTGAGGTATAAATTGGGGTATAAACCATAGGTAAGGTTTCCAATTTAGAGATAGCATTTGTTTTTCAAAATCATGAAGTTATTAAAAGCAGAGATATCACTTTGCTGACAAAGGTCCATATAGTCAACTTTATGGTTTTTCCAGTAGTCAGATACAGATGTGAGAGTTGGACCATAAAGAAGGCTGAGAACAGGAGAATTGATCCTTTTGAAATGTAGTGCTGGAGTAGAGTCTTGAGAGTCCCTTGGGCAGCAAAGAGATCGAACCAGTCAATCCTAAAGGAGATCAACCCCGAATATTGATTGGCAGGATTGATGGTGAAGCTCCAGCAATACTTTGACCTCCTGATGTGGACACATTGGAAAAGACCCTGATCCTGGGGAGGATTGAAGGACAGAAGAAAAAGGGGTGACAATGGATGAGATGGTTGAACGGCATCATTGACTCAATGGACATGAGTTTGAGCAAACTCCAGGAGATAGTGAAGGACAGGGAAACCTGGCATGGTGTGGTCCATGGGGTCACGAAGAATCGGTCACAACTGAGCGACTGAACAACAGCAAACTTTCTTCTTCTTCTTTTTTTTTTTTTAAAGTAACATGCCCAACATAAACCCTGAAATAACAAACCCAGGACTCTGTCACAGTTCATAGCTTTCCCTTTTATGCTTTGAAGTGCCCTTCCATGAATCCTGGATCAGAAATGAACTGTAAGCAATTCTTTGCAAGGGACATAGGGAGCAGCGAGTTGAACAGATGGGAAACTGAAAACTGTGATAGTCTCATCATGTTTTAAGAAAATGTTGGTGGTGCTCAGGTGTGTATCCATGTATAGGGGGACACCATGCTGATGTTTTCTTAGTGGTTTGGCTGTTTTCTTTCTTCCTCCAACAATGCAGTAGATGATGGCAATTTATGGAGTATTGTTGTGCTTTACTTTGTGTTAGTCACTATGTTTGAATCAACGAGAAGGAAAATAACAGTTTGCTGTTACTCCTCAAGGAAAGCTTACACATATATAAAAGGCAATGTCCTCTGCACGCTGGTCATTGGCAGTAATTCTTGATGTGGGGCTCTTTGTTGCCCCTTGGAGATCAATTGGTAGAAAGCCTCTTGCTTGCCCTGCTCAGCGTGTAGGAGGGAGTTTAACGTGGACATTAAAAAAGCAATTTGCCCCAAAGCAAACCCTCTAATAACAAAAATAGACCCAGGAGTTTGTCAGTTGGCAGGGTTCACATCCCTTTTGTGGATTTAGGAGAGAAAAAAACCAAATGCAGTGTTACAGATGACTTGGTTTTGATCATGCAAACACCCCATTCCCCTGTATTTTAGAAAAAATCTAAGAAATTTCAATGTAAATTAGATAATGATTATTAATTGATGATTAATTATTGATGATGATTAATATTATTAATTTTTGTTATGTTTGGTTAAAAAAATTTATCCCTTTTTCAAAAAGATTACTTTCTTTGAGGAAGGGATTATAGGGATGAAATGATATGCCTGATACCTGCTTTAAGATACTCCTGGGGAAAAATATAGATGAAGCATGATGCAAAATCTTGAGAAATGTGGCATCTGGGCAATGGGTAAATGGAGGTTCTTTATACAATTTTCTCTCTCTCTTTTTTTTTTTTTTTTTGCATATGATTGAAAACTTCCGCAGTAAAAAATTTTCTGCTTTGTCACTTAAGGTCCTGTGACCTTGGGTAGAACATTTAATCTCCTTGTATTCTGGTTTCCTCAACAGCAAAGCAGGGAAAATAAGAGTGCCTCCCTTATAGCTGTGCTATGTGGATTGAATGGAAAAGGGTCAGTGCACAGTGCAGGGCCTGCCACAGAGCAAGCATTCAGTAATTATAGATTATCATTAGTAACGTGCATGGATATGAACAGGGGAAATATTTTCCAATCACTTACCCTCTCACTGCTGGTTTGAGTTCCTCTCTGATCCCTAAGTCAGACTTATGTTATGAAAAATGAAAATGTATACAGACAAATGCTAAAGCTGATGCTTAATCTTAATTGAATATAGCTCTAATGACACATATAATCTCAAATGACAGACATAACTGAGAATCAGTCATTAAATGATGAGAGTAGGGAGAAGGGAGAAACTTAGGAAGGAAAATATACCACGAACGATGTTTGCTGGTTAACACACTTTATATTTAACAAAATAGTTTTTTTAATAATATATTATTTTACACATCAAATATTGTTGCTAGAATCCCCTTTTTACAGTTGAGTGTTTAGTTTAGTTTTTTTTTTTTCTCACTAGTTTTCAGGCACGCCTTTTTTCAAAGATTTTAGAAACTGAATCGTTTTTTAACAGGCATCAGCTGACAAACAGGATGTTGATCCCTTATTTAAACAGAGCTGTAGTTAAAGCCGAGAACCAAAGGCAGAGGAGATGTAGGAGAATTGAGGTGACAGGGTGGCTGCAAACAAAGCTTTCAAAAGGAAAAAAGAAAATTAGGAAGCAACAGATGAAGCCAGAAAGCTGCTGTTCAGAGTTTGGAGAGAATTTCTCAATGACCTGGATAGAAGGAAGTTGTAAAGTGTTTATCAGTTGATGAGAATTTCTGTCACAGTATAGGTTCATCTCTCCCTAAAGGGGCAGTGGGAGGGTGTGGGTGTGGGTGGAAATGTCAGCGCTACAAAGTCTTAAAGGAAACATCTTGTAGTGAGATACTATGAGAAAAGAAAAATCCAAGAACAGCAAAATAATCCCTCTCTCTGGCTGGTAACAGGCCGCTGAGCAGCCTTCATTCTGCAAGCTCTCTGAAGAGAGTTTCTTTATGGGTATTATACTCCATTCTTGAAAATTCTTGCAGTGACTATCACTGAGCCAAGACTTTGATGCAAAACGCCTGTACCCTGGCTTCCCTGTTGCTCTTTCCTTCTGTTTCCTAAAAAGGACAGAGTAACTCCTTAATAATAGATGGGGTACTATGCTACATGGCTCTATTAATGATGTTTCTGGGTTTCAAACCTTATTCCTGTCATTTATTATTATTATTTCTTTCTGAGAGTGTAGATTTTTGAAGCTGGCAATAGGCAACCTCAGGGCAAAGAAAGCTCTGTAACACATCTCTGTCTAGACATACACTGAAGTGTGGAGTAGTGCCTTTACTTTGGAGTGTGGGAATAAATCATGCAGAATTGTTCATGAATGATTCATGGCTGTCTATATGATGTTTCTGGGGTGGTAACGGAAAAGCACCAACCTTGGTGCAAATTGGTGTTCTAAGGAAAGGCAGCTTGATGCGCTCCCTCCTATGATGCTGGCCTGGCTATTTGTATCATAACACAAGTGCAGTGTATGTGAGAAGTGTCAGGTCCAACTTGTCAACACATTAATTTTGGAAATGACAGTTCTTTCTTGATGATGGGAGGTGCTTCCAGGGAGGAGAGGCTTGGCAATTTTAAAGGGAAACCCAGTGAGTGAGACTAGAGAGATGTATGCCCAGAGGGCAGACCTGTGACCATGTGGCGGTGGGGCCTCACTCCATTTGAATCTCAGGTCTTCTGATCCTGCCTGTCCCCAAGGGCTCGGAGGCTCCTTGAGCCACAGCCGCAGCCAGCTCTTGCCTGGCAGAAAACCACTCTCTACTGATTATTCTAGACCACTGGTTCTCAACCAGGTGAAATTCTGCCCCCTCCCAAACACCTTGGGTACATTTGGCAATGTTCAGAGACATTCTTTTATCACAATTAGGGGTGCTGCTCTTGGCACTGAGTGAATAGAAGACAAGAATGCTGCTCAACATCGTAAAAAAAGCACAGGACAGCTCCCAGTGACAATTGTCTGGCCCCAAATGTCAATAGTGCTGAGGCTGAGAAACCTTGCCCAGGAAGGCATCACTCTGCTGGAGTTATGGCCAAGCCCAGGTAGGAGTGGGAGCAGAAAAGGACAGAACATTGATAATGAAGATAACCTTCAAGGTTCCTCAAGGACCCTACCAGATCTGTGTCAGGGTTTTCAAGACAGGAGAGTGAAATAAGCGACTAGCTATGCTGTGTGGTTTCAGAACTGCTCAGTGTGCACTTGAATCGAGGTGGCATTAGATACCCTGTGTGTGTGTGTGTGTTTTGTTTTTTTTTCCTGTTACTATACTAGCAGCATTGCCAGGGCAACCTTGAGACTCTTCAAAGGTTCACTTTAATTGCTTAATATCTAATATATACATTTAAAAAAATGTTCAACAAATGGAATTGTATTGTGCAAGACCCACTCTACCCTAATCTTTAATTTAAATCAGCACTTAAGGTGGAAAGAGTGTCCTGAATCTGTGTTTTAGTCAGAGGGCTGAGTGGTCATTAGTATAACATGGCAAACACAGTCTCATACCAGAAAAACTGCCTGTGTACAAGTACTGGCTTTCAGCCAGAACTGAACTCAAGAGCCAAAAGTGTTCAGAAGGCTTCAGATTCACAGTGGGGCTGTTCACCCTGGTTCTGGTATTTATTGTGCCAGGCGACAGAGTGGGTTTAGAGTGTGTTTTGTTATAAGCTGAAATTAAATTCAACATCATGAGAAAGCCTAGTGTTTAATGTTGCAGTTTTGGATACCTGTCTCCCTTTGGATTCTTTAGTCAAGCTCATGGTATTCTTCACATATTAGTTTTTGATTGGCAGTTTCAAGGTTTTGTGAATGAAATGTGTGGTTTGTAAGAATCGAATTGTGAGCCCTCGCATAATGCACGGAACATCAGTTCCCCACCTAGCCCAGCAGTGGACCCTCTCAGTGCACCTCTCTCTTCTCCCCTGCATGGCAAGATTCACTCAAGGGGAGTGATTGGCTGCATGTTTTTGCATCTTCCTAATCAGGAAGGGTCCTTACCCTGGCACCGCTTACTGGAAGCTAGTTTGACACAACTCAAAACCTTCCTGTGCAATTAAATCTGGCCCCTTAGACTCTAAAGAGCAAAAAAGGAAGTACTACAAGAGAAAAATGCCATGTTTACAGAAGAGTAAAAGTGGAATAAGTCGGTAGATGGTGAGCTGGCAGGCCAGAGGTGTCACCAGAGAAGAAGCCTGTTCAAGGCTATTTCTTTCTTTTTGCTCCAGAAATCCAGTGGTCAAGTCACCATCAAGCAAGGATAATTACAAAAGCGGTTTCAATAGCTGTATACTATGTATATTTTGTATAGCAAGAAAGAAAGAGAGAAATGTCCTCTTAGTAAAATATTCACTTTTGTCAACCCTAAAAGGTTTTGCTGGTGACCCTGTTGTAGCTGGCAGGAGTTTGTTTGTTCTGTCTTGTTTTGAAGATGTGCTGTGTGGAAGCCATGGCCTCGTCTCCTAAGAGCTCGTCGTCGGGTGGGAATCGCCTCTACACAGTCTGCTTGCCTTGGCATTCGCGTTTTGAACACTGAGCAGGCTTCCACCAGTCCCCATTGTGACAGTGACAGATGTTACATTCATCCACTTTCACTTCAATGCCAGCCGGAATGATCGTCGTTCCTGCAAAGCAGTTTGGACCTGAAACACATATATAAGCTGATTAGTTGATTAGGTCTGAGAGACTCCCTTTTTTGTTTCCCTCTCCCACCTCAGTTAAAAAAAAAAATCCAATCCCCAAAGCCATGAATGAGTAGGTCAGACTACTCTTACCAGCGTATCCTTAAGGAATTTTCTAGTCATCTCCCTTAAATGAAAGCTTTTACATTCTGCTATCTTTTGCACAGAGCTCTTATTCCACATATGTGTCATGCATTAAAAAAAAAAAAAGTACCAATGCTCAAAAAAGAAAAAAGTCTTAATATCTGTTACTGAGTACAAGCATTTTTTCTAAAGTAAGATATGGATTAAAGTCTATTTGCTTTATTCTCTGAGTGTTAAGACTGCCAGAGTGTCCCCTGAAACCTGAATGAGGGTCTAGCATGGTCAGCATCACTGTCTGTGCCTGTGGCCTGGCCTTTCCCTTCCCAGAGTAGGTATGAGACAGTGAACTTGCTCACTCCCTGGTTTCAGCACCTCCCCAAGTCCAGGGATTCCTGGAATCCCCAGCCTGTTTCTTGATAATAATGAATAATTCATGACCAGATGATTTATTCATGTCCCAAACAAACTTTGTTAGAGGTTCATTTGATTTTTATAAAAAGAGTTCTTTTAATCTGCTGGCTATCTAATATATATATTTTTAAAGAATGACTCAAAGGGCTGGCTTTTGAAAGTCAGCAAGAATTTTACTTTTTCAGATTCAGAAAAGCTTTGCTCAAAATGTCACTTGCTTGTTATAGATAAATGTGTTTAAAATTCACCAATCTTTTTTTCTTAACTTCTTGTCTTTTCCCCCTTTCCCTTACTTTCCTTTTATTTTCACTCTCTAATTTTTGTTTTCTTTTAACCCTCCCAATGTAAAAATCCCAGTGTTTGGTATGGGTGATACTATTTCTCACATTCAAATGAGATAAAGATTGCTTCCCAAGGTGCAATGAATTATAGTGGGGTAGTACAAATTGCTCTTTCCTAGAAATGATTTGGTGTAAATCTCTGATGTACATATTTAAATAAAGAGAGAGAGCACTGAGTTGCATCTACTAATGATTTATTCACCCGACATTACTGGCCACTTGCCATAACCACTAGAGAGTAACACTGCAACGCACATCAACATCAGCGCCCCACTTTCACTTTCCCGTCACTTGATAAGAATTTATGAGACGATCTTTACGATGAAGTAAATGAAATCAGGGCTGATTTGTAGTTCACTTCATAATTGGAAACTTGCCTTTCTAAAATAGTAATTATTACATTATTTCTCACCCAGAAGTATTTAATATGCTACAGGTTTAATTGCCCTGGTTTCAGAGCTCCTGGAGCTCAATTGCGCGTGTGCTTGTACACCTATGCCTTTCCTTCACTCAGGTGGACAGAATCTTGGGGTGCGTGCCTGGATGTGAAGAGCCAGTGAGAGCAGGAGGGATATAATGGATCCACACTGGTAATTAAATGGCTTAGCAAACTGTGCCCTCACCCAGGAGTGTGCTCCTTGTTAAGATGCTATGGTTAAAAGCTCTTGGCCATCTTAATTCCTGATTACTTAAGGGTCACTGTATCAATTTTAAGTCTTAGGATTTAGGTCATAGTTTGATAGATTGAACTGCCTTTGGGACTACACCTCTCTGGAAAAATTCCACACCAAATCATGAATTTGTTCTGTTATTAGAGAACTTGGGAAGGAGATATTTTCAGTATGTAGCTGGTTTTCCCATAGCTGCTATTGACAGCAACTGGTTCTTGGCTGGATAGGGTCTCACCATAGCCACACAAGCTTCAGAATATAAACTAGATGAACACTAATTCCTGGTTTCCCAGAACCAGCCCAGAGGAACCAGTAGTTTCTCTCTTCCCACTTCCTGATATCTAACCAACTGTTTTCACCCTAATTGAATACTTTTAACTTTTCCAGATAGGAAAATAATTTTTTTCTAAACAGTGGTTCCAAAACAAAGAAGTCCATGAAATAGAACAGGGAGAAAGGTAGAATATTATCCAGAAAGTTTTCCCAACTTCATGAAAGTATTTGGAAATCTGTCAGTAGAATCTTAACTCTGTGTGTGTGTGTGTGTGTGTGTGTGTGTGTGGAGTCACACTACTGGCTCACAGGGGGCAGGTACATCTCAAGAGAAAAAGGCAGGGAAGGATCCTGGTAAAAAGATTTCTGGTTAGTCATCTTGCTTAGAACTCTGATTTTCATGTCTTCCCCCTTTCAGCATATATTGGTACCATATAATGATCAGATATTTGATCAGACCATATACATCATTTCTTAAAGGTCATGTAGAATTCCTGCATTCTCAGCTCAGGAAATATATTTTTTATTTATTTTTAATTGAGGGATAACTGCTTACAGTATTGTGTTGGTTTCTGCCAAACATCAACATGAATCAACCATAGGTATACATATGTCCCCTCCCTCTTGAACTTCCCTCCTCCTCTCCCTCCCCATCTCACCCCTCTAGGTTGTTACAGAGCCCCAGTTTGAATTCCCTGAGTCATACAGCAAATTCCCATTGGCTATCTATTTTACATATGGTAATATATGTTTCCATGTTACTCTCTCCATACATCCCACCCTCTCCTTCCTAGCCCCCACCATGTCCATAAGTCTGTTCTCTATGTCTGTGACTCAGCTCAGGAAATACTAATTGCTATTGATTGACAGAATACAAAGATGAATCTTTTGCAGTTTGCCAGGATTCACCAAAGTTGCTGCCTATAGATAACATAGTAATCTCTGGACAGTCTGCTCGGCAGCCAGGGGTATTATACTGAATCAAAAACTCCTGTTTGATCTCATTAACAGTGATTTTAGTAGCACCTATCTGAGAACTTTAGCTGTAACTAGAGCAAACTTCAAGTTTGCTGTTAATAGCCTTATCTGCTTAAAAGTAATTTAGCTAATTGTCAGGCACAATGGTTGGCACTATTTAGAAATTCTTCTGGTCTTGGCCCTTTCTCCTTAATGTTGGTGACAGTAAATACTAATTTGCTTTCAGCATGTGAGTATCTTCCATGAATACCTCAAAGAAGAAACCTATGTTTCTATATATTCTCTTACTTTGACTGGGGTGGGGTGGGGTGCTGCTCTTCTTTTGTCTTGGTTTAGGTGAAAGAATAAGTCTTAGAGTGACCTTAATGGCAAAAAGTAACAAATTTTAATGCAGAAAACTTGGAGAGACTCCAGAGGGGAATAGTGAAAATGATTAAACTGAAGGCTGGCAAATAGGACCTCTGAGCAAAGGTTAAAGGGATTGGAATTATTTAATCTAGAAAGAGAAAACAGAGGTATGACTCAATAACTCTCAGGGAGTGAAGGCTTATTATGTAAAGAATGGTGACCGAATGTTCTTTCTCTCTTCTGACACCTGGAATAAGAGGAAATGGAGATGCATTGATTCCCAAGGCATTGGAAGCACACACACACACAAATAGCTCAGAGAACTGAGAATTAAGTGAGGCAGTTGCCAATAGTGTGGTGAGGTCTTTCCTTTCAGAGATCTCAAAGAACATATGAGGTCTCATCTGTCAGGTAGATTGAAATCATCAGCTTCTTGAAAATAGGAACTGAGTATCTATTAGTTTCTGATGGTCCAGGACTAATACTGTGTCTTACAAAGATTAAAAAATAAAATAAAATAAAACAACCCAGTATGTGCTTGGTTGGGCTTCCCTGGTGGCTCAGTGGTAAGGAACCTGCCTGCTGATACATATTTGATCCCTGTGTTGGGAAGATCCTCTAGAGAAGGAAATGGCAATCCACTCCAGTATTCTTGCCTGGAGAATCCCATGGATAACGGAGCCTGGTGGGCTGCAGTCCATGGGGTCATAAAGGAGTCAGACATGACTGAGTGACTAAACAACAAATATGCTTGCTTAGCTGAATGAAATCGTATGAAGTAGCTAGTTATCTACTGGAAGCAAATTACTTCCTGAAATTTCAGATCAGGCCTAAGGTATATAGTTATCAAGCCTCACCCTAGCAATATGGAAATATTTATTAATTAATGGAAACAGTGAACATCTGCTTAATTGACTATGCCAAAGCCTTTGACTGTGTGGATCACAACAAACTGTGGAAAATTCTTAAAGAGATGGGATTATCAGACCACCTGACCTACCTCTTGAGAAATCTGTATGCAGGTCAAGAATCTACAGTTAGAACTGGACATGGAACAATAGATTGGCTCCAAATTGGGAAAGGAGTACATCAAGGCTGTATATTGTCACCCTGCTTATTTAACTTATATACAGAGTACATCAGGAGAGACTCTGGGCTGGATGAAGCACAAGCTGGAATCAAGATTTCTGGGAGAAATATCAACAACCTCACATAGGCAGATGACACCACCCTTATGGCAGAAAGTGAAGAGGAAATAAAGAGCCTCTTGTTGAAAGTGAAAGAAAAGAGTGAAAAATCTGGCTTAAAACTCAACATTCAAAAGATGAAGATCATGGCATCTGGTCCCATCACTTCATGGCAAATAGATGGGGAAACAGTGATAGATTTTATTATTTTGGGCTCCCAAATCACTACAGATGGTGACTGTAGCCATGAAATTAAAAGACACTTGCTCCTTGGAAGAAAAGTTATGACCAACATAGACAGCATATTAAAAAGCAGACACTTTGCCAACAAAGGTCCATCTAGCCAAAGCAATGGTTTTTCCAGGAGTCATGTATGGATGTGAAAGTTGGACTATAAAGAAAGCTGAGCACCGAAGAATTGATGCTTTGGTGTTGGAGAAGACTCTTGAGAGTCCCTTGGACTGCAAGGAGATCCAACCAATCCATCCTAAAGGAAATCAGTCCTGAATATACATTGGAAGGACTGATGCTGAAATTGAAATTCCAATCCTTTGGCCACTGGATCTGAAGAAGTGACTCATTTGAAAAGACCCTGATGCTGGGAAAGATTGATGGCAGGAAGTGAAGGGGACAACAGAGGATGAGATGGCTGGATGGTATCACCGACTCAATGGACATGAGTTGGAGTAAACTCTGGGAGCTGGTGATGGACAGGGAGGCCTGGCATGCTACAGTCCATGGGGTTGCCAATGGTCACAACTGAGCAACTGAACTGAACTGGGAACAGTTATAATTTCCTAATCACTTACTTCATGCCAGAAATTTGTCTCATTTAGTCTTTCCAATAGACCATATAAGATGTACCTACTTATTCTGAGGACACTGAGCCTCAGAAATAGAAACTAACTTGCCTGAGCTCCCATATCTAAGAAGAGGCATCAATGGGACATGGACTCAGACCTGACATGTAGGAAAGGAGGCGGAGTCTCGGAGTGCACTGCTATTCTGAGCTTCTGATGAGAATTTGGGAACTTTGTGGGCTTTAGTATTGAGAATGCAGATTAGATTAGAAACTTGATGGCTAAAAAGAAGTAAGGCTATTTTCCTATAGATCTTTGTCAGATCTCTCAAAAATTTACTAGTTTTATATTGGGTATCCATATTAGGTTAGTGTATCTATATAGTTGCCAGAAAGCTTAATTCATGTAAAAAGAAATTCCTCCTGGAGCAGATGCCTGGACACGGAGGCTTTGGCTTTCTTTTGATCTGCAGTGAAGTTCCCATTGGTACTGCAGGTAAACCAGCTAGGAAGCAGAATGAGTAGACTTTGACTCAGGAGACCTGGTTCAAGGTGTAGTTCCATGATTGAGCCTCTATATCACTTTAGGCAAGCACTCTATGATGCAAATATGGATGGAAGTCTATATGGTCAAGTCTCAGAAAGAATTCATACTTTTGAAAATGCAGTAAGATGAGAAATGCAATTTATATATTTACTGGAAGTTGGAGCAGGATGGGAAGAAGGAAAAGCAGGCTAAGGATTCTGTTCTATGAGAAAAATTTTCCATGAAACACATTTTTTTCTATTATCCTATACTTCTCTAAGCACCTATTTTGCATACCTAAAAATAAAAATTGTTTTGCAAACATTATTTCATATTATTCATAAGAAATCTCATAAGGAAGACTAATATATTGGGTAACAGCAGAGCTTCTCTGGTGAGGTGGCCGTGGGGATTCTGGAGTTCTATCATTTCAGCAGGATTTTTTCCCAACTTGCCACCAAAATCTTGCAGAGGTAGCCCATGAGGCATCTGCATAGAATATCTAGTGATCAGAGAAAAAAGCGTCTGGAATGATTTCTTCCAGCATCAGTAATCTAAGAAACCAGAGAGTTAGAAGGGATTCTGTCATATTTGAGGTTGTAAGAACTGAGCAGATTTGCTCTGCCGCTGAAGTTCTCTTTCTTGATAAGCCCTGAAATGTTCCTCATAACAGGTGTGTAGAAACTATATGGAAAAGAAAGTCTGTAGCTACTCAGATCACATCTCCTACAGATCTGTGTTTGCTTATGATGTTAAATATCACTTCTGTTGTATGAGAGAACAAATATGTAACCTGAAACCAATGTTCTCAAAGAGATACTCTCAGAGCTGTGGAAGATGGTAACAGAGAGTTTGACCAATGGGTTTATGGAAAGACTGTGTGTTGGGACAGGGGAAGAGGGGGGAGGGTATGACCCATTGAGGAAATTAAAAAGCCAGTGGGGTTACAATGATAAGTGCAGTGAGAAGTGGCTGGGAAAACAGTGATACTTTGGAGCTGGGGGCACCTATTGGCTTGCAAGAACCAGTGTTAAATAGGAATTTTAAAACCTGCTGATATTATCTTGGTAACTTGAGATTAACATATGAGAACTATTTATGCCAGTAAAAGCAGCAAATGCTAAAAATCAGGATTTTAACTGCTTCTCCCCCCACCTGAAAGCCAAATCATATAATCATCTATTAATATATCACCAGGTTAGGGCTCAGGATTTACGGCCTTGTTGGACATGTTAAAAAGTTTGGTCCTTATTCTAAAAGCAATTGGTAATGACTGGTATTTAGGGATTTGTGTGCGTGTGTGTGTCTGTATGCGGGTCAATATCTGTGCATATGCATGCGTGCGTATAATCATGAAGTGAAGACTAATTCCATAGACTGCACCGGTATCACCACATGACTGGTCCACAGTGCACCCATCTTTGGACTATATGTGATATGTCTTGATGAATGTAGGGAACTTTGCAATTGCAGACAAACAGTAGAAACTTCACATGCCCTGGCACTAGTGAGATGGTAAAAGCACATCATTTTCTCTGAGGCTTTAAAAGTACTGCTAAAATGCTGGGGTAGTATTAAATTAGGATTCGAAATTAACACATTGGCTTGAATTAACTGATCAGATTATCCCTGATAGAAAGTAAGATCCTAAGGCACAATGAAGTATGCAAATTGATCTGGAAGAAGGAAAATGTTGGAAAGAGGGAACAGGTAATTTCTAGGATAGTTTAGTCAGAGTTCCTTAGGGGATGAGGGTCATGTTCAAGCTGATGGAGATACTGGGCTATTTGGGGAAATGGAAGATCCTATCAGTCAAGCAATAAATCAGTCCTGGAAAATTCAAGCATAAAAAGCACTAATTAAGCTTGTATCTAGAGAATATCCAATATAGTCAAGCTTGGAGGTAATACAATCGGTTGTTGTTCCGTCACTAAGTTGTATCCGACTCTTTGTGACCTCATGGACTGCAGCATGCCAGGCTTCCCTATCCTTCTCCCAGAGTTTGCTCAAACTCATGTCCATTGAGTTGGTGATAACATCCAACCATCTCTCTGTCACCCCTTTCTCCTCCTGCCCTCAGTCTTTTCCAGCATCAGGGTCTTTTCCAGTGAGTCAGCCCTTTGCATCAGGTGGTGAAAGCTTCACTGGCACTTCAGTGTCAGTCCTTCCAATGAATATTCAGGGTTGGTTTCCTTTAGAATCGACTGGTTTGATGTCCTTGCTGTCCAAGGGACCCTCAAGAGTCTTCTCCAGCACCGCAATTTGAAAGCATCAGTTCTTCAGTGCTCAGCCTTCTTTATGGTCCAACTTTCATATCTGTACATGACTACTGGAAAAACCATAGCTTTGACTAGATGACCTTTATTGGCAAAGTGATGTCTGCCTTTTAATACACTGTCTAGGTTTGTCATAGCTTTTCTTCCAAGGAGCAAATGTCTTTCAATTTCATGGCTGCAATCACTGTATATAGTGATTTTGGAGCCCAAGAAAATAAAATATGCCTCTATTTCCATTTTTCCCCATCTGTTTGCCATAAAGCAGATATAAACAGTAGCAAGGGCCAAAATCATGCCGACGATCTGACCCAGTGAAGACACACTCCTTGGGTGCAGACATAGCAGCCTGCTCCATCAATATTCCCAACCCAGGATCCTGGATGTTTCTGTGAGATTCATTGGCAGAGCTGGCTCTCTGACAAGTCTTTCCAGGATGGAGATTATGTAGTTCTTCTTGAAATCACTAGCTCTCAATGGAAAGTAAGCAGTGGGTGAGCCTGGAGACAGAGCCTAGTCAAGTCCCTGCACCCTAGCTCTAAGAGAGCCTGGGGCATGGATACCTGCATTCTGGCACTTGTAGCTTCTCAAGGGAGAGAGAGGCTTGCTTATTGAGGATTCCCCAATCACAGGAAGGAGGCAGTTCATTTCTGATGCTAAAATGGACTAGGAAACGAGTCAATGAGGGCAGACTTCAAGTGCTTCAATTTTTTGGGGGGGCTGACTGCCAGTATGTTGGTCTAGTGACCAGGTCAACAGAGTAAATATTAAGAACAAGACTGCTCTAACCATGAATGATACAGCTGTTAAGACAGAGTTTCTGCTCTCACAGAGTTGACATTCTAGTGGGGGATGAATCAGACAAACAGTAGAAAAACACACAGGACATTTCAAGTCATTTTGTGCTATAAAGAAAATAAGCAAGGCAGAGGACCTAAACTCAGGAAAGGAACATTCTTCTGAGTTTACAGAACATGTTTTATGTGTCTTTGTAGAGCTGTGAGATGTCATCATGAATCCCACTGCATACGTGAGGAAAATGAAGCTCAGAGAGATCAAGCCACTTGCTGAAGGGCAGAGAGCTAAACGTTGGGAGAGCTTAAATGCCCGTCATCCTGTTCTGACTGCTCTCCTTGAGCAGAGTGTCAGCCAGAATGATACCCTCTCCTGTTCCTGACTTCCTAACTTGCTTTTTTTTTTTCCTTTAAACTTTTTATTTGATATTGGAGTGGTGGCTCAGACAGTAAAGAATTTGCCTGCAATGCTGGAGACCTGGGTTAGATCCCTAAGTCTGCAGATCCCCTGGAGAAGGGAATGGCAATCTACTCCAGTATTCTTGCCTGGAGAATCCCGTGGACAGAGGAGCCTGGCAGGCTACAGTTCATAAGCTGGCAAAGAGTCGGACATGACTGAGTGAGTAACACTTGTACTTATAGTTGATTAACAATGTTGTGATAGTTTCCGTGAACAGCAAAGGAACTCAGCCATACGTATACATGTATCCATTCTCCCCCAGACTCCCTTCCCATCAGGCTGCCACCTAACATTGACCAGAGTTCTCTGTGCTATATAGTAGGACTGTGTTATCCATTTTAAATAGAGCAGTGTGTACATGTCCATCCCAAACTCTCTAACCCCAGCTTGCTCCTGTAGGAAGCTCAGATGAGATACAGATCCAATTGGCAACACTGAATCCATTGCACACTTGAGGGGTTCTTTTTAAGAATTTTCATGCACTACCTTACTTCCTCCTCCCATGATCTACTATTTTCTGTGTTTCATAGATGAGACAACAAAAGACAGACGTGTCGAATGACTTTCTCTAAGTCACTCAGCTAGTGAGTGAGTGAGCTGGGACCCAGAGCCATTTTTTCAGGCTCTGTCCCAGAAGTCAGTCTTCCTGGGTGTAGGAGCTACACTTCACTTCCTCCAAGTTTTAATAGCACCCACCTGCCACCTTGGGATAGTGTGGGATGGATTAGATAGAAAAGGCTGGGATATTTAAATTCCTCTGTTAGACTGTGTGTGTCAGGGAACTCAGCTTGATGCTCTGTGATGACCTAAACGGGTAGAATGAGGGGTGGTGGGCAGGAGGCTCAAAAGGGAGGGGATATATGTATATTTATAGTTGGTTCTTATTGTGGTACAGCAGAAGCCAAGGTAACATGTGTACTTTTTGCTTAGTTGCTCAGTCGTGTCTGTCTCTGCGATTCCATGAACTGTAGCCCACCAGGCATTTCTGTCCGTGGAGATTCTCTAAGCAAGAATAGTGGAGTGGGCTGCCATGCCCTCCTCCAGGGGATCTTCCCAACCCAGGGGTTAAACCCAGGTCTCCTGCATTGCAAGCGGATTCTTTACTGTCTGAGAGCAACTATCCTTCAGTTTAAAAAAGTAGTGTGAGTGAGGGTGGGGAGGGACGCACACATGTGTAGGTAAAGAGGGTAATTGGAAAGAGGAAGGCCATTCTACACAGTCCCTGTGGGGCAGAGAGTGGAGCCCTGCCAGCAGCATTGTTCAGCCTCTTCTCTGTGAGCGCAAAACAGGAATTGCTCCCAAGAAGCGGATATGGCTGAGAAAGAGTGTGGCTCTGATGGTCTCCAAAGGCTGCCAGCCTGGCACTGAGATTCCTCAGCAGGAGGTGCCCTGTTCTTGTTGCTTGTTGCCCTAAATCCTCTTTACAGTCAAGCCTCCTCCTTCCCAGAGATTTGGAAAGCCAGGCTGGTCATGACCATTTTATAGACACTTCTGGATTATAAATTGGTATATGGTGTCCCTGAAAATCTACCTTCTGACAATAACTTAATATTGCTTGCCAGCCCCCCCGCCTTTTTTTTTTTTGAGTATTGCAATTTCTGGCCTTGATTTGAAAATTTATTATTGATGCTTGGTGTCTTTTGGAAATTGGCTATAAACGATCTTCCTGCTGCATAAATGAGGCAGATTCCTATTGTGTAAGGCCATAAACATCCTGTATTTATTTGGCAGGGCATCTAAATCATTGTTATAGCAAATACTAGGCTTGTAGGCATCTGTCTGGGATTGAATTGGATTGGATTATGTTCCTTCTCTTAACCAATTTTAATTCTCTGCTTCCTGAAGTCTGAGAGATGTTATTGGGCTACTAAAAGCAAATAGGCTTCTGATCAGGTGAACCCATTTCTGACTATTAAAATCTCAGAGAAAATGTTTCTAGAAACCAGTAATTAGAGCTGATGGCAGTGAAAATGGAGGTAAATGACTGAAACCTCCCCAGTAACATGTTTCAGTGGCCCTTTTAGGCCTAGACAGGGAGCAGTGATGAGATTCTGGTCACTAAAGGGTTTCCAGCCTAGAGAATGGAGTGCCTGTCCCTACCTGCTTCTAGACCCTCATCTCCACCTGACTTTCCAGCCATTTTCTTAAGCCTCAGAACAAAAAGCTTTCTCAGATTAAGGTGACAAGTCAGGAAGGATTGTTTTCCAGAGGCTGCCCAAGAGGTGCCTGTTAATCATTTTATTTGAAAATTCAATATTGCTGAACTCCCACACAAATTTCAGCATGAGGCCTCCGGAGAGTTTTTTGGCCCTTAAGTATGTAAGATTTATAGCATGGGGCTCCAATTAAGCAAAATGCAAAGACTGAAGGAGAGAGAGGAGAGATGCAGTTGGGCTAGACAATGGAGGTAAAGATTGGCTGCTTTTTTCCTAATTTCAGGCAGCTTAGCCGCTGTGAGGATCTGGCACTGTTCACAGTCTGTATTAGCTGGCTCTGCATGTACTGTCTCACCTTCAGAAGCTGGTGTGCGGTCAGAAAATGACTTGGTTTGCTGTTGTATAAAACACTATCTGCTCAGACTGCCCAGTGGTCCAGTGGTTAAGAATCTGCCTGCCAAGTGTAGGGGGCACAGGTTCAATCCCTGGACCCAGAAGATTTCACATGCTGCTGGGCAATTGAGCTCCTGTGCCGCAACAACTGAGTTCATGCCCGAGAGCCCATGCTCCACTCTAAAAGAAGCCACTGTAGTCAGGAGCCTGCACAGCAATGAAGACCAAAAGCAGCCAGTAGAAGGAAAACAACCCCACCTCGAACACTGTCCACTTAATTTTTGCTTCAAATGATGAAATCGACTCACCCCAATTTTTCAGCCTTAAACCAGATGACCCGCTTTTGTTAGACCTTTCTGTGGATTTCAAATCCCTTTCACTTTTCTCCTCAGCAATCCTAAGAGGGGGAAGAACTGGCAGTACTCTGCCCACCTTACAGCTCAGGTCACTGTGGTTTGAAGAGAGGACATGAGGTGGGTTACTATGTGATTTCCCAGGTGGGGTGATTTATTTCAACGTGAGTGGACAGAACTCTGGAGTCAGGCTGCCCACATCTCAGTCTGCCTCCTGCCACTTATTGCCATTTCCATGTCCTCAGCCATAAAGTGGGAATGATATTGAAATAAAAAGAGCGTTTACCTAGTGGAGGTTTTGAAGAAGCAAATGAGTTTAAGTATGTAATGTACTTAGAACAGTGCCTGTCATGAACTAACAATGTCAGTTGCTGCTTTTTTTTATCATTCTGATTATTATTATTATGACTTGAGTTACAGTCTGTGCTCCTTTGGGTTGGTTATGGATTCCAGGACCTTTGATTCTTACTGCTCTTTTTTTTTTTTTAATTTTAAAATATCAGTGAAAAAAGCAATGTGGTTAGTGTCAACTAATACCTTTTGCAAAGTGAGTGTATGTACAACAGTAAGACTCATTCCTATGTGGATTTTCCCCAGCCTTCTTTACTGTTTACCTAGAAGCCAGATGGACAAAGAGAACACCTGAATAGAGAGAGACAGCATGACTGGGAGAGGAAGGGGAGATACATTAGTCTGAACCAGTTGTTGACTGTGGGATAATTCATTAGAAAATGAAATTAAAGTGATTTGCTTGAACAATACTGACAACTGCTTTCATTTGTTAAAAAAAAAAAAAAAAGAGTTCGGATATGGTAGGAAAATGTCTAAGGTAAAGGCTAACAAAGAGATGGCAAGCTAATTTAAAGAGAGAATAGGCCATGATAGACGTCTATTGATTGATCAACTTATCTAGCTAAAATTTTCTTCTTTCTTATAGCATTTTTCTTAGTGCTTAAAAAAAGAGTATACACCCACCAATAACAGAAATAATGATGAATTATGGCGTCCCAGTTCACAGACTCTTCTGGAGCCATGAAAAGTAATGAATTATAACCTCTAGCTGACTTGCAAAGATTTTCATGAGTTATTATGGAATAAGAAAGGAATTAAATGCAGAGAAATGGGTATAATATCCTAATTTAATAAAACAAATATAGACAAACAGACTTCTGTGTGTGTGTTTGTATAGGATTACATGAGACTGGAAGAAAAATAAAGAAGCACAAATACTAAGTGGGTAACATGGATTATCTTGCCAGAGGAAGGGATTGCTGATGGAGGAGCAGATGAGGATAGGACAAAACAAGTGCATCGGACAAAACGAGTGCATCATGAGATATTTGGTTCTGTGTCTAAAAATAGAGAATTCTTAGACTAGCATGCATTTTAAAATCAATGTATACATGTGATGCTGTAGTTATTCCTCTCTTCCCTTAAAATCTGTTCTTAAAATGATTAATGCATCATAAAACTGAGGAAATGTAGTGAAAGTCATGAAAGAGCCCTCTGTGCCCTAGTTCCCCTGAATCTAAAGTTCTAGGGCCGTGCTGTCCATGATAGCAACCACTAGCTATGTGTGCCTATGGAGCACTTGAGATGAAAGTGAAAGTGATAGTCGCTCAGTCATGTCTGACTCTTTGCAACCCCATGGACTGTAGCCTGTCCATGGAATTCTCCAGGCAGGAATACTGGAGTGGGTTGCCATTTCCTCCTCCAGGGATCTTCTTGACCCAGGGATTGAACACGGGTCTTCTGCACTGAGGGCAGATTCTTTACCTCTGAACCACTTGAGATGAAGCCTGTCCAAAATGAGATGCTCAGTAAATATCAAAACCAGATGTCAGACTTTGAAGATGTAGTATGTCTTTGAACAGAAGAGAAAAACAGAAAAATTACTTATTAATATTCTTTGTATCCAGCATGTGTTGGGCAACAATATTTTGGATATATGGGGCTGAATAAAGTGTATTGTTAAAGTTAATTTCATCTCTTTTTACTTTCTAATGTGGCTAGTTTAGAAAATTTACTTAAATTTGCAACTAAATTTAGAGAATTAAAAATTCAGCATATGACTCATATAAGAGATGGTACTGGCCTCAAGGAATTACATAAGGATGAAGAGGTGTTAGGAGTGGCTATGAGAAACTAATTTTTACATAATTTGGTAGGAAGAAATGCTAGATGTTGTGGAAAAGGGCATAACTTTTCTGCAGGGGTTCTCAAAACACAGGCCCTTGATCAACAGTATACTGTGAATATCTTTGAAATGCAAATTCTCCAGCCCCACCAGACACTTACTGATCAGAAACTCTGGAGATGGTGTCCAAAATCTGTGTTTCTATGTTTTAATAAACATTCTAGCTGATTTTGATGCAAGCTAAAATTTTAGACAGAATTTGGATACAAACTGTAGAAGATAACATAGTTTGAGTTTTAGAAGATGCTGCAAAATAGAATAAGTTTATCCCAAAGGCAATATAGACTTTTAGCAATGAATCATTCCCGAGAAGAAATTCTGAGCAAGAAAATGGTGGTCAAATGGTTCAATTACTTTCAAGTTTCAGCATTGGCCTGAGCTGTCTTTATTGTGTGTTTTTGATAAGTGTGAATTTACCCACATGATAGCTTTGAGAATCAAAGAGTCATGTGTGAAACTTGGCATTCGAAACTATTTTGGATGCTGTAATGACCTCACTTTCCCAAAACAAGTTGGTTATCGTCGGAAAGAAAATAATACATATTTATTTTGGGGACAGAAACAGGTTGGAAAAGATTGTCCTACTCAGTTTTATCTAACTTCCATAGAAAAGACAGAATTTCTTTAAGCAATCAACTTTCTATGTCTGACAGTGAATTTAGTATCATCTTTAAAATTGCCTTCTTTATTGATGAAAAAATTGCAAACCCATTTTCATTTCCTTAAGATGCTTGAATGAACTCACTAGAATGGAAGTTATGTGCTCACTGGAGGGGGTGGGGAGACACATAGGGTATGCGTTCCTCAAAGTGGGTACACAGCCACACGCACACACACAACACACTGTCCACACAATGTTCTTTATAATGGAGATGAAACAGAGAACTTTCCAGTTTCACTTTCCATGTTCAAAGGCACAAAATGTCTTGCAACTAAAAAAAAGAAAAGTGCGGGCAGGTTATTTCATTAGTGGATCATATGACCAAAGATGCCCTATTGACATTTCCATGATTTTCGTGGTCATGAATTATTAGACGGGTAAATGACACAAAGTGACATTTTCTTTAATGTTCATCTAACAGTGCCTGTAGATAGCTAATAACTCTATGACACAAAAATGAGGACAAGAGCAGTAAAAATAAATAGTCCACCAACTGTATACTGAACCCAGTCTAGAAATACAATGTTGACTGCTGCTGCTGCTGCTGCTAAGTCACTTCAGTTGTGTCCACTCTGTGCGACCCCATAGATGGCAGCCCGCCAGGCTCCCCCGTCCCTGGGATTCTCCAGGCAAGAACACCGGAGTGGGTTGCCATTTCCTTCTCCAATGCATGAAAGTGAAAAGTGAAAGTGAAGTCGCTCAGTCATGTCCGACTCTAAGCGACCCCATGGACTGTAGCCTACCAGGCTCCTCCGTCCATGGAACTTTCCACGCAAGAGTACTGGAGTGGGGTGCCATTGCCTTCTCCGACAATGTTGACTAGGCAGGCATATTTCCTTCCAGTATGGATGTGGTGAAAGTGGATATTGAATATAAATAACAATGGGATAATGTTTGTAAAAAATAGCACACATACTAAGGGAATTTAGTTTGGTTTAGAAGACAGAGAAAGGTATCTTGAAGAAGAGATAGATAATAACAAGAGGGAGGTGTCAGAGGATGTTCACAAACATGTGAACATCTCCAAGTGCAGTAAAAGCTTGACTCTTAGGGAGACACTTGAGGTACTGCAGAGTAGAGAGCTAGGCAGACCAGAGATAAAAGCAAAGACATAAGTAACAGCTAGTTCTTAGTGTTTTTAAAAAAACTATTTGGAGTTTGAGATTGCTTTCAGAGGGCCACTGACATAGGATGTCACCAGATTTACTTTTTAACTAGATTCTGCTGGCTTCAATGCAGATTTGGAGCAGAGGGGAGGGCCCTGTTGCAGAAAGTAGGCCAGTTGAATCAATTCTTGCATTAGTCCAGGCAAAGGTAAGTATGGGCTAACCTCCTGTGGTGGCCATGGGAATGGAGAGGAGTAAATGGATGTGAGCAGTATTTAGGAGATTGAATCCACGTGATTTGGTGGGGTGGTGGAGGTAGAAGATGCTCCTCAAGTTCCTAATGTGGGATATGGGACACTGATGAAGGAGCAGGGTTTGAGGGGAAGAGAATGTAGTTAGTGTTAGTGATATTGGGTTTACGCACATGTGAGTTACCTAAATGGAGATGAATAGTGGAACGGAATTGACTGAGCTGGGTGAAGAGAGTTGTGTGTCCCTGGCACACGAGCAGTAATTAAAGCCAGGGGAGTGGATGATGGGTGCCTGGAGCTTTTTGGGTCAGTTCAGTTGAGTTACTCAGTTGTGTCCAACTCTTTGTGACCCCATGGACTGCAACACATCAGACTTCCCTGTCCATCACCAACTCCTGGAGCTTGGTCAAATTTGTGTCCATCGAGTCAGTGATGCTATCCAACCATCTCATCCTTTGTTATCCCCTTATCTTCCTTCCTTCAATCTTGCCCAGCATTGAGGTCTTTTCCAATGAGTCCATTCTTCATGTCAGGTGGCCAAAGTATTGGAGTTTCAACTTCAGCATCAGTTTTTCCAATGAATATTCAGGACTGATATCCTTTAGGATTGACTAGTTTGATCTCCTTGCTGTCTCAAGAGTCTTGTCCAACACCACAGTTCAAAAGCATTAGTTCTTCAGCACTCAGCTTTATTTATGGTCCAACTCTAACATCCATACTTGACTACTGGAAAAACCATAGCTTTGACTAGACGGACCTTTGTTGGCAAAGTAATGTCTGTGCTTTTTAATATGCTATCAAGGTTGGTCATAGTTTTTTCTTCCAAGGAGCAAACGTTTTTTAATTTCATGGCTGCAGTCACCATCTGCAGTTATTTTGGAGCCCCAAAGTATAAAGTCTCCCACTGTTTCCATTGTTTCCCCATCTATTTGCCATGAAGTGATGGGACCAGATGCCATAATCTTTGTTTTCTGAATGTTGAGTTTTAAGGTAGCTTTTTTACTCTTCTCTTTCACTTTCATCAAAAGGTTCTTTAGTTCTTCACTTTCTGCCATAAAGGTGGTGTCATCTGCATATCTGAGGTAATTGATATTTCTCCTGGAAATCTTGATTCCAGTTTGTGCTTCATCCAGCCTGGCATTTCACATGATGTACTCTGCATGTAAGTTAAATAAGCAGGGTGACAGTATACAGCCTTGACATACTCCTTTCCCAATTTGGAACCAGTCTGTTGTTCCATGTCCAGTTCTAACTGTTGCTTCTTGACCTGCGTACAGATTTCTCAAGAGGCAGGTAAGCTGGTCTTGTATTCCCATCTCTTGAAGAATTTTCCGCAGTTTATTGTGATCCACACAGTCAAAGGCTTTGGCATAGTCAGTAAAGGAGAAGTAGATGTTTTTCTGGAATTCTCTTTTGTGATGATCCAACAGACATTGGCAATTTGATCTCTGGTTCCTCTGCCTTTTCTAAATCCAGCTCAAACATCTGGAAGTTCATGGTTCATGTACTGTTGAAGCCTGGCTTGGAGAATTTTGAGCATTACTTTGCTAGTGTGTGAGATGAGTGCAATTTTGCAGTAGTTTGAACAATTTTTGGCGTTGCCTTTCTTTGGGATTGGAATGAAGACTAACCTTTTCCAGTCCTGTGGCCACTGCTGAGTTTTCCAAATTTGCTGGCATATTGAGTGCAACACTTTAACAGCATCATCTTTTAGGATTTGAAATAGCTTAACTATCCAAAAAAGATCTTCATGACCCAGGTAACCATGATTGTGTGATCACTCACCTAGAGCCAGACATCCTGGAATGTGAAGTCAAGTGGACCTTAGGAATTATCATTACAAGCAGAGCTAGTGGAGGTGATGAAATTCCAGTTGAGCTTTTGATGTAGGGCAAGAAGAAAGAGAGACTAGGACAGCAGATAGGAGAGTTGAAGCCAACTACGGTGACTGAAATGAAGTCTCCAAAGGGGAAGAAGGGAAATTTGCAATGCACGGTGTCAGGAGAGTAAAACGGAAGGGAAGTGTTTCTGGTAAGGGCAATGACAGCAGTGTTGAATGCAGCTGAGACAACAAATGAGATGTGGGCTGAGAGAAGTTCATTGGTGTCTCATAAGAGTAGTCTGTGGAGTAATGCAGCAAAAGCCAGAAGGTGAGGGACAGGTGGGCATAAAGGAAGCCCTGTCAGTAGCTGAATGAAGCCAGAGTGGAGGGAGGATGTGTAAGATGAGAGAGAGAGAGATGTTTAAATGCTGGTGAGAGAGTCTCAGTGGGGGAGAGAAGAGTTGAATGTAAAAAGGGAGGATGTGACAGGGAGATAATTGACAGGACAGAGTCCTGGAGAAAGCAAAAGGGGATTCTGTTCTCAGGTGGGAGATGGGGAACCTCTTTCATTGTAACAGGCAGTGGAAAGCTACAGGAGTTTCTGTTTCTGATGATTTCAATTTTCTCTGGGAAGTAGGAGGGGCACTAAGTGGCTGAGAGTGGAGGAGAAGGTGAGGAAAAGAGAGGGTTGATGCAGTCATTCCAGGGAATGAAACAGATAGCAGCCTGGGGCAGCATAATGAAATTGTGGAAGAGGGTGAGGGTACAGGTGGTGATGCTGCCTGCAGTTTGCAGTGGTGCCCATTTGACCGCTCCAGTGGTCTTCCCGCTGGAGCTCAGCAGTAGTGTGAAAGACGGCCGCAGGCAAGGAACCATGACTGAACGGCCATGTGACATCGGGCAAGCCACTTACTCTCCATTTCCTCGTCTGTGAACCAGGCACAAAAAAAGCACACATCTGACAGGATTGTTGGGATTATTAATTTGTTTACCTACATAAAGTACTGAAAACAGTAGATAGTGTGGGAGGGGCATAGTGCATGGCATGTGGACCTTCCTCAAAGAGGAATTGAACCCCCCTCGCTCCCTGCAGTGGAAATGAGAGTCTTAACTGCTGGACCATCAGGGAAATCCAATAGCATACAGTTTATGTTAACTATTAATTATGCTCCAGCTTTGGGGTTTTGTCAGGCATGAGATGATAGGAGTGAAGGAATGGGAAATAACAAGAAAGTGGTTGAAACTGTAGATGGAGAAATTAAACTGGACAAGAAGGGAAGTGAAGCCATAGGTTTTGGAAATCACTAGATTGTTTTGAATTTACTGGCAGTCTTCCTGTTATGGATTCCTAGCCTAAGAATACAGTATGCTAGTTTGGCCCACAGAATTAGTGTTAATGGAAAATGTGTAATCATGTCTGAACTCTGTTATTCCACCTCCCATTCTATAGTTTAGTTTTTGTATCTAATTACATAAGGAATTTACATCAAAAAGATATTGTTTTGAGAAGTTTAGCTCAAAGGAGATCCTGTGTGTGATACTTTATGTTCTGAGTTACTGGAAAATGGAAAAGTTTTTTCAAAAAGAAAAAAAAATTTTAGAAGCAATATTAAGGGAATCCCCTCAAGTTAAGGCAATTTTGTTTAAAGGCTGTAAGCTTGTGAACTGTTCATGTTCTTTTCCTTGTTGTCCACAATGCATTTTAAGCCAGAAAAACAATCTGTTTGGTCCAGGCTTGAATTGCTGTGGAATAAACAACCTCCAAAAGTGAACTTCAAAAGGAACTCTCTGCATCCCTGATGGGCCAAGGCACTCACATGTGTTATTTTGTCTTCAAGAATAGATTCTGTATGGTCATTTAGATCATGCATCGGGACCCTGGACTTCAATCATAAATGTAAATGGACTTTGGGGACCAATGTTTGTTTCCAGGTTGGAAAAAAAAATTTTGGGGGGGGGATTTTTTTTTATGGTAAAAATATTACTGACAAGCTTAGTGAGCTCTTTGAAAATATGAAAATAGTTTCATGCACTAACAAGCAAATAAATAGAGTACAATTATAGACTAGGGCCTGCCCCCATAGGAGTCTAGAAATTTTGATTATTTTTGCCTGGGCAAATGACTTTTTCTAAATTTAGAGGAGACTTTTAGAGGTGGGGAAGGTGGAAAGAAGAGAGATCAGGGTGGTCCAAATCAGGTGTAAATACAGCCATTCTTATGTCAAAGATCCCCCTGAATCTGCTGTCTTCCCAGGAATTGCCAAGGGACAGATGTCAAGGGTTAAGGATACTTTATCCATTTATTCAAAAGCATTAATTGAAACCTTTCTCTGTGCCAGAAACTGCAAATCCCTGGAGATAAAATGATAACAAGATTTATTCCCAAGAATCAGGAATGAGGCAAGTACAAAGTTAGAAGGAGGCTTTTATAGGAGAAAGGAGGAGGGAACTTAATCAAAACTGAGGAAGAAGGCTTCTGGAGATGAAGACTAAGTGGATCATGTGAGATGACCAAAGAACAATTTTGGTAAAGAATTAGGACAGTGTGGTAGTGAGTGGGGAATTTGGTGGCATAGGCAAAGAAGGGGTTATGGCTCATTGGAAAAGCATAAGGAATTCTGTATAGCTGGAGCTTAGGGTCCCAGAAGCAGAAAAGGGAGCTGAAACTGGAAGAGAAGAAAGGTCAGTGGCCAGGTTCTGGAAGACCTTGTAAGCTGTACTGAGTAGAATGGACTTTACTATTACAGCAGGAGGCGCTAGCAGTAAAGAACCCATCTGCCAATGCAGGAGACATTTGAGAGGTGGGTTCAATCCCTGGGTCAGGAAGATCTACTGGAGGAAGACATGGCAATCCATTCCAGTAATTTTTAAAATTAATTAATTTTCTAATTGAAGGATAATTGCTATACAGAATTTTGTTGTTTTCTGTCAAACCTCAGTATGAATCAGCCATAGGTATTTTTGCTTGGAGAATTCAAGGAGAGAGGAGCCTGTTAGGCTACAGTCCATGGGATCGCAAAGAGTTGGACATGTCTGAAATGACAGCATGCACGTATGCATGCTTTAGCCAGATTGCCCCCACTGCTGTGTATGGTGAGGTCGGGCGGCATGCAGTCTGGTGGAAGTGAGAGCAATAACTGTTCCAGGAAAGAAATGGGAAAGGTCCACATTGAACCAGTGGAGGTAAGAATAGAGAAGAGCAGGTAAACCAGGGTGATCTTAAAGGAAGTAGAAGGAATAGAATGTGGTTGTAAGTGACAGGAAATAAAATGATGCCCATATTTTTGGCTTATGTACTGGCTATCGGGGGGTATCTTCTATGGAAAGAAGAAATATAGGGATGAAGGCAAGTTTAGGTGGAAAGTCCAGAGTTCAGTTCTAGATATACTGAGATTCAAATGCCTTTAACTTATAAGTGGAAAGTTTAGGGTAAGTAGTGGGATCTAAGAGTTGGGATCTCAATGGAGATATTTGAACTGGGAGCATCAATTAATCTAAAAGTCTACAGGATAAGTTGGTGATTGAACACATGAAAGTGTCTTCCTAGGGAAAAAGAGAACAGATAATGGGAAGATGAGCATTGACAGAACTGCAAGAACTAACATTTACATCCTGAGTAGAGGAATGGAACTCTGAGAATGGTATATGAATGAATGATTAGAGAGATGGGAGTAAGATGATATAACAGAAATCAATGGGGAAGCTGTCACTAAAGAGTCAAATGTTCCTTGAAGTGAAATGAGAGTTTAAGACCTCCACTGAACTTAGTATCCAACAGGCCTTGGATGGCCTTGGTAGAAGCATTTTGATGTCTGTGGGGATGGAGCTAGACATCAGTGGTTTAAGAGTGATGTATGAGCAAAAAACATGTAAACTACACATTCAAGAAAGTTTGTTTTGGAAAGGTGAAATGTAGGGCTAAATGATGAGAGAACTTGCTAGGCTGGAATCTATAAATTCAGTCAACTTCTGAGTTTTTTAAACTTTTATTCTATATTGGACTATAAAGAAAGCTGAGTGCCAAAGAATTGATGCTTTTGAACTCTGGTGTTAGAGAAGACTCTTGAGAGTCCCTTGGACTGCAAGGAGATCCAACCAGTTCATCCTAAAGGAAATCAGTTCTGAATATTTATTGGAAGGACTGATGTTGAAGCTGAAACTACAATACTTTGGTCATCTGATGTGAAGAACTGACTCATTTGAAAAGACCCTGATGCTGGGAAAGATTGAAAGTGGGAGGAGAAGGGGAGGACAGAGGATGAGATGGTTGGATGGCATCACTGACTCAAATGGCATGGTTTGAATAAACTCCAGGAGTTGGTGATAGCCAGAGAGACCGGGCGTGCTGTAGACCATGGGGTAGCAAAGACTCAGACACAAGTGACCGACTGAACTAAACTGAACTGATTCTATATTGGAGTATAGACTATTAACAATGTTGTGATTGTTTTAGGTGGACAGCAAAGGGACTCAGCTATACATATAGTGTTTTTTTTTCTTTTTAACGTCAGGAGATGTGCCTATCGCTATGCTTAGAGGAAAGAGCCCCTAGCGAAGGGAAAATTGCAGGTTTGGAGAAGAGGAAGTCCTGGTTGTCCTACCAGGGGTTGAGTTTGAGGAGTTGTTAATCAAAGTGCCATGATCTCAGGGTCAGCAGCAAAGGCATCAACAGAGATAGAAATGAGTAATGTCAGGCCTAACCCCAGATTTATGCATCCAGAATCCACCTTTTAACAAGAAAGAAAATTATTCCTGAGATATGAAGGTAAGACAGGAAGATAAGGACACAGGTAAATTTCTTCATGTTGGCCAGGAAGGGAGTTGGAATGATGTGATCTCATTTTGCTGTGAAATAGTGAAGTAATTTATGAGAATAAGTATGCGGCAGTGTATATAGTAGAAGAGAGACAACTCTTGGGGTTTAAATGGGTAGCACTGAAAGCTTGATGGAGAAGGAAACCCTGAGCTTACAATGCTCTTCACATGACTGATAGTATGGATGACTCCTGCAGCCTAGGGCTGGTATAGGAGGGGCAGATGCTTAGGTTGATGAAGATTTGGAGTTTTAGCAAAAGTGGGAGTCAGCAAGAAAGAGAGTAGATGAATGAACCCCAGGGTCTATGTTGGAAAGAGAAGTCAATAGAAATCAATGGGAACTGATAGATTGGAAGGGAATGGGGGTCAATCATAGTTATTAATAGAAATGAGAAATATTACACTGCCAGAAACAGTGGCCACTCATCTGAGAAAAACAGCTCTTCCTTCTCACTGCAGTTTTTTTGTTTGTGTATTTTACAAACAACACATTTAAAATATCCACTTTTCTCCCTCTCCTGGTCTTTTGTCAAACTAAGGTCTGAAGCTGTTCCATGTCTGGAAACTGCCCACTGAAACAGCACCTTCATTATGACACTGACTGAAACTTCTCAGTTTTTTAAAGAGGAATAAGAAGACTTGTAAGATCTGGCTGAGGACTTTAAAAGATCAGAATGAATGATATTCTTTGCTGTCTTGAATGCCCTTTATTTTTTTATAACCATTTGCAAAATTTATACTTGGAAGTATGAGTATTACATTGATTCTTTGCCCAAATATTTTTTCTTTAATTGTTGAACCTCAAAGCACTTTGTTCTCCCCTTATGACATTATTTAACTTTATAATTATCCTTTGAACAACACAGGTTTGGACTGCATGGGTCCACTTATATATAGTTTTTTTTTTTCAATAATAAACGCTATTGTATGATCTGTGCACGCTCTGTGGTGGGTTGAATCCACAGACGTGGAACAATGGATACATAGGAGCTTCCTAGATAGAGGGCTGACTATAAAAGTTATAGGCAAATTTTCCACTGCACAGAGAATTGATGCCCCTAACTCCATGTTGTTCAAGGATCAACTCTGTCTATATATAGGTGCGTGTCTATATTTTTAACATATTAGTTTCATCCCTTCTAAGAGATTGTAAAATTTTGAATATCAGGAGCTGTCTTGCTAATTTTTGTTGCATTGCTGAGCAAAGAGAAGATTTTACAAGTGAATCACAGGGTTCAGGAATAGGGTAGAGTATACTAGAGAGAGGCCTGGTAGATGATTATGAAACAAGCTTTTGTACCAAAATGTAATGTTTACATTTTAAGCTCTATGATAAGCAGCCACTGAAAAATAAAGTAGGGAGGTAACATGATAGTCGTCTTCTGGAAGCTTACGCTGTCCAGAGAGTGAAGGACTGAACAAAGGTATGCAAGACAAGAGGCACGGATGTGAGTTACAAAGGCACTCTGATCACACAGATGAGAGGTAAGGATCTGACACGAGACATAACTTTAAATAGGAACAGGAAAGTTTTCATTTACTGCATCTTAGGATTTAATGACCTTGGAGGGAGGATGAGACAGGGGAAGAAGCCTGTGTAGCTTATCCCAGGTTTCTGGATTGGGTTTCACGGGTAATGTCACTCTCTGAGATGGGCAGAGAAAGAAATAGCTTCAGGGAAGAAGAGGATGGTGATGGTATGTGGAAGGTGGGGAGTGATCAATTTTAGAAATTCTAAACTACATTTGGGGGGCTTTTCTAGTGACTCACATGGTAAAGAATCTGCCCTCAATGCTGGAGACACAGGTTTGATTCCTGGGTGGGGAAGATCCCTTGAAGAATGAATGGCAACCCACTCCAGTATTCTTACTTGGAGAACCCCGTGGACAGAGGAGCCTGGTGCACTACAGTCCATTGGGGTCGCAAAGAGTCAGACACGACTGAATTTCTTACACTCACTTTCACTATGCTAATAAACATTGGTTGACTGTGCTAGAAGAAAACGAGTATGAGGCTGCTCTGAACTTTAAGGAAGAGCCAAGGTTGAAATGGAAACGTGTTATTAAAAATGTTTACATTTATTTCCCCGAAGTAGAATTTATAAAGTGCTCCTACTGCCAAGTCTGTGGTAGGGAAGCAAAACATCTGGTTGAAATTCCACTGACCTTTAGAGACACCCGAGTTTTCCTGTGATGCTCATTTTCATTCCAAATGGTACAGCACAGCCCTCGGGACTGTACTTCCTGGAGCATTCCAGCAATAAAGAGCATTTGTGCAGCACTTGCAGCTCACATGCACATTTTCGAGCCCACTGGGTTCAAAACCCTGAACCGGGCACTTTGAAAACATTTGCATATCTGAGTTTGTTTCTTTTTCACATCAAAAAGTTTGCAGATTGTGAAAGAAGGTTAGGAAGTAAAGTCTTTGAACCAGTCAGTGTTTTTCTCTGAGCCTTAGCAGAGGCATGTAGATAAGAGGATAGAAAGGCGATCAAACATGTCATGTTTAGGGATCAAGAAGGAGGATTCAAGAAATATGCCTATATTTCTACTCAGTTCCCAATTTTTCATAACATAAATATGTGGCTAGGCTGACTTCTTAATACATCTTGTTGCAGTAGCAGAATGTTATGTTTTTCTAATTATTTCTTTTCATCTGTGATTCTCTGATAATTTCAAGAGGGAAATAATGTCCTAGATACTCAGAGCTGCAGTTTTTGTGTCATCTTTGCTACACCACCTGTGGTAAGCTATATAAATGCCTCCTCGAAATGGTCTCATCCTGATCCCTGTGGCTGTGATTATGTGACCTTATGTGGTCAGAAGGAGTTTACTGATGTGATTAAATTGAGTATTTCGAGACAGGGAGATTATTGTGGATTATCCATGTGAAAGAAAATGAAAGTGAAGTCGCTCAGTTGTTTCAGACTCCTTGTGACCCCGTGACTGTAGCCCGCCAGGCTCCTCTGTCCATGGGATTCTCCAGGCAAGAATACTGGAGTGGGTTGCTGTTTCCTTCTCCAGGAGATCTTCCTGACCCAGGGATTGAACCCGGGTCTCCCACATTGCAGGCAGATGCTCTACCATCTGAGCCACCAGTGTAACCCCAAGGGTTCTCGTAGGAGGGGAACAGGAGGTTAAGAGTCAGTTGTAGGATGTGTAATTAGGGGAGCAAGAGGCTGGAGTGGTGAGAGGAAGGGATCATGATCCAAATAATGCTAGTGACCTCTAGAGCAGGGATCCCCAACCTCTGGTATCTAATGCCTGATGACCTGAGGTGGAACTGCTGTAGTAATGATAGAAATAAAGTGCACAATAAATATAATGTGCTCAAAACATCCCCAAACCATCCCCTACCCTGGTCCATGGGAAAATTGTCTTCCATCAAAACAGTCTCTAGTGCTGAAAGGTTGGGGACCATTGTTCTAGGAGCTAGGAAATGCAAGCAAACAGAGTCTCCCCTGATGCCTCCAGAAGAAATGCAGCAGTCTAGCCTACCCCTAGATTTTAGACTTCTGAGCACCACCCCTTGACTCAATTTTTAGATGATACTAGGGCCAATGTGTTCTTGCCTGGAGAATCCCAGGGATGGGGGAGCCTGGTGGGCTGCTGTCTCTGGGGTTGCACAGAGTCGGACACGACTGAAGTGACTTAGCAGCAGCAGCAGCAGGGCCGAAAGGGTAAATCTAGACATTAAGTAGAATTTCCCAGAGAATTTTAAAAGCATTTCAAGCTGTATATTAGGGCTTCTCTGATGGCTCAGCTGGTAAAGAAACTGCCTGCAATGCAGGAGACCTGGGTTTGAGGCCTAGGGTGGGAAGATCCCCTGGAGAAGGGAATGGCTACTCACTCCAGTATTCTGACTGGGAGAATTCCATGGACTGTGAAGTCCATGGGGTCACAGAGAGTCAGACACAACTGAGTGACTTTCACAAGCTGTATGTTGATTACTAATGCTATTAAAGAGCTCTGTAAAAGAATCTCTGGAGGGATAAAAGTTTGGTCCACCTGATACACAGAAGGTTAAAAGAGCTGCCCTTCTTAAGCAGGTTATTGTGATGGCCACTTTACAAATTGTCTATGTGAACAACTTTGTTGGATTTGACTGAAGCATTTGTGGTCTGCCTTGAACTGCTTTCTGTGTACTTAAAAAATCAAGCATTTGTCAGTGCTCTCAGAATGGGACTTTGATCCACTGGATTTGGTTGTAGTCCCTGCTCAGATTTGAATTTCCAGGCAACATTTTAGAGTATTTATACCCTGTAGTGAAAACATGGAAATTTATTTATGAATTTAAGTCCTGGATTGCCCTATTCATTTTCAGAGATCGAAAGTACATCATCTCTGCCAAGTGCAGTTTGAAAAAAAATATTGCCCACGCAGATCCTAGAGAATATGGGCATACAATTTTTTTTTAAAATGTGTGTAAATGTTTCAAGCTTGCAAATTGTAAGCTTTGTATTGTCAAGTAGTAATGAAACACCCATAATACAAGGATAGATGGTGAGTCACATGGCCTAACAGAACTAACGAGAGTTCTGAATGGTGTGAGTGACTAACTGCTTTGCTAGTGTACTCCTGGTGACAAGCCCAAGAGAGGAAAATACTCATGAGTCATAGGAGTTGCATAAATTTAATGACAACCCTGAAATTACATTGGGATTGCCTCCAAATTGAGGAGACATTGAAGGATGCAGAATTCACATGAACTGGTGTGACTCAGTGTGAAACCTAAATCAATGAAAGACGCTGAAAGAAGAGATAAAAACTCTCATGCATCAATGCCATTCTCCCAAATCATCCCACCCTCTCCCGTGGCTGATTCATGTCAATGTATGGCAAAACCAATACAGTATTGTAAAGCAAAATAAAGTAAAAACAAAAACAAAAAACTCTCATGCACATAGAAGAGGAAAATCTTCATGTATTTATGGATATTTATGGATTCACTCAACCGGTTATACTTAGGGCCAGCTGTATACCATCCACTGTGCTTTTTCAGGACAAAATAATTTGCTTCCAATTATGAATATGGGAGAATGGTCATACTAAGCAGAGAATGAATGAGGTCTTGGCAAGACTGTTTCCCACTAAAATCAAGGTATTCAGAGAATGTGCTGTTACTTACTTGTATCCCATGGAACTTCTGTACTTTTGGGTATCTGTGACATGAATGCATCTGGAACAGTTAATGACTGAGTCCTGTTACTAGGGGAGAAAGCTAAGTCAAATTTTGTTGAGTTCTGTTCTCTATGGTTTTCAACAAGGGCTGCTCAGTTTGTCTCTTACTCCCAGTAACTTTCATACTGAGGCTGTTATTCATCATTAAAAAATTATTTGTAGCATTTATTTTTAAAGTGACCCAAGGACACAGACACTAACAGTCACAGACCACTTGGTGAATATCTTTGAACATCTTTTATGCTGTCTGCCCTAGTAAATGTTATCTTGCCCCAGACTGAATATGTACAAATGTTCTCCCCCCTACTGTAGGTTGGATCTACTCTGGCTTTTAATTATACATGCTTGACTTCCAGGGTGATTCAGATATTTTAGGAGCTGGCGTCATAACCCCAAGATTTCTGTTTTCCAAGAATTTACCCAAGCTCTCTAATCATTGTTGGATATTTATAGTAGCATTCAAGGGAGTCTTCAGATCCTGATTAACAAAATGTCACCAGTTTGAATTAATGTTCCTCCCTATAGGTCTTCTCTGCCTTAGGTTTAGTTCTCTCTTGTTAAATCTGTCACAGAAGGGTATTTATTTACTGTTTCATGTCTTTGCTGGACTTTGAGCCCAACAAAGGCCCTCTGCACAGTGTGGAGGAGGAGTTCAGTAAATGATTGTAACATTTATCTAAATGTACTTCTGAAAGGAGATTTTACCTTTAGTATTAAAAAAAAATAGAGAATCATCCTCTTTGGAATTCCCTCTGAGACTTGGTTTTGGCAGAGAATCACTTGAACATGTCAGCTCTACCAATGAAAATCTTTCTCACTTAGCCACTTCAGTGGTTTGTGATATCCAGTGCTCTCAGTGTTTTCGAGAAATGATCACACAAACTAGAACTTTGGAGACAGAAGACTGACATTTCAAATATGCCAACATGATCCTGTGTCATATGACGAGGTTTCTGAACATGGCATGCATTTTTCTCTTGTTAAAAATCTGATATTTACAATAATTACTTGGCTTTCTTGTGAATGCTAAGCTTCATTTTTATGAAACTAACAACCCCTGTAAGACAGAAGTGCAATATTTCTCCTACTATGGCCATTTCTAGAATAACACAGAGCTTTTGCATGTTCCCCACCAGAGCATTATTGAGAAAGGAAGAAAAACATTAGAATTCAGGAGAATCTAGGAGATGCTAAAAGATTCAGGAAACAAAATCTAGGGAGCATTTGGTTGAAAGAAAATTAACACAATGAGCATATGGTAATCAAGCTGAAGTTTTATACGTCTTAGCAGCTTTGTGCCAAATGCCGCAGCGGTTCCTTCTCACTGCTCAGTAAATGCGCCCAACCCTAAGAGGGAATGAAGGATTCAGTAGCACGAGGAAGCAAAAATAATTAAGGCTTTGCTTTTCTAGATGGTTTTAGGGGCAGTTAATTTCCTAAAGCTATGCCACGGTGCTTTCTCTCTTGTTTATATAAATTACCTCTCCCATCCAACCCCAAGCGTGCTGATATTTATGCATTGGCATAAGATAGCAAATCAAATGCAGAGGTTAGTGAGTAGGGTTTGAGATGGAGGTGAGGGGAGAGTGCCTCTAGAAATGCCTTGCCAGGAAGAGGTTTGTTTTTGGTGAGCAGCCCTCAGTTACTTTTGTTGGATCCAGTGTAAAAAATTTGAATCAGTTGATGCTGAATGATGAAATGATTTCACAGATTATTTTCCCTTTAGGGTGTGGGAGTAAGAAAAAGCAGACTTTCCTCAAATTGTATAGTGAGGACCAGTGGGATATCACAGTTGCCTCTGTGGTGAGTTTCTTGGAACATAGTTGTAAATGATGTTTATGTAATTTCTTGATTTCTCCCCCAAAAAAGTTTTTTTTTAAATTTATTAGTGTACAGTTGCTTTGCAATGTTGTGTTAGTTTGTACTGTATAGCAAAGTGATTCAGCTTTATGTATACATATATCTTCTTTTTTTTTGGATTTTTTTCCCATTTAGAGGGATGAATTGGGAGATTGAAAAAAATTTTTAACCAATATTTTCAGTTTGACTGACATTTTAAAATTGCTACAAAGAGAAATTTCTTTCAGGGGAGGTATCAATGCTTTTAGGTATCTGCTAGCTCTGAAACATAAGAAATAGCACCTTATTAAATAAAATTTTGTGTCACATGAGATGCAATGTTTGTTTAGACTTAAGGCTGGGGCTCTCCTGCTGGCTCAGACAGTAAAGAATCTGCCTGCAATGTGGGAGGCCCAGGCTCAATCCCTGGGCAAGAAAGATTCCCCTGAAAAAGGGAATGGCTACCTACTGGAGTATTCTTGGCTGGGAAATCCCATGGAGCCTCAGTTCAGTTCAGTCGCTCAGTCGTGTCCAACTCTTTGCGACCCCATGAATCGCAGCACACCAAGCCTCCCTGTCCATCACCATCTCCCGGAGTTCACTCAGATTCACGTCCATCGAGTCAATAACGCCATCCAGCCATCTCATCCTCAGTTGTCCCCTTCTCCTCCTGCCTCCGATCCCTCCCAGCATCAGAGTCTTTTCCAATGAGTCAACTCTTCTCATGAGGTGGCCAAAGTACTGGAGTTTCAGCTTTAGCATCATTCCTTCCAAAGAAATCCCAGGGTTGATCTCCTTCAGAATGGACTGGTTGGATCTCCTTGCAGAGGAGCCTGGAAGGCTATAATCTATGGGGTCACAAAGAGTCAGACTCGACTAAGCAACTGACACTTTCACTTTCATTACTGTCATAAACGCTGTTTGTGTTTTGAACAGACCAGTGTCTTGTTCAATACAACTCACCCTTTACAATGATCATATGCTACTATGGTACTTGGTTAAATATAATTTATGTCATTAACCCACAAGGCAACAGCCATGGATCATTCTATATTTTCTACAACAGCTTGGATAGCACTGTGATTCAGTGTATTGGTAGAGATATTACTTAAGGATAAGCAATTAATAACAGTTTTCAAAGTGAAAGTGTACACAGATACAGCATATGCCAATTTGTCTAAAGTACCTGTTTTTTTTTTCTTATTTAACTAATCTTCACAAAATACTTGTACTATAACCAATTCAAACTTCCAGAATGACTTTGTTTTACTCCTTTGAGTTCATCATCTACATGCATTCCATTCTTTTCATAGCAGTCACTCTATCATTTCTAGAAGATGCATTTAGCAATGAATTCCTGGAGACTTGGCATTTTACTTCCTGCTATCCAAAGTAACATTATTTTGCAATTTAAGTTACATAGAGTATGTGAAAAATCAGGATAATTGGAAAGCAGCCTAGCATAGTGAATTTGGGGATCTGGGTCAAATCTCATTTTTGTTACCTATTAGTTGCATACTCTTAATCAAATTACTTCCTCTATGCTCTAATTTTCTCATCTGCAAAAATGGAAAAGTACTAGTACTTACCTCATAGGGTTTCTGTAGAGCATAAAATGATGCCTTATCTATAGCACAATCTGAGATTAATCCTTTAAGGTTTGTAATCTTCTCAGCAAATTTGCAGAGAATGTAATAATCTCTCCCATTGTAGACAAGCATATTGGAATTCAGAGAGGTTAAAAGACATCCCCAACATCAATGTCAGATCCCTGCACCATTCACCATTATTCAGCCACCTGTTTGCTACCCAGTCTCGACTTGAGAGTCTTTACCCAACTATGAGGATTCAGTTCAGTTCAGTTGCTCAGTTGTGTCCGACTCTTTGCGACCCCATGAATCATAGCATGCCAGGCCTCCCTGTCCATCATCAACTGCTGGGGTTTACCCAAACTCATGTCCATCGAATCGGTGATGCCATCCAGCCATCTTATCCTCGGTCATCCCCTTCTCCTCCTGCCCCCAATCCCTCCCAACATCAGGGTCTTTTCCAATGAGTCAACTCTTCGCATGAGGTGGCCAAAGTATTGGAGTTTCAGCTTTAGCATCATTCCTTCCAAAGAAATCCCAGGGCTGATCTCCTTCAGAATGGACTGCTTGGATCTCCTTGCAGTCCAAGGGACTCTCAAGAATCTTCTCCAGTACCACAGTTCAAAAGCATTAATTCTTTGGCACTTAGCTTTCTTCAGAGTCCAACTCTCAGATCCATACATGACCACTGGAAAAACCATAGCCTTGACCAGACTGACCTTTGTTGACAAAGTAATGTCTCTGCTTTTGAATATACTATCTAGGTTGGTCATAACTTTCCTTCCAAGGAGTAAGCATCTTTTAATTTCATCGCTGCAGTCACCATCTTCAGTGATTTTGGAGCCCCCAAAAACAACATCTGACACTGTTTCCACTGTTTCCCCATCTATTTCCCATGAAGTGATGGGACCAGATGCCATGATCTTCGTTTTCTGAATGTTGAGCTTTAAGCCAACTTTTCACTCTCCTCTTTCACTTTCATCAAGAGACTTTTTAGTTCCTCTTCACTTTTTGCCATAAGGTTGGTGTCATCGGCATATCTGAAGTTACTGATATTTCTCCTGGCAATCTTGATTCCAGCTTGTTCTTCTTCCAGTCCAGCGTTTCTCATGATGTACTCTGCATATAAGTTAAATAAGTAGGGTGACAACACAGCCTTGATGTACTGCTTTTCCTATTTGGAACCGGTCTGTTGTTCCATGTCCAGTTCTAACTGTTGCTTCCTGACCTGCATATAGTTTTCTCAAGAGGCAGGTCAAGTGGTCTGCTATTCCCATTTCTTTCAGAATTTTCCACAGTTTATTGTGATCCACACAGTCAAAAAGGATATGAACTACACCTGAATGTCCTCAAAAAGAGGACAGGTGTATTGGGGAGGGGGGGTGCTGTCCTGGATGGTTATTAGACTTCAGGAACTAAGTCATAGAGGGGGCTGTAGGGAGGGGCTATGCTATCCAGTTTGGTTCCAATTGGCTGCTTGCTGGTAGCAGTTACTACCTTCTTAAAAGCTTTCCAAACCAGATTTTCTCATAGTGCTGGGTTCTAAGTACAAAGGGGCTTCCCTGATGGCCTAGACAGTAAAGAATTTGCCTGTAATGCAGGAGACCCAGGTTCGATCTCTGGGTCAGGAAGACCCTCTGGAGAAGGGAATGGTAACCCACTCCAGTGTTCTTACCTGGAGAATTTCATGGACAGAGGAGCCTGGCGGGCAACAGTCCACTGGGTCACAAAGAGTTGGATATGACTGAGCAACTATCACTCTCTAGCTACAAAGCAGATCCGCACCTCTGAGGATACGTCTTTATGCCTGTACAGACACATGGCCCAGAGTATTCTGAATGTTAGGCCTTGGTTGTTCATGCCTGGAATCCCTACCCTGTCCCCTTTGACAAGCACAAAGCAACACACTTGGAATGAGAGGCCAGGAGCTCTAGTGTCGGTTCTGTGTCTTTTCAGCTGTATGATATTTCTGAATCTCAAATCCTCATTTTAGACATGGATAGGAATATCACTCTTGGATTTTTAGCTTCATAGGCTGCAGGTTTGTCAAATAAAATAGGAAAACATTCCCATAATTTGCAGAGTGCTATGGTTTTCTTATTTCCATAGTCCCAATATTGGCAAAACATCAAATTTTCTGGGTGCACCATAAAGACTCCAGGTGTTCCACTGACCCAGAAGCACAATGAAAGTGAAGTCATTTGGCAGATCTGGCTGAAAACCACAATTTCTTAATGCCCTGTAGGAACCACTTAGCACTTTGAGTCAGTCAGGCTGGTTTGGCTTTGAGAGGGCATGTAGGACACTATTTGGAATACCCTTGCTTATCCAATTAAGCTGAGACCTTGCCAATCATTTCATCTTCCTTCCTATCTTTTTATTTCTCTTGCTTTCTTTGGTCAGTGTGTTTTGCTAGAATCTCAGAAGTTTTATCAGTTTTCAGGGAGCAAGAACAACATAGTTTGTATTTGTGGAAAGTGCTCTGGGTAAGACAAATACTTACTGTTGATTATTATGTTCAATTACTATCTTGAAAAGCCCCTGTAGAGGAAATGAAAAGGGAAGAACCTGATGATATTGATTCGGTTCGCTTGATTAACTTTTTAAGTTGTGAAATTGAATTAGCTTTTCCCTATAATTTCTAATAAATTGGAACCACACCCATGTGAAATTACTGCCATGATCAGTCCATTTCTGGTAGTTAAGCCAACTATATTTCAAGGAAAACACTCCCTGGAGAATTGAGAGGCCTCCAAAAGGAATCTGAGTTTGGCTCGGTTAGAAAGCATGTTTGAACACATCTGAATGAGATGATTCCTGTTCAACCTTTTTAAGAATTCTGGGGGGACATGGGGAAGGGTCTTCTTGTAGTTTAACTTGGAAGTCAACATTTCACGTAAACCTAAAAGGACTGCTCTCACAAGGTTGCTGTTGCCACTGAACACGTGTCAAAGAAACACACAGTGAATCCTGCATGCTCTCAGGAGTCATTATTTGAGCAGGATTTAGAGTTTTCAGTGAAAGCTATCAAAAACTTGCAAAGAAAATGTCTTGATGTGATACAGTGACAACGTAACACAGGGTAGGTGTACATTGTTGAATGAGGGAGCCTTAAGTTGGCACATGGTCTCTAAACTGTGCACACATTTCAGTAATGGGAAGGTTTATGGAAATCTGTCTTGGATGAAAGTGTGCAAAAATTGTACAGCCATTATCTATAACCACCCCTGGGATAAAGCCATTCCTGGGAAAGGCAGAGAGAGGATGAAGGTTGAAAAATTGGAAAGGGCATAGGAGAAACACACGAGGGGAATAATCAGATGCAGGGAGCCTGTTTAGATGGACACCTGCAGCAATTTTTGATTGCCTGGGGCACCCAGTCACCCCATAGTGGACCCTCGCTAAAAGAGAAATGGCCTTGGCAGCTCTAATGCTGGAATCTTGCGTTAACTGCGCATTTCTGAATGATGTCAGGGTCAATCGGTATCAGGCAGCAGCAGGAGAAGTTTTCAGTCACTTCAAGTTTGCTCCCACCCCTGTGTTAGGACCATCAGAGTCTTGTCAGCAGCAGCAATTGCTCACTGATGCGCCAAGCGTGGAAGACAGAAAGGCACTTGGCAATGCTGGTCCCCAGACAGGCACACAGCTGCTGGGTCAGCCACCTGAGAGGCACTGTGCTTTAGGTTGGTTTTGAAGGTGTTGATGTAATTTTCTGAATTGTCTGGAAGTTTGGTGGCTTGTGTACAAATGATCAGATGCAAATCATCCCCAGTGATCACAGCTTGTTTTCCCCCAATATTACCATGTTGCACTCAAGGACAAGCTGAAGGGACTCTGTTAATAACTACAGCCAGAACCCCCTAAGATGCAAGGAAGCCATTAAAATCAGACAGATTGTCATCGGCATTACATTTGCCCAGGGAGCCAACATTGTCCCGTAATGAATGCCCTCTTCCACCTGAGCAAAATAGAACAACCGCACAGTTGCTCTGCAGCTGAACTTCCCTTCTGGTGGCTGTTTATTAATATTCCAAATTAGGTAGAAAACATTTACCTTAGGAAAAAGAAGGAATTAACAGTGCTTACTCTTCCCCAGAACACTAATGCTATTCTAAAATTCACCTAGAGTATAGGAGAGTCAATGACTCATATTCAGATTTCCATATTATGAATATAAATGCATTAACTGCTTACCACCAAAAAATAATAAGTGCTAGTACTGTATATTTGCTTGGTGTCAGGCACAGAGCTGAGCCTGGAACAAGCCAATTGTCCCAGTTTCAGAGATGGGGAAGCCAAAGTTTGATGGGGTTGAGTGACTTGCTCAAGGCCCCAACTAATGTGTGGAAGGACAAGGATACAAAATGAAGACTGCCCTCTCCCATAAGCTTGAGTTCTTCACCATGATGCCTGTTGTTAGTTTTAACCATGCACTACTCAGAAAATTCTTCCATTATAAATTGCAAGTTTCTTCAATCATTTGTTTGACAAATGTAGTTTGAGTTCCTATTCTACACCAGAGAGCATGCTCGTAAATGAATCACGATGACATGAATCCCTGAGGCAGCTCTACTGGGGATGAGATAAGGACCCCCCCAAGGGACATGTACCTGGAGGGGCTCAGCCTGAGATGGAAACAGCCTAATATCACTCAGAGACACGAACAGGCAGGACACACAGAAGGAAGAGTTTTGGTTTTGATTTGCCTGTTAGGGAGGTGCCAAATGTGGAAACCAAAAGAGGGAATTAAAAGGCAAGAAGAATAAGTTATATATAGAGCTAAATGGCCTTGACAAGTGATGGCATAATTAAGGGCATATGCTAAGTCCAGGTGGTTATTGTACACAGCATCCCACCACTTTGTGCCAAAATGTTTCTGTACTCGCTCAGAACAAAACACCCTGAATTTTACCAGCTGAAGGACCAATTTTATGTGATCTTATCCCAAGTATTATCATCTAACGAGTGTCTTAAAGAATAAATACAAACAGAAAAACACAACAACAACACAGTGTCACCTGAGGTGGGAGAGGAAACACTAAATTTTGAGACATGTGGTAAAAGAAAGTGAAATACGTGTCAGGGCAGTGATTATTTGTTGCTTTCCTGTGTTGTATAAAGAAAGGCTTTGGTCCCATCTGCTCACTATTTGGTGAAGGAGAGGACATCTTTTTAAAACTAAAGCATAATTACTTCACAATATTGTGAGGGGTTTTGCTGTGCATCATCATGAATTGGTCATAAGTATTCATATGTCCCCTCTCTCTTGAAACCCCCTTGTATCTCGCTCATTATCCCACCTCCTCTAGGTTGTCAAAGAAGACTGAATTTGGCTGCCCTGGGCATTATGTCAAACTCCTACTATTTGTTTTACATGTGGTAATCTATATGTTTCCATGCTGTTCTCTCAAATCATCCCAGCCTCTCCTTCCCCACTATGTCCAAAATTCTGTTCTTTATGTCATTTTGACACTGCTGAGGGCATGTATTACATCATCATAAAATCTACCCCAGTCTCTTTCATTTTGCCTTTCAATGTGTTGTTTACAGATGCTAGGCATTTTAGAAGAAAAACTGTCTGCTATTTACATTTCTCAAGGAGCAAATTAATTTTCCTGGGATTCCTCTAATTCAGATGAGCTCTGGGTTCTTCTCATGCAAAAATTAGTGAGAGTTTAATGCTCATTAATGTTGAAAAACATGGAACTCTGAAAATAAATGTCTTCTATCCAGGTACAGAAGATGTTGGTTATATGCAAGGATGAAAGACTCCAACTTTCCAATATGTGTCCACCATGTGTATAAGGAGAAACCACCTCTTCTTACAGGAAAAGCTAATGTTTCATTTTTAGACTGTGATGCACATTGGTTTCCAGTGGGAATCATGGTACCATATTGCTTGGGTTTAGATCTTGCTCTAGAATTTGGTACCTGTGGGACCTTACCCAAGTTACCTCACTTCTCTGAGTTCACTATCCTTAGTTGTAAAATGGGATGTCCTGTTCATTGGTTATTGTGAAGATTCAAGAGGTAATGCACATAAAGATTATAATAAGAGCCCATTAAATATTGTTTTTGATGTAATAATCTATTTTCTTTTTTTCTGATTTGTTCAACCAAATTTCCTAATGCAACTGGCTTTTCTGGTATCCTTAGGATGTATAGATTCTATTCAATAAGCATTAGCAATTATCTGCTATTTCATGTGAATCTCTAGCCAAACAGATGTCAACACTTTCAGGGGTACTCAATTCTAAGTATATTTTCTTAGGAAGGAAGAATCAGAAGTAGTAGATTCTAAATTTTGTACCTCATTTGCTAATTTATCTGATGTTTTTGAGTTTTCTGTGAATTTTGCCAGTGTAAAACACATGCAAAAAACCCTATGCAGCATTAAAAAATATATACCCCAAATCAAAATTAATCTTAATTTTTTATTCTAAAAGCTATTTTAGAGGTGAAATTTAAACTGTTTTAATTAAAATGTGTTATACATTTAATTAAATGTGTTAATGGGAAAACATCCCATTAAGACATTACTTTAACTTAAAGTATACTGTTACACTAAAGTGTATATACTAAATATATATACACACACACACACACATATATACCAGACCACCTGACCTGCCTCTTGAGAACTCTGTGTGCAGGTCAGGAAGCAACAGTTAGAACTGGACATGGAACAACAGACTGGTTCCAAATAGGAAAAGGAGTACGTCAATATGTGTGTTTTCTAATACAAATTTATAAATAAATAAAAAAATTTTTTATTTAAAACATGAAAAAAATTTTCTAGCTGCACCATGCAGCACATGAGATCTTTGTTTCAAGACAGTTAGTTCTTTGTTAAGATATTAGCAGAAAAATGTTTAAGCAACTTAATTACAAATTACTTATCAAAAAGAAAGAGTACATCAAGAAAATACAGACTACAAAGCCAAACTCTCAGCTTATATTAACTACTTTTAATCAAGGTCAGGATAACTTCGTTATTCACTAACAAAGTGTGTGGATAAATATGGAAATTGGAGGTTCTTGATTTAATGGTTCAGAATAATAAGTAGTCAGACAGTAATGGAACTAAAAAGTCTCTTTTATTCTTATTGATCTTTCTTTTCCTAATTGGTACAATGTATACACAAAGATATCAGTGGGCAGTGACAACTTTACTAACAGTGAACTAATCACAGTACTTACTTTGCATTTGCATTTCAACTGTGGCTAATTTTGGAAAAAAGAATGAGATGGCAACCAAAATAATTTTATAAACTTTTCTGCAGTTTGAATTGAACATTTAGAGAATAAACAGGTTTTCTTGATGCCAACTGGGCTAGGTTATTCCTCTGAATTGATATACATCTTCTTTGCAAAATTGTCAGGTGTTTTTGATCATTCTTAGTCAAGCGCAGTAGTCCCCAAACTAATCAGAGGCGGTGTGGCATCCAAGGAGAGCACCGTCACACTGCCTTTAAAAAAATTTAATTGATTACATAGTTGCTTAATTTCATGAGAAGCTATTACAGCAAGCATCGCTAGATGTGGAGCCAGAGATCCATTCATGCAAGGAAGATAAATAGATGCAATTTAAAAGTGCTCAGTTTAGAAATTACTAGGGTTTGTCCCCAATGGAAATTTTAACGTGAGTTGTGCAAATAGGCTAGACAGCTAATTCTCAAATAACTGAGAACTGAGGATTTTGATAGTTGTGATCCTGCATTCATCCACTTAATGACATCTTCTCTTAAGTAACTTAAAGTTAACAAACAAAGAAAGAAAGCAAGTGAAGTCGCTCAGTCGTGCCCGACTCTTTGCGACCCCATGGATAGTAGCCTGCACCAAACTCCTCTGTCCATGGGACATTCAAGGCAAGAGTATTGGAGTGGGTTGCCACTTCTTTCTCCAGCGAATCTTCCCAACCCAGGGATTGAACCCAGGTGTCTCACATTGTAGACAGACACTTTACCATCTGAGCCACCAGGGAAGTCCAAACAGAGGATTAAATTAAGGTGTTGTTGCTGTTTGCTTAGTCAGGCTCCTCGGTCCATGGGATTTCCCAGGCAAGGATACTTGTGTGGGTTGCCATTTCCTTCTACAGTGGATCTTCTGGGAAGCCCAAAATTAAAGTGGCAGGAAGTAAAATATTTTATGAATATACTTGGGAGAAGGTAGAGAAAACATCCCATTAAGACATTACTTTAACTTTAAGTATACTGTTACACTAAAGTATATATACTAAATACACACACACACACACACACACACACACACACACACATACCAGACCACCTTACCTGCCTCTTGAGAAATCTGTATGCAGGTCAGGAAGCAACAGTTAGAACTGGACATGGAACAACAGACTGGTTCCAAATAGGAAAAGCAGTATGTCAAGGCTATATATTGTCGCCCTGCTTATTTAACTTATATGCAGAGTACATCATGAAAAATGCTGGGCTGGAAGAAGCACAAGCTGGAATCAAGATTGCCAGGAGAAATATCAATAATCTCAGATATGCAGATGACACCACCCTTATGGCGGAACGTGAAGAGGAACTAAAAAGCCTCTTGATGAAAGTGAAAGAGGAGAGTGAAAAGGTTGGCTTAAAGCTCAACATTCAGAAAACGAAGATCATGGCATCTGGTCCCATCACTTCATAGGAAATAGATGGGGAAACAGTGGAAACAGTGTCAGACTTTCTTTGGGGGGGCTCCAAAATCACTGCAGATGGTGACTGGTGCCATGAAATTAACAGACGCTTGCTCCTTGGAAGAAAAGTTATGACCAATGTAGATAGCATATTCAAAACCAGACACATTACTTTGCCGACTAAGGTCCGTCTGGTCAAGGCTATGGTTTTTCCAGAAGTCATGTATGGATGTGAGAGTTGGACTGTAAAGGCTGAGTGCCGAAGAATTGATGCTTTTGAACTGTGGAGTTGGAGAAGCCTCATAAGAGTCCCTTGGACTGCAAAGAGATCCAACCAGTCCATTCTGAAGGAGATCAACCCTGGGATTTCTTTGGAAGGAATGATGCTAAAGCTGAAACTCCAGTACTTTGGCCACCTCATGCAAAGAGTTGACTCAATGGAAAAGACTTTGATGCTGGGCAGGATTGGGGGCAGGAGGAGAAGGGGACGACAGAGAATGAGATGCCTGGATGGCATCACTGACTCAATGGATGTGAGTCTGAGTGAACTCCGGGAGATGGTGATGGACAGGGAGGCCTGGCGTGCTGCGATTCATGGGGTCGCAAAGAGTCGGACAAGACTGAGTGACTGAACTGAACTGATACATATATATATATGTATATACGTTAATTAGAAGGTGAACTTCCAGATATTCAAGCTGGTTTTAGGAAAGGTAGAGGACCAGAGATCAAATTGCCAACATCCATGGATTATCAAAAAAGCAAGAGAGTTCCAGAAAAACATCTATTTCTGTTTTATTGACTATGCCAAAGCCTTTGACTGTGTGGATCACAATAAACTGTGGAAAATTCTGAAAGAGATCCGAATACCAGACATCCTGACTGGCCTCTTGAGAAACCTGTATGCAGGTCAGGAAGCAACAGTTAGGACTGGACATGGAACAACAGACTGGTTCCAAATAGGAAAAGGAGTACATCAAGGCTGTATATTGTCACTCTGCTTATTTAACTTATATGCAGAGTACATCATGAGAAATGCTGGGCTGGAAGAAGCACAAGGTGGAATCAAGATTGCTGGGAGAAGGCTGTCTTTTCACCTTGCTTATATTTTCCTTTGTTGTGCAGAAGCTTTTAATTTTAATTAGATCCCATTTGTTTATTTTTGCTTTTATTTCCAGAATTCTGGGAGGTGGATCATAGAGGATCCTGCTGTGATTTATGTCTGAGAGTGTTTTGCCTATGTTCTCCTCTAGGAGTTTTATAGTTTCTGATCTTACATTTAGATCTTTAATCCATTTTGAGTTTATTTTTGTGTGCGGTGTTAGAAAGTGATCTAGCTTCATTCTTTTACAAGTGGTTGACCAGTTTTCCCAGCACCACTTGTTAAAGAGATTATCTTTACTCCATTGTATATTCTTGCCTCCTTTGTCAAAGATAAGGTGTCCATATGTGTGTGGATTTATCTCTGGGCTTTCTATTTTGTTCCATTGATCTATATGTCTGTCTGAAGCAACTGACAAACAACTAATCTCAAAAATATACAAGCAACTTATGCAGCTCAACTCCAGAAAAATAAACGACCCAATCAAAAAATGGGCCAAAGAACTAAATAGACATTTCTCCAAAGAAGACATACGGATGGCTAACAAACACATGAAAAGATGCTCAACATCACTCATTATTAGAGAAATGCAAATCAAAACCACAATGAGGTACCACTTCACACCAGTCAGAATGGCTGCGATCCAAAAATCTGCAAGCAATAAATGCTGGAGAGGGTGTGGAGAAAAGGGAACCCTCCTACACTGTTGGTGGGAATGCAAACTAGTACAGCCACTATGGAGAACAGTGTGGAGATTCCTTAAAAAATTGCAAATAGAACTACCTTATGACCCAGCAATCCCACTTCTGGGCATACACACTGAGGAAACCAGAATTGAAAGAGACACATGTATCCCAATGTTCATCGCAGCACTGTTTATAATAGCCAGGACATGGAAACAACCTAGATGTCCATCAGCAGATGAATGGATAAGAAAGCTGTGGTACATATACACAATGGAGTATTACTCAGCGGTTAAAAAGAATTCATTTGAATCAGTTCTGATGAGATGGATGAAACTGGAGCCGATTATACAGAGTGAAGTAAGCCAGAAAGAAAAACACCAATACAGTATACTAACACATATATATGGAATTTAGGAAGATGGCAATGACGACCCTGTATGCAAGACAGGGAAAGAGACACAGATGTGCATAACGGACTTTTGGACTCAGAGGGAGAGGGAGAGGGTGGGATGATTTGGGAGAATGACATTCTAACATGTATACTATCATGTGAATTGAATCGCCAGTCTATGTCTGACGCAGGATGCAGCATGCTTGGGGCTGGTGCATGGGGATGACCCAGAAAGATGTTATGGGGAGGGAGGTGGGAGGGGGGTTCATGTTTGGGAATGCATGTAAGAATTAAAGATTTTAAAATTTAAAAAATAAAAAACTAAAAAAAAAAAAAAGATTGCTGGGAGAAATGTCAATAACCTCAGATATGCAAATGACACCACCCTTATGGCAGAAAGTGAGGATTAACTAAAAAGCCTCTTGATGGAAGTGAAAGAGGAGAGTGAAAAAGCTGGCTTAAAGCTCAACATTCAGAAAACTAAGATCATGGCATCCGGTCCCATCACTTCATGGGAAATACATGGGGAAACGTGGAAACAGTGTAAGACTTTATTTTTGGGGGCTCCAAAATCACTGCAGATGGTGACTGCAGCCATGAAATTAAAAGATGCTTACTCCTTGGAAGGAAAGTTATGACCCATGTAAATAGCATATTCAAAAGCAGAGACATTACTTTGCCAACAAAGGTCTGTCTAGTCAAAGCTATGGTTTTTCTGGTAGTCATGTATGGATGTGAGAGTTGGACTGTGAAGAAAGCTGAGCACCGAGCAATTGATCCTTTTGAACTGCGAGGTTGGAAAAGACTTTTGCGAGTCCTTTGGACTGTGAAGAGATCCAACCAGTCCATCCTAAAGGAGACCAGTCCTGGGTGTTCATTGGAAGGACTGAAGCTGAGGCTGAAGCTCCAATACTTTGGCCACCTGATGAGAAGAGTTGACTCATTGGAAAAGACCCTGATGCTGGGAGGGATTGGGGGCAGGAGGAGAAGAGGACGACAGAGGATGAGATGGCTGGATGGCATCACCTACTTGATGGATGTGAGTTTGGGTGAACTCTGGGAGTTGATGATGGACAGAGAGGCCTGGCCTGCTGTGATCCATGGGATCGCAAAGAGTTGGACATGGCTGAGTGACTGAACTGAAATGAACTGATACTAAATTATACTGCCAATGAACTCTAAGGATCTATTTGAGTTTTTGAGTCTGCATTGCAATAATCCTAATAAAAATATTTACTTTAGTCAAAATATTTTTATTTAGAGTATGTCCTTATTTCCAGCATTTGAAGCTACAAGATTTTTTGCTCAACACACCTTCATTAAACTGATTAAATCAGAGATATGTGTAACATGATTGTTGTTGTTTAGTTGCTAAGCTGCGTCTGACTCTTTTGTGACCCCATGGACTGTAGCATGCCAGGTTCCTCTATCTATGGTCTTTCCCAGGCAAGAATACCATTTCCTTCTCTAAGGGATCTTCCTAACCCAGGGATTGAACCCACATCTCCTGCATTGCCAGGCAGAATTTTTACCACTGAGCCATCAGGGAAGACATGATAGTATTTGTTTAAATTGTATAATATAGGCTAAGCATCTCACTCTTTCTGCTCATAAAAACTGTACTCATCTCCAGAGTAGGATGCTGTCTATGGGTCTAATCAAAATGATGATTTTCTGGAGAGATAACAGCTCCCAAGTATGTGAACAAATTAGTAGTTTACAAGGAGCCATTCAGCAGTAGTCAGTGAAAGAGTTAATTGCTTAGTCGTGTCTGACTTTTTTGCAACCAGATGGACTGTATCCTGCCAGACTCCTCTGTCCATGGAATTCTCCAGGCAAGAATACTGGAGTGGGTTGCCGTTCCCTTCTCTAGGGGATCTTCCCCACCCAGGGATCAAAACTGGGTCTTCTGCATTTCAGGCAGATGCTTTACCATCTGAGCCACCAGGGAAGCCAATGAATAGTACTCAGCCTCTCTAAGTCTTTCATTTTATCTCTCATGCTCATGCAGATATTGGGATCTACCATTGTCACATTGCTTCATCTTCTTACAATCCAGTTCCAAGCAAAATCATCCCATTTCCTACTGTACCCTCATAAAAAATGACAATAAGAATACATATTCCCACCCCCCACCCTCATTCAGAGGAGAACTCTGGGGAGAAGAGATGGGAATACATGATGACATACAAATTTACTCTGTGTCTAGTTCAAGAATTATCAATAGCAAGCCCACAAGAAAGTACACCACCAATCCATTTGGAAGTAATTTGCTTGTCCTTGGTTATTTGTTTGTGTTTATTCACTGAGCTAACAGGTTCAATAAGAAATCCACTCAGAATCTTTTGGAGGTAGTATAAACAAAAAAGGCATGAATATATTTGTTCCTTTATTCCATGAAGTATTATTGAGTTTTGATTTTAATAATAGGCATGTTAGATGCTAGAGACCCAAAGATATTAAGCCTCAAACCCTGCATTCCGAGAGCTTAGAGCCTACGAGGGGAGGGGTGAACTGACAAATGAATTATGACAGTGCAAGGTTTCCTTATCACCCAACCCAGCTTATGGAAGGATGTGCTGGTTGAAGACTTGCATGTGTTTTTGAAAGTATGATCCCTGAGCTAATTAAAAAGATGAATAGTAGTTAGCCTAGTATGTCTTGGATATGAGTTTGTGGGTTTAGGAGAGAGAGAGGCATTATCATACAGAGAGGACAAGAAGGAGAGAATAGAAATGTATATTTAGGAACATCAAGCATTACATATTTATGTGGAGGTTGGTGGTGGTTATTGTTGGGAAGAGTAGAGGGCATGAGCCTGCAGATTAAATGGGCTAGATCATCAAGCTTTCGGTAAGCCGTGCCGTGAATCGGATGTTACACTGAAGGCATTGTGGGAGTTTAAAGCACGTTGTGAAAAGACGTATGTTTTTAGAAAACTCTCTCTAGAGGCAGTGAGGGCAAAATGCTTTTTAGGGTCATAAGAACAGTGACAATAATTTTTCTTCCATAAGAAGAGGTATATATGTATTTCCATAAAAGAGAGAAACGATACATCTTCACTTCTCTTTTTCTATCTTTGCCCACAAATGTTAAGTTTTTGCACCTCGGTTGAATGTCACCGAAGTTTGAAATTTCTCATCAGGAATTAAGTGGATACTGGTCAGGAGGAGGCATTCTCTTACTGGCTGAAGAGTATACAAATAGTACAGGAATTACTCAAGGCTATGAAGCTCACTCCTACTCGTGGTGATCATGGGGATTTACGGAAGGCACTGCTGGTGTCTAAGAACTGGACCCAAGTCCATCTAAGGTATTTTCTCATCTTAACATTTGACTTTGACTTGGATGTGTGCTATAATTTAGATATACGTTTATGGAGTGCTGCTATATGCCAAGAAGTCCTTGTCCAGAACAATAAATGTATTTTTCATTAAAGAAAAAAAGAAAACTCTTTATTCAGTAGTTCAAAAAATATTTACTGAGCCTTTGTTGTTGTTCAGTCACTCAGTCATGTCTGACTTTTTGCGACCCTATGGACTGCAGCATGCCAGGCTTCCCTGTCCTTCACTATCTCCCAGAGTTTGCTCAGACTCATGTCCATTGAGTCAATGATGCCATCCGACCATCTCATTCTCGGTCATCTCCTTCTCCTCCTGCCTTCAATCTTTCCCAGCATCAGGGTCTTTTCCAGTGAGTCAGTTCTCCACATCAGATGGCCAAAGTATTGGAGCTTCATCATCAGTCTTTCCAATGAATATTCAGGACTGATTTCCTTTAGGATTAACTGGTTTGATCTCCTTGCTGTCCAAGAGACTCTCAAGATCTTCTCCAGCCTGACAGTTCTAAAGCATCAATTCTTTAGTGCTCAGCCTTCTTTATGGTTCAGCTCTCACATCCATACCTGACTACTGGGAAAACCATAGCTTTGACTATACAGACCTTTGTGGCAAAATGATGTCTCTTCTTTTTAATAAGCTGTCTAGGTTTTCATAGCTTTCCTTCCAAGGAGCAAGCATCTTTTAATATCATGGCTACAGTCACTGTCCACAGTGATTTTTGAGCCCAAGAAAATAAAAATAAAATCAGTCACTATTTCCAATTTTTCCCTATCTATTTGCCGTGAAGTGATGGGACTGGATGTCATGATCTTAGTTTTTAATTTTAAGTTAGCTTTTTCACTCTCCTCTTTCACCCTCATCAAAAGGCTCTTTAGTTCCTCTTCACTTTCTGCCATTAAGGTGGTATCATCAGCATATCTGAGGTGGTTGATATTTCTCCCAGAAATCTTGATTCCAACTTGTGATTCATCCAGCCTGGCACTTCACATGATGTATTCTGCATATAAGTTAAATAAGCAATGTGACAATATATAGCCTAGATGTACTCCTTTCCCAGTTTTGAACCAACTCATTGTTCCATGTCTGGTTTTAACTGTTGCTTCTTGACCTTCATACAGATTTCTCAGGAAGTGGGTAAGGTGGTCTGGTATTCCCATCTCTTTAAGAATTTTCCAGTTTGTTTTGATCCACACAGTCAAAAGCTTTAGCGTAGTCAATGAAGCAGATTTTTTTTTTAATTCCCTTGCTTTTTCTATGATACAACAAAATTTGACAATTTGATCTCTGGTTCCTCTGCCTTTTCTAAATCCAACTTTTACATCTAGAAGTTCTTAGTTCATGTACTGTTGAAACCCAACTTGAAGGATTTTGAGCATTACCTTGCTAGCATGTGAAATAAGCAAAATTGTATGATAGTTTGAACATTCTTTGGCACTGCCTTTCTTTGGGATTAGAATGAAAAATGACCTTTTCCATTCCTGTAGCCACTGCTGAGTTTTCTAAATTTGCTGGCATATTGAGTGCAGCACTTTCACAGCATCAGCTTTAAGGATTTGAAATAGCTCAGCTGGAATTCGGAGAAGGCAATGGCACCCCACTCCAGTACTCTTGCCTGGAACGTCCCATGGACGGAGGAGCTTGGTAAGCTACAGTCCATGGGGTCACTAAGAGTTGGACATGACTGAGCGACTTCAGTCTCACTTTTCGCTTTCATGCATTGGAGAAGGAAATGGCAACCCACTCCAGTATTCTTGCCTGGAGAATCTCAGGGACGGGGGAGCCTGGCGGGCTACCATCTATGGGGTCGCACAGAGTCGGACATGACTGAAGCGACTTAGCAGCAGCAGCAGCAGCAGCTGGAATTCCATCACCTCCACTAGCTATCACATCCACTAGCTTTGTTCATGGAAATACTTCCTAAGGCCCACTTGGCTTCACACTCTAGGATGTCTGGCTCTAGGTTAGTGACAACACCATCATGGCTATCCAGGTCATTACAACCTTTTTTGTATAGTTATGTGTATTCTTGCCACCTTTTCTTAATCTTTTCTGCTTTTGTTAGGTCCTTGTTATTTCTGTCCTTTATTGTGACCATATTTGCATGAAATATTCCCTTGATATCTCCAGTTTTCTTGAAGCTATCTCTAGGATTTCCCATTCTACTGTTTTCCTCTATTCCTTTGCATTGCTTACTTAAGAAATCTTTCTTAACTTTGCTGTTCTCTGGACCCTACATTCAGTTGGGTGTATCTTTCCCTTTCACTTCTCTTCTTTTCTCAGCTATTTGCAAGGCCTCCTCAAACAACCATTTTGCCTTGTTTCATTTCTTTTTCTTGGGGATGGTTTTGGTCACCACTTCCTGTAAAATGTTATGAACCTCTGTCCATAGTTCTTCAGGTACTCTGTGTACCAAATCTAATCCCTTGAATCTATTCATCACCTCCACTGTATAATCATAAGACACTTGATTCAGGTCATACCTGAATGGCCTATTGGTTTGCCCTACTTTCTTTGATTTAAACCTGAATTTTGCAATAAGAGGTTCATCATCTGAGTCACAGTCAGCTCCAGGTCTTGTTTTTACTGATTGTATAGAGCTTCTCCATCTTTGGCTACAAAGCATATAATCCATCTCAATTCGGTATTGACCACCTGGTGATGTCCATATGCAGACTTATTTCTTATGTTGTTGGAAGACAGTGTGTGTTATGACTAGCGCATTCTCTTGGCAAAACTCTGTTAGCCCTTGTCCTGCTTCATTTTGTATTCCAAGGCCTAACTTGCCTGTGAGCCTTTACTATGTGTCATACGATGTACTGGCTAGTGGAACTCCAAGGTCAACAAAAATAGGTCCTCATGTGAGTCAGGGTGTAGTGTAATCATGGATGAATGAGAAATCAGGAGAAACATGTCTCCTTCCTTTTACCAGTAACGCATATTGGAAAATATTTAAATGAGTGTGCCAAGAGGACTGTCCAGGACAAAGCTTAGCCCTGAATGGAGAGCCTGAAAGACAAAGACCATGAATGAACATTCCCTTTTAAGAAAAGGGCAGTTGTTACTCACTTTGTAAGGTTAGAGCCACGTCTTCGCTCTTGGATGCTCCCTGGTACAAAATATCCTGTGTGCATGTGCGTGTACTTTCATTTTTATAACTTGTGCTTGAATTTCTATTATGAGTGTTAACTCCTGTTTCTAAATTCCATTTACCAAATTGAGTTTAGTGTAGCCTGTATAACTGCATCCAGCCTGAGTTAGGCTGATAACCCAATACCTAATGTTCAAAATGGGGACAACTTGCACAGTTGTAAGAATCACCCTTCTGTTTATATTTCCAAAATAAAAACTCATGGCTTACAAGCAATCCTATTGCTACTTGGGTTGTAGTCTTTAAAAATGGATCCTAAGTCTGTTTGAATTCAAGAAACCTAGTGTTTCCCATCAGTAAACTGACCTTGGCTCATATTTCAATAGGTCAATATGGGTGCATGGGGACTCTTGCCTGGGAGGTGTGGCCCTCCACAGTGCGAGAATCTTGGACAAGGGGAGTAGAAAGGGACATGGGTAATTTTAAAGAAAAGATATCTTCAGTCTATTTTATGAATCAAATGGCAAACTGTAAAGCTCAGTAAAGAATCTGACTGGTGGTGTGCAAAAGTTAGTTTGGGAAAACATGGGAAAGAAAAGTTTTATATATGTGTATGTATATATATGTATGTGTGTATATATAGGTGTGTGTGTGTGAATGCATGTGTATATATGTATGTGTGTATATATAGGTATGTGTGTGAATGTGTATATAGGTGTATATATACACACATACATATTTCATTATCCCAAAACAAGGGTGTTGCTTTGTTTGTGTTTGATTTAAAGCCGACTGCATTATTTAGCTCAAAAAATGTACTTCAAGCTTGGGGAAATAAACCTCCTAAAATCATTTTTGTAATGCTGCCTACATTTTTATTTATGATTTCACTTTTGTCTTTAATTTTTATGCAATATTTTCATTAGTTGTGAGAGAAACTAAAACTGGTCAGCTGTCCAGGGATTTAACTCTTATCAAAAAATGCTTCAAAACAAACAGGATGGTGGCAAATTCCTTCCTGTTTTCACTACTATGACATGGTTACAAGAGCACTGCTTGAACAGGGAGACATCTCCACCAGTGCTATTCAGTTCAGTTCAGTTCAGTCACTCAGTCATGTCTGACTCCTTGTGACCCCATGGAGTGCAGCACGCCAGGCCTCCCTGTCCATCACCAACTCCCAGAGTTTACTCAAACTCATGTCCATTGAGTTGGTGATCCCATCCAACCATCTCATCCTCTGTCGTCCCTTTCTCCTCAGTCCTATTACTTGACATTTATGAATTGACCTTGATTCAGAATTATAGTCTGAGAGGTGGAGTAAATATTGGGGATGACCTCACGTAAACTTCTTGCTGAAAATGAGGAAAGTTAAGATACAGAGAGCAGAAAAACTGGAACCTATGTCTCCTAAATGGACATCTCTGATTTATTTGAGTCAGTTTTTCTTTAGGAAGATTTCTCTATGGCTATCTGTGATCTTGTAGGATTTCTCCACTGCACAGCTCCAGGAGGCATTGTTAACACTGGGATCAGAGTGAATGGTGCCCCCCTGGAGTGTGCATCAACTGGAAGTTGTACACACTCTGCAGCCCCTACTACTGCTTTCTCATTGGTGGTGATGTATCTGTTTTGATGGAAGTTCCTCAAAGACAGTCCGTAAGGCTCCGCCCATATCACAACTTCAGTTTTGAAATGTTTCTGTCAAAGAATGAAGAGAAACCAGGCAATGACTGGAAACAAATGAGTATGCAATTTTTTAAACCTAAATTTTAATTGCAGTGTGTGCAATTAAAATGCATAGCACCCAGAACAGAGGTGACTTGATCAGGATGCAGTGTAGCATGATGGACAGCAGGATGCAACATGGCTTCTCAATACAGCTCAGTGTTTGCTCTATTTTGCCATTTTGGCTGCAGCATTATTGGTACCTCAGACACTTACCACTCATCTCAGAGACACAGGGTGTGAATCGAAGGGTCCGATTTGGCCCTATGTATGTCCTTCTGTGAACCTTTTCTGGGGTTTGGCTCTTGATTTCAGCCACCAATATCTGCACCTGAATGGAGTCAAGTAGCACTAGGGTTCTGAAGCTATGACCAAGAAAGAGAGAGAACTGAAAGTGTTCCATCCCATTTTATTGACAATAGTCAAGGAAAATAGTTTTGAAATATTTGTTCGAAGAGGGACTTAAGAAGTCATGTTTATTTGGGAGGTTTATGGCTAAACTCCACCTGCTATTATCCATAGATAACCCCAACAATTTAAATTATAGAAGCTTCATACAGATAATTCAGGGCAAACTTATAGGCAGTCCCTAAAACCTCCTGTTCTGCACTTGGTTGACATAACCAGAAAAATACCCATGATATACTAGGCAGATGCCTTAAATCATAGAGTTCCATGTGATTTTACTCTTGGGCTGAATTTGCATTTATATGAATAGAAATAACAAGTGTGCATCTGAGGAATGGATCCTCTCTCTTATTTGTTTTTTTCAGTTCCCCTATTAAATCCCTTGGCTTTTCCTCTTTTTCCCCTCCTCAGCCTTGCAGGGGAGTTTGTGACTCTAGATTGTTTTAAGGATGCATGTTTAACCAGGGAGAATCTGAATTGGTGGCAGAGCCCACGTGTAGAGATCTGGCAAGAACAGCTCTAACTTGACAGCTCAGTACTAGCAGTCTTGGGTAGAGAGAAGATTATGACAGGTTCAGTTCAGTTCAGTCGCTCAGTCATGTCCAACTCTTTGCGACCCCATGAATTACAGCACTCCAGGCCTCCCTGTCCATCACCAACTCCCGGAGTTCAACCAAACTCATGTCCTTCGAGTTGGTGATGCCATCCAGCCATCTCAATCCTCTGTCATCCCCTTCTCCTCTTGCTCCCAATCCCTCCCAGCATCAGAGTCTTTTCCAATGAGTCAACTGTTCGCATCAGGTGGCCAGACTATTGGAGTTTCAGCCTCAGCATCAGTCCTTCCAATGAACACCCAGGACTGATCTCCTTTAGGATGGACTGGGTGGATCTCCTTGCAGTCCAAGGGACTCGCAAGAGTCTTGTCCAACACCACAGTTCAAAAGCATCAATTCTTCAGCACTCAGCTTTCTTTACAGACTACTGCAAAACCATAGCCTTGACTAGACGGACGGACCTTTGTTGGCAAAGTAATATCTCTGCTTTTGAATATGCTATCTACATAGGTCATAACTTTTCTTCCAAGGAGTAAGTGTCTTTTAATTTCATGGCTGCAGTCACCATCTGCAGTGATTTTGGAGCCCCCCCAAAGAAAGTCTGACACTGTTTCCACTGTTTCCCCATCTATTTGCCATGAAGGGATGGGACCAGATGCCATGATCTTTATTTCCTGAATGCTGAGCTTTAAGCCAGCTTTTTCACTCTCCTCTTTCACTTTCATCAAGAGGTTTCTCAGTTCCTCTTCACTTTCTGCCATAAGGGTGGTGTCATCTGCATATCTGAAATTATTGATATTTTTCCTGGTAATCTTGATTTCAGCTTATGCTTCATCCAGCCGAGGGTTTCTCATGATGCACTCTGCATATAAGTTAAATAAGCAGGTTGACAATATACAGCCTTGATGTACTCCTTTTCCTATTTGGAACCAGTCTGTTGTTCCATGTCCAGTTCTAACTGTTGCTTCCTGACCTGAATATAGGTTCCTCAAGAGGCAAGTCAGGTGGTCTGGTATTCCCATATCTTTCAGAATTTTCCATAGTTTATTGTGATCCACACAGTCAAAGGCTTTGGCATAGTCAATAAAACAGAAATAGATGTTTTTCTGGGACTCTCTTGCTTTTTCAATGATCCAGCAGATGTTGGCAATTTGATCTCTGGTTCCCCTGCCTTTCCTAAAACCAGCTTGAACATCTGGAAGTTCATGGTTCAAGTATTGCTGAAGCCTGGCTTGCAGAATTTTGAGCATTACTTTATTAGCGTGTGAGATGAGTGCAATGGTGCGGTAGTTTGAGCATTCTTTGGCATTGCCTTTCTTTGGGGCTGGAAAGAAAACTGACCTTTTCCAGACAGCTTCAGGCTTATTCAATTATTCTGACTTTATCTTTAAATATGGCTAGGGCATCTTACATAGCTAGTGCTTTAAATATAGATGTATGCCACATATACATGTGTATTTATAATGACTGCTCAGAATAATCCCATGAAATAGATTTGTACATTTCTGTGTTTCTGGGTTACAAAAGAACCTGGAGCTTGGTGAAGTTAAGTGGTTTATCAGGTAATTGTGAGTAGAGTGGTAAATCAGATACAGCGATGCAGGCAGAATTTTAGTCTGCTCAATTTAGAGGTTGTGGGTTTTGTTCTATAAAAAGAGCCATGACTTTGGAAGTTGGAATATGTATCAGAAACTGTTTGGATTGAGGGAAGGGGGGATCATGAGGTTGAATGTGGAAGTCAGTCCCCAGTCTTATGCCAGAGACTCTTCCCTCCAGCACAAGGTCACTGGCTCTGGCATCTGGATCCCAGCCCAGTCTCATGGGTGTAAATGGGTTTACTTCTGGTTCCTCCCATCCAACCCCAGGAAGCAGAAACTGAAGTGGGAGAAAGTCCGAGGTTTGTGCACTGACAAATGAAGTGAACCCCGTCCATTGCTCCCCCACCCCATGTTCTAGTCCCACTTAGTTGAAACCACCAAATAGATAAAGTTGCTATTGTTAGTGTCCTATGTTCAGAAAACCATGACTTAAAGACAAAACATACAGCAACACATGGAAAGAATCTGATTGTTCCATAAAAGTTTGCAACATTACAGTGGAGCTGGAGCTAAAACTAAGAGCTATTAGCCTTTCTCCGTCTCTGATTTTGGGACCACCAGAATAGAAATGGATTTAAAAGATATTTTGACATACTCATAAAAATTTTATTAGACCACTGAAAGAAAAAGTGGAAATTTTTGTTGATCCTACATGTCAGTAGAAAGGCTACTCATATCATATACATGGGCTCTGTTTCTTGGTGTGGACCCAGTGAAGTAAGTTATATTTTTCCTAGTACATTTATTGAAAAAGCACATTTTTACCTCAGTAATATCCATGTGAGCAAAGCAAAAAATCAGATTTTATTGCCAGTTTTACCAGAATCTGAAGTAATGGTGATACTGCTAATATTATTACTACCCTTACTGTGATTTCTGGCTATTTATTGTTTCTCTGCTACGTACCAAGCATTTCACTGTGATTAGAAGTGGATTACATCAAATCTTAGGGCAGGTTTTTGTTAGTCTCTGGTCTGTTTCCTATCTCCTTGGATATCATTGCATTCTGTGATCTCAAGGTTTATAACCATACTTTTGTGGAAATTCCCAAAAAGGTAGACTTCTTTTTCTTCCCCTAATCTTACTGGGCCTACAGAGAAATAACAAGTATTATGGGATAGATCCTTTTGGAGGAAAGACTGTGGATTGCAGAAATTTTTAAAAAAGTGCATGAGTGAAAATACAATAACACTGCAACTGGATATGCCACTATGATTTTCATTTCTGCTCATTCCTTAAATCTGAACCCTGATATACAAACAGGCTGTTTCAATAAGAGAGTAAGATGGAGGGAGCTTCCACTGACAGTCATGTTCTTGTGTGGGCTCTACCCCAGACAGTCAGTAATGTGAGAAATTGCTTTGGTTTTAGAGTCCTGTGGGCCACTTGTAACTCTGAAACTGCCTTAACATGAAGCAAACCACTTCTGCCAAGAGCCCACTTAAGAAATGGCTTTGCTCGACATCTGCCTACTGAAGAGTTCACCCTCCCTGAAAAACAGAACACTTCACTCCCAGGAAAGTTGATTACCTGAGAAATAGACCTAATACTCCAATACAGAGAAAATGCAAAATTGCTTCTTTTATGTCCACATTTTTCTACTGTGCCAGAACAAATTACCCGTTCCTCTGTACATTTGGAAAAAGGAATGGCAGACTAAGGAAAAATAACTTGATCTTAAAGGCATTTGTTACTTCCAAGTAATAATTATTTGGCACTGTTTCTTCACCTCTTCAGCAGAAAAATGAGTCTTGACTAACACTGCGCACATAATCAGAATGTGTTAACACGTGGAAATTCATATATATATATATATATATATATATATATGCTGGAGAGATAGGGTCTGCTAGTTGTTTTGCTGGCTTTACTGAATTGCTTGCATTTTTTTTATGTTTTCTGTGATTCCAATATTATCCAAGATTTGTAGAGGTGTCAGTTGGAAGGCCCTTGGGGAGTAACCACTTGGCTTTTCAATCTCATTGAGTATATGGAGAAGTAGCAAGGTCAATGCCAAAATACAGCAAAGTTCACTGAAGAAGGAGAACAGAAATATTCCAGATTTGGGAACACTAAAGTTACTGTGTAGGTGGCAATATTAAAGCACCATTCTTGTAGATACTATTGTAGTTTTCATACTAATTCATCCTAACGTGATTACTGATGCCTCTAACTAAAATGAACAAAGTTAGTATGGCTGTTTAAGCTATGGTTTAGAGATTTGGAGGTTTCCTTTTTATAGGGGTACCATGTTAATGTTGTTTTTGTAACAAGCTTTACTCATGAGTATGCGTATATTTCATGTATCACTACATCATTAACTTGCTACAGTATGGAGACAGATGTAATAGCTTCTTGTACCACCAGTTTATTTTCAGAACTTGGATGAGTTATGCATAATTTGTTGAAATTGACTTCAATCCCTAATCTCCTTTTTATCCTCTCACTACCTGAAAGCTCCAGATCTGATTCCCAAGTGGTTCCTCTTCTGGTGTTTTTCTCCTTACTCTTGCAGGTGGTCATGAGCCCATGTGTCAGGAATGGGTGGGCAGGTCTATCTATCTTTGCAGCTTCATCAGTGCTAAGAATGTGTTTATATTACAGGACCAGCTGCTGTGGCATTGGAGCAGAGATAAATGTTATCCCATGTGTATTATAAACAAATGGCTAAGTGGGGATCAATATTAATATGAGAAAATGAGGAGTCATTGAACTCAACAACAATCTCCACCCCCTCCCCTGGCGTTTGGCATCAACTTGCCCTCCTCATGGAATAATTGCTGGTTGTCTGTGTTACCTACACATCACGAGCCAAGGAAATGATGATGCGGTCATGACTTCCACATTTTAACTAAGAATGGTGAGCCGTGAAGGAGAGAAGGTTTGGCTTGAGCCCCACTTGGCAGGAATTTCATTTTCAAAGTACTTCACAAAGAAAACAGAGACCCTAAGTATGGATTAATTTTATTTTTGCCCCGACATGGTAAGTTAGTTTCTGAGCTACTGCAATTCTCATGACTGACACGGTTATTGCTATTTCAGCTGCTGGTGCTGTGAGATCTTAACTACCAGTTAGGAGGAATCTTGTGCTTTTAAACTTAGGATGCATTGAATTTACTGCATTGTATGACTGTATGGTGGAGGCTTCTGGAACTGCCAGTCCCTCACCTGATAGAAGATGAGGGATAAACCTATCAAATATCTAAGTGTAAGCATGAATCACTTTAATAGATGCCCAGACATGATTTGATAATTCCATTGATCAAGATACAAATTAAACCTTAGTGACTGATTTCCCCACACTTTATGAGGATGATTCCTTGCATAGGATCAAGGCAATAATGGAAATGACTCAGCACTTGCCCCTCTGAACCTAGTTTGCAGAAAAGCTTCATAATTTAGATGCAAAACTGTGATGGAACAAAACCTGAACCTGGCAATGTCTTTGGTACAAGTGCTTTTTGCCTTACTAGCTTTTCCAAATTTTCTCCATAGGTTCCACTGCCTAAAGTTTAATATAAAGCAAATAGGCTCTTTTGTGTACTTCGAGGTAGAAATGACTTATAAAAAATATATTAAAATGAGAAAACAGATTTTGGTCATTTTGCTTCTACTGACTTTTTCCAGTTAAAAAGAGAAAACCCCTCACAACCAGGAGCTATTAACAGTAAAGGCAAATGGTAGCAGAGAATTAATGAAAGTGTCACACTGGCTAAGGGTGCTTTGGCCTGGAGTCAGAGCCTTCAGTGTTCCAATTCCCAAGTCCCTGATTAGTCATTCTGGCTAAGTTACAAACTTTTCTGAGATTCAGTTTCTACATTTTTTAATAAATTTTATTTATCCATCTAATTGTGTATTTGGCTGTGGCGCGTCTTAGTTGCTGCGCGGGCTTTCCTCTAGTTGCGACAAGCAAGGGCTAGTCTTCCTTGAGGTACACGGGTTTCTCATTGCAGTGGCTTCTCTCGCCGCGGAACACAGGCTTTAGAGTGTTTTGGTTTCTGTAGGTTCCCAGGCTCTAGAGCACAGGCTCAGTAGTTGTGGTGCACAGGCTTTATTGTCCTGGGGTCACGCGGGATGTTCCCAGACAAGGGATCGAACCTGTGTCTCCTGCATCGGCAGGAGGATTCTTTCCCACGGAGGAAAAAGGGAAGCCCATTTTCTGTGGCTTTTAATGTGGAAAAGATGATGGCATCTGTCTGGCAGGACAACACGCTCACTTCCTCTCCAGGGATCTGAAAGGCTGTCCGCAGGAGAAACCGTGTGACCTGACAAGAGCCTTGGAGCAGCAGTCTGGCTCCTGATCCTGCCCTTGTCACTATCTGGTGTGTGATGCGAGGTGAGATGCTTACTCTCTGTGAACTAGTATCTTCACTTGAACAATGTTGATAGTGTATTTTGTTCTTATATACATGCTATATTGGGCTGAGTTCTAAGAAATCACTATATTTTATAAGCTTTATTGAGATATAATCAATATAAAACACCATGCAAGCTTAAGGTATATAACATACTAATCTGGTACGCTACTGCTGCTGCTGCTGCTAAGTCGATTCAGTCGTGTCCAACTCTGTGCGACTCCATAGATGGCAGCCCTCCAGGCTCCTCTGTCCCTGGGATTCTCCAGGCAAGAACACTGGAGTGGGTTGCCATTTCCTTCTCCAATGCGTGAAAGTGAAAAGTGAAAGTGACATCATTCATCGTGTCTGACTCTTAGCGACCCCATGGACTGCAGCCCACCAGACTCCTCTGTCCATGGGATTTTCCCGGTTAAGAGTACTGGAGTGGGGTGCCATTGCCTTCTCCGAATCCGGTACACTAACATATTACAAAATATTCACCCACATAAGTTAGCTAACAACTCCATCACTTCACATAACAACCATTTCTTTTATGTGCTGTGAGCAATTATGATCTACCCTCTTAGCCACTTTCAAGAATAGAATTCAGTGTTGTTAACTTGTCACTATGCCCTGCATTAGATACACCAAACTTATTCATTTTGTAACCTAAACGTTTGTTCTCTCTGACAAACATCCCCCCACTCCACATACATTCCCCCTCCTGCTCATCCTCTGTCCCTGGTAAACAGTCCAGTTTCAGGTTCTAAGTTTGGCATTTTGTAGATTCCGCGTGTAATGACATCGTACGGCACTTGTCTCTCACTGTCTGACTAATTTCACTTAGCATAATGACCTCAAGTTCCATCTGTGTTGCCACAGATGGCAGGATTTTCTTTTTCATGGGTGAATGATATTTTTCTCTGCGTATATATACATATACACATACATCACATCTTCTTTCACTGCTCATCTATTGTCAGACACTTAGGATCTCTTGCTATTGTGAAAGATGCTGCAATGAACACGGAGTGCAGACATCTCTTCAAGGTCCTGATTTCATTTCCTTCGATTACATACCCAGGAGTGGAATTGTTGGATATAGGGTAGTTCCAGTTTTAATTTTTTGAGGAACCTCTGTACTGTCTTCTGTAGCAGCTGTACCAATTTACATTCCTACCAACAGTCCTCCTAAAAAATTACCTTTTCTCCACATCTTTGCTGACACTTATCTCTTATCTAGTTGATAATAGTCTTTTGAACAGGCATAAGGTGCTCATTGTAAATTTGACTTAAAATTGCTATTTTTATAAGTTAAAATAACTACATGTTGGCAATTTCATGTAATTTGAGCTAAGTAGGATTTTTTTTTAATCTCTACAAACTTAAGAGAAACTATCATAGTGACCTCAAATTTAATTGTGAAAAAAATGAAGAGATAAGAAATGATTAGAGAATGATGGAGATTTGGAGGGTGGTGAAAGAGAGGCAAGTATTTTTCAGATTCTTTCCTTTTTTTGTTTCCCTTCTTTCTGTGTTAAACTCCTAGATGGTTTTATATGCTTTGTTGTTGTGTTGACATCATGAACACAGGTTTTGACAAGATTGCTTTATTCTGCAGTGATCTGGTTACCTGTGGCACAGGGTTCATTTCAGGGCTCCATCTGCTAAGAAGGCTCTAGAAATAGTGGTGTAGGGAGAGGATGAGTAGGAGGGCTATCTTAGATGGAGTGTTTTGGGAATGCCTATTAAAGAGATGTCATTTATCATCTACCAGCTCAAATGGGAGATGAAGTCAGATCAGGCTTGATCTAGGGGATAATTATTCCAGGCAGAGGCAATGGGAAGTGTAAAACCTCTCAAGCAGGAAGGAGCTTAGTTCAAGGAACAGAAAAAAAGCAGGCTAACATGGTGAGTGATAGGAGACGAAGGGTCAGAGGCACAGCAGGCTGTATCATGCTGGGCCTCATAGACTGTGTTACGGAATCCCTTGAGAAGTCATTGGAGAGTAACAAGATGGGAGTAACAAAAGGAGCATCCTTTTTGTCATGTGGTAAATTTTATTGAAGAGACAAAGCAGTGGGTAAAGGCAGACCTGTAGGAGGAAGCAGAGACTTTCCACAATCCCTTCAAGTTGGGGTTCAGTTCAGTTCAGTTGCTCAGTCATGTCTGACTCTTTGCATGCCAGGCTTCCCTGTCCATCACCAGCTCCCGGAGTTTACCCAAACTCATGTCCATTGAGTTGGTGATGCCATCCAACCATCTCATTCTCTGTCGTCCCCTTCTCCTCCTACCTTCAATCTTTCTCAGCATCAGGGTCTTTTCTAGTGAGTCAGTTCTTCACATCACATGGCCAAAGGATTGGAGTTTCAGCCTCAGCATCAGTCCTTCCAATGAATATTCAGGACTTATTTCCTTTAGGGTGGACTGGTTGGATCTCCTTGCTGTCTCAGGGACTCTCAAGAGTCTTATCCAACACAGGAGTTCAAAAGCATCAATTCTTTGGTGCTCAGCTTTATTTATAGTCCAACTCTCACACCCATACATGATTACTAGAAAAAACATAGCTTTGACTAGACAGACCTTTGTTGGCAAAGTCATGTCTCTGCTTTTTAGTATGCTGTCTAGGTTGGTCATAACTTTTCTTCCAAGGGAAAAAAAAAGTTGGGTTTATGATAAAGAATCAGGTCAAAGTAGGATTAAGCCTAAGTTTAGTCATCTATAAGTCTTATGTGTTTTGTCTATATATCAATAACGATGACAGTTTTTTCTAAGTGGGCTGTGGTTTAGTCATTAAATGCCTCAGGCCCCAATTGTGCCATTCATTTTAACCCTACAAAGTTAAATAATGCAAAGAAAACTATTCTATGAAGATGGGGAGATTTGGGCAGGAAGATTGATCAGTCTTTATTTACTTTTTAACCAAGTTTCTAAACATTGGTGTAGCTCTGTGTATCTGTACAAAACAAAATGCAATTGTATTGAAGTATCTGGATAGAAAATGACTGTTTCCCCAAATATCTGACTGTTTTCCCCACCTCAAATATTTCAATTTATATTCTGATTAAGAGTAGCCACCGTATGATTTAGAAAATACTAATACTTATCACTTTGCTCTGATTATGTAACATATTCTAAGCTAATGAAGCATACTTAAGCAGCAAAATATATTCATGTAACTACAGAAATAAAAATTATAGCTAATATTCATGGGCACTTATATGCTGAACACTAACTGAAGTGCTTTACATATATTAACTCACTTAATTCTCACAATAATGGCCTGTGATAGGTATTATTTTTTAATCTATAATTTAACATGTGACAAAAGTGGAGAAGAAAAAGATTTGCCTAGAAACTTGCTCTAACCACACCTATATGACATTTAAAATAAATAAATACAAATTTATTAAATAAAAAATAAAGAGTTCCATCAAAATAAGGTGATACTTTCGGCTATTCATACCCACAACTCAACATTCACTATTAGTGTTACAAACTTACTTTCTCATAGAAGATGGTCTCCTTTAGCCAGATTCAGCTGATTGATTTAGGAGTATGGTAGGGACATGAGGAATGAATTATTGCTAAAACTGTTTTTTAGACCACCAGTTAGAAAGGGCAGTTGAAAGGCTGATGTTGAAAGGGGGTTCCATGCTCAGAGATCCAGTTACAGCATCTTTTCAGGGAGGTGGAGGTGGAGTGAATGTTAATTTACTACAGAATTTAAAAAAATTATTTTGAAAACTTAAGACCAGAATTTTCCAGACTCATTCACTATGGAGATATGTTCTCTTCCAAGTAATAGTAATACCAGTTTTTGTAGAACACACATATCAAAGCACAATTTTTTTGTAGAATATAGCAATCAACTTGATACTCTGATAGGAGTTTCTTAACTTGGGATCAATGAGTTTCCTAAGACTACCTGCAAAACTGTGTGTATATGTGCTTAGTGCAATATGTACAGCCACTCTCCCCAGGCCCCACCACCTCCTAGGCCTCAGGCTCATCACCTTCCTCTGATTCTCAAAGGGACCTCTGAGCCCTTAAGAATACTTAAGGGCTGCTTAAGAATGGATGCTTAAGAATCCCAGACAGGGATTTTCCCTGTGGAAACATACTTGATAAGATAAAATCCTTTTTAGCTAGTGTAAAAAAGAATTTATGGAGGGACTAAAGAGCTCATTGTTCATTTAAAGTTTAAAAAAAAAAAAGAGAGAGACTGCTGCTCTCCGTTACCCTCCTTTAATTACAGGCTTTTTAAAATAAGTATGTGGCCCTGTTTCGTACTTGGCATTTCTAAACAGCATAAAGTCAGCTGAAGTACCTTTCCCTCTGAAGCCATCAATGAAGAAATGAAAATGAATTCTTTGTGTTCCTCTAACCTTTGTTTGGGCTTCCCTGGTGGCTCAAGTGGTAAAGAATCTACATGCAATGTGGGAGACCTGGTTTCGATCCCTGAATTGGGAAGATCCTCTGGAGGAGGGCATGACAGCTCACTCCAGTATTCATGCCTGGAGAATCCCATGACAGAGGAGCCTCACAGGCTACAGTCCATGGGGTCACAAAAAGTCAGACATGACTGAATGACTAAGCACAACACAACATTTGTTTGGGGCTTCGCTGGTGGTTAGACTTAAAGACTCTCAGGAGACCCAAGTTTGATCTCTGAGTTGGAAAGATCCCCTGGAGAAGGAAATGGCAACCCACTCCAGGATTCTTGCCTGGAGAATCCATGGACAAAGAAGCCTGGTGGCCTACAGTCCATGGGGTCACAAAAAGTTGGACACAGCTGAGCAACTAACACAACAACAACAACTTTTGTTTGAGCTAAGATTAAATGATAACTGTCTATGATGTATTTAATTTGGTCAAGAGGTCTCGTTCTTTTAGATCAGCTGTGAAAAGTGGAGTCTTGCACTTGGGGAGACCAGGCCATGAGTGAGAGAACAGCAATAGTGAAGATAGCAGGGCAACATCACATTCCCCCTATAAGGAGGTAAGTTAGGTGTGGGCACGCACCCTGTGTTGTGCTAACCATCATGATCTGGTACTTAATACCGAGCCTGGCACATGGCAGTGTTGACCAAATATTTGTGGAATGAATATAATGGAGCTTAGAATCAGAACAATTTTCATTTTATTGCCAAGAATGTTCAGGGAATGCTCCCGGCTTAATCCTTTCATTTATAATATATGAGAAAACCTAGGCTCCAACTCAGACTTAAGGGAGAAAATGTCTCAGAACTTGGCTGAGATCTAAGAATTTTACAAAAGGTAGAAGCTTTTGGAAAAAGAATTTCCAGAACCAGGGCTGGTTACCTTCAGAAAACTGAGATAAGTTGTTCTTTCTGGTGTTAGGTGACATTATGTGATTGAACTTCAGCATTTAGCAACTGAGAATAACTTGGAATGCTAGAACCAGGAAAAGAAGGCCAATATAACATGAATTTAACCCTGTTAGATGATAAAGCATATATTATAATTTGCTTTTTTAAAATTGCTCTGTATAACAGGATGTGGTATGGTTCAATCTCTTTGAGATTTTCTTTTTATTTGTGTTCTCTTGTAATGAATAGACAATGAGTTTCTTCATTTTCCTGCCCAAATTAACCTTAAATCATTCCATCCACCATGCTTTCCTTCATATATGTTAGTTGCTCAGTCATGTTTGCGACCCCATGGACTGTAGCCTACCAGGCTCCTCTGTCCATGGAACTCTCCAAGCAAGAATACTGGAGTGGGTAGCTAGTCATTCCCTTTTCTGGGGAATCTTCATAACCCAGCGACTGAATCCAGGCCTGTTGCATTGCAGGTAGAGTCCTTAGCATCTGAGCCACCAGGGAGGCTTGCTTTCCTTCACAGGCATAGCTAACCCCAGGAAGTGGCTATTACCAGTAATGGCAGGCAATCTGGCAAAACTTGAGTCTTTTTAAGACTTTAACAATACTTTCATATTTATTTCTCTTTGATGTCTCAAATTATTTATTTTTCTGTCTTTGAAAAAAATGATCCATTTCTCAATTAAAATAAGTAGGCATTAGAATTTCTAAAATACTTTTCTAATGAGGAATCCTCACATTTACAATACAAAAGACACAGGCAAATTAGAAGCTTTATTAAACTATTATAAATGTGTTGGATATCTTAAGGAAATAGGAAAGCAAAAATAAATCAGATTCCCAGCTTTTTACTGGTTCTTTGGAAAACAAGAAATAGGGAACTCAGACCAATTCAAAAAAAAAGAAAAGGAAATAGGTAACTCAGTAGCACTTGTCTGAAAAATGTGACTGTCCCAAAGGCTTCTGTGTTTTGATTCCTGTTGTTATAGAGGTCAAACAGTTGGGACATGACTGGACTTGAGATGATGCTGTGGGGTCAGAGGAACAAGGCTTGGACACTGTAGTCTTAGAAGTCACTACTAAATGATAGAATTATGATGAAGTTACTTTTTTTTCTGATAAAAGTCAACAGAAGGATGTTCACCTGGGTCCTTTCACCTGAATATTTGCCAACAAAGTCTGATTTCTTCATCCTTATTTTTAAATGAATATAATGTCTGACAGTGTGTCTGGTGTATATTACATTTATAAGCAATGTATTTCTTGAATATTAAAATATTAGTTTTAGGACTTTACCTTGCATACAAATATTCTTTATTTCTTTTTATTGTCCCATGTGTTGTGTTGTTAATATAAATATTTAACATATCAAGATTTAATAAAAACAGAGATAACATTTGGAAGAGTAGCTTCCTTTTCTATGAAATAGCCATGTATTCATGTATGTGTAAGCTTGTATTTTCATAGCTCATAACTATCATTAAGTAGTATGTTTTTAAAAATGTACTCAAGTGTATCTTTAAAAGACAAGTTAGAATGACTCCGTTGTAATTATAATAGGGTTTTTTGATTTTGTTTGTTTGTTCTTTTAGGTAGGTAATATACATTTTAAAAATTGTATGCATTGTATGCATGTTTAGGAGAAGGAAATGGCAACCCACTCCAGTATTCTTGCCTGGAGAATCCTGTGTATGGCGGAGCCTGGTGGGCTGCTGTCCAAAGGGTTGCACAGAGTCGGACATGACTGAAGTGACTTAGCATGCATGCATGCATGCATTGGAGAAGGAAATGGCAACCTACTCCAGTACTGTTGCCTGGAGAATCCCAGGGACAGAGGAGCCTGGTGGGCTGCCGTCTATGGGGTCACACAGAGTTGAACACGACTGAAGCACTTTAGCAGCAGCAGCATGCATGGCTGAGGACTACAATAAAGGTTGTCTAGCTATTATCTGGATTTTAATAGAAACAGAAGCAAACTTGTCATTTATACACGTTTGTTGTTTGGTTGCTAAGTCATGTCTGATTTTTTGTGATCCCATGGACTGCAGCACACCAGGCTTCCCTGCCTTTTACTGTTTTCTGGAGTTTGCTCAAACTCATGTCCATTTAGTCCATGAGGTCATCCAACCATCCTCTGTTGCTCCCTTCTTCTCTGCCCTCAGTCTTCCCCAGCATCAAGTTCTTTTCCAGTGAATCAGCTCTTGGCATCATGTGGCCAAACTATTGAGAACATATCATATTTACATTATAACTTATTTATCTTCTTAAAAATTATTAAAATCAATACTATATAGAGAAAGCACAGTTATCCTATTAATGCAGGAAGGTCAACATTTTGGATGCTGCCTTGTCTTCTCTCCAGAAGTGGCATTTTTCATGGACAGAGCACAAAGTTACAAGCCAAGGCCCAGTTAATGTTTACTGGGATAAGCAACTTCCTGTGCAGTATAGTTTTGGTATGCTAGGAAGTGATACTTCAAGCAATAATAGTGTGATCCCTTGCACTTGAGCAACCCATGGTCACTGTGGGTCATCAAAAGTTATATTCATATCTTCTTGAGCTCAACAATAAAATTTTTTTTCCAGGGAAATTGATCAAATTTTATTGACAACAGTTTTAGTAAGAAACCCTTTTATTTGAGAATGACTGTTAAAAATAAGTTCACTGCTTTTTATGATTTTTAAGAGTATTTTTAAAATTAAATTTTACTGGAGTGTAGTTGATTTACATGTTGTGTTTCTACTGTATAGCAGAGAATCATTATACATATATATGTATCCACTTTTTAAGATTCTTTTCCCAAAGACCTTATTACAGAGTATCCAGTAGAGTTCCCTGTGCTATACAATAGGTACTTATTAGTTATCTATTTTATATATAGTAATATGCGTGTCAACCCCAATCTCCCATTAAATCCCTCCTCCCTCTTCCTGCCTTGATAACTACAAGTTTGTTTTCTATATATGTGATTTTATTTCTGTTTTGTAAATAAGTTTATTTGTAGAATATTTTTAGATTCCAGACATAGCAATATCATATTTGTCTTTCTCTGTCTTACTTCATTCAGTATGACAATTTCTGCTGCTGCTGCTGCTAAGTCACTTCAGTCGTGTCCGACTCTGTGTGACCCCATAGACGGCAGCCCACCAGGCTCCCCCATCCCTGGGATTCTCCAGGCAAGAACACTGGAGTGGGTTGCCATTTCCTTCTCCAATGCATGAAAGTAAAAAGTGAAAGAGGGAAGTCGCTCAGTCATGTCCGACTCTTCACGACCCCATGGACCGCAGCCTACCAATGACAATCTCTAGGTCCATCCATATCACTGCCAATACTCATTCAACAAATACTCATTAACAAACATCCAAAAAAATGGTAAAGTAGGAGGAAGAAGAGGAAAAACAGGATCTGTGGAATTAGTTCAGCTTGGGTTTAAATCCTAGTCTGGCATCTATCTAGTTTTCTGGTCATGCTCTTCTGTAAATGGCATATTAAAAGTCTGTACAATTCTGGGGATTAAATGACATCCTGCATATCAATTACCTGGCATGCTTCCTGAAACAAGGAAGCTTTTGAATAAATAGTACATATAAAGAGCCAACTCACTGGAAAAGACATTGATGCTGGGAAAGATTGAGTGCAGGAAGTGAAGGGGATGACAAGGACAAGATGGTTGGATGACTCAGCGACTCAATGGACATGAGTTTAAGCAAGCTCCAGGAAATGGTGAAGGGCAGGGAATCCCCATGTGCTGCAGTCCATGAGGTTGCAAAGAGTCAGACACAACTTAGAGACTGAACAACAACAATATTGTTACATGAAAATAGCTGTCATTTAATATTCTACCACCAAGCGCCAAACATTCTAACATTTTCATGTATTTCCTTCCATTCAATTTTTTTAGGCATACATTCACATTGTTGAGATCATATTGTATATATACTTTTTTATACTTTATTTTAATACAGTATAGCATTAAAAACAGATAAATTTTCATGTATCAAATTGGCAATGCCGATAAAAAGATAACACATGAGATTGAGAGTTACAAGTACTGTTGTGTATTACTGGTGAGAGTATAAATCTATCTAGAAAGCAATTTAGGAACTATATTTCAAGAGCATTAAAAACCATTTACCTTATGACCTGGTAATTTTATTTCCATATAGCCAGTCTGAGGAAATAAGTGAATATATGAACAGAGACTTATGGTCAAAGAAGTTCATTGAAGAGTCATTTAACACAGGAGGACAAAACTCATTACTGCCTACTATAAGGAAACTATACGTAAATTATGCTATATTCAAAATATAAAAATAAAATAGACAAAGAGTAATTAAGAATATGGAAAGAGGTTCCTGATATGATGGTGCATGGAATGTGCATAATGCATGTTGCAAACCTCCAGTAGTTCAATTTAGTTTTTAAAAAAGCAAGAATGTGTGGAGAATGGCCTGGAAAAATATGAGCCTAAATAGCAGTACCCATTATCTCTGCCTGTTGGGATTATGTATGATATTTATTGAAGTATTTAGTGGTTTATTAGTATCTCTCAAATTTTCTGCTTGGAATATGGGCTTATGTAAACATAAATGGTGAATAGATATGTATCATATATACATACACATATACATACACGTACATATACACATGCATACATACACATACACCTTTTATGTTTACAGGTGTTCAATGCAGAAAATTTTGGAAATAAAAAGTACACATACACACACATATATTTATATATTTAAATGCACACACACAAACGTATGAGAGTTGGACCATAAAGAAGGCTGAGCGCTGAAGAATTGATGCTTTCAACTTGTGTTGTTGGAGAAGACTTTTGAGAGTCCCTTGGACTGGAAAGAGATCAAACTACTTAATTCTAAAGGAAATCAACCCTGAATATTCATTGGAAGGACTGATGCTGAAGCTGAAGCTCCAATACTTTAGCTACCTGATGCGAAGAATCAACTCATTGGAAAAGACCCAGATGCTGGAAATGATTGAAGGTAAGGAAAAGCAGGTAGCAGAGGATGAGATAGTTAGATGGAATCATTGACTCAACAGACATGAGTTTGAGCAAATGCTGGGAGACAGTGGAGCCTGGGGTGCTATAGTTCATGGGGTTGTGGAGTTAGACACGACTTAGCAACTGAATGACAAGGAACAACACATAGGAAACAGAAGCAAACATTACATCCTGAGAATTTACCCGTGCCATTAATAGTCTTAAAATTTCAAAACTGTCTATTTTTAATAGCTTTACAGTGTTTCATTTTGAGGCTATACCACAATGTCTTTAACCTTTTTTTTTTCTTTGGTATTGTTTAAAATGTATGGATAATTGCAGTGTACATCTTTGCACATAAATATTTTTGCATTTCTAGACCATTTCCTTTCTGGTGCAAAGGCATGGTTGGGTCATGTAAGCAAACCTGGGTAGGTATGTCTGGGTGTGTGAATACACTCACCTGGCTGTGCACCTCCAGGAGCAGGAGGGAGAAAATGAGACCATCTCTTCAGAGAATGGAGAGAAACGATGTGGCATTTCTGGGAAGGAAGGAAAAGGCTTTTCTAATTGGAAACCAGAATGTTCTGATGATGACTTACTGCTTGAGAGAGAATTTAATTGTTATGCTGCTGTGGCCACTTCACGTTGTTGTTGCTGGTTTTTGTTTGTTTGTTTGTTTATCTTGAACTCTCCTTGCAGATTCTTTGCCTGGCTAGGCTCTTCTTTCAAGACACACTTGTGTTCTAATGGTTTCCAACATGGGCTGAGAGCAATACTCTCACAGCATCCTGCATCTATTTCCGTCTTTGTAATTTCTCTTCTATGTCGAACTGATCTAAACACTCAGTTTTATGTCTCTGGTGCCATGAAAGGTGTTTGGCACATGGTGGTTGTTCCATACATTTTTTGTGGGGGAACCAGAAATACATTGGTTCTGACAGTGGTTGTTGCTGTTCAGTTGCCAAGTCACATCCAACTCTTTGGGGCCCCATGGATTGCAGCAGATCTGACTTCTCTGTTCCTCACCATCTCCCAGAATTTGCCCAAGTTCATGTCCATTGAATCAGTGATGCCACCCAACCATCCCATCTTCCATTGCCCTCTTCTCCTTCTGCCTTCAATCTTTCCCAACATCAGGGTCTTTTCCAATGAGTTGACTGTTTGCATCAAGTGGCCAAAGTATTGGAGCTTCAGCTTCTGACAGTGCACAGGTTTGTAATTCTAAGGGCACATGCAGCCCTGTGTTTCCTCTCTTCCCTTTGCTCCCAAATCACACTGATTATGCATAAATCAGCATGATTTTCTTGTTAAGCCTTTTTAAAAGAACAGAAACTTTCCCAAACTACCTGAAAACCCAGTTTACAACAATGCTCACTGCATTTCATTACAGTCAATTCTTAATTTTTTTTTATAAGCTTGGATTAAGGTGCAGCTAGTAAGGAACAGTCAGAGAAGGCAATGGCACCCCACTCCAGTACTCTTGCCTGGAAAATCCCATGCACGGAGAAGCCTGGTAGGCTGCAGTCCATGGGGTAGCGAAGAGTCAGACACGACTGAGTGACTTCACTTTCACTTTTCACTTTCATGCATTGGAGAAGGAAATGGCAACCCACTCCAGTATTCTTGCCTGGAGAATCCCAGGGACGGGGGAGCCTGGCGGGCTGCCATCTATGGGGTCGCACAGAGTTGGACATGACTGAAGCGACTTAGCAGCAGCAGCAAGGAACAGTGGCCTTCCAGAAAGATCTAGTATTCTCTTTGCTGGGCTTGTGGCAAATAACATAGGATATTCCCCTGAGGCACTCAAGGGTATTGTAGAAGTAAGTTATCCAAAGTGGAGGTTAATATTTGTATTACAATTTATAAATTAAAGTGATTTCATCTACATTGTCTCACTTAATTTGCTGATTGCTAACATTCCTATGAGAATGAAGCTGTTCATTCCACAGTTTCAGATAAAGCTTTAAGATAGAGTCCTACTGAGAAAAGTAATCCCCATAATGGTATAGTTATCAGATCATTTTCTTCTGGAAGGTATTTGCAAGGGGAAAAATCCTGATCTTGAAGGACAGGAAGAGGGGGAAATGACATGAAGGAGAATAAATACACCAACTAGTGATAAGTTTTTCATGATTCACAATGTTCCTTTTGCTAGTTCAGGTTGGAGGAAGAAAATTCAATGTAGCTTCTATCATGTGTGCTAAATTGCTTTAGTCATGTCCATCTCTTTTCAATACCCATGGACGGTAGCCCGCCAGGCTCTTTGTCCATGGGATTCTCCAGGCAAGAGCATTGGAGTGGGTTGCCATGCCCTTCTTCATGGTATCTTCCTGACCCAAGGACCGAACCCGTGTCTCTTACTTCTCCTGCATTGGCAGGCAGGTTCTTTACCACTAGCACCACCTGGGAAGCCCCAGCATCTATCATGGTTCTCTTAAAACTGAAAACCTAGGAGTGTCCCTGGTGGTCCAGTGGTTATGACTTTGCCTTCCAATGCAAGGAGTGTGGGTTCAATCCCTGGTGGAGGAGCTAGGATCCCACATGCCTCGTGGCCAAAAAACAAAAAACCAAAACAGAAGCAGTCTTGTAACAAACTCAGTGAAGTCTTTAAAAATGGTTTAAAAAAAAACACTAAAAAAAAGTTGAAAACCTAATCATAGGCCAACTTATTAATTCCCCTAATTTTTTTTGAAGGCCTATATCATCATCATCATGATGTAATGAGTGTTTGCTGCTCTAAGAGTCATATATGAATTATCTAAATTGATCTTCCAAGAAATTTATTTTTATTGTTATGTACATATTAGACAAGAGTAAACTAAGGTACCTTGCCCAAAGTCAAAGAAAGTGTTGAAACAGGAATTTAAATTTAGCCAATCTGACTCCAATTGCCTTATCAATGGACACACAGCACTACTACTAATTTTTATCTTTATGTTTATCTTTAGCCCAAATCATCTCTATTTGCTCTGAATCTTTTAAGGACTAGTACTTTTATAAGTACATATTTATGATATCTTTCAAATAATATTCTATCTTATAGCCATTGGGGTACTAATATTACTGTCTCCTTTCTTTGCTCTAATATCGTTAACCTTTCCCATCTTTGGCATTTACTTACCTGCTACCTTCCCCATGGAGTCTTTCCATACACTTCTTCCTCCTCTTGGGATCTGCTTTTACTTCTCCTTCATCTAAATCAGTGTTTCTCCCTGTTGGTTGTACATGTAATCACTCAGGGGTCCTTAAATAATACCAATGCCTTGGTCTCACCCCAGAGATTCTAGTTTACTTGGTGTGGCCAAGATATCAAGATTCCCCAAAGCTCCCCAAGTTATTTAAATCTGCAGCCATATTTGGAAAACACTGGTCTGAACATTTCCTACTTATTTTTCACATTTCTTCTGCTGCATTTTCACTTCCTTCACTAGAGTTCAATGTCCCTATTTCCTATTACAATCTGTCATAACATGATGTAGTTATAGCTTATAAACTCTTGGAATTGGTAGTGGCCATGGAGAGGAGGAGAGCCCAGGAGAGCCTCTGAGGTACTGAAAGCCCAGTGAAGAAAATATTTGAGGAAGAGTTGATAAGCTGTGTCATATGCTGTCATGTAAAATGGATTTATTAATAGTAATATGGACAACAGTGGTAGCCTTGAGATCAACAGAAGCCATTGGAATGGTGGAAAACAAAACCCTGAGTAGAAAACCAAAAATTGATGACACAGGAGAGAGGCCAAGACAATCACCAGGGCAAAATTCTTGGGTACATAAAAGGGATGGGTTTTAGTGAACTTCAGCTCATTTAATCCTTGCCACAATCCTAAGAGGCAGATATTATTTTTATTTCCATTTTACATATGAAGAAATTGAAGCTTGGAGAGGTTGCTAACTTGTCCAAGGTCACAGAGCTCACAGTTGTCAGAGCTGAGGTCAAATGTAAGCCTACCTGACCTTAGCAACTATATTCCTTTTTTTTCTTTTCCCTTAGCAACTATATTCCTTTGTCACTTATTGGTAAGAAATATCCTTTCATTTGTAGCTAAATCAGCTGTATATGCATTTTTTTCCTGAGCTTATTTTCATATTTTTAAGAACCTGTCTCTTCTACAGCAAAATTGGGTATAATGATAAACTATAATCTACATAAACCAGGTACCAATACAGTCCAGATTAAAAGAAATCTTTGGGATCTGAAGCTCTGATGAAACTATTGAGCATACTAGCTTTCTCTAAGTCAATGACAAGACTGTCTGTTCTGGCATCTCCTGGCTTCAGGAGTCCTGGTAGAGCTCTAATGCTCTCACACAAGTAATTCTCAAGATCTCTTACACTCTTAAAGGAGCTTTGTAGCAGCTCCCCACAAGCTGGGCTATAAACAGCTAAGAGTTGATAGCTGGAGACTTGTGGTAGAGGGTGAATCTTGGTAGGTGAGAACAACATTATACCTGATTCCTGGTGAGCTAACTGCCTAGGTGACGCAGTAAGAGCAGTGACATTTTATAATATTTAAAAACCAGCAAAGGAAAAAGAAGAACCCTGATTTGTAGTATTTGCCCACTTCTGTGATGTGAATACTCTCACCATGGCTGATTTCAAGCCATCAGCTTGAAGTCACTAAATGAGAGTCAGAAAGGTATGAGAACAGTAAATCCTCTAGTCTATGCAAAACTGGCTCCAGCACACCATCACATAAGAAAAATATCCCCTCCCTTCTCAATGGACATTCTCACTTCCTGAAGTGACATAAAGTGAAGCAGCATGAAGGGGTAGCAAGCACACTGTATTCAAATTCCAGAGAATGACAGTCTGTCTCTGATTATTCAGTGACTAGCCATGTGGCTTTTGCCAACTCACTTAGCTTCTTTGCACTCTGAGAAATGAAGCAGCTGGCCCTTTAAGGTTCTTGAGAGTCTGAAGATGCTGTATTGCAGTAGCACATAGAATGCTAGAAGTCAGTCCTCTCCTCCATAGGGGTGGAGAAAATTACCTGTAAAACTCTGTGCAATGTTGCGCTTTTGAGTTTCAGATGAACACATTGTCTTTCCTCAGTGCTTACCCATGCTGTTCTCTATCACTGTGGCCTTTGAGATTTCTCAAAGAAACCAGCAGGGATGTTTGAGGCTGTTCACGTATAATGTTCCCAAAGAGGCTGTCTAAATAATGAAAAGGAGTATGCAATCACACCAGATAACTTCTCATTCTGGGGATAGATAGAACGGCAGTCTTAACCTTTAATTTTACAGCTTTGCCATCTTTTGCTAACCCTTAACATTATATTAACAAAAGATGGACTGGGCAGGAGCAGGGAGGGGCTTGATCCTCTTTATGATCTATTTGAACATTTTTATCTCTCTTAAAAAAATAAATTTGCTGTAAAATTAAAACTGTATTTTATCCTTTTAAATGCAGCCCTAGATGATGTATGTAACTGTGCTGGCAGCCAGTCAAGTCTACACAAAGCCCAAATTGAATCTTCCTTCTGACTACAGCTGTGCATGATATTTTACACAATTTTTTATGCTGGTCATAAATGAGGTGGAAACTGTGACTATGCCAATTTTGGGATAACACATCTTCACCAAAAAAGCAACTGCCATTTTTCAGACATGTGTATGTATTTACAGGATTCAACCCTCCTATTCTCATCACTAGATTACATGTTGACCTGATAAAAGATTGCTAGGTGAAGTGCTGTAGACACTTAATATTCTATTGCTATAGAACCTAGGATTGAAAAAAGCATCATGATTTCCTCTTACAACACTATCTGCTTGGAAAAATGTAGCCCCTCAGCTACTGAGTATTCTGAAGTAGGGGGTGAGGTTTTGTTGTAAAAACAATATATCCATTATATGTGTAAATAAATCAATCTCTCTAACTAGACAAAGATCAATAATGAATGGGAAAAGAGATTTAAAAGTACAGAAAATTTCCCTGATATTCAAATATAATATTTCACTGTGTTACATGAAAAGGTATTGAGAAAAAAAATATTATCTAAAGATCAGAAATTGATGCTTTTCTGATTTTCTTGCCTCTGCTGGACACATACAGATGCTTTCTGTCTACATCTAGTATTAACATAGAGATTATCTTTTGACAATTTAAATTGAAAAGCTTGAGAGGGAAAAATTAAAATGTTAAGTAAATGATTACAGAAAAATTAAACCTTTGATATGAACCTTAACAACCGTTTATCCAAATTAACATGATATGACATTTAGGGCTGTAAAGATGATGCTGTTAGCATGAGTGTGTGTATATGGGCTGAACCATCAATCAGTTCCTGTGGATAAATAAAACCCAGAGCCAAAGATATTTGCTCTACCAGCACCCTGCTGTCATTCAGAAGAGCATCTCTGGCAGAACGATAGCCCTTCAAGTTGCTGACTGAACTGAGCCTGCCATGTGACCAGCATAGAGCATTGTAGCTGCAGCCAGTCATATTAGGGGACAGATTTCCTACATCTGAGAATTTGTCTTGGAAGCTTTCTGGAAGGTTTTAGCCAGAGACCAGATGACCACTTGCTAGGGGTACCTAAGATGATGACACTGCATTAGATACAGGTTTCTGTTGTGCAACTTATATGTATTTCCCTCCAACTTGGTACTTTATTCTGCGAACGGATGGCTAACAAACACATGAAAAGATGCTCAACATCACTCATTATTAGAGAAATGCAAATAAAAACCACAATGAGGTACCACTTCACACCAGTCAGAATGTCTGCGATCCAAAAATCTGTAAGCAATAAATGCTGGAGAGGGTGTGGAGAAATGGGAACCCTCCTACACTGTTGGTGGGAATGCAAACTAGTACAGCCACTTTGGAGAACAGTGTGGAGATTCCTTAAAAAATTGCAAATAGAACTACCTTATGACCCAGCAATCCCACTGCTGGGCATACACACTGAGGAAACCAGAATTGAAAGAGACACCTGTACCCCAATGTTCATCACAGCACTGTTTATAATAGCCAGGACATGGAAACAACCTAGATGTCCATCAGCAGATGAATGGATAAGAAAGCTGTGGTACATATACACAATGGAGTATTACTCAGCCGTTAAAAAGAATACATTTGAATCAGTTCTGATGAGATGGATGAAACTGGAGCCGATTATACAGAGTGAAGTAAGCCAGAAAGAAAAACACCAATACAGTATACTAACACATATATATGGAATTTAGGAAGATGGCAATGACGACCCTGTATGCAAGACAGCAAAAAAGACACAGATGTGTAGAGTGACTTTTGGACTCAGAGGGAGAGGGAGAGGGTAGGATGATTTGGGAGAATGGCATTGTAACATGTATAATATCATGTAAGAATCGAATCACCAGTCTATGTCTGATGCAGGATACAGCATGCTTGGGGCTGGTGCATGGTGATGACCCAGAGAGATGTTATGGGGAGGGAGGTGGGAGGGGGGTTCATGTTTGGGAACGCATGTACACCCGTGGTGGATTCATGTCAATGTATGGCAAAACCAATACAGTATTGTAAAGTAAAATAAAGTAAAAATAAAAATTAAAAAAAAAAAAAGAGAGAGAGAATGTGTCTCATTGGGACCATCTGTAGCAACTTTTGTTTGGCACTGAGCAGCTGTCCAAAGTTATATGTTGAGTATTTGAATAAAGGAATGAATGCATGAATAAATGAATGGCAGATTTAGCCAGATATCATGTTGAATTCCATGCTGCTATGTCATACTTCTGAGGAACATAAATAGTGAGGAGCTTCTCTACCACATTGTAGTGTTCATATGTAATTCTCGCACACAGATGATATCAAGTGATAAGGACTCTCTTCCCTCTTATATTGGTCTAATGGATAAAAAAAATGAATTGAATTTTGCACATCTTCAGAAACATTACTCAGGGTTGTAATTTTGGCATCTTAGGCATCATTTAATAATCAATCCACAAACACATTATCTTGGCTTGCATAATGTCAGATGTTCCTGACTGGGAAGGCTGATTGATTAAATTTCAAGATAAGGGTATTAAAGCCTGATGATCAGGTTAAAGTTCTAGTGTATTTAATTACTGGGGAGACATTGCTGGCTTTCCTTGACCTTCAGACAATCACTTGTCTGACCAAAAGGACAATCATTTTTAAGATCAGTTCTAGCACAGTTCATTTCTAAGATTTCCCTTGTTTGTAGTTGTAAAATAATCTTTTATTTAACTGAGCTTAATGACCAAGATGCAGGCGTCTTTCTTCAAAAGAGTTTAGCTTCTTTTGTCCACACATTATAGTGGAATTACCACTACCATGAATTCTAGAAGCATTCAACCTTAAAAATCACATATCAGTAGATTCTGTAAGAAGTCAGCCTTGAAAACCACTGATGTTTCAGTGTCAGGAAGCATTTAACAGGAGGCTTCCTGTGTGCTGTTTTGAGTCTGTCAGGAATCCTCTGTTCCTTATTAATTCCTGAATTTTCAGGAATTAAGAGGAGAGGCAAGCCTCTCCTGGGGCTGAGGGATCCAGGCATTTCCTTCGTTAGTTTTCCAATATGGTGATAAGTACCCTCTTCCTTCTTGTGAACCATAGGGTAAAAGTGATTGTTTACAACTCTCTTTCTCTTTAATATGGATTGCCTATGTTTTGTAAGTCTGGAATTTTAATCTTTATCTTTGCTGAGAATAACTACAGTATATATGTCCGCTTCATGTTGATTAAAACACCTTTGCTCCATCAGAGCTTTGGTCCCTGTGTCTTTCTTTCTCTCTCTCTCAGGCTACTTCTTTGGAGTGCAGAGGCCCTCTGGGTTCACTTTCCTGCCCGGGCTTCTAAGACCCTCTTGAGAAGGCGCTCTGCGCCTTCACTCTATTGAGAGGGCGCCTGAGGCCTTCGTGAACAGAGCAAGCCCCATGTCAGGGACTTTATTGGTTTTCTGTGTAAATCAAGGAATATCAACCTCTTTCTCTCTCCTTTACTTTCTTATCATCAACTCTGGACCACCAGGTTCCGGTCCACTAAAGGACCTCAAGTTTCAGGAAGAACTTTCTAGCACATATTTTACTTAGATACTGTAGTTTATGTGATCATCTTGCTTTCATCTATAATTCATCTTGCCAACTTCGATACATAAAGTCACAAACAGTTCAGTTTCCAGTTGCATTCACATTATACATTCTTCTTGTGGTCTATCACTGTTGTATGGGGAAATTACCTCTCTTGACAGCCCTTAGATTTGAAATTCTTGGGTGTTGGATTTAATGCATCTCCTTTTGAATTTTACATTTTGACCTGATGGCACTGGGTTTTGACTTGTAGCATAAACCCTGTTATTCACCAGCAGGTACCTGTCACATTGATGTAAGAATTCTTAGAAAGGGATAGTGATTGATTTTGAAGTGCATATGATTCTTATGACATTACAATAGTAGGGGTGCCATAGAGATGGAATAAACATGGCAAACAAAAGACCTGCTGACCTATTTTTGCTTGAACAGGTAGCAGATGGTTTCTTCCCAGGTAATTTGTTATAAAAAAGAAAAACTTATTTCAGTAACTCTTATTTGTATTGAGTGAAACCATAATTAAATGAGATCAAGGCTATAATCAAATGAGATGAAGACTATAATCAAATGAGAACAGGTGAAATGGATGGTCCATTTGTGAGAGAGGGATAGTTTGTAAATTTGTTGTTTTTGTTTAGTTGCTAATTTGTGTTTGACTCTTTGCTACCTAGTGGACTGCAGCATGCCAGACTCCTTGGTCCATCACTGTCTCCCAGAATTTGCTCAAATTCATGCCCATTGAGTCAGTGATGCCATCCAACCATGTCATCTTCTGCCACCCCCTTCTCCTTTTCCTTCAATCTTCCCCAGTATCAGGGTCTTTTCCAATGAGTCAGCTCCTTGCATGAAGTAGCCGAAGTATTGGAGTTTCAGCATCAATCCTTCTAATGAATATTTAGGATTGATTTCTTTTAGGATTGACTGGTTGGATCTCCTTGCAGTCCAAGGGACTCTCAAGAGTCTTCTCCAACACCACAGTTCAAAAGCATCAATTCTTCAATGCTCAGTCTCCTTTGCGGTCCACCTATCACATCCATACATGACTATTGGAAAAACCATAGCTTTAACTAGGCGGACCTTTGTTGGCAAAGTGATGTCTCTGCTTTTTAATACACTGTCTAGGTTTGTCATAGCTTTCCTTCTAAGGAACAAGCATCTTTTAATTTCATGGCTGCAGTTTGTAAATAATATATCTCAAAAAGAGAAGTACAAATTATAAAGATGAATATTAAGTTCATCACCCCTTGGGAGCAAAAGCAAAGGCAGTATATGTATATCTTCTGTTTTATCCAATTTAACATCCTTACATCTTTAATTTATGCAAGATTTCTTGCGATTATTATATACATCTTGTAGAGAAATGCAGTGTGATTTCTTTTCTAGGTGTGCTATCTTTTTTGGAACTGCCATGACGAAATACCACTGATGGGGTTACTTGAACAACAGAAATTTATTTCTCACAGTTCTAGAGCCAAAAAGTTTGAGATCAAAGTGCCGGCAGAGGTTTCTGGTGAGAGTTCTCTTCCTGGCTTCTAGGAGTGTCCTCCTGTGGCAGAGAGTGATCTCTTCTATTTATAAAGCCACAGTCCTATCAGATTGACAGCCCACCCTTATGACCTCAGGCTTCCCTGATGGCTCAGCTGGTCAAGAATCTGCCTGCAATGAAGGAAACCCCAGTTTGATTTCTTGGTCTGGAAGATTCACTGGAAAAGGGATAGGCTACCCACTCCAGTATTCTTGGGCTTCCCTTGTGGCTCAGCTGGTAAATAATCCACCTATAATGCAGGAAACCTGGGTTTGATCCCTGGGTTGGAAAGATGCCTTGGAGAAGGGAAAGGCTACTCACTCCAGTATTCTGGCCTAGAGAATTCCATAGACTGTATAGTCCATGGAGTCGCAAAGAGTCAGGCACAACTGAGTGACTTTCACTTTCACTTATGACCTCAGTTAGCCTAAACTATCTCCTAAGGATCATTATCTCCAGTCCTACTGAAGGTCAAGGCTTTAATGTAAAAGAATTCAGTCCACAGCAACATAGTTATGGGTTTCCATTTCCTGGCCACTTTAACAAATATTAAACATACAGGCTCAAGATGTTATGTTGGTGGGTAATGATATAAGTAAGACAAGATTCTTAACCTCTAGGATCTTAAAGTGAAGCTTATTGGCGTCTTTGAGGGACTCAAAATGCAAAAACAGGTAAGAGACACAAAAGAAACATCAAAATGGGTAATAGAAGTTTATAAAAAGGAAAGAGGAGGAGAAATGAAAGGGTTTCATGTGGAAGTAACATTTATGATGGGTACTAGAGGATTTATAGACTTTTTGACAAGCAGAAGTAAAAGTGAAGATATTTCAGGCATAGAGGCCAACGACATGTTCTTTTCTATTCCTGCTGAAACAAATGACCATAAACGTAGTGACAACAGCATTAGCTGTTAGCATTAGCTCACAGTTTTGTAGGTCAGAAGTCTATCACGCTAGGCTAAAATCAAGGTGTCAGCAGGCCTACATTTCTCTCTGGAAGCTTTAGGGGGAGACTCTATTTCTTGTCTTTTCTGCCTTCTAGAGGTCACCAAGGGCTTCCCTGAAAGCTCAGTTGGTAAAGAATCTGCCTGTAATGCAGAGGTCACCAGAATCACTTGGCTTATGGCCCCATCTTCCATCTTTAAAATTCGGCAGCCTTAGTTGGGAAAAGCTTTCTTGGCTTTTAAGGACTGATACAAATATATTGCATCAAAAGCCAGGGTAGTCTCCCTATCTCAAGGTCAATGCCCTTAATTACATCGGTAAAACTCCATTTGCTTTGTAGTAACATATTCATAGGTTCTGGGGATTAGGATGTGGCTATCTTTGGGGGAGCTATTATTCTGCCTACCATATGGGCCAAGAGTGGAGCTATCCTAGGATTAATTATTTTATTCAGTAATTATCTGTTAGGGAGTGAGAGTGTCTGCCAGGCAGTACACTCAGTGGGTGCATGGTTAAATGGCTGAGGATGCAATTCCAACTGAGTAGAGGAACCATTACAATGTGTCTACAAGGGTCAGTAAAAGTCTCAGGTAAGATTAACCTTTCTTTCAGTGTTTTACATTACATTAAGCAGCCCTGCGCATAATTATACCAGGGGAACTAGAAGTTAATTTACTATATAATATCTCCTTTTATATAGAGGGGGAAAAATATCAGAATCATGAACACTTTGTCTGCTTTAAGACAGAAGGATGAATTGAAGCATGAGATGTGGAGGAGAAACCGGAAATAATGTAGTTTTCTCAGAAGATTTTCTAGAACTAACAAAAAGCAGCTGCAAAAAGAGGAGCTGGATAAATGTAAGTGAATTAAGTACTTAATGCAGAGGAGGAATAAATGATCATTTCTAAACGTTTCAGCAGAGCCATAAAGAGAACCCACACGTATAAACATAATTGATCATTATAATCTCTGGTAGTCAATTCAGTTTACATCTGGATCCCATTAATGAGTTATTAGGAGTCTAACATTTCCAGAATGAGTGTCAAATGGTTTCCCAGTTCTGAAGAAAGAGAGACAAAATTATAAAGTTTGGAATATAATACAGATTTAATTAAAAAGTAAGGTCCATCAAAATTGAGCCAGGTGCTTTCTGCACAAAATTGTATGTATGTTATGATCCTCTAGTCACAAATGGGATCTTATTTTAATAGTTCATAGTTACAGAAGGTATAATGTATATTTTGCTGGTAAGTTTATTAATAAAAAGAAAAGAGCTAGCATCTATCTTAATAGGGCACTCCAATCACATGCATCCATTTCCTTCCCTTTAAGAGGGCATCCTTAAATTGATCTTAAAGTGATTGATAGAAAAATGTGTAAGTCTACAATCATGAGAACAGAAAATGAGCCATCATCTGTAGGAAATTTAAGCAATGATCTGGAAGAAGGAGAATAAATGAGCTTTAAAGTGGAGCAGGGAAAGCTATTGCTGAAATTCTGCACTAATGGGTTATAGCCAAGAAGAGGATCACTACATCCTGCAGAACCCCGAAGCAATTCAGCTCTCAGATACACCAAGCAGAGCAGAGGAGATGTGAAAAAATGGACAACAATGTTGTCTTCAAATCGATTGTATCCTCCTTACCACCCCTGACCCCCACCAGCCCCACTATCCAAATATGCAATATCCAGGAGTGAAAACATTTACCTCCCTTGCAAATTCAACATCAATAGTAAACAATTTTTTCTTTTAAACCTTTTATTTTCTTTGGGGTATAACTGATTAATTTTTTGTGATAGTTTCTGGTGAGCAGCAAAGGGACACAGCCATACATATGCATGTATCCATTCTCCTGAAAATCCCCGGAAACAAAAAATTTTTAAGTGGTAAATATTTCCTTTAAAAAAAAGAAAACTCAACTGGCTTGGGGGTATATGGGCAGTGCCTTAGGAACTAGAGGCTATGACAGGTAGTAAAAGTATTTACGCTAAAGAGCAAAAAAGTCTACACTGCTTAAGTAGGAATCTTCTGATAAAATGAACGCCTTATGACTATTTAATCAGTTACTTCACACTTGATATGAATGAACAGTCAAAGACCTAACACACTTTAGAAGTTACAGTCTTTGTTTCAGTGAAATACAGTCAGGCCTTGATAACCCGGATTCTGCATCCACTTTGGGTGAATCCAAGGATGTGGGACTCGCAGATACTGAAGGCCGACTGTACTATGCCATTCTATGTAACGAACTTGAGCACATGCTAATTTTGGTATCCGTGCTGGGCCTGGATCCAATCCCCTGCACATATTGAGGGAAGACTGTTTATTTGACAGGTTATCTCTAGAAACTCTAGTGGGAGATTAAGGGAGTGAGACTAGGAAGGGAAGAGGCGACAAACGCCTGTGTACAATTGGGGTTCAGGCTCACTGAGGACCTCTGGGACACTGTAAACTTGCTACAGAGTGATTCAAAGAGAAGCAGGGATCCTGTGAGCCATTATACCCAGAAAATGAAAAAGAAAGACCAGAGAGGGAAGTGGGGAGGAAGGAAGGAAAGGAAAGGGTCACAACTTCATGAAGGCTCATGATTTCATGTCTTTAAGGCTGTTCAAGACAAAAGAGTTAGAACTCCCAAAATAAAGTTCTGGTTAAGTTTTTAAGCAGATCTGAGAAAAAAGAAACTTCATTAGTAAAAGAAAAAGAGTATATTATATAAAAAGTAAAATCAGGATGATCTCTTGGAAGTTAAGAATGATTATGATTGGAAAAAATAATCCACAAAAGTATTAGAAGAAAAGTCGAAAATTTTTATGAGAATAAGGAAAAACAGAAGAAAAAGGAGAAGGGAAACTCCTGGTCAAAATGAACATATACTAGCTTTATAGGTAAGGAAGAGTGATTACAGTAAACTATTTGGTTATTAGTGAAAAAATGTTATCAGTTATATTGTTATCCATCATTTTAAATCATCCTATAGACAAAGCTTGACAGATTGTGTTACAAATTGTGATCATGTAAGAGGAGAGATGGCAGTTATATGAAGATGAAGAAAGAGAGAGGAGGGGTGAAGGAAATGGGGAGAGGCAATGATGATCTTAATCTTACCAAATGAATAACCCACAGGTCAGAAGTTTGGAAAAATAAATAAAAGTAAATATGTCACTTAAAAGTTCAAAAAATAGTGATAATTTAAGCCCTTACCTGAATCAGCTTTTTTAACAATGTGAATGCAAATATTTGTTAAGATTTTGATGACATTTAGAAATGTGGCAAATTGCTGCAAATTCGTTGAAACCATTCATCAGGCGAGAGCAGGCTGTGCGCCATCTAGTGGGAATTTGCACCCACTTCAAGCTCATGACTGTCTCCAAGACCATTCAATACAAATGTATTCTTCATCAGACTCACCCGTTACAGATGATGATATAATTAACTTTAAGAGCAAATATTTTTGATAGAGTCACATGAATGGATGAGAGAATTATTATTTTTGAGTGTCAATATGGAACATCGGCACAAACTCTGGACTTTGGCCCAGGATTAGAAATCAGGGGTACAAAGTTAAAGCTTGGTTCTATCACTGATTTCCCAAAAGACTTTGGGCAACTTCCTTAACTTTGCTCTAACAAATTTCTTCGTGTCTCTAAGCAGGAAGTCACTATTCCTGTTTGTAAATATAAGTGTAAAATATAGTAATATAGATGAACATGGTTGTTAGTGGCTACTAACCTTTCTATGATTATTTTATACCTGCCATTATTCTATCTGATTCACTAATTAGTGGACTTCCAAATTATTTAGCACAGAATTAAGAGCTGAAAATAGAGTTCAAGCTGAAACTAAACTTTATCTGATTATGTTGGTTAGATAATGACATTTGCTGTTTTAAACTTATGAGAAAATTTGTTAAAAATGTTAAAATAGCCATAATTTGAATATTGAATCTTTTAAGGTCCTTAGATACACAAATTAAATATTATAAATATTTTCAGTTACATTTAATTGTGGGAGGCTTAATTTTAAAAATATGTTTCTGCTTTAGTACTTTTTGCCTCAAACAAACATTAATCCTGACCTTTTTAATAAAATAAATTTTTTACTTTGTAATCATAAAATAGGACATTTTCCTTGCAGAGAATTTTACAAAAATTAGAGAAGAAAATTTCTAGTAGTTTCAACTACCTAGATATAACTTTTGTAAATATTTTAATTTAATTCTATTCTTCTGTCTACATATGCTGGGCTTAGTGCTGAGTTGTGTCCAACTCTTTTGCAACACCATGGACTGTAGCCTGCCAGGCTTCTTATCCATGGGGATTCTCCAGGAAGGAATACTGGAATGAGTTTCCATGTTCTCTTCCAGGGAATCTTCCCAACCCAGGGATCAAACCCATGTCTCCTGCATTGCAGGCAGATTCTTTACCGTCTGAGTCATCAGGGAAGCCCTCTCTATAGATACTTGAACATAAATTAAAAAAAAATTTTGGACAATAAAGTTTTATATTTTATTTTCCACAAAACATCATAAATCTTTTTCCATGCTATATAGTATTCATAAATATTATATTGGCATCTGTTGCTACTCAGTTGCTCATTTGGGTCCAGCTCTTTGTGAATCCATGGACTGCAGCATGCCAGGCTTCCCTGTTCTTCACTGTCTCCTGGAGTTTGCTCAAACCATTGAGTTGATGATGCCATCCAACCATTTCATCCTCTGTTGCCCCCTTTCCCTCCTGCCCTCAATCTTCCCCAGCATCAGGGTCTTTTCTAATGAGTTGGCTCTGGGACCAAAGTTTTGGAGCTTCAATTTCAGCATCAGTCCTTCCAATGAATATTCAGAGTTGATTTCCTTTAGGGTTGACTGGTTTGAGCTCCTTGCTGTTCAGGGGACTCTCAGGAGTCTTCTCCAGGACCACAGTTCAAAAATATCAATTCCTTGGTGCTCAGCCCCCTTTTATGGTCCAACTCTCATATCCATACATGACTACTGGAGAAACCACAGTTTTGACTATATAGATCTTTGTCAGAAAAGTGATGTCTCTGCTTTTTAATAAGCTGTCTAGGTTTGTCATAGCTTTTTTTCCAAGGAGCAAGTATCTTTTAATTTCATGGCTGCAGTTGCTGTCTGCAGTGATTTTGGAGCCCAAGAAAATAAAATCCATCACTGTTTCCATTTTTTCCCTATCTATTTGCCATGAAGTGATGGGACTGGATGTGTTTATTGGCATACTATTCTAATAAATAAGAAATCAATATACTTAAATTTTTACTGTGGACATTAGATTTTTCTATTTGTTTGATTTTAAAAGCTTACTATATTTGTTATGATGAATAAGTTATTATATATCTTTCACTTCATCATTGAAAATATTTTTAGAAAAATTCTTAGAAGTAAAATTTCTAAATCAAAGCATATTCTCATTTCTAAATATCAATTTACCCTCATTTCTCCAAACATTGGGTGTTGTGATTTTTAAGATATTCTTAATAATGACATGGAAGTGAAGGGTTATTTCATTTTTTGATTGAAGTATAGTTGTTATGCAATTCTATATAAGTTACAGGCATACGATGTAGGGATTCACAGTTTTTAAAGGGTATACTGTGTTTATAGTTACTATAAAAAGCTTGCTATAAAATATTGACTATATCCCCAACTTTGTACAGTATATTTTTGTAGCTTATTTTATACCTAATAGTTTGTACCTATTAATTTCCTTCTCCTATATTGCCACTACCCCCTTTCCTCACTGTTTGGTAACCACTAGTTTCTTCTCTATTTCTGTAAGTCTACTTCTTATTTTGTTATTTTCACTAGTGTGTTGTATTTTTAGATGCCATGTGAGTTATGTCATACGGAATTTATCTTTCTCTGTCTGACTTATTTCACTTAGCGTAAGGCCCTCCAAGTCCACCCATGTTGCTCCAAATGGCATTATTTCATTCTTTTTTATGGCTGAGTGATATTCCAGTGTGTGTGTGTGTGTGTGTGTGTGTGTGTATCTGCATGTATATACACATATATCCCTTTTTCTTTTTCATTCATCTGTTGGTGGACCCTTAGGTTTCTTTCATATCTTGACAATTGTAAATAATGCCGCTATGAACACTGAGGTGCATTTATCTATCAAATTAGTATTTTTGTTTTCTCTGGATATATACCCAGGAGTGGAATTTCTGTAGTCATGTAATAGTCCTAGTTTTAGATTTTTTGAGAAACTAAATTGTTTTCCTCTGTGACTTTGCCAACACTGTGACATTCTTGCCAACAGTGTACAAAGGTTCCCTTTTCTCCACAACCTCGCCAACATTTGTTATGCGTGTTCTTTTGGGTGATGGCCTTTATGACAGGGATGAGGTGCTATCCCATTGTGGCTGATTTTCACTTCCCTGAGGCTTAGCAATGTTGAGCATCTTTTCATGTGCCTGTTGGCTATCTGCATGTTCTTTTCGGAAAAATGTCTATTGAGGTTTCTCAATTTTTAATCAGGTTGTTTGCTTTGATGTTGAGCTGTATGAACTGTTTATCTATTTTGCATATTAACTCCTGTTGATCATATCATTTGCAAATATTTTCTCCCATTTAGTAGGTTGTATTTTTGACTTGTTGATGACTTCCTTTCCTGGGCAAAAGCTTTTCAGTTTAATTAGGTCCCATTTGCTTCTTTTTGCTTTTATTTCATTTGTTTTAGGAGATGGATCCAAAGAAATATTGCTATGATTTAGGTCAAGTAGTATTTTGCCTATTTTTTCCCCTAGAAGCTTTATGGTATCTGGTCTTACATTTAGGCCTTTAATCCATTTTTGTTTATTTTTGTATATGGTGTAGAGGATGGTTTAATTTCATTCTCTTACACGTAGCTGTCTAGTTTTCCCAAAACCACTTATTGAAGAGACTGTCTTTTCTCTGTTATATATTCTTGCCAAGGGTTATTTCATTTTGATTTGTATTTATTTGATTACTAGCAAAATTGATCTATCTTATGTATATTGGTTATCAATATTATTTGTATATAACTCTGTTCTTGACTGCTGTGTTGGTATTTTTATCTTACAAATCTGTATAAACTTTCCACACACTAAACATTTATCTTTGACATATGATACTTGTTATAACTCCTTTTTATTTATTTGTCAAATATAAGCTATTATATGTCAATACAAATGGAAAGATAAAGTTTAGCACATCCATATAATTTAGTCTTGTGAAAGACTAAAGATGGAAGCATAAGCTAATTTTTTCCAAATTCTGATTAAACTGCCCTTCATGGGAACTTGTTATTGTTGTTAGAATTAATTATATGTATAATATTTCCATATATATTATCAACCAATAGAGTCAGATTGCTCGGTATGAAAATAAGTCATCTTCTTTCCCAAACTTCTTGCTATTGTCTACCACCCCCTTTACTATCCTTTAGAGCTTTGGAGATTGAAATCATCTCAAAAATCTAATGTAGCTCAGAGATCTGATCTAATCTAATAGCTCAGAGATTTGATCACTGTAAGCAATATTACTAGAATATAGGTTTCTGCCTCCTTCTGCCTTCCCTCTTCCACTGTTCTTATACTTTTTTAAAAATTTACTGAGAATGTCACGGAATTTAATACAGTGACAGAACATGATCTCAAAAGAAGATAGTTTTATAAGACAGTTAAGATTTTCTCATTGACATTTCCTATGGTAACTCATATTGGCAATTAATTTTTTATTTCATTAGCAATGTAACAGAGAAAAGACTTTGAAAACACTGTGCTTTGTGTAGATGTCTTTTAATTAAGGCTAATTAAATACTGTGGAAGGACCTGATTATACCTTTGAGTATTTCTTAATCTGAAAAAAGGAAAAGAAACACACACACACACACAAGATGTGTAGTCATGAATATATTGAACAAAAGCTGAATTCAGCAACTCATTATATAGAACAAAAACTTCAAAAAAAAAAAAAGGAAAAAATTAGAGAGTAGCATGGGGGAGTATTCTCTGAATAGGCGTGCAGATTCTATGAGGAGGCTTATGTACCACTGTTTGTTTTGGTTATTAGGCAGAATCTCAAGTAAACCCAAGTAGAAATCACACTGATTCTGAAAACAAAGAGCAGTGCCAGTGGGTAAACAGTTTCAGGGCAAACTGAAGCAGTACTCCTTGGAGTTAGGAACGGGTTTTTCCAGACGGCCACTGTGCATATGGCTGGGGTACGGTGGTAGCCAAAATAGGAAATGAGAACATGATTCTTTCCAATTAAATCAACACTGTCCTTGAGAAAAGAAATTTCACAGACCAAGTCCAGGGAGATGGGGGCAGATGAGAAATAGCATTCAAGACCATCAAGACATCTTTAAGTAATTATAATATCTTTTAAAATGTTCAGGCCAGTCAAATCTATTTTGGGATTTTAGGCAAGCAAGGCAATGAGCTAAATGATGCACTAGAAATTCACAGCTCAAATTGGACTTGTCTATTCTCTTTCATTCTGGAACATTGGGTGAGTTTACTTAATCTCTCTCTGATTGTTTCCCCCTGTGTAAAATGGCAATCATATCCCCAGGCTCCCTCACAGGCTTGTTGTAAAGATAAAATAATAAATGTTATGAGGCACTATGCAATCGTGAAACACTGGATTGTATTTTCCAGGACCTAGAAGGAATAACCAATAATTTCAACTCATGCTGTGGCTCACATCATGCTCTCTCTTAGGAAGATGCTACTATTTATGAAAGGGTAAGATTTCTAGCTTGGTTTAGGCCCTGACCCTTGACAAATTCTATGGCGGTTATTCAACTCATCTTAATTAAAGGCTAATTTACTGGCCTCTGTATAATCAACTTGGCTGGAAACTGACCTTTGCTGGGCAATCTGGTTGAACATCTTAATAAATTTCAGGTCCCTAAAATGTCAGCCACATAGGTGCTGTTATACACCCTATCACAAGTGAGTATTCAGAGGGAGACCCTAAACACTTATATATGGAGTCCTGTCCATTCTTGTGGGATCTTTGATGCAGCCAATGAGTGCAGGGGTAACAAGTAGCTAGTTTCCATACCAGTCAATCCATCCTAACTATCTTATTTTCTCTTTGCCTCATATATCTTGATTTCATCCTTCTTATAGGGAATCATCTAAAGCAATAATATTTAAAATTGATAACAATGACCCTTTCTACATTTTTGTTTTGAAATGCCCTTCCCCCTCCTTTTTTTTTTTTCGCTATTTCAATTTTCTACTCAACTGGTTCCATGTGTACACAGTGTTTGTGTGTGTGCACACACTTGTGCATGAACTTAGTTAACTCAGTCGTGTCTGACCCTTTGCAACCCCAAACTATAGCCCACCAGGCTGCTTTGTTTATGGAATTTTCCAGACAAGAATACTGGATTGGGTTGCCATTTCCTACTCCAGGGGATCTTCCTGATCCAGAGATTAAACCTGTGTCTCTTGCATTTCTTGCTTGGCAGGCAGATTCATTAACATTGCACCACACAGCCCAGCTACAATTTGTATAATGCGCTGGAATCTCAGCTGTTTGCAAGGCTAATCTGATATATATTGTTTGCCAGTGTATAAGAGAAATAGTTTTCCTGTAAATAATAAATTGTGCTCATCTTCTATAGCATAATCTACAGACAGATAGAATTTCAAAGGACTGATCATGGCATCAGCAGTTTAATACTTGGCCATATGTAGGTGGTGAGAATAAGTCAATTAGCACAGAAAAAAATAATAAGTCGTTCAGTCATGTCTGACTCTTTGTGACCCAGACTCAGGCCAGAATACTGGAGTGGGTAGCTGTTCCCTCCTCCAGGGGATCTTCCCAACCCAGGGGTTGAAGCCAGGTCTTCTGCATTGCAGGCAGATGCTTTACCAGCTGAGCCACAAAGGAAGCCCAAGAATACTGGAGTGGGTAGTATATCCCTTCTCCAGCAGATCTTTCTGACCCAGGAATTGAACTGGGGTCTCTTGCATTGCAGGTGGATTCTTTACCAGCTGAGCTACCAGGGAATCCCTAGGACAGAAAAGTTATAGCAAAAGCAACACATATCTTATTTATCCCATTCCTCAACTCTGTTCCATAGAGACAAAAATTTTCATCATTTCTGGCTTTTCTCTTTAGTTTTCCTTTAATTCAGTGTGTAGTAGAATTACCTAAATAGCCCATTATGAATGCAGATTCCTGAGATTCATCCTGGACTTGCTTAATGGAATTGCTGATACTGTGTCTGAAAATCCATGAGAAAGATCATAGGAATTCTAATGTCTTCTAAATTTTGAGAACAATTAACTTAATAAATGTTGAGCAACATTATGACTTTCATGGACTCAAGGCACTTTTGCCTTCATGGGTCTCTTCCTCCATAAAAGTATTTAAAATTAACTTTTTACTACTGTGTTAGTACATGGATGAATATATAATATTATATATTAAAATTTCCTTCAACCTAACTTCATTTTTTCTTCTGATAGGAAAAAAAGAAGCATTTTCATTGACTCCTGAAAGTATGGTGGGCATTAGGCATTGTGCTTCCTATTTCTCCTACAGCCCAGAATGAATCCAGGACTAGTCAACTTAGGGATGGTACGGGGAGGGAGGTGGGAGGGGGGTTCAGGATGGGGAACACGTGTATACCTGTGGCAGATTCATGTTGATGTATGGCCAAACCAGTACAATTTTGTACAGTAATTAACCTCCAATTAAAATAAATAAATTTATATATATATATAAAAGAAAACTGACAATCATATATTCTGAATTTTTAGGTCCTAACATATTTTTGTCATAGTACAATCAGATCCAAATCAAAACTTTCTGGAGTTCAGAGGATACAGCTCTGCATGAGGAAAATTTGAAGGTTGTCCTTGTGCTCAGAACTGGATGCCTAATTGTGAGTGGGGGCAGATATCAAATTGCCAACTTCCACTGGATCATCAAAAAACCGAGAGAGTTCTAGAAAAACATCTACTTCTGCTTTATTGTGGAGAAGGAAATGGCAACCCACTCCAGTAGTCTTGCTTGGAGAATTCCATGGACAGAGGAGCCTGGTGGGCTGCTGTCTACGGGGTAGCACAGAGTTGGACATGACTGAAGCAATTTAGCATGCATGCATGCATTGGAGAGGAAAATGGCAACCCACTCCAGTATTTTTCTCTGGAGAATCCCAGGGACAGAGGAGCTTGGTGGGCTGGCGTCTACGGGGTCACACAGAGTCAGACACGACTGAAGCAACTTAGCAGCAGCAGCAGCTGCTTTATTGACTATGCCAAAGCCTTTGACTGTGTGGATCACAAGTTGTGGAAAATTCTTAGAGAGATGGGAATACCAGACCACCTGACCTGCCTCTTGAGAAATCTGTATGCAGGTCAAGAAGCAACAGTTAGAATTGGACATGGAACAACAGACTGGTTCCAAATTGGGAAAGGAGTACATCAAGGCTGTATGTTGTCACCCTGCTTATTTAATGTATATGTAGTATACATCACGAGAAATCCTGGACTGGATGAAACACAAGCTAGAATCCAGATTGCTGGGAGAAATATCAATGACCTCAGCTATGCAGATGACACCACTCTTATGGCAGAAAGTGAAGAAGAACTAGATGGGGAAACAATGGAAAGAATGAGAGATTTTATTTTGGGGGCTCCAAAATATCTGCAATCACTGCAGATGGTGACTGCAGCCATGAAATGAAAAGACACTTACTCGTTCAAAGAAAAGTTATGACCAACGTAGAGAGCATATCAAAAAGCAGAGACATTGCTTTGCCAACAAAGGTCCATCTAGTCAAAGCTATGGTTTTTCCAGTAGTCCTGTGACAGTTGGCACTTAAAGCTGAGCACCAAAGAATTGATGCTTTTGAACTGTGGTGTTGGAGAAGACTCTTGAAAGTCCCTTGAACTGCAAGGAGATCTAACCAGTTCATTCTAAAGGAAATCAGTCCTGAATTCATTGGAAGGATGATGCTGAAGCTGAAGCTCCAATACTTTGGCCACCTGATGTGAAGAACTGACTTCTTGGAAAAGACCCTTGTACTGGGAAAGACTGAAGGCAAAAGGAGGAGGAGGCAGCAGAGGATGAGATGGTTAGATAGCATCACTGACTCAATGAACATGAATTTGAGCAAACTGTGGAAGACAACGGTGGACTGAGGAACCTAGCATACTGCAGACCATAGGGATGCAAAGAGTCGGACATGACTTATCTACTGAACAACAACGACAGTTGCTTTGGTTATTGATTGTTCTGTAACAAATCACCCTCAAATTTAGCAACCTAAGCCAATCAATACTTTATTTATTTGTTCCATTCTTGCTTTCTGGGCTGAGTTAGTTGGGCAGCCCTGCTCACCTTGCTGGTGGTCACTCATGTGGCTACAGCTGAGCAGGTGAATCAGTAGGGATCTGGCTTAGCTGGAATGCTGGGACAGCTGGACTTCTCTTTCTTCCTCTCCAATCTCAAATCTCCTCCCTAAGTGGCCTTTCTGGAAGGGTAGCTTGACTTTTGCAAATTGGCTCACAGGTCTCAAGAAAGCCACTGAAGCAGCAAGTGACCATTTTAAGGCTTAGGCTTAAGGTTGATGCGTTCTTTTGGTTCATGCACATTGAAGGGGAGGGTACACACAGGGGTCTGAACTCTGAGAGGAATGATGCCATGGGGCTACCAGCTGACCAGACACCATAGGCATTGGAAAGAGCTTGCCACCCGTACCTCATGTTTCTTTCCAGGTGGTGGTGACATCTAGTGAAATACTCCACTACTGGGCCTGTGGGGTAGCTTATTTGGCTCCTACGTTTGTGAAATATAATAGCGTATATGCTTCTTGAAAGTGAGATTTTTTTTCTGCAGGAGTTCAACATTTCCAGTAGGAAAGTCAGTATTATTTGCAGATTCATTAGTAGCTACTGGCTAATAAACCTGAAACCACATCTTCTAACTTGGTCTCTGTGAGTAACCAAAATGATATTTGGCTTCCGTCTGCTACTGCTTTATTTTATTTCCTCAATTCAGGGAAGAGAGATGTTATTTATAGAGCTCCCTGGGGATTATAACAACCTGAGGAAATTACAAATGATGAGGTATGTGTGGAGACTCTAAAAAAACGAATGAAGAGTAAGTGATGAAAATCCTGAGAAAGGTATCCAATAACCTAGGAAGGATAAATAATGGACAGAGTTATAGAACTTCTCATATTTTGGAGAAGGAAATGGCAACCCACTCTGGCATTCATGCCTGGGAAATCCCATGGACAGAAGAGCCTGGCGGGCTACAGTCAATGGGGTTGCAAAGGAGGTCAACATGACTTAGTGACTGAACAACAACAAGACTCATATTTGGTTATCAAATGGAGACTGATCATTTGTCTATACTTCTTGAAACTGAAGCTGTGGTTATTTGGTTTCAGCAGTCTACTGATACTGATTTTCCCCTTCATCCTTATATAATCCTTATCTTGTTGAGGATAGCAATGTATCCAGGTAAAAATATGTTTGCTAACATTTCTTGCAGATAAATGGGTCATATAGCACCCATTGACTTGTGACAGGTGGGTAGAAACTTTTAGGTGAGAGTATGGGAAAGTTGTTTAAAAGTTGGCAGGGGTAGAGACTGGGAAAGCAGATTGAGATAAGAGATGCTATGTGCCCTTGTTTTCCTATCTGGAATTTAGATACAAAACCTAAAGTGGTCATACTTTGACCTTGAAGTAAAGCTGAAGGTGAAAACCATGCACTAAGAATGGAAAGCAAAAAGATAGGAGGCTGGAACCTTGATGATATGGTGGAGCCCCTATACCAGCCCTCCATCATCTACTCCACAACTTCAACTGACATAAAGGAAAGAAAATACCCTAGATTGTTTGTGCTCCTGTTTTTAGGTTGGTTTGTTTCTATTACTTTGCAGTGGAACACAGTCCCTGAGTGACCATTTTATTAGAGCAGATAGATAAAAAATACGTAGTTGATGCTTTTTCTAAGAAAAATGATGCCATTTAGGTGACTTATTTATTTAAAACTATGTAAGAAAATTTTCTTAAATGGGTATATGTTAGCAATTTCTCATATAAGATAGACTCTCTCATCAGAGCGTTAGCACTTTTTCTTGCCGTGCCTAATACTCTTCTTATGAATATCCACATGGCACACATCCTTTCTTCACTTGGGCTTCCATTCAAACATCCGCAGCTCAGAAAGGACTATCCTAATCAATCTATATACAGCAATAGCCTCATTACTCTCTACAGCTTTATTCTATTAACTGGCTACTCTTGACATTTTTTTTTTTTACTTTATGATTGTTCATTATTGTCCCCTCAGTGCTTAGAAGAGTGTCTTACACTTAGCAGATCCTCAGTGACTATCTATTAAATAATTGACTTGGGAAAAGGAAAAGGCAAAACTAATGCATGGTTGATTCTGAGAGTTTCCTGAGAAAACTACCAAGAAAACAATGTAGAAAAATTAGGACTTATAGCCTATTTCAGTTTGAGAACTCCAATATACTGTTAAACTTTAGGATAGCTCAGTGCCTATTAAAATAATATTTCTGTTAAAATTGTTCAGTGTATCTGGTAGTGTTTAAATAAGATGGCAATTTTTCAAACTGTTCTGATTTCTTCACTTCAGTTTTATCTGAAAGAAATAGAACAGTGAGATATATGCCTCAAAAGACACATGAAGATATTTGTAAATCACCTTTATGGAGACTTGGCCACGTAGTCCCTAATTTTTCTTGGGCAGATGTAGTCTATGTCTCCTTAGTAATAAAATGAACACAAAGCAATGGTTTATGTTCATGGAAAGTATACCTGCCACTGGATTTTGTTATATGCATACACAATAAAATTCAACTGTAGGTTTGTGTGTAATATACATATATGATATGTATATATGTATATATATATAGAGAGAGAATGTATATGTGAATAAGAAAAATAAGAAAATTGTACACATATACACAATTTTATTGTTTTTTAATGTTAGGAACATATTGATTTACCTACCAATTTCTATGTATTAAAGTATTTACATAGTTCACCTCCAAATTTAATAAAATGTGCCTGCGTTTCTAGATAATCAAGGAAAAATGCTGAGGAAAAAAAATATGGAGAATTCAGAAAGTTTAAGAGATAGTTTTGAGGGGATCCTGGTTTTCCCCTTCAAGTAGAAAGTTCTGGAAATGGGGATCTCTGAAAAACAGAGCTCTGAAATGCCACAACATGTTGTAGAACCATGCACTTTGTTCCTTTACCCTCTGGTGGCATTAGTGGCAGAGATGCCAGGGTCCAATAGAGTGTTGCTCAGTGGTGGGCAGTGCAGTGCACAGTGGTTTCTGCATATCAGCTGCCCAGGGCCTGCTTTCCTAGCACTTGCCGAGCAGCAAGGTGGAATGTCAAGTTCATGCCATGAGGATAGGGGCAAAAGTGATGGAGGCCACTTCAGGGCCAGGCTCATAAACATCTCCTGGGGGTCTTCTCCTCTCCCTGCCCCAGTTGGCTGGCTGGATGCTGATGTGCAGGGTGATCTGGGAAGCATGAACTGAAGGAAGAGAAGCCTCTGTAAGGCTCTGTCCCACAGTGACTGTCTAGAACATCTCTCCCTGCAGGTCTGTTGGGCTAAGCCACAGAGATTTGGGGTTTTACTCTGTTATAGCCCTGGGCACTATCTCAACTGCACATATGCTACAGCTTTAACAGAGGTTATGAAGTTGCCATTGTTAGAGAAAGCCCAGAGAGCAGTAGTTCTGACACTTCAGAAACTTCTGGGTAGAGTTCATTATGAATACAAATCCCCAGACCTCACTCCCGGAATTTTGATTCATTAGATTTGGGCTAGGGCCCAGAAATAGGCATTTTAATTACCACTCCAAGGTGATTTTGATGCACATTTGCAGAAATGGCAGCTGGGCATCTGGGTTTGGACATGGACAGCAGGTTATATCCTGAGCCAAATTGTGAGCTATATGAATTAGAAATCAGTGAGTAAGTGGAGAAATTGTCAAAGAAATATTTCTTACTACACCAATGAGTACTAATTCTTGAATACTTATGACTGCCATCTTTCAAGTAGGAGGAAGGCTTAATGACAGGGTTGCGAAAATGCAGTGAAGCCAAAAAGAAAGCACTTGACATGTAGGGAAGCAGGAGAGGATAGTTTCAGTATAAACATTTTTAAACAGAAGCCCCTTTAAACGGGCACAACACAATTGAAATAGATCATTTATGGGGAGCAATGGTTTTGAGGCCAATGCCACTATCAACACCAATTCGCCTCTCGAAGAAGAACAATATGTTGGAAAATCAAGAGCTTAAAATGAATGGGTTTTTTTTCCCCCTCTTTCCAATACACTATCAAATAAAAATGTTATAGGCCCAAAGCCAGAGCCTATTCTTGGATTGGATCTTTTCCAATACTCTAAATTTAACCAGCTGGGGTTTTGTAAGTATCAGTCTATTCTACCTTTTGAAATGCAGAATTTGCCTTTTAGCAGGAAATCTGCATTTCACCTTAAGAAAAGACCATCTGTTTAACTCAAAGAAGTGTAGCCTTTTGGTACTGTACAATTACCACAAATAAAAGAAGGATTGTAGGAAGAGGTGAAAGGATGAAAATATACTAATCAACACATCTAATAATCAGGACCATGAAAAATGTACTTTATTCCTGATTACCAACAGGCCAAATCATGAATACTATTAGGTATGTTCACCACCAAGTTTTTACTGATAAACTCTTGATGAAAGTGAAAGAGGAGAGTGAAAAAGTTGACTTAAAGCTCAACATTCAGAAAACTAAGATCATGGCATCTGGTCTCATCACTTCATGGGAAATAGACGGAGAAACAGTGTCAGATTTTAGTTTTTTGGGCTCCAAAATCACTGCAGATGGTGACTGCAGCCATGAAATTAAAGGCGCTTACTCCTTGGAAGGAAAGTTATGACCAATGTAGATAACATATTCAAAAGCAGAGACATTACTTTGCCAACTAAGGTCTGTCTAGTCAAGGCTATGGTTTTTCCAGTATGGATGTGAGAGTTGGACTGTGAAGAAAGCTGAGAGCCGAAGAATTGATGCTTTTGAATTGTGGTGTTGGAGAAGACTCTTGAGAGTTCCTTGGACTGCAAGGAGATCCAACCGGTCCATTCTGAAGGAGATCAGCCCTGGGATTTCTTTGGAAGGAATGATGCTAAAGCTGAAACTCCAGTACTTTGGCCACTGCATGCGAAGAGTTAACTCATTGGAAAAGACTCTGATGCTGGGAAGGATTGGGGGCAGGAGGAGAAGGGGACAACAGAGGATGAGATGGCTGGATGGCATCACGGACTTGATGGATGCGAGTCTGAGTGAACTCTGGAACTTGGTGATGGACAGGGAGGCCTGGTGTGCTGCGATTCATGGGGTCACAAAGAGTTGGACACAACTGAACGACTGAACTGAACTGATGTATCTAGTGACAAGAGAATTTGAAAGAAGTGTACTTTTAGAATAAATGGTTGATGAAATTACATTTTAAGATAAATCATCACTCAATTACTGCAGATTGAATTGGTCATTAGCAACTTCAGGCAATAGTATACAATTGCATAGGATTTCTCTTCAGTCATGCTTCTTTGTGGAACTCAGGTACTCCAGTTAAAAAACATCTTTGTACTTGTGAAATCCAACCCCAACATGGACAAAACAGAGTACTAAAGATGTTCTTAGAAACAGCAAATTAAGGAGTCCATCAATACTCTGAAAGCCGATGCTCTTACAGATGTCAGGTCTGGAGACCTAAGCATAGTTGATATTGTAAAATAATACAGGACCGCAGTCAGGTGTCATGGTCTGTGGGAAAATGCCTGATACCTTGACTGTGTTTAAAGCCAAGTCATGGAGAGGATGATGCTTCCTACATTTGCAGCTCTTCTATTTCATCTTTCTTTTCAAACATGGAGGATATTCAATTCATGAACTATTTGAACAGACTTGTTTTTCTTGAAATCTTTCTTGTAATTGATGCATTTTGAAGCTGGTTATGAAATTTCAGAGAGAGGTTAAGTTTATATCCCATGCATTTGCAAATTAAGAGTTTGATTGTGAACATTTTGGGTGTTTAGTACTTTAGAAAAAATGGTCCTAGTGTTTTCAAGGTTTTATCATTCATTTGACACTACAGCCTTATGCAGCAGATGGTGGAAATATATTGGTGGCAGTGTATTGATTCTTATTTCATAGATGACAAAACTGAAATGAGAAGAGATTAAGTAATCCCACTAAACTAGTGGGGCAGTGAGGCAGTCTGGTGGTGGTTCCCAAATACTGGTCAGTCAGCTGAGCAAAACTGATGTTTGAAAGAGCTCCTTGATTCAGTGTCATAGAAAGAAACAAAGAAATGAAATCACTTGAATTAATGAAATGTTTGCTGAGAAGCTACTCTGGCATTTCCAGTGAAACAATGATTAGAAAGTATAATCCTTGCCATCAAGAAGCTCACAGCTTTCTAAGGAGAATAAAGCAAACACTTTTTCAAAACAGGCACTTGATCTCAAGGCTGTCTCATCAGTGGAAAATGGTGAATGTGGGGTAGAAACCCAGCAGTGACAGGCCAGTGAATGATGGGGAGCAGGGATTGGCTCAGCACCTCACGTAGGGCTTCCCTTGTGGCTCAGATGGTAAAGAATCCACCTGCAGTGCAGGACAGAGAAGGCAATGGCACCCCACTCCAGTACTCTTGCCTGGGAAATCCCATGGACGGAGGAGCCTGGTAGGCCACAGTACATGAGGTCACCAAGAGTCAGACACGACTGAGCGACTTCACTTTCACTTTTCACTTTCATGCATTTGAGAAGGAAATGGCAATCCACTCCAGTGTTCTTGCCTGGAGAATCCCAGGGACAGAGCAGCCTTGTGGGCTGCCATCTATGGGGTCGCACAGAGTCAGACACGACTGACGTGACTTAGCAGCAGCAGCAGCAGCAGTGCAGGAGACCTGGGTTCGATCCCTGTGTTGGGAAGATTCCCTGCAGAAGGGAAAGGCTAACCACTCCAGGATTCTGGCCTGGAGGATTCCAAGGACTGTGTAGTCCATGGGGTTGCAAAGAGTTGGACATGACTGAACACCTTTCACTTTCACTTATTTCTCCTGTACTTTAACTTCTGTGACTCTTGGTGACTTGTTGGTGGGGGTAGGGAGCTGTCAAAGACTTCCTCCTTAACCAAACTTTAGTAAGGCTCTTAGGAGCCCTTTTCACAAGTAGGCCTTGATCTTTGGACTTAGGTGTCCATCTTCGCATTGCCCAGTTTTGTCAAGAATCTTGCTCAGCCAGTTGGGCAGAATCCTGACCCTGGATGTGTGATTACCATCCATGTATGATCCAGTTCCTCATTTCCTAACATCTCCCAGGTGATATTTGATCACCTTGGTCAGCCTTCAACAAGACTCCTGTCAAGCCTGTTTAGTCACAAACCCCCCTTTACTCTTGACATAACTTAGTAACTTTCCATTCACTGACCACCACCACCCTCACCCCAAGCTCTTCCTTGTCTGGAAACCCCCGCTTGTCGATATTGCATCTAGAGTTGAGGCCAGTTCTGCACTGAGGTCTCTTTCCTCCTATTTATACCAATAGTCCTGGAATATACTACTGTACTTACTGTCAGGCTTGGTTTTGTGTGTGTGTGTGCTGCTGTTTACAAAGTATTAGCAGAATATTTTTCTAATGCAGGTAAGTATAAATTTAGATTAATATAAAAAAGTAAAACACATCAAAGGCCATCAAGTTAGTCATCACCATAAAGGGATGAAATGCTTAGTTGTTTATGAAAATTCTAGATAAACCAGACCAATTTGAAAGCACCATAAAGACTATGCTGTATTTGAAGGTAAGTCAGAAGCAAAGACCTTAAAAACCTGAGTTGTTCTAGATGGAAACTTTAATGGCAAATGAGAGCAGCAGTGTGTTTGTCACTTTTCTGGAAGATTTTTTCTACTTGAAGTATGTCCTTGAAAGGAAAAACAAGAAGGAAACACCCAAGATACTAAATTAGAAACTAAAAAAAGGTACCTGGTGCTATAAAAAAACATAGTTGTGTAACATTTCAAGGATGAATTTTAAGTACATTCGAGTCTAGAGGCAGGCAACACTTGCCTAGTTCTGATGAACTTTAATTTCTAATTTGACTTTAAGCACCTCTGAGAGGAAAGGGTAAGCAAAGCTGATTTGACATTTAGACTCAAAAGAGACATTTAGACTCAAAGATGCACTGAGAGATTTCCCTCCTAAATGGAGGTGACTGTCACAAATATGAGGTCAAGAAGACTGACTCTAAAGAGTGTAGGCATGCTCAGTCACATCTGACTCTGTGATCCACCAAGCTCTTCTGTCCATGGAATTTCCCAGGCAAGAATACTGGAGTGGATTGCTATTTCCACCTCCAGGGTATCTTCCTGACCCAGGAATTGAACCAGTGTCTCCTGTGTCTCCTGCATTGTCAGACATATTCTTTACCACTGAATCACCTGGGAAGCTTAGCTCTAAAGAGAATGAAGGGTGAAGTCATTCCTAATCCTCAGCTGGGAAACACTTCAGCAACATGCAGAAGTAGAGTTTCACCATTTGGTTTGCTGCTAAAATGCTTCTGGCACTGTGGTTGGCAAAATTTATCTGTCTTCAGTTGTTCTAATAGCTCTGTGCTCACTCTGCATGGGAAAGCTGTTTTCTATGCTGAAACAAATCAGAATAATTGAGAACTACTTTATTTCATGTCTCTGAGAATAAATTGTAATAACTTATTACACCTAGGACTGAATAAATAATTGAAGGTATTTTAGTAAGAGATAAAACCTGAGATAAGCAATTTACAGCATCCCCTGTTCATCTGGGAATAAGATTATGCTAAATAAGATGATTGTAGTCTCATTGTGCACTGATAAAGATGTGGTGGGTGCATTTAGCATGAAAGATAACAGCCTTAGCAAAGCAGAGTGGACCTTTCCACTGATGTCCCTTTGAACTTTAGAAAACTGGAGTAAGATTATTCCATTTGGCTGTATAGCTGTTCTTTAGCCTACTGGGAGCTGGTGGTACTAGACAAGTACATTGTGGAGATAGAATGAGAGAAAAAAGTGGTTGAAAAGGATAAGAATAATCTCACCCCAGAATGTTTACAAGTTGAGAATTTGATATACTTTGCTTATTTGCTTTCTGCGCAGCACATCCTTAGTCAACAACCTCTTTGTCATCTCTATAATAATTCTATTCAGTTCATGAGATCTAGGTAATCCCCCCAACCCCTGTCCCCATGTCCTCCCTCCAGTAACTTAGATGGAAGGTGACCAGAGTCTGAGCTCAGAATACTCTCCTTTTTGGTTTCAGAATTGGACACAAGACTCAAGCTCAATCAGACAGAATTCTCTTTAGAAGTTTTGTCCCAACTATTAGAAAGGCATTTCCTTTCATACTGTGGTTGCTAGGCTGGTAGGTTATAAAACTCATCAAGACTGTCTTTGCCACAAAAATTGGTGGGGTGCCTAAGAATGGAGGGAATAGAGAGAGAGGTATCAAAGTTCAGAATGACAAAGAGATAAATTCCTTAAGAGAGTTCTTAACCTCCAGGTCTAGCCATGCATGAAATTATACCTGTCCTTAGATTTTTTCCAGTTTTTTGAACGAATAGTTTTCCTTTGGATCTTGTTAACATGGGGTTAGGTTTTGTCATGTGCACGAAGTTGGCTTGCTAATTGAACACCATATGGATTAATAGGAATAATATTATTGAACTAATCGTTTAGATCCTGCCTCTTAGAAGCCATAAATTTCTTCCCTGAGCTATTCCTGTGTGGTGGTAAGATGTTGTTATACTTTGCCTAGTTTTCTCAGAGAGGATAATCTAATCTAACCTGAACTAATGAATATTTTTTTTTAGTGGGCTGAGCACTTTATGTTTTTAATTGGAGTATAGTTGATTTACAATGTTGTGTTAATTTCATACAGCAATATGTTTCAGCTATACATATACATACATATACATGCATGTTCTTTTGTAATATTCTTTTCCATTTTGGTTTATCTTAGGATATGTAATTCCACCTGATATACAGTAGGATCTCGCTGTTTATCCATTCTATATGTAATAGTTTGCATCTGATAAGCCCAACCACCTAATCCATCCCTACCTAACCCCTCCTCTACCTTGGCAACCAGGTCTGCTCTCTATTTCTGAGAGTCTGTTTCTGTTCTGTAGATAGGTTCATTTGTGTCATATTCTAGATTCTCTCTGTAAGTGATATGTGGTATCTGTCTTTCTCTTACTGACTTCATTTAGTATAATCTCAGTTCCATCCATGTTGCTGCAAATGGTCTTATTTCTGAAGCAGTGAAATTTTAAAAGTAACAGATACATATATGCAGATATACTCTACATCAGGAATAAAAGTTATAAAAGACTTTAACACTATTCTCAATTATTTGTCCCCCTTTCCCTGTAAAACAACTTTATTTCCCTGCTCCATCAGCATAGACTCAGCCAGGTGATTTGCTCTTACCCAGTGGAATGTGAATGGAAGCCATAAGCCCCATGTGTGAGCAGAACCTGTAAGAGCCCTGATTCTTTGTGCTTGGCTTCTTCCCTCCTCTGTATGGCCCCAGATAAGGACTGTTCCTTCAGCACAAGCTAAAATGAAGAGACTCTGAGAGTCAGAGTCATGCCAACTCACATCTAACATGTAAACATCAACAAGAAACAATAGCTTGTTGCAAGCTCCTAAAATTGGGGGTTTGTTTGTTATAACAGCAAAATCTAACAAACACTGACTGGTGTGTTAGGCATTGAAAAACCCCAAATGAAAAAAAAATTAAAATTAATTATTCATAGGACCAATGGATATCCTCTCTAAATTACAAATTCCTCCAGTATTCTTGCCTGGAGAATCCCAGGGATGGAGGAGCCTGGTAGGTTGCCTTCTATGGGGTCGCACAGAGTCGGACACAACTGAAGCAACTTAGCAGCAGCAGCAGCTGGTGCACTGTAATATTCAATTTATAAAAATAAACATCTCAGATAAATGAACACATTGCAAAGTCCTCCCCAGTTCTGAATGTATTATTATAACTCCATTTTTTCCCCTTGGTTGTCTTTTCTGGGCTCTAGTTATTCCTGTGTGTCTCACAGATAGAGTACTCCATGGAACTGAACTTTTGATCTACCAAGCTGTTGATCTGGTAGATGTCTTTGATGCATAAGCTGACAGCTCCTCAGCAGCTCTGCCAACAAATGTCACAAGAGAAGGCACTTGTCATGTAGCGCCTCCTTTGTAATAGCCTTTTGTGATCATGGCTGATGGCCAGTGGAGTTCTTTGAACATCTGTCCCCCACTGTCACACTTCACACCTTCACTGCTGTGCACCCCTGATAGCAATCACTGCCTGTAGGGATAGTATCATGCCCTCTTGCTTCCAAGAGGCTTTACGTTGCTTAGTGGGTCACCCTGTGTCCAGAGATATGCAGAAAATCACTCTCCTTCTCACTCTTTGATTTGTTCATCTTGTTTAATTTTCTAAGATCAACTGTCATCATGCTTACTTTTATCCCTCTGATATTATGTTCCCAAAACCCTAAGGTATTTTGAGTTGTTTTATAATACTTTCCCTTTCATATTTTTGGCATATATATATATGTGTATATATATATATATATATATAATATAAAATAAAAACACAATATTCCTTTTAGTTACTATGTTTCTACAAATTTCGGTATTTTATAATTGGGAGGAAACCAGAAAGTGGGGTTGGAATGTAGGAGGAAAAAGGGGAGAAGAAAACTTAATATGTATCTATTACTGGGGCTAGGAATTATAGTGACTGAAAAGTAGACATTATTTTCCCCATTTTATACATGTGGGAATAAAACTCAGAAGGTTAAGTAACATGACCCAAGTGCCCTAAATAATGGTGCTGGGATTCAAACTCATTTCCATCTTACAACAAAATTCTTCTCTTTCTTCCATGATGTTGTTTCTTAGCATCAAGGTGAAAAAGTTCTCAGGGCATGAGGGAAAATTCATAATTTGGGGAAAGCTATTTAAGCTTTCTGATTAATGATGGAGTTGAGAAGATTTTACCTTATGGTATCATAACACTCTATGAATCTCAAATGGTTGATCAAAAGCCTTTATAAGCCAGGTCTGTTCCCGTCTCTTGAGATCCAACTAATCCATTCCCAAATATATTATCAGCTCACAGCTTTGTATGTCCATTTGCCTCTGAAAATTTCACTCAACTATATGTGGCAGAGACTGGCTAGATCATGGCTGTTTCTTCTTCTCAGGCACATACGTGAACTATTCTCAAGTTCTTTGCATTCAGGGACTAATTCTTGCCAAAAGAATGTGACTGGAGGTGATGCATTACTTCTGGGCTTAGATGCGTAAGGGCAGGTGTGCTTTCTCTACTTTCTCTCTTCCCCATCTAGTGTAGGACATTGTAAGATGGCCCTGAAGTCACATACTGAAGATGGCAGGCCCAGGTGACTGCATGGAACAGGTCACTCTACACCAGGACCAACTGAACAAGAAATAAACTTCTATGGTGTTAAACATCTGAGATTTAGGAGATTTAGCTATAATAATTGCAACATTACTTACCCTGACTAATGTTTTGTCTCACAGTCACTTCAAATTCAACACACTTAAAACCCCATTTATAATCTTCCCTTTCTCTCCAATGCCTGTTACCTTCGTGACCAGTTCTGTGTTGGGAAAAAACCAGTTTTCCCAGCTGTGTTTCTCTTTGTTGTTGTTTAGTCATTGGCTCTTTGTGACCCCATCTACTGCAGTATGCCATGCTTCTCTATCCTCCACTATCTCCTGGAATTTGTTCAAGTTCATGTACGTTGAATCAGTGAAGCTATCTAACTCTCTCATCCTCTGCCACCCTCTTCTCCTTTCGCCTTCGACCTTTCCCAACATCAGGTTCTTTTCCCATGAGTCAGCTCTTTACTCACACACTACTACCACACTTCTGACACCAGATGTATGGGGAATTTTCCCCCACCAAATGATTCTCTGTGACACCAGCTGAGTGTCCTACAATTTAACTCAATTTTGAAACTGTTTACCTGGAGATAGTATTAGATTCCATAAGTTAAGGGCTCAGCCCCACAAGACTGCTCCCATCCCATTTCAGATGCCAATCTCAAGTCCAGGTTATCACCTGTGCTTCTGACCAATTGACTACAAATCTTAGGTTCAATTACTTTGCTATAGTGGCTCACAGAACTCAGGAAGCACTTATTTATGTTAACCAGTTTATTATAAGACATGCTAAAGGATACAGATGGACCGATACACAGGGAGGATCTCTGGGAGGGTCGCAAATGCAGAAGCTTCAGTTCCCTTAGAGCTGGGCTGCCTCACTCTCCCACACTTCCGTTATGTGGCTGTGTCCACTGATCTGGAAGTCCATGCTACTGGGACTTTATGGAGGCTTCTTCACATGGGCATAATCAATTTGTAACTTTTTTTCTATCCCCTTTCACCTCTCTAGAGAAGTGTGTGGGTTTGTTGGGGATGCTGAAAATTTCAAGATTATAAGTATAGATTGGTTTTTTAGTAACCAGCCCTCATTCGCTAGTCCACCCAGAGTCACCCCCATAGAATAAAGGATGCTTCCTAGTTCTCTTATCACTTAGGAATTCACAAGGGTTTTACAAGCTCTGTGCTAGGAATTGAGGGCTGGGACTAATACACATATTTTTTTTTTATCATTTCACAAATTCTAATGTCCATTAAGCCAGAAATATCAGCATCATGCTTGACTGCTCCATTTTCTGTAATTTACAATTATGGCTGCTTAACAACTACTATTAATTTGATATGTTTAAAATCTCTCCATTCTTCCCCATTCTTGACATCACTTCTATCAATGCTTTAAGTCTAGCCCTTGCCATCTCTTGCCAGGTTGCCACAGAAGCATTACAATAATCTCTTCAATTTATCTCACTTCAAGCCATTCTTCCCTTTGGCTATAGTAAGCTTTTAAAGCAAAAATTTATATTTTATTTCTCTTAAAATCTTTTAATGACTCCTTAACATCTGGATAGAATGTATGAATTCCATTTGCTCTGCACTGCCATGGTCTACTTCTGTGCTAATTGGTTGGAATTATTTCTTTGAGTACTAGCTGATGTGATTATGGCCCAAGGTCATTAGATGAGAGGTACGAGACTGAACCAACAGTAGCCATCTGGTTAGCACCCAGCAGCTAATGAAGCAGCTTAGTACTATAACTCTGCCCAACAGGGTTTCTCTACATTGGCTTGTGACTTATCAATGCAATCATATTCTCAATCCAGAGGGTTTAAATGTCAGGCATGAGAAGCATAAATAGGAAGAGCATCACAGAAAACAGACTCAGAGTGAAGTGCATCTATCAAAGGCATCTGTGAGCAAAAGCTATGAAGTCAAAGAAGCTGCAGTACACAAGGTTCATTGGATGCAGAGGACAGGAAAGAACTGGTGGGGAGAAGATGTAGGTTTAGGCACAGTAGAATCCAAAGGCAAGAGGAGTAAAATGTAAAGCAAAGTGAATCCCCAGAGGAACAGTAACAGGCACGCATTTTGGAGGAGATGAGTTTTGCTGAAGTGGCCAGAATATCAATAAGCCTAGAGCTGTTGTTTTAAGCTAATCAACATTCCACTTTGCCAGTGAGACCTGACAGTTTGGATTATGAGATGTTTTCTGTGTTTCTTCACTCCTCCACCTAATCTGGTGAAGTGCTGTCACTTGATTTAAACTGAGTATTGCAGCTGGCTTGCAAATAACCAGGGACGTCATGGTCTACAAGGCATTAGAACTTGCCCTCTGCTTGCTTCTCCAGCTTTCTATCTGGATGCTTCCCCTCTCATCAGATGCTTTAAGCATGCTGGCTGTGCAGCTTTCCTCAGTGCACTGTGCTTAGGGTCTCTTGCATTCTCAAGTGTGGCTCCTGGTTTCATGGGAGGCCCCTTCGTCATCGACTGATTTCTACTCATTCTTTAAAACATAGCAGCTGCAAACATCTCGTGGGTGCCTTGCCTGGCACCTCACTCTCTCCAGCATGTTTTGGATTGTATGTCTCTCTTCTATGTCCCCACAACACCTTGGACATAACGGTTTTCATTGCTAGTTTATCATACTCAGTGATGATCATCTCTTCCTTTGTCTACTTCCTCTGGAAGGCTTGCAACCCTCTTAAGGGCAGCAGTTTTGTCTCATTTACCATTGTGTGCCTCGGAGAAGGCAATGGCAACCCACTCCAGCGCTCTTGCCTGGAAAATCCCATGGATGGAGGAGCCTGGTTGGCTGCAGTCCATGGGGTCGTGAAGAATCGTGAGCGACTTCACTTTCACTTTTCACGTTCATGCACTGGAGAAGGAAATGGCAACCCACTCCAGTGTTCTTGCCTGGAGAATCCCAGGGACTGGGGAGCCTGGTGGGCTGCCGTCTCTGGAGTCGCACAGAGTCGGACACGACTGAAGCGACTTAGTAGCCTAGCAACTAGACAGAACTTAGCACGTAGTACAAGCTCAGTAATGACTATGGAAGATACTTAATAAGCGATGGACTGAACACCTCAGTTTTTCAACCCAATGCTTGCCAGTTAGTAGTGAATGTAAAATAAAGATGATTAAATGCACTAGTTTGCTAGAACAATCACAACCAAGTACCACAGACCAAATAGCTTGAAAGAGATTTATTTTCTCACAGTTCTGGAACTGGAGATCAAGATGTCAGCAGGGTTGGTTTCTTGAGAAATCTCTCCTTGGCTTGTCCATGGTTGTCTTTTCCCATCTTCAGGATGTCCTTACAGGGATTTCCCTCTGGGTGTGTGTGTATTCTAATCTCGCCTCTTAAAAGGAGAGCAATCATATTGAATTAGGGCTACCTTAATAACCTCACTTAATTCCCTCTTTAAAGATCTTCTCTCCAAACACAGCTACATTCTGAGGTATTAGGGGTTAGGTCTTCAGCAAATGGGGACACGATGCAATGTATAACACTAACTTACCAAATTTGGTGAGTTGTTTCCTTAGAAGCTCTGAGTTCTGCTTTAAGTTCAAGTGCCAAATAGGTTAAAAGCAAACTAAAAACAGCTTAAAGCAAACCCAGGGATTACACAGAGAAGTTGCAGCTGACAAGGAAGGAAAAAATAAAAAACATAAAAATTCATGGTAGCTACACTTATTGTAGAGATAATTTTGAAACCTATAGAAATACTGAATAACTATGTTATACACTAGGAACTAAGAAAGTCTTAAAGTCAATTATACTTCAAAAAATCACTCACAGAAGAAAAAGAGATCAGATTTGTAGTTGCCAGAGGTGAGGAATATGGGGAGGGAAATGGGATGAAGGCAGTCAAAAGGTACAAACTTCCAGTTATAAGGTAAATAGTAGGGATGTGATGTAACGTAAATGTATGTAACATTGCTGTTTGTTATGTATGAATGTTACTAAGAGAGTAAATCCTGAGAGTTCTCATCACAAGGAAAATAGTTTCTATTGCTTTAATTCTGTATCTGTGTGAGATGATGGATGTTGACTCAACTTAATTGTGGTCATCATTTCATGATGTATACACATCAAACCATCATACTGTACACCTTAAATTTATACAGTGCTGTATGCCAATATAATTGGAATAAAAATATGGCAATGCATTATAGAAACAAAATAGACATAGTATTTTTACGAACTTTTAAAAAAGAAAAAAACCTCAAAATGAACATTGGCATGCAAGAAAAATGAATCTCAACAGAGACTTTATACCCTTTACAAACATTAACTCAAAATGGATCATAAACCTGAATTTGAAATGCAAGACTAGAAAACTCCTAGGAGGAAACACAGGAGAAAACCTAGATGGCCTTGTGTGTGGCATTTTTAGATAAGACACCAAAGACATGATAATGAAAGAAATAACTAGTAAGCTAGGTCTTCCCAGTAGCTCAAAGTGTTAAGAGTTCTTCTGCAATGCAGGAGACCATGGTTCGCTTCCTGGGTCAGGAAGATCCTCTGGAGAAGGGAATGGTAATCCACTCCAGTATTCTTGCCTGGAAAATCCCATGGACAGAGGAGACTGGCGGGCTACAGTCCATGGGGTTGCAAAGAGCTGGACAAGACTGAGCAACTAACACAACTACTACTACACTAGACTTCATTAACATTAAGATGATCTGCTCTGTAAAAGACAATATCAGGAGAATTTCAAGACATGCCACAGACTAGGAGAAAAGGTTTGCAGGACAGATATCTGATAAAGAACTGTTATCCATAATTTACAAAGAAGTCTTAAAACTCAATAATAAGAGAGAGAGATGAAAAAAGGCCAACCCAATTGAAAAATGACCCAAGGCTTTGACAGACACCAAAGAAGACCTACAGATGGCAAATAAACATATGAAAAGATGCTCCAATTCTATGTTGTCAGGGAAATACAAATTAAAACAATAGTGACATACCACCACATTTGTATTAGAATGCCCAAAGTTTGAACAGAGGTAACACCACATGATGGTAAGGATGCGAAGCAGCAGGAATTCTCATTCCTTACTGGTGGGAATACAAAATACTACAGCCACTTTGGAAGACAGGTTGGTTTCTTATAAAGCTAAACATACTCTTTTCCTATGATCCAGCAATCATACTCCTTGGAGTTTCACTAAAGGAGTTGAAAATATATGTCCATATAAAAATCTGCATGCAGGTGTTTATAAATAGCTTTAGTCATAATTGCTAAAAGTTGGAAATAGCAAAGGTATTCTTCAGTAGGTGAATTGATAAACTGTGGCAATCCAGACAATGGAACACTATTCAGTGTTTAAAGCAATGAGTTATCAAGTCATGAAAGACATAGAAGAACCTTAAATGCATATTACTATGTGAAAGAAACCAATCTGTGAAGGCTATACACTGTATGCTTCGAACTATATGACATTCTGGAAAAGGTGTGGAGACAATATAAACATTTGCCAGGCATTGGAAGGAGAGGAGGGATGAGCAGACAGATCACAGAGGACTTTTAGGGCAGTGAAAATACTCTTCATGGTATTATAATGATGGATTTATGTTGTTATACATTTGTCCAAACCCACAGTATGTACAATACCAAGTGAATTCTAAGGAAAACTGTGGACTTTGGGTGATGATGCTCTATCAATGTAGCTTCATCCTTGGTGAAAACTGTATCATTCTAGTTAGAGATATTGGCAATGGGGACAGTATACACATATGGGTGGACTTCCCTGGTGGCTCAGTGGTAGGTAATCTGCCTACCAGTGCAGGAGGCATGAGTTCCATCTCTGGGTTGGGCAGATCCTCTGGAGAAGGAAATGGTGACCCACTCCAGTATTCTTGCCTGAAAAATCTCATGGAGAGAGGAGCCTCGCAGGGTACAGTCTATGGGGTTGCAAAGAGCCGGACATGACTTAGCGACTAAACAGCAACATGCACACATGGAGGAAGGAGGTATATGAGAAATCTCTGTTCTTTCCTCAATTTCATTATAAACATAAAGCTGCTCTGAAAAAAGTAAGTCTTTGTAAAGAACAAAGTACAAACAAACAGAAAACCCCCAAGGCCCGGCCAGCGAAGTTCCTGGCCAACCAATGTCAAGACCTCTCCCAGACTTCCTGAATGTATAGGGGCAGTAGGGTTCTCTGCCCTGCTTTCCTCATCAATAGTTAATTTCTGCTCAGTGATGCAGAGGTATGCACATAATTACCAGAGTAGTATGAGTGCTGTTCTGAGCAGCTCTATGAAGTTGCCAGATGAACAAGATAGCCTGTTTGGGGCATGGGGAAGAATTAAGAAGAGGTGGCAGCTTGTCTCAGATCCATTTTCAACCCCAGTCTCATAAGATTTCTTGAAGGAAGTTACTCCTACAAATAACAATAACTTGTGCAGTGATGCTAAGCGGTAAAAAGAGGATCCTAGCTGTGAGTTCTAACATCTGCTTTGACATTGATTCACTGTGTGTGCCTCACTAAGCCATTCCAGCTTTCTATGGTTCAGGGTCTTTTCTGTAAAAATGATGGTCTCAGGGTCACTTGTCATCAGGTTGTGATAAGAAAGCAATTAAAAGGACTCTGAGTATATAAATATATCTTAGAATAGCAATGGCTATTTCCTGTCTACACACACACACAGGCTCTACGCTCATACATTATATGATGTATACATGCATACATGGGAAAGAAAAAGACAGGATTATTCTGAGATGAGATGAACAAATACATTATTTAGGGGTCAGGGCCTATGTTAACTGTACCTTTAGTAACTTATTTTTGTGAATAAACTCAGCTTTTATTATATCTTTTAATAACTACCCATGTAATAATTTTTCTAGTACTTATTTCTTTTAAGTCACTTATTTATTTATTTAGAGAGTGTTGACTCTGCTGGGCACTGGAGAGAAAAAGATAAAAGAGACATGCTTGTTATTTGTCTTCAAGGAGAAGAAACATGAGAACAGTTACAATCCTAAATTCTGAATGTGGGTAGAGAAATACGTAAGGTTGTGCTGGTACAGAGGAAGAAGAAAGTGTGAGTGCTTGGGGGATAAGGCAAGGGTATAAATTTCAGCTTCCGACCATGTTTTTTCACTTGGATTCTCCTTTTTCTTCTCTGTGCCTGGCACTGAGCTATTTGAGTTTTGTTTTTCATCTCTTATGGGGTCCTTATGAAAAAAAAAATATTTTTCAGCCTTATTTTTCAAATGAGGAAAGAGATTCAGAGAGGTTAACTAACTTGCCTAAAATCACACAGTTAATGAATGGCAGAGCTAGAAATCAAATCCTGCCTTGACTCTTTACGGCTGACTGCACCCTATTTCTCCTCCAACAAGTTGTGTTTAAGATACAGAGTTCTAAAGGTAGAAAATGTTGTTTTTTCATGTCTCAGCTTTAGACAGCCCCTTAATAATATTCATGAGGATATATTTTTATGCTTATAAAAATATAGGTGACCCAGAAAAAGGCATTACTTTAAAGTTCATTGTATGGAATGATCTCTATCAACATTACTCTGGTGCCAAGAAGTTGTGAGAACATGTAGCTTGCAAAAAACAAATTCAGTTATGAGAAAACAAAACAGATGTTATTATGTTGTTTCACTTTCTACCATGCCTTAGAAAAGCTTTTCCAAAGACTTTAAAATAAACACGTTAGGGATAAATCATAGTTTTTGAGCTGTAAAAACTCCATCGATTTCTATCTCATGCTGTATCTTAAGATCGAATTTGCGTGAAGGCCAAATTGAAACTTACGCTCTCTCTGACTGAGCTCCCTAATAGGAGACCATTTACCATTGCTCTGTTGCATGAGCCCTGCTCCCTGGCTGGGTGGCTGGCTGCTAAGTTTATGCCATTGTTCATAAGGGGAAATTGGGACAGTGTCGACACTGAGTATCTGAAAGAGTCACAAACAGCTAGAGTTTTAAAGAGCTCTCAGAGAGCATCTAGTTTAAAGCCCTTCATTGTAAGGCAAGGCTGTGAGACCTGGAGTGGTAAAATGAAGTGTCCAGTGTTGCACAATTAGCTTTTGATAAATCTCGGAAGAATTCACACCACCTGAATCCCTCTTTAGCATCCCTGTGTTGAGTTGAATAGTGTCTCCCCCAGATTCATGTCCACCCAGTATTTCAGAATGTGACCTTAGTTGGAAACCATGTCTTTGTAGATGTGATTTATTACAATGAGGTCACACTGGATTAGGGTGGACCCTGATCCGATGATGGCAGGCTCTTTATAAGAAGAGAAAACCAGACACAAAGACACATAGAGGAGAAGGCAATGGAAGCAGAGATTGAAGGGATAAATTACAAGCCAAGGACCACTGAGGATTACCAGTAACTACCAGAAGCTGATGCAAAGGGCCAACTCCTTGGAAAAGATCCTGATGCTGGGAAAGATTGAGGGCAGGAGCAGAAGGGGGTGACAGAGGATGCGGTGGTTGGATGGAATCACCAACTCAAGGGACATGAGTCTGAGCAAACTCCGGGAGATAGTTTAGGACAGGGAAGCCTGGGGTCCATGGGGTTGCAGAGAGTAGGGCATGACTTAGCGACTGAACAGCAACCAAATGCTAGAAGCAGCAAGGAAGAATTCTATTCTAGAGCCTCTGGAGGGAGGTTAGCCTTGCTACCGCCTTGATTTCAAACTTTAGTCTTCAGACCTGTGAGAGAATAAATTTCTGTTATTATAAGTCACCCAGTTTGTGGTCTGTTATTTTAAGCCAGCTGGGTTTTTATGGCAGTCCTAGGAAATGACTATACTCTCTTCTGCTTAACCATGGCTCATCTCAGGCATCCTTGAGATGAAAAGCCCACAGTGTACTGCCACTGCCAGCAAGAGTCCTATCTGCAAATGAAAAGGACAGCATTTTAATCTGTAAATTGAATGGCTCTTGCACTCACACCTGACAAACACACTTACTGTTGTTTCTGTTCCCATTAGCTGTAAGTCACCTTAAATCTCATCACATGAAGCAGTGATCTATCTAAATTGAATGTAAATATATTGCTGCTTCCTTTTATACCAAACAAGAATAGAACATGGAGAAATTACTAGGTGTTGGGCATCTTGAAATCTAGAATTGATAAGGAAGAATTGATTATTGGAGGTCAGGGTAAGAGAAATATTGGTATTCTGGGCACCAAATCACCATGAAATTGACTGCATTGCAATTTTCAAAATCCTCTTTTTCTTAAAAAAAAAAAAAAGCCAGGTAGGTTGTTTGAATTTTTTGCATGGTCATCGAAGGTGAAAGTAACAGAAAACTAAACAGTCAAGCCAATAACTCAGATGACTGTATTATGGTTTATCAGAGTCTAAACACATCTCCAGCATGTCATCTGTTTGCCTTCTTGGATATTGTAGCAATAGCTGGTTATTCTTACTTTGCTTTCAATCTGCAGCCACACGGGAATAAGGCAGGGTTGAAAGCTCAGGCTCTGTGACCAGAAATGTCATTTTGGACTGAAACACTTAGGTTTTGCTTACACGACACATAAACATCTAGTAAATTAGAACTTCACATTTCAACCCCCCTCATTCTTATAGTGGGGATGCTATGAGAGAGAATATATTGATTCAAGCCCACTGCTTGTGTACTACTGCTTGTGATCAAAGGAGAAAGAGCAGGAGGGATGGATGCTTTGCTTTTAGGAGTGGACTGATAGGGTGACTACAAGTGCTTTTAGTACAAATGGTCTTTTGACACTGCTGTGCATACTCAGAATCCAGGACAAGATGTCTCAGAGAAAAATAGGAGGGAGGCATCTAGCCATCAAGTAGACCAAAATCAATGTTGAATGAACATTTAAATTTTATCTTATGTTTTCCACCAGTTTGGATCAACACACAGACATAGTTACTATCCTTGGGTAAGAGAGGAGATAGATGTAGAGAAATTTTCTCCAAGCTGGTGGAGGGTCAGTGAAGGAGGGGACAGTTCACATCCTCAGAAAGGAGGAAAGAGGAAGGATGAATTAAGATGTTTCAGGAGGAGGCTGGTCTGCCTTACATCTCCTCTGGGCTCTTAAAAAATCTTTATTAAAACAAAAATCTTTTCATATACTATGGAGTATCAAATGCTACAGTTGAGCATCAAGAAGGATGAAAACATAAGATTTCAAGGACTTCTCTTTGCAAAAAAAATTTATTGGAGTACAGTTGACTTACAATGTTATGTTAGTTTAGCTGTACTTACATATACATATATAAACTCTTTTTTAAAAGATTCTTCCCTATATAGGTCATTACAGAGCATTGAGTAGAGTTCCTTGTGCTATAGAGTAGGTCCTTAATAGTTAATTTTTTTATATATAGTAGTGTATATATGTCAGGGCTTCTTTGGTGGCTCAGCGGTGAAGAATCTGCCTGCAATGCCAGAGAATTGCAGGATATGGGGGCTTGATCCCTGGGTTGCGGAGACCTCTTGGAGTAGGGCATGGCAACCCACTCTGGTATTCTTGCCTGGAGAATGCCATGGACAGAGGACCCTGGTGGGATACAGTCCAAAGGGTCACAGAGAGTTGCACATGACTGAAGTGACTTAGCACAGCACTGTGTGTATATGTCAGTTCCAGTTTCATAATTTCTCCCCAAAGGGGTACAAATTAACTTATCTACAAAACAGAAATACAGTTACAGATATTGAAGACTTTTCATAAGGTTATGACTGTGTGACTGTACAAACAGCTATGAAAAGAAGAGGGAAAAGGACAGGAGAAAAGGAAAGATACACCCATCTGAATGCAGAGTTCCAAAGAATAGCAAGGACAGATAAGAAAGCCTTCCTCAGTGATCAGTGCAAATAAATAGAGGGAAACGATAGAATGGGAAAGACTAGAGATCTCTTCAAGAAAATTAGAGATACCAAGGGAACATTTCATGCAAAGATGGGCTCGATAAAGGACAGAAATGGTATGGACCTAACAGAAGCAGAAGATATTAAGGAGAGATGGCAAGAATACACGGAAGAACTGTACAAAAAAGATCTTCATGACCCGGATAATCATGATGGTCTGACCACTCACCTAGATCCAGACATCCTGGAATGAGAAGTGAAGTGGGCCTTAGGAAGCATCACTATAAACAAAGCTAGTGGAGGTGCTGGAATTCCAGTTGAGCTATTTCAAATCCTAAAAGATGATGCTTTGAAAGTGCTCCACTCAATATGCCAGCAAATTTGGAAAACTCAGCAGTGGCCACAGGACTGGAAAAGGTCAGTTTTCATTCCAATCCCAAAGAAAGGCAATGACAAAGAATGCTCAAACTACCCACAATTGAACTCATTTCACATGCTAGTAAAGTAATGCTCAAAAGTCTCCAAGCCAGGCTTCAGCAATACATGAGCCGTGAACTTCCAGATGTTCAAGCTGGTTTTAGGAAAGGCAGAGGAACCAGAGATCAAATTGCCAACATCAGCTGGATCATTGAAAAAGCAAGAGAGTTCCAGAAAAACATCTATTTCTGTTTTATTGACTATGCCAAAGCATTTGACTGTGTGGATCACAATAAACTGTGGAAAATACTGAAAGAGATGGGAATACCAGACCGCCTGACTGCCTCTTGAGAAACCTATATGCAGATCAGGAAGCAGCAGTTAGATCTGGACATGGAACGACAGACTGGTTCCAAATAGGAAAAGGAGTACGTCAAGGCTGTATACTGTCACCCTGTTTATTTAACTTATATGCAGAGTACATCATGAGAAATGCTGGGCTGGAAGAAGCACAAACTGGAATCCAGGTTGCTGGGAGAAATATCAATAAGCTCAGATATGCAGATGACACCACCCTTATGGCAGAAAGTGAAGAGGAACTAAAAAGCCTCTTGATGAAAGTGAAAGAAGAGAGTGAAAAAGTTGGCTTAAAGCTCAACATTCAGAAAACAAAGACCATGGCATCTGGTCCCATCACTTCATGGCAAATAGATGGGAAAACAGTGGAAACAGTGAGAGACTTTATTTCTGGTGTCTCCAAAATCACTGCAGATGGTGATTGCAGCCATGAAATTAAAATACGTTTGCTCCTTGGAAGAAAAGCTATGACCAAACTAGATAGCATTTTAAAAAGCAGAGACGTTACTTTGCCAATAAAGGTCTGTCTAGTCAAGGCTATGGTTTTTCCAGTAGTCATGTATGGATGTGAGAGTTGGGCTATAAAGAAAGCTGAGCGCCGAAGAATTGATGATTTTGAACTGCGATGTTGGAGAAGACTCTTGAGAGTCCCTTGGACTGCAAGGAGATCCACCCAATCCATCCTAAATGAAATCAGTCCTGAGTATTCATCGGAGAGAGTGATGTTGAAGCTGAAGCTCCAATACTTTGGCCACCTGATGAAAGAACTGACTCATTTGAAAAGACTGTGATGCTGGTTCAAAATGAAGGTGGGAGAAGGGGATGACAGAGGATGAGATGGTTGGATGGCATCACCGACTCAATGGATATGAGTTTGAATAAACTCTGGGAGTTGGTGATGGACAGGGAGGCCTGGTGTGCTGCAGTCCATGGGGTCACAAAGAGTTGGACACATCTGAATGACTGAACTGAATTGAACTGGTGACTGTACAGCTGCTCTTCTGGTTATTGACCCTTTTTGCCTATTTACAATAGTTATTCTGCCACATTTTGTTATATATTTTTCCAAGGTTTCAATATTTCACTTTTTCCAATAAACACTGGATAAATACATTTTTTTCCAGTGTTTCAGGGTCCCAGACCCTGGTGTTATTTATTCCTCTTGAATATGTGCTGTAAACTAAGAAGCTGGTTTGCTTTTAGTCATGTTCTCCCACCTCAACCCCACCACCATTTATGGCATTATCTTTTTTATACTGAACATTTCTTCACCTTATTAATCAAGAACATTTTTTAAATAGATACACTAGGCACCAGTATCTGGGAAGTGGTATCTTGCACCAATATGAAAATGAGGCTTTATGTTATTTTTATTTTCAAGAAGCAAGTAGAGTATTTGTGATGCCTGGATAGTACCAATACTATTGTTTTCCAAAATTAGAATTAAGTTAGTATTTTCAATATTTTTCATAGTTTATTATTGTTTGTCATGTTCAGTGTGTTAACTGGGCCATGAGCCTTGTCTGGGCTCACTCACAAGGTTTTAGTCAACTGTCAGCTCAGATAGTGCTGGAAGGTCTAAAAATAACCTTATTCACAAGTCTGAGATTCTGATGCTGGCTATCAGCTAGGTCTTTTTTCTCTAAGATCTCCATAATTCATTAGTCTGGCTGGGCTTCCTCACATGATGGTGGAGGTGGTGGTTTAGTTGCTAAGTCATGTCTGACTCTTGCAACCCCACAGACTCCAGCCCACCAGGCTCCTCTGTCCATGGGATTCTCCAGCAAGAATACTGGTGTGGGTTGCTATTTCCTTCTCCAGGGGATCTTCCCAACCCAGGAATTGAACCTGCATTGCAGGCAGATTCAGGAGTGTTGCAAAATGATGAAAACAGAGGCTGCAAGATCTCTTAAGGCTTAGCCTCAGAAGTCTCACAACATCATTTCTGCTTCATCCTATTGGTCTAAGCAATTCATGGGCTTCCCAGGTGGCACAGAGGTAAAGTATACACTTACCAATGCAGGTGACATAAGAGATGTGGGTTTGATCTCTGGCTCAGGAAGATCCCCTGGAGAAGGAAATGGCAACCCACTCCAGCATTCTTGCCTAGAAAATCCCATGGGCAGAGGTGCCTGATGGGCTACAGTCTATGGGGTCACAAAGAGTTGGACACAACTGAGTGAGCATGCACACAAGCAGTTCATAATGTCAAATCAGATTCAAGGGCTAGAGATATAGATTTTACCCCTGTTTAAGAGAGAGGATGAATGAGTCACACTGAACAGGGATGTGCACAGAGTTCAACATTGGAGCTATTATTGTGCATCTTTATCATCATTTGCTAAGCCAGTTCCTTTGGAAGTTTGTATCTCTCTCTGTTCTATAGTCTTCCTAATTGGTTGAGTACTCTGGATTTGGTTTTAGGTTATAAGAGTAAATAGTTTGCTTTATACTTCTGTAGCAGAGACTTCTGGTTGTTCTTCAAAATCCACAATTTCCTTCCTTATTAGAAATAAATACCCACTTTTTTAGCTAGGTATATGGGACCTCTGAGTCTCTGACACCAAAAAATGCTACATAAGCTCTGGACCAATTTCTTCTTGGTTTCTTGAATGTAAAAGAAAATTACATTTCTAAATTATAGGAGCACTATTCTTTGAACATATCTGCAGAAGAACCTGGATGAACACAACAACTCCCTTAATTTTTAAATTAGAGAGCCATTCAGAATGTACTGAACTCATCAAGTCATTGTCTACTGTTTGAATATCATACAGGAATGGGAAGCTAATTATCTTCTTCCTTGCACTTATTCATTTATAATGAACTTTAATTTGATACTAAAATCAGTGACTTCTGGATCTGATTTTGTTAATTCAAGCCATCTTTTTTTCATTAACAGAAAATGAGGAGCTGTTTATTATTTTTAAAAATAATAAAACAGGAAAAACTAATACAATTTTATTGGGTATAATGTTCTTACTATCTATTCCACTCAAAAGTTTAAGAACACTCAATTCTTTGAGAAAGTAGACCCTTTAATAGGTTTACAACTCTTTTTTTTTTTTTTGATTACTAACTGCTTCTTTTTGGTAGATGCAAATAGAGGTGAACATTCCAAGTTTTATAATCCAAAAGACCAACAGTAGGGAATAAAGAGGCAACCATGGAATATAAATAGAGGAATATTATACAGTCATGAAAATGAATACATGATAACCATAAGAAAGGAAATTTTATAGCTCATGATAAGTAAAATAGTAAGATATATGTGTATATATATATATATATTATATATATATAGTATTCTATGAATATATATGTAAAAAGATATCAGACTGGGAAGTTTGTTCCATCAGTTTCTAATGCTATTTCATGATAACAAAGATAAGCTTGTGATGACCTTACCTATGTGCAGAATTTACAAAGGGAGCAAACTTCTCCATGGGTTTTGGGCTCCTTTACAAGATCAGGGATATTATAGAGTGTCAGAAAGTGGATCAGAGTGGAGAATGGTCATTTGTGGATGTGGCTGTTCTACCTAAGTCCTCACACTGAACTTTGGAAGAGGCATATGTGGTGGTACTAGTTTCTGACTCCAAACCTAATGAAGGGGTCTAACTGAGAGCTTTGAAATATGTTTCCTACATTTGGGGAGTTATATAAGACTGATGACCGACCTATACCTGGGAAAGCTATCACTTTGGGATTAGGGACTGGGAAATAATGAGGGCAAGTGAAGGGCTAACTAGCTTTCTTTGGTGGCAGAACCAGGAAAGATCTGCTGCTTAGAAATATTTGTCAATGAAAGAGAGGCTTGAGTATTTCCCATTGCACTCTTGTGGGCTATATGAGAACGTGAATCCATGTAGGGTTGTCTTGGGTTCTGCTTAATAGTGTTACCTGAAGCTAAGGAGAATCGGTTTCAATTGAAACCGTTTGGAGTTTGGGAGTAGGTGGAGAAGGTGAGCAGTGAGAAAAAGCACATTGTAGGACCACACCTTCTTCCCCATTCCTGGCTTCTAGACTGAAGTTAGAGAAGTGGAGAATTGACATTAAATAAGGTTTAGAGTTTTAATTAATATCTTGGACTAGACATTCTGGTTAATGAGGTGAGGCTATATTTGTGACTTTAACTGCCTCAAGCCCTGGCTGAGTTTTCATCTAAGAGCTAGGAAAGGTAACTTAAACCAAAGAATTCTAAAGAGAAGGTAAGTGTCACTTCATGGCAAATAGCTGGGGGAAACAATAGAAACAGTGACAGACTTTATTTTCTTGGGCTCCAAAATCACTACTGATGGTGACTGCAGCCATGAAACTAAAAGATGCTTTCTCCTTGGAAGAAAAGTTATGACAAACTTAGACAGCATATTAAAAAGCAGAGACATTATTCACTGACAAAGGTCCGTAGGGTCAAAGCTATGGGTTTTCTAGTAGTCATGTATGGATGTGAGAGTTGGACTATAACGAAAGCTGAGCACAGAAGAATTGATGTTTTTGAACTGTGGTGTTGGAGAAGACTCTTGAGAGTCCCTTGGACTGCAAGGAGATCAAGCCAGTCAATCCTAAAGGACAGCAGTCCTGAATATTCATTGGAAGGACTGATGTTGAAGCTGAAGTCCCAATACTTTGGCCACTTGATGCAAAGAACTGACTCACTAGAAAAGACCCTGAGGCTGGGAAAGACTCAAGACAGGAGTAGAAGGGATGAAAGAGAACAAGATGGTTAGATGGCATCATCCACTCTATGGACATCAGTTTGAGCAAGCTCCGGGAGTTGGTGGTGGACAGGGAAACCTGGTGTGCTCCCACCCACAGAGTTGCAGAGAGTCAGACATGACTGAGCAACTGAACTGAAGTGTCAAAAATAAAGTTATATTTGTTCATAATCAATGTTAGGCCTGATCAACAAACCATAGGCAGAATATGATCTGAAAATAGTTACATTTTTAAAAATATAAATTTATTTATTTTAATTGGAGGCTAATTACTTTACAATATTGTGTTGGTTTTGCTATACATCAACATGAATCTGCTATGGGTGTACACGTGTTCCCCATCATGAACCCCCCTCCCAGTTCCCTCCCCATACCATCGCTCTGGGTCATCCCAGTGCACCAGCCTCGAGCATTCTATATCTTGCATTGAACCTGGACTGGTGTTTCGTTTCACATATGATATTATACATGTTTCAATGCCATTCTCCCAAATCATCCCACCCTCGCCCTCTCCCACAGAGTCCACAAGACTGTTCTATACATCTGTGTCTCTTTTGCTGTCTCGCATACAGGGTTATCATTGCCATCTTTCTAAATTCCATATATATACATTACTGTATTTCAGCAGATGAATGGATAAAAAAGCTGTGGTACATATACACAATGGAGTATTACTCAGCCATTAAAAAGAATACATTTGAATCAGTTCTAATGAAGTGGATGAAACTGGAACCTATTATACAGAGTGAAGTAAGCCAGAAAGAAAAAACACCAATAGTTACATTTTAAAACAGTGATTTCAAAAACTTCCCAACAAAGGAAATCCCAGGACTAAATGGCTTCATTGAATTTTACAAAGCATATAAAGAATTAATACCAATCCTTCTCATATTATTCCAAAGAACTGAAGAGGAGGGAACAGTTCCAAACCTATTTTGTAAGGCTATCACCATCTTGATGCCAAAGTCCAACAAGGAGAACGCAAGGAATGAAAGCCATAGGCCAATATTCCTGATGACTGTAGATGCAAAAATCCTCAAAAAGATCCTAGCAAACTGAATCTAATAGCACCTTAAAGTGATCAAACACCAGGGCCAAGTCAGATTTATTTCTGGAATGCAAGGATGGCTCAATATATAAAAATCAATTATGACAGATCATATTAACAGAATAAAGAAAAAAATTACATGATCATTTCAATAGATGAATAAAAAGCATTTGACAAAATTCAACACCTTTTCATGATTAAAAGCTCTCAACAAACTTGGGAAGAGAAGGAAATTATCTCAATGTAATAAAGACTACAATAAAAAGCCCACAGATAACATCATACTCAACAGTAACAACAAAAAAGCTTTTCTCTAATATCAGGAACAAGGTAAGGATGCCCACTCTTACCATGTCTTATTCAACATAGTACTGGAAGTTCTTCCCAGAGCACATAAGTAGGAAAGGAAAAAAAAAAAATCCAAATCAAAGGAAGAAGTAAAACTGTTATTGCTTGAAGAGGTCATAAACATGTATATGGAAAGTCCTAAGGACTCCCCCGCCCTCTACAAAATTGTCAGAACCAATAAATTAATTCAGTAAAGTTCCAGATACAAAATCAACATTAAAATGTCTTTCATTTCTACACACTAATGTTGAACTGTCAGAAAAGGAAATTAGGAAAATAATCCCATGTACAATAGCATGAAAAAAATATTTAGGAATAAATTTCACTATGGAGATAAAAGACTTGCATACTGAAGACTATAAAACACTGTGAAAGAAATTAGACACAAACAAATGGAAAGGTGTCATGGATTGGAAGAATACATGCTGTTCAGATGTCCATGCTAATCAAAGTGATTTACAGATTCAATGGAATCCCTATCAAAATCCAAAGGGCATTTTTTTTTTTCACAGAAATAGACATAAAGACCACGAATAGCCAAATCAATCTCAAGAAAGAACAAAACCAGAGGTATCACACTTTCTTATTTGAAACTCTATTACAAAGCTATAGTAGTCAAAACAGCATGGTATTGACATAAAGGCAGACATATGGACCAAAATGGAACAGAACATACAGCCCAGAAACAAACCCATGAAAGCATGACAGACTAATCTTCAATAAGGGTGACAAGAATGCATGATGGGAAGAGGATCATCCTTGAACAAATGGTACTGGGAAAACTTAACACCTATATGCCATGGAATTGGATCCTTACCTTACATAGCACACAAGAATCAACTCAAACTCGATTGAAGTCTTAAACATAAGACCCAACTGTAACACTTCAAGAAGAAAACATAGGGGAAAAGGCTTCATGACATTAGTCTTGTTCTTCATGGGTATGACACTGAAAGCACAGGCAGTAAAAAACAGAATAAGTGAAACTACATTAATCTAAGAAGTTGTGGACAGAAAGGAAACAATAAACAGAGTGAAAATGTAACTTATGGAATAGGAGAAAATATTTGTTAGCTATGTATCTAAAAGGGGGTTAATCTCAAAAATATATAAGGAACTTCCACAACTCAGTATTTAAAAAAAATACTGGGTTTAAAAATTCCTTAACTTGAATAGAAATTTTTCCAAAGAAGACATACAAATATTCAACAGGTATATTAAAAATTGTTCAATGTAATAATCATGGAAATAAAAAGCAAACCACAAGGAGATGTTACTTCATAACTCTCAGGATGGCTATTGTCAAAAAGACACAAAAGATAGCAAGTGCTGGCAAAAATGTGGAAAAATTAGAATCCTTGCACATTGATGATAGGAATGCAAAATGGTGCAGCTGCTTTGGGAAAGTGTGTGAAGGTTCCTCAAAATTAAAAGTAGAACAACCATGTGATTCAGCAATTCCACTTCTGGATAATTATCCAAAAGAGCTGGAATCAGAATTTCAATGAGATTAGCAATCCTATGTTCATTACATCTCTCTTCACAAAAGCTAGATGTGGAAGCAACCTAAATGCCCATAAACAGAAAAATAAATAAAGAAAATGTGGCTTAGACATACAATGGAATCCTATTCAGCCATTAAAAAAGGAAATTCTGCAATATGCTATAACATGAATGTCCTTGAGGAAATTATGCTAACTGAAATAAGCCAGGCATAGATAGACAGATACTGCATGATTCCACTTAGATGTTGTTGCTGTTGTTGTTCAGTTGTTTAGTTATGTCTAACTCTGCCATGCCATGGATAGCAGCACGCCAGGCTTACCTATCCTTCCCAATCTCCTGGAGCTTGCTCAAACTCATGTCCATTGAGCTGGTGATGCCATTGAACCATCTCATCCTCTGTCATCCCCTTCTTCTCCTGCCTTCAATCTTTCCCAGTATCAGGATCTTTTCAAATGAGTCAGTTCTTCGCGTCAGGTAGCCAAAGTACTGGAGCTTCAGCTTCAGCATTAGTCCTTCTAATGAATATTTGTATTGATTTCCTTTAGGAGTGACTGGTTTGATATTGCAGTCCAAGGGACTCTCAAGAGTCTTCTTCAACACCACAGCTCAGAAGCATCAATTCTTCAGTGCTCAGCCTTCTTTATGACCCAACTTTCATATCCATACATGACTGCTAGAAAAATCATAACTATGACTATACGGAGGACCTTTGTCGGCAATGTCCCTATTTTTTAGTATGAAGTCTAAGTTTGTCATAGCTTTCCTTCCAAGGATCAAGTGTTAGCTATTGCTTTTGTTATGGTTCCAGGGACAGGGATGAAATGAAGCAGGACAGTCCCCTTTCCAGAGGTTGTGGTCAGAGAAGCAAAGAACATGTTCTTATAAATCAAGAGGTTGTTGCAAATCTCCTACCAAAGATTTGTGCCACAGAAATGGGTTCCCATCAGAGTTGAATCAAAGAAGACCTCTCTCAAGGCTTTCCAGCAATTTGAAAGCACAACTATGGCTTCTAGGAATGTGATGGGTTGAAGCAGAGAATATGCTGGCCACATCCGTCCTCTGGGGAATTTTCCAACATCAAGGTAGGACAGTAAGAACTCAGTTCACAGCCTCATTAGGAAGTAGAATGCTCTCACAAGTGACATTTTCTAATTCTTTGAGATCTATCCCTTTTCTCCTTACATAGGTACTCCTGATGCTTCAGTTGTGAAGTGATGGTATTAGCTGCAGGCCTCATGTAACTTTAGCAGCTGGAAGATACATTAACACTGGCAGCCTTTTTCTTATTTACCTGTCTTCTGAACTTTCGATTTTAGCACAGTGTAAAATTCAGTCTGAGTTTGGGTTCTAAAAGAGGTTTGGACCTTAAGGGAAGTTAATCTAAATGCCCTTGGATGTGGGAAGAACACCTTGGTTTTGGCTACATAACCAATTGACAAAATAAATGTTTGAAGTTCACCTCTTCTTAGAGTTTCTACACTGTTAATAAGTAGACGAAATGTAAAAATACTTCACTAGCTCAAAAGGAAAAAGAAACAGAGAGAGCATGAAAAAGGCAGGAGAAAATGTGGTTTTGCTTCCAAATGTACTGAATAAATATAATTGTGGATGTAACGAGGCCAGCTTTAGGTTTTAATCACTGTTTTTCCACTACCTAATAATTTGCTATTCAGCACCTGCTGTCATATAGCTTTGGGGTTGGGTGGCATTAGCTCACCAGGTAACCACAAATAATCTCTTTAGTTTAAGCCTGTGGTGCATCGGAGCATGAGAGGCTAGATAAATTACATGTACTATGTAAAAAAATTTTTATTAAAAATTTTTAAAATTAATTTTTGGCATTTGATGCCCTGCTCTGTAATCAAATGAGTATTTTTACAAGTGCTATGCTGTATGGAAACTATCATTTTGACCAGAATGTCAATATGTGGTTTGTAAATTTCATACTGTGTATTAAAAGCTATGCAAGCTAGCAGTTAGAATGTGTATGGTTTTATTCTGAATATATATTATTGAATATATTGATTTAAATAATACAATATGTACTTCCTGTACCCAGTCTCTCTGCATATTGGCTGTAATATATTTCCTTAAATCTGCAAAGATATCAGCTGTCAATAAACCAAAGATTTCTTTCTGTGAGTGCAAGAATTATTATCACACTAAGAAAGTATAAAGGGGGTCTTATCATGTCCTAGATAATAGTATGAGAAAATGCGGAAATCTCTTTAGGAAAAATAAAGAGGAGGAAATAATAAGAACATGTATTTTTAGCTGCTCTGTTCTATTTTCACTAATTCTGCTGTCAATAACACTGACTGGTTTAGATGTGGAAAGAGACTGATTTTCCTGGGCTGGGTGTGGTCAGGAGATTCAGGTTCAACTTCTGGCTTTGCCAATAGCAATGTGACCTTGACTATGTCACTTAGCCTCCTTTGCAATCTGTTACTTCTCTGTAACAGAGGCTCTTGGCTATTTGTCAACAATCACAAAGCCACATTTAGCTTACAGATATTTTTTGTTGACCTGCATTGTTTGTATATTTCTCCAACCCAAGTCAATGCTCAAAAGTTGGCAGATTTTGCTTAAAAATCAGGTTTCTGGCTTCCATTCAACAATTGGAAGACTTAATACCAGTATCACATTCTAACAGGCAGAATAAATCAGAGTATAATGGTACCTCCAGTTCAAATGTCATGTGCTTCCTCTGTCTCAGTCTTCACCACTCCCTATTCTCACCATAAGGCAGGGACTAAATGCTAGTTTGATTAGCATTGTTGATTTTCTTCTGGTATGGGTATATATTTCAGTTCTCCACCAGCATCTCTTGTCTAATACAGAAAGAATAAAAATCAAAGCATCCACAGGTTTCAAATACATATGGGAAGAGTACATTTCCTTTTCAAATGCAGACTATCTCTTTGGTTTTAATATGCTAACAAAGAGAATTCCTGTTGAAAGAATATGAGCCCATATCACTTTATGTCACTTGCCTGGCCCCTCGAGGCATTTAAATTTGTCATCCCTGGTCCAGTTAGGCATAAATTGCTGCAATTCTAAAACTTCATAAAGAAACTTCTCAGCAGATGCCTTCTTTTGAATGTCCCATTGATGTGCAACAAAGAGAGAGTTTCTTTGGGAAGATGTCTGGGTCTAATAGCCAGAAGAAGGGCTGACACACGCAATGTAAAACTTTCAAAAGAAGGGCTCTGGGGGCCAGACAGTACCTTGCTGAACAGTTATAAGCAATTTGCATTAGTTCAGGGGCCTCAGTGAGACTGCTATGTACTAGACAGAATGGCTTTCTCATACCAGATGCTGTTTCTCCCTTCATTTCCACAATGAACCAAAGATTTTTATTCTTCTTGGCACTGCATTGAGCTTTTTCGGCAATGTGAGAGATCTGAGCAGGGTAGGAAGCTGGTGGTAGTGAGTTGAGAGGGATAGCATCTCAGACACTTCCTGATAATAGACACAATAATTCACTGGCATTTATGATGTACCAGGTGCTATGCAGAGTATTTTACATACATTATCTCATAGAATCCTCATAATTATTTTATTAGGAATATATTATTTTCCTCAACACACAGGGAGAGTCTAAAGTGCTGAGAGGTTAATGAGCTGGTTCAAGTTCATGCAAGCAGTGTTGGGGCATTGGTTTCTCTTTTGCCACAGGCTCTGCTAGAAACCACTTCACTGTGTTATATGATGGTTTTAAAAAAGAAAGATCAGGGAATAAAATGAATGGCTTACTTATGCAACAATAGAAAGTATTTTCCTCTCTCAAATGTAGTTCATAGTTGCTCAGTTCAGTTCAGTCGCTCAGTCGTGTCCAACTCTTTGTGACCCCATGAATTGCAGCACGCCAGGCCTCCCTGTCCATCACCAACTCCCGGAGTTCACTCAGACTTGCGTCCATCGAGTCAGTGATGCCATCCAGCCATCTCATCCTCTGTTGTCCCCTTCTCCTCCTGCCCCCAATCCCTCCCAGCATCAGAGTCTTTTCCAATGAGTCAACTCTTTGCATCAGGTGGCCAAAGTACTGGAGTTTCAGCTTTAGCATCATTCCTTCCAAAGAAATCCCAGGGCTGATCTCCTTCAGAATGGACTAGTTGGATCTCCTTGTTCAGTTGTGTCCAAATCTTTTGTGACCCCATGGTCTGTAGCCCACCAGGCTCCTCTGGCCATGGAATTTCTCAGGCAAGAATACTGGAGTGGGTTGCTATTTCCTTCTGAGGATCTTCCTGACCCAGGGATTGAACCTGTATCTCCTGTGTTTCCTGGCAGGGGGATTCTTTACCACTAAGCCAGCTGGGAAGCCCCCAAAAGCTGTCATATTTTCCTACAAATATGCATTTTTGTCTTCTAATTCATATTTGACAAAGTACTTTCACACACATTTAACTCACAACAGACTCAAGAGGTAGGCAAGTCGGCTGTTACTGACTGCTAGTCCCTTAGAGGTGAAGTGGCTTGCTCAAGGTTGCACTGCTAATTGAATTGAACTGCAGTTGTCTTGTGCCCTATCCTCCTCACTCCCTAGGATGCCATGGTATTTCCCTTGTAGGTAGCAGGCTGCTAAGCTTTTATGTGTGAAACAGCCTCTTCTCTTACAAAATGCGGGGGGGGAATGACCTGTTTTCTATGTAAATTATACAATATCTTTTTCTTTCTCAATTTTTCTTTCAATATTGCAGGTACATGGCAATAAAACAAATGATTGGAAATGGGGTTTCACTGATATAGCAATCTTTTCATTTTGAACTCTCAGATTCTTCTGTCTGCCCTGGGTAGAATTTTCAGACCAGCATGACATCTTTGAGAGGTATCTGTGATGATTAAATTCTTTCCTCATAGTATCACAAACCTCATTTGTTACTGATTAGCTCACTTAGACTTATGCTAATAAGACCAAGATGATGTAGCTTTGTTCACATCCATAGATACAGACTGCCCCTTGAATTTGACCATGTTTCCCAAAGGATAAGAAAAGTGAACTATTTTTTAGGGGCTCACATTTCATTTATTTTTATTGGGGTGTAGTTGCTTTACTATGTTGTGTTTCTGCTTTACAGCAAAGTGAATCAGATATATATATATATATATATACATATACATATACATATATATATATACACACACACACACACACATATAAAACCATTCAACTTCAGCTTTTGGATTACTGTGATTTTGAATGGTTTGCCTTGGGAACGAACAGAGATCATTCTGTCATTTTTGAGACTGCATCCAAGTATTGCATCTCGGACTCTTTTGTTGACCATGATGGCTACTCCATTTCTTCTAAGGGATTCCTGCCCACAGTAGTAGATATAATGGTCATCTGAGTTAAATTCACCCATTCCAGTCCATTTTAAGTTTGCTGATTCCCAGAATGTTGATGTTCACTCTTGCCATCTCTTGTTTGACCACTTCCAATTTGCCTTGATTCATGGACCTAACGTTCCAGGTGCTTATGCAATATTGCTCTTTACAGCATTGGACCTTGTTTCTATCACCAATAACACCCACAACAGGGTACTGTTTTTGCTTTGGCTCCATCCGTTCATTCTTTCTGGAGTTATTTCTCCACTGATCTCCAGTAGCATATTGGGTACTTAACGAACTGGGGAGTTCCTCTTTCAGTATCCTATCATTTTGCCTTTTCATGCTGTTCATGGGGTTCTCAAGGCAAGAATACTGAAATGGTTTGCCATTCCCTTCTCCAGTGGACCACAGTCTGTCAGATCTCTCCACCATGACCCGACGGTCTTGGGTGGCCCCAAAACAAGAGAGTTCCAAAAAACATCTATTTCTGCTTCATTGACTATGCCAAAGCTTTTGACTGTGTGGATCATAATAAACTGTGGAAAATTCTGAAAGAGATGGGAATACCAGACCACCTGACTTGCCTCTTGAGAAACCAATATGCAGGTCAGGAAGCAACAGTTAGAACTGGACATGGAACAACAGACTGGTTTCAAATAGGAAAAGGAGTACATCAAGGCTGTCTATTGTCACCCTGCTTATTTAACTTATATGCAGAGTACATCATGAGAAACACTGGGCTGGAGGAAGCACAAGCTGGAATCCAGACTGCTGGGAGAAATATCAATAAACTCAGATATGCAGATGACACCACCCTTAGGGCAGAAAGTGAAGAGGAACTAAAAAGCCTCTTGATGAAAGTGAAAGAGGAGAGTGAAAAAGTTGCCTTAAAGTTCAACATTCAGAAAACTCCATGGCATCCGGTCCCATCCCTTCATGGCAAATAGATAGGGAAGCAGTGGAAACAGTGTCAGACTTTATTTTTTTGGGCTCCAAAATCACTGCAGATGGTGACTGCAGCCATGAAATTAAAAGACGCTTACTCCTTGGAAGGAAAGTTATGACCAACCTAGATAGCATATTAAAAGGCAGAGACATTACTTTACCAATAAAGGCCTGTCTAGTCAAGGCTATGGTTTTTCCAGTGGTTATGTATGGATGAGAGAGTTGGACTGTGAAGAAAGCTGAGTGCCGAAGAATAATGCTATTGAATTGTGATGTTGGAGAAGACTCTTGAGAGTCCCTTGGACTACAAGGAGATCCAACCAGTCCATTACAAAGGAAATCAGAACTGAATATTCATTGGAAGGACTGACGCTGAAGCTGAAACTCCAATACTTTGGCCACTTCATGCGAAGAGTTGACTCATTGGAACGGACCCTGATGTTGGGAGGGATTGGGGGCAGGAGGAGAAGGGGACGACAGAGGATGAGATGGCTGATGGCATCACCGACTCGATGGACACGAGTTTGGGTAAACTCTGGGAGTTGGTGATGGACAGGGAGGCCTGGCGTGCTGTGATTCATAGGGTCGCAAAGTGTCTGACATGACTGCACGATTGAAGTGAACTGAACTGATATATATACATAGTTATCTATTTTATATGGAGTATCAATAGTGTATATATGTCAATCACACTCTAATTCATTGCACCCCTCTTCCACCTGTGGTGTCCATACATTTGTTCTTTGTATCTCAGTCTTTCTGTCTTGCAAACAGGTTCATCTGAACCATTTTTCTAGATTCCACATACATGTGTTAATATGTGGTATTTGTTTTTCTCTTTCAATACCACCAAAATTGTAAACTCTGCTTTCTTTCCCAGACTCAGTCTATCAAATATCTGTGTATAAACTAGGTGTATTTTTCTATATATTCCTACATGAATAATTACTGAGAGGAAGGAACAAAAAGGCAATATTTCTCAAACTCTGTTCCATGAAGTGATAAGAGATATTGTGACAAATGAGGAGATTTCTGCCACCATGGTTGCATGAAATGCCAATCTTTTGAATATGGGACTTGTGTTCTAGGTCTTGTCAATCTGTTGCCTGTCTTTGGGTGATGTTCTACATCAGGATTCCCTGTATATGAGGTGGCACTCGCTCATCAGGTATAAGCTGAACATGCAGAAGCATGACCATGATATATTTTCTATCAGTGTTTGCTTGGTCTTAAATTATCCATGATGTGTTTGTCACTGTTATTGGCAAACACTTCTAGCTTTGGTGAATGTGCGCTAGATATTTTTTTGTAATAGAAAATATTTCTGTTTTCTTCTAATTCTGTAGTGGAAATGTCATGTTTTCTGAGTACAGCATTTTTATTGTTCTTGAGGAAATACCCGCTGTCACTGCCATGTGACTAGTGGTTTTGTCTTCATCCCCATCTTAGAGAATGGGATGTGGCTCCAGCCTGGCCAACTCTGCATCACATTCTTCCATCGAGGGGGATTGGTTCAGGAATCTGTTTATTCTCCCCAATATGAGTCACACTACATACTAATGTTAGACAAAATATCTCTCCATTCCTTTATCCTCCACTAGATAGAGACATATAAGGAAGTAAGCCTGAAGCTGCTGGTAGCCACTGTGTCTCCATGAAGGGCCTCAAAAATGCAACCAACAAGAGAAACACAGAACAGAGAACTGAAAAAAAATCAAGTCCTCATATTGCCCAAGACCCTTGATTCATCTAGGCCTAGAGCCAGTGAACTTGAGTTTTTCAGTTAGGCGAATCTTTTTGTCTTGTCAGGTAGAGCTAGGTTTTTTTGTTCTTTGAAACTGAGCTGGTCCTCACCAATGCTAGGTGAGGAAAATAAAGGGAAAGGCAGGAAACTAGGGAAAATAAAGAAGCAAAAGGCAGAGAGCAGGACACATACATAGTATTAAAGCCTGTAGACCCATGAGTTTGCTCTAGAGCCCCAATTTGTCATTCAGTTTGCCTTTTGTTGATGTAAGAATGACATCTTTACACCCAGGCAGTCTGCTCGTGGAGCACACGGTGGCTGTGTGGTTTAGTGGAGAGAGCATGGGCTTTAGTGAAAATAAGTGCTATAATTTTCCAACTATGTGATCCAATGATAAGTAAGTTTCTAAGCCTCAGTTTCATCTGTAGAAGGACCGTTAGGAAACTTAAATGAGAGTACATGTGCTAGTAATTGACCTAGATGCCCAATAAATGTCTATTTCACAGACAAATCTACCTTTATAGCTTTACTTTCATCTAACCTACTCATCTTACAGTGCATAAGATAATGCCTTCACTTTATCCATTCCTGCCTTAAGTTGTTCATTAATTCATCAATTTTAGTCTCCAGTGAGTTTCTATGAATAATCTTAGTTTTCCATTTAAATTTCAGATACTCATGCACCCATGAGATGCAAAGTAAAGACTCTACAAGTGCTTGGCAGGAAGGATGTAAGCTTTGAAATTTTCTTCTCCCAAGAGACTTCCAGGAATGTAATATAGCTTAGAGCCTCGCCAGTCTAGACAGTGTCATCTTCCTCATGGGAAGATTACTGAGACATTTGTACAAACAATAAAAATTACTGAGCAATCATTGAGATTACCTTTAAAAATTCTTGTAGGGAAAAAGATGTAATCAAGAAGATACATTTCATAAATGACCTTGGACATAATTAAAAAAAAATTAAAGGATAGTTGACTTGCAATATTATATTAATTTTAGGTATATAACATAGTGATTCAATATTATAAAATAATGTCCATATTTCCCTGTGATGTACAGTACATACTTGTAGCTTATTTATTTTCTATATAATAGCTGGTGTCTAGTCTGAATCTGCCCATGACATGCTCACTTATCTGTCATAATTGAGGTTCTGTTATTTCTGTTTGCTTATTCTTTGAAAAGCAAATATTTTTATTTTCCTGTAGGGAGTCTTCCAAACAACTCTAGGCATTTTCTGTTGAAGTCTCTGAAACAATAGTGAAAGTCAATATTTTTCATTTCTAAGAACAAGACACAGATGATATAGTTCTTTACCTGTTGGTTTCTAAAGTGTAGCTATAGATGACTGAAGTATCTAGGACTGTCAGAGGCATAGAGGGACGATGATTGAGAAATACCAAGTGGTATGAAGCAAAGAGAAAAAAATAAAGAAACTCACAGAAATTTTCAAATAGACTTTCCAATATGTAATTCTTATTTTTATTATGTTCCTAAGTGCATTCTATCAGGTTTTTGTTGCTTATTGTGTGAGTAGAGAAGAGGAAGTAGGACAGACCAGCCAATTTGACAGCTAATTCCTAACACTCTATCAGTTCTTTGTATAAATATACACCAATAAAAAAAGATGTTAAACACATTAAATGGAAATCAGTTTTTACAGCTGTGCTCAAACTAGTGGACATAATGGTTCAAAGATTCCCATAAGGACCAGTAGATTTTCCAATATTAAGCTTGCATGCATGCTCAGTCATGTCTAACTATTTGCAACTCCATACACTGTAGCCCACCAGTCTCCTCTGTCCCTGGGTTTCTCCAGCCAAGAACACTGGAGTGGATTGCCATTTCCTCCTCCAGGGGATATTCCTGACCCAGGGATTGAACCCCCATCTCCTGCAATGGTAGGCAGATTCTTTACCACTGAGCTACCTAGGAAGCCCTTCTCCATATTGGTTATTTATAATTAATTCTCTCTAATAGCCAAAGTGACAAAGTTCTGTTTACTTTTTTCTCTCTAGACACTCTTTAGCAGATTTCCCCATATTTTTCTTTGAGCAAATAGCAGTAAGATCTCAGTTACCTCTTTCTTGTTTGCTTGCCTTTGTTTCCCTTCAAGTTGGAAATTTCTTGAAGGTAAGGACTAATCTTGGTCACCACTGTACTTTTAGCAATGCACCTGGTATTTTGTGGATACTCAATAATAAATAGGTGTTGATTGAAGGAGGGCAATAAATATTGCTAAACTGAACTAAGCACAAAAGAGTTGATATTTTAATTTATTGTGCTGCTGCTACTGCTGCTGCTAAGTGACTTCAGTCGTGTCTGACACTGTGTGACCCCACAGACGGCAGCCCACCAGGCTCCCCCGTCCCTGGGATTCTCCAGGCAAGAACACTGGAGTAGGTTGCCATTTCCTTCTCCAATGCATGAAAGTGAAAAGTGAAAGTGAAGTTGCTCAGTCGTGTCTGATTCCTAGCGACCCCATGTATTGCAGCCTACCAGGCTCCTCCATCCATGGGATTTTCCAGGCAAGAGTACTGGAGTGGGGTGCCATTGCCTTCTCCTGCTGCAGTATATATTTCTTATGATAATAACAATATGTGCTACTAGAAAGATACAGCTGCTAAAAGGGAACTCTCATCAGCCATTTTTCAACATTTCATTAAAAATGTTGGGCATTTTTTCCTCCCAAGACTTACTTAGAAATGGGTTTAATTTTTTTTTTCCCCCAAAGTTGGCCTTGGGGCAGGGTGTTTCCCAAACCTATTAAAGTGACAGATCCCCTAATCTTCTTCAGTAAATATTGTCATTAGCACTCTAACCACATACTTTTACTTGTAGGTGTACTAGTACTTACAAAATAAAAAAGTAACCTTAAGAATCATTTGATTGGCACTCAACACCCAACAGCATTTAAAGACAAATTCTATAAAATACTCGTCATAAAAATGTACAAGCATTCCTATTAAGTAAAAACAAACCAACAAATGCCTGTCAGATATCACACAGAATATATATTTCTTTAGTGTAAAATATGGGTCCTGTGAGAGCAGCAAAGTTGGGTGATAGTCCTAGCTCTTTCTGCTATTGTCTTCTGAGCAATTCACCTTCACTTGCTATTCCTGGATTCTTCTTCAAGTGCAAAATAAAAGTTTTTTTTTTAAAGATTTTTTTCTTTTTGAATGAGGACCATTTTTAAAGTCTTTATTGAACTTGTTACAATATTGCTTCTCTTATATATATATATATATTTTTTTTTTTTGGCTGCAAGGCATGTGTTCCTCAACCAGGGATTGAATCTTCACTCCCTGCGTTGGAATGCAAAGTCTTAACCACTGGATTGCAAGGGAACTACCCAAAATAAAAGATTAACATCAAAATAATTCCCAAGATCTGTGTCAATTTTAAAATTCTGTTTTTCTTTTATTTTCCATTTTCTCTAGAAAATAATTGGGAAAAATGGTTTTACAGGTCTGCTGTCAAGCTCTCTTCTTAAAACTGTATATGTGCTGTAATGAGTCTTTCCCTGTATCCACAGTATCACTGTATTGTGTTACCTATATTAATAGTTTTTCTAAGACCTGAGCTTCCTTGGTAGCTCAGATGGTAAAGAATTTGCCTGCAATGCAGGAGACCCAGATTAGATGCCTGAGTCAGGAAGATGCCCTGGAGAAGGGAATGGCTACCCATTCCAGTATTCTTGCCTTGAGAGGGAATTATGTGGACAGAGGAGCCTGGTGGGCTACAGTCCATGGGGTTGCAAAGAGTTGGACATGACTGAGTGACTAACACACACTGACAACTCAGATGCAACATCACTTTGACCCTTGCCTTTTTTAAGTCAAACCCTGTTTTAAGGGATCAGAGTCTCTTTTCCCTCTAGAAGATTTAACTCTAAGATCCTTGGATGCTTGAAGAATGCTGAGACATGGGGAAAATCAGCCCCATTTCTGTTCTTTACAACCATGCTACAGAAAAAAAGATCATTGCATGAGCATTCATTTGTACAGCCAGGATTCTTTTTTAGGCCTTTCTTTAATGAGAATGAAATAGTCTTAAAGTTTACATTTTACTTCAACATATGAAGTTTTAAAAAGCTGAAATGAATAAAGAGCCATTTTAGAAAATTTATTGCTTTGTCCTAATATGTTTCAAGGTGATATTTTACTTCCAGTTATCCCTGAGGAAATAGATCTCGTATTATGTAAATTTTCTTTTTATAGTCTCATATACACTGTACCCATGATACTGTAAAGAGCTTTTAGTGAGGAAGTATGACTCTGAAGCACATCCACTTCTCATGCAAGGTTGTGCTCGGGTACACAGGTTACACTAGTGCTAACTGATAGCATCATTAGCACAGTATGCATGGGATTTATGTAGTTTCAGTGTACTTTTTTGCACTCATCTCACACTTTAGCAAAGTAATGCTCAAAATTCTTCAAGTCAGGCTTCAGCAATACATGAACCATGAAATTCCAGATGTTCAAGCTGGTTTTAGAAAAGGCAGAGGAACCAGAGATCAAATTGCCAACATCACTGGATCATGGGAAAAGCAAGAGAGTTCCAGAAAAACATCTATTTCTGCTTTATTGACTATGCCAAAGCCTTTGACTCTGTGGATCACAATAAACTGTGGAAAATTCTGAAAGAGATGGGAATACCAGACCACCTGACCTGCCTCTTGAGAAACCTGTATACAGGTTAGGAAGCAACAGTTAGATCTGGACATGGAACAACAGACTGGTTCCAAATAGGAAAAGGAGTATGTCAGGGCTGTATATTGTCATCCTGCTTGTTTAACTTATATGCAGAGTACATCATGAGAAATGCTGGGCTGGAAGAAACACAAGCTGGAATCCAGATTGCCGGGAGAAATATCAATAAGCTCAGATATGCAGATGACACCACCCTTGTGGCAGAAAGTGAAGAAGAACTAAAAAGCCTCTTGATGAAATAGAAAGATGAGAGTGAAAATGTTGGCTTAAAGCTCAACATTCAGAAAACTAAGATCAAGGCATCCAGTCCCATCATTTCATGGCAAATAGATAAGGAAACAGTGGGAACAGTGGCTGCCTTTATTTTTTGGGGCTCCAAAATCACTGCAGATGGTGATTGCAGCCATGAAATTAAAAGACGCTCATTCCTTGGAAGGATAGTTATGACCAACCTAGACAGCTTATTAAAAAGCAGAGACATTACTTGGTCAGCAAAGGTACCTCTAGTCAAGGCTATGGTTTTTCCAGTGGTCATGTATGGATATGAGAGTTGGACTGTGAAGAAAGCTGAGTGCCAAAGAATTGATGCTTTTGAACTGTGGTGTTGGAGAAGACTCTTGAGAGTCCCTTGGACTGCAAGGAGATCCATCCAGTCCATTCTGAAGGAGATCAGTCCTGGGTGTTCTTTGGAAGGACTGATGCTAAAGCTGAAACTCCAATACTTTGGCCACCTCATGCGAAGAGTTGACTAACTGGAAAAGACTCTGATGCTGGGAGGAATTGGGAGCAGGAGGAGAAGGGGATAACAATAGATGAGATGGCTGGATGGCATCACCGACTCGATGGACATGGGTTTGAGTGAACTCCAGGAGTTGGTGATGGACAGGGAGGCCTGGCGTGCTGCGATTCATGGGGTCGCAAAGAGTCGGATGCGACTGAGCAACTGAAGTGAACTGAACTGAACTTAAAATATAATAATAAAGATGTTTTTTAAATGGTTATATTTTATACTTAAAATATTTATTTATTAAAATTTTATTTATTTAAAATATTTATACCATGATCTGAGAGTATCAATAAAAATAACATGTGTTTTTGGTAATATTATTAAATAAAAAAATATTGTATACATTTAACAAAGTTTAAATTGGTAATATTAAGTTTTAAAAAACTCATTTCTCCAATATCTAAGATGGGGTTTGTAAGCCACCAAAATAATACAACTGCTAAAAACTCCTGAAGTTTTGTTCCTATGACTGCAACCATGCCCTATATTTGGTGGTTTGTCAAGTGAACCAGTGTCCTCCTCTATGTATTCCTGTGGATTTCTGAATCTCTGGGCCTCCTTTTCTTCTGAAAACTCTTGTTCTCAGTATTCATCATTAATCTGAGTTGTAAAATTACCCACTTTATATTCTTTTCATTTTATCACTTTCATTCTTGCAATATAAATTTTCTTTCCCTCCTGATCTATAGAAAATCTCTTTTAAAATTTTATTAGTCAGCAAAATCTTTTAAGGTGGTTAAGTAAGAAATGTTCTAATGCCCTCAGCTGGAATGTACAATTAGATAATCCATTATTAAATGTTCTATTTGTATTTTATGATAAATAATAACCAAAGTACTATAGAAAGTGAAGTCTTTGGAATCAGAATCATCTGAATTTGAAAGCTAAATACATCACTTACTGTACATTTGGAACATTTTTTCACATTCCTAAACCTAATTTCTTGAGAGTCCCTTAAAGAGCAAGCAGATTAAACCAGTCAATCCTAAAGGAAATCAACACTGAATATTCAGTGGAAGGACTGATGCTAAAGCTCCAATACTTTTGCTGCCTGATGGGAACAGCCATCTTATTGGAAAAGACCCTGAATTTGGGAAAGACTGAGGGCAAGAGGGGAAGGAGGTGACAGAGGATGAGATGGTTGAATAGCATCATCAAGTCAATGGGCATGAGTCTGAGCAAACTCTGAGATAGTGAAGGGACCTCTGGTGTGCTGCAGTCCATGGGGTCTCAGAGTCAGACATGACTTAGAGACTAAACAACCACAAGAACAAACCTAATTTCCCTCACATAAGCAGTAAAATAAAAAACAGGCAAAAACCTCATAATGTGTAACTAAGAATGAGAAATAAGTAAACCATCTAGCAACACGGCTAAGACATAGTAGGTTAAGCAGTATGTACACAGTACTCATTATTGAGTGATAACCGTTTGGCAGCTATTGAGAGGGCAATGAATAATCCTGTTTTATTTTTGTTTAGCTATGAATTGCTCAGCACTGTTGTGATAGGTATAGATTGTACCAGCCTGGGTCTCTGTTGAAAAATACAAGTTATGAAATTAAACTATGCACTTCCAGTTATGTCCAAGGTAGAGTACCTGAGAAGGTTTACATCCCCACTGCTGCTGCTGCTGCTGCTAAGTCGCTTCAGTCGTGTCCGACTCTTTGCGACCCCATGGACAGCAGCCCAACCCACTCCAGTGTTCTTGCCTGGAGAATCCCAGGGATGGCGGAGCCGGGTGGGCTGCTGTCTATGGGGTCGCACAGAGTCGGACACGACTGAAGCGACTTAGCAGCAGCAGCAGCAGACGGCAGCCCACTAGGCTCCTCCGTTCCTGGGATTCTCCAGTCAAGAACACTGGAGTGGGTTGCCATTTCCTTCTCCAATGCATGAAAGTGAAAAGTGAAAGTGAAGTCGCTCAGTCGTGTCCGATTCCTAGCGACCCCATGGACTGCAGCCCACAAGGCTCCCCCGTCCATGGGATTTTCCAGGCAAGAGTACTGGAGTGGGGTGCCATTGTCTTCTCTGACATCCCCACTAGAAATCATAAAACAAATACATTCTCTGAAACAGTTTTTAACACACTGGTTATATGGCAAGGAAGGACATTCCTAAAAGAAGGGAAACAAATAAGGGGAATTCTGTGATTGTCCTGTTTCTGCCTTGAGAGTTTCTAACTCATAGAGCTAGGCAGTGAAACCCAGGTGACTCCCAGTATTGAGGAAACAGAGCTAAAGTTTTGTGAAGATCAAGGCACTTAGAGTTTGCAGGACAGAGTACTGCTGAGGAGAGAGGTGCCAGAGACAGAACTCCAGGACCTGCACTTTGTGTCCCTCAAATATTTAGCTGAGCATTGATCAGCATATGCATGTGAGAAAACTACCCAAGGCCAGGAGAGAACTAACAGTGGGTAGGGCTGGGAAAAGCACCATCCCCACCAACCAGACTGAAAAATCATATGACTGACAGGGTATTGAGTACAGTACTCAATTTTTACCTAGTAGAGAAAGAATTAGACTTCCCTGGTGGCTCAGACGGTAAAGCGTCTGTCTACAATGCGGGAGACCTAGGTTCGATCCCTGGGTTGGGAAGATCCTCTGGAGAAGGAAATGGCAATCCACTCTAGTACTATTGCCTGGAAAATTCCATGGACAGAGGAGCTTTGGTAGGCTATAGTCCATGGGGTCGCAAAGAGTCGGACATGACTGAACGACTTCACCTTCACCTTCAGAGAAAGAATTAGCCCTGGACTAAGCACTGTTCTAGTCCTGCTGAACAGTTCTTAAAAATCAGATGTAAAAGGAACAAAATATTTCCAAGTAACTTAACTTTGTACTACAGCAAATTTCAAAAAATTTATAGAAATGCAAAATATCCAGCACCCAGTGAGGTAAAATTTACCATGCCTGACATTCAAGATCTAGAGCTAACACGTATTAAAATAAGCAGAAAACATGAAAACAGAACTTTTTTCCATATTAAAAAAACTTAAGTAGAATCTAGGAATACAAAGAGTCGGACATGACCACAGGGTTTGCAAAGAGTCAGACTGAGAGACTGAACAAGGAATACAAAACCAAAACCAACAGCAAAAAAATCTACCCTCTAGAGATGAAAACTACAGAGTATGAATATATAAGATATGCTTATTGTTAGATTAGATAATACAGAAGAGAAGATTAGTAAGTTTTAAGAATAACAGGAGCTAGCTATACAAAATGAAAATCAAAAGAATGAAGCATCAGAAAAGATGCATAGAGCATGATATGTGGAATATTTTTTGGCAGCCCAATACATGTATAATTGGGATTCCCAAAGCTAGGGAAGAGAAAAATAAATATTTGAAGAAATAAAGGCTGAATTTTTTTTAAATTTGGAAGAAACTATAAACCCACAGGTGTTAATGAAGCATAAGGAACACTAAGAAAACCACGTCAAGATACATAAAAATCACATTGCACAAAAACAAAGATAAAGGGAAAATCTTAAAAGTGGCTAGAGGATGGTGTGGAGGGAAACAGCTTATATTCATAGGAATAAATATAAGAGCTGATAGCTTGTAAGGAAAAAAAATTCAAGGAAAAATACTGTGGAGCAACATCTTCAAAGTATTGAAAGAAGAAAAACCCATCAACCAAGAATTCTACACTATTAATGAAGATCTGACTAAAAAGCAACACCCAGTCTTATGCTGCTTATTAGAAGAAGACTTCAAATATACAAACACAAAAGATAAAAATAGAATGATAGGACAAGTTACAGCATCTTACACTAATCAAAAGAAGTTGCACTGGCTATATTAATGTCAGCACAAAGCAGATTATTGAGCAAAGAATATAAAGAAATGAAGAATGTCATTTAATAATTAGAAAGAGGTCAATTTATGAAGAGTCATAATGAATTCTAAATATTGATACACATAATAAAGACTTTAAAGTTTATGTAACAAAGCTGATAAAACTGCTAGAAAACTAGACAAATCTATAGTCAGAGGTTTCAATATCCCTCTCGCAGATATTACTTTGCCAACAAAGGTCCATATAGTCAAAGCTATGGGTTTTTCCAATAGTCATGTATGGCTGTGAGAACTGGACCATAAAGAAGGCTGAACACCAAAGAATTGATGCTTTTGAGCTGTGGTGCTAGAGAAAACTCTTGAGAGTCCCTTGCACTGCAAGGAGATCAAACCGGTCAATCCTAAAGGAAATCAGTCCTGAATATTCACTGGAAGACTGATGCTGAAGCTGAAGCTCCAATACTTTGGCCACCTGATGTGACGAGCTGACTCATAAGAAAAGACCCTGATGCTGGGAAAGATTGAAGGCAGGAGGGGAAGGGGACGACAGAGGATGAGATGGTTGGATGGCATCACTGACTCAATGGACATGAGTTTGAGCAAGCTCCAGGAGATGGTGAAGAAGAGGGAAGCCTGGCATGCTGCTGTCCATGGGGTCACAAAGAGTTGGACATGGCTGAGTGACCAAACAACAAAAATAATTAATAGAACAAACAAGACAGAATAGCAAAAAGAATATGAAAGACTTGAACAACACTATCAATCAACTTAGCTTAATTAATAACTATAGAATCCATACTCAAAAACAGCAGAATATACATTTTTCACAGGCACACAAGGAATATTTCCAAGGTAGAACATCAGTTCAATCTTTCCCAGCATCAGGGTCTTTTCCAATGAGCCAGTTTTGTATAGTTCCTCTGTGTATTCTTACTACCTCTTCATAATATCTTCTGTTTCTGTTAGGTCCTTACTGCTTCTGTCCTTTATTGTGCCCATCTTTACATGAAATGTTCCCTTGTTATCTCTAATGTTCTTGTAAAGAACAATATTGCATAGGTACCTGGAATGTTAGGTCCATGAATCAAGGTAAATTGGAAGCAGTCAAACAGGAGATGGCAAGAGTGAACATCAATGTTTTAGGAATCAGTGAACTAAAATGGACCAGAATGGGCTAATTTAATTCAGATGACTTGTAATCTACTACTGTAGCCAAGAATTCCTTAGAAGAAACAGAGTATCCATCATAGTCAACAAAAGAGTCTGAAATGAAGTGTTTGGTTGCAATCTCAAAAATGACAGAATGATCTCTGTTCATTTCCAAGGCAAGCCATTCAACATCACAATAATCCAAGTCTATGTCCCAACCACTAATGCCAAAGAAGCTGAAGTTGAATGGTTCTGTGATGACCTACAAGATCTTCTAGAACTAACACGAAAAAAAGATGTCCTTTTCATCCCAGAGGGATGCAATGCAAAAGTAGGAAGTCAAGAGATACCTGAAGTAACAGGCAAGTTCGGCCTTGGAGTACAAAATGAAGCAGGGCAAAGGCTAACAGATTTTTGCCAAGAGAACTCATAGTTCTAGTCATAGCAAACACTCTCTTCCAACAACATAAGGGAAGAGTCTACACATGGACATCACCAGATGGTCAATACCAAAATCAGATTGATTATATTCTTTGCAGCTGAAGATGGAGTAGCTCTATATAGTCAGCAAAAACAATACTGGGAACTGACTATGGCTAAGATCATGAATTCCTTATTGCCAAATTCAGACTTAAATTGAAGAAAGTAGGGAAACCCACTAGCCTATTCAGGTATGACTTAAATTGAATCCCTTATGATTATACAGTGGAAGTGAGAAATAGATTCAAGGAATTAGATCTGATAGACAGAGTGCCTGCAAAACTATGGATGGAGGTTTGTGACATTGTACAGTAGGCAGGGATCAAGACCATTCCTAAGAAAAAGAAATGCAAAAAGGCAAAATGGTTGTCTGAGGAGGCCTTATAAATAGCTGAGAAGAGACACAAAAAGCAAAGATATACTCATCTGAATGCAGAGTTCCAAAGAATAGCAAGGAGAGTTAAGAAAACCTTGCTCAGTGATCATTGCAAAGAAATAAAGAAAACAATAGAATGGGAAAGACTAGAGATATCTTTAAGGTAGAATATATTCTTGGCCATAAAAAAGTCCTATTAAAATATTTAAAAACTGAGTAATAAATACATGCTCTTCCATTTACAAAATTAAATTTGAAGTAAATAACATAGATACCTGGGAATAAATCCAGTGTTTGGCAACAAATTAACAAATGGTAAATAACCTATGGTTCAAAGAAGAAATCAAAAAGAACATCAGAAAGTATTTTAAATTTAATAAGTGTGAGAACATAACATATGAAAATTGGCAGATGATGCTAAAGTAGAACTTAGAGTGTTTATAAAAACATCTATATTAGGAAAGGAGAAAGGTACCAAATTTATTATAAAAGATCCTACCTTAAAAAATTAGAAAAACAGCAAATTAAACCCAAAGTAAGAAGAAGAAAGGAAGCAATGAGTAGAGTAGACATCAATGAAATAGAAAAGAGAAAATATTAGGGAAGATCAGTGAACCCCAAAGTGGTTTTTTTAAAATAAAATTGATAAACATTTATCTGGACTAATCAGAAGCAATATTGCAACAAATTCAATAAAGACTTTAAAAATGGTCCACATCCAAAAAAAAAAAAGAAGGATATTTCATGACTAAATGTAGTTTATCTTAGGGATGCAAGATTGGCTTAACATTTAAAAATCAATCAATGTAATTCACTAAACTTACAACTATAAAAAAAAGATCACACAGTCATCTCTATAGATACTGAAAAAATCTTAAAACTCAGTCTCCATCCCTGATAAAGTCTCTTGGCAAAGTAGGAATAGAAAGGTACTTTCTTGGTCTGATACAAGCATCTATGAAAAACTTACAGGTAAAATCATATTTAATTGGGAAAAATTGAATGACTTTTATTCCATATCTGAATGGCACAAGGATGTATGGTTTTAGCACTTCTATTAACTATTTAACCCACTCCAGTACTCTTGCCTGGAAAATTCCATGGACTGACAGGCTCCTCAGAGCCTGGTAGGCAAAAATCCATGGGGTCGCAAAGAGTCGGACATGACTGAGCAACTTCACTTCACTTTAAGATATTATAGTGGAGAAGGCAATGGCAACCCATTCCTGTACTCTTGCCTGGAAAATCCCATGGGAGGAGCCTGGTAGTCTTCAGTCCATGGGGGTAGTGAAGAGTCAGACACGACTGAGCAACTTCACTTTCACTTTTCACTTTCATGCATTGGAGAAGGAAATGGCAACCCACTCCAGTGTTCTTGCCTGGAGAATCCCAGAGACCAGGGGAGCCTGGTGGGCTGCCATCTATGGGGTCACACAGAATCAGACACGACTGAAGCAACTTAGCAGCAGCAGCAGCAGCAGCAGCAAGATATTATAAAATATATAATAAGATTAAAAAAGAGAACAAAAAGATATCAAAATTGGCAAGAAAGTAATATAACTGTCTTTGCAGGTAACATGGCTGTCTATGTAGCAATTGCAATGGAATTAACAAAAAAAAAATCACCTGGGTTTAATAATTGGGTTTAACAATATTTCAGGATCCAAAATCAATATATAACTATAAGTTTATTTCTATATATTAGCAGCAAATAATCAGAATTTTTAAAATAATATATACTAACTATAATAGCATTAAAAAAATAAAATACTCTAGAATAAAACTGACCAAAACCTAGAGTGCTGAGAGAAACTGAAGAATTAATGAATTGACATATAATGTTCATAAATTGGGAGACTCAGTATTGATAAAAAGTCAGTTCTCAAATTGATGTATACACTCAACATAATGTCAATCAAAATGTACTTTTTCTTTTGTAGAAACTGATAACTAAAATTCATATGGAAATGCAAAGTACCTAGAGCTGCCAAAATAACTTTAGTGGAACAGAAGGGAGAGTTCAGAAATAGATGAAAATGTATATACGCATAAATAGACAACTGATTTTTAGCAAAGGTACAAATACAATCAGTGGAGGAAAAAATAGTCTTTTTAATAAATATTTTTTAAAACAACTGGATATCCAAATTAAAAAAAGCCTTCAGTCAATTCCTCGCATCATATTCATAGTATAACTCAAAATGAATCTTTGTCCTGAATGTAGACTCTAAAACATTTCTAGAAAAAAAAACAGGAAAAATACTTTTGATTCTGGGTTAGGCCATGATTATTTAATTACAACACTAAAAGCATGGTTCATAAAAGAAAACATTGATAAATTGGATTTCATCATAATTAAAACATTTGCTCTTCAAATGACTGTTAAGGGGATATAAAGACATACCCACAGACTGGAAGAAAACATTTGCAAAGCATATGTCTAATAGAGAACTTGTTTCTAGAACATATGAAGAAATCTGAAAACTCAATAATACAAAGACAAAAACCCAGTTTTTAAAAATTGGAAAATGACTTGAACAGACATGTCTCTAAAGAAGATATGCAGATGGAAAGTTAGCATATGAAAAGATGCTCAACTTCAATAGCCATTAGAGAATGCAGCTTAAAACCACAATAAAATAATAATACACTTCTATTAGACTAGCTAAAGTTAAACAGGACTATGAGCCCAAGAGTTGGTAAGGATGTAGAGGAACTGGCACTCTCATACATTTTTGATGGAAACTTCAAATAATACAATCCCTTTGAAATATCAATAGTTTGGCATTAAAGAAAAAAAATAGTGAAATAAACACCTACCATATGATCTAGCATTCCACTTCTAGACATTCCCACAATAGAAAATAAAACATATACCCATACAAAGACTTGTGTGAGAATGTTTGAGACAGTTTTATTTGTAATAATCAAAAACTGGAAACAGTCCAATGTCCAACAACAAGTGAATGGACAAATTATACAGTGGTATATCTATATAATGGAGTATCATTCGGAATGAGCTAGGATACATGCTGCATGGATGAGTTTCAAAATAATCATGCTGAATGAAATAATTCAGACAAAAGAGAATACATGTTGAACAATTACATTTATACCTAGTCCTAAGAAATGCAAATTTAAATATAATGACAGAAAGCACAACAGAGATTTGCCTGGGTGAGGCTGGGGCAGAAAAGGCTAAAGGAAAGAAATTCAAAGGAGCATGAGGAAAGTTTTGGAGAGGTTGGTATGGGCACTTTCCCAACTATAACAATAGCATCACAGGTATACATATGTTAAAACATCAGATTGTACACTTAAAAAATGTAGAGTTGATTTTATGTCAATTACACCTTGATACAGTTGTTCAAAGGGATTAAAATATTCTTAAATATGACTTGGAAAATGTTAATAGTTATCATAACTTAAATCCAGAAAATAATTTACTTGAAGCAATCACTTCTTCATAGTAGATCAGCGTGACAAATGATGATGACAAAAGGGCATCTCACATTGCCCTTTCCCTCATTACTGTGCCTTCTCTAGTGACTTTTGCTGCCTTAAAAATCAGGTGAACGACCATGGCTTTAATATTAAGAAATATCTTTAGCTCTGACCATGCTTGACCCGTAACCTGAATAGCATCTGCCTAGTATCTCCCATCTGTATCACTTCTAGGCCCTGGTAGAGCCACCTTTGCTCCCATTGGGGTTCACCACTGCTAGATCCTCTCCAACCTACGTGGCCTTGCTTTGACTCCGGGGAACTTAGTGTCTAACTCTTTCTTTCCAGCCTTGTCTTCCTTCTAGTCCGAGTGTAACAGTATCTCACATACCATTGGCTGACAATCTTTCAGCTTTTGCTCCCCGAGTACCCCCCAACACATACATCCTTCATTAGAAAAAAACCAAAACAAAACTGTGAGCATCAGAATTGCCTGCATGGCTTGCTAAGGCATAGAATGCTGGGTCTCACTCCCAGAATTCCTGATTCTGTAGATTTAGGAGGGGCTCAGAAATGTGCCTTTCTGACTGGTTCCCAGATAATGGTGGTGTCCTGGCCCAGGGCTACTTTGAGAACAAGTGGTCAGACACCACTGGCTTTGAAGTTTGATAGAGCAGGGTTCAAATCCCAGCTATGTATCTGAGGGTAGTTTAGATGGTGACTGCAGCCATGAAATTAAAAGATGCTTACTCCTTGGAAGAAAAGTTATGACTAACCTAGATAGTATATTCAAAAGCAGAGACATTACTTTGCCAACTGTGAAGAAGGCTGAGCGCTGAAGAATTGATGCTTTTGAACTGTGGTGTTGGAGAAGACTCTTGAGAGTCCCTTGGACTGCAAGGAGATCCAACCAGTCCATTCTGAAGGAGATCAACCCTGGGGTTTCTTTGGAAGAAATGATGCTGAAGCTGAAGCTCCCGTACTTTGGCCACCTCATGCGAAGAGTTGACTCATTGGAAAAGACTCTGATGCTGGGAGGGATTGGGAGCAGGAGGAGAAGGGGACGACCGAGGATGAGATGGCTGGATGGCATCACGAACTCAATGGACGTGAGTCTGAGTGAACTCTGGGAGATGGTGATGGACCTGGAGGCCTGGAGTGCTGCAGTTCATGGGGTCACAAAGAGGCGGACACAACTGAGCGACTGAACTGAACTGAACTGATATACTTTAGTCTCAGTTGTCTCCCCTGCAACAAGGGAAAGCTGGTGGCACTCTCAGTAGTTAGGTTAATTATTATCATTAGGCCCGTCATTGAGGAAACATGAAAAAGGGAACTATATCCCTCAACACATGCCATCAGCAGACATGGCAGTTCATTTCAGCCTCCCAGCGTTCCTTGCTCCCTTCCTCATCCTACAGGCACCTGACCTAGGTGTTTTCTCCTTGGTCCAGTATCTTTCTATGGTCTCCTTGTTATCCTGGGCTTACTCTTTCCCACATTTAAACTAACTGGGCCTATGTCTGATGATCTAGTCATCTGATAAAGCCAAGAAAATATATGTTAGTTAATTGGTGTCATTAATACTTGATGTACCAGCCATTCTTTCCTCAAGTTTTTAGTGACATTAATTATGAAAATTTTAAAAAATAAAATTATCAGCAAGAAAATATGTATGGATGTTTTCAGGGACACGTACATTGACAGGCTAGAAGAGGCACTAACTTTGATGGGTTGAACAAGCTCTTGAGCTTATCTCAGATATCTGCATGGGGGCTGACTGTTTCACTCAGTTTAGCTATTGTACTTACTAGGACTATTGAAAACAATCGAATTAAGTTTTCAGCCATCAACCTTCAGGAATTGTGGCCTGAGAGGCTTTCATGTCATCCTCTACACTGCAGCTTTCCTCCTCTGCTGCTTCTCATTGTCATCTCCCTCCATTCGCAAAGAAATCATCAAATCAATGCAGGAAGGACAAAACAGACATGGAAAATCCCACATCTTAAACACAGGACATCATTTCCTTTTAGATTCTTCATATAAGGGATGTCATACGATATTTCTCCTTCTGTCAAAGAAATGATACAAATGAACTTATTTACAAAATAGAAACAGACGCTCAGACTTAGAGAACCAACTTATGGTTGCCAGAGGAAAGGATGGGGGGAACAGATAGTTAGGGAGGTTGGGATGGACATACTGCAGTGTTTAAAATGGATAACCAGTGTTTGCTTTGGCAGCACATATACTAAAATTGGAACGATACAGAGAAGATTAGCATGGCCCCTGTGCAAGGATGACACGCAAATTCATGAAGCGTTCCATAAAAAAAATAAATACATAAAATAAAATGGATAACCAACAAGGTCCTATTGTATAGTACAGGAAACTCTGCTCAATATTATGTGGCAGCCTGGTTGGGAGGAGAGTTTGAGGGAGAATGGATACATGTATATGTATGGCTGAGCCACTCTGCTGTGTACCTAAAACTATTACAATATTATTAATCAGCTATACTCCAATACAAAATAAAAAGTTAAAAAAATTAAATTAAAAAAAATAAACATAGGACATCAGCCCCTAGTACCTGCCATCTTACCCCTATTTTAAATTCCCACGCAGTAAGTTGGAATGAGGCAGGTTTTTAAGGTTTTGATACAACACTGCCAAGTATTTTGTTATTTAATGACATTGGAGACTAACTGAGCTTAGCCATCCAGAAGGCAGGTGTGTTGCTTTATGGACCTTTCTGCAGAATGCATAAAAGTGATGGGTGAAAGAAGAGAGGACTCAGGTGTGGCTGGTTATCTACCCTGACAAGCAGCCACGTTTATGGCTGCTCTGTACCATCACCTTGTACAAATGAAGCTCGTGTAAGCAAAATGAGTATGCATGCAGGAACTTCCCATTTCCCTTTTCCCAACTGAGGGGCAACCAACCATGAATATGTTTCCAAAGAGGTTTAACATTTCTGATAGACTGATTTGAAGCAGCTCAGAGCTACATTTAAATATCAGAGGTCTTCCTGCAAGGGCTTTCTACCTCAGCCACAGCCATCCTTGGAGAGATTCCCCATCACTGTATGCCAGAAAAGGTATTGGTTAGCAAGTTTCCTTTGCCCCAGTTTTATGCCATATTTCTAATAATCATCTTTTTTGGTTGCAGTTTGGTTTTTTAATGTTATTTAATGTGAAGAGTTGACTCATTGGAAAAGACTCTGATGTTGGGAGGGATTGGGGACAGGAGGAGAAGGGGATGACAGAGGATGAGATGGCTGGATGGCATCACTGACTTGATGCATGTGAGTTTGAGTGAACTCCAACTGGTGATAGACAGGGAGGCCTGGCGTGCTGCAATTCATGGGGTCGCAAAGAGTCGGACACAACTGAGCGACTGAACTGAATCAACAATTATTAATTGTTTTAAATTACTATAAATTAATATAATTATATAATATATACTAAAAATCAATATAATAATTATTGAAATTATTTTAAATCAATAATTACATATTATTCCCTGCAATCAGTGCTCCCTCTGTCCTAATATCAAGCCCCATTTTCTGAGTCTGTTTGCCAAATGTTGACAAATCACAAATTCAGTCAATGCTAGTGGCTTCCTTAACTGGTAAGCAGTCCAATCCCTACTGTTAGATAAAATATATAATTATAGGTAATACTGGCTAAAGCATTACATTATTGCTTTAGTATTATCATATGAACATATGAAAAATATGAACATGCAGTCATTTGTTACATGCAGTCATTTGTTACATGCAGTCATTTGTTAAGAAAACAGAAGCTCTAGATATCCACAGCAAGGTTATAAAGCAGTAAAATATCAAGCTTGACTCAGTTTCCCCTGGCAACCAGCCTGTCTCTACCAGATCACCTTGAAATGCCTTCCATCAGTATATTTACCACGAATTCCAGTGGACAATGAAAGCAAACTTGATTAGGAAAAACACCGTCCTTCCCATTGCACAATGCCTCCTAAACTCTCCATTTGAGAGCTCTTCTCTATGAAGTAGAAGACTGATACTTTTCAAAAGAGAAGTTAAAAGAACTCAAAGACTTTTCTTAATTTTGGCTCTTCCAAAAGCACAATATGGGTGTACATTCATTCATTGATTCACAAACATATATTTGCACCTATAATGTGTTGTAGGTAGTAGGAACACAACAGTGAACAAAACAGACAAAAATCTTTGCATGATCTTTGTACTTCTGTGAGCAGGGGTGATAAACAATGGAATAAGTAAAACATATACTATTCAGGGGGGCAGTTGGTGTGATGGAGGAGAAAGCAGTGGCCAAGACTGCAAAGTGGTGATCTGGGGTGTTACATCAGAGCTCATAGCACCTATGGAGATCAGAGCCTCGGGCATGAGGGGTGTCCTGGTGGTCCTGGGCTCCTGGCGAGGTCTGAGCTAAGCAGGAAGAAATCAGTCCTAAGTGTCTCCAGCTGACAAAGGAGGGTGAGGCTGTGACTGCAGGCCAGGAAAGTGTCAGGATGTTTTCAAGAGGACCCAGAGTTTTGGATCCCTTCTTTACCAGTGATATGGAATGTGGAAGCCCAAGAAGTTTGGTCTTATCTGTAAGAAAGGGAAGCTGTGCCTCAGAGATGAGTCTGTTACATGCTCTTGCTTCAGATCTCTGAAACTTCTGTGGGAGTTGAAGTAACTTATACCTTCCTGGAAGCCCTCTAGGCTCATCTTGCCAGGTGCTTTTGAAGACATTCAAATTCAAAGCAGGTCAAGGAATGCTATTTGCATGGCAACTTTGTTTTATTTTTGTCTGACTGCACAAGGTTTACATTAATTAGTGAAGGGAAACGGGGTATGGGGCCAAATATAGCTTGCTCTGTGTCTGAAAAGCCTGAGCTTCTATACGGCAAAGACTTGAGGTGAAGGAGGACTTCCTAATGAGTTGACCTCGGAAAGGAGGTTTGGATGAAGGGAAACTCTCTCTTACTCTGCGCCTTCATCATCAGCAGTGATCCATTGGTCTCTGGGGGCTTCTGAGAACTACATGGACATCTGGGCTGTGTGAGGGAGAGCGTGGGAGTCATCACGGACTGGTGGCTCCACACCCCTGACACAATCCCTTGTGTAGTTCCCGCCATGGTCAGTGACTCAAGTTTCCCTTAGAAAAGACTTGGCAGGACTGAATGTCTTGGCTTCCTCGTCAGACCTCATTCACTTAATTACTTCTAGAAATCAAATCCAACTCGCAAGGAACCTGTTAGTGATCGCACTGCCCCTTTGCCATCATCTACAGTTGAGAGGTGTTTTGTTAGAGATTACTGTATGCAATCCTAGAAGTCAGCACTGTTCTACAAAAACATGGTTGAAGAGAGTCTCATGAACGAGAGGGAAGGTGGGGTTAAGAATAGAATGCATGGGTAGTTCTGGGAGCTATGTTCAGCACTCCGCCAAGCTCCTGTTCTTGAACTAGATTACCTTTGAGGTTATCTGAATGTGTAAGGACAAGATATTCAGTACAAGCATGCGCATCACCCTTCCTCCAGTCCCTCAGATGCCCTGGGGAGTGATACCCTGGACATCAAAGTACTGCATGGCGCTCCAAGGAGTGAGCTCTACTTCTTAATGTATGCTTAAGTGTGTGTTTGGTGGGAGGAACAGACCCAAATGTTTACATGGGGAAAAAATAGTCCCTATGCATTTTCTGTATTTTGAGGAGAAAACACTGAGAAAAATTCTCATTTTTGCATATGTTGTCTTTCTTCCTTTCATTTTCTGAAGGACTGGGTAGCCCTGATAATTAAAGAAGAGATGTTATTAGCAGGAAATGAATGTAGCATTAATTTTCATTGTGTCAACATTGTAAAATAATCTTTTTGAAATCTAATTTGCTGATGAATTAAGAGGGAGTCCTGTTGGCTTTAGACAACATAAATATAAATATTTCCTTTCATATTTTGGAGTAAGTTTTATGAAAGCAATAGGAAATTATTGTTTGTAGCTCATTAAAATGTCTGTTTATAGTTACTCTGTTTTGACATCTACTCTATACGAATATGATAATTCTGACCTTCAGTTATGGAGTCAATGAAATGCAGACTTTGAAACTGCCCTTCATAGGATGTGCTTTCATCATGAAATATTTCAGAGACTCTATAGCCAATGGATATGTACAAGTGCCAGAAAATTTTTCTTCTTCAGTGTATTTGTTTAATGTCTCTGTTTCACTTGTTACTGTCTACCTAAGAGGAAGTGAGAAACTATCAAATTGAGGTAAAAGACTAATTTTCACTCTTAAAAGGCTGATTTGCAAAATAGCTTCATGAAGATGTAAATGGATAGACTTAAGTGAATATTTTAATCCTAACAAGTACATAAAATGGGCAATGAAGTTTTCCAAATTCTTTACAAAGAATCTCATAGTTAAAGGAGTTGAAAGTCAAGTGGTGGAATTATTAGTTGGTTCGTTAATTATAGAGTAGAAGTTACTTCAAAGAAAAAGTGTAATTTCTAATAAGAGGTATGTTATTAATTATACAACTAAATATTTTTTGTTACCTTTTAAAGAATTTTTCTAGTTTCTCTTTTAAATAGTAATTTCAAACCATAGAGATCATAAATGTTTGTTACAGGAAATTTAGGAACTATGGACTAGCAAAGGAAAGAAAGTAAAAATCATTTATTAGCCTACTGTTCAGAGATATATACTATTTTAATTTTTCCTTTTATAAATTCCTTATTTGCATTTATGTTTAGGAAGACCATTCTTGTCCTAAGAGTAAATTGATGTTTAGATTAAAAAAAATCTCTTTATGATCACAGTTTTTAGACTGAGGTCTTTAATCCAGCTGATAGTTATTTTGTATAATGGGTAGTAATGGGATGTAATTTCACTTTTGTAAAAAAAATTATTAACTTTTATTTTTTAGAATAATATATTCTTTCATCAGATGCTTGAATGTCACATGAAGAATATGTTAAATTGTAATGCAAATGTGAATTACTTTCTGATTTTCTGTTATATTTATCTATTTTTGTTCTACTATCACACTGTTTAAAATTATTATACCTTTACATATTGTTTTAATATATATGGTAGATTGAATTTCCCAAGCTTCCCAAATACATTCATGTACTTAGAATTTTCCAACTTTTGCCAACTTACAAAAGAAAATTACATCACATAGAAAATTTGATAGATTTACACTTATCTTTAGAGAAATAGCATTCTAACAAATTTCAGTTTTCACATTTAGAAATTAGTCATAATTTTTAAATTATATTTAAATTGTCTATTATATTTAAAAATAGTTCTTTGCAAGATTTTGTGACTTTTTTAAACTTTCATATTATATATATATATATATATCTCCCCCATAGATTAATATTTATTTTAATATTTTTAAGCCAGCTAGTATCTGTTGATTCTAAGTAGATATCAATGTTATGCATTACTTTCATAATTTTGAGCCACTTGAAATTAGAGCTTAAAAATGTATTATATGAGATAAAAACCATAATGGTAAATGGAAGCTAAATATATTATACATCATTAAAAATGTTTTGTTATTGTTGTTGTGTACTCGCTAAGTTGTGTCCGACTCTTACGTGATCCCTTGGACTGTAGCCCACAAGGCTCCTCTGTCCATGGGATTTCCCAGGCAAGAATACTGGAGTAGGTTGCCATTTCCTCTTCCAGGGGATCTCCCTGACCCAGGAATCGAACCTGCATCTCCTGCAATGTGGGCAGATTCTTTACCATTGTGTCAACTGGGAAGCCCAGAGAGATCTGCACTGTTAAATTTTTTTCTCTACTATCTTACTAAATTTTCTTTATAGCAGTTTTTAGTCTATTTTCTTGGATTTTTCAAGTATATTCTCATATGTAAATGATAGACGTTCTGTCTCCTGACTTTTTCCCTCTGACTTCTTTCTTTTCTGATTATATTAGCTAGTTCATGCCTACTATCTATTTGAATTTTCAGTAATAATGTAGAGCTTTGTCTTGTTCCTGAGCTTATTAAGAATGCCTCTAATGTTTATGTATTAAGCATGATTCTGTCTTTTAGGGCTGAGGTAAATGTATTTTAATATACCCTTAGTCTTATTTTATTAAGTGTTTTAGTCATCTTTATATATAAATGGGTTCCTCCTGTGGCTCAGTGGTAAAGAATCTGCCTGCAATGCAGGAGATGCAGGAGAAATGGGTTTGATCCCTATCCTTTAATTACTCTTCTGATCACCATATCACTGTTAAAAATTTGGTGTATATTGTTACAGAGCTTTTCCTATGCTATATACAAAAATAACAAAGGGTTTAAAAAGTAAAAATCTAATTTGTTAGTGAGCTTGAATAGTTCTTATATTTTTTGAACATTTATATTTTGCTTGTGAACTGCCTGTTTGTGTACTTTTCTGCTGGTGTTATTCTCAATTTGTAAAGATTTAATATTTTAAAGAGGTTAACTCTCGTCTCTCCCACATTTACCTTCACACTTTTACTCCCTAAAAGCAGTCACTGAATCACTGCTAATATTCTATCGTGTATTCATACTTGGCTCTTTATGTACATACAAATTTAATATCTATTTAAAATTGTATATCAGTTAAAAATTAAGATGTTTAAATATATCACCTAAAATGTATATATTATATATATACTACAATACTATGTTATATATAAAAAAATGGATAGTCTACTCTTACACTCCTTGTTTATTTTACACAGCAGTGAAAAACATCAGGCTGCAACATACTTTTATTACTCCCCTGAAGTACTATTACATATCTCCCACCTTTAAGCTCTTAAAATGCAGTGGAAATTTAGTTCATAAATATGGGATGAAGTAAATCTGGGATGACGTACAAAAAGTAGAACTATTAACTTCAAATTACATGAATATTTTTGATAGTGCCTTCTTAAAAGTTGTTCCAGCATTTTCTCAGCTCTTGGTATCTTTGCTGATTTGAGGTATCATCAGTCTCAAATTATCATCAATACAATACTGGTATTTCATTGTTTTAATTGCTATCATTCTGATCCCCTGTGAGGTTTCTGTGTTTTCATATATTTACTAGACAGTTGGTTTTCTTCTGTATAATTTTCTTTGTATACTCTTTGCCTGTTTTCTTCCATGTGGGATTGTTTTTTTCTCTTATTTATCTCAAGGAGCTCTTTGTTTATTAGGAATATTAACATCATATGTGTTGATACATAGCACCATTTTAGCCAAGCACCTTTAGAAGGCATTGGATGGCTCCAAAGTCTTTTCTCTTATTTGTGCACTGCCCATCCTTTGTGCCTTCTTTCCATTTACCTTTCAGCCAGTCTATTTCCTTCTTTATTTGTACCACTACTAAACTGGGAGACAGTAAGGGATATGAAATTAAATATTTGAACAGGGGCTTGTAACAAATTCAGTTTAGTTGAAAAGGATATGAAAACTCCTAATTTAATGTTTATGGAGGGTGTTTCCTGTCTATTTCAGTTTTTCATGAAGTGGCTTTTTCTTCCAAATCATGAATATGACTGACTATTTATCTCAGTGAAAAATACAGAAAACTCACTGACATATTGGCAGATGAAATATAAAAAAAATGCAGTTAGTCATTTGGATGATCTAATGACTAGTGATCTAATGACTAATGAATGGTCAGTTACCAAATATTTGAAATATTTATACGATACACCAAAATGGAAATATTTTCTTTATGTGGATGCTGTGCTAATCTTTTTTTCATATTATAAAAATAAAAAACATTAAGAATATTAATTCCCATGGAAATGACTGGAGCTGAAAGATAGGCCAAAGTCAGAGTCTTTTGGTGGAAGAAAAACAGTCTAGAAATGTTATATCTTTCAGGGAAGCATTTGGATTGTAAGTTCATGAAGATGTATAGAGGATGGAGAAGCAAATGCTTAATAAAATTTTTTAAAACAATAAATTCCTACAGCAATTACTGTAATCCTCCCCCTCTAAAATGTTCTCTTTCTCCTCCTATTTTGTATATGCCCAGCTATTCACATATTTCCTTAATGTTTCTATTTTACTCAGACTAAATTGATAACGTTTTCTTGGTGCTAACCTAACTTTAATAAGAATGGGGTATATTTTGTGGATTGGCTATACTCATTGTTAGCCACTGGAAAATCTTGCTTGAGGTAAACACTGAGTGTTAGTCTTTCAGTCATGTCTGATTTTTTATAACCCCATGGGCTGTAGCCTGCCAGATTCCTCTCTCTATAGGATTTTCCAGGCAAGAATACTGGAGTGGGTTGGCGTTCCCTTTTCCAGGGGATCTTCTGACCCAGGGATCAAACCCAGTTCTTCTGCATTGCAGGCAGATTCTTTACTGTCTGAGCCACCACGGAAGACTCATTGAGCACTAGGAAATGAGACAAGGAAACATGGAGGCCAAGAAATCAAAAAATATTTTTTTTACCTCATTAGAGAAAAGTTTTAGAAGTATATTACTTTATATTTATTCTTACAAACTACATATTATAAAGGCTAAAGAGACCATTATTATTTACCTAGGGATCAGATTACCTTGCACATACAATATTAAAAATATTTATTTTTAAAGGCAATTGCTACATTTTGCTCTTTTCTGGGAAAACTTCATTTACCTACATATATATCACTGTACTTCCTTTTTTTCTTGGTCTTAATCTGAGAATGATGATTTTTATATTAACTGAATATTGTTTATAGTAGATTCTATTGCTTTAAACTTTCATTTATATCTTTAATGTATCTTGCTCTTGGCAAGTTATAATTCAGGAAGGCAGAAAAATAAATCTTAGCATGTAGAAAGAAAGTATTTAGCACCCAAGATAGTTGGCATTTATGCAAGTTAAATTTTTTCAGCATTTTTGAAGAATTAAGATAATGTAGAAAATGTTATAGGGATGTTTACAAATTAGGATGTACAGCCTATACCTTCAATACAGAGGGTAGATTTTTATCTTCTTCTTGTTGCTTTTCAATATAAGAAAATAGTACCTTACCTTAAAAGTAGTTTACATGATGCTGGGCAAATGAATCTTGCCATTTGGAATAAGACAGTCTTATCATGTGTTGGAAATTTAAGAAGTTGTTCTAGTTATACTCTCTTTCAGTACACACTTATTGCCCCTTTGGCTCTTCTACACCTGGGTCATCTGTTTGCATTTACTGGACTAAGAATGAGAGCAAGCAAACCTTGGGGCTCAGTCTATTTGCTCGAAAATACTGGTACCACTGGACCACTGGTATACTAGAAATCAGTTTGATTATATTTTTTGCAGCCAAAGATAGAGAAGCTCTAAACAGTCAGCAAAAACAAGACCAGGAGCTGACTGTGGCTCAGATCATGAATTCCTTATTGCCAAATTCAGACTTACAGTGAAGAAAGTAGGGAAAACCACTAGCCTATACAGGTATGACCTAAATCAAATCCCTTATGATTATACAGTAGAAGTGAGAAATAGATTCAAGGGATTAGATCTGATAGATAGAGTATAGACAGACATAGCCTCAAGAACTATGGATGGAGGTTTGTGACATTGTACAGGAGGCAGGGATCAAGACCATCCCCAAGAAAAACAAATGCAAAAAGGCAAAATGGTTGCCTGAGGAGGCCTAACAAATAGCTGTGAAAGGAAGAAAAGCAAAAGGCAAAGGAGAAAAGGAAAGATACACCCATTTGAATGCAGAGTTCCAAAGAATAGCAAGGAGAGATAAGAAAGCCTTCCTCAGTGATCAATGCAAAGAAACAGAGGAAAACGATAGAATGGGAAAGGTTAGAGATCTCTTCAAGAAAATTAGAGATACCAAGGGAACACTGCATGCAGAGATTGGCTCAATAAAGGACAGAAATGGTATGGAGCTAACAGAAGCAGAAGATATTAAGAAGAGGTGGCAAGAATACACAGAAGAACTGTACAAAAAAGATCTTCATGACCCAGATACTCACTATGGTGTGATCACTCAGCCAGGTCCAGACATCCTGGAATGCGAAGTCAAATGGGCCTTAGAAGGATCACTATGAACAAAGCTAGTAGAGGTGATGGAATTTCAGGTGAGCTATTTCAAATCCTGAAAGATGATGCTGTGAAAGTGCTACACTCAATAGGCCAGCAAATCTGGAAAATTCAGCAGTGGCCACAGGACTGGAAAAGGTCAGTTTTCATTCCAATCCCAAAGAAAGGCAATGCCAAAGAATGCTCAAACTACCACACGATTGTATTCATCTCACATGCTAGTAAAGTAATGCTCAAAATTCTCCTAGCCAGGCTTCAGCAATACATGAACCGTGAACTTTCAGATGTTCAAGCTGGTTTTAGGAAAGGCAGAGGAATCAGAGATCAAATTACCAACATCTGTTGGATCATTGAAAAAGCAAGAGAGTTCCAGAAAAAAACATCTATTTCTGTTTTACTGACTATGCCAAAGTCCTTGACTGTGTGGATCACAACAAACTGTGGATAATTCTTCAAGAGATTTGAATGCCAGACCACCTGACTTGCCTCTTGAGAAATCTGTATGCAGGTCAAGAAGCAACAGTTAGAACTGGACATGGAAAAACAGACTGGTTCCAAATAGGAAAAGGAGTACATCAAGGCTGTATATTGTCATCTTGCTTATTTAACTTATATGCAGAGTACATCCTGAGAAATGCTGGGCTGGATGAAGCACAAGCTGGAGTCAAGATGGCCGGGAGAAATATCAATAACCTCAGATATGCAGATGACACAACCCTTAAGGCAGAAAGTGAAGAAGAGCTAAAGAGCCTCTCGATGAAAGTTGAAAGAGGAGAGTGAAAAAGTTGGCTTAAAAAGCAGAGATATTACTTTGCCAACAAAGGTCTGTCTAGTAAAAGCTATATTTTCTTCCAGTAGTCATGTATGGATGTGAAAGTTGGCCTTTGAAGAAAGCTGAGCGCCAAAGAATTGATGCTTTTGAATTATTGATGTTCCTTTGGACTGCAAGGAGATCCAACCAGTCCATCTTAAAGGAAATCAGTCCTGAATATTCATTAGAAGGACTGATGTTGAAGCTGAAACTCCAATATTTTGGCCACCTGATGCAAAGAACTTTTCATTAGAAAAGACTCTGATGATTGAAGGTGGGAGGAGAAGGGGATGACAGAAGATGAGAAGTTTGGATAGCATCACCGACTCAATGGACATGAGTTTGTGTAAACTCCAGGAGTTGGTGATGAACAGGGAGGCCTGGCATGCTGTGGTCCATGGGGTCACAAAGAGTCAGACATGACTGAGCAACTGAACTGAGACCGAGACTGGTACCACTGGTGGTCATAAGTACTCTCCAGCAATCGTTAAGATCCTTTTCACGGACAACGATTATACTTTGCTTTGGGGGCATAAGTGACTAATTAGTGGTGTTTAATAATAAAAGTTAACATGTCATAATGGTATATCACATTCAGAGTTAGTCTTTGGACTAGTTCTTATTCAGGTTCATTTTCCTTAGTTAGAAAAAAAAATTGTTAGGGAATGGAAAAGTGGTTGTTTTGCAGTTCTTCATGAAAAACTTAATGAATATATTTCTTTCTCTCCACATAGACTTTTCAGTAATACTGAAGTGTTACTTATTGATTACCTAATGAATTGAACAGTTGAAGTTCATTCATTATTCATTTTTATATTCAAAATGTACAAAGAGCCTTTCATTTGAGGACAAATTTCTACACTCACATGTGGCAGAGAGATATAGGATAATGTTGGGTGATATAAAATATAGTGTAACCTGTAAGTTTGTACAGGCTAATTTAACATTTGACATAAACAGGAACTCTGGATATATTATAGGTTTGGGTGCAGAATACCTAGGATGATATATGTTTAAAACCTGTACTCTAAATATATGGTCTATATATTTTAATTCTCCAAGTATTTTGACTATGTCCAGGTGAGAGTTTTAAACTCTAAGGATAGTTTTGTTTACCCTAAATGTAAAACACAGCCAACCAGGGCCATCCAAAGAAGAGAAGATCCTCAAGGACCTGTTTAGACAGTTGCTTCTGGGGAAAAAAAATGGTCTTTAGTCAAAGAATTGTCAATCCTATTTTTAAAGATTGATTAGGAAGCTGATTTTTTCTTCCTTCTGTCCTTGGAGAAAATGAAAAATAACAGGTGCTCTTCTACTTTAGACTAACCATTCATATACTTTATGACAGTTAGGTCTCCCTGGAGCCTTCTCTTCTCCAGGACAAATTATGCAAACTCCTTCAGTCTGTCCTCATAGGTCCTATGTTTCAAGCCTGAAACCATCTTATTGTTCTTCCCTGTATCTTTTCCAATTTCTCCAATATCCTTTTAAAAGTATAAAGTCTTAAAGTTGATACCTTTGCATATGTTAGATCAGGTTGAACTTCAGGAGGATATTTATCTCTATCTTCTAAGTCAGAGTGATGGTCACTATGACATGGGTCAGTTGGATGGGGTGGATAAGAAGAAAAAGAGAACCCAGGTGTGCTGTTTAACATTTGACTCAACAGATTTATATGATGAGAAATAATAAAAACTGTGCCTGAAAAATGTCATAAGGGTTCTTTATAAGTCATATGAGAAGATGCCAAAACACTATGAATAGTATAAAAACAATCAGAACTGCTTTTTTTTTTTTTTTGCTAAATAACCTGTTTTTTGTTTATTTGTTTGTTTTCCTAATTATAACTCTGAAAGGGAAAAGATTAGTAGGTGAGCTTACATAATACCAGATTCTGGACAAAAATGTATAACAGAGGAAGATGAGAACTGCTAATCCAAGGAAGAAGGTAAGGCTTCAACATTGGAGTGAATTAAGAACTTAATTAAGAGCTAGACCTACCTTTTCAAGCAGATATTAGTGCACTGACAGAATGTCACATAGTGAAGATTTATGTTTTGTTTGATATATGATTGTATATTTTGATCATATACGATCAAAATCATAGCAAGACAGTGATTTTGAGTTTATTGGTAAGTTGTCCTGGGTTTTAGCATTGCCTTGTTTTCTCTGCAGCATCGCCTTGACTGTGGGTGATTGGCATGCCACAATCATTTCAACCTCTCCATCATATAAGGGCCAGAAGGAACCTATAAACTTGTAAACCAAGTTCCCCTCCGTGGTAGTTACTATGAGCGTATTTTTCCATTGCAATAAAGATCTAGAATAAAAGCTCCAAACTTTACAGTCTTCCTTATTTCTACTTAATTGCATGAGTAATTGATTTTTGTAATTGGTTGATAACTTTAAGTCTTATCTATGCACAAAGCAAAATACCTGGCATTTATGCTACTCTCTATCCGGGGTATGTACTAGGAACTGCTTCATAGCCTCCACAAAAGAGAAATCCAATCACTACAAGAAGATGATACTGCATTCGTTCCAAAATTTTATAAATCAACAATAAATAATAGGGAGCACAACAAAGTCAGCTTGTAAGAGCTCTAATTCCCCAGATGGAAAACTTCATGATTCACCCATTGCTGGCTTATTTTCACTTTAAGGTGGGATGAAAATATTAATTGACCATGCCCACATTGAAAAATCACACAGGTATATCTCAGAGGGCTTCTGCATTGAATGGTGTGCAGTGGTGGAGTATCTGTATTTTGCACTAACCCCTCTTTGAAAGCTAATGCAGTATGGTCTTACCATTTTTGCAGACAGGACAACACTGTTCTGGTTCATAGACTGGGTTGACACACTCAGGAACTGCGCAGTCTGCTACAACACAGTGAACTTCATTGCTGGGCTCACAGCGACACCATTCACATGGAGAGGGCTAGGAACAAATCTAAAATTAGCCCCTTTTCTCCTATAACTTAATGCTTGCACATTCATATGCTGTCAGAGGATAAAACATCAGTGTTTATATTGGCTTTACTGTATTAACTCCATTTACCATGTGTATGATCATTCTTTCCCCATGGAAGGCCACCTGGACACCCGAGCCAAGGGTGTGTGGGTTGGTGGGTTGTCAAGTGCAGCTCAGGTTGCCATGAGCAACCAAAGCACTCATGTATGATGTTTCCTATGTCTTATGTTCCTACTTTCCAAAGATAGGTTTGGACAGCTAATGTGTCACCTCCTGGTTTGGTTTCCAGATGCACTGATTGCTCTGCCTCCCTCTGGTAAACAGGAAGGTCACTGGCACATGCGCAAAAGTTTTTTTTTCCATTTGTCATTTTTTCCTGCAAAGAAAGGATTACTGAGAAATGAGAAAATGGTAAATGGACAGCTTTACCCTTGGTAGAAACTCCTTTTCAAGCTAACCTAGATTCTAAAGGGCATTTTTTCTCCAATATGAATTTTAGAGGAGATTGCATTTGGGATCCAAATGTCCAGATACTGCCTCTTGGAAGATTTAGTGAATACCTTTCATCTTGCCTGCTTGCTTTTTTGAATGAACTAAAATTGACAGACTTTAAAAAGCCACTATTTAAGAGTCAGAGGCTCTAAAAGTAGAATTGAACAGTGATTCATTTAGAGAAAAAAAATTAAGCAGTAGACACCATTTTTTGTCTTCACAGTACTTACCAGACAAGAATGAGTTTGGGGTTTTCTCATTCCTTTCTAGAAACTTCCTATACCACAAATAATCTAAAGCAATGGCCACTCTATGACTTTCTCATCTTTTATACTTTCTAGTTTTTCCTTCTCATAAAATAGAGTTTGAAAATTCTGGAATGAAAACTTGGAGTTCCCAGAAGTTATACAGATCTAACAAGCCATTTGTCCCTGGAAAGTTCTGCCTCCAATTTCTTTGCCACAGTGACTCACTTGAAAATTGTGTTCATTCAAGTCCACGGCCTTTGTCTCAGTGACGACTGTCCACAAGGCCTGTCTCTTTATAAACTTGACACTTTGTGAAATATCAATGCATCTTGACTCAGGTAGTCTGTGAGAGTAGAAATTTTTCAACTAATTACTTAAAGTTAATTTTATCTGTGCTTTCTATTTGAAGAATGATAGTCCAGCTTTCTTATTTTAATGTTCTTTTTATTGGTGATGGTTTAGTTGCTAAGTCATGTCTGACTGTTGCAAGCACATGGACTGTATCCTGCCAGGCTTCTCTGTCAGTGGGATTCTCTAGGTGCGAATGCTGGAGTGGGTTGCCATTTCCTTCTCTAGATCTTCTCGACTGAGGAATCAAACCTGGGTCTCCTGCCTTGCAGGCAGATTCTTGACCAACTGAGTTATGAGGGAAGCCAATGTTCTTTTTATAAGTTTATTTTTAATTGGAGGATAATTGCTTTACAATACTGTGCTGGTTTCTGCTGTATAACAGTGAATCAGCCATAAGTATATATATATTCCCTCCCTCTTGAGCCTTCATCCCACCTACCCCCATCCCACCCCACTGGGTCATCACAGAATACCGAGCCGAGCTTCCTGTGTTATATAGCAGCTTCCCACTAGCTACCTATTTTATACTTGGTAGTGTATATATTTAAATGCTACTCTCTCAATTTGTCCCACTCTCTCATTCTCCCACTGTGTCTGTAAGTCTGTTCTCTATGTCTGCATTTCTATTCTTGCCCTGTAAATAGGTTCATCAGTACCATTTTTCTAGATTCTATGCATATGCACTAATATGTGATATTTATTTTTCTCTTTCTGACTTCTCTCTGTATAATAAGCTCTACGTTCATCTACCTCACTAGAACTGACTCAAATTCATTCCTTTTTATGGCTGAGTAATATTCCACTGTATTTATGTACCACGACTTCTTTATCTATTCATATGAGCTTAGCTTTCAGTGAATTATTTTTCTTTCAAATTTAGTAAATACAATAGGATTAGCCATAGAATCCATGGAAGAAATATTGCTGTCTCTTAGCATGGTCAACTAGTTTACTGGTGAGTACAGTTAAGCTCTTTACCATGTGGTTAAGTATTCCAGAAAAATCTACTGTATCATCCCAAGGGCTGGAACATTCCAGGGGCTCCTCTACCAAATAATCTCAGTAAATTAAGGAAAAGTTTGTTACTACAACACATTATTTGATGAAGGAAATTCTGAGTGAGGAAACAGCGTGAGAGATGGATATTCAGTCTGCTATACTGCTTCCTCTTTTGCAGGTCCCATTGTGAGATCTTAAATTCCAAAGCAAACTTGTCAGAAAGTGTCTCCCTTTTCTTTATTAGTTTCAAAGAAGGACTTTTGCATCGCCTTCTGATGTACAGCAAGGACTTAGCCTGAATTTATCGCTAACATGAGAGAAAATGGGAGCTGCTAGGATCATTGTTTCTGCACCTTGCCCTTCCACAGCTGTGGCTGTTCTGCTGGTTCCCTTCTCGCTGAAGGAGAGGCTGATCTGTGCAACTCTAGCGGACTGATTTGGGCATTAAAAGTCCCAAACAGCCCCTAGATTTTCCAGTGCAAAACATTTATTTCAAAGTATCTGCAGTCATTGAGAAAGATTTGTTGGGTTATTAGATTCCTAGTGTAGACTGAGGAAGAACACCATTCTGATTCAAATGATAGTTTTGAAATAAACTGCTGAGTATCACACTATATCAAGTTACTTATTTCATAACTTACTATGAAAGACATATTGTTATTATGTCCATCTCACAGATAAGCAAATTGACTGAGAGAGGTTCGGTAGGTCCTGTAGGCAGTAGGGGAAGGGCAGGGTTTGAATTTAGGCAGCCTAACTGCTATATAGTACTGCCATGAGAGGTCTACTCTGCGTACCCCCAACTGAGTAGTTTTTTTTTGTCCAGTGTGTTGTACACTTCTCTAGGCCAATCAGATCCATGAAAATAACCATTAGCAACTGAATGAATGATTTATAGAGGATAGATAGTTCCTGCTAAGAAAGAGAATTTCACTAACTAGGTTTGTTGGTTAATAGATTATTATGGAGCAGTAGAGCTTCTAAACTTCCTGCCAATGTGAGTTCATAGAAAATTGTAATAGGCTAGAGATAGTTTGTCATGAGGCTCATGTTCTTGGTGACTTTGGCATCTTCAAGTCTTATCTCATGATAGTTATCTGGGAGAGGCAATAACAGATAATGGTCTAGTAAAGACCTCAGGGCCTCTGCCTGAAATCGGTGATGGCTGGAAGTGTATACAACAGATTCCTGAAAAATACTCTGAGGAAGAGCTAATACTACAAGGCTTAGTCATAAGAGGATGCTAGACTTTTGAAAGGGATTTTTGAATAATGAGAATCACAAATTAGAAAAATAAAAATATCACTCTAGCCATAAGCAGCTTCTAATAAGCAACAGTTAGAAATGGACATGGAACAACAGACTGGTTCCAAATAGGAAAAGGAGTACATCAAGGCTATATATTGTCACCCTGCTTATTTAACTTATATGCAGAGTACATCATGAGAAACGCTGGGCTGGAAGAAGCACAAGCTGGAATCCAGATTGCCGGGAGAAATATCAATAACCTCAGATATGCAGATGACACCACCCTTATGGCAGAAAGTGAAGAGGAACTAAAAAGCCTCTTGATGAAAGTGAAAGAGGAGAGTGAAAAAGTTGGCTTAAAGCTCAACATTCAGAAAACGAAGATCATGGCATCTGGTCCCATCACTTCATGGCAAATAGATGAGCAAACAGTGGAAACAGCATCAGACTTTATTTTTTTGGGCTCCAAAATCACTGTGGATGGTCACTGCAGCCATGAAATTAAAAAACGCTTACTCCTTGGAAGAAAATTTATGACCAACCTAGATAGCATATTCAAAAGCAGAGACATTACTTTGCCAGCAAAGGTCCTTCTAGTCAAGGCTATGGTTTTTCCTGTGGTCATGTATGGATGTGAGAGTTGGACTGTGAAGAAAGCTGAGCACCGAAAAATTGATGCTTTTGAAGTGTGGTGTTGGAGAAGACTCCTGAGAGTCCCTTGGCCTGCATGGAGATCCAGCCAGTCCATTCTGAAGGAGATCAGTCCTGGATGTTCTTTGGAGGGAATGATGCTAAAGCTGAAGCTCAAGTACTTTGGCCATCTCCTGTGAAGAGTTGACTCATTGGAAAAGACTCTGATGCTGGGAGGGATTGGGGGCAGGAGGAGAAGGGGACAACAGAGGATGAGATGGCTGGATGGCATCACCGACTCGACAGATGTGAGTTTGAGTGAACTCTGGGGGTTGGTGATGGACAGGGAGGCCTGGCATGCTGCAATTCATGGGGTCACAAAGAGTTGGAGACGACTGAGCGACTGAACTGATCTGAACTGAATCTTTCCCTGAACCTGGCTTTATTTACATACCAGTTTCTCTTCCTCGTCTAGAATCTCTTTTCAAGAAACCTGTTAGATCTTTTGTTTTTTATTTGATATTTTTTTCAAAGAATGCCTCTGTTACAGTCTACCTCTTCTCACTGGAAACCTCCATGTGCCTGTCCCCAGCCCCTCTAAATACTCTTTTCAAATTTAATCTACTGATCTTACACTAAAGACCTCGTTTGTTGTTTGCAGCCTCCTTCCCTAAGCCTCTTTCCTTTCTTGAGCTCTCCAGTCACCCATCATTTTCTTGCCTCATTTGACTTCCTGTACCACCCCTACTTTCAAAGTCATTGCTTATACAGCAAGAAGTTCCTAGGAGTGGGCAGTGTGCTCCTTTAACATTAACATTACTGTAAAAATCCTTCACATTTATTTACATTGCTGTAAAAATCCTTCCCACCTTACAGCATAAAACTCTGACAGGTTTGATGCTTTGAATAAATCTTTATATCTTAAGCACTGAGCTGGTTACAAATTTCCTTTTATCATGCTCTTCAATGTGAAGACTATAGATTAAATCTGAAAGTGTCCCCCGTAAAACCAAAGATTAAACAATAAAGCTATCCTTCGAGGAACAGAGAGTACTAGAACAAGTACTTCAGAAAAAAAAATATTCTTGCTAGCTTTTTTTCTTTCTTTTAGAAATTATGATCAGTACATGGCTCCTGTCAGTTAGAGATTTGGTCAGTAAGATGATTAAATGACACCATCCTAAAACTGTATACAAGGAAAATCTTTTTCTAAGAAATCTCACAGAGCATTTTATTTCAGTGAAAGTTCTGAAAAATAAAGTAACATTCACTGTATATGCCTTTACATAAATTTTAATTGAAACTAGGTTTAGAGGTCAAATTTATTTCTTAATGTTGTACTAGGTGATCTGAATATTGTATGTGTTATGAATGTGCATGCCTTCATGGTTTTTTTGAACATGTTACCTGTTTAAGCAGAAACCATACATTTTATCTACAATTTCTGCTGTAATTAAATTATTCATGTGGCAAACCCAAATGCTATCCAGGCCATTCCTAGAGGTCAAGGGGTGTCCTCCTAGAGATGTACTTATTTTGAAATTAATAGAATGAAAAGAGGCTCTTTCTTAACTCTTGGTTTAGGTGGATAGAGCTCAAATCTTCCTCCTAGGTTTTAGGATGGAAACATGGCAATACCGCAATATGCACCCTTTAAACTATGGTTTATCTCTGAAGACCTTGAAGCGGAGATCCTAACGCCATTGTCTGTGACTTTTGAGAATTCTTGCAGAATTATAATTCCAGAATCCTGGAAACAGTAGAATGCTTTGTGATTTAAAAAATACAAAAAGTAGCCTGAGAACTGGTCAGTTAGATTAGTGGAGAGACTGAGTAACTCCAGAAAAACAAATATGTTCTTTGTGAGAATCTGAAGCTAATGTGATTATTACTAAGCCTCATTATAAGAGTATTAGAACATGTTATTAGAGACTTGCAAAGAAGTCTCCAGATATTTAGAGAAGATTGTTGCTGTTGCTATTTTGTCACTTAGTCATTCAACTCTTTTGCAACTCCATGGACTGAAGCCCACGAGGCTCCTCTGTCCATGGGATTTCCCAGGTGAGCAGACTGGAGTGGGTCACCATTTCCTTCTTCAGGGGATCTTCCCGACCCGGGGATTGAACCCACATCTTCTGCATTGTCAGTTGGATTCTTTACCACTGAGCTATTAGGAAAGCCTTTCTTCCTTATTTTGTAATCTGAATACAATGAGACTTACTTTTCCTTTCTGGAGGAAAGGCTGGATATTTGGTCCAGGCACCAATACCTTACAGCATTATTCTTTATGTGGTGACTGTTATTGGCATTGTATCTAGAGTACCTGGGAGGAAATAGTCCCAGTCTGTAAAGTTTGTTATACAAATTCAAAGTGACAAGGAAACTGGCAGGATTCTGCTTACTTTTTTAACTTGGTAAGGCTGAAGTAACATTCTTAAAAATTGAAAAATTGAAAAAAAAAGTTTCATTTTGTTGATTTTATTTGGGTGGCTGTGGTATTGTGGTTAAAAGTAAATTCTCTGGGCTTTCTATTTTGTTCCATTGATCTATATTTCTGTCTTTGTGCCAGTACCATACTATCTTGATGACTGTGGCTTTGTAGTAGAGCCTGAAGTCAGGCAGGTTGATTCCTCCAGTTCCATTTTTCTTTCTCATGGTTGCTTTGGCTATTTGTTTTTTGTATTTCCATACAAATTGTGAAATTATTTGTTCTAGCTCTGTGAAAAATACCGTTGGTAGCTTGATAGGGATTGCATTGAATCTATAGATTTCTTTGGGTAGTATACTCATTTTCACTCTATCAATTCTGGGCATACACACTGAGGAAACCAGAATTGAAAGAGACACGTGTACCCCCATGTTCATTGCAACACTGTTTATAATAGCCAGGACATGGAAGCAACCTAGATGTCCATCAGCAGATGAATGGATAAGAAAGCTGTGGTACATATACACAATGGAGTATTACTCAGCCATTAAAATGAATACATTTGAATCAGTTCTATTAGAGGTGGATGAAACTGGAGCCTATTATACAGAGTGAAGTAAGCCAGAAAGAAAAACACCAATACAGTATACTAACACATATATATGGAATTTAGAAAGGTGGTAATGATAACCCTGTTATGTGAGACAGCAGAAGAGACACAGATGTATAGAACAGTCTTATGGACTCTGTGGGAGAGGGAGAGGGTGGGATGATTTGGGAGAATGGCATTGAAACATGTATAATATGACATGTGAAATGAATTGCCAGTCCAGGGTTTGATGCATGATACAGGATGCTCGGGGCTGGTGCACTGGGATGACCCAGAGGGATGGGTTGGGGAGGGAGATGGGAGGGGGGTCCAGGATGGGAAACATGAGTAGACCCATGGCAGATTCATATATGGCAAAACCAATACAATATTGTAAAGTAATTAGCCTCCAATTAAAATAAATAAATTTATATTAAAAAAGTAAATTCTCCATAGCCTTAGTATTTGAGCCCTTTTCTAAAATGCTTTACTTACTAGTTTTGAATCTTGGGAAAATTATACAGCCTTTCTGTGCTTTAGATTCTTTATTTATAAAACAAAAGAATAACAATATTACCAACCTCACAGAGTTACTGGGAAGCACATATGTAAGAAATATTATAACATTATTATTATTTACTTGCATACTTAGCTAGTGATGGCTCTCTTAAAAATAAGGTAAGAAGTGTAAAACTGGAAGCACATGACTATATTTAAAAGAATATTTAGGTTATTTGTCTTATTCAAAGTAGGATATGGTTGCAATAAAATTTTATAAGACTTGGTTTGGTGGTTTGTGAACTAATAGAATTAATCATGTCAGAAACACATTGAAGAAAAGTTCTGATTAGAAGCCTCTAGATAAAGAGTAATTGTGAATGGTTAAAATGACCATTATAAATCACTCAGAAAAAGGCAACAAATCTATTGTCTTTTTTTTAAGGCTCATCATTTATATGTCAATTCAAATGCCCTCTCTCAGAGGAGTTCTTACCTGATTCTCTCTCCAACATCTTTTTCCAACACACGGCCCATTCAGTTCTCTCATCAGATTATGAAATATTTTATTGATTTGTTTACAATTATTTATTCTTATCTGCCTTATAGTTTATAAGCTTCTTATAGTATATTGTTCATTGCTATATTCTTGGCACCAAGAAGACATCTTAGTACATAACAGATACTCAGGAAATCTCTGTTAACGTATACACAATTATTTATGTATACTCTATGCTTCCTCGTTTGTTAAACCGTACACCTGGGCAGTTTCATCTGTTTATCATGCATGGATAGGCTTCTGATTCAATAATGTTTGTATTTTATTTAAATATTATATGGAAACTATGAGGCAAGAAGTTTTCTGATTATGATTCATGAAGTAAATATTTGGGCTTCAGCATTATGGCAATGAACGTAAACTTAACCTCTAAAGGTAATTTGAAATTCATCATATCCATCATGCGGCTCACCAGTTAAGTCAATCTCCAAGCACTCCACTGACTAGACTGTGTAGAAGTTGACAATTACAGACTTTTATTGCACTAGAAAATACCATGATAACTAAGATGAGAATACATGTAGGGGAATTGTTAAAGGGCCTAAGAAAAAGTCAGCCTCACTTTATAATATGTCAAGTTTAATGGTTACTTATTAAACAAAATGATTTTAGTATATTACAAAATATTTTTTCAGCAAAGACCTTCATTTTAAACATGTCTTTTTTCTTTTTAAAAAATAATTATATTTATATTTTTATTTTTGGCCATACTGGGTCTTTATTGTTGTGCGGGCTTTTCTCTAGTTGTGGAGAGTAGGGGCTACTCTCTGGTTTCAGTGCAAGGGCTTCTCATGGAAGTGACTTCTCTTGTTACAGAACATGGGCTCTAGAGTGCATGGGCTTAGTAGTTTCAGCTCCCGGTGCACAGGCTCACTAATTGTGGCGCCTGGGCTTAGTTGATCTGCAGCATGTGGGATCTTTCCAAGTCAGGGATCCAACCTATGTCTCTTGCGTTGGCTGGTGGATTCTTTACCACTGAGCCACCAAGGAAGCTCATGTTCTTTTTCTTATTTATTTATTTATTTTTTGCATGTTCTTTTTCTTAAAGGATGATTTAGAGTAAAGACTCAGAGAAGGCAATGGCACCCCACTCCAGTACTCTTGCCTGAAAAATCCCATGGACTGAGGAGCCTGGTGGGCTGCAGTCCATGGGGTCAATAGGAGTCGGACACGACTTAGCGACTTCACTTTCACTTTTCACTTTCATGCATTGGAGAAGGAAATGGCAACCCACTCCAGTGTTCTTGCCTGGAGAATCTCAGGGACGGGGGAGCCTGGTGGGCTGCCGTCTATGGGGTCGCACAGAGTCGGACACGACTGAAGTGACTTAGCAGCAGAGTAAAGACTCCAACAAAACACTCGCTGAATACTCTGAGAAAGAAAATTTGATTCCTGGAAAGTCTTCAGTGAATATTGTTGAAGAGTAAAGGGATATATACTTAAAGAAGGGATGGGGTCTAAGCGCCAAGTTTTAGCACACTAACTATGTCAGTGGCTTTCCTTCTAAGTATAGCAGCCTTCAGATACCATGTCGTACTCCATTTCCTTGATAATGGGCAAAAATTATCTGAGAGAACATAGTTCAGACTGCTTGCCCCCAAATTTCTTATTAAACAACTATTTAAAATCTGATCTCTACCAAGGAAATGATTCTGCTTTAAGAAGCACTCTTCTTTTAGAGATAATTTATGGCATAAATTTCATCACTTTATGGAACAAATCTCATTACTTTCAGACTGTATGAGAAATTTGGAAGACTCTATTTCAAAGTTGCTGATGCCTGTCAGAAGTCTGACTGTTCACTTCATTAAAATATGCATTAAATTACAGAGTACAAGAGTATTTAACATCCGCTGCCACTCCTTTAGCCAGGAATTTGCATTAGGCCGATGTCACCTAAAAAGTCAATGGATCCAGTGGATTGTAACCAAACTTCACAATCATCTGAGATAAGACCAATGTGTCACTGATTAAAAATGCTTCCCACTGTTCTAATGGGATTGTAGTAGTCTCTTCAGTGATCTGTCCCACAGATTGAAGCATATTTGAAACACTGAGGTTGTAAGTCTTATCAATCTATGAACATAGAGCTGAAACTTCTTAATGAATTTTAATGCTTTTGAAGTACATAAACCAAAGTTTTTTAATAACTCCTTTGGTCAGAAAATGTATACGACTGTATCATTTGAGTAATGACTGAAGTAGCTATTCTTTCTGCGGTGTTGGTATTTTGATAATATATTCTGGAATATTGTTTCTAGGGTGTCTGTCAAAAACTACTTTATCCTTGTTGAAAAAACAAACAATTTTTGCCAAGCAATTGTAATGAGTGCACATAGCTTTGCTTTGCCCATGTAGCTATAGTAAATCAGGTAGGTAATAAACTAAAATTCAGAAATGATATAAATTTTTGAAATTATTTCAGCATATTCATTAAATGTGTATTATACATAAGATAACTTCCCTGGTGGCTCAGATGGTAAAGCGTCTGCCTATAATGCAGGAGACCTGGGTTGGATCCCTGAGTTGGGAAGATCCCCTGGAAAAGGAAATGGCAACCCACTCCAGTATTGTTGCCTGGAAAATCCCATGGATGGAGAAGCCTGATAGGCTACGGTCCATGGGGTCGCAAAGAGTCGGACATGACTGAGCGACTTCACTTTCACTTTCACACATAAGATAATGTATGTAAGGTATACTAAGATGAACTCCATAGCTAGCCTTCGCTCAATAAATGGCAAAATTGACCATCTAGGTATCTATAAAAATAAGTTTTGAGTTTTAAAATCAATTGATTATAACTGATGGTACTACTATAATGGAATACAGAATTATTAATCTTTCTACAGAGTAAATTTGCATTTATTCTGAGATAATGTAAAACACAAGAATACTGCAAAAGCAGTTATGAAGTATACCCCATCTAAAATTATTAATTGTCAAGTACAAAAAAGTTTACTCATTCTTGAAAACTCATCATTATAGTTGCTACACAACAATGAATCATATTAATGATTTTTTCCTCTAAAATATTTGCTTCCAAAACAATTCTAAAAAATGTAAATGTATTTTGGCATTTGTTTCAAGGACAGGCAATTCTATAATTATATACTGCCCATACTGATAAACTGTTGGTGTATAGAGCCATTTGTAAAATATGGATATTTTCAAGAGTCTTATGACAATAAAATATAGCCTTTTTGAAAACCTAAGGGATAGCATAGATAAAAATAAAATATAGATAAGGAGAATGTAAGCAAAACTCTCTCTTTAGTTGTAATAACAGAGTATTTTTTAAGTAGGCAAATGTACACTTAACAAGGAAATATCAGTGTGGGATATTTAAGAAGGAAAAGGATGTTTTAGTTGCCTCTAAGATTTGGGATTTCTTTGGAAGGAATGATGCTAAAGCTGAAACTCCAGTACTTTGGCCACCTCATGCCAAGAGTTGACTCATTAGAAAAGACTCTGATGCTGGGAGGGATTGGGGGCAGGAGGAGAAGGGGATAACAGAGGATGAGATGGCTGGAGGGCATCACTGACTCAATGGACCTGAGTCTGAGTGATCTCCAGGAGTTGGTGATGGACAGGGAGGCCTGGCGTGCTGTGATTCATGGGGTCGCAAAGAATCGGACATGACTGAGTGACTGAACTGAAGTGAAGATCTTTGAAGAACTCAAAGGTATAGACAAAGGCTAGTAGATTGAAGATAAAGATTTTGATAAAGTATTATACTTGTAAAATGGCCTAGAAAAGCAGCTGCTTCCAGTCCTCCCCTGATAAGCTGGATTGAGAGTGGTTTTAGTACAAGGAAAGTCCCTATCAAGGAACTGAATATTTTGAGTAGAGCCTGTATGTCTCCATGCTAAGGCTGTTCCATTTATTACCCATTTATGCAACAAGGGAAAAGTGAGCAACTGCATAACTTCAAAACTTTCCTGTTGATATTGAAAAGGACAGACTGTTTATCAGTTAAAAGCCCCTAATCTATAACAGCATTAAAACAAGGTATGCGCAGGTGGGGGTGAATACATCACTGTTAGAATTCTCCCGTATGAAAGAATCATGTAAGAGACAAATGCAATCAGCTTTGTTCCACAGGAAACACTGAGTGGAGGTGATGACAGGAAGGAGAGAGGGCAATAACTCTTGCTTTCTCGCCTTGTGTGGGTGATACTGAATTCAGGGCTTTTCAGGGTCTGCAGGATGGGTGTGATAGACACAAAAGTCCATTTGTATTCGGAGTGCCAGTCAGATGACTAAGAAATCTAAAAGTTGAAATCTTTTCATTTTCCATTTGCTAGTAACATGCATTTTACTTGTTTTAAAAAGACAGAAATTTAGAATCAGTAAAATAAATGGCTTTATGATTACTAATATCATCATAAAACATTCATTTCCAATTTTAAGTACAAACAGCAATTTCCTACTCAACTTTATGCTTCAGTTTTTGATGCTTAATTCCTACCTTAACTTATTCCACAAAAATATATCAGATGGCTTATGGGCAATAATATGAGAGGCTATTTTAATTGAAAAAATATTGACTGATTAATTCATTGATAGAAGTTCTGACTTTAGTGTTTATCCTCTGTGCAAGTATAGAAGAAGCAGTCACAACTTTGTAATCATGTGTGAACACTGTTAGTATCCCAGTGGAATTCAGCTGTAGGATAGCAGAGTAGGCACATTTGGAGCTTAAGACCTGTCATCCAACAATGTTGTATTAGCTTGGATAGGTTATTTAAACTGCTTAAAACTAAGTTTTCTTATTTGTAGGATGAAATCAATAATAACATAATATTAAGAGACCTCTAGTTTTCCTCACTTTATTTTTATGAGACAAAATGGAAATAACAGTATTTGAAGAAGCTTGTAAATTATGCGTTTTGTAAATGACTGTCATTGTTATCCTAGTTTTCTAGTGGACCAGCGGTTTATTTGTTTACTTTCCCTTCGTCTATTTTCAATGGCTGTGTATTTCTCAAATTATATTGATCATCAGTTATTTTTATTAAATTATGGCATAATCTGGAGAAGGAAATGGCAACCAACTCCAGGATTCTTGCCTGGAGAATTCCATGGACAGAAGAATCTGGCAGACTACAGTCCATGGGGTTGCTAAGAGTCAGACATAACTGAGCTACTAACACACACAAGGCATATTCATTTCTACTATAAATTATTTGAAATATTAAATTTGTAAAGATTATTTAATTTTGAGAGCAATCTGTTGCATCTTTAAAATGCAGCACTGTTTGCACTCATTATCATTAGAATGATATTAGAAATTTTTTTTGATAATTAAGATTCTCATTTACAGACATGAAACTTCACTCTTTAATCTGAGTCTTGCCAAAAACAGATTTGCAGTGGGGTAACTTGGGCTCACTTTTTTTTTTTTTTTTTGAGTCCTATCTTCTAGTTTCAATATGAAAGTCCTAGAGTCTCATTATGAAAAGGAAAATTCTCTGTGACTGTCCCTTTTCTCCCTAATGAAGTTTTCTAAATCTTAGCTGTCAAAGGTTTGCTATTTTAGCAGGATTTTATTTTTAAAGTTTGGGGAGTATTAGACTGAACAATTTTAATTTTTTTCCCTGTCCTATTTAGGAACGTAAAATTAAATTAGCATACAGTGAAAATAGGTGGAGTTTCAGGGAGCTGGGCTGTGTTCTCCTCATATAGAAATAGGACTTAATTTGGTAACCACTGGGAGTTTCTACAATGACTATGGTATTTCTAAAGCTTCAAAAAGCCCTTTCTGGGTCCACATTATCTTTGCTGTTGCTTTTAATTTTCATTTTCCTGATGTGGAAATTTAAAATGAAAACAACTAAATTTGAAAACGTATTCCTGGTCAATACTTTGGCCACCTGATGAAAAGAGCTGACTCATTGGAAATGACCCTGATGCTGGGAAAGACTGAGGGCAGGAGAAGAGGATGAGATGGTTGGATGGCATCACCAACTCAATGGATATGAGTCTGGGCAAACTGGGAAACAGTGAAGGGCAGGGAAGCCTGGTGCGCTGCAGTCCACGGGGTCACAAAGAGTTGGACATGGCTGAGTGACTAAACAACAACAAAATTCCTGGTCAATCCTGACTATTTTCAGGATGTAGGGGTTTTTTTTGATGGTTGTTGTTGTTGTTGTCATTTAATGAACAGAAATGTGCCTTAGATTCACCCTTCTTTATGGCCAGTGGAGTTTTTTAAGTGAAGCAAATTGAGTGATGTAAAACATGGAGTAGGCAAAGAATTTTCCTTATGTTAGCAGTGTACAACATTTCCATCAGGAAGAAATGAGACTTAACATGAACTATTTCAGTTATAATTGAACAGGTATTCCAGGATACAAGATGTGTACACACTTAAATAAGCCATCTCGATCACATTTCTTGCATAATGTTTATAGTATGCTCTTGGAATTTGGGCAGGTTTAATGGCAAGAACACTGCAGTTAGTCAGAAGCCTCCCTTATCAATTATAATATGAGAATAAAAATCATCTTAGAACTAAATCATTCCATGAAGGAACAGAGATTTAAAAAAAAAACTCATAAAATTGTCAACAAGTATTTATATTTCCCTCAGACAGAAATCTGGTTATGTCACTAACTCCAGGCCTTTGGTGATTTTACACTTGTTCCAGGCTTTGGTTCAAGTTCCCAAGCCTGGTCTTCACTCTGTGAGCTGGTTCCATGTCCCTTATCTCTCTCATCTCTCACTTTTTGTCTCCTCTGTCCCCTCTGATCTGGCCATTTGGGTTAACTCAATTTTCTATGAATGTGCTTTCCAGTGATTTTTGCTAATTCTCCAATTTTGTCTAAAATATTTTCAGTGCACTGAAATCCTCACTCTTAGGCTCTTCCTAAGCTCTTTTGATTAAGTTGTTCCTTTCCTGATATGAGCTCTGGAGCAATCGTCCCAAACCATCTGCTATTTGCGGTTATCTGCAGTGTTCATTTTGATAGACTAGGAGCACCTTGAGGGTCAGATTCATGTCTTATACAATTTGGTACATGCCTCACACCTATCACCTCTCAACATGTCAGAGACATTAAAGGCATTTAATGGAATCAAACCATGTATTATGCAAGTTGACCTGAAAACGTGTTAGTGAACTTAACATCTAATTAAGCAGATAAGATACATATTTTCATTTATTAATAGGAAATATATCTATTATATTAAATGAAAAATACCTACCTGATTTATCACACTCTCAAAGGAGAGCATGTGGGATCTCAAAATTAAGCACATTTTTACCCTCTTTGCTTATCTATTTCATCTGAGAATTCTAAGTAGAAAGTTATTAAGTTATTACACATCAGTGCAAAGAGCAAAGCCATACTCCTTTGAGACAAATGTGCAAAGAGTGATGACTTAACATGTCTGTTGTTAAGTATGTATAATACATTTAAAACAGGCAAATTTAAATGCCTTTGAAGATTTCCACATGTGGAAAGACATCCCCAAGACCACCTACAAGTGAAGTAAAACCTATACCTAACAGTACCCAAAGAATCTGTAACTTTGAAGAATGTGAGTTAGCATGATCTGATGACAGTAAGACTTGAGGGAAATAGAAAGGGGAGAAGGGCTTCCCAGGCAGCTCAGTGGGTAAAGAACCTGCTGGCAACTCTGGAAATGCCAGATATATGGGTTCAATTCCTAGGTTGGGAAGATCTCCTGGAGGAGGGCACAGCAACCCACTCCAGTATTCTTGCTGGAGAATCCGGTGGACAGAGGAGCCTGGCAGGCTAAGTTCGCAAAGAGTTGGACATGACTGAAGTGACTGAGCACACAGCACTGAAAGGGAGAAGAATGTGATCCTAGACAAGAAGTTGGTAAACTTTTTCTATAGAGAGCCATACAGTAAATATTTTTGACCTATGTGGGTCATATAATCTCCAGAGCAACTACTCAGTTCTGGATTGCAGCCTGAAGGCCATCACACACAATACATAATGAATAAGCATTGCTATTTTTCAATAAAACTCTACTTACAAAAATGGGTTGTGATCTAGATTTGGCTAATAGATTGTAGTATGTTGATCCCTTGTAACTGGCATCATTGCCATTATGTTGAATAAGTCATTGTCCATTTACATTGGTTCTATGGAACAAAAATTAATTAACACAAATAACAACATTAACTGCAATTTTGGAAACTTTAAAAAGGACCAGACAATAAAAGATAAGCTGAGATATATAGATTTTTATCATTAATTGCCCATCAGAGTCAGATAAAGGAATAAAGGATGATCTTGGTCATTAACAAAATACTTCTTAAATGGTTTCATTGAATGCTTATGAACTTTAAGATGTTAATAGATGTTCAGAGGGAACAAAAGTGTTCTGCTGTCACATAAATTTGTGAAATACTGGACTGAATACGGGTTAGGAGCAATAGTAGTAAAAATGTCAGATGGCTTTTATGAATCCCTTATTGTGTGCCAAGTAGTTTTTACTAATATCTCTATTTTAGAGATGTGTGCACTAAGGCATACTGAAGTAATGTGTGCCTAGATACTTGGCTGGCAAGTAGTAGAACCTCCTCTAAAATATAGTCTTCACCATACTGTTGAGCTCTTAGCTGTTGAACCGTGTTCATACTGACTCTCAAACAAACCTTTAAAACATTTTCAAGTGCCGTCAGTATACTAATGTATATGATCAGACACTGCATATTTCTAAGAGGTGTTAAAAGATGCATCATTTCTCAGAATTACTTGGCCACAAAAAAGAAAATAAAAAATCCTACTAAAAATCTAGCTGGCTGATCATTAGAACAATCTGAAACTTTAAAATAGAAATGTAGACCATTTTGGTTGGCCCTGAAGAGGGAGAGGTCAAGGGATGTGAACTTTTGCAACATTCCTGCCTTAGATGATACTGATCATATGCCAGGTTAAGGATAGCCCTTTGTTCTAATGTCATACAGCTAGATAATTTTTGTACTCTTCATCCATTTTTCACACTCCATTCCTGTCATGTAGTGAGCGGTGACAGTTTGCAGAATGAAAAAAAAAATCAAGAACACAGACCTTTTCTGTTCCTAAAATCACCAAATATGGGGCAAGGGCAGCTAATTTAGTTCCTTTGTTTCTTCCTAGTATTTTCTGTGTGAAAATAGATGGTGTTTAATATAATTTTATTATGGCCTATACTATTTGCTTTAATTATAGAATTTTTCATTTTTAGACAAAGGATCCTCTTTTATTAGAACCTTTGCAAACTTAGGCTTCTTTTGCAAATTGACCTCTATCTGTGTCAAAGACTGATTTTAGATATGCCAATATTTTATTGTTCTTGTCTGTTTGTAACTCTGGTTGTCATGGAGATAGGTCCTGATATCACATTTCTATAGACAATTGGCTGAAATAAATTTCTGCATCCAGTATATTTATTGGAAAGAAAGATGCAAATAAGCAATAAGTCTGCAGGTCTAAAATGTAGATAAAATATCACAGGAAGCATATATTTATATTGCCTTTGCAAATAGTAAGCTCTGTCAGCCATTGTGGTGTTTCCACTAAGTTTCTGTTGGTCTTTGTTTTATCATCTGTAAAAAAGTTGAAAGTTCTTTTCCAGATCTAAAATTCTGTTGTCAGTTCTTAAAAGTAGGAAAGACTTAGATTATGAATTAAAAAAAAAGCAAAGACCACAATGCTTGCCTTTTTTTAGATAGAAGAATTTACATATATTCAGATACTAGAAATCCAATCCCTTGCTAAGAAATAACAATGATAATCAAGGATCAATATTAAGACAAAGTTAGTTCAAAATCTCATCCAAGTAATGTTTAATTTAAAAAAAAGAACACACAAACTTTTGAGAATTCAGAATTGTTAATTAAACTTCATATGCAATACTTTAATTTTCAAATTCCCAATACTATTTATTCCTCATTAGATATATGGCAACATTATTGTATCCATCCTATAGATAGAAAGATTAAATTTATTTGAGGTTTGTTTATGGTCTCATGACATAATATGGAGAAAATAAAGAGTTGTGTTCAGTAGATTTGTATCCACTTTAACCAACTTTATATAGTCATAAAATAATACCAGATAAAAACTTTTCAGGAGATAAATGAATTTTCTTGTTACTTTGGTACTTCATTCACTCTTTCCATGGTGTCATTAAATCCTTGCAAAAATGACTTTATTGTGATGTGATAGATGGCAGGCTGGAGGCAAGGAAATCAACAATGGTGGTGTATGAGATTGAAATTACTGATGCTAATCAGTGGTGATTAAAGGTCCAAACCTAAAATAAGCTGACTCTAAAATAAGCCAGTCCCTATTAATAATGACTAAGCTTGAGAAAGATCACTTGGGTAAGCAAATCCACTGAGCACTTGAAATCACCTTGAGTTATTTGTTTCAAGCTCTTCCTTGAAAGTTTGGTTAAATATAACTCAAACATAAATCAGTATTTTTTTCTTGTGCTATACTTTGTAAAACATACTGTTTGATACCTAAGTTAAAGGAAAACAAAACAAAAAAATATGATCAGGGTGAATAAGAATGGTTAGAAATAATTGTAAAGATTTTCTTAAAGTAAGAACGTTTCCAGATTCCCTCAAATTTCACATACATATATGCACAGAATGCATGTATGAAACAATCTCAGTTTAGACTATATAGATTATAGACTAATCTACAAAAATTTGCATAAAATATGTAGATTATGTCATAAGGTATAGGACATAGTCATGCCATTGACTATGTATTTTGGTGAGTAAAAACACAATGACAGATTAGCAAATTTCTAACATATCCAAAACCTTGTACAATTAGAGTTAAAATTTGGAGGGGAAACTACCAGGTCACTCTCCAGGTTCATCTCCTCATAGTATTGGCGAGTCAGCAGGAATGAACAGCGAAGTTTATAAACAGTTGATGACTGACCTCAAGTCTGCTGTAGTCACTAGCAGTGACAAGCTCCACAAATCTCAGATGTGGCTGCAAATCAAACACCAATCTCCCCGTGTGCACAGGGGATAGAAGTCCAGACACAAATCTCTCTAGTCATGTTTATCACACTAAAGGCAGCATTAAAGGCAGCATCTTACCATATGAAGGACAGCAATAAAAATCAATGTGTGTATCTACATTTAACTAATTAAAGGACCAGCTGACCATCAAGTCTGTTAAAATTTAAAGTAAGAGACTATTTCATCCCTTCAGGGGTTAACTTGGAAGCTATTTATAACTATAATTCATACTCCCATAATTTGAAAAGTGTTGAGGGCCATTTTCAGTTCTTACTGAGGCTTTTGAAAAAAACAAATTATTTCAAAACTCCAATCTATTTCCTAAATTTAATGTAGTTCTGTAGAATTAAAAAAAAACCAGATGAGCACAATGTAAAAAGAATGAGAAAGGGTTTGAGGAACTTTATAAATTTAAGTTCTAACAAAATTGACTTCTAATCTTTGAAACTGGTCAGACATTATACAAATTCAGCAGATGCTCCCTAGTTATTTACAAAGATGGGTGTTCCCTCTAGGGAGAATGATCATTGAGAATGATCCACTTTGAGGCTGCTTGTGGTACACGCTGGGGGCTGAGTTTCAGATGAGCAACAGTCATTACTGATTAAGATTACTTAATCTCTGTTATTTTGCAGCCACTTGAAAGGAAAAAAACCTATGCTTGAATTCACTCAGAGGCAATTTTAATACTAAAAACAACATGATCTGCAAAACAAAAGCTGCATATTGTAGAGTCAACAGCTGTGGACTTAGTCTTCTCGATCTCCCAACAAAGACCTCAGTTATCTTTGTTGTATGAAATTATAATGTTTCCTAGGACTGACTTTCAATGGAATCTTACAAATGCCCCAACTACTTGTTAAGAACTTGTCTATCCCCTCTTGGGAAAAATATGTTTGAAAACCCCACTCATAGTCTTAAGAGTCACCCATTTTCCATTATTAAAATCAATACAGGTGATCAAAAAAACAGAAATAAAAAAAAATAAAAGAAACCCCTCCCAGTTGTTAAGATGAGAGGTCTTTCCTGCCTTGTCTCCCATATTTCAGCAGGATGTTCATAGCAAGTTTGATTCCATTTAGTGGCAATGAAATACATATAATACATACTACAATCTTCATACATTTGGAAAGATGCATTCTGTATTCCTTTGTTTAGTACAAACATCTTAGTTTCTGCGCCTCTCATATTAATAGGAACTGGTGCGATGGCAGATGAGTGGGTGGGGTACAATAAATGGCATTTCTGCAAACAATTATCCCTTCATTGAAATTTCTTTACAGCTTTTCCCCCTGTTCTTTCACATATTTGGTAATCAGTTCCTAGAATATGCTGCTTTTCATCCTTTTTCTGTATTAAAACAGACATAGAAAAAAAGAAATCTCCTAATCCTAACTTGAAAAATCCTTTCTACTCACTTTTATATGGACATTAATGATGGGACATAGATTAATGAGAAAATTGGGAAACCTGTCTTCCTGTGAATGTAGCCATTGAAGAGTGAGTCAGTTCTCAATCTTAGTTGGCATCGACAATTTTTATGGGTGTGATGATTTGGCAGAATACTCTGAGTGATTAATTTTCTGTCCTCTTTGCTGCTTTCCTCAAGATTTAAATGCTAAGTCCAAAATTCAGGGCAAAAACTAAACAGCTTACCACAGCATGAAAACATTTTTTTTTTAAGCTGTAACATATTTACAAAATGTGCAAAATGAGAAAATAATCACACCGAACCTATTAAAAATAAAACCCAGAAACTTGATCAACTGCCTTTGGCCCATAATGGGAAAAGTACAAAAGTCAGTGCCTGAAGAGAAAGGCAGGTTTTGGGCAAATCCAAATCCTCAAGTAGGGGTACTGGGTGTTGACTGCAGAAAATCACTTTAAGACAGGCTATGCAAAGCTGAAATAAAAAAAAAAAATCTCTTTCAGTTGCAAGTAGTATAATCTTCAGTGTCTGACCTAAAACTAAATCAGTACAAGTTATGAAGTATAAAAAATTCCAAAAAGGCTAATTCTAGCTGAGTGAGAGTTATAAAAATATTGAGAAAAATAAGAAACTATTTCTCCCTTTAAAAAACTCAGCATGAGATGGTCAAGCACAGAAGCACACCTGATACAACCTACATTTCCAATCAAGGTTTTCTGTAGGAAATGCTACTGTAATTTATTATTTATACTTATTTCTTAAAAAGTAGGTTCCAGTGTCATTTTGCCTGAGTACACATGAAAGAAGAGAAAACCTAGTACATGATGACCTTTATCTTAATACAATATTACCAGAACACTGGAAAATTCAGTTTTCAAAAAGGATAGTGTGAAAGCCATTTTAAAACCTTATATCAGTAAGTGTTAGAAAAAATCCAAATGTTTATAAATGACATTATTTTTTCCATCAGGTGACACGTGTATAGCAATTTACATTTAAATTTAGTGATCAGAAAACACTGATGTAGTGACATGTTTCTGTAACTGTATAGCGTCAGACCACACAATTAAAACACTGAGTGGTCATTACACTTGGGATGGAAAGGCAATCCAGGGTGAGCATTAGTTAGGAAGAGGTGGGGAGACGGAGTAGAAAGCAGAAGCAGGATGGAAATGCATGCTTTATGAACAATGTATGTAATCTGTGGGGGCCCAGAGAGCACTCTACCTGAAGTTTGAATGCTTCTCTAATTAAAATGGAGAGATCAACACATAAACAGAAACAAAGGTATTTAAAGGGAACTTTAACCTTTTATATTCTGTCTGTTCAATTATAACCTGACTCACTTTATTCACCAAAATATATTAAATGCCTGTTATGTGGTTTACATGGTGCTGGGGTTGGGACCAAGGAGCAAAAAGAAAACATTGTCCCCAGCCTTAAATGTTTCACTGTCCAGTGGGGGAGAGAGAAGTCCTTTCAGTTTACATTATTGCAGTGTGATAGAGATGGTGGTAATGAGTTTATATGCTGAAGCCAAGAAGCCTGGATTTGAATCCTAGTTCTTCTATGTTAGGTATGGTGTTGGGCAAGCTATTTACACTTTGGTGCTTCAGTTTTCTTATCTGTAACACAGTGCTAATAACAGTGTAATTTCATAGTGTTATCATGAAATGTGCTATAATACACATAAAGCTCTTAATGGTGTCTGGCTCTGACTACTGTCCTTGTTATAATGGTATGAAATGCAGCCCAGGATACAGCAGTAGGCCAGTCAGAGGAGGCTTTGCAGTTGAGATGAGATTTAACCGGAGTTCGGAAGCAGTTTAGTTGGACTTCCACATGTGCGCATAAATGGTAAAAAGGTGTGGGCCAGCATGCGCAAGCACACAGGGAAGAGAAGTCACTGAGAGTTTAATAAACTTGAAGAAGTTGGTGAGTAGAATTGACTGTACTAGGGAATTTCGGTTTTTACCTTCAAGACTGTCCCTGAATGTTTTTGTCTTTATTCAAGCTGGTCTCATTCTTTGTTTTCTGCAACAGTTCTGCTTTCCCAGCCATTAATCTCTCTTCACTTCCATTCAATTAAATACTTGGCTATAAAGTAATTTAACTAGGTCAACTCTATGTATAACAACCTGCATTTTGTCCCTTGTTACTCTTTAGACTGAATCTATTCTGGCCTAGTACTCGAGTTCCTCTTTCCACGTTCTGAAAACACTATTCAAGTTTACCTCTTTCTTCTGATAATAGCATTTTAGTAAGATTCAGTTCCCTGTCATTCTCATCTTTCTTCTTTTCTTGCTGATTTTATTTATCCAAATATCTGACTTTGCTTAAGCAGTTTCCTCTTTGGAATTTTAATCCTCCTAGATAAATTTTAATTTTTTAAGAATATGTTCATCTTTGACCTTCCTGAAGAAAAAGACAGTTTAGTTTGTCTGACCAAACCTCATACCACGTTGATAAGTTTCTGGCACCATAATCCCCTTGGTGTTGACCTTCATGATCACATGCTTTATATTGCCTTTTCCCCACTTCTCTCTCCAACTTAGTTCATGCCTTCCTTGTGAGTGGAGATGTTCCCTTCTAGACATTTTACTCTCTAATGCATGTATAGTACAACTACAGTATCTTGTATACTAAAAAGTCCAACAAATGCTTATCAGATGAATATATAACATACAAGAATATCACTATACAGGCTCCTTAATAACATGCCAAGATTATTATGTGAAAGTTGCATGTAGCTTTAAAAATCAGCTTACAAGAGACAAGAAACTAAATTAGAAGAGAAGCAAGATGGCTGATATTTACTTAGGCATAATAGTTTACATAGATAAGTATGAAATTTAAAAAACTGTTGGAATTTTTTCAGTTGAGTGACTTTTAAAGTCAAGCTTCCATCATGAGACATAGGTGAAGACATGAAAGAATGCAGAACTCAGAGAAAACTCCTGGATGCTAGGATTCAGAAAGAGTGAAAGGACCATCTTTTTCAGTATCTGTTGTGTACAAGATTCCAAACTTCATATAAATTATTTCACTAATTCTTTCCAATATCTCCTTTCAACAGAAGAAATTATTATGATGGTCATTTTGTAGTGAATGTTACTGTGGCTCAAAAAGTTTAAGGACTCCTTCCAAAATCTTACATCTAAGTGATGAATCTGGATATAAATCCAGGTCTTTCTGACTCGAGAGCCAGTGTTTTTAGAAGTGATATAGGCTTTATCATTAGAATGGATGTATTCAGAAAAAGGTTAAATAACTTGACAATTTTGGACAAGTATCAAACTTGGTTGGTCTCAGTTCTTCCAATCTTATTAATTTAATCTAGATAATCTCTAGAGCTCTTAAAACTAAATCCTTGTGAAAAAGTGGTATCTGTTTTCTTTTTTAAAAATCACATTGATTTAAAATCAATGATATTATAAGTCAGGGAAAACATTGTGCATATCAACAGGTTAAATATTAATTTTAGCATGCACAGATAGTTAGAATGAAGGAATTATTAACTTGATATATCTTTATTGTTTGATATGGCAAAATGGTTTTTATCTTTGGAATAAGAATCTAACAAAAACAGGGAAAACTATAGCATTTTTAGTGATGAGCTAAGTTCAAAAAAATCAGTATCTTTTATTCTTTTATTTAATTTGGTAGTCAATATTTAATAATCTCAAATTTTATCTGGCATACAACTTTGCTTGGGCTAGGCTATCTTAAAATGTCTTTTTATTCGACTCTAAATAAAAATGCATATTAGAGGAGAGTAACCTGATTCTAGAACCATGACTACAGTCAGTCATGTGTTAAGTACTTGCATTTACTTTTGTTACCCTATGTCAAAATGTGTCCAATGTATTAAAGACCAGAAAGGAACTGATAAATGTATGACACTCTTAACTATTATTTGATGTCAGTAATGGTAATTTTACTAGATTCTCAGGCCTCTTCTCAATGTTGTACAGCAAAATATCATAATACATGAAAAAGTCTAGAATAACACTCACATATAAGAAAGTTGAATGTGATAATTATCACTGAAATTTCTCTCATGTTCTAAAGAAACTAGTCCAAATTATTGGGTTTCTTGGGTAAATTAGATCTGGTTTGAACCCACAACTTAGAATAGACTAAATGCAATGAATTGCCAACACACAGGAAGTACTCTGATCATGATCTGTTAAAACCTTTTCCCATGTATTGACTTCTACCATTTGACTCTTGTAAAGAAGGAAATTGGGTCAATACTAATAACTGAACATTCTTCTCTCACAAATAAACACATGGAAAACTAGCTATAACTTCTTTTGCCTACACATTTCTGAGCATATTGTCACAGCACTTGGTTAGGTAAAATGAAAATCTTTATATCAAGCCACCAATATGACAGAAACCACAAGGCAAAACTGTCATTGCATTTGAGGGCATGTTGATATATTAATTTATACCTTAAGCGTTCAGATCTGGCTTGTATGAAACCCTAATTAAAACCAGTCATTAGAAAAAAGAGGCTCAAAGAAGAGGTAAAAATGAAGTCCACGATACTTGACAACATGACACAAGCATAAAAGAAAGACTGAAAATACCATTGAGGCTGGAAGCCTGTGAAATTAGCCTTTTTTAAAAACTACGTTTTACAAGGGTCTATGATAAAATTCAATTTTCTCTGGGATCTTATATGTCCAAAAAAAAAAAAAATCTAAAGATAAGAGAACAGAATGGGAATCATGTTCTACAACAAGTAAGTCCAACGCATATTCTTAATACAAAGACCTCAGCTCAGAAGTGTGTCTCTGTAGTACTTGAATTTCCATACACTAAGTAGATAATTCTAGACTACAATTAAATAGCTCCAAATACAGGCTAATAAGCCACACACACTCACACACGAAACTCACAAAATTTAAACATTAATAAACACATAGTTTTTAAACAAAATTGTTTCCATTAGAAAACATATTTTGTAATAACACAATGAAATGTTTAAGGGCAAAAATAAAAGATGGTAAGCATGCTCCAAATACTTCTGAAGGAAAAAAAATTCTTGTGAAACCCTACAGATATTGGTCGACAAGCCAATTGCCTATTGTACCACCATAGTGGTACTTAGGCTAACTGGAGTCACATTTTTGTAAATCAAAGAGAAATTTAAAAATGTGCTTTTTCAACTGTAATTTTACTGTCTTGATCTAAGTATGTGGTGTAAAATGTTAGTGTTCAATGAATATAGAGGGCAACTCATACCTTAAATTCCTCCAAGATCTTGTAATTTTTCCCATGATATTCACAAAAGTTTTTGACTTCTTTGCACTCAGGACAGCATCCATTGTGTTCCACTTTAGTACACTTTGGGTGAATTTTAGGGCATTCTGGCTGGTCACAGACAGGTCCATCCAGAGCACAGACACATGGGCAGTTGGAATGCCCTGGGAAAAATCTTTCTCCCAACTTGTATACAAAGCCACTGTCATCCACACACCCCTTCCCTCGATAGTCATCAAAAATCAGGTTGTCGTTACTGGAGGTCTGGTCACCTTCATCAGCAGGATAGTCTTCATGACTGATGGCAGCAGAGGTGACCAATCCAGGGATGACCAATAGCAGTATGCAAGCTTCATGAATATGAAGAGCCATCCCCCTCCTCAACGGCTTCTGGATGTTCTCCTAATGTTAGATATACTCAGCTCCTTCCATGAGAACACAAGAGGGGCAAGCTGAAAACAAATATTTAAAAAGAATGATTTGACATATATAAATAGAATATAGGTTCATTTAAACCCATGCTTTTAACATGTTTGAGATCTGTTTATTTGAGATCTATTTGGAAGTTTTGTTGTTGTTGTTGAGTTGCTAAGTCATGTCCGACTCTTTGCGGCCCCATGGACTGTAGCCTGTCAGTCTCCTCAGGAAAATGCATGGGATTTCCCAAGCAAAAATACTGGAGCAATTTGCCATTTCCTTCCCTAGGTGATCTTCCTGACCTAGGGATCAATCCTGAGTCTTCTGCATTGCAGGAGGATTCTTTATACCACTGAGCCACCTGGGAAACCCAATTTGGAAGCTACTAAAACCTCAGATAGACTAAGTTCATGCAACTATCTGCACTTTATTATGAAGTTTGGAGGGTTGATCCTTGACAACATATGCATTAAAATTTGTCCTTTATGAACTTCTTTTACATTGGATATTTAAGCTTTAATTTACCTTCTGAATTTCAAAGGTCTAGCTTTGTCTATCTTGTAAGAAGTGGTTTTACGGAGACTCAATTTTGCTAGTATTAATAGTTACAATTAACTCAAGAATATCTGAATGCACACTCTTTGAGTTCACTGACAAAACTAAACTAGTGAGTGACAGAATGTATATATGTTACAGTCATCTGTGTGAAAACTCCAGAGATTAGTGAGAAAACATGCTGCTTCTAAAACAAAGACAAAAAAACAACAGTTGAATGCAAATTATCACTGGATGAAGCTGGTACAAAGGCCTTCCTACTTCTTTATGCCCATAATTGGAGAACAACAGTGGTCTCAATATGGCTTACTTGTTTAGGTGGATATGAATTTGGATTTTGAAACATAGTTAAGAAGGAAAACAGCACAAGTATTCCATAGTGAGTAACAGAATGAAAACTTTACATAATAAATAAGAAAATGCCATGTACTGAAAAGGATTTGTTAAAAATAAATTTATTTGTATTATTGTCCACACCTTTATTTTAGTCAGGAAGTAAGCTCCTAGTGGGCAGGAAAGATGTATCTGTAAATTATTTTTACAGTAACTTGAGTCTAATACTCATGTAAGAAATAATACTTGAATTACTTCAATGTAAAATAGCATTCACATATTCTCAAAAATATACCTCTCTTTTTGACATGCCAAAGATACTTGCATTTAGGCAATTTGCACAAAAATGCCAATGGACAACTGTTTGAAGTTTCCTAAAATAACAAGGTATTGTCAATTCATAGAAAATGTACCTTATATACTTTGGTGTTACTGACTCTTGTAAACTTCACTTAGTATTAGTACTTGATGGAAGTGTTGGTAGTGGGCTCTTATTTAAATGGTTAGAGTGACTATCTCATACAAAGCCTTGGAGAAATTGTGACTTTAGGGAGTAATAGATTGAAAAAAATGTTAAATAATTCATTTGTCTATTTACATGTTGCTGGCTTTATGCCAATATTGCTAAAATTGTATATAGGGCATTTCCAGATCATTTTACAAGGGTCATTCATTTATTTTCAGATTATAATAGCAGTGATAAACCATCTATTTTAGTCTAACATATGCACATAATAATTTTAAGTAAGATAAAGATGGCATTAGAAAACTTCAATAACTGTTATATTTGCATTTTAAGTTAGATATGCAAATTCTGGTAATAGTAAAATGGAAGATAGTATATTCATGCCTTCCTTCAAGAGAAAAAACTCTCTAATATTAGAATTCCTTCTGCGAAGGTGATGATAAAGGAGATGGATCTCTTTTAAAATATGTCAAAAATAATGAGTCATGACAGAACGAAAAAAAATGCAAACCTATAATTCTACTTGAGAAGCTGGAAGCTCCCTTTGACAAAGCATTTTTTCTCTTAAATTACTATAGAGGCTACAGACATAATACAAGCTTCTGAAAAATCATAATTTTCTAATTAAGTCATGCATTTATACATTTCCTACACACTTAGAAAGTTTATCTTAGAAGAAAAAGGAGCTACTGTGCTTTCTTACAGTTTTCCAGTAGTATCTTGTCAATACATGCAAGATAAGCCATATAAAATACCCAGATCATTCTGTTTCAAAAGGACACAGACAGAAAATGATCTCTTTGCAAGCTACAGGTAGGCATTAATGTGTTAGGTTAGGGTAAATGCAAACTCAAAGGTAATATAGGGATGTCATACTCACTTTATATAAACATTAAACATGTTTTTTAAATATAAAATATATTTTTAAATTTGCATGGAAAAAACAAGGTCTTATCTTCAATGTAAGAAACTTATTATTTTTAAAAAAGCATTCTTCCTAACTATGCTACTCTTGTGCAATTTAATATTTATTTAAAAGAAGAAATATTAGAGAAATCAAAATGTTTATCCGAAGATCTTTAATAAGTAAGTAAACACTGCTAAACTGAAGACCGCTTCCCAGCTAAACTTTCCCCCTCCCCACATTGCTACATATGATTTAAAATGACTGCATCTATTTCTTTGAGAAAACAAACATAACTCATGTCATAAGATACACTTACCTAATCACTCTGGAGGTTAAATGGTGGTGGTGGGGGTCACAAACCAATACGAACTAAAAGATCACACTTGTTAGGAAAGCAGTTTCTCTTTAATTATCCAAAGAATACATTTTTCAGGCTTGAATTAAAGGCAATCCATTCTACCTCCCATTTCAGAACACAGTCAAGAAGCAGTCTCCCGCCCTTCCAGAGAGAAACACAGCAGACACACATAAGAAATATGCTTTGGACCTGTCTTCAGAATTCAAAGCAAGAAGCAATGCTGGTCCTGTAGCAATCCAGACCTCAGGAGAAGAATCATGTTGAACTTATTTTTAGCCTTTTCCCAGATACTTCTAAGAAATTTCCCAGCTGATTATGCCTCCTCCACACATGAGTTCACTTACACAGTGTTTGATACGGCAGTAGAGGTGATTTGGCTAGGCTCTGAGGATCAAAATCAGCAACAGCATGCTGTAGCTTAAAGCCCACTCCGCCGGCAATAACATCAGCATCATCCACAATATGTTGCTTGAATCCCCTCTTACACACCAGAAAATGCTAACTGTGGACGTGAAGGAAAGGAGCAACTTTAGCTGGGTTTCTGCATCACTGAGAGCAGTTTGCAGACTGCTGATTTGGAGCTCATTCTGCCGGCAGCCGGGAATTCCTCAGCACCACGGACAGCGCCAACAACTGGCTTCTGAGCCCAGCTAGGTCGAAATCCCGAGCTGCTCCTTGAGATCAGACTAGAGCATTCTCTAAGCAGTCGCATTTTATACTGTGGATGCGTGCGTTAGGAGGGGAAAAGGCATTTCACGTGAGTGCGATATACTTACTTGCATTGAAATTACAATAAAACACTAATCAAATAATTAAATAAAAAACATTGTAACTATACCCGATGCATTCTTGCATGGGCTGCAGAGATGAAAGTTCTGAAGAGCTTTGCATTTAGATTTAAGCCACCTGCAGTCTCTGATTATTATTAACAGATAAAGCACAATCATTGATAAAGAATTTGTGAAAACATGTGCTCCCAAATTCTACTTGACCCTTTGCTTGTAGAAAGCCTTTCCCCGTGCTATACATAATTACACTTAAGGTCTTCTTTCAGTTTAGATTTGATTTTTTTTTTTTTAAAGTAGCCTGGTTCTCCTGCAGTTTGTTTTCTAACATTCAAAATCAATCTCCTGTAATTCATCTAGTCTGTCATTAGGCGTCATTGTAAAACTGTTTCTTCCAAACCACTAGCAAAGATGGTCTGTTTCGGAATTCTTATCAAAAGGAGAGAGAGAAAAAAAAAGACAAATAAATAGGCAGAAAGTTATTATCTTTTATTGGTAACAGTATGAGCACTAACATTTATGTCCAAAGCAAGTTTTAAAGAAAATTGTAAATGTTACCTGCTGACACATTTAACCAGCTATTTACTGGTTTGGGACAATATGAGGCATTTTCAAGCCTTAAAGGGAATACCCTCCGCAGTGGTATACACTGACCATCAAGACCACGTTCGAACGGTGCCATCAGAGCCTCCAGAGAACAGAGTCTCTCCATCACGAGAAAACATGACTGTGTGAGCCTCACTCTCATGGCCCATCAGTTTGTGAATCTGCCCAGATTTAAGATCCAGCAAATGGATAACCCCATTGCCACTTGCCTGAGCTAAAACTCGACCTGACAGAGAGAGAGGGGGAGAGAGGAAGGGAGAGAGAAAGAAAACCAAAGTTTTATTTCAAGCAGTAACAGTTTACAAGCAACAAAATATACAGTTTTGTTTCAACTATAATTCAGACTCGTGTTAGATGTTAGTCAACAAATCTGAACTAACTCCTGGTTGTACAGGAAATAATCCCAGCCACAATTAAGATATGCCAATGAGTAGATTTAAAAATTTTTAAATGATCTGTTTTATATGTAGAGGTCATAAAATGCCCCACTAGTCTCCTTGTATTTGGGATTAATAAATAATTTTGAGAAGATGAGATTGAAAGCAAGTAAATGATAAACCTTTCTTTTCAAGAGAATTATCTCTGGAAAAGTTTTAAAAATAGGATTCAAAACTATCTATCTATATTTATATATATACACACTAATACATACATAAATAAATATATACACAGTGGATAATTTATACTTACATTTGTTATACTTAAATTTGTTTATTATACTAAAATTTGTTTATTATACTACATCACTGCTTAAAACTATAACAATATACATTTATACTTTAAAAATTGTGATACTCATTAGTCCAGCAAACTTTTATTTGGAGTTGAAGTGAAAACAAACACCTCCATTTTAAACATGTCTCAGCATTTTAAATCTAATTTAAAATTCTGTTAAACTAAATTTTATTTCATAAAAGAGCTAAGTATAGCACAGAGTATTCTCATAATTTTTATACCAATATTTGTGACTGAATAATTTCCTTAAAATGAAATCATATCCACATACAATTACAACTAAAACTTTTATTAAAGAAATCCTGCTGCAAACTATCAGGGAATTTGGAAGTAAGTAAAAGCAACAAAATATGTCTACATAAGCTCAGTGTGTGGGTTAAATAAGTGATATTAGTACTGTCCATGGGATTATTTAACCATACTTAGAAGGTATATATATATATATACACACACATATATATATATATATATATATATACTTAGAAGGTATATATATTATCATTCATATTATGATTTAATGAATCATAAAATTCATTAAACTCTTTCAACATGTTGTACACTAGATTCAGTAAATTTAATTACTATCTATAATTCCAGATACTCTTACAATATCTAATGATAAAGAAAATAATAACTCCTAGATAGGCGAAGAAAAACAGGCTTGGAAAGGCTAAATAACTTGCTTAAGATGACACCCTAGGTATTGGAGGGAGCTCACATTTAGTCACCAGCACTTTGAATACAGTCTGGATTTTTTAGTCATTAGCTTTGTCATATCTAGCACAGCACTGTTATCAGTGACACCTTCTTGACCAATGTTAAGTAGGTGATATACTGTAAAAGTAGAGCTTTCAGTTCAGTTCAGTCTCTCAGTCGTGTCCCACTCTTTGCAACCCCATGAATCGCAGCACGCCAGGCCTCCCTGTCCATCACCAATTTCCGGAGTTCACTCAGACTCACATCCATCAAGTCAGGGATTCCATCCAGCCGTCTCATCCTCTGTCGTCCCCTTCTCCTGCCCCCAACCCCTCCCAGCATCAGAGTCTTTTCCAATGAGTCAACTCTTCGCATGAGGTGGCCAAAGTACTTGAGATTCAGCTTCAGCATCATTCCCTCCAAAGAAATCCCAGGGCTTACAATTCCATGTTAAAAATTCTATAATGATATTGCCATAAAGGTCACTGTGAAATATTTAATCACATATTATAACCCAAATTGCCATGAAGAGTTTCTAAAACATGGTAAAATTGACCATGATAAATATGGCCTATTTGCAAGATATGGCCTTTATATCTACTGGGCTTCTTCATCTAGAACAAAGCCTGACACAGCAAAGATCCTTAGGATGGATTTGAGTGTCCAAAGCAGCAGAAGTGAATATTTATTACAAAGCCCCTTCTACCAAGTCTTTGCTGACAGAGACATTACATATGGATTTCATTTTCAGCCTTACACTATAGACACATAGTTTGTGACTTTCCTAAGAATCAAATGACTTTCTTTGTCTCATCTTCATATAATAACAAGGTAGGTGGTAAATATCATTTTCTATTTTTTTGCAAAGAAAATCAAGCAGAATCAAAGCCCCTAGGAAAAGGAAAAGAATTTAGCCATTAAACCTTTTGTTGGAGTCTAATCTCTAAAAATTATAATTGAAAATATTTGTAAAAGTTATTAGTAATTTCTTAAAATTCAATCAATAAAATAGAGAAAATAATAATATTGGAATTTTATGACAGGAGTATATTATTTCATAAGCAGAAAGTGAAGAGGAATTAAAAAGCCTCTTGAGGAAAATGAAAGAGGAGAGTGAAAAAGTTGGCCTAAAGCTCAACATTCAGAAAACGAAGATTATGGCATCTGGTCCCATCACTTCATGGGAAATAGATGGGGAAACAGTGGAAACAGTGTCAGACTTTATTTTTTGGGCTCCAAAATCACTGCAGATGGTGATTGCAGCCATGAAATTAAAAGACACTTACTCCTTGGAAGAAAAGTTATGATCAACCTAGAAAGCATATTCAAAAGCAGAGACATTACTTTGCCACCTAAGGTACGTCTAGTCAAGGCTATGGTTTTTCCTGTGGTCATGTATGGATGTGAGAGTTGGACTGTGAAGAAGGCTGAGTGCCAAAGAATTGATGCTTTTAAACTGTGGTGTTGGAGAAGACTCTTGAGAGTCCCTTGGACTGCAAGGAGATCCAACCAGTCTATTCTGAAGGAGATCAACCCCGGGATTTCTTTGGAGGGAATGATGCTAAAGCTGAAACTCCAGTACTTTGGCCACCTCATGAGAAGAGTTGACTCATTGGAAAAGACTCTGATGCTGGGAGGGATTGGGGTCAGGAGGAGAAGGGGATGACCCAGGATGAGATGGCTGGATGGCATCACGGACTGGATGGACGTGAGTCTGAGTGAACTCCGGGAGATGGTGATGGACAGGGAGGCCTGGAATGCTGCAATTCATGGGGTCACAAAGAGTCGGACACGACTGAGCGACTGAACTGAACTAATATAATTCAACAATATCATGGTGCAGGTATTTAAAAAAGGTGTGTTTGCTTGAACAGATTTGAGTCAGCAAGTTCATGGTGAGGTTTGCAAGTTTACTTGAAGTCATTTTCAAAAGACTGTAAGATTGTGTGTATCCATCTATCTATTTAACATCATGTTCACCTCTATGAAGCATATTGGATTATTACATGGCATAGAATGTCTGACATCAAATTAGTTTTACTGGGAATTGAGGTGCTTAACTGCTTCTGCTGCTGCTAAGTTGTTTCAATCGTGTCCAACTCTATGTGACCCCATGGACTGCAGCCGACCAGGCTCCTCCATCCATGGGATTTTCCAGGCAAGAGTACTGGAGTGGGTTGCCATCGCCTTCTCCATAACTGCTTCTAGGTTAGAAGATTTTCAAAATTACTTACCAGGATGTGTCAATTACTAATCAGGATGTATCAATTACTACATTAGTATCTACTGGTGTGAGGGGGGGTGGTGCTCTCAAAAGAAAAAAAATCACAGACTACTGGTAACATCTCTAGAAAGTATTTAGAAACGTATGCACAGTTATCTTTCTAAACATCCTGATGACTGGCAATAAAAAATAATCTATAGGATGAATCATTTGTCATACCAATGTCACAGTCTTAATGAAAATTGAGGAAGGATAGAAGATTTAGCTACATCAAACTTGGTCAGTGGAATTAAAATACAATAGATATGAAACTTTAAATAGTACATGAGAATTTATGAAAACTTGTACTAACAATGTTCATGTTGAATATGTCTTTTTAAAAAAATGTGAAAGTATTTCTATTTTAAAATTTTATAACATTTTAACAAAATACTTAACCATTATAAATTTTAATAAAACATTGACTCCTAATATGCAATTCCTGAGTAAATAGACTATTTAAAATCTCATTTAGCATAGTATTTAAGAATGATTATACTAAATTATAAATGCACACATTCCACAAATATCACATGGGTGTACAGTATAACAGTGTCAGACTTTATTTTGGGGGGCTCCAAAATCACTGCAGATGGTGACTGCAGCCATGAAATTAACAGACGCTTACTCCTTGGAAGGAAAGTTATGACCAACCTAGATAGTATATTCAAAAGCAGAGACATTGCTTTGCCGACTAAGGTCAGTCTAGTCAAGGCTATTGTTTTTCCAGTGGTCATGTACGGATGTGAGAGTTGTATTGTGAACAAAGCTGAGTGCCAAAGAATTGATGCTTTTGAACTGTGGTGTTGGAGAAGACTCTTGAGAGTCCCTTGGACAGCAAGAAGATCCAACCAGTCCATTCTGAAGGAGATCAGTCCTGGGTGTTCATTGGAAGGAATGATGCTAAAGTTGAAACTCCAATACTTTGGCCACCTCATGCGAAGAGTTGACTCATTGGAAGAGACCCTGATTCTGGGAAGGATTGGGGGCAGGAGGAGAAGGGGATGACAGAGGATGAGATGGCTGGATGGCATCACTGACTCGATGGACATGAGTTTGAGTAAACTCCGGGAGATGGTGATGGACAGGGAGGCCTGGCGTGCTGCAGTTCATGGGGTCACAAAGAGTTGGACATGACTCAGCGAATGAACTGGAACTGTACAGTATATGATTAAAATACTTAGTGTTATAATTTATCAACAATGATCTAAAAATAAAGATATTTAAAAACATAAATATTTCAACATGTATTACATAAAAATGACTTGCTCCTCTTTTGGTTAACATTTACGTTATCAGGATGCCCAGACTTTTACAAAATAGGGAGGAAGTAGGCAGTCCAGGGAGGAGATTGATATAATTTTCTAAGTGTTATTTTTTATGTAAATCAGTAGATATCAATAATGAATGATTATGACTATCTTCTGATCCACACATCTCTGAAAAACTTAATACTTATTTTAATCTATCAATAATTCAGGATAACTTCTTGTCAGTTAAATCACTATCTTCTTCACCTACCAATGAGTTTGAAAGAGGATAACTTGTATTGCTACTCATTTTACTCCTTTGGATTAATTTGCCAACTTCTTCTGGCTAAAGAAGAAAGCACTAAATTTTGCCTTCACTCAAAGCCGATAAATGGGCCAATAAATCTTTAAAAAATTAGTATTTCTTTCAAATTTTAGTACTAAATATACTTAACATTATAGAGCTTCTTTATACTCTGTTATAGAAAGAAAATTTTCGAAAAAAAAACAGGTTTAATAATATCTTGAGCAAAGCAGTCTCAATTGGAATTGGTATAAAAACTTGAATCTTTGAATCTCTTGATGTATATAAACTGAAATAGCCCATGGAAATCAAGTGGTAACACTGTATCTGGGTATATGGAATCACTGTGTGAACCAACAAAAATTGGAAACTCATTGCATATTAACAAAATGTGCAAATATTAGTAAAATGCTGGCATTTTTAAAAACTACTGGCAGACTCCTTACTGTCTGAGACACCAGCCCCAAAATATTCCATGGGGATTCTTCAGGCAAGAATACTGGAGTGGGTTGCCATGCTCTCCTCCAAGAGATCTTCCCAACCCAGATATGGAACCCAGGTCTCTTGCATTGCAAGCAGATTCCTTATGGTCTGAGCCACCAGGGAAGCCTTTTGATTTTAAATATAAACGTGTAAATTCAATTTGAGAGTAAATACCAAAAATACCCAAGAGTTACCTTAATTTTTTCACCACTCATCTCTTAACCTAGACAAATTCTACTTAAGCTTAGGAATTCTGCATATTACCTACTACAATATTTTTGACATTAATTATGAAATAGCATAATCAACAGTCAACACATGCTTGATGTAGGAGGAGTTGTGGTATGAAATAAATACATAATATTTTTTGAAAAGAAAGGAGATGAGTTTGTCTTTCAGGTCTGCTAGAATGAATTCACAGTAGCCATTATTTATTGAGCACTAAGAGCACCACTGGTCCCACCACTTCATGGGAAATAGATGGGGAAACAGTGGAAACAGTATCAGACTTTATTTCTTTGGGCTCCAGAATCACTGCAGATGGTGACTGCAGCCATGAAATTAAAAGACTCTTACTCCTTGGAAGAAAAGTTATGACCAACCTAGATAGCATATTCAAAAGCAGAGACATTACTTTGCTGACTAAGGTCTGTCTAGTCAAGGCTATGGTTTTTCCTGTGGTCATGTATGGATGTGAGAGTTGGACTTTGAAGAAGGCTGAGAGCCGAAGAATTGATGCTTTTGAACTGTGGTGTTGGAGAAGACTCTTGAGAGTCCCTTGGACTGCAAGGAGATCCAACTAGTCCATTCTGAAGATCAACCCTGGGATTTCTTTGGAGGGAATGATGCTAAAGCTGAAACTCCAGTCCTTTGGCCACCTCATGTGAAGAGTTGACTCATTGGAAAAGACTCTGATGCTGGGAGGGATTGGGGGTAGGAGGAGAAGGGGACGACCGAGGATGAGATGGCTGGATGGCATCACGGACTGGATGGACGTGAGTCTGAGTAAACTCTGGGAGATGGTGATGGACAGGGAGGCCTGGCATGCGGTGATTCATGGGGTCACAAAGAGTCGGACACTACTGAGTGACTGAACTGAACTGAAGAGCACCACCAGTTACCTCACATGTCCTGCACTCAATCTTAACAGATAGATATTCTCCCTTTTTAGTTAATGAAGAATGAGACTCAAAGAAGGTAAAGTTGGGATTTTAATTGAAATATTTATTATTTAAAAACTCTTGCTTCTTTTCTCGTTGTTGTTCATTCGCCCAGTTGTGTCCTACTCCTTGCTACCCCATAGACTACAAAACGCCAGGCCTCCCTGTCCCTCACCATCTCCCGGAGTTTGCCCAAGTTCATGTTCATTGCATCAGTGATGCCATCCAGCCATCTCATCCTCTGACACCCTCTTCTCCTTCTGTCTTCAATCTTTCCCAGCATCAGGGACTTTCCCAAGGAGCCATCTGTTCCCATCAGATGACCAAAATACTGGAGCTTCAGCTTCAGCATCAGTCCTTCCAGTGAATATTCATGGTTAATCTCCCTTAAGATGGGACTGGTTTGATCTCCTTGCTTCTTTTTACTGACTTTAAAATTTCTTTCTTAAATTACAATTCAGAGAAGTGTGACATTTGGGGCTTCTCTGTTAATGCCATTGAATTTCCTTATAGGCACAAATTTAATGCTTAAAACTGAAGAATTATGGGGTTCACTTTAATACTCTGTTAAATTCTGAACATTAAACATCAATGGTCTTCAGTAGTCATTTTTCACACACATCAATTAATTCTTTAACTTTTATTTTATATTGGAATATAGCCAATTTACAATGTTGTTTCAGGTGTATAGTGATTCAGTTATAAATATACATGTATCTATTCTTTCTCAGGTTCTTTTCCTGAATAGGTTATTACAGACTATTGAGTAAAGTTCCCTGTGCTATACAGTATGTCTTTCTTGATTATTTATTTTAATATGGTGGTGTATATATATTACTCCAAAACTCCTAATTTATCCCCTTCCTGATTTACCTCCTTTTGTTAGTCATGTTTGTTTTCAAAGTCTGTGGGACTGTTTCTGTTTTGTAAATTCATTTGTATCATTTTTTTTTATACTTCACATATAAGTGACATCATTCGATATTTGGCTTTATCTGACTTAATTTCACTTAGTATGATAGGTTCATTCATGTTGCTACCGATGGCATTATTTAATTTTTTAAATGTCTGAGTAATATTCCATTGTAAATATATACCCCATCTTCTTTAACCATTCCTCTGGTTACTTCCATGTCCTGGCTATTGTAAATAGTGCTGCAACAAATACTGGGGTGCATGCATCTTAACAAATCAGCTTTCTCTGGATGTATGCCCATGAGTGGGATTACTGTTTTGTCTTATGCATAAAGGTTGCACTCTCCTCCAAGGCTCCAAAGCTCTCCCTCCAGGCAGGCTCATCTGCCCTCAGCTGAGTCCCAGCGTTCAGGAATCTTTCCTCTTTCACAGCTCCCTCCTTAAGGCACAGTCCCCATCTAGACTTTTCCCCTCTTTTTCTTTCGTCCTTCTCAGTTGTGTGGAGGTGTTCTTGCCCTTTTGGACGGCTGAAGTCTTCTACCAGCATTCAATAAGTGTTCTGTGGAAATTATTCTGCTTGTGTATCTGCTGTATTTGTGGAAGGAAGTGACTCCATGTTCCACTCCTCAGCCATCTTCCACATATATCAATTCTTAAATGCACACATTCTAGAGTATATGTTGTACTTCCTAAACGAAAAAGACTCAATGATTCATCCCTTCCCACATTTCCAGCAAAATTATCTGTCTAGCTCTTCCATTTCAATTTTGTTTACTGTATTCTGTTTTTCAGACTCCAAACTGCAGTGACAATTTCATACCTTTTATCCCTCTCCAGCCTCAACCTGGCCTTTATCCGTTTGTCTTTTCTTTTCTACAATTTTTCCATTATCAACTGTTATGTTTACAATATCAAAAGTCCTTAATTTTAGATGTTAGGACCATTGAAAAGATAACCCCAGGTGATTTTTTTGTTACAATTTCTTTAGCATTAAATCTGTCTACAATAATTCCTAAAGCATTCTTCAATTATGCCACTCCCATCCAAAACAAATACCATAAACTTGAATAGAACAACAACAAAAAAAGCCACAACAGTGACAACAAAAATTTGTTACAACTCTTAACATGCTCAGGTTATATTTTATGTTTATATCTAATCACCTCACTATAAATACTCAGAGATGAAGTGACTTGCCCAAGGTAAGAATATATATTCATGATAATTGTGGAACTTTGTTAAAATCAGATCTTTGACTTCCAAATCAGTGCTCTTTTTATTGTTTCCTTTTTACACTGAGTAACAGCGTAGTATCTAAACAGGGCTTTTAAGCCCTCTTCACTAATACAAATCTGCATCTGCTCACCCAAGGGTACTCTTATATGGACCCTGTGTTCTCCGTTAAAAATCTGCCATCATTTCTCAAGTATATTTTTTCGTTTCTCTACTTTTGAATTACTACTTCTATTATTCCTCTGGTAGAATATGTTATTCTGTCTTTCATGGTTAAAGAATAGCTGTCTTCATGGTTAAAGTGTTATCCTCCTTCTCTTATCCTCCTCAGTCATATCTGACTCTTTGTGATCCCATGGACTGTAGCCTGCTGCTGCTGCTGCTAAGTTGCTTCAGTCATGTCTGACTCTGTGCGAACCCATAGACTGCAGCCCACCAGGCTCCCCTGTCCCTGGGATTCTCCAGGCAAGAACGCTGGAGTGGGTTACTATTTCCTTCTCCAATGCATGAAAGTATAAAGTGAAAGTGAAGTCGCTCAGTCGTGTCTGACTGTTCTCGACCCCATGGACTGCAGCCTGCTAGTCTCCATGACTTCTCTAGGCAAGAACACTGGAGTGGGTTGCTATTCTCCAGGGAATCTTCCTGACCCGGGGATCAAACCCAGGTCTCCTATGTTGCAGGCAGGTTCTTTACTGTCTGAGCCAGCCAGGAAGCCCATCTTCATGGTCTCTTACCTTACTTTCCTAAGAAAAATTGATCCATTGATTAAATCCCAGTTCAAAATGATTCTCTTCACCAAGGTGTACAAGGCATCTCTAACGGGGAAGATCTTTCTTTCTCTTCTGAGCATTTATGGCACTTTATTCCTACATTCATATTGTAATAAGATGCCATACATTATAGTTAAGCATTTATCTTGCCTTCTTAACTTTGTGATTACTCTAGAACAGAATCATGTCGTATATTTTTGCTTTTTCACTCCAGTTTAGCACTGCTGCAGTCAATACTAAGTCGTAACTGTTTTCACAACTACCTTTTTAGTCCTTTTTATTTGCCACACACCATTCTAAACACTTCACACACATTATTTCATTTTATCCTTACAACAACGTTATGAGGTGAACACATACCTGCACTACCCATTATAGTAGCCACTACTCATATATGGCTACTGACTAAGCATTTGAAATGCAGCTAATACAAACTGAAATGTGTTACAACTATAAAATGCTCACCAGATTTTAAAGACTCGATATGAAAAAAAAGAAAAGTATTTCATTAATCATTTTATATTGATTACATAGCACCATACTAGTGGATATACTGTATTCAATTTAAAATCTTTTAAAATTAATTTCATCAGATTTTTAAAAAACATGGCCAGTAAGAATTTTAAACTATACATGTGGTTCACATTATGATCCACAGAGTATGTTAGCACATACTCTGCTTCATGGAGGAGGAAAATGAGAGAGATAAAAGCAACTTCCCTCAAAGTCACGCAGCTTAAAGTGGTGGAATCTGGAAATGAGGACTATATGAATCAAAAGCTAAAGCTCTTATCCTGCACGTCATGCCCTAATACCTCCAGATGAATTTTTATTGATTGGCTCAATGTTGTCTCTCCCACTGTGATGAAGCTGCGCTCACTAAAATGTAACATGAGTCAGAGTAAATATCTCTTGGGTGTGCAGCTTCAGTTTCCAGCTGAATCTATGCCTGCCCCCAGGAATACTTGAAATTAATTTCTATTTAAGTAAAAGAAATATTTCAAAAATTTCATTTCTGTGGTTACCCTAATGGTACTTGTTGACTCCAAGAATCTTATTGTATAATTAGCTTCCTGGGAATATGTGAGAGAACTAGGAAAGCAGTTTTTGTTCTTTTAGAGCTCATAGAGCCCAATCAGGTGTTCGAGATTCATCAGAGCCTTAGTGAGCAGGAAAGGTAAGTGTTAAGATGTTATAAACTTTAGTTTTGTTCTAGGGGAAGCAAACCAGGATACACCTTCCTTCCAACACTTATGCTTTCAACGTTGACTGACATTTCCTCAGCTCACCCAAATAGTATTTTTGAATGCAGTGGACATATTTTATCCAATAAAACTACTCTCTTTTGTTGAACAATTCCAACTTGATTTGCATCAGAAATTTCTTCAGAATTAAAAAAAAGGACAAAGTCAAGTTGTTAGATTAATAAAGTAAAATTATCTAAAGTAGAGATATTTGGACTTGATTATATAATTCATAGTCCCTGAAAATCCAAATGAAAGTCATGAGATGAATGAAGCCTTTCAATAAAAAAGGAGATAGTGGTTCAGTGACACTTTCCACGATAGTTTATACACTGACCAGAATAATGCCATTTTGTAATGGAACAGTCAGATGAGGAAAATAGGCAGTATATGGTTATGGAATTTACCAAGTTATATTGACAGACCTGTCAATATTATATGTTATAACAGGTTCTGGTTATACTTCACAACACTAGTTAATGTATCAAGAATTAGAATTTGAGCTTTCTTGGAAAAGTCCTTGATTGATCTAATAATATTTACCCAATAAACCATGAATTATCATGTACTATTAGCCAAAACAATTGTTTGGATCAAAGATGCATAGAGTCCTATTTAACGAAACTATATCTATTAAAATTATACACTTACTGTTAGTTAATTTAGAAGACATACTTTCCTATTATTCTATGTATATACATACAACACACATTAGTTAAAAGGTCAGAATGTTCACTTGTATTTTTGATCATGTAACCAAAATATAAGTTGCCAGCAATCTGAGTCAACTGTTGACTAAAACTATGTAGCTTTCTATTATTTATACTACCAGGAATAGCATCATTCTGTATAAATGCATGTGTCTGCATAAATGGAATTCTGTTATAAGAAACAGAAGCAAACTCAAAAATTTTAAGCTTATTACAAATAAAGAAAATGTGGATGAAAAACATCATTATCTTTCTCATTAGAATAAATTCAGTAATTTCTCATGATTATTCATGTTTTAAATAAATTTCAAGCAATGTGTTCCCCCACAGAAACAAAAACACCCAATTTATATTTCAAATTGGTCTCATACACAAATCATAGGAAATTTATCACAGATATACATGAATGAAGTCTAAAACAGTTGTATGCCGTATATGAAATATCATATCAGAGTGGAGAAGGGAGGCTTTGATCAATAAGGAAATGATTTTTATACACATCAGAACCAATCTGAAGCAATTCTCCTGATCAATATGGATAGGCAGAAATGCTTCTCAGCATTTATTACCTGTGGAGAGCATTATTGATTCATTCTATTGATTTTTAGAATGCATGTAGAGAGGCATCTGTCGTTTCTTTAAAAGATGTCTCAAAATGAAAAGCATCAAGAAACTATTTAAGTTTTGAGGATTTGCATTAATGGCTCAACCTGGGTCATTACTCAGAGTTTCAAAAACATCATTGAAGGAGATGTGAAATTTGATTTAGTTTATTTCACACCCTATTGCCAATAAATATATTTCAGAAAAAAATATTTCTTGAGGATTTAATTTGCCTAAGTGCTGGTAACAATGTTTAAACTTTACAGTATTGTTTTACTATGTATACTCTTGCTAATAGGTCTTAACTTTTCTCATATAGGTAGTACGGCTTGAACAAGGATTAATTTGAGTCAAAGTGTAAATACAGGTGAAAAATAAATGCATTTTAAATTTTTCCGAGAAGAAACTCATGTGTCATAAAATGACAATAGTGAGAAAGTTTCAACATCTTATTTTGGGACTCTAGTCAAGCAGATACGTTTACCTTATTTAGAGTAGATAATATGTTTAATGCATACAATGCATGAAGATAAAGTTTACTTAAACTTGGTATGGACTGTTATTTATTAAGTGAACTTTGTTCCACAGAGTATGTTTTATAGGTTCATCTTAAATAAATATGGTAATTGTCTTTTGACTTATACTTGAAAACCATATCATGTATAGGGAGGCAGTTCTTTGATATTGCAGAAATTCCTAAAATTTAGCAGGTGAATAAATGCAAAAATTAAAGTTTTTCCCTACTAGAAACAGAACTTCTGGTCTTACTATATGTAGTTTTTAAAATACGTTCTCCCTATTAGGGGAGCATGAATGAGTATCTTCCTAAACAAGTGCCTTCTAAATATTACAGAAATCCCTTGGGAGATGCACTGAAAGTCCTAAAAATGTTCTAACTAATTGTTGAACCTATTTAGGCTATCAACAGCCACCTGCTTTCATTAAGAAATCCTTGTAGACCTCTTTCCTAACTTGGTCTTCACCTACGCAGCTTATCAGTGTTGAAATAATATTTATTCAGGGACCCATGCACCTGGAGCTTTGCAAACATTTCAGAAAAGCTCTTGCTGATGTCAGAGGAAATTTTAGTTTGAGTTCAGTAATGGGGATCAGATAAGCTATGAAAAACTGAAGTTCAGAGCAAATCATAAACTTCATTGCTCATAGAGAAAGGACCTATAAAGGCTTATATTTTATACACAGTAATTAAAACTATTAAATTTTATTATAAAGGAATTAAAACACTCAGTGTTTCTCTTACACTTAAACCATAATATTTACTATGGTCTAAAAGTCAGAGTTCTAATATTTTGGAAATTTTTCCCTTTACGGACATTCTCATCATCATTAACTTCATCACAAGGGAATTCCCCTTCCTGAATGTGGAGTCCTGTCTGTGGGAAAGAAAATAATGTCAGTTTCTGTTGGCTCATATTGAGATGGTGAATTATTAATAATTGCACCCTTATTTTTAGAACTTTATCCTTTCCCACTCTATGGCAAAATAATAGTTACAGTCAAGAAGAAGCAAAAGATGAAAATATGTGATCATACACATAGCCTGATGGTAACCTCTTCACCTCTTGCCAGAAAAAAAAAGAGAAAAGAATGGCTGGGAGACCAAATGTGAAAGTTATTTTGAGTACTGATTGACTAAATAAATTAAAGATAGTATAATTTGAGGTATATAAGAAAATCATTAAACTCTTTGAAATCACAGGTTAGCCTAAATTCCAAATCTGTTGTAATTCATTACCTGAAAATACACAGTCCTAACATCTAATTGCTATGTTACCTTTAAAATGATCTGAAAGTGAAAGTGAAGTTGTTCAGTCGTTTCCAACTCTTTGCAATCCCATGAACTGTAGCCTACCAGGCTCCTCTGTCCATGGGATTTTCCAGCAAAAGTACTGAAGTGGGTTGTCATTTCCTTCTCCAGAGGATCTTTCCAACCCAAGGATGATCTGAATGGGTTGGTAAAAATGCAGCCACTAACTGCCATGCGGTGCTATACTGTGCTTAGTCGCTCAGTCACGTCTGACTCTTTGCAACCCCATGGGTTGTATCCCGCCAGGCTCCTCTGTCCATGGGGATTCTGTAGGCAAGAATACTGGAGTGGGTAGCTGTTTCCTTCTCCAGGGGATTTGCCCAATCTAGGGATCAAATTCGGGTCTCCAGGAATGCAGGCAGATTCTTTACCAGCTGAGCTACCAGGGAAGCCTTCAGTTCAGTCCAGTTCAGTTCATTCACTCAGTTATGTCTGACTCCTAGTGACCCCATGAATTAAAGCATGCCAGGCTTCCCTGTCCATCACCAATGCCAAGAGCCTACTCAAACTCATGTCCATCACATCGATGATGGCATACAACGATCTCAGCCCTCTGCCATCCTCTTCTCTTCCTGCCTTCAATCTTTTCCTGCATCAGGGTCTTTTCAAATGAGTCAGCTCTTTGCATCAGGTGGTCAAAGTGTTGAGTTTCAGTTTCAGCATTGGTCCTTACAATGAATATTCAGGACTGATTTCCTTTAGGATTGATTGGTTGGGTCTCCTTGCTGTCCAAGGGACTCTCAAGAGTCTTCTCCAACACCAGAGTTCAAAAGTATCAATTCTGTGGTGCTCAGCTTTCTTTATAGTCCAACTCTCACATTATGTATAATTTCTGGAAAAACCATAGCTTTGGCTAGATGGACCTTTTTTTGGTAAAGTAATGTCTCTGCTTTTTAATAAGCTGTCTAGGTTGGTCATAGCTTTTCTCCCAAGGAGCAAGCATCTTTTAATTTCATGGCTGCAGTCACCATCTGCAGTAGTTTTGGAGCCCCCCAAAGTAAAGTCTCTCACTGTTTCCATTGTTTCCCCATCTATTTGCCATGAAGTTATGGGACCAGATGCCATGATCTTTGTTTTCTGAATGTTGAGCTTTAAGCCAAGTTTTTCACTCTTCTCTTTCACTTTAAAGAGGCTCTTTTGTTCTTCTTGGCTTTCTGCCATAAGGGTGGTATCATCTGCATATCTGAGGTGATTGATATTTCTCCCAGCAAACTTGATTCCAGCTTGTGCTTCATCCAGCCCAGCGTTTCTCATGATGTACTCTGCATACAAGTTAAATAAGCAGGGTGACAATATACAGCCTTGAAGTACTCCTTTCCCTATTTGGAATCCATCTGTTCCATGTCCAGTTCTAAGTGTTGCTTCTTCACCTGCATACAGATTTCTCAAAAGGAAGATCAGGTGGTCTAGTATTACCATCTCTTGAAGAATTTTCACACTTCACTGTGATCCACACACTCAAAGGCTTTGGCATATTCAACAAAGCAAAAGCAGATGTTTTTTTGGAACTCTTGCTTTTTTGATGATCCAGCAGATGTTGGCAATTTGATCTCTGGTTCCTTTGCCTTTTCTCAATCCAGCTTGAACATCTGAAAGTTCACAGTCACGTATTGTTGAAACCTGATTTGGAGAATTTTGAGCATTACTTTGCTAGCATGTGAGATAAGAGCAATTGTGCAGTAGTTTGATCATTCTTTGGCATTGCCTTTCTTTGAGATTGGAATGAAAACTGACCTTTTCCAGTTGTGACCACTGCTGAGTTTCCCAGATTTACTGGCATATCAGGAGCCAGGGATGAACACATATACTACTACATATACAAGACAGGTAACAAGCAAGGACCTACTGTATAGCACAGGGTACTCTACTCAATATTCTATAATAATCTACCTAGGAAAATAATCTGAAAAAGAATGAATATATGTATATGTATAACCAAATTACTTTGCTGTACACCTGAAACAAACATAATATTGTAAATATACTCTAATACATTAAAAAAAAATCCTGCTAGTTTCCATTATCTACCTTTTCCTCACTATTTTCTATTACATTCTGTAACACAGCCACATGTGAAGAGAAAACATTATTGTCATGTGTCATCTCAGAGAAAGAAATGGAATGATAGAGAAGTTAAGCAACTTCTTTAAAATAAAGAGCTAGTGTTAGAACAAGAATGCCAACCCAAGACTGCTGTAAACCTTTTCTGTGCTATAGCCTGGGGAAAAAAGAAAGGAGTTATGCCAGAAAGCTAAGCTAATCTGGCTGTTACATGAAGTGCTAAATAAATTTATATTAACTCATAATTCTGTGAAGGCATCTTATGGAAATCTAAAGTAATATTCTAGTATATTGTATTCTGATGGCCTGATTTTGTATTTCATAGAAGAGCAACAAAATGATTAGTTTGTTTTTAGTCAGATTCTCTCCATTACATTTTCTCACTCTTACTCAAACTGGCCTTTCAACTTATGTCAAATGAGTGCTTGCCAAAAACTAGGAGACAACTTGAGATTTAGGGCATCTATGAATATTTGGGGTTAAAGTAACAGATAAAAATGATTTAGATGTGCACATGAGGCATAAAAATGACAAAGTTGACACTGCAATCATTTTTAAAAACTAAAAGTTTGAGTTGTTTGACTAGGTGGAGTATTAGTTCAGGAGCTTTTTCAATTGCAAATGAAAGAAAACTCAAAGTGGCACAGAAAAAAACATTTAAGAATACAGATTTATAACCCAGAAATACAGGTAGACTGAAACCATAAATAGCTGGACCAAGAGACTGCGGTTATAAGAACACCATCCCTCAGTGTCTTTCAATCCTGCTTTCTGCAGTGTGAATTTACTCTCAGGTAGCCTCTGTTCACTTGGGTGTCCCAACAGATTTAGAGCCTCCCAAACTGAAGAGTGCCTTTATTTCTCAGCAATTTCATACTGGGTAAAACTGTCCTTGTCAAGCTGGAACCATGTGCTTACCCCTGGACCAACTACTATGGCTGGTAGGTGGAAGGATATGATGTACCAGACCAGGACTCAGTGCCCACTGCAAAAACTGAGACCGCACAAGACTTACCCAAGGGAAGTCAAGATGCTGCTATTTAAGAGAAATGGACACTAATACATGAAAAAAAAAGAAACAAAAGAAAAACTACAACCTACCTCAGGATCATCATCCCACATTTGCAAACCAGAGTCAACTTTCCTCATTAGAGAAGAAAACAAACAAAAAAATGAGCCACATTCTAGGCCACTGAAACAGTGCTTTACTTTCCCACTATTTTTCCATTTGGCAATATATCTTATTCTATAATCTTGCCTCCTAAATATAAACTGCATCTGGCTTCACTAAGAAATCAGTACAATTATTTTGTTAAACAGAATGCCAATTTTGGATTCCCTTGGTTTACATTCAGACTATAAAATGCAGAAGAATCCCAAGGAAAATTGCAAGGAAGATGAGGGTGAAATGGTAATTATAGTCACAAAGGAAAAGAAAGAGATGAACACCTTAGCAACAAGCATAGGAAGTGGAAGATATTCCCCAAACGTTTTTGCACTGATTCAGTTCAGTGGCTGTTGAGTCCAACACTTTGTGACCCCATGGACTGAAGCACACCAGGCTTCCCTGTCTATTATGAACTCCTGGAGGTTGCTCAAATTCATGTCCATTGAGTTGGTGATGCTATGCAACCATATTATAACCCCCCAAAGAAATACCAAACCAGAAAGTCAACAACGAATTTTCTCTGTTAAAGAGTAAAATTTTTATAATCTGTAATTAGAAACACATAGTTTTTAAATGCTTTCCTCATAATCTCAATGTTTTCAGAAAGAAAATGACTTAAGAAAACTGTCTTTTCAAGGGTTCTTCCATGTAGGTTGATATATTTTAAGTTTCAGTAACAATCTTCACAAGTTCAAAAGATCTTGATGTGGTTTTATGAAACTAAAATAATATCATTATCTATTTCTAAAATAGAGACCATTTTCAGAAAAAAATGATAAAAATACACGCAGAAAAACAGATAAAGGTTATTTTGTGAGATCATTATCTTGAGAAAATATACTCTTTTTGCTGTAGTCAGTATTTATACTTAAAAAATCATTCTTTGGGAAGTTATTTCAGAATACTGCACATGAAAATGTAAGAGGAGGGTACTGAAAAAGCAAAATGGACAAAAGTCTGTAGTTGTTGGTAAAATAGGGTTCATCATACTATTTTGTCCACTCTTATGTTTGCTTAAAAAAAACTTGAGTTTAAGACATATTAATCATACAGTAAGGTCAGCATCATTACTGTGTAGTCACTTCTTATATTTAAAACAAAATGTTTGATCATTATCAAATAGAACAATAGTATTCTAGAACTAGGCATACATATACATACACATACAAGTGTCTAGGTATTTATGTCACCACCTATAGAGAGCCAGATAGTGATGACTGAAGTTACTAAATACGATAATGTGTTAGAAAAAGTTGAAATAAAAATGAGACTAACAGATCATTTTAATTGTAATTTAAAATATAAATGCATTTTATTTAGGATGAGCTTATCCAAAGTGCTGAAAAGTAAGTGTTTTAAATGTGTTTTTAATGTGACCCTTGTACATAATTTTGAATTAGCATTCAAAACTGTCTTCTCTAAACCATGACCCATACCATATAATTTTAAATAGAGTTTAAAAATCAACTACTAACATTTGTCTACTAGTATAGGAAGTATTTAGCCAAAGAATTGACAGTAATAAGCTATGCTGATATTGAAAATCAATCATAGCTCAAAGTCAAAAATTAGAATTCTGAAATCATCACTATATACCTGCAAGTGAACTTAAAGACAGAGTTGCCTACGTAGATGTAGCTTGTATTATAGACACTAAAATATACAAAGATTTTCATAAATAAAACCACTATCCATCATAACAGAAAGCAGATTGAAAACAGAATGAACTTCCTGGCCCACACTCTACAAATTGGCCAATGGTGGTGCCCAAATACACGAGGTAATTGTTCCACCATCTGCTTCACATTGATTACACAGTCCTGATGATACATTTCCTAGGACTGAAGAGAAATTCCATTTAAAAATTAAACATGATTTGGACTTTCTAAATTAGGAGTCTTCAAAATAGCATAAAAACTGATTTTCGAGCAAATTGAAAGCTTTGATGTTTTCTTTTCTAGGAATTAATCAATAGCTTTAGTATTTCTTATGTAAAACACTTCTTTTTTTACATTCATGCTAATAGTGTTGTAAAGCATAGGGGGTTTCTAGTTTTAAATCAAATGCAAACATGCCTCTGAAGATGTGTAGGGTCCTGTTTAATGTTGTACATAAAACACACGCGCATTTTGACTTAAATGATGCTAACTGATACGAGTGGCGACTTATTTTACTAGATAATTATTTTGCAATTTTGGCAAAAAAAATTTATAAAAAGTAATTTATCCTTTTCCTAAACCTCAAAATACAAATTCTCATGTATTAAATACTTAATATAATCAATGTCTTATCTTTCATGTTTATTATTTAGAGAAAAAGAGAACCATTTTTTCCCCAAGTCTAGAAATTCTTAAACAAACCTTTTGTAACTGGTGACAAAAAGGACATGGCAAGAAAAAGCCAATCAAATATTACATATTTACTTCAGGGGCTGACAGCCAAAATGCTGTGCTCAGTTGCTTAGTTGTGTCCAGCTCTTTGTGATCTCATCGACTATAGCCTGCCTGGCTCCGCTGTCCACGGGATTCTCCAGGCAAGAATACTGGAGTGAGTTCCCGTTTTCTCCTACAGGGGATCTTCCTGACCCAGGGATCGAACCCACATCTCCTGTGCCTCCTGCACTGGCAGGTGGATTCTGTGACAGCCAAAGAGCAGGGCCTAATTGTAGGAAAGCTATATCATTCAACCAAGAAAAGGGATAAACTACCTGGACATTATCCAAGATTCATGAAAATATCTTTAATTTCAAGAACAGGGATTGAAGGGCTGCTTCCAGGTGAGAAATTTGCATTTTAAATTAACTTTGATTTTTATTGAAGACATAAGACATGGTTAAAGAAATCAAATTCCATAGCCTTGTAATAAAAAACAGTACTTTTATACTTTAACTCCTCTCACATCACATGGGCCCATTTCCCAAAGTGTTATTTTAAACTCTTTTAGCTGCTTCTTTTGAAAATTTCCACCATATTGGACAACCATTTATGCTACTTCCATTTTTTAAATGTATCTTTTTCAGGCATTTTCCATGGAATGCCTATCAGGAAGAACATTAGATTTTTATGTAATTACACACAGTTCTTATCTGTCTACCCTTTCAATTAGTTTATATCACAATTCTAAGTCAGTATTAATAAATTCAGTTAATACTGAATTCAAGCACATTATTATGACATTTGTCCTTATTATTCACTGCTGACTCAGTTAGGACATTATGATTATATATGCCTTGTTGCACAAACTTACTTCCCCATTTTTTTTTTTTTTCTGAGTTGGTTTCTATGCGCCCATCACTAATCACTCCTAAACTCTTCTCAAAAACTATAGAATTTCTTCCAGTACTCTTCCTTGCAGGATCAAATACATCAAGTTTACTTTTGAATTCTTATTTCCTGGAGACCATACCTACAAAACTAGAGCTTGGCTAGTTACACAGGAAAAGTCTATCTGGGGGTTCCTAAGAAAGTGTGTATGTGGGGATAAAATTCTGAGTGGAAAGCAAATGACATTTTCCTTTTGTGACCCTCATTTCGGTATCTGTAGGCATTTTTTTCTGGGTCCGATTTAATTCTTCCAATAATGAACACCACCATCTTGTGGCCTATGTTCCAGGAGCTGAGTGAGGGGAAGAGCAGAGAGAATTATGTTGGTCAAAATTTATATTTTTATTTCACTTTCTGTGCTTTGTGTTTCTCAGTCCAGAGTCCCTTCTGATTCAATTTTCGTGGAAAACAAACTTTTCTTTTGAGAGTTGTGGTTGAAGGGAGAATGCTTGTTTGAATAGGGACGGAAGATCTCAGGTTTAAACTGTGCTTTTTACAACTATGTCAGCTCCATGCCACCTCCCTAAATTCTCTGTAGCAGGTGATATGAGATCCAGAATCATTAAGGAGTTCTGTTATATAAATTAACATATCATCTTAAAGTTTTCCTTTACAGGCACTTAGGTTCCTGCATCCTCTACTTTTCTCAGCCAGTTACCACTCCTCCACCTGTCTCCTACTGACATCTCTGGCCCATTATAGTTCCTATTTTCTTCACTTTATTTGCTTTTGGGTATTAATACCTATGTTCTTCTTTACTGTCATTGTGGTGGGGTTCTAGCATTCAATTCACTGTATTTAATTCATTCTTTGGTGTGATACTTACATTTTGGTGGATGAAAGGTGGTGCAAATTTTCCCATAATCTAAGTTTAGATAATCTAAATTTTAACTATACACCTTAAAATTTATTCTACAAGATCTCAGGTAAAAGACCTGTACTGGGAAAACTACAAAACACTAATGAAACACGTTGAAGACAACATAAACAGATGTAAAGAAATACCGTGTTCTTGGATTGGTAGAATTAATATTGTTAAAATGACCATGTTACCGGAGGCAATCTACAGATTCAGTGTAATCCCTGTCGAAATATCAATAGCATTTTTCACAGAACTAGAACAAATAATTTTAAATTTGTATAGAAACACACACAGAAAACCCAAATGACCAAAACAATCCCAAGAAAGAAGACAACAGCTGGAGAAATCATGCTCACTATCTTCAGACTATGTTTCAAGGCTACAGTAATCAAGACAGTATGCTGCTGCTAAGTCGCTTCAGTCGTGTCTGACTCTGTGCGACCCCATAGATGGCAGCCCACCAGGCTCCGCCATCCCTGGGATTCTCCAGGCAAGAACACTGGAGTGGGTTGCCATTTCCTTCTCCAATGCATGAAAGTGAAAAGTGAAAGTGAAGTCGCTCAGTCGTGTCTGACTCTTAGCGACCTCATGGACTGCAGCCCACCAGACTCCTCTGTCCTTAGGATTTTCCAGGCAAGAGTGCTGGAGTGGGTGCCATTGCCTTCTCCAATGCATGAAAGAGAAAAGTGAAAGGGAAGTTGCTCAGTCGTGCCCGACTCTTAGCGACCCCATGGACTGCAGCCCACCAGGCTCCTCCGTCCATGGGATTTTCCAGGCAGGAGTACTGGAGTGGGTGCCACTGCCTTCTCCGCAAGACAGTATGACACTTGCACAAAAACAGAGACACAGATCAATGGGACAGGAAAGAGTACTCATAAATACACCCACACACTTACAGTTAGTGTGACATACTGAATACACATATATGACATACAAGAATATACAATGGAGAAAAAGGAGTCTCTTTAATAAAAAGTGACTGGAAAACTGGTCAATCATATGTAAATGAATGAAATTAGAACATTCCATAACATCATATACAAAAATAAACTTAAAATGAATTAAAGACCTAAATGTAAGACTGGAATCCATAAAATTTCAAATGGACAACATGCGTAGAACACTCTGACTTAGATCACAGCAAAAATTCTTTGATTCTGTTTTATAAAGCAAAAGAAATAAAAGCAAATGGAATTTAGTTAAAATTAAAAGCTATTGGACAGTGAAACAAATGAACTCATGACAAAGACAACCTACTGAATGATAATATGTTTACACATAATAAGACAATTAATATCTAACATATAAACAGCTCATGTAACTCAACATTAAAAATAAAAGCAGACAACCTGATTAAAAAATGGGCAGACCCTGAATAGACAATTTTCCAAAGAGGATATGCACATGACTAACAGGCACATGAAAAGATGCTCAACCCTAGTAATCAGAGAAATGCAAATCAAACCAGATGAGATATCATCTTACACCTGTCAGAATGACTATCATCAGAATATCTATAAATAACTAATGCTGGTGAGGATGTAGAGAAAAGGGAGCCCCTACAATGTTGGTAGAAATGTAAACTGGTACTAACATTGTGGAAATGAGTATGGAGGTTTCTCAGAAGACTAAAAATAGAACTACCACATAACCCAGCAATTCCAATATTTGAAGAAAACAAAATCATTAATTCAAAAAAATATGGACCCCAATGTTCAGAGCAGCATTATTTACAATTGGCAATATATAGAAGCAGCTTAATTAAGTGTCCGTCAACAGATTAAACAAGATGTAGTATATATATGGAGAAGGCAATGGCAACCCACTCTAGTACTCTTGCCTGGAAAATCCCATGGACGGAGGAGCCTGGTAGGCTACAGTCCGTGGGGTCTCCAAGAGTTGCACACAACTGAGCGACTTCACTTTCACTTTTCACTTTCATGCATTGGAGAAGGCAACGGCAACACACTCCAGTGTTCTTGCCTGGAGAATCCCAGGGACGGGGGAGCCTGGTGGGCTGCTGTCTATGGGGTCTCACTGAGTCAGACAAGACTGAAGTGACTTAGCAGCAGCAGCAGCAGTATGTGTATATATATATATATATATATACACACACACACAGACACACACACACACGTATGTATGTGTGTATATATATATAGTGTGTGTACATATATGTATGGTATATGATATACATGGTATATATGTGCTACATATATGGTATATATATATTTATTTATGGTATATGTATATATATATTTATACATGCACACACAATGGAAAATTACTCATCTGTAAAAAAGAATGGTAGTTTTCTACTTTCAACAACATGCTAAATGAAATAAATCAGACAAAGAAATAAAAATACTGATTATATTACTTATATGTGGAATCTAAAAAACAAACTAGTGGATATAACTAAAAAGAAGGAGACTCACAGATACAGAGAACAAATTCGTGGTTACCAGTCAGAAGAGCAGAGGGGCAACACAGGAGTGGGGGATCAAGGAGTACAAACTAATATGTGTAAAACAAGCTACAAGGACATATTGTACAATTCCTACAAGGGAATATAGCCAATATTTTATAACAACTGTAAATGAATTAAAACCTTTAAAAATTGTGAATCACTGTATTGTACCCCTTAGTTTATGTAACACTGTACATCAGCTATACTTCAAAAAAGGTGAAAAAAATTAAGTGGGACTACTTCAAACTAAAATTCTTCTGCACAATAGCAAAGAAAACTATTAATAAATGAAAAGGCCACCTACTAGAGAAAATATTGAAAATCATATCTGATAAGGGGTTAATATCCAAAATATATAACAAACTCATAAGGTTCAACAGCAGACAAAACAATCTGATTAAAAATGGGCAGAATATTTGAATAGATATTTTTCTAAGAAAGAAGTACAGATGGTCAACCAGGTACAGGAAAATGTGCTCAACATCACTAATCATCAGGGGTATGCATGTCGAAACTACAAAGAGATATCACCTCATACCTACTAGAATGGCTATTTGGCTATTATTTTTTTAAAAACGAGAAATAACAAATTTTGTCAAGGTTATAGAGAAAAGGGAATTCTTTTGGGAATACCTGGTGGGAATATAAAATGCTGCAGCCCCTATGAAAAACAGTATGGAGATTCCTCAAAAAATAAAAATGAGTACAGTCACTATGTAAAATCATAGTGAGGTGTCTCAGAAAACTAAAAAGAGTATCACCATATGATCCAGCAATGCCAACCCTGGGAATATACCCAGACAAGACTATAATTCAAAAAGATACACACACCTCTATGTTCAGAGTAGCACTGTTCACAATAGCCAAAAACATGGAAACAGTCGACAGATGAATGGATAAAGAAGATGTACTACATATATACCATGAAACACTACCAAGTCATAAAAAAGAAGGAAATAATGCCATTTGCTGCAATATGGACACATTATCCATACCTAGAGATTATGATATCGAGAGATATCTAGAGATTATCATCCTAAGTGAAGTTAAATCAGAAAGAAATACCATATGATATCACTTGTAATGTGAGATCTAAAATATGGCACAAATAAACCTATCTACAAAACAGGAACAGACTCATAGACACAAAGAACAGACTTGTGCTTACCAAGAGAGAGACGAGGGAGAGGAACAGATCAGAAGTTTGGGTTTGATAGATGCAAACTATTAGTAATACATTCAGAATGAAGAAACAATAAGGTCCTAATATATATAGCAAGGGAACTATACTGAATATCCTGTAATAAACCATAATAGAAAGTAATATAAAAAAAGAATGTATATATGTGTGACATGGGGCCACTTTGCTGTAGAGAAGAGATTGGCATAACACTGTAAACTAACTACATTGTAAATCAACTATACATCAATTAAAAAACAAACGGAAATTGAACAACCACATGATCCAGTTTTTCCAATTCTGGGTATTTTTCTAAAGGAAATAAAACAACTTGAAAGCTGTTTGAAACTGTTGAAATGTAATTTGAAAAGATATATGCATCTCTATGTTAATCAAAGGACAATTTACATTAGTCAAGTCATGGAAGCAATGTAAGGGTCAATGTATTATATAAATAGTATACAGGTACAACAGAATATTATTAAGTCATAAAAAATAATGAAATCTCCCCATTTGTGACAACATGGATGTGCCTTGAGGGCACTGCACTAGGGGAAATAAATGAAAGAATGACAAATACACTGTTTTGCTTATATATGAATCTTAAAAAAAGAAAAACAGAACAACTCCAAAACAAAAAAACACGAGCTCACGAAGACAGAATAGAGACTGTGGCTGCCAGAGGTAAGGATTGGGAAGTCGACAAAAGGTGCAAACCTCTAGTTATAAAATTAATAAATTGTGAGGATGTAATATATAGTATAGTAATTATAGTTAGCAATACAGTATTGTATATTTAAAAGCTGCTAAGAAAGATTTAAAAGTTCTTACCATATGACAAAATTTTGTAACTACAAGAGGTATTAACTAAGTTTATTGTGGTAATTACTTCACAATATATACACATACCAAATCATTATGTTTTACACCTTAAACTAACACAATGTTGTCAATTATATCTCAATACTAGAGAAAAAAATTAAATTTAAATATATAGATTCTTAGGTCAAAAATCATGAAATTTGAGTCTAAGACCTCTCCTTTTACACATAAGTATATGCCTGGGTCATGATTTTGTGATCTTTAATATAATAATAGTTACCTCAATAGCCCTTAAGATTTCCCAAGATCTACCATGTCTAAAGCTACAGATATCTAATCAAGTGCCCTCCCTAGCTAATGGTCACCAGCTCAGAAACATCTCTGGGCTTAGGTCTGCACTTCCTTTAAGCTTCCTTTCTCATATTAAGCACCCTTTCTCATGGAGCATTTCTTGCCTATACCTGTTGCTTTCGTGTGTGGCCTTGTCTCTTTTGCTTCCTATACATTGGCAGCTCAGGTTGGGACCATCATCTTGAGTCTGGCCTGTCTTGAACTGTGCTTCTGGTAACTCTCCCCTGGGCTCCACACACTTCATCCAGTTGATTAGCAGTGATGTGACCTATGTTCTCCTCCGGAACCAGTGTTCCCTGTCTACCACATGCCTATCTTGTCTCATGGGCAGGAGAACGACAATGTTCTACTGTCATCCTAGTTGGATGGTACTGAATTTTAACTGGCCCTTCAAATTATATTTTTAGTGATTTTTAATTAAGCATTCAGAATATGACTGTTTTAAACTAGTTTATACTCAAAGTAAGCCTGAGATAAAATGGGAGCTGGGTGGTGTAGAATAGTCACTTGTTTGGCTATCCAGGAAGCCAAGTTTAATTTTAGCCTTGAGAGAATTTGAAATCATTATAATTAAATGAGCATTAAAGCCCAGAAGTGAAAAGACACTTTTTTTTTTTTAAAAGCACACCCATTCATTTAGCATCAATTTTACTGGCAGTTCATTCTCCCAAATGTTCTACCACTGAACATGCATACAGAGTCAGAGTGAAATATTTCTGGAAGAGTTCAAATAACTTGGAAGTAGGTCATTGCTGGGGATATAGATACTATATTTGACTTGAATATCTATAGAAATGTATAAAATGTGTATGTATTTGTAGAGAAGATTATATTGTTTCATGTATTTTAATTTGGGATGTGCAGTGATGGGATAGTTGTTGTACAATGATTGCAGGGTACACCCTGTGCATGGCGTTGGGCTTCAGTACAAATGTTGGGTAACAACCACTCTTGAGCTTGGGCTCCAAGTTAATTTGAAGTGCATGCCAGAAAAATTGGCAACCAATTCACAGTTGCTTCAAAATGCTACGTAAGTTCTGCTTCCATCTAAAATCATGCCCTGACTGAAGAATGTCAATTGTACCATGATCTGAGCTTTCTTGAAAAACAGATATGACTGGCACTTTAGTCTGCTAGTCCTGCAAAGAACTAAAAGGTGTTTTTGTAAGATTTAGGGAAAAAAAAAAAACAAAACAAAACACAACATTGGTTCAAAATGGGCTTGGAATTTCCAGTAGAAAATGAAAGCAAAGACTCTTAACATAAGCATGTTATTGTCAACAGTGGCATCTCTATTAAGCTTGTTCTCTTACCTAAACTCTCCTATTACTGTCATCTCTCAAGTTTGTCATACCCACCGCCCTGACAGTACAAACATTCCACTGTAAAATCTGCCAAACAGGGCAGCTGATTTCCTGTATCTTCTGACACATGTTGCTCTTTAATATCAGCCTGTCAGAACACCTAAGAGAAAGGCATTTGCTTCTGTGCTTAGAGCTGAGGCTAGGACTACTGTGCACATACTGTAATTGTTAGCCTTACCCTGCTATGAAATTCTGCCTTTAGGAACCATAGAATCTGTTGCTGGAAAATGCTATTGGCATAAATCTATCATGCTAATTAGATTGCATACATCTTGGTGGAGCTAGTTATTCTAGAAAAACATTTTTCCTGGTGTGAATCTTCTTTAATTTCTTTTAATGACAAGTTGTTTTAAAATGTGTATTGGATTTTCCTCTGCCACAATCAAGTGATAACTGCATAGAAATCAAGAAAAATATTTTTGGCCTGATTTGTCTTGATTATATTCTATTCTTGTGGGATATATATGCCTCAAGAGAGGGAAATGGCAACCCATTCCAGTACTCTTGCCTGGAAAATCCCATGGATGGAGGAGCCTGGCAGGCTACAGTCCATGGGGTCACTAAGAGTCAAGAACACGACTGAGCAACTTCACTTTTACTTATCACTTTCATGCACTGGAGAAGGAAATGACAACCCACTCCAGTGTTCTTGCCTGGAGAATCCCAGGGATGGGGAGCTTGGTGGGCTGCCGTCTCTGGGGTCTTACAGAGTCGGACATGACAGAAGCACCTTAGCAGCAGCAGCAGAATTCATCTTAACTTTGTCTTACCTTAGAAGGAATGTTCCTTTTGGTTTAAAAAATGTGATTGACTTTGGGAATTTCAGGTTGACATACTGGACAGTCTCATTTACCAAAGATGGTTTTCATGGCACCCCATGGGTAAGTCATTGAGCTTTTATGTTCTCTCTTCTTATCTGATTCTCTTGTGGTATATGTTTATGGGAGGCCTGATGGCAGTTTATTAATATAAGGGATGTTCTCATAAAAGAGTGTAGCTAATTTTATAACAAATACAACAGAACTTCTAAAACCAGTCGGTGTGGCATATTCATATAGTCAGCTTGGGAGAATGTGGACTAATCCCAAACACTTTCTTTGGAATGCCTACAGAAGGTACAGCAGCACATGCTTTTATCCCCTGAGTAGTCTATTTTAGTATTTGAAATTAAAAAGTCACACATGATCACAATAACAAACAAAAGTATCTAAAATACAAATGATGACCACACACATACACCCAAACAACTTATTTTAACCCCTGGCTTAACTCCTCCTTGAGGAGGCTAATTTTAGTATCTCAGTTTATAATCATTTCACAGTTTTCACTTGCTCTTAAAACTTAAACACTGTATTTGTGGATTTATCATTTTTAAGGAGAATGTATAGATAATATATATTCTTTAACTTGTTCTTTTCCCTTCAACAATATATCATGGGTATGGGCAGGTTTACCATGTAATCAATGAACCATGAACTTCAGGGTTCTTTACTTTTATGGGCCTTTTCTAAGGCTTTGAAAAGGAGAGTTCTGAGCAATTTTTTAAATGTTTCCTTTTTCATTTCTAAAGGAGGCCCTTGATTACTTTAATGCACCAGGTCCTACAAAATATGGATCTATTTCTGAGCTTAAATATCTGTAGGCCAGTAGATCTGGCCTACGAACATACTTATTGTTCTAGTAGTCTCATGACTATGAATCTTTCTGATGGAACTGTCAAATCTACAAAGAAAGGCATACAAAGATTATTGTAACATTTTAAAGGAAATACACATAGGACAATCTGGATTTTTTTTATCACTTGTGCATGTGTACTCAGTTATGTCTGACTCTTTGCAACACCATGGACTGTAGCGCACCAGGCTTCTCTGTCCATGGGATTATCCAGGCAAGAATACTGGAGGGGATTGCCATGTCCTCCTCCAGGGGATCTTCCCAACCTGGGGATTGAACCCAGGTTTTTTGCATTAGCAGGAGAATTCTTTGCCACTGAGCAACCTGAGGGGCGAAGTTAAAAAATTATGGTACTACCACACATTGAATACATGTGTTTTGCATTTTCTAAGTGACGGCAAATTGTTAGTTTCTAAAGATAGATTTGATTTTTGGAAACAAAAGATATTTAGAGTCTTGTGAAAACTAGAAGAGACACTGCAATAGTATTGTTAAGTCACTTCAGTTGTGTCCGACTCTGTGTAACCCCATAGACGGCAGCCCACCCGGCTCCCCTGTCCCTGGGATCCTCCAGGCAAGAACACTGGAGTGGGTTGCCATTTCCTTCTCCAATGCATTAAAGCAAAAAGTGAAAGTGAAGTCGCTCAGTCATGTCCTACTCCTAGAGACTCCATAGACTGCAGCCTACCAGGCTCCTCTATCCATGGGACTTTCCTTTTGTTAAAATTAGAATATGACTGTGAAGTCATTGGATTATTTTATTTGGCCAAATCCTCCTACCAACAGGCATGCATTGATAACTTGCTTTGTTTCAAGTTTTCTGGTGGATAAAACTGGGCCCCATTTTTGAAAGTGGAAATAACATTTGCATGACATTCCCGGTTTAATGCAGAGTGTCAGATAGCAGACACTCAAGGAGTCTTTTGTAAAAGAATAAGAAAGTAAGAGATCAGATTTGTAGTTACAGAAAGAAAGCCATGTTACAGTGGGGGAAATAAATGAAGGTCATCAAAAGATACTAAATTTCTGGATATATGATTATAAGTTTAATAATAGGGGTGTAACATACACATGATAACTATAGTCATTGTTTTGTGGCATATTTGGAACTTGTTAAGAGAGTACATCCTAAGAGTTCTTATCACAAGGAAAGAAACTTTTCATTTCTTTCTTAATCTATATGAGATGACAGATGTTAACTAAACTTATTACGGTAATCATTTGAAATACTGTATGTCAAGTCATTATGGTGTACATGTTAAACTTATGCAGTGCTGTAGACCAACTATATCTCAATAAAACTAGAAGAAAAACAAGTGAATCAATACAATGCTGTGATGGTATTATGTATATGGTATCATAAGAACCCTAAAGAAGGAGAGATGTTAATTACCTAGGAGTGTCAGACAATGCTTACTTCACAGAGGATATGATGTTTGAGCTTAAAGACAAAGAGAAATTGAAGGGGAAGAAAGAGTGACAGAAAACATTTTGGTTAGAAAGTAGAATATAAAAAGCATATATGTGCAAAATTTGACTTGTATTAATTGAGTTTAAGGTACAGGGTCTGTACATGACTAATAGTGGCTGGGATTGAAAATGTTAGACAGTTGCCCAAAGGCAAGTAGTTCTCATTTTATATTCTTATACTGTATCTTAGTTTCCTTCCTCAGTGGTCTTTTTTAGAATAAAATTTCTCTATTGGATAAACTTTGTTTACCACACTTAGCTAACATTTCCCTCTAGTGTTCTTTAAAATAATATTCAGTTTTTCCCTGGAGCATTCTACAAGGTGGTTGTTACCAAAGGTAAGAGCAAAATTGAAATACTCGTAGGAAATCAGATTCCTGAAAAAAGGTAACACACAAATAGCAACTAGAAAATTCAGCACAGTGTCTTCATTATTGAACTTCAAATTTGAATCTGCTTGCTATTAACTGAGTTAAAAATAAAATCACAGTTTTAATTAAAAATATGTATGTAACTTTGAAAATAATATTCTTTCTTATGTCTTTTTATAGGGGACAATTCTTGACCTTTAGAGTCAAAATGCCCTGGTGGTAGTTACTTAAGTTCTCTGTTATAGCAAACAGAAAGTTCACGTAGTTTAAATGAGCTACTAATAGGTAAGATGTTTAGTATGTGTTGGGGACTGATCTAAGTATTTAAGTCTTTTATCCTCATGATGACTCCAAAGCTGAGGACTGTTATCTTCTGCTCCATTTATAAACGAAGCATTGAGAGAGAAAACCATAATTCAAAAAGAAACACGCACGCCAATGTTCATTGCAGCACTATTTAAAATAGCCAGGGCATGGAAACAACCTAAATGTCCATCAATAAAGGAATCAATAAAGAAGATGTGGTATGTATTTATAATGGAATATTGCTCAGCCATAAAAAGGAACGAAACTGGGTTATTTGCAGAGACGTGGATAGACCTAGAGATGGCCATTCAGAGTGAAGTAAGTCAGAAAAACAAATATTGCATATAAATGCATATATGTGAAATCTGAAAAAAAACTGGTAGAGAGAATCTTATTTACAAAGCAGAAATAGAGGCACAGATGCAGGTAGCCAACATATGGATACCAGTGGGGAAAGGGAAGGGGTGGGAGGTATTGAGAGATTGGGATTGACGTATATACACTATTGATACTATGTATAAAAGTAGATTATTAATACTAATGAGAACCTACTGTATAGTATGGGGAACTCTACTCAATGCTCTGTGGTGACCTAAATGGGAAGGAAATCCAAAATGAGGGCATACATAAAGTTGATTCACTTTGCTGTACAGCAGAAACTAACACAACATTGTTAAGCAACTATACTGCAATAAACATTCAAAAGAAAAAATGAAATGATACAATAAAAAAATAAATGAGGCACTGGAAGTTAAACAAGTCTCCAAAGAGAATAAAACAGTGAGTGACGAAGCCAGAATCTGAACCCCACATGGCCTGGTTCTGCAGCCAGGCTCTGAACTACAGGCCCTGCTGCCCATCTGAAACAATGAAAGCTACGAGACAGGGCCTGACATATTACGAGTGCTTAATACCTAGTGGCTCTTAGTGCTATGCTAGAGGACAGAATATTTTCAATCCCTATCTGAAAGCAAACATAGTCATGGATTTGCGATGGCTGACTCTTGTTGTCTATGTTAAAAGTCTAGTATTAAAACGGAGCTCCGTGACAATAAGTCTGCAAAGTTACATCTAATGTGCTCCCAGTACAAGAATTTTAAGAATTCCTCCTTGATCCTTGGGTAGAATTTAGAACACAGAGAACAGTGACTAGATTGTGAGTGCTTTAGTTACTCTCTCCTAAGAATGACTTCTTTCAGTTTGTCTCCCACATCCAGATTGAGGAAGAAGCCATATGCTTTGGAAACCAGATCAGCAGATGGCTTGTTTGGCGACCTATTGCATAAACTGAAGAAATGAAAAAAAGTTTTCCTGCCTGGAAAACATGTTCTGCCACTGGCACCCAAGTACCTACCTTCTGCTTACAGAGGGATGCCGGGTGTTTATCAGGAGGGCATCCAACATTCTCAAGACAGTTTTATATAAGTGAAAGAGGAGTGGGAAAGTAGAGACAGTTCTTGTGAAATGGAAAACTAGTTAAGTCTTCCTTTCTGTGAAACATGACACCACCCTGAAACCCAGCAGGGCTTCCTGTGTGAAGTTCACAGCCAGAAACAGTGGCAGAATGAGAAGCACGTTCATATTAATTGTCCCATTTAACTTCCATAATCTGGTGTGTCATAGATTGCTTCTAGAGAACAAATGAGTGTTAACAAGTGCTGGTATTTAAACAGAAAAGGAGAAATCCGTATATTAAAATGAGAGGAAAATCTAAAAAATTGAAAAAATATAACAAATTTCAGGTGGTAATTGTCATGCCTTGGTGAAGAGCAAGTCCTTTCAGATAACTCAAATATTTTTGTGTCTAAGACCAAGAGGAGGGAAAGTCTATCACATTTTAATGATATCTATTAATTTGGTTCTACTTCATAAATTCATTAAAGAGGAGAGACTTGGTTTTAAGTTGAAGTGATCTGACATGGTCTTGAGCAGGCTAGTAGCTCATATTTAAATTAATGATGCTGTTTTAGAAGTCCCAGACCTAGTATCTTAAATATGTTAACACATTAACTACCTGGAGGACAGAAGAAATATGTCATTGATAACAGCCTAATAGACAAGGTTGTTTTTATCAGAGATTGATAGAGATTTTGTCATGTGCAGGAATTATCACAACAGCCTTCACTTTGGTGCCTTAGCATCTTCTCTTATCTCTCTCTAAACAAATCTCCACACAATAATGAGTTTTAAGAAATCTAAACCTGATCATGTCACTCCTTGCCTATCCTTTGATGAATTCCCATTTGTCCTATGGTTTACATAATCTTCCTTCTGTTTGATTTTTATATCACTTGCCCCCTCGGGTCTCCCACCTCCCAGAGTAGATTCTCTCTGTTGGACTGTTCTTTCCTCCAAGCACCTCCTTTTCCTTATTAAGTTACTTTCTAGTTCTAGTCCAGCCTCCTGTGACCTCTCAACTATGTCTAGAACCTCTTATTATCGGTCTCCACAGTAGCTATACCTCTCTCCTGCAATGTGTTCAACTGCCTGTCTTCCCCGTTAGACTATATATTGCCAAGGATGAACACTGAATATTGTGCTCAATAAGAAGTTTACTGACTGCATGGAGTTTGTAGCTTAAGGAATAGGACAGTGAAGGAGGGGTAATAAGGTAGGGAGGGGGCTTCAGAATGAGCAGAGACACAGAGGTCTGGAGCACATGGCAAGCCTTTGAGCTTGTGACACTTGGCCATCCTTAGTTGCGTTAAGAGAGGGAGGAGGACAAAAGGGCTGATCTTACAGGACTCATTCTACTCTATGATTTTCTGCGTGTGGCACGTGTATTTACAACTCTCAGAGGAAAAAGTCCAGTCTATGGTTGCAAACTGAACAATGATTTGGATACTCAAAGAGACATGAAGGCAATGCTCTTCACTTGGAAAAAAGATTCTGGGATTTAATATGAAAACTTTCAGTAAGCACAGACCAATGACATGCACTTGATGCATATTCAATAACTGAGTTATTGTTGCCTAGAGAGGATGGGGAAAACCCTAAGAATCTCTCCATTATTATCTTTTCAAGTGTACCCTCCTCCACGAGAACGTTTAAGTCTGAAGGCTATTACCTGCAATCACAAAATCTGTGCCACAGAGCAGCACCTGCCAGGAGTTATAAAGGTCCTTATTATACTAATGCTGAGTCACTGGATAAGGAACCACAAAATCTAAGGTTAGATATGAAAAATGTAGGTTCTAGCTTACAACAAGTATGTTTTCATTTGGGGATACTACACATTTCTTCACAGTGGAGTTATGTTAACAAAAAGCCATTTCACAGAGCTGAATTATCCTTCTTTGCACATTTGTAATGGGATTTAGTTCTTAGTCAAACAAGGATCAGGTTAGAGCCATTCCTTATTAATCAGATTTTTTTTTGAGGATTTGATCTTTCTGGTCATTGGCATCATTCACATGAGTGAGCCACAAATATTTTAATTATTTTCTATTCACCACGTGGCATTGATGCTGGCAACAGGAGGGGTAGTTGATTTTGATGCTGCAGAACCTGCCTAACATATCACTGTGATATTTACTTTTCTTTTTCCAAATCCGGAGGGAAATAAATTTATGGATCACTTAACCTTTTGCCCAAGGAACAAATCCAAGTAAGTTCTGAATTAATATTGCTCTGAGGATACAAAGTGAGGTCTGGTTTTCAAAGCAAGGCTGAGGGTTAAGGCCACAGTCGAGGTGATAAGAGGCAGAACTGCCTGTCCTCACCTGAATTAAATGATTGCTCTAGTCCTAAGAATATTTGCATAGAATCCTTTTTCTCTTGCTTTGCTTTGTTCAGCTTATATGAAGCAACAAACTGCCTACTACTTGGAATCAGAGTTCCCCAAGGCCGAAAAAATGACAGTCACCTATGTCCCATCGCAGAGGCACAGACACTGAAGCTCCTTCCTCACCTGGAGACTCTTGATCTGGCCTCACTCATAAAATCTGGCTGTACTCAACATCAGAAGGTATGGCAAATGCATCTTTTGTAGATGGTTCTGATTTCTACATTACATTCCAAAGCTTGCCAAATATGCTGTAAATGTGAGGTTCCAGCTTCCTGTTCAAATAATAAAATCTCTTGGGCATTCTGAAAATATTTTACTCAAAATGGAAAATGTTGGCAGAGAAGAAGCAACCATTTTTGAGAATTATGCCTTCCTGTATCTCACACTCTGTGTATGAAGAACTTGCCCACATGAAAAGGCATCACTGCTCTTTCATACTTGGAATAACTTTCCCAACACAAAAGTACCCCTTGATTTTGCTGTTACCAAAGATTTGATGTGATGTAGGAACTGTTGAAAATTTAGCTTTGGTATCCATTTTCTTAACAGTAACTGGGAATTTAAAACTATTTAGAAATGACACCTGCTTTGTGACTTCCTTTGAACCATCCCCTGAATACACAGTATTCTTTAAACCATGTGGTAATCAATACCTTGAAGGGTACTGCTTTTCAGAATTGTTGTCACTAAGCATAGCAATTTTCTTGGGGAAAAAAAAAGTGCCATTCTGCTTTCCCTTGCAAAGAGAAAAAGGGATTTGACAGACACAGCAGTACCAATAATTCCCTTAGGATCCGGAGGAAGTGCATAGTGATAATCCATCCCAGAGGATGCAGTGGCAAGCAGGACCCTTTACCCCTTGTTTACTGAAACTGCCTTTTATAAATTTTTCTCTGGAGAGTAAGAACCAATTATATTAATGTAGATGTGGAAGCGATAACTGATTTCACATCATGGAAAACATCCACTGAAAATGGTGATGCAAACAGTAGTGACCACATTCAACTGCTGCGGCCTGAACATATCGTGGTGTTTATCATGTCCATTCTGTGATTTCAAGTCACAACTGCCATGAAAAAATGTTTTGGGGATCCTGAGAGCCTCCCAGTCATCTCAAGTTGAAGGTGGGCTCTGTTTAAATTTCCTTATAAGCTGATGTATCTCTACTTTAGAAATAAATTAAACAATGTATATGCCAGTAAATTACCTTTGGAAACGGACTGTAATAGGGTTTTTACTTTTTTTTATTAAAAAATAAAATAGAAGAACCTTGGGTCCCATTCTGTTGCTTGTTTTCTGCATATTAAAACTCTCATCATTAACAGTTCTTGAACGATAAAGCAGGAGCAATCACACAGGACTACATAAAATGCATTTCAGTAGGGTTCAATAGAACCATTTCATAAAATTGTTTTAGCCATTTTCTTTGAGATTGCCAGTAACTAGAAATGCTTTTCAAATACTAACATTTTGCAAAGCCTGAAATTTCACGTGATACTTATTGGGTAAAAAGATATTTTGTTTCTATCCCATGCGCGCCAATAATGGAATCGGTGCTATTTTAAATATTGTCACTATAGTCTCAGACTTAAGCTCTGTCTTGTTTAAGGCAAAGTGTTGCTTAAATTTTGTTGGATAATGCCACATATCTAGCCTTATTCACCATCATTTTACCACTTTTCTCTATCCTTGCCTTCCACTTTGCTGACAAAATATTTACTAAATTGACCATTCTTTTATTTAGTTCTTCATTTAACAATAACAATTTGGTTCTTTGGCCCATTTTTTGATTGGGTTGTTTATTTTTCTGGAATTGAGCTGCATAAGTTGCTTGTATATTTTTGAGATTAGTTGTTTGTCAGTTGCTTAGACAGTTCTCCAAAGAAGACATACGGATGGCTAACAAACACATGAAAAGATGCTCAACATCACTCATTATTAGAGAAATGCAAATCAAAACCACAATGAGGTACCACTTCACACCAGTCAGAATGTCTGCGATCCAAAAATCTGCAAGCAATAAATGCTGGAGAGGGTGTGGAGAAAAGGGAACCCTCCTATACTGTTGGTGGGAATGCAAACTAGTACAGCCACTATGGAGAACAGTGTGGAGATTCCTTAAAAAATTGCAAATAGAACTACCTTATGACCCAGCAATCCCACTGCTGGGCATACACACCGAGGAAACCAGGATGGAAAGAGACACATGTACCCCAATGTTCATCGCAGCACTGTTTATAATAGCCAGGACATGGAAACAACCTAGATGTCCATCAGCAGATGAATGGATAAGAAAGCTGTGGTACATATACACAATGGAGTATTACTCAGCTGTTAAAAAGAATTCATTTGAATCAGTTCTGATGAGATGGATGAAACTGGAGCCGATTATACAGAGTGAAGTAAGCCAGAAAGAAAAACACCAATACAGTATACTAACACATATATATGGAATTTAAGAAGATGGCAATGACGACCCTGTATGCAAGACAGGAAAAAAGACACAGATGTGTATAACGGACTTTTGGACTCAGAGGGAGAGGGAGAGGGTGGGATGATTTGGGAGAATGGCATTCTAACATATATACTATCATGTAAGAATTGAATCGCCAGTCTATGTCTGACGCAAGATACAGCATGCTTGGGGCTGGTGCATGGGGATGACCCAGAGAGATGTTATGGGGAGGGAGGTGGGAGGGGGGGTCATGTTTGGGAACGCATGTAAGAATTAAAGATTTTAAAATTAAAAAATAAAAAACTAAAAAAAAAAAACAATAACAATTTGTTATGGGTCAGACACTGTACTTGGATCTAGAAATGCAGTGTTTATAAGATCAGTCTCTGTTCTTGTAAAATTCAGGGTCAAAACCATTCATACCTTGTCTCCTGGCTGCCTGGGCTCTCCTGAGCTATACACATGGTTGAGGCAATTTGAATGTTCTTTCTGAAAGGTCCCCAGAAACAGAAGGGTATTGAAGGGTAATTCTTTTCTATCTTTGGTATGAATCCTCTGAAAATGCTTAAACCATGACAGAAGAAGGATAAGCCCACCTGGCAAGCCAAATTACCATAATCATCCTGATGATCAATGTTATTACACTCAGGTTTCCCTTAACAGAATTGGAGTAGAATAGGAAAAGGAGTACGTCAAGGCAGTATATTGCCACCCAGCTTATTTAACTTCTATGCAGAGTACATCATGAGAAATGCTGGGGTGGATAAAGCACAAGCTGGAATCAAGTTTGCAGGGAGAAATTTCGATAACCTCAGATATGCAGATGACACAACCCTTATGGCAGAAAGCAAAGAAGAACTAAGGAGCCTCTTGATGAAAGTGAAAGAGGAGAGTGAAAAAGTTGGCTTAAAGCTCAACATTTAGATAACAAAGATTATGGCATCCAGTCCCATCACTTCATGGGAAATAGATGGGGAAATAGTGGCAGACTTTATTTTAGGGGGCTCCAAAATCACTGCAGATGGTGATTGCAGCCATGAAATTAAAAGATGCTTACTCCTTGAAGGAGTCCCCTGGTGGCTCAGATGGTAAAGCATCTTGCTTATAATGTGGGAGACCTGAGTTTGATCCCTGGGTCGGGAAGATCCTCTGGAGAAGGAAATGGCAAGCCACTCCAGTACTCTTGCCTGGAAAATCCCATGGACGGAGGAGCCACAAAGAGTCGGACATGACTGAGTGACTTCACTTCACTTCACTTCACTCCTTGAAGGAAAGTTATGACCAACCTAGAGAACATATTAAAAAGCAGAGACATTACTTTTCCAACAAAGGTCTGTCTAGTCAAGGCTATGGTTTTTCCAGTGGTCATTATGGATGTGAGATTTGGACTGTGAAGAAAGCTGAGGGCCGAAGAATTGATGCGTTTAAACTGTGGTGTTGGAGAAGACTTTTGAGAGTGCTTTGGACTGCAAGGAGATCCAACCAGTCCATCCTAATACTAATGCATATATATAGAATTTAGGAGATCAGTCTTGAGTGTTCCTTGAAGGGACTGATGTTGAAGCTGAATCTCCAGTGCTTTGGCTACCTGATGTGAAGAACTGACTCATTGGAAAAGACTCTGATGCTGGGAAGGATGAAGGCGGGAGGAGAAGGGGACGACAAAGAGTGAGATGGTTGGATGGCATCACCAACTCAATGGATTTGAGTGTGAGTAAACTCCAGTAGTTGGTGATGGATAGGGAGGCCTGGCGTGCTGCACTCCACGGCATCTCAGAGTTGGACTTGACTGAGTGAACTGAACTGAACTGAGACAAAGGGGTCAAAACCCGCTAGATCCATGCTAGGTTTCTTCTGGAACTGATCTAGAAGGATCTTTCCTCATCTCTTTGTTTAGTTGTAATAAGCTTGGGAAAAATCTGATGGGCCCCAGATTTCTCAGCCTCTATATAGTATATCAAAACCAGTTCTGGGGTGAATCTGAAGTCACAAGGATAGTGTTCAGTTCAGTTCAGTTCAGTTGCTGAGTCGTGTCCGACTTTTTCCGACCCCATGAATCGCAGCACGCCAGGCCTCCCTGTCCATCACCAGCTCCTGGAGTTCACTCAGACTCACGTCCATCGAGTCAGTGATGCCATCCAGCCATCTCATCCTCTGTCGTCCCCTTCTCCTCCTGCCCCCAATCCCTCCCAGCATCAGAGTCTTTTCCAATGAGTCAACTCTAGGATAGTGTTAGGATGGGGCAACTCTCACAAGGGAACTCTGTTCAGATATTCAACTCTGGGAGTGGTCCTTAGGAGTACAGAGGAAGAATATGGGCCTAGGAATCACACTGCCTGAAGGTTCTTAACAGCTCTGACACTTAACAAGTTTTGCAACTTAGTTCTCAAATTTCCCCTTCTGTAGGACTGGAGAAAGCAAGGCATTAAGGTTGGAGATTAAATATCTCAAATTTCCCCTTCTATAAGATTGGAAAACGTAATTCATTAAGGTGGGAGATTAAATATCTCACAAATAAGTATATGTAGCTCAGGATATCCAATGAATACCCTCTCTATCTTTTTTCCTTTCTGTATTACTTTGCCTGACTGTAGAGCTGGTTGCATAGGAAATTATTCAGAACTATCACATCAGATACTTGGAAAACACACATGAAGAAGCAGATTTTGATGCAGTAATGTACACAAAACAATGTATCCATTTTCAAAGGAAATGCACCATTTGCAAGGATGATTCACAAGTGGCTATCTGGTGTCAATCTAACCCAGAGTTCAGCAACCTGCGGCAGGTAAGCCAGACGGTGGTGTGATGAGCCAAGATGCTGGGCATGTTGCCATTCCCCAGGTGGAAAAAACTCCAGACTCACTGCCAATCTGAGCCTGGCAGAATGAGTCGTGAGTTTCTCTAACTGCTGCTGCTCCTTCTATTACACAACTGTCCTTAGAGAGCAAGGAAAAACCTGACCGAGTGAAAGCAGACGCTTGTTTCCTGGAACTGAGACCGAGGGCACGGTATCCTTGGAACTTGTTTAACCATTCTCACGGGCTGGGAAGATCCCTGAAGGAGGGCATGGCAACCCACTTCAGTATTCTTGCCTGGAATCCCATGGACAGAGGAGCCTGGTGGACTACAGTCCATAGAGTTGCAAAAATTTGGACATGACTAAGCATACATGCATTGCGGTAGATAATGACGAGAAGCACCACCCACCTTTTTTTTTTTTTTTTTTTACTGCTTAAAACCAATAAGGAAGCATTTAACTCCAATGGCTATTGGCAGTCTTCTCAAAAGAGATGAAGTCAATAGAACAGAAATAACTACAGAGCAGAGATACAGGAATGAATTAAGTGGCACCACTGGTGATGTTATTAAGACAATGCCCTCTGGCTCCTATCACACTTCCGAATGTGCAAACCAATGTACTTTCTCACTATATAAGTCAGTTTGAAGTTCTTGCTATTTGAAGCCAAATTATCCCTGACTTGTCTGTTTTACTAGTTTCTTATTGCTGCTATCACCATTATCACAACATAATGACTTAAAACATAGCAATTCATTACAACTGTAGAGACCAGAAGTCTGCAACAGGTCAGAAGAGCTTCATTCCTTTTAGAGTCTAGGGGAGAATCCACTTTCTTCTTTTATTGGCTCCTACAGGCTGCCTGTCAGCTTCACTGGTAGCTCAGCTGGTAAAGAATCTGCCTGTAATGCAGGAGACCCCCGTTTGATTCCTGGGTTGGGAGGTTCCCCTGGAGAAGGGATAGGCTACCCATTCCAGTATTCTTGGGCTTCCCTGGTGGCTCAGACAGTGAAGAACCTGCCTGCAGTGTTGGAGACTGGGGTTCCATGCCTGGGTTGGGAAGATCTCCTTGATGAAAACATGCAAACCCACTCCAGTATTCTTGCTTGAGGAATCCCCATGGACAGAGGAGCCCAGTGGGCTAGTCCATGGGGTCACACACACACAGAGGCTGCCTGCACTCCTTGGGCTATGGCTTCTTGCTACTTTTATCTTTACTTTTGTCATAACATCTTTTTTTCTGTCTCTGATCCTCCAGCCTCCTCTTCCCAGGACATTTGTGTTATATTGGGTCCACTGGATATATCCATGATAATCCATCTTAACATTTCTAATTTAATCACATCTCCAGAGTCCCATTTATGCTATAAGGTAGTGTAGCCTCAGATTCCAGTGATTAGAACTATTTTTGTGTGTGCTATTTTTGTGCTTTTAATGCTATTTTTTGTGAAAGTGTTAGTCACTCAGTTGTATCCAACTCTTTGAGACCCCATGGACTGTAGCCTGCCAGGCTCCTCTGTCCATGGGATTTCCTAGGCAAGAATACCATAGTGGGTTGCCATTCCCTTCTCTAGGGGATCTTCCCAACCCAAGGATAGAAGCCTTAGTCTCCTGCATTGCAGGCAGATTCTTTACTGTCTGAGCTATCTTTTGGGGGGCATTATTCTGCTGCCACATGTAGTCAACACAGCCACATGGCTCCATTCATGAGGGGAGTCTGCATGGCTGGGTACCAGTAAACACTATTAATAAAAAAATTTTACATTTTAAAAACATTTCTGGGCTTCCCTGGTGGTCTAGTAGTTAAGAATCTGCCTGCCAATGTGGGGGACATGGTTTCAGTCCCTGGTCCAGGAAGATTCCACGTGCTGTGGGGGAACTAATCCTATGTGCCACAATTACTAAAGTTCACACACCATAGAGTCTGTGCTCCAGAACAAGAGAAACCACCACAATGAGAAGCCTGTGCACCGCAATTAGAGAACAGTCCCTTTTTCCAACTACAGAAAGTCTGCACACAGCAATGAAGACCCACACAGTCAAATAATGAACAAAATGCTAAATAAAGTACTTTAAAAAATGTTAAAAGATTGCCATTCATGTCATAGGATCATTGATGGAACCCCCACATGCTAGCCATCTTGCTCACAAAGGTGGATTTTTCTGGGGGAGAACAGATACATGTATATGTATGGGTGAGTCCCTTGGCTGCTCACCTGAAACTATCACAACACTGTTAGTCGGCCATACCCCAATATAAAATAGAAATCTTTAAAAAAAGAAAGATCTATCTATCTTTGTTCCTCTTCAAAATGGGAAGACAGAGAAGGAGTCAGGAGACGTTTTTAGAGAATATTCAGTATTAGGGAAAGCTGTGTAAACAGAGAAGGACCATCACTCTCATTGCTGGGTTAAGCTTGGTTTGGTTTTAAGGCCTTTTTAGTTGCAGATATGGAAGATACTTTCACTAGTATACTAGATAAGATTACAACAAGAAAAAAAACTGTGTTAAACTAATCAGTTTCCAATTTGTTTTTTTATTATTTTGAACTTTTTTTTTTTTTTTTTAATTTCCAGAAGTCTGGTTTCCTTAGGTCAAGCATAGTGTGAGGAAAAGATTAAGATGTTTTAGAAGTGTGGTCTTGCCGGGATCCAGCCCCGGTGGATCCAGGGAAATTCAAAGCGTGGATGAGGTAGGCGAGGAAAACTTATTTGTTTATTAATATAAGAACATACGATTAGATTAGGGAGAAATAGTGTAGTAGGAAAATTAAGTGGAGAAAGAAGGCTGAATAACTTGGTTTATGTGGGAAGCCAATAAAGTTCCAGACAAGGAGCTTGCACCATCTACGTTAGGCCACCAGCATCCTGTTGAATATCAGGGGGTGCCCCGCCTTGGGCTCCCCCTCACGTGGATCTTAAAAGCCGGGACAAGTAAGTATACATGGTGAGCCTCCACGCCCCAGATGGGAATTCAGCCAGAAATTAGAGAGGAGACATGGGGGAGACCAGTCCAGCAATTGGCCTCATCCTCTATTGTTCAGAAGGCCTTTTATACTTTTTGATTATACATAGAGATCAACGGGTAACACAAAGTTATGCAGCGTTAGCAGCCCAGACTCTTATCAAAACCAGGCTCTTCTCTCTGCATATCTAGTTGTATACACAAGTCTTAGGTAATTTACATCATCTTCTGGCCAAAAGGGCCAATTAACATTTTACAGCCTTTTTTCTGATAAGGGTTTGTCAACCAGAAGACTTATTTGTGTTGATCTTCCCAAAGTCTGGTGCCACTCTCAGAAAGCACTAAATAAAGTTATATTCTTACATAGCAAGGACACAAGAGGAGTGCAGTGATATATAACAAAGAGAAAAGTAATTAACTCAAAAGTCTAGTGTTGCTAACGTCAAAACTATTATATATCTTTTTCCATATCCAGTTTATATTGATTAACATCCTCCCAGGTGCCTAAAAGATAAAGAATATGGAGGCCTGGCGGCAATCATTGAGTCAACTGTGAAAACCCGTCACCAATATGATTTTTAACTCTTTAGAAAAGGCTCTGTATCTTTAAGATGCTTTTAAGCTTCGTGCCTCTCATGGTTGGGGGGCTGTAAGCAATTCACAAGCTGTAAGAGGTCCGGGGAACCTGTTAGGCAAGCTAGAGAGCTATCAGAGGGGTTTAACTGAAACATCCCTTTCAAATGCAGAAGACTAAAGCCCTGATTTGACTTTTTTCAGAGAATATCAGAAGAGCAGAATACAAAAGCTGGCAGATTTTTTGGTTTTTGGGGTACATGCTCAGGAAATTCCAGGGGGAACCCCTGAAGTCTAATCACGTCCTTGCGTTTTGTCAGGCTTCCTTCCTCATGACCTTGTCATGGGCGGGATTCCTCATGCTGGCTCCTGGCATGGTCTGGATAAATTTGCACAATATATTTACAAGCTAATTCATTTCATAATCTATTTTTTGAAACAATGTTTGCTAAGTTACTAATGTACAGGAAATACATTGCATTCCAGAGGTAATTCAAAGTTAATTAAGAAATCATGGTCTCTTATATTCTAGTTATAGATAGGACAGCTACACAAATAACTAAAATACATTTAATACACCTTAAAATAATGCTGAGTCACTAGGGAAGCCATTTAAAGCTTCTTTTAAAAATTAGTTGAGGTCTAGACACCTAGCAAGTACTAGAGAAAGGGAGTGAGCTGAGGCTGCTGTCCCTCCTCTAAATCTTTAACACTCAAGGGGCTAAGATGTCAGTTCTACAACCAATTAAAGGAAAAATGCCCTGATCTAACATGTTCTTGAAGACCCATATTTACACTAACATGCTAACGTGTTTATCTTGAGGGCATTTTGCTATTAAAATCAGATCTTAGAATATAGTGCATCTTTGCACAACACACTAAGAATGCAGGTGACGTGCAGCCACCACCTAACAGGATTTTGAGTCATGCAGAGCTCATCTCCATGTACCAGGAAGGATGTACACCAAAAATAAAAGACAGAGCTCCCTAAGGAAGGATTTATTGAGTGCTTACTTAAGAATCAGAGCCTGAAATGTGGGGCACCTGGGTTCAATCCCTGGGTTGGGCAGATCTCCTGAGAAGGGAACAGCTAGCTACCCACTCCTGTATTCTGGCCTGAAGAATTCCATGGACTATACAGTCATGGGGTTGCAAACAGTCAGATATGACTGAGTGACTTAAAAATATTGATTGTGGGATTCCCTCATAGCTCAGTTGGTAAAGAATCTGCCTGCATGCAGGAGACCTGGGTTCTATTTCTGGGTTGGGAAGATCCCCAGGAGAAGGAAATGGCAATCCAGTCCAGTATTCTTACCTCGGAAATCCCATGGACAGAGGAGCCTGGTAGCTTACAGCCTATGGGGTCCCAAGAGTCGGACATGACTTGGCAACTAAAACCAACAAGAACCACACATTGAACTAAATGATTTTGTTTGTGGTGCTTTATTTAATTGAATAAGGTGTGCATCTACTTCAAGGTAACTGGTGCAGAAATCAAATGTTCTATTTCACATAATGATTAGCTGAGTAAATAACTCTAGTGTCGCTCTAGTGTTTGGGATCCCTGATTATTCAACACATTTGCTTTCAGAGCTGCAGGTGCAGGCTGCCTCTCCAGAGTTTCATATATTTTGAGAAGTTTATAGTTTCTGACTTTCTTCTTGTCCCCCTTCTATTTTAGAAAAAGAGTTTATGATGCCAAGTATTTTAGAAGAGAAAGTTTGTCAGGCAACAGGAGCTAGAGGAATAAGCTGGTCAGTGGTTGAAATGTGAGCATATTTTTATCTCTGGAAAATACTCAGGTTAATGTTCTCATGCTGATAGCTTCTAGAATTTCTGGTCCTGTTTAATATCATCAGGTATATTTCATGGTAAGGATTGATTTCAACATCTATCAGATTTTGGATAAATTTGCTTACTTGGGAATTTTATCTGAAGAAAGTCATTCTGGATATTTTTAGAGTCATTCCAGATTCCCTCCCTGGCATATTGCCATCAAGCAGACGCTTTGGGATGTTCACTTCAGACAATTAGCATAGAGGCAGTATTTATCAGTCACCCTTGAAATAAAAACCAACTGCTATAGTGTACAGCTCCAGGTAGGATCTTGCAAGCTGGCCTCAATCTTTCTCTAACTACTGTTCCTTACAGACTTTGCATGCTTCTGTTGCCACTTTGTCCTGCTTCATTCCAATTTTGCCTGTTTTTGGCTGTCACTTAACCAACCAACTCAAGAATGAAAATCATCTTTGTTTTCTTTGCCTACATATTCCTGGAATACGGTGAGTTTCGTGTATGTAGTGGATGCTCAAAGTATTATTGCCAAGTGAAGGAACAATTTCACATTCTTTCAATTATGACTATGATTGATGGAACTATTGTTACGAGAAAGTGAAATCAAAACTTCTATTTCATATATCATTGGCTGCTGCTGCTGCTAAGTCGCTTCAGTCGTGTCCGACTCTGTGTGACCCCATAGACGGCAGCCCACCAGGCTCCCCCGTCCCTGGGATTCTCTAGGCAAGAACACTGGAGCGGGTTGCCATTTCCTTCTCCAATGCATAAAAGCAAAAAGTCTAAGTGAAGTCGCTCAGTCGTGTCCGACTCCTAGCTACCCCATGGACTGCAGCCTATCAGGCTCCTCCGTCCATGGGACTTTCCAGACAAGAGTACTGGAGTGGGGTGTCATTGCCTTCTCCGTATCATGGCAGGAGATTTTAAAAAAAAAAAAAAGGTACAGCAAAAATCAATGACTTTCTCCACCTCTGCCTCTTCAGAAAAGAAGGCCCCTCCCATCAAATTTTCACTCCCATCAGCAAAGTCATCTGTCTGTCTGTTTCTGTCTTCCTCTTTCTGAATGACCTAGCAGAACTTTTGAATTAAAAAGTAAGGGTCACTGTTCTAGTGAGGCAGGGGCTTTACTCTGAGATTTCTCTATTCTTTCTTCTACACAATGATTAATAAATTGAGGCACTGCAAGTCACAGACTGCCTTCAGAATAATATAAAATATTTACATTTTAAAAATTAATAAATTTATTGACTTATCCCATACAAATATACTAGGTTTGATATTGTTCTAAGAGGATGAGCTGCAATATAAGGTTTAACCATATAATGTGTGTGTGGCTCTTATATTTGTTGTCATTACTTTATAGCCATGTCTCATGTAATCAATAGTATCATGAAAGGAAATGTAATTCAATATTTTTGCATTGGCATGTAGTACCTCCATATCCTCTTCATAATATCTGTTGGTGGTTAAGAAAGTATCATTTAAGTAAAGGTATTATAAAATTGTTCAAATAAATTCTTCATATTATTATTCTGAAAACATTTTTTTCTGAAGCATCATTTCTTTTTAGTAAAAAAGCACTAGTTTGAAGGCATATAAACCTCACCAGGATTTCAGAAATAAGAAAAAATATATAGTTTTACTACATTCTTTGATATACTCTGATTTTCTCATAGACATGGGATTACTTAAATATTTATTATGATTTTCCTTCCTTCCTGAGTTTTGCTTTGTTATCTAGAGCATCAGTAAATGTAGGTAGTAGCATTTCCTGGCACATATATTTGAATACTTCAACTCAAATAAAACTTTTATTTCTAATCCTAAAAAACATCAAGATGGGTAACACAATATCACAGCATTTACTGGGGGTAAGTGATACCAAAGGAAGGGCTGAAATTTTCTACTATATGTTGGCAAAAATTCCAGTTCTTTAACTTCTATTGTCTAGGAATTATGACATTATAAAACACTGTAAGTAGGTGAAAGTCATTACTTTGCCCTAAATTGTAAACTTCTTGGGACCAAGCCTCTAAAATCCATGTAGTCTCTTTAGATGTGTGACTAGAGAAAGGATTTACAGACAAGGCTTGATCCACCATCATTTCCTCAACAAAAAATTGGTTTTTTCCTGTTCGAACAATTCCCAGGGATATGTTTCAAATGATGTTGAAAAGGAAAGTTATTTGCTGTTTGCTCCTTTTCTTTCAAGCTCTTGTGATACTCTTGGTTTTACCCAATTTGATTTTTTTGTTAGCTTGTTTTAGGAAAGAAAGTCTGATTTTGTTTAATTTTTAAACAAAAGGTAGAGATAAGCTACACTGTTACGGTGCTTGAAAGAAAGTTGAAATTACTATTTGTCACATTTGGCCTTGGAAAGCAAATGGTATAAACAGCCTATAGTACATTCAACTTCTAGCATAGAGGTAAAGCATAAAACAGCATGGAATTTAGGTCTCTAATGAGTTTTGTATATATATTTGTTATAAATGTATTTAAATATAAATTTTATATTTTACATATACATATAAAACTATCTTCAAACCTGGTATATGAAGAATCACTAATATTTAATTGCTGTATGACTATTCCACATGGCATGTCAATTGTATTCAAGATAGGGAATATCATGGTAATCCAAGTCTATGCCCCAACCAGTAAAGCTGAAGAAACTGAAGTTGAACGGTTTTATGAAGACCTACAAGACCTTATAGAACTAACACCCCAAAAAGATGTCCTTTTCATTATAGGGGACTGGAATGCAAAAGTAGAAAGTCAAGAAACACCTGGAGTAACAGGCAAATTTGGCCTTGAAATGCGGAATGAAGCAGGGCAAAGACTAATAGAGTTTTGCCAAGAAAATGCACTGGTCATAGCCAACACCCTCTTACCACAACACAAGAGAAGACTTTACACATGGACATCACCAGATGGTCAACACCAAAATCAGATTGATTATATTCTTTACAGCCAAAGATGGAGAAGCTCTATACAGTCAATAAAAACAAGACCAGGAGCTGACTGTGGCTCAGATCATGACCTCCTTATTGCCAAAGTCAGACATAAACTGAAGAAAACCACTAGACCATTCAGGTATGACCTATATCAAATCCCTTATGATTATACAGTGGAAATGAGAAATAGATTTAAGGACCTAGATCTGATAGATAGAGTACCTGATGAACTATGGAATGAGGTTTGTGACATTGTACAGGAGACAGGGATCAAGACCATCCCCATGGAAAAGAAATGCAAAAAGGCAAAATGGCTGTCTGGGGAGGCCTTACAAATAGCTGTGAAAAGAAGAGAAGTGAAAAGCAAAGGAGAAAAGGAAAGATATAAGCATCTGAATGCAGAGTTCCAGAGAATAGCAAGAAGAGATAAGAAAGCCTTCTTCAGCTAACAATGCAAAGAAACAGAGGAAAAGAACAGAATGGGAAAGACTAGAGATCTCTTCAAGAAAATTAGAGATTCCAAGGGAACATCTAATGCAAAGATGGGCTCAATAAAGGACAGAAATGGCCTGGACCTAACAGAAGCAGAAGATATTAAGAAGAGGTGGCAAGAATACCCAGAAGAACTGTACAAAAAGATCTTCATGACCTGGATAATCACAATGGTGTGATACTCATCTAGAGCCAGATATCCTGGAATGTGAAGTCAAGTGGGCCTTAGAAAGCATCACTACGAACAAAGCTAGTGGAGGTGATGGAATTCCAGTGGAGCTATTTCAAATCCTGAAAGATGACGGTGTGAAAGTGCTACACTCAATATGCCAGAAAATTTGAAAAACTCAGCAATGGCCACAGGACTGGAAAAGGTCAGTTTTCATTCCAATCCCAAAGAAAGGCAAGGCCAAAGAATGCTAAAACTACTGCACAATTGCAGTCATCTCACAGGCTAGTAAAGTAATGCTCAAAATTCTCCAAGCCAGGCTTCAGCAATACGTGAACCGTGAGCTTCCAGATGTTCAAGCTGGTTTTAGAAAAGGCAGAGGAACCAGAGATCAAATTGCCAACATCCACTGGATCATGGAAAAAGCAAGAGTTCCAGAAAAACATCTATTTCTGCTTATTGACTATGTCAAAGCTTTTGACTGTGTGGCTCACAATAAATTGTGGAAAATTCTGAAAGAGATGGGAATACCAGACCACCTGACGTGCCTCTTGAGAAACCTATATGCAGGTCAGGAAGCAACAGTTAGAACTGGACATGGAACAACAGACTGGTTCCAAATAGGAAAAGGAGTACGTCAAGGCTGTATATTGTCACCCTGCTTATTTAACTTATATGTAGAGTACATCATGAGAAATGCTGGACTGGAAGCAACCCAAGCTGGAATCAAGATTGCCAGAAGAAATATCAAAAACCTCCGAGATGCAGATGATACCACCCTTATGGCAGAAAGTGAAGAGGAGCTAAAAAGCCTCTTGATGAAAGTGAAAGTGGAGAGTGAAAAAGTTGCGTTAAAACTCAACATTCAGAAAACAAAGATCATGGCATCTGGTCCCATCACTTCATGGGAAATAGATGGGGAAACAGTGGAAACAGTGTCAGACCTTATTTTGTGGGGCTCCAAAATCACTGCAGATGGTGATTGCAGCCATGAAATTAAAAGACGCTTACTCCTTGGAAGAAAAGTTATGACCAACCTAGATAGCATATTCAAAGGCAGAGACATTACTTTGCCGACTAAGGTCCATCTAGTCAAGGCTATGGTTTTTCCTGTTGTCATGTACGGATGTGAGAGTTGGACTGTGAAGAAGGTTGAGTGCTGAAGAATTGATGCTTTTGAACTGTGGTGTTGGAGAAGATTCCTGAGAGTCCCTGGGACTGCAAGGAGATCCAACCAGTCCATCCTAAATGAAATCAGCCCTGGGATTTCTTTGGAAGGAATGATTCTGAAGCTGAAACTCCAGTACTTTGGCCACCTCATGCGAAGAGTTGACTTATTGGAAAAGACTGATGGTGGGAGAGGTTTGGGGCAAGAGGAGAAGGGGACGACAGAGGATGATATGGCTGGATGGCATCATGAACTCAATGGACGTGAGTCTGAGTGAACTCCAGGAGTTGGTGATGGGCAGGGAGGCCTGGCGTGCGGTGATTCATGGGGTCGCAAAGAGTCGGACACGACTGAGAGACTGAACTGAACTGAACAGAAGAAACCTACAAGGTTCAGATGTATCTCAATGTTAAGAGAAGACAAGGGAAAGTCAAGTAATAAACTATATACAAGATATGCACACATACACATATCTGAACCTTCTACTCTTTGCAGGAAAATAAATTCACATAGCCAATGATGTGGATCATAATGCTTTCAGGTTTAGCTACCTTTACAGACATACAGGCTCTAGCATACAGCCTTGCCCAGAAAAACAAGTGTTAATGCAAAACGTGTGCTTGTTGAACAGCTAATTGGATGTTATTACATAGGAACAATGGGTTTTTCATATAGACAACTTATATTAGCGTGACTTCACTGAAGAATAGCTTTAGAGTTTTCCTGCATTTTGAAGCCTTCAGACATAGTGAATTATCCTTGTAACAGTCTACCTTAGACTGTGCATTTGACAAGTCAAGAAACTGTTATTTCAAAACTATGCTGAAGATATGGGATTGATGCAAAGCATTCTCATGAGATACTCATGTAACTAAAGGGAAGGCTTAGTATGCTTTATGGAAGCCCAAAGCTATGATCGAAACAATCTTGAGATTCCTGTCATTAGAAGGAACAATTTTCTGTCCACCAAATCCTCACAGAAGCTTTCAAAATTTTTCACCAAATGCTCACACAATTCTGGCCTCCAAGATACAGGTCAGAAAATGTAGAAAAAGGTGCCCATATTGAGAGAAGAAGACTCTTCATGGGAAGAGATAGAAATTGACAGAAGTAAAACATTTAGAATAAGTATCTAGTAACAAAGTTTTCTGAAAAAAAAAAAAAAAAAACTGAAGCTCCTTGACACTGCCAGATTACCATCAGAAGACAATATCACATGGGAATAAGTAGCAAGTAAAAAGGGGCATGAGAAATTTGGGAGTGTATTTGTATAGAACAACAGTACTATTTTGTCTATACAATAATATAAAACAAGGTACATTGGGAGTAAAGGTATTATTTTATTGATGTGCCTCAAGGTTTAGTCCACATTCCCTGAATAGTCTTTGAGTTCAAATTTGTGGTAGCACAGAAACTTTCTCTGCTTTTGGTTGTTTACTAAAAGACAATCATAAATATTAAAAAAAAAAGCCATTAATCTAGTAGGCTAATTAGAATCAGTTAAGTTTGATGTAGAGTTTCTTTAATTCCATGGAACTATTCTCTCAGCCCATACTAAACAGTATAACGTTGCCAGTTCACGTAAAGGGTAACGAAAGTAAGCTTACAGAAAACAACCCAGCAAGTGCAGCTAACTCTGAGCTTGTTTGCCTTGTGATAATAAATGCGAAGTTTACTGGCCACATGAATTGTTTAAGCAAGCTTCCAACTTTCTACTCTTGAATTATTTTTGTGTTTTTAAAAATTATTTTTACCTAACTCAATCTATTCTATTATTAACAGTATTAAGATATGACAGGTTACATTTCCTCATCTGGCCTTTCAAGGCAAGAATTTTTATCTCTGCCAACTTTCCAACCTTGTATCCCACTGACTCCCTATAGAAACCTTCCTCTCTGGACACCCCAGCCATTGGAAAGATGCTATGAGCAATAAAAGACTTTGACCTGCCTTACCATCTCTGTTTATATGGGCTTAAGAATTTAAAGCTTTAAATCTAAAGAGAGTCTTTACAGTAGACTCTGGAATATAACATGCTAGGAAGGACAATTTGGGGGAGCATTTACACTAACAAATGTGCTTTTCTGAACTGCATTGAGCCATTTAGTTGCTCTATATAACCTAAGTTATAGCAGATGGCAGGAGCTGAGAAACTAGCATTTAATGCCATTACTTATCTTCTTGTGTGTTCATCTTTTACCCTAATGTTCTAATTATTCCCTTCCATGACTGGAAACTCACTGAAGCATCAATCAAACCAAGCTTTGGTTGATTTTATGGAAACTCAAACATACTCAATGTTAAATGATACAATACACAAAATGTAACACCTTTTCATTAAATTCTAAATTCCCCTGAGTCAGCTATTGGTATTTTCACTTATCGATCTTTATGTTTACTTGCTCGCTTGTGCTCTCATTATGCCATATATGCATGTACACACAGATATACATATACATACTATATTTATACATATATATTCACACACCTATATATTGATTTATGCTATATATCACATATGTGTGCTTAGTCAGCCACGATATAGAGCAGATCTGTTATAGATGTGTGTGTCTGTGTGTGTGTCTGTGCTAGAGATATGTTCGCTAGGTAGACATGCACTAGAGATTTTATTAAATATTTTTATATATTTTATTATATAATAAAATCTCCAGCACATATTTATATTGGGCTTCTCTGGTGGCTCAGCTGTAAAGAATCTGCCTGCAATGCAGAAGATACAGGAAACATGAGTTCAATCCCTGGCTCGGGAAGATCCCCTGGAGGAGGGAATGGCAACCCATTCCAGTATTCTTGCCTGGAGAATCCCATGGACAGAGGAGTTTGGTGGGCTACAGTCCATAGAGTCACAAAGAGCCAGGCATGACTGAAGGGACTCAGCACACAGGGATGCAGGCACACATGCACGAGTTGTTTTTCTCTGAGGAAATGTTTGAACATTTCTGATCTAGGTAACACTTTGAAAAAGTAGGGCATAGCCAAACTGTCACTTGGTGGAAAAGCCTTTTTGTAGAAACTATATACCAACTATCTGACCATAGTCCCAATTTCAGTAATGCACAAGAAACAGAGTGATGGTCTCTTAAAGTTATCTGACAGATGTTCTGATGACTAGGCTCTCACATTTTCCCTAGGTATTCATTTATAGAATTCTTTTTTATTTTCAATTGTATGGACAAATTTATTGGTGCTTTATCAAAGCTACTTATAACTTGATAATAAAATGCATCAGGCTGTCACTTTTAGAAAGAAACAGACCTTGAAGAGAGTGAAAAGCTAGTTTTATATGGCAGAATAATAAAGATGCCATCTATCCCTACCATCTTGTTTTTGAATGTCATTTTTCACAGCAGGGAAAATTAATCTATTTCAAGAGATATAAAGTATAGAAAATGGGCATCAGTCACCTTCATATTTTTTAATGAAATACTGTGAAAAAATATAATTTTAATCAACTTCAGGGATTTTTTTTTCATTTACTCAGTTCTTAACACTGCCGTATTATATAAGGAATACTTCTGAGGCATGCATTGTCTTCTGTTTAAAATTCTTAAGGTTACCTTTCATATGTCTTACTTAATTTCGCTATTCGCTTCATTGGTAGTGGTGCTTATGCTTTCAACTGTTAGATGGCATTTGGGTGGCAACTTCCAATCAGTCAAAATGTCAATCATTCATTGAAGACTGTGGCTAGTGGGAGAACTTGGCCTTGACTATCTTACCAAGTGGCAGTTCTCTAAATCATTTAAAAGGAAAAGAAAAACAATCATTAAGAGTTTAAGTAAGTCCTGATATTCAAGTTCAAACTCATATTTGCTCTTCAAACTCACTATTTCCAAAATAATAAACTTTAAACTCTAAACTTTAAACTTTAAATGGACCAATAAACTTCTACAAACTTAGGCTTCCTCTTAAATTTCCAATCTCATGTTGAAAGCAGGACCATCCCTTCTGTTACACAGGCTTGAAACCTTACTTATACTCTCTCTCATTTATCCTCTAGCATCCACATTCCTCAATCCCTAGGATGGTTCCTTTAGAATGTATCTATCATTCTTGTTTTAAAAGAAACCTTATTTATACATTTCTTTCTTTTTGGACTGTTGCAACATCTTTCTAATAACTTCTGCAGCCAATATCTCATTCTGTAAGACATACTGACATCACAGTAATCTTCCTAAAGTTGTAAATTTGAATAAGCTACTTTTCTCTGAACTCATAAACCATACGTAGCTCACCTCTGCCCAGAGGAAAATAATATGATAAATACACTTGTCAGTCACTCAAGTCATCCCATAATCATCTGTGGTCTACCCTCCAACCTAATTTGTCATTAATCCTTCCTCCAAAATGTCCCTCCAACTCCCTTTAGCTGAGTTGACCTTCTGGTTATTCTTAAAGAATACTCTGTACTTTCAGGTGTAATCTGAATGCCATTCTCATCTTACCAGAGTATTATCCATTTCTAAAGCCCTTTCCAAATTCTGTCTCCTGTGTGATGCTTTTAGTAAACTCACAATCATCCAAACATGTAACCATGTAGATTTACCTAAACACTGTAAAGATGAAGAAGACACTAAGAAGATACAACATTGATGTATACCCTCAAGAATTTGTCTAGTTGGAAAATAATATAAAAACAAAGAGTAACATCAAGTAACATCAATATAACATAAATAGTATGTCACTCTTACTATAATAGAAGTATAAAAAAGTACTATGGGAACACAAAGGAATGGGTAGCTCTTCATTAAAGAGTCAGGGAATACTTCATAGAATGAGTGCAAATTGAGTTTTCACCAGTAGAACAAAGAAAGTACATTTCATATGGAGGAAACAGTCTTCAGAAGCAGTAGGTGGTTAACATATTCACAAATATTTATTGAGAATCCACTACATATTAGAATCAATTATATATCAGTATAATTACTGAGGATTCTACAGTATGAAGGATGGAGAGGAACAGAAAGAGTTAAAAGACATGTTTTAGTAGAATGAAAAGATAATAGTTGCTATTTAGTTGTTAGAGAATATGAAGATGGAAATGTCCACTAAAACTATTGGGTTTCCTGATTTAAAAGGAAGATGAGCCCATAAACTGAACTAGAGAATACTAGAGAAAGAGTATGTCTGGGTCATTTTTCAAGCTGTTAAGTTTTAATTACAAATGTCAAGGCTGTATATTGTCACCCTGCTTATTTAACTTATATGCAGAGTACATCATGAGAAACGCTGGACTGTAAGAAACAAAAGCGGGAATCGAGATTGCCAGGAGAAATATCAATAACCTCAGATATGCAGATGACACCACCCTTATGGCAGAAAGTGAAGAGGAACTAAAAAGCCTCTTGATGAAAGTGAAAGGGGAGAGTGAAAAAGTTGGCTTAAAGCTCAACATTCAGAAAATGAAGATCATGGCATCCAGTCCCATCACTTCATGGAAAATAGATGGGGAAACAGTGGAAACAGTGTCAGACTTTATTTTGGGGGGCTCCAAAATCACTGCAGATGGTGACTGCAGCCATGAAATTAAAAGATGCTTACCCCTTGGAGGAAAAGTTATGACCAACCTAGATAGTATATTCAAAAGCAGAGACATTACTTTGCCCACTAAGGTCCGTCTAGTCAAGGCTATTGTTTTTCCTGTGGTCATGTATGGATGTGAGAGTTGGACTGTGAAGAGGGCTGAGCACCAAAGAATTGATGCTTTTGAACTGTGGTGTTGGAGAAGACTCTTGAGAGTCCCTTGGACTGCAAGGAGATCCATCCAGTCCCTTCTGAAGGAGATCAGCCCTGGGATTTCTTTACAAGGACTGATAAAATTGGATTTATTCCAGAGTCACAAGGATTATTCAACATTCAAAAATAATAATAATAATATGATACATCACATCAGCAAAAGAAAGGATAAGAATTACATGATCATCTCAATAGACAAAGAAAAACATTTGACAAAACTGAACATCCATTCATAATAAAAACTTTCATCGAAGTAGATCTAAGAAGAACATACCTCAACATCATAAAAACTATTTAGGAGAAACCCATGGCCAACATAATACTCAACAGTGAAATGTTGAAAGGCTTTCTGCTAAATGCAGCAACAGAAAAAAAAATGCCCACTCTTGCCACTTCTATTTAATGTAATGTGAGAAGTCCTAGTCATGGCAATCAGGCAAGAAGTGAAAGATTTTCAAATTGAGAAGAGGAGAAGTAAGAATGTCACTATTTGCAGATATAATAATCTATATAGAGAACTCTAAATTCACCACACAAAGCTATTAGAGGTAATCAATGAATTCAACAAGGTTACAGGATACAATATCAATTTTCACAAATCTGTTGTTTCTATACACTAATAATGAAACATCAGAAAGAGAAAGTTAAAAAAAATCCTGTTTACAATCACATAAAAACTACAGAGGAATAAACTTAACCAAGGAGATGAAAGGCCTATACTCTGAAAATTATAAAATACTGATGAAGGAAATTTAAGATGATACAAAGAAATGGAAAAATGTCTCATGCTTTTGAAGTAGAAGAAAATTATTAAAATGGTCATACTACCCAAAGTAATCTACAGATTTAACACAACCACTCTCAAAATATCAAAGCCATTTTCACAGAACTAGAACAAATAATCCTAAAGTATATAAGGGGCCATAGAAGAACCCAAAAACAGTCTTGAGAAAAAAAGAACAAAGCTGAAGGTATTACCATCCCCAGACTTCCAACTATACTACTATGCTACAGTGAGATCAAAACAGCGTGGTACACACTGATCAATGGAATGGAAT